>NC_030683.2:35726061-38297978 GCF_000004195.4 Xenopus tropicalis
AGAAAATGAAGCACCACATATTCCTATCCACCAGTGATTCACTTTATTGCTGGTGGGAAGGCATTTCAGGTAGATCTGTCGCCCGTGGTAGCCGAGATGTAACCACGGCAATCTCCATGTGTTCCACTGCCCTGTTGGATTAAGTCATTACATACTCTTACATACAAATGTAGGAGATATTAATTGCATGCATACATATGCGCATATGCACACTGGTGGTCCAATAACTCGTTGTTTTCTTCTAAGGGAGTTTCAATATGGCGATGAGTCTAAATGACAACATTTGCATCATAGTAAGGTTGCGTTGTGTCACATTAGGTGGTACCTGTGGAGCAGGATAAGGTAAGCGTGCACAGCAAACTGATTATGTTCTTTCTTAAAAAACTGAACATTTTCCCCAAAGATTTGTAGTCTGCAGGTGAAACATCAGGTTCCTAAATACATATAGGTACAGTAGGTGACCTGGATTTACCCTTTACAGAGCCAGTGTTGCAGCCGGCTGTAATTCTTCTGTAATAGATAAGTTAATCAGGATGTTCCTGCCTTTAGAATTGAAGATTGGAGACCATTCCACATGGGTTCTCTGCATTAACTAAGAATTAATGGGATTTACTTAATTGATTTGGATCTGTTTTAACCTTAAGGGCCGTGGCAGACGGGGAGATTAGTTGCCGTGCGACAAATCTCACTTGTCGCGGGTGATTAATCTCCCCGAAATGGCATCCCACCGGTGTGAATATAAATCGCTGGTGGGATGGCATACGCGGCGCCTTCTCTCAGGATTTTTCTGAGAAGGAAGTCTGACACAGAAGACCATGTGTATACAAAAGAAGAAAAAAAATCCTGTGTTTTTTTGATAGAGGACTCAAAGCAGCTTTTCTGTGAGTTTTATGGCTGTATTTACAGACCTTTCTGATAAAGCTTACTTAGTTTTAACGTTTACTTCTCCTTCAATTGCTATTATGTAGAACATTGATCATCCATCATAGGCTTTTGGTGACTGATTGTATGATACACATCAAATATACAAAAGAAGCATCAATGCAACAAACTGTAGGTGGATTCAAATGTGAGGATTGCCCAAAGATGCATTGCCAGGAGTGTGTAGTAATTCAACACTTTGCTGCAAATCTATTGTAGTGACATTACCCTGAATCACCAATCGTTGGTAGAACAGGTTCTTACAAGTTATACAAATTAGAAGCCAATGGACATCCCAGGATCCCAGGCCAGGGAATTCAAAGCAGAAGTCAAATTATGAAACAGACAGTAGCAATAGTGAGTAACAGGCAGGAAGCAGACTTTTGATAAGGAATTTAAAACATCTGGGAAGATATTAAATCACAGAACAGGTTGTTCAAATATCCTAAAATTGTATAATAGTTGCTGTAGTATGGAAAGGTATATTACACTGATAATCAAAAAGCTGAGGTTGAGTAACTCTAGGGTATGGTAGCTTCCTATTAAAGGAAAACTATACTTCTCAAACAATGTAGGTCTCTATATAAATATATTGCATGAACAAGGTCATATGTAAAACCCTGCTTCATCTAAATAAACCATTTTCATAGAAATATACTCTTTTAGTAGTATGTGCTATTGGGTACTCCTAAGTAGAAAATTGCCATTTTAAGAATTAAGGGCCGCCTCCTGGGATCATAGGATTCACAGTGCACACAAACAAGCCAAGGCACACATACATGCTAGGCCTCATCGGCCAATGAATGGACAGAGTTCTGCTTTTTGCTTCCACACTACTTCCTGTTACAGATAGAGCTGCATTATTTCTGGTCATGTGATCTCTGAGGGAGCACACAGCCCATCACAAAATGGTGGCTCAAGGGAAAGGATGTAAAAGGGCAATATTTACCGATATATAAATATTCCAGTTTGGCAAGATTCTTTAATAGGTCACTTAACATAATAAAAACTATCTGTTGGTTAAGTATTCATTCTGGGGGTATAGTTCTCCTTTAATGTCCAGATCCACTAACTTAAATGTTGACCTGGATTTCGAGTTTTTTCTCAAAGGTTCTGTACTAATTGGAATTCATGATGGTTCTGAGGTGGTGATGCCATAGGGCTGCACATCAAGGTGGAAAAGTAAATAAAAGTGCATACCAGGCGCTGTTAAGGGTTGTGAGATTATTGGCCGTGACTCACATTCTGTTTGGGCCTTGATCCATCACTAGGAACCTGTCATTTTTTGATTGTCTGTAAATAGATATCACCATGGAAATGTTTAAATCTCATTAACTGCGTGTAACTACAAAAATGTGCTTTCCCCATGTTTATTACATATGGGTACTACCATCATGGCAGATGCGGTAATATATATATATATAGTGGTACAATATAATCATGTAAGACCTTTTTAGTGTTCCTGCTTACATGATTAAGCAGGAACCCACCCCCCAATGCCATGCGCTTGCAGTAGATTATTTGGATCTTCTGCTTCCCTCCTATTACCTGGGGCACCTTCATTTTGTACATTAAAGTCCATCCTCCATCTTACAAACAGTGCTTCCAATGGGTGGCAAACTTATATTTCTCTTTTTAAACATCCTCTTTAGTATTCTATAGAAGCTGAGTCATACAAAAGCAACATGTTTAGGAGACGAAAGCAAATTATATGTAAACAAACAAGTAAATGTTTAAATGCTCTTTTTGCTAAGCAGACTTACTGTCTCCCACTACCTCTTATTGCATGTGGCTTTATTATTGAATGGGCACATATAAACAAGCAATTTTAATTTTGCAATAAGGCCTTTATATGCAGGTAAAGCTATAACTTTCCATCTATGGCCATGCAGCCACATAATGTATAAGAAATTTATATTAACATGAACCTTTTCATTATTGGATAGGTCTGGTTGTATGACTTTTAGATGCTGACTGTATCTAAGTGCATTAATCTGGGCTTTCACACATGGTTGCACTTCTTTTATCTGAGGCTCATGTCACATGATAACATTTGTAGATGCTCCTTTACATAACTACAGAAAGTTCACCAAGGCATATGGTGGGCAAAGGGTAGGAATGAGGAATTTGGTGACTGGTATATAGGCTATTGTTGGCTTGGGTGTGTGTTGCAGATAAATGGAATGTTATGTTAATGTAATGTACATGGATTTGAAAACTAGGGATGCACAGAATCCAATATTTTGGGATTCGTCTGAAGTTCGAATCCTTCGTAATTGAGCTGAATACTGAGTCTGAATGGTTTTAATTTAAGCATAATGCAGATATTGTCTAAACTAGAGCAGCATCCAGTGCAAAGGAAGTCATATTAAATCCCTCCCTATTACTCATTTCATGAATAATATGATGATACCTTATAAATGTCCATAATGAGAGCATTTCATACCTTTATTTCAAACATTTATTAGAGTAATTACAGATTAAAAACTGGAAGTTATTATACTTATGTCAACATGAAAGTTTACATTTAAATGATCTTTAAGTATATTATAGATTGGCCTGTACTTAGCAACATTTTAACTAGTCATCCTGCCTGTTCTTAGGACCTTTTTATATGGTCTATCTTTTTCTATATTTAAACAATTTTAATTATTTGGCTTCCTCTTTCCGGAATGAAGTTTTCCCTTCCCTGCAAGATCCTGAGAAACATGAGAAATGTTAGGGTTTGAGTAAATCTGCCCTTAAGAATTATGGTGGATTGTGCCATGAATGATTGTATGCTGCTTGGGTGGGCCTTCTGCTGAGCACGGCTAAGAATCAGGTAGATACTTTATATTGGCAGAGGAAGTGGGTTACAGCTCACATCAAATGCAGGGGAAATAGTTCTGTGTAACCATGTAGTGTATAGAGATGTCTGTAATCAGAGAGGCTTTAATCATTATTTGTGCAGAGCACAGCTATTGCCCCAAAGCTCTGTGCATGACTCTGTTGGAACAATTCGGGGCTGTTTAATGTTTCTGCACTTGTGTTCTGGGCTATAATAATTAATTCCAAGAGAGTTTTTAACCAATTACTTGCTGGACTTTAGTTCCCCTTTATCAGAGACTCTGGGTTATTATGTAAGTCAAGCAGGTTGCTAAACAAGCCATTCTTTGCCTGGGTTGATCACCCAAACTGATTTGGTAAAAGTACCCCTTTAATACACCAGGCATGGGCTAAATTTCCATTGGCTTTCCTTATATGGGCCATAGGAGGTTTTATTAGAAAAACAATGTTTGATGGGAGGAACAAACAAGTGGCAGAGAATTTCAGCTAGCTTCATGGCAGAACTTCCTTCCTCACACAAACCAAATATCATTAGAGGCACAAACTATTTTATGTCTGATATTTTTATTTTTTTATTAATATTTAAATATCTAAAGAACATTGAAATATCTGGGGAAGTTTTCAGGCAATTTCTCTTTTCTAATACACAAAGCTTCTTCCTCTTTTAGGGTTTCAGGTTTAATGCCCGGATGTTCTCTGGTCTTCAGGGGAATTGGACCAACTTCCTTCTCTGTCTTTAATGCATCTGAGGCAATAGTTGCCTTCATTTCAATCATTTTTGGGCTGAGAGAGTTATAGCTATCATTATACAAAACACCTGCAGAGTTTCTTGTTGCTCTTCTTTTTGTCTCTAAAGAGCCACAGAGAAATCTGTTTCTAAGGGCATGGTCTTGCAATAACAGTTTAGATCCCTGTTCTTCTTTATGTATAGTTTTCAAGAATGCCTCTGCCCTGTTTCAGATTCCAAAGGAATGGCTTTTATTCCCTTGTTCCTTGGATTTTGGCAGTACCCTGTGGGAATGTAATCCACATGTATTGCTTATATTATTCTTATTTGGGGATAAGGTGTTTATCTGCTGCCCTAGACTTAAAAATGCTGGAGACATTTGTTCTGCATAATTTTGCTTCATAAGATTCTATATCTATGTACTATATTTCCATTAGCTCTTCTTGTATGATGTGCTCATCCCCTGCAAATATTTCTAGACAGCTTCTAGCTGTATAACACTGTTACCTAAAGCAGTGGTCCCCAACCAGTGGCTCGTGAGCAACATGTTGCTCACCAACCCCTTGGATGGTGCTCTCAGTGGCCTCAAAGTAGGTGCATATTTTTTCATTCTTGACTTGTAGGCATGTTTTGGTTGTATAAAAACCAGATATACTGCCAAACAGAACATCCTGTGGGCTTCCAGTTCATATAGGGACTGCCAAATAGGCAATAACAGTCCTTATTTGGCACCCCAGGAACTTGTTTCATGCTTGTGTTGCTCTGCAACTCGTTTTACATTTGAATGTGGCTCACGGGTAAAAAAGGTTGGAGACCCCTGACCTAAAGGGTACATACTATATCTGGGTCTACCTCATCAATTCTGTTGTGTCTTTGTTTGCACTTCTGATTCTTCTATTATTCTTCTGAATCAATAATGGGTATAAAGGGAGGCTCTGAATTCTTGTAACATACTTTCTGTTGTTCTGGGAGATGGAGGAGCCCCCACCACTCTCAGCTGACAGGAAGAAAGGCCTGCCCAGGAAGTGCTGGGAGCAGGGTCAGACTGGGGGGTGCAGGACCCACCGGGGCTGCTGCCCCAGGGCCCCTGCAGTTGCCCCTGCCCGCCGTGTCCCCTGCACCTCCTCCCCCCTGCAGGGCCCCCTCTGAGCGACCCCCCCCAGGGTCCCCCACCCTGGGGGCCTCCCCTGAGCGCTCATAATTGAACGCATTAGGGGGGGAGCGGTCGGGCAAGGGGAGCGCTGGCAAGGGTCCGACCCTGGCTGGGAGAGATAAGCAGTGTGAGATCACAGATATTACTGTGCGTGCAAAGTGAGTGGGGATCCCCATTGGCAGAAAAGTCCTTGCCAGGGCTCTGAAAAAAACTGCTGTGTAAGTGGGAATCCCGCTCAGCAGGTCAGCAATCCAACAATCTGCAGTTTTATGTACCTGCTCACCATATAGCAGACACTGGACTCCTATAGCGCCAAAAAGAATCCCAGCAGAATAGGACTACAGTTGAATAAGGCAATGTAGAGAGCAATTCAAGGTAGAACGCAAAAAGAATAAACACTGATGCCCATATCTGTACTTGCATGGCTGTGATCCTCAGAGACAGCATGTATATTACAATAGGAAATCATGTGCTGCTGGTGACTGCCTTTGCCAAGATAAGGCCTGTTTAGCAGTTGTCATGACTAACCATTGTGACCCATTGCTCCTGCCATAACTCTGCCTCAGGGTGGCCCTGACCCCTGAAATGCCCCTGATAAGTTGTACAGGTATGGGACTTGTTATCCAGAATGCTCGGGACCTGGGGTTTTCCAGATAAGGGATCTTTCTTAACTTGTCTGCTAAAAATTATTTAAATATTGAATAAACCCAATAGGCTTGTTTTGCTTCCAAAAAGGATTAATGATATTTTAGTTGGGATCAAGTACAAGGTACTGTATTATTATTACAGAGAAAAGGGAAATCATTTTTAAAATATTTTAGAATTATTTGCTTATAATGGAGTCTATGGAAGATGGCCTTCCCGTAATTCAGAACTTTCTGAATAACAGGTTTCCGGATAAGGGATCCCATACCTGTATATTCAGATTTGATCAAATCAGGATTTTCATATGAAAAAAATTGTGCCTTTACTTATCCAGTTCTTTACTTTCAGATTCCATTTGCCTGAGAACTAAAGACTTGGCCAGATCCTTGCAAAAATTGCTGGCAACCGGCCAAATACCAAATTGAATCCTTGATTAGGTGCATCCCTAGTATTTATTGCATTAATAAGTTCAGACTTACACAGAGACTTTATTCATGAATTTCAGTTCTCTGAAGGTATGGCCAGTTTAAGCAAACATTTATAAACAGAATAGAATGTTCTTCCACAGGAGAAACATATATTTCGAATATAGCCTTATATATTAACTTCTTTAATATATCACAAGAAGTGTATGTGTTTTTTCTAACCACCACCCTATAATCAGTGCCTACATAAACAGCTGAAAACAGGCTTTCATTGTTATTTTACTGTTTCTTTCATCGCCCTTTTTTAAAACTATGCTATTATGGGTTACTGAGAAAACCTGTTGCTTCCAATGGTATCCAAAGTTAAAATTATATATGCTCATTGAATTAAATGGCTACTGTACATTTATATGTTACTCAGATGTGCTAAACTAGTGTCCTGCTGGCATTCAGCAGATATAAATATTAAGACATGGGTTATGATCAGTATGTATAAACAAAAAACAGCATTCCAAGCAATTATGTACTACATACAGTATCTGCATTATTCAACTATTAACCAGAATTATCAGAATCCTTAAGAGATGGGGTCAAATTGTGTGACAATTATATATTGGACTTTATATATTTGAATGTGTCCTCCCCAAAAAAAAGAGTACGGGTGTCTTTAGGTAGTAACATGGACCCTGTCAAAGGTATAATTGAGAGTACTTGGGGCATTGTATATTTTACTAGCTTCCGTTTAGTCGGGAGAAATCAATTGCCCCCATCCTAGTGTAGTGGGTTCAACACTGACCCAGCTCTATGTTTACATATTTCCCATAGGGTTAGAATAGCATAAATCATTAATTTAAGCACTTACAATCTAAATTACGCTTATTGAGTTAGCAGAGTTTCTTGGTGCATTTGGTACACATAATGCACATAGTACATTGTGTTTGTCAAAGGGGATCTTACCCCCCAAAAAATTAATTGGTGTAAAATTCCTCAGAGTGGTCACCATGATCCCACCACCCTCTCAAACCTGCTTTGATAAATGGAAAAGAGCCATGTCCAGTGTGAACCCCCGAGGCATGGTATGAGGTCAGGGCCAAAGCATATTATTATCTCTTCCAGGGATACATTAATACAGTTAAAAATTATACATCAGCTTTACTACTCACCTAAACAATTAGCCGAATTCCAGCAGGGAAACAGAGTTAACGGTCAAGTTGCTAGAAACCCAGAGCCCCATTCCTCCTTATGATCTGGTCGTGCCCAAACATTCAGTACTATTGGATGAAAATTGTGCGTGAACTACACACCATCCACAGCTTACCCCAAGCTGTTTCTCTAGAGGACTGTCTGATGGGAATAATTAACGGTAGTATACCCCGAAACAACCCGAGAACCATGTTCCAAACCCTTCTATTTTATGCAAGAAAGCTGATTGTAACATTGGTGCCCAGGGTTATTACCTTTAGTGTGGGTCTTTACTGAACACAGCAGTCATGTTCACATAAAGCGTGGTGCAACAAAACTGGCTTTATTGCAGGTTAAACACAGTGCAGACAAGGCAGACTGGAATAAATCAGGAAACTTTGGCTAGTTTCATGAGTATTATTCACAGTCACACTCTCATAGTTTATCTTCACATAAGCCTTTAGGATCTCTGTCTCCTACAGTGTCTAAGCTTTATCCAGCACACCTTTCCACAAGCCTCTAGGGCCCCTGTCTCCTACATTCCTCAAGCTGCCTCTCTACAGCTTTAACAGGCTGCTACCCTTCTCCTTAACCATATTAATCCCTATCTGGTGCACTATCACCATGGGGTTCTACCACAAAAATCTCCTTGTGGGGACCAAAACTGTCGGTGCTAGATAGCCTGCCTAGCTATCGTTCCTAGAACAAGCTACTTTAACTCCTACCCTCTCTGTCTACCCAAGCAGGGTTTGGGTGGCCCACCTGATCTTATTCAGTTTAGTCTACCTGCTGGCTGGCCCTGAACATAGTTTTAACTATTTACTTTATTGAAATTAATGTTTTATTTCACCCCTTTCCATGACAGCCACAAATTGATGAGTATCATGTCTCTGACCCTCAAGGAATGGAGGGAAACAGTGGTGACTACATTACTTTTGGTTAAACTCACTTACCACTCTAGGGGCTGCCACCAAAACTACAAAAAGGTTTGGCAACCATGAGGAAAAACTCCTACACATAAAGCATTAGGGCCTGATTTCAACTTACTTGCAGCTTCTCACTCCAATATAATCAAACTGTACCTCACTACACTTTACTGAGTTATGTACTTGTTTCAACTAAATGTGGCTATGATTTCCTTTTGAATTTGACTGAATACCTGCTGTATTTGCACTGCCTTTCTCATTGATTGCTCAAATAAAACCTTTTAAAAAGGGGTGGATATCTTGTCAGTAGATAGATGGGGAATCTACAAAAATGAAGAATGGGCAATTACAAATTTACCACTACATTGCTACTACATTGCTGGTAAATGTGTAATCCCAGGCTTTCTCTAGTGATTTACCAGCTAGGCCAGTCAAATACCAGCTGGGTGCCAACCCTACCCACCTCTGAAGTGGCACATGCAAAAAGATTTTCTGCTACAGCAGCCAAAAGAGATTGGAAAAATACTTATCAGAGAAATAATTAACAATAGTCTGTTCATTTCAGTAAAACCGGTGTATGTGTTGGGGGCAATTCCTGTAACCAATAGCCAATGTTTAGTTTGATGCAAATCCCATAGCTGTGTTTTGTAGCTGTCTCTTTAATGTATGCAGTGTTTGATAGCATCCCACCTATATCTTTTTTATTGACTCTACTTCTAGGAATATTTTGGGGTATTATGTATGCAGCACTCTGCACCCCTGCCTGGTGCATGCACATGAAGAAGGTGAGCCAGGCTGGAGGGAACTTAGGAGGTTTCACCTGAGGCACAGGTAGAACTGTTGGCAGTGTCTAGTATACAGCAGCCAAATAACCAAAACTTAAATAGGGCTAACTAATAGGGCTAATATTCACTTTTATTGTGTTCATTAAACCTTCCCTATAGATTACACTAAACTGACATGAAACAATGAAGTGGTCAGTGTTTAAAGATTGTGCAGGTAGAAATCAATATTAAATGCCAAGGGCATCCCTTCATAAAAATCACAGCTTTTAGCTACATAGCACTTGCAATCACTGCAGATAAACTCTATTTCTTTTATGTTCAAACTTGATTTCAAAGTACAGGTTTAGTAAACTCTCTAAGGATCTAAAGAAATGTTATTATGTTTTTCTAACATTTCCATAGCCATCTGGACTTAAAAAGAGGTCAACCTACATAAATAAACATTCACATTATTAGCATGCTAGGAAACTTTTAAAATAAACAGACTATGAGATCTTGAACATATTAAAGGGTAAGTGACACCAAAAACTGACAAAGGGCTTAATGCATTTACAAATTTACTTTAACTATCATTTTATTAGCATTTTTCTTAAATATCTAAAATACTTTGATTTACAATAAGTTACTTTTATTCTCTAGGCTGTTCTGTCCTAAGTTACACAGAAGTGTTATAAGCATGTTTTGTTCCCCTGTGCATGATTAGGGGTCCTTTGGCGTGTCATATCAACTGACACACACCTTTTTTGGGAACACACAATACTAGGGGGCTGATTCATTAAAACACAAGTTTGAATCCCAAATGGGAAAAATTTGCATTGGATACGATAATTTCTGAAGATCGCGACTTTTTCGTTGGACTTTTTCGTATCTTGCACAAATTTTTCGTCGCTGTCGCAACTTTTCCATATTGAACGATCGTAAACGCCGGGAAAACCTTTCCGACTTTGATCCTTCTGTGCTTTTGATTTTGGAAGCCTCCCATAGGACTCAATGGCACTCTGCAGCTCCAACCTGGCCCAAGGAAAGTCTCCCATAGGGCTCAATGGCACTCTGCAGCTCCAACCTGGCCCAAGGAAAGTCTCCCATAGGGCTCAATGGCACTCTGCAGCTCCAACCCGGCCCAAGGAAAGTCTCCCATAGATGCTTGATAAAGAGGCTGATTGGCCTCGAAACGTTGCATCTTTTTCGCAAATAAAGACTTTCTAACAAGGAAATATTTCCCGTTAGCCCTGAGTGCCATTTTGCTTTTTGTTTTCCTGCTGGTTTTTGTGAGGGTGCCGATCCCTCTGGCAATGTGCACCGGGCAGTTAAATTTGGAGAACTAGGGTGTGCGGTAAGGCCTCTGTTGTAACTCTGCAGCTCCAACCCGGCCCAAGGAAAGTCTCCCATAGGGCTCAATGGCACTCTGCCGCTCCAACCTGGCCCAAGGAAAGCCTCCCATAGGACTCAATGGCACTCCGCAGCTCAAAACTGGCCCAAGGAAAGTCTCCCATAGGGCTCAATGGCACTCTGCAGCTCCAACCTGGCCCAAGGAAAATCTCCCATAGGGCTCAATGGCACTCTGCAGCTCCAACCTGGCCCAAGGAAAGTCTCCCATAGAGCTCAATGGCACTCTGCAGCTCCAACCTGGCCCAAGGAAAGTCTCCCATAGGGCTCAATGGCAATCTGCAGCTCCAACCTGGCCCAAGGAAAGTCTCCCATAGGGCTCAATGGCACTCTGCAGCTCCAAACGGGCCCAAGGAAAGTCTCCCATAGGGCTCAATGGCACTCTGCAGCTCCAAATGGGCCCAAGGAAAGTCTCCCATAGGGCTCAATGGCACTCTGCAGCTCCAAACTGGCCCAAGGAAAGTCTCCCATAGTGCTCAATGGCACTCTGCAGCTCCAAACTGGGCCAAGGAAAGTCTCCCATAGGGCTCAATGGCACTCTGCAGCTCCAAACGGGCCCAAGGAAAGTCTCCCATAGGGCTCAATGGCACTCTGCAGCTCCAAACTGGCCCAAGGAAAGTCTCCCATAGGGCTCAATGGCACTCTGCAGCTCCAACCTGGCCCAAGGAAAGTCTCCCATAGGGCTCAATGGCACTCTGCAGCTCCAAACTGGCCCAAGAAAAGTCTCCCATAGGGCTCAATGGCACTCTGCAGCTCCAACCTGGCCCAAGGAAAGTCTCCCATAGGGCTCAATGGCACTCTGCAGCTCCAACCTGGCCCAAGGAAAGTCTCCCATAGGGCTCAATGGCACTCTGCAGCTCCAACCTGGCCCAAGGAAAGTCTCCCATAGGGCTCAATGGCACTCTGCAGCTCCAAACTGGCCCAAGGAAAGTCTCCCATAGGGCTCAATGGCACTCTGCAGCTCCAACCTGGCCCAAGGAAAGTCTCCCATAGGGCTCAATGGCACTCTGCAGCTCCAACCCGGCCCAAGGAAAGTCTCCCATAGGGCTGCTCCAACCCGGCCCAAGGAAAGTCTCCCATAGGGCTCAATGGCACTCTGCAGCTCCAACCCGGCCCAAGGAAAGTCTCCCATAGGGCTCAATGGCACTCTGCAGCTCCAACCCGGCCCAAGGAAAGCCTCCCATAGGACTCAATGGCACTCTGCAGCTCCAACCTGGCCCAAGGAAAGCCTCCCATAGGGCTCAATGACACTCTGCAGCTCCAACCTGGCCCAAGGAAAGTCTCCCATAAGACTCAATGGCACTCTGCAGCTCCAACCTGGCCCAAGGAAAGTCTCCCATAGGGCTCAATGGCACTCTGCAGCTCCAACCCGGCCCAAGAAAAGTCTCCCATAGGGCTCAATGGCACTCTGCAGCTCCAACCTGGCCCAAGGAAAGTCACAATACCGAAGCTTGAATGAATCTGAAACTTTCATACTCAGTGCGACAATACGAATTTGTCGCAACAGCAGCGAAAAATTTGCGCAAGATACCAATAAGTCGCAATGGTGACAAAATTTACGCAAAAATAACCATCATTACGGAAAAAACACATTCGGACGCATTCAGAGCATTCGTGGATTGATAAATCTCCCCCTATGAGTTTGTGCCGGCATGGTTTTATGCACAATAGGTATCGCCACACTAATCTAATCTAATCGCCTTCTATGAACAAGTGAGCAAAAACCTAGACACTGGGATGGCAGTGGATGTGATCTCTTTAGAATTTGCTAAAGCATTTGATACAGTACTACACAGAAGGTTACTGATTAAATTAAGGAAAAGTGGATTGGAACATAATATTTGTACTTGGAAAGAAAACTTTTTGAATTACAAAGAATTTTAGTTTCTCAATGTTTACTGTATTTGTTTATTCTAATAAAATACAATTTAAAAAAAATAGTAAAAAAAAAAAGAATTTTAGTAATGGGAACATTTTCTTGCATCAGTGTTGTTAGTGAAATACTACAGGGGTATTAATGACCTGGTGGTGGACATTGTAGGTACTTTCTCTTTTTTTGCTAATCATTCTAAATTGTGCAAAACTATAAAGGATGCTGCTATTTTGCAGAGAGATTTAGGTAAATTGGACAACTGGGCAGCAAACTGGCAAATGAGCTTCAATGTTGTTAAGTGTAAGGATGCACATTTTGGTAGAAACAACATAATAATCCAACCATATACTTGGCTAGTGATAGGATTAGTTTCTCTGCTTTATATTTTTTTCGAGAACTGCCACTTCTGTTGCACCTCAGCCATCCTGCTTAACTGTTTTGGAAAAAGATAAGTATTAGCTGGTTTGGAAAAAGACTAATATATAAGCTGGTGACTCAACACTCTCATTAAATATTAGATGTGTTTTACAAGAAATGTTCAGATTCCAGATTAACAAAACTACAGCTGCCCAAGTAACCTCTTTCCTTGAAAACCTATTCCTTTAGCTTGTATATACACACTTGCAGCATGTTCCAAGAAACTGTCCAAATTAAAATCTTTAAAAAGAATGGATCTTTCCTTCTATTTATCCACTAGAGTGTGAATTTCCTTTGTAGAAATGTAAGATCGTACCCCAATAATCAATATCATCTGTCATACCACAGCTTTTTCAAATACTATGTTATGCATAAATGTTTTAAAAAATTGATTTTAAGAGGAGCTTACAAGTGGCAAGGGAATTAAAAATACTTATGTTTAATATGTACCACTTAGGGGCAGATTTATAAAAATGCGAGTTTGGAGCTTAATAAATAAAAAATCACCCATGTTCTGTAAATTACTATGGAATTTATAGAAAAGCATTTATCAATGGGGGAAAGTTAGAACTCACCATTTGATAAAATGGTGCTTCTAAAAATCCCATAGGAATTAAGCTCTAAACTCATGTTTTAAATCTGCCCCTTAATGTCCCGTTTTAAAGCCAGAGCTTGTTGATCTTCCCACGTAATCCACATATATCAAGATTAACAAAATTTGATTCTCCAGCGCTGAAGCTAAGAGAATTTATACAAACCAAAAACAAACAAAAGAATATAATATAGTGTAGTATTTAGCGGTACAATTGTACCACCCAAAGTGAAAAGTGCATTCACACTGCTAAACTTGTGATAGCGTTTCACCAGAATGTTTAAATGTATAGTATATAAATGTGAATAACTCCAAAAAGTTTACATTCACAGCCAAGCGTGTGGGACAGCCCCAAAAACAATTCCCCTTTATATACCCACCAATATTAGTGTGACTGGGTACTCACAAATGCAATTAGCGTTTTTGCTTACAAATAGTTAAAAGCAAACACACCCATCACAAAAGATATCCAGTAACCAGCTGTGCTAAGGAAAGGTTCTCTAGCAGCTTCTTTTTCCTTAGCGTTCCTTCTGGTTTGGCTGCTCTTGATGGCGGCACATCTGACATATTTCTCATTGGCTTCTTCAGAGATGTGTCCCAGTTGCATCCCCCCGCTCCACATATGCGTAGTGTGGCAATGAATATAAAATGTGTTGCAATGGACATAAATGGAGTAGCGGTACGCAACTGAGACATGCCTCTGAAGAGGCCAATGAGTGAAACATGTCAGATGTGCCGACATCAAGAGGAGCCAGACCAGAAGGAACTCTAAAGAAAAAGAAGCCGGCTACAGAACCTTTTCCTCACAGCTGGTTATCTTTCGTAATTGGTGTGTTTGCTTTTAACTACTTGTAAGCGCAATATTTTTAATTTTCTTAGTTAGAAAATGGTTTTGCGCTATTGGCGTATTGTTCCTGCTCAAGTTTAGAGACTACTCTACACGTGAGGCTGACACCGAGACTACTGCTTGATCCATATGTGCTGCATTATATGAAGTGTTTGTGAGTACCCAGTTACATTAATCTTGGTGGGTATGTATAGAGGAATTGTTTTTGGGGTTGCCCCACACATACTTTTTGGCTGTGAATGTAACCTTTTTGGAGTTACTGACATTTATATACTACACATTTGGACCTGTTATGTAAAATTCTGGTGAAACGTTGAATCACAAGTAAGTATGGGCAAAAGAATTTTGTGTGGCGAAAAAAATTTGGTGGGCACTGCTTTCTATGACACGTGCGTTGGCTTTCAACATGCGTGTCAAAGTAATGACGCACACGTTTAAAAAACCACGCATACGCCAAAAGCTGACGCCCACCAAATATTTTCAGCATACAAAACACAAATCATGAGTTCCTTCACTAAACTGGACTACCAGTGAGAAAACACAAATGTTTGAGTCACCTGGCATTCCTCTCAGCTCCTTAGACACAATCATACTCTCAGTCACTTTCTCAAGGCTACCCCTGCTCTGAGAGACCCTTACACACCTTTTCAATACAATTAAATACCTTTCAACAAGACAGCCTTCCTGTGGAAAGTGAGCTCCAATATGCAAGCTGGACTGGCGGAATGGGTCGCCTGATCTGCTTGTTCATTCCAGAACACCATAGCTTCCAAGGCCAGACTACAAAACCATTTAAACAGAGGAAACATTCTCTGTTTATCAACATCTTCCTTTGAGCTTACATCTCTCACTATGGAGAACTTAAAGGGAAAACTCACCATTTGACTCACTGTACCAAACATATTTCCAAAACTTATATGGATGAGCAGCAGGAAAGAATGGGTCTTAGAATTTATGATATATAGGCACATAAGGATAAAACAGGTAAGCAAGCTGCAGAAATGCTCTAAGCTGAATCTACAGCACTGTGGTATCAAGAGCTGGCAAGTTAGAGCCCTCAGGGGGCATTATATGTCTTGGCTCACAGAGGAAAGTACAATACAGCTGCAGTACCGTATATACTAGTCACAGCAGTTACCAAGGCACGCTTTCTCCCCACTGGATAGAATATAGGCTCACATTAAGCTGTATCATTTCAAGTGGTGGTGTGGGAACAATATAGGAACAGAAATCATTTGATTAAACTCCATTACTCTTATGAACCTTGGACATTTCACTTCCTGTAAAAGAATGCTTAGGTGAGCATCTGTTCTGTATTAGTCACATCTGTGAAGGAGGGTTTACATTTGTAGAGTGGATATTTTTTTTAGACCTAAATAGACCAGCTAATAGCCTGAAACTATAAGCAAAGCTTTCTGTAGGGAGATGCTATTGGTGGGGGTTGAGATGTGGGGGGCAAAATAGAGTGTTTGAAATGAAAGTAAAGCAACTCCATCTCATACCATTGACTCATTTTCTGGGAAGGAACTGTAAATATGAGGTAATGTATTCATCAGGGGAAGCGGCAGATCTGAATTGGATTGGATTACAAAGGCCTTTGGGAATTCTTACACAGCAGAACAAAGTGAATAAAGGAGCCGGAATGTAATAAAAGTCGGTAACAGGAAAATTATTGGCAATGTGAAAATGTATTGTATTTAATATGGGCTTTGCGAATGCAGAAACTGTTTAGCGACCACTTCTGACAGTGGAATTAAGTTTGCAAATGTTATTGTTTTCGACAGTGTATGTAATAAAACTTCTTAATGAAAAACTTGTTAAGTTTGCTTCAAAAGATTACACCACATTCAAGCATGCCTTAAAGAGTTTGCAATGTGCAATTAAAATTGGCAATTCAATAACAGCCTGATGAACAATACTACATTGCGAAATGTGAATTTTTATTCTTATTTATGTGCATTTTTTTCATTTACACTTTTTATTGTCCTTTTTTTTTGCACTTTGCAGACTGCGCTTTGTCTTTAGTCTAGAGTGCCTGGAATCAGGGTCAGACTGGGGGGTGCAGGGCCCACTGCATGGCGCGCAGGGGCCCCCACCACCTGTCTGACCCCCTCCCCTGAGGGTGCATAAATTGGGGGAGGAAGACCTGTGGCTCAGGGGAGCACCCTGTTGGGATCATCCTGGGCTGCCTGGGGAAACCAGATTTTTTCCAGGTGCCCCGTTGGCCCAGTCCGACCTTGTCTGGAATAGTAATTTCATGGTGGGGTAAGAACTGGAGGGAAAATGTTATTTATATTTTGCACCTTTGCACACTGGAACTGATGAGTGCCTTGTAGAACACCCTTTGCTGTTTGTAGAGGGTTCTCAGTTACACTTGGAGAAGGTTAAGCGTGAAGACACACAGAACTACGTAGTAGAAGGTACTTTTTCAAGGCTACTAAATGCCGGAAAATACCCTGCCATAGACAATAGAATTGCCTATGCTAAAACACACACACAATTATCAGTAAATGATCAGCATTGTCTGTTTTTGTAGTTGCGACAAGTAGCTGCTACTAGGAGCGCCGTGTGTCTTCACCTAAGGAAGACCACATCACTTTTGCAGTGGAAATCCTAGGGCAGGGGTTACCATAGGAATATCAATTTCATCAGGGCCCCTTACTAGTTAACTCTACGTCATTAGGCCTTGATGCTCTATATACCGTAAGAACATAATATGATCATGAAGACACATCTGTTATGTGTATGACTGTAAAACTTGAAACATATGCTGTGCCCAAACTGACGAATAGCCTAGCTGCTATGCAGACCACTAAGATATGCAAACAGATGTCTTTCATTGGGAATAAAGTTGTTACCAAAGCAAACCCATGTTTCCAGGAAGTTTTTGGCCAGGTTGTGGTCTATAATCAATGGATATGTACTGAGGTGTGAATATTTAAATATAAGGTGTAATCTTATTGGTGTGTGACTCAACGTGGGTGGGGCTAATGCCTTCCTAAAAATGTATTCTAACAGAATAGGCCCAGGCTCTCTCCTCTTTATTTGTTAGTATGCCCTTGCTTTCCCATATCTTCTCAATCCTTCCATAATCTGTTACTCAATTATTCTTCCCTATGGGTTCTCCGGTCCTCAGCGCTACCCCCAACTAACTGTAGGTATGCGCACTCTTCACCTCCACCTATCTGTAGTAGGACTTGCTGTGTTTTTTTTTTCTTTTTCTTGAAGACATTTCCCCAGTCATCCAGAATGACTTGAAGATCTCCAATCAGCATAATCTGTTTATCATACCCAGCATGGGGTCAGGGGTCTCATGAAGGTAATGTGATCTCCATGGCTTCATTCCTCTGTGCAGCCTCTCAAAACTGTGCCTTCAAATGACATGCAAGTTAGGGGACAGGCGGGGAAGTAGGGTAGACACCTACGTGCCTCCCCCCAATGAATAGAGTACTTCTGAATGCAGGCAGACCAATATTCATAGACAGAACATTTGGAGAACAGTGACCTGTGGCAATTCTGCCACTATGCTCTATATGTGAAGTGACTACTGATGATCACTGCAACAGTGCAACAATTATACCAATATCAAAAGTGATACAGGTTACTATTGTATGGTTGTAAAACTGACTAATGCAAAAGCATTAGTCAGGTTTTAGTTGCCCTTTAATGTATAAACACAGGGTGACTGCATTTTTCCTGGTGCTTCATCTTGCTCGCTTTTTTATTTATAGCATAATGAGGGCACAGTTTTGCTCACTGCCAAATGTCCCTTAGGAGGTTATTAAAACAATATGATGCTTAGAAAAACAGTGGTGCATCCATCTTTCCTTGTACTGAAAATGAGAGCTTTGAACAACTCAGACAATTTTCCTTGTCCATCTGATTAGCTACCATGGTGTCACACTTCAGCTGTCGTTGAACAACATGTCTATTCTCAAGTCAAAAACACTGACTTTAAGGGCATGGGTACATGGGGAAATTAGTCGCCCCGCGACAAATCTTCATTGTTGTGAGCGACTAATCTCCCCGCAATGCCATCCCACTGGCTAGAATGTAAATCACCAGTGTGATGGCATAGGCGTCACTGCGATGTCCCACAGTTGCCCGAAGTTTCCTCTCAAGGCAACTTCGGGCGACTGTGGGTCATCGCAGCGACACGTATGCCATCCCATCGGCGGTGTACATTCTAGCCGGTGGGATGGCATTGCGGGTAGCTTAGTCGCCCGCAGCAACAAAGATTTCTTGCGGGGTGACTAATCTCCCCGTGTACCCATGCCCTCTGGGGAGGCTTGGTCATATACGGGCTGAATATGTTCAAAGACACTGCTTTGTGAGTGTTTACCCTGATAATAAATAATTAAACTGGTTCCAGGTTAATTGTACCAGTGTGTAAGCAGCCGCTTGTCGGTGGTTTACATTTGTTTAGAAAACCATAAAAGGCACACCAGGGACCTCTTCTAACCTTGGATTGCTGTATATCTGTCTAGAAACCCAGAGAAAGGCCATTTTTCTTTTTTAAAATCCACCACCTGCTGGAAGATACCGTGAACACACAGCTAACTGCAAGGATTATTTTAGTATGATAGAAAATTCTGTTTTTTGTTATTGTCATTTAACACACAAAAGATCAAAGTTTAGTACGTTAAAAAAGTCCTGTTGCTGCAGATGGATGTAATAAAAACTGCCATAAGGTAAGTTGAGAACTTGCCTCAGGCGCCAGTTCCCCTTGAGTGGAAGCAAAAAGCCACTTCTGGTAACTTCAAGGGCCAAAATTCTGATTTTTAAATGCACTGAGCAGCAGGAGAACAGTGTTCTGCCCCTCCTTTGGAATATATATTTATTCATTGGGCCACCAGGAAGGACAATGCTGATTTTGCTTTAAACAGATATACTTATACATGACCTTCTATGACGTCTCATTAAACAAGAAATTGCATGGAGTAGGGCTGTACTGAAACCTCTGTAGGCTCCCATAAGGTTAAGTGACCTAATTGCCTTTTAGGGAGGGACTTTTAGAAAACTGAAATGGCAAGAATGCATTTATAAATATTGTGTATGAGCACAGGCTCACTTGAACTTGAAATGGGCAATGGATTATAAAAATAAATCCTAGGGAATATTTTAAAGGTTACGATACCATATAGAGTGCAAGTTAAACAGGGTGTGAAACTCTCATGCATTTGACAAAATAAAATACAGCCTTGCATTGACTAGGTAACAACACAAGTACTTTGAGTCTACAAGCAACATGGAAAAATAAAGGGAATGTGATAAAAGTCATAAATGAAAAGAAAAATTGCATAAATAAGAACCAAAAAAAAAGTATTTTGCTATGTAATACTCTTTATTAGACAATTACTGCATTGTGAATTTCAATTGTCCATAGAACATATTAAGTTTTGTATAGGTATATTTTATTACAGACACAGTGCCAGGCTAAGCTGTATTGGTGCCTAAGGCTGGGCGCCATTTGTGCCTACCCCATCCCATTGCGTCCTACGCAGCTGCCACTGTTGCCATGGTTGCTAACCGTAGCTCTAGTATACAATGAAAGTGAATAAAGAGATAAATAACTCTGCAACAAAAAAATACTGTAAATTGAAAAACTGTTTAGAAAAGCACCCGTCTGCACAATTTCACAATTTTTAAGGTTTACTTGTCCTTTAATAAAATAATAATTCAAAATACAAATATCTTACTTACAAGTTACAAGTTCCAACATTTTAAGATTCAAATATTTTGATGTGTTTTGCTCATCTCTATCCAAAGCTAATTACTTCCCAGGCCAAAACCTTTGATATGATACTGATTTTGGTTTGATCTTGTCTTGGCAGTATGATTAGAAATATAATTGCATGATGCAGCTAGGGTGGGAATATGAGAACCATGGCAGAAATATTCATGCACAGCAAGTATATTATATAATTGTTTTTTAATTTTATCATATTCTTTTGGACTACTAGAACTTCTAGACAACTTGTAGATAACAAGTAGTCTAATTCCAGGCAGTGTCATTCTGTGGCTACTAAAGCAAATAAAGTGCTGTCTTGTATAAAAAGGGCATTGACTCAAGGGATGAAAACATAATTTTGCCTCTTTTTAGGTTCCTGGTAAGGCCTCACCTTGAGTATGCAGTGCAGTTTTGGGCTCCAGTCCTTAAGAAGGATATTAATGAGCTGGAGAGAGTGCAGAGACTGCAACTAAACTGGTAAAGGGGATGGAAGATTTAAGCTATGAGGTTAGACTGTCGAGGTTGGGGTTGTTTTCTCTGGAAAAAGGGCGCTTGCGAGGGGACATGATTATTCTGTACAAGTACATTAGAGGGGATTATAGGCAGATGGGGGATGGTGTGTTTTCCCATAAAAACAATCAACGCACCAGAGGCCCCCCCCTATAGATTAGAGGAACGGAGATTCCATTTGAAGCAGCGTAGGGGGTTTTTCACGGTGAGGGCAGTGAGGTTGGGGAATGCCCTTCCTAGTGATGTGGTAATGGCAGATTCTGTTAATGCCTTTAAGAGGGGCCTGGATGAGTTCTTGAACAAGCAGAATATCCAAGGCAATTTTGATACTAATATCTACAGTTAGTATTAGTGGTTGAATATATAGTTTATGTGATAGTTTATGTGATAGTATAGATTGTTAAGTATAGGTTATGTGTGCTGGGTTTACTTGGAAGGGTTGAACTTGATGGACTCTGGTCTTTTTTCAACCCTGTGTAACTATTTAACTATATATGTAACTTCCACTAACCTTCAAGCACTGCTTTGCTAACATGGATAAGAGTAAAAATAGTTGAGAATTTTCTGCCTTACCCCCCAACAAGAGCTGCAAATTGGATCCAAACATAAGTAGGTCTTTTCTTTATTGTACATATTTGTGTACACAGTTTCCATGGCAATACTAAAACAATTCCTGTTTAGGTCTCTGCATGGCATCTGCAAGACACGGAAAAAGGGGAAGTTTTATTTCAATTTTTATGTTTTGTATGAACTATTACTTTCAATGTTGTGAAATTCATAAATATTTAAGCTAACTCCTAGGAACATGTTGTAATATTAGCAGCCTGCTGGCCGCATTGCTGTGCTTTCCTATAACTCTAACCATGACAGGACAAAATAACATGATAGGATCAGCTAGATTTCTGTTGAGATCTACAGCTGTTACACATCAGTTGCCACTTCACATCAGATCAGATATCTAATGATAATTCCTAAAGTGCTTCACTGAATGAAAAGTATCAACAAACATCAATCTATTATCAACAACCTCTAGATCTTGTGTATTTCAAGAAAAACACATGGTTTAGGTAAATCTTGGCATGTTTATGCTTTCTCCCGCTAGGACGCTATAAAGTGTTCTTTGCGCCCTGCCAGAGGTTCTAGCCATGATGACAAGGGGTTCAAAGTTCACAAAGAATGATGTGGAGTCTCCTTTCTGCCATGGTGGCTAAGCAGTATATGTGATAAAATGGCAGTGCATTTCCCTGTTGAGCCTTCAGAAGAACTTTTTAAATGTGTATGCTTCAACAGACCATATTGATCATAGATCAACCATTTGAAACATTAAATATTCTTATGGAAAAATGTTCTTGGGATCCATTATCCAGAAAACCCATTATCCAGAAAGTTGCAAATGACATGAAGGCCATCTCCAATAGACTCAATTTAATGAAATAATTTAGATTTTTAAAAAACAAATTTCCTTTTTTCTGTGATAATAAAACAGTATATTGAATTTAATCCCAATTTAGGTATAATAAATCCTTATTAGAGGCAAAATAAATTTAAATTCTTTTTTAGCAGAGCTACGGCATGGAGATCCAGATTATGGAGAGACCTCTTATGCAAGCATTAATTAAAGGAAGTATTAATACTTTACTGCAGAAAAGGGCAAATTAAATTATTTTTATGATTACAGTGCAAGAGTAAAGGGCAAATATTGTGTGAAAAACAAAGGCTGTGCTGGCAGCACTCAGTACACTGCACTGTAGGACAGGAACCAATCAGCAGCTAGGCTGA
The DNA here is from genome assembly GCF_000004195.4 of Xenopus tropicalis. Classification (NCBI taxonomy): domain Eukaryota; kingdom Metazoa; phylum Chordata; class Amphibia; order Anura; family Pipidae; genus Xenopus; species Xenopus tropicalis. Next base: position 35,748,787 of record NC_030683.2, read on the forward strand.
CCTGATAGGGAACTGAAGCCTGCTTTTGCCTGTGTGACTGGGTGCTGGGCTGTGATTGGTTATCCCCTCCTACTGAGCTTCTTGCAGAGACTGTTAGAACATGCCCACCCCTCATTAGAAACATGGACAGAGACCAGAGAGGATCTAAAATTAACTTTAAGTATGATGTAGACATATTATTCTGAGATAATTTGCAGCTGATCTTCAATTTTTTATCACTTTATTTCTTTTATTTTTATATCACTTATTTCTCACTTAGCTTTTTGGTCAGCAGCTTTTCAAATGATTTCAGCAGCTATCCAGTTTCTAGGGTCGCATTTACCCTGGCAACAAGGCAGTGGTTTAAACAAGAGACAAGAATATGAAAAGCAGAAAAACTAAATATGAAGATAAGTAATAAAAAGTAACAATAATAATAGCATCACAAAGAAATAGGTTTTGGCTGCCGGAGTCAGTGACCCCCTTTTGAAAACTAAAAAGAGGCAGAAGGAGAAGGCAAGTAATTGAAAAAATGATAAAAAAAAAAATGAAAACCAAATATAAGTTGTTAGGAATCCTATTAAACATACTAAAGTTTAAAGGTGATGTGGATAACTGAAAGCCTGGTGGGGTGCTCAGAAAGCATGGACTGCAAAGTGGTTTCCTATGGAGCTATGCAATGCACACCTTGCCCACGCTTGCAGCATGACGAAATTTAACTCAAATGAGAATTAAATGTGGGATTGCGTATCGCTGGCCATAGAATCATGCACTTATCATTTTAATTGATACAAAGTAAGAAAGTGACAAAATATGCACTTTTATGGTGCTGAAGTAAATGTCACAAATTTTAAAATGTTATGATTGTATGTAATTTCATTTAATGTAATGCAATGATTGTATGTGTTTATGGTCTTTGTTGAGTCAATTCCTGATATTTTTGTTTTATTTATATTTATTAAAGCTTTTTTTATACCTACTGGCAATTTTCTGTGTCCTTGCCTGGTTCCTGTGGTCCTGTCCTGGTTCCTGAGTCACTGCTTGACCACTGCTTTGTGGTCTTGTTCTGATCCTGTTCTGGTCCCTACCTAGGGGCTGATTTACTAAGACACGAATTCGAATCCGAATTGGAAAAATTCCGATTGGAAAACGAACATTTTGCGACTTTTTCATATTTTTTGCGATTTTTTCGGCGCCTTTACGACTTTTCGGAAATGATCGCGACTTTTTCGTTACCAATACGATTTGCGCGAAAAAACACGACTTTTTCGTAGCCATTACGACTTGCGCGAAAAAACGTGAGTTTTTCGTAGCCATTCCGAAAGTTGCGCAAAATCTGGCGATTTTTTTCGTAGCGTTAAAACTTGCTACGAAAAAATCGCGACTTTTCGCGCAAGTTTTAACGCTACGAAAAAATCGCCAGATTTTGCGCAACTTTCGGAATGGCTACAAAAAACTCGTGTTTTTTCGCGCAAATCGTATTGGTAACGAAAAAGTCGCGATAATTTCCGAAAAAATCGCAAAATACCGATCATTACGAAAAAAACGCAATCGGACGCATTCGGCCCGTTCGTGGGTTAGTAAATGTGCCCCCTAGTGTTCCTGCCTTTGTTTCTGAGTTTGTTCCTACCTGGTTCCTATTTTGTTCTGTGCATTTTTCAGTTTATACCTTTAACCTGTACAATGGACTTTGCCTGCCACCTGCCCCGACCTCTTCCCTTCATATCAGTAGTTCCATCCATTCACTGGGTGTGTGTTCTCCATCTTCTAGAGACTGCCCATGGCCCCATTTACAGCTCTTCCTAACTCTATGGGCTCTAGTGGTGCCCTGTCCAAGGGATTCTATCAATATCACATACAAGTTCTGGAGCCAGTGTGACTTCTATAGGTGAATAACACAGAAAGACGGCATGCTTGTATAACCAACAGATACTTCTGCAAAGGTCCATTGCAGTGTGTTAAAAACAATGAAAATTATTGCATCAGACATTCTATATGGTACTTATTCCCTTGTTTATTGGTATTAATGAAATTGTAAAATCAAACACATAAAATTATTAGACAGGATATTAATAAAGATACTATATCATCATAGATTCTCTTCCACCAAGGTCAGAAAAAAATAAAATGTTCTAAATCCTGAAATTCTTCCAGTTCACAAGCAATATAGAAATTCTATTTTTCTCTCAGCTCGGAAACAATCTAAACAAGTTAGACCAAAACCCCAAATACACTCACCTTTTTATAGGAAATTGCTTACATGCCTTTTTTATTTTATTTATATTTTCAAATTGACGCAATTCAAGTTAGATTTAGAAGGAAGTTTATTTAGGAAGTATAGTCATATAAATATCAGGTAATACAAACTATTATAGTGTGCAGCCAAAAATGATCAGACCTTTTACAGACTAAGGGCTAGTTTGTACACATATAGTACAATGTGTTTGTAAATTCATTAAAACCCTCAGGTTTACAGGGGTTAGTGTACTCACCAAGTCATTAGTATCTAGCTTTAAATGTACTTTATTTCATTGCCTTTTAAAACTTTCTCTCCCTCCCCTTAACAGTGCATAACTGAGCTTCTCCATCATTTTCCTGCTCACAATTGCTTCTCTGTGGAAGGCCCTGCAATGTGTGGGCAACTGAGGATAGTTGTTTGTGCTTGCCTACAATTAGAACAGTTTTCAGTAAACTGCATGTTTAGAATTATAACCACAAGTCCTCGGTATGCATTACCCCTGCACTGTTCCCCAAAGGACATGCCTTTTCAATAAGTAAGTTTAACTACCAGTGAATAATGACATATTTACCTCATTTTAGAACTATACCAAGGTTATTCCCATTGTATTTACAAAGTGGTTATGTATGGCACATAGACACATTGGTAACACAAATCTACAAATACAGTGCTGGGGTTATAGTAGAAAAGCAAAACTATCACTACTAACTAGTGCAAAGTCCAAAAAATATCCCATGATGCCGAGTATTTATTAATGTATTAATGTATGTAAGTGGCACAACTAAGTTTTCCCTTGGAAACAAATATAGGTATGCAAGTGGGCCATGCCCCTCATGTGCTTATATGTATTATTATTAAAGTTTATTTATAAGGTGCAAACATATTCCAACATATTGCTTATATCGTGTCAGCGCTATATAATAATAATTAGTGTGATGTCTGCTGGCTTTTGGATTGAAAGATAAATGAACTATAAGTGACAGCATTCCCAGACTATAACTGATCTAAAGTTAGAATTAAATCCAGACAAATAAAATACACATATCATATGGCTACTTAGAAATTGAATATTGTTAGTAAATGTTAGTTATTGCAAATTTTGCTTCACACACTCCTCCTTTGCCCAGCCTTGAGTAAGGTTTAAGTGGAAAAAGGGCTATAAGTTTTCCTTGCCTTCCTTGTGTTTTAGTAACATCCAGCTGTACAAATGAAGTTGTAGCCTACACATACTGTATGTAAGAAGAGAACAGTGATGTTTAAAGACACTGAGGGAGAGAAATAGGCTGTAACTGGGCAGAATACCTGTGAGTAACATGATGCAATGGTTAAGAAGGAAAGCCTTGGCATTAATTGGCATAGAGACTTTAAAAGATCTACGGGCTCAACAACAGAGTGGGACTCATCCTGTTAGGGACTGGGGGCAGGGGATTTTTGTGGTGGCCGCAGTGGGGTAGCAGGTGCAGTGAGTGGACTTGCATTCAGTGCAGGATGGATTCGTGATGGCAGTATGGGTGGGGGGCCTGCAGCTGGGGTGGTGGGCCTCTGAGATGGCAGCAACTGGTGGGCCCAGAACATCACAGTCCCAGTGCAATGTACACAGTGTAATGCTTTGCACCAGAGTGCAACCTAATAAATGAAGCCCACTATAAGTTGATAGTCTATAGCTGTCTATGTTTCTGTAGAGCAGTTGGTTTGCATGCTGTATTGCCATGCAGCATTTCTGAGCAGAAATATCTGAAGCCTTATGTACTTATTGTGCCACTTTCAGTGCCTAAATGCTGGGCCCTCATTCTCCAATTAGGTACAAAATCTATTCTGTTCATTAAATGACTGTATCCTCTTGCGCCAATTTATTCACAACAATTTTTTTATATCTATTAGATTTTTCCTGAAAAAGACAGAGTAGCCTTTGTGCGATCAGTCTGTGAATTTAAATGACATTGTTTTCCCACAGGAAGGACGTCTGTACTGTGCATTCATACACACTGCACCCCTGGGAGCACAGCATTCTGTGTCTGCTGAGTTTAGGTATTGCTAAATGTGTAAAGCAAAGAATGGACTCAAAGTGTAGCGGATGTTTCCATAAATATATTTTCTAAACTTCTTTAAAAAATGTTAGGTGGTTTATTAGTACATCCTAGCAACCTTACTGTTTTCTTGCAGGAATCTGGTTATTAGAACATTTGGGATTTTAACCTGCTACAAACAATTGCTCCTGCACTCAGCGTGGGCAGCGCTGGTTTTCTTAACACGGCGCCCAAGGACAGGCAGTGGTTTGAATGAGAGACAGGACTATGAATATGAGAGGGACTGAATAGAACGATAAGGAAAAAAAAGTAGCAATAATAATAGAATTGAAAGCTTACAGACCAATAGGTTTTTGGCTGCTGGGCTCAGTGACCCCCATTTGAAAAGCTGGAAAGATGTAGAAGAGAAAGACAAATAATTCAATAACTATAATAAATTAATGAATATGTCCAATGTCCAATTGCAAACTTGCTAGGAATAGGACATTTTATAACGTACTAAACATTAAAGGTGAACCCTTTAAAAACAACTGTGCATAAAAAGATGCTCTGTCATGCAGTGCAGAGGGTATTAGTATAATGCCTGGCACAACTACTAAGGGCAAAGTTTGTGTTTACTGGAAAAGCAGGCTCTGGCCTATATGATGTGCACACACAATGACACAAGTCTGCAAGAGCATTTTAAATGAGCACGAGCACTACAGTGTAGAGCAGGGGTCCCAAATCTTTCTTACCTGTGAGCCACAGTCAAATGTAAAAAGACTTGGAGAGCAGCACAAGCACCATAAAAGCTCATGGAGGTGCCCAATAAGGGCTAAGATTGGCTATTAGGTAGCCTCTATGCACACTATCAGCTTACAGGGGGCTTTATTTGGTAGTAAATCTTGTTTTTATTCAACCAAAACTTGCCAACAAGTCAGGAATTCAAAAATAACTACCTGGTTTGGGGGCACTGAGAGCAACATCCAAGGGGTTGCCCCTGAGCCACTGGTTGGGGATCACTGGTGTAGAGCCTTTTATTACAGATAAAAGGCAAAACACAACTGACTAGAAGATTTAAATTTGCAGTCCACAGCAGTGCACCTTTCACCACCCCCTTTCCCTGCCTCACAGCACCACATCTGTATTAACAGACATATGAATGATATGAAACAGCATTTACGTTTATTCTTTATTACTCATTAGTATACAGTAAGGCTAATGCCACACATAGCATAGGTTTTTGCAAGCTGAACTGGCTGCAGTTGTGGTCTTGAGTAATTATAGCACATTATGTACTGTGGCTCTGCAGGTTTCATGAAATGACTGTGCAAATGGATTGTCTAAGCACAGTCACACAAAGCAATGGAGACCGGAGGAACAGCTACTGGGACACCAAGTGGTAACAAGATACCTGGTAATGCACCATCTCTGTTAGTGGAACATAAGTTGTGTGACATAGCTACCTAAAATCCAGGTATTGCCCCCATTTAAAACATTCATTCCATTGATTTTTTGCATTCATAGAAATGTCCCAGATTTTTAAAAATCATCAACTGTTATAGAAGCCTTTTAATGTTTCTATGATCAGCTTATAAAATAGTGATATAACATTTATACCAATTTGCAAGGCAAGGCATGCACTGCACTACGTTGGTAAATTTGATTTATAGAGACCTGGGGGTTTTCAGGTACTGGGTTTTACCATAATTCCTTAAGTGCATAAAATATAATTTGAACATGAAACAAACCCAATAGGATTGGTTTGTCTCCAATAAAGATGAATTATATCTTAGTTAGGATCAAGTACAAAGAAATCATAAAATTCTATAAAAATAGAATTATTTGCTTAAAATGGACTCTATGGGAGATGCCTAGCCTGTAATTTGGAGCTTTCAGGATAACAGGTTTCCAGATAAGGGATCACATACCTATTTATGTGCAATATCAATTAACAAGGTTCACATATTGTCCTATTACATACTGACACAGATACCCAAATGGGTTTTTACTGACAGTGCATTTTAAATGTGAAACAACAGTGAATTCACATGTAGACTGGTCAAAGTATATCAAATATCTTATATTTAGATATGATCTTAAAAACTGTGAATTGAAAAGAGATTTCTTTTATGAAGAGAAGCAGATATAGTTCAGTGTTCCAGTCAATATACACGTTTAGTTTGAAACCTTTTTCAAAGATTCGGCAGTTTGACAAGGTTCATCCAGGGCCGGATTTCACTTGGCGGCGCCCCGAGGCCGCCCCTGCGAGTGCGCATGCGCAATCGCACGGCGCCCTCTCCCCCTGAGTGCGCATGCGCCATCAATGCGCATGCGCATTTAAACTCCCATACGGAGCAGTGGGGAGAGGTCCCGACTGCTCCGTATGGGAGCCAAATTTAAAAAATTCTGTTGCGGCGGGGCGGCATGCCGCCCCTAAACTTGTGCCGCCCTAGGCCCGGGCCTTTGTGGCCTTTCCACAAATCCGGGCCTGGGTTCATCAAGATATCTCTTATTAATTGTGCTGGAATATATATATACAGTATATATTAAAATAATATATATGTATGCATGCCTGCATATAGCAGCAGCACTTATCAAAAATGTGAGGGGCTGTGAGCTAGCTCTCTAAGCAGGAAGTGGAAAGTGAGTGGGCACAACTGAGAATGTTAAGGAGCAACGTTAAAAAACTATGGGGCACATTTACTAATCCACGAATCCGAATCGGAAAAATTCGGATTGGAAACGAACCTTTTTGCGATTTTTTCGTCGCCGTTACGACTTGCGCGAATTGTCGCGTCTTTTTCGTAGCCGTTACGATTTGCTCGTATATTGTCGCAACTTTTTCGTATTTATCGCTCGTAAACGGCGGGCAAACCTTTCAGACTTTGCATGATTTTGGAAGCTTCCCATAGGACTCAATGGCACTCTGCAGCTCCAACCTGGCCCAAGGAAAGTCTCCCATAGGGCTCAATGGCACTCTGCAGCTCCAACCTGGCCCAAGGAAAGTCTCCCATAGGACTCAATGGCACTCTGCAGCTCCAACCCGGCCCAAGGAAAGCCTCCCATAAAGCTCAATGGCACTCTGCAGCTCCAACCTGGCCCAAGGAAAGTCTCCCATAGGGCTCAATGGCACTCTGCAGCTCCAACCTGGCCCAAGGAAAGTCTCCCATAGGGCTCAATGGCACTCTGCAGCTCCAACCTGGCCCAAGGAAAGTCTCCCATAGGGCTCAATGGCACTCTGCAGCTCCAACCCGGCCCAAGGAAAGTCTCCCATAGGACTCAATGGCACTCTGCAGCTCCAACCTGGCCCAAGGAAAGTCACGATACTGAAGCTTGAATGAATCCGAAGCTTTCGTACTCGGCGCGACGGCTACGAAAAAGTTGCGACAATTCGCGCAAGTCATAACACTACGAAAAAGTTGCGACAATTTGCGAAAAAGTCGTAACGGCTACGAAAAAGTCACGACAATTTACAAAAAAATTGCAAAATACTGATCATTACGAAAAAAAACATTCGGACGCTTTTCGGACGTTCGTGGATTAGTAAATGTGCCCCTATGAGTTCAATATTTGTACTTTTCCTGGGTTACATTGCCCTAATAGTAGATGAGGCACTTAACAATATCATGTTTCTGAGATATTTTCTTATATGGTGTAGGGACCCATAGTTAATATGCCCCTATGACTTTAAACCCTAAGTTGAAAATTGCCTTGCGTATAAAAAACCTGTCTGTTAATAAAACACAGGTGCATACTTGCTTGAAAATGACATTGGGTGTTGTCCTTTGAAAAAGGTATTACTACTTTTAATGAAAGTTTTACACATAGCCGCAATGTGTAATGTTCTTTATAAACATTCTGCTTACCCATTTAGCGACTAAAAAATATCAACATGTATCTTTAGAGACATCTTGTGGTCATTTTTATCCATTGCTGGCCATTTTGTAGAACAGCACCAAACTGCCCATTATCCCTTTTAGGCCCTTCAAACAATGACAGTAAAACTGATCTTATTTAATATCACCTTCTATGTATGCACTGAAAGCTAAGATATTGTTGCACTAGGTAGGGGTTCCACTGTACTTTGTACACTTTTTTCAAATTGTTGATGGATGGAGAATGAACTCTTTTGCACACACAGGCTATTTCCCCTAAAACTGACACTGTTAACAAAGGAAATAAATGTACTATTTTATTGTGCAACATAAGTAAATTAGAAGTCATCTCTGAAATCCATGACTGTTTACAGAAAAAATAATTGTGATTGAGTCTCTAAAATATGTCTTATAGTCTCTAAAATATGTCTCAAAGTAAATTTAATGATAATTCTCCTTAGGGATGTGACCTGGATTAAAAGAGAGCTAAAGCTTAACAAAAAAGAAGTAGGCTAGAAATGTTGTACATTATGTATTGGGCTTCTCTACCAACTTAAAGCAACCACAGCCCTTTAGCAGGGAAGTTCTGTGCCTCTGTAAATGCCCCCAGCAGCTCCCCATTAGTTAGTTGTGGAAAAATTAACACACACCCAACCCTAACCCGCAAAATGTTGCTATTGTAGGACCTGCACCCAACCTGTACCTACATCTTTCCAATGGACCATGAAAGGGGGAGGGCACACCCAGATCTGGAACCCAGTGAGAGCAAGCAACACTTTGTCTAGGGGGCCCTGCCGAAATGGTCCCAGTTGGGCCCCACACTTGATAATATCAGGACTGGTTGGTTTGTACAATAGATTTTATATAAATCGTAAGGACTATGGCACACCATGGCTTGATAAAACTTAAAACATGCAATTGTATGTATTTGGGGAAATATTGAGATGGGTACAAAACTGTACCCAAGAAGGCCATGTCCCACAGAGTATATTTTAAGACAGCGCTGTCCAACTTTTGTGGTGCCGAGGGCCGGAATTTTTCTGGCCTATGCGGCCAGAAATTTCAAGGCTATACCCACATAAACCGTGGTAGTTAGGCAAAAACCAAAATGGTTGGCGCTCAGTGCAGGGATATCACCCATCATTTATATGTGAAATAAGTTTATTGTTTGTCATATTAAGACATTCTCTTAAATCCATATGCCTCATCTTCTCCTCTACAAAGTACAGCAACCCCAGCACATAATTACACACTTTAGGGTGACTATAATGACTATTTCCAAATGCTAACAAACTTCCAGAAGAAATCCCTGCCCAGTTCAACTCCTAGAGGCAGCATAAGGAAGACAGAATATGGCACATACAGGCAGTACAGGGCAGACAGAGTATGGCACACAGGCAGCATAGGGCAGGCAGAGTATGGCATACACAGACAGCATGGGGCAGGCAGAGTATGGCACGCACAGGCAGCATAGGACAGGCAGAGTATGGTACATAGGCAGTGTAGGGCAGGTGGAGTATGGCATACACAGACAGCATGGGGCAGGCAGAGTATGGCACGCACAGGCAGCATAGGGCAGGCAGAGTATGGTACACAGGCAGCATAGGACAGGCAGAGTATGGCATACACAGACAGCATGGGGCAGGCAGAGTATGGCACACACAGGCAGCGTAGGGCAGGCGGAGTATGGCATACACAGACAGCATGGGGCAGGCAGAGTATGGCACGCACAGGCAGCATAGGGCAAGCAGAGTATGGCACACAGGCAGCATAGGGCAGGCAGAGTATGGCATGCAGAGACAGCATGGGGCAGGCAGAGTATGGCATGCACAGACAGCATGGGGCAGGCAGAGTATGGCACACACAGGCAGCATAGGGCAGGCAGAGTATGGCACACACAGACAGCATGGGTAAGGCAGAGTATGGCACACACAGAGAGCATGGGGAAGGCAAAATATGGCACACACAGGCAGCATGGGTAAGGCAGAGTATGGCACACACAGGCAGCATAGGGCAGGCAGAGTATGGCACACACAGGCAGCATAGGGCAGGCAGTACACAAAGTTACACAATGCTGGAACTGCTCCTGCACTCACTGCACACACTGTCTGAGGTGTGAACAGGTGAATAGTGTGGGAAGTTTACAATCAGAGCATGAGTTGTAAACAATACAGGTACTGAAATATGTGAACAACACAGGGTCTTAAAAGTCTGAACAATCCAGGGGATTAAACAGCCTGAATCTGAGGTGTGAACAATGCAGGGGACCAGTTAATCTCAGTACTGAGATTACAGAGATACCATTTAAATCTTAGACCGATAAGCAGTCAAAGCAGCCAGACAGGTGGGGGTGGTGCAGGCTGCCAGTTGTACAGCAACAAGTTTTAAGAAAATAATTTACTTTTTTTCAGTAATAATTAAACAGTACCTTGTGCTTAAATGTAACTAAGATGCATAAATCCATAACAATCGTAATGGGTTTAGTTGGAGGTTTATTATTTTGTAGTGGACTGAAGGTATGGTGATGCAAATTACAGCAAAAGAAATCATATCTGGAAAATAGGATTAAATGTAGGGGTATCCAGATATTAACAATTTGGGGTCTGTATTTATTTAAGCTATCACATTAGAGGAATATTTAACTTCACTGCATTACACTGAGAGAAAACAGGGATATATTTAACTGAGCAACGCCCATTTATCAAGCCATAGGGGAAGTACACTGATGGCTGACTTGGCTGAGCACCCTCTGAATACATCAGACAGCAGAGGAGAGTTCACTATGAAGTGTGTTTTGCATGCATCCCAGTAGCTGGCAGACACCTCTATTACACTGGCGCTAGCTAATAACCAGAGCAATTCTAACTATGAATTCATATGCCAACATGTTTTATACATTTACAGGTAATTAGATCCTGCTGATAAATATTTACCCTTTCAATAACTGTCCCATTATTTTTTGGCAGATTTAAAATGCATGTTTTTTTTGTTTACATAGAAGTAGCAACATGTACCAATTGTCTAAGCCAACTCTGCTGCCATGAGGTGAGTTGTGGCAAAAAGTCACTCCTGGTGACTTAAAGAGCCGAAATTTCGATTCATAAGCTCTCTACTCAAGCAATGCGCCCTTCCTCTGACTACAAAAACCTAAGCATGGGGATAGCAAGGGGGGGCAACCAGGACCCTTATATAGAGAGAGAAAGAGAGAGAGAGAGAGAGTCAGGAATATCCTTTAGACTATACAATTATAATACACAGGAGCCATGAATATCCTGTAAATTTTATGCTTATAAATGGTGCCTAGTGATGTCATTTCTGTCACATGACTCACAGGAACCTTTGTATTATAATAAATTACGTACCACCATTGTAAAATATAAAGATATTAGTGGACACGTCCAAGTTCCATGACTTTAATAAAAGCACTTAGTCTTCAGTCTTGTGCCTTTATTTGGTGAAGATAGAATTCCTCTGTGACTTATATCCCTTACTTTCTATATAAACAGTGCTTGGTGATGCCATCAGGTATAATCGATGTTTAATAATATAATTTTTAGTTGCTTGACTCTCTGAAACTTGTGTATTATAATTAATAATGCACCCCCTTTTTTAAAATATAAAAGGTAAGGATATAAAGGTAGGATAGCTGTGTCGGAAGAACCTGGAAGGCAAGTGGGACTGTGTGAAGCAGCAAAGCAGCCCTATTTCCTAATACAAAACAATATGCACTAGACTTTTATTGGCCTATCAAACACATTATATGTGTGAATATAAATTCATTGAATCAGTTAATACCTTTTATGTCAAAGAAACCAATGGTCTACACCCCTGCCTACTATGCATGGTTTACATTTGCTACCTACATGTCTGCCTATAGCAGGGGTGGGCAAACTTTTTGGCTCACGGGCCACATTTACTCACCCCCGGGCCGGACCGGGCCAGGGCGGGCAGGGCCAGGCCAGTGTTACGCCCCCTTCGTCCGGCACGCCAATGACACCAAGTCTCGCGTGATGAGACTTGGCGTTGGCGGCGGGCCGGATTAAAAAAGCCAAGGGGCTGGATGTGGCCCTCGGGCCGTAGTTTGCCCACCCCTGGCCTATAGATATTGTATGATCCCTAGGAAGATGTCTCTTTAATGTGTGAAATCTGTGTGTTTTAGGATTATCAGGAACTGTAATCTGCTTGATGAAGAGACCTTAAGCCTTATTTAAATAAGCATTTTGTGAGCCAATCTACATTGGTTTAATTCTCATTACTGGTATTTCCAGCTGCACAGATTAGTACTGCAAAACTTAAAAGCAATGGCTATAGAAGAAGCTATAGAAGCTGTGCATGCTGTACTATGATATTTAACTCAGACAGTAGTCAGGTAAATGTTATCCCATTCTCCAAATAGTTACCTTCAACTTCATGGGAATCAGTGAATACCAATCTCTCTGTACTTACCAATGTTTATATTTAGTAATAGATTCTGTGTTCCGCCACTAGGTGGAGATGCAACTAACAACAGAGATGACTTTCTGCTTTGCAAATGGCATTATTAATAATCATCAGGTTACCAGATCAAAACCTGAGCAATTCTAATAAATGCCTGTTGATGGGGGTTGCTAATTGTATTATTGTATTTAAATGAAATGCAGTCTTTATATTTACTATTTATATATACAGTATATATATATATAGAGAGAGAGAGAACAGAGTGGAGCACACCCGTCGCCAAAATAACAGCCCTGGGTGCAGGTCAAAAAGTAGACATATAGAGAAATAGTACCGTACACTCAGGGACTTGGTGCAAAAGAAAAAAAGTTTATTGAAAAAACTCCAATACTCCATTTATACATATATATATATATGTATGTATGAGATCCGTCCACAACCCCATTATCCAGAAAGTTCAGAATTATGTTAAGACCATCTCCCATACACTATAATACCATAATTCTAATTTTAAAAAATGATTCCCTTTAACTCTGTAATAATAAAACAGTACCTTGTACTTGATACCAACTAACATACAGTGAATCCTTATTGGAAGCAAAACACCCCTATTTGGTTTATTTAATGTTTAAATAATCTTTTAGTAGACTTAAGGTATGGGGATCTAAATTACGGAAAGATCCCTTATCCGGAAAATCCAGTGTCCCTAGCCTTCTGGATAATGTGTCCAATACCTTTACAACACTTTAATTAAAAGGATAGAGTACCATTGTTTTACCAGTTACCTCAGTGGAAAGTGCCCTTTGTGAGCCAGTACCTGCCACTAGTGCTAAATGTTAACTGAAGGCTAATAGAGACCTGTAGCACTTCTTATTAATTTTAATGGGAATCGATCTGAGGTCAGTGGTGGTGTTTTTATCACCCCTGCAAATAGGGAAAATCAAAATGCAATTCATGCTTTATGCCATGTTTTTCATGTTAGGGTTCCTGACCGCAGACTGTGTAGGGACCTGTGGGAGCTCTCCTGCCAGGACAAAGACGTGCACGGGAACAATAAGGACACAACCACAATGGAAGTTCAAACTTGTTCAATTCATTGTTATTGTGATCATAACTTTTATAACCTTCTGTGTACATGCAAATACATAGGGGTGTGTTATAGCAAATAGAAAAAGACCATTGTAGTTTCAAAGATGGCCTTCAAGGATGGCCTGTACCGGACAGGAATGTAACTAATAAGATACATAGTATGTATTTCACAATATGCTAGCCGTGCAGGGAAAAACAAACTATTGTGAGAGATATATTTCTAAAATGGAGTATGATATGCTAAGCTCCAAAGTATATCAAAGTATATGAATATATGGATAAATGATAATATCAATATGAGAATATAAGATATTATGTGAAACCTCACATGGTTTAACTAAAACACTTGTAAAATTAGATTGTTATGAAAAAAGAACAAGCACTGGGGTACATAAATTAGGACTATCTAAAGAAAGGATAATGGTAATAATAATAATAACAGCTTTGTTTTGTATATTTTCATATAAATATTTATTGAAAATAAAATATATACAAACATTTAGACACAAAATATACATGCACAGTATCTTATTATATACACAATATACAGCATGAACAATGGTCAGTGCAACAAAAATCCATGTTTCCCAGTATGTGTACATACGCCTAAGCTGGCAATACATGTGAAGACCACTTGTGTGGCTAGGTGCCTAAACAAGCATATCCCAGTGTGCACTGGGCAAAACAAGGCAGTTCAGATTGTTGGGCCTTAGATTATACTGCAGATATTGATTCGGGAGACAGCCCCAAGTGATAAGTTTCCAAAAAGTAAGCTTTTATCAGCCCATGCATAGCCAGCCTGAGGCCTTGTTGATAGAGAAAATAAAAACATATTGGGAAATGAACACAGCTAGTGGCCCAATTGATGTTTTTTTCTTGAGGCCAGGATAAAGTTAAAGAAGAGGGATCTGGGTCAGAAAAGGAAAGTCAGGGCCTCAAATTGAGAAAGAAAAAAACCAAAGTAATTTAGGTATAGCCAGCATGCAACATTCCGCTGTTGTTGGTATGCTAGAAGGCCACAGATTGGAGAGATCAAACAAGGGTTATTCAGTGTAATAATATTACATCTATCATTTTAACACATTTTTATGTCCAATGGGCCCTATCTCAGGTCAGACAGAAATAAGTTTAGAAGACCTACAAAAAGGCTTGTCACTCACAAAGTAGGACATCTACAATCTCCATGCTAACAGCCACATAGGATAAAAGTGGCATTGTCTTAATTTAAGTTTATACAGACAAAACAGCATCTAGCATGGATTCAAATAAGATAACACCATGTGATACGTGTGAATCCTATGTATCAGCCATAAATATGGGCAGTCAATTTTTAAATACTAAGCTGATTCTACCTTTTCTTTGATTAATAACAGACACGTCTCATTCTTAAAAGGCTGTAGCTATTTCTGTGGGGTAGTGCTGTAGAGGAACCTGTGGGTTCTGATAGGATTCTTGGTGCCTTATTCTAGACAATCTTTGTGGAGATAATGTTCCAATTCTAGCTGCTATATTTCTTTCATAATCTGACTGCATTCTGTTAGGTTGGCTGACATGGTAATATGGGTCTCTGTGGTGAGGGAGGTGCAACAGGTTAGGTTGTCTTGTATGGTAGGTATTGTAATGAGCAGGAGCTACTGAATAAGACACTGTGTAACCCTTTTGCAGTGTGTAGTTGGGACACTGATTACCACTGATTCTTCTGTGACCAAAATGGTTATCTACATGGTGGTATGACATCACTTCCTGTGTATATAGAGTACCTAGAGGGGAAAAAAACAAGAGTAAATATTTTTCATTTATTAAGTTTAATTCACGAACAAAAATGCAGGTATAAACAGAACAGGAAGGAGTTGAAAGTTCCTCTTGCAGTAACTAAGGAAAAGATTTGTCAAGCAATATTGCTTTCATTTATGCCTAATCTTAGCAGATTACAGCTCCCAACATATGTGTGATGAGCAACACTATCAGTCTGTTTCCCATGGTAGATAGAATGCCACATGTGCCACAAGCCTAAGGCTACACATTTGCCCTGTCAGTGTCCCAGCCATGTAAAAACAAACAAAAGAGGAAGTAGCACCGTCCCATGACACAAATAACAGGGGAACACACAGATCCTCTGTTAGGGAAGGACAGGAAGTGCCACATGTGGCAGCAATAATACACAATGCTACAGATGTCATGTGACTTCCAGTCCTTCCTTCTGCTATTAATATCAGATGTATATCCCAGAATACCATGCACATTGTTTTAAGTGTTCATTCAAATCTATACCCTCTGAAAGCAAGACACTGGCATCAAGTGAAAATCAGGAGTAATCTCAAACATATTGTACTTATGTATTCAACTTTATTTGCTACCATATCTGATGATTGACCATAACGCATACTGATAGTTAATAGACTATATTATATTGTTATTAAACATTCATTTGGACATTAAGACTATAGCCTTGTTGCTAGGATTAGTGCGCTTAGTAACCAGATGGCAATGAAAGCTATAGAACAGAAAGGGGTAAATATATGTTTCACAAAAATGTGAATTGCTCCAAGATGTCATCATCTACATCATGCTTAAATTTACATTTAAGTCAAACTTATTAAACTTAGTTCATGTATTTTTCAATATATAATTAATTGTTTGCAATAGATCCGGTGTTGCTGGTCTTTTTTTCAATATTAAACTCTTTTACCGTGCACCTGGGACAAGGATTGAAGCGGTGTGCCACCCTTGGTTCGATATATATATATATATATATATAGGTCTACATACAGTAACTAGAGCTAGACATGCAAATATAACTGAACAATATATCCATTTATCTATGACAGTATTACTACGTAAGGGTCGAACCTAAAGGGGACTTGAACAAAAGATATATGGGTAAGCCTGAGCAGCCTAGATTTACACATGTAATAATTCCTTGGCAGAGAGTATGTATGTGTTATTTATAGTATGTTTTATCAAACACTTACCAGTCTGTATTGGCTGCTCACTGCTCTTTTTCTGCCCTTCTCCACTGGTATCTGAGTCACTATCATTGAAGTCACTGTCTCCTTTGCCACTGTCCTTTGTGCTGTACTGTTCCACATGAGAATTCCCACTGTGATGATAAATACATGATATCACAAAAGCGCCTCCAGCATGCAGAGTGTCAACAAATTACCTATGTCTCCAAGTGGGTATATAATGCAACCCCAGCAGGAGCAGCAAAGGGGCTTAAGAAGTCCCACAAAGTGTGCCTGCAGTTCTCTATGTGTTGTTTAACTGCAAATCTCAGCATCTTCCTAACTGCTAAAGCCTACTGGGGGAAGCTGAACGTTATAGTAACAACAGCTCGAGGACTTTAAATTGTATATCACTGTCAAACATACTTTAAAACTTAAAAATGTATTTATTTTCTATTAATCCCCTCTTAAACAGACCATGGAATAGACTTAATAGTTTTCTAAATAGTTTTCTTTTTTTTTAGTTAAACCGCAGACACAGCTTAAATATTGCTTAATATAATTAATATAAAAAGAAAACCTTGAAATTTTCTTAAGACAGTAACAGAGGTCAAACATAGGTTGCACAGATCCAAAATGTTGTGTATGTACTACAATATGGTTATGGGGCAAAAGCTTGGTATTATGGGAAACTGCTTCCAACTGTAGAACTGAACTGATAGGAGGCAAGAGAAGAGTAATTGTTACCTTATGCTTCCTGAACAGCTGTCCTGCTGCCAACCAGATGTCTTATAAGATGGGACAGACTCCGGGTGCTGAAAGGAAAAATAAAAAAACAGTCTGTCCGTATCTTTATGATTTAAGTTGCCCCAGTTGGCTATTTCCCAGGAGCATCTTTTATCAATAGAAAAACTAGGCATTAAATACAGAACTTTTTCTTCAAAATAGGTTTACACTGTTTTCTTGAGTTACTATCAATGTTCTGCCTTTGTTTAATTGCAGAGAAGTAACACAAACATTATCTACTGTGAAAGTAAGTATGTGAAAGAAATGGACTAAATAATAATGAATTGCTGGGTTTTCTGCATTCTGATAATTACATACTTAAGTTAGTCAAATTATGTTTAAAAGGTGAGTAACCTGAATGTGCTACAAACAACCTATTTCCTGTTATTTGTGATTGAACTATAAGCTGATGGCTGTTAGAGGATGCTGGGAGTTGTAGTACAGCAATAGATGGATGGAAGCCAAATGGATTTCCCTGTAGAAAAACAAATACAGAACAACAGTACACAGTAATGAAATAATTGCATACCTTTGGATCTGTTTGCTGGTCTCCACATTGTTCTGAGTTAGAGGACATACTGCAGTCTTCAGATTCAGCATTGATTGGGATCTGGCATGACTTGGACTGAGACACAGAGGCGTTGGATGATCCCATTTCAGGAGGGTGGTTCTTCAGTAGATGGTCACTACTGTATCCCCCTTGTTTCTCAGGTACCTGCTTA
This sequence comes from Xenopus tropicalis, assembly GCF_000004195.4. NCBI lineage: Eukaryota > Metazoa > Chordata > Amphibia > Anura > Pipidae > Xenopus > Xenopus tropicalis. The sequence goes on from NC_030683.2 coordinate 35,766,868, forward strand.
AATCCATTGCTTTTCCTTTTACAAGTACATGCAACAAACAGGATGGCCACAAGCAGCAATGCACAACCTCCAGCCAAAACTGCAATGAAGATAATGGACAGATCTATCTGGTGTTGATCTTCAGACGATGGTTGCAAAATGACCACCTCAACGCTGGAAGGCATAGAGTCTGTGAGGATGAACCTTATTGTAGCATTGGTGGACAAGGAAGGTCTTCCTGAATCAAAAACTCCGACTACAATGCTCAGGTCCTTGATCTGGTCTGGGTTCACTTGTTTTCTTAAGGATACTTCTCCATTTTCTCTGTTAATAGCAAATAGTCTTTGTGTATCCCTCATTACCGTATAGGAGAGCTGTGCATTCTGCCCTTCATCTGCATCTATAGCTTTGAGTTGAAAAACTAAATAATGCTGAGGGGCACTGATTGGCAGCAGGACCTCCGCTGACCCATTATTCAGCAGTGGATATGTTATGAAAGGAGCATTATCATTCTGATCAACTATTTTGAGTTTAATTTGAGCACGATTTGAGAGTTTAGGAACTCCATTGTCTGTTGCCTCTATCTCAAAATCTATTTGTTTTATTCTTTCATAGTCCAGAGACCTTACAGCACGCAGCACCCCAGAATCGGCATCAAGAGCAACAAATGTAGAAAGTGATTGGCCCATTACTTTTGCTTCCACAAGTCTGTAAGTTACTTTACCGTTATGGTCAGTGTCTGGGTCCCTGGCTATGACTGTAGCAATATAAGAACCTGGAGAATTATTTTCAAGAACAGACACTTCATAATCTGGCTTCGAAAATACAGGAGCATTGTCATTTTCATCAATCACCTTGACTGTGTAGTATTTTTTGGTGCTTAGTGAAGGGAAGCCTAGGTCTTCAGCCACTATTGTTAGGGTATATTCTGCTATCTTTTCCCTGTCTAGAGTAGTAGTGGTAACTACCATAAAACTATCCTCATATACTTGTTTCAGCATAAAGTGCTCATGCCCATGGAGAGTGCAATGAACTTGTCCATTTGGGCCAGAGTCTCTGTCTGTAGTACTGATTAGAGCTACAATAGTCTCCTTGGCAGCGGACTCTGCAATGTAGGCAAATTCTTCACTTATGGAAGTAAGTGGGGTAATGGTGATGACTGGAGCATTATCATTTACATCTATTACATGCACAATTACTTTGCAGCTAGCACTAAGTGGGTTTGCGCCTAAATCATGGGCCTGGACTTCAAACTCATAAATCTGCTTGGTCTCAAAGTCAACCTGGTCTTCCAAGGTAACACCACCAGTTCTGGAGTTGATTTTAAATAGGCGACGTACCTCTTGAGATACCAAAGGGCTGAAATTATAGACCACCTCTCCATTCACACCTTCATCAGCATCGGCAGCGTTTAAGTCCAGTAAGAGATATCCGACTGGGGCATCCTCTATAAGGTCCACAGAGACAGTGCCTCTCTCAAATACAGGGCTGTTATCATTGAAGTCCAGGACTCGCACGTTAACCACTGCAGTGCCAGACAGAGCTGGTTCTCCCCCATCCATAGCCATTATTTCAAATGTATAGGTTGATTGACTTTCCCTGTCAAGCTCTTTCATTAAGACCAAATCTGCATATTTAACCCCATCTGCTTTGGTTTGCACTTCAATACTGAAATGACTGTTGTTTGTGATTTTGAAGCTCTGGATGGCATTGGAGCCAACATCTTCATCTACAGCAATTTCTATAGGTATCCTGGTGCCCACAGGGGTGCTCTCAGACACCTCCACATGTATTACATCATTGGGAAAGTGAGGTCTGTGGTCATTAATGTCTCTTACCTCTACTTTCACATTTATCAGTTTGAATTGTCCTTTGGAAAAACTGACCACATCCAAAGCCAGAGTACAATGAAGAGACTGCCTGCAGATCTGCTCTCGGTCTACCCTTTCACCGACGCTCAGCTGCCCATCGCTGTCCCGGATATGAATAAGGGAACTGTTGAACTGCTTCATCAGACGGAAGTTGTAGGCAGGAATGTCTGTGGTGTTAAATATTGAATGGTGTGACAAAACTCCAATAACAGTGCCAGAGGGTTCTTCTTCATCTATGAAGTATTGAACAGTTTCGCAGAGTGACTGTGAAGCCATCAGACCCAAAAGCAGCAGTGGTATAGCTTTTAAAAGAAGTAACATCTTGTCTCTCTCTTAGTTGTAAAGTTCCTCCAACAAAGTTGCTGTGACACCCCCGCTTATTGGAAAGAATAAAGAACTCTGACTCCTTCCAAAGGTGTAATCATTTAAAGCAGTCCCAGTGGGTGGGTCTTGTCTGTAGGAGCAAGAGCGTGTATCTGCTGGTCCCATCTCTGCCCTAGGTTATATTCCCAGTGATATGTAAATGAGCCATCCCATTAGGCTGTCACTTTCCCTACAGCCAAATGGGCAGGGAGGATAAGCAAATGGTACTGTCATTAAGTCTCCCAAAAAAATGCAGCTTTATATGAATACAGCCAAATATCTAAGAATGAACAGACAAAAAGTGTAGTTTTCATTTAAGTTTCTAAATGCATGGCCACAATAATGAGTTTCCATGCTGGAGCTCAACAAATGAATTATAAACTGTTTTTAACAATAAACACAGAGGTATAGGATCAATTATCCAGAAACCCATTATAAAAAAAGCTCAGAATTATGGAAAGGCCATCTCCCATAGACTCCATTTTAATAAAATAATTTACATTTTTAAAAATGATTCTCTTTTTTTCTCTATAATAGTAGAACAGTACCTTGTACTTTATCCCAGCTAAGATAACAAGTCCCATACATATAGATAGATGATAGATAGATTTTCTATATATATATATATATATATAGTGCATAAAGTACCCCCTATTGTAAAATATAGGGATATGTCTGATGTGACTTCTAATATCCTATTTAACATATTATAACTTTATTTATTATAATATACAAGTTTTAGTGAGTCATGTGACAGAATTACATCATTATTATAATTACATCATATTATTATAACTGATGTCTTCACAAAGCACCATTTATAAGGATATAATTTACAGTTTGGTCCCATAGGAAAATGACCAAACTGTATATTATATATATATATATATGCACCACAAACTACACAAGTTAATTTACTTCCTTTTTTGCCTCTTTTTAATAAAGTGCATGTGCTTCCTCTCTGTTGCTCTCACACATAGTAAGTAGTTTCTCTTTGGACAGTTTTGTAACATACTGGTTAGCACCCAAATGGTTCCATTAGTAAGGTTTACATCATCCACAAGTGGCATTTTATTATCTGGAATGCTTGAGACCTGGGTTTTTTCAAAATAAGGGATCTTTACATAATTTGTATCACCATACCTTATAGCTACTAAAAAATATTTAAATGTTAAATAAACCCAATTGGACAGTTTTACCACCAATATAGATTCATGCAGCTTAGTTACCATCAAGTACAAGCTACTATTTTATTATTATAGAGAAAAAGGAAATCATGTTTAAGAATTAGAATTATTTGCTTAAAATTGGCTCTATTGGAGATAGCGTTACTGTAAACTGGAGCTTTCTGAATAATGTTTTTTCCACAGACTTAACTCATACTTATATACAGTATTTCATTTGCTATACAATATATGGGACAGATTTGTCAAAATGTAAGATAGCATAATAATTAATAGCTGGAAGTTAGAGTTTACCATTTCATACATACACTTCTAAAAATTCCATAGGAATAAATAAAAAGTGGGTGAATGTTTCTGTGTTGAGCTCTAATCTCCCATTTTGATAAATATGCCCATTAGAGAGTCACCAATATCATGTGAGTTGATTAAATATTTTAAAGAGGACACTTTTGAAATACCTCACCCTTTGCAATAGAGTTTTGCTTACCATAAAGCTCTGGTTGGCTCAGAACAAAGGTCTTTTTAGTAGATTTCCTGGCATCCTATCTACACAGCCTTAAATTTGTAGCAGTACCAACCCAGCATGTAAATAACCAAAAGGCCTGTATATATTTGGCTAGTTTTATAAGGAATAACTTGGCATCTTTTTAGAGTCACTACCATTCTTAATTTTTATTTCTTTTTTCTAAATTTGCAGTATAGCAGTTGAACGGCCTGGTGGTTGGGCAGGGTAAATGCTTCTTTGCCTTTTGCAACCCTGGTCAATCTTACAAAACTCCACTATAATCTAATCTGCATCCCCTCTTTGCTATTTAATTACCAGTCTCATGATGTAATAATATTTTGAGCCATCCTTTTAAACTACTGGTTGCACAGAAAGACAGATCTATGCTCTTACTCAGTTTTAAAGAACTGGGATAAGAATTTGAGAGAGGCTTTGTTACTGGGCATCAAGGAAAAGGGGTGCCAAATGTTAGGCATCCCCCAGTGATTGTAATCACTTACCTGATACCTCTGGCTGGTGCCCCTATTAGCCTAGAGTACATGCAGGCGAGCGATCCTCTTCCTTAGTTCTCAAGTCAAAAGCTGACTTTTTTGATAAAGTTCAGCTTTTCACTCTACCATGAATGCGCAGGTAGCGCGAATAAAGAAGAAAAAGGATTACTTACTTGCAGGTACCCTTCACCAGTGCTTTTGGGGAGGGGCTAATATATTGCCACCCCCCCAGTGATTCAACCATTCCTTTTCCTGTAAATGGTCAAAATACAGGAAGAAAAATCTTAAATGGACATAATGTTCCCTAACTACCATATCACTTCCCAGTGATAGCAATGGGATGAGCTTTAAGTATTTCATGGCAGATCAGTTTTACCAAAAGACTCCAGGAAATGTGAAAAGTCATAAAAAAGCCTTGCATGATCCTTAGGCTTTTTTATGACTTCTTCTGAAAACCTGCAATCAAAATGGAAAAGTGTGCAATATCACTAATGTCAAGGAGTTATGGATTTAAGTAGCCTTTTCCAAAAAGCTGATTCTTTCCAAGCTGTTGGACTGTGTATGGGCCCAAAACAATCCCTTCACCTACAGACATGTGGAAAATGATTTTGCCAGTCTGCCATCAACAGTTCATTACAGCCCCCCATGCAATTGCTGGTCCAATGCAAATAATTATATTAACCCAAAAATGTCCAACATTTAGCCACGCTATACGATTATTCTCAGTGTAAATTGAATTTTGGTCAGTGCAAACAATGAGAGCTGTTTATTGTCATTAGAAATACTGTCTAGTAGGCCACAAAAAAAAAAAAAGTACATTTTCTAGAAACAACTTCCAATAACCAAGTCAGAACCAGGGACTGTCCATGATAAGGGACAGCTGCCAATCATGCAAGGACCTTTAGGATCAAGGGCCCACTGTGGGATGAGGACAATTTTACCAGGTAAAACAGCCAACTGCTCACACTGTCATGTATGTGTGAAGCAGCATATAACTAAAGGAGCAGAGTTGTAGGATTTCAGTTATAGGCAATTATAAAAACTGGCCATACTTGGCAGATTTTGTGAGGACTGAAACATCCAATCCTGGGCCAATGCATCTATACGGGCCCTGAGGGGACCTAGTCTTTGGCAAAGTTAGCAAGATGACCTTGCTTTAGATCAGGGATCCCCAATCTTTTTTAATTGTGAGCCACACTCAGTTATAAAAAGTGTTGGTGAGTCACTTTAGCATGAAAAACATTCTTTAGGGATGCCAAATAAGGACTGTGATTGGCTATTTGGTAGCCCCATGTGACTGCTGACCTGCAGGAGGCTCTGCTTGGAGTAAAACTGTGTCTCTGTGCCTCCAAGCCAGAAATGTAAAAATGGGCACCTACTTTGAGGCCATTGGGAACAACATCAATGTTGCTCACAAGCCACTGGTTGTGGATCACTGCTTTAGATTATTTTGTCCACCATGTATTGTAAGAGTAATAATACTCTATTACTCCCCTCTGCTCTTCTGCTTACACATGGCACCTTTTTTTTTAAAATTAAATTAACACTGTAAGCTAGTTATTTACTATGTATTGTAGTAATATGAAATCTCTTGCATGCAGACATTTAAGGATATCTCTCCATGATTCAGTGTGTAAGTGTGCCTTCTAAAGGAGAACTGCACACAGTGTGAATTTGCGCACACGTTCTGTGTGTGTTTATGAGTTGGTGTATGTTTTTATGTGTAGGTGTAGGTTTGCAGAACATCCTCCTGAAACAGTAAAACTCTTATTGAAAGTTTCTGTTTAAGGCAACAGACCTTTTTTTTACATATCAGACAGCAATTGACAAGAGTTCACATGGCACTACAGTGATTAGAAGACCTTTGCTAATGGCATCAATTAGAAGCAAATAGGTAATTAAATCCTTAATGCCTCAGGTGTTTTTAGTGTTACTTCATACAGGGCCTCCTTGTTAAACCAACTCAACATGATACCAGGCAGCCCTAAGCATTGATTGCCCTGAAGCTTTTCCTAACCACATGAGCAGTGCTATAAGGTTATAGTCCAAAGCAATTGTTAAATGTGGGAGCAATCCAGAACACACACTGGGGGCATGTAGCAAAGGAACAGACTGGCCAGTGTATTCTGTAGTTTTTGCTATAGAGCCAGATGGACAATGTTTCTTACAACTGTTCTTTGCAAATGATGGATTCAGCTTTAAGATAGGAAAGTTCATGAAAACAAAGAGTTGTTCCCAGTTTGTTCCATTTGGGCATTAGTCTCCCATATGGAGCAAATCCTCCAAAATTTGTCCTCTGAACCAAGTCTCCCAAACTCTTATTTAAAAAAAAAACTTTTTCTGTTCAGTAAGCACACAAAATGCTAGTTGTTTTGGAACAACATGGAGGTAACAAATTTGACAAGTTGACAGACAAGAGCAAAACAATTTGTTCCACTTGCACAATTTGTTAGAGACTTTGTGGTTGCAGCAAGGAAAGGGCCAATTGTTCCCTCACAGGGGTTATCTAACATTTGTCACTTATATTTCTCTTTGCCACTCTTACTCAAACAATAAATATGCCAAAAAATAAGGGGAACTTTATATTCTGTATAGGTGCATGTTGGCATAGTAAGCCTTTTACTCTCCCATTTCAAAGTGAATTAATTGCATAATCACATTAACAAGTGACTTCTATTAAATCAAAGTGGATAAACTCATAGAACTTTTATTCAAATGTTGTGTCAGATTTTAAATATTTAAAAACCTAATAGCATAGTGGTAACATGGTTAACTTAAGACTGTTATTTGCTGTTTTGTGCAATTTTATTATACAAATGATATACCAGTTTGTACTTGTCATGATTTCTTGCAAACCAAAGCCAGAGTGTGAATTTACAAAAGGAGGTAAGATTTAGTTTACAACAGTAGGGTCATAAAATGTCATTTAGTACCAGAGCCCAAAAAGATGCCTCCTCGGCTGAATAAAATTACCTTGAATTCACCATTTTGGAGGGCTGCTGAAACATTCTTTCTGTGAATACTTACCCTGTGCAGAGAGGAATACAGCCTTGCACCGGACGCCCCAAAAATCAAGGTTAACAGGCTGATTTATCAAAATGTGAGATTACATCTTAATATATAAAAACTCCTCCACGTTCTACTCATTACTACTACTTATTAGAGTTTTATGAAGCGTATTAATCAAGTGGTGGACTCTTTCACCCACTGCTAATAAATATGCTTCTAAAAATCCCATAGGAATGAATAGAACTCACATTTCAATAAATCTGCCCTTTGGTGTAAGTGTACCACTATCATCTTATGTTGTTATAGAGCTACAGTGCCACTCCAGGCAATCACATATGATTTTTTACTGCAATCTAACTAGAACCTTACCAAAGTCTATATTTTGGGAACATGTCCTTAGTGTAAGGTTAACACAATAAATGCAAGTTGCTGGGCTTTACTGATTACAAACAGAATTAAATAAAAGCCCAATATTCTAGAAGTTTCACCCAATTTTAATATGATTTGATAACCTTGATTCCAACAACTGATGGAAGAAATTTTAGGGCTTGTACTGATGAGCGTTTTTTCTGCGCTCCCCTGTAGTGGCTTTCTACTACATTTGGAGCTTACACGCACCTGTGTGATTAAAGCCACATGTGGAAGAATGGGATTGGTTCCTTTCTGCACTTCCATGTTGTGCAACACAGGAGAATGCCACCACAGGGGTGCAAAGATAAAAATGTTAGATAATGCAAAGATAAAAATGCCAGTACGAGCTCTTATACAATTATGTATTTTTGAGCTTTTTTGAGATTTATGTCCTGTATCATAATGCGAATACTGGTAAATTTGTATTACCAGCCATTCTACGCAGAGTGAGAATATACTATTGATCACTGCTATAATTACATGCAACACTGTGTAACATCATGTGTATTTAAAAAGCTGTGCAATGAATGTGTAGGCAAGAATAAAATCCTGGTGTAAAAAAACAATATAAAGCTGCACCTAAAGCAAAACGCTTTTTCAATTGACTTTAATCTGAGATAAAGTAGAATTATGGTCCAAATTTCTGGAATAAATAAAAATACATATAAATATCACTGCTTTCAATTTTGTAATGGATTCTGAATGTTTATGTCAGAAATGGTAATGGATGGTGTAATATCAGGAGTAAGGAGTACAATCCAGCTATATAAATGGCATATTTTTTTTACATTTCTTTTTATCCTTTTTTTCTATTAGTGAGAGGCAGGATTGACAAATAAGTAAGGGACTGCAAATCATTTGGGTCAGACTGACACACACCACCCAAGGTGCCCCCACTGGCCACGTCCCCCACAGGGGCCCCTGCTGTGCCCCCTAATCCCCCGCAGTCCTCCCCTGAGCACAAGTAAGGGAGCTGGGGGAGCACTGACAGGCATCGGGTATAGGGCTCTGGGGCCCACTGGGTTTTTTCCTGGTGCCCCTGCGGCCCAGTCCGACCCTGCTTGCAAGGGGACATGATTACTTTGTATAAATAGATTAGAGGGGATTATAGACAGATAGGGGTGTTCTTTTTTTACCATAGAAATGATCAGCGCACCAGAGGCCCCACCCCTTTAGATTGTAAGAATGGAACTTTCATTTAAAGCAGTGGAGGGGTTTCTTTATGGTAGTTTGAGGTTCAATACAATACTATAGTTCAATTACTTAGTATTTAGAAAGCAACAGGAGAGCCAAATAATGGGAACCTTCAGTTGCAGAGTATCAAATGTCTTAACAACACAGCATGCACAACTTCCTAATAATTATCCCAAGATTTTGGCAGAAATAAAAATCTAGTTATTATTCAAAGTACTATGTTTAGTAGAAAAAGGGGTTCCACATGTGTCTGAGACAACACTCAGCCCTGCGGGGGAATAATAGTGGAACAAATTGTTCTATGCTCTTGTGCCTACGTGTCACTTTTGTTACCTATATGTTGTTTCTAAACAAACTGGCTTTTGTGCCATTACTGAGCGGGTTAATGAAGGTTTGAGAGACTTGTACCAAAAGACACAGCCTGGACAGTTTGTTCCATAAAAAGGGGGACTAATGAACAAATGGAACAAAATGAGCACAATGTTGGAATGTCATGAAGTTTGTCATTTTAAATCAGGGCCAAACTTTTGCAAAAAGGAATTTCCTTAAAGTGATACATTCCTATTAGGAACATGTCAGTATTACTAATTATTTAGCATTGCACCATTTGCTTGTACTAAAATTGCCCTAAGCAGCTACCTCAGTCCAGCAGCACTTAAAGGAGAAGGAAAAGCTAAGTCACTTGGGGGTGCCAAAATGTTAGGCACCCCCAAGTGACTTGAATCGCTTACCTTGTACCCCGGGTTGGTGCCCCTGTTTGGAGAGAACAGTACCAGCCCGGGGTACCTGCAGCGCTTCCTCCTTCGCCGCGCGCGCATGCGTAGTAAAGTGGAAAGCCGAACAGAGAAGTCGGCCTTTTCACTCTACTGCGCATGCGCCGGACTCGGAGTCGCAGCTAAACGAAGGCGGAAGGAGGAAGCGCATCGCCCCAGTCACTTGGGGGTGCTTAACATTTTAGCATCTCCAAGTGACTTAGCCTTTCCTTCCCCTTTAAGGTGGCCATACACTGAAAAATCCGCTCATGAGGTGAGGTTGCCAAACCAGCGGATCTTTCCCCAATATCCCCACCTTGAGGTGCATGATATCGGATTGATCCGATTGCTTGGCCCAAGGGCGAAATGTCAAATCACACTGATGGGATGTAGACCATTGGGGTGAGGCTCGTATCAATGAGCTAATGCGCTCCTTGCCATGATGGGATTTTTAAACCTGCCCAATTGACATTTGGCTGTTTTTCGGCCAGATATTGGTCAGGTAGGCCATAAAGATATAACCATGTCTGTTTCTTTAGGCAAAATTACTTGTCTTAAGGCTGCAGCCACATGGGCAGCAAGGAAGAAGCTGCATAAAGACTATGGCACATAAACATTCTGATGCCTTTGGTGGCTTAAAAAGCTCCTTGTTGCCCAGGGTGACTTGAATTCACACATAAAGGGAAGAGTTGTGAGTCAGCTTTTTTTGGAGTGCTAATTATGAGTTTATATTCAAATTATATATATATATATATTAGTATATATTCAAACTAGTAGCAGCTAGTATCGTTTTCATTGCTCCAAAAAAAAACAAAAAACCTCAAAAATCATTGCATTGCATGTGCCATAGACCTTGGCAGAGTGAGCTCAGCATTAGCAAACTGGTGAGAAAACCTGCTGAGCTTCATTAATCTTCCTAAAATAGACTTACATGCAGCATTTTTTAGTAGTCTGAAAATGCTGCAGCAACCCCCCCCCCCCCCCCCCATAATGACAACAAGCCATTACTTGTCAGACAATTGCAATTCAAGTCTATTGGAGGCTGTTTCTGTGCTTAAAGCCCCCAAGCCAAATCACTGTTTGGCATTACCTTAGAGCTTATTATGGCTCATGGGACATTTTCTGGTATTTTGCAATGTGTCCTTTTCCCAGAGAAATTTTCTGACAACAAGCTAAGAAAATAAAAGTGAATGACACCAAGGTAATGGTGCACAGAATATTATTGCCTCTAAATGCATTGTAAGAAAGTAATTGCTTGCTTGTGCTATAACTAGTAACAGAATTTTCGCTATTCATAAAATGCAGTAAAAAAAAAAACTTGCATAAAGCCCCAGCCTGAAGGGACACATTTAGCAAAAGGCTTTGAGGTATGTAAGACCATCTTCATTTTAACAAGCAGCAATTGTGTCTTTGAGCTGTACAGCTTTTTGCAATTGAAAAGGCCCAAGGCACCAGGCATTTAATTACCAATTCATTCCCAATTGATGACATTAAGAGAAGTAGTAGTGTTATGTGTACTCTAGGCAATGACTTTCTAATGAGCAAAAATCCACTCTTGGCTTGAACAGTAACATGAAAGAATAGTTTATTAGGATGGTTTATACAGGAAAAGGTGATGTACCGTGTTAGCCAGTCAAAATGTTTACAGGGTAACCCTTTTGAAAAAAAAAAAACAAAAGTGATATAAAGGTGATACATTTATTGGCTAACTAAGATAACCATAGCAAGCTTTCAGAACATTTTAGTTCCTTTTTCAAGCTGATGGTTTATACATAAATTCCCACATACAAACTTTCGCTCACACATACACACCTTGTGTATTTATTAACATGAAACAAAAATAAGGAGTGTCCTGTGACTCAAACATTTCAGAAAAATACAAATTTATTTAAAGTTCCATGTTAAAAAAATTATATATCTATATTATACATACAGACCCATAGTATTCCACCTTAAATATTTTGTTACCTTTAGTGCCTATGACTAAGTACCGGAGTGTTCAAAACACGTAAGGAAGAATACCATGGGGTCTGTAATATTTATATTTTTATTAACATGTAACATTGAAATTTTCAGTCACAGGATTCTCCTGATTTTTGTTTGTTATATGATCTGGGGGCAGTATTCTGCTACCTTGGGCTTGAGCTGTTTTTGACAGGCCATATACAGTACATATCCCCTGAAGTAAGTTATTGAGTGGGTATTTATTAATATGCCCCACGCACAACTGTTTTTATCATGGCAAAAAGTCTTCCATATATAAAAATGTTTATAATTTTGATGTGGTGTTAGAATATTATTTAGTTTGAAAATACATATGTATATTATGATTTAACTTGAGGTAATATAAGAAGAAGGATCTGAGCATTGTAGGCAGACTAGGCTCCTAATCTGAGGCGCACAGCTTTATATTTAGGGATATCCAACATGTGACCCTCAGTCAGGAGAAGTAGTTCAATAGATGGAGTTTCTTGGGATGCAGGAAGCAATCACTCAGTAACAGATGAAAGGCTGTTTAGACTAAGGGGTATTAACAACATCTAACACTTGGGAAACAATATAGTATGCTGTACATTTACCCAAAGGGTAGGGACCTGGGGAAAATGCTGCAGAGATCTCCACTCATTTCAAAATGATTGATTTCTACATTGAACAGCAAATAATTCTCCTTTATTCTCTAATTATTCAGCGTATTTATTTAAGATGTAATTAAAAAGCATTTGAGGTAACTGCAGGGTGTGCAGAGGTGACAGTTTCACAGGTTGTGAGCATGTGTCTGGTTAATGACACATTTGTTGCTTCTTGTGTACATCTGTAGGTGCTAAGTGTGCCTGGAACAATAAACAGTACAGTATCCCCCAATCTGGGACCAAGTGTGAAATGATGGACTAATAATTCAAAGGAGAAGGTAGCGGATCCAACTCAGTATTGTAAAACAACAAACTTCTTTGTGGTGAAATAGCATATACACATATAGTTCATGTGTATGTATATATGTATAGAGTTTAGTGAGGAGTGTTATTTTGCAAAATTATGTATCTTTGTGTCAGTAAAAATATAAATCACAAAAATAAAGACTAGTCCAATATTTCTCATTGTTCATAATGTCAAAAAAGCCGAGCCATGCCAAGCTGAGAGCCCGGACTAGGGTAAGAGCATTCTGTATCCAGGTCATTGCGCCCTAGGCTTGTGCCTTTTCAGCCTACACCTAGTTCCAGCCCTGTCTCAAAGTAAGGGCCTATTTTCCAAAACTTACTTGAAAGTAAGTTTTGGAGGCATCACCAAGGAACCTTTTTCATGCTTTTGTAGCTCCCCAACAGTTTTTACATTGGAGTGGTGCTCACATGCAAAAAAAGGTCGGGGTCCCCTGGATTACTGTATGAGGAACAAAGGTTGCACAAGAGCTTTGAATCCAAGAGAACCAGAACTCATGGGAGACAGCAAGTGGTTTCTACTGCTGACCTGAAAATGGAAATGAAAGGCCAATAAGTATATGGATAATTAAGTTGAAAATAGGCAACTAGTGATCAGTCAGCGCCAATCAGTTTTAAAAGGAATGCCCGCCTAAATAACTGCAATTTTAAAGAAAATTTAATTATTAGCTACTTTCCAATATACATTAATTAAGCATTTTTAGTTATTTGAAATCTGTCTCTTATTAATGGCTCCTCTTTCCCCCTACTACATACACCACTGCATCAATGCATCAGCGGTCAGCTCTCCTCTGGCCAAGACTGCAAATGCCATAATGTCTTGCATGTTCTGTGACTAACTAACTAAATAATCTGCCAAGAAGGGGAATAACAGAAGTGTGCAAAGCACAGTGGGAAGGCAATAGCAAAGGGCAGACAGTAATTGTTAAGTATTGGGGGAATGTAAAATAATTTTGCCATGGTGCCTAATAACTCCTACTTTTGCCATGTCATGATGTAAAGTCTTTTTTTTTTTGCTAATTGTTTTTTCTTTATTGATTTTATAATTGTATAGTTGATCTGATTGTCTTGCTGAAGGGTTGTGACACTTTTGACTACCAAGCAAAGGCAGCCAATAAGAATATAACACTCTACATACAGTAACAGAGACAGAAGGTAATCAGCTTTAAAGAAGGAACAGAATGGTTCTCAAAGCTAGCTGTGATTATCATCCTAGTTGGCCAATAAAGGTATCACCTTTACACCACTTTTGTTGTGAGAAAAGTTCTACTGTAACAGGGACACATGCTTATTTTGCCACTTATATTATAAAGAGTATTGCAATAACATTTTTGTGGTTTTAAAGGGTATGAAGGGACAATTTGATCACTCAGTATCTTGCAAAATGTCTTACAAGCCCTCTAGTAGCAAGGCAAGCACACTTTGCTTGTAACTTTACATCTTTTAAAGAACAGGGCACAGGGGGTATATTTCCACTAAGCAGTGATCAGCACTATGGGTAACATCAGTCTGGTTGTACTTAGCGTAGCATTCTGCCTGTTAATGCTACCAAATTATGTGGCTACTTGCAACTCATCCCTTTGCCATCAGTAGGAAGTGGCCCACTAACTTCCATGGCCTTTGGAATGATGCTCAGTTTACTTTGTGCAGTCTTACACTAAGGGAAAAGCTGCTCTCACTTACTGGCACCAAGAAATGCTGACTGCCATGTTTCCAACAATGGTCGGAACAATAAAGCTAGTAAAGTAATAATGGAACGATTCCAGGTGCGATTCTCGATGCCTGCAGAATTATGAAATATTTGGATGGCAAAAAGTCTAAAACCCCTCTACCACTGCCCTTATAGTAGCTGCCAGTCCCTTCTTGCAGTCAGATCAATAAAGCAAGCAATTACTGAAGGATAAAGCAAGCAATTACTGAAGGAGTTTTCATGCAGATGTGATGACCGAGTGCAGGAACATTTTCGTGCTTGGCTAAGATGGGCGAAAGTAAAAGCATTTGAGATAAGTGGCATGGAATTGTATGGAACAGGATTAGTGTGGAAGACCTGCTCCCGAAATTATTCCTAAAGGAACAGGAGTAATTATAATCTGAGGGAAGAGACCTATGGTTCTCACAATCATTTCTGCCAGTCACAAGATGATATTCTTAGATCTTTGTGATTAGTTCCCAGAATTCCTCTTGTCTATTTGCGAATGTATGAGACAGTCTCTTCAACCATAAAGAATAAGAATAAATATTATCTTGATTTCTGATTTAATAATCCAGAGGGGGTTAGCTTTAACCCATAGAATAAACTCATGTAAATGGGTTTTTTTTTTTTGGAGCTCTTTGGAAGTAGTTCCCAGACTTTCTTTTGAGCTTTCCTCATGAAAGCAAAAGGGAGAATGTGAGAACAAATGGAGAGCAGGAAGGTGAGGCCTTTCACACCTCTGCAGTTAGAGCCTTCCCGTTTGTCGCCTGTAGGAGATATGACAGTGCCAAGTTATCTGATGCAGAGATTATTTGGAATGTTCCTGTCCCAGCTGTCACTGCCACCCAGTGGGATGCCCCTTATCTCCTCTCAAAAAGACATGATTCTACTTTTAACATACGCCAGAGCATACGCATGCCAGATGCCAAATATAAACATGGCAGCCATATCAGGAGATGCCATCTATGGTACATTGCTATTACTGCTCCCCCTCTGACTGTGCATTGGAACAGACAGACTGCAGAGCCCACTAGGAAGCCAAGCCATGAGATAAGGGAAAGAGATCCCTGATAATGCCAGGGTCAGTTGGTTTGTTTACAGAATAAGGAGCATTTCAAAGGGTTGTCACCTGACACTGACGGAATTCTGAGATAAGTCAATCTTGCATTTCCTTGTGCACAAACAGCTACCCAATGTCCTTATATAGGTTAGCAGTCTGGGGCACCCACAGTCTACATGTTTCTTTCAGTGGAAAATACAGAATTTTAAAGAAGTAGTAACAGAAATTCATAGGAAGCACTGCAATCGGTCAACAAGTACATTGTGAGCAATGGTACCGAGCAAAACTGAGGAGTAAAGGGGAATCATTTCACATATACTGGGGTCCTAGCATTGACTCTGCCCAGGATACATTCTGATAGGAGTTTTTATATCTGCGTGGGGGGGTCCTTCCAAACTCCAAAAAATATTGTGAAAAGGTGACAAAATGCTTCTGGTGTCTGTGTGGGATTGTAAACTCCAGAGGGGCAAGGACTGATCTACACAATAAACAGTCTCTATAATTTACTGCATAAGATGTTGGTCGTTAGAAATAAAGGATATTAACTTTATATACTGTCAGAACAGTGGAGTCAATCCACATTTATACACTGTACACTGCATTAGTTTCTATATTCTGGATTATATCAGACTTGGGTTTCCACTCATTTATTAAAGGAAAACTATAGGTCTCTTTAAAAATATATTGCATAAACAAGCTCATATGTAACACCATACTACATCTAAATAAACCATTTTCAGAAAAATGTACTTTTTTTAGTAGTGTGTGCTATTGGGTACTCCTAAATAGAGAATTGGCATTTTAAGAATTAATGGCCACCTCCTGGGATCATAGGATTCACAGTGCCCACAAACAAGCCAAGGCACACATACATGCTAGGCCCCATCAGCCAATTACTGGGCAGAGTTCTGCCTTTTACTCCCACACTACTTCCTGTTACAGATACAGCTGAATTATTGTCATGTGATCTTACCCCATCACTAAATGGTGGATAAAGGGAAAGAATGTAAATTGGCAATATTTACTAATTATATATATATTCAAGTTTGACAAGATTCTTTAAAAGGTCACTTAACATAATATAAATATCTGTTGGTTACATATTCATTCTGGGGGTATAGTTTTCCTTTGAGGGTGCAAGATTCAGGGCTGGTTAAGGTAGAGCAGAGACTTTCCCTGTGCTCCCGACACCAGAAGGAGCTCTATGCATCCCTGGTTTTTAGTGCCAATGTTATAGTGCCAGGGCCTGAATATCTGGCATCAGTACCCACTGTATATAATGTGCTGGTTTTGTAAATACAGACTGCATCTGACAGTATATAATGTGCCTGGGATGTCAGTACCCACTGCTGTTCTCACTATAAAACTAACTAAAACACATTTAAGCTAACTGATTCCAAACACTTATGGTCGGAGAACCCCTCACAGAAGTGAGTGTATAAATTCTTTTACATCTTAAGCATTTTAGGGTGAAAAAGCACTCCCACCCACACTTGGGGTGATGTAAAATAAAGTCTTTTTTTTTGCTAATTAGTTTTTCTTTATTGATTTTATAATTGTATAGCTGATCTGATTGTCTTGCTGAAGGGTTGTGACACTTTTGACTACCAAGCAAAGGCAGCCAATAGGAAAATAACAGTAACAGTACTCTACAGCAGTGCTGTCCAACTGGCGGCCCGCGGGCCGCATGCGGCCCCTCTCTGTGTGGCCCCCCACATGTCTGGCTGCTTTGATGGCTTACCTTTGTGTAAGCATTAAATGGTATCAGTACTGAGATTAACTGGCCCCCTGCATGGTTCTCACCTCAGATTCAGGCTGTAATCCCTCTGTATTGTTTAAATATGTAATCCCCTGTGTTTTTCACACCTTTTAATACCTGCATTTTTCACCCCCTGCAGTGTTCACACCTCAGGCTCAGACTGTAATCACTCCCATTGTTCACTTCTTCACACCTCAGACATAGGTACTGTAGGCAGAATATGGCACATACAGCCAACATAGGGCAGGTAGAGTATGGCACACACAGGCAGCATAGGTCAGGGAGGGAATGGCACACACAGGAAGGGTAGGACAGGCAGAGTATGGCACATACAGCCAGCATAGGGCAGGTAGAGTATGGCACACACAGGCAGCATAGGTCAGGGAGGGAATGGCACACACAGGAAGGGTAGGGCAGGCAGAGTATGGCACACACAGGCAGGCAGAGTATGGCACACAGAGGCAGCTTAGGGAAGGCAGAGTATGGCACACACAGGCAGGGTAGGACAGGCAGAGTATGGCACACACAGACAGCATAGGACAGGCAGAGTGCTGCCTGTGTGTGCCATACTCTGCCTGCCCTATGCTGCTTGTGGGAGGTGAACCTGGCATGGGTTTGTTGTGGGAGTTTGTTAGCAGTTGGAAATAGCCATTAAATGGTCCCTAAGGTGTGTAATTATGTACTGGGGGTTGCTCTGCTATCCACAGGGGAGGAGGAGGCATATGGAATTTAAGGGTATATCTTAATATGACATAATTCTTTCACATATGAATGATGGTTGATATCCCCACAGTAAGGACCAAGCATTTGGGATTTTGCTGTGCTACCACCATTGTGATAAAATAGGTGTGGTTTTGAAGTGGGTGTGGTTTCAAAAAGGGGAGTGGTCAAAACTGGCTTCCATTAGCGGCCCTCCACCATATACGTTAGAGAAATTCCGGCCCTCGGCACTGTAGAAGTTGGACAGCACTGCTCTACAGTAACAGAGACAGAAAGTAATCAGCTTTGAAGAAGGAACAGAATGGTTCTGAAAGCTAGCTGTGATTATCATCCTAGTTGGCCAATAAAGGTATCACCTTTACACAGTGTTGGACTGGGGCACCTTGGGCCCCCCAGAGAACTTGATCTCAAGGGCCCCCCATTTACTCGAGAAAAAGGGAAAGTAAAGGAAATGCACACCAAAGAGAACATTTTTATTTAGATGAAATAAAAAAATAGAATAGACGCATTAAATTACTATTAAATAACATTAAGTTGCAACAACTGCTAAATAAATAACTGAAAAATACAATGTTATTCAAGTTGTATAAAAGAAAATATAGTTAAATCACTGCACATACAGTATTAATGAGTATAACTCTTCGTTACCTATAAAAAAAAACATACTCCCTGCGTACTTTTACAGAAACAGAGCAACTAATCACAAAACAGAGCAACTAATCTCAAATAAGCAACTTCTGCAAGAGGGAAGATGATTTTGCAAAGTTATCAATGATATCATCATAAACTAAATTATTTGCAATGTCCCTTTCAATATTAATCAGCAAAAATGATTCAAGCAGCTCCTGTCCAATCATAGATCTTAAACGGGTTTTTACTATTTTCAGCTTAGAAAACACTCTTTCACAGGAAACCTAAGTGCAAGCTAAAGTGAGCAGTGCAAAGAGGTTGGTGTACGCAGCAGAGTGCAAGTTATGGTCATAAAGAACCCTGTAGCAACAGGTGAGACAGTTTTCACACACATTTTTTTTATGTCACTGGCTATTTCTTCATCATCATCACTTTCCTCTATAGTGACAGTGGCTGTTTGAGGAAGGCTGGATTTTTTTTAATAGTGGACAGTTATCTTTAAAGTTCAAAAGCTCAGATTTTAACTTAACAGAATCCACACCAGCCAAATCAGCAACTGTATTGAAGGAATCTTTTTAATAAAAGTATTTACCAGTGCTACAAGGTTTTCAAAGGATGGTCTCAGTTTCTCAAACTGGCTTTTAGCCATTTCTACCATTCTCCAAGCTTGCAGGATGTCCAGCCCACTAGTTTGGAGATAATCTGAAACAGGTGTGGCAATTTCAAAAATTTGCATGAAAAGAAATGAAATAAGCAATGTTTCATATCTTGTCCAACCATAAATTAAATAATTAGCCTCACTGACCACTTTGCTGTCAAATTGGGTGGACAAAGAAATGTGCTCAAGACAGTAAATTAGTGTGCTGTACAATTCTTTTGACTGATCGGAGCACGATCCAAAAATCGGCTTACTCCACCAACAGGTGTCACCAATTTTTTTTAGTCTTGAAAGTTTTACCTGCTCATGACGCAGGGAAGAGACTTGCTCTGTCCACACAGACAGTCTCTTGTAGGATTCCGAGAAAAAGCAAGCAGTCTTCTCTAAAAGGCCAAACAGAGACTTTACAGGTGTTACACACTGGGTTATATCCATAATTACCAGATTCAGTATATGAGCATAACACCAGGTATAAACTGAACTGCAGCTCATATTTCTTATATAGGCCTGAACCTCATTGTAGCACCCACTCATGTTTGCAGCACCATCAAAAGAGCAGCCAATAATGTTATTTACACTCAAAGTTTTTACCTTTTTCAGCTGCTCTTTTAGAGATACAGTAAGTAAAGTGCTTCACCTGTTGTGCTCTTAACATTTATGAGAGCAATATGTCTTTCGTGTACATTTCTCTCTCTCACATATCTCAGAATGATGCTACACTGTTCCATGACACCAACATCCTGATGTAATAAAATATTACTTACCGGCGCGGCGGGGACGCCCGCCGCGCCGTCCTCTCCCTGTGCTGGCATCTTCCTAGTGCGCGCCGTGCACCTCTGTAATTTATAGGTGCATTCGCGCTGGCGTGATGACGTCAGCGCGCAATGGCGCGAAGTTTAAAAGTATTTAAAGGGACTTTGTTTACTTTTCGTTGCCCGTGATAGGATTGTTCCCTGGTGCCTTCCTGAGCCTTTGTGAGTTTTGTTCTTGGTATTCTGCTTGTGTATTCTTGTGTTTGACCCGGCCTGCTTCCTGACTATTCTGATATCCGTAACTTGACCCCAGCTTGTGCTTCGACTTCGATTCTGCCTCACCCTTCTGATTGATTACCCGGTTTTGACCCTTGCCTGTCTGACGATCATATATATCTGCCTGCCTCGACCCAGCCTGCCTGACTACGAACTTGCCTAACCCTTTTGTACCGTGATCTTCGGCCTAACTGACTTTTACTACAGTCGTGCCCCTTTGCTTGCCAGAACTTCTCGCCTTGTTCCCCTCGTTAAGTCCAGGTGGCATCTGAGTAGCTGAGGGCTCCTCCCGAAGCCAAAGGCGGTCACACTACTGGGGAAGCCGAGCCGAGACCAGGGAACTTGGCATCTGTTCTGGTTTAGGGTGCCGACCGTGACACCTGAGTGCTGTCCATTTCCACACTAAATTTTACTGCATCTGTAACTTCATGGCTAATGCTTTGCTTTATCATCATTCCCATGAGAATAATCAAATTATTTATTGTAGTTTTACTTAAAAATGTTACCAGACCACCTCTTCCTTTGCTCTGAGGATGTCTCCTTTTTCTTTCCTTGCTTAGTGCTACTACCTCTTTGACATGGTTTTGTAGAACACTGTCATATTTACTGAGAAGCTGAACTAGCTCTAGGAAGTTCCCATGGTTCAGTTCTCTATTCAGTAAGGACTGTGCAGCTTCATCCTGTCCTCTGTAGGCAAGGCCCAGTTTTGCAATATGCTGAATGATGTCAATTAACCTCATTATGATCAAACGATTATTCCTTATTTTTTCTTTTTGTTTGTTAACTAAATTTACATTGATTAGTGTTTCAATATCACTTTTTATTTCCGCTGTCATATAAGATATTACTGATGCCTGATGCAGGGCAGACTCCTCATGTCCTTGACCCTTTCATTGACATGCAGTTTACTGGCCAGCCACTAATAAACACGCTTCGCCTATTAGTACAGAAAGCCATGCATGGTGAGCAGTAAAGTTTTTGGTCAGCACAGAAAGAAAGCCATTTTCTCTGAATTGCACTCCCACCAGGCACTAAACGGAAGTATACTTACTTTGTGTGCTTGGAAAGGGAGTGTATGGGAAGCATCTGAAAGTGGCTGCACTGGGTGGTATTTCATAAAATCTAATTTAACAGATATATTGCAAATTGGGTCTGGTGCACTGAATGGGTTACAGCTAGCAGAAGTGGAAGTAACGGGAGAAAGCACATCAGACTCAACATCAGCCACACTTTCAGAATCTGAGTCTTTATCAGATCCCTCAGGGATAGGAGAGGGGTCTTTCTGTTCACCTTCCTGTTCTCTTATAAGCAATGAGGGCCCTTCACCTTCATCCTCAACTCTTGATGATGAAGAAGCCATCACTATTGGCAAAGGGGCATCTTCCTGGGATAAGACCTCAAGTTCTGCAGAGCTCTAACTGGGCTGGCTCTTTGGTTACCACAGCTTTTGCTGCCCTGGTGCAGACCTTTAGACCTTTTTTGGAAGCCTGTAATCTTTTTTCTGCCCCTGTTTTATACTTCTTTTTGGGAATGGCTTCCTTGCTTTTATCTTTTGACTCTGATCCTCTTTTAGAAGACATTGTAGATTTCCTATCAATAAAGAGTTAATTGTGTGTATTAGTACCCCTAACCCTAAATTTGTAACTTTTGTGAACCATGAAAAAAAAAAATCACTAAAAAATTGTGATGCAGGCAAGAGAACATTAAACTGACACACCATGCATAAAAGAAAATCATGCCATCATGCTGCAGCATCATGCTTTAAAACATGCAAAAATAAAATGATTTTTAGAGAAAGAAAGAATCACACCATGCGCATTTTGCCTCATAACAACAGATGACAAGCCATTACAAATCTTGTCTTTCACTCCCTGATAACTTCAGGGCATAATCTGCCTGCATGTCACTGAATAACTTGTTTCACACCAACCAGGCTTACTTACACAGAGAAACTGAATGATTTCAGAATTCTGGAACAAGAATATATTAAACTTTAAAAACACAGAACCGAAAAGTGTTATCAAGCAGCGGTAACAGGCATTCATGCAATTGCCCAAATAAATTGTAGATAACAATAGCCCCCTCTTATAGGCCTTAACAGAATCTGCCATTACATCACTAGGAAGGGCATTCCCCAACCTCACTGCCCTCACTGTGAGGAACCAATTGCATTGCAGGTGAAAATTCCCAAATTCACATTGCCACTGTTCTTTAACATTTAATACAATGATGCATCATTCAGCAAATACTTAGGGGCAGATTTACCAAAGCATGAATTAGAATCCCGAATAGCAAAAATTCGGATTGGAAACGAAAATTTCGCCACTTTATCCCTTCCTTGCGCGCCAGCGGGAAGGACGCATGTGAGTGACATCATCGCACGTCCGCAGGCACACTGGCAGCAGACCTGGAAGTAAGGGGAACGGGGCGACTTGGAGCGGCCAGGGCACGTAAGGTTTTGGTGGTTGCGGAGGCTTTATTTGTAGTGGTAGTGGGGCCGGGGGCCCTCCAGGATTTTTCCCGGTATCCCGGTGGGCCAGTCTGAGCCTGCCTTTACACCACTTTTGTTGTGAGAAAAGTTCTACTGTAATAGGGACACATACAGAAATTATTATAAAGAGTATTGCAAAAATAACTTTTTTGGTTTTAAAGGGTATGAAGGGGCAATTTGATCACTGAGTATCTGAGTCTTACCAGCCCTCTAGTAGCAAGGCAAGCACACTTACTTGTAACTTGACATCTTTTAAAGAACAGGGCACAGGGGGTATATTTCCACTAAGCAGCGATCAGCACTATGGGTCACATCAGTCTGGTTGTACTTAGTGTACCCAATTATGTGGCTTCTTGCAACTCTTCCCTTTGCCATCAGTAGGAAGCGGCCCACTAACTTCCATGGCCTTTGGATTGATGCTCAGTTTACTTTGTGCAGTCTTACACTAAGGGAAAAGTCACAGAAGGCATTTTGCTCACCAGGACCATCAAATCTGATATACACAAAGCTTTCTAAACTTTAGCCTTGGGTCCTAGTCATATCAAAGGATATTTTGCCTTGCTGCTGCAATATTGCATGCCCCTACGGGAAACTGCAAGTAGTATTTCCACCCAAGGCAATAGTCCTGGGACTGGCGCTTCCTCACCCAGAGCTTCCCATCTTACCACCCTCCCCTACCCTCCACATTCACCGCTGCTGTTATCCACTTCCTGCTCTCTATTTAATGCTCGACCCTCACTCTCCCACAAACACACTTACTTACTTCTCGCTCCTTGAAGATTTTTGATAACAAGTATACATAGATGCACTCACTTACTGGCGCCAAGAAATGCTGACTGCCATGTTTCCAACAATGGTCGGAACCATAAAGCCAGTGAAGTAATAATGGAACAATTCCAGGTGCGATTCTCGATGCCTGCAGAATTATGAAATATTTGGATGCCAAAAAGTCTAAAACCCCTCTACCACTGCCCTTATAGTAGCTGCCAGTCCCTTCTTGCAGTCAGATCAAAAAAGCACCTGCTTTTCTGAGCAGGGATATAGGGATTACAGCCTGAATCTGAGGTGTGAACAATGCAGGGGGGCAATTAATCTCTGTACTGATAGTATTTAAAGTTTAGACAAAGGTAAACAGTCACAGAAGCC
The DNA here is from genome assembly GCF_000004195.4 of Xenopus tropicalis. Classification (NCBI taxonomy): domain Eukaryota; kingdom Metazoa; phylum Chordata; class Amphibia; order Anura; family Pipidae; genus Xenopus; species Xenopus tropicalis. The sequence goes on from NC_030683.2 coordinate 35,790,745, forward strand.
AGACAGGTGGGGGGTTTAAAGGCGAACAACCCCTTTAGGATCTGCAAACCTAAAACTAGCAAATGTAAATGCTATTGAAAGCACTGGCTGCTTATATTATCTGCACTACAGTGCATCCTAAGGTCACGGCAAAAGTCCTGTTGAATTACATACAGTGGGCTACTTGTGACTGCCAAATTGGCATCATTCCCAAAGAAAAGGTTCCCTAATCTTAGCTGTTTATATTCAGGAGACTTAGATGGAGATTTTGGATGAATTTAGATGCTGCCCCATTAACCCTTGGAATGAAGCATACACAGATTTCCATTCCAAAGGCCCAGGACAAATCAAAGTGTTCCCCTTAGTGATAATGCGCAGTTCACATGGGCTCCCCACTTGTCACTGATAGTGATGAGCGAATCTGTTCCGTTTCGCTTCGCCGAAAAATTCGCGAATCTTTGAAAAGATCCGCGAAACGGCGAAAAATTCGCGAAACGGCGAAAATGTCGTGCGACAAAAAATATTGTCGCCCGCGGCTATTATTTTGTCGCGCGGCTATTGTTTCGTCGCCCGCGGCTCTTGTTTCGTCGCGCGCGGCTCTTGTTTCGTCGCGCGCGGCTCTTGTTTCGTCGCCCGCAGCTATTATTTTGTCGCACGGCTATTGTTTCGTCGCGCGCAGCTCTTGTTTCGTCGCGCGGCTCTTGTTTCGTCGCGCGCTATTGTTTCGTCGCCCGCGGCTATTATTTTGTCGCCCACGACTATTCTTTTTTTGACGCCGGCGACAATTTTTGGACGTGCGGCGAATTTTTCCGCGGCGAAATTTTTCATCCGTTTCGCGAAACAATCCGCCAATGGCGAAACGCGGAAATTCGCCGCGAATCCATGCCTGGCGAAACTTTTCGCCCATCACTAGTCACTGATGACATCAGGAGTTTGAAATGGCAGCCACTGAGTGTGATCCTTCTACCAATTCTTTGCTTGGTTCAGATGTTTTGGATTTGGGCCCCATTTCCAGTCAAACAGAAGAAGAAAACCCACAACCAGCTTACTAACTGGGATCACTTCTGTCATTGTGTATTTTTCAGTGCACAAATACTGTATGTTATTGCCTATTGTTGCATCCACATTGTGTAAACTCTTTCTAAAGGTGCACTAAAAACTATTGCCATAATATTCGCCAAATAAGAACAAAACTGATGTCAGTTTCACACCAGAAATGTTATAGTATGTGAAATGCAATGTCAGTTTTTTAAGATGAAAGTGAAAAGAAGTAAGTCTGATGATACTTATAATTGATTATTAGTGAATTCATAATACATTCAGAAATTGCCACATAAGCTATAGGGTGTTAAATAGCAGGTTTTGCAGATGGGCTAAATGAGCCTCAAAAAACTTGCAAGGAATAAAACTAAAATTAGCTGTTATCCTTGCGTAAATAACACCAAGCATTAAAATACAAATGGAGGGAGATGAGCTATAGACAGTAATTAGCAGCTTTATCAAACTGACGCCTTCGTACCTTCTCCCTAAATATAGAAGTAAGCTAAGAATTCCAAAGGGGCACATGGAGCGTGGGACCGGGGAAGGGAGACCAGGAGTAGGTCACGGTCACGCTGCAGTTCGCATAGGGGCTGGCACGCGTGTTGTCGGTTGTCTTGTAGGAGCAGCCCTTGTGGTTCAGGAAGATGGATCTCGCACGTGGGGACCCCAACACGGGACAGCAGGACGCCCGGGAGACGGTCTATCGGCCAGGATGGGGACCGAGGAGGTCAGCACGGCACCAGCCAGCAGCAACACCAGGCAGGAGGCGTAAGGATGGAGAGCACAGTCACGGCCCAGGGGACAACCGCGCCCAGTGGGCCAGGAGGTAAGCAAGGTGGAACCCCACAGGGACAGGAGACGGATACTCTCCTGGAGGGCCTTAGGCAATTCCTGGAGAACTGGGGAGGCGGGAACCCCACGGGCCAAGGGGCAGCCAGGGCCTGGGTGGCGAGGCAAGGGACCGCGGCAATAGGCTCGACAGGGGGTGTGCAAGCAACGGGGGCCAGGGCAGAAACCAGCACGGCCCCAACCCCACAGGCAGGGGAAACAGCGGCGAGCAAGGGCGAGGACACGGCCAGGGGGAACCAGAGGACAGCAGCAAAGCGAGAGAGGCAGAGAGGGATGCGAAAATTTGGAAAGGGGAGTTTGTCGAGTTATTCTCTCTATTCCCCCTGGACGAGGTAATCGAGCTAAAAGATGAGGACAAAAAGGACAGCAAAAAAGAGGAGGAGGAAAAGAAAAAGAAGTACAGGAAGCTGCTCAAAACATTCGGGAACTGGCTAAGGGCATTCTGTATCCTGGCCAGTATCATCGGGGAGAAAGCGCCTGAAAAATGCTCAGCGCTATTCTGCTACGTAGACGGCATATGGGAAGCGTTTAGGGTGTACGGGGGGCTGGCTTGGTGGCGCTACGGCGAACAGTTTCATCAAAGACTAGCGCCCAATCCAACCATGAGGTGGGACCAGATGGACATTACCCTCTGGCTCCGGCTCATGATGGCGCAGCGTTACACCCCCTTTCAGAAGGGGGCCGGGGGAAAAGGAAGCTCCTCGGCCCCATTCAAGCCCGGATATTGCTGGCTGTTTAATGACAGCCAGTGCAAGTGGGGAAACACTTGTAAATACAAGCACGAGTGTTCAGGGTGCGGAGGAGCGCATGCTTACTGCAGGTGATTTAAGCGGGGAAAAACATCAGGGAGACAAGGGGAGTCTGCAAAAGGGGAGGACGCCAGTGAGGCTAAGCGGGATGCAGCCCTGGCTAGACCGCTATGGTATGAGGGGGGAGGCATGGGCGCTAGAACAGGGCTTTCGGGTAGGGTTCAGGATACCATTCAAAGAAAAAGGGCCCTTGCCGGCCCCACGCAATCTAAAGTCCGCAGAACAATTCCCAGAGGTACTCAGGCAAAAATTGGCAAAAGAGGTTGAGTTGGGCAGGGTGGCGGGACCTTTCCCTGACCCGCCACTGAGCAACTTGAGGATGTCGCCATTAGGGGTGGTCCCAAAAAAGGAGCCGGGCAAATTCCGCTTAATTCATCATTTGTCGTACCCAAAAGGGAGCTCGGTGAATGATGACATTGACAAGGAATTGAGCTCCGTGTCATATACGTCTTTTGACCAAGCAGTGGAGATGGTGAGGATAGCAGGGCGGGGGGCGCTAATGGCAAAGGTGGACATTGAGTCAGCCTTCCGCCTGCTGCCGATACACCCAGACTGCCAGCACCTGCTAGGTTGCAGGTTTGAGGGCTCGTATTTTGTAGACTTATGCCTTCCAATGGGGTGCGCCATTTCTTGCGCATACTTCGAAATGTTCAGTCGGTTTTTATAATGGGTTATCAAAAAAAAAATCAGGTTACACCTCAGTGGTCCATTATTTGGATGACTTCCTTTGCATAGGCCCGGCCAACAGTGACATTTGCGCTTATATCCTGGAGACGATACAGGAAGTGGCACGATCTTTTGGGGTCCCCCTAGCTACAGAGAAAACCGAGGGCCCTACCACATCTATTCAGTTCCTAGGGATCCAGATTGACTCAGTGGCAGGGGAATGCAGGCTACCGGAGGGTAAGGTTACAGAGCTGAGACAGGCGGTAACGGAGATGCGGAGGGCGAAGAGGGCAACGCTGAGACAGGTCCAATCGCTCTTAGGAAAACTGAACTTTGCTTGTAGGATCATCCCAGTGGGACGGGTTTTTAGCAGACGCTTAGCACAGGCGACGGCCGGGGTGCGGGTGGCACACCACCACTTGGGCATCCGTAGAGAAGTCAAAGCGGACTTAGCGGTGTGGGGGCAGTTCTTGCGGGATTTCAATGGCAAGGTACTGTTCCAAGCCAAAGAGATCTCTACACCAGAACTGCAGCTGTACACGGACGCGGCGGGGAGCTCCGGCTTCAGGGCTTACCTCGCGGGCCAGTGGTATGCGGCACCTTGGCCGCAGGAGTGGGGGGAGTCAGAATTGGTGCGTAATATAGCCTTTTTTGGAATTGTTCCCCATAGTGGTGGCGATGCACATCTGGGAAAAAGAACTTAGGAACCGCAGAATTGTGTTCCACTCCGACAATATGACAGTAGTACAGGCCATTAACAGCTGGTCAGCTTCTTCCCCACCTGTTTTGAGGCTGCTGCGAGCACTGGTACTGCGGTGCCTCCAGTTGAACGTAAAATGCAGGGCAGTGCATGTGGAAGGGGAGAGGAACATAATAGCTGATGCACTTTCTCGCTTTCAGTGGGAGCGCTTTTGGGAGGCGGCGCCCGAGGCATCGCAGCAAGCGTTCGAATTTCCACTCTGGCAGTTAGCAAGCGTCGACTGCTGGAGTTTGTAAAAGCTTCAGTGGCGGATTCTACATGGGCTGCGTATAGCAAGGCTTGGAGCGATTGGAGGCAGCTGGTGGAATGGTCCGGGGGGTTTGGTAACAGGCAGGACAAGCTTTTAGGCCTGGTGTGGTATGTAGTGTGGCTCGCGGAACAGGGTAAGTCTGTGGCATTTATTGAAAAACGCATGGCAGCGCTGGCCTTTCAGTTTAAGCTATTAGGTGAGGAGGATCTCACAAAGGAATTCCGGATTAAGCAGGCAGTGAAGGGAATAAAAAGAGGTAAGCGGACGCGGGATTCGCGCAGGCCCATCTCATTTGAGTTACTGGGTAAGTTACAGGGCGTCCTGCCTAGTTGTTGCCGCTCTGAGTATGAAGTTACATTATTCAGAGCAGCGTTCGTGCTGGCATTCTTCGGGGCACTGAGAGTGGGGGAGCTAGTGAGTAAGAGTAAGGCATCCCATGGTCGGTCTGTTTTTTCAGGATGTAAAAGTCACAGATGATAGGGTTTTGATTCGGCTGCGAAGGTCAAAGACGGACGTCCTGGGAAAAGGAAGGGATATAGTTCTCTTCAAGGTTAACGGGGGGTTAGCATGCCCAGTTGGCTGTCTACACCGGTTCTTAAGGGTACGGCAGGACGGAGCCGAGGTGTTCCTCATACACGATGACCAAACTCCTCTTACACGTTTTCAGTTACTAACATCCTGAAGAAGAGTTTGCGTATGTCAGGGGTGATCCCGGAGGAATTTCGGGACACATTCCTTTCGTATCGGGGCAGCAACCGAGGCAGCAAGGCTCAGTTTGGGAGATCGACCGGTAATGCAGATCGGGAGATGGGAGTCCAAGCTCTTCAAAAGCTATGTGTGGCCGGGCTTACTGATCTAAGGCAGTTCAAGTGTGAAATAAGGTGGTGAGGGGGCACTGTTGGTGTAAGGGGAGGTGGATAGGTCACCATCCCATGTTCAAAATGTTGGTACTGTTTTCTTCTGTTGGTTTACCTTATTTTATTTTGGCAGGCTGCAAAACGGTTGTTTGGATGATGGGACATTCGTACATGTGTTGGGCCCGAAGGAGAGTGGCAGTTAGAAGAACAGGAGTGCAGCTGGGCTTTCCGGAGGACCTCGTGACACTGAAATGGTTTGGAGTCCCTGGCCTAAAATGGGAAGGCATGCTGCCAATGTTGTTTAACTCAGTCCGGGCTGGCCACAGACCAGACATTTTGGTAATTCATGCGGGCGGCAATGATTTGGGGGCGGTGCCACAAAGACAACTAGTGGCCAGGATGAAACAAGATTTGGATGCTGTGAGGTTGAGGTTTCCTGACATCGTATTGGTATGGTCAGAGATAATACCCCAGTTGGTGTGGAGATTTGCTAGGGATGCAGTGGCTATTGAGAAGTGTAGGAAGAAAGTGAATAAGCTGGTGTCACCCTTTGTTCGTAAGTGTGGTGGAGTGGTAGTGAGGCAGAGCATTGGAGGAGAAACTAGCGGGCTACTATTTCCGGGATGGAGTGCACCTTTCGGAAGTCGGATTTGACCTCTTTAACCTGGCTTTGGGTGAAGGAATAGACAGGGCCTTGTTGCGGCTAGGTGGGGCACGATGCGCATGAGGAGTCAAGCGCACGCGTTTGTGGCGGGGTGATTGAGTTGGGGGAAAACAATGGTTGGGTTAGGAAGGGAGTTTGATAGTTGATTGGGGCTGGCATGCCTGGAACCTCAGGGGTAAGTAAGTGGATCAGGAGGTGAGTTTTGTTGGGTAGGGGGTTCCGGGCTGGAAGGGCAGCTGGCAGCTCCAGTTGCGCTGCGCAGTTATTGGCTTGTTATGGTTTATGGTTATTCAAAGTTGGTTGTTTGTTATACAAACATTTGTATTGTGTTCATGAGATGTTTTGTATCTTATTTGTTCTTTATGATATGTTTTAAATTAAAACTTTGATTGTTATTAATAAATGTTCTGCGGCCATTTTATCCCAAGAATCGGTGTCCGTGTGTTTATTGGGGATGGTAAGTAAAGGAGGTAAAGGGGTTAGGGTTGGGAGAAAGGTGGGTCAAGATCCGACGTTGCTCACGTCATGTACCATGACAGCCCCTCTACTGAGTTCTAATCATTACTACAGTTGCTAGTGTTGGTTTTGGTACATTAGCTATTGGGTGGTTACAAAAGGAGGAATTTCATTCTTGTGTTACTGCTGCCCAAGGATGATAGGAATCATAGTTCTATGTATGAAAGAGTCTCACCTACACACCTCTCATTCAACTTTCTAGTGGGACTTTTTTTGGCATCACATCACCATACAGCAATATCAGGATTGATATGAACAGCATAGAAATTCAGGTCCTTACTGTATTCTAAGGGAGATGGTATTTTTTAATTTGGAGCTTTCTGGATATCAGGTTTCCAGATAAGGGATCCCATGCCTGTATTGGAAATTGCAGTTGATCATAGTAATAATAATCATTATAGTTAAAGACCCTGTATATTCCAAATTTTATGATTCTTTACATTGAACCAACAGCTTATTCTTAGCTAAAAAGTACTTTACATAAGGATGGTTTTACATTTTTGTTTTTTCATTTATTTCAGGCAACTTGCTAAGGATGGGGATAAAAGTGATTGCAGTCACCTCTCTCGCTGTATGTATGTATACATAGCTTTCTATAGAAGAATGTTAAGCCCAGAGCATATGAATCTGCCCAACAGCCATGCAGTAATATTACATCAAAACCATAACCCAAGGGCATCATTCTCTCTCCCCAGAAATGCAATGCTTAGGTGATTGATACACACACATTACAAACCATGGCCCAGTAATTATGAGCGGTAGAGTTCTGTGCCTATAGGATCTATAGGGACATCTTTTGCAGTTTTTATGGTTAGAATTGTTAGCATTTACATATATTGACATCTGGTGGCCTGAATGCACTTTAAATACAAACATTTTCAATACAGTGTTATAGTTATTGTTATTATTTACACAGTACTGGCTCATTTAAGCAGCACTTGCACAAATGAGTTTGATATTTGTTAAATCACATTTATTACTATTATTATTAATACTGTACAGACACTTATAGGAAATGCTTCCTCCTGATCCTCCCCATCGTCCACCTGCTTCCTCTGGCTCCCCCCCCCCAGCATCCACATACTTTCTCCTGATTCCTCTGGCTCCCCCTCAGCATCCACATACTTTCTCCTGATCCCCCCCTCCCCCCCACCTGCATCCTCCTGCTTCTATACATAACTAACAGGGTATGGGTTCTATAGACATGATGTGCAGGAAGGCAAAGCAGGCTGTGATCTTAGTATTTGCTTGCCTTCTTGTTACACCCTTAGCCTTTCATATATCACATTCTCTCACAGTCACACACCATTCGCTCACATATATTATACCTACCTGTACTTACCTTACTTAGTGCCACCCAGTTGAGCCACTGCATTGCAGGATTTTAAAACCTTACCAAGGAATCTCAAGTTGGTGTTCCAGCTAAAGGTGGAGTCGATGGTGTGACCAGGGAGTGCAGACAATGATACGGCCTTTGTGCAGCAGGTGGAGATGATCCTGAAGCCCACAGATATGCCCCTGCCCATGTTTGTAAAAACAAGAAGTTTCTGTTTCTGTTATTTTTCAGTGGCTCAAGATATGAAAGCGGGGGCTTTCCATCATAAGGCCGAAATAACTCAGGTGACGGCTGCATGAAAGGAAAAATACATTATTTTAGTCAATATGATACATAATATGTACTATAAGTAGGGTTTAAATTCTAGATCAGTTAGTGTTTCAGTTTGCCATGTGTTTTACATTCTTATTATATAATAGAAATGTCCATTATTATTACAATATAAAAGTCCATTAGTAATGGAAGTGACATATTGCTTGTTATGGCAGAGGCATCAACATTATGTGTATAGGTTTCCCATGGGCTGTCATGGCTGTGTGAGACTTTTGTGTTTAATTCTTAAATAAAACTTCCACACACTAAACCCACTGCTTTCTTATCCATCTATTTCACTAGTCAGTGTTATTCACCCAGGGCTATAACCATTTCTAATTGGTATTCACAAACCATGTACTTACTGCTTCTGGCTGGAAAGGTGGTTGGGCCCTTTTCTCTTCAATCACCACCCAATCAATGAACTTGATGTCTCCATGCGCACCAAGCCGTTGTTTGGGATTCTCTTCAAGGAGCTAAAAGATCAAAGGACACATTTTAATACTGTAGATTTTATACTTCCTAACATACCAGCCAATAAGATAATTACAAATGCTTTGCAAACATAGCTCAGGTCATAGGTTTGCAGGTTGCATTGACATGACATGATGTTCAGTCTGGGACAGGCTATCTGGGTACATTCTAGAACTTGCCTTTTGGTGCGTTGCCGTCAGCCCTACTCTAAAACCTCTTGATTAGCAAGAATTTGACATTTTAACCCTTCAGGTTAACTATCCCTATAACAATACGGCTGATGGAAAATAAAACACATGCTTTATAATGGCAAACAATATTTAACATATGGATTTTAAATGCATTTTCAATTCAGGTTCTATTAACTGTGCTCTTGTTGTGTACCCAAAAGTTGACGCAAAGCTGATAAACTCTAATGAATCCAATTCAATTCCATTTTAGCCAAGGCAATGGAGCATAAACATATATGTGGTACTTTTCCCATTTACTCTATACCACTTTTGCTACCCACCTTTTTAAGGAGATCTATAAGAGCCAGCCATTTAGGTATATCAGGCTTGTATGAGGTGATGGAACACTATTACATGACATTAAACATGTGAGAATGGCAGCAGTTAAAATTTACCCAATGAAAACAATGAAAAATGTGATTGGCTTTTGGCGGCCCGACCACTTTTTCTAACATTGAGTATGTAGTCACCCAGTGACTGACCCTGGCATCAAACCAATAAAGTTCAATAGGTGAAATCTGATTGGCTGTTGGTGGCTCTGCCTACTTTTCCCAACCTTGAACAGCAGTTACCTGGTGCATAACTCTGCAAAGTTTTGTGGAGACTTTGGGTGTTGAATAAGAAGAAAAAGCTGAAGAATAAGCTGAAGTGGAAGAACAGCAGGTTGGTTTATATTAGGAGACGGCTGCATGAGAGGTTAAAGCTAAAGTATATAAACTCTCCAGTGAAACAGCAGCAGAAATATCCCTATTCTGGAGATTGTGATGTGCACAAAATCAACTACACATTGACCTATGAGAGAAACCTCTCTATTCTGTAGAGGCATGCCACCCATTTTCTTAAAGTTGGGCAGAAACTGATTTTCCAGAGGCTCGATAATGGACAATGGTTATGTCAAACTAATCAATATGTCCCAACCAGACAATCGTGTGACATTGTTTCAGTTTCTGGGTGGTGATCAATTGAGGTGGGAATTTTGGCATGGCTAGGTGTTGAAATAAACACAGTTCATGGTGCTGGAACCTGCTTTGCACATGTCCGTAACAAGCATTTTCTGTACTCATGAACATCTCTGCATGACCACTAGAGGGTAGATTTTCCCTAAAAAACAGAGTGTTCTGGCAGATGCAAGGAACATGCAAGTGCCTGCTCACGTAATTTATGTGACTACATACCAAAGAAATTCTCTATCTACACAATAACTACTGCCCTGATGGTTTCAGTTTTATTTATGGGCAAAATAAATGGAAGGTAAATCCTGTTTCATACAGTATATTTTCCTTTCAAGATTTGTTTTGGGGAAAATATTTTGTGCTGTTTCTGCAAAAATAATGGAAAGTCAAAATTAATCATGCACAGGCACAATGACCCATTTATTCCAGAGAGGTCTGCTGATGGGAAAAAAACAAAAAAAAGTCATGTGGGGCCAACCTTCAATGACTTTTAACTTTCTGACTGCATTAGATAACTATATGCTTATTGTTGTTACTTAGCCACATATATCGACATTGTTATCATGAACACAGGATTACAAATTGCCTGGTTTAAACGGGAAAGCTTAGTTTCTCATTGGGATGCCAGATTCGAAATGACCAGACCTGGAATTTTAAAACCTCTTGTGGTGGGACCCCCTAATTTGCCCACGCCCAGCACCCATGCATAATTGCATCACCCTCTTAACATCACCTCAATTTCCAACAGCATCTTCCTGCTCCCCTAATGTTATTGTCCCACCCCCTTGACATCAAGGTGGCAACCCTACATCAGGGGTGCCCAGACTTTGTCATCCTGTGATCCACTCTGGCTACCAGACCTCAGTCATGAGATCTACCTTAATAAAAATAAAGCGCAATCTATTGTTATGGCACAAGCCACATGAAAAAGTATTACTCTACTGCCAGACTTTTAACCACAATAGCTATTACTAATCATTTTCATGTTATCATCTATAATTCCCTCTTTGCCCAGTCTGCGTAAATATATAAATATATTAATATCCTGTAAATTATATCCTTATTATATTATACATCCTTATTATACTATAACGGCCTTTGGCCTTGTGCCTTTTTATTGGTCATGGAGCTCCTCAGTGACTTATAATATCCTTATATTTTACAATAGGGGGTCCACTGTTCACTATATCATTTTCCTGAAATCTAGAAAGCATAAAGTATAGATACACAAGAACCTCCATACTTATATTACTCCATATTTTTAAATAGTGATTACTGTCACAACTTCTGTCTTTTTAGCTTACTATATATCTGTTGTATAAACTGCTCACACATACACAAATACCAGCCGGAAACAAACATCTGATTCAAGAAGGTAAAATGGTTTATATTCCTGTTCCCTATATTGTTTAAACTTGGACTTAACCTGACCTATCCCATGCGGTTAGTGTCAGGGTTCTGGCAGGTGAGACCTCCTGCAATGATATTAAGGTGCACCTTCCCATCTAATAGCTAACTGCGCTGTCACAAGTCTAATCTTGGGAGACAACATATATCTGTGTCAGGGATGGGGCACGTAGCCACCTTGTGGGAATGTGGGAGTAATGAACTGGAGAGAAGCGGGTAGGAAGGGAATGATGCACGCATTTAAATAACACAGTGGTCGCGGTCTACCAGAATCTTTAAAGTAATGACTGGTAGACTGCGATCTACGTCATGGGCATGTCTGCTCTACATAGACCACATCAGGTCTTTACTTTAAAGGTGAATGCAAGTCAAAATTTAAAAAGCATTCCACACTTTTGGCTCACCTAATCAAATATTTACTCAGTCACACTTACTTCACATTTTCCATCTGTTTCCTTGAACAGGCAGCCATCTTTAAAAAGGTATTCTCCCTTCCTTTCCCTCCTTGCTTCATACTGCACATGTCTTTCATTCCCCCCCCCCCCCCGGCAGATCCGCTTCTGATTGGCTGGTGGGCATGTGTAGCTCAGAACAGGAGACAAGGATCAAGTTACACACATGTGCATTGCTACTGTAGGCTTCACACTGCTGTAGGCTGCCAGCACCATATCTCAGAGAAGCAAGCAGGGATCTGGGAATTTAGATATGCAGTAAGTACTTAAAAAGAATGCCTTTAGACTTACTTTTAATTTATATTAACCTTTCCTTGTCCTTTAAGATGTTACCTGCGCCCAGTCCAACCCATGCCATGCTGACCAGTTGCTAGCAGCAGAAACATGCCAGCCAATGGTTTAATTTATATTTTAAAGATGATCATAGTAATATAGTAAGTTAGGTTGAAAAAAGACGTACGTCCAACACGTTCAACCATAATGTCTATATCTAACCTGCCTAACTTCTAGTTGATCCAGAGGAAGCCTCTCTAATTTGCCGCAGAGGGGAAAAAAATCCTTCCTGACCCCAAGATGGCAATCGGACCAGTCCCTGGATCAGCTTGTACTAAGAGCTATCTCCCATAACCCTGTATTCCCTCAGTATCAGCCAGTACGATTGGTTCAGGAAGGGAATTCCACAACTTCACATGCAGTTTTCCATCCATTTCCGTGGGGGGTTTCAGTGCACTCTCATGGTACAGTCCCCATAGACGAGAATGGGGTTGGTTAATATCAGCTTTCTTGTGTGGTACAACGAATAACTACAGCACTGTGGCACAGGTACAAACGCCCATATGTAAATGCCCCCAGGCTACAATCAGCACACAGACAGAGCTAAATTTTGTTGTACTTGTGACCGGCTTTTAGAAAGTGTTTTTTTTCTCTTTTTTTCTGTGCAAATATTTACTTTACACAATGTCAATATAATAATCCTCACTTCTGATCTGCCTTAAATACATTGTTGAAAATAAGGGGTATTTACTTATAGAAGCAGACAGAGTTTTACTGGTTTGGTACAGTGCAACAAAAGTATTGCAGGCAGGCCATCTATTATCCAGAAATCCTTTATCTAGAAAGCTCTGAAATACAGCAATGCCATTTCTCATAATTGTTACTGCAAGTATTGCAGCTAACAGATCCGATAGCTATAACATGTTTGAACAGATGTTTGAACAAATCCTGACTGCTAGGTTCATTATACACTAGGAGAGCAATATTTATAGGTATAGGGATGAAAACATCATGTAATGGATGTTTAAGGGGCTTAGGGATTTATCCTCCCCTTACTCAGGTTAAGACATGCACTGGGGAAACAGGGAGTTTCTTACTTGCCTGGATAAGGTTCCCAGGGTTCTTGTGCTTTGGGCTATGCTTCTGGAAAGGGTGCATGGTGCTGAAGACCATGAGTCAGTGATTTTCAATAGGAGAAGAAAATCTGCAATATAGGACTAGTTAATGTGAGGGCTAGCTACTATGTATGGGATATATTATTTGGCATACTTTTCTGCATAAGGGATCTTTCTGTAATTTGGAAAACCATACTTTAAGTAATAGGATTGTTTTGTCACCAATAAGGATTCATGCAGTTCAATTACCATCAAGTACAAGCTACTGTTTTATTATCATAGTAAAAAAAAGAAATAATTTAAAAATATTACATATATATATTTATATACATACATACATACAGGTAAGGGATCCCTTATCCGATATCCAGAAAGCTCTGAATTACGGAAAGCCCGTCTCCCATAGACTCCATTTTAATCAAATAATTCAGATTTTTAAAATTGATTTCCTTTTTCTCTGTAAAAATAAAACAGTGCTTTGTACTTGATCCCAACTAAGATATAATGCATCCTTACTGGATGCAAAATAATCCTTTTGGGTTTAATTAATGTTTTATTGATTTTTTAGTAGACTTTAGAAAGACCCCTTATCCGGAATACCCTTGGTCCCGAGCATTCTGGATAACGGGTCCGATACCTGTATATTATTTATTTGCTTAAACTGTAATCTATTCAAAATGGCTTTGCTGTAATTCAGAGCTTTCTGGATGATAGTTTTCCGGATAAGGAAACCTACCACATACTACTACAACCCTGCCTGTGTCGATTGGGAAGTGTGTAGGGGGTACATAATGGAAAGCACTTTTGTAGCTTTGAAGAGCACCGGTTACAGAGGAAATAATCTGCAGTAGTCTCAATTGTTCTCCTAAAAGACCATATTCTTGAGGCCTAGCTCTCCCTAGCAAGAGGCTGCTGTCCCTGATAAAACCACTGCCAGAATGCCAAAGGACTTCCACTTCCTGCTCTTTAAATAAACTTTATGAACTAGACGTGGATATTGCTAGTGATAGCAATAAGACAACAGTATACAATAAAAAATCAACTTGTAGCTGAACCTTAACATTACATTGCCCATTTGTCCCACCCAGCAGTAGGAATGTGGAAGCAGTAAGTATATGGAAACAGAATATGTTATTAGAATTCACTTCCTTATAAGTGAATATATTAATTGCTCTGAAGAGACTGCTGTAATGTTCCAGCAAATAAACATTATTTAGAACCACTGGTGCCTAAGTTACGTGTAATGTTTGCTCCACAGGGAGTTGCAGCTTGCCTGGCTTGTGACAAGTGCCAAATCAGCTAGTGTGGAAGGGAAAGTGCATCTAGTTCAGAACGGGTCCAGTTCCTAAATAACATTACAGATGTATGGTGCCATTGAGTAAATAGGCTTGCCTGTTATCTGAATATATTGGGGTATATTTATCAAAATGTGACACAGAGCTCACCACAAACGGAATATTCCACTGCTCTCATTGCAACTGTATGGGGGTATTAGGGGTGAAAGTGGTTAACCTATAATAAATATCCCATACAAGTGAACACAGAGGGGTGTCATTTCTTGCTGGTGGTTTCACCTTGACAAATATGCCCCAATCTGCCAGCCCAGTAGGGATGGTTTCCCCTATTATTATTACACCTCTGTAGTGCACATAGGTGTGTCACACTGAGAACTCCATTGTGTGGCCATACAATACATTCTTCTATGGTTTTAGGAATATTTTATTTACAGTCCACATTCTCTGAAATGCTGAGAGGTTATTAATGCTGACCCACTATTTGCACATCTTATCAACGTGCAAATAGTAGGTCAGCATTTCACATTGCTTGGCTCGTGCATTATTAGCCATAATATGTGCAGACTGAGCTCATGTAGGGCTTTTCCATAGTATTTTGCTTTTATTGAGATTGTGTAATATCCATGCCATCAATAAATATAGGTGGGGTGGAAATGATATCATTATGTGTTTAATCAGTTTATATAAATAATGACCTCCACCTTAAAGGTCTGGATTTGTTTGAAGAAGTACAAACAGTGCAAATCACTATTACTATTACTGCCTAGGATTTCTACAAGGGAATACCTAGGTGAGACATAAGCCTTATTATGGTATCTTACCCCCATATATAATAAAAGGCAGTAAGTTTGCCCAGGAGCAGTAACCCATAGAAACCAATAAGATATTTGCTTTTTAAACAGGTGACCAGTAAATTCTACCTGCTGATTGGTTTCTATGGGTTACTGCTCCTGGGTAAAATTAGTGTCTTTTATTACATAACCTCCTAAATGTCCAAACTATTAGATAACTTATGGGATTGTTCCAGTTGCTGCATTGCTTAGTCCTTCTTATTTCAATGCCACCAATGACTTTATACAATGCTTCTAGGGTAATCGGCAACACCCCCTGTTTTGAGATCAGAAAACTTTTGGTGGAAAAAAATAAATCTACAGAAAGAAATGCCGATGTAGAAGTTAGGAGGTCCTCCAAAAGAAATATAAGGGGTCATTAATGAATCCCTCTGGAAGAAGTGCAAGAGTGAGGCTATTTCCTAGGGGAGGTGGTAAGGACAGTAACCCAATGCCGCCTCTCCTTCTCCCTAACTTGCATGTCTGTATGATGAGCAAGGTAGGGTTATAGGGCAGGAGAAGGGGTGCCTACGTGCCTTCCTCTGACTGCCCCTTTTGAATTTACAGTACATTAAACATAAAGGAAATGTAAAGGCTGTTCTTAAATTTATCATCTTTTTTTCTGTAATGTTAATAAAACAAAAAAATCCTTATATAAACAAGTGGAATTATATGAAGTGGTTGCATCTTTAGGGATGCTTGGATATATGGTGAAGGGGATGTCTTCAGCACACTTATCACAGATACTGTTTTGTACTCTTTCTCACTCTGTAGCCCATGATTAGTACAGGTATGGGATCCCTTATTCGGAAACCCATTATCCAGAAAGCTTCGAATTATGGAAAGCCCATCTTCCATAAACTCCATTTTAATCAATTCAGAATTTTAAAACTGATTTCCTTTTTCTCTGTAATAATAAAACAGTACCTTGTAATTGATCTCAACTAAGATATAAATACTGTAATCCTTATTGGATGCAATACAATCCTATTGGGTTTAATTAATGTTGTATTGATTTTTTTAGTAGATATAAGGCACGACCCCCCCACCCCCCGTGCATGCTCAAACTCGCGATCTAGCATGCGTGGGTCTTTACAATCGCATACGGAGCAGTGGGGGAGAGGTCCCCATTGCTCCGTATGCGAGAAAAACTTTAATATTTTGGTGCGGCGGCATGTCGCCCCTCAATTTGTGCCGCCCTAGGCCGGGACTTTGTGGCCTTTCCACAAATCCGGGCCTGCCTATACCTGTACAATTCTACTTGTGATTGTTTCCTGCTAATGAAGAGTTTAAATCTAAATGTGACAATTTTTGGCACAGGTTCAGGCTGTGGGTTAGTGCTTGTGCTATACAATTCTTTCACACTTTGAGGCATTTCCCTTAAGGCTGTCAGATCTAACAACTATTTCATAGTACTGTGGGAACAGACAGGGCCCATATGATTAGGCTTCATTCAAAGAAATAACCAACAACCACTGATATGTCATTAATATAAGGCAGTAATTAAGGAAAATCTGTACATAGTCAAATAATCAACAGGTAATAAAGTGGTGATGAATAAGAAGTAATTTCTCGCTATAACCACACAGTTATCCCTGTGTAGCACTGCCCTCTCTACTTGCTTTTCTATAATGTTTTGCTTCTGTAGTTATTACACTGGATCCACAGGCTACCATATGGAGGCTAATACAGCATCATAATACAACTTTTCAATTAAACTGAAAATACATTGGTCTGCTCAGACAGTGTAGGACTGGGGTGTCCGGGGGCCCACCGAGGCTATGACCTCAAGGGCCCCCTTGAAACATCAATCATCAACTTGCCAATTGCAGAACCCGGAGTTACACCAAGGGCCCTCAAACCACTCTCATTCATTTTCTCTCTTTTGTTATTTTAATTTTATACTCTATCTTATCCCTTCCCTTCTTACTTTTGCTTCTCTTTTTGTATTTTTGTACTTCTTTCCTTTTATTTTTTATCCAGCTTACCTAGTAAGACAGACCCTCATAGTCAACTCACATAGTAATTCTGATCTTTCTTTTTCTTTTTAATCCCCTTGATATGTTTCCTTTTTCTAAATGTTTTTCATTTCTCCTCCTTTTTCCTCATTTTCTCTACATCAGATCGATTGTAGAACAGCAATAGTGGGTTTCAAGAGGTACCACTCTATAAGGTCCAGTCATTGCTAGAACCTTTAAGGGGAACTAATTCCTTTACTTTTTAACCAGTATGGCACCGGCACAATTCTGTCTATAACAGCAACAAAGTGATATGTGAAAAGTGCTGTTTTTCTTGTACCTTTTGGCCAAATGCAGTGCACGGCAGGGTTGGAACCCCCTATAATTAAGTTTATAATTTTTAGTCCCTGGCACTGGTGACCAACCAAGATCATGCGCACTGGAAGCCAGCAACTGAGAATGCACTAGGTCTGCAATCAAAGCCAGACTGATGAAGCTGACAATTCTATTGGGTCACTTTTGGTCAGATAGAAATATATGGGGGAAATGGTATTTTTCCATGAGTTGCTTTGATGTCATTGGGGAGGGGCAGTGAAGAGGGCCTACTTGTTAAAAATGATAGCGGGACATTTTTTTTAAACAGCCTTTATTTTATTATTTAGAGAATAAAGAGAGAGGGGTACAAAAACAAGAGAGGTTAGATATTCTGGTTTTTAAATATATATTAAATTAATATACCGGAGGACTATTAGGTGAAAAAGAGTTGACCTCAAGCTTTCAAAGTCTCCAACAATAAAAAGGAGCTTCAAAAGTTCTGCTCAGTTTAATTTATTGAAGAACACAAAGAAAATAACAATTAGTTACAGCTTCTCATAACAAATGGTAACTTCACACACAGATAAAGTCTGACACTGCTTAGCATAACATCTTACATGAGAGCAATGCTGACTGGTTCTTGGGACAGAATCTTACTCTACTTTCTCTGGCCTTTTATCCTCCTTGTCCCAGCTGTCATCCTCTCAACTTTATCCTCACCCTCCCTCTATATCTCTCCACACCTCTTGACAGTATATTCTGTTACACCTTGAACAATTTTGTACATTGACACAAACCATATACAACATGGCAGGATCCAGCTATGGTCAGCAACACATTCCATCCTATTAAATCTCAGCAGCTTATGCTGAGTCTGTACCTGCCTTACTATAGAACCTACTTTGACTTAACCATCCCTGTTTTAACCCTTAATCAATGTATATACTCCAACTGGTCACATTTCTAATTTTATTAAAAACAAAAATGTAACCTAACATATAAATGTAAATATATGACTTTACATTAACTCTTTCCCAAAGACTGCTCTGTCACTATTTTAAATAAATTGTTAGTGACATTCTCCATTTGCCCCCTAAAACAAAAAAACAGCCAGAAGCGACTATGCTGAAAATATGCCTTAAAAGCAGGGATCTGGTGAACTGCTAGACCTTGCCGCACCCAAAATCCTACCTATTGAGTCACCTGTCTCACTTCCAACAATGAATGCTTTGACAGGACATAATCTTCTGTTGTATTTCACATTAAAACACAGTCTACATGTGCAGAATACATCTGAATAAAAGGCAAATGATTTTTAAGATTATATACAGGTATATATTTTTTTCTAATTAGTGCCAAATATCTATAATTTCATGACAAGAAAATAATAAATAAATGGGAATTTGTGCATATGTAATAGCTTTGTAAAGGAGCAAAATAACAAAAAATTATACAGGTATGGGATCCCTTATCCGGAAACCCGTTATCCAGAAAGTTCCGGCCATCTCCCATAGACTCCATTATAAGCAAATAATTCTAATTTTTAAAAATGATTTATTCCTGCCTAAGCCTTTTAGCTCAAAGTTGATCTCCTAGTTATTGACTCTGTGCCTTAAGGCACAAAGTTCCAGGGCCCCAAAAAAGTATTGGTGAAGACTTGTCCCGGCAGGGTTCTCCTGCTCACCTGAGGTTGCAGGGCACTGAGGGCACCCTGGAGCTGCCACCTGGTACAGAGGTGGTGGTAGTTTTAGAGTTTCCCTGCATCAATAGGCATAGCAGCGCTCAATTTGGAATGGAAGGCAGGAAGGACTGAGCTGTGCCAAGTGCAACTATACATAAGTGAAAAATTGCAGGGACCACAAATGCAATTGAGGATGTACATAAGCCTTGTAGTCTCATTAGTGGCTACTAATAGGGCATTTCTGTAATTTATGAAACATGTAGGACACAATTCCCCTTCTCAGTAAGGGGATAGAGTACTGGGTCTTAATATTATCTTCCACGCAACTCAACTGCACCTTTAATCCCAAATCAGATAGCTTTAATTACTGTAATAAGCCAGCACTAAACAAAACATTGTAATATTGGTCCAGAATAATCCCAGACTTTGCTACAGTCCGTTGCAAGAGATAATAAGTAGAAAAAAGCTGCCTCTTTTCAAACCCCACTTCATTAATGAAATTGTGCAAGAGGTTAAGATCAAAGTGGCATAGAAAGAGCTTTCAGAAATAGCTGTACTGTTTTAATAAGGAACCCTCTGCCTGGAATGCTTTGTAAGAAGGGCTGGCTCCATATTTTATAATATATAGTCCTTAACCCCTTGTATGCGCAGTATGTGCCAAGAATGCCATGCTCAACAGGCATCATGATAGCTGCATTAAACATGATGGACTTGGTTTCATATAGAATTGCTCCAAAATTCATCATAATGTTTTTCTTGGACCACAGAACCTATAAGATATGTCAAATGCCTTCTGAGTTCATATGGATGTACCCAATTTATATTTATTTTATTTATATTTATTTATAACAAGGCAGCTGTAATGCATTCCATGTAAACTATCTAAGGAATCTAATCCTTTAAGGGCATTTTTACCTGCCCAGCCATTAGTGTGCTGTAAGTCATGCTGGGTGTGATCAAAAGCTTCTAAGAACAAGACGTCTGCAGATGATGAAGACAGTTACAGTTGACTTATTTCTAAAACATGCATGCTAGAAGTTCATAGGGGATGCTGGGAATTAGAATCCATAGCAAAAATAAGGGCACTTATACACAAATGTTCATGCAGAACCACCAAAACCAAGGTAAAATGCAGCAAATTGTGTTCCACTGGTGTTTAGCAGTTCAGCAGTTCTGTGCAGTGAGAACAGACCTATAGGAAAGCATGGGCTACATTAAAGAGATACTGATGCCAGAAATGAAACCTTTTTTACAACATTGGCTTTGCATGCTATTTAAAATTTTGCCATAAAAGTATTTGTCCAATGATTTTACATTACCTATCTGATCCCCCACGTCCCTCTATGAGGGGGCTGCCATATTGTGCACCACTAGTCTGTTGGAATTAGAAGCTATAACAGACAGGACAAGAAAGGACAGTCAGGCTGGCAAAACAGTCAGGTTTAGGAACTTAAAGCAACCCTATTAGCAAAAAATGATCATCATGTAATTATTTATGTAGATTCATATTTTAAAAAGTGTTAGTGTCAGTATCACTTTAATGACTGTATTCCCTTTGTGGTGGAATGTATAAACACCCTAAAAGTGAGAGCAGTATTTAACTAGTTTGTGTGCAGCACTGTGAAATCAAGGTAGTATAACATTTACTTAAATGGGAAAAGTGCAAAAACCTGTTGCAGATGATCACACTGAATTATTCTTTTCCAGAATTTCATCTTAATTGTGCCTTCCACAAACTTTAGAAAATCTCTGTGCCAAATTCTAGAGCACTAACATTTGTACCAGATGCTGATTAGCTCACAGCTGGGCAAAAATTACCTCCAACATGTAAGATGTGCAAGTCCCATGTTAATTACAGGGTGCCTTTTGCCCAAATTCACTGGTGTGCAAGAGAACAAGTAGGTGCAAGTGCTTTAGTGCATTACACAATGAATGCAGTTCCACACGCATTATTACATCTAGTGGTTGAGCCTACTCTTAGGAAATGAATCTAAGGCTGATGTCAGACATGGCGTATTCTCGGCAAGGGTTTTCGGCTTGCCGAGAATACGCCACGTCTGACATCAGCCTTATAGAATACTTGCTTGCAGTTAGTGTTATCTCTGATTTCCTTGCATTCAGGAGTTTTCATTAAAAAATATCTATCCATAATCTCTTTATAATTAGTTATGTTTGCAGATCTCAGCATGGCTCAGAAGGAACATATGAAGTAATTATTTTTATGCTTGCGTTGCACCCTAACTCTGAGCCACATTATTTGAATATGGCTCACGAGTAAAAAAAAAAAAAAAGTTTGGGGACCCCCTGATCTAAATGGTAAATGAAATTAATTCTCAAAAATTGTAGGTGTGGATCTTTATCGCCCTACTAACATGGGGTTAGATCCATCTTAGAATTTGAGGCTGCCTAGAGTTCAGCAGCCCCACACAAGGAATTTTAATTAAAGTCTCCTTACTTAAATTGCATGTTGGACTTTAGTTCAGATGCATGCTTTATACAGGTGTAGGATTCATTATCCGGAAACCTGTTATCCACAATGCTCAGTTACGGAAAGGCCATCTCCCATAGACTCCATTTTAAGCAAATAATTCCAATTTTTAAAAGTGATTGCTTTTTTTCTCTGTTAAGAGAATTAGGCTGCATGGATCCACATTGGAGGCAAAACAATCCTATTGCTTTTCTAATGTTAAATGATTTTTTTTTTAGCAGACTTAAGGTATGGAGATCCAAATTACAAAAAGATCTCTGACCCCGGATAACAGGTCTCATACCTGTACTGGTTTCTGTGTAGCATGTGCCTCAGTTTATCTTACTAAATCCTGTGTAATGGGTTTTTAACCCTTTCCATGCTTCTGGGTTCGGCTACAGTCTGCAGCATAGAAAGGATTAACGGGTTCATTAGGAAACATTTTATGTACAGTCTTTTTACTTTTCTTAACTACTGTGTTTATCTTCCCACAGCAGGAAACCTCACAGAATAGAACGACAGTTCAAAATAAATAGCAAAACAAACATATTGAAGTAAACCAGAAAGATGAACACACCTTAATAACATACTGGAGCAGGATTGTAAATACACCCTCTGGCAGTATAACTGAGAGCTACTGCAGATTGTGGTGTATCAGGAAGTTCCACCACGGCAGAGTGTTCTCTCCTGAAAGGGCTGCCATAAAGCACAACTGTCCCCAGCACCAGTGCAATATATCCTGCAAAGTACAACCGGAATCAATATATGCTTTACATAGGAGTCCTCTTTTATGGCAACCTACAGACACCATCCAAAAAGCTCTCCTGACCTTGGAAAAGGATATTTTAATCCTTTATACAGTAAATACATTCTGTTTTATACACAAATAGAGTTGCCATTTCACCCCTTTAAACCAACCACATACTGAATCCATATCCTGTGTGGCTAGCTAGCAATTAACTTAGTGGCATGCCGTAGACTGAACCGATTTATGTACAGCCATGCATCATGCCTCTAAATGAATTGCTAACTAGTGGATTCAGTATGTGGTTGGTATTAAAGGGGTGAGATGGCAACCCTATTTGTGTATAAAGGATTATAATATTATTTTCCAAGGTCAGGAGTGCTTTTTGCTGTAGCATTTAGTTAGCCCAGTAAAAGGGATAATTGCTGAATTTGATAATAATATAGAATTATTACTTGCTTTGTACCTATATCAATATAAAACAACTGTTATCTTATGAGCTGCCATAATGTAACAAAAGCCCTCTAATATCCCAGGAACCTTCTTGCTGCTGCGGTTGAGGGGGGAAAGAAATGCCTGTCTGCTTAACAATGAACTGCTAAACAGGCAAGAAGCCAAAGTATAAACATGTAATAGGAAAAGTACAGTCAGTCTGCGTCTTCTGTTTCAGCCACGTTAACCCCTTCAGTGCAACCCAGGACAGTCATATTTTTTTTTTTTCCTATACAAAAAAAAAGTCAGGCCAGGACCTGTTTTGCTATGTGGAAAGGCAGAGATCAGTTTACATTGCAGTTCTGCCTACTCCTTTCAGCAGTAATTACTCATAGATCCACCCAACTTTTTTTTCTCTTTAAAGTAACCACATTCCCATCTGTGTGTGCTTCCTCCACACTCATCAGTTCTGCATGTAAGTGCTCAGTGCCTGCCCCATTATTAGGACCACAGCCTGTCTCCAGCTGATATCTCTCTAGCTTTTTTTTACCTTAAGGGTTAGCCCACCCTAAATCTGCAAGAATGCTAAAAGTCATTGTGGAATCTGCAGCTAACATCCCTAAAACCAAGCTTGGGAAGCCAGACCCTATAGTAACTATCATCTTTAAAGGTAAGAGACCTACACAGAAGACTTCGGTACATTTATTCTTTTGAAAGTGCCCGGATTTTAAGAGATTGGTCTGAAGCAACAACAGAAACGAGTGTTTGCAACTCAAGCAGACACATTCTATTGCAACTGCAGACTGCGTGCTAACAATTTAGCAGCTGCAATAGTAGTTGCAGCTGCAAAAGTAGTTCTTAGTATAAAAGTCAGCCACCTACTACTCCAACATTATATCAGCTACTAAAGGTAACCTTGTGTAATGTAAATAAAAACATAGTTCAGTGCTACAGATAGCTAGGGTGTTTGTATTGTTGTTCCACTGTGGTTATACATAAGAATAGTTTTATTGCATTTCTTTTAATTATGTGCAAAATACACAACAGTTCTGTCTTTTAGCGGTTTGGCATCAGTGTATGGGACCTATTATGCAGAATACTCGGGACCTGGGGTTTTCTGGATAAGGGGTCTTTACACATTTGGATCTCCATACCTGCAAAAATCTACAAAAGTAATTTAAACAATAATTAAACCCACTAGGATTGTTTTACCTCCAATAAGGATTAATTATATCTTAGTTGGGATAAATTACAAGGCACTGTTTTATTATCACAGAGCAATATGAAATAATTTTTAAAATTTTGATTAAAATGGAGTCTATGGAAGATTTCCCTTCTGTAATTCGGAGCTTTCTGGATAACAGGTTTCCAGATAATGGATCCCATACCTGCGCAATTTTGTGACCTATTTTGCTTCCGAAGCTTCAACTGGTTTGTAGGGTACAGCATTGAAATAAACAGGTCTGGATTTGTTTTATTGTGTAATATTTCCCTACTGTATATGGAGTCTTGTAGGAAAGTCGCAGCGTATTTGTTGGGGAAACAATTCAATGAAGATCACAAGGAATATTACAGGCAATTCTAGAAAATGCAATCAGTGCAGCCTGAATGGCCGGGTAACCTTATAAAAAAGGGCACGAGGAGGGGGAATTTTTGCTTCTAATTAATGGTTCATGTGACTAATTTCCTGTAGGAATTTAGGAGAGGAAAGTTTTTGGCACAGTTTGGCTCCATAGGGCAAGTACGTACAGAGTTTTGCTTTCTATTCATGCTGCAGTGAGTTCCAGCACGATTAAATACATGTCTTTGGGAGCTGAATGTAGGGAATGTATCATTACTGGGCAACCTATAGCCCTCTGGCTGTTGTTTAACCAGTCCCCACACCCTCAATGGCATTTGGATGTTATTGGGATGCTGAGAATTTTAGTATAACAGCATCAGCTGAGGCACTGAGGCCTAACACAAGTGCACACCTATAATGGGGCAGTAACAGTGACCAAAGCATGATGCACAAACATGGATCAAGATATGATTATATCTGCCTGATATATAGCTTCTATGCGGCAACCAGAATACAGTAGATATAGCCCTTGGGTTTCACTATAGTTGGGCTCACTGCACCTCTACGCTAGGGCATACCATCTGTACATATCTATACAATACTACACAGTGGGTGTTTTTAGAAATAGAATACATTTGAGATACATTCCGATAGATTATCTGTTAAATGCAAGACCATATAACAGAAGGTAGTAACAGGCAATCATATTCACCTAGCCTGTGTTCATCTCCATAAATCACCTGGGTGACCTATAACTTAATTCTATTGCTGTGATTCATTTAACAGAATAAACTTTACTCTCCTCCTGCAGGACATGTTGGTTTGCCATTCAGCATTGCTTTATAAATGTAATAGATTATACTCTGTAAATCTGGCCATACACTCACTGATATAATCCTACAAAACAAGTTTTGTACAATTAATAAACTGGGTGAGTAACAATTTTTGTACAATGGCGCTCGGTTGTTTAGTTGATCAGACAGGTTAGAAAATTTCTGTCAGATAATGATAATATCTTTGCATCTATTGTGTATCTGTCAATATCCATGGGCGACCAACAATGTATTTCTGGGACATAACTTTCGTACGATTGTGGTCTGGCAACAATTAATGGCCAAGACATCTGGCATGAAAGTGTACAATCTATATCAGAACGTTCGTTGCAAGACAGCTAAAATCTGAACGTGTATGGCCAGCTTAAGACAAAGAAAGGGGTTTCTAAAATTAGGTATAAAGAATGTTGGTGAGCATGCCTATAGCTACTGTGTATATATTAATAGGTTTCAGCTTCTAAGGTTTGTCCTTTTTTTGTTTTTATTATTACCCACTGTTTATAAACCAAGAATATATTCCACAGCTCTGTAAAACAGAAGGATGTATAAGAAAAATGAGTAAACCTGGACATGCCAATCTCTTGCTTATATGTAAATAGTGTTTTTATTTTTCATGTGCTCACAAGGGCAGAGCCTTATGTAATAAAAAAAACAATCTCTGTACAGCATTGTATGTCGAACATATAGAAAGAATGATACCAATATCTACATCTAATGGCTTAGTGTAGCTGCACATGGGGATTTACAGCAGTGGCATATAGTGTACAGGGGTGCAGGTCAATTTGATGTGTATATAATTACCCAGATGGATGCATCACTGGGTATATAAACTTACCTATACTAAAACTAACTGTATCTGGCACCTTATGAGGCTACTGATCTTATGATGACTTTATTTCAGCACAATTAACTTTAGAACATATGTTTTAATTGTCTTACCAAACACTACTTTCCCCCCAAAAAACCAATACTGGCCTTTTAAGTTACCTTTCTACAATTTTAAAGGACAAGGAAAGTCTAAGTCACTTGGGGGTGCCAAAATGCTAGGCACCCCCAAGTGACTTAAAACGCTTACCTGGTGCCCCTGTTAGGAGAAAACTGCACCAGCCCAGGGTACCTCCAGCGAGCACTTCCTTCTTCCCTATTCACGCTGCAGCCAATTGTCCAGGACAAACGCATGCGCAGTAGAGCAAAATGCCGACTTCTCTATTCAAAGTTCGGCTTTTCACTCTACTGCGCATGCGATACAGGAAGGAGGAAGCAATCGCTGCTACCCCGGGCTGGTGCTGTTCTCTCCCAACAGGGGCACCAGCCCGGGGTAAAAGGTAAGCGATTTAAGTCACTTGGGGGTGCCTAACATTTTGGCACCCCCAAGTGACTTAGACTTTCCTTCCCCTTTAACTCTGGTTTAAGTATTATTACTGGCAATCATAAGTAATGCTAAAAAGAAAAATAAATACTATGATTAACATGTTGAAATAAAACATTATACCACTTTGACATACTTTTCTGTTGAATCACTAAGGTAACTCAGTGAAACACCTCTCTGCCCTTCTTAGTTTCCAACCCAGTTACTTCTGTTTATTCTACAGCATGATGGGCGCCTAGCTGTACTGGGACCTGTTATCTAGAGTGCTTGGTACCTGGGGGTTTCCGGATAAGGGATCTGTTCGCTATTTGGATCCCCATACCTTAAGTCTACTAAAAATAATTTAAACATTAAATAAACCCAATAGAAATGTTTTTCTTACAATAAGGATTAATTATATCTTGGTTGGATCAAGTACAAGGTACTGTTTAATTACATGGAAGAATTAAATCATTGTTAAAAATTAGATTTGCTTATAATGGAGCCTGTGGGAGTTGGCTTTCTGTAATTGGAACTTTCTGAAAAGAACTAAAATATAATTTGTATCGGGGAGTCAAACCTGAGCCTGTTCCAACCAACAATAATGCCAATAATTCTACTGGGTAAGTAATTCAGTAGAGTTCTAAGATACCTTGGTCAAAATGTTCACTCTGCGGTGACAATCCTTAGTGGTTGCTGCTCCAAGATTTTAACCTGTGAGAGAAGGAGCCATGCACATACAGAACTGTAGTCTTCGGAAATCCTGCCCAATATAGGGGTGATAGGTGCCCTTTACGATCTCCCAACCTCTCCTTTTGTCTTTCTTCTGCCTAATAATAGTAGCATAGTAACAGTAAAAACACATGCCAGGCATTGTGGGAATTAATCTTGGCTGAGAGGAAAGCTGATTTTTGCTGTCAGGAAAAACTGTACAAAGAATAGAAAATGGCAAGACAGATATTGCATTGAATACCAATACCATGTACAAATATTAATCCATCTCTAAAGCATTTGAAAGTTGCTAGGAATTACCTTTTCTCTCATTATTTTTTTAAATTGAGTAGAGTTCCCCTTTAAGTCAACCATGTGAATCAGGTCACTTGATAATGAGAGATTTTGCAAAAAAAATGGAATTTAGTAAATGTAATGAGACAACACCTACAGAAAAATCCTAAAGAATTTCACTGTATGCATTGCATTAAAACAATTTTACCATGTACTTGGCGTCCTTGACAGGTGTGACTTTTAAGGAGCCACCTACAGATAAAGATAGTTGCCTTCGTAAGCCAACTATAAGAAGATTACAAGATGATTAGCACAATATCCAGCTATAATAACATAACCATCAGGCAGTGCATTTGCCTCTGTGCCGGAGGAAGCTTGGTGTGTGCACAGGAGCAGGTATTGTTAGGGTGGCTATATTGAGGTATCTGTTGTGCTCACACAAAACAAGGCATGCACAACAGCTGATCCCTTTGCTTCTTCTCATATGGTGCACACTTAGGCCATTGTTTTCATGGAGGAAGTTCGGCTTAACTAGACCTGCCTGGCATTTGTTATCACCTTTTTATGTTAAGATGAGTTTTGTAGCTATTTACAATGAAGGTGTTTTCAGTTGATAAGCTTAAAACAGCAGTGTTATGTGTAGCACAAATCTGAACTTTTAAAGGAAACAATGAAATGGCAGATGCAAGACAAAACACCTGGAGCATGCCAATATGTTAGGCACCCCATTCCAAAATATTAACCTGCTACCCTGGGCTGGTGCACCTCTTCTATAAAAGTATGCTCTGGCCTGGGGTAATTGGCTAGGATGGCCATATATGTTCATTTCTAAGCTATTCATTGTTTGGGATTGGGTGGTTTCATGGATTGTACTGCACATCAACCCACTCATTCTTGTCAGGGAATAGCTAGGCAATAAAGTACCCTGTGCTGATGTATTTTTAATGGAAATCAGGGGGGATTGGTAAAGGGGGCTAAAAAAATAGCTGGTGTTTAATAAATATGTAAAGATAATAATCTGACTCTCGCTGTGGAAATACTGCTTCTAATTGACCTAAGGTATGACTTATACAGATGGGATCTTTCTTTTATTCACCTTTAAGCCACACCACACCCTAATAAATGCTCCTTTTTAGTCCACTCCCAGCCTTTAAACCGCAGAAACAAAATCCATGCAATGTACCCACAAGAACTAATACCATTAAGTTAGTCTGTTTGCAAGGTGGAGGTATCTGTATTCTCTGTCTCTGCTTATACCTGTGGTTCAGCTACTAAATTGAGCTGAAGCCTTAAAAAAAACAGACATTAACTCATTAATTATGTTTAAACTTTCATGATTGTGTAATACCTTTTTCTTATAAAAGAAAAACAATAGATAATGTACCCCAAAGAGCTTACTGTACACCCACAAATGTCAAGTTCTATGCACTTAAAAGTGAAAGTATATTTTTCAAAGATTAATTATTTTGAGTAAGGGCTCAATAATTCCCAGACAAAAATGATTAGCTACCTATAGAAACCCCATGTGACTTTATCTCCAGCCAGGGACAATGGAGTGTTATCTGTTTAGCAAGGACTAGGCCACAGATTTGAGTTAGGACTTATCAATATGGTCCAAGCATAGTGTTTTACTGAATATCTGAGCAAAAGCTCAAGTGTCAGAAATAAGGTGCAGCCAGATAGAGCGATAGAGAGATTGATGATCCCCCCAAAAAAGTGGTCAAGCATTTACTTGTAATAAAATCATAAAACTAAAATTAGTGGTAATGCAGCCATCGTATCAGCTATAATATGGGGGGAAAATCTTTATAAGACTGTTTAAAGTGTATCAGCAATATACCTCAGGTTGGTCTTTAAATAAACTCAGTATTTACACCTAGGCACAGCTAATAGTGTTCTTATTATGCCCTTAGCATAGGTCAATGGTTGTCAAACTTTTTCAGTTCAATCCCCCCTTCAAAATCCATACTTGGGCTTAGGTTCCAATTGAAGGCCCAGCATGGTTTCAAAAATGAAAATACACAATTGCCACAAATCTTACCATAACTGACCTTTTAAGCTGGACGTTCAGGTGTATTTATGAGATGGCCATTCTCCCTAACACTAACTGAACTTCAGGCAACACCCCCACCAGTGCTCTCAAAATATGCATGGAATATCATTAACATTACTGCCTTCTAGCTTTGGTGTCCTAAGTTTGACTCCAACCAGGGCACAATCTGCTTTAATGAAACCCATGTTCATAGGTTTCCTGGGAATTCTGCCCCCCCCCCCCCGACAAAAGATTCCAACAGTTGTTTTTGTTTGCAAAAATGTTGGTACTATATAAATAAAGGATGATAATAACTGAGATGTTTAGTAGTTTCTCTTACTGCAAGTTCCTCACACAGTCAGTCAGTGTAGGCTGTAATTTTGCATGTGTAGGGACCTATAGGGTTAACAGTCCCTATGGCGTTAAATCTCTACACTTCCTTATTTAACTATTACTGGGCAGATGCTTGTGTATCTGTTTTGCTATAAGAATGTTCTCTATTATTGGACTATATGCCTTATGACCAGTATCGTCTATGGCAGGGTATTTTCTGAAGTTTAGTAGCCTTGAAGAAGTAGCAGCTACCAGAAATTTCCTTCCATAGACAGTAGTGAGAATTGCCTTTAGAGACAATTATCAGTAAATGATCAACATTGTCTATTTTTGTAGCCCTGACAAGTAGCTGCTACTAGTAGCTCCGTGTGTCTTTACCCTTAGTTAGCAAGAGCAGCTTTCTGGCTCAAACAAGGAGAGAATAGCTGGGGTATTTTACTTTACAGGCTCTGCTGCCTTTGGGGCACATTTACTAACCCACGAATCCAAATTGAACGCTCGTAAGCGGCGGGCGAAACTTTCAGACTTAGCATGATTTTGGAAGCCTCCCATAGGACTCAATGGCACCCTGCAGCTCCAACCCGGCCCAAGGAAAGTCTCCCATAGGGCTCAATGGCACTCTGCAGCTCCAACCCGGCCCAAGGAAAGCCTCCCATAGGGCTCAATGGCACTCTGCAGCTCCAACCCGGCCCAAGGAAAGTCTCCCATAGGGCTCAATGGCACTCTGCAGCTCCAACCCGGCCCAAGGAAAGTCTCCCATAGGGCTCAATGGCACTCTGCAGCTCCAACCTGGCCCAAGGAAAGTCTCCCATAGGGCTCAATGGCACTCTGCAGCTCCAACCTGGCCCAAGGAAAGTCTCCCATAGGGCTCAATGGCACTCTGCAGCTCCAACCCGGCCCAAGGAAAGTCTCCCATAGGGCTCAATGGCACTCTGCAGCTCCAACCTGGCCCAAGGAAAGTCTCCCATAGGGCTCAATGGCACTCTGCAGCTCCAACCTGGCCCAAGGAAAGTCTCCCATAGGGCTCAATGGCACTCTGCAGCTCCAACCTGGCCCAAGGAAAGTCTCCCATAGGGCTCAATGGCACTCTGCAGCTCCAACCTGGCCCAAGGAAAGTCTCCCATAGGGCTCAATGGCACTCTGCAGCTCCAACCTGGCCCAAGGAAAGTCTCCCATAGGGCTCAATGGCACTCTGCAGCTCCAACCTGGCCCAAGGAAAGTCTCCCATAGGGCTCAATGGCACTCTGCAGCTCCAACCCGGCCCAAGGAAAGTCTCCCATAGGGCTCAATGGCACTCTGCAGCTCCAACCTGGCCCAAGGAAAGTCTCCCATAGGGCTCAATGGCACTCTGCAGCTCCAACCCGGCCCAAGGAAAGTCTCCCATAGGGCTCAATGGCACTCTGCAGCTCCAACCCGGCCCAAGGAAAGTCTCCCATAGGACTCAATGGCACTCTGCAGCTCCAACCTGGCCCAAGAAAAGTCACCATACTGAAGCTTGAATGAATCCAAATCTTTCGTACTCGGCGTGAAGGCTACGAAAAAGTTGCGACTTTTCGCGCAAGTTTTAAGGCTACGAAAAAATTGGCAGATTTTGCGCAACATTCGGAATGGCAACAAAAAAGTCGCGAAAATTTTCCGAAAAATCGCCAAATACCGATCATTACAAAAAAAACGCAATCGGACGCATTCGGCCCGTTCGTGAGTAAGTAAATGTGACCCTTAGTGTAGGGACTGCAGGACTGACAAGGGTATCAGGCATAGTCTTCTCCCTAAACCATTAAGGTGGAAACCCTAAGGATAAAGATTGCTTACCAACTACAGTCCATAGTGGTGCACTATTCTGATTCTGATGCACCTTGTACCTTTATTTGGCTGCCATTCCATCTGCATTGTGAGTACTGATTACCCTGCATTGCATTGCTATTGTCTTGGACAATAAAAGTTATTAGTTCCAGTTTGCTGGAAGCAAACTCCTGGCGTACTTCTTTTCTATCAAAAAAGAATAACACCCTTCATACATACTCTTCCACATAATGAAGGCCCATCCTTTGAAAAAGAATCCAATGTACCCCTTGCTCGTCTAACCTAACTAGCTGGATAAGTGATATTCTAGCAAAATGGGGTTACACATACATAATGCATGCAGAGGTGCCTAAGCAAGGGGAGAACTTTGCCTTAGGTGGCACTCTTTCTCGACTATGAGAGAGCAACTGCACACCTTACACTAGCAGGCCTATCCCTGTCCAAACATAGGAGTTGCTGTATAGGAATAGGTTTGGGTATGTTAAGAGAAAATAGAGTAAAAGTACAGAAAGAGCGGTGTCTATTTGGCTTTCATTTTGAAGCTTGAAAAGGAAAAAATGACCTACACAGTCTCTCACATAGAGGTGTGTCAGTGCATAATACAGGGTTGTTTTTCTTGTAAACAAAATTTTCACATAACAGTTCACCCTGGGAAATGATGTGCAAAATAGAATGAAATAGCTGAATTTCTGCATAGAGTATTTAAATATATTAAACAAATGGCTGTGCTTGCCTAGTCATACCTCTTTTTCCCTAGGCCTATTAAATGTGTACTACCAGACCCCTTATTGTCTAGCAGAGATCTCTAATATAAACCTATTTGTGTTTAATAAGTAGAATTGGTATAGCATTGCCACAAATTTGCTGGACTTGGGGGCTTTTGGGGATCTTTGTTCTGGGCCCACCAGGACATCTTATCTGTAAATTTACAGATCTAACAAGTGACTGCATGCTGTGTTTTAATTCTCACAAACTGCTGTTTCTAATGGAAATACATTGACTGTCAGATGTAGGCAAAACAATAAACCATATGAATTTATCTCATCAGATTTTACATTACAGCATGGAAGGTCAGATTTTGTAGAATCCCATAAGTTTTTGTGCTATTCTGTGCAGATGTGCTACAAGATTTTCTAGGTCAGATAAAGTATATATAACCCAAATAAAATTTAAGGGCAAATTTATGATTGCTTGAGCCTTTTGACATGAACAATTGTAAAGGAACCTCCACATGCGTAAAGGAAAACACAAGGTTTTCCCCACAACACAAGCATAAATTCTTTATCTAACACAGGGTTTCCATTTCAATTGCTTAAGCCAGTGTACTGGTAGTTCACTTTAAAATAAACTTTTAAGTTTATTTTGGTATACTGTAATGTACATTTGCCATTGCGCTGCTGCCTGGCTTGGAATTAACAGCTGGTTAGGAAACCAGAGTGGAAGTCAGAATGGAAGATACATAGTAGGGCCTAATTATAAGAAATATCAAATAAGAATAATGATAAATAAACGATAACTGAAAAGTCCCAAAGGACACATGGACGAGAGAAACATATAGGTGGAACCCGGATCTCGGTGAGAAGAAAAAAGAAGTACTCTAACAGGATCAATTTGACTTAATGATTGGTTATAACACCAGTTTTTTCCAACTGTTCCAATTTTATGGTTTTTACCTTCCATTCCCTAGCAAGCCAGGATCTGAAAAAAGCAAGATCCTGACTTGCTCACCCCCTATCTACCCCCTTCCCTTATCTCCTCACTCATCCCCTACCCCTTCCCTACCCCCCCTTCTATCCCCCACCTTAAAGAATGAAACACAACAAATATATATGGTTAACAAATGAACAGTTTATTGATGTACCAAATGTAAGTCTATATACTATCGCTGACACTGTTATATAACTATCATTCTCAATAAAAAAGTTAAAAAAAAAAAAAAGAATAATGATAAATATAAAGCCGTGCACTCAATCTGTTCTTTGGTTGCCAAGGTAGCAGTAAGCACAACAACCAAGTATAATTTTCAGTTGTAGGGCAGTATAATGAGCTAATGAAGGCCAACTGAAGTGTTGCTTAGAAAAGATCTATGCCACAACTTTCGTGTCTGTGATTTTTAGTAGCTTGTTTGCAGCAGGCAATTATCCAATGGTGCTTGC
Organism: Xenopus tropicalis; assembly: GCF_000004195.4. Taxonomy (NCBI): domain Eukaryota; kingdom Metazoa; phylum Chordata; class Amphibia; order Anura; family Pipidae; genus Xenopus; species Xenopus tropicalis. The sequence goes on from NC_030683.2 coordinate 35,824,482, forward strand.
TATTGCAATTACATTAAAGGCGAAGGAAAGGTAAAAATCACTGGGGGTGATTCTCCAGCCCCGGGACAAAATGTAAGCAATTCTGGCACCCCCCCCCCAGTGAGGTTTCGTACAATATTGTTTTGTACAATTAATCGTGCGTGTATGGCCAGCTTTAGCCTTTCCTTCTTCTTTAAAGTGCCACTACTTGTTGCTTGGAAATATGGTATTCTGTGTCTTTAACTGAAAACTGAAGTTCCCAAACTACTAAAATATACCAAAGCACCCAAAATTGTAGTGACTGTCATTGCCTTTCCATATTCTAATTCCATAAAGGCAATCAGCCCAAGGTTGTTTCCTGCTTATCTAGAATTGAGTCAAAGGAATGCTGAGAGGGCTGCTTTTATTGTTACTGTATCTGAAGCCTGGAGCTTGGCATTTCCCAGGGACTTTAGAAGGGTGTTTTATATATGGATACAAAATAAATACTGAAATGAGACAATGACCCTCTTAGGGTTTAAGGGCAGTGCCAACAAGCGTTAGTGTAGAGTAGCTTGCAGATAGAAATGGACAGACTTCCATCTACTTAGTCGTCAAACTGACAGAGCAGACAGAAGCAAGTCCTTAGTTACTGTATTTATTGGGTGTGTATTTCCTATGAATTGAGTTACTGTTAGCACTCTACCTTATTTTTCTTCAGAACTATCCCAAAGGATATAAAGGATTATAAATTTTATGTCGCTGATAATCTGCACTTACAGCATCCAACATCCTGTGTGTATATTACACCTACACAGAAAGCTCTTGGTCACACTTGTTTGTAAACTGGGTGTTTATTGCTGACAGCTAGTTTATCAGTGAATACCAGTGAAATGGAGGGCCAAATACATTTGTAGGGATTTAATGATCAGTAGATATTTTAAAAATGTGTCATTCAGTGCTGTAATGTAATCCATCTTTTTCTATTGCTCCCAGAGGATCTAGTCTCATCTATGGTTCCATATGGCTGGTTTTTATAGAAATGTTCTAGTCCTTTGGTTCCCAAATTGTAAGCCCCTGGGGGCTCCTGGAGAAGTGTCGGGAGATTCCCTATTTGATCTCCAAGAGACCCTTATAAAAACAGCTTGAAGATTAGTTAGGGTGCTGACCTAGATATTCTTCAAACAATGGCTAAATATCTGGTACAGTGTACTTCAATGTTTCCTACATCCAAAAATGTTATAAAGGGGGCCCTAATAAAGGTTTAATGGGCCATAACATATTCTAAATGTGAATATCCTATGGGCCGGGCAATGCATATAGTTTAGCCTGGAGTTTGTTCTTCTAGTCCTGCAAAGTAATTTTTTCATTTTTTTTTTTTAAGTTTGTACAACTGTATTAAAGAACCACATTCATAGATTCCAATTAGCTGTCTTTGGTTATTGCCTGCTTGTTGCCAGAAGGAGGAAAAGGTGGATAATGATTATAGTCCTGTGATTTGTATTTCCTGAACAGCAACTCCTCGGGGCTGGGTTCAATTAGTATGATAGTAACAGGTCATTTTGGCAATCCAGCTGGAATACCTGGACATTATGCAAACCTGCACCACCAACAATATATTATATGCATGAGACCGAAAGTAACTGTATTGTGAAATTTTTGTCCTGTATATAATTATGTACTCACAGAGAACACAACAATGGGTACTGAGTGCATATAAAAGTGCTTGTGCCTTTACCAGTTACGTTGTGTTTGGGGGATTCCTTTCAGATACTGAATCATGCTGAAATTGAAGTGGACATGGTGCTTCTGGAGTATACTTTTTGTATAACTGAGATTTGCCAAAAAGCGCTTGGAAACTTTGGTGAAGATAAAGTGAGCCAAGTTGTGTTGCTTGTCTGTCTGCTTTTAATGTCTTACAGATGTTCCCTCTCCATTCCCCCCCCCCCCCTTTCTGTTCTACATAATGTTTCTGTTTCTTAAAACACTCACAAAGACTGCACATAATAATTTGGTAGAATATTGTTGCACAATGCGCAAATATGCAGGATCCCTATCCCAAAAAAACATCTAATAAGGCAACGAGTTGTTGAAGGCCATTGTTTAGAATATGCATACAGGCCTGGGAAGTTCTTTGTAGGAGTAGAAAGAGAGGAAATCAAGTCAGATGAGTCACCGCTTCCAAATGGGATTTGGCATGATCTTAGCTTTTATTTTATGTGTTTCCCTTCACCCCATGGTGTATGATGAGAAGTGAGACATCAGCTGCAGTCATTCTGTAGCCAACTGTTTCAGCTTGTTAGGGGTTAACGTGTGCTCATTTTATAATTGTCACATGTTCACTATACACATACAAAAGAGGAATTGTGTAAATTATATATTATACCCCTTTTAAGTAATAAGCAAGTAGTCTGATGTAACTGTACATCATTGCATATTTCCTAGAAAGTCCATACATTTTTAGTTAGGGTGTTTGCTTCTAGCTGTGTATTCGTATTATGACTACATATCGGAAGTATTGCACAGCAGTGTTTAACACAAAAAAAATAAAATGTTTTGCCAGTGGGGTGTTTCTCTTAATAAAGGGTAATGAAGTTTAATGCATTAATTTCTTTTGTATACAGGGGAGAAGAAGAAAACAAAGCCTGTGGACAATGAATTAAATCCAATATGGAATGAGGTAATGTTTTTATATGGTTCAATTTATTATAACATTTTCAGGGGAACTTAACTGTATGTCCTAATTGTAAGTAAGGCTTACTTTGGTTTTTCTTTGTTTACATTAAGGACTGTTGCTGAAGCCCCTTTTAGTGCTTTGGCATTTTTAGGCCCCCTATAAATTTATAATTGTTATAAATCATATGAATTATATGAACTGTCTTGCAAGGTAGATGACCAACTATAGGCAAATATGCACTGCTTTACACCGTTATGGCCAAACACTTGTTGAGCTCGATCAGGCCACTGGATATAAAGTGAAGTGAAGGAAAGCTGTGACTTGCTCATTTGTTGATCCACTATACACCATCAAATGAAATTTACAGTTTGCATAGATCAGATATGATTTCAGTAGAACCTCTGGATGGGCTGTTAAAACAGCAAAGAGAAAGTGACATACATGGCCAGGCTGTCAGACAATACTGCAGAAATTGGTCAATCTGCCCAACCAAATTTACATGTACAAAAGTTTTCACAAAGCTCCGGTATAATGAGTTTTTTCTTGCACACTATACAGTCAGAGCTGGATTTACGTTCTGGGCGCCCCGCCCCTCTCCCGGAGCGTGCATGCGCAAACGCGCACCCCCCCGCGTCGCTCGACTGCGCATACGCAAACTTTTCAACTCCCATACGGAGCAGTGGGGAGAGCTCCCCATTGCTCCGTGTGGGGGCAAAATTTCAAAATTTTGTTGGGGCAGCATGCCGCCCCTAAATTTCTGCCGCCCTAGGTCCGGGCCTTTGTGGCCTCTCCACAAATCCGGGCCTTTATACAGTGGGACAAAACAAATATTGTGATGGAACAGATCACAATTAAATGACACAAGGGAATAGGAGTAATACAAGATTGCTGCTTAATACTACAGAGGCATGGTGGATATGCTCTCTATAGTTTATTCAGATGCACATTTGTGACTTTTTGCATCTAGCACTATGGTTGTTGTTAGTAAATAGGACCTTCTGTCTGTAAGTATGTCTGCATTCATATTTTAGTGGGGGCCACTACATGCTTCCAGAGTTATTTTCTCTAAGCTTCATCAGAACAATGGCATCTATATTTAACAACAAGGCATTGCTGTCCTATTGTTATTCCTGCAGATTTGCTGAGCTAAGCAATAATTGCTTTAATTTATGCCCTGATTGCTTAGTTCTTATTATGTAAAGGAAATAAATACTTATAATGGTAATGTTTCCCTTTAAAAAAACTCATAGCTCTTAAAGTAACTTGCTTTTGAATTGTCATTGTCTTGCCCAACATACCCCCCCTCATATCCATTGTGACGTAACAACCCACTTCCCTGTTATTTTAGTCTAAGCAACATAATATTTGAACATCTCTCCTTTTCTAGAGTGACAAGGAAGTGATTAAAGCTGAGCTCATACTTACTAAATTCATTAAGCAGTAGGGGTGAAAATGAGGAAAGGAATATTTCTTTCTTCATTTCTAAATGGACATTGGCAGCTGTCACTCAGAGACTCTGCAAGAGACGTGTCAGACAAGTCTGAGATTAACACTCTAATGGCTATTTGTAATAAAAGTCATGAACAGAATAAAAAAGAAAAATAATAAGAATTTGCATTTTGCAATGTAATAAGTTCGCTACACAGTTTACTGCATTGTCCACACAATATCTTAACTAGAGGGAAGGAAACATTATTGGTTCAGAGGTGGCGGTAGCTCAAGGGCCCCCTGCTCCAATAGGCGCTGCCGCACTCAATGTGGAAAAGGAGGAAGGCAGCAGCACAGAGTGCACCCATATAGAAGTGCAATAGCGCAGTGACACAAGTACATTTAATGAATGAGGTTTTACATTTAACTGATTGCAGGGAAATTGCACTAGTTTTAAATGACCCTTACTGTCTGTACTGAGACAACTGCCCAGATTGCCTCTGAAGGGCATAAATAGCCCAGATTGGCCTGGTTATTATTTCTTCTTTTGTGTTCTTACTTCCATGTTAGGACAATGGCACAGGGGTGGATTTCAGACCATAGTAGGCCAAACATGTATGCCAAAATGCCCATAAATCGGCCTGCATAGAAAAAAACAAAAAGTAGCCTAAACCGTGAATATACAGGATAAAGTTTGTACCTAATCATGAATAATTAACCTTTTATAAATTGAAAGTTTTTAAAGGATACAAAAAGGCTTACTATGGGGCAATATGTATTACATTTAAAATTCATATAAAAGTTACCAACAGCAACTACAAAATATTGTACTCCAGTATTGAGCTGACTACTATTTCAAGTGTATGGATATTTTATCCTTCAGATTATGTTGTGAGCAAAGCATACTACCCTGTTTTACTGTGTAACCCCTAAAGCACTGTGTACCTTCCTGACACAAGTTTTACTGAGAATGTATTTACATCTGACTGCATAACACACATATAAAAGGAGTATCTGTGATTATATTATAAGGAGGCTCTTTTTAATGTGATCAGCACATCAGCTCATTTACACAGTCCAAGCAGTGACCAACTAATACTGTGTTCCAAATTATGCATACATGCTACTAATTGCATTTAAAGTCTTATGACGAGGGGCGGATATAAAGCCTTTCAGTGTTTCTCAGTATCTTCACAACACCCTCAATTTTGCTTTTTCAGCTGCTGGAATTTGATTTAAAAGGAATACCCCTGGACTACAGCGCATCGCTTGAAGTTATTGTCAAGGATTTCGAAACTATCGGAAAAGACAAGTATGTAATGATTTGTTTGTCATCTTTTTTTAACCTTTGTCCACTCACTTCAATCATTTTAGGAGATATAAATAAACCCAATGTTGTAAGCCATATTTTTTACAGAGCAGGACAGTTTACAGACAATGAGAGTAAAAAGTGTTCAGGCATTTATATGTAAATACTTGCAAGTATAAAAAACTACTACTGAATTACAGAAGCTGGATGCTAATTGCTGTATTACTATGATATATCCCTTGATATGAATGCAAACTAGGGGTGCAATAAATCCAGGATTCAATTCGGGATTCGGCCTTTTTCAGCAGGATTCGGATTCTGCAAGGAATTCTATAAGCCTATAATTGAATGTTTTGAGCTCAGTAGTGATTGCTGGGTTTTGCTTCATGTTTGGCCTTTACATGTGACGTACTCAGTGCATCCAGTGCAACAGTAACCAGATGAGATTCACCAGATATGGAGGGTGTTGTATAACTACACCTCCCACTGCCGCGTTTATGTGTAAAGTGCAATAATTAAACAGGTGGATGCCACCTGTGAACTAAATAACAGGTTTATTGATGCACAAAAACATAAAGAGGCAGGGTTCAGCGAATATACTCACAGACCATGAAGATTTATAGCATGGCACATGGTACAGATAATATAGTAAACCAGTTAGGCACCACTGTGGAAGGTCTAGGGAAAGTAGTTCTTTATCCTTAGGCTATCACCCTTATTGGACCGGATCCTAAACGGCCGATGACGGTTCACGGATTTACACTGACCTGCAACCTGTATCTAAACCGTGGTCCCTACAATAAGGCAACAGTGCCTGTAAAGGAGAACTAATCCTCTATCCTCCTGGATGGAGTCAGAAACTGCTCTTACTAAACAAGCTGTCTATCTCACGTGGTTACACATTCTATGACACAAGATAGTCTGCCCAGCTATTCCCGGGGTCCCTGCTCCCCGACTTCTCCAAGGGTGCTGGTCTCCCGTGAGGCCTAGACTTCTGGGCTGGTGTGGATCCCAGGTTTCACAGAGCATTCACACAGAACAAATGCTGCAGGCCAAGAAGGCAGAACCACCCCTATTCCTAACACTATATTAAAGTGTGGTAGGGTGTGGTCTAACCTTGGGCCAGTAACAGGGTATATGCTAATACCAAATATGATACATGGGTCTTCACCTAGTAACAGGAAAATTGTGGGGCTTATAGCCATAGGGGCACATTAACTCTATGGGTCCCTACACTACATTTATACATGACTGGGAGCTCCCACATTGTTTGTCTCAGGGAAGTTATAAGGGGTGTTTCAAAAGCTGCATCTTGCTCTGCCATATAGTTGCACTTGGTGCTGCAGCCTTCTGTTAGAAAAGCCCTGGAGCTATAAATGTATGGGCTGCATGACAAAGAATCCAAATGGCCAGCAGCCTGATTACACTGGTTTCTGTTTAGAGATTGGCAAAATCAGATGTAGTCGTGATAAGGTGAGGAGTGAGTCAAGGCAGGAGAACGCTGGGCCGGGGGCAGAGAATAGGGAGGAATGTGATGCAGGGGAAGAAGAACTTCACTTCCTTATATTATGAGCAGGTAAAAACATGAGGAAAAGCTCTCTGTAGGATAATTTGTATTAGCTGCAGTAATACACATTAACTCCTCAGTATACTGGTTTTGGTAGAAGAATCTCACTGTAGTTACTCTGCAGCATGGAAGTCAGCCTGGGCCCAAAACAGTCCACTGAAAAGATATGTCAGGCTGTGGCACTGAGCTGCCTATTTCACAATATTTTCATAAGTATAGTTACTTGATTCAGCCGCTGTAGTCAGAATCTGAACTCTAATTTTAATGTTTTTTTATTGTCTCTGATTTTATCCTTATATAAATGATTTCACGCAGAGCTTGCAGGCTAGCTATATATGTATTTGGACAACATTCCAGCTGCACCTGTTGTCATGACCTATAAATACAGCCATTTTAATTTGCCTTGTGTGCCTAGGGCAGAAGTAGTTCTACTGTGTTAATATTCCTCAGGGACAACCCAAAAGACAGTGTACAAACGAACCCCTTACATACCCCACTGAAAAAAAAAGGCGCCAAAACACAGTGACCGTAACCATAGCAACAGTTGTATACAAGTGACGTAGAGAAATAAACAAAACAGTGAGTAAAGGCATCAAATAAGTAAACGAGAAATGAAAATGAAAAATACCGATATCTTATCAGGATCGAAGTTCTGATTTTTAAATCAGAACTTTGGCTCTTCTAGTGCAGAGAGCATTTTTGTGTTCTCTGTACTAGCAATGCAGCACCCTGTCAACCCCTCTCTGGTGCAAAAGGCATCCCATTGGCCACCTCTCACAGATCTAGGGACCAGAATGCCCCTGTCTGTGGCCACTCAAAGAGCTTCTTATTGCCATCTGTGGGAAGTGATTGTTACTGAATGGGGTTAAATGTAATTGGAACCTTTCTTGTGCACGGTTTCCCTAAGTTTATATAGAACCTCACTAGTCAAATAAGAGCTGTGTGTGCAGACTGCACTATTTAGCTTTATATGGAGGGCTTATCTTTTGTACAAATAATAAAGAAAGGCAAATAATAGGTGGGGCCCATGACTCTAAGATACATGTGCATGGTCAAACCCCGCATCTGTAGGTGTGAATCATCTGTTCCAACCATGTGTCCCATGACAGGTTTATTATGTCTCTTTCCCATGATTCAGCTTTAACTAGTCATCATCAGAGGGGAAGTTAGCAAGTTTAAGGTCAAACTGAATGATAGTAGGCTGTTAACTTCAAATAAGGTTTGCAAAGCTTTGGATATGCATGGAAAGGCTAAACCTTTTAATTACCAGACAGTCCTAAACTATGTACCCAGGCTAGTTCTGATAGATTCGAAGTATATATACCATAGTTTGAGTATCAAACCATACCAAAACCAAACCAAAACTATACCAAACCAAGCATAAACCTAGAATATTCGTGGTATTACAGTACTATATATGTTTGAAATATACAATGCATCATTTGCATTATATTGTACACTAAGGTCACCCTAAATTTAGGTAAGACAAAACAAGACAAAAGATACCATGGGTTCATGTGGGACTGGGTCTAGATATTCTACAGGATTTGCTTCCAGGTTTTTGGCAAATGTGACTGCAGGAGATCACATTGATATTTGTCATAGGGATTTAATAGACCAACTGAACTAAGTAATAATAATACTTTGCCCCCCAAAGGATTGATATTAACATCATCTAGTATGTAAGATATTATGTAAGATATTATCAATATTATTCTTTATTTGAATAGTGCCAACATATTCTGCAGCACTTCACATACATTGTATATCATACACATCAGTCCCATCCCCAGTGTATTTGGCTAGTTTTATTATGAGCCAATTAAACTGCTTGTTGGTAGGTTAAATAGTTACATAGTTAATTTGGATTTAAAACAAAGACAATACTCCAACCTGTTTAACCTCTCATAATGGCACCCAGTGCATCCATGCACACACACTAGGTAAGTACAGAACTCAACAGGTCCTAATGTGACAATTTTATTTTTTTAGAGCCCAGTGATATTTATATAATGTATATATACATATATATGGGATCCGTAATACGGAAACCCATTATCGAGAAAGCTTTGAATTATTGGAAGGCCAATAATAAATAATGTAATAATAAAACAGTACTTTGTACTTGATCCTATGGGGTTTATGATTTCTAGTAGACTTAAGGTAAAATCCAAATTACGCAAAGATCCCTTATACAGAAAACCCCAGGTCCCAAACCTCTATGTATGTATATGTGTGTGTGAATTTTATCACTTAGTTCAGCTGCCTTCTTGTTTAGAATAGCTGTACATTGCTCGCCCGAGTGGATGGACTACAGACAGTAATGCAATAAGTTTTTATGGCATGTAAATACCAGTTTTTTTATGCATACCCTTAGGCAACTGAGACAGTAAAGCAAGTTCCAAAAAAAAGGCTTTATTTTATGCAAAGTTGTTTCCTTTGTGGGAAAGAAAATGTGCTAATACCATAAGGGTTTAGCTTTATCAGTGGCCTGCATATTTGTACACTCGTGTAATGGTGCCATAGAAACAGCAGAGGAAACACATTCCACGCCCTTTTGGTAGAGAAGGAATGTGAAGACGTTAGTCTGAATAACTCTCTAGTTTTACCTTAATCCAACCATGAAATGGACATGTACAGTTCTACTTTTAGAAACATAAAGGATAAGAAAGAGAAAAGGTTATTTGCCTCATTGTATGAAACACAGGGGCGTGGTATGCTACACATGGTTTTGTTATGTCTCTGGGGTTGGGTTGTATTTTATTTTTTTATCAGCCATGTCCTTGACATCTACGAGTGTAGCATTCTGGCAATTGATCCAGTTGGTGTGTGGATGCAATAGGTATGGCACTTGGGGCATTTTGTTTGCCAGTGTTTAGTACACCAAGGAACACTGGTCGATTGTAAGTCGCCCTTGGCGATTGTTCTCTGTCCGCTGTCCATGAGAAATGACTTATGGCAGTCCATAGAATTTTGGCACTGTAAAGGTGACCATCAGGGCTGCCATTGGAAACTTTGGGGTCCTCTAAAGTTATTTATATGGTGCCCCCCTGAACACAAGTGCACAGTGCCACGCCCCTTGTGTGCATTATAAACAGCTGATATCTATAATTAGTAGTTCACTCCTGCACCAAGACTGAGACCAAGAGAAGATGCTCAGTTTGTAAGACTATGAGTCCGCTTCCTGCTGATTGGCTCAGATCCACATTCCTAAGTGGGGGAGTGAGTTTTTAGCATTCTTGAGGGAGGGGGAGCAGGAGAGGGGAGAAGGAAGAGAGCTGCGTGTCTCTGGCACATGTATTACAGACACAACAAATCTTTTGACAGGGAACTCAGTGCAGCATTTCTGTGAGTGCTTATGGCTGATCAAGCTTAGTTTTTACTTAACTTTTACCTTCTTTCTCCTTTATGTTGTTTAATTCATTGGTGGTCAGTGGAGTTTGCCCCGTCTCCCCCTTCTCTGCATTATCTTGTATACAAGTTGCCTAAGTTTCTACTTAACCTTTTATGTAACCTTATACGTAACTTTAGTGCTGCTGCACAGCAGTACCCTCCTCCCCGGGATGGCAGCCCTGGTGGCCCGTGTATGCCAAAAATGGGCCAGGTGTTGCTCTGGCAGGTTTGATTTTGACCACTAGGGCCAAACAATCGAATCTCACCCACCTTAGGTGGGCATATTGGGAGCAGGCAATCTTGCCAAATGAGCGGTTGTTAATGTGTATGGTCACCTTAAAAAATTAAACAATGTTTCTATAGGGTTATGGGTTAGGGTTATGTTAAACTTACCCTAAACAAGCAGATTTTCAAGGACATTCTATTGAAAAATGTGACTCCCCTGCAACAAGAACATTAGTATACACTGAAGATGATGTTCAGATATGGGATCCCTTCTCTGGACTTCCCGTTATCCAGAAAGTATCCAGTGTATATGAATAAACATAAGTATGTAAATTTGTAAAATCTATAGCAGCAGGCATGACGTAAGCGTGTCTGCCTTTAACATATCAAGCACTGGAGTGAGTCAGACAACACCTGTTTCAGCAAAGTATTCCTGTTTATGAGCAGCCATTTTTATTGTTTGTTTAAATGTTTTTGTTTAGACTGGTTTTGCTCAAGTATGGTGTTGCCTAGGACATTTACATGCCTCTAGGAAGGGTTAGGTAGCCTTTAACAAAAATTAATTTAAAATATGCAGCTCAGCAAGAGTGGAAATTTTAAGGCTGGATAATACAACATATTCTGTACAATATAATGCTTCATTTAATTCATCCTAAGCCCCACATGCACAATATGCATAAGTATTTTCTGCTGATGCTGCAGCTCGTTCTATACCTAGAACTGTATAGTTTTACCATTTGGCATGTCTAGCAAGCAACTAAACTTGTCTTCGCCAAGATTAAAGTAGCCCCATGGCTTGATTCCCAATTGGCCCAACAAGCAGTTTACTGGGGATTCAGTGACCAGATAAGATAACCAATTGTAATAAAGGATTGGTAATAAAGGGAAAGTATACGACCTTTTCAAGATGAGTGCACAGATTCCTACAAGAACAAACAAACAAATGTTTCAGTGAGATAAAATAACATTTAATGGCTCAAAATTTAAACAAACAATTTACAAATAAATCAAACCATACTATACCAAACAATGGAAAGGTGCATCCCAGTGCCTCATGGTACCCACTCTCCTAATGTGTTTCGCAATGGGTGCTTCATCAGAGGAGGTGCGGCATATTTGTGTCACTTCCTTTTTATACCCCCAATATATCATTTACACAGTGTACAGGGTTAATACCAAGCCCTGTATTCAGCTCATATTATATCAGCCATTTAAGATATACAGAATCCTACTTCTGTTTATTTATTGAATATCAAGTATATTGCCCCTTAAAGGTAAGTGTTTTGGATGCCAACATCCAATATTCATAAATAGGAAGAATTATGGCACTGGATTTGCTGCATTTAACCTTTATACTTCTGAGGGACCTATAAATAGAGAAGTAATGTGGAAATCTGGGTTACTCAGCAACCATATGGCCAGACTGTGCATTCTTTTTCAGTACAGATGTTTTGTTCTTGATCTGCTTGAGGGTCTGAAATGAACTGGCAACAATGGACTGTGTTACACACTACATTGATATTCTTCTCCAGCTTAAAAATTTTATATAGCTTAGTACACCGAATTTTATCAGAACTATCTGATATAAAAGTCAATTTTTCTTACCAGTGATTTAGTCAGTAAGCTAAGCCCTTCCCCTTGAGCTACATGCGTAATTTCCTGTGTTTTAGCTCTGCTGAGTTTAGCTTAATTCCTTTCTTATTACACACAGAAAGCTAAGGATGTCTGCACATTAGCCCATTTAGCCTCGACATTAGTTCTCAGCAGGTTGGGTTTAGTTGCCATTATGCATACAAGGGACAATGGTGGTAGGTAGGAAGATTGTGCTTTCCTCTGGTTTAAAATGGGGAATAAACACCTGCGTTCAACAGCAGCCAAAATCATTGTTTTTTGCTGTAAAAAAAACTTCAGCTTGTAGAAGCTTTTGAAACATCAGAACTGGCACTTTTGATTTCAATCTGGAAACTGCTATTTAAAACAAGGGGAAGGGTTCAATTCAGGCCAAAAAAACATGCCAGCCAAAATGGTGAAATCTGCCCAGTATGCCATAGGTCTCATTATATACTCTCTGCAGTGTCATATGAGTTCAGTTTACAGTGGGAAACCATGAGCCTTTCAAAAAGCTTAATTTCATTCTCTTAACCAATAGAAGATACTTAAACACTTGAAAAACATAGGATAATAACAGACAAACAGACTCCTTCCTGGGCACCTGTTGAAGAGCAAATGTTTTTCACTTTAAAAATAAATTGAAAGATCCCAATTTCCTTTGTGTAGCTTTAAATACTGTTCCTGTTTCCTTTAAATAATGATTAAACAACTGCTTTTTGGAACCTGCCATGGGTTAAGGTTTAAGACGTGCAGTGCTGTTGGTTTAAGGCCCTCTGTTTTTAAAGCAGTCGAGATGACTTATAATGAAGGAATTTTGGCAGTTTCTCCTAATCTTGAGGCCCTTCGCCCTTGACCTTGTGCTGGCTTGGTGTTTGGGTTCTGTTCTCCAGTGTTGCAGTTATGCTTGCTTTCTTTGCTTTAACATTCAAATGGTTTAGGACTGTGTGCCATTTTGCTGCAAAGATCTGTTATTTATGTTTATAATCTGTGTTCTGGTTTGTTAGACTGGCTGCTTTCCATGATCTCATTCCAAAGAAAACTTTTCTTGCAGTAACACGTACTTGGCTTTAATTCAAAATGCAGATATCTTGCCAAGCCTTTTTATATTACTCTCACTTTTTCATCAATTCCTCTTGCAGACAATGTAAGTTCTACAGGGGGAGAACTGCAGAGATCCAAAAGTCCTTTGCTGACGGCAGCCAGTGTGTGTGCATAATATAGCTTTATAACCACACTTCAAACTGCCTAAGGGGCATTACCAGCTAGAATATGACCTACAGAGTCATGAATGGGATTCCTTGTCACATGGTCCCCACTGTTTCCTCTCCTTTTTGTGTGTACAAGGCTTTGTTGAAATATTGTTCCCTTTAAAAAGTTAGGAAGTCACCCAACAAACCCAACTGGTATAGGAAATCAACATACTTGTGATAACCTTTTAACTGTTTTATGGTATAAGTAGCTCTGAAACACCATGAGCACTTAAAGGAGACTTTACAGTTGCTAAATTGCCCAAGCGCAAATGCCAATAGCAACCAATCTGCCATTTATTTTAAAGTCCGTCAAAATTAGACCTCTTGGATGTGAAATTACACATGTGTTATCAGGTAATATCTCCAGCAGTATAATGATTTGGGGGTTATCTATTCCTAAAATGTTATTGCTATAGTTATCAAGATACAGGTGTTAAACTTGTTATTCAGAATGCTCGGGACCTGGGGTTCTCCAATAAGGGATCTTTCTGTAATTTGGATCTCTTGGCCCTGGGGCCAAACAATTGACTTATAACGACTGGTATAGGCAAAGTCTGTTCAGGGACCACATCAACGAGCCGATGCAGTCCCCAATCCGACTAAATTTTTTAACCTGCCCAATCGATATCTGGCCGATTTCAGGCCAGATATCAGTTGGGCAGGCCCATTGTTGGTGCCCCTACACGGCCCGATTAGCTGCCGAATTTGTCTAAGGGACTGATATCGGCAGCTAGAATCGGCCTGTGTATGGCCACCTTTAGTTGGGATCAAGTACAAGGTTCTGTTTTATTATTACAGAGAAAAATCATTTTAAAATTTTTTTAATTATTTACTTATAATGAAGTCTATGGGAAATGGCCTTTCCATAATTCAGAGCTTTCTGGATAACGGGTTTCCAGATAAGGGATCCTATACCTGTACTAACAAAATGCAAATAAAGTCAATTCTTATTTTTAGCACATATTTAAATTGACACAATCCATTGTATTTAAGAGTAACAAGAATGTTTAATTATGCAATGATAAAATAAAGTCCATAGCATCTTGCACTTTAATGAATATAACTCATTTGATTGAGACCTGGGGTTTACCAGATAGAAAGATAAACATTTAGGGGTGTTCTTTCACTACCCATATGGGCAGCTTAGCTACCATCAAGTACAAGGCAAAAAATTGTATATTTTAAATAGGCTCTATGGGAAATCGCCTTCTTGCATTCTGGAACTTTTTGGATAATGGGTATCTGTGCTTGTGATAGGCAGAGCCTGAAGCAAAGCAAGTTATACTTCATCGAAGCAATGAAAAGCTCTGCAACATAAGTTCCATTACCTTCTTATTTCCGTTAGGCAAATACAATATAAAAATATGTTTAGGTGACATTAATAGTGAATAACCCTCCAGTTCAGGACTGCTGTCAAAATTATGCCCTTTCTAAACTTAAAAGTTGTCAGATAAGATCCTTGATTTTGCATTCAGCTATTACTACTGTTACCCATACTACCAAAATGAATATTATGTACGTCTTCAAGACCACTCCAAATAATAACTTCACTTTACTATTCTTTTTATTTTTTGCCATACCTACATTTCAGATATCAGATATCTGTTAGATAAATGAGGAAGAATTTTAGACAAACCATTTCTGAGATGAAATATTTGTCCTTTATACATATCTCTTACCTTTATGTTTAAACTCTAGAATTTTCTGCCACAGAGCACAACCTAAAGGCAGGCGTTTCTGCAGGGCAGTTGCAGGTAGTAGCTTGTAGGTAGGCTTACACACTACATGTACCTGCTAGGTGTGAGCTCCTCACCTTAGCTGTTGCCAGGTGGCAGCTTCCCAAAGAACAAAACCGAGCTGGCAAAACCCCTAAAATCTGCTAACTTCATCTGTTCTAGGGAATCTTTTCTTCCTAGTGCCCTGTTTGCCGTTGTGCTGCTTTCCTGCTCTCTTAGCATCTAACATAATTTGCCCCTAGGCATTGTGTTTTATTAAATAAGGAATCACTTGGAATGGAGATTAATAAAGGTTTGCGGAACATTCAGTAGCTTAGTAGCTTACTGTACATGTACCAAAGAGATCTATTCAGTCATTCTAGAAAAATTAGGGGTAATTTACCGACCTTCGGATTTTTAGAGCTAAAAGTCGCAGGAAAAAAAGTTGTCTATGAAGATTTTCATTCATCCAGGTCATGGTATATCTAGTATAAATAAATCTAAAGCAACTGGACTTGTTTGGTAATCATTGAAGACGTCACCTTTCTGAAGAGTTACATAGTGCCATAGTGATTGGATTAGTGGAAGAGTATATATGCTGAGGACTTCCCATACTAGTCAGTTGAACTGAAGAAGCTGCTCGGATGAGTAGTGAAACGTCTTCAATGATTACCAAACAAGTCCAGTTGCTTTAGATTTATTTATACTAGATAGGAAAAAAAGTTGCAACTTTTTTATGTGTTCAAACTGCTAAAAATCCGAATACGACAAATCACCAGCTAGAACTTGCCAATATCATGTAGAAGTCAGTGGCAGATGTCCCTCAAAAAAAAGTTTTAACACTGTTTTTTGTGCCTCAATTCAAAAAATTCAAGTTTTCATGGCGATAGTTTGATAAAGTCACAGTTTCTGCAACTTTTTCCCGTACCCACTTTTTCAGTTTGAATTTTCTAGTAAATGTCAGACATTCGTGGAAATAAATTTAATGTTTTAGTAAATCTGCCCCCTACATAGAACATAATTATTAAGCAACATCTCTGAATAAATGATATAAATAGAAATGTTACTCCATTAGCACACAAACCTATTTCCTTATAGCTCTCATTTTCTGGTAACTGCTGCAACAAAAACAAAAGTCTGAATATGAAAGATTAAGATCTGTCTTATAAGAAGTAAATTTAATAGGTAATAGGTCCACATTTTTCTTTTAGAGTTACCTATTCCTATCTTGACTCATATGACAGTATATAAAAAAATCCCTACTGACTGAAGTTAAACCTACAGATAGGACTGGTGTACCTGTAAAGGGGCCTTTTTATAATGCCAAAAATATACAAAACAGAGGTATCTATGGGGGAGAGGGCCATCCCTGAGTTTACCCCTCAAGAAGAACACGGGCCAGAGAACCCCATAATGAATGTAGTTTAAGATCCGAACAACTGTTAATTTTCTGTATCCTGATTATAACTAAACCACACCCTAGTCACAAAGGCTTTAATTCTATAGCACTAACAATTAATCCTATATGCTATAAGGTTGATGCCTTTCTTCCTGTACAGTCAAATTTTGATTTTACATTCATGCATTTACACCATTTTTGTGGTCCCACCAATTCCATTGCATTTCAATCCATGCTCTTCCTGCATTGTACCCCAATTTGTTTTGTTCTACAAATGGCTGTTTGTTCTTCACAAATGTTATTTTTCATTACATTTAGCTGTTTAAAATTAAAATAGGTTGTGCTTGCAATTACTGTTCGATAGTTTCCAGTTTGATTTAGTATATACAATTTTTTCCAGTAATCCTAACACAACCAAGACATATTAATCACAGAGGAATCTGCAAATTGTTGGACACATTGCTGCACATTAAGCATATTTATTATGTGTGTTGGGTGCAGCTGGAATTTGTCTAAAAGGGGAGTAAGAATGTAATAATCACAAGAGGCTCAATTAACCTTCTTCTTTAGGACTCTTGAAAAAGGGATTGTGAAAGCCCTACATTCCAGCAAAGTATTCCGTGCTCCATTTAAATTTGCAAATACTGCATTACTTACTCCAGGTCATGTAAGGAGTAAGGTTAAGAGCAATGCAGATTTAATTTGTTGAGACACAGCCCCACCCAAGTTTGTATTTACACATACTAGACCATTGATGTTGAGCCTGAGGATCTCCAGGCGGTTGCACTGCTGCAAGTTCTGGCATTATTATTTATAATTCCATAAAATGTATTCCTTTTTTTTCTTTGCAGGTTTATTGGAACCATAGTTGTATCACTAAAAGAATTCTCTGCTGGCCAAGTTCGATCACTTCCATTCAAAGGTTTAGCTTTACAGAGTGAAAAAGGACAACCCATTGGTGTAAGTGCTTCAATTTAATATTAATATGCCATATTTATCCGTTATGCCAGGCTATCCTATTGACCTTTAGTAAATTTATGAAGTTATGCTATAGCTAGCAATTTCATTTGAGAAAAATAGCAAATATGCTTAACTGGTAATATGTGCACTTCCACATAACATTGTATTTATAAAGCTACAACAAATTTTGCATAACTAAACAAAATGGAGATGAAGACATATCGACTATACAGATCAGTAGGCCAAGCTTATGAGAACTTCCATAACGTTTCTGCTATTTTATAGAAAATGGAAAGTGCATTATTCATTTGCTATAAAAGTTATACTATGGCTCAATGTCCTTTAACATTTGGGCCACTAGGCACTCTATATGCTTAAGAAGGAATTCCCCTGATATAACATTGTAAATTTTGGCCTATGGCACGCATCACTAACTTGAAAATTCTCGAATGTATGTGTTTTGAGCCTGAATAGCAAGTGAGCATTTAAAATGAATTCTGTTAACCAGGGAGAGATGCTGGGCTCTTTGGCATTAACAAGTTGAGCCAAATGCCTTTAATTTGGCCTTACACCATAGACAAAAAGCTTTCTATAGCATGAACAAATCCTTAAGGGAAATGCTTTAAACTCATGTGTTGTACATTATTTTAAAGGCACAGATCTTGACAGAAATTATTTCCTAAAATAAGGGGTTTTTCTTTCTCTACACAGTCAACCATTGATTTAATGATTTCCTATGAACCACCCCCATCTGCTATTAGTAACCCCACAGACCCAGGAGGAACTACAATTATTCAAGGAGATGGAGGTAAACATATTTAATTGTACAACAAATACATTTGTAAAAGTGGAGATATTTCTGTCATGTAAACAAAAAGTCCCAGTCACCTCTCTGTTTATAGCACTGGCATTAAATCACATTGTAGTTAAATGCAAGACACTGTAACATTGGCAATAATTGCTAGCTATTGTAAGAAAATTGGCACACACAGGAATGGGCAGAAACATAAGCATGGCGTTTACCCGTACTGTTCTAATGTATTTATAAGTCCCAAAACTGGGTTGTTTAATGAGCAGCTTAGCAACAGCAGACTTACGTTTCACTTTTCTGATTGGGCTAAATTTATTGGGGTAATGTAATAAAAAAGTTTGCCCACATCTAGTAAATCATAGCAACCAATCCGATGTTCATTTTTTAAAGAGCTGACCAGTAAATTCTACCTTCTGATTTGCTATAGGTTACTAGACAGGAATCAATTACATTTTGTCTCCTAAGAGCTTCGTTCTGGCCAGTATTTGTATGTAACATACGTAGGAAAAAAGAATACACTTAACTGCCATATATAAAATGCAATTATGGCTATTCTTTTTAACTATTTATATTGATTTAGTTGAACCATGCCCTGCATGGGGGGGGGGGGGGGGGACTGGAACAACTATAAGTAGAGCTCGATCCCATTACAAAGCATGAAGATGTTTTCTACAACTACATACCAAATCCTATAACTTGAAAGCCATCTGTTTTGCATGTGGATATTTGTCACCACAAATTCTCATGAGACAAATCACAGTTAGAAAATGCCTGATATATTCATGTAGTAGAGTATATAGAAAGGTTATTGCTTTGAAAGGAATGCCTGTGGCTCTTACTCGCCAACAGAAAGTTGGCCTAACCTTTTACCTTAATGAGTTATCAAACCTGGAAAAACTGGCTTAGCCAATAATGTAAGGGCCACAGATGATCTTTGTCTGCCTCATAAAACCTTTTCCCGCCTCCCGGCCACCTGCATAATAATTTGCCAACATAATAGTCCACCCTTCCCCCCCAGTTCTGACGTTTATGGTAGCTATGGATATCACAACATTAACAAAATAGCTTTACTACAGTTATCCTGATCTAACCTGAGGTGCATTTGTCTTTTAGTTAAAATAAATATAGGAAACACATTTTTCTGAATGTAAACACATATTATTGAGTAAATATTATTTTTTAGAACATTGATGAGAAAATTAAAAGTGGAAAAGTAGATTATGAAGCATTTCACCAAGAGTGTGCCAACTTTTGAAATTGGTAATGTTGGCAATCTTGCTAATCTAGTGAGGTGGGAACCTCTGCATCTGTAACTGCTATAGGTGCTGCTCTTATGAAGTAGGACCACGGAATCAACTTTCTCTATAGTTGTAGAAATCCCTCATCCCAAGGAGTGTGGGGGCAGGTTGCTGTGTGCACTCTGAAAAATGTTTGCCGATGGGGTAGTTACACCACTGCTGTAGCTGACATTGGCTGTTGGAAAAAGGAGTACCACCCTTGCACTATCCACCCTTGCACTACCCTGCTTTGATACAACAGATTACTGTATAAATGAATGATCCAAAATATGGAACTGTTCCCAAGGTAGGGTTGAGGCTATGTTAGTACTGTGTAGATATTTTATTACTGAGTCTAATATTTGAAGTTTGTAAAGTCTTAATATTTCCATTACTTCTCTTTCTACTCCTATACATACTGTGGATCTGTATGAAAAGAGACGTATCAGTTTGCCAAACATATCAGCTAGATGGGAACTATAAATTGACATAGGAAACATGCACTGCTCTTGATAACGATGATCTGCTCATTACAAATGTATCCTGAAAGACAACATCAAAGGTCTTGCTCTTGAGTGTAATTTATTCCTGCATGTCTGCCAGACAAACCTTCCCCACTTTCCTGTCATTGTACATATAAGTTTATTGTATCTTGGAAAAACAAGCACATTTTGGATGAGTAAAATATCATAATGAGATTCTGTAAATCACAGTGAACTCAAATAGTATTAGCAGCACAAGAATAGAGTGCTGATCCATTATACAGTGCAATACAATGTGTGTTGATTGCTTTCTTTTATATTGTATATATAAACAATTAACAGTAAGAAAAGATGAAACCTTGGGTTCTCTTGAACAAAGCCCTAATATGGGACCAAAACATTGAGTTAAATAAATCTTTTGTCCATCTTAAACTTTTGTCATTTTCAAATCTATTTGTGCCAACAACAACATTATTTTTGGAATACATCCACATTATGTATTTTTTTTTAGATAATTTTATACAAAAATGAATATTTGTACGTGTATACTTAAATTCCTTCAAAGGAAGTATATTATATACCCACACGCATAATACCTATAGTGATGATGTAGATTAATATGAAACTATATATTTTAATGTTAATAATAATAATAATAAAGAAGTGAATATATGCAATCACAGGCTGCCCGGACTGGCAATCTGTGGGTTCAGGCAAATGCCAGAGGGGCTGCTGTAAGATGCCATAGACAGTGACTATTTAGTGGGCTGGAAGGGGGGGGCTGTTTGGGCCTCTGTGTACTTGAAATACCAGGGACTATATTGAATCATATTAAAGTCACACAGCTTCTATTTGCATTGAAAAAAAGAACAACAAATTATGGCTGAGTGATTTGCTCATTAAACAGAAGCAATGGAATAATGAATATTTCCAACACAGGGATGGAATTCTGATCTTCAGTGTACTCCAATTTGATCTAGCCCCTATGCATTAATTGGTTTTTCTTCTGGACGCACATTTGAAATCAAATATTGTAGCAGGTTAACACATCAGTGATGCAAAGAGAACTGTAATGCACTTTACTGCATATGAAAGACCTGTTATGTGTTTGGTATTGTGTCTTTGAGATCAAAATGAATTCACCATGTCTTTAAATGGAAGCCATCAGATCATTCAGCTTGTATCTGCACTGAACAGGCACAGTAACTTTATAAAAAACTCCCCTGTTTTCTTCCTTTTGCCTCTATTAAAAATGTAATGGGAAAGGTAATGATTTAGTTTTTTCCGTTTGTTTAGGCAAAGTAAATGTCAGGATAAACCTGTTCTCCTGGTCAGATTCTGTGTGTGACTGAGTATTATTTGTACCTTGTGTCCATTTAGGAGAGGATAGGCCATAGCACAGTTTTAAAGTATATCAGTGGCTTTCGGTTCAGTGGGTTTTTGCAGAGCATGATTATATTTGTATTTCATGCATGTGTATTTATGTATACAAAAGAGCACTTCACTACAAACAAGTGTAGTAGTGAGAGTAAATCCATAGAAAGGTGTGTCTCTTCCAGGGAAGCATTGTGCCTGCTTTATACTGTGGAAACATCTACTGTATCTATCTATCAATCTATCTATCTGTCTGTCTAATTTTATTTTCTTCTCTAGCAGTGGGCAAATTTCAATATGTAGGGACCAATGCCTAAACAAATGTTCCCACAGACATCCCAACATTCAGTGTTCTCTTTTTTTTTTTTGTTTTTAACTGACCAATGGGACATTATGTAATAGCAAGGGCAAAGTTAACTACAATACTAGAACACATCTTATTTGTTGAAATGGATTACTAGGTCTGCTGCAAACTTTGCTGATAATCCGTGAAAGTTAAAGACAGCTACTGTTATGACTGTAGAGTAATGGATAGTTAAAATTCAAACTAATGACCCTCACATTTAAAGCAGTCCATAACTCTGCCCCACCCTACATCTCTGAACTCATCTCTAGGTACCATCCAACCCGCTTGTTACGCTCCTCTACTGACCTGCTCCTTAACTCCTCTCTCATTCCCTCCTCACACGCTCGCATTCAAGACTTTGCAAGGGCTGCCCCCCTTCTCTGGAATTCACTCCCACAAACTGTCAGACTTTCTCCCAAACTTTCTGCCTTCAAGAAATCTCTAAAAACGCATTTTTTTTAGAGAAGCTTACCCTAATCTAGTTTAGCAACACCCTGTGCCACACCTCTCACAACTCTGGTCATGCCCATTCCCACACCTTGTGTCTCAACCCTTTCTCCTTGTAGATTGTAAGCTCTTTTGGGCAGGGCCCTCTTCACCTCTTGTATCGGTTATTGATTGCTTTATATGTTACTCTGTATGTCCAATTTATGTAACCCACTTATTGTACAGCGCTGCGGAATATGTTGGCGCTTTATAAATAAGTGTTAATGTAATGTAATGTCTCTGTTAGCAAATAATCAATATGGGTGGCATAGAGGCTCTGCGGTTAGCACTTCTGTCTTGCAGCACTGGAGTTTCAATCATGCGTTATCAGTAGGGATGCACCGAATCCAGGAGTTGGTTCTGTGGCCGAATCCACGGTCCTTGGCGAACCAAATCCGAATCCTAATTAGCATATGTTAATTAGGATTTGAAGGATTAAATGTTGCCGCGTGAACATGGAAGTGGAAAATTTAACCTTTCCGTATCCTAATTAGCATATGCTGATTAGGATTCGGTTCAGTATTCGGCCAAATCCCATACAATGGATTTGGGGGTCCGGCCGAACCTGAAAAACTGGGTTCCGCGCATCGTTTGTTATCAGCCAGAAGTTTGTCTGTGTGGGTTTTAAGTATCTTTTCACACGCTCAATCAAAATAATAGCAGGTTAATTGCAACTTGATGAAATTGTCCTTAGCGTGCTGTTTGAATGTGATGGGAAACTTAAACTGGATCACAATAGGGGAGAGTTATTGTTACGTATATTTTGATTTATTATTGTCAGAAGATAATTAGACCAAATCTAATTTGTTCATTTGTATGAAAAGTATCCAACGTATATAGCGGTGTTATTAAAAATTAACTGGTGACAATACAGATGTTTACATAAGTGTTTTTGTGCCAATTTAGAAAATGATGAAGAAGAAGACAGAGATATTGTGGATGCTGGGTTCAACCCCAGTGTTCCTGGAGCTCCTGGACAAACTGACACCCAGATCGCTCGGAGACTTGTTAAAGGAAAGAAAACAAGAAGAATCCTTTCAAATAAACCTCAAGACTTTCAGGTACTTGAGCCTTGAGACCAAGAAGTAGCAATTTAATGTACTCTTGAGATTTTCCTCATTAATAGGGAAAGAAAGCAACTACTATAGGTTGATGATGTTCTGTAACACCACAATTAAAATATAATAGAACCCTTTTTACATCATGTAGAATCATTTTTAAACACATTACACTGATACAGCCATCAGTGTAATGTGGGGGGTGGGGGGTTGGCAAATCCGCAGACCCCATGTTTTTGTTTATTAGGAATATTGTGAAATAAAAACCATAACTAGAAATAGTCCAGATACATTATTGAAGGGCTACCACAAGTAGGATTTTAGGAATTTTAACATTGGTAATGTAATATGCCTATATGGCATGATTTTTGTTAACTAATACAGAGGTTTGGAAAGTCCTGTGCTATTTCTGCCATAAGGCAAGTGTCTCAGACGGCATATTACCATAGCAAAAAGCTGCCCTGGAGACTTTAAGACTTGAGTTTACATATAACCATAAATTTGGCTTTTAGTATAGAGAGAACAACTCTGAGGCCATCTAGTTGCTGCTTTAGGCAAGAAGCGCATCTGGGAAGGTTTCTAGATGTTAGGCAGGTATCACTTAGATAAAAGGTTGAACTTGATGGACGTGACTTGTTAAATGTCTTTTTGTGTCTTAAAGTCATAATATTTCTGTTATGCTGAGCCTGCTTGTTTTTTCTTAATCTTAAAGATACGCATTCGGGTTATTGAAGGACGTCAGCTACCTGGTAACAATATCAAACCTGTTGTTAAAGTTAGTGTGGGAGGTCAGACACACCGCACAAGAATCAAGAGAGGAAATAACCCCTATTTTGATGAGGTAAGGGGTTGTTCACAAACTGGCTAAGCCATAGATGAGAAACAAACACTGTTTAGCAGAAAAAAGTATACTTTTCATACATTGTTATGGCCAGAGCTCTTGGTGGGGGCTTGAAACCCTTGCAGGGTAGACTCAGACTGAAGGCCAGTTGGGTGAGATATAGGGATGGAACTAATTCCTATTTGTAGTCATTGATACACCCAAAACCCCATCTTGAAAGTAAAATTAGGGCTGCTTTGTCCTGGTTTACATCTTAACTCTCAGATTGATCTTTAAGTGTCTCTTGCTTTCAGTCGGGGTTCCTCAAGGCTCTGTCCTGGGCCCCTTACTATTTTCTCTCTGTACTTCCTCACTTGGCAAACTAATCAGTTCTTTTGGCGTTCAGTACCACCTCTATGCTGATGATACTCAGAACTATCCTCTCATAATCTCAACTCAGAGCTCCTAACTCGTGTCTCTTCCTGTCTGTCCGCTATCTCTACTCTACTCTCTACTCTACTCTAATAATTCTACCATCACCCCATCTTCTCAGGCCAGGTGCCTTGGAGTTATCCTCGACTCTGCCCTGTCCTTCACTCCTGATATCCAGTTACTTTCACCTAAGAAATATTTCCAAAATACGATCATTCATTATCAAAATTCTTCACTTTCTTATCATATCATGCCTAGACTACCGTTACTGTCTGCTAATTGGTCTTCCCCTTTGGAGACTGTCCCCTCTCCAGTCCATAATAAATACTGCTGCCAGGCTCATACACCTCTCCAACCGCTCCTCCTCTGCCATGCCACTCTGCCAATCCCTGCACTTACTTCCCCTACCATCCAGGATAAAATTTTAACTAATGGCTCTCAAGTTTAAAGCAGTTCATAACTCTGCCCCACCCTACATCTCTGAACTTATCTTTAGATACCAATCAACCCGCTTGTTACACTCCTCTACTGACCTACTTGTCAACTCCTCTCATTTTACCTTCTCAATCACTCGCATTTAAGATTTTGCAAGGGCTGCCCCCCTTCTCTGGAATTCACTCCCACAATCTGTCAGACTTTCTCCCAATCTCTCTGCCTTTAAAAGATCACTAAAAACCCATTTATTTAGAGAAGCTTACCCTCATTTAGTTTAACACAATAGGCTGCTAAAAGCAATACCCTGTGCCACACCTCTCACATTGCTTGATTCTGATCTTGCCAATTCCCACACCTTGGGGCACATTTACTAAGACACGAATCTGAACCGAATTGGAAAAATTCCGATTTGAAAACGAACATTTTGCGACTTTTTCGTTTTTTTTGCGATTTTTTCGGCGTCTTTACGACTTTTCGGAAATTGTCGCGACTTTTTCGTTACCAATACGATTTGCGCAAAAAACGCGAGTTTTTCGTTGCCATTCCGAAAGTTGCCGATTTTTCGTAGCGTTAAAACTTGCGTGAAAAGTTTCGCCTTTTTCGTAGCGTTAAAACTTAAAAGGTGCGACGTTTCGCGCAAGTTTTAATGCTATGAAAAAATCGCAACTTTTTGCGCAAGTTTTAACACTACGAAAAATCGGCAGATTTTGCGCAACTTTCGGAATGGCTACGAAAAACTCGGGTTTTTTCGCACAAACCGTATTAGTAACGAAAAAGTTGCGACAATTTTCCTAAAAAAATCGCAAAATACCGATCATTACGAAAAAAACGCAATCGGACGCATTCGGCCCGTTCGTGGGTTAGTAAATGTGCCCCCTTGTGTCTCAACCCTTTCTACTTGTAGAGTGTAAGCTTATTTGGGCAGGGCCCTCTTCACCTCTTGTATCTGTTACTGGTTGCTTTATATGTTAATCTGTATGTCCAATGTATGTAACCCACTTATTGTACAGCGCTGCGGAATATGTTGGCGCTTTATAAATAAATGTTAATAATAGCAATTTATCTGATATCCTAGATATTCATTAAACTAAAGCTTAATGTCTGATATACTGTACCTTTATTTATATCCTTGCTATGAGTTAAGGGTGGGATCCTAAACAAAGACTGAACTGCTAAGAGGGATTGAACTGAAAGTCTGACATTAACTGCCTTAAGGCCTTTTAATGCTTAGCCACATACTGTAAATGCTTACAGAAAACCAATTTGATTCTATTGATTTTAGTTAATTGAAGAAATTCTAAGACCTCCAGTGTACTGGTATTATTTTTGCAATGAATAGCTAATTACTTTATTCTTTGTTGGCAATTGTAATGTTTATGTTCTTTCTCCCCAACAAACAGATCTTCTTTTATAATGTCAACATGACACCTCTGGAACTGCTTGATGAATCTGTAATATTTCGGGTAAGAAACAAACAAGAAATAAAATCGGAAGACTAAACCTCATATTTATTTTAATTTGTGTCCCAGTAACTGCAACATAAATGCACACAACTACAGAGAAAAGTGTTTGGGGAAGTCAATCTTCAGCTCAGGACACAAAATAACTGCTTTTAGCTAATTAATTTTAGGATATTTGCTGACTTGTTCAGGATTTGTAACTTGTGGGTTGATATCACTTCTCAGTATTAGCTATTAAGTACAGGTATAGGACCCGTTATCCAGAATGCTCGGGACCAAGGGTATGCTGGATAAGGGGGTCTTTCCATAATTAATCTTTCCGACATTAATTAAACCCCAATAGGATTTTTTTTGCATCCAATAAGGATTAATTATATCTTAGTTGGGATCAAATAAAATGTTCTGTTTTATTATTACAGAGAAAAAGGAAATCAATTTAAAAATCTGAATTATTTGATTAAAATGGAGTCTATGGGAGACAGGCTTTCTGTAATTCAGATCTTTCTGGATAATGGGTTTCTGGATAATGGATCCCATACCTGTACATGGTGGCTGAAAAAACGCGTTCATATATGACTCTGTTGAATGAAAATGGCATTTTATTAATATGTTACACATTTATATTTGAATATTTTCTCTTTTTTTCTGCAGTTGTTCAATTCTGGTTCAATACGAGCTGACAGTTTAATTGGAGAGTTTAAGGTAAATGCGAATATAGTATTATAGTGTTGTATGAACCTCATGGCTGTTCCATAGACTAAGTGCAGCTATGTATCCTAGAATTATTACTTAAAATATACATATGAGGAAAGTAATGTAAAAAGGGGCCCCTGTAGACAACCCAATAACTGTCTTAAATTAACTAACTTCATTAACTTTTTTATTTTTGTCTCATCAGCTTGATGTTGGATACATATATGATGAACCAGGTGAGCTCTTTCTCTTTGTTTTTAAATCTTTATAATACACTAAAACTTCTAGTAAGTATGTTTACAGCCTGAGACCACAGTAAGATTCTACAAGCGAATACATTTTGCTCTAACTCCCATGTTGCAGGCCATGCAGTTATGCGAAAATGGGTTCTTCTCAATGATCCTGATGACTCTAGTTCCGGTGCAAAGGGATATCTGAAAGTCAGCATGTTTGTAGTTGGGACTGGAGATGAGCCGCCTGTGAGTAAATATTACTTTTATTTATCTAATGTATCTGCCTATGTGTAATTGTAAGTGGCCAATGCCATAGAATAGAAATATCTTTCTGCAATCAGCTACTTGCAAAATGATCATGATAAATAGCAGAATGCTTGCTTGTTTTGCAAAGAAATAACTTTTGACATGGTACCCTTGCATTAATCTTCAAAGCCATGCTCAACTTCCATCGTTCTCAATATCCAGAGCAAATAAAAAAAAAAAAAAAACTTCCATGATATGAAGAGAAAATATGTTTTAACTTTCTACATTTTAAATTGGCCAGGAAAGATTTGGTCTGCGTTGAAATCATGATACATACTAACATACTGTATATACTCGAGTATAAGCCTAGTTTTTCAGCACCCAAAATGTGCTGAAAAAGTCACCCTCGGCTTATACTCAAGTCGGGTGCCATGGGTCCCTCTAGACTAGCACCCTCTCTCCTTTGTGTGCAAATTAGCCCACCTGCAACCAGACCCTCCAGTGCCCTGGCCTAGGCTCCCACTAGCAATACTTATTTCCCCTTATATCTCCTTCGGGACTGGGTCTGCTGCCAGTTTGCCAATGTGCAATGAGCGTGGGGTAGTACTCATATTGTTTTTGTTGATCCTCTTCTCCGCTTACAGAGTTAGTTTACTGTTTTTCTTTGAAATAAATATTGAAAAACATATACCCCACTGATGCCTCAATTAATGTAACTTTATTGGTATTTATTTTGATTATTAAAACTTAGCAGTAGCTGCTGCATTTCCCACCCTAGGCTTATACTCGAGTCAATAAGTTTTTCCAGTTTTCTTAGGTAAAATTAGGTACCTCGGCTTATATTCGGATCGGCTTATACTCTAGTATATACGGTATCTGTTAGATTTTCTTAACATACATTAAAGGTGGCCATACACGTTTAGATTTTAGTCTTCTTCCGACAAAGGTTCGGATATCGGTTGTACATTTAAATACAACACTAACATTCAGACTGAAATTGTAGGATAAAGCTCCAAAAATAACAAATCGGAAGATGTTCTGAATATGAAAGAGTTGGCAGACACCAATCGTACGAAAGTGACTTCCTGGAAATGCATTGCAGGTCCCTCAAGGATATCGTCCGATACACAATACATGTGCAGGTCATCCGACTGAAATTTTCAAACCTGTCAGATTGACTAAATGACCGATTGCCATGATAAGAAAATTATTGTGACGATCATTTGGAGCCCGCACACTGTCTGGACATCACACTAAACTATTAAATCAGTGTGTGTATAGCCAGCTTAACTCTAGCAGGCACTGGTAATCAGTGATCAAACGTAACATTTATAAATCCTACAGATACATGTATGAAACCAACAGATCTGACAAATACAGGTGCAGGTTAAGGTACATGTGCAGAAATTTTGGAATGTATTCCATGAAAATGTGAAAACTGTAAGCCTTCTATAATGCCTCTTTGATTTGGTTTGTAAGGGAACTATATCTGGCATTACAACAAGGAAGCGGTGTCCTTGTAACACAGATATTAACTTTATCCCTTATGAAATGTTCCCATTTCTAAAAATCAGTTTGTTATATGTAATGCCTGCAGGTGGAAAAACGAGACAGGGAAATGGAAGATGATGATGTTGAAAGTAATCTGTTATTGCCTGCCGGAGTGGCACTGCGATGGGTGACGTTCTTTCTTAAAATTTACAGAGCTGAAGATATTCCCCAAAGTAAGTTTTTTTCTTGTCAGTAATGTCACCCAAAAAAGATTCATTTAATTTTTCAAAATGAGAGAGGTTTTTTACATCAATGCTTGAAAAACCGATGCCCCTTTTGCTTTTCTTGGACTTTAAATAGCAAGGTCATTATACAAAAATAAATGTTACAAAAAAAGTTTCTTTTTTTACCTCATATTAAAAAGCTGGTGGATTGCAAACTCCATCATCCAGCCATCAGCTTGCACTGAGAGGGGTATCTAGGCTACACTGCAGGTTTCAAAAACCTATTTATAGGTACACCACACAGACAGGTTTAGTTTACATCAGGGGGGGGCAAACTTTTTGGCCCAGCATCCTGCAGCTCCACTACCCAGAATCCTGCAGCTCTACTCACCAGCATCCTGCAGCTCTACTCCCCAGCATCCTGCAGCTCTACTACCCAGCATCCTGCAGCTCTACTCCCCAGCATCCTGCAGCTCTACTCCCCAGCATCCTGCAGCTCTACTCCCCAGCATCCTGCTGCTTCTGTCCCTGCGGCATCCTCCGACTTCTATCCCCCCGGCATCCTTTTATATGGTTGCACTCCGTGCGTGCTGATGTCACGCGCACCCACGGGGCACAACCAATCATGGCCCATATTTCTTTTATGGGACCGTGTCGGCAGGCCGGATTAAAAAGGCCAGCGGGCCGGATGTGGCCCGTGGGCCATAGTTTGCCCACCCCTAGTTTACATGCTTGATATACAGTATGCACAGGCATTGTAACCTCTTGTTTTAGTATTTGTTTTAGCAGCTGTCTACACCGAGAGGCTCACAAAGTATAACACTTTTTAAATCCATTCTAATAAATTGGGAAATATGGTCTAATAAAAAAAGCCTCATACCAGTTCCATGTTAGCATTTGTATTAACTACTATTCCAGTAAAATATGTTTTGGAGGATTCCTGCTGTTGTAATAATAATCCTGCTGTTTTTTACTGTATAGAATTTGAACTTTGCTGTATTATAGTAAGTTTGGCATTTCTCTCTGCAGTGGATGATGCTTTTGCACAGACTGTCAAAGAGATATTTGGAGCAGATTCAGACAAGAAAAATTTGGTTGATCCATTCGTGGAAGTGTCTTTTGCTGGGAAAAAGGTAAGGACATTTTCTCTAACCAGCCATCTCGCGTATGAACCCATGTGTCAAAGAACAGGGCTGAATGCCCATGGGCCAAATTGTTATGGTCCACAGCATAGCCAGGATCTACAAATTACTTCTTGTATGACATGATTTTATAACAGGGGTGGGCAAACTACAGCCCGAGAGCCACATCCGGCCCGCCGACACGGGCCCCTTTAAAGAAATATGGGCCCTGATTGGTTGTGCCTCGTGTGTGCGCACAACGTTAGCCCGCACGGGGCGCAACCATATAAAAGTATGCTGGGTGGGGACAGAAGTAGGAGGATGCCAAAGCAGTTGCATGGAGCTGTGCCGCCGGTCCCTGGGGGAGTGATGGCGGATGCTGGGAAAGACTGGGGGGAGGATTCTGGGGAATGAAACTTGCGGCACGATTATTGTCAAATTTCTTGCTTGATCAGTCAATGCTGAAGAATAGTAAAAACAACCAAAATACATTATAAGGGAATTCTCTGACCATATTGCTCAGTCTGTGACTGGTAAAATGGTAAACAATAAAAGAATAACTGTACAGAGAAAATGTTAAGTACAAGTTCATCACATTGTGAATGTGTGGTAGGGTTTTTGTCAACAACCAACCCTATTACACCTTAAGTTATATCCTCCTAAAATGTATTTGTCTTTCATTTTATAGGTGTGCACAAACAGAATTGAGAAAAATGCCAATCCTGAGTGGAATCAAGCTGTGAATCTCCAAATAAAGGTTAGAATAATGCAAACCATAAACTGCCTCCATGCTGTAACAATATATAATTATTGTACAATCTCAATACTGAATTGCTATATCTTTTCCTTGTAGTTTCCTTCAATGTGCGAGAATATAAAGTTAACCGTTTATGATTGGTAAGTTCACACAACAGTACCCCCCCAAGCCTTTTGAAAAAGCACAGCAGTGGTTGAACATTGCCATTTCTGGCTGTACCACATTCTGTTAGACATTTAACAAATGTAAAACAATCTAGTAATTAAACAAACTTTTTTTTTAAAAAAAAAGTCACATTAATCTGAAGATTTTTTTATTTTATATGGATAGTAAAAATGATGCTGTACTTTGTATAAAATATGAAAAACACAAAATTGACCTAAAGATTTGCAAAAATGCAAAAATGTTTGCAACCATTTATTACCCAGATAATAAAGAGAATATATGGGTTATACTCTTGCCCTGTGTATTCACTACTTTAACCTCCATCTGTAAGAAAGAAAGGTATATAGATTAGAATAGCTTGCCTATATAATACTGTATATAAGCAACAGAACAGCAATGTTGATGATCTACTCTTACTGAATGTAGATGTCTCTATACTGAATGAACATGAAATCAATGTTCTGCCAAAATAAATCCAAGTCTTGTAGTACTGTGCTCTGTTCTGATCTGCTTCTTTATTTCTTATCTATTCATTTATACTTGACTGGAAAATCCCACAAAAACTAAACACATTTCTGTCAAGTAATTCTCAACAGGATCCTTTTATGTTCTAGAGAGGCTTTTAAAGATCTCCACAAAGAATCCCCCAGCATTGTACATAGTCATGCAAGATTATTCTTTATATTTGAATTTCCTTTATGTATTTGTGTGGTTTCAATAACAATGACATCAGTCTGACACATACCAAATTATATTCAGGGATAGACTTACTAAAAATGATGCGGTAGGAACAACATGTCTAAGTCTGTCGAAGATTGCAGCTTCTGGTGGTGAAATAGAAGGTAAGTTAAACAATCAACGCACCATAATTAAATACAGATTCCATTTTACAGGTCTATGATTTGCAGAAGATTGCTGTTGACTCCTGAAGAGTGGATACTATGGGTTCTGTCACTGTTAAACCAGAGCCAATAATTAAAATGATTACACTAAACTGATTTGTGCCTTTAAAAATCTGAAGCATCAATGGGTGGGAATTGCTGCAGCAACAAATACAGTCTATGTATTATATGAATCACTACTGTACAGGAAAACAATATGTGGTTTTTTAAAACAATGGTTCATCACTTTATATATTAAAAAGATACACACGGGTCATTTATTAGCACTGGGCAAATATGAACTTAGACAGTAATGCATGGCAACCAATTGAATTGTTGCTTTCATAATTCTCCCTGCAATCATTGATTGGTTTGCATGGTTACTGCCCAGGTGCAAAAGGGCCCAATGTTGATAAATGAGCCCCGTTTATGGCTTAACATCATATTAATTACTGCTATGAATCTAGTGGGAAAGGTGCTGCCTATCGTTTTCGAGTATTCGCTGCAAGGTAACTTAAGTCAACAACTACTGTTGTTCATTATATACAAGGTTATTTTTCATGACTTCAGAGACTCATAGACAGAGCACAGCCTTTGGTTACATAACTAACTGCGATGTCTGTTAATATAAGGAACACTAGAATGCTCATCAAGTCTCAGAAGACTATTATTTTATATTAGATGTGTAAGCTTTGTAAATTACTGACTGTTTTTGAATGTTTAATTTCATATTAAAATCAACTCTTCGCAGAAGTGATGAACACAATACTGCTATATCAGGAGAGGCTTCCATCCTGGGGACTACATTGCACAGAACAGATATTCACATTATAGGTTCTCCTAAATAAATCTCATGGGCTATAAATATGTAGTACACGTGACACTACATAAATTATAAAATGATGCGTTAAAATTGCTTCCCTGGAATTTGAGATGCATGATATGATTTAATGCTCTATAAGATGTAATGTTCATTTGTTCTCTTTTTATGATATAGAATATGACTCCACAGGAACTGGGTCTTCATCACTGGAAGGTCTATATGTTGGTGTGTCATGATTTTTAATGTCCACTGTCCAAACTGTTAAACACACAGGGAAATATCTTAACTAATATTAATATGGGTGGGAGAAGCTTTATTATGTTTCAGCAAACATAAAAAGGCTTGCAATTGAGTCTTGTGCTAACTAAAGGGATGTCTAATCCCAGCCAAGGGAGGTCTCTATTGCACAGTGAGGAGTCCTATAGACTAGCACTGTCAAGAAGGTATTCACAACCCTTCATGTGTTGAGCTTGAACTCACACATTACTCTTACTATGGATGGTTGAGGTTGCAGTTGAGTAGCTTAAACTTGGCATAGCCATTGAGAGTAATAAAGGGGAAACTTTTCACAAACGGAACAGTTTTGACACTGGAAGCAGCATGTTGTGCCTGTGCTGCATGGCTATTCTTGTTACTGCTGAGCATTGTGTTACTATTGTATGTGCCCCGAGTCATTGTTGGACAGTTTAATTGCCTTTGTTTATTGTAATACTAATAGTTAAGCTATTTTGACTGTAAATCACATGACTGCAATTCATTAGTGAATACTAAGACAAGTCCTATAATAAGTAGGAATTTGTAAGTATCACTAAATATAATTATTATACATTGTTTAGTATGATTAGTTCTTCAGCTTCTATTTCCTATGTTCTTCCTTTTTAATTTGTGTGAAAAGTTGTATCCCAAGGATAAATCAACCACATGTGTCTTTATAATGAAGTGGGGCACTGCTTGTCTGCTTGTTGCTTTTCCAATGTGCCTATCAAATCCTTGTATGTCTGAAATCTTTGGTTTCCATCCTATAGTGCATGCTATAGTGTATGGAGTGGTGAAATTGCAGATTAATACCAAAGTTTTTATTGACAGTAACTTTCTCCTTTCTGCATAAAGCGTTATCCAGGACTTTTAAATGTAATGGCCTGGGCCCATATGTGCTAAACCGCCGTCCTTTAACAAAATGTCATTAGCTTGGCAGAAGCCAATTCTGAACATTGTGTGTACACTGGCTACATGTCTTAAAAAAGGGCAGCAAAGTATAGGGAAAAATACCACCACTTTTAACAACTGTTATCCTGACTAAATATTCAACTCATGTGACATGAGTCCATAAGGTTCACCAAGTTATAGCTGCAGAAGCTGTATATACATATTTTATCTTGGCTGAAGCATCTACATATCAATCTACCTGGTGGGAAGTGTGCCCGTATCACACTTAAAGGTATTATTAGACTAATACATATCTGTGGTGGCAGTAATAAACATTGTTTAATGGTAAGGTCTGATGCTTGGAATTTAAAGGTATTAATGATGGAGGGAGAGGGCCATTACCTGTCCTTCTCAGGACATGGTGGGATGAGGTGATTATCACTAGCATAGAGTGTGCAACTTAAGTTGTAAAACAGCTTTTTGTGGTCCCTACACCCCACATCATTGGAGCGAAGCTCTGATGGACATTATGGTAACTATACCAGGGCAGCTCTTATATATACTGTATATATGTCTTGGACCTCAGAAATGATGTATATTATGTAGTTCACGATTTGATAAATATTTAAATGTCCTTTAGAAATGAACAAAGAATGGTGGATTTTTTCCATGGTGAACTCTAATTCCACCTTTTTTGATAAATATGTCCTTATATACTATTAAAAACTCCAAGGAAAAAAATGATTTCACTAGCCAATTATGTGCTGAAATAATGAAGGTTTGATACTGATGTGAGTACTGTTGTACTTTAGTTCCCCCTGCTGCAGTCCATTTTGTAACGGGACTGCTTGCCAATTGGCAGAAGTGCACATTTCCTGTTTTCATAATGGCCAGCAGATGTACTGAGGGGAAAAATACCCCCCGTGTTAATCTTAGTGTTCTAATATGCAAAAGGCCACCTGATATAAATTCTATTTCTGTGATTATTGTGCTCTTAGAAAAAGAGGAATTGGCCATTTTAGAAAATGGAAAAGTTTGGCATAAGTGCAAAATCAGCAACAAAAACCACTAAAATAAAAGTGCTTTAGGTTTCTGTCTTTTGTCTATTAACACTTCTAATTTTGCCACCATATTGCAAAAAACTGCATTTATTCAATATTATTAAAGGAGTAGTTCACCTTTTACTATGTTGTGGACAATGATATTTAAGGCAGTATGCAGTTGGTCTTACTTTGTGGGGTTTTTTTTTTAATGTTTTTCAAATTTTGTCCTGTGGCTCTTGAGCTTGAAATTTCAATGTTTATCTGGTGTCATTTTCCCTAACAGCCAGGCAGTGGTTTAGGAAACAAGCTTATACAGAATGTAAAAATGTAGCACTATCTACTTGAAAAGCAGCTGTTTTTGGTTGCTAGTGTCAGTGACCCTGATAAGCACACATCAGTTGATGTAAGTATGCAGAAAATAAAATTAAAAATTAAAGTAGATGCTAAAAATGAAGACCAACTAAAAAGCTGCTAATAAAAGAATTATCTATATCATACTAAAATATTATTTAAAGGTGAACACCTCCTCCAAATGTACTAATGAACAAAAACTAATATTTGATATCATTATTATAGCCTGTCATTATTAAAATAATCATTCTACTAAAACTTCATTTCATCCAAACAGAAAATGGTATACAACATGTCATATAAATGTAATTCTTCATTAGACTGATAACAAATTAAAGTAATTCAGTAAGGGCCATCAAACAATTACTTCAAAAATCCTATAGCGAGACAGATTATACACATACTTGGGAACTCTAATGCTGGGGTCCCCAACCTGAGCCACATTCAAATATAAAAAGCATGAAAAATGTACACATAAGGGGTATGATTGGCTATTTGGCAGCCCCTATGTTGACTGGCAGCCTACAGGAGACAGTACACTTGGCTTTTATGCAACCAAAACTTGCCCCCAAGTCAGGAATTCAAAAATAAGCACCTGCTTTGAAGCCACTGGGAGCAACATCCAAGGGGTTGTGAGAAACATGTTGCTCCTGAGCCACTGGTTGGGGATCACTGCTCTAATGTATTCAAAGGTACAGTATGGTAAATAGAACCATTTGTTACAGACTACTTGTACTTAATTCTGTCCTTACACACCAAAATATATACTATAATTTCCCAGTTTCAACAATCAAGGAATGTTTTACTGTAGACCATCATGGACCCTGAGAGTTCCCATGTATGTTTATACACAAGATTTAATCACCTTGAATTATTCAGATAATCATTTAGCAGTAATGATTTTAATTATTGTTTTGTGATTGCTATAAATAAATAAATGTTGCTATTCTTTCTAAACAGCAACCACAGAAAAGGAAGTAGGGTTTCTGCCAACATTTGGACCTTGCTACTTGAATCTTTATGGAAGCCCAAGAGAATATACAGGGTTCCCAGATCCCTATGATGACCTGAATTTTGGGAAGGTAATGTGTATTTCTGTCTACTGATATTGGCTTTACATGTTTTGCAGTATAGTGGTCTGTAAACTATTTTTCACCTGGTGACTACAGTGTGCTCTAATATGGTAAGTGGCCATGGCCTTAAAGATCAGGAGAATGAAATGCTTTCAGTATGTACCCCACTGTGAGTACAGTGACTGTAGATCAGTGAACACAGAACTTAGATAAACTCCTGAGCTGCTGACAGACATCAGGGCAGCAGTTTTTTCATATTCAATTTTATGCCAGCTTTTACTGCCCTTTGCAAACAAAGCCATGGATTTTTTGAGAGCTAGGTTCATGGTCCCTGTAGCTTTTAACCCCACCTGCAGAGATGAATCCATTTTATGGGGGGGGGGGGGCAGGAATGCCAACCTTCCCCACAAAGGGAAAAATTGTTGAAAAAAAGGGTAAAAGCTTCATTATGTAGCATTTGGATTAAAGTGCATACATCATTATTGCTCAATATGTAAGCCTCTAGATGTTTTGAATTAGAACTGTAGAGCTTCTTACAGAACTGGAAACTGTAGTTCAACAAAAGCTGGAGCATGTAGATTGTAGATTACTGATTTACTTACATTTTCCCCCTTAGCCCTATTGCAGTGCATTAATAGTGAAAGATGAGCCCTCACACTTATATGTCTTTAAAATGTTAAGTCATCACCTAACCATATAATGTTTCTTTCCATACCTTGGAATACTGTTTCTGTTCGGTTATCACAATGTGTCTGAGTTTTCCAAATGACCCTTATGACTTAAGATTTTTTTTTTTTTGTTAACATTTTGAGTTCAAATGATATTAACTTTGGTATTAGCTTCAGAAATGTTATGACTTGGACTTTGGAATTTATTATTGGTATACCCCACAATAACATGGTGTGTGTTTCCAGGGGGAAGGTGTTGCTTATAGAGGACGTGTTTTGGTGGAACTCACTACTAAACTGGATAACTCCTCAATTAAAAAGATTGAAGACATTTCTAGTGATGACATCCTTGTTGTTGAGGTAATTGTTTAAACTGCATCTGAATGCTTAATAAAGTCTGCATAAATGCTGAATTGCTATTATTGTGTGTATGCTACACATCTGTCATTAGAGAGACAGATCTGAAACGTCAGTGTTATATCCTGCGCTAAAAATGAAAACACTTTTACTTTCATTCTTCCTATGCAGCGTCCTGGTCCTGCTTTGAGTAGGGATGCACTAAATCCAGGATTTGGGTTTTTTTGGCAGGATTCGTCCAGATCCACTTTCCTGGCCGAACCAAATGTTGTGTCACGTGAACATGGAAGTTGAAAATTTTTCATATGGCGACCTTTAACCTTTCTGTAACCTAATTGAAATATGCTAATTAAGATTTGGAATCGGTTCGGTATTTGGACAAATCTTTTATGAAGGATTTGGGGTTCGCCCGAATCTGAAAAAGTGGATTTGGTGCATCCCTAATTTTGAGGAGGATGTGCATAGATAGAACATCTGTATTAGCTGCCTCTTAAAGGCTGTAGCTAGTTTGTTTATACAAAGATCATTGTCTCCACTGAAACAGAGAAGCCCCTCCACCAAAAACAAAATAATTTTCCATTTGTGCTTTATGAAAAGTTTATGGAAAATATGGAGTTTTTTCAACATAAGTGCTATCTACAAGATGAGCAAAGGAGAATATATATGTATACTTCCCCTTTAACTAGCTCTAGCCTACCCTGGTTGAAGAGATTATATGTATGTTGAAGAACAGCAAATACAAGTTCTTCATGGAAGCAGCTTGGACTTTGTTAATTAAATGTTTCAAATTTAGTAGTAAAAGTAAAATGAAAAATGAATTTCTTGGAATCTTTGTGATAGCTAAGCTTAAAGCAACTAAAACAAGATTTATTGGTTGAATATAACCTATTGAGTATTAAAGTTAACTACTTTTTCAAATGTTCCTGATTTAGAAATATCAGCGCAGACGAAAATACTGTTTATGTGCAGTTTTCCATTCAGCCACCATGATACAAGACATTGGTGAAGCTATACAGTTTGAAGTCAGCATTGGCAATTATGGCAACAAATTTGATAGCACTTGTAAACCACTGGCATCTACAACCCAATACAGCCGTCCCATATTTGATGGTAAGTATTTGCAGCCTGCTCCTTCTGTATATAAGGTCTTTTTTGTAACAGCCAACCAACCAAAAAAAGTCCTCATATTCTTAAGTAGTAAGTGGAGTTAACCTGTGTTAACAATTTGGTTTCACAAGAT
This sequence comes from Xenopus tropicalis, assembly GCF_000004195.4. Classification (NCBI taxonomy): domain Eukaryota; kingdom Metazoa; phylum Chordata; class Amphibia; order Anura; family Pipidae; genus Xenopus; species Xenopus tropicalis. Next base: position 35,863,467 of record NC_030683.2, read on the forward strand.
CTTGCAGTCAGTACTGCCAGACATGCACAGTAGATTGACATCTATATACAGATGTCACAAAAAATACGAAGGCATTGTTGGGGATGGCCCACAATGCCTATACATGCCATGTCTCTTCGTCAGTTATGTTGCTGGGCACTTATAATACTTTCATTCATGTACTGCTCCTTCTCCCCCCAAAGTAATGTATGTTTGTTGATAATAAATAGAAAAGGGTTGTACTCTCTGTTATGGCCATCTTTCCAATGCAAGGAGGAAAGTATTCTGAGAACAGAAGAATGTTCCGGGCAGACATTTTGTCTAAAGAAGGGTTGTTTGCATGGACAAAATCCATTCACTATGGTGTGATTTGCCAGAAGTTCCCTTTCTATTAATATCATCCTTCTTTCCACTGCTTGAGGAGTTTTGCTCTTTTTCCATTATAGGCAACTATTATTACTACCTACCCTGGTCATTCACAAAGCCTGTTGTAACATTAACTTCTTACTGGGAAGACATAAGCCATCGACTGGACATAGTTAATATTCTTATAGCCATGACAGATCGACTGGTGAGTCATTTTTATTTTATTATCCTTATTTCTTATGTTTGTGCTGTTATACATAGTAACATACATAGTAAGTTAGGTTGAAAAAAGACACGTACATCAAGTTCAAACGTAATGCCTATATATAACCGCCTCACTTCTCTTTGATCCAGAGGAAGGCAAAAAAAACCTCTCTAATTTGCTGCAAAGGGGGAAAAAAATCCTTCCTGACTCGAAGTTGGCAATCAGACCAGCTCTTAGATCAACTTGTCCAAAGAGCTATTTTCTATAACCCCATATTTATTCACTTGCTAAAAAGCCATCCAACCCCTTCTTGCGTGGCACTAGTTTAAAAGATAAAGTACAAATGAAGAGTATACACCATTATGAATGCAATCCATTTATTGCACACATACCATGATGGATGATTACATGGATAGACATAATAGAAGCTTGTATGTTTTGCATCTGTATTGAATGCACATGGAGAGCTGAGGTCCACCTGTCCCTGTTCTGTGTCCATTCGCTATGTAACTTCTCATTCATTTCTAACAGGTGAAAAGGGTTGATTTTACTGCTGCGGTCAATATGCTTACGTGCCTTTGCCCCTTTAATCTGTACTGGGAACAGCAGGTGATGGCAAATGGCACCCAATTATTTTACTCAATTGAAAACCTGACCAGGTTAAAATTTTAGCATAATAAATAATTTTGGAATGCTTATTATATCCATAAAGCTGAAGTCCTGCGTGGTACTAACAAATAGTTTAATACTTTATCTCCAGCAATCCAATATATCCACACTGAAATCTGCAATACAGGCAAAGCTTCCTGATGTACGTCTTGCAGAAATATGGATGAGGCTTATTGATCAACTTATTGAAGATACGATGTAAGTAGAATTTATCTGAATGTACCTTGACTGGATCACAATGATATTTTAAAAGGGAACATCCCCTTTAAATGAACTGTTAGTATGATGTAAGCAGAGGAAAGATCATTTTGTATTTGGTCTGGTATTTCACAATTTTGCAGTTTGGTTGTTAACACATTTAAACTACCATGGACAATTGCAATTTTCACTGTGCAATGCAACTGCTCCACACTCTTACCTCTTACAGGAATAAATATACCAACCTACCCTTAATCTGGAGAGGAATCTCCAAAACTTCTGAATGCTAACATGTCTTTGTTTTTCATAAAAAGGAGGCCAATGCCATCCCTGGAAGGAAAAGCCAATGTTACAGTGCTGGATAAGCAGCGCGATAAACTTCGGCAGACCTCCCTCAAATACATACAGGAGGCAGCTATTAAAATGAGGGGGGAAGCAACAGATGTGAAAGCAACACTGACGGAGATTGAGGACTGGTTGGATCGATTACAGCAGCTGTCTGAAGAGGTCGGTCAGCATAATCTAAACTTAAAAACAATTATCAGTATTAGAGGGTATTTAAGTCTTTGGACATTAAAGTTGTATTAGGTCCTCGTTCAACAAAGCAGATTGACTTTGTAAATAGTTCTATTTAATATCTGAGGATCATTAATCTTGGACTCGCAAAAGTCCAGATCCCATTATTCAGAAATCTACAAAATACGAAAATGCTATTTCCTATTGAAGGAGGCTGTTCTTGTTTTTTCGTCTTCCTTTCTTCGTGATACGAACTTTTCAAACATTACCCATGCCAATAGATATTACTATATTCTATGAAGTAATTTTCTTCTGAAAAACCACAAATTTTGTTATCATAATAATGTCAGAAACAGGTATGCATTATTTCATAGATTGTTTTTCTTCTAGTGATCACATAAACAAAAGAACATATGTAGGTGCCTTTGAGCTTTCCATTGCTGTCCTCAATATTTGCAAATAAATTTCATTTTAAATCTTTTAATCAGTTTTAGCGCCATAGATTTGAAAGGATATCCTAAATGCCTCTAAATATAAGCAGGGAGCCTCCACATGTTAGTTTGAGGATGGTAATCTAGATTAGGTATTTGGTATATTGGCCTATATGGTGGATCAACCAAGCATTTATGGAATTTTGTGTAGCCTATAAATAATTTCTGTTTTTTAAGGTATTTCATTACAAAAAAAACAGCCACCTCCTCGGACATCCAATAATTCCTGATACCCGGTAAAACAACCTTAGCCATTATTACATGGTTTTATTACACAGTTAATGCTACAAATCCAAAAGGACACTTGGTTTCTATATATGATTTAACTTTAGAAGAAAATTCTTTTAACTTGTCACCAATCCTTCTAGTACCTTTTGTTGAAGGAAATATAAAAAGATCTTTTTTTGTGATTAGAATCAATACATTTTGATAGGCTTGGTGTATTTTAAAGGTTTTAACTCTTGTAATAATGTATTGAAATACTGACCTGCTTATTAATTACGAAACATTTCTTGTTGCATCACAGCCACAGAACAGCATGCCCGACGTGATCATCTGGATGATTCGAGCAGAGAAGAGACTTGCCTACGCACGTGTCCCAGCTCATCAGGTTCTCTTTTCCAAAACCAGCGAGGAAGCCTGTGGAAAATACTGCGGAAAGACCCAAACTGTTTTTTTACAGGTATATAAACATTATGAATTATTTAAATGCCAAAGGGTGCTTCCATATTAAACTGTAATATTATTGCTCTCGGTACTGGCACGTGGACCCAAAAGAGAAAGCTGCATCACTTGGCATTTAAAAGGTTATAAATCGACTTAAAGGTCTTCCAGTACACTACACACTGGCAAAGACAATTCTGCACTGTACATAAAAGTTTTCGTTAACCACATTTCCCCATTTATCTGTTTAGTGCTGGTTTTAGTCAGACTCCTCGCCATCAGCTCAACACCTAAAGAAAGTTTGAGAAAGTTCACGCCATCTTTTCTGGATGGTGAAGAGCACTAATAATAAAAGTAAACAGATATTTAACATGACTTAATGCAATCATATTCTACCTTGTAGCACAAAATGCTATACAGGTATGGGATCCTTGATCCGGAAACCCGTTATCCAGATACAGTCGTTACGAATTATGAGAAGGCCATTTCCCATAGACTTCATTGTTGGCAAATTATTCTAATTATCAAATCATTATCATTTTTTTAAAAAACTTTTTCTCTGTAATAATAAAAAAGTAGCTTGTACTTCATCCCAGCATAGATGTGCTTCTAACTGGCATAAATGCAATAGAGTACAATGGGGGTACTTACAAGTTTCCTGGGCTGACCAACAAGTTGCATTGAGAGACAGAACCATCTGGCTAGACTTTGTATTTAGTAATTTAGTAGAAAACAATTGTCTAATTCTGCTTTGCTGTCTGCTAGTACCCACTTGACAAGACCAAAGGTTTAAAAATTCCTACTGAGCTACGAGTGAACATCTGGCTGGGACTGTCGGAAGTTGAAAAGAAGTTTAACAGCTATTCAGAAGGAACCTTTAGTGTTTATGCTGAAATGGTAACCTTGACCTTCTCGTATTTTATGTTCTATCTGCATGGTTAATCAAAGAAATAAGCCAATAATCATGAAATAGCATTTAAACTACTGGTCATCAATTTGCAAGTCTCTTTCTACACTTTCAAACAGAGGGTCAACTGCATATTCAAAGTTTGCAGTGTGTACTGAATGTTACCTTTTGTTTAAGACAAATTGAATTAATTTCAAGTGGGGGACTTTTTGGTTTATTGTAGCCTACATCAGCAGTCTGACTGGTTTAGAGAGTATTTGTTTAACGTTGATTTGTTAAACATAAATAGAATTACTAGTAATACGAATACACTTTTTCCTTCTAGTATGAAAATCAAGCTCTCTTACTTGGGAAATGGGGCACCACAGGTCTTCTCAAGCGCCACAAATTTTCTGATGTCACTGGCTCAATAAAGCTAAAGAGAGAAAGCTTTTTGCCCCCAAAGGGATGGGAATGGGAAGATGACTGGAAAGTGGACCCTGAAAGGAGGTGAGATTTGCTTATATTTGCAATGACAAATTCTGTGGATGCACTGATGGAATACTATCACTTTAAGTGCTGCACATTTTGTCCATCTAATAAGCATCCTAAAAGTAAGCAAGCTGTCACCCTAAAATGGGCAATGCTGATGGCTATGTATATTGCCAAAATTTTAGGTTATTTACATCTAGTTGTGGCTATGATGAATATCTAACCTGCCCTCATGTGATCCAATCCCTGGCCTGGGGGCCAAAGTTCAGAATAGCCAAATTATGTCTCTTAGCCAAAGATCCTTAGCCCTCCTTTGGTGAACTTGATAGGAATCACTATTATCTGACTTTCTTATCTGGTTACTTTGTGTAGGGGTTCTCCTTTTTTTGCAATATTGCATTCTTGTTTCAGTAACCATTTCCTAATTCACTGCAGCTTACTAACTGAAGCCGATGCTGGTCATACTGAGTTTACAGATGAAATCTTTGAAAATGAGGCTCGCTATCCAGGTGGTGAATGGAAGAAGGCAGACGAAACATTTACTGATGCAGTAAGGCACTACAGCACATTACTAGACCATATTCATATTATAAGTACATTTCATACCCATCCCTTTGTTGTACCAGAGTCACATGGAAATATAACGAGTTGCAAAGTTTTTACTAGGTCTAGTAACTGACAGCAACCATTAAGAAGTTTGCTTTCAAGCAGGTGAACAGTAAATAATATCTGCTCATTGGTTACTGTGGGTTACTTGTTTGTGATTCCCAGTGTTGGGAGAATTGGTTAATACTTATAGGGAAGAAGTGGCAAGAACCTGAAATGTCAGTTTATAAGGAAATATGGAGTTGCACTCACTAACCTTGAATTCCTGGCCAGTGCCCCTTTTAGCATTTCAGTATATTATAAAGTTTAATTTCAGTTGCCACAGGTTTTTTTCCCTAGATAAACAGGTATTTACGATTCTGTTTGGTTTAGTTATGTGCTATCTACCCTTTTACCTAACATATTTGCAATATAAAAGATATACAGAAAGGTATTTACACTGTTATCAATTTACTTGTGTCAATAGTATGATACAAAATTCTAATTCTAACAATAAATGTTGAAACTGATAAAAAGGACAGGATTTTATCTTCATAAAATAATGTCAATATATGTTCAAAAGCCTTTACCTACACCTGTCATAGTTATTGTGGCCCATAATAACTCAATCTACCTATAAATGCTAGGCCTACAGCTAAAGATCAATTAACCCAAACTTCAATCCATGCCCAATGATCATTTTTTATATTCCCATCAGATGGTACATAAGACATGTCCTATTTTGGTATAGTAGGTTCATGAAGAACAATGAAGGCTACAAATATAAACACCTTGTGCCTGGGCCCAAATTTTAATTAATGCCTTATCTACAGATATTACTCTTGAGGGACATTTACACAGATGATTCAAACGTAACGTCTGTTCTTGTTCGACAGTGGCACATTTTAGGCATTTAAAAATCTGTAGGTTTCTGTGCTCAAAACTGCTTTATTATTTAAACAAATTAAATTCTAAGCTTCATAAGCATTATTTATCATTTTAGAATGGAGAAAAATCTGCCTCGCCTAGTGATCTTTCCTGCCCATTTGGATGGATTTGGGATGATGATGGATGGATGCGTGATATAAATCGAGCTGTTGATGAAAATGGTATAGTTGATCTGCATTTGCTACAATCGCATTTTCTTCAATGCCTTTAGCCTGAACCCAAACTGGTTTATTGTTAACCAATAAGTTTTGATAGGACAGCATATGAAAACTGGTCACATTGGCCATAGCATGAGCAATAGCAACAATACAATAATTAAACTTAAGGCTATATAAAAAAGGACTCTGGTTTGACAGGATATATTATTTACCAGAGTGAGTTTCTAAGTATAGTATAAGGTAAAAGGAACTTTTTCTATTATTTATTAAGTATAGAATGTTCTCAGATCTGAAATTGTAAAATCAGGCGAACTGTAACATTCAGATTCTTAGTACAGTACAGTGCTCCTTCAGATGTTTTCTAGAGTGTGCATATGTGTCATTTTTAACTGCTGGCTGCTGCTATACAAGAATGCAGAGGCATACTTATCTTAGCCATTATGTACTGCTTATGTAAAATGTAGCTAATAGAGTGCTGCTGATACTTGGTGGTATGGGATATCTTATGTAATTTTAAAGGAACAGTAACACCAAAAAATGAAAGTGTATAAAAGTAACTAAAATATAATGTGCTGCTGCTGTGCACTGGTAAGAGTTTTGTTTTTACTTCAGAAAGTCTACTATAATTTATATAAATAAGCTGCTATGTAGCCATGGAGGCAGCCATTCAAAGGAGAAAAGGCACAGGCACATAGCAGATAACAGATAAAACACTATTGTATTCTACAGAACTTATATGTTATCTGCTATGTAACCTGTGCCTTTTCTCCTTTTTTCCAGCTTGAATGGCTGCCCCCGTGGCTACACAGCAGCTTATTATATAAATTATAGTAGTTTTACTGTAGCAAACACACCAGTTTTACCTGTGCAGGGCAACAGTGCATTATATTTTTATTACTTTAAAGCTCTTTCATTTTTTGGTGTTACTGTTCCTTTAAGTCTTCCCCAAGTTTGTATTAATCATGTTATTTTATTATAGAAATTTCCCCCAAAAAAGCCACTTAATTTTCCTCTATTGTTTAGGTTGGGAATACGGCCTTACCATTCCTCCCGACAGTAAACCAAAGTCTTGGGTTGCAGCTGAAAAAATGTACCACACAAACAGACGTAGAAGGCTGGTGCGGAAGAGAAAGAAAGATCCCAAAGTGTCAACTACCTCAAAGGTAAAATGTAGCACCACATTGCAAGTGATGTCAAACATGACCGCAGTTTTATAAATGAAAGATTATGTAGAAGCAATTAAATTCATGAAAAGGGCTTATCTTCACATTCTACATGCTGAAAATATAAGGCTAGGTAATAGTTTTTACTGGATAACTGATTAAGTAAAAATTGCAAGCTGTCGAGATGATAGTATTACATCTCTATGAAACTGTACTAGAGTGTATACACACTAAGATAAAATAGGGTGGGGTTTACAAGAGGTTTACCTTCAAAAGTGGGAATTTTAGACAAATAAAAAAAAACTATTGGTATGCATTAACCAACACCAAAGAGCATCATAGATATGTTATAGCAACCCTCAAAGTCTAATGTTATCTACATAGTATTAGTGAAAAGTATAGAAATAATATTTAAAACCCACACAAGCATTTACCCTGTTCTTTCCCCTCCTAGCATTTCCTGTAAATTTTAGGGATGCCTGGGTAATTCAGTGTATATTTGCTGCACACACTGGCTACTCAGGAACACAAAATGATGTACTCTGCTTTACTTCTGAATAAACTGATGACCAATCATCACCCTTTCTTGTATGCTAATTTAGAATTATATTACATTTCAAAATAAATATTCCCTGCATAATAACCTGAGCACATTTTGTCTACATCTATATTAATGCATTTATTCAACTGTTATGTTTTCGTTTGCAAATGTAGGCAGCGTTGACTCCGCAGGAACAAGAAGGATGGGAATATGCTGCTCTGATAGGCTGGAAGTTTCACATTACACCACGCAGCTCAGACACATTCCGCCGAAGACGCTGGAGGAGGAAAATGGCTCCTTCTGATCAACATGGTGCAGCAGCAATCTTTAAACTGGAGGGTGCTCTAGTAAGTGTTCATAGCATATCATTCTTCATATTAGGTATAATTAAGCAGTGTGTAACAACAAATAAACTGCATATGCACAGAAAATGCAAATTTTGAATATGTAGACTAATTCTTCACTTATTGTAGGGAACTGATATGACTGAAGATGAGGAGAAAAAAGGTTCTGAAAAGCAGACCGCAACAAATGTCTTTGGTGCAAACACGCCGATTGTTTCCTGTACATTTGACAGTAAGTAAAATGCATCTTGTTATATTTTAAACAGGTGACCAGTAAATGCTGCCTGCTGATTGGCTGCTATGCATTACAGCTCCTGAGCAAACTTAGTACCTTCCTTACAGTGTTGGACTGGGGTGCCAGGGGTTCACCGTGCGGAGGAGCGGGCAGGCAGACCCACCAGGTTTCTTTCCTGTCTCCCACAGGCTGAGTCTGACTCTGCTTGCTTATTACATAACTCCCTAAGTGATTATCATATGACAGCGTGGTGTAGGAATGGCATGGATCCTTTTCTTTATGATTTCTGGAGCTGGCTGAGGCCCCCTAATTGATCTTTGTGACCCCTTTTGGCTTTTTAAAGTAACCACAAATTGCTAGTTATAGATATCTTTAATAAAAGTTGCCATCTTACATGGGAAATATGGTGAAATTAATGTCCTCATTTGGAGTTTGAGCATATATAAAGCCTGAAATGCTCAATATAAAATTACATTTAGCAGCTATATACTGAATAAAATATTGGTTTCCAACTTGGTTTGACAAAATGAAACACATTATTTGTACTTTTTCTAAGAATTCTACACCTACCACTTGCGTTGCTACATTTATCAAGCCCGGGGTCTCACGCCATTGGATAAAGACAGCTTTTCAGGTAAGAAAACATTTTAAAAATATTAAATCAATCATAATCGTTGGCTAATACACTGTTACATGTATTGTGTTTTATTTTTAGACCCATATGCACATGTATCATTCCTTCACCGAAGTAAAACTACAGAAACCATCCGCTCCACTCTGAATCCAACATGGGATCAGACACTTATATTTAATACTATTGATATCTACGGAGACCCCCATGCAGTTGCACAGAATCCTCCAAATGTAGTTATTGAGATATTTGACTACGACCAAGTGGTAAGTATAATGTACTTTTATTGTGCTTCAGTGGAATTTGATCAACAATGCATTTGCTTCTAACTTTTGTATGCTTCTGTGCAGGGAAAAGACGAGTTTCTTGGCAGAAGTGTGTGCATGCCTATGGTGAAGTTGAATCCTGAGGTTGATATTGCACCTAAACTTCTGTGGTATCCTGTCATGAATTCAAATAAGCATTGTGGGGACCTCCTTCTTGCTGCAGAGCTTATCATTCGAGAAAAGGTAAGTGGTTTCCTTGTCTTTAAAGGGTTTATTTTATTTTTTATTTATTACCAAAGATCTAGCCCTGCAACTTGTAAGCAGAGGTGAGTAGGTTTCCAAACGTAGCTGTGGCCCTTTCATTTCACTTCCTATTTTAAAACTACACACTTCCAAATATGAAATTAATATACAATGTTATCCAAAGTTAAACTACACGGTATTGTGCGAGTAAGAAAATTCCATTTTAAGAATAACATAAGTCAATATGTCATTCTTCTTTGGCTATAGATTACTTTTAGGCATGTAAAAGCAAAAAATGTTTAATACTGAATATGTTTAATGTGGAAATACTCTTTAAACAGGATGGGTCCAACTTGCCAATTCTTCCATCACAGAGAGCACCACAGATATACATGGTGCCACAAGGAATTCGACCAGTGGTCCAACTAACGGCTATTGAGGTAACTATTTTTTATATCATCCACACAATACAGGTATAGGACCCATTATCCAGAATGCTCGGGACCAAGGGTATTCCGTATAAGGGGTCTTTACGTAATTGGGATCTCAACACCTTAAGTCTACTAAAAAATCAATAAAACATTAATTAAACCCAATAGGATTGTTTTGCATCCAATATCTTAATTGGGATCCATTACAAGGTACTGTTTTATTTCTATATAGAAAAAGGAAATCAGTTTTAAAATTCTGAATTATTTGCTTATAATGGAGTCTATGGGAGACAGGCTTTCCGTAATTCGGAGCTTTCTGGATAACGGGTTGTTGCATATTCTCTTAACCTAACTTTTCCCAATATTTTGTATGAAAATGAGCGATCTTGTTAACAGATCTTACTGCCTTAACAGATTCTTACTTGGGGCCTGCGGAATATGAAAAGTTACCAGCTGGCGTCTGTGACATCTCCGAGCCTTATTGTTGAATGTGGTGGAGAAATTGTTGAGACTGCAGTGATCAAGAACCTTAAAAAAACGCCAAACTTTTATAGCTCTGTCCTATTTATGAAAGTGGTAATGCTATGAAGTCAAGTAGACCCATGGGGTTTTTTTTTTTTTTAACTAAAGAAGTATTTTGAATGCATTTATTTTTTGTAAAATGAAAAAAAAAACACAAGCTGCATGGATTCTAAATTCACCAAGATTCAAGTTTGTATAGACTTTTCTCTGGTAAAGAGATGCACAAGCAGTTCAGGAAGTTAACTCTTCAAAGCACACAAAAACAAACCTTGTCAAATGAGCAGATCTTTGACCAATATATGGGCCATAAAGGCTTAATCTGATCGTTTGGCCTTCAGGATCATAATTGCTTTAATGCAAGCAGTCAGATTGAGGACCACATCAAACCTGCCTGTTTAAATTCTGCCCGATACTGGTCGGGTAGTCCCATTAGCGGGACCCATACACAGGCAGATACGATGCCAAATCAGTCTGAAGGGACCAAATTATCATCTTTAAATCTGCCTATATATAACCACCTTTAGAGATGTGAAGCTGCTCACCAGCTTAACAGCTGGTTTAGTCCTCAAGGTCAGGGTAGGAGTAAACAAGGCTAACTTGAGAAAAGAAACCAGCTAAGTCAGAAGGGCAAAGTGCTGCAAGGGGGGATCTGCATACACAGAATTGTGTTGTCTGTCATTTGCAGAGATACTCTATGTTTTTAATTTAATCTAAAGATTCCTTTATGTAAAAGTAAAAGTATCAATACCAATACACCGTTTTTATTGGCTCAACATAACAACCCAAATATTGGTTTTGTACATGTATTTGTGTAATTGCATGCAATGACATTATATTCTTCTCTGTAGCTTCTGCCAAAAGATGAAATGTACGTACCTCCTATCATTATCAAAATTGTTGACCATCGTCCTTTTGGAAGGAAACCTGTTGTGGGACAATGCACTATTGAGTGCTTGGAAGAGTTTAGATGTGATCCCTACCTCACTAAACACGAAGATGCTCCAGAACTCAGAGGTAAAGCAAACACATTCTCAACCCTTTGTGTGACACAGGCATTGTAAAAAGATTGATAGTAAAAATAATTTGGAAAGAAAAGGGAAAGTAACTCTGAAAAAGGATGAACAAAGGGTTAAACCCATATAAATACAAGCTGTGGCTAGTGCAAAGGAGCCTAGTGCCATAGCCCATAACATAACTAAGGATGGCTATCTGTGTACTGTAAATGGAGCAGCCTAGTCCAACATTACGGCACTAACTGCGCATACATAAGCTTTCCCTAAAGAAACAAGAGAAAGGCTAAATTGTTTTCCTGTGCTAACCTAAGAATGAAATCCTATCTATCTACCCCTATAAACAGGTCATTTAAATATATATATATATATATATGCTCCTCAGAGTATGCTATCTAGCACTTGAAATATAACTGTATTTTGTATTTCTTTGGATTTTATTATTGTATTGACCCAGTCTGTTCTATTAATGCACTGGTCTACTGTACACCACTGCATACACAAGTATCAACATCAAAATGGAGATATTCAGAATAGGCAGGTGTGGCAATATACGATCCTCACAGCTTAACCCCTGTGCTCCTGTCCTGACCACTTATGCACGGCATGTGAATATTTATACAGATTATACCTATTCCCAACTTTTAACATTTAAACCTTTTCCTTTAGTTGCACGCTTAACTTCCTCCCCACTTCGGGATGTTGTGATAGAAGTAGAAGACACAAAACCATTACTGGCTAATCAGGTAATGTTTAGCTAAAAGCAATTATCTATGTACTTGCACTGTATATTAATGTATGTCTAAAGAAGCCTAATAACTTGCACCGTGTTAAGTCTAGTAACCAATAGCAACCAATGAGATTTCAAACAGGTTCCCAGTAAGTGATGCCGGGTGACTGGTTGCTAAGGGTTACAAGAATTGGTGTGCAACCTTTGCAAACATTTTATTACATTAACCTATTATTTTACTAGCACAGCAACATTTTATTATCATTAACCTATTATTTTACTAGCACAGCAACATTTAATTACATTAGCCTATTATTTTACTAGCACAGCAACATTTAATTATATTAGCCTATTATTTTACTAGCACAGCAATTAATACATTGTACTAAATCTCCTCAGTTACAGCAGAGATTTTAGTCTTGAACACCTGACCAGTTAATTCTGTTTGTAGACAAAGTTTAAGTGTAGCACCCATGTATGCAGTGATTTGCAGTTCAGCAGTTGTGGTGTGCTAGGCAAGTTAAATTAGTAGTATACCAACAAAATCAAACGGAAGAGACCTTGACAAAGCTTTTTTTTACTGGTGTCCTGATTACTTTTCCTTAGAGAGGCAGGGATAGAGGTGAGGCTGAGCCCACCAGACTCTACGTTGCCCTAGATTAGACCTGCAATAATAGGTCCATGTATGAATAATGTCTCAGTATCAAACTCTGCTTTCTCAATAAATATTTAGTAATCACTAAGTGGGGAGGTGCCAGTATGGGTTTTGCTCTTTTGATTTTGTTTGTATACAGTTAATTCTGTTGCTGCAGGTTATTAGAATTAGGGGAAACTTAGGGACTTTTATTACATTGCTACCTTTATCTGTTTAAACAAAACCACAAAGGAAAGTTGTGCTCACCACTACATTTTTAACCATTAGGCGGGGGAGTAATAAGGCTGTGACCACAATATTCATATAGACAGCAACAAGAGATCCTCTGCACTCAGCCATTACCAATATATATAGGGCATTAAGACATTCTTTGCATTAAGCTACCAATCAATGCCCTCCAGGTTTGTTTGTCCATATATTGCAATATATACAAGCTGGCCAACTACGTCAAAGTTATCTCCAGTCTGGCCAGTCCTACACTCACTTTTATGCCATTCATTAAGAATTCTACTGCTTCAATATACATTTAACTAAGGGGCTGAGGTTTACCTTTAGCTTACTTGCTTTCAAATTTAAAACCTCAAAAGGTTTGACAGTAGCCTTGTACTTAATGGGACATCTTAAAATGGCCAGTTTGCCTGACCCTTATGTATGATCATATGTGTCAGTAAATTTGATTTATTCTGATGATATGTTGTTGGGCTTTGCTAAAAATGTATCTTTGTTTAAAAGCCTATTGGGCAACTGTATTTTAAATATTTTGCATTTAGTATTAATATTTAGTATATTAATGCAAGCTCACAAATTTATATGCATGAAAAATGCAATAGACTTGACACTAGTTCCTGAGGTGCAACGATCCGATACTAATTCTCTTTCTTTAATCTGCTCTGACAATTTGATCCCCGAGATAGTGGAAGGTTTTAGGTTAGCTTCTCCTGTTGCATGTTTTTCTCTACCTTGCCTTGACTTATGGTTATTGTATGTCTCTTATTGGATCTGTCTCTAATGTATCCAAGAAACCACATGACATGGAGCACAACTCTTTAGCCCAATACCAATTACCAATACCAAATCCCACATTTCTAAAACCTATTGCACATGGGGGTTTAGCTGATGATGCCCTCTGGGATGCAACAACGGTGGTTAAAATGCCCCTACTGTACTGTGAGCGCTGCTATTTTTCCCTGGGTGTCAGGGAAAGACTACCTCTGTAGGTGAGAATAGTTAATTTATAGAAAGTGATTATAGTATTGTACATTAGCCATGTTTCTAGCGATACCTTTCTGGTTTTACAGACACAAGTTTAGAAATACGTTTCACTAAATACTATATATTGCTTTGTGGTAGTGCTGTGAGAACAACATTTTCTTTTACTACTTTATTGATTTGTTTATTAAACACCTATGCATTTACCAAATATAAAGCTGTGCTGCTGAAAGAGCAGGTTAAGCCTAAAACAAATCAAATATCAATGTAATTCTGAGACAATAGATCACGGTAATGTATTTCCTGCTTTATGCAGTCAAGTGCCATTTTGCTCTATGAGAAAACAATGAACAGTGCTGCTCACCAAACAAATCCCGCCTACCTTATAGCTTGGAAAAAAAATAAATCAAACACTTAGCAAATTTTGACTATATACCTAGAATTTCTATATCTTCAAGATTTTGGCAGGTCTTTCACTCTTTTTTTAACCACGAACCACACATAGTGCAGTCAATTCTGTCTCTTATGATCTTTTGCATAGTGACAAAAAAAGGTGATTTTTTTTATAAGTAGCACCTCATCATATATCCTTCATATTTATGGTATTTTTCCTGAAGCCAAATAATGGTGGTGTAGAGAAAGAGTGTCATGGGGGGGCTTCCTGATTCAATTTTCTTTGGTATTTCCCTAATCCCAACTGGGCATGGCTTCTTTACCATAGGGATCTTCTGGCATTGGGATATTAGGCGGGAAAAATCTGTCGGTAAGTAGGTGCCTTCATTTCTGCATGCATGCCTTTACAGAAGGCCTTAATCTGCATGAAAGTTATGTGTCTCAGTACTAATAGTTAGTGTTTGATTCCGTCACCGTATGTAGTATCTGCAGAGAAAGCTATTTGCCTTGATGCTTTAATTAACCAGTGTTAAGATTAAAGTGATTCATATGTAATTACCTTTAAAAATTGTGAAGCCATGCACTATTACATGCAGATCTTGTTTCTGGGGACTAAAGACAAAACTTTGACACTGACACCCAGCATTCAGTTCCACAAGGTATCTGAGTAGGGTTGTACCGTGAATTAATGCAATGGCAGACATGGGGTTTTGTCTCAGGAATTGTCTCGAAGCTATTGTAGATAATAGAAATGTTGGCGCTTCTGACACACCAGCATTTATCAGTTTGATATCCATCATCTCTGACTGGAAGCAATGTGAAACTTTACCCAACATTTGCTTACTGTGTTTTGCTTCCTAAGACTATATATCATATGAACAAGGTTTACAAAGATTAAAACAGCTGCTTTTACATGTTTCACCAACAAATTATTGGAATGATAAGTGACAAATTAATAAAGGAATAGAAGAGACAAGTCACACAAAACTGTGTTCCAATTTCCAGTTGTTAAGCAGTATGTCAACAGCAATCGGAAAAATGGCTTCTCCAACTACAGTGCATGTATGTATGTTATTCAACAAATGTATTTATCACACCTGGGCTCTAGGGTTTCTTGGAAATCATCTCACCTTACATTTGAATCGGGATTTTGGAGGGAGTTTTATCTGAAACTACAGAGATGCTGTAAACATTAAACATTAGTTATTCTATACAGTTTAGGTTGTGGATTTCTGGGATGCTTCTAATATCTTAGTAACATGTGGCTTTTCCTGGGGCTGGGGGTCCAGCCTAATGGCCAGTTAAGATTTGATACTCCCAGAAGCTTAGCTTAAAGGTCAGTTAGAACAATATTTTTGTATTAAGCCACAAGGCTACTAGTGAGTTTGGAGGGGGGCCTAGTTTGCATTTAGTGTTCAAGTTCATCCCACAGGTGTTCATTTGGGCTGTGGCCAGGGCCCTGTGCATGCCAGTAAAGTTATACAAACTTCATCTCATGTAAATAAGACGCTTTCTAAATAAAATCAATATAAAATTTGACACCATTTCTGAAATAATCATACTGTTCTTCAATATTCCCTTCTTTTTAGGCATCTTTGTGTTGCTCTAATTTATTGTCTAGGCAAAGTACTTACCAATGAAGTTTACCTAATGCCAATAAAATCTGACTCCGACTCCTGGAAGAGGGGGATATTAAAGATAAATTATTTATTTCTGAAACAATACAGAATGCTTAATTGATTATATTTAGAAAGATCATTCTTTTAATGAAATGAAGCTCATATTGATATGTCATATTCGTGATAGTTCTCCTATAACTAATTTAAGATTTTACAGGAAGGCATGGTTGCAGCTGGTGTTTACTAGAAGTTGACATCATTCTCTCTCCAAAATCCCCATTTATGTGTGTTGCATGACAAAATGTGTTCTACAATACAATAATCTAAAACCATCTGCAACATACATGGTTTCCAGTGTATCTAAGATTTAATTATTTCTCCAAAGGTAAGTTTTAATGTTGCATGCTCATGGAACTGTTTAAATTTAGGCTAGCTTCACACCTTCCTTTTCACTTAGATGTGCGAGACTATTGGCCTGACTAATAAGGAGTTATTAATAAGGGGACCCAATCCAATCACTACAATTTAAAAATGCGCTAAATACCAAAAAAAATGGTGTAAGCCACTAGGTCAATTTAAATGCAAATACTGTTTCAACAGTTATACTATAACTCCATGTTGGTCCAATTAATTGCATTCAAAGTGAAAACACATCTATGTGTGAGGTTTTGTGTTTTAATTTTTCATCTTATCACAGATATGTTCCTTCTCACCTCCCAAAAATGTTTGGTTTATTACATACTTTAAGCATAAAACAGTCACTCCTGATTTATAAAGTCTGAGCAAGTTTGCATTTGGGCACTAACCCATAGAAACCATTTAGTGAAGTCTTTTTCAGCCAGCTGCAATTAACAAAATGAAAGCAAAAATTACATTTTTGTGCCACGGGTTACTGTCTATGTGCTAATTTGCTTAGTATCTGTAAATATGCCCCATGGGGCATAGTTGGTTCCTGTATTGTAATAAGTTTAGTGTTTAATAAACATACAGTATATAATAACAAGAATTTCTATCTTTTGGAGCTGTCTTTCGCAGTCTTAAAACTGATATATATTATTTTCTAATATGTGATCTCTTTTTCTCCCACCCTGTGTACCTTTGCTGGCCCTGTGTTTCAATAACAGCTACAAGAAAAGGTAAAAACACACAACAAGGGAAATACAAAATTGCTGGTATACTGAGCAGATACATTTAAAGGAAAACTACACTTCCATAATGAATACTTAACTAATAAAGAGTTTATATCCTATTAAGTGGACTATTATATATAGAGAGAGAGATCACCTAACAAAAAGTGTGTAGGAGTAAAAAAAACTTTGTCCATGTGTTCCCTGGGTACATCGTAAACCATATGATCCAAGGGGGCAGCTCTAAGTACTTTAAATTGCAATTTTTTTATTTAGCATTACCCAATAGTACATTCTACTAAAAAGAAAAGTATATTTTAAAAAAGATGGTTTATGTAGATAAAACAGTGTTTTACATAAGGGCTGTTTATTCAATAGGATTTTTATAGAGACCTACATTCTTTTGGGGTATAGTTTTCCTTTAGCAATTAATTGCATTGTGCAAAATGTAGCTTCGGGGAATTTGGTTTTGACTCATTTCTCTGACTAGAAGTTTTCCTTCAGCATACATTCTAATTTTTGTAATACATATCCAAACACGCAGTCATCTGTTGTCATCACAGGGCAATTATCCACCCAGTAGGTTTATGAACTGTGGTAACATCCAGAGATAACCAACGTACAAGTCTTGGTAAAACATGTGCCCAAGACTATGAATAAGAGTATATGTTGCACAAAACATGTAGTGCTATTCTGGGTAGCTTATACAACTATCAATCTTGTCACCAGTTTACTGTTATGTACATATGCACATCTATGACATTAACTTCCTATAACTAGACTCCTGCATGCACCAACATTCAAATCACACCATGGCTCTAGCAGCTACACTGCTGACAGTTCTAAATGTACAACTTCATTTAAATGGATGGGCAAACATTACCGCTGCAATAAAACCAAAAATGTGCATAAACGCTGGTGCTTTTGTAGTAGCAGGAACCATACTGTAATGTGTAGCTTCTATAATAAAGAAACAACCATTGCAGATCTGATGGGAAAAGCAGATGGGAGAAACTGTAAATGGTGGTTCAGACTCTTTGATTCTCTAGTAAATGTAAATCCTCTGTATGCATAATGTTAAAAACACTTTTGTCATCACAGGAGGAAGAAGTAGTGGACTGGTGGAGCAAATACTATGCTTCAACTGGAGAAACTGAGAAGTGTGGGCAGTATATTCAGAAAGGATACACCACCTTAAAGGTAACTGTAATAATTAGAACATTTTAGAAGCATATTTACCACTTTTTGGAGTTCAGAAAAAACACAAACGCAACCATTCATTCATCTATATTTCTTGAATGCTAGCTTAAGAAAAAACACGACAGAATATTGCAACACGCATTTCTTCACAGAAAAAAAAAATCATGCCAGTGAGAATTACATTATTCCATCCATTATTAAGACCAGCAAACTTGAATGGTTTAATGTAACTGGTAAAAGAATTAAATAAAGCTTTTTCTGGCACCTTTTCGTGGGTTTTTAGTCCAATAAATAACTATTTAAAGTTTCAAAGATTATTCTCTAGTAAATTAGCGTTTGTTTGTTCACGAATAATAAATAGGCCCCATAGCATACATATAGTCCTGGAGTTGAAGATATACATTAACTAATCTACTTTAACATTTAGTCAATGTGTCAGAATACTGATTGTCTATATTATAATAAAAGTCGGTTTTAAGTTGAACTATAGCTGTCAGTTTGAAATGAGCTATGTTTCTTGCTTTCTTGTTCTCTGGCTAAGAGTATAATTTATTTTTTTATAAATAGGTCTATAAATGTGAGCTGGAGAATGTTTCTGAGTTCCGTGGCCTTACAGACTTCTGTGACACATTCAAGCTGTACAGAGGAAAAGCAGAAGACAGTGATGACCCTTCTGTTGTAGGAGAGTTTAAAGTAAGTCCCGTTTGACTGCAGTACAAAGAAACAGTAGATGTTATGAAAATAATTACATTTATGTTAAGTGCTAGGTGTCACTAGGTTGCCCCAACAACCACATTGGGGGTCATTTGTAGGGGTTGAACTCAACCCAAATTGGCTAACTGCAGTGTGTGTATGTGTATTCATTATATATTTGCACTGGCATCATGCAAATGATAGTGAGGAAATACCAAGATGTCAAATTTTTGTTTTGTAGGGTTCCTTCCGTATCTACCCACTTCCAGATGATCCAAACATTCCATATCCTCCTCGACAATTCCTAGAATTGCCAGGAACTGAATCTCAGGAGTGTATTGTTCGTATATACATTGTGAGAGGCATAGACCTGCAACCAAAGGATAACAATGGACTGGTAAGTTATAGTGATTTTTTGTGAAATCCTGAAATAAATTTTGAAATGGAAAAATATGTCCGGGTCTTTTATGTAATGCACTGCTCTTGACTACTCCACTGAGAAAATTCTCTCTCAGATGGGCTTACAAGCTGAAGGATGTTTTCAAGCTGTTACACACACATAGTTGTTCTCAATACATTTGGGCTTGTTTCCGAGTGCCACAGGCAAGCCAGGGCTTATGTTGGAGCCAGTGGTAGAATTCTTACAGGGATCCTAGACCTAGGATTCAAGGCCATACAAGGGACTTTTCCTAAATCCAACCCGCTTTGGTCCCTGGCAGATTATAGTTGTGGTTCTACCCTTCTTATTGGAGCCTCTGACTAGTCTGATAACTAACTTTTATCTCACAAAGGGATGTGGTCTGTCACTAGCTAGTCTCGCTTCTGTCTCTCCTACCCCATGATATTCTATTTGAGGACTTTTTTTTGCCTCGGGCTCCCTCCACATTCACCCTCTTCATAGGTGCAACCCAAAAAGGTCTAACATGGCAGCTTCATTTACATTTTATCCACTGGCAGAAAATCACCTGACATATCCTTGTACCAATAGGGATTTAATAACCTCACAGGCTATCAATACAGCTGAATGGAAGAATCATGTCCTCCCAAAGTTTCTACAGACCCTGTTTAATAGCTGTGGCTAATCAGAAACAGACACATCAGTATTCCCTTTATATTTTTTCATAATCCATATCTGTGCTGTGGATCTCTTTAACCTTGCCTTGGTATCAAACACTGTCTGATTGAGCCTGTTCCGATGAGGAGCATGCTACATTATACACTTTCATCCAGGACATATGGAAGAGTTATCTTTTAGGAATAAATCTATAGATATATTCAAACCCATGGCTGCATTGAGAAGAGGTCAAAAATTTTCAATTTAAAAACTCAATAACTCCAAATTATGGAACACTGACAGATTAACATACCCTGCACTGATGCTTTACCTTGCAGGAGGAAAAGAGTAGTTGATGGTGTTACAAAACAAGGGTTTATAGTTAGCAAAACGTTTATTATTTGGGAGTACCCTTATATGATATACCATCTGCCATACAATGCAGGGATCTTTGAAATATGTCCATAAAATGTGCTACTCAAATGTTACCTTTAATATGGGTTTGTTGTGACTAATTTTCCTTTGTCTTTAGTGTGACCCATATATTAAAATTACATTGAATAAAAAGGTGATTGAAGATCGAGATCACTACATACCAAATACACTGAACCCCTTATTTGGCAGGTATAGTATTTGTGAACTAAATCCACTGCTATAATGTACTTTGTAAAAGGTATTTCTTTCTGCTGCAAAGTATTGGGGGGGTGAAACAAATAATTTTCTGCCTCATGGATAAACTGCTAGATCAATTAACGGATATCAATTATAGCATTATTATGCAAGGACAAGTGCTTTGTGCCCAAATGCTGCCTCTTTATAACACACTGGTGAACTGCAAGTAAACTGGCATACAGAGACCAGTGTAATTCTTTGCATTCAATGCTTATATGTAAGGAATTTTATTATTTTACTGTTCTACTGGCACCATTCCGAATGAACAGATTTTGTTTGTTTGTGATCTGTTTTATAAAGACCTAATATGAAATAAGGGTTATCATTATTTTTCATGGTGCATTTCATGTATTTATTATTGTTGCAGAATGTATGAACTCAGCTGCTTCCTACCTCAAGAAAAGGACCTCAAGATCTCTGTGTATGATTATGATACATTAACCCGGGATGAAAAAGTCGGCGAAACAACAATAGATCTGGAGAACAGATTCCTCTCTCGGTTTGGAAGCCATTGTGGCTTGCCACAGACTTACTGCATGTGAGTCTTAATGTATTCTATGTGTCACATTTCTGCATTGCCAGACAACCACTAGTTTAATATTAATAGGTATGGTTAGAGGTATAAATACATTTTTAAAAAGAAATCTTTCATTGCCCCCTTAATTAAAAACTGCAATATGTTACTGGTCAATGTAAGTGAGGTTTGACAGCAGCTATTTTATAGAACCAGAGTCTAAAGATCTCCACTGCTATAGATTTACTTTTCAAGGTTATTAAATATGTCCCTTAGGCACATAAATGAAACACCCACTAAATGTTTGGCTGGTTTGTAGGCTGTAAAAAACATCCTTGGTCACTACCTTCCTGCTTGCGCAAGTTACCTCACATAGGGCCCCACCTTAAAGAGGAACTAAAGCTTAACGAAAAATCCCTATTGGTACAAAGGTTTTGTTCTCCTTTAAACCACCTGTTTATAGACAACTATGTTTTGTGCAAAAGTGAAATAGTTTGTTGTAATGTGTTTCTTAAAGGAACAGTAACACTAAAAATGAAAGTGTATAAAAGTAACTAAAATATAATGTGCTGCTGCCCTGCACTGGTAAAAGTTGTGTGTTTACTTCAGAAAATCCACTATAATTTATACAAATAAGCTGCTATGTAGCCATGGAGGCAGCCATTCAAAGGAGAAAAGGCACAAGCACATAGCAGATAACAGATAAAACACTATTGTATTCTACAGAGCTTATCTGTTATCTGCTATGTAACCTGTGCCTTTTCTCCTTTTTTCCAGCTTGAATGGCTGCCCCCGTGGCTACACAGCAGCTTATTATATAATTTATAGTAGTGTTACTGTAGCAAACACACCAGTTTTACCAGTGCAGGGCAACAGTGCATTATATTTTTATTACTTTAAAGCTCTTTCATTTTTTGGTGTTACTGTTCCTTTAATCAGTCAGTTAGTAGCAGATGGGTTAAATAGGTGCGAGGCAAAGTTATGAGCAACATTCAGTTTAATTTCAATAATTGAACATCTATTCAAGCTCAAATTTGCGTAAAAGCACAACATCTAGTTAAACACAGGATCTCAGGGATTTATTGCAAATATATTTTTATATAATTACATTTTTGCATTTTTTAATCAGTACTTTGGAGATTCATTTTCATATTTTAGTATAAGCAGAGCTTTGTAAACTTGGGTTTGGCCCTTCTGAAGCCACCTGCTTCAGTGGTACTACAGGAATAAAAGGCTCATTTAGAGGCTGATTTACTAAATTAAGCGCTATATTCCAACGGTGAAGTTACCCATACCAACCATTCTCGCATCTGCCATCTTGCCCCATACTCCCCCTTCCCACTGTCTGTTGCACGTCAATGTAGAAATGGACACAAAATTACAGCTTTAGACTTGAGAAGGGTGGTCAGATACAAAGAATTTGGCAACAATGCTCGTTTAACTCAAGCTTCATCACAGTCACAAGGGATTGAGATTGTCGGCTTCAGCGCAGGATCTGTGCTTGCTCTACTAAGCCTGTGCTAGAGCCAGGATTCCATGTAGTGTAATTAGAGCTACTGGAACGTTGGGCCGGCAGAGATGCTGGAAGAACAGGCAGTCATAGATTTTTAATAAATACTTTACCTTAATACATTTCTCTAATATTATACAATTTCGTCATGCCCCCCTGGAAAATGGGGGTTCTGCTGTATTTGTAATTCTTCTTTTAATACATTTTGCAAGTAAATAATTGATAATGAGAACTCTTCTGTTATACATGTACTATCTAAGGCACACGCGTACTCACCTCATGCGTGAACATGTTATAACCTTTACTTTCACAGAACTGAAATTAAAGTTTTTCCTTTTCAGCTCAGGAATAAACCAATGGAGGGACCAGCTGACACCTACCCAAATCCTACAAAACTTCGCCAGATTAAAATCCTCTCCTCCCCCTGTGTTTTCAGACAATGGAACAAGACTTACTTTTTCCAGCAAAGACTATACATTAGAGGAATTTGGTATGATTTTCTGTTTCCTTACAGTATTAGTGTGTTTTTTTTAGTAGGAACTGATTTTATCTATTTTAACTATGAATATTATATACATGTAATTAGTTATTCAGATATAAAGTCCATATAAGTCTCAAAAATAGCTCCTTTAATACAAATCTTGTCTTTTCATTGCCTTGGGGTTTCTGACAAAATAACAGTGAGATTATTAGCAACTTAGGGACTGATTCATCAAAGTACGAGTTTGAATCCCGAAATGGGTAAAATTTGATTAAATACAATAATTTCAGATGATCGCAAATGTCACGAAAATGCTTAAGAAAAAATCGAATTAGTCACGATAATATCGTATTCCAAGTCACTAATCCAAGTCACTAAATTTTCGTATCCGAACGATCGTAAATGGTGGGAAAACCTTTCTGACTTTGATCCTTCTGTGCATGATTTTGGAAGCCTCCCATAGGACTCAATGGCACTCTGCAGCTCCAACCTGGCCCAAGGAAAGTCTCCCATAGGGCTCAATGGCACTCTGCAGCTCCAACCTGGCCCAAGGAAAGTCTCCCATAGGGCTCAATGGCACTCTGCAGCTCCAACCTGGCCCAAGGAAAGTCTCCCATAGGGCTCAGTGGCACTCTGCAGCTCCAACCCGGCCCAAGGAAAGTCTCCCATAGGGCTCAATGGCACTCTGCAGCTCCAACCTGGCCCAAGGAAAGTCTCCCATAGGGCTCAATGGCACTCTGCAGCTCCAACCTGGCCCAAGGAAAGTCTCCCATAGGGCTCAATGGCACTCTGCAGCTCCAACCTGGCCCAAGGAAAGTCTCCCATAGGGCTCAATGGCGCTCTGGAGCTCCAACCTGGCCCAAGGAAAGTCTCCCATAGGGCTCAATGGCACTCTGCAGCTCCAACCTGGCCCAAGGAAAGTCTCCCATAGGGCTCAATGGCACTCTGCAGCTCCAACCTGGCCCAAGGAAAGCCTCCCATAGGGCTCAATGGCACTCTGCAGCTCCAACCTGGCCCAAGGAAAGTAACAATACCGATAGTATGAAAAAGTAGTGCATATTAGCATAAACAACGTTGAAAATATGCACTTAGAAAAATACGTTTTTTTGTATTCGGAAGCAATCGTACTTTGATAAATGGGCCCCTGTGTGTTTAAACTATGAAAGAGAAAATTGTCAATTGTCAGCGAATTGCCTTTGTTAAGTAAATATAGTTTTAAGCCAAATCTGGCCGGACATTAGAAGATCTTATTACAAAAATATCCCTTATATGAAAAACTCCAGGACCCAAGCACATTAACGCACTAAATTAAAGCCTGTTTTTAACATATGGCTCCACTGCAGTGAGCAACAGGAGACTACTTTTTACAAGCTGATAGTTTGACGGTTTGGAACAATAGCCTCAAATATAAACATGCAAACTATGATTTGGTTTGGTATTTATGAAGTGATTTTGATTGGTATTTGCAACTTTTTTTCAGAAAATAATAGAAAGATTCACCAGCATCTCGGACCACCAAACGAGCGTCTTGCTCTGTATGTCCTTAGAACTCAAGGGCTTGTTCCAGAGCATGTTGAAACTAGAACTTTGTATAGCACTTTCCAGCCAAACATTTCCCAAGTGAGTTTAAAGGAAATTTATAATGTCCAGTCATGGTTTTAAATATGGGCTTTACACAAAACTAGCCAGTTATACTACCTAGTACATACATTTGAAGAGAGAACATTCCTGTGCACATAAAGCCATACAGGTTACACATGAAGCCATACATATTAATATCTTTGTATAGTGCAACACATAATCCGGTAAAAAGCTTGTGAGTAAGTTATGTTAAAGGGGTGGTTCACCTTTTAAGTTAACTTTTAGTATGTTATAAAATGGCCTGTTCCTAGCAACTTTGCAATTGGTCTTCATTATTCATTAATTTTTTTTCCTTCCTCTTCTGACTTTTTCCAGCTTTTAAATAGGGGTCACACTGACCCTGGAAGTCATAAACTTCAAAAAGCTCTGTGAGGCTACAATTTTATTATTTTTCTTTTCTTTCTTACTTATTATCTTTCTATGCAAGTCCTCTCCTATTCATATTCCCGTCTCCTGTTTAAACGACTGCTTGTTTGCTAAGAAAATTAAAACCCTAGTAACCAGATAGCTGCTGAAATACCTAACTGGAGAGCTGCTGAGCAAAAACCCAAATAACTGAAAACCTATAAAATGAATACCAATTACAAATTGTCTTAGGATATCAATGTCTACATCATAGTAAAAGTTAATTGAAAGGTGTACTACCCCTTTAAAAGCAATTCCATTTTATAAGAAATGCTGTTTTCTTATGCATTTAATATATGTAATGTGCTTCTATGTCTTTTACTATGTATTTATTATGTATTTGAACAGGGAAAACTAGAAATGTGGGTTGATGTTTTCCCAAAAAGTTTAGGACCTCCAGGGCCACCTTTCAACATTACTCCACGCAAAGCAAAGAAGTAAGTAAGGACACAACTGTGGAGTTTTACAACATTGTCTTTCTGTTTTACCCCTTTTTTAATTGAAATGGGGGTCACTGACCCTTATAGCAAAAAAAAAAAAAAACTACTCTGTGAGGCTAAAATTTGTATTTATTGTTCCTTATTCTACTATGCAGTCACTTTCATATTCCAGTCTCTTATTTGAACCACTGCCTGGTTCTAGGTTACATAAAAACCTAGTAAATGCTAAAATACTAGATTGGAGAGCTGCTGAACAGAAAGCTAAATAAATAAAAAAATCACCAATTACAAATTGGCTTACAATATCACTGCCTACATTCTTTAACCCAAAGGTGAATCTCTAACAAGATTTTGTTATTTGCGCAAAATATCTGCTCCTTGGCCATTTCTCACTAAAGATTAACATATCCCTCTTTGTATCTCAGGTATGTACTTCGTGTTATTGTTTGGAATACCAAAGATGTCATTCTAGATGAGAAAAGTATTACTGGAGAAGAAATGAGTGATATTTACGTGAAGGGGTAAGCTATGTCTAATTCATATCCATTTATTTACTAATACATTATAGATTGTGACTGGCTTTCTGCCAACAGAAAGAAGCTGCCATGTAGATCATGGGCATCATAAGACCTGACATCTGTATGTGTTCATTAAGTTTGAAGTAAGCAATCATTGCGGGCACACACATTTACTGTACATATACTGATACTATAAGTTCATCTGTGCTGGTCTAGTAACCCATAGCAACTAATTAGACTGCTAATAGCAGGCTTTTAGCTCAACAGCTCTTTCTAAAGGCCCAGAATGGTAGCGACCCATTCTATGTAAGAACTTCCTGAATTTAGTAAATCCTTGGATGGTTCAGTAAAGTCGAAACCCTGCTATTAACAGTCTAAATACATAAATATCTTAGAAATACTTATTCTAAGGTAAAAAATGATTATAGTTTGTTTAGAGAAGCACTTTGAGTATGGACCCATCAATTTATTCATTTGGTTTAGCTCCCCTATCAGTTAAAATGTCAGAATTACTTAATGGACCACCAGTAAAGGACCAGTTATTCAATAGTATAGGAACAGATCCAAACCCTTAGTACTAATTGATTGTTTGCCAGTAGACAAATGAAAGTGGTAATTTTTTAACTTGCTGTTTTTTTTTTAATGACTGGTGAATTCTGCTAATTTGCCTATACAAATAAAGGTTTGAATTTGGTCCGGAGTTCAGCCAGATCTTTTGTAATAGAGTCCATATTCAGCGTAGTGAATCCTATTTCTACCACTCATTACCAAAATAAGATACAGGTATGGGATCCCTTATCCGGAAACCTGTTATCCAGAAAGCTCTGAATTACGGAAAGCCCGTCTCCCATAGACTCCATTTTAATCAAATAATTCAGAATATTAAAACTGATTTCCTTTTTCTCTGTAATAATAAAACAGTACCTTGTAATTGATCCCAACAAAGATATAAATAATCTTTATTGGATGCAAAACAATCCTATTGGGTTTAATTAATGTTGTATTGATTTTTTAGTAGACTTAAGGTATGGAGATCCAAATTACGGAAAGACTCCTTATCCGGAATACCCTTGGTCCCGAGCATTGTGGATAACGGGTCCTATACCTTTACTAATTTATGATCATCATATACCACTCACAGGCTAGCAATGTAATTTCGAGACTGCAGACTTCCCCGCTAAGCTTTCCAGGAATGTCAACTGCTGAAATCTCCTGCTCAGCCACCAAAATGCTTAGTTCTAATTTGGCAGCTCCAAATGGAAATCAGATGGGACAATGCTGGGCAACATGCGATAGTGTTCGAAATCAAACAAGGA
Source organism: Xenopus tropicalis (assembly GCF_000004195.4). Taxonomy (NCBI): domain Eukaryota; kingdom Metazoa; phylum Chordata; class Amphibia; order Anura; family Pipidae; genus Xenopus; species Xenopus tropicalis. Next base: position 35,891,186 of record NC_030683.2, read on the forward strand.
ATGAGAACAAGGGTGTAGGCTAAATCCACGCTGGGACTAGTTTTTTAAACAAAATTAGTATGTATGTATGTATGTATGTATGTACACAAGTGCAGTAAGCAAAGTGCAATTTTGAGCTCAATCACTATTTTTTTTTTTTAAATTCAGCATTTTCCCCAAAATGCTGCCATCATTGTGGTTGCAATGGGTCATTGCACTTGATTACAGCTGCTCTGTGCCTACCGCAATTGCATCCAATTTAGCAAAATGAACTCAACTACACATGCAAATCAAAAGCAACTGCATAGAAATCCACCTGACATAATTTCTGATGTTCACCTTGCAAGTAACATGTGAGTATGATTCTCTAGGCACAAGTTGCTGCAGCAGTACTTGATTCAGAGCAAAGGCAGGAAGGACTAAGCGGTAGCAAGTGTAACTATAGGGATGTGTAAGTTTTGATCCAAGTACCATGTGGGGACTGCAACTGCACTTGTGGGTGTACCTAAAACTATTCACTCTTTGCTAGAAAGTCATACAAGTCCTAGATACATGCAAACGTTTCTTTCAGGTGGATTCCTGGCAATGAAGAAAACAAGCAGAAAACCGACGTACACTACAGGTCACTGGATGGGGAAGGAAACTTTAATTGGAGATTTGTTTTTCCATTTGAATATCTTCCAGCCGAACAGTTGTGCATTGTTTCTAAGAAGGTGGGTACTTAAATCACTTCTCACTAGCAAACGTAGTGCTACTTGTGCATTGATGTAGGTGGCAGTAGCAACAGCTTCAGCTCCTCTCAGTGCATTATACATGAGTAGTAAAATTGTTGTGAATCCAAGCCATGGAGCGCATAGGCTAATCCACTAAAAAAACGGCTGTGGGTGTGACCCCCCAACATTTCATGACAGATACTGTGTTCCTTAACGTTTCATGACAGGCACAGTGTGGAATCCAGCATTTCATGAGGTGCAAGAAAGGCAGTGGAAGGAAATTTGCAACTCAGAAGGCTGTAGGGAGGGAAGGGTGCAGGGATTTGTGAGGGCAAAAAAGAAAGGTATGTTTTGATCAGTAGTAGCCTGTAGAGTGAAGGCTGTGGGTAAGTAGACACATGATATCTGCAGTTGAGTAGTTTGTAGAAAGAACAGGGAACTGCAGAAAGGTCTAGGTTATGTAGGAGAGAGGTTTGCACCTGTTTGCACCTTTCTGTGAATCAGTTAAAAACATTGTGAAACTCAGGGGTGTTTTTGGCCCCTGAGCCACCCGAGACGGCTCCTCCAATGCCTCCCCCCCCTCACCTTCACAGCGCCGGAGGGGATCCAGGGGGGGCCTCATCGCTAGTGTAGAAAGCATAATAGCACTCTCTGCACTAGCAGAGCCAAATTTTTGTTTTAAATACCAGAAATGAAGCTCTTAAAGTTACCAGGAGCAGATTTTTGCTGCCCCTGGAAACTTTAGAGGTGCTGCTGCCTAAGGCGAGTTTCTCAACTCGCCTCATGGTAGCAGCACCCCTGGTGGAACGCAAGATAAAGTTGCTCAGTGAAGGCAGTGGTATATGTGCGTCTTCAAGTAACAGGTTTTCCAACAGGTGGTGTGCTGTATGTATATTCATGCCTGATGTTCCTTAGAGCATTATGAAATCGCAGTGGGCACATTTTGCAATTCATTAAGACTCAAATTTCTGAACCCTCCATAGAAGGCTACTACGCATGCACAAAAACTGCCTATCAGTACATATTAGAATAACTGTCTCTTACAGTGTAAACTGAAATAGTGGTGAAGTTGAGCCAAATTAATGCTTTTTTGTTCTGTTTCTTAGTGGGATGTTTTGACAACTAAAGGGGGCACCTTGCCTCACAGCTTCTAGTGTACCCAATATGGCTGTAAATTTGCCCCAATTTTATTCACTACTACTTTGATGCAGAACGGGAATTTTTGCATAAGAGATGACAGAATTATTACTATGGGAAAATAATTTTCTGTGCTATATTATATATAATTCATCTTCTTTCTATATTTCTATGCAGGAACATTTCTGGAGCCTTGACAAAACGGAATTTAAGCTCCCACCCAAACTAATTCTTCAAATATGGGACAATGATAAATTCTCCTTGGATGACTACTTAGGTATGAATGTTCACTGATATTGTAATAACTGATTGGCCTTGTGCCCTGCCCCATTCACCATAAAAGATATCCCTTGACTGGTGTAAATAACATAGCCAACTGATAGAAATCAGTTACCAGAATTATTGTTTAATAAAGGAAGATTTAACATAATGTTTTAGTTCAATAGCTTCAACCTTAAAAACCTCGCATTGAGTTATATAGAAGTTTGCCAGGTTTTAGCAAAATGAAAATTTGTTTGTTTCTAATTTTAATACATTTGCTACTTAGTGTGTAGAGTTCTGCGCTATCACAAAAAAGAACTTACGCCAATAGGTGTAGCTACTACCAGAACTGCTATCGGGGCAGCTCACAGTACTCAGTATTTGCTAAGGGCCAACCAAAGTTTAAGAAAGGGTCAGACTACAACTGGACATCTTTAGCATAGTGGTTACATTAGTACTATCCCACATGTACATCAGACCTATGAAGATTGATGATCCACTCTACCTTTATGCTCATTGTACTCTGGGCTGTACATGCTAACAGAACTGTACATGCTTAATGGACTACCAGTTGCTAAGCACCCTGTATGCATATTACACAGCAATCTATACTAGCGATGTCATGTACAGTAGTTGGGGTTAAAAACATGGGATTATGAAAGGTTACTACCTGGATTTTCTTAGGGGGTTCACCTCTACCTCAAAACAATATTACAGAGCTGTGCATTGGATATCTCTGGTTAGCTATTCCTGAAGCAGTGAAATTCACCAACTGCAAGCAGTGTATTTTAAAGGCAATGTGAAAAAAAATTTAATTGTGGAGCCATAACTCCTGCTATTAAATGCCCCAGAATGAGTCTCTGCAGCATCTCTTGCTTGCACCACATGATAGGGATCCTAAATGAAGGCCTTAGTGCCTGCTGCATCTATTTGATGATTACACAGGAAGGATTAAGAACAGAATGCCTTATTCCTGAAAAAAAAACTATAACACATTGATAATAAAAACTGCCCACATTGGGGTATATTAAATAAACAATTTATGTATTCAGTATTTCATATATAATTAGATTACCAATAAAAATATTAATTTTGCATTACAAACAATACATATCTAATGCTTATAAATTTATTCTAGGTTTTGTAGAACTTGATTTACATCGAACAACAATCCCTGCGAAAGTCCCAGAAAAATGCAGTTTTAACTTACTTGATCAAGACAAGCATTCAAAGGTGGCCTCTCTGTTTGAGCAGAAATCCATGAAGGGATGGTGGCCATGCCATGCAGAGAAGGATGGGAAAAGGATTTTAGCTGTAAGGATATCTTGTGATCATTGTCAAATATATGTTCAGTTTTTCTCAGGTGCCTTTTATGATATACATATATACATATTAACACATTGTAAATTAGATATTAATATTGATGGTATATTACACTGTGAAAACATGGCTCTTCAGATTCTTTCATAAGACCTAAAATCAAATTTAAACACATTTTTGAAGAAGTGTAGGTATAATATTATCAGATTTCCATCAGTTTATAGAAATAACATCGCTTTTTGAGAGACTTGTTGAGTTTTTGTGTAAAAGTTAAAGCCAATTTCTTAAATCTGCTTTTGCTTTTGTTTTCTAAAGGGGAAAATTGAGATGACTCTTGAGGTCCTGAATGAAAAAGATGCAGAAGAAAGGCCTGCTGGCAAGGGACGAGATGAGCCCAACATGAACCCCAAGTTAGACCCACCAAAGTGAGCACTTTCTCTCAGGCATTTCATTGTTTTTATCCAGTCAGTTATATTCATGCTTGATTAAAGTGATATGAACACATTGTGAAAAATGACCATTATACTTTGTATTACATTTTTTTTTAATATGCCCGACCTATTTTCAAAGCTTCGCAGCCTGAAACTTATGTCTGACCCTCTAAGAAGCAGTTTAAATGTAGAGTATTATACAGTCACATACAGAATAGTAGGAAGCAGTCCAACTTCATGTGTTTTATAGTGACTGCTAAGGCTGCTGGAGTGCTAAAAATAGGGTTTTAAAAGTCATCCCCAGGATGGCAGGGGCCTGAATGTTTCATTATCATTTTTTAAAATGTTTCATTATCATTTTAAAGGACTACTATTCATTAAATGTAATGGCTGATGTGTGCTTAGTACATATTGAAGTCGTTATTGGCATCACATCATTTCTTATGAAAAAAAATGTAAAGACACATCTTAATTGCCCTTCAATGCTTATCCGGACTGGCAATCTGCCAGAGGGGTGGCTGTAAGATGCTATAGACAGTCACTATTTATTGGGCTGGTGGGGGGCGGTTTGGGCCTCTGTGTACTTGAAATGCCAGGGCCTATTTTAAATCCTCGGCCCAGGTTTGACAGATTATCTCCAATGTATTCCATGGAAAGCAGTGATAGTTGATTTAAGTGTGGAGGTCAAAAGACACCATATTCCCAAGTGCTAAGGGCATGACAAAGGAGGGCAATGGGAAAACATTTAAAAACTCTGGACAGCTAGAAAATAAAGAGGGATATTAAAGCTAAAACTGCCAGTAACACTTGGAAAATAAAGCTATAGGCAAAGGAATTTGGTATTGTTATTGGATACATACCAAAAGAAAATCTAAGTGCCCATTTGAAATGTTACATAAATAATCAATGTTCAGTTGTTTTTCTTAGTTAGATTTCGCTCATTATTCTCTTCAAAGTTCATTGCTAGTTTAATCGTAATATTCTCTAGAACTAAATAATTAAAAAATAGCCCTTTGTTTGATAAAGGAATAAACACTGTTACTTTGAAATTGCAGCCGACCAGACACCTCCTTCCTCTGGTTTACAAACCCATGCAAGACAATGAAATTTATCATATGGCGCAGATTTAAATGGGTGTTTATTGGACTCATCATCCTGCTGCTTGTACTTCTGTTCCTTGGAGTTTTCTTCTATTCTTTGCCGGTAAGACTTGCCTTTATTTATACATTTATAATATATTTTTATTCTGAACTACATCAGTTGGCATGTAAATATGTTTTAAATACTTCTCATTTTATAATAATCACATTTCATTTTTTTCAACTTGTTAAAAAAGTGCTGTCATTTAGCGCAAAATAAGATACTTTAAGGATCTTAATATATTTATTTAAGAAATTACTACAGTAACACAGTAAGTGCAATATAGTCATTCTAGAGAAAAATCAGTATTGTAATATCTGTATCTTAAAGCCTTGACTTGGCAAGCACTCACGGACCAGTAGTCCACATGCTGCTTTCAATAGCAATGACATATACACGTTACTTTTAAAGCCTTGACAAGGTTTAATTGAAGTATACTGAAAAATTAAGAAGAATAAGGTTTTAATTCCCCTTTAAACCTATGTAAACTGTATATCATAGAATCTATGTGTTTTTTTTTCCACCATAAGAAAGGAATGCATGGTGCCAGGAAAGACATTGCCAATTTTCTCTGACCTTGACTTAAATGCATTATCATTAAAGGGGTTGTTCACCTTTAAACTAACTTTTAGTAGTATGTTGTAGAGGGTGCTTTTCTGAGACAATTTCTAATTGGTCTTAGCTGATCATTCAGTAGCTCTTCAGTTTGGAATTTTAGCAGCAATCTGGTTGCTAGGAACCAAATACCCTAGCAACTAGGCAGTGGTTTGTATGAGAAACTAAAATATGAATAGAAGAGGGTCTAAATACAAAGATAAGTAATAAAATGTAACAGTAAAATTATAGCCTCCAAGAGCAATAGCTTTATGGCTGCCAGGGTCAGTGACCCCCATTAAAAAGCTGGTAAGAGTCAGAAAAGGAAAGCAAAATCAAAAGCTACAAACAATAAAAAAAGACCAATTGAAAAGTTGCTAAGAATTCACCATTCTATATACTCAGCATACTAAAAGTTAACTTATAGGCGAGCATGTCAATGGTCGGGGCAGTATGGGTTTGGTTAAGGAAAAGGAATTTGGTGGCATCTAAGAAGTGAATTGAATGTTTTTTTTTTTTATTTTTTATGATTTTCCTCTACATCAAAATGTGTTTTATTTCTTACAGGGCTATGTTTCTATGAAGATTGTGAAACCCAATCTATAAGATCAGTGATGAAATGCCAGCATGGACCATGCTCCCTCTACTTCACCTTAAGACATTTAAATCCTTGAACTTTAAAAGAGACAAACAAAGTGAATCCTTAAGAAAATAAACACTTAACACTTATTTTATTATCTCACACGTGCCTTGGGTGCAGGGTTCACCATTTGTACACTGTTACATACAGAGCTTATATACTGCTCCTTTTTTATTCCATGGGTTCACTCTCAACTGTGATAGTGTGTTTTTTCTTTATAACAGACCCTTATTTTGCAAGTGCTTTAATGTGCAATAAACCAAATAAATTGGTGTACATGTATATAAATATATATAGATGATCAAGTTGATTAACTATGTATTTCTCTGTAGTTTTTAGATAGTAATTTTATAATTGTAATAAACTGATAAACACAAGCAAAATAAACATTTTCAAGTTATGTACGTTTTATTTTGTGCCTAAAACAAGTGTGAGAACCCATAAACCGCTAGGTAATACTCTTGTTTGCTGCCTTGCTATCTGAACTGATTTAAAGGTAATGATCTGCACCTTTGAACATGGCACACTGTGCATTTTGTCACCTGAGCTTAATCAACCCATAAGAAAAAAACACCTGTACAGGTATGGGACCTGTTATCCAGAATGCTCGGACCTGGTTTTTTCCAGATATGGGATCTTTCTGTAATTTGAATCTTCCCAACTTAAGTCTGCTAAAAATCATTGAAATATTGAATAAACCTAATAGGATTCTTTTGCCTCCAATAAGGATTAATTATATCTTAGTTGGGATCAAGTACAAGGTACTGTTTTATTATTACAGAGAAAAGGGAAATCATTTTTTAAATTTAGACTTCTCTGCCTGTTACATTGAGCTTTTCTGTCTGTAACAGGTGGCCGGTATTTGACAGGCCAAGCTAATAAATGCCCAGCAAAGGCCAGGGCTAGTATTACAAATTTAATGGCAATGTAATTAGTGGTAAATTTGTAATATCCTATAAATCCCTACACTGCTGATCACCCTTTATAAAAAGAGCCCTATCTCTGGCTTGCCCATTTGCATGCCCCATGCACCCATTTCTCTGCAAACTGTGATATCATTGCCGCAGTCCCAAGTGAAACAGGGTATTATGGATAAAAGAGGTAGCAACCCTCGTTATTGGTAGTAAGCGTTTCAGTGTTTGATGCTTGGGGTTGCCACCTTTACACTGGTAAATTCTGGATGGGGGATAAAAGTTGATGATGTCAGGGGTGGGATTGGTGACTTAATTGGCTAATAGCCACATCATTCTCTTTCCTAACTTGAAAATATGGACTGGCAGTTTTCACCTGGACATAGTATTCACTCCGCTCGTATTCCCCGCAGTCTCCAACTCCTATAAGCACCAAAAGTTAAATAAAGTTTTTTTTTCTTCTATTGAAAAAAAAAAGGGATTTTGCACACAATAGTCTGGTAGGAGTGGCTTCTCCTGTGTGAGGAAATAGCTGCTTCTCACTGAGGGGAGATCATTTTTGTATGGAGAAAAGCAGCAGAAACAGGAAAAGAGACAACAGAGAAACTGAATTACAGAGAGAAATCAGCTTAGGGGACAAGAAGCTGCAGGCAGAAAGAAGAGGGAGGGATTCTGTGAGGTAATCGAAAGCAATTGCCAAAACTGGGACTATGAAAGTAAAGAATCTGCTGAGGGGGGGGGTCATTCCACAAGATTCACACACAGTATTGACTGTTTATAATTACAGAATATTCCAGGTTTAAAGTCACTTGCAAGTTAAAGCTTATTCTCATAAAGAATATTAATACAGGAATGGGATCACTTATCCAGAAACCCAATATTCAAAAAGCTCCAAATAACGGGAAAGCCATGTCCCATAGAGTCCCTTCACTGTATTCATCTAAATGGGACAAGAGATTTTATAACCAATATAACTGCATATGCAGCAACAAGTGTAATGTGTTACCTACTTACATAAATGATCAACTACGTTTTCCAATGCATTTTACTGAATACATTAACTAAGTTCAATTGCAACAACTTCAGATGGTCTTATGAGAAACATACCAATGGTTTAACATCCATGCAAGTAATCACAGAGCCACTGAGTCGTGTTAAAGCTAAATGTAACCCCTATTTGGCTGTTAACCTGTTAAACACCAGCTATGGACAGAGCATGGGGTACATAGCATCTCTCTGGAATGGGCCTTCTCTTTATTGAACGAGCTGCTGGATGGTGTTGTTAAACTACACCTCCCACTGCCACTGTGTAGTGTAATTGCTTACATTAATAGATAAGGTGAACGCCAGGAGCTTTTGCATCAAACTGTAACTCTTTATTGTCCAAGCAGAGATATAGCAATTCAGGGATCAATCAATACTCACATAAACAGAGAGATAGCAGACACCTTGGTAAGAGAGGATGCCACCAGTTTATCCCACCTCTGTTTGGGAGACTTGGCAGGGTAAAGCACCCCTTGAGACACCAGTCTGGATAGTTACTCCAATCCTCAGGTTGATAACCTTTAACCAGTATGGGCACTATAACTGACTATGGATCAGGGATTTAGGCTGATGCCACACCAGGCGTAGGGCTGATTTTTTCGGCAAGCGGAAAAACGCTTGCCGAAAATTCAGCTCTATGCCTGCTACTTGTGCCTGCACCCGAATAAATGGGATACGCTCGGGTGCAGGCACATGTAGCCGATATACGCATGAAAACGCGTGAGAATGCAAAGTCTCGCGTTTTCATTCGTATATCGGCTACATGTGCCTGCACCCGAGCGTATCTCATTCATTCGGGTGCAGGCACAAGTAGCAGGCGTAGGGCTGAATTTTAGGCAAGCGTTTTTCCGCTTGCCGAAAAAATCAGCCCTACGCCTGGTGTGGCATTAGCCTTACACTGACCTGTATCCTGCGTCTAAAACAGTGGCCCTAGGCTAAGGCAACATTGCCTGTATTTCCAGCTGAACAGACTGCTCTTACTATCTAGATCTATCTACCTCACTCTCCTAGAGAGTGCTATTGCAGTATCACAGGAAAAGAGGAGAGCACCTTCACGCAGATGAACTGCTTCAGCCTTTATTCAAACCACAGCACACAACATGTTTCGGGCTGTATCATGCCCTTTCTCAAGTTTAACTAGTTAACAACAGAGTGAACATTTGAACCCATAAACCCACCTCCTAAGCACTAATTGGTGCTTGAAAATATCCAGCCAAATTAATTTAGATCACCATATATTTCCTTTTACAAAATATTTATAGAAAAGTCCATCAATTAGAAAAAAGTCCATAATTAGAAAAACTCTGTGCACAAATTGCTGTGAAAAAAAGTGCTATTGCAGTATTCTGCAATTCTAGATTCTAGTCCTCATTCACGGGGCCCTGTCACTGACTTCACCAGAGTGGATGTTAAGCTCTGGGGCAAATGGCTTGGCTTTACTGGGGCTTATTTCTGAATCAGAGGCAGCCAAAGAGGAAGCCACACCTCCTTGCTAAACACTATATTGGTGTGCAAGGGGTGTGATCAACCAAATAAACCAATAAGGCACGTGCAATAACTATAAACAGTAACAGTACAAATCAGGAAGAGGTAGGGTTTAAAGCCATAGGGCAGCTTAACCCTATGGCTCCCTACATGAACTTTAAATTAACACCTCTGGTCCATGACAAGCCAGTCTTTCCCTATATCAAAAAGCAGGGAATTGTAGTGAATGCACAGTAACATCAGGAAAAGAAAATGTAATGCCAAAGATTTCCATATTGGGGGCTATATAGGCCCAGTCTTAAAGGACAAGAAAAGTGCCATCTCTGCCATCAGAAATCTCCTTTAACAACATACCTGTAGCTGGCACTGCAATCTCTCAGTGTGCCACATTTCACCAGCAGTGATAATTTAATTGTGCTGAATCCTTTGACTTGTGCATAGCAATTCCATTCTCCAGTCAAATCAAGGCCTGGAACATTTGCATTATTGTTATTATTTGCTCTACTATTTTGGCTGTTAAGATGTGATTTGAGGTAAACTTTCATTTGCTGTTATATATATCCCCAAAAGTATCTTCGTGCATGTTACAAATATTGTTTATGGGTATGAGGGGCCCTGACCAAAATTTTAGACCCTATAGTGAAGGGGGAGTAAAACTATACATTGTGAGAATCACTCCAGTACACTGGCATGGAAAGTGTAACTAAATAGAAAATATAACTGAAATATATCCAGTTTGTCTCAAATACTAGCAGCACTCTAGAGAAGTGTTACCTTGAATAATGCTTACAAGCAACTACATGAAAGTACATAGTTTAGTCAGGGTTTTCCTGCACTACTTAATTATTTAACGCCCATAACTTTTATCATAAAACCAGGGCTGGATTTAAAGATGTTGTACCTGTGAGACCCAAGGCCTGGTCCCTCTTATTTGGCAAATTGTTTACAAAACTCCTGCAAAATTTTGACCAAAAATATAGAGCGGCCACATAAAAAAAAAGAGCAGCCGCATCAAAAAAGGCGTGAGCCACACTAAAAAAAAGATGCCAACCTCAAAAAAGTCATGCATGACCTGCATTTCGTAAAATTTTTGTTGTTTCGTGAAAGTTTCGGTGAAACTAGCATGAACGACAAATGGGTAATGGATAGAGGGCCCTTGTCTCTTATTACCTCTCACTACTGTTCGGACACCCTAAGCAAGCACAAATCCTGCAAGCTTGCGCATATACATAACTGTTACCTACATGTACACAACTGTTACCTACATGCTGAAATGATATTGCGCAGATTTGTTATAACTGTGGCAGCTGTATGTTTTTACTTTCAAAGCAATCAAAGACAGCTTTGTGCATTTTTCAAAGACAAGACTGCAAAATGCTGACAAAACTCTTTGTGGGGATGGTGTGGCCTAATATAAAATGGGGAAAAACATATTCAGTCCAATAGCCCCTGGTCTAAATATGACACAATCCTGTTTTAACTTGGTCTACCCATATAGAGATTATTTGCCAGTCTGCTTTAATATTTTTGGTGATAAGCTGCAGTGCAAACATCCAAGTTCAATTATTCTGATGCATGTATGCTCATAGCGACTGCACCGAAGTTCTAGTGGCACCTATTTCTACCAATAATGCAAAAAAAATCAATCAAATTTATCTAACTGGCCAGTGGTGTAACTACAACATAGCAGATTGAGGGTACAAAGGGACCTGCACATGTGCACCGGGCCCCCCGTCCCCCAAAGATTTTTTAATCAGTGTTTAATCAGCATACCTGCCTACAAAAACTGGAGGTAAAGTGGCACTGTAATTGGTCACATTCAACCATATGGTTGTGTACTTAGGAATGCTAGATAAATACTAACAACAAAAAAATTAGCTTTTATTATAAACCATTTCATTCCTTCTCCCTGTGGATTAAGAGTGATATGGCTGAATGGGACCAGTTATTTATGCTGTCATGTCTTGAACCCTCTGGAACGAATAGCACCTCAAAACAGCCCTGTATATGTACCTCTAATGTTGCTCACTGGGTTTTGCTTTGCAAGTGTAAATGGCCCCTTCTGGGTCTTTTCTGATTTACAATAAGCAGCAAGATGGGGAGATGGTTCCCCCCAGGGAGGGGGGGTTCACCATTAAATTACTTTTAGCATCATGTAGGCAGTGATGAGAGATAAGTGATTTAGTTTTGCAGTTATTGTTTTTACTTTGCAATTTAAAATAACCAATGTTACCTTATTTATTAAACAGATAATCAGATTAAAAAAAAGTGTGATTAGAAACTGTTAATAAAAACTTGAATTTGTGATTTTCTCAAAAAATCCAAAACCTGAAACTGATTAACTAGTTACAATTTTGCCTAGGACAGCTCCAACTGACTATTACGAGGACTTGCAAGCTTTTAGATACATACATTTTACATTCAAGTTTTTTTAACCTAATAAATATCAAAAATATTGACCATTAATTAAATAAATGAAAAAATTTAAATTGCCCCCTTATTGTCACATAAAATAACCAGTTTTAAACAAGCATAGCAAATAAAACATTTAAGAGATTGATCTTTCCTTGCAAATCTGACCTCACTATTAACTATTTCAGTGAGTTAGATGAGGGAAAGACTATCCTACTATTTAAACTTAAACTTAATTCCTTTTTCATTTCTCTTTATTTAGAATGGAGTTCATTCAGTTGCTGCACTTTAACCTTTAAACAAAAATATGGGGACCTGGGGTTTTCTGGATAAGGGGGTCTTTCCGTAATTCGGATCTCCTTAACTTAAGTCTGCTAAAAATAATTTAAATATTGAATCAACTCAATAGGATGTTTTTTCCGGCAATAAGTATTAATTATATCTTAGTTGGGACCGAGTACAAGGCACTGCTTTCTAATTACAGAGAAAAAGAAAAATAATTTCTAAAAATTAGAATTATTTGCTTATAATGGAGTCTATGGAAGATGGCCTTTCCGTAATTCGGAACTCTCTGGATACCGGGTTTCTGGATAAGGGATCCCATACCTGTATATATAACTCAAATGGATGGGGCCCCTAAAGGGATTTTATGACAGATTAAGTCGCACTGTAGCTGTGTTTCGCAAATTTTTCAGCGAAACGGGACAGATTCGCTCATCACTAGAGCTGCCCAATTATATATATGTTTGCCAACCTATTGCTTCAAGATATTAAAGTTTTTAGGGTTTTTTGGGGAGCTATTACTGCTATTTAAGTGATGCAAAATGATGATTCAAGGTTTCACTTTTTTATGAATTTAAGTGTCTGCACTTTTTTGTTGCAGTTTGAAATAAATTATGAAACATTTAAGTTTTTTAATTTGTGGGTTTAGTCGTGGTAGGAAAAAGCTCTAAAACAAAAAACAAATACAAATTTTGATAAACAGCCCCCCCCCCGCAGTGAGCATCTCTCTATGTATGTATATCTTTACTTAAAAAGCGCTACTTATGTACGCAGTGCTGTACAGTAGATAATCCAGTATATATAGGTGTGCATATTTCTACTAAGTGTCCTGAATTTAAGCGAGTGGATAAAAAGGCAAAACCTTAGAGTGATGGCACACAGTAAGACTCGTCACTCAGGGTTAAATCTGTGCTGCCACGGGCAACAATTCTCCTTGAAATACCATCCCTTTCTTTAACATTAGAATTGGTTTGGTTTAATCCTCGCATATATATCAATATTACAGCTAAAAATACATTTATTGGTCAAAAAATAAGGGTTTAAATGGAAGAGTGCATTATTTGCAATGCACACAGTGTAACTTAGCAATAAAGGCTACACCATAAAAATCATGACAGAATCCCTTTATATTCATTCATTTTATCATCACTGCCTTGTCTTTTTTTTGCTGAACAATTGCAATTTATAGTGTTAATTACATGTTAAAATATTAGGTTCATTGCATATGATTGAGGCATAACAGCTCTGTTTAAAAATGTCACTGAAATAACGACTGCTCTGCATCACTTTCTAGTCAAATAACCCCAAGATACTGAGAATGCCTTATGCTATTGCATCTCATATCCTATTGTATTTGAACTAACTGGCATCACAATGGATGTTTAGCTAAATACCAGTACCATGTCAAAAGAGTGATTTTGTTTTTAACATTTCTGTGTCTGTTGATCCAGAACCTAAAAATAAACTTTGTAAACTACTAAAAAAACTTTTTGGCAACAATTGCCTTATTTTATATTGGAAAGGTTTTCAGTCTGTAGCCCTGTAGAGAGCTAGGAATGGCATTCCTAAACTTCTGTTACTGTATAAGAACAAACTTCTGCAGAGTGTATCTGTTATCTGCTGTGCAGCCTGTGTTTTTCTACTTTTTCAGCTTTACTGGCTAACCCCCATGGCTACACAGCAGCTTTTGTATATAAACTATAGTAGTGCTTCTGTAACTGACACTCAAATGTTACCAGTGCAGGGCAACAGTACATTATACTTTAGTTACTTTAAAACACTTTCATTTTGGTGTTACTGTTCCTTTAAGTGTGACATCACAATGGATGTTTTGTTAACTGAGAGATTCCAGTGAGTGTGTGACATCACAATGCATGTTTGGTTCAGTCAGGAGAGCATCCAGACTTTACCATTTACATTTAGACTTCCGTTGGAGACAGACAGTAGAACCTTTTGGGGTTTTACTGTTAGTCTTTGGCGGTAGTTTTTTTGTATTCAACATGGCCAGAGGAAAACAAACCTTTTGGAATTTTCTATTATTTATTCTATTAATAACACTTTACAAAGGATCAGGTATGTTTTTTTTAACATTTTATTCCAGTAAATATTTTAGTTTAATCTATTTTTCTCTGTATTATTATAAAGGTCTTGAGTTTTATGGCAAATCAGGTTTCAGTTCTATTACATTTGAATTCTGATAATTACATTTCATATACTGTATATATTATTTTGCATTTTTGGCTAACCTTTGTAGAGGAGCAGGTATAATATTACTACAGGTATGGGACCTGTTATCCAGAATGCTCGGGACCTGGAATTTTCCAGATCTTTCTGTAATTTGATCTACATACCTAAATTTCTTGAACCCAATATGATTGTTTGCCTCCATTAAGGATTAATTATATTTTATTTAAGGTCAAGTACAAAGTACTCACAGAGAAAAAGTAAATAGTTTTAATATTTAATTAATATAGTGTCCATGCAAGATGGTCTTTCTATAAATCAGAACATTCTGGATAACAGGTTTCCAGATAAATGATTCCATATTATGCTGCCATATATTTGTTGCAAATGTATCTTACTCTGTAGGAAGTCATTAAGATTGTTTTTCTGACAGACAGTAAAACTTTTGTTGATTTCACTGTTAATCTTCAGCTGTAGATTTTTTTTAATTAATTTTTTTATTCAATATGGCAAGAAAAAAATAGAACTCTTTGGTATTTTATACTATTAATCTTGTTAGCAAACCTTTGTAGTGTAGCAGGTGTGTTATACCTGTATTATGCTGCCATATGAAATCAAAAAATATTTTCATTTATTGTGTTGGGTTGAAAACCCCACATACTGTTCTTCCACTTTAGCTTATTCTTCCGCTTCTTCTTCTTAGCGCCCCCCATTTTCTAAACGCTACTCCTCCTACAGTTTTAGGGGTACAATACCCAAACTCTCCACACTTCTTCGCCCTATAGCGGAGCAGGTTGCTTGTGCTTTTCTAAGCGATCCCGCCCCCCGTCTTTTTGTGGCGCCGCCCCGAACCCCCCAATTTTCCCATTGACTTTGACAGGGAAGATTTTAAAACTGCTGCCACGCTTACAGCTTTGAAGCTACACCCCCCAAACTTGAATAACACAATCATGGGGTCACCCCGAATGAAACAGCAACATTTGTTGGATGACCCCAAAGTGGGAGGGGCAAACAACAGCCAATCAAATTTTAATCATTGACTTTAATGGGGAAATTGAAACTGCTTTGAGGCCACACTCCCCAAACTTGAATCACATAGTCATGGGCTCAGCCTGAATGAAAATAGGATGATTATTGGATGCCCAAAAGTGGGCGGAGCTGTGAACCGCCAATCAGATTTTACCTATTGATTTGGCGGAAATTCAGCCTGCTGCCATTCTCACAGTAATAACACCGGGGTCCCCAAACTTTTTACACTTGGTCACTAGGGGACTGCAGTTTAAGTTAGTGGGCGGAGCCACCAACAGCCAATCAAATTTCACCTATTGATTTTTATTGGTTTGATGCCAGATTTTCCAAACTTTGCATAGTAAGTCACTGGGTGACTACGCATTCAGGTTTTTTTTTTTTTTTTTAAATGCAAAGTGGGAGGGGCCAACAACAGCCAATCATATTGTACCCATTGACTTTTATGGGGAAATTGAAACTGCTGCCAATCTTACAGCTTTGAGGCCACACTCCCCAAACTTGAATCACACAGTCATGGGCTCAGCCTGAATGAAAATATGATGATTGTTGGATGCCCAAAAGTGGGCGGAGATGTGAACAGTCAGATTTTACCTATTGACTTGGCAGAAATCCAACCTGCTGTCATTCTCACAGTAATAACACGGGGTACCCAAACTTTGCAGAGTTAGGCACCAGGTAACTGTGGTTCAAGGTAAGAAAAAGTGGGCGGAGCCACCAAAAGCCAATCAGAGTTTACCTATTGACTTTTAATGGGGAAATTCAATCTGCTGCCATTCTCACAGAATTAACACCAGGGTCCCCAAACTTTTAGTTTTGAAAAGTGGGCGGACCCACCAGCAACCAATCAGATTTCACCTATTGATTTTTATTGGTTTGTTGCCAGTTCCAAAACTTTGCATAGTCAGACACTGGGTGACTACGCATTTAAGGTTTTTTGTATTTTTGTAAGTGGGTGGAGCCACCAACAGCCAATCAGATTTTACCTATTGACTCTAAATGGGGAAATTCAACCTGCTGCCATTCTCACAGTATTAACACCAGGGTCCCCAAACTTTTCACAGTTGGTCACTAGAGAACTACAGTTTTAGTTTTGAAAAAGTGGGCGGGGCAACCAACAGCCAATCAGATTTCACCTATTGAATTTATTTGGTTTGATGCCAGTTCGCAAACTTTGCACAGTCAGTCACTGCGTGACTTTGTACTCAAGGTTAGAAAAAGTGGGCGGGGCCGCCAAAAGCCAATCACATTTCTTTCATTGTTTTCAGTGGGAAAATTTTAACTGCTGCCATTCTCACGTTTAATGTCAGGGTCCCCAAACTTTGCACAGTTTGTCACTAGGTGACTATGTTCCAAGTTTATAAAAGTGGGTGGGGCCAACAACAACCAATTAGATTTCACCTATAGACTTCATATGTTTAAATTTAAACTGCGGCCATTCTTTAAATATTAATACTAAGGTCTCCAAACTTTGCAGAGCTAGTCACCTGGTAACTGCAGTTTAGAGTTAGAAAAAGTGGGTGGAGCCAACAACAGCCAATCAGATTTTACCTATTGATTTTCAATGGGAAATTCAACCTGCTGCCATTTTCACAGTATTAACACCAGGGTCACTAGGGGACTGCATTTTTAGGTTTTAAAAAGTGGGTGGAGCAACCAACAGCCAATCAGACTTCACCTATTGAATTTTTTTGGTTTATATTTAAAATGTTGCTTTGCTCACACTATTTATGTCAGGGTTCCCAAACAAGTGGGAGGAGCCACCAACAGCCAATCCATTTCCACCTATTAGATTTCATTGGTTTATATTTAAACTGATGCCATTATTTAAATATTAATTCTAGGGTTGTTAAAGTTTCCAGAGTATTTGCCATTCAAAGTTAGAAAAAAAAGTGGGCGGAGCCACCAACAGCCAATAACATTTTACCTATTAACTTTCAATGGTGAAGTGTAAAATGCTGCCAGTCCCACAATTTTTATGCCTGAGTCCCCAAAATTTGCAAAGTTGGTCACTGGGGGACTCAAGTTCAAAAATAGGAAAAGTAGGTTCAGCCAATCAGATTTCATCCATTGAATTCTTTTGCTTTAAATTTAAAATGCTGTCATTCTCAAACTATTTATGCCAGGGTGCCCACTGTTTGTCACTGGGTGACTTCGAGTTCCAGGTTAGAAAAAGGGGGTGGAGCCACCAACCACCAATCTGATGTCGTTGACTTTCAGTGGGGAAATTTAAATTGCTGCCATTCAGACACTATTAAAACCAGGGTCTCCAAACTTTGCACAGTGGTTTTTACTGTATAACTGTGGTCCAAGGTTAGAGAAAGTGGGCGGAGCCCATTCAGTGACTTCATGTTTTTCAACCCAACATGAAGTTTGTTCTCAAACTTCCCTTTCTAGTTTCATTACTGCTCCTTTAAAATCATGTTAATCATAATTCTGCTAAATCATAAAACTGACTCATAAATGAATGTAATTTTTTTAATATACACTTCCCATTAGTTATGTTATGACTCATTTGTTATCACTCAAATGTTACCAGTGCAGGGCAACAGTACAGTATACTTTAGTTACTTTAAAACACTTTCATTTTGGTGTTACTGTTCCTTTAAGTGTGACATCACAGTGGATGTTTTGTTAACTGAGAGATTACAATGAGTGTGTGACATCACAATGCATGTTTGGTTCAGTCAGGAGAGAATCCAGACTTTACCATTTACATTTAGACTTCCGTTAGAGACAGACAGTAGAACCTTTTGGGGTTTTACTGTTAATCTTCAGCGGTAGTTTTTTTGTATTAAACATGGCCAGAGGAAAACAAACCTTTTGGTATTTTCTACTATTTATTCTATTAATAACCCTTTGCAGAGGATCAGGTATGTTTTTTTTCAACATTTTATTCCAGTAAATATTGTAGTTTAATCTATTTTTTTTAATGTATTATTATAAAGGTCTTGAGTTTTTTGGCAATTTATGTTTAATAGTGTCAGTAAAAAGTATTTTTTTAATTATTTGATTAAAATAGTGCCCATGCAAAATGGCCTTCCTGTAAATCAGAACATTCTGGATAACAGGTTTCCAGATAAGGGATTCCATATTGTGCTGCCATATATTTCATGCATATGTATCTTACTCTGTAAGATGTTATTAAGATCTTCAGCTGTAGATATTTTTTTTTAATTAATTTTTTATTCAATATGGCAAAAAAAAATAGAACTCTGGTATTTTATACTATTAATCTTGTTAGCAAACCTTTGTAGAGTAGCAGGTATTTTTTTTTTTTAACTTTCCAGGATAATAGATTATCCAGATAATGCAACCCATACCTGTATTATGCTGCCATATAAAATAAAAAAAATATTTTCATTTATTTAATTACTGCTCCTTTAATATCATGTTAATCATAATTCTGCTAAATCATAAAACTGAATGTCATTTTTTAATATACACTTCCCATTAGTTATGTTATCACTCATTTGTATCTTGTAGTCTAAAACCTAAAGGTATATATGTATATATGAACTGATTTTTATTTTTTAATTTAGCTACAAAAAAACATGCTACAGATGCAACAACTGAAACAAGCATTGAAGAAAGCTCAGACATAGAAAGTAAGTATAATCTTTTTTTTTTACACACTTAACCCATTTACCAGCCACATTTAAATAAATATATATATGCATTGCTCTATATATATATATATATATATATATATTTACACAAATTAGTGATGAGCAAATCTGTCCCATTTGGCTTTGCCGAAAAATTAAAGAATCTACGTGCAACTTTTTGTTAAAGCAAAAAACAATGGCCATTTTTTCATGGCTACTGCGCAACTTTTTTTTTTTTTTTTACACAAGCTGTGTTTTTTCTCTTCAATTGCATTACAATCAGTGGGCATTTTTTCTCAAGTTTTTTTTCACTCCAAATACGTTTAGAGAATAGGCTTTTCTGCAGTGTTTTCTCATTTTTTTTCTGTAAATTTTTGACAATTTGTGAAAACATTTGCCAATCGCTGGCAAAAAAATGTGTTCATCAATATATATATATATATGTGTCTATTATATATAGTGCTGTGTGCACTAGTAGTATTTTATAAATAGAGCTATACATACTGACCAGATCAATCACTAATATAACTGCAACTATTGAGTTACATGTGTTTCTACATCCTTTCTCAAGGATTATGTATAGTGATGAGCGAATCTGTCCTATTTCGCTTCGCCAAAAACATTGCGAAACTTTAAAAAGATTAGCGAAACGGCGAAAATGACGCACGTCAAAAAAATTCTCGCCCGTGGCTATTCTTTTGACGCCCGCGACTACTCTTTTTAGATGCGCGACTATTCTTTTGACGTGGCCGAAAATTTTTGGACGCGCAGCAAATTTTTTAATCTGTTTCATGAAACAATCCGCCAATGGCGAAACGCAGAAATTCGCCGCAAAGCCATGCCTGGCGAAACATTTAGCCCATCACTAATTATGGACCAAATGAGGAACAAAACATTGGGCACATAATTATAAATATAAAATTTGTATATATATATTTCTTACATAAGGGAGTGCTGGCCCAGTCATCTTCTCTTATAACCATTTCTGACCTTTACATCCTGCATTTTGGTTGTCGAACGTGGGCAACAAGCATATTGTCCTTGTGTGTGCATGCCTATATATATATTCAGAATGTTTCTTGTTTAAAGGGGTAGTTCTCGTTCAGGTTAACATGTAGGGGCACATTTACTAACCCACGAATCCGAATTGGAAAAATTCCGATTGGAAAACGAACATTTTGCGACTTTTTCGTATTTTTTGCGATTTTTTCGGCGCCTTTACGACTTTTCGGAAATTGTCGCGACTTTTTCGTTACCAATACGATTTGCGCGAAAAAACGCGAGTTTTTCGTAGCCATTACGACTTGCGCGAAAAAACGTGCCTTTTTCGTAACCATTCCGAAAGTTGCGCAAAATCTGGTGATTTTTTTTCGTAGCGTTAAAACTTAAAAGGCGCGACTTTTCGCTTAAGTTTTAACGCTACAAAAAAATCGCAACATTTTTCGCAACTCTCGGAATGGCTACGAAAAAGGCGCGACTTTTCGCGCAAGTTTTAACGCTACGAAAAAATCGCCATTCGGAATGGCAACGAAAAAGTCGCGACAATTCTCCGAAAAATCGCAAAATACCGATCATTACGAAAAAAACGCAATCGGACGCATTCGGCCCGTTCGTAGGTTAGTAAATGTGCCCCTTAGTATGTTATAAAATGGGCTGTTCTTAGTACATTTTTAATTGGTCTTAATTTTTTATAGTTTGTTTAATTATCTGCTTTCAAATGGGGGTCACAGACCCCAGAAGCCCAAAAACTATTGTTCTGCTGGCTAGAATTTTATTGTTATTTCTACTTTTAATTACTTATATTTCCATTTAGGCCCTTCTCTATTTATATTTCAGTCTCTCTTTCAAACCACGTTAAACCTAAGTTAAATTAAACCCTAGCAACCAGATAGCTGCTGAAATTTAAAACTGGAGAAGATGCCATACAAAAAGCTAAATAATTAAAAAAACGCAAATAAAAACGAAGACCAATTGCAACTAGTCTCAGAACAGCATTCTCAACACAACACTAAAAATTAAAGACAACCCCTTTAATGTCATAAAATTAAACTTTATTTAAGCCCATTTGTCACAATCAGTGATTTTATCTATTCTACTACATACCATCTTGTGGGTCAGTACCTAAGAATGCTAAATAAATATGGAGAAATGGATACTTTTTTTCATTTTCAAAATAGACTGTGGCACTGTTATTTTGTATTTGATGATTTTAAAGGCACGTTGTTTATCAAAGATCTCAAATGGGTTAATCATAATTGTTTTAAGTGAATGTAAAAAGCTCCATTGCGATCCCCATTTATCTATTCATTGTCAAACAAGTTAAAATCATGTAATAAACGTGGCTGGGCTGGGGCAACATTTCCACAACGATACTGCATAGGAGGTAACCAAACACGCATCAGATATTCTTGAGGTGTAACATTTTTTATTTCTTACATTAGGAATAATCAAGGATTTTTTGAAACAGTCTGAAGATGTTACTGGGAAAACCACATCTGTGCAAAGTAAGATTTAAGCGATGTTTTATATTTTCACTTTTGATTGGAGATTTTTTAAAGTGAAAAGCTCCATCGAGATCCCCATTTTTCTATCTATTGTCAAGCAAGTTAAAATCATGTAAATAACACATATCAGATATTCTTGAGGTATAACATAACATTCATTTTTTTTCCTTACATTAGGTATAACTAAGGATTATGTCAAAAAATATGAAGATGTTACTGGGAAAACGACACCTGTGGAAAGTAAGATTTAAGTGATGTTTTATATTTTCACTTTTGATTGGAGGAGATTTTATCAGTAACATACCCAGCAACACAGGAAGGGGTAGTGTTATAATATGAGCAGATTCCTCCCTTCTAATAACCAAGTGCAACCAGAGAGAATATTACATTCCTTCATTCATGGTTGCTGTTGCTTAATGAACCAGAGCATATTGTATGTGCATAAACATTTTACATTTCTTATATCTCTGTAATAATAAAGCAGTACAGGTATAGGACCTGTTATCCAGAATGCTCGGGAACAAGGGTATTCCGGATAATGGGTCTTTCTGTAATTTGGATCTCCATACCTTAAATCTACTAAAAAATCATTTAAACAGTAAATAACCCCAATAGGATTGTTTTGCCTCCAATAAGGATTATTATTATCTTAGTTAGGATCAATTACAAGGTACTGTCTTATTACTACAGAGAAAAAGGATATCAGTTTTAAAATTCTGAACTATTTGATTAAAATGGAGTCTATGGGAGACAGCCTTTCCGTAATTCGGAGCTTTCTGAATAACGGGTTTCCAGATAAGGGATCGCATACCTGTACCTTCTAGTTGATCATAACTAAGCTGCATGAATCCAAAATTGTGCAAAACAATCTTATTGGGTTTACTCCATGTTTAAATGATTTTTTACCTGAAATAAGTTATAATAAACCAAATTACAGGAATAATCCCTTATCCTAAAAACCCCAGGTCGCAAGCAGCATTCGGGATTATAGATCCTATACCGATACTATACCTCCCATTGTAGTCTGTAAACCAATTTAGTTTTTCTACATTTTAGTTAAGCTGAGTCAAATCAGGTGAACTCTATGTACCCATCTATTTGGCTTTCCTCTATATAGTAATGATATCACTAATTAATCATTTCATGTGGCAGGATAGTGATCATTTGCCCTGGTCTAATAACACACAGCAAGAGATTTGTACCGTATCACTATATATATTGCATGATAGAGATATTCTCAAGTTAAGAATGTTTTATTATTTTTCAGTTTCAAACACAGAAGATGACAGTGACACATATTTCGATGAAACTGAAAAAAGCATAATTAAGGAAAGAAGGATTCAAGGTATGTGTTTATTTATTGATTTTAATTTGAATGGATAAGATTTTTTTCATCATTACACCCAACATTACACCTAACAATACATGATCAGGGTTGTGTAGTAACCTAAATAATGCGTGCCCTGGTCTAGTAACCCAAAGCAATAGACTGGAGGATTATATATTCATGAAGGAAAGTACATCAGTTGACTAAAAGGTAACTTCTTATTGGTTGCTGTGAGTTTTTACAACGGAGCAAACAGTGCTCCAACCCACTGCACAAGGTGCACAACATTTTTTGGTTAACTTTTAATTCCACACAGATCTTTATTGATATTGAAACCTGAGAGTGATTTCTATATATGAATGTTTCATACATAAACTTCCAATTATCATGTTTATGTAAATTACATTGGGTTAAGACTAAAAAATACTTTTTTCACAATGTAATAATAATAATATTGTAATTATTCCTGCTTAGTTAACCTATATAATTAATAAGACATACAGACAGATATGCTTGAGCTATTCTTAAGGTATAAATAATCTTTTTTTCTATTTATTTAATTCAGATGCAACTAAAGCTCCTAAAGTGGAAGACAGCACTGAGGCAAGCAAATATGAAGAAAGTAAGAATAATAACTTGAAGGGATTTTATTAGTAACTTAATTTAATAGGTGTAATGTAGTAAGATTGTCAAATGTTACCTTCCTCTAGCAGCCCACTGTAACCAGATAACTGTATCCCTAAATGTAATGGCACTAGCCCAGCAGACTGCTGTATCATTGCTATGGGTTACTGGGCATAGACTTTGCACCATGTTGCTGCATATAACATGTACTATGGTCATTTCCTGTTTTAGCTCCTAACTTCGATGTTAGCAGCTTATCCTTATTAAAGGGAAAGTATACCAGAGTCAACCTGATGCCTTTGCTCTGTGCAGCATTTCTTTCCTATATGGGAACCATAAAAAAGACCATGTAGCACTGCAAAAAAACAATGACTCTTGAAATATAATTAAATTACATAGCCCTTTTATTTCTTCCCAATTTAGCAACAGATAAACAAGAGGAGGATGTAGAAGTAATAACTAGTGGAGTCGAGAGACGTAAGAGTTTTGCAATTCTACTTTCTTATACACATTACCATTTTAACTGACTAGTAAGCAATCCTTTATTTTAGCCGAGTTCATTTCTATTAACAACAAACCAAGCAACTGGATGAGTTGCAGTATCAAGAATGTTCCTTAAATAGTTTAACAGTTTCCAAACATAGGTGGAAGCCCTATAAATTATGCTCTCACATCCATAGATGTCCAAAACCTGTATCAGCACTGTATGTAAATGTCCTTGTAGTGCAACAAAAAAAAAACTTGTATTAACCTTTTTGGCCTCAGAAAAAGGCATTAAAAACATTTGTTTGCTATAAGTAATACATGCTTCTGGAATATTTTATAATGAAACATAATATTTTTTCTTTTCTCAAACCAGAAATCGCTAACCAGATGAGCTCCATCATGACAACTACAACGGAAGCCCCATCAGAAAAAGGTAAACAAACCTTTCATGTGCCCTGTTTAATTCAACTTATACTTAAAACTATGCATTTGTTGCTTATTAGAACAGTAGGTTGAGCATGCTTTCACTATACTCCTTTTTCTGCAGATTACGCTAAAGATAATCGTGTGTGTGTATGTGTCTTGTCTGTCTGTCTGTGTGTGTCTATTTGTTTGTTTGTGTGTGGGTCTGTCTGCAAGTATAAAAGTGCTCAAAAATCTGAATATATAGAAGCGGTTTTATGACCACAAGTGCAGCTGCATTCACACAAATTTTTCCAAAGTCAGCTGCACATGAGACCTTATTCTTTAAAAGTACTTGCATTCAAATGTGCAGTTTGCACTTTTATATAGTTGCGCGTGGTGGCAATCAGTCCTTCCTGCCTTCAGTTCTGATTGAGCAGTTGCACAACTTTTGACAGTGACTCTGGCAGTACGGCCACCTCCATACCAAGCAGTACTGTAGCCCCAGGGTTCCCTAAGAGCCCTGCATCAATTGGCCTAGCTGCAGCACTATTGTGTCGGATTTATGGCTAAGTGCAAGAGCAAATACAGTGAAACTGCACTTTGCTTACTGTTCTTGCATAAATGGCCCCTATACCGTTCTATTGTGTTCCTTCAAGAAAGATACGTATAGGTTAGCAGATGGCTAAACCATAAAATTGCATCATATTGTTTATATTCTAATGGAATATCTGTGCTTGAAATAATCTGGGCCAAAAATAAATATTATTTATTCGTATTATTTACATTTACTTTTGTATGTCTGTTTACTTGGAAATAAAGTATAGTCAAATTTCAAAAAATTAACTTGTACAAATGCTTTGTAGTAAGGATTTGCCTAATAATATTATTTCTATACAGAGAAAATCCTAATGATGGTAGAAGACTTGGAGAGCAACAATCAAATGAATCTGATTATCATTTGTTCAGTCCTGGGAAGTGGATTTTTAATAGTGATTGCCATATTGCTGTGCATAGCAAGGTCCCTTTCAAAATTATCCAGGTATTATTTTAAGTGTTTTCTTAATTTGCTGTTGTTGAGAAGCTTGCTCTGGTACTAATATGCTTTTTTTTTTTCTTGTTAATTCTAGAGAAAAGGACCAACTGTCTGAGGCAGAACAAGGTAAATAAGTTTAGCAAATATATAAATATATTGAACAAGTATGGAATCTATTATTTTGAATACATATGGGGTATTTTTAGAATATAGAATATCATACCTTTAAATGACATTTAAAAAAAAAATGGGATTTAAAGTTACTTCCTTATTATTAAAGAATTGGTTTTAGCTCTATAAATCTAAGCAATGTTTAAGAGCCGTGAAATATAAAGATATCAATACCCGTGTTGTTTGTTCTTGCAGGAAGTTTATAATGACTTTATTATGGAACATCACATCAGAAATTAAAATCCACAGAAATGCATTTTATGTTTAAAAACCCTCCATTACCCCCCTCAGTCTAGTGTAACAATGGGCTGAGGGGTGGTGGTGCAATGCAACAATAGGATCAAATATAAAAATAATACTCTAGCCTATTGTTGCATTGCAATGACCCCCAATCCCAGACTAGGACATGAATAAGATCTGACCTAAATCCGAATGTACTGCTGGGTGAGGGAGTGGGTATGTGGGAGGGGGAGGGTTTTAAAAATGCTCCTCTGATGGATATTAATACCTGATACTGACAAGACACTTCTAGTGAAAATCACATCGAATCATTGAATGCTATCAAAGTTCATAAGCTTCTGGAATCGGTAAGTTCTTCTTCTTATTTTTATTTTTAATATTTTACAAGTAGAAAGTTGTCTGATAGAGAACTGTGGGTAGAAAAACAAATGAATTTGCACTATAACACAAGGGCAAGGAAAAGTGAATGAGCATAGCAATTTTATTTTTAAATCGAGACCCCCTTAAGGTGGCCATACACGTTAAGATCCGCTCGCTTGGCGAGGTCGCCAAGCAAGCATATCTTCTCCCGATATCCCGTTGCGGTCCCCCGATCCTACTGAATTTTTTAACCTGCCCGATCGATATCTGGCCGATTTCAGGCCAGATAACGGTTGGGCAGGCCCATTGTTGCTGCCCCTACATGGGCCGATAAGCTGGCGAATTGGTCTAAGAGACCGATATCAGCAGCTACAATCGGCCCGTGTATGGCCACCTTTTGTTTTTTGAGCTTCAGTTTTGTGGTTGGATCACAGATTTTGTTATTTAATGAATTTGTACATTTTTGAGATTTTATTGGATTTTAGGCAATTTTCCAAAATTTTACCAAAACCATTAACTTTAGGAAAGCTTTCCGTGCAGTTTGGCAGTTCAGAGCAAAAAAACTTATTTACTTATTTTAGATTTGTCAGAATGTGTACTTCTCAAAAATGTATGGTTTGTGGGGGGTAAACGTAGCATTAGTGGACTTTTTGACCTTGAAATCTGAAATATGCAGATTTCTGGATGTTGCTTTGGAAATTTCATAGTGTACTGCTGGGAGTTTTTGTCAGAAATCATAAAACTATAAATATTTACCATGTTCGACAGGCAAGGAACTTTCTGAATCAGTTGTATTTTCCCATATAAAATAAATTATGCTTCTGATATACATATATGTAATACCCAAATCTGCAACCACTTTTGAGAGCTGAAATAAACGTACAACCCACATTCCGACATCCTGACATGTACTTAATAAATGATTCTTTATTTGTTCTTCCACAGATCACTACAAAATACTTCACCAACTGCTTGTTATTGGATGAAGGCACCAAGATTTCAAGATCTAGAAAGGAACTGTATTAGTGGCAGTGATCACACAGCGACTATACCGGTGATAATGCTGGTGCCAATTTTATGAAGTTACTTATTTCTTTCAGGAAATAAATAAAATGAACTTTTGTTCATTATGCATTGTGGTGTATTCGAATCATTTTAGGGTATTTGAGAATAGGGTGTGTGAATTCCTTCAAAATCATATTGTATATTCTTTTCCATATTGTATATTCTTTTCCATATTTTGACTAAAGGGATCAGGCATATTAATGTTAAAAATGCTGTCATCTTCTTTATAAGAAGCAACGGGTTGGGTTTTTTCCACATATTATTTTTTTAAAAATTGACCTACCTGTTCCCCTTAGGAGGTAGTAACTGGTCAAAAATCCATTAGCACTTCCAGTGAAAAAAACTCATTACAAAAAATTGGTATTGCACATAAAAACACTATTTAGAATAACACTAGCATAGGAACGGTCCAAATAAATAAAACATCTCAGAAAAGTTGCCCGTGCTTAATGAGATAACCTCCCTCCCTAGACTGACATTGCTGTCCAATTATACAGTACATATGTCTGACTTTGCCTGTCTAACTGATGCATGGGAACCAAGACTAATGTGAAAAACTCTTATAGGAACTGTATAACAATATCAAATATATAATAATAATAAGCAGTTCAGTCTAGGAAAGTCATGCATTACATCACGTTACCAACACATGCATTTATTTATCAATTTTTGAGTTTGTGAATTTTAAAGTTTTTTCACGAATGTTTGCTAACTTATTTTAAAAAATTCAAATGTGGTATGAATAAACAAAAAAATCAAATACCTCGGAATCTGTGAGTTTACAAACTTGAAAAACTCGAAAAGTGGCTTGATTTTTGCCTACGACAACTCCCATTGACTACTACATAAACTCACAAGCGTTTAGATGCCAGTTTTACATTCAAATTATGTGATTATTTGCACTTAATAAATATCGAACATTCAAGTTCGGAGTTTTACCGTGAAAAAATTTTAACGATGATAAATCATCTCTATATGTGTTATCCAGGATGAGGCATCGGGTCACGTTTACTAAGGTGCAAATTTTCGCCTCTGGAAGCTTCACCACACTTCATGCAACTACTTCAGTTGGTAATTCGTCACGAATACGCAATTTTTCGTCAGTGATTTTTTTCCAGCGTGTACTTTTTCTGGCGAATTTTCTCAAGCGGTGCTATCTCTAGCGTCTGTGAGCTAGTGTTAATTGAAATCACTGGCTATATACAGGACAAATGTGTGTATTTATTAATGATGCTGCTGAACTTGGTGAAAGTGGCCAATTATTTTTCTAAATGTCCATGGAACCAAAAGGAAGACTAACTCTCTTATCAGCTGCAGTAAGAACAAAGTCAGACGCAGAAAAAAATATTATTGTTACAGTTCAACAACATTAACAAGCAATTTCTAACAAACCGCAACACAAGGGTTGACATTTCTGAGGGCATTAATACCTGGACAAACAGATATGTTAATGACTTTAATGAACCACAAACAATTAACAGGTTACGATAATATTATTTATTTATAATTTGAGTATTTAAAAAAACACACACAATGAATCTTTGTGGGAGGAAGGCAGTCAGCATGTGTAAAATGCAGTCAGTAACAATACAGGAGGGGTTAAAATAAGGTGGAGTCAAATATGTTTTACATTAACAGCTTATAGAAAGAATACCACTTTAAATAGGAATAAACGCATGTGAATATGACGTCAGGATTCCATGTCACCGACACAGCCACTTTGCGGATCTAGTTTTATCAATTTACAAGTCAGAACCAGGCGAAATAGACTGACAAAAATGGGAAAGAAGAGAAAATTTTACCATTCATAAATTACTGAATTTTTGCTTCTTCGTCTGAGCGAAAATTCGCCGGCCGAAACTGTGCTAAAGTTCTCTACCGCTGAAAGTTCTCCATTGCCTTTTGGTAAATCTCTGCGAATGCGCTGCCAATTGTCTTTTCCTTGAATTTTCACCAGAAAAAGACAATTAGCCCTTTAGTAAATATGCCCCATTGTCTCTTATTTCTATTACAGTACATCAGATGATGGCAGAAAATTAGAGGGTCACTTATGACTGCAAGTTCAGTTGTGC
Source organism: Xenopus tropicalis (assembly GCF_000004195.4). Taxonomy (NCBI): domain Eukaryota; kingdom Metazoa; phylum Chordata; class Amphibia; order Anura; family Pipidae; genus Xenopus; species Xenopus tropicalis. The sequence continues at coordinate 35,920,640 of NC_030683.2, forward strand.
AAATGTTCCCTTATTAATTACATGAACAAATACCCTTCATTAAAGTGACTTCTTTCAAATGGGATATGATGCTCTTGCACTCAGCAGTGCTCAGTCCGTGCCTCCTCCTGTTCAGAATTAAGAGCAGTGCGCCTATTGAAACCCTGAAGCTGACGGCTCCCCTAGCCGCCAGTTGACTAATCACACTTATTTCTAAAGAATCACGCAAACACATCCTTTCCACTGTGATTGGCACAAGTGATGCCGGCAGCATCTTATGTGTTAAAAAGTTGCATGTTTTAACACATCAGCCACAATTGTCAGGCGCACTTACAGTATCCCTTGTGACCACAATTATGGGATGTTTGCTTTTTCACTGAGGGAACAGAATGTGACTTGCGTTTAAAATTGCATCTAATTCACTTGTAAACTTTTGGGTTGGATCCATTACCAGTACCTTTTCTTTATGCACTTTTAAAAATATATTGCCCTATGTGCTCTCCTTCCTATCTTTTTATACTATAGATTTTCACAAACCTCACTTTTAAAGCCTTGAGAAGGTTTAATTAATGCATACTGAAAAATACTTAAAATGACATTTTCATTCCACTTGAACTCTATATATGCTGTAGATTATAGAATCTAACCATGTTTTTTTTCACCATGTGAAAATGTGTTGCTATGCATTAATGAAGTTCAACTGAAGTGTAATTATAAACAGTCAATAATTCGTGAGGAAAAATTCCCCCTCAATATATTTAATTTACAATTTTATCTTTTATCTTTTGCCCAGTTGTGGCAAATGCTTTCCTTTACTTCACAGAATCCCTCCCTCTTTTTTCTGTCTGCAGCTTCTTTGCCCCTAAGCTGATTTCTCTCTATAATTCTCTGTTTCAATGTTGTCTCTTTTCCTGTCTCTGCTGATTTCTCTGAACAAAACTGATCCCCCCAACAGTGAGAATCAGGTACTTTCCTCATACTGGAAGAAAAAAAACACTTTATTTAATTTTAGTGCAATCACTGCTATGTCTAACCAGGCCAGATTGGTAACAGATTGCTCGACCGCATCCCTCTTTGCTGCTGCCCCAGCACAGGTGGCTGCAGACTGCAGGGAATAGGAGCAGTGTGAATAGGATTGCCTGGGTGTCCGGGCAACAACTGCCTGTCTGTATTTTCATGCTACGATAGAGAATGATGTGACCAATAACCTTCATAGTCCCACCCCTTGAATCAACCACCCCACCCCTGGTGTCATCAACTTGGCCCTCCACCTGAATTTCACCAGTGTGCTAACCCTAAGCAAGGCACTAAAACACTTACTACCCATAACTTGGGTTGCCACCTTTTTTCACTCATAATAGCAGCCTCTGGGTTGGCTGTGAGCCCTGATGTCACAGAGATATGGGTGCATGGAGCATGGAAATGAGTAGGCCAGAGATGGGGCTGTGGTTATAAAGGGTAATCAGCAGCATAGAGGATCAGTGAAGGGAGAGATTTATTTTTTTTACCAGTGAATTTGACCCTAGCTGGTTATTTGCTGGCTAGGCCTGTCAAATACTGGCTAGATGGCAACCCTACCACCCATAACAGGCAGAAAAGCTCAATGTAACGGGTAGAGAAGTGTACTCAAAGCACAGCTAATGCAAGATCAGCAAATGGAACTAAGAGACAGAAAACTACAATACATTTAGATATGGTTTGTCATAAGGACACTCACTTCTTTGGGGTTTTACCAGCTTTGTCTTTTTAATAACTTTATATAATGAAAAATGGAACTTTATATATATAATTTTTTCTTTTATATAAAGGAAAAAAAGAAAAGCTTTTTTTCAGAAAAAAAAGCACTGGCTCTTTCTGAAAGCTCAGACTCAGGCACAATGCACTGAGATAGCGCCTACACACCAATATTACAACTAAAATAATACATTTGTTGGTTCAAGGATAACATTGGAGATGGCAGTGATTGTTTTGCTATGGTATCAGTGTAATTTAGAAAACTAAATCATAAAAATCATTACAGTATCTCTTTAAATTCCCTCATTGAAAGTTAATGGGTGTTCATAGCTCCACCCACATTTGGGCATACAACAAATATTTTTCATTCAGGTTGACCCTATGACTATGTGAATGTAGTCTGGAAGCTATAAGAGTGACAGCAATTTAAATTTCCCCATTAAAAGTCAATGGGTGAAAGTTGAATGGCTGTTGTTTGCCACTCTCACTTTGGGTCGTCTAATAAATGTTGCTGTTTCATTCGGGGTGACCCCATGATTATGTTATTCAAGTTTGGGGGGTGTAGCTTCAAATCTGTAAGTGTGGCAAAAAGGCGGGGCGGGATCACTTAGAAAACCATAAGCAACCTGCTCTGCTATATGATGAAGAAGTGTGGAGAGTTTGAGTGTTGTACCCCAAAAACTGCAGAAGGGGTAGTGTTTCAAAAATTGGGGGAGCTAAGAATAATAAGAAGTGGATTTTTCAACCCAACATAATAAAATCCAAGCCTCACAGAACAATAGTGTTTGGCTGCCAGAGTCAGTGACCCCCAATTAAAACCAGGGAAGAAGCAGAGGAAGGCAGCAACTAGTAGTAACTAGGAAAAATAAAATATGAATACATTTTCCCATTAGCACCATAGCTGGTTGGCAATCAGTGTACCAATGTACTGCAGAGAGCTCTGACAAAGAATTGGGAACAGAATACTCAATATACAGTAAAAGCTCACTGAACGGAATAACTATTCAAATTGATGTCTTAATTAATTAAAAACGTGGTGCAAATAAAAAGGTGATATGGCATAAGAAACATCAAAAGTGCAGGAAAAGTATCAGATAATTGATATCATATATATATATATATATATATATATATATACACAGTTATAGGACCCGTTATCCTAAATGCTCAGGACCAAGGGTTTTCCAGATAAGGGGTCTTTCTGTAATTTAGATCTTCATACCTTAAGTCTACTAAAAAATGGGATCAAGTACAGGTATAGGACCCATTTTCCAGAATGCTTGGGACCAAGGCTATTCCGGATAAGGGGTCTTTCCGTAATTTGGATCTCCATACCTTAAGTCTACTAAAAAATCAATAAAACATTAATTAATATTAATATGATGGTTTTGCATTCAAAAAGGATTAATTATATCTTATTTGTGATCAATTACAAGGTACTGTTTTATTACTACAGAGAAAAAGCAAATCAGTTTTAAAATTCTGAACCATTTGATAAAAATGGAGTCTATGGGAGACAGGCGTTCCCGGATAACGGGTTTGCGGATAACGGATCCCATACCTGTACAAGGTACTGTTTTATTATTACACAGAAAAAGAAAATCAGTTTTAAAAATTGGTTTAAAATGGAGTCTATGGGAGACAGGCTTTCCGTAATTTGGACCTTTCTGGATAACGAGTTTTCGGATAAGGGATCCCATACCTGTATATGTTCCCTTTTATAACTTTTTCTTTGAGCCACCATTTAAAAAATGAAAAATTTGAACAGGCTAAATAGTTAAAATTTTGCCTAGGAGAAGCTCCCATTGATTTGTACAAGGCCTTGAAAGCTTTTAGATACAGAAGTTTTACATTCAAGTTTTTTTGCACATAATAAATATCAAAAATGTATTTTTTAAACTATTATTTAAATTCATGATTTTTAGAGCAAAAAAACTTGAATCACTGTTAAAAAAGATAAAAAAGAACGCTGATAAATAACCCCCCTTATTGTCACATGCATCTAAAATAACCTAGAGATACTGACACCAGAAATTAAATGTTTTTTTTACATCTATCATAACATTGTCTTTGCAAGAACTTTATAATTTTGCCATAAAAGTATTTGCCTGATGCTTTTACATTACCGGTCTGATCCCCTGTGTTCCTCAAAGAGGGGCGGCCATATTTGTCTGTTAGCATTGGAAGCTATAACTGACAGGCTGAGAAGGGACAGTAAGGTTGGCAAAACAGTCAGGTTTATGAACTTCAAGTAACGATTACTTACAAAAGCAAACACGTCAGCAAAAAACCGTCAACACGACCTATAGGTAGCCTTTTATGTATATTCATATTTTGAAAAGTCGTTTTTCGTGTCAGTATCACTTAAGGAATAAATAACGTGCATTAATAGCATAACACAAATACATATAAGAGATTAATTTTGAGATTATCTGAGGGAAAGACTTGTCTCCCTCTATTTAAATGACTAAATTCCATTTCCATTTCTCTTTATTTGTAATGAAGTTCATTCAGTTGCTGCACTTTAACCTTCAAATTGAGCCTGCCATCGAAATTAGAAAAAAAGCTAAAAGCTGTGAAATTTAGGAATACTATCTCCCATAAAAATGAACAGTGCTTTGTGCCATGATGATCCAATTTATAGAAAGGCCTATCATCTGGAAAACCCACTACCTGAGCACTCTGGATACTAAATCCTATATCTGTATTGTACTGTAAAGTATAACTCAAACAGAAAGGGAGCTTAAAGAGATTCTATCATGTGAAAAGGTTTTTTTCTAAACACTCCTGCAGAATCCCACATTAAAATTCCTTTTTTAAAAGAGCAAGAATAATTTTCTATATTTATATAGACGTGTTCTTAGTTTCCCAGGAGCCGTGTAATTTGTGCTCTGATAAACTTCAGTTACTCTTTACTGCTGAAATGAAGCAAAAGAAGGGCACTATGGTAGAATAAAAAATATTTTATTTCATTGGCCTGTATCTTTTCTGCCTTTGACCAACACCCCCCCCAAATATATTAGGGGATAAAACGTATTTTGTTGTACTAGAGAGCCCTGCTATCACCTAGGGGCAGATTTACCAATGGTTGTACAGGTATAGAACCCGTTAGCCAGAATGCTCGGGATCAAGGGTATTCTGGATAAGGGGTCTTTCCGTAATTTGGATCTCCATACCTTACGTCTACTAAAAAATCAATAAAAATTAATTAAACCCAATAGGATTGTTTTGCATCCAATAAGGATTATTTATATCTTAATTGGGATCAGTCACAAGGTACTGTTTTATTACTACAGAGAAAATGGAAATCAGTTTTAAAATTCTGAATTATTTGATTTAAATGGAGTCTATGGGAGACGGGCTTTCCATAATTCGGAGCTTTCTGGATAAGGGGTTTCCGGATAAGGGATCCCATACCTGTATGTTTTTCAGCAATTTGTATTATTTTCCTACTAAAAGTCAAATGTTTTCTATTTATAAAGGAACATGTATGACCACTTATTATGCGTCTAAACTGAAAAATGTGAAAGTAAAAAATACGCCATATTAAGCTGTTAAGATCATGTAGAAGTCAGTGGCCTTCTTACTACTTTAGTGATGTAATGTTTACGACTCAAGGTATCCACATATTTTTTATGCATTGGGCCAACTGTGCTTTTTGTTGTTGTTGTTGCAGGTTTTAATAAAAAAAGAAACATTTGTGATATTATTTTTTAATTTATTTTTAGAGAAGGAAAGGCTAAGTCACTTGGGGGTGCCAAAATCTTAGGCACCCCAAGTGACTTAAATCGCTTACCTCGTACCCCGGGCTGGTGCCCCTGTACGGAGAGAACAGCACCAGCCCGTGGTACCTGTAGCAATGCGCTTCCTTCTTCTGTATTTGCGCTGCCGGCAAAATCTCTGGGCCGGCGCATGCGCAGCAGAGTGATAAGGCGACTTCTATATTTAGATTTGGCTTTTCACTCTACTGCGCAAGCGCATGAATACGGAAGAGGAAGCGCTCGCAGCTACCCCGGGCTGGTGCGGTTCTCTCCTAAAGAGGGCACCAGCCCGGGGTACAAGGTAAGCGATTAAAGTCACTTGGGGGTGCCTAACATTTTGGCACCCCCAAGTGACTTAGCCTTTCCTTCTTTTTTAATTTGTAAATTTAGTCGTGAAAAACCTATAAAAATAACCAAATCTGAATTTCAATAAATCTGCCCCTTAATTAATTTATATCAGGGATCTCACAGGAACCCCGGCAGGAAGCACCTCACAATATGATCCAGTGTTTATAAGTGTGCAGCACCCATTATATATTGGTGTCACATTTCGCTTTGACGAAAAATGATGCGAAACTTTTAAAAGATTCACAAAACAATGGAAAATTTATGAAACACAGAAATAGCGTGCATCAAAAAATTATGCGTGGCCTAAAAATTTCTTGCATGCAACAATTGTTCTTGACATGCACCATCTTTTGATGCGCAGAATTTTTTCAGCACACAAAATTTTATCCGACGCACGACTTTTTTTTGTCGCATGGCGAATTTTTACATGCCAAATTTTTGTTTTGCAAAACAATCAGCCAATGGCAAAATGTGAAAATTTGTCGCGAATCCATGCCTACACTACAAGTAAATAAAATGACTTGATTTGGCTTAATCCCTATCTACACATTAATATTACAAATTCATCTATTTATCATCACTGCCTTGCCTTTTCCCTTTACAATTTATAGTGTTAATTACATTCTATAGTGTCAGTTCTGTTTAAATAATAACGACTGCTCTGCATCCCATTCTAGTCAAATAACCCCAAGATACTGAGAATGCCTTATGCTATTGCATCTCATATCCTATTGTATTTGAACTAACTGGCATCACAATGGATGTTTAGCTAAATACCAGTACCATGTCAAAAGAGTGACTTTTCTTAACATTTCTGTGTCTGTTGATCCAGAACCTAAAAATAAATTTTGTAAACTACTACAAAAACTTTTTCGCAACAATTGCCCTATTTTATATTGGAAAGGTTTTCAGTCTGTAGCCTGTAGAGAGCTAGGAATGGCATTCCTAAACTTCTGTTAATGTTCTTGTGAAAGAACAAACTTCTGTTATCTGCTGTGCAACCTGCGTTTTTCTCCTTTTTAAGCTTTACTGGCTAACCCCCATGGCTACACAGCAGCTTTTGTATATAAACTATAGTAGTGCTTCTGTAACAAACACTCAAATGTTACCAGTGCAGGGCAACAGTACATTATACTTTAGTTACTTTAAAACACTTTCATTTTGGTGTTACTGTTCCTTTAAGTGTGACATCACAATGGATGTTTTGTTAACTGAGAGATTCCAGTGAGTGTGTGACATCACAATGCATGTTTGGATCAGTCAGGAGAGAATCCAGACTTTACCATTTACATTTAGACTTCCGTTGGAGACAGACAGTAGAACCTTTTGGGGTTTTACTGTTAGTCTTCGGCGGTAGTTTTTTTGTATTTAACATGGCCAGAGGAAAACAAACCTTTTGGAATTTTCTATTATTTATTCTATTAATAACACTTTGCAAAGGATCAGGTATGTTTGTTTTAACATTTTATTCCAGTAAATATTTTAGTGTAATCTATTTTTCTCTGTATTATTATAAAGGTCTTGAGTTTTATGGCAAATCAGGTTTCATAGTGTCAGTTCTATTAGATTTGAATTCTGATCATTACATTTCATATACTGTATATATTATTTTGCATTTTGGCTAACCTTTGTAGAGGAGCAGGTATAATATTACTACAGGTAAAGTCTTCTAAAAAAAAATGTAAAAATTTGTTAAACCCAATATGATTGTTTGCCTCCATTAAGGATTAATTATATTTTATTCAAGGTCAAGTACAAAGTACTGTTTTTTTATCAGAGAAAAAGTAAATAGTTTTTAAAATTTGAAATATTTGATTAAAATAGTGTCCATGCAAGATGGCCTTTCTGTAAATCAGAACATTCTGGATAACAGGTTTCCAGATAAACGATTCCATATTGTGCTGCCATATATTTGTTGCAAATGTATCTTACTCTGTAAGAAGTTATTAAGATTGTTCTTCTGACAGACAGTAACATTTTTGTAATTTACTGTTAATCTTCAGCTGTAGATATTTTTTTTAATTAATTTTTTATTCAATATGGCAAAAAAAAAAAATAGAACTCTGGTATTTTATACTATTAATCTTGTTAGCAAACCTTTGTAGAGTAGCAGGTGTTTTTTTTTAACTTTCCAGGATAATAGATTATCCAGATAATGCAACCCATACCTGTATTATGCTGCCATATAAAATAAAAAAATATTTTCATTTATTTAATTACTGCTCCTTTAAAATCATGTTAATCATAATTCTGCTAAATCATAAAACTGAATAATGTCATTTTTTAATATACACTTCCCATTAGTTATGTTATGTGGCATTCACTGATTTTTATTTTTTAATTTAGCTACAAAAAAACATGCTACAGATGTAACAACTGAAACAAGCATTGAAGAAAGCTCAGACATAGAAAGTAAGTATAATCTCGTTTTTTTACACACTTAACCCACATTTACCAGCCACATTTAAATAAATATATATATGCAGTGCTATATATATATATATATATATATATATATATATATATATATATACACAAATTAGTGATGAGCAAATCTGTCCCATTTGGCTTTGCCGAAAAATTAAAGAATCTACGTGCAACTTTTTGTTAAAGCAAAAAACAATGGCCATTTTTTCATGGCTACTGCGCAACTTTTTTTTTACACAAGCTGTGTTTTTTCTCTTCAATTGCATTACAATCAGTGGGCATTTTTTCTCAAGTCTTTTTTTTTACTCCAAATACGTTTAGAGATAGGCTTTTCTGCACTGTTTTCTCATTTTTTTTCTGTAAATTTTTGACAGATTTGTGAAAACATTTGCCAATCGCTGGCAAAAAAATGTGTTCATCAATATATATATATGTATATATAGTGTCTATTATATATAGTGCTGTGTGCACTAGTAGTATTTTATAAATAGAGCTATACATACTGACCAGATCAATCACTAATATAACTGCAACTATTGATCTGGTTACTGTAGATTACTAAACAATGTTACATGTGTTTCTACATCCTTTCTGAAGAATTATGTATAGTGATGAGCGAATCTGTCCTATTTCGCTTCGCAAAAAAAATTGCGAATCTTTAAAAAGATTAGCGAAACGGCGAAAATGACGCACGTCAAAAAAAAAATTGTCGCCCGTGGCTATTCTTTTGACGCCCGCGACTACTCTTTTTTGATGCGCGACTATTCTTTTGACGTGGCCGACAATTTTTGGACGCGCAGCGAATTTTTTCATCTGTTTCATGAAACAATCCGCCAATGGCGAAACACAGAAATTCGCCGCAAAGCCATGCCTGGCGAAACATTTAGCCCATCACTAATTATGGACCAAATGAGGAACAAAACATTGGGCACATAATTATAAATATAAAATTTGTATATATATATTTCTTACATAAGGGAGTGCTGGCCCAGTCATCTTCTCTTATAACCATTTCTGACCTTTACGTCCTGCATTTTGTTTGTCGAACATGGGCAACAAGCATATTGTCCTTGTGTGTGCATGCCTATATATATATTCAGAATGTTTCTTGTTTAAAGGGGTAGTTCTTGTTCATGTTAACATTTAGTATGTTATAGAATGGGCTGTTCTTAGTACATTTTTAATTGGTCTTAATTTTTTATAGTTTGTTTAATTATCTGCTTTCAAATGGGGGTCACAGACCCCAGAAGCCCAAAAACTATTGTTCTGCTGGCTAGAATTTTATTGTTATTTCTACTTTTAATTACTTATATTTCCATTTAGACCCTTCTCTATTTATATTTCAGTCTCTCTTTCAAACCACGTTAAACCTAAGTTAAATTAAACCCTAGCAACCAGATAGCTGCTGAAATTTAAAACTGGAGAGATGCCATACAAAAAGCTAAATAATTAAAAAAACGCAAATAAAAACGAAGACCAATTGCAACTAGTCTCAGAACAGCATTCTCAACACAACACTAAAAATTAAAGACAACCCCTTTAATGTCATAAAATTAAACTTTACTTAAGCCCATTTGTCACAATCAGTGATTTTATCTATTCCACCACATACCATCTTGTGGGTCAGTACCTAAGAATGCTTGATAAATATGGAGAAATGGATACTTTTTTAAATTTTAAAAATAGATTGTGGCAGTGTTATTTTGTATTTGATGATTTTAAAGGCACGTGTTTATAAAAGATCTCAAATGGGTTAATCATAATTGTTTTAAGTGAATGTAAAAAGCTCCATTGCGATCCCCATTTATCTATTCATTGTCAAGCAAGTTAAAATCATGTAATAAACGTGGCTGGGCTGGGGCAACATTTCCACAACGATACTGCATAGGAGGTAACCAAACACGCATCAGATATTCTTGAGGTGTAACATTTTTTATTTCTTACATTAGGAATAATCAAGGATTTTTTGAAACAGTCTGAAGATGTTACTGGGAAAACCACATCTGTGCAAAGTAAGATTTAAGCGATGTTTTATATTTTCACTTTTGATTGGAGATTTTTTAAAGTGAAAAGCTCCATCGAGATCCCCATTTTTCTATCTATTGTCAAGCAAGTTAAAATCATGTAAATAACACATATCAGATATTCTTGAGGTATAACATAACATTCATTTTTTTTCCTTACATTAGGTATAACTAAGGATTATGTCAAAAAATATGAAGATGTTACTGGGAAAACGACACCTGTGGAAAGTAAGATTTAAGTGATGTTTTATATTTTCACTTTTGATTGGAGGAGATTTTATCAGTAACATACCCAGCAACACAGGAAGGGGTAGTGTTATAATATGAGCAGATTCCTCCCTTCTAATAACCAAGTGCAACCAGAGAGAATATTACATTCCTTCATTCATGGTTGCTGTTGCTTAATGAACCAGAGCATATTGTATGTGCATAAACATTTTACATTTCTTATATCTCTGTAATAATAAAGCAGTACAGGTATAGGACCTGTTATCCAGAATGCTCGGGAACAAGGGTATTCCGGATAATGGGTCTTTCTGTAATTTGGATCTCCATACCTTAAATCTACTAAAAAATCATTTAAACAGTAAATAACCCCAATAGGATTGTTTTGCCTCCAATAAGGATTATTATTATCTTAGTTAGGATCAATTACAAGGTACTGTCTTATTACTACAGAGAAAAAGCATATCAGTTTTAAAATTCTGAACTATTTGATTAAAATGGAGTCTATGGGAGACAGCCTTTCCGTAATTCGGAGCTTTCTGAATAACGGGTTTCCAGATAAGGGATCGCATACCTGTACTTTCTAGTTGATCATAACTAAGCTGCATGAATCCAAAATTGTGCAAAACAATCTTATTGGGTTTACTCCATGTTTAAATGATTTTTTACCAGAAATAAATTATAATAAACCAAATTACAGGAATAATCCCTTATCCTAAAAACCTCAGGTCTCAAGCAGCATTCGAGATTATAGATCCTATACTGATACTATACCTCCCATTGTAGTCTGTAAACCAATTTAGTTTTTCTACATTTTAGTTAAGCTCAGCCAAATCAGGTGAACTCTATGTACCCATCTATTTGGCTTTCCTCTATATAGTAATGATATCACTAATTAATCATTTCATGTGGCAGGATAGTGATCATTTGCCCTGGTCTAATAACACACAGCAAGAGATTTGTACTGTGTCACTATATATATTGCATGATAGAGATATTCTAAAGTTAAGAATGTTTTATTATTTTTCAGTTTCAAACACAGAAGATGACAGTGACACATATTTCGATGAAACTGAAAAAAGCATAATTAAGGAAAGAAGGATTCAAGGTATGTGTTTATTTATTGATTTTAATTTGAATGGATAAGATTTTTTTCATCATTACACCCAACATTACACCTAACAATACATGATCAGGGTTGTGTAGTAACCTAAATAATGCGTGCCCTGGTCTAGTAACCCAAAGCAATAGACTGGAGGATTATATATTCATGAAGGAAAGTACATCAGTTGACTAAAAGGTAACTTCTTATTGGTTGCTGTGAGTTTTTACAACGGAGCAAACAGTGCTCCAACCCACTGCACAAGGTGCACAACTGATATCTATTGAAACCTGAATGTTTCATACATAAACTTCCAATTATCATGTTTATGTAAATTACATTGGGTTAAGACTAAAAAATACTTTTTTCACAATGTAATAATAATAATATTGTAATTATTCCTGCTTAGTTAACCTATATAATTAATAAGACATACAGACAGATATGCTTGAGCTATTCTTAAGGTATAAATAATCTTTTTTTCTATTTATTTAATTCAGATGCAACTAAATCTCCTGAAGACAGCACTGAGGCAAGCAAATATGAAGAAAGTAAGAATAATAACTTGAAGGGATTTTATTAGCAACTTAATTTAATAGGTGTAATGTAGTAAGATTGTCAAATGTTACCTTCCTCTAGCAGCCCACTGTAACCAGATAACTGTATCCCTAAATGTAATGGCACTAGCCCAGCAGACTGCTGTATCATTGCTATGGGTTACTGGGCATAGACTTTGCACCATGTTGCTGCATATAACATGTACTATGGTCATTTCCTGTTTTAGCTCCTAACTTCGATGTTAGCAGCTTATCCTTATTAAAGGGAAAGTATACCAGAGTCAACCTGATGCCTTTGCTCTGTGCAGCATTTCTTTCCTATATCGGAACCATAAAAAAGACCATGTAGCACTGCAAAAAAACAATGACTCTTGAAATATAATTAAATTACATAGCCCTTTTATTTCTTCCCAATTTAGCAACAGATAAACAAGAGGAGGATGTAGAAGTAATAACTAGTGGAGTCGAGAGACGTAAGCGTTTTGCAATTCTACTTTCTTATACACATTACCATTTTAACTGACTAGTAAGCAATCCTTTATTTTAGCAGAGTTAATTTCCATTAACAACAAACCAAGCAACTGGATGAGTTGCAGTATCAAGAATGTTCCTTAAATAGTTTAACAGTTTCCAAACATAGGTGGAAGGTGGAAGCCCTATAAATTATGCTCTCACATCCATAGATGTCCAAAACCTGTATCAGCACTGTATGTAAATGTCCTTGTAGTGCAACAAAAAAAAAAACCCTTTTTGGCCTCAGAAAAAGGCATTAAAAATGTTTGCTATAAGTAATACATGCTTCTGGAATATTTTATAATGAAACATAACATTTTTTCTTTTCTCAAACCAGAAATCGCTAACCAGATGAGCTCCATCATGACAACTACAACAGCAGCACCATCAGAAAAAGGTAAACAAACCTTTCATGTGCCCTGTTTAATTCAACTTATACTTAAAACTATGCATTTGTTGCTTATTAGAACAGTAGGTTGAGCATGCTTTCACTATATTCCTTTTTCTGCAGATTACGCTAAAGATAATCGTGTGTGTGTATGTGTCTTGTCTGTCTGTCTGTGTGTATGTGTGTGTGTCTATTTGTTTGTTTGTGTGTGGGTCTGTCTGCAAGTATAAAAGTGCTCAAAAATCTGAATATATAAGCGGTTTTATGACCACAAGTGCAGCTGCATTCACACAAATTTTTCCAAAGTCAGCTGCACATGAGACCTTATTCTTTAAAAGTACTTGCATTCAAATGTGCAGTTTGCAATTTTATATATTTGCGCGTGGTGGCAATCAGTCCTTCCTGCCTTCAGTTCTGATTGAGCAGTTGCACAACTTTTGACAGTGACTCTGGCGCTACGGCCACCTCCATACCAAGCAGTACTGTAGCCCCAGGGTTCCCTAAGAGCCCTGCATCAATTGGCCTAGCTGCAGCACTATTGTGTCGGATTTATGGCTAAGTGCAAGAGCAAATACAGTGAAACTGCACTTTGCTTACTGTTCTTGCATAAATGGCCCCTATACCGTTCTATTGTGTTCCTTCAAGAAACATACGTATAGGTTAGCAGATGGCTAAACCATAAAATTGCATCATACTGTTTATATTCTAATGGAATATCTGTGCTTGAAATAATCTGGGCCAAAAATAAATATTATTTATTCATATTATTTACATTTACTTTTGTATGTCTGTTTACTTGGAAATAAAGTATAGTCAAATTTCAAAAAATTAACTTGTACAAATGCTTTGTAGTAAGGATTTGCCTAATAATATTATTTCTATACAGAGAAAATCCTAATGATGGTAGAAGACTTGGAGAGCAACAATCAAATGAATCTGATTATCATTTGTTCAGTCCTGGGAAGTGGATTTTTAATAGTGATTGCCATATTGCTGTGCATAGCAAGGTCCCTTTCAAAATTATCCAGGTATTATTTTAAGTGTTTTCTTAATTTGCTGTTGTTGAGAAGCTTGCTCTGGTACTAATATGCTTTTTTCTTTTCTTGATAATTCTAGAGAAAAGGACCAACTGTCTGAGGCAGAACAAGGTAAATAAGTTTAGCAAATATATAAATATATTGAACAAGTATGGAATCTATTATTTTGAATACATAAGGGGTATTTTTAGAATATAGAATACCATACCTTTAAATGACATTTAAAAAAAAAATGGGATTTAAAGTTACTTCCTTATTATTAAAGAATTGGTTTTAGCTCTATAATTCTAAGCAATGTTTAAGAGCCGTGAAATATAAAGATATCAATACCCGTGTTGTTTGCTCTTGCAGGAAATTTATAATGACTTAATTATGGAACATCACATCAGAAATTAAAATCCACAGAAATGCATTTTATGTTTAAAAACCCTCCATTACCCCCCTCAGTGTAGTGTTACACCAATCGTAAATACAGTTATAATTTGGAAGACACAGAGTGTAACAATGGGCTGAGGGGTGGTGGTGCAATGCAACAATAGGATCAAATATAAAAATAATACACTAGCCGATTATTGCATTGCAATGACCCCAAATCCCAGACTAGGACATGTATAACATCTGACCTAAATCCGAATGTACTGCTGGGTGAGGGGGTGGGTATGTGGGCGGGGGAGGGTTTTAAAAATGCTCCTCTGATGGATATTAATATCAGATACTGACAAGACACTTCTAGTGAAAGTCACATCGAATCATTGAATGCTATCAAAGCTCATAAGCTTCTCGAATCGGTAAGTTCTTATTATTATTTTTAATATTTTACAAGTAGAAAGTTGTCTGATAGAGAACTGTGGGTAGAAAAACAAATGAATTTGCACTATAACACAAGGGCAAGGAAAAGTGAATGAGCATAGCAATTTTATTTTTAAATCGAGACCCCCTTAAGGTGGCCATACACGTTAAGATCCGCTCGCTTGGCGAGGTCGCCAAGAAAGCAGATCTTCTACCGATATCTCGTTGCGGTCCCCCGATCCTACTGAATTTTTTAAACTGCCCGATCGATATCTGGCCGATTTTAGGCCAGATAACAGTTGGGCAGGCCCATTGTTGCTGCCCCTACATGGGCCGATAACCTGGCGAATCGGTCTAAGAGACCGATATCAGCAGCTACAATCGGCCTGTGTATGGCCACCTTTTGTTTTTTCCCGCAACCGGTGCTCCCTTTGTTCCCCTTAGACTTTACGCGTGTGCAGCACAGTAAAAGTTTGGGAATACACTGTGCGTGCGTGGAGTCTGACTTGTTAATTTTACCCTTATCTTTTGCTTACATCTAAAAACTGTGTATTTGCTGATGAGATTATTGAATGAGGTACTTTGAGCTTCCGTTTTGTGGTTGGATCACAGATTTTGTTATTTAATGAATTTGTACATTTTTGAGATTTTATTGGATTTTAGGCAATTTTCCAAAATTTTACCAAAACCATTAACTTTAAGAAAGCTTTCCGTGCAGTTTGGCAGTTCAGAGCAAAAAAACGTATTTACTTATTTTAGATTTGTCAGAAAGTGTACTTCTCAAAAATGTATGGTTGCGTGGGGGTAAACGTAGCATTAGTGGACTTTTTGACCTTGAAATCTGAAATATGCAGATTTCTAGATGTTGCTTTGGAAATTCCATAGTGTACTGCTGGGAGTTTTTGTCAGAAATCATAAAACTATAAATATTTGCCATGTTCGAGAGGCAAGGAACTTTCTCAATCAGTTGTACTTTGACATATTAAATAAATTATGCTTCTGATATCCATATATGTAATAACCAAATCTGCAACCACTTTTGAGAGCTGAAATAAACGTACAACCCACATTCCGACATCCTGACATGTACTTAATAAATGGTTCTTTATTTGTTCTTACACAGATCAATACAAAAGACTTCACCAACTGCTTGTATGGGCAGTGCTATAGGATGAAGGCACCAAGATTCCAAGATCTAGAAAGGAACTGTATTAGTGTGAGTGATCACACAGCGACTATACAGGCGATAATGCTGGTGCCAATTTTATGAAGTTACTTGTTATTCCTTCCAGGAAATAAATAAAATTAACTTTTGTTCAGTATGCATTGTGGTGTATTCAAATCATTTTAGGGTATTTGAGAATAGGGCGTGTGAATTCCTCACAACAAAATCATATTGTATATTCTTTTCCAAATATACAGCGATGCATATTTTGACTAAAGGGATCAGGCATATTAATGTTAAAAATGCTGTCATCTTCTTTATAAGAAGCAACGGGTTGGGTTTTTTCCACATATTATTTTTTTAAAAATTGACCTACCTGTTCCCCTTAGGAGGTAGTAACTGGTCAAAAATCCATTAGCACTTCCAGTGAAAAAAACTCATTACAAAAAATTGGTATTGCACATAAAAACACTATTTATAATAACACTAGCATAGGAACGGTCCAAATAAATAAAACATCTCAGATAAGTTGCCCGTGCTTAATGAGATAACCTCCCTCCCTAGACTGACATTGCTGTCCAATTATACAGTACATATGTCTGACTTTGCCTGTCCAACTGATGCATGGGCACCAAGACTAAGGTGGAAAACCCTAATAGGAACAGTATAACAATATCAAATATATAATGCTAATAAGCAGTTCAGTCTAGGAAAGTCATGCATTACATCACGTTACCAACACATGCATTTATTTATCAATTTTTGAGTTTGTGAATTTTAAAGTTTTTTCACGAGTGTTTGCTAACTTATTTTAAAAAATTCAAATGTCGTATGAATAAAAAAAAAATCAAATACCTCGGAATCTGTGAGTTTACAAACTTGAAAAACTCGAAAAGTGGCTTGATTTTTGCCTACGACAACTCCCATTGACTACTACATAAACTCGCAAGCGTTTAGATGCCAGTTTTACATTCAAATTATCTGATTATTTGCACTTAATAAATATTGAACATTCAAGTTGGGAGTTTTACCGCGAAAAAAGTTGAACTTTGATAAATCATCTCTATATCTGTTATCCAGGATGAGGCATCGGGTCACATTTACCAAGGTGCAAATTTTTGCCTCTGGAAGCTTCACCACACTTCATGTAACTACTTCAAGTGGTAATTCGTAACGAATACGCAATTTTTCGTCAGTGATTTTTTCTAGCGTGTACTTTTTCTGGCGAATTTTCTCAAGCGGTGCTATCTCTAGCGTATGTGAGCTAGTGTTAATTGAAATCACTGGCTATATACAGGACAAATGTGTGTATTTATTAATGATGCTGCTGAACTTGGTGAAAGTGGCCAATTAATTTTCTAAATGTCCATGGAACCAAAAGGAAGACTAACTCTCTTATCAGCTGCAGTAAGAACAAAGTCAGACGCAGAAAAAAATATTGTTACAGTTTAACAACATTAACAAGCAATTTCTAACAAACCGCACACAAGGGTTGACATTTCTGAGGGCATTAATACCTGGACAAACAGTATAGATATGTTTAAGACTTTAATGAACCACAAACAATTAACAGGTTACGATAATATTATTTATTTATAATTTAAGCATTTAAAAAAACACACACAATGAATCTTTGTGGGAGGAAGGCAGTCAGCATGTGTGAAATGCAGTCAGTAACAATACAGGAGGGGTTAAATAAGGTGGAGTCAAATATGTTTTACATTTACAGCTTATAGAAAGAATACCACTTTAAATAGGAACAAACGCATGTGAATATGACGTCAGGATTCCATGTCACACTGACACTTTGCGGATCTAGTTTTATCAATTTACAAGTCAGAACCAGGCGAAATAGACTGACAAAAAGGGGAACGAAGAGAAAATTTTACCATTGATAATTTACTGAAATTTTGCTTCTTCACCTGAGCGTAAATTCGCCAGCCGAAACTGCGCTAAAGTTATCTACCGCTTAAAGTTCTCCATTGCCTTTTGGTAAATCGCTGCGAATGAACTGGCAATTGTCTTTTCTGTGAATTTTTGCCAGAAAAGACAATTAGCCCTTTAGTAAATGTGCCCCATTGTCTCTTATTTCTATTACAGTACATCAGATGATGGCAGAAAATTAGAGGGTCACTTAAGACTGCAAGTTCAGTTGTGCAAATGTTCCCTTATTAATTACATGAAAAAATACCCTTCATTAAAGTGACTTCTTTCAAATGGGATATGATGCTCTTGCACTCAGCAGTGCTCAGTCCGTGCCTCCTCCTGTTCAGAATTAAGAGCAGTGCGCCTATTGAAACCCTGAAGCTGACGGCTCCCATAGCTGCCAGTTGACTAATCACACTTATTTCTAAAGAATCACGCAAACACATCCTTTCCACTGTGATTGGCAGAAGTGATGTCGGCAGCATCTGATGTGTTAAAAAGTTGCATGTTTTAACACATCAGCCACAATTGTCAGGCGCACTTACAGTATCCCTTGTGACCACAATTATGGGATGTTTGCTTTTTCGCTGAGGGAAAAGAATGTGACTTGCGTTTAAAATTGCATCTAATTCACTTGTAAACGTTTGGGTTGGATCCAATACCAGTACCTTTCCGTTATGCACTTTTAAAGAGATTTTGCCCTATGTGCTCTCCCTTCTTTCTTTTTATACTATAGATTTTCACAAACCTCACTTTTAAAGCCGAGAAGGTTTAATTAATATATACGGAAAAATTACTTAAAATAACATTTTCATTCCACTTGAACTCTATATATGCTGTGTAGATCATAGAATCTAACCATGTTTTTTTCCACCTTGTGAAAATGTGTTGCTATGCATTAATGAAGTTCAACTGAAGTGTAATTATAAACAGTCAATACTTTGTGAGGAAAAATTCCCCCTCAATATATTGAATTTACAATTTTATCTTTTCATCTTTTGCCCAGTTGTGGCAAATGCTTTCCTTTACTTCACAGAATCCCTCCCTCCCTCTTCTTTCTGTCTGCAGCTTCTTTGCCCCTAAGCTGATTTCTCTCTATAATTCTATCTGTTTCAATGTTGTCTCTTTTCCTGTTTCTGCTGATCCCCCCACAGTGAGAATCAGGTACTTTCCTCATACTGGAAGACACTCTTATGCAAATTCTTTTTTTTTTACATAAGAAAAAAAAACACTTTATTTAACTTTAGTGCAATAACTGCTATGTCTAACCAGGCCAGACTGGTAACAGATTGCTCGACCGCATCCCTCTTTGCTGCTGCCCCAGCACAGGTGGCTGCAGACTGCAGGGAATAGGAGCAGTGTGAATAGGATTGCCTGGGTGTCCGGGTAACAACTGCCTGTCTATATTTCCATGCTACGATAGAGAATGATGTGACCAATAACCTTCATAGTCCCACCCCTTGAATCAACCACCCCACCCCTGGTGTCATCAACTTGGCCCCCTACCTGAATTTTACCAGTGTGCTAACCCTAAGCATAAAGCACTAAAACACTTACTACCCATAACTTGGGTTGCCACCTTTTTCACTCATAATAGCAGCCTTTGGGTTGGGTGTGGGCCCTTATGTCACAGAGATATGGGTGCATGGAGCATGGAAATGGGTAGGCCAGAGATGGGGCTGTGGTTATAATGGGTAATCAGCAGCATAGAGGATCAGTGAAGGCAGAGATTTATTTTTATTTACCAGTGAATTTGACCCTAGCTGGTTATTTGCTGGCTAGGCCTGTCAAATACTGGCTAGATGGCAACCCTACCACCCATAACAGGCAGAAAAGCTCAATGTAACGGGTAGAGAAGCGTACTGAAAGCACAGCTAATGCAAGATCAGCAAATGGAACTAAGAGACAGAAAACTACAATACATTTAGATATGGTTTGTCATAAGGACACTCACTTCTTTGGGGTTTTACCAGCTTTGTCTTTTTAATAACTTTATATAATGAAAAATGGAACTTTATATATATAATTTTTTCTTTTATATAAAGGAAAAAAAGAAAAGCTTTTTTTCAGAAAGCTCACTCAGGCACAATGCACTGAGATAGCGCCTACACAAAAATATTACAACTAAAATAATACATTTGTTGGTTCAAGAATAACATTGGAGATGGCAGTGATTGTTTTGCTATGTAAACAGTGTAATTTAGAAAACTAAATCATAAAAATCATTAGAGTATCTCTTTTAATTCCCTCATTGAAAGTTAATGGGTGTTCATAGCTCCACCCACATTTGGGCATCCAACAAATATTTTTCATTCAGGTTGACCCTATGACTATGTGAATGTAGTCTGGAAGCTATAAGAGTGACAGCAATTTAAATTTCCCCATTAAAAGTCAATGGGTGAAAGTTGAATGGCTGTTGTTTGCCACTCTCACTTTGGGTCGTCTAATAAATGTTGCTGTTTCATTCGGGGTGACCCCATGATTATGTTATTCAAGTTTGGGGGGTGTAGCTTCAAATCTGTAAGTGTGGCAAAAAGACGGGGGTGGGATCACTTAGAAAACCATAAGCAACCTGCTCTGCTATATGATGAAGAAGTGTGGAGAGTTTGAGTGTTGTACCCCAAAAACTACATGGGTAGTGTTTCAAAAATGGGGGAGCTAAGAATAATAAGAAGTTGATTTTTCAACCCAACGTAATAAAATCCAAGCCTCACAGAACAATAGTGTTTGGCTGCCAGAGTCAGTGACCCCCAATTAAAACCAGGGAAGAAGCAGAGGAAGGCAGCAACTAGGAGTAACTAGGAAAAATAAAATATGTATACATTTTCCCATTAACACCATAGCTGGTTGGCAATCAGTGTACCAATGTACTGCAGAGAGCTCTGACAAAGAATTGGGAACAGAATACTCAATATACAGTAAAAGCTCACTGAACGGAATAACTATTCAAATTGATGTCTTAATTAATTAAAAACGTGGTGCAAATAAAAAGGTGATATGAAGAAACATCAAAAGTGCAAGAAAAGTATATGTTCAGGATGAATACCTAATCATCAAATAATTGATATCATATATATATATATATATACATACACACACACACAGGTATAGGACCCGTTATCCTGAATGCTCAGGACCAAGGGTTTTCCAGATAAGGGGTCTTTCCGTAATTTAGATCTTCATACCTTAAGTCTACTAAAAAATCAATAAAACATTAATTAATCCTAATAGGATTGTTTTGCATCCAATAAGGGGTAATTATATCTTGGTTGGGATCAAGTACAAGGTACTGTTTTATTATTACAGAGAAAAAGAAAATCAATTTTAAAAATCGGTTTAAAATGGAGTCTATGGGAGACAGGCTTTCCGTAATTCGGACCTTTCTGGATAATGAGTTTTCGGATAAGGGATCCCATACCTGTATATGTTCCCTTTTATAACTTTTTCTTTGAGCCACCATTTAAAAAATGAAAAATTTGAACAGACTAAATAGTTAAAATTTTGCCTAGGAGAAGCTCCCATTGATTTGTACAAGGCCTTGAAAGCTTTTAGATACAGAAGTTTTACATTCAAGTTTTTTTGCACATAATAAATATCAAAAATGTATTTTTTAAACTATTATTTAAATTCATGATTTTTAGAGCAAAAAAACTTGAATCGCTGTTAAAAAAAAGACAAAAAAGAACGCTGATAAATAACCCCCATTATTGTCACATACATCTAAAATAACCTAGAGATACTGACACCAGAAATTAAATGTTTTTTTTACATCTATCATAACATTGTCTTTGCAAGAACTTTATAATTTTGCCATAGAAGTATTTGCCTGATGCTTTTACATTACCGGTCTGATCCCCTGTGTTCCTCAAAGAGGGGCGGCCATATTTGTCTGTTAGCATTGGAAGCTATAACTGACAGGCTGAGAAGGGACAGTAAGGTTGGCAAAACAGTCAGGTTTATGAACTTCAAGTAACGATTACTTACAAAAGCAAACACGTCAGCAAAAAACCGTCAACACGACCTATAAGTAGCTTTTTATGTATATAAAAGTCGTTTTTTCGTGTCAGTATCACTTAAGGAATAAATAACGTGCATTAATAGCATAACACAAATACATATAAGAGATTAATTTTGAGATTATCTGAGGGAAAGACTCGTCTCCCTCTATTTAAATTACTAAATTCCATTTCTCTTTATTTGTAATGAAGTTCATTCAGTTGCTGCACTTTAACCTTCAAATTGAGCCTGCCATGAAAATTTGAAAAAAAGCTAAAAGCTGTGAAATTTAGGAATACTATCTCCCATAAAAATGAACAGTGCTTTGTGCCATGATGATCCAATTTATAGAAAGGCCTATCATCTGGAAAACCATCTCTCATCCTATTGTATTAAAACCAGCTAAAGGGTAAGTAATGTCAAAAAGAGAAAATATTTTTTTTTACATTTGTGTCTGTTGATTCAGAATCTAGAAATAAACTTTAGAAACTACAAACAAAATTCTTCGCAATAAAAGCTGTATTTTATATTGGAAAGGTTTTTAGTCTGTAGCCCTGTAGAGAGCTAGGAATGGCATTCCTAAAATTCTGTTTCAGTATTCTCAAAATTCTGTTCTTGCGTATGTACGAAACTTCTGCAGAGTGTATCTGTTATCTGCTGTGCAGCCTGTGTTTTTCTCCTTTTTCAGCTTTACTGGCTAACCCCCATGGCTACACAGCGGCTTTTGTATATAAACTATAGTAGTGCTTCTGTAACAAACACTCAAATGTTACCAGTGCAGGGCAACAGTACATTATACTTTAGTTACTTTAAAACACTTTCATTTTGGTGTTACTGTTCCTTTAAGTGTGACATCACAATGCATGTTTTGTTAACTGAGAGATGCCAGTGTGTGACATCACAATGCATGTTTGGTTCAGTCAAAAGGACATTCAGATTGTTTTCATTTTCCATTTAGACTTCCTTGGAGACAGACAGTAAAACCTTTTGTGGGTTTTACTGTTTATCTTCAGCGGTAGTGTTTTAGGAATTCATTTTTTATTCAACATGGCCAGAGGAAATAAATCCTTTTGGTATTTTCTACTACTTATCTTATTACTAAACCTTTGTAAAGAAGCAGGTATGTTTTTTTCTTTTATTCCATAAAATATTTGAATTTAATCTATTTTTCTCAGTATTATTATGCGAAATGGGTGCAAAATTTAATCACAGAAAATTCACAGCCTCATCAAAAAAAGTAGTGGCAAAAATGCTGCTGTTGCTTCAAAAAAAGTTTTGCAGATGCAAACAGGTCAGATTTCCTTATCACTAGTACTCTTATTACAGAGAAAAAGGAAATCTTTTTAAAAATCTGAATTATTTGATTAATATGAAGTCTATGGAAGATGGGCTCCCCGTAATTCGGAACTTTCTAGATAATAGGTTTCCAGATAACTTGTCCTGTACCTGTAAAATGCTACCATAGATATTTTATTTAAATGTATATTTTATGTATTTTATACAAATGTATCTTACTCTGTATTATTGTATATAATTGTTTTCTGTTTTGCTGAACTATTACATTTGATATGGTCAATTCTTTGCATGAGTACATAAAAGCAAAGCTTAAAAGTAGTTTTGGTCCCATTTACTTGCATGGCACCAAGATGCTTATCCAGTGCAGGAAGTGCCACACTTAGGGGCAGATTTACTAATGCACGAACGGACCGAAAGTGTCCGAGTGAGTTTTTTCGTAATGATCGGTATTTTTGCGACTTTTTCGTATTCCACGCAAATGTTTCAGCGCCGTTACGATTTTATCGTATATTTTCTGCGACTTTTTCGTCGCCGTTGCAAAAAAATCGGATTGGTTTTACCACCATTTACAATTGCTCAACACGAAAAAATGGCGACGAAAAAGTCGCAAAATTTTTGTTTCCAATCCGATTTTTTCCCATTCGGGATTCGGATTCGTGGATTAGTAAATGTGCCCCTTAGGCTAATGTCCCACAGGGAGATTTAGTCACTGCGATTTTTAAAGGGGGAGTGCTAGCAACAATTCACTTGTTTTGTCTCTACAAAGAGAAGAATATAAATCGTCAGTACTTAAACGGACAATACTACTTCAAATTGCTTATCGCTCTGAATCACTAGGAGACCCGTTTTTTTGAGCGATTTTACAAAGAATTGTCATTCAAAGCTATTGGAATCACTGAATGTAAAACCCACTGAGCAGAAAGTCACTGTGATTTCCCCATTGCACTGAATGTCATTTTTAATTGTAGTCAGGGAAAATGACACCTGGATTTGTGGAAAATAGAATCGCTTCGTTGTGGAAATCTCTAGTAATCTCTTTTTAGCAAAAGACGAGCGGCTTCTCTCTGGATCTCATTTTTTTTTTAAAAATCGCAGCAACTAAATCTCTCTCTCTTAGCCTTATGCAAAGCTGGGGATCAAATTGTATAGTATAATACTGGGGATATGCCACACTGTGTCTGCAGGGGATAGCTGGATACAAACTGTTAATGTAAAAATACATCTTTTTCATTTTATATTGCTATTACTCTTTTAAAGTGTTATGTTAATCATAAATCTGATAAATAATAAAACTGTCTCAAAACTTTATAACATGCATTTTTTTACATACACTTCCCATTAGTTGTGTAATCATTCATTTATATCTTGTTTAAGACCCAAAATGTTACTTTTATGGTATTCATTGATTTTTATTTTGTAATTCAGCTACAAACACAGATGCTGAAACTGAAGAAAACACAGACATAGAGAGTAAGTGTTATAAAGTCTTGTTTTTTTATTTTATTTGAGATTATTTTTATCAGTTACACACTTAGCAAGATGTGATGGGGGATTTGTAGAAACATGGGCAACATTTGGTTGTTCTAGTAACCCACATTTATCAGTTACATTTAGCAGTTAAATCATTGCAACTGCATTAATCCAGTGATTTAACTAGTGCCTAAGTTTACTGACAAAATGATACCCTATCTATCTAGCTATCTTTATATATAAATATATATATATATATGCAGTGCTATACTTATATATGCATATACACACACGCACACACACACACACACACAGATTTGGCAGTTAACTATAACGATACTGCATAGGAGGAAACCAAAAATGCTTTAGATATGCTTGTGGAATAATGTTAGATTTGTTCTTTAAATCAGGTATAATGGAGAATTATTTGAAGGACTATCAAAATGTTACAGAGAAAAGCACAGTCGTGAAAAGTAAGATTTAAGTGATTTAAAGTTTTTCTTTTGATTGGAGATTACATCAGTAATACACCCATCGACACATAAAGTGGTGATGTTATAATATGAGCAGGTTCCTCTCGTCTAATAACCAAGTACTATACCTCCCATTGTAGTCTGTAAAACTAGAAAAGCGGTATGAATGCATAAGTACGTGACGCAGCGTACGTACGCATTCACGGAGTACTTCTGCATCCCCGGCTTGATCGCGGTCCACCAGAAATCCACAGGGGATCGACTGGTGAACCACAATCGACGTATTGGCCACACCTGCTCTACATAATATTTACATCATTAATTGATTATTCTTTATTCCTGGGTTATAAAAAGTATAAAGTCTATTAGGTTTAATCTACAAATGCCCCCCAGTGCACACAAACCTACCAACATATATAGAAATATATATATAATGCTGGGTGTTAGTTACATAAGAAAAACAACAAATCTATACATATATATGTATTTGTTTTTTTTTTTTATGTAACAAACAACCAGCATTCCTTAATGAAGTTTAAGTGGTAGAATGGCAATCATTAGCCTTGTCTAATAGCCCACAGCAAGAGATGATTCATTGCTATAGGTTGCTGGACCAGGGTAAACTTTGTACCGTGTCACTACATATATTACATGTTCTCAAGTTAAAAATACGTTTTATTGTTTTTAATTCAGCCACAGGGGATGACAGTGATGACAGCGATGCATATGTAGATGAAGATGAAAAAAGAAAAATTGAGAAAGGTAAGATTTGTTATGTTTTTATTTTTTTAAATTTGAATCGATAAGATCTTTTCCAGCATTACACACAACAACATTATGCCTAACAATACATGATCAGGGTTGTGTATAACATGAGCAATGCGTGCCCTAGTAACCCACAGCAATAAACTGGATGATTATATATTTGTGAATGAAAGTGCATCAGGTACCTACTCATTGGTTGCTGTCGGTTATTACAGTGGAGCAAATTGTTATCTGATTTCTATTTATATGACTTTCTAATGCATAAACTTCTGATCTTCATGTTTATGTAAGTTACATTGGCTTAAGGCTAAAAAACAAAGACAAAAAAACAGAAACACGTCTTAAAATTGCAGTTCCAAGCGCCCCCCTGATTGCACTGAATGTTATTGGAAGCCTTCCTGATTATTAATTTCAACTGGTAACATATTTTTTTATTTATTTAATTCAGATACAACTGAAGATCCTGAAGTGGAAGACACCACTGAGGCAAGCGAATTTGAAGAAAGTAAGAATAATAATTTGAAGGATTTTATTAGCATCTCAACTTGATAGATGTAATGCAGTAAGATTGGCAAATGTTGCCTTGGTCTATAGCAGCACGCAGTAACCAGATAACTGTATCCCTAAATGTAATGGCACTAGTCCAGCAGACTATTGTATCATTGCTATGGGTTACTGGGCATAGACTGTGCACCATGTAATAGATTCAATTTCTGTATTTCTTGATAATAGAGAATAGACAAAAAGTATGTTTCGCACGAGCCCTATTTAATAAACTCATATTGAACAAGGGGGTATCCTGCCCTTTAAGAAAACTGTTTATTCATTTTAACCGTAAACAGCAAACTCAATTTTTTTATACATAGCAGAGCTCTTATTTTATGTTTTTCAGGGGACCAGAAAAAAATGGTGCAAAAAATCTGGGAAAATGTAAAATCCGGGAAGTTTGTGTGTTATATATTAGTGGGACCACAAAACAATGGTGTAAAATGCAGAAAAACCTAAAATCATGGGATGTAAAATTGAGGTTTCACTGTACACTGAAACTGATAATTGGGCAGTTAAATATGTACATATGTGCCTGTATCAGAGCCAACCTGATGCCTTTGCTCTGTGCAGCATATCTTTTCTATATGGGGGTCCCATAACAAAAACAATGTAGCACTGCAAAAACCAATGCTGCTTGAGATAATTAAATTAAATAGTGTTTATTTCCTCCCAATTTAGCAACAGATGAAAAAGATGTAGAAAAAACTGCTAATGGAGCTGAGAGAGGTAAGAGGTTTGCCATTCTAGTTTCTTATATGCCTTGCCATTGTAATGATAAGTAAGCTATCCTTCATTTTAGCTGATTTTATTTCTGTTAACAACAAACCAAGCAATTCGATATTTTGCAGTGTGCAGTACCAAGAAAATTCCTGACATAGTTGTATTACTTTTCTAAAGATGGGTGGAAGCTCTATAAATTGTGCTTTCACATCCACAGGTGTCCAAAACCTGTACTAGCATTGTTTGTAAATGTCCTTGTAGTGCAACAATAGAAACAACACAGGTGCTATTAACTGTTGGGCCTCAGAACAAGTAATTTAACATGTTTGTTCCCTAGTTATAAATGTGTCTCTGATATATTATTTTAATAAAACAGTCTTTTTCTTTAACCAGAAATCTCTAATCTGAAGAGCTTCACCATGGCAACTAAAAAAGGTAATCAAACCTTTCATGTGCCCTGTTTAATTCAATATATACCTAAAACTATGCTTGTGTTGCTTATTAGAACAGACGGTTAAGCATGTTTCACCACACTCCCTAGTTTTGCAGCTTATGCTAAACATAAGTGTTTGTGGGTCTGACTGTATGTGTGAAAAGTGCCATACAAAGATTAGACTGAAGACCTTCTAGAGATGATATGCAAAAATGGTGTTTCAGTAGATTAGAGACATATTTGGGCATAAAGGGGTGGGGAACAGAGTAAATGGGTTTAAACTTTCTTTCTCTGTTCCATAGAGTGGCATATAAATTCTGATTATAATGTGTGCAGTTATTGATGTCCTTAAAAAGTCAGCGGATTAACTGCAAGTACAAAAGTGCTCAAATTTCTGATTATATTAAAAGATATAAAGGGGTAATTTATGACAAGTGCAGTTGAGTTCAGACAAATTTTCCCGAAGTCAGCTGCGCATAAAACCCCATTAAAAGTACTTGCATCAAAATGCGTTGTTTGCACTTTAGTTGCACTTGGCGGTGCTTAGCCCTTCCTGCCTTCCGTTCTGAATTGACAACAGTTGCCCAACTTTTGACACAGAGAAACTCTGGAGCTACAGGCGCCTCCAGACCAAGCAGTAGCCCAGGGTTCCCAAAGTGCCTGCATTAATTGGCACAGCTGCAGCAAAAAAATTGAGTGCACACATTACTCTCAACAGGACTCTCAACAGCGCTATTGTGTCTGATTCATGGCAAAGTGCAACAGCAATTGTGTTAATTTTGGCACAACGTCCACAACTGCATCAGATACCATGCCTGCTTACTAACTGAAACAATGTGTAAAATGTGGGAAAACCAATACATTATGTGAAAAAAATTACACCTTGCTTACTGTGCTTACGGCCATACATGAGCTATATACCCTTTTATTGTATTCATTTAAGAAACATAATTATTAGGTATTGAATGATGGATAGCTAAACCGTAACCATGCAACATTTTATTTATATTCTTAAAGAATTTCTGTGCATGAAAATATCCAGACCCAAAATCATATATTATCTACATTATTTACTTTTGTATGTTTATTTATTTGATATAGTATAGTCAAGTTGACACTAACATATACAAATGCTTTGTACTGAGGATTTGTCTAATAATATTTTTTCTATGCAGAGTCAATCCGAGACATCTTAGAAGGCATGGAGAACAGCAATCAAACATTTAGAATTATCACTGCTTCACTCCTGGGAGGTGAAGTTGCTGTGATTTTTATAATAGTTCTGTGGATGGCATGGTTCATTTCAAAAATAGACAGGTATTGTTTTAAGTGTTTTCATCATTTGAGTTTGTGTTGAGAAGCTTGCTCTGGTACTAATATCTTTCTTTTATTTCTTGTGAATTCTAGAGAAAAGGACCAACTGTCTAAGGCAGAACAAGGTAAATATGTTTAGCAAATATACAAAAATGGAATGCGTAAGAGTACTTTTATAATACAGTATAGAATACCCTACCTTCAAATAATATTTAAACATTTCCAGCAACATGTATTCATGTAACTTATTTATGCCCGAGGTACTTACTTAGTATTACAGAATTTGTTTGAGCTTTATAAAGGTATAAAAACCACTGTGTCTGTTTTTACAGGAAATTTATAATGACTCAGACTGCTGAAGTGTATCCTGTAGACGAAGAAATATGTCTGATTAACGGAGGATGAAACCCAGTCAAGCTTGATTGTATTTCATATGGTTACTACTGTTTAGTATCCTCCTCTTTTTATTTATTTAAAGAGTACCTCTCTCTCCACCAAGAGCTTTACAGTAATCCAGCACTAGGTGCAGAGCACATCAGTGGAGGGCACAGGGCAGCCTTATCCTTAAGTTTAATTATCCCTTGTGGCCTATACCCACCAGCGCTTCCTGATTTTTGGGGGACTGAATGACTATGTGCTTCCCCTCCATATCTTATGAATGTAGTGCTGCTGAATGCATTTATGGGGTTGCACCCAGATCTCTACACTTCATCTTGAAGCCCAGAGACCTGCAACAAATTTCAAACTCCAAGGCAAGGCATAAAGTGCAGAAAACTTGGGCAAAAGTGATCATTTTTGTTTTTATTATTTTTGGCATTGATAAAGCCTATCAATTTATCTAAAAAAAATTGTGTCAGTGCTCTGTCTGTTAATTTATAGCCATGAATACTAATGTGGCAAGCACTAATAAGTAACCTTTTTCTATTCGGTTCCATAAGGACCAGCACTGTGACTTCTTGAAGAGTTTAACAATTTCGATTATGATACCTTTTATCAGATTATGGAACGTCACATCAGTAAACAAATCCTCAGAAGTGCATTTCCTGCTTAAAAACCCTCCATTACCCCCCTCAGTCTAATGTTACACCCATCGTAAATACAGTTATAATTTGGAGGACACTGAGTTCTTGGCACACCTGCCTGCCTGATACAATGTAAATACTTTCTCTCTTCCAGATGGATGTAACACTCTTATCTTATTTCAACTGTTGCCAATAAGGGCTGTGACATACGGGGACAACTTGTCAGGGACAACTACTTTCCCCGAAATGCCATCCCACCGGCTAGAATGTAAATCACCGGTGTGATGGCATACGTGGCATTTGGTAGTGTACTGCTGGGAGTTTTTGTCAGAAATCATAAAACTATAAATATTTGCCATGTTCGAGAGGCAAGGAACTTTCTCAATCAGTTGTATTTTCACATATTAAATAAATTATGCTTCTGATATACATCATCATGTCTTTATTGGCACACACGGGCAGATCAAGCCAATCATCCCGTTAACCAAATCTGCAACCACTTTTGAGAGCTGAAATAAATGTACAACCCTCATTCCGACATCCTGACATGTTCCTGCATAAATGGTTCTTTATTTGTTCTTACACAGATCACTACAAAAGACTTCACCAACTGCTTGTATGGGCAGTGCTGTAGGATGAAGGCACCAAGATTCCAAGATCTAGAAAGGAACTGTATTAGTGTGAGTGATCACACAGCGACTATACAGGCAATAATGCTGGTGCCAATTTTATGAAGTTGTTATTTATTTCAGGAAATAAATAAAATAAACTTTTGTTCATTATGCATTGTGGTGTATTCGAATCATTTTAGGGTATTTGAGAATAGGGTGTGTGAATTCCTTTTAAAGGACAATGAAAGGTTAATATAAATTAAGAGTAAGCCTAAAGGCATTCTTTTTAAGTACTTACTGCATATCTAAATTCCCAGATCCCTGCTTGCTTCTCTGAGACATGGTGCTGGCAGCCTACAGCAGTGTGAAGACTACAGTGACATCACTGAAATCTCTCTATTCTCTGAGCATGTGTGTAACTTGATCCCGTCTCCTGTTCTGAGCTACACATGCCCACCAGCCAATCAGAAGCGGGTCTGGCAGAGGGGAGGGGGGGAGGGAATGAAACACACGTGCAGTATGAAGCAAGGAGGGAAAGGAAGGGAGAATACCTTTTTAGAGATGGCTGCCTGTTCTAGAAAATGTGAAGTAAGTGTGACTGAGTAAATATTTGATTAGGTGAGCCAAAAGTGTGGCGTTTTTACTAAACAATAGGAGGACTATTGGGCAGTATGCTTTTTAAATTTTGACTTGCATTCTCCTTTAAGCCCCAGTAGAACATAATCATACTGTACATTTTTTTCCCAAACTTTTCAGAAATGCATTTTATTTTACTGTGTGCTTTATCCAACTGTACTTCCTTCAAATATGCATTTGCATTGCATTAATTAATAGTGCAGATATGGGATCCGTTATTAGGAAACCTGTTATCCAGAAAGCTCCTACTTATAGGAAGGCCATTTCCCATAGTGTCCATTTTAATCAAATAACTGACATGTTTAAAAATGATTCCCTTTTTCTCTATAATAATAAATATAATTTAAAAGTTAAAGGGGTAGTACAGCTTGTCAGACATGAAAGACATCTTTTACACATAGAAACTTGCCATCTAGATTCAAAATGATCCTAATTACTTGGGTGAAAAAAAGTCCTGTACATACATCAATGGCATGCATGTTACCATGCTTGAAGCAGGGACCTAAGTCTTCCCAAACTTGCATTTGTTAATCTACTCAGCCATTAAATGGTATCGCCTACTCTATATTTTCTGATGTGTGTGTGAAAACAATTGTTGTACAGATAATGATCAGCCTCCCAAAGCTGAGATCAGGCAGCAGAGACTAATGCAATTCATACCTGCCTGTGAGCTGATGGCCAGCCTTAGGCATGTGTCTAAAATGGGCAGATTTATTAACATTGGCATTTTTCAAATCAAACTTGTTGGCACAAAAAAAAGTGTATAAAAATAATTACTCTTTAAACCACAAATTTTCAGAATTAAACAAGTGTAAAAACGACTAAAAATCTAATACGTCTGCAGTGTTTGCATAAGTTACGTACATTTCATACGGAATTTGTGTAACTTTCCCAACGCAAGGGCCCCCTTTCATAGATTACACCAGGCCCCACACTACAGTACCCCCTCTCTCCCTCCCTGATGGCAGCCCTGAAAATGCTATACATGTGAAGAAACAGGGCGCGCGTGGAGGTGTTGGTGCATCACTGATATATAATTAAATATATTACTCCCTGAATAAAGGGGAGATGTTTTTGCTGTCGACCTTAACAATAACTTTAAACTCTTTAAGCCATGAAACCTTATCTAATCTTTACCCACCTGTCAGAAGGAAGCCAATGTATTTGCATATTTAGTACTTAATCTGTTGTTTAGGGAGAAGAGATGACAAGAATACCAGAACTGGAGAATGCATAATCCATAGCACTTCTGAATTATTTTCTGCTGGGTGTTAGAGAAGTGCCCTGTTAACTTAAAACACCCAATAGAGTAGACATATCTCTGACAACTGTGCAAGTTCAACATCTATAGGAGAATATAATGGACAGAGCAGAACATCCACACGGACTGCCCAAGGCTTAAGCTGCCCATACACGGGCAGATACGATCGCTTGGCGATGTCGCCAAGAGAGCGGATCTTAACCCGATATCCCAACTACGGGGGGCGATATCGGGTAACATGTAGGCGAATTCGATCGTTTGGCCTGGGGCCAAACGATCGAATTCTAACGGCGGATATGGGGCAGTCGGTTCGGGGGCCGCATCAACGAACCGATGCGGTCCCCGATCCGACTGGATTTTCTAACCTGGCCGATTGATATCTGCCCAATTTCAAGCCACATGTTGGTCGGCCAGGCCCCTCGTTTCTGCCCCTACACGGGCCGATGAGCTGCCGAATCGGTCCAAGGGACCGATATCGGCAGCTACAATCGGCCCATGTATGGGGACCTTAAATGCGCAAAGGCTAATTACAACAGGCCTATAACTACTGCTGTGCCTTGGCTGCATAAAGTCCATTACACAGTGCCGCATCCAACTGTTACCTTTAAACACAAAGTTCCACTAACCATCACAGGTATGAGATTCATTATCCCTGAAAGCCATTATTCAGAAAGTTCCTAATTAGGGGAAGGCCATCCCCCAAAGACTCCATTATAAGTAAACAACTGTAATAATTAAAACATATTTCCTTTTCTTTGTAATAATGAATCAGTACCTTCTACCTAATCCCAGATAAACTAAAATTGGGGGAAAACAATCCTATTGGGTTTATTTAATGTTTTGAGTTGACAAGGTATGGAAACCCAAAAACAGAAAGATCCCTTATCTGGAAAACCCTAGAGCATTCTGGATAACAGGTCCCAACCGGCACATCTAAGGAGCAAATGAAACTGAACCCATTCTGTGTTTCTTTAAAAGAAAATTATCTACAAGAAACAGATTTCTTTTAACATTTTAACTTTAGGAGGAAAAATGGGAAGCTTTTCTAATTTTGGAAATCTAGAGATGTCAATATGAAAAGCAATACACACAGGAACAACATTTTCTTTTCATGTCTTAATTCGACAGTTATTACAGTGCAAATTTTGAAAAAAGTGTAAACAATTGTGCAAAGGAAAAAATCTCATTGTCCATATTTTCTCAGTCAACAACTTTATAATAAA
The DNA here is from genome assembly GCF_000004195.4 of Xenopus tropicalis. Classification (NCBI taxonomy): domain Eukaryota; kingdom Metazoa; phylum Chordata; class Amphibia; order Anura; family Pipidae; genus Xenopus; species Xenopus tropicalis. The sequence continues at coordinate 35,954,384 of NC_030683.2, forward strand.
GTATAAAATGCAGGAATATTCTGTTGACGTGAGATAAGCAGACTGCCTTCCAGTAGCTTTCAATATGATAATGTACCACCTATTTTGCATTGCACGGATTTCGTGATATTGGGGCTCAGCTTAAAGTCTAGCTTTTAAAAGAATTTCCTTACTGTTTAAGGATCCTCAGTGAGATTTTTCCTGTCACTTCTTTTGTTGCATATGTTCTGATTTATACCATATCCTTATGGTAGATATAGATTAAAAATCTGTTATTGAATCTATGATCTGACTGAAGAAAACCATGTTTCACAGAAAAAGTTGTAAGAAATAAAGACTATAGGGCAGAGTAGCTAAACTATGGAAGCCAGAGCTCTTTAGGGAAGGGCCCTCCTCACATTTTTTGAGTTATTGGTTGCTTTGTATGTTACTCTGTATGGACAATGTATAAAACCATTTATTGTACGGCACTCTGGAATATGTTGGCGCTTTATAAATACATGTTTGGATACTGATACTACTACTACTACTACTAATATCCCCCAGAGACATTCTAAGTTATTAAAAGTTCCATAAAAAAAGTAAAAAACAAAACAAAACACTGTTTAATGATTTAACACATTATGAAACCATGTGCTGCATTGGCCAATCTGTTAGTTCATCAGGATTTGTTTGACTGTTTTTGAGTTCAAGGCAGCCCATAGGCATGGATTACGCTATATGAATGCTTCAGGATTGTAAAATCAAAAAAGGAATGTCTAAAACCCCATACATTAACAGACTCTCTATTTGGAACGACCAACACTGTGTCTGTTGAGAAGAAAGCAAATGTGGTCTTTGCCTAGGTAGTCTGATTTCAACAATTTTACCCAACCATCTATGAGTGACGGGAATGCGGGAATCAACTTTAAAAGCCCCTAACTTGAGCCGAGCAGATTTCAGTAAGCCTATGCATAGTTAAAACTTTATTTTTGCAACACCTCTTCTAAATGCTGTCAAAAAGTTAAAAGACAAAAGTCCTTGAAGTTCAACCCCTCAAAATGAACCCCAGTGCATATATAGTACATACATACCTATACAGACCTATCTATACACTCAAATATATATATACTATATATACCGATACCTATACTAACTGCAGACCTTAAGATCACTGTTACTTTGTAACCTCTTAAAGGCATTAAGAGAAACACATTCTGCAATTTCATACTACCTTTCTAATTATGCAAGTATCATCAGAACAATGTTATTCACAGAAATAATCAAACAGAACAATATCCACCACCTTTGTTTTTCACTAGACTGGACATTATAAAGCAGATGAAAGAAGTGTGCCAGTGTGTAAAGAAGCGCATCTGACCCCCCTAAAAACATGCTTCTTTGGAGTCTTAATGGACATTATTAATAATGATCTGTAACAGAGCTCATATATAGTACTTCAAATGCCTGGTTAAGAGTGAGAATTGTAGAACTATGAGAGCAATAGTAATAAGCAAGGTAAAACAGGGCGGGATACCTTGCAATAGCCCAGCAGTGGGAGCCATGACATTGAGATAGAGACAAGAGTGTCCTGAACTTCTGCTGCCTGAATATTGATGTAAATTAGGTACTTGGGGTCCATTTGGTCCAGGCAAGGAATAAAAGCCAATTGTAAGTAGCCATAGACTGTGTTTTACATGTGTGCTGTGTCTATGAACGTACTAGACTCATATAGGTAGGTAAAGGAAAGTGCCAATAGCTAAGATATTTCCCCTTTATTATTCCCTTATTAAAGACCTACTTACGGTTACAAGGACTACAACTGCATATTAAAAAGATATATACGTAGATAGCTAACAATACTACAGCTAAATCTCAGTGTTTCTTTCTAATAAATTACAAGAGGCTAAAACAGAGAAAAGCAAGGGCAACATATGTTTAACTTCAAATATTTAACCTCAACCTATAGAAGTTAAAACTAGTTAATTTGCAACACAGAACTAAAAAGGGTTCATTAAAGGCTGGCTTAGTAGTGCAATCAGTCAGACCAATGGATTCATTAGGTGAAATGTATGTTTCTATTGTCTCTGTTACACATTATCACTGTCATTTACCCTCATATCCTTTCTGGGGAGTGTGTGCAACCAGGTAGTAAAATAATTATGATGTCTGACATTTTGATAACATCTCACATTACACAAGTTCTCTATTCTCCATTAGAATGTTCTGGGATTTCTCTAGATTTGAGCTTACAAATAAATTTCTATAAAAATTTCTAAATTCTCTAAATTCATTCTGACTACATGAACAAAAACAGTTGTAGCTGCATGGGAGTTATAAAAATAATTTTTCCCATATTTGGTATATTCTTTTATGCGCAAGAGATTTAATACTTCATTTATACTTAAATGTATGCATGTAAATAGGAGCCGTAGTATTGCTTGGCTAAGGTATATTCCATAGACCACAATATCAACAGCACCTCAAGTTGTCATTAAAATAAAGGTACTTTTCTATTGATTGAAGCTTATTTTGCTGTTTTTATTGTTCTGGAGTGTGGAGAATGTGTTTCCTATTTCAACCCAAACAACAGTCCTAATTCTATATATAAATATAGTATGTTCTTTCAAATTATCAAATGTTTTGCATAGGTTGTTTTTTCCACTTTTTCTTCACATTTTTAGTCAAAAATCCATTGATGTTTACAGTGAAAAACAGTAACTGATTCCAAAACATTGGTACTTCACATTAAAAAAAAACACATACATACGGTACATCTCAGTATCCCTTTTGGTGAGATATGTTGACTGTGCTGGTTTCCTTATACAGAGCTGGATCTTTGACTTTCCCTGCCTAACTAATGCATGGACATCATGACTGAAGTGTAAAAACCTAACAGGTTGTGTAAAAAAATGTAAAACACATAATAACCAGTTCAGTTTAAGAAAACCATGCTTTACATCAGAATACTAACATATAGGGATCTCCATTACACATTATCACTGTCATTTACCATCATTTCCTTTCTGGAGAGTGTGTGCAACCAGGTAGTAAAATAATTATGTCTCACATTTTCATAACATCTCACATTCCACAAGTTCTTTATTCTCCATTAGAATGTTCTAGGATTTCTCTAGGTTTGACGTTACAAAATACACTTATATCAAAATTTCTAAAAACATTCTGACTACATGAACAAAAAAAGTTTTAGCTGCACTGGAGTTATAAAAATAATCCATTTCTGTCAAGGTCCTATAAACAAACAAGTATGAAAATTTTGTTTAAGTTAATTAAATTTGCCTTTTAACAAAAAAAGGCAGATTATCTTAAAAAACATGATTAAGTTCACGAAAAGGATTTTCTCCCATATTTGGTATATACCTTTATAAAGTACATAAGAGCATCATATATATTTAAATGTATGCATGTAACCGAAAGCCGTAGTATTGCTTGACTTGGCTAAGATATATTCCATACACCACAATATCAACAGCAGCCTGAAATAAGTACTTTTTGACTTAAGCTTATTTTGCCGTTTTCAATGTTGTGTATGCGGAGTGTGGATAATGGGTCTCCTATTTCAACCCAAATGACAGTCCTAAATCTATGTATAAATATAGGTATAGGTTCTATCATATGCTCAAATGTTTTGCATAGGTTGTTTTGTTTTTTCCCACAATTTGTCTTCACATTTACATTTTTAACAACTGATATACCCGATCCTCTTAGACAGTAATTTATTAGTCAAAAATCCATTGATGTTTACAGTGGAAAACATTGACTGATTCCAAAACATTGGTACTTCAAATTAAAAAGAACACTTTTTGAATACCACCAGCATAAGGAGCTGCCTAAGTAAATGAGACATTTCAGTATCCCTTATGGTGAGATAAGTTGACTGTGCTGGTTTCCTTAAGCTGGCCATACACGCACCGATACTATCGTACGATTTCGATGCGTGTATGGCATGTCAACCGGTCGACTCGCTGATCGGACCGGTTAAAAGATTTTGATCGGACGCCATAGAAGGCACCTGACCAAAATCTGCTGTCGGGGCTGAATCGGCAGGAGGTAGAAATCCTATTGTTTCTACCTCCTTATCTGCCTGTTTCAGCCCTGACTGTGTGTGGCAGATCTGACGATGTTTCGTGCGACCGGTGGTCGCATGAAACATCATCAGATCGCCACGTGTGGCCACCTTTATACAGAGCTGTATCTGTGATTTCCCCTGCCTAACTAAGCCTTGGACATCATCACTGAGGTGTAAAAACCTAGCAGGTTGAGTATAAAATGTAAGATAAATAATAACATAGCAATGAGCCTATTGAAACCATGAGGCAGATAGCCCCCATAGTAGCCAGTTGACGTTTCAAAGATTACTGTGAGCAACTGAACCAATGCAAGCAGCATCTGATTTAATTAAAACAATTTGCATTTAAGTAGTAATCCGCATGGCTTCATGAAAGCTAAATTATTGAAAAATATATCATTGCATTTTTGACAGAGTAAGTACTGACTACAATTTTTTTTTATTGTATTTTTTACAATACATTTTGACAAAGCTTTTTCTACAGGGGCAAGTAAATGTTTTGTACAGTCAGTTGGTGTCTGTAAAGCTAATTATACATAGTAGGAAACTAGCCAAAGCTTATATTAAATCAATTTAACAGGCAGAAGCTACTGTGCCCCACAGCAACTTCAACTCATGGCCCAAAAACTTTGCTAAATTGTCCTATTCTACCAGATGTAAAGGCACAGCTCAGTGACACTAGGCTCCCACTAGGCCTCTATACTCCCCACACAGGGTCTCACACTTCTGTAGTTACCCTCTGATTGCAGCTAACAAGAATTTGTTTTACATCCCCTACCACACGACGCAACCCTAACAAACAGCATATAAAAAAACACAGTAGACTGAACCATAAACAGTGGAAAACCCCTAGGCGGGAAAACAACAGCCTGCACAGGAAACCGCGCTAGCAGCATCTGTACGCGATATGCTCCATTTCTGCGAGCGGCCCAGCACAGCTAAGGATTTACATTTTCAAATGAGTTTTAAGGCAATGATCCCAGACGCCTATAAAGTGTTCCTTTTACAGCTAGCCGTGCCGAACACACACCCTGCTTTCCTTGTATAACACTACCTCCCCATCACCCAGATCATTATTCCCCTATACGCCTGCGCGCCCAGCTCTTTATACCCCCAAACTCCTGCGCGCCCTGTCACAGCCCTCCCACACCCACTGTGTGAATCCGCACGTAATCTCGCGAGAAGAGACTTGTGACGTCTGGATTTGCTACCCAGTAGCATTCTAGGAACTACACCTTAACGGCGCTGCGGGACTTTTAAACAGCGATCAGGGTGCGGGGCTTTGTCAACAATATCGAGGCTGTCCCGGTTGGAGCGGAATCATTGGGCGGTATGTTCTTATCTTGGAAAATGGCCTGCATCCCCGAAGCAAACAAAAAAGCTCTAGAACGTGTGAGGGGAAAGGGCTGATAGAAAAAATAGAAATAAGGGACAGTGCGAAAATAATAATATGAATGTTGATGCAGACAGGGGGCACTTACACTGCAGAATGAGGCATCTCCCTGCATACATGCCTACGTCTCTGTAATTCCCTACAGATAAAACTGCTGCCTTGCTAGTTACATCGCATTGTGGGGATTTCCTATGGAAATGATTGCGATGAGTGACAGCAGCGGGACAGCATAGAGGGTCTGTCACTGTGTCTGGCATGGAATGCTGTGGGGCCACATTGTGCGATGCAGTGCTTGGGGGCTAGGGTTGCCACCTTTACTATAAAAAAAATAACTTTTTCCTCCTATCAGGTGACAACTCTATCGGGGGCCACAGTGTGTCATGAAATAAAAACCAAGGGGGCTCCAGGTACACAAGGAATTTCACAGGGACACAAAAATGAAAATAAAAATAATATTTATTAAAGTTGAATTGAATGTAAATAATATTTTGACTCCGGTTTGTAGCCATCTCCTCAAGCTTAGTGTCTGGGGCAGGGACACCTGGAGCACTCATTTCATTTGGTGAGTGTATATACACTGGTTTCTTGTGGCCTTTGTGTTACTAGAAATATAACATGCAGGGCCTATAGAACCTGGTTAAGGGGTAAATAGGCAGCTGTCGGCAGGAGAGAGAGAGAGAGGCAAATGCCATTTGTCCACCCTCCATCCCCAGAGGCACTTTGATCCCACCATAGTTGTCCCAGTTGTGCCCAGCAGTTAATGAGACCAGCCCTGGCCCACATACACAATATACATTTATTGAGGGTGTCCTTTTTACATTTTTTTTAAACAGAGTCACAGGCCCATAGATATGTCTTTCTGCTTTTTGTGGTTCTGGAGCATTTTTAACTCTGTGCTGCAGGAACGGTGATCACCAGGTACAACCTCTGGTTAGGTCTGGTCAGGGTAGGGGATTGTGGCTGCCAAGTAGAGGTATGTTGTAGCCCTCTGGACTTTAATTTATCACAGCACAAATCACATTTTCACTTTGTGGCAAGTTGTAGTAAGTCCAGCTTGGCAGGAGGTAGTTGTAGTTTTGTGACAGCTGGTTTGTGACCTCCTCACACGGAAGAACAGGCAGTTCTTGTTCTGTGACAGCTGGACAGCCACCACCTGATATGTGCTATTGAGTAATGACAAGAAAGCTTGTTGAAAATGTGCTGCTGTAATATAATTGCCCATTATATTATATGTGGGTGTATCATTTGTTTGCACAAACTAGAATAGTGTGGCATTATTTTATGTCAAATTTGAGTTTTTGATTTTAATTGTAAAAACTGTTCTAGAAGTATGCTACTTTAGAAGGACTGTGATCCCCAACCAGTGGCTCATGAGTAACATGTTGCTCCCCAACCCCTTGGATGTTGCTCTCAGTGCCCCCAAACCAGAGAGTTATTTTTGAATTCCTGACTTGTTGGCAAGTTCTGGTTGAATAAAAACAAGATTTACTACCAAATAAAGCCCGCTATAAGCTGATAGTGTGCATAGAGGCTGCCTAATAGCCAACCTTAGCCCTTATTTGGCACTTCCAGGAACTTGTATGGTGCTTGTGTTGCTCTCCAAATCTTTTTACATTTGACTGTGGCTCAAGAGTAAGAAAGGTTGGGGAATTTTAATAGGGATTTAGACCCAAAAAGTTGATTTACTGTATGTAAACGTACTCTTATCTGAGAATATTTTTAGTTTACATTTTATTTTCTTTTTCTAGTGGTATCTGAGACATTTTTAGACGGCTAATAGCAGGATTTTGTCTCAGATTTGGCAACCCCAGGGTTAATACACTACAGGAAGACCACAAACGGGGTTTCTGACACACTGGTTTTTCAAAAAGCTATTGAGCTGAAAGCTTGCCTAGCAGTATAAAACTATATAAAACTGCTAATATATCAAAGGACCTAAAACAGAAAATAAATGGAAATTGCTCAGAGGGACACTCTGAGTCAGTTTACATCGGTTTTAGGGAGGTTAAGATCTCATTTAAAGCAAAACTAAAATATTTTATTCTGATAAGGATACCCTTAAGGCAGTTGAAATAATAGTATCCTGTGGTGTATACATTGCGTGTATATAGAAATAAAGTCAGAGTCAGTGTTTTTTTTTGTATACCATACTAACTACTAGCATTAAGGGATATTTTGTGCAGTCCATGTTTTGCCTGAGGTGGAAAAAGGAGGAAATAGAGAAAGGAGTTGAGAATATTAAATATATACCTGTAAGGAAGATGTTTATGCTTTGGTTTCATTTTTATAACACTGCTTACGCTGATTCTAGTCATTTTATTATTTGTGCCTGAAACCTTGTGAGTTCAGCATAACAATGTATCAGCCGTTGCCGTGTGTGGGATGAGGAAGCAGGTTGTCTGGATGGAGTTTATACAGGTGCTCTGGGGTTGTGTTCTTTTTGTTTTCAAAGGGTCCAGATTCCATTTCTATGATGCTTTGAGCTGCTGTATATGAAACCAATGTTTTAATAAATAAAGAACAGACCTAAAGGCATCTTCTATTTTGCTTTTATAGAACTTGCTCACATGGCCACAAAAATGTTGAAAAGCAAGTTGGGGTCAAACTCTGGTGATATGGAAAAGCTAAAGAAAGAAAATGAAACCTTAAAGAAAACACTGGAAGAAATGTCTAAATCAAAAGAAAAATCTGATGAACGAAGAAACAAGCTGTTGGAGGTATTTTTTAATTTTTTTTTGCTTTTTTTTTTTCTAAAGGGATACATAGAACCTGTAAACAGTAAGTGTGAGGCTCAGAAAGAAATTCCTTTGACTATCTTTTACATTTCATGTGTTTGACACTAAAAAAGCCTTGCAGCCATTAGGGGCAGCTTTTTTAAAATTTGGGTTTGTGAAAATGAAAATGGTGATGCAAAACAAAGAGTGAAAGTGAAAAAACGACAGAATATTATGGCACACATTTTGTCACAGAAAAAAAGTTGCATGCTGGCAGGAATCACATTGATCCATTTCTTTTCAATGAGGCTAAACAATGAACTGGAAGACTAAATAAATAAAGTTCTATTCCCATTGACTTTTATTGAACCTCACCATCTTTTACTTGGCAAGTAAATTTTCACGTTTTATTCTAGAGTATATTCATGTTTACATTTTTTCTCAATTATGGAAAAAATGCAAACTCAATTTTTGATAAATCGGCCCCTAGAAAAGCCTCACAACTAGCCCTTAATTTTGTATGAGTCTTAGATGAAGAAGTATGAGCATCAAGCAGTATTAGTGTGAAGACACACTACTAGTAGCAGCTACTTTTTCATGGCTACTAAACTCCAGAAAATACCCTGCCATATACAATACGGATAATTGCTTCAGCTAAAACACACATAGAGACAGTTATCAGTAAATGATCAGTATTGTCTATTTTAGCAGCCACGACAAGTAGCTGCTACTAGTAGCTCTGTGTGTCTTCACCATTAAGGGCTCTGGCACACACATTAAGAGCTCTAATCTCCCCGAAATGCCATCCCACCGGCATACACGGCTCCGCGATTTTGGGGAAATTGCGGCACCGCGTATGACATTACATTTACATTTTCGCCGGTGGGATGGCATTTCAGGGAGATTAGTCGCTGCGACAAGGGAGATTTGTCACGGGCGACTAATCTCCCCGTGTGCCAGAGCCTTAAATCCTTAAAATCCTTGGAGTACCTAGTAGTATCATGTATATCCTGGCCAATTATTTGTTTTTCCAGTTTTGTGGAAAATGCACAGCTACCAACCCAGAATGCATTTTGTCAAAGGCAAAACCAGTTCTGAGCTGAAATTGGAGTCATGCTTTGCCCTACATATTGGCTACAGTAGACTCTACTGATTGCGTATATTCTATCCAGCAGCAAGGCCTCCATATTAAAAGTATAGTATACCCCCTTACTCAACATGATTGCAGTATATAGGGATTGTGCTGTACATACTTTTTACCTATCGTTTTAATCACAAAAAATCTATAAGGGTAAAATACCCTTACAACCTCTGCTTGTAAGTGTGTACAAGGAAATCAAACGGCTATAGTATATGTACTTCAGTTTTATACTTATACTTTACTTATAATGTGAAATCAATGTGTCTGCAGTTTAGTAACCACAGTACTAACTATTCTTAGCACCATAGCCTGGGACAGAGACAAATTCTTTCCCATATCTGTCATGATGTTTATTGATGATGATGCTTAAAATTCTTTTTTTTTTTTTTTGTACAACTGATCAAATAACATGAACACTTTACCACTAATCTTCTGTATTCTCACACAGGCACGATTTCTATCTTGCTAAGGTCATTAGCATCAGGCATTTCCTGCACAGGCAAAGGAAAGGGTGATTTGTTTTGGATTTCAGCCTGGAAATGCAAAAGTATTTTGGTGCAGAAATCCACTGTGTGTGCGCTGACAGGTTGATGCCATAAGAGATGCAGTTAAAAACCCAAGGGCACGTGAGGCAGAGAAAACACCTTGTGCCACTGGCCTTAGTTTGTGCAAATTTGAGCACTATAAGGCACTTTTCATATGTAGGTGTGTGACCTTTTGTCTGGAAACCCATTATTCAGAAAGCTCCAAATTACGGTAAAGCTGTCCCCCTTGGACTCCATTTTAATGGTTTAAATGATTTTTTAGCTGATTGTGTTTTTAGTTTCCTGCAGGAGGAAACTTCGCACGACTTTGGATAACTGAAGTGATGTGAAGGGCTTTCCACCAGCAACTTCTATTGTTGCCGATTAGAAAGCCTTTTCTGAGCGTCCACGGGGTGGGAGAATGGGGAATGCCCAATGAACGCCAACGCGTTACATCTTTGAAGATGTAACGAGCTGGCGTTCGTTGCGCACTCCCCATTCTCCCACCCCGTGGACGTGCTAGCTAGCGCGTGTGTGAGCTCTGAAAATCTGGGCTTATGGGGTAACTATAAACCAGTTCTGTGCTCAGTTTGACTCGGCAGCTTTGCCTCATAAACTTTACACTGGATTCGGCGGCGGGGGGTCTCTTGGGATGGGCGGGTATATACTTGAGTATAAGCCGAGGGTGACTTTTTCAGCACATTTTTGGCTTATACTCGAGTATATACGGTAATTTATTAAAAAGCCACTTACAATATTGCATTTTTTTAAGGTTACATAGCTTAATAAAAGTATATAGAATTGATATCTTTAAAGTGAAAATTTTGTGTTACTGTTCCTTTAAGCTACAGGAACATTTATGGCTGAAAAGTGCCCATAGTGATGCTGCAATGCATTTCCTATTTATGTGAATGTGTAGCACCATGGTGGTTTGGGCACAGAATACACCTTGTGCCATCATTGTTAGTCTATACTGTATCATTAGTGTAACTAGGACTGCACTGAATCCACTATTTTGGGATTTGGATGAACCCTGAATCACTGAATACTGAACCAAATCCTAATTTGCATATGCAAAGTATCATAAGGAATGGTCCACGCAGTGAAAAAAAAAAAATTTATTTGACAAAAAGTCACATGAATTTACGGATTTGATTCGGATGTGATGATATTCACCCCAGGGAATTCCTTTCTTAGCCAGGGAATTATAGGACTGCCAGATAACATCTGTAGCAGAAAAGTGGGGGATAAACATAGTAAGTTAGGTTGAAAAAAGATACCCACGTTAAGTTCCTTAAAGGAGAAAGAAAGGTAAAAACTAAGTAAGCTTTATCAGAAATGTCTATGTAAATACAGCCATAAGCACTCACAGAAACGCTGCACTGAGTCCTATGTCAAAAGATTTGTTGTCTGATTTCCTGTGCCAGAGACATGCAGTTCTCAGCTCTCTCCCCTCTCCTGCTCCCCCCTCCCTCAAGAACTCACTCCCCCTCTTAGGAATATGGATCTGAACCAATCAGCAGGAAGCTTCCTCATAGTCTTACTAACTGCGCATGTACTCCGGTCTTGGTGCAGGAGTGAGGCATTATGGGAACTTTCTTTGCAGAGCTCAGCGTTTTTTCTTCCTGTTTGGCTTCTGATCATCTGAACAGGTGAAATATGGGGAGACTTAAGGGCACTATTGAGACAACTGAAGGAATGCCTGCAGCTTAATATTAACTCTTTATTAGCCTTTCCTTCTCCTTTAATGCCTATATATAACCTGCCTAACTGCTGGTTGATCCAGAGGAAGCCAAAAAAGCCATTCTAAAGCCTCTCCAGTTTCAGGGGGAAAAAACTAATTCCTGACTCCAAGATGGCAATCGGACCAGTCCCTGGATCAACTTGAACTAAGAACTATTGCCCCTAACCCTGTATTTCCTAACTTGCTAAAAAAGCCATCCAACCCCTTCTTGAAACTACTGTATATAATGTATCATCCAGTATGACAGGGATGCTCTCACTGTAAGAAACCTTTCTGAATACAGAACCTCCTTTCTTGTAATTGGAATGTCGGTTAGAAAGGTCCTGCTGGTAAATAAAGCATTAGAGAGATTTTTATAAGATCCCCTTATATATTTATACATAGTTATCAGATTAACCAAACGTATAGATATATTACGAATACACAATCTAATTCAATCTAATTCTAACTATTTTAGAGCATAGTTTTAAGTGCAGTTTTTTTGTGCTTGGTGATGCAGTGACAGATTCTCCTCTAAAATATAAACAAAGTCCATTCAGCGCTGAAACAGTGGGAATATTTATTTTAATTATTTTGATGGCTGCTCCCTTATAACCATCCATTTTGCTGGATCCACACAATAGCATATATTTCTGCAACACAACTTTATAGTGTAAATTGCAAAATCGTGAGAAATATAATTATATATAGTGCAGTTTTTTTTCCAGCATGCTGGCGAGTGGTGTCCTTTTAATGGCTAGATCACCTTCTCACCAGATTCCTGATAATTAGAGGGCAAACAAAATCCATAGATATAGAAAACTTTGTATATAAAGGAATAAGAGAATGCCAAATAGTGCAATACAGTTTTATTATTTACAAGATAACAAGCTCAGAGGGAATCCTCACAAAGTTTATAAAATCAACAGCATTGGATAATGGATCATTCCCAATTTATGTAGAGTAATTGTCCTTTTCTCTACACGTTTCACATGGAGCACCACGCTTCCTCAGGGGATATCACCTGGCAGGGGATCTAGCCATTAAAAGGACATCACTCGCCTGCACACTGAAACAAAAATTGCCCTCTGTATATTTATATTTCTCACGATTTTGCGCTTTACACCATAAAGGTGTGCTGCACGTGCACTTTATACACTTTTATAGAGGTCACTGCACTAGAATTTTTGTGTATATTTGTGCTCTCCTTTGAGATGGGTTTATATTTCTAGGAACGTGTCAGTATCACTTTATGGAAGAAAAAAAAGGTCCAAAAAGTAGTCAAAGGAATAAGCATATTTTGTTTGCTGAATTTTCAGATTTCATAGACCTGTCATTAGAAAGCCACATTTGGTTCTGGAAAAAAACTTTGTTTTCAGATTCAGACAACATTTTCCAGTGTATAATTATTTTAACACTTGCATGTTGGTATGTCCAGTTCACTTCCTTAGTGCCTAGTATTCAGAAAACCATTTCACTTCCATTCTTACCACATTTTACACACAACTCAATTCTCTTTCCAAAAACAAAGCCATCACTGTTTTTGTAGATAAGTCACATAAACATTATGCACATTTCTCTTAAGGTCCCGGTCATTACTGGCAAATATTTCAAGTGTTTTGTACTAGCAATGAATTGAGTCCATTTCTATTTATTAAACAACAAAATTCAAGAGAGAGGAAAATTATTAAATTCAATTTAGCCTATGTTTTCATTTCTGAAAGCAAGAACAGATGTGGCCTAAAGGATTGATGGATTTGACCAAGACCAAAGTTTTGTGTTCTTTGATATAATTAGTTAGCTAGTTATGGTGACACAGTTGCATGATATCTCTGTATAGAGTCTACCCCTACGTAAAGATACTACATAACTAGAAGGGACAGCATACACCCTACATAGTTTTGTGCGTTTACAATTTTCATTTTCAAAAGTTAGGTTCATTTTACCCCCACCCCCACAAGCGTATGTATATATATTTTTCTCCAGATATGGATTTGAAGTGGTTCTTTGAAAAAGAGACTTTAATTTTTCCATTCATCAGTTATTCTTGTTCTTAGGTAAAGGTTCTCTTACAAGAAATACTTGAATCTGAAACTTTGAGAGAGCACTATAGCCAAGAAATAGCTAAGAAGAGTGAGGAGATTGACAGTCTAACAGAAGAACTAAGATATGGTAGAGAGGAGAATGGTGCATTTCATGTAATAGATGCAGAACAAGTTGCTGATGACATCCAGAGCCAGCTATCTGCTGTTCAAAATCGTATTAACTCCATAACTAATTATTTACAGCAAGACTTGGAGGTAAATTATGACTGCTGACTTAATGCCCATGTCATAATGTGTTGGAGTTTTTATATACCATGCAAATAAAGTCTTTTTAGATATAGTGATTGGCTGCTGCTGAATCAATATGTGTCCGTTTATAACTAAATCCAAATTTAGGGAAATTTTGTTTCATAGGCAAATGGCATGTGGGGGGCAGAGAACAGTATTTGTCAAAATCAAGTTTTCTGTCCCTGACTGTAATAGATTGATTATGATTTTTTGTATGGTATCTTTTTGTTTGAACACGTATGTTACATACTTTGCTGTGGTGACCAAATGTATCCTCCATAAGGTCAAAACACACCTTGTGCCATAGGCCTGAATATATCCATCACTCTCTTAAAGGCTCTTGCTTATATATATATATATATCCTGGGGCTAATGGCACCCCCCCCCCCCCCCCATTCACATGAATGGGAAATGTCTCTTTTGGTGCTTTTCAATCCAAAATTGCTTTGTTTAGTGTTGTGGTACATGGAGATTTTTGTTTGCTGCTGCCATCCAGGAGAGAAAAAACAAGGGGCGGACAAAAAACCCTTCTCCCCCTGTCACCTTGACAGTGTTTTGGCACCAAGGTTAGTTCTTTACGAATGCATGTCAGAGAGGGCACTTTCCATTCACTAGTATTAGGAGCCAGGCTGTAAGAGGCTTTTTGTCTTAGCACCTTCATAACACCATATGCCATAGCCTGAAGCATTTTGAGCTAAAATACACAAGGCACTGGTACAAGTTTCCTATTCATGGCAGTGGGAGGCACTTCTCTGCTGGTATAGAAAACATCCTTTCAGCTACGGTAACCTTAATATGCCAGCTTATACTTATACCAATAAGTATCTGCACAATCCTTAAATGTGTAAAACTGCTTCACTGCTCCTAACCTGGGGGGAAGGGGTGCTTCTTGGCATTAGGATTTGTATCGATACAAAATCATTTGAATTTGATAGCTCTGATCAGTACAGCAGAATGTTGCTATTAAAAACACTTTTATGGTGAATTTTTTTCTAACTGCATTTGCCACTAGAGGGCAACATTTTACTGGCAACAAATAGCAACTGGCTTTTTGTTCAGTAACTGTAGTATCTGATTTAAATAATGCAGAAAATAGTGCATTAACTTTCCACTGCCATTAGATGTGCAAAATAGTCACATTGAGCTAAATTGTATATATTTTTTTCCTCTTTACAGGATTCGAAAAAAGGGGAAGTTGCAAATAATTTAAATCTGCTGGAGAGCCAATTGAAAGACGTGAGTATATATTATTATTAACATTATTATTATTAACATTTATTTATAAAGCGCCAACATATTCCGCAGCGCTGTACAATAGTGTATAGAGCCCCATTAGACAACATCGTGGCTAAATGCTTGGGACTGGATTTGCTCCCCATCTTTATGTGGGTTTTGTCTGATGCCACATAACCACACTTTTAAATGATTGGTATACAATAATAATTTATTACAAATGCTTAGGTATGCACTAAATCCAAACCTTATAGATTTGATGATCTGTAATCAAAAACTTGTCACATTCACCTATTCAGAGCTTTAAAGTCATGTGACTTTAAGGGTTTAGTTTAAGTTCAGAAGAATGCTTAGCATGTTCTGTGGATAGTGATCAATTCTTTGTAGAGGTAATTAGAACAATAGGAAGGCAGCCATACTGTGTGCAGCCCTCTCTTTGTCTGTTTGGCCTGTGGGCCAATGGCACAAAGAGGTGCCTGATTGGCCAGTGTATGGCCACCTTTAAAACCAGGTGGCTTGTACCTAAAGCTGTGAACATGACTGAAGTCAGAGCTTTTGTTGTCATTTATAAGGGAACAGTAGCTGTATAGAAATCCACTGTTGCAGATGTCTAATGGGCCTGTTTACAAATAAGTTTTATCATTTGTTCTTTAATTGCAATTAAGCATCCACAAACTTTATGAATTCTGATAATAGTAATGGTTCCCCTTTGAGAGCCAGCTTATTGTCATATTATATCAGGTTTCTTCTCTATTACACTGAGAATTCCTCACACAGACTTACATGTTAGTCAAGCAGGTGTCTCAGGTTGTGCAAAACATAGGTAGGTGTGCATACAAAGGGAAATGTCATTTATTTCATATCCTACAGGCCTTTCGGTACATTTCTGGCACTGTATATTTTTGAGCATCACTTACAGACATAAGAAGGAGCACAACTTCTGTAATTGTCATGTATTTATTTATATGTGATTCTTTATATGTGATTCAGATTTAGTACATTGCCATACCAACTTTATTTTTACATAGCCTTTAGTGGTATCTGTAGACAATGTAGACCTCATCTCGACAACATTCTGGTGAAAAATGTTGTTTTGGGTTGAAGCATATGAATAATTTTATTCGGATATTGAACTGATTCACTGCAGCTGGATAGAGACGCACTTCATTATTATGTGCCCTTACTATAAAAATAACTATTCCTTTATGCCCGTGTCATTAATGAGAATAGCCATCCTTTTTGCTTTTCCTTCATAAGGCACTGGAGAAAAACCAGAAGTGGTTGGTGTATGATCAGCAGCGTGAAGAGTATGTGAAGGGACTTATGTGCCGAATCTATGAGCTGGAGCAACAGCTGGGAAATGCTAACAAAACAATCCAACAACAAGCAAAGGACACTCCATCTGCAGGTAAGTGTAAGCAATGAAGCAAAGGGGCTCCGTCTGCATTCAGGTTACAAAACAGGGCAACAACAGACTGGCTAAGAATTGATACTTAGCTGGCTAGAAAGAGGTTTAATTTCTTCCTACAGTAGTAGGCTAATTACCGCAAATAATGAATCCTGGTTCTTCCTAACTGCAGGTAGCAGCTGTTTATCTGTGTAACATAAGCCTCATGTACTCTGCTTTAATTAGACTGGCGTAACATGCCGTATGCACCTCATGCTGCTGGACCATAGTTGACCTATATGCATTTTAGGTACAGAAGATATGGGAATTTTATAAATGCACAGTAGCCCATTGACTTGTTAAACCTCTTCAAGCTTCACAACCGGTGTTGTTCTTAAAGGGGTGGTTCAACTTTAAGTTAAATTTTAGTATGTTAAAGAATGGCCAATTCTAAGCAACTTTTCCATTGGTCTTCATTATTTATAGTTTTTTAATTATTTGCCGCCTTCTACCTATTTGCAGCTTTCAAACGGCGGGGTCACTGACCCCGGCAGCCAAAAAACTATTGCTCTTTGAAACTGCAGTTTGTTATTGTTACTTTTTTAGTACTTATTTTTCTATTCAAGTCTTTCATTTAAACCACACCCTGGTTGCTAAGGTAACTTGAATCCTAGCTACCAAATAGCTGCTAAAACTCCAAACAGGACCAACTGCAAATTTTTTCTGAATATTACTCTCTACATCATAGTAAAAGTTAACTGAAAGGTGAACAACCCCTTTAAGATTTATACTATGCAAACTGCTGATTTATGATGGTTCTTCTTAAAACTACTTTTTTGGGGCAAGGTCAATAATCTCTATTACTGTAGTTTAATGGTCACATCTGTTCTGTTGTCAAAAAAAGGATATAGAGAAATGGTTATCACTAAAGAATTATTCAGACAAGTGATATGTATGCAAAATGGGTACTTGGAAATGAACTGCAATGGATAATCTACTACAGAATGAATACATTCTTTCAGTGGAGTTTTCCTTATTTGCAACATGTGTAGATAAAGCATGAATTTAATCAGGAATTTCATTTTCTCTATTGGATATATGTGAGGATTTGAACTATGGACTCTGATGCTCTCCTGGATGATATTATTATTTGTATAAATTTTTTGCTTCTGTATTGTTCCCTTAAATTTTCTGTCAGAACTTTTGGCTATGGTTCATAATGTTTGTTGCAGGTGGTTATATATGTTTGAGGGTGAGTAAGAGCTTTGGAAATTCTGACAGTGCTACGTGTATGGTAGGGTTGCCACCTGTTTGGTTTTGACCCATACAGTTTGGTTTTTACTAAGGCTGTTCGGGTCTCAACTGTCTGTTCAGGTTTCAGCTTTGTGAAACTCCTTACCAGTCTGTGCTCCGGCCCCTCACCAGTGAATATATTACTCCACTGTGAGTAAAGAAGTGGGGGTCAGCTTACTGTGTACAGCTTCTGATTTGTTACATGTGTGGCCAACCTATACCAAGTGCCATCCTGAGTAGGGCATACTGTTATTCAATAAATGTGTAGTCACACGTTTCTGGTTTCTCACAGCTTCCTGTAAATAAAGGGGTAAGGAATAGTCTCACCACTCCACACTATGTGGGAGCCAATGAATGGACGCTAAAAATACTGCTTATAAACTAAATCAAATTTACAGTAAAATCCCCAGACCCTAATGGATCCATGAAGTGCAATGTGCTCAGCTTGGGGAGAGCATTGTTTCTATGATGTTTCTATTAGCACAGGTGACCAATAACCACTATGCATTTATCTGCTTTACTAATTTATCTGTCTTTTCAGCTAAGCAAGATGATGAGAAGCAGAAATACTATGATAAACTTCTTTTAGCTGCAAAGAAAGACCTTGACAATGAAAAAAAAATTGCTTCCCAGTTAAGAGCTCACCTCGCTGCTATGAAAGCAGAACGGGATGAGGAAAGACAGTCCTATAAAGAGAAAAAGCAGAAATTAAGAGCTGAGCTTGAAGTATCCAAACAAGAGACGGAAGAAGAAAAAAAGAGAACAAAAGAGCTCACTAACCAGGTAAGTGTATATGGAAACATTCAGTCATAAGCTCAATCTATTCTCTGTGTTTTTGTTAGCATGACCATTACAGTGAATAACATTATCCATAACATTATCCAGTGTGAAGTTTCTCAACTTCTGCAGAACACACACAAATAAAATACAAACATGTTTGCAACCAAAACTTCTTTGACAATACAAGCACATGTTTCCAACCAGTGGCTAGTGAGTAACACGTTGCTGCCCATGCTTTGGATGTTCCCTCACATAGTTTTTATACATAAACATAGGCAGGCAGTCACACCACATGGTAGAGATCATTTTATATAGATTGCCCTGCAGACAAGTGGTGGGGGAGTCAGCTGCACTGCAGCAATTACTTGGTGTTGGTTTGTGGGCTGGTCACTAGGTGCAGATGGTTCAGCAGTACATAGGTGTGGAGAATGCCTTTGCTATGTTATGTGTTTTGTATTTCAGATCCAAGCTATGAGCATGTCACTGCTAAAGCAGCACCAACAACAGAACCAAATTGCTTTACTGGAACAACAGGTATTGTGTGGGCGTTCCTCAGGGCGAAATAATCATTCGCACAAGATCTGTACTTTCATCTAAAGACATTTGAAACCAGTGTTTTTCAGTACTGGGCAATTAATATCTGGCTTGCAGAGGAAGGAAGGATGCTAATGTATTCATGTACAGCTGCATCCATCAGTGCTGAAGCAGAATTTGGGTTATGTATTTAGACCAAGCTTGCAGCCACTGTCCCATTGAGCTTACATAACTAGGTGGTCCACAGGTTCATACATATTCACCAATGAGAATCCTGCTTACCAGTGTGTTCCATCTGCTTGCCATTATCTAACATACATTGATAACTGTGTACAGTGTCATCAAACATGAGAAGGTAGGACAATACTGCTCTGTAGTTTCTTCGTAACAGAAAACTATTGCTTCCAGCCTTACTTCCTGGAAGAAAATTATGGTGACATAATTGCATCTTACACATCTGTGCTGGCCTACATCCCCCAGTAAGCTTTTAACACTTTATATTATGATGTAGTATTCTAGAAGGGTTATGTAATGTAAGGTGCAAAGTTTGCTACATGTCATCTCCTATAGCAACCAATCAGCTGGTAGCATTTCCTAGTCACCTGTTAAAAATAAAAAAAATAAATATTGGATGCTATAGATTACTCATCCTAGACAAACTTAGTGCCTTTTATTACATACAGTATGTAGGTTTGACTTGAAGTAAAATACTGAAACTGTTTAGATCCCCTTTAACAGGGAACTATATCTGTTTATGGTTATCAGTAACATAGATACAGGTAATATGCAGATTCGTCTACTTAAATTTTACTTTATACTTGTGTTTGTAACAGTTTTGTTTGTTTACAATAAGAGGAGACTGGGTATTTGCAGCCAATAATAAGGACATATAGGGTATCATTGATAGCATGAAGTACTTTAACATGGTTTTAGTGTTTTCCTTTGTTCACCTTTTATTTAATAGGGCTTTTTCCGTACTACTAATTACAGAGGCAGTTACACGAGGACTAAGATGTACAATTTGCATTGCTAGCTAAAAAATCCAAAGTAAAGGCCACATTTTTCAGTAGTGTAATACAATTTCCCAATATTGTTTGCAGGCATAAGTAACCCATTTCACTCTGGTAATAGAATCCCTTTAAATATTACAAAGCATTAGGTTTCTGAAATAAGATATTCCAGACATGCAAGAAATGGAGTGGAATGAGAATCACAACACTTGAAACCATGAGTGCAATAGTACCTTGGGATATAGTGTGTGTAGCCTGTATTTCTGCCAGTCCTGTTTATGTTATATTGGGAAAGTGACAGTGTTATGGCTCTTTAGTAGCAACTGGCCTGCTGTTCCAAAGATTAAATATTATATAACGGCTACTGCAGATTTCATGGCAGCCAGTTACATCTTTTAGGGGGTGATGTATAAAAAGCAGTAAGTTTGCCAAGGTGCAGTAACCTAAAGCAACCAATCAGCAGGTTGCAATACTGGTCACCTGTTTGAAAACAAATATCTCATTGGTGACATAGTTACATAGGGTTGATAAAAGGCCAGTGTCTATGGGTTACTGCACCTGGGCAAGCTTGATGAAAATGGCTAAATTACTAATTGGTAGGTAGTTCATTTAAATATTGACATAGTTGTACTCCATTAGGTTTATGCAACTGATATAAAGTGGCCGTGCAGCATCTTGTATTTCATTGGTCTACATGATCTGCAAAGGCAATGAGGTTAAAGCCAAACCCCTGTGTATACTACATAGTGATCCAGCTGTTAACCCCTGGAGACAGTTTCCCAGGGGATTGCTACGGCGCATGCAGTGCCCCACTGTTCCAGTGTAGGTGTTTGCAATGTGATGCAATCGGCAACCCAGGAACCGCACACACTGGTATACATGAAGCAGGGTTTACCCAATCTTTATTTTGGCCACAGAAAGTACAATAATGTTTTGGGCCCTCATGCCATCCTTCATCAGATGTGTGCATCACAGGAGGAATTTAATGGTATTGGGAGACCAGCGGGAGGGATTTCCTTTAGACTCGCGGTTAATTCATAGCATTTGACAGCTTTGTACTTGGTTGCATGGAAAGTAGCTCAATAAACATTCAAACTGGATAGTAATGAGCTGCTGCTTACGGTATCTGTGTTCAGTTGTAAATAAATAAAGGTGTAGACAGAAATATTTTATTTTCTATCGAAATTGTGTTGCAGACAAGAGTCTAGTTATATTTGATGCAATATATCCTTACTGTCTACTCAAACTGATATTTATGCCCTTGCCCCAAGGCCTGTGAGCACTTTGAGTTTTGAAGACCCACGGAGCATGAACAAGGCCATCTTGGCCCAAATATAGGCTGCTATAGTAGCAACGGAGTCTTTCATTGTTACAGGCCTTATGTACTTCTAGGCAGGAACAGTAACCCTACTAGGGTTCAAGCCTTTATTGATTAATGTTTACTTCTCTGCAGAAAAATACCAGCGATATCTGTAACATAGTTCCATCCTGGACCTTACACACTGACTTTGAAGAGAAACTGACCATCCGAGCTCAGCACTCGCCCCCGCATCGCAGAAGTCTGTTGGATGAGAGTTTGCTGGAGTGTCCCAATTGTAAAGCGGTGTATCCTGCCAGCCAGCACAGAGAACTGCTCGCTCACATTGACTACTGCACTAGCTAAACACAGCCCAACCGCACTTCTGGACTTCTGCATTGGAAAAACTGACTGCTTCAAAGCTTCAGGCTTTTGTAATAACTTCTGATTGGGTGGGGGGGAGGGGTCAGGAAGAAGCATTGCATGTTTAGTTTATATCTTCTTCTTTTTTTTTTTATTACACACTCCACACTTTTAATATTCCTGAATGTTTTATCCCTTTTCTAAATCCATTGGAATCTACAATGCTCTGACTGTATTTTTATAGACATGGTTGCACTTGGCCTTGCCTGAAACAGGTGGCAAGTTAGAAAGTATAATAAGCCAAATGTTTTTACAGATATTACTTTGCTTTCTATCCAGTTACTGTATGATTATTAATACAAATTGTATTTTAGATTTATAGAAGGAAACATTAAATTACTGGGAGTGCCAATATGGTACCACCTAGTTCAGACTTGGAGCTTTCAAAGGACAAAGTCTTCAAAAAGTTTGTGTGCGACACTTGCACCAAGCTTGAACTTACACAGGGAATACAAATGTACTTTGGGCTGGTGCTCTGTTTGAAGGTTTACCTTTATGTTAACTTTTATTATGTTGTGGAACATCCTTTTCCTCTGCTCTGTGAGGCTAGAATTATTACTTGTCTCTCTATTTAAGTCCTCTCCTATTCATATTGCAAAAACAAAACAAAAAAAAAATTGTCTCAGAATTTTAATATCTGTGTTGAAGGTGAAGCACCCCTTAAAGATTGGGAGTCTTGGCCTAGGGTTTTAGGTTATAGCAATAAGTCCCTGTGTGGGTGGTTACAAATTGGCACCCACGTAATGTTTCCTTCTTCTTTCAGGTGTTCGCTCTAAACTACTGACTAAAATATGCTGAGTGCTTACAGGCATTTTGTGTACATAATACATCATATTCAATGTGGTAGTTACAAAGGAGTGGAAAGGCGCAAATAGTCAGCGTAGCTATTTATTAATATTATTTTACACCCAGCCAGTAGTTTTTGCTGGTGTAATGCCTTTAGAAAGGTAAAAGTAATTTCTAACTGGTTACTAGGGGCTTATAGGACTGGGCCAAACTGAATGGGGTCCCTGATAGCAGCTGTTGCTTTGCGGTATTAATGGCTTGCAGCTGGCTTTCACATACTTTCCCTAGGAAGCTGAATTATTGCCATAATGAACTTAATATATAAATAAATTGTGTTTTAGTACTGTTTCCATATGCACTTTTACTTACCCTTTAAATGAAAACTGAATTGCTTAGGGCATCTAGATATTTTTTTTTATTATTTTTGCGCTGGATTTGTTAAGAACCATTAATATATTTTGACTTTTTATTACAAAATCTAAGTCTGTATATAATAAAGTTATATTTAATAAAAGCTGTATCATTTTGTGGGTTTTTCAGTGGTAAACATTATTTTCCCTTCCTTTTTTAGTTGCCATAGTCACCAAACTACCTTTACTTCTTCAAAGTTGGTTCTATATTGTCATATTCACACTGAACATAGAATCCATGCTCTGGGTACACACCTGTTTCACATGGCAGGAAAGCTGATGTACTGGGAGGGAGAGCAGCGCTCGGTCATTCCTTTGTATAATGAACTCCGAATGGCACTGGCACATGGCAGGGATACACAGAGATTTGTAATAGATTTGCATTGTCTAACGTGTGTGGTTTAGTTGGTACAGTACAGTGGTCACAGAGGTTGCACTGGGATTGTTTCCAATTCAGAGGGCTAGTTCTTATTAATATTATATTGAAAATAATTTTTTAGTATGAAGCAGAGTCATGTTCTTGCTCAGTATTCAATCAGTGTTCAGCCAGTCTATATTTTTAGTTCAAGCCTCGATAGAGGCTCTTTTAAAGAAGTTCAGCCCCTTTGTAAATTGAAGTACAGGTATCGGACCCCTTATCTGGAAACTCATTATCCAGAATCTTCTGAACTACAGAAAGGCCATCTACCATAGACTCCATTTTAATCAAATAATTCATATTTTTAAAAATTATTTCCTTTTTCTCTGTAATAATAAAACAGTACCTTGTACTTGATCCCAACTATAATATAATTAATTATTGGAGCCAAAACAGTCCTATTGGGTTTACTTACTGTTAATAATTTTTTTAGCAAAGTAGATCTGAATTATGGAAAGACCCCTTCTCCGGAAAACCCCAGGTCCCAAGCATTCTGGATAACTGGTCCCATACCTGTAGTAGAATTCTTATTGAATCATGTGAAAGCGAGTGTAGGACTGGCCAGACTGGGAATGACTTTGACATAGTTGGCCAGCTTGTATACAGCCATGGCCCAAATTGTTGGCACCCCATAAATGTTTCCAGAAAATCAAGCATTACTCACAGAAAAATATTGCAGTAACACACATTTGCTATACACATGTTTATTCCCTTTGTGTGTATTGGAACAGAACAAAAAAAAAGGGAGGAAAAAAAGCAAATTGGACATAATGTCACACAAAACTCCAAAAATGGGCTGGACAAAATTATTGTTCAGAGGATCCCTTGTTTCTGTCTTTATGAATTTTGTGGTCACAGCCTCACTGCACCCCACCTAGTGGTTTAAAAGTTAGTGGTGAGAACAACTTTTCTCTTTTTTTGCTGCTGGAAGATGCCATAGACAGTGAGTATTTATTGGGCTGCTGGGGACTGTTTGGGCCTCTGTGTACTTGAAATGCCAGGGCCTATTTTGTATCCCAGCCCATTACTGCTAGGATATGCAGTGCTGTCCAGTTTTACAATCTAGAAAAGTACACACAGGGAACACATTATAAACACTAATGGTACATAAATAGGTATAAATAAACAGTGATTCAGTGGCCATGTGGTAAATACACAGTATGAAGGAAATAAAAAATTATTGGAGAACTTTGTATAAAGTACTTACGAAAAAGGCTTAAGCTCCTAGTTGTTGCTCTGTGCTGCAACCAAATACAACTGCAAAAATCCAAAAAGTAGGAGAAACAAGCTTCAGCAGATGTACTGCAAACCATTTATTGTGGGTAGTGGTAACACGACATGTTTCGGGTCAATACCCTTTATCAAGTGTACAGTAGGAAGGAAGCCCCTGCCCTGTAGATCTTACAGTCTCAAGCTGGCCATAGATTTTTAAAAGATTGTTGGACCAAACTTATTGTGAAACGATTGTTTAAAAGTACGATACGTCCATCAATAGTGATAAGCGAATGTTTTTGCCAGGAATGTACTCGCAGCGATATTCCGCATTTAGCCATTGGCAAATTTTTCCACAAAGTTTTGCAGAGAAAAAATTCATTGGCGCGATTGCAGCAAAAAAGGCACGTTCACTTCAAAAAAAGTCGCATGCAGTACCCGCATTTCACAAATTTTTCGGGACAGATTCTCTCATTGCTATCCATCAACGAAAACGACCATTTCAAGCGATATTGTTTAGCTGAAGCTAAGAAAAAACTGCTGCCTGCTTGGTCCTGCAAACAATTGGACAATGAACAACTTTCATTGTTAAAGACTACAATTTTCAAACCTGCCTAGCCGATTTTCTGACTGATGTCAGATGAAAAATTGCCATATGTACAATCGTTCCGTGCCCAGTAACCTTACAATAATTTGATGGATTTGTTGGACCGCACTAAAATCAAAAGGAGAGAAAAATTGTTATGTGTATGGGCAGCTTAAGTTCTTGTACAGTTCTAGCAATCTGCAGGAGCGCACACTTGCACAGAATGAGCCCTTCTCAAATTCTTCCTGTTGTACAACATGATCCAGTAAGTGCCAGCTTTTTGTTTGAGGTTTGAAACCGGCAGATAAACCCAACACCCTCATCTTTGTTTTAGATGGGTGGATATTTGTTATATTTGTACTTCCTCGTTTCATATAACATATGAGGAACCTCTGTGCTGCCTTAGTGTTACTCTGACTGAGCACTAGCCATTTGGGATACATTTATCAGCCTTTCTTTCCTGCCCACCGCAGCTTATATGTGACATTATGATCTGCTGGAATTTGGCTTTTGGATGCTGTTGTGGATTCCCTACAAAGATGATGAATAAGGCTTTCCTGTAACTGCGCTTAGGGATAATGGATCACAATTTTTCCTCGGACAATGGAAGTCAAACACATTTTACATTTTTTTCAGACTTTAAGACAAATAACAAGGTGGCTGTGACTGTTTTGGAGACTTTAGTGATGTCTTTGGTCTTCATTGTTTCTATATTCACAAATATAAGTGCCATCATCTTGATGGTTAAAAAGAAAAGGCTGGTAACTGCCAACTGCTTTGTGCTGAACCTGTTCTGCGCAGATCTTCTTTTCATCAGCATGATCCCCTTCATTCTGGTTATCCGCTGGACTGAGGTGTGGGTGTTGGGAGACTTCATCTGCCATATGCATTTTTATATTATCTGTCTGAGTGGCTGTGTCACTCTTATTTCCCTTTCGGCCGTAAGTCTGGAGCGGATGATCTCCATTATGAAAATCACCCAGGCTACCACTTGCAATGTAAAAGTAGTGGTGTGTGGACTGCTGGGAATTTGGGTATTCTCTGCCTTCACTGCTTTACCCATGTGCTTATTTTTCAATGTAGTGGAACAAAAAGTAAATGGCACGGTAAGGAAATATCTTAGTTTATTATTACTCTGCCTGTGTTCTAAAGGGGGTCTGTTCTGGCATTACTTCAACCAGGGTTATTAATGTGCATAGTAATTATTTGTAATTGGTTTGGTTGTATGAATTTCCTTTCGGGTCCTTATTTATCTTGCAAACTGATTTAAGGCAACTTCTGGAGCTGCATTTGTAGTTAGTACCCACTGCAGGGAAGCAGTTTGCATAGGTTACTGCAAATTTTTATTATATTACAGTAGACACCATACAAAAATAAAGGAGGGTGGTTAAAAAAGTAGGTTAAAGGAACCGAATCAAGAAAATCCAATGGGTTAGAACTGGGGAAGAAAAAAGGGTCAAAAAGAGGAGGGGAGAAGTTTGTAGTGAGAGAAAGTAAGGGTTTTATGTTGTTTGATGAAAGAGAGCGCGGGTATGTGTGGGGGGAAAAGGATGGAGTGGATGGAGATAAAGGGTAGGGGGGAAGGGATGGAGAAAGCAGGGGAAAAAAGAAATGAAGGGTGCTTTAACTGTCATGGTTTTCCCTAAAAAGAGCATAGCAGAAGAAACCATGTTCCTTTAATTTAACAACAGCTTGTCGGCTATTTGAATTCCATGAGAAGCACAGTAATTAGCAAATTCTCTAACAAAAGTCTACCTTGAAATGCAATATGAACATATAGCATAAATAATGGACAAAATCAGTAAGTAACATAAATATAACTCATTACAAGTAATGCGTTAGCAGTATGAAAAAAAATGTGCTAGCTAATCATCATAGCATTCATTTTTAATAAGAATACATATCAAAACGGTTATTTACTACTAGAGCAGTAAGAGCCATGAAATCATGCACCTTGGTGCTCATTCAATGTACTTGTGCCTGGGGGCCTTGCTGTGCTCTAAACCTTAACAATGATGCAGATAGGGGACAGGCAGTGCAAGTGGAGTGCAAAGTAGTGATGTGCAGGCTGGCTCAATACCCACAGGTCGGGCGGGTTAAGGCCGACCTTAGGACACTGCTTTTAGGTCACAGGGAGGTTTGGGCTGAGGGCTCAGTTCCATCCTCCCCACCTGCAATCTTTCTCTGTTCGGCTTCCGCCTCCAGCAGGCTATATTTATAGGCGCTCAACTGCCTGCCCTGCCCCCTTTATGATGTCAGAGGTGGAGCCGGTCAGCGTAGGTCTATAAATACAGTTGCCTTGCTGGGTTGGGCGCAGGCAGATTAGGGATGGGTGCACTTTGTACTCTGCCCCACCATCAATAAATGAGCCCTCTCCTCTAAGCTCACCAGCCTTATTTTTAATCCATTACTGAATCTATAAGAATGTGCACCTATGTTATTAAGTTCCATACAAAGCCTGCCCACCAGTTCCTCTACCAGTATAGTGGGAAGACTGAGACTCAGGGCTGTAGTTCTGTAACAGATGGGGGGGGGGCAGGTTTTCCTGGGTGGAATAGCAGTTTATCCATTACCATATTACAGCTAATACAAACCGTTTCTAGCCTTTGGGATACTAAAGCTTGTGAAGAATCAGTTAACTCCCTTTATTAGCTAATGAAAGACATTTTTGGAAAGTAAGGAAATGATAAGAAACCGTCACACTGTGCTGAAGTCATGCCATATAGCCTGAATCTGGTGTTGCCAAGCCACACACAGCGTAGGTTGTCTTCTAAAAATGTCTATTATTAGGGTCTCTGGTACTGCCTAATATTGTATATACCATTGCTTTTCCCATGCCTTGGAATCCACGTGGCTCATAAGAGCCCTGTTAATCTGATAAACATTTGCAGTATGTTTAGACTTTTCTATGGGAGGACAAAGGAGGATTTTAGTGAAAGCTTGAGGCAGTGAGGTTAAGAGAAGCTGTATCAATCTCTTGAGCTGTCTGGCCTTACAGTAAAACAATGGAAAGGTAGCCCTACCATAAGTGGCCCCTTGTACATTTCCCCCTTCCATTTGGTCCCTGGACCATTCAATCAGCCCATGTATCACTGATACCCATGTAGGGTAAGTATAGATGTAAGAGGGGAGAATGGGATTTTACTGATCCTGTCCTGGCAAAAGTGCTGTCATGTTGGAAATATACAAACTTACATTTGCATATGTTATCTCAGTTCTTCATTTGTGCCTTTGTTTGTCCTTGGCTTGTTGGAACTGTTGTTTTTTATATCATCAGGCAAATGTTATTCAACGTTCTTGTAGATTGTGTGCATGCTACTCTAAATTAAAGTGTGTGCAAGGGGGAATTTTTTGTGCACTACTCAGTGCTGTATTTGTGTCATAATTCATTTACACACACAGCTTAAGGCGGCCATACACAGCCTGACCATGGCTTAAATGGATGGAGAGTATATCATAACCACCTTCCTGTGGTTACAACCACCAGTGCAGAGAGCTGCTGCTCCTTTTTATTTCCTTATCTGCCAGTAATGACATTTTCAAACCTGTTCTATTCCCAAACCTACCAATGATATTATTGGTGCATCTTTAGATAGCTTTAGAGGGAATGTTATTCAACTGCCTTGCTTTCAGGCAATGCCATAGCTGATATAGTAGACCTCTACAGGGATCAGTTGACCATACTTGGTTTTATGACCCTTAGTATTATATGTATTTCAAAACAAATATTTTTTTATAAGACATATTAGTGATGGGTGCTGCAGGGTTTTGAGTTCAATTCCAACTGAATGCATCTGGTTTACATTTCATGCTGCCAGGTGATGTTCCCTTATGCTACATGGCATCTCCTTGGTGGGGTCCTGACAAGAAACAGAGTTCATATAGTTGGTCTGGCTGTGTATTCGGCTTTAAAACCATGGCTTTCCGTAAAGCCCTGCAGGGAAGGGGCAACAGACAGCTGTATCTTTATCATCTGTATATTATCTGTATAACAGACACCTAACATTACTTAGGTTTACTCTGATTAACTATTAGTATTCTATATAAGGCTGACTACTCTGGTGGCAGCTAGGCATGTTTATACACCTGTTGTAATGCCTCTGGCTAGGATGTCTTTTTGGGTTAATATTAGTGAAAATGAAGATTCTTCTTTGGCAACAGTTTGCTGTTCAGAGGATCTTGTTTCAGGCTTTATGAATTTTGTGGTCACATTCTCATTGCATAACATTTAGTGGTGAGCACAACTTTTCCTTTTTGCTGCTGTAAGATGCCATAGACAGTCGCTCTTTATTGTGCTGCTGGTTGCTGTTTGGACCTCTGTATACTTGAAATGCCAGGGCCTATTTTGAACAAAACTTGGGCATCCACCTGCAGAGTTTGTGTATCTTTTGTTCTAATTTCTTTAATTGCCTTGATGTTTTTCTTTTATTATATACAGGTCTGTTATATAAGGCATCAGCATCAGTTTGTATGCCTCTCCCCCCTGCTAAGTCTCTTCTTGCAAGTGCATAGCTATCTTTGGCAGTTCTAATATAGCTTTTTCTTAGCATACATTTAGTGAGCCATTTATGGTCATTTACACACACAGCTTAAGGCAGCCATACACAGCCTGACCATGGCTTAACTGGATGGGAAATATACCATAACCACATAGTATGGCCACCAGGGCCGCCATCAGAAATCACGGGACCCTCACAACAAAATTTTCTGGGCCTCCCACGCCCTGCCCTCCCATGCACGGGGCACAACCAATCAGGGCCCTTATTTCTTTAAAGGGGGCCCGAGCTAAAAACTGTATCATGGCCAGGCCCCCTTTAAAGCGAGGTTCGTCCGGGCCCGGGACAACTGTGCCCCCCTGATGGCCACCTGCTTGTACTTGTACAGCTTGTACTGCTTGTACTACAACGACCAGAGAGCTGCTGCTTTTCAAACCTGTTTATTTCCCAAACCTACCAATGTCCATAGTACAGGTATATTTTTCAGAATTGGTGGGCCATCATACATATGATATTATTGGTACATCTATAGCCAGCTTTAGAGGGAACGTTATTCAGTTGCCTTGCTTCCAGGCAATGCCATAGCTGATATAGGTGGCCTCTACAAGGATCAGTTGATCCCAATTCAGATTTTTTAGCACTAAAAGTAAAAAAAAAGATAACTATGCTTTTAAAACTTACTATGCAACAAAACGGCTAAAAATCTGACAATTCGCTAGATAAAACTTGATCATGTAGAAGTCAATGGCAGATGTCTCTTACCCGCCCCGGAGGATGTTTCTTTGCTTCGATACTTCAGAGGATTTGGATATTTGACACTGGGTTTTTGTGCGACAATTCGAAAAAGTAGAGGTTTTGGTACAACAAGTTTTGTGGTTTTTCTGCAACTTTTTCCCACACAGACTTTTTCAGTCCAGACTTTTTAGTAAATGTCAAACATTTCTGGAAATGAGTTTATTCACATTTTTAAAAAGAAATGTTAGAGTTTTAGTAAATCTGCCTTAATATATGGTTTACAATTATAAGCTTAAGTACGTCTTTTACACTCCGTATTTACTATTCACACTCTCTATGAGCTTCATAGGTGTCTCTTCCTGTGGGTGAATGTGGCGGTGTGTGTTGCCGCTAGTGAGAGAAACATCAGTGTTATTGTCACTTTGGCTATTCACACTTCCTGTTCTTTAACACATTTCATTTCTCTCGGTGAGAGTTCCTATTTTTTGCTCTTTTCTGCACTTAGACTTTCTGTATTCAACTTTCAGTCTTGTTGGGGTTTTCTTTTATCCAAGTGTCCATTTTAGAAGCTATGGCCATCCCATGTTCAGGATATTGATTTGCTTCCTCGCAGTGTGTGCTGATGCTGAGTAGGGATGTAGCGAACATCGCCAAAAACTCGCGAATATTCGCGAACTTTGCGAACCCCATAGACTTCAATGGGAAGGCGAACTTTAAAACCTAGAAAAGCCATTTCTGGCCAGAAAACTGATTTTAAAGTTGTTTAACTGTATACGCAAAGGCGAAAAACCGAAGCGAAAAAACACGGCGGAAAAAAACGAGGCGAAAAAACGCGGCGAACCCAAAATGGCGAACATCGCCAAAAGTTCGCGAATTTGCGGACTTGCGAACACCCGATGTTTGCGCGAATTAGTTCGCCGGCGAACAGTTCGCTACATCTCTAATGCTGAGTTGATTAGGATAAAGGGAAAATTGTTCTCCCATTTTCCCTTTTTTTGTTGCATTAATAATTGTATCATTACTCTGTGCTATTTGTTACATTTAATGAACTTAATAAAGACCAGACCACAACCTTCTAAGAACTTTAACATTTTAAGCTGTTGTTTGGATATTTACAGCCTATAGGGGATTTGCTGGCTAATTTATTGTACAGGTGAATTTTCTAATGAGAATCCACTCTGTATATCGGTCACTCACGTTCCCCCACCCCAAATTTGGGAAAGTTTGGGCTGTCATGTTCTGTTAGCACCCCACTTCAACATGGTACATGTACAACATACTCTGATTTAATAGCACCTTGGCCGCAACCCAAGTGAACATCTGGGAGATGAATTGGAACACAGACTGAGATCCTCAACTTCAGTGCCCATCCTCACTAATGATATTAATAGAAGCAAATCTTAGCAGCAATGTTCCAACATCTAGTAGAAAGCCTTCCTAGAAGAGCATTAGCAAAGGGAGGACCATCTTCATACTGGTCTCAGAAGAGATGTTGTACAGGCAGGTGTCCATATACTTTTGGCCTTGACCTCAACCCAAGTGAACTAAGTGAGATGAACCAGACAACACAGACTGAGATCCTCAACTTCAGTGCCCATCCTCACTAATGATATTAATAGAAGCAAATCTAAACAGCAATGTTCCAACATTTAGTAGAAAGCCTTCCTAGAAGAGCATTAGCAAAGGGAGGACCAACTTCATACTGGTCTCAGAAAGAGACGCCCCGGGCCTGCAGGTGTCCTTATACTTATGGTCATATACAGTATACTAAAAATGAAAAATAAAATGAAAATGTCTTTAAAAAAATAAAGTCAATCCATCAGTCTAGTAATTTACACAGAAAATAAGGCGAGATATTCAAATATCCAAATGCAAAATTGAAATGCAAAACTGAAAATGTGTTTTTACTGTGCTTTTGTTTTCAGGGGCAGTTATACTCTTTGTCTCTGGATACCAACAACAGTATATTTACATCTATATTTACATCACACCTACTTTTAAAGACCACACTGTACTACATAACTAGTACTGTGACCCTGGGGTAAAAAGGTACAGTGAATTAAAATTGAAATAGCACATTAAACTCCCTCCATAAACCACATATAATGGTACAGTGACCCCCTGCACCACAAGATTACATGCCGATATCATCATATATTGGTACAGTGATATCAAATGATATTTCACAGTATGATATCAAATGCCACTCTATAATAAATGCAATACATATAGAATGAAAGTAACTATTGTTTTTTTCAGCCCATAAACTTGAATGCCCAGTGGTGGTGTAGTGCTAATATTCCTCTCTGTCTGGTGGGGTAGCCAGGGCCGGATTTATAAGCCAGACACCCCAAGGCCGCCCCCTGTCCGTCGCCCCCCCTGCGTGCACCTCCCCCCGCGCATGCGCACACTCGCAACCGTGCATGCGCGGCCTTTTCAATCTCTTTACAGAGCAGTGGGGAAGAGGTCCCCATTGCTCCATTTATGACAAAAAACTTTAATATTTTGGTGCGGCGGGGCGGCATGCCGCCCCCCAATTTGTGCCGCCCTAGGCCCGGGCCTTTGTGGCCTTTCCACAAATCCAGGCCTGGGGGCAGCCAATAGTACACACTCTTCTTTATCCTCATTCCATGGGACATCAAAAACTTGTTGCTTTGCACTTTGCCCTTGTTTGTAAATGAGTCTAAATACTTTTTCATGTGAATATGTTGTAGGAAAAAATAATTTATAAAAGGTCTGTCAGTCAACTGCCATTTCAGTCAACATTATTGCAACTGAAAGGACTGAGAGCAAGTCCCCTGTTTATCTTGCCCTATGCAGCAGTAGGTGCTATTTCTGCACTGAATTCTGATTGTAATTTAATATGAACACATGGCTTATGTGGGAAGGGGCAGCAGGGCGTCATTATTAACAGAACAAAAGGCATTTTCACGGTTTTAGTCTAGGTCTCTTTTATTATGAACCACAAATCCGCAAACTTCACAATAAAATATATTCTCATACATTAATCATATGAAACAGTGAATTAATCATGGGAAACAATGACTGATCATTCACTTTTTCACTCATCTTTTCCCACAGGTTATTCATATTTGTACTTTGGTCTGGCCGAATGTTGGAGAAGAAATTGCTTGGGATGTTTCATTTATTATTTTGAATTTTTTCATACCAGGGTTAATCATTGTGGTCAGTTATACCAAGATATTTAAGGTAAGGTAAAGTAAAGCTCACTTTAAATAGTGATAAAATATTATATATATATATATAATCTTATATGATTCTGTCTGCAATCTGAAAACAGGTTATATAATAATGGTGCCGGTTTCCTTAACACTTGAGAAAGAGCTTACACCTCGAAACATGTTGTGTTAAATAAAGAAGACAGCAGCACAGTTTCTGCATAAGTGTCAGTTTCCCCATCTTTATTTAATGTAAGAGACAATGACAGTGTGTACAGTTGAGCAGTAAGGGGTAGTCAGTATGGTAACCTGTTGCTGCTGAACCCACTGAATTCCAGTCTGACCACCTCTGTATTTATTTTGTTAGGAAAGAAAGGGATATTTCATTGTTTTTATCGCATAATATAAAGCCTCTTTGTTTTGGCTTAGTCTCAAGAATGATTGCCAGTTCTCCTTCTAAACTATGCCATTTAGTTTCTCAGTTACTATAGGCACCATTTCTCCCTACTATACCTGCTATCCCACAGCCCCAGTCCCTTCCCAGAGGCTATTATCCCCCCACTGCTACTATAGGCACCATCTCTCCCTACTATACCTGCTATCCCACAGCCACAGTCCCTTCCCAGAGGCTATTATCCCACTGCTACTATAGGCACCATCTCTCCCTACTATACCTGCTATCCCACAGCCACAGTCCCTTCCCAGAGGCTATTATTCCCCCCACTGCTACTATAGGTACCATCTCTCCCTACTATACCTGCTATCCCACAGCCCCAGTCCCTTCCCAGAGGCTATTATCCCCCCACTGCTACTATAGGCACCATCTCTCCCTACTATACCTGCTATCCCACAGCCCCAGTCCCTTCCCAGAGGCTATTATCCCCACTGCTACTATAGGTACCATCTCTCCCTACTATACCTGCTATTCCACAGCCACAGTCCCTTCCCAGAGGCTATTATCCCCCCACTGCTACTATAGGCACCATCTCTCCCTACTATACCTGCTATCCCACAGCCCCAGACCCTTCCCAGAGGCTATTATCCCCACTGCTACTATAGGTACCATCTCTCCCTACTATACCTGCTATCCCACAGCCCCAGTCCCTTCCCAGAGGCTATTATCCCCACTGCTACTATAGGCACCATCTCTCCCTACTATACCTGCTATCCCACAGCCACAGTTCCTTCCCAGAGGCTATTATCCCCCCACTGCTACTATAGGCACCATCTCTCCCTACTATACCTGCTATCCCACAGTCCCTTCCCAGAGGCTATTATCCCCACTGCTACTATAGGTACCATCTCTCCCTACTATACCTGCTATCCCACAGCCACAGTCCCTTCCCAGAGGCTATTATCCCACTGCTACTATAGGCACCATCTCTCCCTACTATACCTGCTATCCCACAGCCACAGTCCCTTCCCAGAGGCTATTATCCCCACTGCTACTATAGGCACCATCTCTCCCTACTATACCTGCTATCCCACAGCCACAGTCTCTTCCTAGAGGCTATTAGCCCACTGCTACTATAGGCACCATCTCTCCCTACTATACCTGCTATCCCACAGCCACAGTCCCTTCCCAGAGGCTATTATCCCACTGCTACTATAGGCACCATCTCTCCCTACTATACCTGCTATCCCACAGTCCCTTC
Source organism: Xenopus tropicalis (assembly GCF_000004195.4). Classification (NCBI taxonomy): domain Eukaryota; kingdom Metazoa; phylum Chordata; class Amphibia; order Anura; family Pipidae; genus Xenopus; species Xenopus tropicalis. The sequence goes on from NC_030683.2 coordinate 35,989,694, forward strand.
CCAGAGGCTATTATCCCACTGCTACTATAGGCACCATCTCTCCCTACTATACCTGCTATCCCACAGCCACAGTCCCTTCCCAGAGGCTATTATCCCCCCACTGCTACTATAGGCACCATCTCTCCCTACTATACCTGCTATCCCACAGCCACAGTCCCTTCCCAGAGGCTATTATCCCCCCACTGCTACTATAGGCACCATCTCTCCCTACTATACCTGCTATCCCACAGCCACAGTCCCTTCCCAGAGGCTATTATCCCCCCACTGCTACTATAGGCACCGTCTCTCTCTACTATACCTGCTATCCCACAGCCACAGTCCCCAACCCACTAACATCACTGTCCAGCCCGCTAACATCAGAAGTGACTCTCCCTGCTGGTAAGTTTGGTTTTAAAATGTGGCTACCGTAACTATAGACACCAGCTGTTCCCAGTACAATTTATTTGCTGGCAGCATAAGGGATGATAAGCAAATCAACAAACATGATATATGGTAGTTTAAAACTTGAAAATGTTTGACTTTTGTTTTTAAGGCCAAACTAACTTAAAATACAATAATATTACGCCCCAGTACACAGACAATTACAACGGCAGCATTACTATGTATCAGTAACTGTAGCCTCTGTACCACTAAAGTAAAACATTTCAATTAGGAAGTGGTGAACCTAAAGAGGATGTTACCCCAAAAATTAAATGTGACCTAATAAAGAGTCATTCTAAACAACTTTCCCATATGCATTCATTTAAATAATGTCACTGCTTTTAGCATTTTTTTAAAAAAATATAATGGTTATTGAAAATAACAATTAGTAGAAATTACATTTACAAACAACTTTAAAACCACAGAAAAAAATGCCATCAAGAACACACATATAACTGTATGATCCATACCACAGGTAGGGGATCCATTATCTGGAAACCCGTTATTCAGAAAGTTACAAATAATGGAAAGGCCATCCCCCATAGACTCAATTTTAATCAAATAATTGATGTAATAATAATATAGTACCTAGTACTTGATCCTAACTTGATCCTTAAGATATAATTAATCCTTACTGTAGGCAAATCAATCTTATTGGGTTTATTTAATGTTTAAGTGATTTTTTAGTAGACTTATTTAGTAGATCCCATATCTAGAAAACCCCAGTTCCCGAGCATTCAGAATAACAGGTCCCATACCTGTAATTTCCCTTGAGTCCTCTGCAGCCCCCTTTGATGCTTAACCAGGCAACCCTCCAATCCTTACTAAAAACCAAAACCATATCTCCAGTATATGATATCTAATCAGATCACAGCAGCTTTTTACAAGTTGGACTTCAGAAGCAGAATACCACTTTGTCTGTACCTATTATATGCATTTGATTATAATTATGATACATATGTATTCTGCAATGTCACAGTTAGCAAGTGGAACCGAAACTCTGGGGTTAAAAATAACATCTCTCAGATGTTCATGTGTAGCATTCAGTAGCCTGTCGGTGCTGTACTGTTGATAAAATTGGCAAAGCTGTGATGCAGTTTGATATTTTATTATATATAATATATAACAGAATATAGGTAATTTTTTACATACAGATCAGTGAAAGGTATGAGCAGTGGCACCAGAAAAGCAAAAGTGTGTGTTTTAGACACAACATGCAGTCTTCTGGTGGCTTCAAACCCATATCAAAACAAGAAAAAAAGGAGAAGGGCACCCTGGCAATCCAAAAACAGGCCATTCCAATAATTAAAAAGAAAAAACTTTATTATACACTCATTTCAAAAAAGCCTGAAGCATTTTGTGTCCATCTGACACTTAATCATAGGCTTAAATGTGCATACAATAACATCAGTATTTAAGAGGCTGAACACAAATAGAAAACAGAATAATAAAAAAAGGGGGGGGAGTTAATACAACAATAAGAAATGTAAAGGAACAGCACCTATGTAAGAGAAAGGGCATGAAGAAAATGCATTTGAATAAGTATGAAGAAATATATGAATGCACTCAGAAGAGAAATATATACAGGTCCTTTTCAAAAAATTAGCATATTGTGATAAAGTTCATTATTTTCTGTAATGTACTGATAAACATTAGACTTTCATATATTTTAGATTCATTACACACAACTGAAGTAGTTCAAGCCTTTTCTTGTTTTAATATTGATGATTGTGGCATACAGCTCATGAAAACCCAAAATTCCTATCTCAAAAAATTAGCATATTTCATCCGCCCAATAAAAGAAAAGTTTTTTTAATACAAAAAAAGTCAACCTTCAAATAATTATGTTCAGTTATGCACTCAATACTTGGTCGGGAATCCTTTTGCAGAAATGACTGCTTCAATGCGGCGTGGCATGGAGGCAATCAGCCTGTGGCACTGCTCAGGTGTTATGGAGGCCCAGGATGCTTCAATAGCGGCCTTAAGCTCATCCAGAGTGTTGGGTCTTGTGTCTCTCAACTTTCTCTTCACAATATCCCACAGATTCTCTATGGGGTTCAGGTCAGGAGAGTTGGCAGGCCAATTGAGCACAGTAATACCATGGTCAGTAAACCATTTACCAGTGGTTTTGGCACTGTGAGCAGGTGCCAGGTCGTGCTGAAAAATGAAATCTTCATCTCCATAAAGCTTTTCAGCAGATGGAAGCATGAAGTGCTCCAAAATCTCCTGATAGCTAGCTGCATTGACCCTGCCCTTGATAAAACACAGTGGACCAACACCAGCAGCTGACATGGCACCCCAGACCATCACTGACTGTGGGTACTTGACACTGGACTTCAGGCATTTTGGCATTTCCCTCTCCCCAGTCTTCCTCCAGACTCTGGCACCTTGATTTCCGAATGACATACTTTGGACCACTGAGCAACAGTCCAGTGCTGCTTCTCTGTAGCCCAGGTCAGGCGCTTCTGCCGCTGTTTCTGGTTCAAAAGTGGCTTGACCTGGGGAATGCGGCACCTGTAGCCCATTTCCTGCACGCGCCTGTACACGGTGGCTCTGGATGTTTCTACTCCAGACTCAGTCCACTGCTTCCGCAGGTCCCCCAAGGTCAGGAATCGGTCCTTCTCCACAATCTTCCTCAGGGCCCAGTCACCTCTTCTCGTTGTGCAGCGTTTTCTGCCACACTTTTTCCTTCCCACAGACTTCCCACTGAGGTGCCTTGATACAGCACTCTGGGAACAGCCTATTTGTTCAGAAATTTCTTTTTGTGTCTTACCCTCTTGCTTGAGGGTGTCAATGATGGCCTTCTGGACAGCAGTCAGGTCGGCAGTCTTACCCATGATTGCGGTTTTGAGTAATGAACCAGGCTGGGAGTTTTTAAAAGCCTCAGGAATCTTTTGCAGGTTTTTAGAGTTAATTAGTTGATTCAGATGATTAGGTTAATTGCTCGTTTAGAGAACCTTTTCATGATATGCTAATTTTTTGAGATAGGAATTTTGGGTTTTCATGAGCTGTATGCCACAATCATCAATATTAAAACAAAAAAAAGGCTTGAACTACTTCAGTTGTGTGTAATGAATCTAAAATATATGAAAGTCTAATGTTTATCAGTACATTACAGAAAATAATGAACTTTATCACAATATGCTAATTTTTTGAAAAGGACCTGTAAATGTACCCATAAGAGAAGAAGATATATACATCATTATGTATCAATATGGAGGAATAAAAGTTTAATGACAATAATAAGAAACATCAAAATCAGAACTCATTCCTCTTGGTAATCTAGTATATGGGTGAATATCTTCTTGTTTTTATATCTTATGTGTTAAATCGCCACCCCTCCGAGATGGAAAAATTCTCTCTATCCCTTGAACCTGGAAAAAGTCTAAATTCCCCATAGTGCAAGACAAAAAATGTCTGGATACATTTGTCTCCTTTCTTATGCAAATGTCAAAAACTTGTTCCCAAATATGTTCTTTAAAACTCCGCGAGGTTTGTCCAACGCATTGCATACCCCATTTCTGACATGTAATCAAATATATGACATTTTTGGTACTGCAGTTAATATATTGACCAATTGTATAGGACATATTAGTAACCAAAGATGTAAATTCTTTGCCCCTTCGTATGAGAGAACATAGAGTACAATGTGCGGCACCACATTTAAAACTTCCATGGTACTGTAGCCAGGTGGGAGTCTCTAATTTGTTGCTCATTACCGTGCTAGAAATAGATTTTACCCCAAGGTATCACCCTATCATCTAGTCACAAATCTGCAGCCCGATCCTAAAATGATCTTAAGCTTAGGATCAGTACATAATATAGGTAAATATTTATTCACTATTCTTTTGATATGAGGAAATTGGGGACTATATGTGAGTATACACAAGGGAGAATTAGAATCTAAAAAGCTCCTTGAATTTCCTAGAGTGACATTTCAACAGGTGATCCCGTGGGGTCATCATAGCTTCAAACCCATGGCATTGCCTCTAGGCTGCTTGGGGTTTTTATACTGAAAGCTTGCTCATTTACTGTACATCTGGCTGGTACAGCTCATTGTCCAACACTTCCTGTGCCTATCTTTATAAACCCCATCCCACACTTTGCTCTTGTCTGTGATATATTTCATTTAGTGACGTCCTGGGTGTGGTGTTCTTTTTTTATTTCTTTTTCAGTACCGGTACTACTCATGTTGCTGATCATTGTTGGCTCCTTTTCCAGACCCATTTCATACTTCTGGCTCCTATTTTGCTTTTAGTCTGTACATGTTCTTAACCTGTCACTGCATTCCCAATTTCCTTGCCTATTTTATGTTCTGGATATTGACCTTAGTCTGTCTTGTGTCCACTCTCACACAGCATGGCCAATATATATACAGTATAAGTTATATGAATGTATATTAATTCATTTTATATATGTCAATATACCTTCTTATCCACTGCATAATGCCACTAAGGGTCAGTCCATGTAACCAATTTAGAGAACTGATGTGATGGATAAATTTGGTGCCGCATAGTCATGGACTTCCAACCACCCCCTCTTCTACTCGATCATAAAGTATAAAGGTAGCTGCACTACTTTTACTATAAAGGCACCCCAGGGTCGCTCCTCTAAAGCTGGTGCTCTTAGCTGCCTATATAGAAAATTTGGCCCTAATACATACACATTAACATCACTATAGAGATTTATTTGTTTGTTTTACTTTTGTCTTTGTATAACGGAATTCAGATACTGAAATTTTCAGTATTAAAAGTGTACAAAAATAACCTTTTTCCTATGTCTGATAGATCACAAAGTCAGTGAGGAACCGCTTGATAAGCTGCACTACTTACCCAGAGAACAACCAAATGAAGGTCTCCCATAGAGACTACAAACTCTTCCGTACATTGTTCATTCTGATGATTTCTTTCTTCATTATGTGGACTCCCGTGGCCATCATCGTTCTACTGCTTCTCCTTCAGAACCTTCACAAACACGTTTCTATCCCACCGACCGTGTTTTTTTGGATAACAACTTTAACTTTCAGTAATTCTGTTCTCAACCCTATTTTGTATAACATTAATCTGTTCCGGCAGAAATGGGTCCACATTATTTTATGCCACTCGGTTGAAGAAATTGCAGATACCGAAACCACCACCAAACGAAATGAAAATGCTAATATTTCGCATGGAACATTTTAGAGCTTATAGTTGTGGTCAGTTACTCACTGGTGGTAAGAAGCCCCAAGAGTGCCCTACCTAATTTCATCTTTTACCTACAAGTGGCCAGTATGCCAGTCATTAAAAATACCATGTAATTTAAGGTAGGTCAAAAAAGGAAGTGACAACTACCAGCCTACAATCTGTGAAGCTGCTCTGGATTCTTTTTTCACCTTGCCTCATGACAGAAATAGCACCGTGACCCAATTATTGATATGAACCAACTCCTGCACTGAGCAGCAATTTAAGGAAAATGAACTGGGGAACACTGGTATAATGAATACCTTCTTGCTTTATTGCCTCCATCTTGTCCTCCTAAACCTTCTTTCTGCCAACTCATCCTGCCAACAATTGAGCCTCATTATGTGTGAGAAAGGCAGTCAACCTTGCAGTTTAGAGTCAATAGGTCACCTGGTGAACTCCTTGTGGGCCCAGGTGTCAGTGGGCTCTCCTGCTCATTGAAACATTAGGCCTTGCATTCCTTTATCTTGATCATTAACCATTTCTCTATAGAACAAAGAGGAGAATCGGAGAGGAGGATAGTATGTAAATAGACATAGGACAATAAAGACACTGACTGAGAAGATGAAATATAATGTGAAGAATGGGCCTGTGGCCTAAGGTTTTCTGGTGGGCCCCTGGCATCTCAGTCCGAAATAAGAATAAATAGTAGTTCTTGGACTTTTTTTCAAAAAGCAAATGCAAGTTACTTAATGGCTCCTTGTTCGCAAGGTATAGATTGACCATATTTATTGAAAAGGGTGTACAATTTTTTTTTTATTTTTAAACAGATGCTATTCTAAGGCAACTCATTAACACTTACATTCTCAAGTTATTGCATTTCTGCTTGCCTCTTACCCTTAGGAGTTGTGCTGTTGATATCTGTGGAAGAACAAGTGCCACTGGACCTACGTTAGGGATGTTGGAATAATACAACTCTTGAATTGAACTTCTACCTAAAAATGACAGGCTGCCAGCTAGAAAATCCTGTCTGCATATACAAATGCATGAAGTGTAGTGCATAAAAAATATGACTTGCCTATAATGTATCAGTCATGAAACCAAAACCACAACACACAGGATTTTAAAGAAATGTATTTCATCCGAATACACAAATCAGCTGGGAGAAGAAGGTTTACATTGAAGAAGTACTATTAAATAGTTAAAGAATGGAGCACTGGGTATCATATGTACATTGGTACTATCATCATTGTTCTTTATTCCTTTAAAACCAAGGTTGTTAAACTTTTATTGATATGAGCACTGAGATGTGGTTGCTTCTGCCTGTAAACGTTACATCAACAGGATTCTTGTAAAACCTCCTCTATTGTTCTGTTTCACAGTAACCTGTAAATAAATAAGATGACATATTATCAATGAGTAATAAATTTGGCCTTTATTTCTTGTACCTAGTGGTGTAATACAATGCACAAAGAGCAGTAGCTATAAAATATTAGATATGTCTGCATGAACATATAGCTATGATGGTTTATGGTTAAGTGATGGACTATTTTGATGCCCACTTGTTTGTTGCTGTAGAGATTCTGTGTTTTATTTGGCACAAACATCCTCACCTCTGTTTAGTAAATGGAAGTTCTAGTCAGGTAATTTATATATTCTGTATTTTCCGCCCAACACTACTCTCAATGTAAAGCCCACACTCTACATACCAGTATGGGTCTAGGATACATATGTTTCTACTCCCCCCCCTACTCCAATAAGCCTTAGCCTCCACATTAAATTTGATTGCAGATCAACATATTAGGGATCATTTAAGATGATTGGTGTAAAAATTACAAGAACACTAAGGGGTACAAGGGGTTTATTCAACAAGTCCTGTGACAATTTTGCAACAGAGGAGGTCTTGGAGGTCGTAAATGACTCCTAAAATTTTCATTCACAGCTCATTATTATTTTTGAGGAATTCATTTAATTTGGTCAGGGACCAAATCTATTATTTTTAGAATCTGTTGAATAATGAATCCTCTACAAAAGATTCAGCCAAATACTGAACCAAATCCGAACCCTTATTTGTAAAGGGATATCAAAAAAAAAACTTTTTTTTATTCAAAACTCAAATTTTGAATAAAAAGGTATCTCATCGGTTGCCTAGAATTTAAAGTAACATGACTTTAAATGATTGGATTCAGTTCGGCTAAAGACTTCTAATACAGATGAGTCCAAATCCTACAAAAAGTGCTACGATCCAGCTGAATCATGTATTTAGTGCATTTCTAGTACAAGTAATGGTTTTAACATTGATCCTTAATAAAAGCCAGCTCTTTATTTTAGGTTAAGTTCAATTTTTTTTTTGCGTATACACAGCTTTGCGTTTAACAACAGAAAGTGAGAGCTGTGTGTGTAGGCTCCCATTCTAGGGGAATACTCCACTGTCACTTACCATTGTGAGGGACGCTTCTGTACTTCCTTTCCAAGCACAACTGCTCCTGCCTCTTCCTTACAATTCTCTGTGCATCTAATGGCAGGCCATCCTTACTACGGGAGAATACAAAGGAGTAGCTGTCGTCGCATGTGCCATCAAAATTTCGGCGACGGCATGCATAAGTGATTGCATAAGTAGTGTAATCAGTATCCACAATCCAATGGTCATCAACTGGAAAACAAACACACACACAAGAAATCAATGAAATGAACTCCAAGACACAAGAGTAAATACAGGACAAATGTATTATACGCTTCCAATAAAGCTTTTCCATGACAGGCTCCAGCTCAGAAAGGGGTTTTCCAGTTGGTAATAATACCGCCATTCATGCATTACATGAAATTTAGCTCAGTGATTGTTTATTTCAGAGTTTATTGTTGCTGTTGGGATGTTAGAGTATGTACTTCAGTTGAGCTTTAACGCCCCTAGAGCAGAATGTAATTTATGCTCATTTTGATGAATGTATACACTCATCTGTTTTGTTAAATATGCCAGTTCTTTCAAAGCTGTCCCACCAGTCTGGAAAGTGTGAGAGAAAATCCTGGTTTAACTGGTTAATCGATGGACTTTTTTTAAGCCTTCTTGTTTGTTGCTATAGAGATTCTGTGCTCCATATTGTTTTATTGGGCACCAAACATCATTAATTCTATTTAGTTAATAAATGTTCTAGACTGTTATTTTATATTTTCTGTATTTTCCACCCAACATTAGCCTACATGATTAATCTGAAATCCACACTCTACCTACCAGCATGGGTCTAGAGCTCATACTGTATATCATTACTCCCACCCTAAATTTAGGATTCACCTGTTTGAATTGTATCTGTTTGATTCATTTGAATTAATAGGTTGCTAAATTTCTCCTAACAAAATGATGGATAAAATGTCTATCATACTGGTGATGGACATCAGTCAACATACAGTTAACAGGGAATCAGAGGCACAACAAGCACATAGTATTCAGGGAGAAGCATATATTCTGTATCTAATAACAAAGTATTGCAGGTTTAGCGTCATAAATCAATGAATCCAATGGCATAATTAGGAGCAAATGGGACTCTATGTTTCTTTCCTTTACTTTGCAGAGCATTTTGTGCCGATATTGTGCAACATCTGTATTTACCCCCTGTATGTATCAGGTCACATAACTGAAATCATATCAAGACATTTATGTGAAGTGGGCTGTGTGATAGAAAGTTTGCTTAATAAACTATTAATATATCCAGTCCAGTTACTCACGTCCTCTCTCAAGGATGGCTAGAGCCCCATGATACTTCATCTTGTATTTAGCAGGGTTTTTGGTTTCTATGAATGTGCCAACCATGTTAGCACACAGTTCCAGTTTCCTTAAAAACAAACAAACAAAGGGGATTAAGGTTAAACATACAGTATCACATACAGTACCTGTAACAGTGATAAATATATATATATATATCCTACCATAAAGTAAGAGATACACATGTGGGACCCTCCATACAGTAAATTATGAACTCCCTCAAACAAAATCCCCTTTTTATTGGAAGTTGAAACAAATCTATAAATATATATTAGAAGAGACTGAGACATTCCCATGAGAGACAATCACTGATCAAACTTTATAACTGATAAAATCATTAAGCACTAGAGATGTAGCGAACCTCACAAAAAAAGTTCGCGAACCCGTTCGCGAACTTCCGCCAAAAAGTGCGAACTTTTGCGAACTTTGCGAACCCCATAGACTTCAATGGGAAGGCGAACTTTAAAACCTAGAAAAGCCATTTCTGGCCAGAAAACTGATTTTAAAGTTGTTTAAAGGGTGCCACGACCTGGACAGGGGCATGCAGGAGGGGGATCAAGCAAAAATTTCTCTGAAAAATACGTTGTTGACACAGTGTTGCGTTTTGTGCTGTAAAGGGCAGAAATCACACTACATTTCTAAACTTGTGTAATAAACTGCTTTAAAACGTCCGGCGTCTACATGCCAATCAAGTCGTGTAAAGGTTACAGCCGGTTCACACGCAAAGACAAAACGCCGCAGTACTGGATACGGAATATATTATTGCTGGTGGAAAAACATCGCTCAGGTGATTTTATTGCAATGCAATGTCACTACTATGTGTAACATATTGGGTTACAGCAGATGAGATCAGCAGGACAGCTGCCCACAGCAGCTACATACAGAGCAGTAGAAAGTAGATTACTAGTCAGAAAAGATACCTAAACTGTCCCTCAAACCCCTGCACAGCTCTCTCCCTATGCTAACTCATCAAGCACACACAGGCAGAATGTAAAATGGCTGCTGGGCTTCGGTTTATATATGGAAGGGAGTGGTCCGGGGGTGGTCCAGGAGGGAGAGCTGCCTGATTGGCTGCCATGTATCTGCTGGCTCTGGGGTGAGAGGTCAAAATTTGGCTCCAGCTAAGGCGAACCCAAAATTGCGAACTTCGCTAAAAGTTTGCGAACTTGCGAACACCCGATTTTCGTGCGAATTAGTTCTCCGGCGAACAGTTCGCTACATCTCTATTAAGCACCATTAATAACTATATATTTTACAGGTTATTGTCATGGCTGCTATGCATTCAATTTGTTTTTGTTTTTTTCAATGTTGAGTATTTGGTGATTTTTGATTATTTTAATTGAGATAAATGCATGTACACTGGGAAACAAGCACATGTCTTTGTTGAAAAGTTTGGAAGTTTGCACTCACCAAACCTGACCTGGCTTAAAGGGCGATTAAGAAGAAGAGGGAAGTTGGCAGCCATTCACCCTTAGCAGGCGCGTGTGATTTTTGAAGAAGAGGAGCTCATGCCTGGGGTATCAGGTAAGTTAGTGATGTTAGCAACATGTTGCTCCCCAACCCCTTGGATGTTGCTCCCATTGGCCTCAAAGTAGGTGCTTATTTTTGAATTTCTGGCTTGGAGGCAAGTTTTGGTTGCATTAAAACCAGGTGTACTGCCAAACAGAACCTCCTGTAGGCTGCCAGTCCACATAGGGGCTAACAAATAGCCAACCATAGCCCTTAATAGGCACACCCAGCAGCATTTTTCATGCTTGTGTTTCTCTCCAACTCTTTTTACATATGTTGCTCTCGGTTAAAAAAGCTTGGGATCCACTGAGGTAAGAAATTAAAGTCACCAATCAGTACATACAGCTAGCCTTATGTGTCTGGTGGCAGGCTGGGGGGGGGATGCTTTTATATATATAGGCACCTAAGGAATACCCCCTAAAACTGCCACTCTAGCAAAGGGCCCTTGTGTGCTTATGTAAAAAATACAGCCCTGCTCAACTGTATAAAAGGACGCCTTGTACAGTGAAAAAACAAAAAACCAATGCATACTTATTGTAAGTCAATAATGTATCAAACATGAAAGAATTAAATATTATAATTTGTTTCTAAAGATGTTATTATCATGTTTGCTGCACTGCTGCCTAGAGATGCCCATGGCTATGATGTTGGCTAAGAAAGCTTAGCTTTGGCACAGCAAGCCAAAACCATTAAACTGTCAACAAACAAATATTTGAAATTGAACCCTTGACGTGACAAATAATAAAAGAGCTATTAAAACATGTAAAAAGGTACATTACAAAAGGAGTGGCTATGTAACAATAGTATCCCATTAATCTTCCACTCCCTGTTCTGTACTGTACAAATTGGACCTGTGATTGTGTAATACCAATTAATTGTCTCTGCCTTTAAAATCCTTCCTTCTCACGCTTTGTAAAGACTGGTCTGAAAGCTCATGAGGGACTGCTATGTTTTAAATGCTGGCCATATACGGTATATTATTTTTCAGTAGATGTTTAATTGCGTAAGCATGGTTATGGGCTGGACATGTTTGAAAATCTTATGTGCTGCTGCATCATGTTGGGCAATAAATGGCGCATCAGCAGATGAGGAAAAGAAGAGCAGGGAGATACAGATCTTATTTATTTCCTACTGTTTAGGAGAGGAGGGTGACATTTTTGTTTGGGGAAGGTTAAGCCTCTCCAAACCTTCTGTATTTGCTGCCATTACAAGTTACGCCTCTGAATGGTACAATAGAATGGTACCAGTCGCCATACCTTCTTAGGTTAAGTAGTTGCATCACAAAAATGTTAATTGTTATCATACCAAGCAAAGATCCTCAATTTCATTTTAATTTAGGGTTGAATTTTACCAAACAAAACCACCTTTTCTGACAATTTGTAAATCACACAGGGGACATGGTAGTTTCAGAGTCCTGTGACAGGCATTCTAACAGCAAAGGTTGGCTCACCATGCCATGCACAGGATTAGCCAATGGGAGCACATGGCAGAGGGGGTACCTAGTGCTGTAGTTTTGCACAATGCTCCCTGCCAACAATGCTTCTCTAGTAATCCTACCATGCTTTATGACTGGGATTCAAGAATTTCAGTGAGATCAACTGTCTCGTGGGATCACTGCTCACTTGTAAGCGATACTTAGAAAAAATGAATATTGTATGTCTAATGTAACACAATATTATTACCCTGGATGCAAGTGCAAGAACAATAAAGGGGAATAAGTATGACTTGTTGTGCTCATGCACAGAGTATCTGCCTTGGGGGGCAATAGAACTCTATACCAGACCTGTCATAATGTATTGAAGTCAATGGGACAGTCAGTGTACTGCACACCATGGAAAGCAGAGTTAAATAACTCTATCAGCCTAAGAAGGGGGTTGGGGCAATGGTTCCTTAAGTACAAATATACATGTTGTTTTTTTTGGCAGTTTAAATAGTGTTTATGAACCTTCTTACATAAACCTGAGAATGAGCTCATGTTGTTGTTTTCCCTATAAATGTATCCAGGTTGCATAGAATTTTCTAACAAATAAATAGGTTTCTTACTCTAAGATTCGGACTCTCCCTTTAGCTGTTGCTGTCATTTTTTTGTCATTTGGGTCATATTTAAAGTTGGCAACGATGTTGTCAAGTAGGAAAAGTCCATCTGGATCCTTCTTGGCCACAGCATACCAGACTCCAGCATACTAAAAAAAAGGCACAGATATTTTAGAACTGATTGTAGAGATGAAAGAGCAAAGGCTGATACTGATTAGGACAAGGGAGGGGAGTTGACCAGTGCTAGCTACTTCGCTCTGTTCACTCTCAAAATCGCGTTACAAACAGTTGGACCTCTTAAACACACAAAATCCCACATTGCATTGCTGAGCTTAAAATATTGATAACCCTTGATGCTTTCTAATGGGCAAGCCTTCTGTGTGCATTAACATTTGTGTATGCTTTCTCCAGGGTTGTGCTTCATCTGTTGTAGTGTCTAACATCTGAGCAGCATATCTACAGGTTTAGCATTTCCACATATACACATACATTGTAAATTTGACATAACAGTACAAAGGTAAAGGCTTCTGCGACATGCACCATCTTCTCAGCTTACTTCTTTAAAATACTGGTTGTAGCTTAAAAATGTCTGCAGCCCATGGACTTGCTTTGAACGTAAGACTGTGTAGGAGATGCACAGTAATGATGGCAAAAACCATCCCAAGGCTGACACAAAGCAGCACAGCACTAAAGCTATAAGGAATGCATATAAAGTCATTTGGATTGTGTATGGGATTTGTTGAGATGCAGATAGGAGCATTTGGAGCTTCACCATAGCCTTTACTTTGTTATCTAAATGTTCCCGCATTCTTTTTGTTCTTGTGATGATACGTGTAGTCTTGACATATGCTCAGGTAAATTTGGTAAGAAGCTCTACAACACTAAAGCTACTGGGTCTCCTACTGAAATCCTTAATCCAAACATCACGCCATGGCTAAATCAGAATTTTGTAAGGTTATAGAAACCAATATTGCTAAAATGGGATTTTTATACAGCAAACTTGTTATGGTTAGTATAAGAAGCCCATATAATTCTCTCTTTACAACCAAAACTATATTTAAATTATTTTAACAACTATGAGCACAATGGTTGTTTGCCTACTTGTGCCAAAACCCTCCCACTGAAATTGACCCTAACATGTATGTGTCGGTGTTGCATGGATGTTAGACTGTAAGTACCACTGGGGCTCAGACTGATGTTAGAGATGAAAATCTTTGTAAAAAGCATTCTGTAACTGGGTCATAATAATAATAATAATAATAATTTTAATCCTACTAATAATAATGTCATTCTAATAATACCTTTTTATACAAGAAGAAGAACAATAATAATACTAATAATATTAGATGTACAGGTATGAGATCTGTTTTCTGGAAACCCGTTATCCAGAAAACTACAAAGTACAGGAAGGCCATCTCCCATAGACTCCATATTAAACAAACAATTCTAATTTTTAAAAATGATTTATTTTTTCTCTGTAATAATAAAACAGTACCTGTGCTTGATCCCAACTAAGATATAATGAATCCTTATTGGTGGCAAAACAATCCTATTGGGTTAAATTAATGTTTAAATGACTTTAAGTAGACTTAAGGTATAGAGATCTAAATTACGGAAAGATCTCTTATCCAGTAAATCTCAGTTCTCCAGTATTTGAAACAACAAGTCCCAGACCTGTACTACTAGTACTATAATAGTAATAATAATATTGGCTGTGGTCCCCATTAATAATAGGATAAAAGGATAATAGAGGGTTATGTTAAAAACACACCCATTGTATATCTAAATTAGGGGTTGGGTAGAAGCCATAATAATATTCACCCAAGTTTCTCATATTTTGTATTGGAAAATAAAGGTGTTTGTAAAACAGTCAATATGATGCAGAAGGGCATTACAGCATTGATAAGATGAAGATATTTTTAAGACCCCCAAATTTGAGATTCTATTTTTAAAGGGTATAAGGTTATTCAAAGATATATGTGCACTAAGCTTATTCACTAACAAGGGGTATATTTGCACGATTCATTTTCTCAGACAGCTGTAGAAAGAACATTTAAAACAAAATGTAATTGGTTACCATGGGTTACTGCAATCGCCCTAATTTCCCAAGTATCAGCGCATGAGCCCCAAAGGTTTCCCAGTTCTTTTAAGCTGTTTCTAAAGTTCTACCAGTGAATATTAAGCTAAAATAGCAATGCACATTTTGGAGGAGCATATTTTTACCTACCCTTTCCTTGTTAAAATCTTTCATGACTTCGAAAGTATCCACACGACAGTCTCTGTCCGCTAAACAACTGCCAAGGAAACCCAAGGCAATTAGTAGCCCCAGCGCCACTTTCGCCATCTTCTTTCACACGATTCAATAACTGCCAGTAAAGAAGAAAATAAAAACAAATTAGACATTTCTATACTGGTGTCCCATGTACAATTTATACGTATTCTCTCCCCTGTGCAGGTAAATACATATCTAATCATGTACTGCTTTCTTTATTACCACTTAAAGAGGCAATATTCTAAACATATTCCAATATTCTAAACATTGGAAAATCTCATTTGAAAAACACAAAATATATAATATATGGTTTTAGTTGGGTATTAAAACAGACTTGCATTATGTGTAGCTGGTAGGAATGCTGTTCAAGTAGATTGCTGAAAAAATGAGCTTGCTTACAATGTGAGTCCAGTGATGTCCAGATGCAGGAAAGCCTAGAATGGCAAGGTCTGAGAGGCTTATATACTGCTCGGCACTATCACTGTTTCATAACATCAGAACAAGGTAAAAAAAGCTATATTTTGATTTGCTAATATTTCCAGTCCCAACTGGATGAGGTCCCACTTCAACAAAATTGCATAAGATCAAGCTGTGTACTTTGACCTGAGCTTTTATTTGTCCGAACCCCCCCAGCCATCCCATAGCTAATGCTGTGCTGTAGAAAAATAGAAACCTGTGTGTACTGAGGGGGTTGGGATCTACCAAAACAGAGTTTTACTTTGGTCTTCGTATGGATGAAATTATTTTGGCACAAATCCATCTCCCCGACAGAGAGAGCTCTCATCCTGAAGCCCATTCCAGAGGCAGCTAGGGAACTGTGTATAATGAGCTACAGAAACAAGGAAAACCCTATTCATTGCAAGTGAATTCAGTTGTGCAATATCGATCACTATAGGCCCAATACATAAAGGAAGCTATGTACTTACCTCTGGTCACAACAAGCCTTTTCCCAAAAGGCATTTTTTCCACTGGTGTAAATTCACTGGCAGAGAAAATGTTGATCTTCTGCTGATTTTAGTATACAGACATGGCAGCCCAAATCCACCCAATGTGTAAATGCCAGACCAGTCAGTGCATGCTAAAGTTGGGGACAGCAGACTAGCATTTTCTCTGGCCACAGGGTTTTTATGTCATTTGTGGGCCCGGTGATCATAAATTTCAGGGTTGAAAATTGGGCGACCATTGTGGGTTCAGGTTTGGAGTGGGTTAGACTGGGAAAGTACAATCTTCCCCCGCTTCTAAAATGTTACTGTTCTGGAACCTAAGCCACATGCAGAATTAGTGTACAGAGCGGCAGCAGTGTTTCTGGCTGCCCCCCTTACCTGCTCCACACTTACCTCACCCACACCGGAGTGGGTTCTGGGAAGAGGGGCTGCGTTACTAGTTCAGAGAGCACTGTTGCACTAAAAGAGACAAATTCCAAATGGGAAATTCAGCTCATAAAGTTACCAGAAGCGGCTTTTTGTCACTCCTGGTAACTAGCCGCTCTCTGCATTCTGAGGCAAGGTTCTCACTTTGCCTTATGGCAGGAGCGACCCTGCAGAGCGGAAAGACATCAATACAGGTTGGGTGCGGGTCCTACAATGGCAACATTTTGTGGGTTAGGGTTGGGTGTGGGTTAAGGTTTTGTGGGTTAGGGTCGGGTGTGGGTTAAGGTTTTGTGGGTTAGGGTCGGGTGTGGGTTAAGGATTTGCAGGTTAGGGTCGGGTGTGGGATAAGGATTTGCAGGTTAGGGTTGGGTGTGGGTTAAGGATTTGCGGGTTAGGGTCGGGTGTGGGTTATGAATTTGCGGGTTAGGGTCGGGTGTGGGTTAAGGATTTGCAGGTTAGGGTCGGGTGTGGGTTAAGGATTTGCGGGTTAGGGTCGGGTGTGGGTTAAGGTTTTGCGGGTTAGGGTCGGGTGGGGGTTAAGGATTTGCAGGTTAGGGTCGGGTGTGGGTTAAGGATTTGCGGGTTAGGGTCGGGTGTGGGTTAAGGATTTGCAGGTTAGGGTCGGGTGTGGGTTAAGGTTTTGCGGGTTAGGGTCGGGTGGGGGTTAAGGTTTTGCGGGTTAGGGTCGGGTGTGGGTTAAGGATTTGCGGGTTAGGGTTGGGTGTGGGTTAAAGTTTTGCGGGTTAGGGTTGGGTGTGGGTTAAGGTTTTGCGGGGTAGGGTCGGGTGTGGGTTAAGCTTTTGCGGGTTAGGGTCGGGTGTGGGTTAAGGTTTTGCAGGTTAGGGTCGGGTGTGGGTTAAGGATTTGCAGGTTAGGGTCGGGTGTGGGTTAAGGTTTTGCGGGTTAGGGTCGGGTGGGGGTTAAGGATTTGCAGGTTAGGGTCGGGTGTGGGTTAAGGATTTGCGGGTTAGGGTCGGGTGTGGGTTAAGGATTTGCAGGTTAGGGTCGGGTGTGGGTTAAGGTTTTGCGGGTTAGGGTCGGGTGGGGGTTAAGATTTTGCGGGTTAGGGTCGGGTGTGGGTTAAGGATTTGCGGGTTAGGGTTGGGTGTGGGTTAAAGTTTTGCGGGTTAGGGTTGGGTGTGGGTTAAGG
Source organism: Xenopus tropicalis (assembly GCF_000004195.4). Taxonomy (NCBI): domain Eukaryota; kingdom Metazoa; phylum Chordata; class Amphibia; order Anura; family Pipidae; genus Xenopus; species Xenopus tropicalis. Next base: position 36,007,365 of record NC_030683.2, read on the forward strand.
TTTTGCGGGTTAGGGTCGGGTGTGGGTTAAGCTTTTGCGGGTTAGGGTCGGGTGTGGGTTAAGGTTTTGCAGGTTAGGGTCGGGTGTGGGTTAAGGTTTTGCGGGTTAGGGTCGGGTGTGGGTTAAGGTTTTGCGGGTTAGGGTCGGGTGTGGGTTTAAGGTTTTGCGGGTTAGGGTCGGGTGTGGGTTAAGCTTTTGCGGGTTAGGGTCGGGTGTGGGTTAAGGTTTTGCGGGTTAGGGTCAGGTGTGGGTTAAGGTTTTGCGGGTTAGGGTCGGGTGTGGGTTAAGGTTTTGCGGGTTAGGGTCGGGTGTGGGTTAAGGTTTTGCGGGTTAGGGTCGGGTGTGGGTTAAGGTTTTGCGGGTTAGGGTCGGGTGTGGGTTAAGGTTTTGCGGGTTAGGGTCGGGTGTGGGTTAAGCTTTGCGGGTTAGGGTCGGGTGTGGGTTAAGGTTTTGCAGGTTAGGGTCGGGTGTGGGTTAAGGTTTTGCAGGTTAGGGTCGGGTGTGGGTTAAGGTTTTGCGGGTTAGGGTCGGGTGTGGGTTAAGGTTTTGCGGGTTAGGGTCGGGTGTGGGTTTAAGGTTTTGCGGGTTAGGGTCGGGTGTGGGTTAAGGTTTTGCGGGTTAGGGTCGGGTGTGGGTTAAGGTTTTGCAGGTTAGGGTCGGGTGAGGGTTAAGGTTTTGCGGGTTAAGGTCAGGTGTGGGTTGAGTTTTTCCTGACCTGCGCATCACTAATACCTGCAATGCATTATTTTTGCCCACAATGGTCAATGTACAAATAACAGGGGCGGGCCAAGCTGACAGGGCGCCCTAGGCAACCCGGTCGGCCACCTCGTCCCTGCACCTTCCCCCCCCCCTTTGGCGCATGTTGAACGCGGGGGGGGGCGGGGTTCGCATTGTGATTCGATGGATCATTGCCCCCACCACGTAAGGACAAGCGGCGGGGGCAATGACTAAAGAGAGCGGACTAGGGGTAGGCAGGAGAGGCTGCCTGGCGCCCCCCAATCGTTGCGCTCTAGGCAGCTGCCTCTTCTGCCTACCCCTAGTTAACCCCTGGTTAATAACGTTAATACTTGGACCTATTATCCAGGGACCTGGGCTTATACCTATAATAACCTTTATAACCACCGGGACTGAAAGTACTGCCTATGTTGCATCTACACCAACCAGCCCCCAGTATCTGTGCTGCTATGCTCATTCTGAGTAGAAACACTGAGGGAGTAGTTTGCTTTTCTGATGTAACCTGATGATCTACAAGGCTGGCGACAGGTCGAGTTACATATAGAAGCCATTCGGCATTTACTAATCACCTATGAAACATCTTAGGGGTTGTATTTACAAAGATGCATGATAAAATTAGTTCAACCCCCCTCCAAATGAACCCCAGTGCACATACTGTATATATCTATACAGACCTATCTATTCATTCATATACAACTATATATGCTGTTACCACTATCTCCTTTTTGGGAGAAACCATGCCATTTTAGCTTTGCTGACATTATATTATATATATTATTATTATTATACATTATATCGAAATTCAAATTTGTACAGTTTTCGTGGATGAAAAAAGCATGAACTGAATGAATAAAAATGCAGAATGAATGCGTAAACTTTGAAATCCTCAATCCTAGAACAGCTCCCATTACCTATTACCTGCTGCTTATGGTAGAAGAGTTTAAGAAACCCCTCAAAAGAAGGATCGCTGCAGTTAGGACAAATGCAAACTATTAGCACCTTTATACTAGTTCTAATAACTTTAAGTTACTATCCTTTAACCAGGGTAGAGGTTCCCAAACTGTGCAGTTGTAATTAAAATATGCTTATATTTGCTGTACCCAACTATTTATTATACTGGGTTATTCCCATATTTCCGTATAGTTTTATTCATAATCATCATTGTTGCCTGCTGTCCCAATGCTCAGGTTTCATTAGCACTATGTTCATTAATACTTTGTTCATTAGCACTATGTTCATTAATACTTTGTTCATTAGCACTATGTTCATTAATACTATGTTCACTAACTTGGATGCAAGGGGCCCCCAAGAAAGCGTAGACTACAGGCCCATAAAGAAATGGTTAATGATCAAGATATAGACATACAAGGCCCCATGGGTGGGTAAGCAGAAGAACCCACTGACAACTGACCCCACTAGGAGTTTTTCTGGTCCCCTGGTGATCCAGTCTGATACTGACTATGTGGGGTAACATCCTTCATCAGTGCCACATAGTTTTTTCAGTTTTCATGGCCATGATAATTTTGCAATAGAAGCAGCATTATAGCGACTAACCCCCCTAACTGTGGTCTACCTAAACATTACGTGACTAAAGTTACGTGCCAGAGTAAGTAAGCTACTTTAACAGACAGCGCTCCTTGGACTGGTTTTATTTATCTATAGGAAAGATTTGTTTTCCTCAGTGCCCAGGCATTTCATGGTGCCTCTCAGTCAATATTTGTCAGGCTGTTCCACGTGAACAACACCTGTTAAACATTTGCCAGAGAAGCGCACAATCATGCACACAATACGATTTGTATGGTTATGAAATCATATCTTGTATTAGTCATTTATTGTCCCGGTTGAAGCAATCTGGGCGCTTCTGATCATTCCTGGTAAAAGAATTAGCAAGGTGGTGAAGTTAAACACATCTCTGTGATTTATATAATCTGCCGGGCACGAGCTTGATTCAAAACATTCAGTTCAGGAGCCACAAAATTCATGTTTCCCTAAAGCTTAATCTGCTTCATGTGTTAGACAGATCTTTATCAGTTTTTTGAAGGCTCAAAAACAAAACATTTAATTTAAAAGGGGTAGTTCACCTTTAACTTGATATACAATAAGCAGTTTTTATCAACTTTCCAACTGGGCTTGGTTTTTTATAATTTAAATCATTTGCCTTCCTCTTCTGCCTCTTTGCAGCTTTCAAATGGGGGTCACTGACCCCGGCAGCCAAAGAACTATTTCTCTGTGAGGCTACAATATTATTGGTGTTGTTACTTTTTGCTCCTTATCATTCTACTACGGCTTCTCCTATTCATATTCCAGACTCTTATTCACACCGCTTCTGGTTTGCTGGATAATGTGGACCCTAGCAACCTGTTGCAAACGGACGAGCTACTGAATTAAAAGCTAAATAATTGCAGATTCTCTCAGGATATCAATCTTTACTGTATGTCATACTAAAAATGAATACCCCTTAACCCCTATGTGTTAATGGATGCGCTGGAAACTTCCACAGAATATGCACAAAGTGGAAAATGGACATATACGGTGAATGCAATATTGACATCAATATTGTATAAGTAAAAATGTACAATTAACCATTTTTTCTTTTCTGTATACGTTTATAAAATGAAAAATTAAATAAAACTATTGAAACAGAAAAATGAATACAAAGGGAAACAATGCCTTTATGAGAACACTTAAAAATGAGGTCTTTCTAATATTATATAAACTTTATGTACCACCAAAGCACCATAATGAAAACGCTACTATTATTCACCTACTCAAAATGATACAGTGTGAATGTGTGTAGGTTCTGCACAGCGTAATGCTCCAATATAAAGCCTTCTGTTTATAAAACCATATTTGCCTTAAGGTTTGGTGCTGCCCACATTATGGTATCCACAATACAAGAATGCTCAGATTTGCTGGCAGATAAAAATGTATATAGGGATATGGAGAGCATTTTGCCCAGGAGCCAGCTGACAGCCAGCAAACCTAGAATAGTCACACCTGTGAATTTGAGCTAAGGCTAATGTCAGACGTGGTGTCTGGCGTATATTTTCGGCAAGCCGAAAATCGATTGCCGAAAATAGCGCCATACGCCTCCTAACTGTGTCTGCACCCGAATGAATGAAGTATGCTCTGGTGCAGGAACATGTAGCCAATATCCGCTAGATGTGCCTGCGCCCGAACTTATTTTTATTCATTTGGGTGCAGGCACAGGTAGGAGGCATATTGCATTATTTTCGGCAAGCGATTAGCAATAAAATTCAGGAAATTCGGAAATGAATGGGACTATGTATAAAAAGTGTTGTTATTTCTACATGTACACAGCACTGTACAGCAGAACAATACATGAATGCAACAAACAGGGGGTCATTACAATAACAGATCAATAAATACAAATAAATAAAAAGTACAGATAAAGGTTTCACAGAGCCAAGTGACAAGAGGATGGAGTTCCCTGCCCCTTAGAACTTACAGTACGGATGGGGGGGGTAACTTACAGACACAAATGGAAGGGTAGTTAGTGCTGCAGGTTACAGGTGACACTGCAATATAAGTGCCAGTTCAGGTGCTGTGCGAGTGCTCCAAGAGGTGGTTCTGAGTTTAGGGAGTCTGAGGGAGGATTCTCTCCAGAGGATTCAGGGGTGGCATTCCATATATAAGGAGTAGCAAAACAAAAAAGTTTAAGGAAGGAAACAGCAGTAGTAGTGGGGGTGCAACCAAGTGGTGGCTCTGAGAGGAGCACAGAAGTCGACCAGGAATGTATGGAGACACTATAGAAGAGATGTAGTGAGATGCTCTGGAATGGAGGGCTCTGAAGGTTGCGAGAAGGCATTTGTAAGTCATTCTTTGTAAGCCATGATAAAGACTTATCATGGATGGAATTGGAATTAGTAGGTGGATAGTGGGACTTTTTAAACCCACCCCCAAAAAACCTTATAGACTCAGTTAAGAAGAAAGAAAACATTTTTGGACACCAATGCCTCCTGCCCCCTTTCTTGGCCTACTGCTGTCATATGTTACTTTTTTCATCACAGTAAATGCTACTCTTGCAGGTGCAAGTTGCCTCTTAAATCTTGTAAAATATGTCCTAATTGCCACCTAAGTAGGATAAAACTGGATGTCACAATAGCTACAAATTTCACACCATGTTTCTTCCACATTGGCTTTTACTATTTAATACATGATAATGTCTTTCATTCATAAACAGCAGCCCAGACTCAGCTCACATGTAAGCTATGAATTAAACCAACAAAAAGGCACATTCTATATTAGATTCTTACAAATAGCCACACTTGGGTCTCTAAAATGGATTGGTTTGTCTGCAATGATTCTCCTGGGATTTATGAGCTAAGAGCATGCCATTGGTTTAGTGTCCTGACATCTGTTTAATTAGCAGTCTTCAGAATCCAGCACTAAGAAGACACTAAGCCAGTGCCTTCTGTCAGATCTCAAGCAAGAGGGTTCACAAGGATTTGGAAGCTTCAGAATACCTGCAAAGATCATGACCATAAAGTACATCATGGACATTGCTGCATGAAGGCAGACTTTCCATCACGCAACTTTATTATTGCAAAAGCATGTGTTGTTGAATTTATGTTAAACCTTTGAGTTTCTACAAAAATGGGTGAGATGAAGAAAGAAGATATTGAGAAATATCTAGAAAACAACCCACAGTTTGCCAAGGAATACTTTGACAAAAAACTTCGAAGTGAAACTGTTGGGGCTCTGTTTAACAGCAAAGAATTGGTTTTAAAAGATGGCGTTTCATTTCGTGAGATGACCAAGATAGAAGAGGCAGACATATTGTTAGAGCTGATAAAAGAAATCCAGGATGACTGTAACATGGAGAAGACTGTTCACAAAGTCCTTCAGAGGATGGCATATCTGCTGCAAGCAGACTGTTGTAGCATGTTTGGATTCCGGTCACGAAACGGTATCCCAGAGCTGGCTACGAGGCTCTTCAATGTTACAAAGAGCTCGAAATTTGAAGACAACTTAGTAGCTCCTGAAAGTGAAATTGTGTTCCCTTTGGACATTGGGATTGTGGGATGGGTTGCTCACACTAAGAAATCCTTTAATGTTCCTGATGTGAAAAAGGTAAGTGGCAAAGTGACCAAAAGCTTCCATGTTGCCTTCTAAAAATTCTTTTTAATTGTACAGATTGAGTTTCAAAGTGAGAATATGAACTTACAAATATTATCATCTATGGGTTATGTAGTAAAATGAGTTAAGATTTGCCCAAGTCCATTTACCCAAACAACAACCTCTTGCTATATATTGTGTAGAAGGGTAGATGTTGAAAAAGCAGAAAATCTTACTTGCTTAGTTGTACCCTGGTCCTTATCATATTAGGGTGCAGACTTTTAGTTTGGATTGATTTGCAAACGGTGTATCATCTCTTTCTGCCTTTCATGGCCATTTCTTTACAAATGAGCCCATTAGGCTGATCCTGCATGCTGCCCACTACCCAGATGAAGTCACCTCTGCACCCTGCAACACAGGCTAACTGTCAGCTTAAAACCCTGAACCCAATTGACTGTTAAGGTGCATTATCACTACGACATGTGCCCAAGAAACACTGAGCTATAACAGTGGGCACCAATGTCTCCCTACAACAAGCCTTTCAGGAACACTAAAATGAATTGGATGCTTACCCTCTGCAGGTTTAGGCCACAGTATCCAGTACTTTTTCACCTTTAAACCTTTACTCACATTCAACGCATAGCATTATTATTACAGTATTATACCATGGCAATAAATCAACATATATCCGTATTAGTTTGTCACAAGAAGAATGCTCATTTCAGTGTAAAATGACTACACATTACCAAGTGGGAGAGAACTATTAGTGCAACCCCCAAGCCCGTCCCCTTTCCAAATATGTCTCAAACTGTTAATTTAGTAATCCAATTTGGCAGTAAACATTTTTTTTAAAAATATTGTGATTATAGGGATTATAGTGCTACTGATAATGGTTTCCCCGGAATGTAAATCAATACATATATGTACAGAACAGAATATAGTATAGAAGTCCGCATGAAAATAAAAATCTGCTGTCACGATGCTTGAAGTTGCTGCTGTCACTGTGGGTTAAGGCTCAGCGTTGGCAACAAATGGCGAGCTAGAGGATAATCCTGCTAAATTCATAAGGCTGATTACAAAAGCAAAGATCAAGGAGAAATCCAAAGGATGTGCAGCACATTCATGTGTCAAACGGCTGTACATATAAACTCAGCAACTACTGTTACCCCAGGAATGAGTACATACAGACGTGTAAACAGGAATAGCACCCCTCTTGTATTGTTCTGTAAAACACAGAACATGCTTTCTGAATGGTAAAAATTGTCAGTATATAAAGAAAGTTTGTTTCTACGTATGCATATCTTTATGTAGCACTACTAAATACTGAACATTTTTTACAGGACAGTCATAGTACAAGCAGGGGGACAATCATTACAATACATACAAAATATACACTGTCATAAAGATTCTGTAGCATTGAGTAGAAAGGATACACCCAAGCAACACATATGCACTATATATGAGCACGAGGAACCTTGATTTTTTGCCCTATAGTGCTCTAGAACTTGAGGTGCAAGTCACTGCACAATTCAGCCCTGTACTGATGTCTGCCAGGCACAAGCTGGGGGGGGGGACAAGAATACACCGATGTACCGATGTACCGATGTACCTGTGTTGTATTTAATAAGGGAGGTGATCTCATGAGTGGGGCAGGGTGCCAAGTACAGAAAACATTGTGCCTGTGTTTTGCACTTTGCACCCTGCTCTGCTCTACATAAATAAGCCCCTTAATGTTTTGAGCTTCTGTACCAGCTCAGCACTAGCTCAGACTTCAAACGTTTCTTAAGATCTTAACAAATTTCTTCCCAGTAGCTCCCGATCTTAATTTCTGCTGATTTTACATCATGCTCTGGGCTGCTGTCACTTATTTGAGCTTTGGGACAAACAACATAATATATCGTTTATCAATTATATAGAATTCACATTACACAGTTAATTAGTAGTTAATTCAGATTCATAGTACCAGGCACCACAGAAACCATTGCATCAGAACACAACGGATACAATGAGCATGTGCAATGTCGCTGACACTCAAGGCCTAACAGGATTAGAAGATGGGGACCTGCTGTGGGCAACTTTGAAGGCACAGGTCATTACTGTTAAAGGGGCTGCTGAACCTTTGGGTTGTTACTGATGGGACCTGCCTGATGATCAGTTAGGGTGATAGAGAGAGGGCCTATTGGTCCTGAAAGCCAAGTTGGGTGAGATGTGGGGTGAGTTCTGATTTTCTGCCCTACAAAGTCATGAAATTATGCATGGATGTTCAAAACAGCAATCTTTTCATATATCTGTTAAATGTATCCTAGAAGAACAGGCCTGTATTTGCACAATACACTAGGGGGTATATTTATCATACCCTGTAAAAAGTGGAGTGAAGAATTACCAGTGATGTTGCCCAGGGCAACTAATCAGCAATTCGATTTCAACAGTTAGAAAATCAAAGCTAAGCATCTGATTGGCTGCTATGAGCAACATCACTGGTAATGTTTTATTCCACTTTTTACACAGCATGATAAATATTCCCCTTATAACATGTTGCAGAGGAACACTATTCACCCCAATGGACAAATGAGTCTGTCATGCTGTACTATGGTGGTTCAATAGTGGGGCTTGGGCAACCTGTGCTCTTATTGTCCTTCTAGACGATAATTTTAGTCAGAAGAAGCTAATTATAATATACCTTAAAGAGGTTTACTAAACACTGGTCCAACTTAAGGGGGATTTACGCCCCCAAATTAAGCAGCTTGACTCTAAAATACCTTCACAAGTTTTTCAGTAAGTGTAACCCCCTGTAAAGTCTGAAAAAACTTAAATGAACCTGATTCATAACTATAAAGTTTGCAGATATTAAACTTGCCATATTCGCTTCTGTTGGTTGAAAGTCCAACAATGATTATATAATCAGCGGCTCAGGAGGCTCTTAAGATCAACAAGTACTTAGAGGCCAAGCAGTAAAGGATTATTTTCTTTAACCTCTCCCTATACACCAGTTCTGGTTATAACAGTAAGGGCCTGTTCATGCTGACTTCTCATATTATTGTTTACACTATTAACAAAACCATTTTATATTTGGTATGAGACAAAGTTCTTGCTTAGGAAGGAAAAACTGAACTTTTAATAGCAATTCCCTTGGAGTAGTATTGAGATTCATCATCATCATCATCATGAATATCCCCTAGAGCTGAATATAGCCCTATAGCTGATATTCTAGGATATATAGCTGCAAAACAATGGCTCTAAGGCATTATAGTGGCTACATAATTTTCATTTAACTCCAAGTCAAACAAAGCTCCTTGTAAGATTTCTATTTACTTCTTAGTCCTTTTCTGAGTAGGTATTAAAATATATGAAACATGACTACCACGGTTCACTTCATAGCTTCATACTAAGCTATAGTAATGAGTTTTGCATGACGAACTTTTGGCACCAACGGCCCATTTAAACCTTCATTGCCCATTAGCCTTTGCCCAAGCAGACATTTGTAGTGCTGCCAAAATTAGTAAAAAACCCCCATCTCTTTACTTTCCCTGTCCTTAACCGTTGGCATGGCTACTGTCAACTGGTTCCAGACCCAGCCTTTCAGCCTTATCCCTTCACTGTTATTTTTTCTGGTGACCTGTAGGAAGTTACAGCTTTAAAAGTGTTGTAACAGAAGTCCAGGCCCCAGAAAAGTATTGGTGTACAATGGTATTCGCAGAGTTCTCCTTTTTCACCTGATGGAAGTCGACAGTGGAGGTTAGCCTTCATTCTCTGTCCTACAATTCCATTGTTTGGATGGTTCAGCTGAATGTATGCTAGCAAATGGATTCTGCTAGTGGTACCTTTTATTAGCATATACAGGTATGGGACCTGTTATCCAGAATGCTCGGGACCTGGGGTTTTCCTGATAAGGCGTCTTTCTACTAAATATATTTAAACAGTAATTAAACCCAAAGCATTGTTTTGGCTCCAATAAGGATGAATTATATACATGTATTAGTTAGAATCAAGTACAAGACACAGTGGTATTATTACAGAGAAAAGGAAATCATTTTTAAAAATGTGAATTATTTGATTAAAATGAAGTCTATGGGAGATGGGCTTTTTTTTTTTTTTTGGAACGTTCAGGATAATGGGTCTCCGGATAAGGGGTCCGATACCTGTACTGTATTTACCTCGCTGATTGGTTTAACACACAGAGCACCTCAACTCCACTCACATTATTTTTTAGCACTCTTTTCCCTTTTCTGTTTATGCTATTTGACTGTCTTAGGTTCATTTTTTACAAGAATTCTGGTGTCCAATCTTTGAGTCTCTCAAAAACACCTTACCTTATACATATAGATAGCTACTTTTTGTAATCCTCCCTCCCTTAAGTGATACCAATTAGAAATGGGTATTAGTGGTGGTTAAAGCCTTGCGGTATCCATAATACCATTCTGTACTTCTATCCAAGAGGTGCTTGGGCTATTGTGTAGTCATGTTGTTGTTATTCATTTAAAGATAAAGAGTAATAATATTAATAAAAACATTTACCCTATAGTAACACCCACACAAACTTTCTCTTCTCTGCTTGTGCTTCCAGAGAAGCTTTTCCTGTGAGGGCTTACCGATATCAAATGTTGAACTTCATTAACTTAATTACATGAAATCGGTCCAGGAAAGCTGTCAGTTTCTTTATTTTACCCATCAGTTAATTGAATTGATATCTGCTGTGGTCTTTAAATGAACAGCGGGGTTTGATTAGAGAGGGAGGACCTGATATTAGACCTTTTTCCTACAAGACAATGGTGCAGCAATGTGATAGTGGAATACCTTACACAGAAGCAGCAGGGCGGAATTGAATTGATGTTATTTAATAAGGGACAAAGTGCAAACTCAACCTCAATTGCCATGTTTTTTTCCCAGAAATCCAGCATCATTGCAGTCACAAAGGGGCTATGCTCTTGGTGCAATTGTGCTGGGCCTGCTCCTGATCAAAAATTAATGCAACTGTATGTGTGCTACGTTGGAAATCAGGCCAGTTGTGACACATGTTTTCAAAGTCTATGTGGGAGCCATTTCAGGTGGTGTGTGCACACTATTCTCTCCGTGCAACTGAACTGTGCCGTGGGTGCTGAGGGAACCACCACCTCCGGACCATTCGGCAGTTCCAGGGTTCCTCTGCCTGAATTGGTTCAACTGTGCTCAATTCAGAATGGGAGGCAGGAAGGACTGAGCTATGCCAAGTTTGTTATACAAGTACCTTTAATGAAAGTGGTTTTGCATGCAACATGCGGGGAAAGTGCAGGGAATGCAACTACACTTGTGGATGTACATGAGCCTTAATTAGTTCCTACACTAAAGCCTGATAACAGTTAGAGGTACTATGCATGAACATCCCTTATGGGGTATTAGAACTGTTTTGTACTTTTTGTTTGAACTGCAAGTTCCCACAGACCTATTTTTAAGGTGCCTCCACTCTACCTTGAAGATGCTATACCACTTCTTATAAACCCTTTTCTAGCATAGGCCATAGCAGGCAGTAAAGGTACAGACTGAACTTTCTATTGAAAGATAAACAAGTGGCCTATTATAGGTCACACAAATAATGTCCAACAGCTACAAATTCTGTATCAAAACTGACTGATTTCTGAATGCTTTAGTTAAAATTTACTGATCAGGAGATTCAATTTGAGGAGAGGAAACTCTACTCCTAATTCTATACACTATAAGGACTGATATATATATATATAGAAAGACAATAAGCCGCACACGCAGGGACTTTGTTAGAAAACAAAACATTTTTTAATGAAAACGATCCAACGTTTTCGAGCACCAACTGTGCTCTTCCTCCCTTGGTTTGTCCCTGAGGAAGAGCACAGTTGGTGCTCGAAACGTTGGATTGTTTTCATTAAAAAAAAATTTGTTTTCTAACAAAGTCCCTGCGTGTGCGGCTCATTGTCTTGCTATATACATGGTTTTTGCAAGCACCTGGGGCATTTGATTACTATTAGGGTGTGCTCTGTTCTTTTCTGTATATATATATATTAGCCAGAAGGAAGTGATCCATACACATGACCCATGTCGGACTCCACGCAAGTTAAAAATTAGTCTTTTAGAGAAACCAATCAAATATGGGGCTCCTTTGCACACATTTTATTAGTGCTATTATTTTTCATATTTTTAACATCACAAAATGGATTTCAGGATTTCAGGATTTTTCAGGATTTAGTTAAAAGTTATCATTGCACAATGCTAAGCCACTCCACCAACATCATAGAGCATAATTCCAGTGGGAACCAATTCTACATTTCTGTTCTTTCCCAAGGGAAAAATAATCCAACTGCACTAATTTATCTGGGAACATCTAAGGGCTCATACTTACCAGCGTGCTAAAAATGCATATATTGTGTTTATATCCAATTTTAAAATACAGCTAAGTGCGTTTTTGTCAGTTCCAAAAGTAACCCTCTATTCTGCTAAATTACGAACACGTGTCAAGCACACAAAAATGCAGCATATTGCATCTAAAAAATGTGATAAAACGTGAATGGAGTAGGTGCTCGTCTATGGTATAAAAAACACTTGTGAGTATGAGCCCTAAAGATACTTCTGTTGTGTTGCTTACCTGAGCAAAATTACCTACAATCAAGGCACCCCATATAAACATGTATACATTTTTTTTACACTTTGTCAATGTTTTTTTATCACCTCTGTAACTGCCTGCCCAAACAGCACAGTGTAGCTGCATTGCGCATATCCCTATTTTGCAACATCTGTTCAAGACAGTCAGTGTACTTACCTTCTATATGTAATAAAAGTTTGCCCAGTAGCAGTAACCCATAGCAACCAATAAGATGTTTGCTTTTAAACAGGTGATCATTAATTTCTACCTGCTGCTTGGTTGCTATAGGTTACTGCTCCTGAGCAAACTTAGTGGCTTTTAATACATAACCCCATAGGCCAGTGTTCCCCAACCAATGTCTCAGGGGCAACATGTTGCTCACCAACCCCTTGGATGTTGCTCTCAGTGCCCCCAAACCAGGTAGTTATTTTTGAATTCCTGACTTGGGGGCAAGTTTTGGTTGAATAAAAACAAGATTTACTACCAAATAAAGCCCCCTGTAAGCTGATAGTGTGCATAGAGGCTGCCTAATAGCCAATCGTAGCCCTTATTGGGCTCCTCCATGAACTTTTAAGGTGCTTGTGTTGCTCTCCAAGTCTTTTTACATTTGACTGTGGCTCATCAGCAAGAAAGGTTGGGGACCCCTGCCTTAGACTGTAGTGCTCCCTCACAGTGCAAAAGGGTGGATTTTGGCATGTTTTGACCCAACTACATAGAAGCATTCTGATAGCCCGATACAATAGTAATAAGCCTCCATGCACTGCAGGTGTAATAGAAATATCTCCATGTCACCAAGTTTAAAAGCAGCAGAATCTTATACTGGGAATCCAACTACAAGTTCTCATTAACAGTTTCATTGTTTGATTAATATTTTATAGATAACAAGTATTTCTGTTAATTGGATACTTCGTTTTTTAATAATCTGTTATTAAAAAAATAGTTTCATTACATTTGGCACATATTACCTATGATACATACAAAATAACTGTTTGAAGATTCTATTTTCAGCCCCTTTTTCTGCAAATTACTCGCCGTTCATCTTCTATCCCTCGGTACTTAACAGTGCAAATTGGATCAGTCATTAAGTAAGTCAGACACTTAGCTTTTGCTTGTCCTTATGATTTGCCATAGCCCCAGGGAAGGTATTCCCATTTTTTTTTTAATCTCTAGGTTAGTCACCTGACACTGATTACAGTAATGTCTTCATTTAATCTGTTAACGAGCTAATGACATGGACTATGAGTAATCCTTATAATACAGATATTCCAACCTATCACCCTTAGAACTTGCAAAAGCCTTGTAGAGGCTCAGAAGGCAGGTGATGATATGATATATACGCTCATATGATTATGTGGGGTGCTTGTAAAGCATAGATGTCAGGTTGTCCCCCAGAAGTGATCTTGGGCACAGGCCCAATAATAATGCAAATACAAAAAGGTTTAATAAACAATTCTGAAGAATAGGAAATTGGTCTGGGCGGTTGGCAAAACTGGGGAGTCAGAACCAGAGGAACAAGGACAGGGCAGGAACAGGACTTACTGGATTCAGGAGAGGAACTCAAGGCTTGAACAAGGCAGTTTGGCCAATGATCCAGCACAGGTTGTTGGAGTAGGAAGGGCTTAATAACCCTTTAATTGAGCTACTGGAGCTGGATCATGGGCATGGGCTAGGGAATACACAGGAGGAAGAGACAATATAATCTACCAGGCCCCAACCACACTGCCTCCTGTGGCTCAAACAAGATGAGCAGCAGCCAGTTGTAGACCAGTTCTTACATGGTGCAACAATTCTACCAAAGCTGGCTGGCCAAAAAAGAAAACCAAAATGGCCTACAACCTGAATTGTAACTCATTCAGATTTGTTTGTTAGTCTGTTATATAGGGTCCACGGTCCTATATAATGATTTAAGTGATTGGTTAATAGAAAGCTGATTGGCTATCCTCACGTGTCACCATATTGCACTTGACTTGACTAGGCGTTATTTATGGCTGTTTGTTGAATATCCCAGAATTCTGTCTATGAATGTACAGCCTTACTTTGCACAATTAGTAGTTTTGTACATAAATACCAAGTTGCCATGTCACCAGATCACTTGACTGGTTTATTAATAAAGAACATTTACTGAGATCACTGGTCTATAAAGTTCAACTTTTGTCAAACCCTCTATAATAACTGAAAGAGTACATTTGATTACAAAGAAAAACAAATATTTAATTACAAAGGAGAACAAATATTCTAAAATATGTATGTTTTGTTTTCATTGCAGAACACCCACTTTTCAGACTTTGCAGATAAGCAAACTGGATACACTACAAAAAATTTACTGGCAGCGCCAATCTTACAGGGGAAGGAAGTCCTGGCTGTTATGATGGCTGTTAACAAACAGAATGCTGCTGAATTTTCAAAAGAGGATGAAGAGGTAATTTTCAGTAATAAGAAACAGTACAATATTTAGTGTAATTTTTACATGAATTGCTTGTATACAGGGCCACCAAAGCTAGCATTTTAGCAAGAAATCCTTTAGGCACAATTACAATTAAACAGCACTATGGTTTGGAGGATCCAGTTAGTGCCTGAACTACTACCTTTTTTTTTTTGTTAGTCTACTATTTAAACCAATGGCATAAAGTATCCAAAAGCAGATGCCATGACTTGCAGGGGGCCTGGTAGGGAGCCCACTTTTACTAGCCGGTGCAGGAATTCATACACTACTAATGTAGGTAGCGGGGGACCCATGGGTGTTAGATAGAAGTTGGGGATGTCCCTAGTGATGCCGCCGATACCAACTTCATTTCCTGATCATGGTGTTCCTGTCAGATTTTTACCACTAAATGTAGTCTACAAGGATTCCCAAAGCTCTTTATTATCTATATTTGCAGGTTTTCCACAAATATCTCAACTTCATATCCGTTGTTCTTAAATACAATCACATCAACTACCTCCACAATATTGAAACAAGGAAAAGTCAGGTAACGGAGCGTCAACACAGACGTCATAATATTGTTGCTTGTGTATCATTTTTGTTAGAATGATACTTCCTTTTAAGTGGATATTGTTGCTCATAATTTTCTGTATACATATAATATATAAAATGCAAAATTAGACAGAAAATAAGACCTGGAATCTCTGTTTATTTCTAAGCATTACACACTTATTCCCAGCAATGAATCTCTCCTGTCCCTCTCACTGCTTCTGTCCCTGTCTCACACACTACTCAGCTCCACCCCCAGCTTCCTTTCAACTCCTCTGCAAACCTGTAACAACTTTATGAACACATAACACTTTACCTTCTCACTAATGTTAACATCCATCCCCAACAGAGGCCCTTACATTTATATATAATTATATTATGTCTTTGTCTTCTTTGACTCATTTTCTATTTCATAGGTGCTCCTCTGGACAGCCAACAAGGTGTTTGAAGAATTAACAGATATTGAAAGACAGTTCCACAAGGCCCTTTACACAGTCAGGGTGTATCTGAATTGTGAGAGATATTCTGTTGGTTTGCTGGACATGACAAAAGAAAAGGTGAGACATGTCTGATCCTCATAAAGACACCAACTAGCATGAGATTTACTAATGGGTGTGAAAATGTAGCCCTTTATTAGTCCATTTGATGGACATAGCTGCATGCAATCAGTTTGTGATGGCTTGTGAAAGTCACGGGAAACCATTGACTTGTGGGAAAAACATTCCAAAACGGTACCAATTTTAGCACTAGGCTTCTTGATTTCTCTAAGTACATGAAGCTACCAATTAAGTAGCCCTCAACTAAGGAAAACATTTGAGGGCTGCCATTTTACCTTTATGATATCTGGTACCACACTACACAAAGTCCCACACTGAGACTTGAAATAGGCTTTGTCAGTTCAAGTTCACAGAGGCCCAAACAGCCCTCCACAGGACCAATAAATAGTGTCTATAACATCTAAATGCCCCTCTGGCATTTGCTTGAATTATATCTGGGCTTACGAAACAGCAAGAACAATCTGGATGTTTCTGCATTTGTAGGGAGGATTGTACAGTCTTCAACCTCCCGTAGGATGAAAAGTGACATTTTTATTTGAGTAGGCTACAAAAAGATGGCTTTCTACAGAAGTGCCTTTATCTCACAATTGGATAGGGGTAACCCTCCCTGAACCTTCCTTATTTTCCACCTATATAGACCCATGGCAAATAAACATAATGCCATCACGCATTTTGCACATTTCCAATTACTAGCCACTGCTCCATTACCAGGGATAAAAGAATTTTCACTCACTGTAATCATCACTTTTAAACATTAGGTATTCACAGAGTTTATCTTCCCGACCTGCATATAAGAACTCAAATAACTTTCTCTTTCCATGTTATTTTTTATTAATGTGCTCAATTGCAGGAGTTCTATGAAGAATGGCCAATCAAACTTGGAGAAGTACCACCTTACAAAGGGCCAAAGACTCCAGATGGAAGGGTATGTAAGATTGGAACTTGCAACTTAAGAATCATAGTACCAAAAGGGGCTGTTACCTTTTTGATATGTTAAATAATATACCCTGAATTTCACAAATGTCTCTTTTTTACCCAGGAAGTCATTTTTTACAAGATAATTGATTATATTTTGCACGGAAAAGAAGAAATTAAAGTTATCCCGTAAGACATCCTTACCTTTGTGTTAAACAATTACTAAAAACTCAAGGGCTAAATGCTGTAACTTATATATTTCTCATGTGGAATGTAGAAAATTGTAAAGATATATAATTTATTTTATCAGAATGAAAAACAAATGCCGTACTTCATTTTCCATATTTGACTTGCAGCACGCCACCAGAGGATCATTGGAGCCTCGTCAGTGGGTTGCCAACATACGTTGCCGAAAATGGATTTGTAAGTGTGTTTGCTCTATTTTACAGTATAAACACATAATTCATACATTGATTTCTAATTAAAGATATTGAGGGCTGTTATGAAGGGGCACTTAGTTCTACATAAGCCTGTATTTATATTGGTACAGTGCAGATTTCAGCACCTACAGTATATGGTGCCTTGCAAAAGGATGCGGAATGGAATCAAGGGCCAGAGCTGGTTGCAGGCAGGGTAGGTAGGTGCCTAGGGTGCAACATGAGGGGAGCGTGATGCAATGAGGGGAGGGGCTGAATTTTGCATAGGTCCCAACACTCTCTGCACAGAGCACTGGGAATGGTGGGACTGGCGTGATGGGGGTGGCAAATTACAGGTTGGGGGTGGATTTTGCAGTAGGTAGTGGGTGGTGTCAAACAAGCAACTGGTGGTGGGGTTTAGGGCGGATGTTGCCTTTGGGCAGCCTAGGGTCCCTGTACCTTTCAGCCCTGCTCTGGTGGTAGCTCAATGTCCCAATGACTTGGCACACACACACAGCAAGTTGTGGCAATCACAGAAAATGTTGTTTTATATTATTAACATTTATTTATAAAGCGCCAACATATTCCGCAGCGCTGTACAATAAGTGGGTTTTATACATTAGACATACAGAGTAACATATAAAGCATATATATAACCAATACAAGAGGTGGCAAGGGCCCTGCCCAAAAGAGCTTACAATTTATACCCCTGCTTTAGTATTCACTCAGCTTAATTACTGTAAGACCCCTGTTTGTTATAAAGGTATAGGATTCATTATCCAGAAAGATCCATATTACAGGAAGGCCATCTTCCATAGAATTCATTTTTATTAAATAATTAAATGTATCAAATAATTTCCTTTTTCTCTGTTATAATAAGACAGTATCTTGTACTACATTCTGAAAAAAAGGTTTACATTGTTATAAAGGGCTGCCTAACTTGCTGGCACCATATAAAGAAACAATGACGGGGATGATTTACACCAGCACTAACATTTTTTATTTAAGAGTGCCAAATGGAAAGCCAGCATATATCAGATCAGGTCTGGACTGTGATTCAAAATGGGCCCTGGTATTTCAAGTACACAGAGGCCTTAACAGCCCCCCCCCCCCCAGCCCAATAAATAGTGACTGTCTGTGGCATCTTACAGCAGCTTCTCTGCCATTTGCCAGAATCCACAGAATTGGGTCATTGCACAATAAAAGGATCCAGTGTCAGACTAGGGAGCCACCACCCCACCTTTCACATAGCAATTAAGGCTATGCCCTACAATAAAGACAATTGTTTTCCAATATTGTGCTCAAAGAATATTATCATTCATTTTCTTGCATCTCCCTCCAGATTTGCAATATGATGAACGCACCAGCAGATGAGTTTTTCAAATTTCAGGTAATGTATTCCTTCCTCACAAATGTTTCATTTGTAATATAGTAATATCACATTTTAAGGTATTTTAATTTGGGGGGCATATGAATCAGAAATGTAATGTTTCAAATGGAAATGTATATCTGCACTGTATGTGCATTACAATGATTGTCCTAAATTACTGTTGCTCTCTACTGACTTTGCAGAAGGAGGCCGTGGACGAAACTGGTTGGACCATTAAAAATGTGCTCTCTCTGCCAATTGTAAACAAGAAAGAAGAAATTGTGGGAGTAGCTACATTTTACAACAGGAAAGATGCAAAGCCCTTTGATGAATACGATGAACAAATCACTGAAGTAAAGAACCTAATTGTTTTATATTTTGTTAATAGAGGCGGTGAAGTTCTACAGAACCCTTGAGGGTAGGAATGTGAACTGGTAATGGGGGTAAAAGTAAAAGTGTTGAGTAGCCAATCATCGAAAGAGTATAAGAAATGGTTCGGTTAATACATGTAGATGAAGTATAACATTGTCATTTTCTTGGCTCTTCACAGGCTCTGACACAGATCCTGGGTTGGTCTGTTCTGAACACTGACACATATGACAAAATGAATAAACTTGAAAACAGAAAGGACATTGCCCAAGAAATGCTTATGTATCAACTGAAGTGCACTCCTAAGGAACTTCAAAGCATTTTGGTAAGTTTATTATCCACGGTTATTTTTCAGGGAGAGGATCTGAGAAGCTTGGGGCCTGAGGTCTTTGATATAAACTCATGTTTTCTCATTTCTAGCACAAAGCATAAACTCTGCTAATAGACATATAAATAAGAGACTCATTCACTTGTTCATCATGGATGTATGCTGATTAATCTATATGAATTACAGTGCATTGGAGTCAATTTGCTAACTGGTGCAACATTAGAAAAGTCCTATTAAACACACTATTTCACTTTTTAGAAAACCAAGGAGAAGTTAAATAAAGAGGTCGAAGAATGTGAAGAGACCGAACTCTTGAAAATATTGGTAAGAATTTGTTGGAGATGGTAGAGTTTATTAAAAGAGAAACCATTTGATATGTCATTCCTGTATGCTGATGAACCTGAAAAGCTTCCATTCACATTACTAAGTTAAAGTTACTAGTGCTGTATATCAATAATGCTAACTAGAATAAAGTCCCATACACACCAGGTTTGCTTCATTGGGATTACATTTACCTTTCTATGCAGTAGGTTTTTTTAGAGTCTAACCCACCCAGACATAGAATGGGAACATGCAAAGTTCTTTCAGGCGGTGTCCTAATTAATTTGGATCTCTAAACATAAAGTCTACAAATAAATAGGATTGTTTTGCCTCCAATAAGGGTTAATTATATCTTGGGATGAAGTTCAAGGTACTGTTTTATTATTACAGTGAAAAAGAAAATCATTTTTAAAAATTAGAATTATTTGCTTTTAATGGAGTCTGTGGGTGATGGCCTTCCTATAACCCCAAACTTTCTGGATAACGGGTTTCCATATAATGGATCCAATGCCTGTACCTATTGCAGTTTAAGTTTTTACTGTCCATGACATGGTAAGCAGGTGCGTTTGACTATTTGGCTTTTTCGCTAAATGTTATTAAAATAGCCCCAATAGCAGGACCATGCAAAAAAGATATTTTCGGATATGAACCTTCCAAATAGGATATAAAGAGTGGGGTTTTTAGAGTTAGACATCAAGACCTCCATCCATTGGGGGTGTAGTAGTGACTATGGAGATGAGAAGTACAGTAGGCTAGTGGAGGGGGGATGTTTTAGGAACAGTTTGGCTGAACGTTCAGTAAAGAACCAGAGAGTAGGAAGATATTAAACATTCTTTTACAAAAGACACCATTGTCAGCATGGTGGCGCAAAGATTAGCATTCCTCATTTACAACTCTGTAGTCCTTGGTTTGATTCCAGCCAGGCACTGTCTGCAAAGCATTTGTATGTTCTCCCTAGGCTTGGGTGGGTTTCCAAACACTAAAAACATATATAATTGGCTCCTAATATAACTGACTAGAGTGTGTTTGAATTTTCCTCCAATCCAATCAAAACTTAAGGAGGTAAAAGGGATGTGGCATGGAGGAGGGCCCTGGAGGTTGTGGGCCCTAATGCTACATTATATGAAAGTATATTAAACATAAGGTGTGTTTACTGTATGTTGGGGTAGGAAAGTATTTCAAATGCCTATACAAGTAAGGTTCGGCAAACAATACTTTTTCACTGTTGTAAACTAATAGTCTGATTGCTAGAGACATTATTTCTAATGACACATTTATGATGAACGTTAACTGTAATAGCCATGGGGTGCCTTACTGCTGAGCTTCCCTAACATGAAACATCTGCTCATAAATGTTTATCTTCTTTTGAACAGAAAGAGGAGCTGCCAGATCCCATCACTGCTGAACTCTATGAATTCCACTTCAGTGACCTCCCGGTGTCAGAACACGACCTCATCAAAAGTGGGATTCGACTATTTTTTGAGATCAATGCTGTTGACAAATTTAAAGTGCCAGTAGAGGTAAATATGTCTCCATTTTACATAGTTAGTTACATAGGGTTGAAAAAAGACCAGTGTCCATCAAGTTCAACCCATCCAAGTAAACCCAGCACACCTAACCCACACCTACCAATCTATACACTCACATACATAAACTATAAATACAACCACTAGTACTAACTGTAGATATTAGTATCACAATAGCCTTGGATATTCTGATTGATCAAGAACTCATCCAGGCCCCTCTTAAAGGCATTAACAGAATCTGCCATTACCACATCACTAGGAAGGGCATTCCACAACCTCACTGCCCTCACCGTGAAAAACCACCTACGCTGCTTCAAATGGAAGCTCCGTTCCTCTAATCTAAAGGGGTGACCTCTGGTGCGTAGATTGTTTTTATGGGAAAAAAGAACATCCCCATTTTGAGTCCTCAGTGTGAATAAATGCCATAACAATGCAGTTAGCATGCAGCATACAGGGATCATGTGCTACATACAGCGAATATAGCCTGTAGATTTTTGTCTTTTATATTAATGGATAAATGTATTGAGCTTGAATGCAAAGCAATGCTATATAAAACCTCCATGGCTACTAGGAATCCTATTATTCTACACCCATCCCCAGTGTTTAATGTTGGGTAAAATGTTTGTGAAGATTCTCATTAATCTACTTCATGGTATATCTGTAGTAATAAGTCAAACCAAGTGGACTTGCTGTGTTTTTCTTGAAGACATTTCGCCAGTCATCCAACTGGCCTTCGGCCATGTACAACGTTGTTTTGGCACCTTTGCCTCAAAGGTTTAATAACACCTCAAAGCTCCAATCATGCTAATACATGCAACACCTCACCTTCATGAGACCCCTGACCCCATGCGTATGGGTATGATAAACAGATTATACTGATTGGAGCAACATTCAAGGGTATTTATTCCAGGATGATCTTTGTACAAGTCATTCTGAATTGAGAAAGCCAGCTGGATGACTTGCGAAACATCTTCACGAGAAATACAGCAAGTCCAGTTGATTTGACTTATTACTATAGATATAATGTTGGGTAAAGATAAGAACATTGAAAGGAACACTGTTAATTGATAAGCAAATCACGTGAATCACTTAATCTGGCTTTCTATAAAGATGAAGATCATTTCCCTAATTTTTTTCAACATGAGTTGGTCATGTTACTTTTGTTATTTTCCACTTAATAATATTCAGCATCCCCCAAATATGTTTTTATCTACCCCATAATGTGATTCATTTCCCAATCTCCTGTATAGGATGTATTATCCAGAATGACTGGTACCTGGGGTTTTCTACATAAGGGATATTTTTGTAATTTGGATCACCATACCTTAAGTCTGCTAAAAAAAATGAAATGTTAAATAAATACAATAGCATTGTTTTGCCCTTAATATGGATCCATGCAGCTTAATTACCATCAAGTACAAGCTACTGGTTTATAAAGGAAATCATTTAAAAATGAAGAGTTATTTGCTTTATATGGATTATATGGAAGATGGGTTTTCTGTAATTTAGCACTTTCTGGATTTTGGGTTTCTGGATAAGGGATCCCACACATGTACCTTATTTATCTAACCATCTACAAGTCATTACATTAGCTTCCAATAGTCCAAAGTAATTCCTATTGCCCAAAAATCCCCCTATACATCTATATATATATATATATAGCTCCTCTGACTGCTGAGTTCCCCCAGTTACTTTCTCTGCTCCATTTGTCTTGCATCTGCTGGACATATCACCTTTCTTTTTTACATGGAACATAATTATTTCTACCACTAGCATCACACAGAATGATTTTTATTTGCAACAACTTAAATTCTTTAACATTTTTAAACTTATTTTCTGCAAGGTTTTAACAAAGTGGATGTATACTGTCAGAAAAGGATATCGTGACATAACCTACCACAACTGGCGACATGGATTTAATGTGGGACAAACAATGTTCACTTTGTTAATGGTATGTAATGTTTCAAAGTAAACACACAATGGTTGTGATGCTTTTGGTTCAGAGAGTAAAGGAGAACAAAAGCCTTACATAAAGCCTTACATATACACAACTAACTAGTTGTATTTTTCAGGACTGTGGTATTGTCAAGAGTCCACAAAGAGTAGCCATAATTTAAATGTCTGTATCTTATATATTTCATGCAATTCATTACTTTTCCAAAGACAGGTAAGCTAAAGAAATATTATTCTGACCTGGAAGCCTTTGCTATGGTGGCTGCTGCATTCTGCCATGATATTGATCACAGAGGGACCAATAACTTGTACCAAATGAAGTAAGTTTATTAGGGGTCATTGACATATTTCTCATATACATACTGTACCTCTGCAGGAGGGTATAACCCTCTCTGTGTTTATTTGCAGATCTCAGGCGCCTCTAGCAAAACTTCATGGTTCTTCCATCTTGGAAAGACATCATTTAGAATTTAGTAAAACGCTGTTGCAAGACGAGGTGAGTGTAACATGGAGGATAATGTACTTGCTACAGTAATTAATAGTAGGGGTGGCAGGATCATTATCTTTCATAATCTACAAATGTTATATTATGTTTACAGTACTTTCAGTCTCATCTACCCACTCTTCCTTATGCACAAACAATATGTTGAGCCTTGTTGTCTGTGTGGGTGCTCCAGCCACTGACGAAGTCTGAGATAGGGACAGTTTTTCCAATTGGGACATAAAAAGAGAAAGTGCCTTGTTCATAAGCCTGTTTCTTTCTTACATCATAACATACCATTTATAAGCCATATGAAACATACCTGATTTGTACATGTATGTATTTAAATGGTCACCTCTGTGCATATTCTAGGTGGTGTTGGGGGTAATAAATAAATATGTGGGGTTTCCTGAGTAGCATTTGTATTAGCTGGTCCATGCCGCTCCCCCCTCCCCTACTCTAAGAGCAGTGCGTTGAAGTGAGTTAGAAGTGTGCAGTGGCTAGTAAATATACTGCATAGCCTGACCTTTGAAAACATTTTCTTTTGCAGAGTATAAATATTTTCCAGACCTTGAACAAGCGACAGTTTGAAAACGTGATCCATTTGTTTGAAGTTGCGATAATTGCAACTGACTTAGCTTTGTATTTCAAGTAAGTAGAAACTATTTGTGTGCATGTGGTGTCCATGCAGTGTTCATTTTTGTGTTTTCTGCTTTTCCTGTTCACAAAAATAGGTGATTTTTATTTACAAATTATCGTGCCGCCTTTATCTAACCTCATTAGCACTAAGGTGCCCAATCTTAAATCCAGGGTCTTTGTAAATGACTCCTATGGTCTCAAAGTAAAATAAACCAATCATAAAAACATGATCATAGGAGCTTTATGTACCCCCTACTGGAAGTCTGACCTGTGACTTCTTGGGAAAACATTATTGGATTCATTAAGGTACTGAACTATTTTTCTAAACAAGCACTTATATTTTACATATAGTTTGCCTTTACCAAAGAGCAAAAAAATAAGAGAAACGCTGAAAAATATAGTTATCCGTTTGGTAACTGCAATTGCTAGATATGATTTACTGATGGCACTGTCTGTATTAGATACCGTAGTTTTAGCCAATTTCCTCTCTGTCGGTTTCCTACAGGAAAAGGACTATGTTTCAGAAGATCGTTGATACTACAGAACAAATGCAATCAGAAGATGAAAGAATAAAGTACATTATCTGTGACCCAACCAAAAAGGAGATTATCATGTGAGCTTTAAGAAATAACACATATCTATGTTTTAATCTCACTCAGAAAATGTTTCATGAATAGTGTGTTTTTTTGATTATAGGGCAATGATGATGACAGGGTGTGACTTGTCAGCCATAACTAAGCCATGGGAAGTACAAAGCAAGGTAAAACTCAAGCTATTCCCTTACATTGGGATGTTACATATATTGATAGTGGGGGACTGACATCCCAGTAAGGCTCATTTGTTATTATTCACATATTATTTATTATTTCATCATAATCAAATATGTTATTGATAATCTAATAGATAATCTGATAGATAATCTGTAAAAATCATTCTAACTAAAGATATGTTGTATGAACATAGGTTAAACGTGTTTTCTAAACACTGACTGGGCTCAGTCAAAGTCCAAGCTTGGCAGGCTACCTTTACTATACACCATTTTCCTCATGGTGGCAACAAGTAGTGGTTTGCTGTTTCCAGGTTCAGTGAATATTTATGAGGACAGATGTGGCTGTTCTGGCAGCCAAGTGACATGGTCATTTCCCACCATAACTACTGCCTTCAGTATGCTGAAACTGTACTACTAAAGGGGTGGTGTCCAAAAATAATCCCTCTGTGATCACTAAATATCTGTTTCTTCCATTAGAAGCAATCATTTTGATTAAATGATTTCCTTTTTCTTTGTAATAATAAAACAGTACCTTGTACTTGATCCCAGCTAAGATATAATTAATACTTATTGGAGGTAGAAGATATAATTAATCGTTTTGGGTTTAATTAATGATTTTTTTAGTAAACTTAAGGTATGGAAATCAAAATTATGGAAAGACCCCTTATCCGGAAAACCCCAGGTCCCAAGCATTCTGCATAAGAGGTCCCATACCTGTATCCTTAAGTTTAGATCTACAAGGAAAATTATTTTGTTACTGGAAACAGAGGATCCCCCTTTGCATTCATAATTTCTTAATATTAAGTTTGCTTATAATTTAAGGTTTTTGAAAAAGTAGGCACAGTGTTAATATGTTTTTTTCCAATTCTAGGTAGCCCTGATGGTTGCTAATGAATTCTGGGAGCAGGGAGATCTGGAGAGAACAGTTCTTCAGCAACAACCAATTGTAAGGGAGCCAATGGGTGAAAACTTTTGGGAACAAAATTTTGCCATTTGAGCACAAAACACTTTTTCCTGCAAGAAATGGGAATTTGAATTTTCAATGAGCAAATTGTCATCATACCATTTAAAATGCAGACTGATAAAAATTGCTCACATAGTTCTTCATTTTAGATTTTAAAAATGCCTAGAATAGGGAACCACAAATAAGGTTATTATAATTGACTAATAGTTGTAAAAAAAAAATAAGAAATGTTCCTTCTGGTTTGCATTGTGTGTGTAATTAGGCTATATTATCCCCATGTAGCGATAATTCTGGGGATTTTTTAAAGGTTGTATAATCAGCATTAATTGAAATGCCTTTAGAGCAAGAAATACACATTATTCCAATTTTATGGGGAAATTATTGTAGGTCGTAGGAATACAGTGGCTTGCAAAAATATTCGGCCCCCTTGAACTTTTCCACATTTTGTCACATTACAGCCACAAACATGAATCAATTTTATTGGAATTCCACGTGAACGACCAATACAAGTGGAACGAAAATCATACATGATTCCAAACATTTTTTACAAATAAATAACTGCAAAGTGGGGTGTGCGTAATTATTCAGCCCCCTTTGGTCTGAGTGCAGTCAGTTGCCCATAGACATTGCCCGATGAGTGCTAATGACTAAATAGAGTGCACCTGTGTGTAATCTAATGTCAGTACAAATACAGCTGCTCTGTGACAGCCTTAGAGGTTGTCTAAGAGAATATTGGGAGCAACAACACCATGAAGTCCAAAGAACACTCCAGACAGGTCAGGGATAAAGTTATTGAGAAATTTAAAGCAGGCTTAGGCTACAAAAAGATTTCCAAAGCCTTGAACATCCCACGGAGCACTGTTCAAGCGATCATTCAGAAATGGAAGGAGTTTGGCACAACTGTAAACCTACCAAGACAAGGCCGTCCCCCTAAACTCACAGGCCGAACAAGGAGAGCGCTGATCAGAAATGCAGCCAAGAGGCCCATGGTGACTCTGGGGGAGCTGCAGAGATCTACAGCTCAGGTGGGGGAATCTGTCCATAGCACAACTATTAGTCGTGCACTGCACAAAGTTGGCCTTTATGGAAGAGTGGCAAGAAGAAAGTCATTGTTAACAGAAAACCATAAGAAGTCCCGTTTGCAGTTTGCCACAAGCCATGTGGGGGACACAGCAAACATGTGGAAGAAGGTGCTCTGGTCAGATGAGACCAAAATGGAACTTTTTGGCCAAAATGCAAAACGCTGTGTGTGGCGGAAAACTAACACTGCACATCACTCTGAACACACCATCCCCACTGTCAAATATGGTGGTGGCAGCATCATGCTCTGGGGGTGCTTCTCTTCAGCAGGGACAGGGAAGCTGCTCAGAGTTGATGGGAAGATGGATGGAGCCAAATACAGGGCAATCTTGGAAGAAAACCTCTTCTGCAAAAGACTTGAGACTGGGGCGGAGGTTCACCTTACAGCAGGACAACGACCCTAAACATAAAGCCAGGGCAACAATGGAATGGTTTAAAACAAAACATATCCATGTGTTAGAATGGTCCAGTCAAAGTCCAGATCTAAATCCAATGGAGAATCTGTGGCAAGATCTGAAAACTGCTGTTCACAAACGCTGTCCATCTAATCTGACTGAGCTGGAGCTGTTTTGCAAAGAAGAATGGGCAAAGATTTCAGTCTGTAGATGTGCAAAGCTGGTAGAGACATACCCTAAAAGCCTGGCAGCTGGAATTGCAGCAAAAGGTGGTTCTACAAAGTATTGACTCAGGGGGCTGAATAATTACGCACACCCCACTTTGCAGTTATTTATTTGTAAAAAATGTTTGGAATCACGTATGATTTTCGTTCCACTTCTCAAGTGTACACCACTTTGTATTGGTCTTTCACGTGGAATTCCAATAAAATTGATTCATGTTTGTGGCTGTAATGTGACAAAATGTGGAAAAGTTCAAGGGGGCTGAATACTTTTGCAAGCCACTGTATACATAACAGAAACTGCTCTTGTAGCCATTAAAGAACGAATACCCCTAACATAGGAAATATGCAGTCCAGATACATTTCTTTCACCCATTGCAGAATCATGGAACTGGTCTGATCTCCCCCCTTCCCCAGCCCATGTCTAATCAGGACTGGATTCAGAGGTTTATTTATAGAATATTTACTATCCAAACTTCCACACTCTGATACCTGTCTACCAAGGTTCAGTAGGGTTCATTAAATATACTGACTCAGGACAAAAAAAGCAGCAAATACTTGTGTTTTGCAGTGTAAGTGAGTCAATATAATTCAGCAAGAATGAAATAATACATTCTGCAAATTCTTACTCCCTAAATGTGGGCATATATGGTCAACCTTCTAGTTATTCAGTCCCCAGGCTAAATGGTCAGATACTGCTTGGTTTCGTTATCCGTACAAATATTCAATTTGTTTAGACTGATGGTCTGGCAAGTATGTATGTATATCTTTATTTATAAAGCGCTACTTATGTACGCAGCGCTATACAGTAGAATACAGTAATACAAACAGGGGTGGCTATTATAAGGGGCGAAGGTGCTCACACCTCACTCATTGCATAATAAAAATTAGATTTAAATTCACATTACATATTGTTGACAGTTTTATATTGAGAACTTTTCCACTTGTAGTATAAGAAGGTAAATAATAATTTTCTTTAATAATTTACTTTCTAGAGGGCAAAGAGATCCCATGAGCTTCTTTGTACTGATCTCTAAACATCTAAAAATACACACGCATGCAAACAAATGCTCTGTTTATATTAGTAACTTAACTTATAGCTCTAGGCTGTATAACTCACCAGGCACTAACAAGACCTTTACCTTCTTGGCCCTATTCATAGTGCAGCACAATTTTGAGCTTTCTTGCAACAATTAAGAACATTGGCTTCCAAATTTCTGAGACTGAAAAGAAAGTCTTTTGTTTTGTGGGTTAAATACTTAAAAAGGGCACAATTTAAAAAGGGGAATGTTGCTGATTGTATTTATATGTATAAGTGTTGCCATATTATCCCACATGCACCTTTTACTCACAATAAATTTAGCCACTTTATATGTCTAAACTGGTGTAACCCTAATTGCTTCTGAATATAATTAACTGCCTGATGTATTTGGTATATTTCAGCCTATGATGGACAGAAACAAATCAGATGAGTTGCCCAAGCTTCAAGTTGGTTTCATTGATTTCGTATGTACCTTTGTCTACAAGGTAAGACAATTTTACAGAGATTTCCAAATGAAAGCCAATCACTCACAAACCCTTCAGGTTGCTTAATACACTCAAGCTATGAATATACAATAAAACCTGCCCACAAGACTTTTAAGTGACACGGAAAAGAGCAAGCATTTGTGCTTGCATATAAGTGTTGGACAGTTGCGCCTATATTTTAGCTACACTGTTAAGGCCATATGGTTCACGTGTTAAGGTGGCCATACACGTTAATATCTACGCGTTTGGTGAAGTCACCAAATGAGTGGAACTTCTGCCGATATTCCCACCTAAGGTGTGCGATATTGGGCTAATTCAATCATTTGGCATAAGGACAGGTATAGCAGCTGGCAGGCTGAGGACCACATCAATGAGCCAATGCAGTCTCCAATCTGACAGGAAAATCAAACCTGCCCGATTTTCAGCCAGATATCAGTTGAGGATGCCCATCTCCATAGACTAGCAGATAAGCTGCCGAAACGGTCTAAATGACTTGAATCGGCAGCTTAAATCTGCCCCTGTATGGGCACCTTTATTCATCTCCACCTTTTTATCTCACTCTTATACAACTCAACAATTGGTGCAGGCATTGCTGAAAAATATCTTCAAATTTTTATTTATTAGCAGCCACTGTTGAAGTAAAAAAGCTCAACAAATAGGAAGTCATGAGCTCAGGCTACTGTAGTTAGCTGTGACAGATACCTGTTCAACAATTTGTGACCTTTTGAAAGAATGGAAAGTAAATGGCAACTACAAAAGGTCATTGCTGTCAGGCTGAATAGACAAACTCTGGGTTCAAGGGAATCTAAACCCCCTCCCAAAATGTTATATTGCTAATACCAGGCTTTGGTTCTACAATTCTTCAAACCTTCAAACACAGCTGTTGAGTTGAAAGCCTGGTATTAGATATAAAAAATGGTCTAACACTGTTATCATAGAAACCACTAAAAAGAGAATATAAATGTAATATGAGAGTACATAGAGTTTACATCAATACACTTTATTCCCTTTAAGTTTCATACCTCCAGGAGCCAGGTCCTTGCATAAAGGCAAAGGACAAAATCCCCTTTATATAAATCATTATGTTATTTAATCCTGACAAAGTAATTAGACCCAGAAGTGGTATTAACAGTGGTTTTGAGACAGATCTTTGCAATCTATTACAAAATGTTCTGTTAGTAGCCTAGCACTAATCTCATACAAAGATCAGAAATCAGCAGACTTTTGCTTTCTGAAAAAAAAAAAGAAAGTTGGCTCCAATAAATACAGCCCCCGAGAGTCTTTAGATGCAAAACATGACTATAAGGTTTCTAATATATTATTTCATTTTCGAACATTATTTATATACGTTTCTAAATATAACTATTTTTACAAGAGGAGTTACTAACATTAAAGATTTTTTATAGGCCCATGGAACCAGATAATAAAAATCCCCAGAAAACAATATTTCTGGGCATATTGCAAAGGTGAACCTGAGAAACAAGCAATATGTCTTCAGCTGCTCTCGGACACAACACAATAGCACCAGAGGTTCCATACTTTGAGTAATGGTTGTGAATTTGCTGGTGTTCTTAGTAAATAGGCCGTTTATACTGCTTCCCTTGGATGAAACATATGTAAACAAAGAGGCAAAAAGTCACAGTTTATTGATGAGCCCAATATGGGGGCTAGCCAAGGAAAGGATCACCCACATAATATCTTAGGGGTTGATATTCACAATAAATGCTACTGTATTCTCTTTCCCTGTTCTTGGGGAAATTAATAAGCATTTTCATACTAACACTACTTAGGGGCACATTTACTAATCCACAAATCTGAATGGGAAAAAATTGGATTGGAAACAAAATTTTTGCGACTTTTTCGTCACCGTCGCGTTTTTTTCGTATTTTGCGCAATTTTTTCGTCGCCGTCATGACTTTATCGTATTTTTTTTTATCGCAATTTTTTCATATAGAGCAATTGAAAACGGCGGAAAAACCAATTCCGATTTTTTTGTTGCGAGAATCCACGAAAAAGTCGCGACGGCGACAAAAAAAATCACAAAAATACCGATCATTATGGAAAAAACGCATTCGGGCGTTCGTGGATTAGTAAATGTGCCCCTCAGTTTCAATACAATATTTGAAATGGAAAGCAAAATCAGATTGCTTTTTTTCGTAGGAATTTTCAAGGTTCCACAAAGAGATTTTACCAATGTACGACGGGCTTCAGAACAACAGAGTTCAGTGGAAATCACAAGCTGATGTTTATGAGGAAAAGATGAAAATTCTAGATGAACAGAAGAAGAAAGAAGAACCAAATGGTGGAAATCCAGGTGAGTGACATGGAGATATTTACATTGGGTGCAAGAGCACTGTTTATGTAATGATTTCCTTTCCCTTCTCAGCAGAGTACAATTATAGGCTGACATCTGTATACAGCTTTATTCGGCAACTCAAACATCATGCAGTCACTAGTCAGCCATATGTAAGTAGTCTCATGTCTGGTAGGTCTGCACAGGCAGGCAAGGAAATATACTGTATGTTACATAGTTACATAGTTACATAGGGTTGAAAAAAGACCAGTGTCCATCAAGTTCAACCCATCCAAGTAAACCCAGCACACAACCCACACCTACCAATCTATACACTCACATACATAAACTATATATATACAACCAGTAATACTAACTGTAGATATTAGTATCACAATAGCCTTGGATATTCTGATTGATCAAGAACTCATCCAGCCCCCTCTTAAAGGCATTAACAGAATCTGCCATTACCACATCTCTAGGAAGGGCATTCCCCAACCTTACTGCCCTCACTGTGAAAAACCACCTACGCTGCTTCAAATGGAAGCTCCGTTCCTCTAATCTAAAGGGGGGCCTCTGGTGCATTGATTGTTTTTATGGGAAAAAAGAACATCCCCCATCTGCCTATAATCCCCTCTAATGTACTTGTACAGAGTAATCATGTCCCCTCGCAAGCGCCTCTTTTCCAGAGAAAACAACCTCAACCTCGACAGTCTAACCTCATAGTTTAAATCTTCCATCCCCTTAACCAGTTTAGTTGCACGTCTCTGCACTTTCTCCAGCTCATTAATATCCTTCTTAAGGACTGGAGCCTAAAACTGCACTGCATACTCAAGGTGAGGCCTTACCAGGGACCTATAAAGGGGCAAAATTATGTTCTCATCCCTTGAGTCAATGCCCTTTTTTATACAGCACTTTATTTGCTTTAGTAGCCACAGAATGACACTGCCTGGAATTAGACAACTTGTTATCAACAAAAACCCCTAGATCCTTCTCCATTAAGGATCCCCCCAACACACTACCATTCAGTAGATAGTTTGCGTTTATATTATTCCTACCAAAGTGCATAACTTTGCACTTATCAACATTGAACCTCATTTTCCAGTTTGCTGCCCAGTTATCTAATTTTGTCAAATCGCTCTGCAAAGCAGCAGCATTCTGCATGGAACTTATAGTTTTGCACAATTTAGTGTCATCAGCAAAAATAGAAACAGTACTGTCTATGCCCACCTCCAGGTCATTAATAAACAAGTTAAAAAGCAAAGGCCCAAGGACTGACCCCTGCGGTACTCCACTAACCACACTGGTCCAATTAGAAAATGTTCCATTTACCACTACTCTTTGTACTCTATCCTTCAGCCAGTTCTCTATCCAATTACAAATATTATGTTCTAGGCCAATATTCCTTAATTTGATGATTAACCTTCTGTGAGGTACTGTATCAAACGCTTTAGCAAAGTCCAAGTAGATGACATCAACTGCCATTCCAGCATCAAGGTTCCTGCTCACCTCCTCATAAAAGGCGACTAAATTAGTCTGGCAAGATCTGTTACGCATAAAACCATGCTGGCACAAACTAATAGTATTGTGAACTGCCATGTATTCAAGTACCCTATCCCTTATTACCCCTTCCAAAAGTTTTCCTACTACTGATGTCAGACTAACAGGCCTATAGTTTTCAGGCTGAGAACAGGATCCCTTTTTAAATAACGGCACCACATTAGCAATCCGCCAGTCTCTCGGCACCATGCCAGACCTCAATGAATCCTGAAAAATTAAGTGAAGAGGTTTGGCAATCACAGCGCTCAGCTCATTTAATACCCTGGGATGAATCCCATCCGGCCCTGGACCTTTGTTTACCTTTACATGTTCAAGTCTCTTTTGAATTTCCTCCCGAGTGACCCATGCGCCAGTAGCTAAATTACTAGAACTGGGCATATTACAAGCGAAGCCTTCATTATCTGGCTCCTCAGATGTATAGACAGATGAAAAATAAGAGTTCAAAATTTCAGCTTTTTCCCCGTTCTCATCAACCAACGTACCCCTCGTGATAATAAGGTTCCCCAAACAATTGCCAGATACTTCCCTTTCTACATAGGTGCTAAATGATACAGTATAAGTATTAGTAAAGTATAACTATTTCAATACTATTTGTCAGCTTTGGGCTCTTGGCAAACTACCAGTGGTTGCATTGTAATGGTATGTGAATCCTACATGCAAACATCCCAGGACAAGGGTGGCTGTTGGCCTGGACTCATGGGGCCATGCAAGTCAGTAATACTAGTAAGACAAGTAAGACCAATAACACTGCACCAACCTGCTGGAGCACACGGTTTGACAGGCTGATTATTAAATATTTTTATGGCTCAGATAACAGGAACAGCGGGTTTTGGTAGCTTTAGCATTAACACATAATAAATTACTTTTAGAACAAATATAAGTTTTGCATTTACTAGGAGGTCTTAAAGGACAACTAAATGGTGTAGCATTTCCAAGTGCTTGTTGGATGAGCACTAAGGACTGCGCTTTTGTGCCCCTTAGTGCTTTAGGTCTTGCATCCAGGGTAACCCTATCCTATGACCCCTATACATATGGTATAATACAGGTATAGGATCTTTTAATTGGAATGCTTGGGACCATATGACCTCCATACCTTAGGTCTAATAAAAAAAAACCCAATAAAATTGTTTGCCACCAATATGGATTTATGCAGCTTAGTTACCATCAAGTAAAATGTACTGTTCTATTATAACTGAGAAAAAAGTAAGTAATTTCTAAAAGTTTTTAATCAATTGCATAAAATGTAGACAGCCTTTTTGTAATTTGGAGATTTACAGATATTGGGTTTCCAAATAAGATTTGAACCATGCATCCTGGTTTTTGTGATTACCTTTGCTGTGTTCAGCCATCTTTTATCTTGTGCTCAGTGGAACCTTAGATAATAGATATACATGAACTGCCCACAAAAGCCATGCAAAAAATAATTCTTAAATAAAAACATGGTATTTATATATTGATTGCCTTTAGTATAAGTGCTATTACAAACCGCTATGTACTTGTATTTCATGCAGCGTATGAGGCACAGCAGTCACGTAGTACAAACAATGCCCCTTGCTGAGGATAAAACAAATGCCTAGTGCAGGCAGACTGACCCCTCTGTGCCACTGATAACATATCAGGGATAGAAATGATTGGGCTGTAGGACGTATAGGGACTGGAGAGGAATTTTTTTTATCAGAAATTGTGTTTATACAGGTATTGTGTTTAATATATAGACAGCTGTCAATGTTTTGTTATTTTGTCACGAAAACATGCAATTTATGTGAAATATACACATATTTGTAAATAAATCTAAGTGCATCTTCCCTGCATGGTACAGTCACGCTGACCTGGTCATGCCAACCTTATTTTTGGCAGACAAGCTATGCAAACACATCTGCTGAACCCATTTCATGGAAAGTTAAACAGGCCTACTGACACATACTGTATGTCTTCAGGTTACAGTGTGCAATACAAGCCGCCTCTTTTACTAACAGGTGCAGTGTTACACCAGTCTAGTTACCAATAGCAACCAATCATCTACTAAGTTTGATCAGTTTATTACCAAATGACAGAAGAGAGGCTTTTGGTGGTTGCTAGCTACACTGTGACAATAGCTGGCTGCAAGGCTATATACATTGGTGGAAAAGAAGGCAAATAATGTGTTCCTGTTACCAGGTAATTCACAAAATGCACATTTCTGCTGGCCTGACACATATAGCAATACCTACAGAATCATCTGTGCAGAGAAACATTTGGGACCTTCACCCAGTGCTGTATTTCCTATTGTTAGACAACTACATCTAATATAGAAGCTGCACTTATATACAAGAATATGTTTTTACATTTATGGTGTCCTCATAAAAGTGTATGTGATTTTACAAGCAAAATGTTGCTGCACTGCCATTGGCACTTATCCTTCTTGAGCATTTTGTCAGCTCAGTGTTAGGGCTAAAAGAAAAGTTCTCCTGCTGGGAAATGCAAATTCATGTTTGTAAACATTAGTAAACTGTAATACACATCATGTTACAAGGGGGTTATGTAATAAAATAAATTTAAGTTTGGTTGCTATAGGTTATTGCTCCTGGGCAATCAGGAGATGGAATTTACTGGTCACCTGTTTAAAGGAGAAGGAAAGGCCAATAAAGAGTTAATCTCAAGCTGCAGGCATACCTTCAGTTCTCTCAATAGTGCCCTTAAGTCTCCCCATATTTCTCCCGTTCGGATGATCAGAAGCCTCATTGGAAAAAAAATGCTGAGCTGTGTAAAGAAAGTTCCCATAATGCCTCACTCCTGCACCGAGACCAATACCTGTGTACATGCTCAGTAAGACTATGAGGAGGCTTCCTGCTGGTTGGCCCAGATTTACATTCCTAAGGGGGGGGAGAGTGAGTTCTTAGCATTCTTGAGGGAGGGGGGAGCAGGAGAGGGAAGAGAGCAGAAAGCTGCGTGTCTCTGGACAGGAAAACAGACGCAACAAATCGTTTGACAGAGAATACGAGCAGCGTTTCTGTGAGTGCTTATGGCTGTATTTACATAAACCTTTCTGATAAAGTTTACTTAGTTTTTACCTTTCCTTCTCCTTTAAAAGCAGACATCTTATTGGTTGCTATGGGTTACTGCTACTGGGCAAAATTGTATATACAAATGGGGGCTATATTAGAGCTATTAGTTTTATGAAACAAGAGATTCCTAATGCAATGTTTTTCCCTTTTTTAAGGCCAAGGTGGGGAGCTAGTCAAATCAAAAACCTGCACACTTCTGTAGAAAAAAAGAATTCAGGAGAACCAGTTGGAATACGATCTGGAGCCCAGAATGGACAGCAAAGTATCTTCAAGCAAGAAATTCCATGGTAGAAAAAGTGAGGGCTAACCTGTAGCATGTCAGCTGGTGCTTTACTGCAACTCCCAGCGTTCTGCATCTGAATGTTGGGAACTGTAGTTTAACAACAGCTCAGGTGCCACAGGTCAACTGTCACACGGTGGGAAAATGAGACAAGACTGTCGTACAATAAGCAGTTTTTGCCCCTAAATTAACTGTAGGCACCAATGACCAAATAGTTGCATTATAACCCAGCAAACACGATACTGCTAAAGGCCTAAGAAGACAAATTAAATGGTGACCGAGAGTAAAGAGTGGTGAGAGCTTCAGATGTGACAT
Organism: Xenopus tropicalis; assembly: GCF_000004195.4. Taxonomy (NCBI): domain Eukaryota; kingdom Metazoa; phylum Chordata; class Amphibia; order Anura; family Pipidae; genus Xenopus; species Xenopus tropicalis. Next base: position 36,044,058 of record NC_030683.2, read on the forward strand.
ACGTAGCTTTAAATACAGAATGCTGTAAACAAGTAAAGGGGTAGGCAAAAAGAGACAATATGGAATGGTTCTACTGGATCCACAGTATGGGGCACAGCATTCCAAACTGGCACATAGGCAAGATCTCAAATCTTCCAGATAAATATATAGAGTAGTTTCTTTTTTGAAATTGGGATTTTTCTTTGCCACTTCCTAGTAGCCTAGGGTGTTTTTTTTACACCTGTGCTTGTACTCTAATCCACAAACAATATCTAGATATAATATGAAATTTCTATATGATTGGACTTAACTAAAGTACAAAACAGTAGCGCAGATTGACCTTACATTTTTACCCAAAATCCATGGCATTTAAACGGCACAATTCTGCTACTTTTTGTAAATGAGTCCTGATCCGTGCTCTGCAGCCGAGACTACATCCCTGTGTCACTTTTTACCTAAGGCACTGAAATGCATGACGATTGTACAATACCGATAGCATTACAGTAAATGGTAGTTCATATGTTGTTTAATATTCTTAATATTGTTCTTTATGATTTTGTGAATGTCATTCATTGCACAGGAACCAACATCCAATTCCCCTTTATTTTAGAAAATGTACCATAAACAAAATTAGCAAGTAAAAAGAGAACTACTACCTAAAATTGTCTCTTTTGGAAATTCCCCACCTGACGCTATTTTATAAGGGGAAGTTGAAAGAAGTACAAAATATTTGAGTTATATTATATGAGACACACATTTGGCAGCTTTTTCTGTAGGGGTTGTAAGGGATATATAAATCCCAGCCTTATAAGGTGTATAAATGCCATTTGTGGTGTCTGAGGGATACAGAGGTTACTGATAATGGCTAAGAAGCTGATAATGGACTCAAACAAAGGTGGCTATGTAAGCACCATTATGGCCTCACTATCATTTATCTATGTATACCTCAGGATGTAGATGTGATTCCATCAGAGTTGATCTGTTCAGGAAGAGAACATGACCTGCCATTGCCTGTTGTATAATCAATATTTATAGATCTAGAAGTGGAGGATCCATAATATAACTTTGGCAAAATTAGAAGCACCTTAGCACTGAGACTATGGCTGTCTTTAAAGGGGTAGTTCACTTTTAAGATAACTTTTAGAATGTTATAGAATGTACTATTCCTAGCAACTTAGCAATTTGTCTCCATTATTTATTTTGTAATAGTCTTTAAACTATTTGCCTTCTTCTTGCCAGCTTTCACATGGGGGTCACTAAAAAAAAAACTATTGCTCTGTGGAGCTACAATTTTATGTTTATTGACACTTTTTATTCCAAATCTTCCTATTTAGTCCCTTTTCTACAAATATTTCAGTTTCTCATTTAAACTACTGCCTGGCTGCTTAGGTAAACAAAACACTGGCAACCAGATATCTTCTGAAATTCATAATAAATGAAAACCAACTGCAAACTACCTATTTTAACCCTGCAGATATGCCCAGATGTTCATGATTGGAGGGTTAGATGTGTACGGGTGAACATCAGGCGACTGTAGAATTACACACTTTACATTTTCTTTCTGTGTATGAACTGATTACACTTGCAACTGCTACCATGATGACATGAAAAATGCCCATGATCAGCAGAGCGACTGGCTTATGTTCTGAATATTACTTTTAAAGATATTTTACATTTCAGTGTTCTTCTAAGATATACGGTGTTATGGTTGTATGATTTTTTGAGGGACTTTCAACTACAAAATACACTGCATTTACATTTATACATTTTGTATGAAAACACACTCTGGATCTTCCTGCAGTCGACAATAAAGTGACATTATAAACAATTGTTTTCATGTATTCTAAGTAATTTAAGATTTAAAAAAAAAAACCTATTTAATAAAAATCAAATAAAATGTAAACATTAAACACAATGCCATTCATTATGCACACAGGCATCAAAATATTGAAGCAATTTGCAGTGTGCTGCATGTTCTAAATACAGTAGCAGTTTGAGTATCCTTTTATTCAGCCATATGGAATATAGAAAGCAAAAGATGTTGCACCTGGTTTACATTTAATTGCAGCAATATATGTTTATCTACTGTACGTCGTAAAGCTCCAGCTTCAAATATATACAGGTATAGGATCCATTATCCGGAAAACGAAAACTCTAAATTATGGGAAGCTCATCTGCCATATACTCCTACTTAATTAATTCAATATTTTGCACTGACATCCCTAACAGCAGACTAATTTACTAAATGTCTTGTCTGTATTTCACTTTACTGTGGAAATATATATCCTACTGAATAGGTATTTACTGTATATTTTAGAAAATATATGGTCAAAGGCAAGTCTGCATAAACAGACTCATTATCATCAAATACATATTTATTACTTGCATTGCCACACTTCTTGCTCTGCCAGCCAGGGTTAGAAGAAACAGACTCCATGTAGCAATAGCTACTGACCATTGGATGAAGAGCCTTGCAGATATGTCAGTACCTCAATTTACCCTGCAAAGAGTCTATGCAAAACAGCCAATATTCAATGTACACGTCTGCCAAGGACACCCTGAAGCATGGTAAGGACTTTGTCTCCCAAACTGCTTGTTGAAAGCACCCAACTACCAGTGTGCTTTCTCATATATAAGACCTAGTGGTTTAGGAATTAAAACACATTATATTTAGGATTATTATTATTAGGATTATAAAATACAAATTCTACACTTATTTGGCTATAAAAAAAAATAGTTGGGAACACAATGTTACCATCCTTGATTTTGTACAGAACATCCATGAAAAAGCTGCTTCAGACAAGTTGTGTAACCATAAGCTGCTTGTTGCATATTGGATTTGGCTTTGAACTGAGCTTTTGAGATGTCATAGAATTAACCTTAGTTTCTCCTTAGATGATGCCTGTTGTTCTTGGAGAGTCAAACCATTGTGCATACTATGCCATTGCTAAATTCTAATTTGAAAGTCTCCATTAAAAACTGACAGGAAGATATATGATAGCAAATATGTATGCTAGTAAATGGGCAGTGTCCAAGTAACTCAGCATTAATATAAAGGAGGAAAAAAATAAATGAAACGTGGGCTTACTCTACCTTAGTGAAACATTTTGGCATGCAATAATAAAGTGGAAAAAGACCCATGGAATGTATGGAAGCCTGCATTAAAGGCCAATATAAGATGTTAATAGGTGGCTTGGGCACTGGGAGAAGGGCCTTGAGCATCTTTTGGAAAACCAAAAATCTGAGGAAAAAATGTATTAACAAAAATTACCCAGTACCCACAGGCCTGCAATTAGAAAATGAAGATACAGAAAGTCACTAAATGAACTACTTAAGTGATTTCTTATAGAAATTAAGACAGTCCCAGCAACAAACAAAAATATAATACAGTGCAATAATAAAAATATGTCTTCTTTATTCAAGATTAGAGAAACATATCCTGAAAGTACTCATCAAATTCTTCTTCCCTGAAAGAAAAAGAAATTGTATCATGAATGCACACTTTCCATATTTTAAATAGTAAAAAATAAATGTATTTTTGGTTTAAGTATGTATAAGTAGCCATTTCTTGGCACTGTATGTTACCAGGATATGACTCAGTAGCAAGTGCAAATGTACGCCTAGTTTATTAGTGTGCTTCTGGGTTGCCCTGTATTTCAATGTTTACATAATGCACTGACCAGAGCAAAACATTTTTATGACACATAAAAGTAATAAAATATAGATGAGAAATAAAAGAGTTCTGATGGCAGAACTAACCGGGATTTTTCATCTGCTTCATGAGTGGCACCTTTCCAGAATTCACCGTCGGTTTTGCCATCGCCTCCTTCACCTCCATCTGTGTCTGAAGAATCTATAAATATGAATGACAATATTGAAAGCAGAAAAGTAATAAAAGGGCAAATGTTGATTTATGCATAGCCCATCCTTAAAGGTATACAGAATTCTTTTACAACTCAATGAACAAATCACATTTTGGTTGTCACATGATTTGGCAGCCAGTAGTCAGCACGACAACTTTATGGCAGTGCAGGTTCTCCAATGGCCACTTCCCCCTGGTACATAGAACTGGATACAATCTGGAACAGCACCACTCTTGTTCTTTTAAAATAAAATGCCTTTATTGCAAACTCTCAGGGCATTACAGCAATATTTCAGGCTTTATACAGCCCTTTATCAAGCTGTGATGCCCTGAATAATAAAGTCATTTTATTTTTAAAAGAAAAAGAGTGGTGCTGTTCCAGATTGTATACAGTTACAAGACTCCACGGCGAAACATTTAGGTTAAAGACAGCAGCAACACAGGAACAATTTTCATCTGCCCTTGGGTCAGAAGCCAGATTTGGGTCCCCATGTAACACAAGGTAATTTTGTTTACAACAGCAATGTATACTTAGACTAGTGCCAAACAGCCTAAGCATCAGCCTTTCTGTTTACCTGCATCTACAGCCATTCCATTTGTCTGGGTGCAGGTACATGGAGCAGATTTTGGCTTTAAAATGCATACTCACGTTACGGCCCCAAAATCTGCTGCGAGTGCCTGCACTCAGGCTGACGCAATGGCTCCAGGTGCAAGGATGATGCCAATATAGGGGCGGATTCTTAGCCTGCATTTTGTCTGCAGGCCGAAAATCAGTCCCATTATGTCATTAGCCTTAAAATAACAAGCATAGATTGACTTTAATCCAATCAGTGGGTCATAAACATAACTTTCAGGATAAGTCTGGGCCTTCTGGACTCAACAGTGTTAGTGGAAACACATAAAAATGAGTTTTTATGCAGCATTTATGTTGCATGTACACCTGGTTAAAGACATGACCAGCACATTTTATTGGAACCCTCTTTAGGGCGAAGACACACAGGGCGCTTTGTCGCTGCCACTTTTAAGTAAGTCCGTCATGGCAACTAATCGCAGCTACTTTTCTTCCATAGACTGTAATAGAAGTCGCCACGACTAAATGCGCTCCAGTTTCACTGTGCCTTTTTTAAAAGTTGCTGCGACTAATCGCCCTGTGTGTCTTTGCCTTACCATGCAACTGTACCTCACAGCATGAAATTTTGGGGATGTGACAAAATCTTATCCTCCAAAATACTGCAAAATCTGATCAGATAAAGAATTGTTTAATGTTTTCACGTGTATACATTAATGTCAATGACAGAAAATGTATTACAATGAGAAACATAAGTCTAGCCAACTTTATCTCGTTAAGTTAATACACAGCATGCAGTATTCCTTTCCTTCAGTCAAGGTATGTTGGATAGCTAACTGGTTATATTATTTGTAGATATGTGCAACTACATCCAGCTTGTTGCATGTAATCTGTCAATGCAAAGGCATTCAGTGAAAGCCCTTAGGCTGATGGCCCAGGGAGAAGGACAGGAGACACAAGTGGCATTGTACTGCACAGTTTAGTATGCATTATTATTGGAAAGGAGGCTGTAGTAACCAGCTGGAACCTGGAATTGCTTTTCTCTGAACTAAGTCATGGCATTTTCTAGAGGAACACATATAAAGGTGCCCATAAACGTGAGGATCCGCTTGCCTGGCGGATCCTACGGGTGGGCGATATCGGGGAAAATGTAGGCTAATTTGATCGTTTGGTCCTGGGGCAATGGGTTCAGGGACCGCATCAACGAGCCGATGCGGTCCCCGATCCGACTAAATCTTTTAACCTGCCGATCGATATCTGGCCAATTTCAGGCCAGATATCAGTCGGGCATGCCCCTCGTTCCTGCCCCTACACAGGCTGATAAGCTACCGAATCAGTCCAAGGGACCGATATCGGCAGCTACAATCGGCCCGTGTATGGCCACCTTAACTGCTTACATGCAGACAGAGCTGTCAACATGATGAGATGCTATTTCATGCTACCATATAGTGAAGAGGAGAGAACAGTATCATCACTCTGACATGGGGTATTTGCCATCAATATATAAAATAATATAAATATGCAAGTGCTCAGGGCATGGAGCAGCACACTCACGTCACTGAATGGTGACACTGTATTCAGTGTGAATGAGTTTAAGCTTTATTGTGGAAAATCCCTTCTGTCACAAAATTAAAATATGAGTAGCTATTTCAGCTGAACCCAGTGGATGAGGGTACCCCCTAGCTCTGCAAGCTTTATCAACTGACTTATGTGAAAAAAATAAGACAGACTGCTACTGAATATAAAATATATAAGTATGTACAAGGCTGAAGTCGGTTTCCTTGTTACTCTTCTCTTTATAACTTTTGTTTTTTCAACAAAAAGATTGTTTTCTTATATACTGTATGACACATTTCATCTCCCATTTTGCTGTATTATACCAAAAAGTCTATAATTGTTTAGTAGCCCTTTTATCATTCAGGAGGTAGCACAATATTTTACGCCCAATAATTTCGTTCTCTACCTGTTTCACTGGAGTTCGTATGTTTTTCTGTAGAGCGGTCTGTGAATAAAAAAAACCCTATTTAAAAAGAAGGTCTAGAATATGGCAAATATCAAGCATCATGTACAATTTCACAACATAGATTTGTCGTAAATCCCCTCACATTAAGAAAAGAGAAGATCTTGGGGAATAAAAACAGAGAAAGAAGAAAAGAACTGTAACAACTAATATAACTGATTTACGGGACAAGAATAGGATAGTATGTTTTCTTGTATGCTTAATGTATACACTCCTTTTCTGTACAGGGCTGTACAATATGTTGGAGTTTTATAAAACCATGTGAATAATAATATGAAAAACTGTATGATTTCCTACCATTGGGGAGTACAAGTATGGGATCCATTATCCAGAATGTTCAGAAATATGGAACTTCATTATATTTCCTTTTTCTCTGTAATAATAAAACAGCACCATATACCTGACCCCAACTAAGATATAATTACCCCTTATTGGGGGCAGAACAGTCCTATTGGGTTTATTTAATGGTTAAATGACTCCCTTTTCTCTGTAATAATAAAACAGTACCTGTACTTGATCCCAACTAAGATATAATTACCCCTTATTGGGGGCAGAACAGTCCTATTGGGTTTATTTAATGGTTAAATGATTCCCTTTTCTCTGTAATAATAAAACAGCACCATATACCTGATCCCAACTAAGATATAATTAATCCTTATAGAGTTTATTTAATTAAGTGATTTTTAGTTGACTTAAAGTATAAAGTTCGAATTTATGAAAGACCCCTTATCTGAAAAACCAAAGGTCCTAAACATTCTGGATAATAGGTCCCATACCTTAGTCTTTGCAAAGGCAAATGTGTTGACACTGTAGATTCTATGTTTTTGGTCAGCTCTTTGGTCTTTGCTGCATTTCATTACTTTATATTGCAACATTCAGCAAAAATCAGAAATCAAAAGAATCAGTGCAGGCACTAAAAGGTTAAACTGAATAAGTAATTCCTAGATACAAAGCAATGCAGGTATTGGATCTGTTATCCAGAATGCTTGAGACCTGGATGATGTAAATCATTTAATTAAAATGGAGTCTTTGGTAGCTTTCCTGTAATTCTGAGCTTTCTAGATAGCGAGTTTCTGGATAATGGATCCCATACCTGTACCATTATCTATTTGAGCAGAATATAACAATACATGTATGGAATTATCCAGAATGCTCAGGACCCGGGGTTTTCCAGATAAGGTATCTTTTTCGTAATATGGATCTCCATAGCTTACAAAAATATTTATATATTTCAGTTGGGATCAAGTACAAGGTACTGTTCTATTATTACGGAGAAAAAAGAAATCATTTTCAAAAATCAGTATTATTTGTTTGAAATGGAGTTTATGGGAGATGGCCTTTCCATAATTTGGAACTTTCTGGATAATGGGTTTTTAGATAATGGATCCCATGCACGTACTACAAAGATTTTAAATTTGCTACTAAAATATTCATAGAGAGCTATGCAACAGCACAAAGGGGCACATAAAGCCAATTCTTAGATATCTTTATAATATCTCATATCATAAGGTTTGAGGGAAGTGTGTGCAGAGTTCAGCCTTTTGAGATAAATGAAATGCAGGGTTTAAAAGGAATTAACTAAAAATGTGTTTATCCAAAACTGCCCATTAATCTCAGTCCAAAGTCTGATATGACACTAAAACAAAATCCAAAGGTCAGAATGGGATGAGCAAACCTTTAGTTTGCCTCAGGTAATCAGGGCAAATGGTGTATGATGTGCTGCTATGTAGTCACTGGCAATAACCTTTTTTTAATACTATGCGGGTCAGGGAAAATCAGAATCATCGTCAATGTCAGACTTTCATTTTCAGTTGCATTTCAATAGTGTTAACGAGGCAACATGTCAGTGACATTGCAGAACATTAGACACGTTCCCAAAACCTGCCTTAGTGCCACAGTGTAGCTGGTTGAAAGGAAGGGGCTGAATTAAAGACATTGTGAATGATGTCCTTCTAGATACACAGACACAGCTTTATTGGCATAAGAAGGATACTAACTGTATGGATAGTTTCTTAGGTACCCAAATAACCTTGGGGCTACGTTGCAGTAATATGTTGCTTGACTGGAAAAAACATAACCCAATAATTATCTTTTATACAGTATAGAGGCACCAGGTATTTAAGTTTTCTTTTAGCATTCACATATTGTCTGATTTTGGTCATTTTTCCATTATTATTATTCTATGTCAGATTATATGTAAGCCCATGTACAAGTATAGGATCCATTATCCAGACAGCTATGAATAACAGGATGGCTAAATCCCATAGATTCCATTTTAAGTAAATTATTCTAATTCTTAAAAAAATATTACCTTTTTTATCTGTAATAGTAAAAAAGTCTTGATGGTAACAAAGCTGCCTGAATCCATATTGGTGGCAAAACAATCCTATTGGGTTTATTTAATGTTTAAATGATTTATAGCAGGCATATAGTATTACAGAAAAATCCCTTATCCAGAGCACCCCAGGTCCCAAGCATTCTGGATAACAGGTCCCATACCTGTAGCTGTACTATTCACATAAAAGTGGATTTCAGTTAAAACCTTTACTTGCCAGCTACCTGATTACCTCACTAAAACAGAAGCCTGCTGCTGCTTACAGCATTAAGCTGGCAGTCACTGCAAATGTTCATAAGATCTGGTTACATTATGGACTTTATCTGTTGTCCTTCAATGCATTTTGTTGTCATTGTTTTCTTTCTATGCAATTTATAGCAGAGTTTTGTATTTATGTAAGTTACAGAGGAGCATGTTCAATAACATTGGTTAGCTCTTTTGCTCTGTTGATAGGGATCATTGATCCATGGAAAGCTTGACATACAGATTGAGATTATTCAAGGTATCTGTATACTGAGGGTAGTATTTTACTTTGTCAGCCCACGTACCCTTAAACTGTACTTATGTAAACTGGGATCATTACTCCTTATCTCTTTGTTTTTTAAAACCAGGCTCAAGAGGTCAGAATACATTCAGCACACAACTGACAGATAGAAATGTCCATATTACAAGCCCTTCGGTGGCCAGCTTTGAAGACGGCATTAACTCACCTCTATTTAAGATCGCTAAATTAAACCACATACAATCACGTATAAAAAAAAATAGACTTCTACTTAAAATAAGGGTAAATTATAGTCCACCTTTAGTGTTTGTATTCTTGTGAGAATGTGATGTTTTCTTCTTTTTCCTTGAGGATTCTCCTTTGTCTTCTTTTGCTTTCCTTTTAACGGTATTCGGATGGACTTCTCGTCTCCTGTAAATACAGAAGAATAATGTTTACATAAATAGCATGTGAGTAGCCCAGGATATGAGCCGATAAGTGAATGTTAATTTACAACTGATTGATGACATCATATAAAGTTAGCAATATGGCTCCTGTTGTCTCACAAATCCCAAGTATCACAAAGACACAGATTTAAGATTCTCCAACTATGACCAGGTATATATTATAAATAATTTCCATATCTGGACACGGAATTTACTTTGTTGAAACATAGTGAGCAAACCAAGCACTGTTTTTTCCTTTTGTTTGCTTTTTTCTTGTTTAGCAGTACAGTGACCTGGGATCTTTTGAACTCTCTGGACTTGAATCTCTAGTTAAACTTATATAACTATATATATGTGAGTATCTGTATAAATGCACGTGTGCTGGGCATATTATACATCATCATATGCTCAGATGTCTATCAATATAACACAAAATAAAAGAAATACTTAAGTAAATAAAGGATTTAACATATCCAGTAAGCAGATTGGTCATAACCATTGTGGTTGCTGAGTTAATAAAGATATTAAGAATTTAACATCTCACCATGCTTTTGGGTCATGTATACTAATAAAAAGAACCCTGACTTCTCAAACACTTGTTTTCCATAGTAAGGTGTGTCTGGTGGTTTTATTATTCCGTGGAACATTATTTGGCAACAACTAAAAAATAATTCTGAGTGGCCTTATTTATACGGTGAATCATTTCTATACTGCTGAAAGCAGATTTTTCCAGGATGCATTTATCCTATTCCACTCAACATGGGAGCTCACTGAATGGATCCTACTCCATTTGATTTTTTTGAAACCAGATCTTAACCCTTCTGGCTGCAGTGAGATTGTGGTGAGATTGTAAAGCTAATGCCACATGGCATCAGCCTTCTCTCATGACTGTACCCTAAAGCCACTGCATTGGCCCAGGCGCAGACACACAGATTGGATTTCAGAGCCAAATCCATCCAATATTCCCCCTGAGGCAGTAGCTCTATGGGAAGGCACAGGAAAGGCTCATGTTAGCGTAGGGGCTGATTTTATACTCTATGGGAGATGGCCTTCCTGTAACTGCAACAGGTTTCTGGCCTGTAGATAGATTAGCACACCCATATGTATACCTGTAAAAAGATCAATGGTGACACATACATAGCTGTGTTGAGCATGAAATGACTGTCCTATGCTGGCGCACTGGTTGGGCCTTCTAGATCATCATCAGAGAAATATCTTGATGTATAAGATCATGTATAGCTACACATATCTATAGCTACACACACTAACTGCATGGTTAAGAACTCCCTAAGCACTAAAAAAACATATTTACTGAAGCAGAACCGGTAGCAAGTCATGTTTGTCGGACTACTTCTTTTATATTTTGTTCCTCACTGTGCCTTCATCATTTGTTTTCAATGTTACATCACAAAAAGTAAATATACAATGAAACAACTTGCCTGTGATGGAAATTCAGTCTGTATGAGCATTCAGGACAAAGTCCTATAAAAAATGAAAACAAGTACAATTTAATTGCACAGACTACACAGTTATCATTATTTGCTTTTAACTTGCTTCACATAGAAAGTCTTTAGTCTATGTGCACACAGGCCAGCTCACCCAGCTGCTATGGCTATTTTCCTTAAGCTCCTTAGGGTGAATGTACAGCTAGAAAACAAGGAGCAGCTGTTAATTACCCACAGACACACTCTGTCAGCTGAACGGCTTGTGCACAAACGTCTGAAGATTGACAGTGACGTAAGGTAGGCTGCAGGGTGACAGGGATATGGAACATCAGTGAGAAGGAACAATTCAGCAGATGGCAACAAGGTGAGAAAGGACATAAAGATGGGAAAACTCTAAAAAGAATGGAGGGCTCATTTACAAAAGGATGCTAGATGGAGTAAAACGCATCATCTCCCCAGTATCCTCAGTTTAGGAAATAAGCCCCTTAGTATCTATTTTTACCAAGGCCTTAAATGGTTATTATGGTGAATTTCCTCAACAATTTAAACATTAAACATCACTTCTCAAGGGACATATGTACAGCTATAGGATCTTTTATCCAGAAAGTTCGAGCCCTGGGGTTTTCTGGATAAGAGGTCTTTCTGTAATTTGGATGCCAATACCTTAAGTCTACTAAAAAATTAATTTAAACATTAAATAAACCATATAAAATAGTTTTGCCTCCAATAAGTATTCATGCAGCTTAATTTCCATTAAGTACAAGCTATTTTTTGCTTACTACAGAAAGAAAGGAAATAATTTTTAAAAATGTAAATTATTAGCTTATAATGGAATCTATGGGAGATGGCCCTTCTGTATTTTGGAGCATTCTGGATAATGGGTTTACGTTTAACCTGTATCCAGAAAAAATGTGGTAAGAAAAAGTGTGTTTTCTGAAACCTCAAATTGTCTGGATTTATTAAAGAAAATAAACACGAGAAGAAGCCACAAAAAACTCAGTATTAAAAAACTCCTAAGTTTCTAAAGAAGTCAAGGGGAACTGTCCATTTTTTTTTTAAAAAACCTTTGAGTTGCATTTATATCTTAAATGAGGTAGTGTTCGAGAAAAAAAAGGAATATGGAAAATAGTTGTTAGCATTTTGTTTTTTTTTAATGCAGTCATGTTTTAGTTTTCCTCAACCTAAATAGGACTCCCTGTATATGTGTCTATAATCATTACTGTGCTTTATATTTTTTGTCCACCTTACAGAAAAATGTTGTGTGCATAATTTGCGTTCATGTTTGCCTTTGTTTGGCCTTTCTATCCTGAAATGTAACCTAATATCTGGCTACCCGGAATGGTGACTCCAACAATGAGAGCAGAAATGTCTAGATTGCAGTAGTTATAAATATTTTTGCTCAAACTATTATATATAGTTATATAGTCATAAGACAACCACTAATCCTGCTTTGGGATCCAGCTTATATTTATAACTTTCTTAACTGTGTAGGCAGATAAATTCAGTACTAATCTATAGATAATGTGTGAAATTTCCTTTATCTTTAATCCCCCATTAATACTCACATAATAGGTAATGTATTCTTGTTGTACAGAAACAATTCTTACATATTAAGCGTTACCAGTGCGGTTTCCACTTGACATTTCTGTACAGATAAATTACATATTATCCGGAATGCTTGGGACCTGGGGTTTTCCATCACTTGGATCACCATACCTTAAGTCTATAACAGGGCTCTTTTGCCTCCAATAAGGATTAATTATACCTTAGTTAGGTTTAGAGACAAATATTTCTATTTTTGAAAAATGATTTCATTTTTCTCTGTAAAAATAAGACAGTAGGTCTTATTTTTACAGAGAAAAATGAAATCATTTTTCAAAAATAGAAATATTTGTTTCAAATGGAGTCTATGGGAGATGACCATCCTGTAATTCAGAGCTTTCTGGATTATTGGTTTCCAGCTAAGAGATCACATACCTATATTTTGAATATGCCCTGTCTGTTACATCCTACCCTACTTGTCCTGCAGATTCCATTCCCTTACCCAACACCACTTCCCTACCATACTTTTTTGTCCTTGTTGTTTGTGGTGGTTGCTTACTTAATTTCACCAGGGCATTTCTTTTTTCTCCATGTTCCACGTATCCAAAATTCACCTCCCAACTTTTAAGGCCTTCTTTTTCATCACAGCGCTTGTTTCCACAGGAAAACTGACCTAGAGAGAGATTAAAGCTGTATAAAAATGATTTAATACTTGTATCTGTCCCTTATAAGTTCAGGAATACAATGTAAGCCAAGATGATCAAACAATAATAAATATAATCACACAGTTGGAGGGAAAACAACATCATGTTCATAGGGCAGATATAGAAATGGAGGATAGATCCAAAATCAGTGAATAAAAGTACTGTACTTGCTATGTGCAGAGGCTACTGGCAATTCTGCCTCGGTAATGATAATTCGAGTGCATCTGTAAATGCCGAGGACCGCATTTATCAAATATGAAACTTGGAACTCTACAGGTTTTATGCAAGTTCAATCGGTTTACAATTTTTTTCAAAAATCACTACAACTGGCCTAGGAATTTATTAGCCCAATTTAAACATTTTAATGATAACCAGTATTTAACATTGTTCTTAAGGATTTGTTATCAGAGTGACAAAGGTGTGAGCATTAGAATGTCATGGAAGGCCATGATTTGCTTTTTCAATTTAAATAGTGTTGGTTTTGACTTATCAGAATGTAGACAGGCTTTTCTAGCGGACTGTCCTGATTCAGAACTAATTCAGTTGGATTCCTTATTTGCTGTAATAAATCCCTAAATCATTATTGATTGATTGGAATTTATCGTACCATAATGATTGCTTGATTTATCAAAATCCAATTTTTTTTCTTGATTCATCTCAGCCATGAGAAATCCCTGTCTACCCTTATCTAGTGCTTTGGTGCCGATCCTTAATTTTTTTCATTTTTTATTTCTTCTATCAGTTTTCATGCACCGCGACAAATCAAGAATGGGACCATGCAAAACATATTTCCATTTTTTTCATAAAGGATTTCTTTTTTTATTAAAATAAAGAAAAAGGCTATAGCTGCACTGACATCCAGGGCAAAACATCCTTTGATAGACAATCAGAGCTTTACATAGGTTAGTAAGTGTTAGACTTTGTCCCATTCATCTGATATAGTAGTTTGCTTTATTCCCTTCCCAGTACATTTTCAAGGACTCAGCAGTTTGTACTGAGCAACACAATGACTGTGTCAATGGGGTGCATATACACAAAGGAGTTTAACCCTCACATGCCCCAGGCACCTGGATCATGCACAAATGAAAGCAGTACTCCTCACACATGTTCTCTGCAGTGCAGTTATGTGAGTTACTCTAACACACAAAATGTGATCAAGCAAATGATATGTTCCAGGCAGCCATAGGTAATTGGTTTATCCTGCTTCTAACATGAAGTGATGGACAGTGATTAAACCAAATGTCCTTTCTTCACAGACCAATGTTTTGTGGGAAAACTGGGTTATATTTAGGGAAGGTAAAAACTGGGACCCAACCCAGAGGGGCCCCCTGACAAGAAATCAGAAAGAAGAGACTCTAAAAAAAAAACACTCCTTACAGAAAAAAAATCAGCTAACATAACTTGACTGGCTGGATATTAAGAACTGTCAGTATTAAAGCACTCCATATTAAATTCATAAAGATCAATAAAAATCATTAAAAATCAAAGACTTTCCAGTTCATTAATATTCCAGAAACAAATTATTTCAGTTCCTTAGATGTTGATAACTGAGCATTTGTGAGTAGATAACACTTTTTTCAGTTCCAGGGATAAAAAAAAATCTTATATTAGATTCAATGTAGTCCAAAATGCATGTTCTGCCTTACTTTTAAACTAAAGCACAGTTAAAGGCACTTTCAGGGAAGGGTTTAACCATGGGGCTTCCCCCTCCCTATATTCAGCGCTGGAAGAAAAGCCCCCTAACAAGAAACCCTTAACAAGAAAATGCCCTTGCTCAGTGTCGGACTGGGACCTCAGGGGCCCACCAGAAAACTTTACACTGTAGGCCCACTCTCAAAACTTTTTTTCCTCCTTTGCTTGCCCAACCTCTTTATTCTCCTAGTCTCTTATTTACATGCTAGCATCTATTCTTCCATCTATTTCTCCTCTTTGTTCCCATTCAGAAATAGGGAATGACCATGAAGCAGGCCAAATGGTCAGGAGCAGGAGGGCCCACTGACACCTGGGCGCACCGGGAGTTTTCCTGGTATCCTGGCGGGCCCGTCCAACTTGCCCTTGCAAGTACACAAATAACAAAGTATTGCGTTGCATAGAAACAGATATATATTTGCACTATGTGTATGAGGCACATCAGCCTCAGTCAACCACAAGGTCCTATTCCCCATAATAAGCAAAGACCGTTGGTGGATTTAGGCAAATTGACTTTAAGCTGGTCACCAATACTTTTTGTATTGCCCAAGAACCATTCTCCTTTAATAACAACCTAATATCCAAAGTTGTTTTTTTTATAGGCAAGACCCAGCTTACTTATACATGAATAGCTCCAGTGTATTGCTAACTTACACTTTCGCTCTTTCTTTATTCCAGATGACTTTTTGCCATCGTGTTGTTCGGATGCAAGTAATATGAGCTTTGGACATAACCTATTCTTTATAATTTCATAAGGAAAAACATGCAACCGTAGCCATTTCTTGTAATGACTGCAAAACACATACAAAGTGTTTTTCAAACAAGTGCATTTTTTGAAACCAATGTATACAGACCTGGGGTGTTCTAGATAAGGGGACCAAATTAATAGAATTGTTTTCCCCCAATAAGGCTTCATTATATCTTAGTTAGGATCAAGTATAAGGCACTGTTTTAATATTACAGAGAAAATGTAAAAATTGCAATTATTTTATTAAAATTAGGTCTATGGGAGAATGCCACCCCATTATTTAAAACTTTCGGGATACCAAGTTTGTGGATAAGAGATCCCATACCTGTAACTTAAAATAAGGCCTTTTAAAATAAGGCTTCCCTTTGTCATCTGTAATGCTCCATGCTGGAAAGAGAAACCACAGTAGCCTGTGCAAGATTAGCCTTAAAGGGCTTCGGCATAAGCAGCTAATATGCAGCTTGGTAATATCCTCCTCACAAGATTATTTATCCGACATATGCCACCTTTTTCAGCAGTCCAGCAGTGTAATGTGATATGAAAAAAAATTCCTGCTCCCCTATGGACCTTTTTTAAAAAGGGCAGAGGAATAAGCTGGCGCTTTATAAATGAGATAATACCAGCAACAACATAAAATCATACTGTCATTAAGCATTCACAAATGGGTGAGGCCATTTAACAATGTGACAGTAGATACAGTATAGTATGCAACGTGTGTCTAAAAGAAGGGGTGGTGTACCTGGATGGTTGTGCATGGTTGAGGGCACTTTGCACTACAGAGTCAAACAAAATGGCCCATGTGCTATGACCTTACTGTCTTGTATTGTTAAGTATTTTTGCTTAGAGGTTATATATTTGACTCTTGAACAGCACAATCTTCATAAGCAAACATTGAGAGCAATGGCACAAAGGGAGCCCTCATCACCTCAATTATTATGGAGAACACCACAGATCTTGTGTATAATATTAAACTACGCATGAGTTGCATCTTGCACTTGCTAAATAGTGTCTGAAAACTTTAACTTTTCTATGTAGCCTTAGTGGCATAAAAAGAAAACTTGTTTGATAGCCAGACATGACCCCTGACCAGACATAACTTTTCTTTCTACAATCCCCAAGGAAAAGAAGGCACTATGGATAATGTCCCACAGAAAGATTAGTTGCCTGCGATAGATCTCTGCTACAGCGGGCAACTAATCTCTCCGAGATGCCTACCGCCAAAAAAGGGAATCACCAGTGGAAAGGCCTATGCATCACTCCAGTTTTCCGAAGTCGAGTGAAGTTTCCTCCTGCAGACAACTTCACGTGACTTAGCCTTTTCCACCGGTGCTTCCCTATGTTACAGGTGGAAAGGCAATTTGGAGGGATTAGTCACACGCTGTAGCAGAGAACTGTCACGGGCGACTAATCTCTCCATGGGACATTAGCCTTAGGGCTCTGGCACACGGGGAGATTAGTCGCCGGCGGGATGGCAGACGCGGCGGGGCGATTTGCGCGAAATCGCGCCGCCGCGTCTGCCATCCCGTCGGCGACTTACATGTTCGCCGGTGGGATGGCAGGGGTAGGCAACTCGGGGAGATAAGTCGCCCGCGAACAGGGAGTTTTGCCGCGGGCGACTAATCTCCCCGTGTGCCAGAGCCCTTAAAGTCTGCTGTGACTTATCTGAAACAGCACGTTTTGCATGCTGTAGGTCAGTGCTGTCCAACTTCTGTTGTACCGAGGGCCGGAATTTTTCCGACCTACGTGGTGGAGGGCCGATAATGGAAGCCAGTTTTGACCGCACCCACTTGAAACCACACCCATGTTATCACATGACCATACCCATATTAATGGTTGTAGTACAGCAAAAACCTGCCATACTCTGCCTGCCCTACCCTGCCTGTGTGTGTGTGTGCCATACTCTGCCTGCCCTACCCTGCCTTTGTGTGTGCCATACTCTACCTTCCCTACCCTGCCTGTGTGTGCCATACTCTGCCTGCCCTACCCTGCCTGTGTGCCATACTTTCACTGTGTGTGCCATTCTTGGCTGGTTTGTGCCATACTTGGCCTGTGTGTGCCATACTCTGCCTTCCCTACCCTGCCTGTGTGTGCCATACTCTGCCTTCCCTACCCCGCCTGCGTGTGCCATACTTTCACTGTGTGTGCCATTCTTGGCTGGTTTGTGCCAAACTTGGCCTTTGTGTGCCATACTCTGCCTGCCCTACTCTGCCTGTGTGTGCCATACTCTGCCTTCCCTAACCTGCCTGTGTGTGCCATACTCTGCTTGCCCTATGCTGCCTGTGTGTATGGCACACACAGGCAGCATACAGTGACACAATGCTGGCACTGCTCCTACAGTCTGCACAATAACTATATATTAAAAAAACTTTTTAATTGCAGTACCACCTCAGTATATGTTCTTTTTGTAGTGTGCAGGGATTATTTGTGGGTTTCTACTGCTCCTGAGGTGTGAACAGGGGAACAATGGGGGTGATTACAGCTTGAGCCTGAGGTGTGAACACTGCAGGGGTTGAACAATGCAGAGATTAAAAAGTGTGAACAACACAGGGGATTATATATTTAAGCAATACAGAGGGATTACAGGCTGAATCTGAGGTGAGAACCATGCAGGGGGGGCAGTTAATCACAGTACTGATACCATTTAAAGCTTACACAAGAGTAAGCCATCAAAGCAGCCAGAAAGGTGGGGGGCCACACAGAGGGGGGTCGCGGGCCGCCAGTTGGACAGCACTGCTGTAGGTACATCTTATCTATGTCTTAACATTTGATCACAAATAACAAATCTTTTCCCAGAGGATGTGGAGAAAGAGGATAATAAAGGTAGCAAACATAAGAGTTTGGCAATGTAGAAAGAATGTGCAGGCAAACACTTTTGTGGGGAATACTGAAATGGAAATACAGCTTAACCAAAGACAAAGTTGGTCTCACTAAACACAAAGGAAATATCAAATGTGTGGCTTAGAGGCAGCAGACAAATGACAACTTTATGTCCTGTAGAATGGGAGGGAAATGAAGACTATGATGGCAACAAATCAGCCCAGTTTAACTCTGAGGAGGACTTTCAAACTGTAGTATATATTAATTTAAACCCAGAATTAACACAGGTCATGGGATACGGAGGACAGCGAGAGGAAAAGCTGTTCAAGAAGATTTAATTGACAGATCAATGGCTAAGGAGGTTTCAGCCGAGAAAGGTAAAAAACACAAGAATGTCATTGAAAAGCTGTTGATCAGCTTTGTCAAAAAGCACATGGATTATATGTAAAAAAAAAAAATATCAAGAGGGAAGGAAGAAATTAAATGAGTGTGCTGGAGGGGCAAAGCAAGAGTGACAGACTGGTAGAAGTCAATATATCAGATAATAATGACTGTTGACTTCAAAACTCCCCAGATTTACATTATCAGCACATGGGATCCTTAAAGGAGAAGGAAAGGGTTAAAATTGCGCCCACATAAATGCAAAGGTCTTATGTCCCTGTAGCTGACTGCTTAATTTTTTAACCTTCATAGACCGTATATTCTCTGCACTGTCAGACTTTAATAAACAATTTATGCGGCCACCATGTTGGATATTTAAATTTGTCCAACATGGCGCTGCTTAATGTGCCTGCACGAACCAACTTCCTCCCCCTAGACATAAGCGTGACGTACACTGCGCAAACACAGGCACTTGCAGAGCGAGCGCTCCTGCTTTAGAAATTGCAAGCGCGCTCACACACCGTGTAAAATGCGTATGCGCTTCCTCATGGCCTATATAACTTCGCATGTCACTGGTCTTGGTGCAGGAGCGTGGAATTATGGGAATCTGGAATACACAGCTCAGCGTTTTTTTCCTGTGTTGCCTCAGATCTTCTGAACAGTGAAATATGGGGAGACTTAAGGGCACTATTGAATGAACTGACGGTATGCCTGCAGCTTGAGATTAACTCTTTATTCGCCTTTCCTTCTCCTTTAAAATGATAATTTCTCTGTTTAATGACTGTCCTACTTGCCAGGTACAGATATGGCAGCTGTAATCCGGAAACCTGCGACACAGAGAGCTCTGAAATGCAGCACTGATAATGGTAAGTCTTAAATAAGGCAGTAGCTTGTACTTGATGACAACTAAGTTGCATAAATTCATGTTTATTGCAAAACAGTCCTATAGGTGTTTAACATTAAGCATGTAGGGAGAACCGGGAGATAACTTCTTAAAGGGACAGCGCCCTTACCTGTACTCGATAGGCCACACCAAAATCAAAGGGAAGCACTCCAAGAAGTCATGCAACAAAAATCACTTTATTCCCTCATCTTGTTGGGAGTCACAGCATACAGGTCAAATCACATTGTTCAAACAGGCTTTCTTCAATCATGCAATAAACATATACCATGTCCGTGTCCAGAAGACATCAGCCTTACCAGGGGTAGCTAACTCTGGCTATTCACCTCTGTCCCCAGTCTCTATGGGATCTCCTGTCCCCACCTGGCTCAGCAATCCGGCACTCCCTGCGGTGCCCCTTTGCTATTCCACCAGGCCTTTTACTGGCAGACTCTTAGCCCGAAGCTCAACAAGCCCTCTTCTAGCCTACCCCTATCCGCTATGGTGCTCCAGGGCTAAAATAATCCAGATAACCGATCCCCTAACTATACTAAAATGTAGAGCAAAGACTAGCTAACCTATGAAGCTCATTTATGTCTGAGACTGCAGTTGCAGCACCTACAATTTCCCTGCAGTCAGTTGCACAAAAAACCCCACTTTAATTAAAGGTACTTGTGTTAAAATGCACTCCTTGCACTTCCATTTATTTGCATTCGGCACTGCTCAGCCCTTCCTGCCTTCAGCTACCTCCAACTACTGACCAGGCAGTAGCTGGAGGGTTCCCTTCACACCCGGCGTCAATAGGTGTAGAACTCTTGTGCTGAAAAAATTAGGCACAAACATCATTAACATGGCAATGAAGCCACATGGACTTCTGTGCATTCCAACACAAATAAGACACAACTGCGCAAAACGTTGGCATCATTTCTGCGCTTGGTGAATTGGATGCAACTGTGGTAGTTGCAATGAAAATATGCTGCATTGTGGCAAAAAAAAATGCCTATTGCATTTAAAATTGCACTTTGCTCAATGTATTTGCAGAGTTAAATGAGCTCTTATATGTCAGGCCATTGTAAGAAGTAGCAGGAGTAGTAAGCAAAGCTGGCCATACACGGGCTGACTCAAGCTGCAGACTCAGCCCCTCCAGTCAGCAGCTTATCTGCCTGTATATGGGCCCTCCCCAACTTCCTTTGTGAAATCATTCAGATCTATCTAAAAATCTAATAAAGAAAAAAGATATCTGCACAGGGCACTATATATTTTCTTAAATGCTGAATGAGGTTATGTTTGCATGTAGCTCCCTCTAGTGAGGGCTTTCAGGAGAACAGTGGTCAGCTATGGGGCACAAGGAAAATTCATGCAGATCAGAGAAATTTCTTGTCTTAGAAGCAGATTTATTAAAAATGATATTTTCACAGAGAAGTCACATTCCACCCATACTTTTTAATAAATCAAGTTGCAAATTGACTTCCAAAACTTGAGTTGAAAAATATCTTGAATTTTGCCAATAGGACTCCCACATGAACTTGCCACCATTTACATACTGAATTCTTTACATTTGAGTTTTCAAGCTGAAAAATTAGATTTTTTTTTTCTGCCAAAAACTTCAGAATTGTGTTAAAAAGTTGAATTTGATTGTTGATAAATTAGTCCCCTAGTGTTGTCTGTGCTACAAATATGCAACTTGCATCCGGGATAGAAAATCTGCCCAAATTTAGATATTCCACTACAACAGCAGATTTTTTATCTTGCTGAAGTTGCTACTCAGAGCTTGCTGACTGTGTTTTCCCATTGTTTGTCTTAGTAAGCTATTTACTCCTAGAGGTGAGCTATACCTCCAAATACATCTTCACCCCCCTTAAGTTTCAGCTTAAAAGATTAACCTTTGTTCAACCTTCTGCTGTCATTTTTGCATAGAACTAACTTTATTCATTCAGAGCACTTATTATTATTATATGCAGTGCTGCATACAACATTCATTGGCCTTTAAAGTCTGCAGCCTAATTTTGGTTTCAGAGACAAAGGGAAATTGCCTGGCGTAAAATAACCCAAAATGATTGGGCACCACAGTTGCCAGAGGAATTGATCTATTGATTTAAAATGAATCCACTGTGGGGAAATAAGGAAGCATGGGGGACATGGGGACCCTTAACCTGCCTGCACCCACGACATGAGGGAGCTGTGGGAGAGAAGGTTAGCGATAATGTGTCACCATTCTGGTTACCTATATAATAAATATGGCCCAGGTTGGGACCCAAAAATAGGGACCCATCCTATTTAAGTTTTATCTCTATGATCTGCCAAAATAAAGTGAAAACTGTACCACAATTAAAATACCACAATGTAATTAAATTATGCCACAATATTGATTAAAACCAAAATTGGTTAGTGCAATGTAAAGATGTCAAACTGGGTAAAATGAAATTAGTGATGAGAAAAAAGCTTTTAAAGCCCTGGTGTAAGGGACATCCTATCAACGCAGAAATAATGAAGGACAGCAGGCTGCAATTCTATGCTAAACTCAGCGGGGAACTGGCGGGATATTATGCCACAAGTAAAAATAAAATGTTTTGTGTAGAGCCACAAATAAGCTCACCAAATACCACGTGGGGTCCAGGTGTGCATGGCCTAGACCTACAGTTAGAGGAGGAGGATTATACCATGGATGTGTAGCAGGCGCTCAACACATCCCACGAACAGGCAAAGTAAAAGAATAGAAAACCTTATTTTAAGTAAACACAAGAGTTATGATCACCTTACAGAGGCGCGTGCACATTGACAAGTGGCGGGGCAAGAAAGCCCAGACTAGGGATAGGCAGAAGAGGTACCTGCCTAGTGCCCCCTGCCATTGTGCCATTGGCAGGTGCCTGTTCTGACTATCCCTAGTTCTGTTTTTTTTGCCTTACACATTTCGTGCACTTCGTCACAGGCTGGTGAGACATTACTAAGTGAATGGAACAGAAGGGCGTGAAGAGAAGAAAGAACGATGACTGCTCTTGTAATTATGATGCTGATATATAACAACAGCAATCTGACATGCTGTCATACCATAATATGGTTGGAAGATAGGTAGTGATGAGCTAAATTTTTTGGCAGGAATAGTTTTGCTGCGAAATTCTGCATTTTGCTAAGGACAAAATTTTTCGTGGATTGCAGAGTGAGGGAAAGTGTCTTGGGCGCATCAAATAAATTGCTGTTGTGTCGCTTATTACTTAAGATAGGTATTTACTCCATTTCTGCATTATAATTTCTGCATTAAAATAATGCTTAGCAACACATCATGTATTTTTTCTTTGCAAACAGACTATGAGAAAAACATCCCATTTAAAATTAATCAGCATTATCAACTTAGTCGATGTGTATGAGGCAAAAAATGCTTTCCAGTTTCTTATGCAGCGACTCACATAATTAAAAATGCAGTTCTAATGCGTTTTTGATTATCAGCATGCAGTTTCACTAATGTTTTACATTATATGTTAATCAGAAGAAAAGTGGTATTAGATCATCATTTTTATTTTTTTACTGTGCTAGAAAAAATACTTTGCAATGCACGTCTTTTGTGAAACTGAATGTTGAGCTGTCAAAATTCTGAAATTAAATATCTGGGTTTTAGGATATCTAAACCATAAATGCTTATTTATGTGCCCTTACTAAAAGTGACAAAATAAATAAATATATACATTTTTTATTTACACAGGCTCACATGGTTCCATAGAATGAGAAGAAGCCACGATAGTCTGCCACTGACTCACAAGGACCGTCTCCCTACCCTAGGCTGTTTTTAATCAAATAATTCAGATTTCTAGGTAGATCTTCTTTTTCTCTGTAAATATAATAAAACAGTACCTCGTATTTGATCCTAACTGAAATCACTGTCACTTCATAGCTTAGTTTAAAAGACCAAATCTGATAATTACACAAACCAGCATCTCTGGCAGACATTATTTAAATGTCCTAAATGTGGTATTTTTAGCAAATCCACTCACCATGCACTGATAGGAGTAAACAACAGATTGTCTTTTCTTTCAAGTCCATGTCAATCTGATAACTGCTAAACCCTAAAAACTAAACCCTAAAAATGAATATGGCTAGAAATGACATATGTTATATACTGAATTACTGCACCAGCAATGACCCAGGCCTTCAAAGTTGTCACAGGGGTCATCATCCTCGATTTTTGTCAGTGACAGTCACATTCTCAGTGTGCTCTGGGCAGCTGTTGAGAAGCTAAGCTGGGTTTTGTCAAAATATGAGGTTGGCCTGTAATATAAGCTAACCTCCTATGTACTAATTATCTGTACAAATTACTAATCAGTCTTATATTGTGACATTTGTATTCTGTATATTGCGTTTTGGTCCCTAAGCTGACAGCGGTCCAGAGAATGTGCAGTGAATAAGCAGAAAAGAACATGGGAACTACTGGAGGCATCTTTAGAGGCACAAATCCTCCCTGCTAAAGGGCTGTGGCTACCTTGGGCTGATACAACATTTCTACCCTACTTCTTTAGTTAAAGGGAACCTGTCACCCTAAGAAATAATTCCAAATGTGTTTCTCAGATTAGTTGAGCAAAATTAACTTGACATACACTTTATAAATAATATAAATCTTGTTTCCTTCAGTCTTGGAATTACACAATCATAGCAAGCAGGCAGGCACCATTTTGGAGACTCTGTTATTAAGACAAGCTTTGCATCATACCAAAATCTTGTTTATATGCCAGAAGAGGGACCTAATGCCCATGCACTGGCTACACAATTAGATGGTAAGGAGGGAAGGGGAAAGTGAGAGCTGAATGGAAAGTTAAAGTTATAGTCTGCCCTGCCTGACAGCTGGGATTTTTAAATGCCTTTATAATGGGCATGGATGTGTAAATAAAAAAAGGAATTTGAGTTTCATGTTTAATTTGAAAAATTATTTTTATTGTCTGGGTGACAGGTCTTCTTTGAGCTTTTTATCCTCTACAAGTGATGGTCAGGCAATAAGGTAGACCTGGGCAAAAAATGCCCTACCATATTGTTATGTTCATCCTTACCTTTCTCACCTTTAGGCTACTGCCACACCAGCTGATGCAGATTCTCAGCCTGCGAATAAACACAGGGCGCAAATCAGCCCCTATGCTTGCCTTAGTCTACCCGTGTGACTGCACCCAGAGTATAAATTAATGTAGGGACTGATTATTGTCCTTCCTTTATCCAAAAGCTGAGAATCAGTCTGGTTTGGCAGTAGCCTTAAAGGCAGAGAAGACTTTCTGAATTAGGTGCAACTCTCTCTCACCATATATTTATTATTCCATGACAATTAAAAAATATATATGTCAACACATTCACAGACTTTCAATCAAATGCTACCTTTTCCAGAGATAACTTCTTTTTCCACTCGCCATCGAAACCCAAACTGTTGAAACAAAGCAAAAGTCATACATATATTAATATATGAATGCACAAAGGAACAAAATTAAGAACATAAGAAGTAACACCTTTTATCATAAAAGTTAATATATAAAACAGGATTTCATAAAGCATTTTGTACCCTGGCCACCTAAAAAATGTTATACCATAGCCACCTAAAATCTTTATCCAGAAACCCATTATTGTGGTAGCTTCTAAAAACAGCAATGGCAACAATTCTTCATTTTTTACTAACTTGCTTTTTTCTTTATAGGACAACAAACGCATATTCACTGGCATGGTCCTTATATGTTAGGCATCCCCCAATTAATAAAGATTAAAAGATTGTTCGTTTCCCCCATTGAGGTTCAGGGATGAATCGTCAGACATGGAGGAAGAAACAATAGGGATTCTACCTCCCCCGGCCGATTCAGCCCTAAATTCAGATTTCACTTGGGCACCTTCAACGGCACCCGATCAAAATCTTTTAACCCACCCGATTGACACTACATTTATGTAGGTCTTTGTTTATTCTAAGGCTTTTTTTTTTTAAACCAAGTCTAATAAAATAGACTTGGAAAAAGTCGGGGTAAACCTATGACACAGCACCCTGTCGTTTTCCCTCTGTGAGCAAGAGTCATTGGGTGAGCGAGCTGACCAGGGAACACTGTAGATGTTTGTTAGACATTGGCATTATTTTAGGGTCACAAACCTTGTTTTCCTTGTATCTGCTAAGATCTGCTATGCAATATTCTTTGAATAATTTATCATAGTATTTCTTTGCAAGTTTCTTGTCCCTGTCAAAGAGAAAAATTAAAACAAATAAGTCTGGAGTGGGGCCCATACTTGGGGACTCGATATGGGAGACATTTAAATTTAGAGTAGTTATAAATTTTTGATTAAGTATACATATTTCTAATTTTAGGTAAGTTATTTGAAGGATTCCTGTATGTTGAATAAGCTAAATGCAGTAAAAAAGCTGATTTCTCTTTTTTTTATTTAAATGCACAAAAAAATGAGACAGAATATTTGTATCACAGCTTTAATATAAATGGTGCATTATTAGCTTATTTAGCACAGAGCTACTAGTAGCAGCTACTTGTTGTGGCTACTAAAATAGACAATGCTGATCATTTACTGATAATTGTCTGTGTGTTTTAGCAAAGGCAATTCTCAGTACTGTCTATGGCAGGGTATTTTCTGAAGTTTGGTAGCCGCGTAAAAGTAGCTGCTACTAGTAACTCAGTGTGTCTTCACCCTAATGGGTGCCTACCCCTGCCCTCTCCTCATTCAGCGCTACCATATGCAGACAAAGCTGTATTCATAAAGGAACACACAGGTCTTTAAGCTCCATTTACAGAGCAGTGTGCAAAACAAACCATTGTAGTTTGGGACAGTTCTTTGCAATTTGTTTACAATAATAAGGGTATGAGCCAGCTTTAAAGGGTAAGACATACTTCAACTAATGATGAGTTTATGGAAAACCAAAATGTAGCTGAATATTTTTTTTCACTGACCACTGCAATCAAAAATCTATTTTCGTATCTACAGCTCTCTGTCCTCTCAGACTCTTTCCTATTCATACACAGGGGCTACCAATAGCCAATCACAGCCTATATTTGGCACCCCCAGGAACCTTTTGCACGCTTGTGTTGCTCTCCAACTTATTTTGACATTTGAATGTGGCTCACAGATAAAAAAAAGGTTGGGACCCCCTGATCTACACCATAAAGAAGTTTATTTTAGGGTGACTACACATTTAAGGAAGGTGTGAATAGACGTTTCTTGCATAATATGCCTTGTGCTGTTCCACTTAGCATGAAGGAGTGGTGTTTTATGTTCCGATTAAAAGTTTGCACCCTACATACATTATCATGACAAATGGTGGATTAAACTCAAAACATCCTGGCAAAAACATCAACACGCAATCACTAGGTTCAAACTACATCAGTCTATTTCCTGATGAATTAGATAATACATTTTAAACAAACCTGGGATCTCAGCATTAGAAAATCAAATTTTAATGAATAACTAGCGTGTAGTTGCATATACCAAGTCATGTCTTCCTCGTCTTCATCCTGCCACAGGAATCTGTGGTTCTCTCTAATGACATCCAAATCAGTTTTATTATTTTCTCTGCAAATAAAAACAGCAGTAAACATAACAAAACAGTATTTTGTACAGAATTTGTACAGTTATGACCTATGCATAAGGGTTAAGTCCTTGAGTCTTCTTACGTTTGGATATTGTGTGGGTACTGGTGATATATTGATATAAACATATTTTACTGCCATTATGCATTAAAAAAAATTGTTAGGCACCCCCCCAGTGATTGTAATCATCATTTATCCGATACCCCAGGCCGGTGCTCCTGTTAGCCTAAACCTGCACCAGCCTGGGCTACCTGAGAGTGAGTGATCCTCTTTCTTCTTCTGTCTTTGCACCGCTTGCGCAGTAAAGTGAAAAGCCAAACTTTAACAAAAAAGCCGTTTTTTCACTGTACTGCGCATACATGGGCATGCAGGTACCCTGAGCCGGTGCAGTTTTCTGCTGACTGGGGCACCACTCAGGGGTATCAGGTAAGTGATTGCAATCACTGGGGGGTGCCTAACATTTTGGCACCACCCAATGATTATACCTTTATAATCCCTTTAACGCCACACACACCAATTATAATTGTCTTTCGGTTTGACGAATATAACTATTATTATTAGTCTATTTGCAGAGTTAAAAAAACCATAACGTGGGAAAAAATTCCAGTTATTTAAAAAACTATAATATACACCTATATGCACCTAATAATAATTAGCACAATGTGTTGAAAATGTATTCTGCCTATTATTTAATTAATATTCTGATTTTTTTGACATTATAAAGAATTACTGGAAAACTGTCATTTTTCATTAAACTCAATACCTCACTTTTCCCACATAAACAAGGGAAATGTCACTAGAAAGTGAGCTCTGCATAAACAAACCCTAAACTGAAGCCTGTTATACTAATATGTTTTACTACTTAAGCAGTGACTAAGCATGAAAGAAAGTAAAATATGGAGTTAGAAAGTGAAAGTGGTTTCATTTTCTTGTATAGTGTAAGAAAACAAAAACCATATAATAACCAGATAATGCTTAATTAAAAACAGACAAGATGTATGTTCAACACAAGTCCTGTTCACTGAGCTGAAGTTGAAAAGGAGTGTATACCTGTAAGAATGTTTGATTTTATTAACTTGCATACAAAGCCTTTTGGTGATGTGAATATCACTTATCTTAGTTTATGTCTAATTACAAGTTTAGGATATGTGTATGTGTTTTATGTGTATAATTCAATGTTTAGGATATTCTTCAGTATAAAGTACTTACTTTGAATGCTGGAAATCTTGCAGTTTTCCACCATAGTACAAAATATAATCATTGACAAATTTCTGGTGTCTGGCAAACTGCAAAAGTAAAGGTTAAAGGAAACAAATATTTTCTGCACAAAACAATAACCTGCTCCTCTGCTTAATCAATGGACTTGGAAAACAACAATGAGTTTTTAAGACCCGCAGGTATTAGATTTATTTTTCTTCTTTTGTCTGGCTTTATTTGGTGGCATCATATACAGTGGTGTGAAAAACTATTTGCCCCCTTCCTGATTTCTTATTCTTTTGCATGTTTGTCACACAAAATGTTTCTGATCATCAAACACATTTAACTATTAGTCAAAGATAACACAAGTAAACACAAAATGCAGTTTTTAAATGAGAGTTTTTATTATTTAGGGAGAAAAAAAATCCAAACCTACATGGCCCTATGTGAAAAAGTAATTGCCCCCTGAACCTAATAACTGGTTGGGCCACCCTTAGTAGCAATAACTGCAATCAAGCGTTTGCGATAACTTGCAACGAGTCTTTTACAGCGCTCTGGAGGAATTTTGGCCCACTCATCTTTGCAGAATTGTTGTAATCCAGCTTTATTTGAGGGTTCTCTAGCATGAACCGCCTTTTTAAGGTCATGCCACAACATCTCAATAGGATTCAGGTCAGGACTTTGACTAGGCCACTCCAAAGTCTTCATTTTGTTTTTCTTCAGCCATTCAGAGGTGGATTTGCTGGTTTGTTTTGGGTCATTGTCCTGCTGCAGCACCCAAGATCGCTTCAGCTTGAGTTGACGAACAGATGGCCGGACATTCTCCTTCAGGATTTTTTGGTAGACAGTAGAATTCATGGTTCCATCTATCACAGCAAGCCTTCCAGGTCCTGAAGCAGCAAAACAACCCCAGACCATCACACTACCGCCACCATATTTTACTGTTGGTATGATGTTCTTTTTCTGAAATGCTGTGTTACTTTTACGCCAGATGTAACGGGACACGCACCTTCCAAAAAGTTCAACTTTTGTCTCGTCGGTCCACAAGATATTTTCCCAAAAGTCTTGGCAATCATTGAGATGTTTTTTAGCAAAATTGAGACGAGCCATAATGTTCTTTTTGCTTAAAAGTGTTTTGCGCCTTGGAAATCTGCCATGCAGGCCATTTTTGCCCAGTCTCTTTCTTATGGTGGAGTCGTGAACACTGACCTTAATTGAGGCAAGTGAGGCCTGCAGTTCTTTAGATGTTGTCCTGGGGTCTTTTGGGGCCTCTCGGATGAGTTGTCTCTGCGCTCTTGGGGTAATTTTGGTCTGTCGGCCACTCCTGGGAAGGTTCACCACTGTTCCATGTTTTTGCCATTTGTGGATAATGGCTCTCACTGTGGTTCGCTGGAGTCCCAAAGCTTTAGAAATGGTTTTATAACCTTTACCAGACTGATAGATCTCAATTACTTTTGTTCTCATTTGTTCCTGAATTTCTTTGGATCTTGGCATGATGTCTAGCTTTTGAGGGGCTTTTGGTCTACTTCTCTGTGTCAGGTAGCTCCTATTTAAGTGATTTCTTGATTGAAACAGGTGTGGCAGTAATCAGGCCTGGGGGTGACTACAGAAATTGATATTGAAATTGAAAATTGAAATTGATAAACCACAGTTAAGTTATTTGTTAACAAGGGGGGCAATCACTTTTTCACACAGGGCCATGTAGATTTGGAGTTTTTTTTCTCCCTTAATAACGTAAACCTTCATTTAAAAACTGCATTTTGTGTTCAATTATGCTATCTTTGACTAATAGTTAACGGTTTTTGATGAGCAGAAACATTTAAGTGTGACAAACATGCAAAAGAATAAGAAATCAGGAAGGGGGCAAATAGTTTTTCACACCACTGTATTTAAACTGTCCCTAAGGTGCCACTTCAGCATCATAATCACAAAGGAACACTAACAAGTCCCTTGACCACTACTTATATCTCGAAAGACTGATGTCCCTGTTTCCTAGGGAACGCATCAGAGCCGAAATATTACAACATAATAGATGCAGAACATTCAAGAACAAGCTGAATTCTTTATGTTCTATATGTGTATTATATGCAAGAAATGGCAACATTGTGAAGGTAAAATATGACATAGTTCTTTTCTATGAACTTTCTTTCATATTCCCAAGGCTAACTTGCAAGGTAAGAAATTAGTGAGCAAAGTTTTGCTGGCAGAGAACTCTTTAAAACTGCCAGAGCATTAAGACTCACCTGACAGTGCTGCTAAGAGTGTTTTTTGCTCCGAAAGCAGGCATAAGAGTAATTTTAGGCCAATAACTGCCTGTGATAAGTGTCAGGTGGTTTCTATTAAAGTCAGTAGTTGGCGGGCAGATGAAAAACACTGGCGGAAACTGCCCCGTGTTCCATTAAGGTGGCCATACACGCACCAATAATATCGTACAAAACCTCGTTTCGTACGATATTCGGTGCATGTATGGTATGTCGGCGAGTCGACCGATATCACAGGAAGCTGCTGATATCGGCCGACTCGCCGATCGGACCAGTTTGAAAATTTTGATCGGGTGCCATAGAAGGCGCCTGACCAAAATCTCCCTTCAGCGCTGAATCGGCAGAAGGAGGTTGAAATCCTATTGTTTCTACCTCCTTACCTGCCGATTCAGCCCTGAATGGTGTGTGGCGGATCTGACGATGTTTCGTCGATGGTCGCACGAAACATCGTCAGATCGCCACGTGTATGGCCAGCTTTATCATGAAACAAACTTGATATTTGTTGAATGACTGTATACAACAAAATAATGTCTCTACTTAAATACATTATATACAACTGCCAGTGCCTGAATGATGTGAAAAATACATATTTTAGTTCCTGGGTTCTATGCACATGATAGCTGTGAAATATTAATGACTGCAGAAAACTCCCTATTGTGTGTAGAAGCAATTTGTACCAGTAAATGACTGCAAAGCTTTAGCTAATATGTAATAAAAAATATAAGAAATATTTGCCAACTACTGTTTTATTCAGTATAAATTGAAAACAGGATAAAAATAAAGATCTTTAAAAAAAAAAAAAGTTTTTGAGTTAGCAATCTGTCCTGCGTCTAAATCCAATTTTTCGGGAGATCAATATGTTCTGGGCAGCATTATTTAGTAACAGGATATGATATCATCCTTAAAATAAATTAATAACACAATTTTATAAAGGTTTTTGGCAATCAAAACCACATGAATGTTCTGTAGCCAAACTAACAATCACATAAAGGCTACTGCTACCCATTCACACAAATTGGTTAACTGGTTCAGATAGTATGAGTTTAATTTAGTTATTCAGGGTCCAGCAGTTGATCCTTTTATTCAAAATCCAAATACTGGCTGAGATTACATAGCCAGAATTTTGGATCAGCTATGGTAGGTTTGTCCAAATCTTAATATTTTCATGTTAATACTCGGTATCTAGACAGATTTGTATACAGTTTGCTACTTCTTAAGTGTTTCTTTGATGCACAGAAGTGCTTTCTGGTAACAAGTTATTTCATTAAACGTCTTCAGAGTGTTGGTGGGGGCAGGAATTAATATCCAACAAGCTAAACAGGCATGCATACTGATTTCAACCAAATGATTATAGTGATTGGCTGCTTGCAAACAGGACAATCAGCACACAAGGCAAATGCAGTTATTCAGAAATTCCCAGAGGCACTATAGTGCTACTGGCTGCTGGGTTCACAAATAAATGTTTCAAACACTGAATTTTCCTGCACTTGCCCCATTGGTGGTTGCTGATTGTGGTTGTCATGGTTCGTTATTTGCACTTTGGCTACATGGGGAAGTTTTGGTAAAACTTGCCTACAACACAATATATGCAAAAATGAAATGTGGCCACGACTTATTAAGATTAGCCCAATTACTTTACATGCCATATAGTAACATGTATAGCCTGTGATTTGTATTATCTTCACTTCCATGGATAAAAAATATGTATATAGACACAACTGTGGGCAAATGTATACGTGAAAGGAGGGTTGTGCAAACAGTGAATTATTTTAGAATGGCATAGAGAAATGTAACATTTACTGTGCTCCTCTTTAACACTGATTTTTAAATCCACGTTGTTTGGATTATGTATTCTTTTCCAATACACATTGTTTGGATTATGTGTTCTATTTGAGACTGCACTACTCTTATGAGTTACTCTTCTTATTGGGCCCACTAGGGACACTAGCAAAAAAAAAAAACAAAAAAAAACAACTATTTTTTTTGAGAAAGGGCCTATCAAGTTTCGAGACTGACTTGTTACGAGTAAATTCTGGCAGAGAAAGAGGCCAGGGAGCATACCTTGGATAGCTCCCACAAACTATTGTTGTGCATGTGGCATTTGTTAACTGACAGAAAGAATGGTCGGTAGCATCACACATAAAATGATAATTGCTCTGGATAGCCTTACTATAAGAGCTACATTATACTACTGATACTGACAATTTTGTATCAAATTTTGAATATGTTCAGGGGCTTGAAAAGAGACAGCTTGCTGCAATCTCGCAGCCTCCTTTCTTCTTTTGTGTTTTGAATTGATTGCCATGCATCCAACTTATCATGGTTTCTCAACACTCCTCCATCATTTTAGCCACATTCTCATAGTTTTTATATAAAGGAACAGTGTCCTTTAAAAACAACGTATTGACAAAATAATACTGTACAAAATATTTAGTCCTTAATGAACAGTTAAATTTGGCACTTTTCATGAAGTAAAGGCAAAGGATACGGCATCCATGGATATTAAGTGGAATCTCTGATTTCTTGCTTCTTCCCTGATCGAGAAAAAATGGTTTCATTTTCTGGACATGGAAAGTTAAAAGTTAAAAAAATTAAGAGAATCTTTCCTTACCTGTCCCATTCATCAGCTGCAACGGTTTTGTGAGCAACTTTTGCATGCCTGTCTTTCTGAAAGGGCTTCTTAAGCAATGCTTCATTCTTCTTTAACCTATAGTTTGCAAAAGTATTACATTTGGCAGGTATTTCCTGGAACATAGGTATATTTATACATTATTTTGCCTATTTATTTTTCAAAGCAAAACCATCTATTATTCAGTATTGGTTCTCTTGTTAAATGCATTGATGCAGCATTAAATCTGCTCAAATCATCAGTTCTGTTGAGGATAATATTACGTTTGCTCTGTTACTTCTGACAAATGCCCTCTGCAATGGCAAGTTAAGCATTTTTATAAAAATGCAATAAAGCGCCAGGGGCGTGAAAAGAGAATTTATATAGCAAAAAAAATAAATAAATAGTGCTTACTGTGAGGTCAGAATGCTACTATCACAATGTCAATGTCTAGCTGTAGAAATTGTGTCTACCCTGCAGAAAAGGGCCAGTGTAGAGTTTAGTTAAAGTTCATTTTGACTTCTAGTTCTTTGGTGGGCTAGAACACTAACATGTAATTGTTAGTAACAGAAATTTAAAAGTTGACAGCCGCCACCAAATATACCCTTTCCTCAACATAAAAATAAAATCCCATTTTTTAATACTGGCTATTATACCAATAACTGCCAATTTTGCTGAACTAAAATTTCCCCATGCCCACACACAGAGAGGGTGCTAGAAGTTGCATTTTAACAAAAACAGTAGAGGTAAAATCTAGACAGCACAATGGGATATTGCCTAGCATTAATGCCTGGAAACTATGGAGCCTCCGGTTTGATTCCACCCTGGGCACCTCCTGAAATACCTTTGTAATTTCTCTGTGTGAACATGAGTTTCCTTCCACACTCCAAAAACATAAAAGGCAAGTTAATTGAATCCTGATAAAGCTGTCCACAGTGTGTATATGTATATGACAGGGTCCTAGGACAATGTGGAATATGTCACCACTACATAAATAAAGTAATGCATGGCTGCCTATGAATACTTAATTCAATAAAAAACGAAATGCCTTAAGGGCTCTGGCACACGGGGAGATTAGTCACCCGCGACAAATCTCCCCGTGAGCCCTTAACAAGAAGCAGCTAAAGCAGTATATGCAAGTATGCAATTTTGTTTTTGCTGATACCAAAGGAAAGCACTTATCTTTCATATATTTAAGAACCCACTAAATCTCCAAAATATAGATTATATTGATGCAGTTTTTAAGGTGTTTCTATCTTATTTTAAGCAAAGCTGTAGTGCCTAGATTAGCCATAGTTTGGACATAAAAGCATTACAAGATATGATAGTTTTGTAACTGCTGCTTTATATCTGTAACCACACAAGGGCACTGCATGTTTTTTCAGGTAGAGATTTGAGATATCTACTCATTTGCACACTGTGTAACTTTCATCTAAAACACACTATGCAAATAATGGTACATTGACTTCAGTGAACAATAACTCCAGATCCTAAATACATAATACAGTGAGGGGCAGAAGTAGCAGCATCCACAATATTTGAAATGCAGTGAGAGAAAGAGGGTAGCTGCACCACAAATATATAAATACAGGAAGAAGCAGTGCGAATTTTAGCCCAAAATACATTACATACAATGAGAGGCAATTATTTTGGACACTACATACCCTCTTACCCTTCGAAAAAGCAGTTTTCCTGAAGGCCGAAGAAGATTTCAGCATTGTAGAGATCAAAACAAATTCAGTAATCATTTGCATTGCTAAATGAGCTTCCACCAAGTGGTAGACATGAGAATTGCACCCAAGCGGAAGAAATCCTGTTGGATCTTATGCGACTTGGCCCTTTATGACAGAATATTGAGTAGGAGAAACAATAGCTTATCTGAAAGCCGTTCTATTGTATGCTAGCTCTTTCTGAGAGCTCAGAATAAGCCACAAAGCACTGAGATGGCTGCCTATACATCAATATTACAGCTAAACAAATACATTTGTTGGCTAGAGAATAACAAACAGAATAATTTTAAATGGTAGAATTATTTGCAAATTAAACACTGTAATTTAGAAATAAAAAGTACACCACATAATCCATTTAATTAGGCAACTGAGACAACTACAGTCTGCATGGTGGGCCATCATTATGTTATGTACAGGAATCACATGTAAACTGATGCGACAAATACCCCCTTGTAACATTAGCAGGGCCTGAAATAGTGGAAGGCAGAAGAGACATGCGCCTCTCCTGTCTCCTCTAACAGCATTGAGTTTTAAGGGTAAGGGAGAGCGAAGCAGTGGGGAAGAGAAGCCATGTTGGCAGGGGGGAGGCTGGAGGAGCAGGATAAAAAGAAAGGAGCTGGCAAGGATTGCCAAGGTTTACAGGGAATGGGATGAGGGTGGGGCTTGGACAGTTTGTGTTGGCAACATCAAACAACAAATTCAGGCAAAACTTAAAGGGGATATTTAAAATATGAATTTATGCAGTTCTTCTCAGGGTGCACTTTTGCCATTTACATTAATTTTCTATTTTTAGTGTTTTCTGAGATATTTTTACAATGCGAAAAGCAGGATTTTAGCTAAGGTGAAAGTCAGCAACCAAAAAGCTGTTAATTTCCTGAATCCAGGAATTGCAGAGACAGTGCTTAGACAGTTAAGATCACAAACTCTGGGCCTCCAAACAGAAATGCTGAGCTGAAACCTGCCTAGCAGTATAAAACTGGTAATATTACAGAAACCACTAAACATAGAATATGAAAGTAAAATGCAAAGTTTACACCAATTCAATTGTTTTCAAAGCATAATAAGTATTTCTTAAATTTTACCATTAGTTAATTGATTTATTATCTTTTATACAGCACTGATACACTGTACCATTGCTTAACAGAGATTATACATCATTCATGTCAGTCACTCTTAGTTTGATATCATCATAAATCTGGGGTAAATCAATTTTATATTAAGAAAAATTACCTGTTTTTGTCAGCATCTTTTTCTTTGCCATCATCTTCTTCACTAAAATCAGAGTCATATTCTCCCAAGCCTTGTGCCTGCAGAAACACAAATTATCATAGTATTTAGACACGTTACCATGCCTAAAGGGCAGTTTTATTGATGGTTGCGTTTGGTATAGCATATGGCAGTGCTGTCCAACTTCTGTGGTACTGAGGGCCGGAATTTTTCCGGCCTCCGTGGTGGAGGGCCGATAATGGAAGCTAGTTTTGACCACCCACTTTAAACCACACCAATGTTTTCGCATGACCATAGCCATATTAATGGTGGTAGTACAGCAAAAACCTGCCATACTCTGCCTTCCCTACCCTGCCTGTGTGTGCCATACTCTGCCTGCCCTACCCTGCCTGTGTGTGCCATACTCTGCCTGCCCTACCCTGCCTGTGTGTGCCATACTCTGCCTTCCCTACCCTGCCTGTGTGTGCCATACTCTGCCTTCCCTACCCTGCCTGTGTATGCCATACTCTGCTTTCCCTACCCTGCCTGTGTGTGTCATACTCTGCCTTCCCTACCCTGCCTGTGTATGCCATACTCTGCCTTCCCTACCCTGCCTGTGTGTGCCATACTCTGCCTTCCCTACCCTGCCTGTGTATGCCATACTCTGCCTTCCCTACCCTGCCGGTGTATGCCATACTCTGCCTTCCCTACCCTGCCTGTGTGTGCCATACTCTGCCTACAGTGACGCAATGCTGGCACTGCTCCTACAGTCTGCACAATAACTATATATTAAAAAATGTTTTAATTGCAGTACCACCTCAGTATATGTTCTTTTTATAGTGTGCAGGGTTTATTTTTGGGTTTCTCCTACAGTCTGTCTGAGGTGTGAACAGGTGAACAATGGGGCATGATTACAGCCTGAGCCTGAGGTGTGAACACTGCAGGGGTAGAACAATGCAGGGATTAAAAGGTGTGAATAACACAGGGGATTACATTTTTAAACAATACAGCCTGATTACAGCCTGAATCTGAGGTGTTAACCATGCAGGGGGCCAGTACTGATACCATTTAAAGCTTACACAAAGGTAAGCCATCAAAGCAGCCAGACAGGTGGGGGGCCACACAGAGGGGGGTCGCGGGCCGCCAGTTGGACAGCACTGGCATATGGTATAACATCTACACTAGATTAGTTGTGATACTTTATTCTATAGGGTCTATGTATAGTCAATTAAAAGAATTCACTATGTCAGTGTAGAGCGATTAAATGTATTAGAGTAAGGATACCCAACCTTTTTTACTAATGAACAACATTTAGATATAAAAAATGTTGGGGAGCAACACAAGCATGAAAAAAGTTCCTAGGGGCTGTGATTGGCTATTTGGTAGCCAAATGTGGACTGGCAGCCTACTGGAGGTTCTGTTTGACAGTACACATGGTTTTATGCCACCAAAATTTGCCTCCAAGCCAGAAATTCAAAAATGGGCACCTGCTTTGAGGCCACTTAGAGCAACAACAAAGAGGTTGGTAAACCACAGTTGTTCTTGGGCCACTGGTTGGGGATCACTGTATTAGAGTATCTGTATATAATCCATGGGTCCCAGACCTTCTGGAACTGTCTTTGTCTATCAAGAAGTATGCTGGTGAGTTTTTCCCATAAGAAAAGTGTTGTCGATCCTGGCCTTAACTGTGAGCCAGGCTTTTGCAATCACTTGTTTACTGGCAGTGAAGATGTGCTATGAGTGAATGTTGTGTTTTGGATATTGTTCTGATTTTTTCTGAACATTCCTCTGAATGTTTTGGGAGATTCACATGGAGAATTGTATGTATTAATTGATATACTCTGATCCACAAACATTGTGCTCTAGTACAGTGCCAAAATATATGTCCCATCGTACCTGGGGTATTACATCCCCTGAAGCAATTGGAATAGTATCCTGAGATGTACTTAGCTATCCGGCAAGGGACTAGATACCATCTACTTAAAATTTTATAGTTAGTTTTCTGTGCTATTATGTTGGTGGAACTGTGTGCAGTGTTGGAGATATCTTGCCAAGCTTCCTCATTTATTGTGATAAAATCTGAACTCCAATCCTTTATGAATTTCAGTGATTTTATACAGTGTATGTTAGTGTTTTTGTCTATAAAGGAAACTGACGGCGCCCTTCATAGTAGGGCCATGTAAACACATGGCCCTACTATGAAGGGTTGTATTCGGATTGGATACAAAAATTTCTGAAGATCGCAAATATCACGAATATGCTAACGAAAAAATCGAATTAGTCACGAAAATATCGTATTGGCGATACGAAAGTCACAAAACTTTCGTACCTAACGATTGTAAACAGCAGGAAAACCTTTCCGATTTTTTCGCGCAAGCATACAAAAAAGTCCCGCAGACGTCAAAAAAGTCGTGCAAGCGACGAAAAATTTGGCGAAAATACACTCGGAGTGTACGAATGAACGCTCCAAGCGTTCGTGTCTTAGTAAATCTGCCCCTTAGTATGTAAACTGCTTTGATTTTACACAGGGGCCTATTTACAAAATACACCACATATCACAAGGCATTACTGTGTAAAAAATGACTGAAATACTTACCAAGCTGTGTAATCATTTGCAGTAGCAGTTTGAAAATTTGGCATTTTCCCTTTAACTTTAATGGATTACACAAGGCAGTGCAAAATCCAGTGTTCGGGCAGCGTAAAATAAAACACACAGCTTGGTAAATTCACATTTATTTGACACTGTTTTTCTGGCATTGAGTTACACAATATGATGTAAATGATGTAAATGATAAGTTGAGCTTCCCCCTAAAAGGATAATTCACCAGAAGGTTAATAAGTATTTATGGACTTGGGTAGAGAACTGTGTTGCACTTTATGCAGGGAATAATATACCATCGGTCACCACAGCAACCACACATGAATCAGGCAGTGCAGGCTAGTTAGGCTAATGTTTATAACATACAAAACAATGCTTTTATACGAATGTGTCCTAAAAAACCCTAAGTAGTAGCAGGTAAAGATACATTTCAAAGACTGTGCTGGCATCTAAGTAGCTCCACATTACTGATATTTTAAAATACCCTCAGTTCCAAATGAATATATCTGTATATACACACAAGATACTCACATAATTAGCCATTCTTGGTTATCCTCAAACACAGCGCAGCGAGTTCGGTACCCCAGCCTACAGAAACCACACAGCAAAGGACCTAAAGAGGCTGCCGGGAGCAGTAGTTTTTGTGCAGGCAGCAGCTGTCACCGTGCAGTAAAGGGATATCTGCCAGAAACACAGCAGGCTCACAGAAAATGTCTTCCTCCCCGCAACACAGGGCGTTGCTAGTAGTTCCGCCTCATAAGGGTACAGCTAGGTAAGGAGGCTTACATTGCAGGGTTGTTCAGGCGTCTGTCACCGATTAAGCTCCCAAATCACGCAAATTATCGTTCTAAAGCCTCTTAGCACTTGTTAAAGTTTTATAAAGGCAAGAAATGGGCAAAAGTGTCTCATAAACATAATAGTTGATTTAGTTTAAACTGAAAAGGATGGCTTAGCACTATAAACTAAGAAATGCAAATGATTTAGGTATCAGCAGTATATGAACAAAATGAGGGCATGTGATAATTATGCCCTGGATTATTTTAAACTTAATTTGCCTTTGGTGTGTGTTCAGTGACATTGATCATAAAAAGCTGGCCTTGCTTTAATTCTACCATTTGTTCTGGTAGTATTATACATGACATTAGCACTGTATTTATTTATCCTGCCATGAGTTCTGGTAGTATTATATATGGAATTGACACTGTATTTATCTTTTTAGCCTGCCATGTCTTCTGGTAGTATCATATATAGAATAGGCATTGTATTTATCTTTTAATAGGTTTTACATGTTCTACATGTATAAAACATTGAACTGGCCCTTTATATTTAACATTGGCACTGTATTTATCCTACAATGTGTCCTGGCATATTATACATAGAATTTGCATTGTATATATCTTTTAATAGGTTCTAAGGGTATAAAACATTAAACCGGCATTTTATATTTTATATGTTTGATTGCCATTATGCATGGTAGTGGTATTGTGTTTTTCTGCTATGTGCTCTGGGCATATTATTCAACATATGATCATGAAAATGTCTTATTCTTTAGGTATGTACGTTGCCTATATTGGTGCAGGGCACTGTGGGAACCCTGGGTTTTCCTGCATCAAAAGGTGTGCCATTCATCCTAACAGACTGGTAAGGAGCAACTTTATATGCAAGTACCTTAAAGGAGAAAGAAAGGTAAAAACTAAGTAAGCTTTATCAGAAAGATCTATGTAAATACAGCCATAGGCACTCACAGAAATGCTGCACTGACTTCTCTGAAAAGATTCTTGTGTCTGTAATTCATGTGCCAGAGACACGCAGCTCTCTGTCTGTCTCCTCTCTCCTGCTCCCCCCTCCTTCAAGAATGCTAAAAACTCACTCCCCCCCTTAGGATTGTGGATCTGAGCCAATCAGCAGGAAGCTAACTCGTAGTCTAACTAACTGAGCATGTTCACTTGGTCTGGGTGTCTGTGCAGGAGCGAGGCATTATGGGAACTTTCTTTACACTGCTCAGCGTTTTTTCTTCCTGTTTGGCTTCTGATCATCTGAACAGGTGAAATATGGGGAGACTTAAGGGCACCATTGAGACAACTGAAGGTATGCCTGCAGTTTGAGATTAACTCTTTATTAGCCTTTCCTTTTCCTTTAAAGGAGAAGGAAAGTCATTTTTGGCATTTTATTGCCAACAGAAAGTGTTATCATACCTGAGTGAAGAGCCCTAGAAGCTTTCTCTGTTTGTTCAAGATTGCAGCTGCCATTTTAGCTTGGTCTTCATAGCTTCTTGCTACAGCTGTAGCCGTTATAGCTCAGATTACACATTCCTAAGGGTTGTATGAATTGTTTTGGGAGGGGAGAGCAGAGAGAACTGCACAGACTCTGGCCCCAGGAATGAAGGATTTTTCTAAGAAAGGAAATCAGACACCCGAAGAACATGTTTACAAAAAAGGAGACAAGAAATCCTGTGTTTCTTTTGATAAAGGACTCACTGCAGCTTTTCTGAAAGTGCTTATGGCTGTATTTAGATTCTGCTTTCTACCTTCTGTTGTTTAGTTCAGTACATGAGAATTACTTAAAAGTGATAATGGATTAACCCTTCCACTTGTATATCACGACCTCATAGACAAGTCAGCCAAAAGTCCAGTTAACTAACATTTCCCAGCCAGCTGGGAGTTGACGCCAGATGTTATAAGCACAAATTCTTCTAAGCCGCCAACATTATTAGGGTCTGGCACAAACCCACAATTGATACAGGCAGCGTAGGTTGACACACTACCAGAGTTGTTGATGGTATCCTCTGTCTTGGTTGCATTATAGCTCTACAGTGGAACAAGAAGTACATCAGATATAAGAGATACATTGGTGGCTATAAATTGTGTTGATGATGGAAAATATTTTGAGAACTGAATTTTTATGAAAGGCAAAAACAATTTCAACCTATTCCAACAGAGGTAATAAGTTCCAGGAGACATTTTCATGTTTCTGGGAACACATGGCACAATTCAAAGAACATACTGATTTCCACCCACAGTGAGATCTAATTCTGGCTTATTTATTTCAAGACTTTTATCTTTCTAGGAGAAACCACATTTCTTTGGATACTTATTGAAAAAAAAAAAGATCTAGTAAGTTTGTCTAGTTATTTTATTTTACTCTAACCGCAGAATCCCAAGGCATAATGTACAGGACCAAATTGAGCTAGCAAAATACACAGGAAATGATTGCTCAGGGTAAAGGACATGTTTTTTTTTTGTACTGTGATTTGTCATTTAACTGTTGTGTCTTTGGTTAATGTGAATTATCAAAATCCCAAAACGCTGATTTGCCCCTGTGTTAAGGGCTCATACAGAACCACTGGCCATAGACTAAATTCACAGTCCAAAGTTGTCTTTGACCAACAGGAAACACTCTGACCAATATTGGACCAAAGCAAGATCACATATTGACCAAGATTTTTTTGTGTCACATATATTTCCTGTAGTCTGCTAACATTGTCAAGAGTGAAAAGTAACTTCCTGCATATGGGTACATTAAAATACATGCATTGTCAATTATCAATTTATTAATGTATTATTTATTTAGTTTAAAAAAAATAAAACAAAAAACATTATGGGACAGCATGCTGGGTGAATAGCATTGCTGCCTTGCTGTACTGGGGTCCTATGTTTAATTCCAGCCAGACCACTATTTGCAAGGAGTTTTCCCTGTGTTTACGTGGGTTTCCTCTGGATACCCCAGTTTCCTCCCACCCTCCATAAACATACAGACAGGTTTACTGGTTTTTGATAAAATTAAACAAAGTGTGTATGTGTGGGGGGGGGGGGGGATTGCCATCTGACCTGTAGTTTTCCAGCCTAGCTAGTAAAAAATACAATATAATGCTTGATGCCAATATTATTAATAGGGAAAAAATATAAGAAGGCCGGTATTTTTTCCCAGAAAAGGTGGCAACCATATGTGAATGTGATAGACTGTAAGATCTACTGTGGCAGTGAACAATGCATAATCTCTGTATAGGGACCCTTAGGGTTAATAGCCCCTAAGGCTTTAAATCCCTACAGGCTCAGTTTCCTTAGTTACTAGGCAGAAGGGCCTGTATCAAATGTAGTTCAGGTAGCAGGTAGGATTACAACTTCCTGTCACACTTTGATATAGTGTTAGGAAGGGGGTGGCATTTCCTCTTTGGCTTCCTTTTAAAGAACATGATGTTGCTGGGAGCCTGGGCATGAGCTCAGTAAAGGAAAGCCTCCAAGGGTATAGAGGCCCTTGGGGAACAGGGCCCTATGAATGAGCTATTAGATAGTAGCAGGTGTAGCTCCCATAGCACTACACTCTAGGAGTATAAGTCAGGTTAGGGTTGAGCTAGAAGGACCTGAGCCCTAACTTAGGAATGGCAGATTGGGGGTGTCTTTCCCAGGCGATATTGCCTGTAGTGTAGGAATCCCAGTGGAGCCACTACAGGGTGTCGCAAAGGTGAAGTGAAATTCTTGCCAAGTCTGTCCTTGGGGATTGTCAGTCTGTATTATGCGCTACATGTGATGTTGCCTGTACCACTTGCCTCAGAGAAACTGTGCTGTGAGTAAACCCTATGAATATTAAACATTTTTTATGTTTTGTTTCCAAGAACTTCTGGCACCCTCTATCTTTATTTTTCTGTATAGCAGCAAGAGAGGTGTAATTGCAGAACACTCATCATCCTCCTTACCTATTCTGGGTAAGAGAGTCCAGTGTTAGCCATTTTCTACTGGTACTAGTCTGGAAAGGCAAGGTTGAGCCACAGAGGTTACATCTGTAACGCGCTCATGGGCTTACTTATCAGTTTTCAAGTTTGTGAACAACTCCCATTAACTCTATATAAACTCACAAGCTTTTAGATTCCGAAGTTTTACATTTAAGGTTTCAGATTGTTTTCCCTTAATAAAAACCAGACATTTGAGTTTCTGAACCATAATTTGAATTGTGTGAGT
Source organism: Xenopus tropicalis (assembly GCF_000004195.4). NCBI lineage: Eukaryota > Metazoa > Chordata > Amphibia > Anura > Pipidae > Xenopus > Xenopus tropicalis. The sequence continues at coordinate 36,088,052 of NC_030683.2, forward strand.
TTTAGTGCTAAAAAACTTGAACCATGAAAACAAACCAAACTAACTAAACTAAATCACCCACACTGAGTATTCAGTATTTTGCAATATCCCATTTTTAAAACACAACCTTGCTCTGTACTGGCTTTATTTCAAACTGTGATTCTGTTGGCTGCCTCTAGGTTTAGCAAAGCAATTTTGTAAAAGCAAATGATTTTCAAACCCAGCACTTTAAATATCACAATATACAGAGGAATAATTTTATTAAAGGCTCTCTGTAATGGGAGGCAGAACGAAAAATCTTTAATAGAAAACTAGCATACCTTTGAATGAATGTTGAAAAGCAGGGCCCATTGCACATGTTGTGTATATTGTATTGTCAAGAATTGCCTACCTCACAACATTCTAGAAAAAACATTACTTTACAGGTTATTCTCTTGTTTACCCCATGCTGCCCTCTAGTTATAACTAGCTGTGCCTTCAGTCTGTCTATATGCTGACCACTTTCTAATAAGCCCCCCGCACCTTTACAAGCCGGGGGCTGTGAACTGCACAGTGGAATAAATTAATTATATATAAATGATAAATAAAACATAAAACATGAACTTTTTGTATGCTTAGTTAATGATGGATGATTTTGGAGGGTATTTGTGAAGTCCCTCTTTCTATGCCAGTGCAGAAATGTATAATGATCCTTATTTGTCAAGCTCCTTCCCTAAGTGTCACCTGTTCTCTTGAAAATAATAAAGGAAATAAATCATTGATTTCTCTTTTCACATTGTCTCCAGAGAGTATAGTGGGAGGATGTTATAATGAGGTTATGATTTTATATTTACGGGTAAAAAATCTATTACCCGGAATGCTTGGTACCTGAAGTTCTCTGGATAAGGGATATTTCCAGAATTTGGATAACCAGAACTTAAGTCTACTAAAAAATCATTTTTACATTAAATAAACCCAATAGGATTGTTTTGCTACCATTATGGATTCATGCAGCTTAGTTACTATTAAGTACAAACTACTGTTTTATTATTACTGTTAATATTACTGTTTTTATTACAGAGAAAAGGAAATCAATTGTAAAAATTAGAATTATTTGCTTGTAATAGAGTCTGTGGGAGATGGCCTTCCCATAATTTGGAGCTTTGTGGATAACAGGTTTCTGGATAAGGGATCCTATATATATATGTTGTACAGTTTTAAGTTGTCATTTTCACTTTTGTTTTGATTTCTTATTTCTTCAAGTATTGCTCAACTCCCTTATGGATTCTATTGACTACAGTGCTGTAAACAGCTCAGTGTCGTGACCTGCATGATGGCAACTTGCCCAGAGACATGAAATAACCCCATGTCATCATCAGTGAGTTGAAATTCTGGCACATATGTATAGACAATACACCCTTTTTAACTATTTGTGACAGGGATTGCATATAATATGTTGCTGCATTTCTGCATACATTTAAATATTTATAAACCCTACGGGGCTTGTTTATTTTGCAGATGCATTGTGTGGAATTGTCTCTGCACTGAAGCTTTCCTTTTACCCGTGGCAGTTTAGTAACCAAACAGTGTGCCCCATCAAGGTTTCTTACCAGCACTGACCACAAATCAACATGTAAAAAGGTGTAACTAGTCTTCAGCAAATAACTACAGCTTTTTGATTACTTTCTGTTCTGGTTGCAAGAGACTGAAAGGATCTCCTCACTACACACACAGAGGCAAACTTTGATTTTGACAAACAAGTGCAACAAGTGCAAATTCTTTCTGGAATAGGACAAGCTATTGGCACACCATATACACAAAAATTGCAGAATAATGCTTTCTTTTGTGCTCTTTTTGCAGCAGATGTTGGGCTTGATGCACAAAAATTCCTGTTTGGTATTGAGTCTAGCAATACCAATGCTAGAATCCTAAAGCTGGCTATAGATGCCCATCATTGTTCAAGAAGCTTGGCCAATATTGTCCATACTGCCCAGCTTAGGGTGGGTGTATTGAAAGATCATTCTGCAGTTATTGTATTATGTATGGATCTGAGGAATTTGGACATGTGATCATTTTATCTGCTGATGCACCATGTTGTGGAAGTGAAGATGAACCACAGGTCCTTTTACGTTACTTTAGTTCTGATCATTTGGGCTGCCAGCTCAAACAAACAGTACAATAAAAGGTGCCACATTAGTGTTGTGCAGTTGACCTGCAACCCGCTGGACCTTGGTTTTTCCCCTAGGTCAGGTGTGTTAAGGTTAAAATTTGGGCAGCCATAATAGGTTTGGGTTGGGTGCGGGTCAGGCTTGGGAAGTACACTCTTTTTCTGTTACTGAAGTTGTCTTGTCTTGGACCTGAAGGCGCATGCAGTACTGTAAAGAGCATAAAGTCGCATGTACGGGTGGGGAGCAGGTCCTACGATGACAATATTTTGCGGGTTAGTTTGTTGGCTGGCAACAAAGCTTGGCCTACCGAGGAGAGCAGGAGAGGCAAAGTCTGTATTAGATGTTTGTACCTGAGATACAGGGTTCCATAGAGAAAGAAGTGTAACTCTCAGAGCAGCAGCTGATGCTGCCAGTTACAGTGTTTTAACAAGTCATACTCAAATATGGCTTCTATACTTAACTTCAAGGTTGCAAATCATGTCAGGGGTCATATGCTATGTGATATTATAGACCCTAAAATGTAAACTGAGAACAAGCTCTTTAAAAGTAAAGGTCATTGGCCACTACATTGCTTTGGAAACACAGGACAACAGTAGATGGTTGTAAAAAAAATTCCTGTAACACTGTAATAAAACAAACAGCCAACACTTTTGTCATGTATTCTTGAGCCTTTAAAAATAATAACTGTATAGAATCATGAAAAAAATATAAGAATATCAGCCAAAATATAAAACCATAAAACCATATCCTGTAAATATTATGCACAGAGAGTTTCAGTCTCCCTGACAACTGCTGGCTAAATATATTATACCTCCTTTTAACAAGGTCTGTTGTTTATATGTCACCTGTCACATGGCAGAGAATTCAAGCCAGATTGTGGTAACTGATTTTTAACACAATTGCCCCTCTGTTGCTATAGAAACATCAGTCAAGCCTGCAACGCTGTGTAACTATATTGCAAAGCCCAGCAGAGTGTACTGAACATGTGACCCAATGTTTTATTCAGTTGTCCATTACTGATTTCACCATTTTTTTAATAAAATGCACTCATAAAACCCATATAAACAGTCAGTTCAAAAACCCTATCCAGCACATCACCTAGGTTTAGTGACAAGTCATTTTATTGCACTCTGACATGGTTATTGACAAGCCCCTTGGAATAATGACTAGCATTTTACATTTTCCCTAGGCTCCAGAGTAAACCGTCTCTCCCTCTGGGCCTGTACCCTAAAGCCAAATTAAAATGAACTGTGTTCTTTCTCATGTTGCTTCTTTGGTTAATTGCTAAGAGTCCCCTTGAAGTAACTCATGAAGCATCATGGTGCTAATTTACCAAGATGGCACTTTGCAGTTATGCTAGCCTGTGTTGTCTTGGAAAGAAAAATCCCCGGTTCTACTGAAGATGGTGTAATAAATATATACACATTGATGCCTACTGGGTCAAACAAGGGTGACTAAACCAATGAGATGTTTTGCTATCTCTGCAATATTGTAGGCCACTGGTTAGACTAATTGGTATAGGGAGGCCTTATTCTGTTCCTTGTATGTATGTCTGGGTATACAATAGCATCCTTATTTATTATAATAATCTTAGCAATTCCCTCCTTTTAAAGAGGATATGGTTTCCCCTGTATCTACCTTCCCATACTTAGATTTTTATAACCCCTTTGTGTGATTTTTGGAATTTCCCCCATAACTCCCACAGATTGCAGGAGAACAAGCATATTCCCTGTAATAAGATAGACACTGTATAACAAGCCTGGGACCTGTCTTTGCCTTTTCTTGAAGTAGCCATCTCTACAGCAACCAACATCCCGTTCTTAGTGCCAAGACCAATGGCACAAAGCTGAAAACAAGGACAAATGACTTCCAGACTTAGATTGTCCCCAGGGAATGTGCATCAATGAAAATCAATTTGACATGCAATTGTCAGGGGGTATATAATCTAATGAAAAGTTGTATTTTTAAGCAACCCATTTATTATCCTTAGACTGCATGAGAAGGACTACTCTTTTCTTTCAAATGCAGCAGAATGGCTAAGGATAATGTGCAGAGAATAGTCTTCTTTGTCCTACAGACTTTAACTCACTGCCTTGCTTTCATTAGGAATGTTTTAATGGAGTGACCAGACTGCTAAAAAGATACAAGTTTATGGGAAATTAATTCAGAAAGCATTAGCTTGTAAATCTTGAGTTTTGGGAAAAACTTTGAATAAAATCTGAACATAAGATATTACTGGTGTTATGGCATTGCTTAAATGTATTTTTATCAATTAGGTTTGTTTAATGCTACCAATAGAATTTCAAGTGCTTCCTACATGAGCACTAAGGGGCAATCTCTTGTGCCCCTTAGTGCACTTGCACCTAGGGATTAAGTAAATCACCCCTTTTGTGTGCCCATAGCCTTAATCTATGCCAGCATATGTATTTTCCTGCATGGGAAAACGTTGAATTCATAGTATTGTCTGTTCCAGAGTCATATAATGTTTCTCAAAGCAATTAAACCATGTTTTATTAACTGAATTGTTTAGCTGCATTTATATCAGGGTAAAAATAGAAATATATTGTTTGTGTATGTTTGACAAGTACCCTTATAATACTCAGGAACTGATTTTTTTACTTCTCCATATTTTTTTCACTAGGATTACTAGGGGTATTTATACAGTATAATGTATTTGACAATACGTTATATTTCCTGCTAGATCAGGACATTCAAAATAATTATTCTACAGACTGCTCATATTATTGCTGATTGACACTATTCATTATGTTTTCTCACTACTTCTTTGGCATTTTTTTATACGTAAACTGCATGGGTAAGTCACTTAATCGCCTTGAACATCAGGAACAAAACAACAGATGCAAAGTCAAGTACAAGGTAAGTAAATTATAAAAAAACACATGTATGCGTATGGAGTCCATTATCCAGAACTGTTATCCAGAAAGCTCTGGTTACAGGAAGGTCATCTCCCATAGACTTCATTTTAATGAAATAATTCAGAATTTTAAACCATATTCCTTTTTTCTCTGTAACAACAAAACAGTACCTTGTACTTGTGCAACTAAGTTATAATTTTATTGAAGGCAATACAATCCTATTGGGTTTATTTAATGTTTAAATTAATATTTAGTAGAAAAAAGTATAGAGTTGCAAATTATGGAAATTCCCTTTCCCATTATCCAGAATACCCCAGGTCCTAAACATTCTGGATGACAGGTCTCATACCAGTACTAGAAACTATTCTCAGTAAAGTGCTAAGGATATAGAGGATGTTGTGCTATAAAAATGATTGATGTGCTAAAGTCTTATATTTGTCAATGTCCATCTATTCATTAAAATGATTCTTGGAGGTTGTAACAATGCACTACACCACAGCATAGCTACTAATGGATAGTAATTCAGAGTCACAATACTTCAGGGTTAATAAAGAACATAAAGATTGCTCTCATTGGGTATAATGCATCATTATTATTTTGTGTGGCAAGTATATTGGGTATTATTACTGTAAATTAATTGAGCTCTAACTAAAGCCTCATAACTTCTATAACCTATAGAGTGAGAAACGATCCTGGGACTAAAAACTAAAATGCCTGGGGATCATTTTTTTTTAAATGTGTTTGTCTCTTGTAATAAAGTGTAGTTGGCAAATATGCCTAGACACTAACTACCTAGATGGGGAAAGGATTCATAGGGCACTTCCAATGTCCTCTTTATTCACTGACATGAATTCACAAATTATTTCTGTTAGCCAATTATAAATGTTAGGAGTGACTGAATAAGATAAATCGTTGCATCCAATTTCCAAATTCTGCAAGAGCCCTGAGAATCCAGTCCCTTCTGCCTATGTACTTGGGTCCAACCCTTGTTTATTTGGGTAGTGTTGATGTTTTAAACGTACAAGATTTTTTGTGAGGGTATGCAAGGGTGCTGAATGTATCGGTAGGTTAGAAGGAATGAGAGTCAACACAGGCTGGGGCAGTATGACACATCCAAGATGAGAGACTGATGGGAAAAATAATAAAAGGTTTGGGGCAAGCAGCAAACATAAAGTCTGTCACTGCACTGTGCATTCCTCCCTTAGTTTGCTATCTACAAAATGAATGTAGCATAAAAGCTGCCATTTTAAAGCACCATTCAAAGTTCCTATTCTAATGTTCACTAGATACAGATGGTACAGACATGTAGCTAATGTTCTGTTCAGAACAACATATTCTTGGAGCCCTTCTTCCAATCTGCTTTATACACAATACTAAATATTGGCATCAAAAGGCCATCTATTTTAAAATCAGCCTTCTGTTTCATTTATAGCAGTCAACATTTCTTCTTGTTTGAAACAGTTTTAATGTTCAAATGTCAGTATGTGCTTCAAATTCACATGGTTTTTTTGCAAATAAATACCTAATATATGTATAATAATTAAAAGAATAATACATTACTAATTAAATCAGATCATGAGGTTGCTTTTAGATACAAATATACAGTTTTGTTGATATTAAATTATGGTGGCCAATGCTTCAAAGTCAGATCATTACATTACATTAACATTTATTTATGAAGCGCCAACATATTCCGCAGCGCTGTACAATAAGTGGGTTACATACATTGGACATACAGAGTAACATATAAAGCAATCAGTTACCGATACAAGAGGTGAAGAGGGCCCTGCCCAAGAGAGCTTACAATCTACAAGGAGAAAGGGTTGAGACACAAGGTGTGGGATGAACCCAGGATAACTAGAAATGCCCAACAGTTCCTAGGCTATAGGCTTTTTGCCTATATGTTAATTTAGCTAGTTATTTGTGTAATATGATTGCATATATGGTTTGCAAATGCTGAGTTGTACGCGTTGTTATTGCCCTATTGCAGATGTTGTCCAGTTGAACTACTCAACAGATATTTGCTAGTTTTAACTAAGGGTTCACAAAATCCATAGTTTTTAGAATTGTCTGAATACCACATTCTCCACAAAAAAGTATTGTATTGTAAAATAAGTGCAGATACATTTACACCATTCACATCAGCCCCTGCCCCAGTGGAGCTTACAATCTAAGGTCCCTTTCACATTCATGCACAGAGGGGAGCCATTTAACCTGCCTGTATGTTTGTGGAGTGTGGAAGAAAATGAGAGTACCCAGAAGAAACCCAGGCAGACATGGGGAGAACATACAAACTCCTTGGAGATAGTGTCCAAGCCAGAATAGAACTCAGGACCCTAGTACTGCAAGACAGAATTGCCACCCACTGAGCCTGCTAAATACTGAACTGAACCCTAATTTATATATTTATATTTTAGTTAAGTCAGAAAACAACATCACGTTGTTTACAGCTTTAAAGTCACATGACTTTGAGGTTTTAGATTCGGTTTGGCTGAACACTTTAGATTCTGGATTTGGTGCATCACTTTTTTTATTATATAATAATAATAATAATAATAATAATAATACTGTAATAGATATTAACAAAATGCCAGCATATTCTGCAGTGCTGTACAATAAATGGGCATATATACACTGAACGTAGAGACTAAATACAAAAACAATCAATAACCAATACAAGAAGTAAAGAGGGCTAAGAAGTTAAAATCAAAAGAAGGAACTGACAAAAAAGTGAGTTTGAGAGGATGACCAATCAAAATTTTTTAACCTTCCTGATCGATGAGACAACCGATATCCACAGCCTTTGTGATATCAGCCATCACGTCGAGCCATCATACACGCACCGAATATTGTATGAAAGGAGGTTTTGCATGATATTATGGCTGCATGTATGGCCAGCTAAAAATTAGAGGGTTTAACACTCACTTATGGGTATGTGAACTAAAGTGCAAATCTTCTGTACTCCACTAAAATGTGCATAAATCTGTCAGGCACTTTCTGAGGTGCCATTGCATAGTTAAAATGGTACTTATGCACCTGCAAGTGCACTGCAGGGAAAATGCATTCTTGTGCTATTGAGACATTGGCATATAATTTTGCACTGGAGAAATTTCACCTGGTGACAACATGCAAATGTGCATTATAGTAATATATGTAAAAATGATATTGTGGCATGTTTTTGGCACAGCAATACCAAACCTTACCTTTCACCCTTTAGTAAACATCCCCCAAAATAATTTATGAGTGGAGAAATGCACATTACTCTTGTATACCCAGCAGCCAACTATGCTTTCAGAACTGCTGGTTTAATAGCACAAATACAACCTCAGGGGTCTCTAAAGACTGCAAAATAATAAAAAGTATCTTTTAAGTACAGTTACAATAAAAATGTAGTATTGCAGAGATTTGGGTGTATGGGTGCTAAGGTCAGTGACCTCAACAACCAGAAAGCATTTTGAACTATGTTCTATAGAGAGACAGAAAAGAAAGGGAAACGTTAAAAAAATAAGACTGAGGGGCTGATTTACTTACCCACGAACGGGTCGAATGGAGTCCGATTGCGTTTTTTTCGTAATGATCGGTATTTTGCGATTTTTTCGTATGTTTTGCGCGAAAAGTTGCGCATTTTTCGTAGCGTTAAGTTTTAACGCTACGAAAAATGCGCAACTTTTCGCGTAAGTTTTAACGCTACGAAAAATGCGCAACTTTTTACGCAACTTTCGTAATGGATACGAAAAACTCGCGTTTTTACGCAAAAATCGTATTGGTAACGAAAAATTCGTACAGAATCCGAAAAAATCGCAAAACATACGAAAAAGTCGCAAAATGTTCGTTTTCAAGTCGGAACTTTTCCAATTCGGGTCGGATTCGTGGGTTAGTAAATCAGCCCCTAAATGAAAGTTGCTAAGAATTAGAAGTCTATACTAATAGTTAATTTAAATGTAATGTTTACCTTTAAGTTTTATTTAACTATTAATGAGTAAACCCAATACACACACATTCTGCTTCTAATTATAATGTCTGCCTATTGGCTTGCTAACTTGGTTTTATAAATGAAAGGTTCTGAAGCAAGAATCTACTTAGACATACAGGCTTACAGGTCAATGAACAATTTACAGTTCATTAATTTCTGCTACAGAGAAGTCTTAATGGAGAATGTGAAATGGTGCTTTATTGCCTGCAGAGACACATGCCAGACCCTAAGGAATCAAAGCTCAGCTATGTCAGGCAGGAAGGTTGCTACGGCTTGCTGAACTAAGAGTTCCTCCCTTAGAGTAAAATGAGCTTGCAGTAAAGCTGCATTATTTATAGAGCCTGCATTACAAACCCTACATCTTGTTCCCTGGGTTGGTCACTATCTATGTCAGACTCTTTTAGCTTTGGCTCTATCTCTACACACAAAGATCATACATGTACTGTGTGTATAGACTATACTGTTTTTATGACCATAAAAATATATGCCATTATTGCCAGTTCTAAGATAAGCTTCATACAACTGCATGGAACAGGGTGAATAGCATTGTATAAATTACAGTTATTGACAGAGGGAATTGCCTGTTTCAAATGAAACAAGGTCCCTTGTTTTGGATTGAATTAACATGTCCTTACAAGTCAAATAAATCAGGCTAACAAATTGATGCACGTGCTCTGAGGACAAGGTTAAGAACCACTTCCCAAGTTCTGTCCTCTAATATATCAAAATGTCCTTTGTCTTATTGCTGGTCCATGTGAGATTGTGATGTTACTGGACTCATGGATGTTTCATTTCAGGGATTTTTTGGGGGGGAAAGTCACTTAATTCCCATATGATTCCGACATCAAAACACTGTAGAACACTGGACATTTACATCTGTGATTACTAAATAAAACTAGCAGACTGATCCATGGAATTAACCACTTTTTCCTACATATGCAATTAGACAGGGAGGTACAAGATGATTAAAAAATTGGACCAGAAGTAAATAGATAGGACCACCACATGGCGTTTACCTTGGTATAGCTGCCTGACATTTTTATTGGCATAAACTAAAAACTCTGATTTTCTGATCTAAACATTCATGCATACAATGAACAATTTACAGTTCATTAATTTCTGCTACAGAGAAGTCTTAATTGAATTTACCATTGATTGTGTCCCTTTATTTCTGTTTATTTAATTGAATCTACACCCTTTTGAAAAATCAAAGTGCAGCAAAGTTTGACACAGAACGTAGCAATTTTTATGTCTGACACTTCCAATTTCCTGTGAAACCAAAGGTAAAAGTTAATCTGCCCCATAGCTAGTAATAAACATATACTGAATTATTTCCTTAAAATTGAGTCTATGGAAGATCGCATTCCTGTAATTTAGAGCTGTCTGGATTTTGGATTAGGGATCCCATACCTGTATATACCTTTTATACCTGTTTGTGTATATATATATATGGGATTAGGGATCCCATGCCTGTATATACCTTTTATATTGTGTGTGTGTGTGTATATATATATATTTATATATATAGTATGAAAGAAATACGGCTATTTTAATTTTTTTGCATGACTAGCGTGTGTATTTTGTGTGTATAATGAAAACACATTTTTGCATTTCCCTTTTGCATACCTTGTTTGTACAACTAGATGTGATTGCATTAACCTAAATCCCAATACACATACAGTATGTCTTTTGAAAATTACATTGAAAATTGAAGCAGTGAAAAAGTTGTAGGAGGTCCATAATAAGGTCACATTGACAAAAATCTAGAAAATGTGACTAAATTGACAATTTTTTTTTATTGTGGGATTAAGCTGCTAAAATGGGGCAAAGGGTTTTCTTAACATCTGGTATTAATGTCTTAGGCTCCTCTCATATATACTAAAACTGACAACAGCATAGGGCAGAAATATGCAATGTAGCCAATTACAGACTTTTCCCAATGATTCGATTTGTCAGGTTAACCAGATTTAGCAGATTTCTGCACTTAAGATACAAATTCTAAGAAAACCTTGGAAATGACAAATAGGTAGTGGATCTATTACCAGAAGCCTGGTATTCTGGAAGCTTGAAATACAACAATACTAATTTCCATATTGCCCTGTTTAAACAAGCAGCTGTTCATTTTTATGTTTATGTTGATTTGCATGTGTAAAAATAAAGCATCAAAGTAGAATAAACACAGTAAACAAGAATTAATCCATATTAATGGGAAAATAATCCTATTTGAGGTGTAACATAACAGAGCCAGGCACCCCTGTCAGACATGAAACATCCCCCTTTCCACTAACTACCCCCCCCCGTTTGTTTCAGGTGGGCGAGGAAGAGGCTAGGAAGCCTGCGACCATCACTACCTGTATAGTAGTTACGCCACTGAATACTACTTTTCAAAAATGTTTTAATGTAACATTATTTGCCTTGTGACAACATAAACTTCTCCTAGCCTGAAAAGGATTATGGAAACATAGGATTTACAGTACACAGTAGTCCAGATACCGGCCCACACCATATATTCTATGTCTAAGAGACTACAGCCTTAAGACATGCTTGCTCCACATCAAGCAAAGGTCCCTTATATCTGGGAAATACCAGTGGGCTTATTTATCAATTTTTAAGTTTGTTTTTCTAAATCAAATAAACTTGCATATATGTGGCAAACGCGTTCACATAGAAAAACTCAAATACCTCAAATTTTCAAGTTTACAAACTTGCATAAAACTTAAATATTTCTAATTGAAAATATGACGAAGATGGCGAAGTTTTACATTCGAGTTTTTGGGTTTTTTGCACTTAATAAATAAAAGATATTTGAGTTTTTGAACCATAATTCAAATTTGCGTTTTTTTAGACCAAAAAAACCTCAAATCCTGAAAACAAATCAAACTCAAAGGTTGATAAACTAGCCCCCAAATCTCAAGCATTCTAAATACTAGATCCTATTAATGTATATATATTTCTTTCAACTCCCTCCTCCATCTCTCTCCTAAATAGATACTCTATTCCTATTCTTTTCCTCCCTCCTTTATTATTGCAACAGCATAAATATATCAAATCTCACTAATATTAAAAAGTATTGCTATTATTATGGTTATTATTCCATGTTTAATTCAAATGTTGCTTTGTCATTTGAATTCCCCATACCATGTACTTGATGTAAGTGTTTAAATTTATTTTTGTCTTAAGACCCTTTTATAAAGATGGAGCCATATCTCAATTACTGTGTATCTATAATCTATCTATCTATCATCTATCTATCTATCTATCTATCTATCTATCTATCTATCTATCTATCATCTATCTATATATCATATAGCTAATCTATCCATACATACTACATACATACATTAACATCTGTGTTGGTAGTGATCAAAAATGTTTCTAATATTAGCTTTTTTTATCATACAGGTTTGTTTCAAGTCCACTGCATATCATTATAACAATGTATGTAGATATGCACCTAAGGATTTGGACAAGATTCGGCCTTTTTCAGCAGGATTCGGACGAATCCCAATATAGTGGATATGGTGCATCTATAATTGTATGTAATGTTTAAAGGACAAGGAAAGGCTAAGTCACTTGGGGGGCCAAAATGTTAAGCACCCCCATGTGACTTTAATCGCTTACCTTGTACCCCGGGCTGGTGCCCCTGTTAGGGGAAAATCACACCAGCCCGGTCCCTGTAGCAATGCGCTTCCTCCTTCCTGCTTCGTTTAGCTGCGACTAAATGATAGGCGCATGCGCAGTAGAGTGAAAAGCCGACTTCTCTGTTAAAGTTCGGCTATTTGACTCTACTGCGCATGTGCACACGGAAGCCGGAAGGAGGAAGCGCTCGCTGCTACCCCGGGCTGGTGCTGTTCTCTCCCAACAGGGGCACCAGCCCGGGGTAAAAGGTACGCGATTTAAGTCTCTTGGGGGTGCCTAACATTTTGGCACCCCCAAGTGACTTTGCCTTTCCATGTGCTTTAAACATTTTAATTCCTTTGATCTCTCACTACTTCAAGGTATTTATGAGTGTGGCTTCTTATAATTAAAAGGAAGTGAGGTGAAACCTGCCCCCAAAATATTGTGCTGCCTTTTACTGCCTGTAAAACAACATTTGATATTGTTTTCCCAAGAAGCACTACTCTGAACAGCCCCATCGACTTCAATTGGGCTTGTTTACCAACACTGAGCAAATTTGCCAAGTGAAGTAACTCACAGCAATTAATTGGCAGTTACCTTTGATCTGTCTGCTACAAGTGGAATAATAAAAGCAAATGTATTCAAAGTTTAGTATCATTACAACTGTCCAAAACAATGTGCTACATTTGGTTTTTGATAGACAAACTGCAGACAACAAGGTCTGTTTTTTGAAAATTGGATACTGTTACTCCCAATTAGCATGCACTGGTTCCAACTATAACGAGAACTATAACAAGAATGTCATAATGAGTTAAGCTAATTTCAGAAATTGGCTTATCTGGTGGACCTGTCCCTGAAGTAATTGACAAGCATGATTATTTTCAGTTCTTGGTACTCCTGGATGCAGTAGAACAGGGGTGTTAAACTCAATCACATAAGGGGGCCGAAATCTAAAATGCAGGCTAAGTCGCCGGCCATTAAGATACTGTATGGTCAGGCACAATCACAGTGCAGTCAGACAGGGCCACATAAAACAGCCAGAATACTGTAAGTGTTTAAATTTATCTTTGTTTAAATTTCTCTATTACTGTCTTCACTATCTATCTATCTATCTATCGTATTCGATGTTTCACACATGTGTAGTTCAGCATGAGTAATAAAAGGTTAGAATGGCATAGTTTTCTTTTATTAATGTCATGCAAATATTATCCAAGTAGCTCTTAGAGCTGGAGGATATATAAAACCCTTGAAGGGCCTCATCCTTTAAAAAACTCCTGAAGACGACCCAGACCCAGACTGGCAATCTGTGGGTTCTGGCAGAGGGGTTGCTTCCATAGACAGTCACTATTTATTGGGCTGGTGGGGGCTGTTTGGGTCTCTCTGTACTGAAATGCCAGGGACTATTTTGAAGCCCAGCCCAGGCCTGGGATAGACAACTCCAGACAAGTACAACTGTTAAGCCCAGTAGTAGTGATGAGCAAAAAATATTTGCCAGACATGGATTCGCAGCGAAATTCCGCATTTCGCCAATAGCAGATTTTTTCCAAAATGGCTGCAAAAATTTGCAGCAGAAAAAATGCGCAGAGTGAGGAAAAAGTTGCGGTCGCATCAAATACATTGTGGTTGCGTCAAAAAAAGTCAGTCGTATCAAAAAGTAGCTGTTGCATCAAAAAAGTTGTGCGGTAGCTGAAGCAAAAGGGGACAGATTTGTTCATCACTACTCAGTAGTCTATTTTTCTTTAATTTGGGATAAACAAATTAAAATATTTGTTTGCCCAATAATTATAGTTCTAAGAGGTAAATACCATAACCATTTAAGCAACAAATTGCATGTATAGAGTTCTGCCTTTACAGAACTCTATATGTGCAATATAGAAACATGTATATGAATACTCTAATTTTAGTCAGAGTAGACATTAGGGCAAATGACGCCTCAATAATTAAACAATGAATGCAGCATGTATAAAGCACTTCTTTTATTTCAGTGCATACTCACAGACTGAAACCATAAGGTTAGTCTTGTGCCCTCCTTTCAGGTGGTGCTTGCCACTTTGGTACCAGGTACTAAAATGAACATACAGTCCTACAGTGCTAAATGCTGCATTATACGTGAGATGCTTTTCACAGCTCAGTTAATGCATTTCCCAGGACAGTGTGTTTCCTTGTCTTCATGAATAGAAAAGAACAAGTAAAATATGTATAATACATATATGCCTTTAAACTGATATTTTATTCCAGAGGATGCTACTTGTTTTAATTGTGTTGGCTTTTCTGCGCCCTGCAATATGTCAAGGAGCACTCCCAGTGGGTTTAAAGCTGAAGTGATCCAGTGAAAATAATGAATTCCCTCCCCTTTTCTCAGCCCCAGCAAAACATAAAGCTGTACTATTTTTGGTTACTAGGAGAGGGCCTCCCTTTCAAAGCCGCAAGCTGTGCATTTTCTAAATGGCACCACTTTGCATTTGTCCGCTGTGTGCTTGATGTTTACATGGAACTGCATGTATTCTCCCCATTCGCTTCGGTCCTGACAAACAGTAGGAAATTCCCCTCTCTGGTCTTCTCCCTGCACACTGCACAAGTCACAGCTCAGCGGTAAAGCAGCAGAGGCTCAGAAGAACCCAGGGAGGGAGACAGAAAGCCTTGGAGTGGCCGGACAATAGACAAGGACAGCTGAATAGAGATTAAAAGAAAAGACCCTTTTCATGGTTTGGGAAATCCTTGGGGCTAGCTGGAATCATAGAAGATCCAGAGGATGGGGAATGGCAGTGGATCCTCTGCATGGATTTCTTTTTTCATCAGCTTTTCATTTGTGCTTCTGCTGATCAACTGGAGCGAGGGAAAGAGACCAGCTAAGTCAAAATGCCCTATCTGGTGTACCTGTACCAAAGACAATGCTTTATGTGAAAATGCCAAATCTATTCCTCGCACCTTCCTTCCTGACGTTATCTCACTGTAAGGGCTGTAAGCATTTGATCATTTTCTCATTATGGCCACTCTGTAATGCCTTTCTCAGGGCTGTAGTACAGTAACATTTTGCTGCAAGCTACAATGATGTTATGTTATATTCTGGTGTTTTGTTATAATGTCACTGTGTTAAATATGTCATGCAGAATATAGAAAATACCAGACAAGTCAGCCAAGACACAGTATCTCCAGACCATGTCTAGCGCCCAAGGGTTTCTCTGATTTTCACAGCAGCAGCATTGCATGTCTTTAGATGTTACAATGCACAACCTGCATTTTCTCTTCCCTGTTATAGTGGTTATATATATGTAGACTCTTAACAAGGCATTGATATGTTTTTTCTTCCTGTTTTTGCAGATCCTTTGTCAGATCTGAATTTACAGAGATTCCAGAGGGGAGTTTTTTACACATACCATCCCTACAGCTCCTGTAAGAAACCTTGACTTCTAATATACCCCTGTTAGTGTGCTGTGCAGTATGGAATATACAGCAAGTGTAGCAGGCTTGCCTTTTCATAGGGGAAATGTGATTGCCTTTCTAATAAATTACGAGGCTCGGTAGCAGCTACGGCTGTGACTGGCTATATATGTAAGCACTTATAATGAATTGATCTGATGCGGCTATTTCTGATGGTTACACTACAGATGCCTGGACATTGCAGCAAGCTTGAACGCCTATCTGCTGCAATCTGCAGTTTAATTTCTTTGTTACACTGTAGGGGGAAATCATAGGGGTTAACTTGATTTTCAGATGAGTTGGAGGCTCCTTGCCTGAAACCTGAGCATAATTGCTTTTTACTTAGCTCGTTCACAACAGATACCTGTGTCTAAGCATATAAAATACATTTGTACTGGTATCATGCCATTACCCTATACTGTAGTAAAACAGAATATAAGAGTCCTTGCATGCCAAATAGTAATGCTGTCATTTTAATGAGTTACCTGAGTCATGTTCATGTGTTTCCACTTACTGAATTTCTTGGCCGTGGCAGTTAGGCATGGTTTCTAGAAAGATTATATAATAATACATGAATACAGTTCTTTCTCTTCCACAACTAAAATAATAGTACAGATGACTGTGTTTGAGATTGGGACCCCTGTGCTGGACCACTTGGGAAAAAAATAACTTAGCTTTATATTCTTGCACCATTCCAGTGGGTATATGCTCTAGAAAAGGATTCCGCTGTTTTTTTTTCTTGACACTATAAAATTATGGATGCTAATACAAATAGCAACCAGCCTGAACATGGTATTATTTTATATTTAGTATTCATGTCAGGTATATTCAACAAGCTCTGAACTACAACTCTGAGACTCTGTGGTCACAGCCCCATTTCAGCGTTTCCATATGTGCATATCTAACTACAACCCCCAGCAGCC
Organism: Xenopus tropicalis; assembly: GCF_000004195.4. Classification (NCBI taxonomy): domain Eukaryota; kingdom Metazoa; phylum Chordata; class Amphibia; order Anura; family Pipidae; genus Xenopus; species Xenopus tropicalis. The sequence goes on from NC_030683.2 coordinate 36,104,988, forward strand.
CCTGGCAGTCCAGGCTAAGTAGGTTAAACACACCTGATTTAGCTATTTTATTTTTATTAATTTCTTATGATAGATTACCAACACTTCTGTATTGCTTTCAGCCACTCTGCTTTAACCCCACCCAATATAAAATCATGCATCATCTATAAACATTGCCTTATATTCATTAATTTCCATGTTGTACATGTATCTATGAATTCTCTACCAGAATGTCTCTTGTTAGAGAATTCACCCGCAATCTAAGAATCTCTGTCTCAGGATAATCAATGACAAGGGCAGCCCTACACTTAGCTAGGGTGCTGCCATGCTCCTGCATTGCTACAGCTGCTGCTGTATTTCTCACGCTGAGTTAAAAATTGCTGGATAAAGGTATGGCGTGCTCCATGGGACAATTTCACCATGTAGTTCTAGAGGTGCTTTTTCTATGCAGCAGGTTTGCCAGTATGTTTTGTTTTATGGTAACTCAGCATCAGATGATGTTGATAGGGGTCCATTCCCCAAGTATTTCAAAATCCATTTGCCTGAATAACTGTGCCATGAGCATTACTTCATAGTGACAGTATGTGTATATAAATATATATATATATATACATAAATAGTCCAAAGGTCCAAAGTGTGTGTATTTCTGGGTGTCAGTACAAATATATCATGTTTTCAGTACAGACCCTCACTTCATTTCTGTGTGAACAATCATTGCTTATTTGCACATAACCTCTGCAAATATGGCCCCACAATAAAGTGTTTGGTACCCTAAGTATTCTAAACCACAACCACAACAAATAAAATTGCTGTTAAACTATTTAGTATTTTAGTGCATACTTGCCCTTTAATCTTTCCTTAATTCACTCTCTGCCCCCTAGTGACCTAGCTTTTGGTAGATTGGTTTGTGGTGATCCAATACAGTACATTTTGAACAATAATGTGCCCTACTTTTACTTTGAAAGCATATACATTCAGAACATTGAGAAAATATGTCCTTGTACCCAACATGGATATCTGTAATGTAAACACAAAATGTATTGGTCCGTAGGTTTGTCTAGTTTAAACAAACTATGAACTAGTAAACATATTTCAGTCCCTGGAAGTTTAGACAAAATTAATCATGCAGAGATGTTATATGGCGTGGCCCTAAATGGTGACCTTGTTAGTGTCATTTGGTGCTGTGACATTTTTCTCGGTGGTACTAAGTGGGCTAAAGAGAGGGCAACTTACATAGGTCACTTTAGTTCTCAAGGGGCAAAAGACAATTGTTTTGCAAAAGGCTATTTATGCATGGAAAATGGCTGAAATTTTAATTTACAAAGAATTAAGCTTGACAAACAATAATAAAATAATCAGTTTTCATCTACCTGAGATTTATTTTGTGTTTATTTTTGATTTTGTAGCAAATCACAGCAATTCTGTGCAACAATAACTGTTACTGTCTGGCAGCACAGACAGGGAGTAAACCCCAGACAAAATGTAAAGGAACATTGGTATGTCAGTATAATTGTATGTACATTAAAATTCCAGCCATTTAATAAAAAGCCTTTTGTTGAACACTTGACTTTTGCCCCCTGAGAACTGAGGGTACTACATCAGTTGCCCTCACTTTATCCCACTCAGTACCACCGAGAACAATTTCACGACCCCAAATGACACTGACACGGTCACTATTTAGGGCCACGTCACATAATGACATCTCTGCATGCCTGATTTGTATGGAATTCCAATTAAAAAATAAATTTAAATTTGTTTATGCTTATTTGCTTTTTTATCTTTTGCAATTTCATAACTTGCTTTAAACTGGTTAAACCAATAAAATGTGTTAATATTAATTTATAGTGCCTCTCTGTCAGATTTCATTTGCTTTTTTTCTATACCTGAGTGTATAATAATGTGGCATTATTCCTCAAAACTAAATTACTAGTGTGCCTGTTTTCTGCTTTTTATTCAGTTTCAGAGTTACTATAGCAACAAAAGCAGGTAGAGCCACTGATGGTGTTTTATCATGGTGATTTAATGGAAGTGGCGCACTCTTTTATTGTCCCTTTAGCTAAGAAATTAGGTTGGGCTTAGCTACATGCTAAGCTACATAAATACATTTCTTTGTTCCTCTTTTAACAGTCTTTTAACAGCATATAATGTTGGATTCTCAAAGTGAATAAAGATATCCCCACCCTGTCCTCATAGATAGTTTTAGATATACTAAGAATATTGTACCCTCTACTGTAAAATATATAGTAAATAATGTACTGCCTATTGTAAAATATAAGGATATTATAAGTCATGCAGAAGTTCCAGGAACATATAAAAGCATGAGGCTGAAGGCTGAGTGCATTTATACAGGTCATGGGTCTCTGAGGTGACTTTTAGTATCCTTTTTTACAATATTATAATATACAAGTTTCAATGAGTCATGTCACAGGAATAACATCACTAAGCAGCTATTGTAACTGGTGACATTACCCCCTGTTGTAAAATATAGGGATATTGTAAATCACAGAGGAGTTCCATGACATTATAAAACATGAGACCAAAGGCTTTTATACAGGTTGTGGAACTTCAAGGTGACTTCTAATATCCCTACATTTTACAACATTTAAAAATATTTATTATAATACACAAGTTTCAGTGAGTCATTTCACAGGAAAATGTATTATAAGGATATAATTTACATGGCTCTTATAAAGCTATTAAATGCCAATTAGAGATTAATTTTTTTTAACGACCATATAAAGCCACAAGGATGTATTATGGTAAATTCAGTTCTTTCACATGACTGATTCCATGATATGAATAAAAGCAAAAAGGCTTTGTTTGGGCCTAAGGTTGAGGGTGCTCCAGCCAAGCCCCCGCCCTTATTGCCCCCCAAACCCCTCCCACTCATCTGATCCATATAACTCGTCCTAAAACGCCACCCCCCTGCACCGAATCCCAGCGGACTTAGAGATAGGCCACGGCTAGGGGAGGGCAGGCTAAAAAGGTACGTGCTGTGTTAACCCGACTATTGTTCCCTAGACATGTGCCTTTTCTGCCACTCCTTAATATTGGCCTTGGTTCATGGAACTTAGAATTACCGCTGGGTGTGCATTATTCTGTACATACACTGACTTTCTTAACCAGCTAAACAACTTCTTCTTATATCATAAAGCCTGAGAAGCCCTTATCTTCTCTCAATGGCCAAATACTATAACTTGAGTATGCATGGAAAATAATTGTAGCAGCAATAACAGTTGTATGCCAATTCTAGAAGTGCCTTTTAAACTTGCATATATTTATTTAATGCTGGATGGTGGCCCTTTCACATTCTTATCCTTCCTTAGATTCTGGTGCTCATATCACTAGTACAGGTATGGGACCCCATTATTCAGGAAAGCTTCAAATTGTGGGAAATTTATCTTCCATTTTGATCCATTTTGAGCAAGTAATTCTAAATGTTGTAAATTGCCTCTTTTTTCACTGTAATAATAAAACATTACCTTGTATTTAGCTGCACAAATCCATATTGGCCGCATACCTTTCCTATTGGGTTTATTTAATGTTTAGATGATTTTTAGGCTTAAAGTATGGAGATCCAATTCACAGAAAGACCCCTTATCTGGCATTCTGGATAATAGATCCTATACATGTATTGAAAACAAGGGAGTGACACTGGGGATGGAAAATGGATCCATAGTTATGGGCAGCATGGTCGTACAGTGGTTATTGCTGGTTTAAAAACTCTGTGGTCCTTGGTTCGATTTCTCCCACTATCTGCAAGGAAATTGTATGTTCTCTCTGTGCTTGTATGGGTTTCCTACTGCACACCAAAAACCTACAGGCAGGTCATTTTCTCTTGATAAATTTGACCATAGTGTGTGATAAGGACCTTATGTTGTAAGCTCCACTAAGGCAGGACTAGGGATAATAATATTTCTGTGTCTGTAGAATCTCAAATATAATTAGATATGGAATAAGGCAAAAGAAAATGCTCTAGCACAGTGGTGACTGCAGGTTGGGAATACAGAATGTGTGACATGGCAACCAAATGTGATATGCTTTCTTTTACATTTACTGTAATTTATAGTATTCTTCAGTGTCCATGGAAACTGAGTGAGGTGGGAAGGCTTTTGTGAAACGATGGAAGGCTTTCATTGATTTTTACACTGTATATCTTCCTGTGAAATTAAAACAAAAGTGGCAGGTTTCTTTGCATTAACAGAGACATTAGACAACAGAGTAATACTAAACAGATGTGTCAGCAAACTGGAGCCCATTAGGTATAACATGAAATACTCATAATAATTGAGATGTTAGTACTGCAAATCCTGATTGTAGTGCCTTGCTGAATTATCCTATAGAAAGCAAATCCAGTGAGCCTCTGAATCAGAGTACTGTTATATTTTTGGTCAAAAACAGTAGCTGAAACAGTGTGCGTTAGAGATATAACAGCATAATATATATAAATAAATAAACATGACAAAGGCTGCCGAAACGTCAGTTGTCTTGCCACTTTAATAAGAACTCAAAATGAACCTTAAGTTCTGCGTGTGCAGTACCTAACTTCTGGATTCTATATATATATATATATATGGTGCACACCATTTGCAGCAACAAAACCTGGGTGCTAGTACCAAAAAAAATGTTTGTTTTTCACTCCAGATGTAGGTTTCTATGTGAGACTGAAACGTTGAGTAATAAACCTTTCTATTTTTACATTTACATTTTGCTCACAATTCTTTAAATCCTAGGAGTGCTGTCCTTGTTCCAGTATATATTTGTGTGTGTGTGTGTACCACAGTCAGGGGGCATAGCCCATCCATGTCCTTAATGCCTGCCATGTTGTGGGTGTTAAAACAGGGCCCTATTGCAGCCTGGGTCCTATGACACACAAGTTAGGGAATGGTAGAGGGCAGGAGGCATGGACCCTCCTAAAATACACCAATGCTAGATGCAGGCAGAGCTGTAGGCGCAGGTCTCGCCACTCCTGTTGCAGCAATTTTGCAACAGGGAAAGGTGAAGTGTAAAAAAATTGGCACAGTGGTGCGCTAGTTTTTTGTTCTTTACACACAGGTCAGAAATTAACCCTTATTTGTATGTATGGGTATATATGGCTAGCATAGTTGCCTAACAAGTCTCAGGGTCATATATCTTTATAGAAGTATGATTTTGTGAGTATTCCAGTTCTTCTCCTGGCAGGTGTGTGGCTGGGGCACGGACACTGGACTGTAAGGTACACTCTGGCAGGAACTGATAATAAAATTATGTATTTATTTTATTAAATAATAAATAGCATGCAAAAATTGGCATACAAACTATCCTTTGATTTAAAGTTTATAGGTATCAAACCCTTTACTCAGCTTTATAGCGCCATTTTATTTTCACCATGTCTGCTCTAAAGTACTTGTCTCATTATGTTGGAAAAGCAAAAGTTCATTGACTGTTCCCATTCTTTTGCTTACTTAAATTAACTGGTTTGAGTCTTTATTTCTCAGTTTTTCTCAAACAGACTTGCAAATGCCACTGTTGTCTGCCTCTTATATTGATTTTCTTACATTTGGGCGTTATTGCAGGGTTTTGCTAGAAAAAGGAAAAAAAATGTTTTTGACAGTACACCCAAACCCTGAGGACAGCCTTTGTGCATTAATGGAACACGTCCAATGCTGTAGAAGAAAAATGCTGAGATGCTTAGGGTGTTATGTAATAAAAGGCACTAGGTTTGCGCAGGAGCAGTAACCCATAACAACCAATCAGCAGGAAGTATTTACTGGTCACCTGTTTAAAAGCAAAAATCTTATTGATGGCTTACTGCTCCCAGGCAAACTTAGCGCCTGTTTCCTCTGATGGTGTGTGGGGAAAACTCTTCGGCATTTCTCAAATCACAGGGTTCCATGTGCCACAATTCTGGACCCCTGACTTCACTGCTCAGTGTGTATGGGACCCTTCAAGTTATTAGGATCCCAAGATAACTAATGTTAGGGTTCCTCACAACCAATTTTTTTATGCTTCTATTCTAATTTCATAGCCCTGCCCATAGCATAGTCTTTTTCACATTTCCCTGCTTAATTGCCACTTCTAACTTATTTTTGGCTCATTAACACTTGGGACTCTTTCTATCATTGCAGGGTTTTTAACCCTCAGCAGCATTTGGGCCCTTACACATGACATGGGCAAGTACATTCACATGCATTGGCTTATTTTGCATTCCACTGCATGAGTTAACTAAGACTGTACTGTACAAGCACAAAAACACCACAGGAACGCAGTTAGAAGGGCCTGTAAGCAAGGGCACTTAAGTATAAAGAGTGACTAAAATTAAAAAAACCTAGTACTGACTAGGAAACAAAGGCAATAGGATAAGGAATGCTTTGACAACTGTGTTCTCATGAAGCTGTATGAAATCTGTATATATTTAGAAAGGGAAACCTGCTCTACACTAATTTTTTGTGCCTAAATAATAATGGAGCTATCATGTTGGCGCTATAGATTCTACATTTACAGATGGAGCATACTTTAAATGAATGTAGTTTGCAGCATGCATTTGGGCAGATTACTGATCAGCCATGCAGTGTGTGGGTTTCATATAGCAATAAAGGCATGGCCATGCCACCCTATTGTTAATTTGCTTTGCTGTTTTTGGCATGGCAAGGGTGGCCCTTACCCAACAGCAACATGTGATAGGCGTCAGTACAGTGTCTCTGCATCTAAGTAGTCCGCTATGAGAAGCAGAACCATACAGTTTGGTTAAGTATGAAATAATTATAAATTATACAATGTAAGAGAATAATCAGATATAACCATGCTATGGAATATGTATGTAACTCAGATAAAATTTGTACATACTTTTGTGCATATTTTACTTGCAGGATAATTGGGTATATTGAGTGTGGTTGTGGCTCACATTTCTATCACTTTTTTGCACTCCTTGAGTACTTTAAAGAATATGTTGTTTCTTATCAGGATATAAAGCAGGTTCCAACAGTATCAGGAAGAAGTATCAGATTAAAAGACCTGTCTCTTACAATTCATTGGCTAATGCAACTTAGCATGTATGTGTATTCTTGGTTTGTGTATAAGCACAGTGCCTGTTTCAAAATATTATCCAGTGGCATATAGTATTAAAAAGTTATGTTTTTCAAGAAAAAGCTTTATTTATATGAAACAGTGATTTATATATCGACTGTATATGTGATATATTTTGATAGAGACCTGCAGTATTCATAGAGTAGAGTTTCCTTTTAGGGCCTGAGCTGCACAGCTATTGTTCCACTGTACCATACCATAATGTGATATCTGTCCATGTTTCTGTTTATTTTAGTTAACCAGATTTACCATAGTCAATAAACCTTTAAGCCCTAGACATATCCCTTTAGTGCACAAGTTTAAGATCACATATTTTATGGTAAAAAAAAAAAAATCATAGTTCCTCTAACCCACTGATTCATATTTTTCATTTATACACGATTGTGGCATTGCCACCAACTTATTTCACAATTTACCTTCTCTTGTCATTAAATAAAAGATATGGGGCCTTACAGAAAGGATACTGAAGTATAAATCAATGTTCATTTAAGTGTAATAATGCATAATTCTGTGTCCTTATCAAAAAGTAACAATGCCTTACCTTGAGCTTACCTGAGGCCTTATTCACTGGGCACCTTCCCAGGTTCTGGACCATTTCCTTTCACGATACCATGTTGTCTGTTTACTAAAGTTTGTAAAAATTGTCTATAAACTATCGCCTATTCTCGCTGTGAATATACTTGCGACAAAATTAATGCTGCTCCCATGTTTTCTAAAGTGCGATGATACAGATTTGCCTTATGATAAGTATTTTGGCACTCATTAAGGTTAACTTAAAAACTTAAAGAAATAACTTCAACTATCGTTATTCCCCAGTGCACTCACTAATTTTTGCTGCTTAAAAACTGACTTTATATCGCTCCCATTATACAGTTTCTGGCTTTGTCTAACATAACGTCACTCTCCAGGTGGTGATAAAAATTGGGAACAATTTTATTAATATTTGTGACAATTCTGGTGATAATCTTTTAAACCCTGTAAGACAACTTACATAGCATGAATGTGATAAGAGGTGATAATACATTATATATGTGCGCCAGAAAAGTGCGAGTGAAAACAAAGGGAATCGGGCTAATTTATTGTGACAGCAAAACTGCACAAATACTGCAACATAGCAATTAGGATGTTGGCAGCTCATGTACTTGTTCACTTAGTTACAAAATGGTTTAGGAACTGAGAGCAATAATGTAGCTGAAATTCCAGTGAACAAAGGGACATTATTAATTGGGTGCTATTAAGTGCACAGTCTTGTTGCCACAAATATGCATACTTTAATATACATGCAAAGCGATTCCTCACACCTTAAAACGGACATTGCAATGACATATGTTTAGTACTGGGGCCAGAGAAGGTAGATCCATCTCTAGGACGAGAATTCACTTAGCTTCTTTCCCAGCCTTTCTCCCTAGACCACTGACCTAATTACATGCAGATAAAATGTCAGCAATCACTCTCGGAAAAGGGAAACACAAGTTACATGTTGTTAATTGCCCATGGGGAGATTTAATGTACTAGACAATCTTTACACTGATAGCAGCTATAGTGTTAACAAGTTCAAACAAACCGTCTAGTAGAAACAGTATGATTCCCCCTCTTTACCTGATCATATATTTGGTGAATTATGCTGGGTCTTTTACTTAATGAAGAAAATCCAGTAGCACTGGGTCTCTTATTTAAAGCAGCAGTGAGCAACTTTTTACATGCAGTTTGAGGGCCATATATATTTGTGAGAGCTGGGTGGGGAGGGGGAAAGGATCGTAGATGTCCTCACTCCTACCTGGCCTTAACTTGAGTGTCATTCAGACCAGCAAGCCAGCGAGTGCCAGTGCTAGGTTCAGAGTGCAGCCACACCCTGGACACGATTGCTTTTTGAATAAACACTAAGGAAAGCCTAAATCGCTGGAGGTGTTAAATGTTAGACACCCTCTTGTCATTGTATATACTTACCTGATATCATGGTCCGGTGCTCCTGTTAGCAGAAAACTGCACCGGCCCAAGGTTCTTCTTCTATTTCTTCTTTCTTCAACGCCCCTGGGCAGATGCATGCACAACAGAGAAACCTGGCTTTATTTGTAGCAGGAAGAGGATTACAGCATGTTGCTCACTGAAGAGCACCCCTGGCTTGTACAGTTTTCTGCTAACAGGAGCACTGGCCTGGGGTATCAGGTAAGAGATTACAGTGACTGGGGGTTCCAGCATTTAGTTTATACTTTGCTTCTCTTTTAATGCTCTAGCACCTGCACCAGGGTTATAGTAAATGGCTGCTATGGTCTAACTCAGGCCTGGACTGGCAGACTGATTCTGGCAAATGCCAGAGGGGCTACCATAAGATGCCATAGACAGTCACAATTAAGTGGGCTGGTGGAGGCTGTTTGGGCCTCTGTGTACTTGAAATGCCAGGGCCTATTTTGAATCCCAGTCCAGACTTGGTTTAACTGAGACTGATGTTGCTGGCATTAAATTCAGTAAATATGTACCTGTGAGGAGGAAGTGTAATAGCTAGTTCCCTATATAAAGTATGTGCACACACTGATAAAAAACACCCTCTTTGGGGTTGTATTATTGTTGCATATAAAACACATAATTTTCAGGGAAGCAGACAATTAGGAAACACAGCCACAGAGTAAAGGTTTCTTGGGCCCCAGTCACAGGGAGTGGAACTGCTTCCTGCAGCCTTTGGTTACCCTGCATTTGTGGCTAGACCTTTGACACACAGTAAACTTCATCTTTGTATTTAGTTACCTGAAAAGATGACTTGCAACCCTGTTTCCTAGTCTACTTATTTGCTAACATCAATTCTTTTTTCTTCTGTTCTAATTTTTATATGTTACGCAGACTGTTCACTTCAAACGCTTTTGATGCTATTAGTGATGATGCTTTTACTGGTCTCCCTCACCTAGAGTACTTGTAAGTATATATAAAGGAAACATCACCATCACCATAATAACCCATTTCCAAAGCAAGAACCTGGCTCAGATCCACTAATGTTATCATCCGGCTATTATTTCATTACTGCCTTTTTTCAGTTTGTCATTTTACATAAATCTAATATCTATGAATCATTCCATTGCTGAATGAAGTTTTAGTCCTAAATATAAATCCTTATGAATATTTTCAGAACTGCAGAAGACCCCTCTAATTTCTGGCTAGAAGTGACTGAGCTTCACAATTCCATTAGCTACTTGTTTGTCTGTCTGAGTACTGTTGCATGGTTCTGTCTTTTTGCATGTCTTTTAGGAATATTAACAGTCATGAAAGCACTGACATTTCTAAGGTTAATGCAGAACTGAACATGAGCATACATGCACAGACCTGGTCAGGGAGTTTGCTCCATTTCAACATTGCTTGTGGTTATATGTGCATGTATGGCACCTTGGGGTCAGTTTAAAAAGATCATCCTAAAATCCCATCAGATGGCACTCACCTGCCTGGATTTACTGTAAAATCTGACCATTTGCTGCCACATTGCGATGTTTGGGGCAGTGCAGATGCAAGACTTCAGGCCACCGACTGATCAAACTTAATGAACATATCACTTCTATTTGGCTGTCCAGTTCCAAGTGGACAATATCTCACCATACCTGCATGCTGATCACATAATAGTTATGCCAGTCTGTGTATGGCCACCTTAATTACTGTTTACTTCTTTTTACTCAATAAAAATAAATCATAGCTTGACTCCTTAGAAGAAACCTTTATAGATAACAAAAGCCACAAGACACTTTATTTATGACCACTAGCTGTAATGTTACTGTTGTCTATGGAGAATGTTTAACTAAACCTTTTCAGAGTCGATTGGTATGGCTTGTTTAAATGCATAAACTGCAGAAAAAGGTCATGCACCATGCTCTTCCCTTGTACTTTCTGGTCTATTAGAGGGGAAAATAAACAAATGTCCCTTTATGTATGCACACATAATCAATGCAGAAAAGAGGGAAATATATTCTCTAGAAAGCCCTTTTCATTTTTTTGTTGACAAGGCAAAATGATCTGCTGTCATTTCAACCTTTAAAATAGGAAATCTGCTTATGGTATTCAATATTGTGGATGCAAGTCTATTTAATGGATGAGATTATCTGTCAGGAGCCTTTTCCTGCAAAAATGCAGATGCTGCAGGAAGGTTGGCTGTCTGCATATGGCTCTCTGGGTAACCTAATTAAATCAATATTTTACCCAACCAAGCCATCTCTGTAATAGATCATGTGAATCTAAATGGGGTGAGAAATGAGCATGGAGGTTTATGTGCAGGCCTTTACACAGCTCTGTACGGATAAGCATAACGAAAGGTGTTCCCCATTTTTCATTATGAAGATTACCCCAGGCCTTTATAAGGGAACACTGTGAGGTCATCCTCCCACACCCTAAAACAAAGTTCTTAAGCTTTTTAGGTTCAAGTGCCAGTTTATAGTCTGACAGTTGTAGTAGAGAAAGAAAACATCATTGTAATAGTCACCCTGCTATAGCTAATGGCTCATCATCTTCCGCAAATGTTATCCTAATGGCAATTCAAATATAACACCCCCACCAATGCCTTTCCATGCTTTGAGTCTAATTGATGAGTTGGGAACTTATTCTAAAAGACATTTAAACAAAGCGGCTCATTGAGGAACCTATGGACACTTACTGGGGAACATGAAGGAGAGAAGGTGGGGTTTATGGGGCAGATTTATCAAAATGTGAGATTGGACCTTACCGTAGAAAAATGTACCCACTTCCTATTCATTTCTATATAATATTTAGAAGCGTATTTATCAATAAGTGAAAAGTTTACCAACTGATAAATATACTTCTTAAAATCCCATAGGAATGAATAGAAATTGGTTGAGTTTCCAGTTACTGTTGTTGCCATAAACCAAAACTAGAGATTGACCAGACAAATGTGTTTGGAAGCAGTAATCTCCATGGGATTGGTTTAGCCTGTTGCTGAGAGCCCAGCTGTGGCATCAATGAGGAGTCTCCAGCCTACAATCTAGCTTGCTCTCAGATATATTTAAATGTATGAATTGGATGGGTGGGACTGGAACTCTCGCAATCTTCTCACAACCTTTCTCCAAGCAAAAGATATAATTCGCAAGTATTAATAATAAATAGATAATAATCTTTTATCTATTTATTATAAATGCTTACAGATATATGGCTGTTCCTATAAAGCTTGCTCCTAACAGTATTAGTCAGCATCAGTCATGGATTTGCTGGGCAAAATCTTTATCTTTTGTCTGCCCAACATTTTCTCTTTGATCATCTTCTTAACACAATTGAAATATGTCAGGTATAAGTTCAGCTTTTAGAAACCGATTCTATAAGTGTGTAGCCAAGTACTGGCAGTAAATATCCATAGAAATAAAGACTGTAATATATTTCACATGTAATATTACTTATATTTAGTTACAGGCATTCTAGATAGCTATTATGAGGCTTTAATATCAATAGAAGAGGGACATGGGGGTCCCATTGGACCATGGGACTCTGAAGCTCTCGCTCCAGGGTGTTTTCCAAAGAAACATTTATACATTGTGAATCTGCTATTTTAAGGAATTCCTCAAGAATATATTGTATTGTATTTTATTTTAGTGACCAGACATTATTTTTTGTTGAAAATGAATACAAAATATCACTAAACTATGTTGAATTATTTAAACAATGTTGGATTATTTTGTTGGATTATTCCTTTATTCGTTTGACAAAGAGTACAAACAACATTTGGGGATAGCTCAAGGCAGTGCACATAAACTGTTCCATGTATGGGAATATGGTGTCAGAAAACAATTGGTGTTCTGTAAATGCATCATTGTCCATCCGTATAGTTACACCAGTTTTGTTTCATTTGAAGAAATTTCCCAAAATACTTTGGTGTGATGCTACTCATAGGTTTCATCAAATTATTTAAGACAGTGCCGGTGCTGTCCAACTTATTCTATTCAGTGGGCAGTTTTTGACACACCACATATTTGAGCTCTAGATACATTGAACTGATGATGCAATACCAAGAAATTTATGTAGCTCTTGAGCAGCCTTGTTATCTTAAAAATCCAATGGAGGCATCTTGTCTATAGAACTCCACTTGGATAGGTCTAGGAGAAAGGGATTACTGTTCTTGTTCCTTGTGTTCCTACTATCCAGTACCCACAAATAGGAGGAGTTGGTGGTGAGTGCTGTACCCCAAAAGGCAAGAGCTGAAAATGCACCTGCTGCCACCTCTTTTGCTTCAGTAACACAAATAACAACCCATGTAATGTTATTTAATGGTAGCTATGGTTTTATTAAGGGACACTATGGTCAACAGAAACTAGTGCTCAGTCTGAAAACAACGTATAATAACATTAAGTAGAGGGTAGAGAAACATCAGAGAAGCAAGGCACTATGTCTGCTCAAATTGCTGTGTATCCTGCTAGCCATGGGCTTGGGACAATATGGTCTTCCTGCTAGGGCCCTGTCATGCCTTAAGCTTTGTCTCTATTGTGGCATGTAATACGAGTTGCAACGTTTTGTGAATTTGTTGTCAAATTTTAGAAGTCGCTTTAACATACATTCCATATTTTTTTTTGCATTTTTTTTGTCCCTTCTGACACCGCACAGATGTGCTACTTATCCTGTATGCTTCTCTTTCTTTCAGGTTCATAGAGAATAACAAAATAAAGTCTATTTCAAGAAATGCTTTTCGGGGTCTGAAATCTCTAATTCACCTGTAAGTATAAATATGACAGCAATATTAACATGACAGCAATTTAAAAAAACAAACCCTTGTACTTTTACTTCTCATCTCACTGCAGGAATACAAATACCCATATTAATGTATGGAATCTATTTTCAGAAATATACCTGGGGTTGTCCAGATCAGCAAAGCTCAGACAAGGTTCTGCCACATATTCTGCAACATGCTCAGCTGCAATTTGTTTTATACAACAAGTGTAGCTTTATTTCTTTTATAATGAATATGAAATAAATCATAATAAATAAATAAATCAGATGCTTACAATAACCATTTTTTTTTTAATTGACAATGCACCAAAATCTTATAAATGTTAAAATCTAAAGCTTGACAAAGATGTAGTATAGAAATGTCAAGGAAAACCACCCCCTGTATCCAGCACATCTAATCATATAAAGGCAGAGGAAAAATAGCTTCTTGCTTTCCTAAGGTAAGTGCAGAATGGACCCAGCCTCCTACCACTCCCTAACTTGTGTGTCTGAATCATGCACAAGTTAAGGGTCGGGTAGTGCCCCCCCTAATGCCCATCACCAATACAGGGCTGATTACCACAGTAAGCAATGTATTCTAGGGGTAGGTGCAGTTGCTGCATTGTAAATAGCCCTATTGGATAATACATTCCTAAATATTTTCTTGAACAAGGTGTCTGTTTAAACCTATATATATATATATATATATATATATATGTGTGTGTGTTTGTCTTTATACTATATGTCTTTATGTGCATATTTTTGCACCAAAGAGCCAGTTACTTTGTTTTATACAATACATTAGGATATTTGTTATTTACATTACAACAATCTTGAACATTTTCACTAGCATAAACAGCATCACAATAATCTCATCATGAGGATTGATGGCCCAAGCTATGGTTTGACTCAGCTGCCAGTAATGATATTAATGATTAAGTTTCTCAGTAAAAGAATGGGAAATGCATAATTCATTTCACTGCCAGTTACATGGGATTCCTTGAAAGGCATTGGAAGTATGCAAGTGGGTGTATATTACATCTATAGTACAGAGAGGGCTCTCACTCAGCTTTTTTCCTCTCAGAGCCACAGTAATCTGAAGTTGTTTTGTAGTTTCTCTACTTGACAAAAGCACCAATTGTTAATAATGGCAAACATATTAAATATCATGTGTGAACCCTTATACAGAAAAAAATACAGAGCACAGTAGCACAGTGCTCACTGTAGTCCACAGTATGCCCAAAAGTGCTCTGCATAGACCAGAGGTTCCCAAAGAGTATATTTACCCTCCAAGTGGCACCTGAGCATGTTCATCTGGAGGTACCGCTAAAGAGCTTGCAACCTGCTAACAATATTCTATGCAAACCAACACCCAACAGCTAATTTCTCAATGTGACAATCTTATTAACTATCTCAGGATAGTTACACAGATAACATGTAGCCTACTAGGTTCTTGTACTGATGTTTGAATGTGTGTTGTGCTTCACAGAAAGCAGATTATCATATTTTGGGGGTTATGTATTAAAAGGTGCAAATTGCTACAGCTTCACAGCAGCCAATCAGCATTTGCTGTTGACTTGCATCCAATTAGTGGCAAAGCACATATGCATTTAACCACAAGTGCATCAGGCACATCTCCATTTTAACTCTATAATGACACTGGAATTGTGGTAACTTTGCACACTGCACTTGTGCTTGGAAATCATAACTGGCCCAGGTGCAGTATCCCATAGCAAGTCATGAGATGTTTCCTTATTGGTTGCTATTGCTTACTGCACCAGAGCAAACTTTGTGTCCTTTTAATTGCATAAACCCATATATTTTTCATGTTCCCATTATTTATATAGCACCGACACATTTCCTCATTGTACATCATTCACATTAGTGGCTGCCCCAGAGGAGCTTACAATCTAGAGTCCCTATCCCATGCACAGTATGGTCAATTTAGTCAGAACTAATTAAACTGCCTGCAATAAATAAAATACAATACAATGTGCACACTGTAGGTATCCACTGATTAGGGATGTGCTGCAAAGAGAATAACACAATAACAGCATATATCATCATGTAATAGTTTTAAATAGGAAATTCACCTGTAAATGAAATTTTATTAAGTTATATATTGCTTCTTTTATTGCTTCTCTATTTTTTCAAGGTCTCTTCAACCTTTTATTTTCTAGTCTTTGTTCTGGTTGCTATGGTTATTTACTCATAGCAACCAAAAATTAGTTAAAATTGATAGATGTAAGAGATAGATAGAAGGAAATATGTAGATAAATAAATACCACACTTCTTTTATATTGGGAACTAAATTAAAGGAGACCTTACCTATCTAGTGAGTATTTGGAGTTGCCTGTTAGTTCTACCTAGCGACAGACTTTTCTATTTATGGGATAGAAATGGCAGAACCGGCTTGAGTCAAATCTGGATGGATTTGGACAGAGTAGCTGGAAAACCCTTCGGAATAGTTTGAGATTGTGAGAAATCAGTATGAATACACAATAATATTCAGTAACTGTATGAATACACAATGTTCTGTGCTCTGTGGCTGTGACTATGGGAAAGGCATACTGATATGTGTGACATTTTGGAATAAGGAAGTTACTGTATGCTTGGACAGATTTCCTTTTTTTTTTTTGGTGAAAGAGGGAATGGCAAATAGAACACAGAAATACTGTAACCCACTTATGAGAAAATCTTCACTTAAAAACGTGGAGGATTGGGAGCCACATGTGGCCCTCAAAAGTATATTATATTCCACTACCTGCTTATCCAGAATCCCCGTGGAATTTCTTGCATAAAAGGGTTTGGAATTAATCAGCCCTGCCAAGAAGTAAATCCCCTACTGCTTGGAAAGACCTAACTAGCTATTGTACAGGATTATAGGTTGTTAAACCTATAATGTATATATTACCTTGTTTCACACAGCCAGACAAATTATTTTTATTTAATATTATATTATTATTTTTAACACATACCTGAACAATGTATATGTCAAACAAATAAATGATTACATGCAAATTTTGACCAATACAGGAGGACTTTATTGCTGGGTTACCTCACTGCTCACTAGAAACCCCATTCCTGACTCTTGCTCCTAGAGTAAACTAAGGCTAGCTAACCCTCATACATGGGGCCTTTTGTCCCAGACTTTGCTCCCTTATTGAGATCTTCTTCCTTATATTCTGGGTCCCTCGTCCCTTTGGAATTAAATAGGCCTGACTAGTACTCAAAGGAGGCCCCACTTGTTCCGCCAACACCTTATGGGACTTATCTCACAAGAGGCAATACAAACCTGCTCGGTGAACCTCTCTTGCAAAAGGCTGGGGGTTGTTGCTTAATATATAATAATAATAAAATTACCTGGAAAACATTTTGTCTTTATGAATGAAAATGTTCCTTATTGAGCGCATAATGCACAACCCCCAGCATACTTTGCCAGTGAAAAATACCTTGCAAGCTTTCTGAGCTCTAAGTCCCCCTCGTATTTTGCCTGACGAAGGGGCCTTAGTGCTCATTTCTACAATACTCTTGTATTTGTGTTTTTTTATTACCTTTAAAACTACACACTTTTTTTTATAAAGCAAAGAATCGGACGCAGGCATTCTTCTGAAATCTCACATGAACCGTTTTCTTTGATTTCTTTTGCAGGAGCCTGGCAAATAACAATCTTCAGTCCCTTCCAAAAGATGTTTTCAAAGGCCTGGATTCCCTTACAAATGTGTAAGTTATGGACTGTATTGTGCAACTGTCATATGCTTAATTAATTCAATTATTAGGGGCTTAAAATGCATATATAATGTATATTTTTCCATACAGTATATCATTTTATTATTATTATTATTATTATTAAATGTTTGTAAAGTGTCAGTATCTGAAAAGAATATTCATTGCTGGCAATTGAAACCTTAAAATACTGTTATTTGTAATGTAAGTGTTGCTTCAACTATGTGGAGAGGTATGAATCTAGTCTAATCTGACACTAGTACATGGGCAGTGAATGGAGTAAACTTCTATTTATGTAACTGCAGAGCTTTTATTTTGTAAGAGAGGTCAAATGTTCACCCGTGGCTTATTCTTTGTGCCCCATTCAAAAGCAGAGAAGTGCTTTTTGGGCCAACAAGGGCTGCTAGGATGAGCATAGGAACAGAGATCCTATACCCTCTATAAAGAGGGGAAAACAAGTTGCACAATACATTGACCTTTGTATATCAGTCTGACAATCATATTGTGAGTTCTATGTCTATATCAATTTCCATATCTCTTGTCAGATTCATTTTCTTACTGACTGGTTTGTGTTTTGGAGTCTTATTGATTTCCATGAAGAAATTAAAGTGAACTAAAATGAATCAGGCTAGAAATGTTACAGCTTTGGTTTGTGAGTTCTTTACCAGCCCAAGGACACCACAGCACCTTAGCAGCAAACATATAAGTGCAAGGAGATGCCCTCAGTAGCTCTCCATAGAATATGTTTCACTTTTGTAATTCTCCTTACTGATTGATTGATTGATTGATTGATAGATGTGAAGCTTTGCTGATTTGGAAGGTTCCCGCTGGGGGCAGACTTGGGGCAACAATGATTTATTGACAGCAGTCAGTAGATAGGAGTGAAATATATGGACATGCCTAGTCGTCTCATAGAGCAGATGGGGATATTTGCAGATGTCATAGCTCCTTCTCCCTTCCATTCAGGCAAATCTGACTGCATCTGACTTCCAGGCTGAACAGCAAATAACATGTAAGACTGCCCATGTATGGCCACCCTAGCTCTCTAGAGATTATTAGAATATAGGCAAGTTAGTGGACATTTAATATAGTATTCCTACAGTGAAATAGCCTGTTTCACAATCCCCAGTGGCTCATTGTGAGGGGGGCTATTATTATTTATTTTTATTGTGATTAATTAAATACTGATCATTCAGTTCCCATGAATGTGCCGTAGTAGTCACATTGCCTAACAGGGTAGTTACCATAGCAGCAAATTATAATTTTATACTTTGGGTTTATGTTGTTGGGTTTCTAGGAAAACAAAGGTTAATATTGAAAGTAGTAATTGGTTCAGATTAACATTCCTCTAGAGAAGTTGGCTCATTTCCCACTGTCAGCTCCTTAGGAACTTGTACAAGTAACATAATCTTCTGTTTTCCCAGTTAACCTTGTGGAGACAAAGATCCTAGAAAAGTGTTATACAGATCTGCTCAATGTATAATAAAGAAATAATTCTAATGAATCTGAATTCAGGTACTATACACACTGGGCAGGATCAGACAGGAATGGCTTTTTCTATACCAGGTTTTTCCAACAAACTGACACGCAGACTGGTACAAAACTGTTCAGTTTGGTGGGCTACAAGAATAGCCAAATCGCAATCATCATCTGAAATTATAGGCCACTAAGGCCAGTCAAACAAATCTGGACTGAAAGCCATAGACATAGCAGTGCTGGGAAAGGTGGCCATACAAAGTAAGATTGTTTGGTGAGGTCACCAAATCAGCAGCTGAAATCTGCCAGTGCATGGCAACCTTCAGAGGCATGGGCAGATCTGTTTAGAAATGCAAGTGCAGTGTACAAGATCCAATTTCAGACAAATTAAACCATGTGAATGGGCCATTGTCCTGGCAAGAGTGAGAGCTACGTACAGTATGTGAGGCCGGTTAGTTAAATCAATCACAATTTATAACATTTTCCAAATATTGCCTCATCTTATTATTGTTAATTTCCAGTCTGATTCCTGGCTCGTCATTATATACATTATATAAGATATGTGTGCCTGAGAGCTGTGTTGTATGTATATTGGGAGTTATGACTGGCTTAGTCAGTAATTCCTCCATTGTCATATTTCAGCCTGTTTCTGTTAACCATTATGGGCAATTGCTTCCCCATGTAATAGACCTGGTTGTATTGAATGCGATTATCTGGACCAGATCATTTCCCACAAAACATGCAGTGAGGAACATTTCCAAGACTTGCATCCCCAGTATCTGTCGTGACAAATACCATGTTCAGATATTCCTAAGCACCTGCCTTAAGCTGAAGACAAAGGTGACACATCTCCAGTATAGGACAACAACAGAACTTATGGTTGCAGAACTACTCCTAGAATCCTAAAGAAATGCATGACAACATGTGTGATTGCTTATTTATGACATATCATATTATCAACAGCAGTTACTATAGTCATAAATACTGTCTGTCTTTATTTCAGAGACCTGAGAGGCAATGCATTCCATTGTGACTGCAAGCTGAAATGGTTGGTGGAATGGCTGGATAAAACCAATGCAACAGTTGAACAGATTCACTGCGAAAGTCCCCCCGAGTATAAAGGAAGAAAAATCAACAGCTTGTCAGCCAAGGATTTTGACTGTATAACCACAGGTAAAGCCCATACTAATTATATTGGGTTTCTTTAAGTGCATGATACAAGTTTTTTTTATTTATGTGAAGTGAAGAATGACCCATTCTTTAGGCACTTTAGTTTAATTTTAAACTCAGCTAGAAGCATGACTTCACTGCATCATTAAAGGGGATGTAACAATGTAAATTTGTTTTTCTGAACACTTTATTTTTTGTTTTTTAACATTTAATGATATTTGTATTTTTAAAAAATGTGTTTTGGTAATATCATGAATTTGTAACCATAGCACCCTCTACTGTTTGCCTTGGGAAAGGACTGAGCACAACGCAAAATCATAATTTGCCGAAGCAGAAAGTTTCCTAACCAGGGGGTGTCTGGTTACACATTCATGATATTAGCAGTATAAACCCATAAAATCTAAAAAAAAATAAATAATTGATGTAAATAATAAAAGTGCTCATTCTGAGCAATTCTAGGTTGCGCTTTATGGGTGGGTATGTATTCCCTTTTAACAGGTGCATTATAGAATCTTCACCCACACCAATCGTGACAGTGAAGCCCCTGAATTAACATCTGTATTACCTCCTTTATGCAGTGCTGGAATGGGGAGGAATGCGCAGGGATTCCCTCCCTCCACAATAGTTATACCTTTTTTATTGTAATACCAGAGCATTCTTTGTTCCGTTGCATAGTGGGCATCAAACTGTTCAGTAGATGTTAGCATGCTGCAGTAGACATGGCACCCCTAGCATCCCACTACTTTTTCCACCCCAATTCAAGCCTTTGTAGGAGGCACACATAAGTTCCATAGCTGTTACCTATCACCAAATGATCAACATTCTATAATGTTGTTATTTTACAACAGGGGTATATTACAATTTACAATACAAAATTTTTAGTACAAATAACATTACTGGGGTTTATACAAGAATTGATGTTATCTCTGTGTCATACAAAATTGAAGTTATTATATAGTGAATTATTATAAGTGAATGTTACTTCCCTGCTTACAAGGAAAGATCCATTTAAGTCTGCTGTGTATGTTAAATAATGGTTTTAGTGATTATACTCTTTTCTAGTCCTTTACTCAGGTTCCCTTTATATACTGCTCAGTTGAGGATTCCCTGTGTTATTCCAGCTTTGCCCACTAGAGGGAAATTATCTGCTTCAATTTAAGGATTTCTTTTATTAGAGGAAAGTCTTAATTCCTGGGGCGTAGTTTATACTGTTAAAATGATATGCCACCTCTTAATCCACTTTTCTGTTATGTATATAAAATAAAAGGGGATTTATTGTCTGAGTAAAACTATTACTGTTATCCAACATGTAAAAGTAGCAACTTTTACAATTTCAATGTATTACTTTTAAATATAGCAATAATTTCCCTAAGGCTAGAGGATGGTTTTGTTTTAATCACCCTATTTCAACATCCCAAAGGTTAGTATATTTTTAAAAATTCAAGTACAGGTGTGGGATCTGTTAACCGGAAACCCGTTATGCAGAAAGCTCCAAAATACAGGAAGACCATCTCCCATAGAGTCCAGCAAATAATTTTAATCTTTTTAAAAATATTCTTTTTCCCTGTAATAATAAAACAGTAGCTTGTATTTTGCTACTTTAGGGTTTTTTTTAAATTTTTAGATGATTTTTTTTAGCAGACTAAAAGGTAAAGAAATCCAAATTACAGAGATAAGAAAATAATAAAATACATAGAGAAACAAAAAGTGCAGTTTGTGGCAACATTCAGCCATCCTGATACTGGAGAACTACAATAGCCAACAACTCCCTGCCAGCAAAACCTGAGTGGGCAGCTAGAAGATGTAGCACTGAAATAGACAGAGTGCTATAGATTTCATGCCCCTGCTTTATTACAGCAGATACAGGTATGAGACCTGTTATCCAAAATTCCCAGGACCTGGGGTTTTCCAGATAAGGGATTTTTCTGTAATTTGTATCACCATACATTAAGTATACTAAAAAAATAATTTAAACATTAAATAAACCCAATTGGATTGGTTTGCCTTCAAGGATTAATTTGGAGCTTTCTGGATAACAGATCCCATACCTGTACGAGGCTTATACTGGAGGACAAATGAGAATAGAGGCAGAACGTTGCTCATTTATAGCAGGTTATAGTTATAAAAATATTTAATTAGGTATAAAAAGCCCTATATTATCACTGCCAAATTAGGGCACATTAACCTGCTTTGGGAACGAGCTGCGCAGAATGCATAGTTGTTAGCACTTCAAAATAGGTTCCATTTTCTTGTCCTTTCTTAAGAAAACTCTTAAAGGAGGTCATAATAACACTATCAAATAATACTGCCCTATATAGATTGCTATATTTTCTGATCTTTAGTGAAAGCAGTTGCGTAACTATAGAGAAAGCAGACCCACAGTTGCAGGGGGCTTCTTCTATAACCTTAAAGAAATGCCCCTTTCCCACCACTCTCCTACTGGAGAACAAGTGGGCAGAGAGCATGGGACGCTAGTGAGCGGCTGGGAAGCGGGGGGGGGCAGGTGAGTAGTGGTTGCAATATGTGCCTGGCCCCTCTGAAGAAGGGTAGGTACACCACTTAGTGAAAGTATTGCTGGCTCAACTTACTCTGCATAGAGATTAAATCTTATTGGTCAGTGTCCTGTCCCTTTAACCCAGTTCTGTCTCTGCAGAATTTGCTGCATATAAATCATTGCCGTACCAGTCTCTGTCAGTGGACACCTTCACCTACATGAATGATGAGTATGTTGTAATCGCTCAGCCTTTTACTGGGAAATGCATATTTCTGGAATGGGACCACGTAGAGATGTCTTTCAGGAACTACGATAATATCACAGGTAGGAAATGAATATAGACACCCCGCCCCCCTCTTCCCTTCAACCCCTCAGTAAAATCCTGCATTCAACTAATTCCATTTTCTTTTACAGGTACGTCAACAGTCGTGTGTAAGCCGATTGTTATTGAGAAACAGTTGTATGTCATTGTGGCGCAGTTATTTGGCGGTTCTCATATTTACAAAAGAGACATTTTCGCAAACAAGTTTATCAAGATTCAGGACATTGAAATCCTGAAAATTCGAAAACCCAATGATATCGAGACTTTCCGAATTGATGAAAATTGGTACTTTGTGGTGGCCGACAGCTCCAAAGCTGGTTTTACTACAATCTACAAATGGAACGGGAATGGATTCTACTCCCACCAGTCTGTACACGCCTGGTATCGAGATACCGATGTTGAATTCCTTGAAATGACCAACAAGCCCCATTTAATTCTGTCGAGTAGTTCCCAGCGGCCAATCATTTACCAGTGGAACAAGAAGTCCAATGAATTCGCCAAACACACAGAAATCCCCGACACTGAAGATGTCTACGCTGTGAAACATTTCACAGTAAAGGATGATGTATATCTCTGCCTAACAAGGTTCATTGGGGATTCCCGGGTCATTAAATGGGAAGGTGGTTCGGATTTTCGGGAAATACAAAGGATGCCGTCACGAGGGTCCATGGTTTTCCAACCCATAGAAATCAACAATCATAAATACGCCATCCTCGGCAGCGATTATTCTTTCACGCAAGTTTATCACTGGGATTCAGAAAAGGGAATGTTTGTAAAATTTCAAGAGTTGAATATTCAGGCGCCCCGGTCCTTCACCCACGTTTCCATAGACAAGCGTGACTTCCTCTTTGCTTCAAGCTTTAAGGGAACTACTCAGATATATGAACATGTTATAATCGACTTGAGCGCATGACCGCTCAGATTCCAGTAGCGTGAGAATGGACTTTACAGTATGGACATGACGAACTAAATGCATGATATATCTTTCTCCTTATCATACTTCTGGCTGACTGACATTAAAAGTCACGACTGCTGGAACAAAGCCTATGCTCGTACCTTCATCATTGATAGTCATGGCTAGTGGTATTGGGAGTCCATCTTTTTAAAACGTTTGCATTAACAAATTGTAAATACTTGTGCAGTTGCCTATGCTCATCTAAAGGGAGAATTCTATGTACTTTTCCATTTATTTATTCACCTGTTTGAAAGAAAAACTGCCAAATAAAATGTTTACATTTTCTGTCTTGTTACGGATACGCTTCTTTGAGATATTTTTGTCCTAGTTTTCTACCTGTCTGTAAATATAACTGATGGCTGAGGACTGAAATGCTACAATCTAAAATCTCCATAAATGAGATCATTTTGTAACATTAGATGTGAAAACTATTTTTTCTTGTTTTTTGTATAATTTAGCAAATTAACTATAGCTTTCTGTTTAATAACACGAGTACACATGGTGTTAAGTTTTCATTGGTCTACGTTTATGTTTGCTATCCTATCACTTTGCTAAGTTGCTTAAGTTAAAACCTACTAGTTCTAATGTGAGACTTACATTTACAGTTTAATTAAAAAGTCTTAGCTGAATTAAACGACTGAAAAAAAAGCTTTGCTGTTAAATAAATATTTTTCTTTTTAACCAGTATATGACCATATATTTGCACGATTCAGGTAGTAACCTTCCTGCAAGCAGAAAAAGAAGGAATAATGGGAAAATAAATGTATTTGGTTAATAATATTTGGAATCTATTATTTTTATTGATAGTATTACATTTATATAGTGCATAACATAAGAGAAAATATGGGAACAAAGACTCTGGGGCTCATTTACTTACTGAAGTGCTGTGTGCAAAGTGAAATTTCAGAGGCAAATCACCATCTTTTTTACCCACAATGCAGATTTTTCCAATGCTGAATTTCCTTTGTTCAGTGTCAAAATTATATCTGGGCCTGATTCTTTAGTGGGAAGCTTGCAGTGGGAACCTTGGTGCTACTGCCATCTTTGACACTGGATAGGCCAAAGGATCCCCATAATCATTTGCCATGAGATTCATCTGAAAATGCTCATGCAGAACATTGGCATTTTTAGCGAGACCAGGTCATAAATGAGCCCTTCTGTGTGCAACCTTACTGCTAATACTTTAAATAAAAATGGTTGGGATGTGAGGGTGGTATACACAATATACAGTAAAGTTGATACCGGGGGACAGTGGCAGAAAATAGAATGGGGATGTGATGAATTCAAAGTATAAATATTTATAGCCATTCATGGAACTCTGGAACAGGGAAAGGGATAATTCATGTACCAGCAATGACATTGGGAGCTTGATTAAAACTATCTGATAAAAACAGAGAGACATATTTTTTTTATAAATAAATGCTTTTTTAGAAAGACTGCATTGTTTAACCTTATTAGCAGCAAGCAGGTAGCATATACTCGGGTATTGCACCACATGAATCATGCTAGGCAACCTAGAATTTGTCTTGTGGTCATGCTACCTGGCAATTAAAAGGTTAAAGCACCTTACCTGTAATTATCATTTTTAGCCCGATCTAAGGATAAATAAGTGCTTTTAGATTTTCATTCATCATAAAATGAAGCATCTCCCTTTGCATATGTATTAATAGCTATGCTGCCCTACTTGCACTTTCCTGACACATATTCTGCTTTCAATGGAACTGTCCCCTTGCTGTGAATATTCCTCAGCTACTGGTGGCATTGGAAGCACATTTGATATTACATTATGATGCTCATAGCAGAAACCCTTTAAAATACAAGCAAGAGAATTGAGAATGAGAGGTTATGGGCAAGAGGCTATGGCCAAACAGTTGTTAAGAAAGTGTACTATAGGACCCTAAATACTCCTCAAGATGACCTTCTATAATCAAATAAATCCGATCCCTCTAGAGATGTCAGATTTATTGGAACCTACAGCAATCAGTGGTCGACTATTAACGCCATTTTAAAACATTTCCTTTGTGAGCTTACAATTTTATTGTTAGCTACATTTTATTCCTTAACTTTATATTCAGTTACTCTCCTGTGTCTCCACTGCTAAGGTAAAGCCTATCAACCAGCTGCAAAAAGTTCCAAAATGGAGAGCTGCTAAACAAAAAGTCAAATTACTAAAAAAAAAAATAAACACAAAAATGTATAACATGCAAATTATATCAGGATATCAATGTCTATGTCATACTAAAAGTTAACAACCCATTTAATATCTTTCCACACTCATCCGTCTTTCCATTGAGGATACTGTAATCATGTAATTAAAGGTTAAGTTTTACTATAAAAGATTCTCCCAGCACTGAAATAGGATGGGAAGGTGCAAATGGACTAAAAAGGGCCGCTTTGCCTTATCTTGAATTTACTTTAGTCCTTGCATACTACATACATGCATACTAACTTGCATCTCTTATTAAAGTGACCCACCTAGCCAGTAAGTGTGTATATTCTATCACTTACAAACCATGGACCATGAATATCACAGCTGACAAATGTCAGGAACCCTGCATAGTGTGAACTGGCCAAAGCCAGGGTACGTATATAAAGCAAATGGTAATAGCCAGTCATATATTATGTGCAGAAGAACAAATCTATGCACACAGGAAATGCCTATGGCAGTGATCCCCAAACAGTGACTCGTGAGCAATAGTGATGGGCATAATAATTCGGCAGGCATGGATTTGCAGCGAATTTCTGCCTTTCGACATTGGGGTATTTTTTCACAAAACAGGCAACAAAATTCGCTGTTTGACAAATAATTGTTGCCTGTGTCAAAAAATTGCTGCATGCAACAATTTTTTTTGACCTGCAACATTTTCGCCATTTCCCTAATTTTTCGCTGTTTCGCAAATCTTTTCAAAGATTTAGGAATTTTTTCGCAAACCAAAACGGGACAGATTCGCTCATCATTAGTGAGCAACATGTTGCTCACCAACCCTCTGGATGTTGCTCTCAGTGCCCCCAAACCAGACTTGATGGCAAGTTTTGGTTGAATAAAAACAAGATTTACAACCAAATAAAGTTTCTGTTTCCACATTACATTCACTTAAAGAAGAAGGAAAGGCTAAGTCACTTGGGGGTGCCAAAATGTTAGGCACCCCCAAGTGACTTAGATCGCTTACCTTCTACCCCGGGCTGGTGCCCCTGTATGGAGAGAACAGCACCAGCCCGGGGTAGCAGTGATCGCTTCCTCCTTCCTCTCTCGCTGCGCGCGCATGCACAGTAGAGTGAAAAGCTGAACTTTAACAGAGAAGTCGGCTTTTTCACTCTACTGCGCATGCGCCGGACTCGGAGTCTAGGGGAAAGGAAGGCAGAAGGAGGAAGCGAATCGCCCCAGGTGCCCCGGGCTGGTGCGGTTTTCTCCTAATAGGGGCACCAGCCCGGGGTGCTTAACATTTTAGCACCCCCAAGTGACTTAGCCTTTCCTTCCCCTTTAAGAAGCAGGAAACAGGGGTTATATTGGGTGAAACTGAACCCCCCTCCCCCCAGGCCATCCAATGGGCAGAAAAAAATATTTGCTTTAATTTCAGTCTTCCTTATTTTTGCAAGTTTTTTATCAGTTGTTTTTGTTAGTGATAATGATGTATAAATAACATAAGATAATAAACACTGTCATCTCCATGTCATATCCTTGGTATGGAGTATAATGTTATGTGCAGTACAAAGTGTGACAAAATAATTGCCCCATACAGTCAATACCTGATTGTGTCTACTTTGGCGGCAACGACTACTACTTTTAGGGCTATGGGACATGGTGCTACTAGTAGTGGCTTCAGAACACCAGAAAATACCCAGCCATAGACAATACTGAGAAATGTCTTTGCTAAAGCACACAATTTACTAATGTTGGGGTCCCCAAATTGAATTAGCTGTAGAGCCCAGTAACATCTAGTTATGTCACTGGGTGTCTATGTCCAACAATCAATGTACTTTAATGAGAAAATCATATTGTGTCATGTCGGATGGCAAATGTTTCATGTAGTTTACACATCCGACTTGTAGGATGTGTTTTGTCAATCCATCATCCTATAAAATCTTACACGGAGGAGGGGGATCAGATTTTGCTCTAGCACAATGAAACTTGCTGAGTAATCTTGAAAATGTTTCACCACTCATCCAAGTGGCTTGTGCTGAAAGGCTTTCAGATTACTGAGCAAGTCCAGTTGCTTTACATGTATTACTGCTAGATACTGTACTGCCTCTTTAGGGCTGTGACACATGGGGAGATTAGTCGCACCGCAACAAATCTCCCTCTAATGCCATCCCACTTGTGAAAATGTAAATCGCCAGTGGGATGGCATACGCAGTGGCGCGATTTGCCAAAGTCGAGTTGCGTTGAGAAGAAACTTTGCTGACTTCGGCAAATCACGCTGCCGCATGTGCCATCCCACCGGCGATTTACATTCTCGCCGGTGGGATGGCATTGCGGGGAGATTTGTCTCCCGCAACAAGAGAGATTTGTTGTAGTGCGACTAATCTCCCCGCGAGTCACAGCCCTTAATCTGAAGATTGTGGCAGTGCTGTGAATGAGAGAGTTGCTTTAGAATTATCAGAGCACTGCTTTTCCTCCTGGAAGAACAAAGAGGTGAAGGGCAGACAGGTATACAGAGCCACATAGGGAAGCTGTCCAGTAGTGATTTATACTGGCCCTGCTTCTCTGTATACCTAGCATGTAAGGCTAATGCCAGGCAAGGATGATTCTCAGCCTACAGATAAACTCAAGCTAAGAATTAGCCCCTACACTGGCATCAGGCTTTCCGTTTTTGCACCTGTAGCTATTGTGCTGGCCCGGGTGCAGGCTCACGCAGACGGTTTCGGACTAAATGCATACTCGCACATTTCAGTACCAAAATCTGCTCTGTGTGCCTGCACCCGGGCCAATGCAATGGCTCTGGGCGCAGGCAAGGGGAAAGCCTGATGCCAGTGTAAAGGCTGATTCTCAGCCTGCATTTAATCATTAAAAGGCTTCACCCCATTTTAGACGGAGGGTGATAAATATGGAAGAAAGGTTAAATGAACGCAAAAATAAATAAAGAAGGTAAGTGAAGAGAGAACCTCCCACATGCAAAATCCCCAGTGCTCCAGACCCACTGAGCAAAACCTTTGCATGTGTGTGTGAAGAGGGTGACAAGTGGTGACTGGGTCGACTGACCTATGGGGCATCTACTTTTGTAAATTCAGGTGTCCCCAGTCACTCTAATTGCTATATGGGACCCCTAAGAAAGCACACTGGCTGAGGGTACATTCCATTAGGGTGCCACACAAACATTGGATATTTTCCCAGAGACCCTGGTATCACCCTGTGCAAGTGTATGTGCAATACAATCATTTTCCTACTATGCCATACTGCACAAGCGCTGACCCACGGCATGGCTGGGAACAGGGGAGTATTGATATATAGGCACCGAGGGCCTGTGCCTAGGGCGGCAGCCCTTGGGTGCCTATATATTTTTTTTTTTTTGAAAAAAAATAAATAAACCCCCCATGTTGCCGTTGGAGAGGTCCTGCTAAAATCTGGCAATGGAGGTGTGGGGGTACAGGGCTGTGACATGTCACTTCCACCGCTTCTATTTACTTGGCCTGGATCTGCAGGGCCCACTGGGATTTGTTCCTAAAGTTCTATCAGCCCAGTCTGACCCTGGATGTGTCCTGATCTGGTCTTTCTAAAGCTAAACATGTTACATATTCTGCCCACACGCCTTAGCGCCTCACTGCTGTAGATTTGGGAGGCGCCATAAATGCTGACATTTTATTTTAGTGAGGAAAATCCCTGCTGTGTAAATGGAGATAAGGAGCCTGCTGACTGCATGGGCAGAGAGAATACATCCACGAAGTGATAGATAAATAAAGAAGTAGTTTACAATATATACAATTATTTTTAAATATATATAATTGTGTGTATCGTTTGTTATATTTAGCTGTGGTTACATCATGCAGCCCCCATATTGCTGTACAGACTAAGATATTGCATCACATGTGGGCAGCACAGGCAGCGCTATGTAAGAGGAGAATGGCGGTGCTACTGCTCTTAATTCTACCTTTTAACGTTTCGCATAGCAGTTCTACTTATACTACAGCTCCCAGCGTCCCCTGTCAGCTAGCCGCACCAGCCCTAGTTTATATAACCAGCCCTCACTGCTCTCTGGCGCCTAATCGGCTTCTATCCCTCTCCCGCTGTCCCCGCCTCTTATGCCTTTATTTGGCTGCCCGCTCTCTGCCGCCCCCTCCAGGCCATTAGGCCGGTACTACAGGTCAGGCCGGCAAACTGATGATCACGCTGAGCAGCACTAACAATCAGGGCCGACATGGGCAGCGAGGATCGGGATGTCACAGAGGAGGACGCGGAGCTGGGAGACCGCAGCGGGGGCAGTAAGGTCGATATGCCCGAGGAGGAGGATGGCCTGCCGGAGGGGACTTGGTATGACAGCAAGGAGAGCCCGGCAGCTGCTAAGGGAAGCGGCAGTCTCGTTGCAGGTGACATCTCTATCACCTCTGTCTGTCCCCAAGTCGGGGAAACCCAGCAAAGAATGCGCTGCCTGTGCCCGCCCTGTGCCCGGATCATAGTGACAGACGAGGAGACCGGTAAGGGCCCCAGGCAAAGGGGCAATGCCATGTACTGAAAGTTCCTTTCTATTTATAACTACTCTCTCTCCCATTGCTCATAAGCAGGCTACCTGGGCTTCCAACTCACTTGCCCCGGCTAGTACAGCCTTGTATAAGGAGCACATTGCTCATCTTTTATAGAGATTTCTGCTGTGTGTCTGTCTGTATCTAATTTTATGTTTCATATGTCTGTCAGTCGGTATCTGTTTGTCAGAGTTTCAGAATAATGGCACACATAGGGGCCCATTTATCAAAATCCGAATTTCAGACTTCTAAAAGTGCAGTCGGATTAAATCCGATATTTTCTGATGTGCGCTAAAAGCATGAAAATTTGCGGATCGTGATCATAAGAAAATATCGTGTTATGATCCAAAAGTTCAGAAATTCTCGTGTCCGAACAACCTTATGGGCATGTTCTTGGAAGCCTCCCATAGGACCCAATGGCACTCTGCAGCTCCAACCCGGCCCAAGGAGAGTCTCCCATAGGGCTCAATGGCACTCTGCAGCTCCAACCTGGCCCAAGGAAAGTCTCCCATAGGGCTCAATGGCACTCTGCAGCTCCAACCTGGCCCAAGGAAAGTCTCCCATAGGGCTCAATGGCACTCTGCAGCTCCAACCTGGCCCAAGGAAAGTCTCCCATAGGGCTCAATGGCACTCTGCAGCTCCAACCTGGCCCAAGGAAAGTCTCCCATAGGGCTCAATGGCACTCTGCAGCTCCAACCCGGCCCAAGGAAAGTCTCCCATAGGACCCAATGGCACTCTGCAGCTCCAACCCGGCCCAAGGAGAGTCTCCCATAGGGCTCAATGGCACTCTGCAGCTCCAACCTGGCCCAAGGAAAGTCTCCCATAGGGCTCAATGGCACTCTGCAGCTCCAACCTGGCCCAAGGAAAGTCTCCCATAGGGCTCAATGGCACTCTGCAGCTCCAACCTGGCCCAAGGAAAGTCTCCCATAGGGCTCAATGGCACTCTGCAGCTCCAACCTGGCCCAAGGAAAGTCTCCCATAGGGCTCAATGGCACTCTGCAGCTCCAACCTGGCCCAAGGAAAGTCTCCCATAGGGCTCAATGGCACTCTGCAGCTCCAACCTGGCCCAAGGAAAGTCTCCCATAGGGCTCAATGGCACTCTGCAGCTCCAACCCGGCCCAAGGAAAGTCTCCCATAGGGCTCAATGGCACTCTGCAGCTCCAACCCGGCCCAAGGAAAGTCTCCCATAGGGCTCAATGGCACTCTGCAGCTCCAACCTGGCCCAAGGAAAGTCTCCCATAGGGCTCAATGGCACTCTGCAGCTCCAACCTGGCCCAAGGAAAGTCATGATAACGAAGCTTGAATGAATTCCGAAACTTTCATACTCGTTGCGACAAATACGATTTTGTCGAAAAAATCTGAGCAAATTAACAAAAAAAAAATCGCTGAAAATACGCACAGTTCTAAAACTTAAAAATACGAATTTTTAGTATTCAGACTCAATCGTACATTGATAAATGGGCCCCTAAGGGTTGCCACCTAGCGGGTGTTTTAATGTCCTGACCAGTAGAAATGTTATAAATAGTGAAAACCATAAAAATATAGATGGTCCAGTATTTGTTTGCTGAAACTGTAAGCCCCCTGGGTAATTTAGCACTTTATAGCTCAGTGCAAGGGGACTACTTAATGCTTAAAATCATACCCCATAATAATAATACATTATAATGGGAATCGCTGTGAAATGTTTGGCATTTATTACTTTTGATAAAGTATGATTTGGAAAATGTAGTCCCCCTTTCACTGAAGTACAAAAGACTTGAGTAGCAAAACTGTCAAAGTTGCACAGTGGTCTGCTGATCCGATTGTTTGGCCCCGAGGATACAGGGTGATGGGGGTACAGGAAGTTGGGGCGATGACCACATCAGCAAGTCGATGCAGTTCTCGGCCTAACAGGATTTTTAAACCTGCCTGATTGATATGTGCCCGATTTTTGGCCAAATATAAGTTGGGTAGGCCCATTGGAGGGTCCCATACAGAGGCAGATAGGTTGGCAACTCAGCTTGAAGGGGCTGAATCAGCAGCTTAAATCTGCCCAAGTATGGCTGCTACTGATGAATGAATCCATTTTGCATTGCCAAAAAGTTAGTGAAGTGTTAAAAAAATACATGAAGCGCATTGAAACCTATAGGCATTTTTTGCTGCAACTTTTTCCATTCTGCTGTGATTTCTGTGGGTGTTTTTTGTGACGAGACCTGCCCAAAGATACCGCTTATCACTACAACTAAGGTGTCACTGGGCATTCACTGCATGGCAACCACACAGTTTTTAATGCATTTAGTACTGATCTCCTGTGTCGCAGGTGCAGCCCCAAAGCTGTATATCAATTATTAGATCCCTGAAGTCTTCCCTGGTTGCATCAAGTTCAGTAGTTACAGTAATGTAATTGAGCCAGCCCTTTCCTGAGCCTTTAATTGAAAGCTCGCCAGTCATTGCCTCAGAGCATGAGTCTACGGGACGCTCCCTGCCAGATCTGTTACCTGGAACTGCCAGGGCTGTAAGTGGTTTCCATGGAGCAGAAGCAGCAATTAGAATCAGGATGACTCTGCACAATGTGCTCTTGTGTAATGTTAATGGGAGCCATCTGGAGCCTGAGTCACATGTCATTTGAATAAGGTTTTAAAGCCCAGGTGTGTACCTTGGTAAGCCAGTTGGCTCAGGCCTGTGAAACCTGGCACAGTATCTACAGATTAACAGAAAAAGTGAAAATTATAAATGTAGAGATGTAGAATAAATATAATGATTCTAGGACATAATAATATTATTTAAATATTATGAAATATGCAATTTAGAAGGCACAAACATGTATATTGGAGCAGACTTGGCATCAATTGCATATGCTCAATTTAAATGCCTTGTGCCAACCCACTGCCCAATGGTGCTGTTTGGGATGGGGGCTTTTGAAGGAGCAGCCAGTTACTACTAAGATTTTAGTTTACCTTTAAAAAGAGAACGCTATGTAATATACATTTTTGTAATAATAAGTCAGCTCTATATTTCTGTACTGTGTACAAGGAAAATCAAATTCTAATGGTATGTAGGGGTGACAAGTCACTGCATGATTGCTCAAAAGACACATCTACTTATTTTCCTTTGGATTAAATTTTTATAAAAGGGATACTATACCTCCTAATGGTCCCATATTTTGTTTGACAGCCCTGCTTTATAGACCTGAAAAGGGTTGGGGTTTTGTGAGGTGGGCAGAGTTTGGTCAGATTGTGGGGGTCTTTGAGCTTGGTCGGCACAGACTAGGGGGATTTAAATATTGTAAGGTTTATGTACACCCCTGACTTTTCAAGAATTATGTAATAGTATGTGCCATTAGATAACCCCATATTGAAACACCGATGTTTTTGTGCTAATGTCCATCCCTCTGGTTCATAAGAGGCACCGCACTTACACACAAACCACAGCAAACGTACATGCTAGGCTGCATCAGCCAATGAATAGATTTTGCAGGCATCTGCTATTATCCTGGAATTGTGGGACGAAATGTTGCATTGTGGGTAAAAAAAATGTGGTTTGGGCACTTTGCAAATTGCGCTGGTTACATAAATGAACTTTAAATACTTTTTTTTTTTTTTTTTTAAAGTAGTCTCTAGGATTTACATGTATGCATGGTAGGGAGCTTAGATTGTAATTGTAATCACTGGGGCAGGTACTGACAGATGGACCTGGGCACACGGAATCTTTTTTCCGCTTTTCTCAACCTGCATTTTTTCTTCAGGCTGAGAGAATCAGATCTGCTCTTATTCACAGCTCCGTGTACCTGCACTGACAAGTACAGCTTCCGACTGCACAGAGCGGAGGTCGGGCCAAAAAAATGCGAAAGCACTAAGCTGGAAGCTGCACTTTTTAGTGCAGATACACGAAGTGGCATACAGAAAACAAATTCACTCCTCTCAGTCTGAAGAAGCAGAGAGAAGTGGAGCAAGCGCTCTGTGTGCCAAGGGCCTATAAATGATTATACTAAAGCACCACCGAGCCAGGTTCCTGACTGAGAAGACAGCACAGTTGCAACCCATGAAGCTATACTCCTGTAGAGAACACTTTGGGCCCAAGCAACCCCAGTCATCCACAATCTGTTCATCTAGGGCAGGGCTCCCCAACCTTTCTTACTTGTGAGCCACAGTCAAATGCAAAAAGACTTGGAGAGCAACACAAGCATCATAAAAGTTCATGGAGGTGCCAAATAAGGGCTAAGATTGGCTATAAGGCAGTCTCTA
Source organism: Xenopus tropicalis (assembly GCF_000004195.4). NCBI lineage: Eukaryota > Metazoa > Chordata > Amphibia > Anura > Pipidae > Xenopus > Xenopus tropicalis. The sequence continues at coordinate 36,139,751 of NC_030683.2, forward strand.
TGCACACTACCAGCTTACAGGAGGTGGTTACATTTGATGGTAAACTTGTTTTTATTCAACCAAAACTTGCCACCAAGTCAGGAATTCAAAAATAACTACCTGATTTGGGGGCACTAAGAGCAACATCCAAAGGGTTGGTGAGCAACATGTTGCTCCTGAGCCACTGGTTGGAGATCATTGATCTGGGGTATGCTGCTATCCACACAGCTATGCAGTTATTCATTTCCACCATTTTCCATAAAATAGGGACTCTAAAAGTGCTCTGCTGTGCCACTCTATGACTGCAGGACATGAGCAAGTGTCAGATGGGACATTAAGGGAAATGTAAACCCTTAGAACTAGTTAGTATAAATTCACTCAGGGCTGATTCTGGAGCCAAATGCGGGCCAAAAATCAGTCCCTACATTAACATGACCCTTTCCCTGTGTCTGCACTGGAGCCATTGTGTCAGGAGAATCAGCCCCCTATAGCTTTAGCCCAAGCAATTTTTTGTTTTTGAAGTTTTAAAGATAATTCCACTGCTAGTATAATGAATTTCAAATGACCGTGCCACCAGCCATTAATTTTGTCAGAGAGGCTACAGTTATAAAAAAACATAATCTGTAAGAAGAGGAAAGTCTTGTGGTGTTACACTGATGCAGATCTGTAGCCAGTCAGCTGCAAAGGGCAGTGGGTGCCTCTGCTGTTTCAAAATCACTAGCAATGTCAAAAATAGAAAACTAGAGACTACTGAAAGCGAGAAAAAAGAATGTAACCCAGGAAATGCCAGGCAGAGATGTTTATTACTAGCCTTATGTCAGATATAATAAAACACTACAATGTCTAGAAATTGATAACTAGAATGAAGCACTCAGAGTTAAAAATGCCACCAAGCCTGAAACAGTGAACAAGGTGGAAGCACAAGGAAGCTTCTTATCTATCAGTACCTTCCGCTTACCAGACATATAGAACAGCCTCAGGCTGGTAAGTAGGCAGGGTCAGAAATGAAATACAGTTTCTACAATAAAGACAGTGATTGCTAGAAGCTTTAAAAGCAATTTAGCCTGTTTTGACTGGTAGAATCTCAAACAGGTGGATCCAAGTCATTATTTCAGTCAAGTAGTTTGTCTAAACTTCCTTATGAACACATAAATGCAAATTGCAGCATAGACAGATGGAGGAAATAAAAGGGGATATTTGCAAAACTTAACATTTACCAAAAGTGGTTGCTCTTTATACTGCCCCTTTAAAGCAACACTGTTGCATACAAAAAATGTAAGGAAAAATATACCAAAATCAAAGAAAGTCATGCTTCCATTTTTATACTGAATAGATAGACACAAGTACCCGAACAAAGATAACATTGGCATCAAAATAAAGCTTAAACTATGAAGGTCCATAATTCTGTAAAACAAATAAATAGTCACAAAGCCCCACTAACGCTATATGGAATTGGGGAGACTTTAAAGGATAAGGAAATTGATAATAACTTGGAGGGTGCCAATTGATTAGGCTCCCCCTGATGATTAGAATGGCTTACCTTAGACCCCAGGCTGGCACTGAAGAGAAAAAGTTTGAGCGATTTTACTCTACTGCTACTATTTGTCTTTGTGTCCAAATATATTATGACTAGCAAATATATAATTATTATGATCCAGCAGTGCAATTGCAGACACATGCCAAGTTGCATCCACCACAGCTTTAGGCCAATGGCACATGTGTATATATGCTAGCGGAGAAAAGCTGATCCACTGCCTTCCATTCTCTGTATGTGTGTGTACTAATAGGCCAATCATCAGCATGTCAGCGCACACATTGAGCAGATTTTTGTCCCAAAACCTGCTCTGTGAGTGCACATACACCAGTGGAGAAAATAACCTGTGTTGGTTTTTTTGTAGATTTTACTGTTTATAGCAAAAAAATAAACCAAACAGAACAGGACAAAGATGAATTAAAGAATATGGAAGATAATTTCAATTAAACATATACAACAATTTAACAGCCTAAGCCAGTGCTGTCCAACTTCTGTTGTACCGAGGGCCGGAATTTTTCCGACCTACGTGGTGGAGGGCCGATAATGGAAGCCAGTTTTGACCACTCCCCTTTTTGAAACCGCACCCACTTGAAACCACACCCATGTTATCACATGACCATACCCATATTAATGGTTGTAGTACAGCAAAAACCTGCCATACTCTGCCTGCCCTACCCTGCCTGTGTGTGACAATACTCTGCCTTCACTACCCTGTCTGTGTGTGCCATACTCTGCCTGCCCTACCCTGTCTGTGTGTGCCATACTCTGCCTTCCCTACCCTGCCTGTGTGTGCCATACTCTGCCTTCCCTACCCTGCCTGTGTGCCATGCTTTCACTGTGTGTGCCATTCTTGGCTGGTTTGTGCCATACTTGGCCTGTGTGTGCCACACTCTGCCTGCCCTACCCTGCCTGTGTGTGCCATACTCTGCCTTCCCTGCCTGCATGTGCCATACTTTCACTGTGTTTGCCATTCTTGGCTGGTTTGTGCCATACTTGGCCTGTGTGTGCCATACTCTGTTTGTGTGTGCCATACTCTGCCTTCCCTACCCTGCCCGTGTGTGCCATACTCTGCTTGCCCTATGATGCTTGTGTGTATGGCCCACATAGGCAGCCTACAGTGACACAATGCTGGCACTGCTACAGTCTGCACAATAACTATATATTAAAAAACTTTTTAATCGAAGTACCACCTCAGTATATGTTCTTTTTGTAGTGTGCAGGGATTATTTGTGGGTTTCTACTCTTCCTGAGGTGTGAACAGGGGAACAATATGGGTGATTACAGCCTGAGCCTGAGGTGTGAACACTACAGGGGGTGAACAATGCAGAGATTAAAAGGTGTGAACAACACAAGGGATTACATATTTAAACAATACAGCCTGATTACAGCCTGAATCTGAGGTGAGAACCATGCAGGGGGGGGCAGTTAATCACAGTACTGATACCATTTAGATCTTACACAAGAGTAAGCCATCAAAGCAGCCAGACAGGTGGGGGGCCACACAGAGGGGGGCCGCCAGTTGGACAGCACTGGCCTAAGCAATGGGAAGTGATTCTTAGACACACCGCAAGAATGGGTACCATACATTACGGTCTGGGGCATGGCCTTTTTGAATTTTGAAGATAATTCTCTGGTTTTGTGTGTGAGTTTGAAAAGAGGGGCTGCTTTACTGATAATCTGTACCCAGGCTCTAAGTGAGGGAGGGGAATTACCCATCAGGTGCAGGACAACTGCTTTCTTAGCTTAAAATAATAAAAGACAAGATATTAGCCTGGTGTGCTTGGTAGGTACTAAGTCTTCTAGGACCCCCACGAGATAGGTGGCTGGAGTTGTGACCCTAGGGAATTCTAGGCTATCTGATAGGTATCTGGTAATTGGGTCCAAAAATGTAATGCACGTTGGCACTCCCATCAGGTGAAAAACGTCAGCCCAAACAGTCTTTCAAAGTACAGTATATCTTCATTATTTGCCCTTGGGCAAGTTCGAAAGCAAGTGAGAGTAGATTGAGCGAAGATGGAATAACATTTATTATGATTAATTGCAGGAAACTTACCTGCTAAAATATACTGGTGTGGGTGTAGGCAGTACACACAATGAAACTGAGAGTTTGTGCAATTTCCTAGAAGAGAATGAAATAAGTGCATGCGGAGGAGTGGCCGCTGACGTCAGGTACTTATTCCGTGGGGAATGCAGGAGCAGAGGTGAATGGCTGCTGATACAAGCATAGTCAAGGTTTGTTAGCATTCTGATGTCACTTTATCAGTACGGCAGCAATAACCTTGTCTTTAGGCCTGCATTGAACAGATAGCAAAGGCTGTGTTTAATTAGAAAAGATATAACAATTTGCCTGGCTATATTAAAGGAACACCACTATATTACAGCACACCACTAAAACAGCCAGAATGCTGTGTTTGGGTCTATTTAATGCCACAGGACATATTCTCTGCTGGCATTTTCAGGCCGGGGTTGAAGCATTTGAAAATGCCCCTGGCATCTGTCCAGTGATATATGCCAGCGGAGAATATGTCCTGTGTGCCATCAGGAAGAGTAGTGGTATTCATGATAGCAAGATACTGGGTGTATGTACCGATTATTATCTGTGGCTCTATACAACACTTTTGACCAAAGGTGGTCAAGAATACTGGTGTCCATTAGGCTTATGAAACTCTGGTCTTTTGGAGTAAAACATACAGGCTAGTATAACTGTAAAGTGGCCAACTAGGCCAAATGGTTTTACCCTTGTGTAGCCAACTAACCATACTCTGGTTCCATGCAATTTATGCATTTCGCTTCACTGGTGAATCCACAGTATAACTATCCTCTTGCCCACCAGCAGGCATCATTAGATATGCCATGTACCATGTAACATAGTAAGTTAGATAGAAAAAAGACATACATCCATCAAGTTCAACCTTAATGCATATATATAAGCCAGGGAGGCTTATATATATGCATTAAGGTTGAACTTGATGGATGTATGTCTTTTTTCAACCTAACTTACTATGGTACATGGCATACCACAGAGGGGCAAAAAATCCTTCCTGACTCCAAGATGGTTAGACCAGTCCCCGGATCAACTTGTACTAAGAGCTACCTCCTATAATCCTGTATTCCCTCACTTGCTAAAAGCCATCCAACCTCTTCTTGAAGCTATCTAATGTATCAGCCAGTACAACTGGTTCAGGGAGGGAATTCTACAACTTCACAGCTCTCAAAGTAAAAAATCCTTTCCGAATATTTAAATGGAACCTCCTTTCTTCTAAACGGAGTGGGTGCCCTTGTGTTTAAGTTGAAAGGACCTACTGGCAAAGCATTAGGGATTAAATGATCCCCTTATACATGTATAAGAATACAAATATGGGTATTTGTATTCAAAATACAAAGCATTTAATAGCAATGGCAATTATTTGTGTTATTTTATAATTGCTAAGGCAGTAGGAATTACAGTTGTTGGCAAGAAGAGGTGTAGCATAACACCTATATATTTAATTTTCTCCAGCTATCCCCATTGTAAGGAGAATAAAGTCTACCCAGAGTTTATGAAACTCCAATGAACTGTACTACCTACTTTTTTGTTTTTCTTTCCCCCCTTCCTACAAAATATAGTGATCCTAACAAAGGCACTCGTATTTTTTTACAGCACTAGAGCGTTACCATGGTTCCCAAGGCTATTCATTGCCGGACCATAAAATGTAGAGGTTTAAAATAAAAAGGATGGAAATTTGACTCCCTGTACTGTTATAAACTCTATTGCAATAAAAAATGTTTTATTAGAACAAAGTAAATTGAGAAAGTGGCAAAGGATTATCCATTAATGCAGAGTTTCCTTTTGTCTGCCGGTGATTTCTCTTTCTCTGCTTTTTGATAGGTAATTCCTGGTACTTATCACCTCTTCAGCCCTCCCCTATAGGTCTAGATAAGAGAAATTGTTACAAGTCTTCTGTACTTATTAACAGTGCAAATGTGCCCTCTCACCTTAACGTCTTTTTAGATAAGTCGATAAGGATTAATACCCACTAAAGGGCACCTAGGCACAAAGGCATATACAATTTCCAAGGTTTTTTTTTACAGGCTTGTATATACTGTACTAGATACTATGGCATGCAATAGTATTTCATACTTTCTAACCCACTCAGTGACTATGACTCTAGTTCTAGATCAGTGTTTCTCTCGTGGGACCCAGATTTAACCTAGATGCCAGCTTCATGACCCAAGAATGGATTATGAATCTCCATTTAATTATAATCATTTGTTGAAGAAGGGATCTAGGAGGGTCCTCTAAGAGTATCTAGGAGAACCATCTTAAAGTTGGGCAGTACAGAATTTTTGGGAAAAGTTCTGTACTGGGCACACACCAGGCCCAGACTGGCAATCTATGGGTTCTGGCAAATGCCAGAGGGGCTGCTGTAAGATGCCACAGAAAGTCACTATTTATTGGGCTGGAGGGGGTGCTGTTTGGGCCTCTGTGTACTTGAAATACCTGGGTATTTTTTTGAATCCCAATCCAGACCTGGCTCCCACCAAGTAAGAATGTCTGACTAAGGCACAGGGGATACGCAAGGAAGAGATAAGCAATTAGATTCAATAGGGGTGTCTAAAAATTAGCACCTCCCAGAGACTGAGGCTTTATTGTTGCATTAAACCTATACATAGTTAAATAGGGTTAAAAAAAGTCCATCAAGTTCAACCCTTCCAAGTGAACCCGGCACACACTTAAACTTATACTGATCTATACGCTCACATACATAAACTATATATACCAACATCAATTGTAGATTTTAGCATCACAAATGCCTTGGATATTATGCTTGTTCAAGAAATCATCCAGGCCCCTCTTAAAGGCATTAACAAAATCTGCCATCACAACATCACTAGGAAGGGCATAATGAAAGTTACGTTCCTCTAATCTAAAGGGGTGGCCTCTGGTGCGCTGATCCTTTTTATGGAAAAGAGAACACCCCCTATCTGCCCCCTTACAAGCTCCTTTTTTCCAGAGAAGACAACCCCAACCTCGACAGTCTAACCTCATAGCTTAAATCTTCCCCTTTACCAGTTTAGTTGCACGTCTCTGTATTCTCTCCAGGTGGGATGCCGAATTCCATGCATAATTCTTTGGTCCCCATGTTGTTTAGGGCCCTCTGATCCTATTTTTACTCTCTTTGTTATTGTAAGACCCATTACTGTTACAAGTTATTAGCACTATATAAATAAATTACAATGATCTAAAATACATAGCAATACATTTATTTTGGCAACCCTTTAGAGAAGGGCATCTAGCAGCTGGCATTATTTACTCATGCCAGTTGATGGAGTGTTACTAATTTGTCATTTTGCTACCATTTCAGGCAAGAGGAAGTGCGTATGCCCAGGACTTGGTATCTTCTATACCATTCTGTCTGCCGCCTTCTTTTCCTCCAGTTCATTACTGGTGAAGAAAATTGAAGATCTGCACTCTGTGGAAATCAGTGCAATACGATGTCTTTTCCAGATGCTGTTTGTCCTTCCTGGCTTAATTTATTACAAGTAAGTTGAAACCCAAAGGCTGCAGGCTACTGTATGTGATTGGTTCATTCTATGGGGTTCCTACACTGGCACAATAACTGCTGCATACATGAAGAATCTCATGTTCAGATGAACTGCTGATCAATCAAAACAATCCCTCCTGTTCCTTTGTTGGGCTAGTTACATTAGATTACAATGCAATATTCCCTTGGGAACAAATTATATTTAGCTGTACCCAGAATGATTAATGGACCTTTGTTTTTTTGCTCCCACTAGTGCTTTGCAGGTTTACAAAGCAGAAATGCCAACTAAGTATTTAGGTGCAAGGTAACTCATTAAGCCAAAGCCTAACTAGTCCCCAAATCTCAAAGGAATCATTTAAAAAATACACTTTTGTCACCTGGCAATGCAGCATGTCAGTGGGTATATCAGCAGAGATGGCAATGAAAAGGATCCGCGTATGGTCTTCATTTTCTGCAGTTTACCTGTCTGTATCCATCCATTAGGCATGTGGACTGGATCAGTTGGAAACTGTAGAGCATTGATCCCCAATCAGAGGCTCATGAGCAACATGTTGCTCACCAACCCCTTGGATGTTGCTCTCAGAGGCCTCAAAGCAGGTGCCATTTTTGAATTCCTGGTTTGGGGGCAAGTTTTGGTTGCATAAAAACCCAGCATAATGCAAAACAGATCCACCCTTATTGGCACCACCAGGAACCTTTTTTATGCTTGTGTTGCTTACCAACACTTTGTCCATTTGAATGTGGTTCATGGGTATAAAAGGTTGGGGATCCCTGCTGTAAAGGATCGCTCATATATGATTGCTTTGACCCTAGGTAGATATCTACCTAGGGAAGAGATCTTCCTAAAGTGGAAGTCACCCAATCCTCCCACTCTTAAACACTATAAAAACTCCACGTTTCTGCTGTACAAAGTAATCTTTCTCAGGAAGGAGCAGTGACCGGCGAGATACATTTGAGAAAATGTGTGGCTCATGGATGATTGTGTATATATTACAGTTATATCTGCTAACTCATTGCTTCTGCACAAACCTTTCCCTCCTCCCCTTCCAGTAAGTGTGGAACTTTGTGCTTTGACTCCATGTGTTATTCTAGCACACTAACTTGTAAACTAAGGTAACAATAGAGCAGAGCTAATATGCCATGCAGTGCATCTGCACCACAAGGCTTTTCCATTCTATATATATATATAATTACTGCATGCCTAGTTAACTATATAGTTATAATAACAGCTTCTTTGTGCTAACATTACCCTCTGCTAGCCTACAGCCGACCATGGAGATTTACAAGCAACAAGTCAAGTAAAGCGTCTTTGCTGACGTTCGACCATGCCACTGCAGCCACAGAGGCTCCTGCTAAAGCTAACATATGACAGATGTCTCAATGTACATGAATTTCAGATTTTGGTAAAATCTCAGAATTCTCCTTTTTTTTTTCAGGACAGGATTTTTGGGACCTAAAGACCAAAGGATTTTTCTATTTCTAAGAGGTTTTCTTGGCTCCAGCGCTATGATTCTGCTGTACTACGCTGTCCAGTCTATGCCCCTCGCTGATGCCACTGTGATCACCTTTAGTAGCCCAGCATTCACATGTATATTTGCCTGTATATTTCTTAAAGAAAGGTGCACCATATGGGATATTGTTTTTATGCTTTTTACTATTACAGGAGTTGTTCTTATAGCTAGACCACCTTTTTTGTTTGGCTCACTAGATGGAAGCCTTGAATACAATTATACAGACCATCTGAAAGGAACTATTGCTGCTATATCAAGTGCAGTTGGTGCTTCTTTAACTTTGGTTGTGCTGAGAAAAATGGGGAAGTCTGTGCATTACTTACTCTCTATATGGTTCTATGCCATTATTGGACTCATTGAATGTGTAATTGCACTCTTTGCCCTTGGGGAGTGGCGTCTGCCTACCTGTGGAATAGACAGAATGTTCCTAGTATTTATAGGTATTTTGGGTTTGGGTGGGCAGATTTTCCTTGTGAAAGCCTTACAGATTGAAAGGGCTGGGCCAGTATCTGTCATGAGAACTATGGATGTGGTGTTTGCCTTTATATTTCAGGCACTGTTCCTAAGCCATACTCCTACAATGTGGACAATAGGGGGCGCTCTCTGTATTGTTGCCAGTACTGCAGGGACTGCTATTGTGAAGTGGTATGCAAGCACAAAGAAAGCAAAACAGAGTGAATTATAAATGAAATGAATTCTGCCCATGAAAGTGGAATTGAGTTCTACTCGGTGTAGGAGGGAATTCTGTATTATCGCTCTGTTTACAGTGTCCCATACCAGCTAACGGCGATCCTTTTGGCACAAAGCTTAAATCTATCACTAGAGACTAATCTGCAGTGTGAGCAAGACACTGTACAGCCACACTTGTGCCCAAATTCTGTACTGCTGTACATGTATTTAATTACATTTCTGTCTGTCATTGCTCATGTTCTTGCTCTGTAATGTGAGTATTATGGAGCATTTACAGCATTAAGACACAATAATTCTGTGACTCACATTGGTTCACTTGACTGCCACTTTAGTCTTGGTTATAGTTCTGTTGCTAATGTGCATTCTAAGGGTAACCCTTATAATACGGTGACCATAATGAACCCCTATTCCATTATGAGAACTGCTGCTGGTCTAGAGTCAGATGAAAGTACATTTAGGGCATTTCATAGTTTATTTTAAATTCATAGCAATAATGTTTACTTAGGTCATGTTGGGTAAAATATGGTGCAGAACATGCCATTTTCTAGGGAGATATACCAAGCTTTTGCTGTTTTCTTTCCATGCACTTCATTGGGCTTCCCCAAAGTCAATGAACATATCTGTTTTTGGCATAAATACCAGCATAACTGGATATTGGATCCAGTGCCTTTATATTCAGTATTTACACCAAAGAATTGTGGTGTTGGTTAAAAGGCCTCATCCTCATAAATAGGTTTTTTATATGATGGCAGTTTTTCTAGGGTAAAATAAAACGCTGGGGCTCATTTACTAACAGTGGGCAAATTAACACTAATGCAGTAACCTAAGCCATCCAAAAAATGTTTACATTTAGTATTCTTTATACTGAATATAGCTAACCACTTATTGGTTGCTATAGGTTACTTCCCTAGGCAAATTTGCCTAGTGATAGTATTTAGTCCACTGCATTAGTAATATACCCCATATTTTAGCAAATACAGCACTTTGTCGTTGCACTGTACCTTCTAAGCTAAAGACCTGGTTATTTATTAAAGTTAAATTACTATGATGTGCTGATATTTTTGCTGAAGCGTAAAAAGTGATTAGTGCATTAATCAGTTACTGATTGTTTTAAGCTGTTCAGAAACCCAAGGCTGAAGAGTTGCAGTTTTGAGTATGTATAAAGTGATATCTCAAATTTAGTATGATGGGGAGAGTGCTATTCTGAGATAAGGGCTTGTGATTAGGGTCCTCACATTCCCCTACCAGAGCATTGGTAAAGTCTACTGATAAAAGAAGCAGAATTACTTAGGCACTTACAGATCCAGATACAGTTGCTTAAGTTAAAATGTATTTTAGATATTTTATCTGTTTCTGTTAGATTTTGACATTAGTGGTAGAACAGTAGATAAAATTGATTTCATGATATAATATACTTTGTTGCCTGCAGAATAGTGTAAAATAAATCATATAGCACTGATGCACAGAGTGGCTTTAAATGGGCCCTAGAATTTAGACCTGGATATAGTTGTCGGTAATGAGAAGTTGTAGCCCAACTGCAAGTATATCTAGAGCCATCAACAAATACGCCTGGTATGTGATTCTTTCTTTAGTGCAGGGTTTAGGAAATAAACACATGAACACCTTTGTTCAACATGAACACAGCAAATAGAGAATGGATTCTACCTGTTCTTTTTAAAAAAAAAAAAAAATTCAATTTTTTCTCTGTATAAAGCACTAATAGATCATTATTTTGTTCTTACCCATACTACTTCCCCTGTAATCAAAAGGGTTAGATATAAGTAGTGCTGTATAAATACACCCTAAATATCCACCTTTCCGCAAATGTATTACTACATGTATAGGATCGGGTTATCCAAACCCGTTATCCAAGAAGCTCTGAATTACTGAAAGGCCATCTCCCATAGACTCCATTTTAAGCAAATAATTCTCATTTTTAAAAGTGATTTCCTTTTTCACTTTAACATTAAAACAGTAGCTTGTACTTGATCCCGACATCTAAGAATCCATATTGGTGGTAAAACAAGCCTATTGGGTTTATTTAATGATTAAATCATTTTTAGCAGACTTAAGATATGTAAATCCAAATTAAGAAAAGATCCTTTATCCGGAAAAGTCCATTATGGATAATACATCCTATACCTGTATTGTAATTTAAAAACAAATATATTTATAAAGCATGTATTCCAGAATTCCGTACAGTAGAGCAATGTACATATTAAACATAAAGATACATACAAGGATACAGCTGCTAACTGATACGATAAGAGATAAAGAGGTCCCTGCTCAATAGGCTTTTCAATCTAAAAAGCTGTTGCTGGTGTCTTGGGCTTACAAATAAGAGTTCAGATACTGGTGTGTTATCTGTGATTTGGTAATTCTCCTTTTTCCACAGTTGCTTTGAAGAATCAGAAAGATGCAGAATGAAAGCTCTTTCAGTTTCACTGTTTGCCCTGTCTAGTGCAGGAATATGAAAGGGCTGTAAAATGTTCTAATCACAGCAACAGTACACAGCTTGTTCACTAAACTCTCCCTTTTGTTTGGGGATTCCATATTACATCAGGGAATAATCTTTCTTATGCACCTCATTGTAAGTACTGTTTATATGGATCCCCAGCCCCTGCATTAGTGACTTTAGAAACCATAGTGACATTTACAGATGTTCTGGGCAGGCAATATGAGAGATTTTTTCATGAGAAATGGGAGGAGGTAATACACTTATGTCCAAGTTTGTTTGGATGGAATAAGATGTATGTTGAGAATGAGGGGGTTCTGACTGGGCTACTTGTAAGGCTACTGCTACTTTTACGTGTCCGCCAACCCCACTTGATCTGATAACGTACATTAAATATAGTTCAAGATTGTTGTATTACAGGTGTTTTGTTTTTGAGAAAATATTTTTTTTTGTTTAATTAATCTTTTAATGAATAGCAATATTTATTCTTGTTCTCTTTTTCACTGTATTACACTGCATAGTGCAGTCTTAACACAAGGCCTGGGCCTCAGGCAAACTGTACCAAGTTACATATATGTTTTATTGTTTACTAAACAATATAATATACAGATCGGAATGGCTGGTATTATCATGAACAGACTGCCTATGCTATGGCTGTTCAGTGGTTAACATTGCTACCTAAATTCTATTCCTATTAGCACACTACTGCCCCCAAGTGGCACGTCACTACAAATTCCATAGGCATATTTTACGATTCTGTACTGCACAATAACATAATTATGTATATCATTTACAGGTTTTTTTTGTTTTTTTTTTTCAGTTATCTTGACGTAGAATTAAATTAGCTCCCTCCCCACTTCCATGCTATGCCAAGTTCATGGGCCTTGTTATGATGCAGAAACGCTTAAGAACAATTTTTACTCAAATTTCCAGTAGACCCTCCACTATATAATCCCAAACCTTACAAATAAATTCAAGTGAAAAAAATGGTGACAAAAAAAAAAAGCATAAGGGCAAAACCATTCAACATTCAAAAAAAATTCAACCTGGGATAGAAACACCATTTGTAGTTGCACTTATAAATACCTATCCTTTGATAAATCCTTTATGTTCATTATATCAATAACATTATATCAATAACCCAGACCCAATAACTTGGGTTTAGTTTTATGTCATCAGTTTTCAAGATGCAAGCCGTAGTGTGTGTCTTTGGTGTCATGTCACAGAAGCTTGACAAAGATAACACTTTTTTGTAGACATTGAAAAAAATAGCATGAAATTCCTTAATTAAAAATGGAAAAATGTTTATGTCAGAGGTTAGAACTATACACTTTTGGAGAAATGGTATATGGTACCAAATATGTTGACCCACTGTCTACCTGTGTGCCATATATGAGGTGATTTAAGACTTAAATGGCTTAAATTTCTGAAAAAGATGTTGGTGTGGGAATTTTTTTTATCAATTAACAGACAATGTACCACACAATTTATCAAAACAGAACTACAAAGTTGATTCGAGAGCAAATTTTGTGGTGAATTGTATATTTATTATTTGGTATGGCCACGGTGAGGGGGTTTATCACTTTCTACCCAAGGGCTTTAGCTCTGTGTCATTTTTAAATGCCTATTTCATGTTGAATGATGTATTTATGTAGTTCATACATTCTAGATAATAACAATTTAAGTTTAAAAGGTTTGTTTTTTTGGATACATAACTGCAAGAGCTCAGGTCCGTTATTTTGGACCGCTTGGGTTCATATATATGAGACATGCACAGGGAGGTTCAGGTGCACCAATGTAGGCTTGAGAGTGAGGCTGATTTGCTCTGGGTAACCTCACCAAGATTGAATTGAGAATGTAAGTTACATACATATAAGCATTATAGGGTAATGTTCTGCCCTGCTCAGGCCTGGGGCCCTCAGTCTTGCTCACATTTGTCCTCAGAAACAGGAGCAATAATGATCCCCCATAGCATTCTTTGAAGGAAATAGTCCTCTGTATTTTTCAAAAATATTTATTTTTCTATTAACGCAATGATACTGTATTTATCTTTTTAGAAAAGTTCTCTATTTTTTTCAAGCTCCATCTTGACTATTTTATATTTGAATATTTCATTCCACCCGTAGGCTCATTAATATTCACCATAGCTCTGTATGTTCTCTCTGTGAGAGGAATGTACCTGATCTTTATGATCAGCTCCACTTTACATTGGGTTTTTAACCTTATACTGTACTAATGCTGAAGACTTGTATGGTTCTGGAGTACTGAATATTTTTTTTTATTGTGTTAAAAATACACTTGTTAATTTAAATGCTATTTATATTGTAATGTACCAATGGTTATTTTTCCAAGTCTGTAAGATTTCTATTTCTGTATTGTCTTGCTTCCATGTCAGGTCTCAATAAAGCAACTTTCAATAAAAAAAACCTGTCATTGCTTTACTCATACACGCCTAAGAGCTACAGTACAGGCAGTTGTCTTGGTAGCAATAAACTGTAACTGAACCATTAAAAAGGGCTTGTGCTTCACCCATTGAATAAAACATTGTTATTAGCATTTTGGTAGCACACCATCGGATATTGAGAAACTTTAAATTTGATGTTCCTTAGAGGAGAGTATTCAGAGGCTGGCTCATAGCCCCTTGCTTCTGTTTCTGCTGTACAGTTGAACTCTATAGCAGTCTCTTAATAGTTAGGATTGAAGTTCTCCCCTCTCTGCCCACTTCCCCAGTGTCAAACATACATTGTGTAATATGACATATTGTTTTAAAAGGTATAAGACTTTAATTAGAGAATACCTACATCGGTGCAAATCCTGCCGCTGCCCCTCCCTTTAGATTCAAGAGTGGCCGAAAGCACATGATTTTAAGACCACAGGTCTCTGCACTCCGAGATGGAGCGTAGTGGGCAAAGGGCAAAAAAATGGCCGATTGTAGCCTTTTTTTGCACTTTGCCCATCTGCATGGGGCATTGTGCATGGCCTTTATAGAGTCCTATTAAATATATAGTTTTTTTATTGATTTGTTTATTCTCTGTAATAATAGGACCATGAACTTGATGGTAACTAAGCTGCATAAATCCATATTGGTGGTAAAACAATCCTGTTGATTTTTGTTTTAGTAGCCTTGAGGTACCGTATGGCACTCTGTTCTCTTTATACAGAAAACCACAGGTCTCATGCATTCTGGATTAAAGATCCCATACCCTGTATATTGTTTGTGTCATACACAGTACTTTATTACCAGTGTATATGCACATTTAAGTCCATACCTATAAAACATTTCTCCATAAAATAACACAAAATACAAGTCTAAAGCTATTGCAGACACATTCAAAATATGTTACAAATTCATTAAATGTAATAATGTAATTGACTTATAATTACCTTATCAATATGGAGGTTATTTTGCTAATGCTCCAAGGACAATCTCTAGGCGCCTTTAAGGGTAGGAAATCTCAAAACAATTTTAAAAATGCTCACTTATCTGAAATACAATCAGCCACTAGAGGTCAGAAAATACAAAGTCTAATGCTATTGCAGACAACCAAACAATAGGTTCTGTTTGTGTTACTGGTTTGGCTATTCCACCACTTCCATAAGTGCAGAGGGGATTTAGGTTTTAATTTAATGTTGCAGAACAGTATTGGGGTCAATTACCAGCACTCCCACAAGTGTGGGTGTTTTAAAGTGCATATCAATGCTGTTCATTAAGGCACTTGCATACATACAAGCTCCTGCATTTACACATTGCTGTCAATGTGCCCAAACTTAAAGGAACAGTAACACCAAAAAATGAAAGTGTATAAAAGTAGCTAAAATATGATGTGCTGCTGCCCTGCACTGGTAAAAGTTGTGTGTTTACTTCAGAAAGTCTACTATAATTTATATAAATAAGCGGCTATGTAGCCATGGAGGCAGCCATTCAAAGGAGAAAAGGCACAGGCACATTGCAGATAACAGATAAAACACCATTGTATTCTACATTACATTAACATTTATTTATAAAGCGCCAACATATTCCGCAGCGCTGTACAATAAGTGGGTTACATACATTGGACATACAGAGTAACATATAAAGCAATCAATAACCGATACAAGAGGTGAAGAGGGCCCTGCCCAAAAGAGCTTACAATCTACAAGGAGAAAGGGTTGAGACACAAGGTGTGGGAATGGGCATGACCAGAGTTGTGAGAGGTGGGGCACAGGGTATTGCTAAACTAGATTAGGGTAAGCCTCTCTAAATAAATGTGTTTTTAGAGATTTCTTGAAGGCAGAGAGATTGGGAGAAAGTCTGACAGTTTGTGGGAGCGAATTCCAGAGAAGCGGGGCAGCCCTTGCAAAGTCTTGAATGCGAGCGTGTGAGGAGGGAATGAGAGAGGAGTTGAGGAGCAGGTCAGTAGAGGAGCGTAACAAGCGGGTTGGATGGTACCTAGAGATGAGTTCAGAGATGTAGGGTGGGGCAGAGTTATGGACTGCTTTAAATGTGAGGGTCAATAGCTTGAATTTTATCCTGGATGGTAGGGGAAGCCAGTGCAGGGATTGGCAGAGTGGCATGGCAGAGGAGGAGCGGTTGGAGAGGTGTATGAGCCGGGCAGCAGTATTCATTATGGACTGGAGAGGGGACAGTCTTTGGAGGGGAAGGCCAATTAATAGGGAGTTACAGTAGTCCAGGCGAGATATTATAAGAGAGTGAATAAGAATTTTGGCAGCATCTTGGGTGATAAATGATCGGATTTTGGAGATATTTCTTAGGTGAAAGTGACATGATTTGATAAGTGATTGGATATGAGGGGTGAAGGACAGGGCAGAATCAAGGATAACCCCAAGGCACCGGGCCTGGGAAGATGGGGTGATGGTAGAATTGTTAACCGTTATAGATACCTCGGGAACAATGTGGGCGTTGGATGGGGGAAAGAGAACCAGTTCAGTTTTAGAGAGGTTTAATTTCAGGTAACGTTGGGACATCCAAGTGGAGATAGCGGACAGGCAGGAAGAGACGCGAGTTAGAAGCTCTGGGTTGAGATCAGGAGAGGAAAGATAGATCTGAGTATCGTCAGCATAGAGGTGGTACTGACAGCCAAAAGAACTGATTAGTTTGCCAAGTGAGGAGGTATAGAGAGAAAATAGTAAGGGGCCCAGGACAGAGCCTTGAGGAACCCCAACAGAAAGAGGCAGGGGAGAAGATGATTCCCCATTGTAAGAGACACTGAAGGATCGATCTGAGAGATAAGATGAAAACCAGGATAAGGCAGTGTCACGAAGGCCAAGAGAGCGGAGAGTCTGGAGGAGAAGAGGGTGATCCACAGTGTCAAAAGCAGCAGAGAGATCGAGAAGTATTAGTAGCGAGTAGTGTTTTTTGGCTTTAGCCGAAAGTAGGTCATTTGTTAGTCGGGTTAGAGCAGTTTCTGTGGAGTGTTGTTGTCTAAAACCAGATTGTAGGGGATCCAGGAGGTTATTGTCAGAGAGGAATAGCGTCAGTCTGTTGTATACTAGGTGCTCAAGCAGTTTGGAGATGAATGGGAGCAGAGAGATAGGTCGGAGGTTAGTAGGATTGGAAGGATCTAGGGAGGGTTTTTTCAGAATAGGGGTTACAAGTGCATGTTTCAGTTGGGAGGGAAAGATTCCAGTAGAGAGCGAGAGATTGAATAGATGAGTTAAGGCTTTGATAAGACAGGGGTTGGCATTACGTAGAAGTTTGGTAGGAATGGGATCAAGCGGGCAGGTAGTAAGGTGGGAGGAAGACAGCAGTTTTGAGACTTCCTCTTCAGTCACAGGGGAGAAGGAGCCAAGAATAGACTGGGGAGCATGTAGGGAGGGAGGGGAATGGTTATTCTACAGAACTTATCTGTTAACTGCTATGTAACCTGTGCCTTTTCTCCTTTTTTCCAGCTTGAATGGCTGCCCCCGTGGCTACACAGCAGCTTATTATATAAATTATAGTAGTGTTACTGTAGCAAACACACCAGTTTTACCAGTGCAGGGCAACAGTGCATTATATTTTTATTACTTTAAAGCTCTTTCATTTTTTGGTGTTGCTGTTCCTTTAAACAGACTATGAGTTTGTGCCAGCATGGTTTTATGTATAATAGATTTTACCAGACTAATTTAATGGCCTAGAGTGACACTGGGATGGCAGTGG
The DNA here is from genome assembly GCF_000004195.4 of Xenopus tropicalis. Lineage (NCBI taxonomy): Eukaryota > Metazoa > Chordata > Amphibia > Anura > Pipidae > Xenopus > Xenopus tropicalis. The sequence continues at coordinate 36,157,584 of NC_030683.2, forward strand.
ATGTGATCTACTTAAAATTTGCTAAAGCATTGAAACAGTGCCACACAGAAAGTTAATGGTTAAGCAATATTGGCCAGGTATATAATATTTGTACATGGATAACTGGCTGAAGGATAGATTACAGAGAGTGGTAAATGGAACATTTTCTAATTAGACTAGTGTTGTTAGTGGAGTACCGCAGGGGTCAGTCCTTGGTCCTTTACTTTTTAATGGTGGGCATTGAAAGTACAGTCTGTTTTTTTGTGTACCCATGTAGCAGGTACACAAACAAAACCTGTCCTCACGCAGGGGCCCCACACTTGTAGCCTTGCCAGTATCCTCCCTTTGGTGGGTCACTCACCGGGGGCTCTCAGAGGCAGACACACAAGTTCACAGGCAGCTCCGCATCGCAGACACTCTGGTCACCTCCTGGATCTCTAGCAGTCTCTTGGACAGTCTCTATCATACTGGTTCTGGCTGGATCTGCTGTAGGGGATCTCTTAAAGGACAAGGAAAGTCAAAATCTATTAAGCACACTATTAAATAGTACTACTATTGCTATGTAAAACGCTATATTTCTGGCTTGCCTAATGAAAGATTTACAGAGATACACCTGCTTCTACATACTTGTTTCAGTGACTGGCGCCGCCATCTTTAACAAGGGATGTCCACTCCCTTTCCCTCACTGTCTCTACTGCGCATGCGCCCCCAACATCCTCCCTTCTGTGTCTCCCCCCCAGCAGCTGCATCCTTATGTGTATCCACTTATGTGAATCCAACTCGTCAGCACCCCCCAACTCGTGTCACACACCACCCTCTCTGGTCCGCTCCTTTTGTCAGCACCCAAACCCCCCCCGCGCTCCGCTCGCTCGCGTCCTCTTGTTTGCACAACCCCCCCCTGCGTCCTCTAGTCAGCATCCAACGCTCCTCGCTTGCCTCTCCCCCCACCAGCCCCTCTTGTCCTCTTGTCAGCATCCAACGCTCCCCGCTTGGCTCTCCCCCCATCAGCACCTGCCTGCCGGCTGTCTCGTCTTGTTCTGTCCTTGTTCCGCCGCTGCTTACACTGTTTATAAGGGCGGGGCAACCGGACGCTGTAGGGAGCGCTCCTGCTGGTGCGCATGCGCCGCCTACAGTCCTGGTCGCTTGGTCTGTGCAGGAGCGAGGCATTATGGGAATCTTCTCTACCCAGCTCAGCGTTTTTTCTTCCTGTTTGGCTTCAGATCTTTTGAATGGGAGAAATATGGGGAGACTTAAGGGCACTATTGAGAGAACTGAAGGTATGCCTGCATTTTGAGATTAACTCTTTACTAGCCTTTCCTTCTCTTTTAAGTTGGGGGTATCCTAAATTAAGAAGGATCTGAGGATTTTTGTGAAATTCTTGTTTAATAACAGGTTTATTGGCACCACTGATAACCTGAGGGAAGCTCCCGTCTGAGGAGAGATTCTCAAATAGCCTTATGGCAGCAGCGCCCATGCTATTGTGATACTAAAATCTACAATTAATATAGTTATTGGTATATATAGTTTATATGTTTGTATAGATAGGTCTGTATAAGTATGTGTATACAAGTGCACTAGAGTTGAAGGGTTGGGAAGGGTTGAACATGACAACTATATAACAATGAACATGCACTCCAGAAGTGAAGCCTCACTCTAATAAATTCTAGACACAACTTGCACCCAATTTGTATCAGAGTGCATGTGCAATTGCATCCATTTGAATTCATGGCAAGCAGCTCTAATGACACTGGAATTATGTGGAAAAAACATGTATGATGGAAGTTCATGAGAGCCGCTAGGCAGGGAGCTAAGGAGGTATGAAAACTTTTGCATAGTGATAAAAACCCTTCCCTGCTCCCTTCAGAAATCATCTTCTGTGGAACCTAGGAAAAATGGTAGCATTATGGGAAAAATCATGGCAATTTGTGACTGAAATTGCACTTTGAATACTGCACTTGCATTTGTAAATGACACTAACATGATCTTTCTCAAGTTAAAGCCAACCAAATAAAAAATAAACCTCCACACCTTTTTCCAATTGGTTCATACCAGTCTATATTTTCTGATAAAGCTTACTTAGTTTTTACCTTTCCTTTACCTTTAAGGGCTGAATCATCAGATATACAGATTAAAAACAAAGGAATTCTTTACCCTATCTGACGATTCAGCATTAATGTTATCAAAGGCGCTTGATTCAAATTTTCAGTCCTGCCCAATTGACAAGACAACCGATATCCAAGGGTTTTACCAATAACAGTTGCCTCATCTCCCACCTTACACGCACCGATTATCATCTGAAACTTGTTTCACACAATAATATTGCTGCGTGTATGGCCACCATAAGTGTTTATGGCTGTATCATGCCTGTAATAATGCAGTAGTATGTGCCATAAGCCAATAGGGCTGCCTGGGTCAGTATTTTGACCATAAGAGGCACAAAAGTATTGTATGGTTCAAACATATGCTGAATATGTTTTCAGTCCTTTATTCTAATGACAAAAATTGTCTTGTTTAAATAAGGAGGGGCTTGTGTAGGTATCGGACCCCTTATCCGGAAATCCGTTATCCAGAAAGCTCCGAATTACGGAAAGCCTGTCTCCCATAGACTCCATTTTAATCAAATAATTTAGAAATTTAAAACTGATTCCCTTTTTCTCTGTAATAAAACAGTGCCTTGTAATTGATTCCAACTAAGATATAAATAATCCTGATTGGAGGCAAAACAATCCTGTTGGGGTTATTTAATATTTTATTGATTTTTTAGCAGACTTAAGGTATTGAGATCCAAATTACGGAAAAAACCCTTATCCAAAATACCCTTGGTCCCAAGCATTCTGGATAACGGGTCCTATACCTGTACTTACTTTATCCTGCCACAGACTCCTTCTGATTCAGAGCACAAGTCTATGATAGAATTTTTCACCATGGTATTATTATGGTATTACAGTATTATATATACTGTAGGAATGTTTTGGGGGTTTTTTGAAAGGGGGAAGTTATTGATGCTCATAGTCACTAGAGCAATGCCACTTTTGGTTTCAATGCACAATACAGAATCTATTAAATAAATGATGGGTTTTGTTAAAAATATTTAGGTAGATACTACAGCTACAATAAAATATGACACTGGAAGTGTAAGCTACTCACTAACTGAAACCATTTCTGTTTTCTATACATTGTCATAGTTTCTATGTGTTTGTCCCTCACAGGACTGAAGCACAGTTTGCATGGGAGGCTGCTGATGTATGAGATAAACAAGCCGTTCCCTCCCTGGGCTCTCTGTGCAGTTTCCAGTTTCGTTTCTTACTGAGTAATAGCGCCGACTGCCTTTCACTTTCCTGCCTTCCCATCCCTGCTTTATCACTGTTCTGCCTTCATAGAAACACAAACACTTGGTTCCTCATCCTGGAAAAAATAAAGCAATAGCATTTAAGTAAGCAAATAATGCATTCTGGCAGGTTCTAAAGTCCCTATGTGCAATGAGTACGTCATTCCTGTGCCAAGAGATTTGTTAATGACACAAGCTCTCTGGTAGCCTTAAAAATGTGTGCAGGTATAGGATCCTTTACCCAGAAACCCATTATGCAGAAAGCTCTGAATTAAAACAAGGCCATCTCCCATTTTAAGCAAATAATTTAAGCATTATTTCCCTTTTCTCTGTATTAATAAAACAGTACCTTGTACTTGATCCCAACTAAGATATAATTTATCCTTCTCGGAGCCAAAAAAATCCTTTCAGGTTTATTTAATGTTTAAATTATTTTTAGTAGAGTTTAATAGAGATCCAAATCACGGAAAGATCCCTTATCTGGAAAACCCCAGGCCCCAAGCATTATGAATAACAGGTCCCATACCTGTACATTGTATGCCTTAGGGCTGTGACACACAGGGAGACTAGTCGCTCGCGACAAATCTCCCTTATCGTGGGCCATCCCACCGGCGTTTTACATACTTGCAGGTGGGATGGTATTTCAGGGATATTAGTCGCCCGCGACAAGGGAGATCAAAATGATAAAAGTCACAGCGCTACTAAGTAATAACCTACGCAAATTTGAGAAGGTGTGAAATATTTGGCTTTTTAGACAGGTGATACTCTTTGACATGGCTAAGCTGACTTGACTAAGCTCAACCGCACTATTTATTCCTGTCACATCCACACCCCCCTTACCTTCCCCTACCTTCCCATATGACTGCAGTGTCTTAAAATGTACACTTTATTTTCACATGACAAACAATGGCTTCTGTACATTGCTATTATGCATTATTTTGCTTTACATGTTGTGTTTGTTGTGCAAACTGAGAAACAAAATGAGGAGCTAACTCTATGCCACTGCACCCACTTTCATTCTTTCTTACAGAATTGTTCTATACTTGTTACTAGAAGAAAAATACCAGTAATGTGTAGGTGTATATTTAAACAGGCTATGAGGAAATGTAATTCTAGGTAACTGGTGCCACATATACTGTATCTATGTTCTTTTAGGGCTACAACACACAGGGTGTTTTACTAGATATTATGTTGAGGTACCTATATATATAAAATACACACCAGCCAACACTCTAGTTATACTGTAGAGCTACCTGGGTTATCTCTAGTTATAGAACTACCAGGGTGGTTATCTTGAATTATTTTTATATAGTTTCTCCCCCTATCACTTTTGTGCAGGGGCACAAATTGTCTTGTGTAGAGACGAGACATTAGGGGTTGTTTACTTTTATCCTGGGGAGCAAGCATTAGAGCACTAAAGGGCACTAGAGTGCCCCACATAATTCTCATCTAACAAGCAACTGCATCTTGGGAATGTTGCTGTCTGTGCAGGTTGTAGCCTGTGTCCCCTGCCTCCCTAACTTATGCATGAAAACTGTCTACTTGCCTCCCTCCACCCACCCCTTTTGAATGGAGTGCTGCCTAATGTGGGCAGTGCTTTAATGTGCCAAATGCTACTATGGTGGCCCCCAGGCACCCCCAATGTATTTGCTCAAAGGCCATCTTTGTATCTAAAGCAGATGTCACATGGGGCGGATTCTTGCCAGGAACAAGCCCCTTTGGTGACATTAGCCTCCTACCTTGCCTGCACCCAGGAGCATTGTCTCCACCTGTGGCGGATATCGACAAAAAAATGGGAGAGTTCGTAATTTAGAACCAACATCTGCCATGTGTGCCTGCACCCAGGTGGAGACAATGCTCCTAGGTTCAGCCAAGCTAGGAGGCTGATTCTTGGAAAGCCTTTTTCCGCAGGCAGAGAATAAGCCCCATATAGCATCAGCCTAAGGATAGCAGCAGAAAAGATACCTCCAATTTTTCCTCTACCTGAATTATATTTTCTGGTACTATCTGGTTCTTGCCAGTGAACCCCATCTGGTTGTTGTACTAAAAGACGTAGTAAATCATATCATCTGTTTTCATACAGCGTAATATACACATTAAATAATGAAATACTGTAGGTCTCAAATTGGGCAGACATTCGGGGCTGTATCTCTATATATATATATAGGTTTATGCTTGTATGTCACTGTATTTTCTTTAATGTCATTGTTATTGGCGAATGATCTGACCAATCAATACAGTAAGTCCATTTATTTTTGTAGAAATTGCTTGTCAGTTATAATCAAGCCTCTCCTAAAATATGTTTTAGGAGAATTTGAAAAGAATGTGTAATCCCTCTCTGCTGTTGTTTGATGTTAAATATACTGATTTGTACCTTGCTGTATATGTTTGTGTATAGAGCAGGACCTGGAATTAGAATGATCAGATATAATTAGTAAATTCTTTTTAGCTCTAGTTGTTTCAATTTTGTACTTGCAAAAGAGATTTGCCCCTTATTAGGTACATACAAACTGGCTACAGTGTAATACCATCGGTCGCACGAAAGATCATACAATCAGCCACAAACTGTTCAGGGCTGAAACGGCAGATAATGAGGTAGAAACAATCGGATTTCTACCTCCTTCTGCAGATTCAGCGCTGAAGGCAGATTTTGGTCAGGCGCCTTCTATGGCGCCCGATCAAAATCAAAATCGCCCGATCGGCGAGTCGACCGATATCAGCAGCTTCTTGCGACTTTCCATACACGCACCGAATATTGTACGAAACGAGGTTTCGTACGATATTATCGGTGCGTGTATGGCCAGCTTTACCCTGATGTCAGATACAAGTTGCAGCAGTTTAAACTTGTTATTTTTCCTAATTAGTATAGTTTTACCATTTTCTTATTCTTTGTCCCAAAAATGAAAGACATAAAGGAATTCTTAGTAATTAGCCTGGATTCATTTACTTCTCTTATGTGTGTTGTTTTTATAATGTTATTGTTATTATTTGTAGTTTTTTTTGCATGAATATGTTTTTTGAAAGTGATATTTAAACCCTTTACCTTATCAGTTACGTTAATACTCTACTGCTCTGATATTATCTTCAGTGAGTACACAACTTTTCTGATAACCAACTTACCTATAAATAGACTTTGATAGATAATTGAAACCTTTGATACCACGTATTACTGCAATAACAGGATAAAAATAACAACCCTGGTAACTAGTAGTATCAGGAGACTATAGGACTAGCCCAGTATCACTAGTACTCACCCAGTATTAGCAAGATTAATATCTCTTAAAGTCTCATTTCTTGTTTTGAGAAATCTACCTCAGCATTTATTATTTTTATTTCAAACAGAGATCTAATATTGTTGTTTCAATGGATGTCATACTAACTCTAGCTTCCATGCGGAATTCCTGGTACCAATATTACATCTGTTTGTTTGAGTATATTGCTTATCTTATTTTTAGTTTATTCCTTTAGATGTTATTGAGAGGGCACTTTTTTATTCTGCACTGGTGATTGTTATGGTGAGGCCTCCTCTGTTGGGAGTATCCCCCCATTGCTGTAAGGCGTTCCAGGTTTCTGCTGGGGAGTTCTGTATTACCACTGAGCCATTCTTGGCTGTTATTATCCTGAAAACCCCCTTTATACATAATTTTATTTTGCCTTAGATCCTCAGTCCCTTTGCTATGTTTTAAAATTTGTTATTTATAGTGGTTGCTAATGATATTACTAGGGACACAGGAACCTGGAAATTAGTTTTGAGCAGTCTTACTTACTGCAGTCATAGGCGGATTTTCCATAAGGCTAGGGGAGGCTAAGCCTCCCCAAACCTGCTTGGCACATTAAAAAAAACAAAACAAAAAAAAAACCTTACTCCGTTTCTGCACTGTCCTGGAAAGCTGTTCTTGCAAGCCCGTTTTGCTGTGCTCTGATTGGATCTTTCTTCTTGTGGATTCTCCAATCAGAGCACAGCTTTCTTGACAGACCAAAATTGACCAATCAGAGCACAGATGCACACAGGGATCGGGAGATTTTGCAAAAAGAATCTGCAGAAGAATCTGCAGCTGTAACTTTACCTAAGAACCAACTCTCAACTTTTGCTGCAGTTTTCATCCCACAGGCACTATACACAGGTACTATACACAGGTACTATACCCAGGCACTATACCCAGGTACTATACCCAGGCACTATACACGGGTACTATACACAGGCACTATACCCAGGTACTATACACAGGCACTATACCCAGGTACTATACACAGGCACTATACACAGGTACTATACACAGGTACTATACACAGGTACTATACACAGGCACTATACACAGGCACTATACACAGGCACTATACACAGGCACTATACACAGGCACTATACACAGGTACTATACACAGGTACTATACCCGGGTACTATACACAGGTACTATACACAGGTACTATACACAGGTACTATACACAGGCACTATACACAGGTACTATACAGTTCTAAAGAATCACTAGCTGACATTAAATTGTTTTTTGCCTGACCTGACATCTATAATAATTTATAATCTATCCCCTACCCTAACAGATGGAGGGTAAGTTAACTCTTTCCCTCTGAAAAAGCTCATTGTGTGTTTGTATATTTGTTGTTGTTTTTTGCACTTACTATTTTTTTTTTTTTGTCATTGTTTTGTTCATTTATAGTAAGTTACAGTGGAGCCAATGTTGTGTATCAGTGCCAGTGTTATAGTGCCAGGGCCTGAATATCTGCCATCAGTAGCCACTGCTTCACTGTATATAATGTGCTGGGTTTGTAAATACGGACTGCGTCTCACTGTATATAATGGGGAGTCAGTACCCACTGCCTTTCTTGCTATAAAACTAACATAAACACATCTAAAGGGGTGGTTTACTTTTAAGTTAACCTTTAGTATGTTATGAAATGGCCTATTCCTAGCAACTTTGCAATTGGTCTTCCTAATTAATTTTTTTGAATAATTTGCCTCTGTTCTGCCTCTTTCCAGATTTCAAATGGGGGCCAAAAATATTGCTCTGTGAGGCTACAATTTTATTATTATTATAATTTTGTATTACTTATTTTTCCAAGTAGGCCCCTTAACTATTCATATTCCCATCTCTTGTTTAAACCACTACCCAGTTGCTAGGGTAAATAAGACCCTAGCAACCAGATAGCTGCTGAAATACCAAATGGAGACCTGCTGAACAAAAAGCTAAATAACTGAAAAACCATTAAAAATAAAAGTGAATTCGAACTAGCCCTTGAAGCTAACTGATCACAAACACAAATGTTTGCAGATCCCCTCACAGAAGTGCACGTATGAATACTTTTACATCCTAAACATTTTAGGGTAAAAAAAAGCACCCCCCGCACTTTTGTACAGTATCCCTGGGAGTCAGTGGGAACGGCAAGAGGTAGTTGGGAGGTTAATTTTTTACACGAGCAGCAAATCCACTAAGTGTCACATTAGCTGTAGGTCAGTCTGTGTATGGGCCATCTTTAGCCTCCCCAAACAAAAAAGTCACCCTCCGCCTATGGCAGTGATCATTACATATCTTTTTGGCACAAGGCTCATATGGAATCATGTATATATTTTGGCAATTCATGTGTTGTCCTAATATCAGGAACTGCCCTTACTCAAATATTATTCCTGTGGGCGCTATCTTCTAAATCTGCTATCTAAGTGATTAGGTGTTACCTCTTTCTCTAGTTGGTTACGTGTATCTATAAATTTGTTGTGAGCATCTGCAAATGTACCATTCCTGGTTTCTGAGTTGCTCACTTGCCCTTGGGATTTTCTGGAACAAGTCTCTGCTGGTAGCAAATTATTTTCTGTGGTAAGACTTGTTTTCTTTTATGGCCGATGCTGTATAGTTGTTATTATCATTGTCAGTCACTCTGTGTACAGTCAGTAGGCACTACAGAGTTCTGCTGTTTACTCTGCCATTGCTTGGCTCTCTCGCCTTTAATTAATGCATTTATACATTTCTCTTTTTATTTTCACTTTTTAGTAAAATTGTATCATTTTAAGCCTAAAATAATTAATGGCAATGTAATTAAATATTCTATGAATATTATGAGATACAGGATCACTAAATAACAATAAATTCTTCAGCAGGATTAAAATAAATCTATGGAGAGAAACTTGTGCTGCTCTGGTACATGACGAAACTGTATGGGGGGGACCAGCAATTTTTATTGTTTCCCCAGAATAGAGTGATCTGCTTTCTGCTACTGACTTACATGAGTTGGTGTTGTCATTAAGTGTAATTTTTATGGATGAATTTATCTTTTACAATACCCAAGCCAAGGTCAGAGTGACATGGGAGCCCATAGCAGTAGAGGAAGACTAAGCCCCCAGTCTGGGGAGGAAAGGGGGTTAAATAAAGAAGCCTTTGACTATTGGTGAAATACTTAAGCTAATGTTAGATGTCACACGACATGATGTGTTCCACCTGCATTCAGCACTTGGATGCCCCTGTGTCAGTACAGGTATGGGATCCATTATCCGGAAACCCATTAACCAGAAAGTTCCAAAATACGGAAAGGCCATCTCCCATAGACTCCATTACAAGAAAATAATTATAATTTTAAAAAATAATTTCCTTTTTCTCTGTAATAATAAAACGGTATCTTGTAATTGATCCCAACTAAGATATAATTAATCCTTATTGGAGGCAAAACGATCCTATTGGGTTTTATATAATTGTTAAATGACGTTTTAGTAGACTTAAGGTGTGGAGATCCAAATTATGGAAAGATCCCTTATCCGGAAAACCCCAGGTCCCAAGCATTCTGGAAAACAGGTCCCATACCTGTACAAGCTCATAGAATGCAGGAGAAATCCACCTCAGGAGAACACAGGGTGAAATGCTCATGTGTATGAACTGCAGTTTAGCAACAGGTAAAAGGCAGAAGGTTGGTCACCTCCAATCTACAAAACAACAATTACTAACAAAAACAATTGTTTTACAGTGTAATTTGCCCTTTGTATTTGTATCTACATCCCACCAACTGCTTTATATGCCACAGCACCCAACGCCTGTATATGCCTAGGTGCCGGACAGTGTTCTCAGGCCCGGATTTGTGGAGAGGCCACAAAGGCCCGGGCCTAGGGTGGCAGAAACCTGGGGGCGGCATGCCGCCCCGCCGCACTAAAATCTTTTAAAATTTTTGTTCACATACGGAGCAATGGGGACTTCTCCCCACTGCTCCATATGCAACTTTGGCCGACCGCGCATGCGTGCACGCAACCCTACACCCCCCGCGCTCTTCGCGCATGCTCTTCACACGCATTGCGCATGCGCACTCGGGGGGAGGGGGGCGTGCGACTGGGGGCGGTCTAGGGGCGGCCGGTTTAGAAATCCGGCCCTGAGTGTTCTCTTAAATCAGCTTGCTCTAAACACACAAACAAACACATGACAGGACGACATATCACATTTTTATTACAGTAGTTTGTATAGGTCCAATAGAAGCTTATACAAACCCTTCAGCTCTATAAGAAAACTAAAAGAAAGATTTATCTGACTTCGGTAAATGTTGTTTAGAAATTTCCAAGAGGAACTTTCTTTTCGATTCTATTTCATAATAGAAAAAAGGGATTCTCTTTGCTGGTTGACAATGCTGCTTGTAATGAGCCCCAGTCTTTGTTTCTCCTTCTTTGCCATAAGGAACTAATGGGTCAAAAAGTGGCACACTCTAGAAATGATGGGAGAGTGGGTCAGAAAGCCTAGATTCACAGAGTTATATTGTAATTCTTTTTGTGTTCTAAAACTCAGAGAGGCCCCGTGATAGCATTGTTTGCTTATAAGGGACTCGTGGGAGCCAAGGATTGGACCTTTGGGATACACAGCTGTGGAAATCTGCTGGAAACATTCGAAACACCATGAGGTAACTATATTTGCCAGTAAATGTACCATTCCCACTTATTAAAAAATATGGTGCTGTCAGATTTACCAAATTCTATTCTGCTCTGAAATGATACAAGGTTTTCTAATCCATAATCCCCATTAATTAGCATTGTGTTAAATGGAGGAATCAAGATTCATTTGGGTGTTAGAGCCCAGTACTGCAAATAGATAGGGCACAGGTGCACAATGTACTACATTTAAAGGGGTTTTTCACCTTGAAATTAATTTTTAATATGATATAGAGCAGCGGTTCTCAACCTGTGGGTCACGACCCCTTTGGGGTTTGCCTAAGACCATCGGAAAACACATATTTCCGATGGTCTTAGGAATCATTTTATGGTTGGGGGTCATCACAACATAAGAAGGTCGCGGCATTAGGAAGATTGAGAACCGCTGATCTAGAGAGTGCTACAATTTGCAATTAATCTTCAGGGGCCCCCTTGCCCCTCCATGTTTTTTGTTTCAGAGGGGGCCAAGAGGGGGCGCTCTATTCCAATTCCACAGTTTTGAATTTCAGCAGCTTTCTGGTTGCTAGGGTCCAATTTAACCTAGCAACCAGGCAGTGATTTGAATGGGAGACAGGAATATAAATAGAGGAGGGCCTAAATAGCAAGACAAGTAATAAAACGTTATAATAACAATAACATTGTAGCCTAACAGAGCAATATTTTTTTGCGCTGCAGGGTCAGTGACCCCCATGTAAAAGCTGGAAAGATTTAGAATAGGAAGGCAAATAATTAAAAAACTATAAAAAAGTTGATAATAATAGGTTGTTCTATAACATATTAAAAGTTAACCTGCAACTTTTTGCACTAGCACAGCTATACAAAGCAGCAATCAGCAATTACTTTTGATCAGTCTACTACAAGTTAGAAAATTATAGCAAAGGTTTTATTGGTTGCCATGAGTAACTGCACAAGTGACATTTAGCCCCTGTATTAGCAAATTAGAATTTAGAGCTCACCACTGAAAAACTCACAAACGTTTGATTCATTAATATGGGATTTTTAGAAGCCTGTTTATTGATGGGGGAAAGATTTTACCATTTGATAAATATGTTTTTAAAAATCCCATCTTCCCACCTTCTAAAAATGCCATAAGAATGAATAGGAAGTAAGCTCTAAACTCAACATTGTGAGAAATCTGCCTTTAATTGTCTCTTACATGACCAGCTGCAATCTTTGTAGCTATTATTACTGTACCCAGAAAATGTCCATGATAATATACAATATATAATACATGATTATTATGTTTAGATTGCTATAATCCTTTTCTACATGATATCTGACATGGTTATTATTTATTCAGACTGCACTCCAGTATATTCAGGGTGCCAGGGTCATGCAAACCTGGAAAGCTTGTACAGTAGTAGTGGGTGAGACTGTGAAACCTAATACAGAATTGTAGGGGTAACAAAGATACACCTTGGCATGGGTGGCACTAAGAATATAAAATAATTAATTACTTAACCATAAAATATAAATAAATGTAAACACTTTTTACATGAATAAATAATAAAAGGAGATCTAATACAACAATGTACATATATATTGGATTTATAATCCGTATGGGTGACACTATTTTCCTAAAGTATCCCCTTGGATGGGAAACAGCTCTCATGTAGCAGGCACTAAGCAAAATATTTACACTATATAACAATTTTTGTGGGATATTATTAAATATTATACATGCTACCCATCAACTGTAAAGTTTCTGTACTTTGTTATAAAATTGCTTATTATATATGAAAGAATACACACACTATTTTTACATAAAACAACTGACAAACAATTTACATATAACAATTGAATATTATTTTTCCAGTGACGTAGTAGAAAATTCGTTACAGAACCATCTGCTTAAACTGGAATGCCATTTCACATGGACTTTTTTCAAAGAAGAGTTTGATATTGACAATATAGAAGAAAGGCTTCATGATCAAATAGCATTTTTACCTTCTACACACAGACATAGGCTTCATAATTTATTGGCCTATACAAGTTATTTGAAAGGAGACAACCAAGAAGCAATCAGACAGCTTCAGAAAGCAGAAGAGCTCCTGCAAGGAACACAGACTGCTCATCTGGATATCAAAAGAGCCGTGACCTACAGTAATTATGCCTGGCTGTACTACCATTCCAACCAGTTCAGCAAAGCTCAGTCTTACATAGAAAGGGTGGAAGCCATTTGCAAGAAATTTGAGTCTTCTCCAGAACATGATATTCTTCTCACTGAGAGATATGGAGAACAGGCCTGGGCTTTGTTAACATTATATGGGAAGTACTGTGAAAGAGCTAAAGAGTGTTTTGAGAAAGCGCTAGTGCTAGATCCTGACAATCCTGAGCTCAACTCAGGATATGCCATAGTGATGTATCGCTTAGAAAGTCAAGATTTAATACTTTATGAGACGAGTAAATATAAATCTATAGAGTTTTTGAAACGTGCTGTGACATTAAATGAAAATGATACTGTGATTAAGGCTCTTCTTTCCCTGAGATATCAAAGTTTGGGTCAAGCTGAGGAGGGAGGAAAGATTATGGAGGAGGCTCTCAGACAAACTCCAGACTCCCCATATTTACTTCGATATGCTGCCAAATTTTACAGAAATGAAGGAAAGATTGATGTTGCTATTACCATTCTGAAAAAAGCTCTAAACCAAACTCCCGCTTCAGGTTCTCTTCACCACCAGATTGGGATTTGTTACAGAGAAAAGATGAAATCGTTAATGAAATCTGCCAGGAATGCCTATACACGGAACACAGAGGAGGCAATTTTTCATTTTGAAAAAGCTGTTGAACATAAACAATTTTTTGTTGAGGCATATATTGATTTGGCCAGGATGTATGGCAGAGCAAATCAATTTGATAAAGCAGAAGATACTTTTCAAAAAGTGCTAAGTCTGAGAAATCTAACCTGGGAAGACAAACAAGAGATTCACTTTGGTTATGCGCTTTTTCAGCAACAAGCAGCTAGATCTGAATCTGAAGCCATAAGGCATTACAAGGAAGTAATAAGGATACCGAATAAAACAAAGTTTAGAGCTTTTTCTAATAATAATTTAAAACAGTTGGCTGAACAAAACATAAAAAAAACCCCATCAGATCCAACTGGATTTAGACTATTAGGGTTCATTCACCAGCTGGATGCAATTGATTACTATGAGAAATCAGTGGAACTTGATCCAGACAATAAGGACATTTTAAGTGCACTGAGTTGCATGAAATGCAGTTTGAGTAAAGCCTGAAGCTAAAAACATATTTTGAATATCCCCCAGACCATGTTGTGTAGTATGAATGTACTGTAAATAACAGATTTATTTAGCAGAAGTAATATAATATGCAGAAAGCTTGTCACCACATCTTTTTAGTCAGTTTGTGATTTCCTTATGTGATATGTATGTAAGCGTAAGGATTAGGTGTTAAAAAATAGTTTAGGTGTATATTAAAACAGGTAACCAGTAAATGCTAATTGGGGGCTGAGGGGGTTACAAGAACTGGTGTAACGGAGACTATTACAGATACAGAAAGACTAAAATAAAAGGCCATACTGTAAGGTGTCATGGTGTAAAACCAGTATAACTGTAGTTATATAACTTTACATATGATGATGTTAGACAGGTGGAAAGAAGCAGTTTTCTTTTGCAGATTACATTACATGTATGGAAATATTCTGTATGTTTGTATTCCCCTTTTTTGCTGTCAAATAATCTGACGAGACTTTCCTGTTAAAGGAACAGTAACACCAAAAAATGAAAGAGCTTTAAAGTAATAAAAATATAATGCACTGTTGCCCTGCACTGGTAAAACTGGTGTGTTTGCTACAGTAACTCTACTATAATTTATATAATAAGCTGCTGTGTAGCCACGGGGGCAGCCATTCAAGCTGGAAAAAAGGAGAAAAGGCACAGGTTACATAGCAGATAACAGATAAGTTCTGTAGAATACAATAGTGTTTTATCTGTTATCTGCTATGTGCCTGTGCCTTTTCTCCTTTGAATGGCTGCCTCCATGGCTACATAGCAGCTTATTTATATAAATTATAGTAGTCTTTCTGAAGTAAACACACAACTTTTACCAGTGCAGGGCAGCAGCACATTATATTTTAGTTACTTTTATACACTTTCATTTTTTGGTGTTACTGTTCCTTTAAGAACTTAGATAGAATTTTACAAATATCATCATATATAACTAGCCCCTGATTGGGCACAAACAAGTTGCTGATTAATGAAAGAATTAATTAATATAAGCAATCTATTTATCGCATATTAAATACAGAATGTTATTAGCACAGCATTATAAATGATTTATGAAGAAGATATCAGATTTGATTATGAACTATCACTATGTATTTATCCATTTGTTTAAATCACTGTAATTCTAATTGCTGGAAGATTTTACCTCAATAATTGTAATAAAGGCTTATAAAAATGTAAACCAGTTTAAGAAAATCAACTAGCTTAAATGTGTGGTAGCCCAGAGTGACGTGCAGTAGTGATGTGTGGATCGGTCCACTTTACGTTGCAGACAAATTTGCAAAATGTGGAAACAAATTTACGTAACACATTAAAGTCAGTGGGTGTTTTTTTCTCACTCCAAATGCAGTGAAGTGAATGGGCATTTATCCTGCGTTTTTTTGCAGCGAAAATATTTGTGGCAGTTTTTTGTTCTGGTTCCAGAAAAAAAATTCCAATTTTGCTGAAAACTCATGCCTACATGCCATCCCATCAGCAAGAAAGTAAATCGCAGGTGGGATGGCATACGCATCACTTCGGTTTCCCAAAGTCCCCCAAAGTTTCCTTGAGAGGCAACTTCAGTAAAACGAAGTGACGCATATGCAATCCTACCGGCGATTTACACTCTTGCTGGAGGAATGGCATGTCAGGGAGAGTAGTCACCTGCGGTAATGCAGATATATCACGGGCGACTAATCTCCACGTGTGCCACTGCCCTTAAAATCATGTCACTTTACCGTTCTGGACAACTGAACATGAATTTTTCCTGTTTCTTTTTTTGAAATTTTTAATTCTTCGTAGGGTTCAGATTTAATTCAGTATTGATTTATATATATACACATGTCTGGCTACCATACGGTCATGCAGAGACTAGGGAACACCAGTCACCATGCAAGGTGGGCTACTGTATTACTTTATGCATCCATCGCCTATTTAACACCTATGCAAATCAGCTCCATTGTTTTATAAAACATGCTGCATTTTACTATTGTATTCTGTAAAGCAGTGATCCCCAACCAGTAGCTCGTGAGCGACATGTTACTCACCAACCCCTCTGATGTTGCTCCCAGTGGCCTCAAAGCAGGTTTTCACTTTTGAATTTCTGATTTGAAGACAAGATTCGGAAGAATAAAGACCATGGGTACTGTCAAGCAGAGCCTCCTGTAGTCTGCCAGTCATAATTGGGCTATCAAATAACCAATCACAACCCTTATTTGTCACCCCCTAGGAAATGTTTTCATGCTTGTGTTGCTCCCCAACACTTTTTACATTTAAATGTTACTCACGGGTAAAAAAAAAGTTGGGGATCTTTACAGACAGTTAATGACTTCTCTGTCTCCCCCAAGTGGAAGAGTAAAATCATTTTGACATAATTTATTGCTCACAATCGATAGTTCTAGTATCCCCCACTTCAGCCACTCTGTTTTTATGTTTAATTTTTTTAGGCTACCTGTATTTCTCCCCAATAAAATGCACTCACTCATTGTGTCCTAGCAACCCACCATCTTGGAAGAAGGAACTTCCGCAGCTCCAGCTGTGCCATTTCTATCTATGAAGGAACTGTGCATGCTAGCCGCACTCTTTTACAAAGCAGCCTCTGTCCAAATGTATATCAGTTTGTGGCAAATGTACCCAAAGGTGACAAATAACTTGCTTCAGGTTTTCAGATGGCTATTTTGAAGCTTTTATTGACTTGCATGAGATTTTTACGGACATTTTAATCAAAGGGTAAGACTTTAATAACTATATCTGGCAAAATGTCGTAATAAAGTTAGTGATGGTGAAAATACAAAAAAGAGGAGATCAGTCAATGCACATGACCTGCACCATGTTCAGTTAGTAATCCCACATTAAATTAAACCTCATACGGTGGCCCTAAATATTGTAATGCAAAGGACCACAATAAAGATCCCGATATGCCCACCTATGGTGGGATTAGGGCCAAACAATCAAATTAAATCAACGGGTATTTGGGCCATCAGACCAAGGACCACATCAACGAGCTGACTCTGACTGGGGAATCAAACCTGCCCAATTGAGATCTAGCAAATTTTAGGCCAGATATTGCTTGGGAAGGCCTGTCAGGGGTGCCAGTAAACAGGCAGATAAGATGTTGAATTGATTCAAAATAAGCAGCTGAAATCTGACCTTAAGGCTTTACCACCCAGCCACCCCATGTGGTTGTCCCAAGCTGGTGTCTTTTTTTTGTAAGACCTGATGAAGTCTTATTTTGATACAAAAATATTTAACTGTCATCTTGTCTGTATTGATAAGACCCTCTGTCTCTCTACAGATTTACTTTTGAAGTTTCTAATATGTACCTTTTACCCATGAAAGAGCTGTGTGGCACTCCCATTATACTATAATCAGCAGTATCTAGAGCTTTAGAAAGCACTGAATAGTACGGATAGCCACAATAGCCTGAGGTGTAAGGCTTTGGCCTAGTAAACACGTGTAACTAAACTGACCATATCTTTTTCAGGTGTACATCCCTGAGCTGTATAACCTGTCAGCTAATAATAATGGTTTGGAACATTATTCTTATCATTGCCAAACAAAAGCCTTTTTGTAGGCTTCCCACTACAGCAAATAAAATGGCAACTAATGCAGTGATAAAAAAGATGTCAAGGGATAACTTTGACTGTTGTCCTTATTTCTAAGGGTCCTTACACACACATCTTTCTTATTGCATTTCTGTGCTTAGGAATATTTTATGTGTTCCACTGACAGAATAGGAGTTAACCAATCCCATTCTTCTGGGAACCTATGGGAATCTAGCCATCATGGTTTATATGCATGACAAATATAACTGTAGTTTCTGGCACTAGCACAAACATTGCTGATAATTCATTTGTGCAACTATGTAGCTCTACATTCTTTATAATGATGCTCAGGTTAATAACAACAACCACAAAACACTAATCTACATGTATGGGATCTATTATCCAGAAGGCTTGACATCTGGGGGCACCATTCCTAAAATTTACTAAAACATTTAAATATTTTTACAAAATTATTTCCTTTTAATACAGAAAGTTACTGCCTGTTAGAGAGAAAAAGCAAATCCATAATAAATTAAGAATAGACTCTATCAGAATTGCCCATGCTATATTTCAGAGGTTTCTGGATTAGGGGTTTCTACATAACAGATTCCTGTATTGTAACTTATATACTGGATGCTGAACTCAGAATCACCTTTTGTAAAATTCAGTTAAATTTAAAGAAGAATGTCTCAAGCAAGGCCATCAGTGCCTAATACATGCCAATTTGTGCTTTCTTGAATTATGCAAAAAAACACAAATTTTGCGTGGGGATCCCCTTTAAGCTCTGGAGTTGCCTTCATTTAATTTGTATCAAGGCCTGACAAGTCATCTTTATTATCTGTTTAATTCAGAAAATACACAGTAAGGGTGGAAGGCGGAGCTGTTAGAGCGGTGGCTGCTGTCCATAAACTGTCCTCCCTTAAATACGTGTAGCAAACGCAGCAATAGGTATCCAAGGACATCACAGAACTGTTAGTGCTCAATCTCATGAGCTGAATGCCACTTGTCCATCTAAGACAGTGGTTCCCAACCTTCCTAATGCCGCAACCCTTTAATACAGTTCCTCATGTTGTGGTGACCCCCAACCATAAAATTATTCCTAAGACCATCGGAAATATGTGTTTTCCGATGGTCTTAGGCAACCCCTGTGAAAGGGTTGTTCGACCCCCAAAGGGGTCCCAACCCACAGGTTAAGAACCGCTGCTCTAAGATGTTGGACACCAGTTGTCACAGGTCACACTAGTAAGCACAGAGGACTTACCCAGAGAAATCAGGTTACCAACTAAGAGGAGCCATGCACCACCAACCACATTATTGAGAAAGAGCCATCTGTAAAGCCTTTCAACGTCCAGTCATGGAGAGGTTTCCCGTGTTGAGTCAAATTAAGTCAAAGACTCCACTCCTGGTGGTGCCCATCCATCAATCCCTTTAAGTTTCAGCTTTGCAACCACCCACACCAGAACCCAAGGCATGAGTTGCATGGACGTCAAGGGAGTAACGCTGCTGGATCATTGTTGGGCATCATTTTTTGTCAGAACTGCAACAGCATCTGACAATCTTGAAACACCTCGGGGACAAGTTACAGCACCTACAACAGCTCCCCTAGGAAGGCAGAGAAAGTCTCAGAGTCTTGCCAGGAGGAGGAAGCCAAGACTCAGTATCACAGGCAAAACAATGTGCTCAACCAGGCCACAGGAGAGGAGCAAAAGCAACGAAGAGCAGCCACACACCACAAACCAAAGCACCTGCACATAGTGGAAAAGGCAGCACAGGGCAAACTGCCCTGGGTATGGGTGTTCATACCCAACTTCCCCTTACTAGCACCTGAATACAACTTCCTGTTTTCCCCCAGTAGTCCTGGAAGTATCGGGGGGGGGTGACCGGTGTGCCCATACCCAGCTTCCCCTCACTAGCGCCTGGATACAACATCCTGTTCTCCACCTGTAGTCCTGGAAGTATTGGGGGGGGGGGGGGTTACCTGGGTGCCCATACCCAGCCTCCTCTCACTAGTGCCTGGATACAACTTCCTGTTCTCCGCCTGTAGTCCTGGAAGTATCGGGGGGGGGTGATCTGGGTGCCCATACCTAGCTTCCCCTTACTAGCGCCTGGATACAACTTCCTGTTCTCTGCCTGTAGTCCTGGAAGTATCGGGGGGGGGGCGTGACCTGGGTGCCCATACCCAGCTTCCCCTTACTAGCACCTGGATACAACTTCCTGTTCTCCGCCTGTAGTCCTGAAAGTATCGGGGGGGTGACCTGGGTGCCCATACCCAGCTTCCCCTCACTAGTGCCTGGATACAACTTTCTGTTCTCCGCCTGTAGTCCTGGAAGTATCGGGGGGATGATCTGGGTGCCCATACCCAGCTTCCCCTCACTAGCGCCTGGATACAACTTCCTGTTCTTCCCCTGTAGTCCTGGAAGTATCGGGGGGGGTGACCTGGGTGCTCATACCCAGCTTCCCCTCACTAGTGCCTGGATACAACTTCCTGTTCTCCGCCTGTAGTCCTGGAAGTATCGGGGGGATGATCTGGGTGCCCATACCCAGCTTTCCCACACTAGCGCCTGGATACAACTTCCTGTTCTTCCCCTGTAGTCCTGGAAGTATCGGGGGGGTGACCTGGGTGCTCATACCGAGCTTCCCCTTACTAGCGCCTGGATACAACTTCCTGTTCTCCGCCTGTAGTCCTGGAAGTATCGGGGGGGGGGGGGCGTGACCTGGGTGCCCATACCCAGCTTCCCCTTACTAGCACCTGGATACAACTTCCTGTTCTCCGCCTGTAGTCCTGAAAGTATCGGGGGGGTGACCTGGGTGCCCATACCCAGCTTCCCCTCACTAGCGCCTGGATACAACTTCCTGTTCTCCCCCTGTAGTCCTGGAAGTATCAGGGGGGTGACCTTATTGTCCATACCCAGCTTTCCTTCCTAAATTGCCTTGCCCTCCTGTGGTCAAATTGTGGAAGTGCACCCTCCTGCTGCCAAAATACTAAAAGCTCAGCAGCGGGAGCTGCATTGTCCCTGCTGCAGCGCCACTTCCCTTTTTCTGTTATTTTTTTTTTATATAAGTTGTTAGTTATTTATATTACCCCCAGGGTAACCTTTGTGACCCAGTACGGTGCCCATAGTAAACAGATAGCAATGAGTCTGCGTAAACATTGGCATATCCTACGAGGTGCCTATCCACAAATAGGAGAGTTTAGGTTGCCCCCTCTTATTTCTAATAGAAAGGGTAGGACTATTGGTTCTAAGTTGGTTACCTCCTCTGTTACTAGGAGAGGCTGCATGGAAACCAAGGGAGTATTTGGATACTCCCGGAGTGGAATGTACCCTTGTCTATGTGGTTTATGCCATTATCTGTCCATGTAAAAAGATATATGTAGGAGAAACAGTTCAAAAGGTGAAGTCGCGGATTTCACAACACAAATCCACAATTAATGTAGGGAATAACATCTTACCACTATCAAAACATTTTAGAGAACATGGCCATACCCCCGAACAGTTGAGGTATACCGTCTTGGAGGGAGTTCCCCCACAGAAGAGGGGGGGAGACCGGGAATTGAGACTTAAACAGAGGGAGGTATGTTGGATTAATAGATTAAATTAGTTCATTCAATGGTTCCTCAATGTCCAGAGTTGGATTTGTCACATAAGTGCATAAGTCTTTGATTTTGTATAGGGGCAGCTATGAAGGCAGAGAGGTGGAGATTTGCAAGGCCACTGTGAAACATATTGGGTTTGGGAATCACAAAGATGCGGTTCTTACATAAGACCAAAGAGCAGTTTTATTCTAGTACATGGAATGTTTAGTATGGTTGGGTGGCCATTCAAATTGGTCATAGAAAACAGCCTTGGTTGCCAGGGTCGATCTCAAATGAGGGACATCTCCAAAAGCAATAATATTGTTTTAATAACTGAAAATATATATTAGAAAATGTAAACAGGTATTCTCACTCACGATTTGCACTCATTTCTGTAATTCTTTACAGTTTGTATATCAGCTTTGCCTCCTCTGACGTTGTGCTCCATGACAAAGGTGTCATTTCTCTTGCAACAGAGGGGTGGAAGCCAATGGGAGTTGTATTTGTGTTGATGCCATAGAGTGACTGTTTGGAATCAGAATCCAATCTTTAATAAGGGGGAATTAATAATTCAACAGCAAATACTCTGTCTAGTCCAGTGCTGTCAAACTTCTGTGGTACTGAGAAATGGTATTTTTCCGGCCTACATGGTGGAGGGCCGATAATGGAAGCCAGTTTTGGCCACTCCCCCTTTTTAAACCACATCCACTTGTAACCACACCCATTTTGTCGCATGGCCATAACCATAATAATGGTGGTAGCCCAGCAAAAACCTACCATACTCTGCCTGCCCTATGCTGCCTGTGTGTGCCATACTCTGCCTACCCTACCCTGTGGCACACACAGGCAGGGTAGGGCAGGCAGAGTATGGCACACACAGGCAGCATAGGGCAGGGAGAGTATGGCACACACAGGCAGCATACAGTGACACAATGCTGGCACTGCTCCTACAGTCTGCACCATAACTATATATTTAAAAACATTTTAATTGCAGTACCACCTCAGTATATGTTCTTTTTATAGTCTGCAGGGTTTATTTGTTATTCTTAGGCGTGAACAGGTGAACAATGTAGGCATTTACAGCCTGAGGTGTGAACAATGTAGGGATTAAAAGGTTTGAACAGTACAGGGGATCACAATTTTAAACAATACAGAGGGATTACAGCCTGAATCTGAGGTGTGAACCATGCAGGGGGCCAGTTAATCTCAGTACTGATACCATTTAAAGCTTACAGAAAGGTAAGCAGTCACAGCAGCCAGACAGGTGGGGGGCCACACAGAGGGGGGTCATGCGGGCCGCCAGTTGGACAGCACTGCTCTAGTCAATAAATATAAGAATAGGTAATTTACTTTTAATAAACACATTTCAAGAAATCACAATGTGAATATATTTATTAGTTGCTTCTTTGTATTTTTTCTCTGTCTTTTGTTTTGCCCTATGTGTTTGTCCCTCACAGGACTGAAGCACAGTTTGCATGGGAGGCTGCTGATGTATGAGATAAACAAGCCGTTCCCTCCCTGGGCTCTCTGTGCAGTTTCCAGTTTCGTTTCTTACTGAGTAATAGCGCCGACTGCCTTTCACTTTCCTGCCTTCCCATCCCTGCTTTATCACTGTTCTGCCTTCAGAGAAACAATCAGTTCAGGACAAACCCCCCTTCCTCATCCTGGAAAAAATTAAGCAAAAGCTGTTAAGTAAGCAAATAATGCATTCTGGCAGGTTCCCTGCGTACAAAATCTGTTGGCAAGAACATAACATTACTCTTCCCAAGGGGCATTCCTAGTGACACAAGCTCTGGGAGCCTTAGAAACCTGTACATAAAATGCCTTAACCCCTGCTTTCATCACTATTGAACCTAAATGTGAATGGGACTTAACCCCTGCTTTGATAGTTTGAGTGCTCACATAATATTGAACATCATCTAACACAGGGTCCAATAAAGATTACATAGGATTTGTAATGTACCTGATCCTTATGGATTCCTCCCAAGGGAGGTGAGGGAATATAGTCAAATAATAGACAGGCTTCTATATCTAATTCTGTTTATCATGGTTGGGGACACAAGACTACTGGAAAACTGGTGTGGAATAAATAGTGTAAAAAAAGAGAAAAACCTGCAACTAGAAAATATAGACCTACATACCATTCACTAGCAGTGGGGAAAACTGGTTCAGGAAACTGACTGATGTATTTATGATTTTGTTAACGCATTTCACATAACAGGTTGGAGTATACAACTTGGGCACTTGGACTAAGGCAAAGGGATCTTTCTTAGATAACTGGCTTAACGATAGAGAGAGTAAAGAGGTGAAATGTCGTCAAGCTGTTCCAGATTTCAGGGATCATCAAATAGAATTTCCAACTGAATGTTTGATGGAATGGATGAAACTCAAAATCACTTACTCCCCAAATCACCTCCGCAGATTAAATAATAATTATTTATAAAATATTCTCTACATTTTGTAACCGCTATCCTGTTCAAAGATCAGACAAACACTTATTTATTTTCAGTTGAGAACTTTGATAGAATTCTATCATTTTAAGAGCTATAAATTCAGATGTCATGTCATGTAATAAAATACTAAATTAATTACTGCCATCAAAGGTTAAGTACAACATTTATAAACACTTTATAAACTCAAGGTTGTTCCCATAAGGCCTGGTTGTTCTGTACATTGATGGAACAGGTTTCTGTTTAATGGGCAGTAGGATACATTTAGTAAGGACTTATGAGAAAATAGGTATTGGGAAACTGAAACTAAATGTATTGAACTGAATAAATGGAATTTACAGTCATTCTGCTAGTTGTGTGCTCCTGTTGTTGCTATAAGAGAGCCTAATAGCAGTTTAATAATGTTGCCCAGTGTGACACTTATAGCTACATACAAGATGTGTAAGAAAGGTCTGAGAGATGTGACCCAGACAGTGATGGATTATGACTGCCCTTAACTCCAGACGGTATTTAAAGGAACAGTAACACCAAAAAATGAAAAAGCTTTAAAGTAATAAAAATATAATGCACTGTTGCCCTGCACTGGAAAAACTGGTGTGTTTGCTACAGTAACACTACTATAATTTATATAATATGCTGCTGTGTAGCCACGGGGGCAGAAGAAAGGAGAAAAGGCACAGGTTACATAGCAGATAACAGATAAGTTCTGTAGAATACAATAGTGTTTTATCTGTTATCTGCTATGTGCCTGTGCCTTTTCTCCTTTGAATGGCTGCCTCCATGGCTACATAGCATCTTATTTATATAAATTATAGTAGACTTTCTGAAGTAAACACACAACTTTTACCAGTGCAGGGCAGCAGCACATTATATTTTAGTTACTTTTATACACTTTCATTTTTTGGTGTTACTGTTCCTTTAAGAACAAGTGCCCACCCAATCCATTTCAAGCATATAGGTGTCTGCTGTTAACTTACAGTACCCTTTTATCAGTGGGCTCAAAACAACGGAGCTGGCCTTTTAGGGTTACCAGGAGAAGTGGTGGGGTAGGATGGCCCTATTAGTTTGGGTGGGATGTTTTCCACATTGACCCATGGATGCACTGACCTGTCTATGTTTAACAAAACAGGTGGGAGCACATGTTTTTTTTTCTCTTTGGACATTAGGGTGGATGCTAGAGAGCCTGGAGCACAAGGCCCCAGGATAGTGCCCTAAGGGAACCAAGCCCTTAGTAATGTCAGGGAACATGGGGTCCCATGAACAAGAAGCTACTCCATGAGGTTTCAACCAGAGGGGATTCAGACCACTAATGGACACATTCACACTCTGCTCTGGTAATTAATATAACCGCAACGCATCTACCTTTATTAGACTTCATGTACTACATTAGTATTATCCCTGTGTATCAAACCTGTGCTCATGGTTAAGAATCTCTGGTGTCCTAATATCTTGATTTTGCTCAGTGGGGGGTGTAATTTAACAATGTACCTCCTTTCCTCAACACACCACCATAAGGGTCCAACTAAAAGAGGGGGTCATAGTGTAACCATGCTTTACTCCCTAGTAGCTAGAAATCTCCTGCTTAGTATTGCTTGTGTTTTGTCAGGGTGGTGGGATATGTTGGTGCATGTATGCAGACTGTGCATCACTATTATGTGACTATTAGCAACATACACATTCCTGTGACTATTAGCAACATACACATTCCTGTGACTATTAGCAACATATTCCTGTGACTATTAGCAACTTATTCCTATGACTATTAGCTACATATTCCTGACACATTTATTAAAGCACATCAATGTGTCAGGTCATCAGAATGTATTTAACTGCACTGAGCGGCAGAACCATATTCTTATAGTGCAACAGTGCTCAGTGCAGCTCAGTAGCAGGAAGAATGGATTCAGACAGTTATCATCTGCGCTATAACAAATCACTTCAGAATGGAAAATAAAACCAAAGGGTATACACAACATTCCCATCATTCCCTTAATGTTTTGGATTAATATGACCTTTCTCACAAGCCAACCAAATAGAAAGAAAACCTCCAACACCCTGTGTTCATTGGATCGAACCAGTCCATAGACATTGCTACTGAACAAAAGCAAGTAGTTTAACCCAAGTTCAATGTCCAATGCAAGTCCTTCAGTCCCTACCCATATCAAGAGTCTTCCATGGGAGCTAGCAAAAAAAATAACAATTACAAACAACATAACCTGCACAGTTTAAAGAATATATTTAATATTTAATTTAAAAACAAAATTACCACCAGTATAAATTACTGCAGCCAAAATGATCTATAAACCAAAAATGAATAAGAGGGTTATCACTGTATATTTATAAAAAAAACATATACTCCAGCAATGATTTAACCCTGAGATTATCAGGCATGCTTGCCTTTTAGGTTGTTCATTACCTCTAACTCCAGCCATCACATTTAGTACAGGTATGGGATCCCTTATCCAGAAACCCATAATCCAGAACGTTCCAAATTATGGAAAGGCCATCTCCCATAGACTTCATTATAAGCAAATAATTCCATTTTTTTAAATGATTTCCTTTTTCTCTGTAATAATAAAACAGTACCTGTACTTGATCCCAACTAAGATATAATTACCCCTTATTGGGGGCAGAACAGCCCTATTGGGTTTATTTAATGGTTAAATGATTCCCTTTTCTCTGTAATAATAAAACAGTACCTTGTACTTGATCCCAACTAAGATATAATTAATCCTTATCGGAGGCAAAACAATCCTATTGGGTTTATTCAATATTTAAATGAATTTTAGCAGACTTAGGTTATGGAGCTCCAAATTATGGAAATATCCCTTATCTGGAATACTCCAGGTCCCGAGCATTCTGGATAATAGTTGTACTATATCATGGAAGTACCTTGCAAGTCTCACAGGGCACCATGGGTATGTAGTCTTTCTGCACATGCCAGTGATAATAAAACTTTACCAAAGGAGCACAGCATATTAAGAGATATGATACCAGCATCAACAGCTGGGCGACTTTTCTATCTGGCACTGCTAGTCCTATGTAAATAAGAACCTTATAGTACATTATGACTAGCGATGAGCAAATTTCTTGGCCAGACATGGATTAGCTGCAAAATCCTGTATTTCGCCATTGGCCAACATTTCAGTGAATGTTTTATAAAAGTTTGGCCAGACAAAGTGAGGAAAAAGTTGCGGTCGCACCAAAAAAAGGAATTGTTGCGTCAAAATAGATCACATCAATTTAGTCATGGTTACGTCAAAAAAGTCATGGTTGCATTAAAAAAAAAAAAAGTTGTGCTCATCAAAATAGTTGCACGGTAGCCACATTTTGCAAATGTGTCGCCATGTCACAAATTTTTTAGCAGTTGAGCAAATTTTTCAACAATGCGAAATGGGACAGATTTGCTCATAGCTAATTATGACATTTGTAGTAGTTTCAAACATGGCTGATATGAAAAACAATTTTTTGGCCTCATCTTCTCATATCCCTTTATCAACAGTGGTTCTGATGGTAAATTCTCCTGAATATATTTACTCAAGAGATGATTATCCTAGGGATTTGCTGAAGAGTTAAGGTGGCCATACATGCTAAGATCCGCTCGCTTGACGAAGTCACCAAGTGACTAATCTTTTCCCGATATCCCCACCTATGGGTGGGCAATATTGGGCTAATTCGGTCGTTTGGCCCTGGGGCCAAACGATCGAATTAGAATAATGGGTATAGGCACAGTTGGTTTGGGGACTGCATCAACAAGCTGATGCGATCCCCGATCCGAATACATTTTTAAACCTGCCTGATCGATATCTGCCTGATTTCAGGCCAGGTATCAGTCGGGCAGGCCTGTCGTTAGTGCCCATACAAGGGCCGGTAAGCTGGCGAGTCAGTCTAAAGGAACAGCCAGGTTTAGGGCACCTGGAAGTTAGCTGAAAAAGGGCTTATTTTTGCATAAGGGAAGTAACATACAGTGATAAGTTGCTCTGTTATTCTGTGTTACTGCCATGAGTAGCCATAGGTTACCAGTTTTAGGGGGGAAATCAAATCAACTTAACATCAACTCAAGCATTATACAGTGAACTGCCGATTTTACCCAGTTTTTTTTTCAGTCTGCTCCTATTCTAATGGATTTTCAACGGATACATTTCCAGGGTTCCAGATGACCTTTTCCCACATTTGACAGTATAATTTTGGCCCATACCTAAAACTATTAAAAATTTAGGCTGATGCCAGAAAGGGCTGATTCTCAGCCTGTGGAAAAACGCCTGCTGAGGAAAAAGCATCAGCCTCCTACCTTACCTGCACCCAAACCATTGTCTCCGCCCATTTGCGGCACACACAACAGATATCATCAAAAAATATGACAGTACAAATGGCAGATACAATGCTTCCGGGAGCAGGCAAGGAAGGAGGCTGATGCCAGTGTAGGGTCTGGGGAGTCCTCTTAATATTTGAATGGAACACCTTGCATGCAGTATCTCACCTGAAATGCCAAGGAAATTGGCCTGTTATTTGGGGGAACAGGAAATCATAAGGTTTGTACATTATGTAATTATCATCACAATACTAAACACATACTAAATCAGAGAGGAGGGATATATAGGCATGACATCATCCAACCACTGCAATAATGAAAATTTTCCCTGGCTCAAGAATCTTTTTACTGATGACTTAAAGAAATACAAGTATGGGATCTGTTATTCAGAATCCTGGAGACCTGAGGGTTTCAATACCTTAAAGGGACAGTAACACTAAAAAATGAAAGTGTATAAAAGTAATTACTATATAATGTAATGCTGCCCTGTACTGGTACAACTGGTGTGTTTTCCTTAGAAAGACTACTATAGTTTATATAAATAAAGCCTCCGTGTAGCCACGGGGGCAGCCATTTACAGGAGAAAAGGCACAGGTTACTTAGCAGAAAACAGATAAAACCCCATTATACTCTACAAAGCTTATGTGCTATGTGCCTGTGCCTTTTCTCTTTTTTCCCAGCTTCAATGGCTGCCCCCGTGTTGACATAGCAGCTCATTTATATAAACTATAGTAGCGTTTCTGTTGCAAACTTACCAGCTTTACGAGCACAGGGCAACAGTACATTATATTTTAATTACTTTAAAACACTTTCATTTTTTGGTGTTACTGTTCCTTTAAGGCTACTTAAAAATCATTTAAACATTAAATAAACTTAAATAGAATAGCATAAAATAGGATTGTTGTACCTCTAATAAGGATTAATTGTATATAGATGGGATCAAGTACATTGTATTGTTTTATTATTAGAGCACTTATAGCTGAAATCAGAAAAACCGCAAATGAGATTTTAACTAGCATAATAATAATAGCTGTATTTTTTGCCACAAAAGGCCTCTTGACAAAGCCATGTTGATGGTAAAACATTAATTAACTTTTCTTTTCAAATGTGCTGAGCTGATCTTCAATCATTCAATAGCATTGGGTGCACAGAGTGTGTGTAGAGGGTATCTTTGAAGACAGTGGTCTCTATTTCGAATGTTTGAAGGATGTGCAAATGATAGGGGGGGACTCCATTTGGATTCTCACCCATGGGGCAAGGGGTAAAACAAAAAAACACATTTCTAAAACACAAAAACACATTTCTGCATGGAAACCCTCAGGGCTTCCATGCAGCTTGCACCACCTGGTGCTCCCCAGTAAGTTTGGGAACATCCAAGGACATGCCCATTTGCCACCCACTGCCCACACTTGAATTCAGCAGCTCCCTGTACCTTCAAATACAAATTGGACTCATTTCTGTAATTCTTTACAGTTTGTATATCAGCTTTGCCTCCTCTGACTGTCGTGCTCCATGACAAAGGTGTCTTTTCTCTAGCAATAGAGGGGTGGAAGAGCAATGAGAGTTGTATTTGTGTTCATGCCATAGAGTGACTGTTTGGAATCAGAATCCAATCTCTAAAAAAGGGGAATCTGCTGAACCTGGGAATATGGGCACAAGGTGCAAGAAGCTACTTTAATTCAACAGCAAATACTCCACTCAATAGAGATAGGAACAGGTAATTTAACTTTGATAAACACATTTCAAGAAATCACAAAGTGAATATATTTATTAGTTGCTTCTTTGTATTTTTGCTCTGTCTTTTGTTTTGCCCTATGTGTTTGTCCCTCACAGGACTGAAGCACAGTTTGCATGGGAGGCTGCTGATGTATGAGATAAACAAGCCGTTCCCTTCCTGGGCTCTCTGTGCAGTTTCCAGTTTCGTTTCTTACTGAGTAATAGCGCCGACTGCCTTTCACTTTCCTGCCTTCCCATCCCTGCTTTATCACTGTTCTGCCTTCATAGAAACTGAAACACTCAGTTCAGGACAAATCCCCCCCTTTCTCATCCTGGAAAAATAATGCATTCTGGCAGGTTCCCTTTGTACAAAATCTGTTGGCATGAGCATTACATTACTGTTCCCAAGGGGCATTCCTAGTGACACAAGCTCTGGGAGCCTTAGAAACCTGTACATAAAATGCATCTTAAGCTTGCAGAGAAACTAAATTGAAAATATACAAATCAAGTGATATTGTTTGATGGGAGACTCTATAGCACTCACTGATCTAACATCACAAAAAAATGAGTGACTAGTAAGGCCAATTATAGGTTACTTTCACCTTTAAACAAACTTTTAGTATGGTGCAGGGGGTGCTATTTTCAGACAATTTGCATTTGGTCTTCATTTCTTATTTGTGGTTTTCAAATTATTTAGCTTTTTGTTCAGCAGCTCCCAGTTTGGGATTTTAGCAGTTATGTAGTTCCTAGGGACCAAATTACCCCAGCAACCAGTGCTTTGTATGAGAAACTTTAATATGAATAGAAGAGGGCCTGAATAGAAAGAGAAGGAATAACAAGTAACTATAGCAATAAAATTGAAGCCTCAAAGAGCAATAGTTTTTTACTGCTGGGGTCAGAGACCCCATTTAAAGATTGGAAAGGGGCAGAAGAGGCATATAAAGCATATAATTAAAAAAACATAAAAAAGATTAAAGATGCAGACCAGTTAAAGAGTTGCTAGGAACTGACCATTCTATAACATATTAAAGGTTCACTTAAAGGTAAACTCCTCCTTAAACTCTAGAGCCAGGGTCACTTCTGAAATGTCCACATAGGCTTTCATATGCGGGTCGAATAAGTAGATCAATACAAATAAGATTGATTGAATTTATATTGATTGAAGTTATATTGTTAATCAGAAAGCAATAAAAAGGATATCAGTTATTCAAATATCTCTGTAGCCCATCAATTCTATCAATATAGGCATTTTCCAACACCACTGGAATGAACAGGACTAGAGCAAAGGAAAGCAAAAAGACAGTGAAAGACCAGTTAGTCAAAATAATAAATGGAGCTGATATTTTAAATAATTCTATTTCTCTATATGAAATTTATTTCAGAAAATATTTGGCATAGTTTAAGTGCACATATAATTTTGAAAGTCATCTACCACAGCACAAGGTCCAATAAAGATTACACAGGATTTGTAATGTACCTGATCTTTATGGATTCCTCCCAATGTATGTATGTATGTCTGTATATCTTTATTTATAAAGCGCTACTTATGTACGCAGCGCTGTACAGTAGAATACACCTCCCAAGGGAGGTGAGGGAATATAATCAAATAATAGACAGGCTAGCAGTAGGGAAACTGGTTCAGGAAACTGACTGATGTATATATGATTTTGCTAACGCATTTCAAACCATTTCACATAACAGGTTTAAGCATAAAATTTGGGCACTTGGACTAAGGCAAAGGGATCTTTCTTAAATAACTGGCTTAATAATAGAGAGAGTAGAGAGGTGATATGACTTTAAGCTGTTCCAGATTTCAGGGATCATCAAGTAGAGTTTCCAACTGAAAGGCCACTGATTTATCCTTACATTCATTTTTGGTCTACAACCCAAAATGGCAAAACATTGCGCCCTAGATTAATTACTACTAATAATAAATAACTAAATATATATGCAGTATCTTTCCAGAAAGACTATGACCCAGTGTTGGACCCTGTTGCCCAAATTGCAGCTAATTAATATCCATAAAAAGTACTGCGAGAGAGTTAAGGAATAATTAGAAAGGGCCCTTGCACTATCCAAATAATACTGAGTCCAGAATATTGTGCCATCTAGAAAGGAGTAGATAGGAAGAATTTTATGCCATCTGGAGTTCCTGGAACAATTCTTGATATTAAATTTTTACATGTAAGTAAGAAAAGACTTTGAAGAAGGTATGGAACTGGGGATTTATGAACTGGCCAAAGGCCAATGATGTGGTATAAGAAGGGTCTAGCAGAGACACAATATCAAATACAGGCCTGGGTGAGTAATAATAGGCCATTAGTCAGGAACTGGAATATTATTCAAAACTACATGCACCCAGGGACTTATAAAAATGAAAGTTAAAATCATCAATATTAAAGCTATTCCTGCAGGTCTTTTTATATCAAATTCATCATCACTCATTGGCGGCCAAGTGTGGCACAAGTACAGTGACATCATCAGTTTGCGCTGCGATTGGCGCAACTGCCCCCTTTGTTTTTTAAATTACTTGCAAACCTGTTATATGTTGGTTGGTACTAGTATCAGTGCATATACTGCATGCAGATGTTTGCACTTTGCCCTTGTCAGTTAGGTGACATCAAGTTTTGTTATCTACTTTCTATTTCTTGGTTTTCTGAAATTTATAGCGGTCACGTGATCGCAGTATATGTTTTAAAGGAACTGGCTGCAGCCAAAGAGCGCATTCTCATTCACAGCTGTGGAAAAGAGAAACCTGCTGACACCATGAGGTAAATATTTATTTGCCAATATACCTTAAGGATTGTAACATTCATTATGGGGCAAATTTATTAGATATTGGAATTTTTTACAAAGCAGTTACAAAGCTCCCCTCTTGGTAAAAATAAACTAATACTGTCAGAGTTACCAAGATCTTTTGCACTGGAAATGTAATGCTTGTTAATTTCTGAGGATGAAGGGTTTGGTGGGTGTTAGAGCTCAGTGTTGTTGCTGAGCATAGGACAGGGGTCACCTGCTCAAACACATTCTGACAAACTGGCAAATGTTTTGCTTTAGAAGTATATACAATATATACAATATACTTCTGATCTTCTGTCAAACTGTGCATGATAGTTACTGTACTCTTAAAGAGCAGATTATATATAGAGTAGGGTCCAAGACACAAGTAGAGAGATGTAGGTCTCTAGGCTAAAGGAATTCTTTTATTAGACCAACATCTTATAAGATTTCAAATTTAACACATCCTTACTGTTACATTAGCTTTACTTCTAGTAACTCATAGTAACGAATCAGTAATTGGCTTTTTTCAGGAAAAACATTGAAACAAGTAATTGATTTGTGGCCATGGGTTGCTGCCCAGGTGCCAATTAGCCCAATGCTGATAAATGAGCCCCACAGTCTCACAGAGCTGTGCATTGGGACTTTTAATTTCAGAACTTAATTTCCCAGCTTCTGTGTTTCTGCTTGGGGACAAGAGGCTTGGTGTTAAAGGACCGCAGGTACAGTATGTTGTAGCACTTCGGGGGGAGGCTGAGGGGCGTTGCATTTGTGCATTAATAATAATACTGTTGTGAGGATTTGCTTTTTTCCCCATTTAAAGGAGAAAGAAAGGTAAAAACTAAGTAAGCTTTATCAGAAAGGTCTATGTAAATGCAGCCATAAGCACTCACAGAAACGCTGCACTGACTTCTCTGTCAAAAGATTTGTTGTGTCTGTTTTCCTATGCCAGAGACACGCAGCTCTCTCCTCTCTCCCCTCTCCTGCTCCCCCCTCCCTCAAGAATGCTAAGAACTCACTCCCGCCCGTAGGAATGTGGATCTGAGCCAATCAGCAGGAAGCTGACTCATAGTCTTACTAACTGAGCATGTACACTTGGTCTGGGTGTCTGTGCAGGAGCGAGGCATTATGGGAACTTTCTTTACACAGCTCAGCGTTTTTTCTGTTTGACTAATCATCTGAGCAGGAGAAATATGGGGAGACTTAAGGGCACTATTGAGACAACTGAAGGTATGCCTGCAGCTTGAGATTAACTCTTTATTAGCCTTTGCTTCTCCTTTAAAGGGCAACTCAAAATATATTTTTTTTTGCCTAATAAAAGAAACCAAAATTCTAAGCAGCTTTGCAATATACATTTATTACAAGTTTGTAATGGTTTTTGAGTTATTTGTATTTATCATTGCTATTAGAAGCAGTTTTTACCTGTCCTTTTCTATTCTCTGCCCTGGGGGCTCAGACTGTTGAAACAATGTAACACAGGGCAGCAGCCTGACAGACCTGTATTGCTGGAGGAGACTGACCTTTGCAACATTGTTTAAAATGTAACAACCAGGAGTTCAGCAAATGCTGCTTTCAATAGCAGTTACATTTACAAATAACGTTTAAAGCGATACAAATTTTTAATTATTTCATATTGGAAAGTTGCTTAGAATTATGTGTTCTTTCATTATGCAAAAATTATTTTTGAGGTTGACATGCCCTTTAACATAAATAAAAAAGTATATACAGCTATGGCATCTGTTATACGGAAACCCATTATCCAGAAAGCTTTAAAGTATGGGAAGGTCATCTCCCATAGACTCCATTTTAATCAAATAATTCACATTTTTAAAAACAATTTCCTTTTTTTCTACAATAATAAGACAGTACCTTGTACCTGATATAATTAATCCTCATTAGAGGCAAAACAATCCTATTGGATTTATTTCTGGGTATATTTATCATGCTGTGTAAAAAGTGTAGTAAATATTACTGATGATGTTGCCCAGGGCAATCAACAATTAGATTTCAACAGTTAGAAAACCAAAGCAAAGCATCTGATTGGCTGCTATGAGCAACATCACCGGTAATGTTTCACTCCACTTTTTTACACAGCATTATAAATATTCCCCTAAATGTTTAAATGATTTTGTAACAGACTTGTAGGAAATGTCAACCCTATTTTTACTTATTGTGTCAGTATAGAGCTGACCTTAAATATGAGAACACACTGGCTTGTTTACAGCACTTCAGCTGCACATTTTATAGCCCAAAACTTTAGTGTTTACCCCAGACCTGCCTCCCATCATGTTGCTGGGTCAGCTGCTTTTAAGAATTTGGGGTGATGTTTCCATGGAATTGAATTGAGCAGATAAGTAAGGATGTGGTGCAAATTACTGAAAGTGTATGTCAGGCCTGGTGACTGGGTGAGAGAGAGAGTTAAATTAGGGTGACTCTTAAAAAATGTGGGAGAATTCACGTCTTCACTACATTTAGGGGCAGATTTATTATGTGGTGTAAAAAAACAGCAAAAAAATTCCCCCCACGTCGCCAGGCTTTGCCGCAAAAAAAGGCTTAATTTTTTCTTATGAGATGTCAACTCTCTTGCATTCTTCCACAGCAAATCATAGGAGTGGCCAAATACCTCTTGCAATCATTCTGGTTAAAGTGACAAAAATGCCTAAATGTGAATGAGTTAAGGGCCGGTATGGATTGAGCAGAGTTTTTGAATCAGCAGCAGGTACAGGACAGGGTGAAAAAGACTTAGTTTTAGAAGTGCAATATATTATTTAACTCTATTTCTATCAACTCTATCTTATGTGTATTATCTGTATTCAATAATACAACTGCAGATTTAAGGTAAAGGAATGTAAATGTTTTTATTATGATTTGCTGTTTATTTAGTGACCTACTAGAGGAATCATTGAAGAGTCATCTGCTTCAACTGGAATGCCATTTCACATGGACTGTGGATATGGAAGAAGTGACTGATATTGACAATAAAAAAGACAGGCTTCATGATCAAATTGCATTTTCACCTTCAACGCCCAAACATAGGCTTCATAATTTATTGGCCTATACAAGTTATTTAAATGGAGACAACCAAGAAGCAATCAGACAGCTTTAGAAAGCAGAAGAGCACCTGCAAGGAACACAGACTGCTGATCTGGATATCAAAAGAGCCGTGACCTACAGTAATTATGCCTGGCTGTACTACCATTCCAACCAGTTTAGCAAAGCTCAGTCTTACTTAGAAAGGGTGGAAGCCATGTACAAAAAATGTGAGTCTTCTCCAGAACATGATATTCTTCTTACTGAGAGATATGGAGAACAGGCCTGGGCTTTGTTAACATTATATGGGAAATACTGTGAAAGAGCTAAAGAGTGTTTTGAGAAAGCGCTAGTGCTAGATCCTGACAATCCTGAGCTCAACTCAGGATATGCCATAGTGATGTTTCGCTTAGAAAGTCAAGATTTAATACTTTATCAGACGAGTAAATATAAATCTTTAGAGATTTTGAAACGTGCTGTGACATTGAATGAAAATGATACTGTGATTAAGGCTCTTCTTGCTTTGAAATATGTGTATTTGGGTCAAGCTGAGGAGGGAGGAAAGATTATTGAGGAGGCTCTCAGACAAACTCCAGACTCCCCATATTTACTTCGCCATGCTGCCAAATTTTACAGAATTGTAGGAAAGACTGATGATGCTATTACCATTCTGAAAAAAGCTCTAAACCAAACTCCCACTTCAAGTTCTCTTCACCACCAGAGTGGACTTTGTTACAAAATGAAGGTCAACAAGTTAATCAGCTCTGCAAAGATTGCAAAGTCATTGTATCAGCCTACCAATGCCTATACACGGGACATAAAGGAAGCAATTTCCTCTGCTGTCTTTCATTTTGAAAAAACAATTGAATTGGAAAAAACATTTATTACTGCATATATTGATTTGGCTGATATGTACACTAAAGGAACTCAGATTGATAAAGCTGAAGATTTGTTTCAAAAAGTGTTACATTTAGGAGATTTAACATGGGGAGAGAAACAGCAGATTCACTTGAGTTATGCAGTTTTTAAGCAACACACAATTAGATCTGAATCTGAAGCCATAAGGCATTACAAGGAAGCATTATTGATACCGAATAAAACAAGGTATAGAGCTTATTCCAAAAAAAATTTAGCCCTGTTAGCAAAAAGTAAAATGAGCAAAAACCCATCAGATGCAACTGGATTTGAACTGTTAGGGTTCATTTATCAGCAGGATGGAAAAATCAGAGAAGCAATTGATTCCTATGAGAAAGCACTGGAACTGGATCCAGATAATGAGGATTATTTGAGTGCATTGTGTTGCATGAGGCTCAGTTTGAGTAAGGAGTAAAGTTAAAAATATATTTAGAATACCCTTATGAGCTCCTCCCAGGCCATGTGCAGTAGATTGCATGTATCATAAACAGCGCAATGTTTTATGTAGTAATCACAGTATGTAGAAAGCTTGTCAGTGCATTTGTTAGTTTTTAGAGATTTTTTTTTACTGGCCCTGTAAGCGATCCTCTTCCTTCTGTCTGCTTTCTCCATGATCCTGGGGCCAATGTATGCACAGTAACATGAAAAGGATGGGTTTTTTTTGCTAAAGTTCGGCTTTTCACTCTACTGCACATGTGCAAGCAGCATGAAGAAGGAAGAAGAGAAAGGATCGCTTGCAGGTACCCCGGGCCGGTGCTGTTTTATTCTAACAGGAACCATGCAGTTTTGGAGGGCATACCATAAAGTTTTCTTAAAAAGAAAACAGAAAAAAGGGTGCAAATGAGAATCTGCTTCCCAAACCCACATAGGGGCAATAGAATATCAGTACAAATCAATCAATTGCTCAATGCACACCTATTTGAACCTCAGAAAAAGCAAATGGTATGTTTAATATGTAATGCTCTTTATATCGTAGATGTTACAAAAACATTTAGCACAATTACAATGCATAATGCATAATACACATACATCAGAATCCCCTTGACAAAGGACTTGGTTCCGAAACGTTGGGGTTTTCTCAATCCATATGTGTCTGCTTTTTCTGCTTCATTGTATTTAGACAATTTGGTGGTATGTATATTATGCATTGTAATTGTGCTAATTGTTTTGTGAACATCTACTATATAAAGAGCATTATATGTTAAACATACCATTTGCTGTTCTTTTTTCCAAGGTTTAAATAGGTGTGCATTGAGCAATTGATTGATTTATACTAACAGGAGCACCAGCCTGGGGTACCAGGTAAGTGATTGCAATCACTGGGGGGATTATACCTTTCCTTCTCCTTTAAGGCATGGAGACCCAAAATATGGAAAGATTACTAATCCAGAAAACCCCAGGTCCAAAGCATTCTGAATAATCGGTCCTAAACCTGTATAATTTAGGGGAGTAAAGCTAACATGATTTTAGTTATAAAAGTTAAATGTGATCATTTTAGACAGGCTGGGAAATGCAGTTTTCTGTTGCATTCTACTGTTGTGATGCTATTGTTTAAAAACTACAAAGAACAAAGTTATTTGATGGAATCCTGTCCAAATATCAGACAAACACTTAATTTTTTTCAGTTGAGAACTGTGATAGAAGTCTACAATTTTAAGAGCTACAAATTCAGATAAGCATTTGCTTTGTCATGTATTAAAATAAATAAATTAATTACTGCTATGAAAGGTTAAGTACAACTATTTATAAACACTTTTATATATATATATAAAACTCAAGATTGTTTCCGGTTGTTCGGTACATTGTTCGGTTTCTGTTTAATGGGCAGTAGGATACATTTAGTAAGGACTTATGAGAAAATAGCTACTGGGAAACAGAAACTGAATGTATAAAACTGAATAAACTGAATTTACAGTCATTCTGCTAGTTGTGTGCTCCTGTTGTTGCTATAAGAGAGCCTTATAGTAGTTTAAATGTAATGTTGCCCAGTGTGACACTTATAGCTACATACAAGATGTGAAAGAAAGGTCT
Organism: Xenopus tropicalis; assembly: GCF_000004195.4. Classification (NCBI taxonomy): domain Eukaryota; kingdom Metazoa; phylum Chordata; class Amphibia; order Anura; family Pipidae; genus Xenopus; species Xenopus tropicalis. Next base: position 36,196,372 of record NC_030683.2, read on the forward strand.
GAGAGATGTGACCCAGACAGTAATGGATTATAACTGCCCATAACTTCAGACAGTATTTGAGTATAGTGGGCTTGAAACAGTGGAGCCTTTTAGGGTTACCAGGAGAAGTGGTGGGGTAGGATGACCCTATTAGTTTGGGTGGGATGTTTTCCACATTGACCCATGGATGCACTGACCTGTCTATGTTTAACAAAACAGGTGGGAGCACATTTTCGCTTTGGACTCTTTGGACAGTAGGGTGGATGCTAGAGAGCCTGGAACACAAGGCCCCAGGAAAGTGCCCTAAGTGAACCAAGCCCTTAGTAATGTCAGGGAACAAGGGGCCCCATGAACAAGAAGCTTCTCCTTGACGTTTTAACCGGAGGGGATTCAGACCACTAATGGGCACATTCACACTCTGCTCTGCTAATTAATATAATTGCAACGCATCTACCTCTATTAGACTTCATGTACTACATTAGTATTATCCCTGTGTATCAAACCTGTGCTCATGGTTAAGAATCTCTGGTGTCCTAATATCTTGAGTTTGCTCTGTGAGGGGTGTAGTTTAACAATATACCTCCTTTCCTCAACACACCACCGTAAGGGTCCCATTAAGAGAGGGGGTCATAGTGGAACCATGTTTTACTTCATATTAATCTAGTTTCTAGCTACTACCTATTTAGTAAATCAGTGCTGTTCAACTTCTGCTGTGCAGAGGGCCAGAATTTCTCTAGCATTCATGGTGGAGGGCCACTAATGGAAGCCAGTTTTGACCACTCCCCCTTTTAAAATTACACCCACTTCAAACCACACCCATTTTATCACAATGGTGGTAGTGCAACCATCATTCATATGTAAAAGAATTATATTATGTCATATTAAGACATACCCTTAAATCCAGATGCCTCCACCTCCCCTTTGGATAGCACAGCAACCCCCAGCACATAATTACACACCTTAGGGACCATTTAATGGCTATTTCCAACTTCTAACAAATTTACAGAACAAACCCCTGCCAGGTTCACCTCCCACAGGCAGCATAGGGCAGGCAGAGTATGGCACACACAGGCAGCATAGGGCAGAGAGGGTATAGGACACACAGGCAGCATAGGGCAGGCAGAGTATGGCACACACAGGCAGCACTCTGCCTACCCTATGCTGCCTGTGTGTGCTATACCCTCCCTGCCCTATGCTGCCTGTGTGTGCCATATATTAAAAGGTGTGAACAACACAGGGGGCCAGTTATTCTCAGTACTGATACCATTTAAAGCTTACCCAAAGGTAAGCCATCAAAGCAGCCAGACAGGTGGGGGGCCACACAGAAGGGGGCTGCCAGTTGGACAGCACTGTAGTAGATAATAGCACATCTATCTAGCAATGCAGCAATTCAGAATAGGAGGCTGCAATCTCTACTCCTGCTCAATATTGCTTGTGTTTTGTCAGGGTGGTGGGATTTGTTGGTGCATGTATGCAGACTGTGCATCACTATTATGTGACTATTAGCAACATATATCTGACACATTTATCAAAGCAGATCAATGTGTCAGATCATCAGAATGTATATAACTGCACTGAGCGGCAGAACCATATTCTTATGGCGCAGCTCAGTAGTAGGAAGAATGGATTCAGACAGTTATCATCTGTTCTATAACAAATCATTTCAGAATGGAAAATAAAACCAAAGGGTATACACAACATTCCCTTAATGTTTTGGATTAATATGACCTTTCTCACAAGCCAACCATATAGAAAGGAAACCTCCAACACCCTGTGTTCATTGGATCGAACCAGTCCATAGACATTGCTACTGAACAAAAGCAAGTAGTTTAACCCAAGTTCAAAGTCCAATGCAAGTCCTTCAGTCCCTACCCATATCAAGAGTCTTCCATGGGAGCTAGCAAAAAAATAAAACATTTTTGACCCCCTGGCAAACATAAATTTGGGGCTTGACCATCTAAAGTGGGCATTTTTGTTCTAACAAACTCTCACAACTGTCACAACAGTTATGGGCAATTATCCACAATTCTGGGGACTTGCGATTTTTCAGAAAAGGGTTTCATCTGTAATTTGACATCCCTAAAACCATTAAAAATTTAGGCTGATGCCAGAAAGGGCTGATTCTCAGCCTGTGGAAAAATGCATCAGCCTCCTTCCTTGCCTGCACCCAAAAGCATTGTCTCCACCCATTTGTGGCACACACAGCAGATATCAGCAAAAATATGACCGTCATCATACTTCCGGGAGCAGGCAAGGAAGGAGGCTGATGCCAGTGTAGGGTCTGAGGAGTCCTCTTAATATTTGAATGGAACACCTTGCATGCAGTATCTCACCTGAAATGCCAAGGAAATTGGCCTGTTATTTGGGGGAACAGGAAATCAGCAGGTTTGTAGATTATGTAATTATCATCACAATAGATCTGCTTCAGGGACCCCATACTAAATCAGAGAGGAGGGATATGTAGGCATGAAAATCAGCACATCATCCAACCACTGCAATAATGAAAATTTTCCCTGGCTCAAGAATCTTTTTACTGATGACTTAAAGAAATACAAGTATGGGATCTGTTATTCAGAATCCTGGAGACCTGAGGGTTCCAATACCTTAAGGGTACTTAACAATCATTTAAACATTAAATAAACTTAATAGGATTAATTATATATAGATGGGATCAAGTACATTGTATAGTTTTATTATTAGAGCACTTATGGCTGATAATTAGAAATCAGAAAAACTGCAAATGCAATTTCTAAGATATTAGGGCTCATTTATGAATGCAGTGCAGTCTGCAAATTGCAAAGCTGGCATAAAAATTAATTAATTAAAGAATATTTCACATGTTTGAAGGATGTGCAAATAATGGGGGGGACATTTGGATTCTCACCCATGGGGCAAGGGGTAAAACACATTTCTATGTAATAAATGGCCCCTCAGGGCTTCCATGCAGCTTGCACCAACTGGTGCTCCCCAGTAAGTTTGGGAACATCCAAGGACATGCCCATGTGCCACCCACTGCCCACACCTGAATTCAGCAGCTCCCTGTACCTTCAAATGCAAATTGGACTCATTTCTGCAATTCTTTACAGTTTGTATATCAGCTTTGCCTCCTCTGACTGTCGTGCTCCATGACAAAGGTGTCTTTTCTCTAGCAATAGAGGGGTGGAAGCGCAATGGGAGTTGTATTTGTGTTCATGCCATAGAGTGACTGTTTGGCATCAGAATCTAATCTCTAAAAAAGGGGAATCAATAATTCATCAGCAAATACTCTAGTCAATAAAGATAAGAACAGGTAGTTTAACTTTGATAAACACGTTTCAAGAAATCACAAAGTAAATATATTTATTAGTTGCTTCTTTGTATTTTTACTCTGTCTTTTATTTTGCTCTATGTGTTTGTCCCTCACAGGACTGAAGCACAGTTTGCATGGGAGGCTGCTGATGTATGAGATAAACAAGCCGTTCCCTCCCTGGGCTCTCTGTGCAGTTTCCAGTTTCGTTTCTTACTGAGTAATAGCGCCGACTGCCTTTCACTTTCCTGCCTTCCCATCCCTGCTTTATCACTGTTCTGCCTTCATAGAAACACAAACACTTGGTTCCTCATCCTGGAAAAAATAAAGCAATAGCTGTTAAGTAAGGAAATAATGCATTCTGGCAGGTTCCCTGTGTACAAAATCTATTGGCATGAGTACTACATTACTGTTCCCAAGGGGCATTCCTAGTGACACAAGCTCTGGTGTTATTCAAAACTCCATGCACATAGGGACTTGAAATTAAAGTTAAAATCAATTATTAAACCTATTCCTGCAGGTCTTTTTATATCAAATTCATCTTCACTCATTGGCTGCCAAGTGTGGCACAAGTACAGTGACATCATCAGTTTGCGCTGTGATTGGCGCAACTGCCCCCTTTGTTTTTGAAATTACCTGCAAACCTGTTATATGCTGGTTGGTACTATTATCAGTGCATATACTGCATGCAGATGTTTGCACTTTACCCTTGTCAGTTAGTTGACAAACAAGTTTTGTTGTCTACTTTCTATTTCTTGGTTTGCTGAAACTTATAGCGGTCACGTGATCGCAGTATATATTTTAAGAACTGGCTGCAGCCAAAGAGCGCATTCTCATTCACAGTCGTGGAAAAGAGAAACCTGCTGACACCATGAGGTAAATATTTATTTGCCGATATACCTTAAGGAATCTAACATTCATTATGGGGCAAATTTATTAAATATTGGTATTTTTTAACAAGCAGTTACAAAGCTCCCCTCTTGGTAAAAATAAACTAATACTGTCAGAGTTACCAAGATCTTTTGCACTGGAAATGTAATGCTTGTTAATTTCTGAGGATGAAGGGTTTGGTGGGTGGGAAAATGTTTTGCTTTAGAAGTATATACAATGTGTTACCCACTTTTCTGATCTTCTGTCAAATTGTGCATGATGTGATGTTTCCATGGAATTCAATTGAGCAGATAAGTAAGGACGTGGTGCAAATTACTGAAAGTGTATGTCAGGCCTGGTGACTGGGTGAGAGAGAGAGTTAAATTAGGGTGACTCTTTAAAAATGTATGAGAATTTACATGTCTTCACTACATTTAGGGGCAGATTTATTATGTGGTGTAAAAAAAAAAACAGCAAAAAAATTCACCCCACGTCGCCAGGCTTTGCCGCAAAAAAAGGCTTAATTTTTTCTTATGAGATGTCAACTCTCTTGCATTCTTCCACAGCAAATCATAGGAGTGGCCAAATACCTCTTGCAATCATTCTGGTTAGAGTGACAAAAATGCCTAAATGTGAATGAGTTAAGGGCTGGTATGGATTGAGCAGAGTTTTTGAATCAGCAGCAGGTACAGGACAGGGTGAAAAAGACTTAGTTTTAGAAGTGCAATATATTATTTAACTCTATTTCTATTAAAGCTATCTTATGTGTATTATCTGTATCTAATAATACAGTTGCAGAATTAAGGTAAAAGAATGTAAATGTTTTTATTATGATTTGCTATTTATTTAGTGACCTACTAGAGGAATCATTGAAGAGTCATCTGCTTCAACTGGAATGCCATTTCACATGGACTGTGGATATGGAAGAAGTGACTGATATTGACAATATGAAAGACAGGCTTCATGATCAAATTGCATTTTCACCTTCAACACCCAAACATAGGCTTCATAATTTATTGGCCTATACAAGTTATTTGAAAGGAGACAACCAAGAAGCAATCAGACAGCTTCAGAAAGCAGAAGAGCACCTGCAAGGAACACAGACTGCTCATCTGGATATCAAAAGAGCCGTGACCTACAGTAATTATGCCTGGCTGTACTACCATTCCAACCAGTTTAGCAAAGCTCAGTCTTACTTAGAAAGGGTGGAAGCCATTTACCAAAAATGTGAGTCTTCTCCAGAACATGATATTCTTCTTACTGAGAGATATGGAGAACAGGCCTGGGCTTTGTTAACATTATATGGGAAGTACTGTGAAAGAGCTAAAGAGTGTTTTGAGAAAGCGCTAGTGCTAGATCCTGACAATCCCGAGCTCAACTCAGGATATGCCACAGTGATGTATCGCTTAGAAAGTCAAGATTTAATACTTTATGAGACCAGTAAATATAAATCTTTAGAGATTTTGAAACGTGCTGTAACATTGAATGAAAATGATACTGTGATTAAGGCTCTTCTAGCTTTGAAATATGTATATTTGGGTCAAGCTGAGGAGGGAGGAAAGATTATGGAGGAGGCTCTCAGACAAACTCCAGACTCCCCATATTTACTTCGCCATGCTGGCAAATTTTACAGAATTGTAGGAAAGATTGATGATGCTATTACCATTCTGAAAAAAGCTCTAAACCAAACTCCCACTTCATGTTCTCTTCACCACCAGATTGGACTTTGTTACAAAATGAAGGTCAACAAGTTAATCAGCTCTGCAAAGATTGCAAAGTCATTGTGTCAGCCTACCAATGCCTATACACGGGACATAAAGGAAGCAATTTCCTCTGCTGTCTTTCATTTTGAAAAAACTATTGCATTGGAAGAAACATTTATTATTGCATATATTGATTTGGCTGATATGTACACTAAAGGAACTCAGATTGATAAAGCTGAAGATTTGTTTCAAAAAGTGTTACATTTAGGATATTTAACATGGGGAGAGAAACAGCAGATTCACTTTAGCTATGCAGTTTTTAAGCAACACACAATAAAATCTGAATCTAAAGCCATAAGGCATTACAAGGAAGCATTATTGATACCGAATAAAACAAGGTATAGAGCTTATGCTGAACAAAATTTAGCCCATTTGGCAAATTGTAAAATAAGCAAAAACCCATCAGATGCAACTGGATTTGAACTGTTAGGGTTCATTAATCAGCAGGATGGAAAAATCAGAGAAGCAATTGATTCCTATGAGAAAGCACTGGAACTGGATCCAGATAATGAGGATTATTTGAGTGCATTGTGTTGCATGAGGCTCAGTTTGAGTAAGGAGTAAAGTTAAAAATATATTTAGAATACCCTTATGAGCTCCTCCCAGGCCATGTGCAGTAGTTTGCATGTATCATAAACAGCACAATGTTTTATTTAGTAATCACAGTATGTAGAAAGCTTGTCAGTGCATTTGTTAGTTTTTAGAGATTTTTTTTTACTGGCCCTGTAAGCGATCCTCTTCCTTCTGTCTGCTTTCTCCATGATCCTGGGGCCAATGTATGCACAGTAACATGAAAAGGATGGTTTACTCAATCCACACGTGTCTGCTTTTTCTGCTTCATTGTATTTAGGCCAATTGGTGGTACATATTATATGCATTGTAATTGTGCTAATTGTTTTGTGAACATCTACTATATAAAGAGCATTATATTTTAAACATACCATTTGCTGCTCTATTTTTCTGAGGTTTAAATAGGTGTGCATTGAGCAACTGATTGATTTATGCTAACAGGAGCACCAGCCCGGGGTACCAGGTAAGGGGGATTATACCTTTCCTTCTCCTTTAAGGCATGGAGACCCAAAATATGAAAAGATTATTAATCCGGGAAACCCCAGGTACAAAGCATTCTGAATAATAGGTCCTACACCTGTATAATTTAGGGGAGTAAAGCTAACATGATTTTAGTTGTTGAATGTGATCTTTTTAGATAGGATATGCAGTTTTCTTTTGCATTCTACTGTTGTGATGCTATTGTGATTGTTTAAAAAGTAAAAACAACAAAGTTGATGGAATGGATGAAACTCAAAAAACTCTTACTCCCCAAATCACCTCCTCAGATTAAATAATAATTATTTATAAAATATTCTCTACATTTTGTAACTGCTATCCTGTCCAAAGATCAGACATACACTTTGATAAAATTCTATAATTCTTCAATTTTAAGATAAGCATTTGCTTTAACATGTATTAAAATAAATAAATGAATTCCTGCCATCAAAGCCTAAGTACATCTATTTATAAACACTTTAAACTATAAACTATTAACTCAAGGTTGTTCCCATAAGGCCTGGTTGTTCTGTACATTGATGGAACAGGTTTCTGTTTAATGGGCAGTAGGATACATTTAGTAAGGACTTATGAGAAAAGAGGTATTGGGGAACAGAAACTGAATGTATTGAACTGAATAAACTGAATTTAAATGTAATGTTGCCCAGTGTGCCCACCCACTCCATTTCAAGCATATACAGTAGGTGTCTGCTGTTAACTTACATTACCCTTTAATCAGTGGGCTCAAAACAACAGAGCTGGCCTTTTAGGGTTACCAGGAGAAGTGGTGGGGTAGGATGACCCTATTAGTTTGGGTGGGATGTTTTCCACATTGACCCATGGATGCACTGACCTGTCTATGTTTAACAAAACAGGTGGGAGCATATGTTTTTTTCTCTTTGGACATTAGGGTGGATGTAAGAGAGCCTCGAGTACAAGACCCCAGGATAGTGCCCTAAGGGAACCAAGCCCTTAGTAATGTCAGGGAACATGGGGTCCCATGAACAAGAAGCTACTCCTTGACGTTTCAACCAGAAAGGATTCAGACCACTAACGGGCACATCCACACTCTGCTCTGTTAATTAATATAATTGCAACGCATCTACCTCTATTAGACTTCATGTACTACATTAGTATTATCCCTGTGTGTCAAACCTGTGCTCATGGTTAAGAATCTCTGGTGTCCTAATTTCTTGATTTTGCTCTGTGAGGGGTGTAGTTAAACAATATACCTCCTTTCCTCAACACACCACTGTAAGGGTCCCACTAAGAGAGGGGGTCATAGTGTAACCATGCTTTACTTCATAGTAGCTAGAAGCCTAGTTTTGGGCCAAGACACTGTTACAGATAGGTGATAACCTAGTGTGGGATATAGCAGAATTACAGCATAGAGAAATTCAGACATGGCTGCCATGCTGCAGGGTAGAAACTTAGCTTTATTCCTGGCTGTTCTATGCAGTAAATGGATACAGATAGGTATTCACCAAACTCCAGAATCAGCGAAATCCTTCTTCAGCAGGATGAATTCAAGTACCCAGCCAAACTGAATCTGAACCCTTAAAGTCACATAACTTTATGTTGCGTGATTAAGGGAATTTTAACCCTTCCTTAAAGTAATTTTGCTAATAGCTGGTGAATAATGGGATTCGGATTATTAGCTGTTTCAATGCATAGTAAATCTCAGAAAAGTCCCAACTTTTTTTTGTGACTTAATTTGCCCTGGTGCAGCAACCAATCAGCAGGTATCATTTACTGGTCACCGGTTTAAAAGCAAACATATTATTGGTTGCTATGGGTCACTGCTCCTTTGAAAACTTAGGGGCTGATTTACTAACCCATGAATTCGAATCCGAATTTGAAAAATTCTGATTGGAAAACGAACATTTTGCGACTTTTTCGTATTTTTTGCGATTTTTTCGGCGCCTTTACAACTTTTCGGAAATTATCGCGACTTTTTCGTTATCAATACGATTTGCGCGAAAAAACGCAAGTTTTTCGTAGCCATTCCGAAAGTTGCGATTTTTTCGTAGCGTTAAAACTTGCGCGAAAAGTTGCGCTTTTTTCGTAGCGTTAAAACTTAAAAGGCGCGATGTTTTGCGCAAGTTTTAGCACTACGAAAAAATCGCAACTTTTTGCGCAAGTTTTAACGCTACGAAAAAATCGCAACTTTCGGAATGGCTACGAAAAACTCGCGTTTTTCCGCAAAAATCGTATTGGTAACGAAAAGTTGCGATAATTTTCCGAAAAAATCACAAAATACCGATCATTACGAAAAAAACGCAATCGGACGCATTCGGCCCGTTCGTGAGTAAGTAAATGGGCCCCTTAGGGGCTGATTTACTTACCCACGAACGGGTCGAATGGAGTCCGATTGCGTTTTTTTCGTAATGATCGGTACTTTGCGATTTTTTCGTATGTTTTGCGATTTTTTCGGATTCTTTACGAATTTTTCGGATCCAATACGATTTTTGCGTAAAAACGCGAGTTTTCCTATCCATTACGAAAGTTGCGTAAAAAGTTGCGCATTTTGCGTAGCGTTAAAACTTACGCGAAAAGTTGCGCATTTTTCGTAGCGTTAAGTTTTAACGCTACGAAAAATGCGCAACTTTTCGCGTAAGTTTTAACGCTACGCAAAATGCGCAACTTTTTACGCAACTTTCGTAATGGATACGAAAAACTCGCGTTTTTACGCAAAAATCGTATTGGATCCGAAAAATTCGTACAGAATCCGAAAAAATCGCAAAACATACGAAAAAGTCGCAAAATATTCGTTTTCAAGTCGGAACTTTTCCAATTCGGGTCGGATTCGTGGGTTAGTAAATCAGCCCCTTAGTGTCTGTTCTTACATATGGGGGACAGATTTCAGTAGGGTCAAAATAAATCTAGGGAAATGATGTACAACTAAAGAACTAATGAAAAGAAAAAAAAAAATCATTTTCACATTAAAAAGTGTATATTGGATTATTATTTAGAAATCTGTCAGAGGAAAGTTTTTATGTCAGCTTAAAATTTTATATGGAGGAAACGTGAAGACAGGGTGCTTTTTCCTAATTAACTTTTCTAAAATATTTTCTGCTATTTATCAGTAAGAATACTACATTAGTGACCCTACTCTTTGTTATTAAAATTCCCATCTACTCCTACCACTCACACTAGTCATTACATTACAGTTCTTTGCCATATATGACCAATGGCTGCCATATAATTTGACCCTATTTGGGTGCAATGCCCTGCTGAATCAAAGAGTGGCACATTTTAGAAATGCTGGGGCAGCAAGCAGAGGTTCACTGAGATACAGTGGCAGCAGCTCAGCAATTTTAGTTAAAGTTAAGGGGAAATATTTTCAAATAGGGAATCTTTCCAAAATTTGGATATATGCATACCTTAAAGCCTGCGCAAAATCATTTCAGCATTAAATAAACCCCAAGGGACTATTTTGCCACCTATATGGGTCAGTGCAGCAGTACAAGGCACTATTTCATTATTACTACTACAGAGAAAAAGGAAGCAATTCTTAAGAATTAGAATTATTTGTTTTAAATTGACTCTGAGGGCGATGGCCTTCCTGTAATTTAGAGCTTTCCGAATAACAGGTTTCCAGGTAAGGGATCCCATACCATATCCAAATCTGTCATTTACAAGTTGCTTTAATTTGCTTCTGTGCATGGCACCCCTTTATGCTTTGAATTGTGTAGGTAAGGGTGCATTGCAAAAGAACAGACAGTGGGCAAGGCTGCCAACTTTATGACTTAGGGACCATTATTCAGATCCATTATTTTGTTTAAAGGGGTTGCCATTTTTTGCACAAATTGCATAATATGGATGTGTGCAGAAGATTTATATTTTGTTTGAATTATACGGTCACAGCCTCAGTTCACCTCTGCTTTACAAAGAAATGTTTAGTTGTAAACAAAACTATCCCATTCTCTGTTTCTCTCTGTCATACCTGTGGACATGTTCCAAATCAAACCAAAAGTTAGTTTCTATAGGGATATATTATGTACTTTTGTTTCCCTGATTACCAAAACTGATCACGTGATGGCAGTGCATCCTTATAAGAGATGTGCTGCAGCCATGGTGCCATAGTGCCAGGATTTGAGATTCACAACTGTGGTACAAACAATCTAACCAACACCATGAGGTAAATATATTTTGCTTATAACACTTTAGGAATGTATTATTTATATTATGTATGTAGCTTATTGGTAAAACCTTGTAACTGTGTATGGTATGCTGGAAGCTAGGAATAAAGAATAGTGATGGGATTAGGGACATAAGTAGTGGGATGCAGAGATATAGGTATATAGCTATATACAGTAGGTATATAGGTATATAGTAAATGGTGCCTGCTGACTGGATTTACTTCCTTTAAAGTTTAATACTTTCTGTACTATTCATCCTTACGATATGTATTGAAGCTAAAAAAATGTTTTGAAAGCATTTTACTTCCTAAAAATGTAATTATATCAGAGCTGCTGAGAGATCCTTTTCCTTCAGTATAGGCTGAAATGAGGGGGGACGCAGGGTTGCCAGATTTATTTTTCCAAACCAGTCAAAGCCAGTTCTAAAACCAGCCCAAAACTAGCCAAAAGCCACTTTGAAAGTAGCCCAAAAATAGCCCAATATGCACAATGAAAAAAAAATTCTAAAAAATACAGTGCAATACAAATACATTCTTTAAAAATCATACAATGTGATTTCCTGATTTTTTTTTTAAATGCTGCCTCTCACAGTGGGAACGCACCAACCGTGATTTCTAAGTAGGAGTTCAAATACTTATGTTCCTCACTGTCAGGGGCGATTCTGGACATATCGCCGCCCCCCCCCCCCCGCCCCCCCTAGCGCTTACCTTCTGAGCACAGGAGCGGGTCCGGGTGCGGTGAGATTGCTAGAGCAGAGAGCGCAATTGCGCTCTCTGCACTAGAAGAGCCGAATTTCCGGTTTAAAAACCGGAAATTCGGCTCTTAAAGTTACCAGGAGCGGCTTTTTGCCGCCCCTGGTAACTGGGGCGCTTCTGCTTCTCACTGTCCGTTTTTTTTATGTGGCAGCGACTTGTTTGATGCAACCACGATTTGACGAGACCGTAATTTATTTGACATGACATCACTTTTTTTTTTACACAACTTTTCTGTTTCTGCAACAGTACGTATTACTATCCAATTCCAGAATGATAGCTGCGGTCCTGGTTTATCCGGAACTCCCTGCATCTAATTCTAAAGTGCAGAAACAGTATATCATTATATATATATATATCATACATGAACTATATAACAATACATACTAAGGTGCAGCAGTGTTTGATACAGGGAGTTATATAAAAAACACAAAAATATGATGACTTCTATTTAGATAATATCATTGTGCAGAAAATGCCGATGACAGTTATAATACGTGAAACTATACATTAAGGGGCGTATTTATTATGCTGTATAAAACTAATTCACCAAAAAAAACGATGTAAAAAGCTGTGTAAAATAAATGGAAAAGATTGCCATCTGAATGCCGGATATTACGCTGTTATTTTCCGGAAGTTATGGTGGAAGAAAAAAGGCATAAAAAAACTATGTTGTTTTTACGTGGCAAAGCCTGGCGATGGGTGGCAAATTTTCTCGCCGTTTTTTACACAGCATAATAAATATGCCCCTTAGTGAATTTAACTGCCACATGCTATCACCTTAAATTGCACAGATAAAAGAATAAAAGCCTTCAACTAAAGGATTAATATATATGTGCTTAAACTTTTTTATTTAAAAAAAGGCAATTTTTTTTAACAATGACATTCTAACAGTAATGGGCTTATTTATCAGTTATCGAGTTTGTGAATTCCAGTTCGGTTTCCTAAATCAAATAAACTTGCATATCGAATGGTCGCCTATTTATTACGAGCTCGAAAATCTCGACTTTGCCTATGACAGCTGCTATTGACTTCTACACTTTCTGCACTTAATAAATACCAGACATTCACGTTTTCAAAGCATAACTCAAATTCGAGTTTATGAAGCAAAAAACATACTTGAATCGAGAAAAAAAATCAAATGTCCATTGATAAATCAACCCCTAAGTGTTGCCCAGGAGTGCAGGGCAGACAGCAATATAGGAGATGTGGGAGTCGATCAGGGCAGGCAGATGGTGGTGTGTTCAGGTGTAGGCAGGCACGAGGGGATGAAGGGAGTATCTTTGGGGAGTTGCTGAACATGAATGAATCTTTCTATTCACATGCTTGCCCTGCTTTGTTGAATGTATGGTATATATTCTCTTTAATATATGCTGTAGATTAGGCAATTTTAAACAATTTTCCTTAATATTGTATATAATCAGTAAAATATTATTCCATTTATTCCAATATTTTATTTATATTTGTTGTTGTTATTATATTTCTAATATATAATAAATTATCTATAGAAGATTAACAGGATACTATAATAAGAGGCACACATAAGGAACCAATTAGATGTCTGTTTTTAAATAACTTTAAATGCTAAAAGCTACCAAGAGTTAGATGCCCTCAAAAATGTTATATAAATGGTCACTTTCCCTGCAGAGACAACACCTTCACACAGAAAAATATAGTGCTGTCTTTTGGGACTGCCCTACTGGTACTGAGAAAGCCTAAGAGCGACAGATGAGTCTGTTCAGGTTCTGAGCAACATGTTTAGCTCCTCTGTGTAAAATAATCTGATTATCCCAACTGGAAAGAGGGGAATATGGAGTGTCAAGAAAACAAGATACAGTATGCTCAGGCAATCATTAAGTCCCAAGGGAGTATTGTTACTGATGGTATAATGGTATTGCAGCTGGTAAGGAGACTGTGTGCAGATGATAAAAACAGACAAGAGGGAAGGATGATATCTGGGAGGAAGGTGTTAAAGGCTGTGGAAAAGATAATGGAAACAGAGGCTCACTTTAAATCTGCCAGAAAATGTACTTTCCAAATAAAATGTATGGTTTTCTGTGGTTAACTTACTATTTAGGGGCATTATGCAGCACTGTATTTAGGTCTAGTGCTACCATAGGCTTTGGACCCAACTGCGCCGTAAGACTGCGGAAGTTACTTTGAGTGCCATGACCAATGACATCAGGTCCGTTGAAACTTGCCTGCGGACCCCTTACCCCCCCAGCTTCACCGGTGGATTTATGTAGGTAGTGTCTGGCAGAGGCTGGGGAGTTTTTTTTTATTTTCCTTTAAAAAAAATAAATAATCAATTATATAAGCACCTAGAGGCTGCCCCTAAAAGCTGCCTATATATAAATACGGCCCTGGCTTTATGATAAAACACAGGCATAGTATTATAGCATAGAGATATAAAAATTGAAAAATGGGATTGTAACCATGGTAGTTGGTTTCTTAAGGTCTTTTTACAAGGCCTGTAATTTTTTACATATGTAGGGACCCATAGGGTTAATCTGCCCCTATAGCATTAAACCCTACTACTTCCTTATTTCTGCTCTTACTGGGCAAAGACCCATCTATCTAGTTCACCCTTATATTATGTGCCTTTTGGTTATTTGGGTTGACCACACCTTTTGGAAACTCATATAGGGCCCGATTCACTAAAGTGCGATAAAACGTGCGCTATTTATAGCGTGCGTTAAAAATTTTATTGCGTCTTAATTTTCGCGACTTTTCGAACGATTCACTATAAGCATACTTGCGCAATTTTACGCGCGGTATTTCATGCGATAGGTTTGTCGCGATAAATAGCATGAGCGGTATTTTCCACATGCATGCTATTTATTGCATGCGCTAATTGTCGCCACGTTACGCAAGCGACGACCGGCAGCATAAAACTGGCGACATTTTGCCCTGGGAGAGCACAGAGTGCTAGAGAGGTGCTGTATAAATGTTTATTTGCAAAAAAAAACCCCAAAAACCAATAAAAATATATATTGGCATGTATGGCTAACATACAGTAATTTTACGAAACATGGCGTGCGTTCATTTGCGCGACTATTTATATGCGGCTACAAGTGATGAAATGTTTCGCCAGGCATGGATTCGCAGTGAATTTTTTGACATGTGGCGAATTTTTTCGCAAAACCATCCGCCAATGGCAAACCGCATAAAAAAATTCCCCGCACATCCAAAAATTGACACAGGCTTCAAAAAGTCGCCAGATGACAAAGTCGCAACAAAGAAATCGCCAAAATATACCTAGTAATGTATTTTGTGCAACTAAAGATTTAGCAAATTTAGCAAGATTTTAGCAAATCTTTGGAAAGATCCCCAAAACGGCAAAAATGTTGTGCGGGCAAAAAAATTTTGCCCGCGACTATTATTTTTTGAAGCCTGTGTCAATTTTTGGATGTGCGGGGAATTTTCGCGTGGCGAATTTTTTTATGCGTTTTGCCATTGGAGGATTGTTTTGCGAAACGCATGAAAAAAATTGCAGCGGAAAAAAATCGCCGCACATCCAAAAATTCACTGCAAATCCATGCCTGGCGAAACATTTCATCACTTGTAGCCACATATAAATAGTCGCGCAAATGAACGCACGCCATGTTTCGTAAAATTACTGTATTAAAAATGACCATTTCCCTGCAAACTGGCGGCTGCGTCACTCTAGGGGAAACACATACTTGAATAAATAACACTGCAAAGTCCATATTTTATTGGCAAAAGCTCATTAACTGTACTTTTCTATAATTATTATACCTAGTAATGTATTTTGTGCGACTAAAGATTTACCTCTATAGTACAGTATATTTTGGCGACTAAAGATTCACCGCTATAGTACTGTATAATATCGCGACTAAATATTAACCGCTATTGTACTGTATAATATCGCGGCTAAATATTCACCGCTATTGTACTGTATAATATCGCGACAAAATATTCACCGCTGTTGTACTGTATATTTTGACGACTAAATTTTTACCGCTATAGGATTGTATATTAGTAGCGAAATTCCATACATGCCAAGACTTTAGTAAAATTGAGTAAAAAGACACAGACTTGAATAAATAACACTGTAAGTCCATATTTTATTGCCAAAAACTCATTTACTGTACTTTTCTATAATTTTTCACCTGCCTGTAGTAGGAGTTAATTTTCGCATAGCCGAATGCGATATTTAGCGTGCCTAAGTGATAGTGAATCATGCGATCGTATTCTTTTCAGCACGGAAATTATCGCATGCGTTAAAACTAGCGCATGCGGTCGTGCGGCAAATAACGCATGCGATATGGCGACTTATCGCACGCGATAATACAATGGTGAATTGCCCGCTAATTATCGCGACAAATTTAACGCAAAAAAGCGTGCGATAATTTTTATCGCACTTTAGTGAATCAGGCCCATAGTGTTTACCCAGGAGGTGTGGCTTCCTCTTTGGCTGCCTCTGTGTCTCAGGAACAGGTCACTAAGCCTGGGATCAGAATAGGCCCCAGAAAAGCCTTATTGCCCCAGAGATTAATACCTACTCTGGTGAAGTCGGGGACAGGGACCGTGAACGAGGACCAGTTAGATTGTTACTCTTGTAAGAGCACTTTCTAGGAAAGTGAGATGGAGAGGGAAGGAAGCAAGAGCAGTTTCGGCTCCACCAAGGAAAGTAGCTGGGAAGTATGCTTCCATACAGGCAATGTTGCCTTAGCATAGGGCCATGGTTAAAACATAGGAGACAGGCAGTACCTTAACCCTGATCCACAGTCGGCTGTATTCAACCTGACTGCTTCCAAAGGGGTGCCAAGCTGACCAGGTGCATTTACCCTGCCCAGACTCTAAAGGAGGTGGGATAAACCAGTGTGCATTCTCTCTCTTGTTGTCTAGTATTACTATCCTATACCATCTGTAATGTGAGTATCTGCAATATCCCTGCATCTTTACTTGTCTCTGACAATAAATCTGTCTATAGTTAAACTGCAAGAATCTTCTGGTGTCCATCTTTACTGCACACAGCTACAGTGAGTTGTAGTTACACTACACCCTTAGCTCCACTGGTCACTTCCACATAGCGAAGGCCCATCCTGTCTAAGAGAGTCACATGTACCCCATGCTCTGTACCTTATACTAGCCTGGTTTTGACAATTTTATAGCCAAATAGGGGTTACACATATATGCAATATCATACACAAATTTTGGAGAATGGTATGAATTAAATTGTGTATTTGAAAACTTTTAAGACACATAGATTTCAGTAGCGCCAAAACAAATCTATGGAGAGGATGAACTACTGACATATTAATGAAAAGAACTCTACCAGCGATTCTGAGGCTAGCCAGTAGGGTATAACCAGCTTATATTTAGAAATCTCTAAAACAAACATTGTTATTAATATTATTGTATATGGAGAAAACCTGGGACTATGGGGTCATTCTAGATGATTAGCTAAGTTTTGTAAATATTTTCCCACTTTGTGCCAGTTTGTGAATGTTTTCTAATTTGTGGGGTCTGTTGATTTTCTCCTTACAGAATTTATATGTGCATTTTCACAAGCAAATGCAAACTTGTCATTGGCCAGATGCTTTGATTGGCGTCTGTGCATGGCATTCTTTAATCCTATGTATTGGGTAAGAAGGGGTGCTGTGCAAGGGAGCAGGCAAGGCTGCCAATTGTGGAACAAGGGACCATTGTTGAGAAATGTTGCCAGTCTATGTCTTGTCCCACAAGAAAAAATAGTAAGCTGAATAAATCCTCAGAACCTCTGCAGTCACTTAATATATGGACAAATTACCCCTGTTTTATTTAAAGGGGATTCCAATAATAAAATGGTCATATATGGTCATTGCATCATTTCAATTCTGCTTTGCAAGTTAGAAATTATGAGCTTTCTCTTAATAGTGTCCTTGAGCATTTTCCAAATAAAACCAAAATTTAGTTTCGATTGGAAGACATTTTATTGTCTAGTTTCGTTTTCCCCTGTTTACTAAGACACTGAGAGATCACATGATGGCAGTGCATGCTTATAATGCTGCAGCTGCAGCCAAAGGACCAGAGATTAGGAGATCTCTCAGAAACATTCTTACCTCTTACCAGGGCCGCCATCAGAAATCACGGGGCCCCTCACAACAAAATTTTCAGGGCCCCTCTCCCACCAGTAAAATGGACTCACAGACATGAGACATTGCTAGCCAGCTGTGCCCCCCTAGTACATTGGTAGCCAGCAGTGCCCCCCCTAGTACATTGGTAGCCAGCAGTGCCCCCCTAGTACATTGGTAGCCAGCTGTGCCCCCCCTAGTACATTGGTAGCCAGCAGTGCCCCCCTAGTACATTGGTAGCCAGCAGTGCCCCCCCTAGTACATTGGTAGCCAGCTGTGCCCCCCCTAGTACATTGGTAGCCAGCAGTGCCCCCCCTAGTACATTGGTAGCCAGCTGTGCCCCCCCTAGTACATTGGTAGCCAGCAGTGCCCCCCCTAGTACATTGGTAGCCAGCAGTGCCCCCCTAGTACATTGGTAGCCAGCTGTGCCCCCCTAGTACACTGGTAGCCAGCTGTGCCCCCCTAGTACATTGGTAGCCAGCTGTGCCCCCCTAGTACATTGGTAGCCAGCTGTGCCCCCCTAGTACACTGGTAGCCTGCAGTGCCCCCCCTAGTATACTGGTAGCCAGCAGTGCCCCCCTAGTACATTGGTAGCCAGCTGTGCCCCCCCTAGTACACTGGTAGCCAGCAGTGCCCCCCCTAGTACATTGGTAGCCAGCAGTGCCCCCCCTAGTACATTGGTAGCCAGCTGTGCCCCCCTAGTACATTGGTAGCCAGCAGTGCCCCCCCTAGTACATTGGTAGCCAGCAGTGCCCCCCCTAGTACATTGGTAGCCAGCTGTGCCCCCCCTAGTACATTGGTAGCCAGCTGTGCCCCCCTAGTACATTGGTAGCCAGCTGTGCCCCCCCTAGTACATTGGTAGCCAGCAGTGCCCCCCCTAGTACA
This sequence comes from Xenopus tropicalis, assembly GCF_000004195.4. Taxonomy (NCBI): domain Eukaryota; kingdom Metazoa; phylum Chordata; class Amphibia; order Anura; family Pipidae; genus Xenopus; species Xenopus tropicalis. The sequence goes on from NC_030683.2 coordinate 36,215,176, forward strand.
TTGGTAGCCAGCAGTGCCCCCCTAGTACATTGGTAGCCAGCAGTGCCCCCCCTAGTACATTGGTAGCCAGCAGTGCCCCCCCTAGTACATTGGTAGCCAGCAGTGCCCCCCCTAGTACATTGGTAGCCAGCTGTGCCCCACCCCCCAGTACACTGGTAGCCAGCAGGGTCCCCCGCGTCTTGTTCGGCTCCTTCGGCTCCACCGGTGTCTTCGGCATCTTCAGCGGCGGCTTCGGACTACTCTGGCGACGTCCTTCCTGCACAACACCTTGGCACTTCTGAGTGCCGAAGGAAGACAGGCCCTTTTATAAGGTTGCGCCCCGTGCGTACTGACGTGCGTGCATGTACGCACGGGGCGCAACCAATAGGATCACCTGCTGACCACCAATGACAGGGCCCGGAATTCATTAAAGGGGGCCCGGGCTACTAAGAAAACTTTAGGACAGCCGGGCCCCCTTTTAAAGTTAAAATCGTCCGGGCCCAGGACGACTCTACCCCCTGTGCCCCCCTGATGGCGGCCCTGCCTCTTACCATGAGGTAAATATACTTAGCTTATCAACTAAGGAATTTAATATGTGTGACCACTCCCCTTTTTTTAAACCACACCCACTTCAAACCACACCCATGTTATCACAAGAGCTTCTAAGTCTTTACCCACACTAATGGTGACAGTGCAGCAAAAACCCAAATGGTTGGTGCTCACTGTAGGGATATTACCCTTTATTCATATATGAAAGAATTATAATATGTCATATTAAGACACACCTTAAAAATCCATAAGCCTCCTCTTCCCCTGTGGATAGAACAGCAACCCCAGCACATAATTACACATCTTAGGGACCATATAATGACTATTTCCAAATGCTAACAAACTCCCAGAACAAACCCCTGCCAGTTTCATCACAGGCAGTATAGTGCAGGCAGAGTATGGCACACAGGCAGGGTAGGGCGGAGTATGGCACACACAGGCAGCATAGGGCAGGCGGAGTGTGGCACACACAGGCAGCATAGGGCAAGCAGAGTATGGCACACACAAGCAGCATAGTGCAGACAGAGTATGGCACACAGGCAGGGTAGGGCAGGTGGAGTATGGCACACACTTGCAGCATAGGGCAGGCAGAGTATGGCACACAGGAAGGGTAGGGCAGGTGGAGTATGGCACACACAGGCAGCATAGGGCAGGCGGAGTGTGGCACACACAGACAGCATAGGGCAGGCAAAGTATGGCACACACAAGCAGCATAGGGCAGGTAGACTATGACACACAGGTAGCATAGGGCAGGCAGCGTATGGCACACACTGGCAGCATAGGGCAGGTGGAGTGTGGCACACACAGGCAGCATAGGGCAGGCAGAGTATGGCACACACAAGCAGCATAGTGCAGACAGAGTATGGCACACAGGCAGGGTAGGGCAGGTGGAGTATGGCACACACTTGCAGCATAGGGCAGGCAGAGTATGGCACACAGGAAGGGTAGGGCAGGTGGAGTATGGCACACACAGGCAGCATAGGGCAGGTAGACTATGACACACAGGTAGCATAGGGCAGGCAGAGTATGGCACACACTGGCAGCATAGGGGAGGCAGAGTATGGCACAATTGGGCAGGGAGAGTATGGCACACACAGGCAGCATAGGGCAGGCAGAGTGTTCACACACAGGCAGCATAGGGCAGGTAGAGTATGGCACACAGGCAGCATAGGGCAAGCAGAGTATGGCACACACTGGCAGCATAGGGCAGGCAGAGTATGGCACACCCAGGCACAATTAGGCAGGGAGAGTATGGCACACAGGCAGCATAGGGCAGGCAGAGCATGGCACACAGGCAGCATAGGGCAGGCCGAGTATGGCACACACAGGCAGGGTAGGTCAGGCAGAGTATGGCACACACAGGCAGCATAGGGCAAGCAGAGTATGGCACACACTGGCAGCACAGGGCAGGCAGAGTATGGCACACACAGGCAGGGTAGGTCAGGCAGAGTATGGCACACACAGGCAGCATAGGGAAGGCAGAGTATGGCACACACAGGCAGCATAGGACAGGCAGTACATAAAATGACGCAATGCTGGCACCGCTCCGACAGTCTGAGGTGTGAACAGGAGAACAAGAGGGGGTTTACAGTCTGAGTGAACAATGCAGGGGGGATTAAAAGGTGTGAACAGTACAGGGGGATTACAGCATGAATCTGAGGTGTGAGCAATGCAGGGGGCCAGTTAATCTCAGTACTGATACCATTTAAATCTTACACAATGCTAAGCAGTCGCGGCAGCCAGACAAGTGGAGGGCCACACAGAGGGCTGGCCTGCGGGCCGCCAGTTGGACAGCCCTGCTTTATTAAATCAACATATTAAATGCTTTTAAACCTGATAGATTCTGAAAGAAATGGTGCAAAAAGTATGAAAAAGGAGTTAATTTGCTTTGGTTCTAGTAACCTCTAGAAACCAGTCAGTAAGTAGCCTTTATGACAGCAGAGATCTGAATAGTTGTTGTAACATACTAATAGCAATAACCCATAGCAACCAATAAAATGTTGCTTTTAAACAGGTGACCAGTAAATGCTGATTGGTTACTATGGGTTACTGGGCAAACACTGGACAAATTTGCTGGGCAAACTTGGGCAGTAACCCATAGCAACCAATCAGTGCTTAGTGTTTTCAGCCCATCTTATTGGTTAGCATGGGTTACTGCCCAGGTGCAAATTGGGTCAGTCTTTATAAATGACCTCCACATGTCTTTTATTACATAACACCATATTAAAGGGGGACTGTATTGGAAATATGTCAACATTAATGTGTGCTGTAGATTGAGCAATTTAATAAAATCAGTAAAATTATTACCCCTTTTAAACATAGGGTTAACAGTTAACTCCCAACCACCACCAACATCCAAGCTGTATTCTGCTCATTTGCTTCATAAGATTAAGGATAAAGCAATGCCTCCCTTGGTCTCCTGGTAGATCTTTGGGGGAGAAAGAAGCAAATTGGGTGGCTGATTGTTGGTTGGGGGAAGTTAACCCTTTGTATCTTTAAAATAAGTCTGAATGCTTAATTGACTAGCTTTAAAAAATATTACAATGTTGTCTCAAATGGATCAGGGAAGTCTTGTCAAGAATGAATACATTTTCAGAACAGAAGTGCAGGTTTCTGTTACCCACAATTGAATTAATGGCAGATACAGAACTGAATGATAGAGGCTGATCCTTATATTAACTTAGTCAGCTATTAAATGCTCCACTAACAGTGTTGTAGTTTCTGTATCTAATAATACAATTACTTATTTAATACACAAAATATGCATATATTTAATTAACAGTCAATTTTTTTCCAGTGACCTGCCAGCGGAATCAATAAAGAACCATCTGCTTAAACTGGAGTGCCACTTCACATGGGCTTTTTTCAAAGATGAAACTGATATTGACAATATAGAAGACAGGCTTCATGATCAAATTACATTTTTACCTTCTACACACAGAGATAGGCTTCATAATTTATTGGCCTATACAAGTTATTTGAAAGGAGACACTCAAGAAGCAATCAGACAGCTTCAAAAAGCTGAAGAGCACCTGCAAGGAACACAGACTGCTCATCTGGATATCAAAAGAGCCGTGACCTACAGTAATTATGCCTGGCTGTACTACCATTCCAACCAGTTTAGCAAAACTCAGTTTTATTTAAAAAAAGTAGAAGCCATTTGCAAGAAATTTGAGTCTTCTCCAGAACATGATATTCTTCTTACTGAGAGATATGGAGAACAGGCCTGGGCTTTGTTAACATTATATGGGAAGTACTGTGAAAGAGCTAAAGAGTGTTTTGAGAAAGGGCTAGTGCTAGATCCTGACAATCCTGAGCTCAACTCAGGATATGCCACAGTGATGTATCGAATAGAAAGTCAACATAACAGAGATTATGGGACAGCTGACTGTACATCATTAGAGTTGCTGAAACGTGCTGTGACATTAAATGAAGATGATACTGTGATTAAGGCTCTTCTAGCTTTGAAATATGCATATTTGTTTCAAGCTGAGGAGGGAGAAAAGGTTATGGAGGAGGCTCTCAGACAAACTCCAGACTCCCCATATTTACTTCGATATGCTGCCAAGTTTTACAGAATTGTAAAAAAGACTGATGATGCTATTACCATTCTGAAAAAAGCCATAAACCAAACTCCCACTTCATGTTCTCTTCACCACCAGATTGGGATTTGTTACAAAGAGAAGACAAAAATGTTAATAAAATCTGCAAGGACTGCAAAGTCATTAAACCAGCCTACCAATGCCTATACACGGGACAAAGGTGATGCAATTGCTTCTGCTATCTTTCATTTTGAAAAAGCTATTGAACTTAAAAAAATATTTGTTGATGCCTACATCAATTTAGGTTACATGTATGCTAAAGCAAGTCAGTTTGAAAAAGCTGAAGATATGTTTCAAAGAGCGCTAAATCTGGAAAATATAACATGTGAAGAGAAACAAGAGATTCACTTGAGTTATGCAGTTTTTAAGCAATTTCAAATGAGATCTGAATCAGAAGCCATAAGGCATTACAAAGAAGCTTTGCTTATTCCGAATAACACAAAGGCAAGACGCTTTTCCAAAAGTGATTTGGAAAAGTTGGCAGAAAAGAAAATAAGCACTGCACCTTCAGACGCAACTGGATTTGGACTGTTAGGGTTCATTTACCAGCAGGATGGAGAGATTAAACAAGCAACTGATTACTATAAGAAAGCACTGGAACGCGATCCAGATAATGAGGATTATTTGAGTGCATTGCGTTGCATGAGACTCAGTGAGTAACAACTCAACAGATTAGCTGCTTATAGGTGTCTTTTTTCCTTCAATGGCAAAATGCCTTGCTGAGCTTGCACATGTCTCTGGCACAGCCCTTTGCATGGAACTATAGAAGGAAAAATAATGTTGAAAATAAATACTATTTTTTTCTGTCAAGAACTTGACTAACCATGTTATAAACACAAACATAATAGCAACAGGCTACAAACTCTTAATTTAATACAGGAAATACTTATATAATTTGCTCTATACAGTAGAAAAAAAAAATGAATACGATTTTAATATCACAGGGCTGTTTATTAGCAAGGCATTAGCAAGTTATGTGAATATTTTCTTTCTCCATGTGTTTTGATTTTATTAAAATTGTTTTCAATTATTCATATTCATAACAAGAAACAATTAGTAGATTTGTGTATTTTTATTGTTGTTTATCAGCTGTAGTGAATATTGCACATTTAATTAAAGCTGTATTTATCCATTTGGTTTGACTAACTGCAATCATTTGAGATGTAATACATCATGAAATTGCATCAAATGTTTCTAAAAATCAATAAAAAAAAAGTACAACTCTCAATTTGTTTAAGCTTAAAGGAGAATGCAAGTCAAAATTTAAAAAGCATACTGCCCAATAGTCCTCCTATTGTTTAGTAAAAACGCCACACTTTTGGCTCACCTAATCAAATATTTACTCAGTCACACTTACTTCACATTTTCTAGAACAGGCAGCCATCTCTAAAAAGGTATTCTCCCTTCCTTTCCCTCCTTGCTTCATACTGCACATGTGTTTCATTCCCTCTGCCAGATGCGCTTCTGATTGGCTGGTGGGCATGTGTAGCTCAGAACAGGAGACAGGATCAAGTTACACACATGCTCAGAGAATAGGAAGGCTGCCGCTGGCACCTACAGGAAGGGGAGAGAGATTTCAGTGATGTCACTGTAGTCTTCACACTGCTGTAGGCTGCCAGCACCATATCTCAGAGAAGCAAGCAGGGATCTGGGAATTTAGATATGCAGTAAGTACTTAAAAAGAATGCCTTTAGACTTACTTTTAATTTATATTAACCTTTCATTGTCCTTTAAAGGAGAAGGAAAGCTAAGTAAGCTTTATCAGAAAGGTCTATGGAAATACAGCCATAAGCACTCACAGAAACGCTGCACTGAGTCCTCTTTCAAAAGAAACACAGGATTTCTTGTCTCCTTTTTTGGGAACATGTTCTTCTGCGTCAGACTTCCTCTCTTTTAGGGCTCATTCAGGTTTGGGGCTAGAGTCTGCTCAGTTCTCTCCTCTCTGCCCCTACTTTCTCCTGCTACCCCCTCCCATAAGAATGCATATGAACTAACCCCCCATAGGAATGTGTGATCTGAGCTTCCAATGGCTAGAGCTGCAGCAGCAAGCTACCAAGACCAAGCTAAAATGGCAGCTGCTATCAGAGGGAGCTTCTAGGGCTGTTACTCAGCTTTCAGCTGTATGTATGTATGTATATCTTTATTTATAAAGCGCTACTTATGTACGCAGTGCTGTACAGTAGAATACATTAATACAAACAGGGGGTTAATAAGATAATAGATAAATACAAAGTATAACAATAAATACAAATAAGTACAGTGCAATAAGAGTCAAAAACACAAGATGATGGAGGTCCCTGCCCCGTAGAGCTTACAATCTAACTATAGGTTTCTAGATGGCACAAATGTGGCAAATCTATTGGCAGTAAAATGCCAAAATGACTTAAATGTACAATGTGTGACATTTGTAGCAATTATTTGCTATATTTTTGGCCATCCTACAAGGTAGGCTGAAATTGTATGACAGATTTGCTCCAGACAGTTATTAATCCAGCAGGGTTGCTTTAAAGAGATACGGACACCTGCAACTAAACAGTTTTATAAATATATCATTATTCTGTCTTTGCATGAGCTTTAGAATTTTGCCAAAAAACTATTTGCCCAATGCGTTTGCATTATACATCCAATCCACATGTTCTTCTATGAGGGGGCGGCCATATTTGTGCAGCAGGAGTCCATTAGCATTAAAAGCTATAACTGACAGGCTGAGAAGGGACAGTCAGGTAACCAAAACAGTCAGGTTTATGAACTTCAAGTAACAATTACTTACAAAAGCAGCCCTATCAGAGAAATTGACCAACATGACCTATAGGGAACTTTTAATGAACATTCAAATTTTGAAAAGTATTTTTTTCATGCCAGTATCACTTTATGATACTGGTGGGCTCAGGGCAAAGATAATGTCATTCAGTTATGGTGGACACCCACAGCTGCCCCAATAAATATTTAGTAATACTGCCCTCAAGGAAGGCAACCCAGAGATCAACTCATTGTGTGCTCTTTGCTGGAGGAAAAAGGAGCAGAACCTCACAAACTACCTCTGTGTGCGACACCACAAGACAAAGTCTCCAATAAGAAACATTTTGAAGAAGTATCCCTCAGAAACATTTGTTCCAATTTAAAGTTAAATAGTTGAAAAACTCTTCCAGTTCCTTAAAATATGGGGTTTTGCAAAAGTTATACCAGATAAAGGTTCTGGTGGAAGGCCTGCTAGTCCTAGTCCTGGAAAATTAAGCCATTTACCCATTTATTAGAACGGTTTGGGGTCAGGACTACAGATGGCCGCAGACAGTACTCACACCTCCACCTCTTTTTCAAGACTATAAGGCTCTACTGTTAACTTCACTACACTAAGTAGCCTTTTATCAGTGGTTTCCAAATTATGGGGCTGACCCCCATATGGAGATCCAGTACCAGTATCCATTGGATTTAGACCCAGTCTGAACATCTGTTAAGGTGAGATTTGGTGTGACTGTGTATATACTCTCCTAAAAACTCTTGGAATTCCAACTTGATAATATACTTTAGTAATATTTGTTATGATCAGTCCCGATATTTTTTAAACTACAGTTAAATAGCTAATGGTTATGGGGACCTTAAGCAAATATTGGGCCTTTAAATGAGAAAAGCCTTTCTCTTCTGTGATGAGTAATAATGAATAACTAGAAAGGGAAGTTTGAGGACAAACTTCATGTTGGTTTGAAAAACGTAAAGTCACTGAATGAAATCTGATCTGTTGTTGACCCCGCCCACTTTTTCTAACCTTGGAGCACAGTTATATAGTAAAAACCACTGTGCAAAGTTTGGGGACCCTGGTTTTAATAGTGTCTGAATGGCAGCAACTTAAATTTCCACACTTTTTCTAACTGGAACTGCAGTTACCCAGTGACTAACTCTAAGTTTAGGGACCCTAGGATTAATAGTTAATAGTTAAGAACGGCAGCAGTTTAAATTTAAATCAATAAAATTCAACTCACTTTTCCTATTTTTGAACTGCAGTCCCCCAGTGACCAACTCTGCAAAGTTTGGGGACTCAGGCATAAAAATTGTGGGACTGACAGCATTTTACACTTTACCATTGAAAATAAATAGGTGAATTGTGATTGGCTGTTGGTGGCTCTACCTGCTTTTTGTAACTTTGAACGGCAAATACCCAGTGACTAACAACCCTGGAATTAATACTTAAATAATGGCATCAGTTTCAATATAAACCAATGAAATTTAATCGGTGGAAATGGATTGGCAGTTGGTGGCTTTTTCTAACCCTGAATACGTAGTCAGCCACTGACTGACTGTGCAAAGTTTGGGAACCCAAACCCTGGGTGTTATGCACAATTATTATTATTAACATTTATTTATAAAGCGCCAACATATTCCGCAGCGCTGTACAATAAGTGGGTTTCATACATTGGACATACAGAGTAACATATAAAGCAATCAATAACCGATACAAGAGGTGAAGGTGAAGTAATGAAAGTATGGTTCGCTTCTCTTTTTTTGAATATGTCAGTGTGCTAGCCTGATAATTAGAAAAGCAGTTATTATTTGTGATGTTAATTATTTTGTTCAATCTATACAGACCTGCAGAACTATATATAGTATTTTATTGGGCGTTAAGGAAATACGTTGGTCCCCTCTAACCTGGGGTCAAGGTCCATTTTTCTCCTGAAGCTTTATCGGAGAAGGGGGCATACTACACCAACAAAATTAAGAAGGGAGGCCTTAGAAAGTGAAGTGTCAATTTAATTGATTATTATTGACATAGTTAGGGACAGTTTACTTGTTTGCAACCTCACAGAGGCCAAAGCTTGATGGAGTTACCATAAAGTAAAGACAACAGGATCATATACCCAGATCTCTCAACACCATTGACAGAAGATGATGACTTTTCTCCAAGTCCATTTTCCCTGACCTGTTTACTTGACTGCTGCCTTCCCTGACCTTGTGGCTGTTCTTTTATACATTTTGCCTTTGCCTTTTCCTTTGCCTATACTCGCACTTTGTTTGCCTGCTGCTTGTCTTGAACATATATAATCTCTGTTGTCTTCATTTCCAGGGATAAATCGTTTTGTTTTCAACCATAGGTTGCCTTCGGTATCAAAGCCTCAGATTGTTTTAAGTTCAGTACAATAGAAGCCTTAATAGAAAAAGAAACGTTTGAAGTAAAATATACAGATCTCAAGTCTTAAGATAGGTCCGAGATGGGGACCGAAACGTCGACCTGTTTTCTTTCTAAGGATGCTAATTAAAAATTAAATTTTTTCTTACTAAAAATACCTGGTGTGCATCTGTATTTTTGATTTTGTGTATTGCTGAGCTTGGATAGCACTCAGGTTTAATACTTTTTTGCCTATTTGTTTGGTGTGCTTGAACTTTCAGACTTATATATATATATATATAATAGAAAGAGTGCCGCACACACAGGGACTTGATACAAAAGAAAAAGTGTTTTTATTGAAAAAATTCCAACTTTTCGAGCCCAACCAGTGCTCTTCCTCAGGGACAAACCAACAGACCATATCCCAACACCCACAGTAAATACCCCCACCCCCACCCCATAAAATGGCGCCAAAAACCCTCCATAGTTACTATGGCAATCAATGTAAACAAGCCCCACACCCACCAGAGCAAGGTAAATTCAAATGTCAACATATACAGGCAAATAGAATGGGAGTGCAGTGCTAGAAAACAAGGTTAAGTTTAATCATGTAGTTAGTAGGCAAATGGTTGCAAAAAACTATACAGAGAATGTTCCTAGTCAGAGATGTCAAGCATTTCACTGTAGTGATGAATGGCCTTGGTTGCTAGGAGCAAAAGATTATAGAGGATAATTATTTATTTTATATGACTAAAAAATGTTTTTCTCTGTTGGGATTTCTTAATTTCTAATCCTTAATAATCAGTATTGGTGTTTCCATCCTCCAAGTATTAATGGTTTATGTCCAGATTTATGGTCTCTATGTTTTGGTTATTGCCTTTTTTAATTATTTTCATTTTTTCCTTTTATTTCACTTTTTGGGTCCCTTAGTCCTTCTTGCTCACCTGGTTATGTGCACTTCACACTCACCCATTTCTATCACATTAATTGTTCACAAAGTAACCTTCTGTACAATACCTTTATAATTTTCATGATCCATTTATTTGATTCTAGTTGCCCTATACACTGTTGTGCTGTGGGCATATAATACATGTACCCTCTGCTAGTATGATTTGCACTCCTTTTATTCTTACATGGATACTATACACAAGGTCTCTGTAATCCTTTTGTTAACTCACTTTGTGAGGTATTGGCTCAACCCTAAAGAACCTATTGTTATATATAACACATTCATGTTACCAGGCATTCTATACATGTATGCTGTGCTTGACACACCCTGAGTGTTCCCCCCTCAAGGTCCTTAATGGACGTGTTGTGCTTGTATGATTCATTTTCTGAGACGTAGTTGCATGTAATTTTTATTTTTACTTTTCATTTTTTTATTTTTCAGTTAATGGGTATCGACTAGTCTACCTGTAAACCCAAATCTAGGACCACATTACACGAGAGGCTCGCACCAGGTGGCTATTGAACCATCCACCACTGCTGAACAATATACACCAGTGTTTGTAATATATATTCTAATGGAGTAAACGAGGGGACATGTCAACTGTCACTATCTATTTATGGGCCGTCAATCTTTGTAGGAGCGGGTGCTGGTGATGTTACCATTTTATATACAGTAGATCTGGTGGTTCGGCATTCTTGTCCTAATTGTTCTTATGAATATCCCTGGAGTGTTACTGCGGGCCTTTCCAATTGGCCCTATAAGTCCAGGTCCTTTTTGAAGGCGGTTTGCATTAACTAGAATTGGACATGTGAGAGTTGTAGTTGTACCCGGATGCACTCTCCACCACTCAGTGTAGCCCGTTGGCGTCACTTGCTGCACTTCATTTCCTGCAGATCGCCAGGGACTGAAGCTGGACCCTTGCACTCCTCACTGTCTGCCAGCCGAACCTAGATATTTGCGTTGGTTGCCTATTGGGCACGTCTAACTTGTGCCCCTGGTGCCAGCCGGGGTGCCTTGTATACATGGTAACTAGGCAACAGTGTGCCCCACGCTCCCTACAATTCAGCACACTAATTGAATACGCCCGACCAGCGTCCGCAATATTTGACTGGGCATTGCCTCCGTGGGCGATATGATCTGCCCCACATGATCACATTCACACACTGAGGTTCAGGGATCGCTGGGTACAGGTGACAGGTGGTGGCTCTACTCTCTGTGCGTTCCTTTATACTCCTAGCTTCTCTGGTGCGCCCGGACATGGGTCCTGGGTTTAATACCCGATGCCTGTCATCTTCAATAAATAATTATCCTCTATAATCTTTTGCTCTTTTGCTCCTAGCAACCAAGGCCATTCATCACTTAGCACAATGAAATGCTTGACGTCTCTGACTGGGAACATTCTCTGTATAGTTTTTTTGCAACATTTTTTTGCAACACATATCATTTGCAACATGTATCCATTTGCCTACTAACTACATGATTAAACTTAACCTTGTTTTCTAGCACTGCACTCCCATTCTATTTGCCTGTATATGTTGACATTTGAATTTACCTTGCTCTGGTGGATGTGGGGCTTGGTTACACTGGTTGCCATGGTAACTATGGCCATTTTTTTGGCGCCATTTTATGGGGTGGGGGTATTTACTGTGGGTGTTGGGATATGATACTTTTTCTTTTGTATCAAGCCCCGGTGTTTTCAGCACTCTTTCTATTATATTTTTGTTTTTGACCTGCACCAAGGGCATTTGGACTTGTATAGGGTCTGCTCCTCCCTGTGTACTATATATATATATATAATAAATCAGAATTTAACTTAACCCTGTCTTAAGCAATTAGTTTAGACATAGAGAATAAACTCTGCACCCATAGGCTGAATATATAAAAGAAAGGCATTTATCAGATAAAATGGTAAGAACCTAATTAATTTTCCTCCTAAAAACTGATTTGATATACACAAGGCAGTGCTTTGTGCAAAATACAACCAATTTTAGTTGTACTGTTCTGCAATACTTATCACAACCCAAAAATTTTTTTAGTACTAAATTAAAACATCTGACAAAACAAGTATTATTCAGTAAGCCCATGTTCAGATGTATATTATAGAAATACAGAAGATTTAGCCAAGTCTGAATTATTTGATTAAAATGGACTCTATGGGAGATTGCCTTAGAACTTTCTGGATAATATGTTTCTGGATAAAGGATCCAATAGTTGTACTGAGGATTCAGCTATGTTTCCTTTTAAACTAGTACATTATTTTTTAGATACAAGGAAAAGAATTTCCAGTGGAAAAATATGTCAGATATCCTTATTAGGTTCTAAGATGAATATCCAATTAAAACCCATTTACCATAAATAGATATGGGGTACCTGGGAGGTTCTTCTGCCTACAATAATGGTTCCCAGAGTGTAGTGTGGCCAGCATCTCTGCCCCCCACCCCAAGTGAATTCATCTCCATATTCAGTGGGGATCCTGGGGCAGCAGGCTTGCAGATAAGGGAGGAGGAGTAGTGATTTAGAGCCAGAAATAATATTTAGGAGGAGGCATATAGACCATTGGGAGTCGACAAAATTGAAAAGTGACCCAACAGTAGCGTTTAAAATAAAACTATTTATAATATTAAGAAGACCTTACTGTAAGGGCATAATACAATAAACGGATTTTGATTAGTTATGGGTAAGGCATCCGAGGATAGCAGTATTTTATCACCTGCCAAAGATCAATAAAAGTTTATCAAATCCGGAAGGCTGCCCCATAATATCTGGCATAGATTTGCTAACCTCTAGAATGTCTTTGTATGTTGATTTATTTTTACAACCAGTAGTACCTTGTATAAACTCTTACTTCTGGCTCAGTGATTCAACTGGTACGTGAGTTTAAATGGGAACCAGGTCTTATATTAGTGACAGCAGATATTTCAGCACTTTATACCTCTATAGAACACACCAAGGGAGTGAAAGGGTTAATGGAGATGTTAAAAAAGTACAATTTCCCAGAATCCAAACAAAGGGAATTTTTGGGAGAGAGTATGATGTATATTTTACAGCATAACTATTTTAAGTTTGGTGACAACTTTTACCTCCAGACCCGGGGGACAGCCATGGGTACCCGTTTTGCAAACCTCTATTTGGGAAACTGGGAAGATCGGAATATATGGGGCCCTGGCCGCCCCCGGGCCTGAGGGTGTATTGTTGCTATATAGATGATTTATTTATTATTTGGGATACACAAATGTCTCCTGTAGCTCCCTTTTTTGATAAAATCAATGAAAACAAGGAGTGACTGAAACATAGAATTTCTAGATTTAGAGGTCTATGTCGAAAAGGATGAACTGTGTACTAGAAGCTTTTTTAAAGGGGTGGATAGAAATACCTATATTCTGAAGGGTAGTCACCATAAAGAAATATGGCTAGATAATATCCCTCATCTTATGAATGAGTTTCTAAAGACAGTAGGGAAAGATTTCTGCACCTATATACCTAAATTATGAAAAATATATAGAGCCAACCAGATTGGTATGGTTTCACAGTTATTAGGCCAAGAAATGTTGGGAGATGATTGTCTAGCCAATTTCCTGAATGAAGAAAATGAGTTGAAAACCAGTGTTTGTCTCTAGAGATTAAAAGGGGGTATTAAGAAAATATATAGGATGAGAAAAAGGACAAACTATAAAAAAGAAGGAAATAGTTTAGAGAAGAATAGAAACAAGTCAAACTACAAAAGATATTACATTAATAGACTTGGGGTAATAGAAATTAGACAGGCCACTGCCAATGAACTGTCCTTTGAGCATGGCAAGTTGGTATGGTTGTGAGATATCACTACAGATCAGAGGAGGTATTTAGAATAATAGAAACATTTTGGCCAAAAGTACTCCACGACCCCCACTTAAAAAGCATAGTACTGGGAAAATTACCAAGAATATACAAAAAGAATAGAATAGTAAAAGAGATACTAGCACCTACAGTTTTGAAACAACATAGGAATAAAAATAGAAACATAAAAATAGTATAATCAATTTGTGTAATAATAATACAAAGAGGAAAAGAGGAATATCTAAAGGCTGGCACACATGTGGGAAGTGCTCTCAGTGCAATTTTTGCCCAAAAAAGATTCTATCAATGGAAATTGGCGACAACCAGAACAAGTACAATATTAGTAATCATATCTCATGCAGGTCACAATATGTAATATACGTGATTGAATGCAGTTGTGGAGGGAGGTATATAGGCCTCACGGTCATTTCGCACTAGGCTTTATGAACACTTACGTAAGATCAGATTGCGTTCAAATGAGATGTTATATAGACATTACCCCTGGTTCGGATGTGACACATCTGATGGCATGGGCGATTGAACAAATAGAAACAGTATAGAAACATTGGATAAAAGGGAAACATTCTGTATGTTCACCCTGAATACCATTGACCCCAATGGGTTTAATGAAAATTGGAACATCAAACTATTCATTAAAAGGTGATATGTACAGAATAAGAGCTATGAATGTATAGGATAACACACTATCCGCCTTTTGGGTGGATGGTGGTAGTAAATCATGTGAGGTATCCCCATTCCTATGTATAGTTTTACCCCCCCTTTTTTTCCTCCGATATGTAGTCTGAGTGAATATAAGAACAGTATATATTTACAGATAGAAACCACGTAAATCATATTTTAATAATGAAAAGAGTTAGTGAAACAGAGATCAGTAATGGGTATAAAAGGAAGCGATCAAATGCCTGATAGCAGTTCCTGAAAAAGCACATGTGAGCGAAATGCGTCAAATTTTTGTGGCTAGAGTAGGCACTCGTAGTTCCAGAAGGATTGTGACATCAGACACCAAAAGAACATTCGCGGAGAGGGAGCGGTAGAAGTGAAGGAGACCTACCTAGTCCGAGAAAGTTCCCGGCCGGGACATAATTGTTAATTTTAAATAGGTGTTGCTAGAAATTTGTTAGAGTTATCTCCATCGTAATTTTATCTGATTTTACCCTATTTGGATCTAAGGTAACTAGGATATGTGTTAGAGCCAAAGTGGATCCAGTAACTTGATAAAGGGTATCTGGTTACTAGACCCACGGGGGCTCTCATTGGGTGTACATGAGGCTACGGTCCAAATAAGAAACCCCATATCCCTGGTGAATTAAATTTGTATCTATACATATCTGTGTGGTTTCTCACCTAAAGGGTTAAATACACTGTGTCTGAGGTGTATCTCTATTATGTAGGAGAATAGAAGGATCTATGTCGTTGAAATATAAATGCTGTATCTAGAACGTAACCAACGCAATACATGTGTTTTATGAAAAATAAAGTGATATGTGTTTTTAATATATAATCATATAATCATGGTTTGTGAACTCTAAGTTAATTATATTAGTTCTATACACAGGATTCACTATATTTGGTTTTTTTATACATTATTTAAAGGCGCGGATTTAGTTATTTGCACACTTAATAAATACCAGACATTCAAGCTTTCAAATCGAGTTTGTGAAGCAAAGAAAAAAACTTGAGAAAAAAATCAACCCCTAAAGAGTGCAGGGCAGACAGCAATATAGGCTGCCATAGGGGAGATGTGGGTGGCGATCAGGGCAGGCAGATGGTGGTGTGTTCAGGTGTAGGCAGGCACGAGGGGATGAAGGGAGTATCTGTGGGGAGTTGCTGAACATGAATGAATCTTTCTATTCACATGCTTGCCTTGTTGAACGTATGGAATATATTCTCTTTAATATATGCTGTAGATTAGGCAATTTTAAACAATTTTCCTTAATATTGTACAAACCGGATTCCAAAAAAGTTGGGACACTAAACAAATTGTGAATAAAAACTGAACGCAATGATGTGGAGGTGCCAACTTCTAATATTTTATTCAGAATAGAACATAAATCACGGAACAAAAGTTTAAACTGAGAAAATGTACAATTTTAAGGGAAAAATATGTTGATTCAGAATTTCATGGTGTCAACAAATCCCAAAAAAGTTGGGACAAGTAGCAATAAGAGGCTGGAAAAAGTAAATTTGAGCATAACGAAGAGCTGGAAGACCAAATAACACTAATTAGGTCAATTGGCAACATGATTGGGTATAAAAAGAGCTTCTCAGAGTGGCAGTGTCTCTCAGAAGCCAAGATGGGTAGAGGATCACCAATTCCCTCAATGTTGCGCAGAAAGATAGTGGAGCAATATCAGAAATGTGTTACCCAGCGAAAAATTGCAAAGATTTTGCATCTATCATCATCAACTGTGCATAACATCATCCGAAGATTCAGAGAATCTGGAACAATCTCTGTGCGTAAGGGTCAAGGCCGTAAAACCATACTGGATGCCCGTGATCTCCGGGCCCTTAAACGACACTGCACCACAAACAGGAATGCTACTTTAAAGAAAATCACAGAATGGGCTCAGGAATACTTCCAGAAACCATTGTCAGTGAACACAATCCACCGTGCCATCCACCGTTGCCAGCTGAAACTCTACAGTGCAAAGAAGAAGCCATTTCTAAGCAAGATCCACAAGCTCAGGCGTTTTCACTGGGCCAGGGATCATTTAAAATGGAGTGTGGCAAAATGGAAGACTGTTCTGTGGTCATACGAGTCACGATTCGAAGTTCTTTTTGGAAATCTGGGACGCCATGTCATCCGGACCAAAGAGGACAAGGACAACCCAAGTTGTTATCAACGCTCAGTTCAGAAGCCTGCATCTCTGATGGTATGGGGTTGCATGAGTGCGTGTGGCATGGGCAGCTTGCATGTCTGGAAAGGCAGCATCAATGCAGAAAAATATATTCAGGTTCTAGAACAGGGGTGGGCAAACTTTTTGGCTCACGGGCCACATTTACTTACCCCCAGGCCAGGGCGGGCCAGGGCGGGCAGGGCCAGGCCAGCGTTACGCCCCCTTAGTCTGTTTAATTCCGGCCCGCCAATGACACCAAGTCTCGCGTGATGAGACTTGGCGTCGTCGTCGGGCCGGATTAAAAAGGCCAAGGGGCCGGATGTGGCCCGCGGGCCGTAGTTTGCCCACCCCTGTTCTAGAACAACATATGCTCCCATCCAGACGTCATCTCTTTCAGGGAAGACCCTGCATTTTTCAACAAGATAATGCCAGACCACATTCTGCATCAATCACAACATCATGGCTGCATAGGAGAAGGATCCGGGTACTGAAATGGCCAGTCTGCAGTCCAGATCTTTCACCTATAGAGAACATTTGGCGCATCATAAAGAGGAAGGTGCGACAAAGAAGGCCCAAGAGGATTGAACAGTTAGAGGCCTGTATTAGACAAGAATGGGAGAGCATTCCTATTCCTAAACTTGAGAAACTGGTCTCCTCGGTCCCCAGACGTCTGTTGAGTGTTGTAAGAAGAAGGGGAGATGCCACACAGTGGTGAAAATGGCCTTGTCCCAACTTTTTTGGGATTTGTTGACACCATGAAATTCTGAATCAACATATTTTCCCTTAAAATGGTACATTTTCTCAGTTTAAACTTTTGTTCTGTGATTTATGTTCTATTCTGAATAAAATATTAGAAGTTGGCACCTCCACATCATTGCGTTTTTATTCACAATTTGTTTAGTGTCCCAACTTTTTTGGAATCCGGTTTGTATTTAATCAGTAAAATATTATATTATTCAATTTATTCCAAAGAGTAAAGTATATTATAATATTTTATTTACAATTTTTGTTTTTATTATATTTCTTATTTATAAAATAAATCTATAAAAAAATCTATAGAAGATTATCATGGTACTATAATAAGAGGCACACATTTACCCAGCCCATAAGAACCAATTAGATGTCTGTTTTTAAATAGCTTGCCAGAAAAAGCTAAAAGCTACCAGGAGTTAGATGCCCTCAATATAGAATTATATAAATTGTCACTTTCCCTGCAGAGAAAACACCTTCACACAGCAAAATATAGTGCTGTCTTTTGGGACTGCCCTACTGGTACTGCCCTGGAGTGGCAAGAAAACAAGATACAGTATGCTCAGGCAATCATTAAGTCCCAAGGGAGTATTGTTACTGATGGTATAATGGTATTGCAGCTGGTAAGGAGACTGTAAGCAGATGATAAAAACAGACGAGAGGGAAGGATGATATCTGAGAGGAATGTGTTAAAGGAGGCTGTGGAAAAGATAATGGAAACAGAGGGTCACTTTAAATCTGCACCTACCCTAAGGGCTGCCCCTAAAAGCTGCCTATACAGTATATAAATAGGGCCCTGGCTTTATGATAAAACACAGGCATAGTATTATAACATGAAGATGTGTATGCAAGGTATATTTTAGGGTGCCTACATGCCACATAGTTGGATAATCCATATTGGGAGTTCATAAGTTCATAAGCCCCCCTATTTATAATGTTTTATCTTTGTACCTTGTCCACCTTGAACATGTGGGTGATGTGATTCTGAACAGTGTAAGCTTTGAGGTCATTTTCAGAAATGCTATAAATAAAGTTACATTTAGCATAGATTTTCAGTTTAATAGCTTGGACTAGAAAGATTCATCTACCCATTCTGAATCAGAAAAATCCAAAAGTATCTGGTTTTCTGGGATCAACTTACTTTTACAGGCATTTACAAGTAGTGTGCTGTTTATGCAGTATCCAAAATGTATGCCTTGTCTGTTGAATCATGCATAGGTGCACCGATTAGTGCTGTGGAACCCTAGAGCTACCTGCCTCCCTGATTATGGGGGTAAATCCAGGGTTCCCACAACGAATTGCTTTAATAGTTTTAGCAGATTTACGGCAAAAGAATCACCTGCAAAGATAATTTTGGTGCCAAGGGCTAGAATTGGTGCAATTCAACTTTGCTTCTGTTTGCATACACCATTGTGATTTCCTTATGGTTCCTGTGACCAGCCTACTTTTTTTAAAATCTAAACTTTTTTTAGATCTAAACTTTTTTTAGACTTTTTAAATCTAAATTTAATAATAAATGTATCATTAGCAAACATTCTTTATTTTTTTAGAGATAGAGTTGAAAAATGGGATAGTAACAATGGTAGCTGTTTTCTTAAGGTCTTTTTACAAGACCTGTTTTTTTTTACCTATATGCAATATCATATAAAATCTTTAGAGAAGAATATGAATTAAATTGTGCATTGAAAACATTTAAGACTCATAGATTTCAGTAGCATCAAAACAAATCTATGGAGAGGATGAACTACTGACATATTAATAAAAAGAACTCTACCAGCGATTCTGAGGCTAGCCAGTAGGGTATAACCAGTTTATATTTAGAAATCTCTTAAACAAATATTGTTATTAAAATTATTGTATATGGAGAAAACATGGGAATATGGGGTCATTCTAGATGATTAGCTAAGTTTTGTAAATATTTTCCCACTTTGTGCCAGTTTGCGAATGTTTTCTAATTTGTGGGGTCTGTTGATTTTCTCCTTCAGATGTTCATTTTCATAAGCAAATGCAAACTTGTCATTGGCCAGATGCTTTGATTGGCGTCTGTGCATGGCATTCTTTAATCCTATGTATTGGTTAAGAAGGGGTGCCGTGCAAGGGAGCAGGCAAGGCTGCCAATTGTGGAACAAGGGACCATTGTTGAGAAATGTTGCCAGTCTATGTCTTGTCCCACAAGTAAAAATAGTAAGCTGAATAAATCCTCAGAACCTCTGCAGTCACTTAATATATGGACAAATTATCCCTGTTTTATTTAAAGGGTATTTCAATAATGAAATGGTCATATATGGTCATTGCATCATTTCAATTCTGCTTTGCAAGTTAGAAATTATGAGCTTTCTCTTAATAGTGTCCTTGAGCATTTTCCAAATAAAACCACAATTTAGTTTCGATTGGAAGACATTTTATTGTCTAGTTTCGTTTTCCCCTGTTTACTAAGACACTGAGAGATCACATGATGGCAGTGCATGCTTATAATGCTGCAGCTGCAGCCAAAGGACCAGAGATAGGAACTCACAGCCGTGGGAAAGGGAGATCTCTCAGAAACATTCTTACAGGCACCATGAGGTAAATATATTTAGCTAATCAACTAAGGAATTTCATATGTATCTAATTGATTGGAAAAACATGTAACTGTGCATGTTGTACTTGAAGAGAGGAATAAAGTATAATGATGGAGCTAGGAAAACAAGTAGTGGGATGCAGGGCTCTAGGCTGAATTGTTTCACTTTATTAGATCAACATATTAAATGCTTTCAAACCTGACAGATTCTGAGAGAAATGGTGCAATATGTATGAAAAATGAGTTAATTTGCTTTAGTTCTAGTAACCCAGTCAGTAAGTAGCCTTTATGACAGCAGAGATCTGAATAGTTGTTATAACATACTAATAGCAATAACCTATAGTAACTAATAAGATGTTTGCTTTTAAACAGGTGACCAGTAAATGCTTCCTGCTGATTGGTTGCTATGGGTTACTGCTCCTGGGCAAACTTAGTAAAGTTAATAAATACAGCAGATACAGAACTTAATGATAGGGGCTGATTCTAATATTAACTTAGCCTGCTATTAAGTGCTCCACTAACAATGTTGTACTTTCTGTATGTAATAATACAATTGCCAAATTAATACACAAAATATGCATATATTTAATTAACAATCAATATTTTTCCAGTGACCTGTCAGTGGAATCATTAAAGAACCATCTGCTTAAACTGGAGTGCCACTTCACATGGGCTTTTTTCAAAGAAGAAGCTGATGTTGACAATATAGAAGAAAGGCTTCATGATCAAATTGCATTTTTACCTTCTACACACAGACATAGGCTTCATAATTTATTGGCCTATACAAGTTATTTGAAAGGAGACAACCAAGAAGCAATCAGACAGCTTCAAAAAGCTGAAGAGCACCTGCAAGGAACACAGACTGCTCATCTGGATATCAAAAGAGCCGTGACCTACAGTAATTATGCCTGGCTGTACTACCATTCCAACCAGTTTAGCAAAACTCAGTTTTATTTAGAAAAAGTAGAAGCCATTTGCAAGAAATGTGAGTCTTCTCCAGAACATGATATTCTTCTTACTGAGAGATATGGAGAACAGGCCTGGGCTTTGTTAACATTATATGGGAAGTACTGTGAAAGAGCTAAAGAGTGTTTTGAGAAAGCGCTAGTGCTAGATCCTGACAATCCCGAGCTCAGCTCAGGATATGCCATAGTGATATATCGCTTAGAAAGTCAACATTACAGAGATTATGGGACAGATGAAGGTACATCATTAGAGTTGCTGAAACGTGCTGTGACATTAAATGAAAATGATACTGTGATTAAGGCTCTTCTAGCTTTGAAATATGTATATTTGGGCCAAGCTGAGGAGGGAGGAAAGATTATGGAGGAGGCTCTCATACAAACTCCAGACTCCCCATATTTACTACGATATGCTGCCAAATTTTACAGAATTGTAGGAAAGACTGGTGATGCTATTACCATTCTGAAAAAAGCCCTAAACCAAACTCCCACTTCAAGTTCTCTTCACCACCAGATTGGGATTTGTTACAAAAAGAAGATGAATATGTTAATAAAATCTGCTAAGATTGCAAAGTCATTAAACCAGCCTACCAATGCCTATACACGGGACATAAGTGATGCAATTTCTTCTGCTATCTTTCATTTTGAAAAAGCTATTGAATTTAAAAAAATATTTGTTGATGCCTACATCGATTTAGGTTACATTTATGGTAAAGCAAGTCAGTTTGAAAAAGCTGATGACATGTTTCAAAAAGCGCTAAATCTGGGAGATCTAACATGTGAAGAGAAACAAGAGATTCACTTGAGTTATGCAGTTTTTAAGCAATTTCAAATGAGATCTGAATCAGAAGCCATAAGGCATTACAAAGAAGCTTTGCTTATTCTGAATAACACAAATGCAAGACGCTTTTCCAAAAGTAATTTGGAAAAGTTGGCAGAAAGGAAAATAATCACTGAACCATCAGACGCAACTGGATTTGGACTGTTAGGGTTCATTTACCAGCAGGATGGAGAGATTAAACAAGCAACTGATTACTATAAGAAAGCACTGGAACGCGATCCAGATAATGAGGATTATTTGAGTGCTTTGTGTTGCATGAGACTCAGTGAGTAACAACTCAACAGATTAGCTGCTTATAGGTGTTTTTTTTTTCCTTCAATGGCAAAATGCCTTGCTGAGCTTGCACATGTCTCTGGCACAGCCCTTTGCATGGAACTATAGAAGGAAAAATAATGTTGAAAATAAATGCTATTTTTTTCTGTCAAGAACTTGACTAACCATGTTATAAACACAAACATAATAGCAACAGGCTACAAACTCTTAATTTGATACAGGAAATACTTATATAATTTGCTCTATACAGTATTAAAACAAATGAATTCAATTTAAATATCACGTTAAATAGGGCTGTTTATTAGCAAGGCATTAGCAAGTTATGTGAATATTTTCTTTCTTCATGTGTTTTGATTTTATTTACATTGTTGTCAATTATTCATATTCATAACAAGAAACAATTAGTAGATTTGTGTATTTTTATTGTTGTCTATCAGCTGTAGTGAATATTGTACATCTAATTAAAGCTGTATTTATCCATTTGGTTTGACTAACTGCAATCATTTGAGATATTACATCATGAAATTGCATCAAATGTTTCTAATCAGTAGAAAATGTACAACTGTCAATTTGTTTGAGCTTAATGTACAATGTGTGACATTTGTAGCAAATATTTGCTATATTTTTGGCCATCCTACAAAGTAGGCTGAAATTGTATGAAAGATTTGCTCCAGAAAATTATTAATCAAGCAGGGTTGCTTTAAGGTACTGGTGGGCTCAGGGCAAAGATAATGGCATCCAGTTATGGTGGACACCTGTAGCTGCCCCAATAAATATTTAGTAATACTACCCTCAAGGAAGGCAACCCAGAGATCAACTGTGCTCTTTGCTGGAGGAAAAAGGAGCAGAACCTCACAAACTACCTCTGTGTGGGACACCACAAGACAAAGTCTCCAATAAGAAACATTTTGAAGAAGTATCCCTCAGAAACATTTGTTCCAATGAAAAGTTAAATAGTTGAAAAACTCTTCCAGTTCCTTAAAATATGGGGTTTTGCAAAAGTTATACCAGATAAAGGTTCTGGTGGAAGGCCTGCTAGTCCTAGTGGGCCCTGGAAAATTAAGCCATTTACCCATTTATTAGAACGGTTTGGGGTCAGGACTACAGATGGCTGCAGTACTCACACCTCCACCTCTTTTTCACAACTATAAGCCTCTACTGTTAACTTCAATACACTAAGGGGCACATTTACTTACCCACGAACGGGCCGAATGCGTCCGATTGCGTTTTTTTCGTAATGATCGGTATTTTGCGATTTTTCGGAAAATTGACGCGACTTTTTCGTTGCCATTCCGAATGTTGCGCAAAATCTGGCGATTTTTTTCATAGCGTTAAAACTTGCGCGAAAAGTTGCGCCTTTTTCGTAGCCATTCCGAAAGTTGAGCAAAATGTTGCGATTTTTTCGTAGCGTTCGCGCCGAGTACGAAACATTCGGA
Source organism: Xenopus tropicalis (assembly GCF_000004195.4). Taxonomy (NCBI): domain Eukaryota; kingdom Metazoa; phylum Chordata; class Amphibia; order Anura; family Pipidae; genus Xenopus; species Xenopus tropicalis. Next base: position 36,238,849 of record NC_030683.2, read on the forward strand.
TTCATTCAAGCTTCAGTATGGTGACTTTTCTTGGGCCAGGTTGGAGCTGCAGGGTGCCATTGAGTCCTATGGGAGGCTTCCAAAATCATGCTAAGTCTGAAAGTTTCGCCCGCCGCTTACGAGCGCTCAATACGAAAAAGTCGCGACAAGATACGAGCGCATCGTAATGGCTACAAAAAACTCGCGTTTTTTCGCGCAAATCGTATTGGTAACGAAAAATTCGCGACAATTTCCGAAAAGTCGTAAAGGCGCCGAAAAAAAACGCAAAAAATACGAAAAAGTCGCAAAATGTTCGTTTTCTAATCGGAATTTTTCCAATTCGGTTCGGATTTGTGGGTTAGTAAATGTGCCCCAAAGTAGCCTTTTATCAGTGGTTTCCAAATTATGGGGCTGCCCCCCATATGGAGATCCAGTACCAGTATCCTGGAGCATTGGATTTAGACCCAGTCTGAACATCTGTTAAGGTGAGATTTGGTGTGACTGTGTATATGCTCTCCTAAAAGCTCCTGGAAGTCCAACTGGAAGGTAATTTATTAAGATTTGTTATGATCAGTTCTGGTATTTTTGAAATTACAGTTAAATAGCTAATGGTTATGGGGACCTTAAGCAAATATTGAGCCTTTAAAGAAGAAAAGCCTTAATTCATTTTGCCTGCTGCCTGCCCAGACCTTTGCCTATACTCTGACTTTCTTTGCCTGCTGCTTGTCTTACATATATAATCTCTGTTGTGTTCATTTCTTTGGTTAAATCATTTTGTTTTTAACCTTAGGTTGCCTTCGGTATCAAAGCCTCTATATGTCTGCAGGAGTTTACACAGCACATAGACTTATTTAAATCACTTCAGCTATCCATTTTGACTTTACATTTTGTGAAAAGCACTCCATAAGTGGGGAGGTGTTTAAGCAGGGTGCTGGCCTGAGTAGTATTGCCTTGGGTGCCTGCACTACTTGGCCCAGTTGTGGCCATGATATCATGCATCAGCACTAAGGGACCTAGGCAGCTGGTTTGCTGGATGATGAGGGAGTTTCAGCCCACATTAATTTACAATTTCTACCTCAGCAAATTATAGCATGAACTTCCCCTACGGTGATGTAAACAATGGGTTTAATATAGATTCTCAGACAACTCAGTCCACATAAACTCAAAAAACATGACAGAACTACTTACAGTATGTAGGAAAAAACTTAACCATTTGTTACACTTCTCTTTCCAAACACTAAAGTGACTTTTTTTTTAATTTAAGTAAAATGTTTTTTCTGAAAAAAAAATTTTTACTCAAGGACAGATTAAACCTCACTGAAATACATCAGGAAACACATAGGGGCTGATTTACTTACCCACGAACGGGTCGAATGGAGTCCGATTGCGTTTTTTTCGTAATGATCGGTACTTTGCGATTTTTTCTTATGTTTTGCGATTTTTTCGGATTCTTTACGAATTTTTCGGATCCAATACGATTTTTGCGTAAAAACGCGAGTTTTCCTATCCATTACGAAAGTTGCGTAAAAAGTTGCGCATCTTGCGTAGCGTTAAAACTTACGCGAAAAGTTGCGCATTTTTCGTAGCGTTAAGTTTTAACGCTACGAAAAATGCGCAACTTTTCGTGTAAGTTTTAACGCTACGAAAAATGCGCAACTTTTTACGCAACTTTCGTAATGGATACGAAAAACTCGCGTTTTTACGCAAAAATCGTATTGGTAACGAAAAATTCGTACAGAATCCGAAAAAATCGCAAAACATACGAAAAAGTCGCAAAATGTTCGTTTTCAAGTCGGAACTTTTCCAATTCGGGTCGGATTCGTGGGTTAGTAAATCAGCCCCATAGTGTAGACCAGTCACCCCCCTACAGCTTTTCAGGCCAGCTCTTGTTTACTACACATGGATAGTTCCATTATCGACTAACCATTAGTGACCCTTAAAATGCTCAAATTTAACCCTTTAGGACATAGGCTTGTCTACATATTTTAGGTATTAACTGCTTGCTATAATAATTACCCAGATCCATTGTTTTAAAAGCACAGGATTAAAAAGAGACCAAAGGTTGTTACCACGATGTAAATGTATGTTATTGCAAAGCATTAATGTCATCTGTGTTATGTGTATGTAATGTTCCATAAGGCACATATACAGTATATAATATTTCTGTTACAACTCTCTATAATGAAGAGTGCTTTTTAAGCTAAGCCTTAATAGAAAAAGAAACATTTGAAGTAAAATATACAGATGTTCAAGAAGAGATTAACATGTTTTCTGACCTATTAATTTAATCATATATATATATATATATATATATATAATAAATCAGAATTTAACTTACTCAGAACACTTACTTTTTTGCCTTACCATACATGAGCAATTAGTTTAGACATAGAGAATAAACTCTGCACCCATAGGATGAATATATAAAAGAAAGGCATTTATTAAGGCAGTTAAAATGGGAAGAACCTGATTAATAGCTTCTCTTCCTAAAAACTGATTTGATATACACAAGACAGTGTTTTGTGCAAAATGCAACCACTTTTATTTGTACTATTCTGCACTATTTATCACAAGTAAAAAAAACATTTTAGTGTTAAATTAAAACAACTGGCAAAACAAGTCCTATTCAGTAAGCCTGTGTTCAACACAGATGTATATTACTTATTGAAATACACAAGATATAGCCAATATCATTTTCCAGTGTATTACAACTAAATGTAATACAGGTACTAGACCTGTTGTCCAGAATGTGTGGGACCTGGGGTTTTCTGGGTAAGAGGTCTTTCTGTAATTTGGATCTTCATCCTACTAAAAAAACATTTAAATATCAAATAGACCCAACAGGATCTCTTTTTCTACAATAATTAATTATTTCTTAGTTAAAATCAAGTAAAATGTACTGTTTTATTATTACAACGATAAAGAAAATATATTTTTTTAAAGTCTGAATTATGTGATTAAAATGGACTCTATGGGAGATTGCCATAGAGCTTTCTGGATAACAAGTGTCCGGACAAAGGATCCCATAGTTGTACTGAGGATTCAGCTATGTTTCCTTATAAACTAGTACATTATTTTTTAGATATCAGGAAAAGAATTTCCAGTGATAAAATATGTCAGATATCCCTATTAGGTTCTAAGATAAATATCTAATTAAAACCCAGTTACCGTAAATAGATACGGGGTACCTGGCAGGTTCTTCTGCCTACAACAATGGTTCCCAGAGCATAGTGTGGCCTGATGCCACCCCCTCTCTCCCGCTCCATGCTTACAATTTTAGAATCGGGCAGGTCCAGAGGGGGCCGCATCACTAGTGCAGAGTGCGCAATCTTAAAGATACCAGAAGCAGCTTTGTGCCACCCCTGTTAACTGGCCACTCACTGCCGCCTGAGGCGAGATTCTTACCCTGCAGGTGGCACCCCTGTCCATATTCCTCATTAGATAGTTTAATTCATTGCCCCAAAATTCTTAACTCTTGGAAAATTGGACAGGGTAAAAAAAGAGCCCTCCTTGATTCAGCAGGGTGCATATTAAACTGACTGGCCTATTTCTATCTAATGCAGAGGTATGGGAGAAATGTAGGGGCAACGGTAATAAGCTGGGGCCATAGATACACAATTCTAGCTTGGTGGGCCCACGCAAGCACATGGCTGCAGGCAGTGAGCCTATATAAAGTACTCCAAGGAGACTTCAAATATCATATATCATTTTCAGCAGATATTACTTTAGTATTCTATTAGCTTATTTATTTCTGTTTTAGCTTGTTTTATTTTTTGTTTATTTAACGTCCCAAGTATATTTGTTTGACAACTAATTTGTTTAATCAGTCGCAAATGGAGTGTCCAACAGGCTCACCAGGAAACTAGGAAACTCCCGGTAGGCCCAGGTGTCAATAAGCCCCTCTGCTTCTAACAATTTGGCTAGTGAGAGTGAGAAGAGGAGTACAAAGAATTAAGGAAATGTTTGGCAGAACCACAACTTCTGCTCTTTTGTCAAGTACAGATATAAACCTCAAAAAATGTGAATACTGCCATCTAAACACTGTTGAGGTCATGTAGAAGTCAATGGCAGCTGTCCTATGCAATATTTTTGCATTCCTTTTAATTCAAGGTATTTAAAGGAGACATATTGCATCAGAACAGAAGCAGTTCCACCCCAGTATTCATTTTGCTTCACAAACTCAGTATTAGTTTTGCTATTTAGATTCATTCATATGCCTGCTGGAGGGCCCCCTATCACAGCTGCACAATTCAGCCACCAGCAGTGATATAAAACTCCCTGCAAACTATTATAAACACTATAGCTTTCTGATGGCAGTTCATCATTTTGTCCATAAATGAAAGAAGTTTGTCGTTACCTCCTCCCCTCCTCCCCCAAGAACCGTTCCATTCCTCTCCCACCCTCATTTCGTATAGAGAAGCACAGAGCCAAACATTCCTTATAAGCAGCACAGCGGCTGCTGTCAGAAGTTATGAACAGCTCTCAGGGGGAAGCAGGACAGAACAGCTCTGGGGGGGAAGCATTGCATGGCACAGCAGTGGGCATGCTTCCCCCCCCCCCTTGCCTGCTCACTGCTGTTCCGTGCCATACTTCACCCCCTCCTTGCTTGCTCACTGCTGTGCCAACCCATGCTTCCCCCGCTCCTTGCCTACCCACGGCTGTGCCATTCCTTGTAAGCAGACAGTGGCGGTAGCATGGTATGGCACAACAGTGGGCAGGCAAGGAGAGGGGGAAGCATGGTACGGCATATTGGTGGGCAGGCGGGGGGGAAAGTATGGCACGGCGAAGCAGTGGGCAGGCAAGGAGAGGGAGAAGCATGGTACAGAACAGCGGTGGGCAGGCAAGGGGGGGGGGCATGGTATGGCACAGCAGCGGCCAGGCAAGGGGGGGGGGACATGGTACAGCACATTGGTGGGCAGGCAAGGGGGGGGAGCATGGTATGGCACAGCAGCAGCCAGGCAAGGGGGGGGGACATGGTACGGCACATTGGTGGGCAGGCAAGGGGGGGGAGCATGGTATGGCACAGCAGTGGCCAGGCAAGGGGGGAGGACATGGTATGGCACAGCGGCGGTCAGGCAAGGGGGGGAGACATGGTATGGCACATTGGTGGGCAGGCAAGGAGGGGGGAGCATGGTAAGGCACATTGGTGGACAGGCAAGGGGGGGGAGCATGGTAAGGCACATTGGTAGACAGGCAAGGGGGGGGGAGCATGGTATGGCACATTGGTAGACAGGCAAGGAGGGGGGAGCATGGTAAGGCACATGGTGGACAGGCAAGGGGGGGGCATGGTATGGCACATTGGTGGACAGGCAAGGGGGGGGGAGCATGGTAAGGCACATGGTGGACAGGCAAGGGGGGGGGCATGGTAAGGCACATTGGTGGACAGGCAAGGGGGGGGAGCATGGTAAGGCACATGGTGGACAGGCAAGGGGGGGGGGCATGGTATGGCACATTGGTAGACAGGCAAGGGGGGGGAGCATGGTAAGGCACATGGTGGACAGGCAAGGGGGGGGGGCATGGTATGGCACATTGGTAGACAGGCAAGGGGGGGGAGCATGGTATGGCACATTGGTAGACAGGCAAGGGGGGGGAGCATGCTATGGCACATTGGTAGACAGGCAAGGGGGGGAGCATGGTATGGCACATTGGTAGACAGGCAAGGGGGGGAGCATGCTATGGCACATTAGTAGACAGGCAAGGGGGGGGAGCATGGTATGGCACATTGGTAGACAGGCAAGGGGGGGAGCATGGTACGGCACATTGGTAGACAGGCAAGGGGGGGAGCATGCTATGGCACATTGGTAGACAGGCAAGGGGGGGAGCATGCTATGGCACATTGGTAGACAGGCAAGGGGGGGGAGCATGCTATGGCACATTGGTAGACAGGCAAGGGGGGGAGCATGCTATGGCACATTAGTAGACAGGCAAGGGGGGGAGCATGGTATGGCACATTGGTAGACAGGCAAGGGGGGGAGCATGGTACGACACAGCGGAAGCTGGCAGGTGGTGATCAGGGCTGGCAACTGATGTCAATAAAAGCACCTCCCTCCCCTCAGACTGGTATATGAATTTGAGAGGGACTGAATAGAAAAATAAGTAATAAAAGTTACAATAGCGGTAAAACTGCAACAGTTTTTGCTGCTGGGGTCAGTGACCCCCATTTGAATACTGGAAAGAGTTTAAAAAATATATATAAACAAATAAACAATGGAGAACAAGTGAAAAGTTGCTTAGAATTGTCCATTCTATAACTAATTAAAAGTTGACTAAAAAAAGGGGAGGGCATTTTGTAGTAGCTTTATGCAGAAAATCTTAATGTCCTACATATATTAATAATGGGTAAGTGCAGACGACCCCTTGTAGTCAGTAATGCGGGTTTGTTTGTACCTTGGTACTGGCTAGAATGATCCCTAATCTATGATTGTATGACAATTCCATGACATTGCATTGCAGGGATAAACCTGGAAAACCATATGCAGTTTGATTAAAGATGCTGAACTGAAGGCGGATTCTGCAGCTGTATAGCTCGGGTTCCCAGCATGCCTTGGGCTAGCAACTCTTCTCTTGCTTCTCCGTTTCCCCTATCTGACCCTCAATTTCCTTCCAAACAGCATGTTTTGTTACAAAAGAATAAAGTCATGTATTGGCATTCTCAGCGATGCTCTGGCTCAATCTGAAGTGAATACATTTGCTGCTGTAGTTTCGTTTCTGCCTCTCAGGGGGAAGCAGGACAGAACATCTCTGGGGGGGAAGCATTGCATGGCACAGCAGTGGGCATGCTTCCCCCCCCCTTGCCTGCTCACTGCTGTTCCGTGCCATACTTCATCCCCTCCTTGCCTGCTCACTGCTGTTCCGTGCCATACTTCATCCCCTCCTTGCCTGCTTACTGCTGTGCCAACCCATGCTTCCCCCGCTCCTTGCCTACCCACTGCTGTGCCATTCCTTGTAAGCAGACAGCGGCGGTAGCATGGTATGGCACAGCAGTGGGCAGGCAAGGAGGGGGTGAAGTATGGCACGGCACAGCAGTGAGCAGGCAATGAGGGGATGAAGTATAGCATGGCACAGCAGTGAGCAGGCAAGGGGGGGAAGCATGGTACGGAACATCGGTGGGCAGGCAGGGGGGGAAGCATGGCACGGCGAAGCTGTGGGCAGGCAAGGAGAGGGGGAAGCATGGTACAGCACAGCGGTGGGCAGTCAAGGGGTGGAGCATGGTATGGCACAGCGGTGGCCAGGCAATGGGGGGGAACATGGTAAGGCACATTGGTGGGCAGGCAAGGAGGGAGGAGCATGGTATGGCACATTGGTGGACAGGCAAGGAGGGGGGAGCATGGTAAGGCACATTAGTGGACAGGCAAAGGGGGGGAGCATGGTATGGCACATTGGTGGACAGGCAAGGAGGGGGGAGCATGGTAAGGCACATTAGTGGACAGGCAAAGGGGGGGAGCATGGTATGGCACATTGGTGGACAGGCAAGGGGGGGGAGCATGGGAAGGCACATTGGTGGACAGGCAAGGGGGGGGAGCATGGTATGGCACATTGGTAGACAGGCAAGGGGGGGAGCATGGTATGGCACATTGGTAGACAAGCAAGGGGGGGGAGCATGGTATGGCACATTGGTAGACAGGCAAGGGGGGGAGCATGGTACGGCACAGCGGAAGCTGGCAGGTGGTGATCAGGGCTGGCAACTGATGTCAATAGAAGCACCTCCCTCCCCTCAGACTGGTATATGAATTTGAGAGGGACTGAATAGAAAAATAAGTAATAAAAGTTACAATAGTGGTAAAACTGGAACAGTTTTTGCTGCTGGGGTCAGTGACCCCCATTTGAATACTGGAAAGAGTTTAAAAAATATATATATAAACAAATAAACAATGGAGAACAAGTGAAAAGTTGCTTAGAATTGTCCATTCTATAACTAATTAAAAGTTAACTAAAAAAAGGGGAGGGCATTTTGTAGTAGCTTTATGCAGAAAATCTTAATGTCCTACATATATTAATAATGGGTGAGTGCAGACGACCCCTTGTAATCAGTAATGCGGGTTTGTTTGTACCTTGGTACTGGCTAGAATGATCCCTAATCTATGATTGTATGACAATTCCATGACATTGCATTGCAGGGATAAACCTGGAAAACCATATGCAGTTTGATTAAAGATGCTGAACTGAAGGCGGATTCTGCAGCTGTATAGCTCGGGTTCCCAGCATGCCTTGGGCTAGCAACTCTTCTCTTGCTTCTCCGTTTCCCCTATCTGACCCTCAATTTCCTTCCAAACAGCATGTTTTGTTACAAAAGAATAAAGTCATGTATTGGCATTCTCAGCGATGCTCTGGCTCAATCTGAAGTGAATACATTTGCTGCTGTAGTTTCGTTTCTGCCTCATTCCCTCCCTGAGCCGCTTGGCTATAAATGATCCTCACTCTGTAACAACCAGCAGTCGCCAAGTGTTCAGAGTAAGAATTACAGACGCACTGGCACAGCGGCGTTACTTATAAAACGAATAACGGTGACAGCGATGAGGTAAATATATTCCTAGTTATACTATTTTACCTGCTTTTTAGATGGTGCATGAAAGGCAATATGAGTTACAATAAAGGAGGATTTCAAGTGAGTTTTGTATCTCAAATTAGAAGCAGAAATGGCAAATAGTTTTACTTATTTTGATCAAGACAATGATTTTAAAGGGCCAGTAGTGCCATAACATTAATATTCATTGTTTGTATTGTTTCATATAATGATAAACAAATAAACTATTTCTCAGCAATAAATGATTTTATATAAGAGATGTTTGATATTCTGTAGTTCTGTAAGAGCCATAAATGCCATTTGACCCTACTTTTTTCCTGTGTAAGAACTAAACCAGAGAATTCAGAAGAGCTGAAATGTTATTGGCTATGTAAGGTTCAACGTGACTGGCTGCCCCATGGCTACACACTTTGTATGTATAGAAACTATAGTAGATACCCTTCTGTACTGAAAGGTTGATGCCAGGGTTCCCAAACTTTGCACAGTCAGTCACTAGGTGACTACATCCCAAGTTGAGTAAAGTGGGTGGAGCCAACAACAGCCAATCAGATTTCACCTACTGAATTTTACTGGTTTGATGCCAGGGTTCCCAAACTTTGCACAGTGAGTCACTAGGTGACTACATCCCAAGTTGAGTAAAGTGGGTGGAGCCAACAACAGCCAATCAGATTTCACCTATAGACTTTCACTGGTTTAAATTTAAACTGCTGCAGTTCTCACAGTATTAACACCAGGGTCCCTTCACAGCTGGTCACTAGGGGGCTGCAGTTTTAAGTTTGAAAAAAGTGGGTGGGGCCACCAACAGCCAATCAGATTTCACCTTATGAATTTTACTGGTTTAATGCCAGGGTTCCCAAACTTTGCACAGTATTTCCGAAGTTTAGAAAAGTGGGTGGAGCCAACAACAGCCAATGATATTTCACCAACAGATTTTCATTGGTTTAAATTTAAACTGCTGCAATTCTCACAGTATTAACACCAGGGTCCCCAAACCCTTCACAGGTGGTCACTAGGGGGCTGCAGTTTTAGGTTTGAAAAAAGTGGGTGGGGCCACCAACAGCCAATCAGATTTCACCTATTGAATTTTACTGGCTTAATGTCAAGGTTCTCAAACTTTGCACAGTACGTCCCAAGTTTAGAAAAGTGGGTGGGGCCAACAACAGCCAATCAGATTTCACCTACAGACTTTCATTGGTTTAAATTTAAACTGCTGCCATTCTTTATATATTAAGATAATACTAAGGTCCTCAAACTTTGCAGAGTTAGTCACCAGGTAAGTGTGGTTCAAGGTTAGAAAAAGTGGGTGGAGCCACCAACAGCCAATCAGATTTTACCTGTTGACTTTCAATGGGGAAATTCAACCTGCTGTCATTCTCTCAGAATTAACACTGGGGTCACTAGGGGACTGCAATTTTAAGTTTTAAAAAGTAGGTGGAGCCACCAACAGCCAATCACATTTCTTTAATTAAGTTTAGTGGGGAAATTTTAACTGCTGCCATTCTCATGTGTTTAATGCCAGGGTCCCCAAACTTTTTACAGCTGGTCACTGGGGGGAAAAGGATAAAGGTTAGGAAAAGTGGATGGAGCCACCACCAGCCAATACATTTCCACCCATTAAATTTAATTGGTTTATATTTAAACTGATGCCATTATTTAAGTATTAATTATAATGTTGTTTAACTTTGCAAAGTTAGTCACTAGGTATTTGTGGTTCAATGTTAGAAATAGTGGGCGGAGCCACCAATAACCAATGGCATTTCACTTATTTACTCTCAATGGTGAAATGTAAAATGCCGTCAGTCCCACAATTTTTACGCCTGAGTCCCCAAACTTTGCAGAGTTGGTCACTGGGGGACTGCAGTTCAAAAATAGGAAAAGTGGGCTGGGCCACTAATTAAATTCCATTGGCTTAAATATAAAATGCTGTCATCCTTACACTATTTATGCCAGGGTGCCCAAACTTTGCAGTTTGTCACTGGGTGACTTCGACTCAAAGTTAGAAAAAGTGGGCGGGGCCACCAACCACCAATCACAATTCACCTATTGACTTTCACTGATTGACTTTCAGTAGGGAAATTTAAATTGCTGCCATTCAGACACTATTAAAACCAGAGTCCCTATACTTTGCATAGTGGTTTTTACTATATAATTGTGATCCAAGGTTAGAAAAACTGGGTAGAGCCAACAACAGCCAATCAGATCTCATTCAGTGACTTCACATGAAGTTTGTTCTCAGACTTCCCTTTCTAGTTCATATTGCTTCCTCCTGGGACAATTGTAATGAAAGGTTTCCTGAGGCCTGGGCAATAGTGAGTGCTGTTTGATAGGTGGAAGTGCAGTAAGCAAAAATTTAAACTTTGATCATTTTTTTAACTGATAGAAAGTAAATGCCCAACAATTCAAATGGAACTTGGGTACTAATTGACAGAACAAGGGCTTGTTGGTCTGGTTTATTAGCCAAACTACACAGCTGACAATATAGGATTCAATATTCTACACAAGGTATTCTTTTTTTTGTCTGGTGTAACTAATCCTGAAGACTTGAACAATGACACATAACAATGTTTATTGGTATCAATCAAATGGATTGAACAGGCCTATCAAACAGCTGGATTGATCCCATTAAATCCCCAATGCCTGGGAATTATTTCATTTCCCAGATCGAAATCTGACTCGCCATAGTATGCTTTGCCTTCTAGAGCACCGATAGCTAATTCTGCCAGGAACTCTTCAGATACAGTATTTGTTCTACTTTTCACCCAATTAGCCCATAACATATTACAGCTATTACATTTGTACATATTGTTCATCACTACACCAAAAGGAACTATTACAGAGGCTGATGAAGGTGTTGCATTGGGAGCATTGGGACACTGTACCGGAGATCATGAAACCTGGGAATACTACAGATGATGCTAATATAGACTGACATGGTGACAGTGGTTAGCACTATTATTTTTAGAGGGGACCTGCATTCGATTTTACCTTGACACTGTCCTTGGGCTATTACAGGGGTATTTGAGTTTACTTCTAATGCCAAAAACATACAGGCAGGGTAACTGGCTCTTATTATATTGACCATAGTGTATGTTGTGTGAATGTCAGAGGGAGCTTAGACTGCAAGCTCCACTGGGGTAGAGACTAATAATCTTTATTTGCTAATAATCATTATATTCATTTCTAAAATACACAAAGTATGAAAGATTGCAGGTTTACATTGAGGAAGTTTATTTTGATATAGGGTTGAGCATTAGTTCATGGCTCTTGTTAATATCCTTATTAAGGATATTAAGGACGCAGCAACCCCCAGCATATAATTACATTTGACTTGAAGAAAATTGAAAGATAAGGCTTGTAATATAAGGCAGGGTGTTGTTTAGTAATTCAAAACAATAAACAGCGAGCATTGCCTAGTCAGCTGTTTCAAAACAAATATTGATTGGTTGCTATGAAAAACAAGACTAGATTGGAGCATTCCTTGATTCCACAAATACTCTCTAGTCATTGGTGAGCAATCTATGATAATACATTTTGGGCCTGATTCACTAAAGTGCAATAAAATGTGCGCTATTTTTAGCGTGCGCTATAAATTTTACCGCGTCTTAATTTTGGCGATTTATCGCACGATTCACTATAAGCATACTCGCGCTTTTTTACGCGCGGTATTTCAATGCGATAAATAGCGTGCACGGTATTTTCCGCATGCAGGCATTTATCGCATGCGCTAATTGTAACAATCGGCAGCATAAAAATGGCGATATTTTGCCCTGGGAGAGTACAGAGTGCTAGAGAGGTGCTGTATAAAAGTTTATTTGCAAACCCCCCCCCAAAAAATTATAAAAATCTAAGTAAGAAAAAAAAAGAAGTGCTAGAGATAATAAAATGGGGGGGGGGGGGGGCATTTAAGAATATTTAGCCAAATACTTAGGGGTCTGTTTGCTAAAGTGGCTTAAATTAAGTGGGAGATTTTACACACAGAATAATGGCAAATATGTTATGGGCACTTTATTAAATTGCAATTATTCTGGCAACAAAACATTTGATTGGCAGTTATCCCACTCGCCAGAAAATACGCTACGTACTAATTAACGCAAGTTTTACTATTCAGCAAAATGGGCTAAAGGCAAAATTGTTGGCAGAATATTTGCAAACATTTAACCCATATAGCATATTGATGCTGTTACTGATAAATGTAAGAGTTTAGGGGAAACTACATGAAAGTATAGAATACCATATCAAGGAAGGCAAAATAATTACACATTACCCAGTTCAAAAGTAGAAAAATAAAAACTTTAATGACAAGAATTAACTTTTTTAAAAGACTATAAAAACAAAAAAAAAAAAACTTGCTGCCCTTGAGTTCCCTCATGTCCTGCTGCAGCTGGGCCACCTGGGCCTTCAGAGTTTCCAGGTCCTCCTGCATTGACCGAAGTGTGGGGTCAGTCCTCCCAGGTGTTGTTTGGGTCCCCACATCTTCGGTCTGGCGTGATGGACCCTCGTCAGCAGGAGGACCTGGTGCCCAGCGCTTGGCCTGGGGAGAGTGTTGGGCCTGGGGGGAGAACTCAAGGGCCGGGGGGGAAAGTGGGGGATAAATCAAGGGGGGGAGTGTCCGGGGCCTCGGGGGATCCTGGGGCCTCGGGGGCCTCTTCAGCCTCGGGGGCCTGGCAGTCTGCTGGGTCCTCGGGGGCCTGGATGGCTGCTGGGGCCTCGGGGGACCCTGGGGCCTCGGGGGCCTCTTCAGCCTCGGGGGCCTGGATGGCTGCTGGTGCCTCGGGGGACCCTGGGGACCCTTAAAATAGATGTGTATATATATATATATATATATATATACAATAGGAAGTGCTGGGAAGCTGCACACCATAAGGAACAATAACACCTGGGTGCCTGTGGCAAAAAAAAATCTAGACAGGCATGGGATGACAGCACACACAGGATTTTCACAAGGAGTCACAAAGATGTGAAATAATATTCAGAGGTTTATTGTGAGCAACGTTTCAGTTCCTCACTGGCATTATGGTTGAACGTGATGGATGTATGTCTTTTTTCAACCCAACTTACTATGTTACTATGTTACTTTCATCATCCCTGACATTTCTTACATTTGTACCTTTAGTTCAAATTACTTGCTAAATCTTTTACTGAACGTATACTGTAAAAGCATAATAAAGTACAATAATTACCTTCTCTAATTTCAGCGACCAGTTCTGGGCTCCTGCGCTTAAGGTCGGGCCACAGCCGCCGGAGCTGGTGGGGGCCCACATCAAGGGCAAACCTGGCGAGCAAACCTTGTCTTAGCTTGGCCAGGATTGCCCTCTTCCTCTCATGGACCCCTAAGTCCCCCGACGGTGGGTGGTCATATCCTGCACGCAGGAGCACGCTGATAATATAGCGCCTCTCCCCTGGTAGCAAGTCAGAAACCCCAGGCATCTCCTCTCAGTTTGGCTGAATGACACAAAATGGCCCCAAGTCGCACATGTCACGAGATTACAAAATCGCCACAAAATGTCCGCAATTCGCGAGATTACAAAATCGCGAAAAAAAATATCGCCAAAATATACATAGTAATGTATTTTGCGCGAAAAAAATATTCGCCACTACAGTACAGTATATTTTGGCGACAACATATTCACCGCTATAGTACTGTATATTAGTAGCGAAATTCCATACATGCCAAGACTTTAGTAAAATTGAGTAAAAAGACACATACTTGAATAAATAACACTGTAAGTCCATATTTTATTGCAAAAAAGTCATTTACTGTACTTTTGTATAATTTTTCGCCTGCCTGTAGTAGGTGTTAATTTTCGCATAGCCGAATGCGATATTTAGCGCGCAAAAAATATAGTGAATCATGCGATCGTATTCTTTTCAGTGCGGAAATTAACGCATGCGCTAAAACTTGTGCGAGAAATAACCCATGCGAAAATGGCGATTTTTCGCACGCGATAATACTATGGTGAATCGCGCGCAAATTATTTTGCGTTTTTTAACGCAAAAAAGCGTGCAATAATTTTTATCGCACTTTAGTGAATCAGGCCCTTTGTGTCTTGTGTATGAGGATATTATTGTACTAGCAGCTTAGACCAGATGATTTTGTTGTATTTAACCACACCAGTGTCCAAAATATTCCCAATAATGGGAAATAATAGATTTTAAAACAAATTTCCTTTTTCTCTGTAATAGTAAATCAGTATGTTGTACTTGATCCCAACTAGGAGAAAATTGATCCTTATTGGAGGCAAACTAATCCTATTGGGTTTAGTTAATGTTTAAATTATTTTTTAGTAGACTTAAAATATGTAGATCCAAATTATGGGCCCCTGGGGTAGGAACCCCGGTGGGCCCTTCACCCCCCAGTCCAACCCTGTCTGCACCTACATATTCAGCCCACCCTTGTCTCGGTCCATGAGTTGGAGGTAAACAAGAAGGGTGGGAGTTGTGGCACTAGGTCTTCTGCCTCAGACGCCACCTGACCCAGTTAAGCCGCTGGCTATACACATACTTGTCGTGCTCCTTGTGTTAACACACTGTTCTGCCCTTGCTACACTTGCCTCTTGTGCCAGATACACTGCCAGTGATGCAACCGGTGCACAGTGCAGGAGCTGTACCAAGCAAAAGTACTGTGTCTATTCAAGCGTAAAGATAAAATGAATGAAAAAAAGACAAATACTAATTGGGGAGTAATATGAATAATAAGCTTGACACATTTGGGAAGTTTAAAGAGACTAATATACCGATAGATTGTTTACTTATCCTCTAATTCGACCTTCTTTTATTTTTAGTGGGGTTTAATGATCTTAATGAACTTATCTTAAAGAGTAGTCTAGATGATTTTTACTTATTATTTTGAATATAAGTGAGAAGAATTTTTATTTAAACACAGTTCATTTTTCCACCATCCTAAAATTCACAAGACAGCGGTGGTTCTTTCTAGACATCCATTATAGCTGGCAGGGGAGAAGAGATGGCTTTCCATGGCAGGCCATATAACTTATAGCTCTACATGTATATATTATATGTTATGCCAATTAATTTTTTTGGGGGGGAAGCTAAGCTTTTTTGATCTTGATAAAGATTATCAGAAGTAAGTACTGGGCTTGGAGCCCTCACAGCATGTATTGCACCTTTTGTTTTACAAAATTGTCCTCTCTCCAGGGCCACTGCTGGCCAAATGGGTGCCCTAAGCAGAAATTTACTTTTGTGCCCCCTCCCCCAAATATTACAGAAGTGCCCCCAATAGAAAGTGCCCCCATAGACAGTAGCCCCCACACACAGTGCCCCCAATTGCCCTTAGACAGTGCCCCCAATAGAAAGTGCCCCCATACACAGTGCCCCAATTGCCCCCATAGACAGTAGCCCCCACACAGTGCCCCCAATTGCCCTTAGACAGTGCCCCCAATAGAAAGTGCCCCAATTGCCCCCATAAACAGTTCCCCCAATAGAAAGTGCCCCTATACACAGTGCCCCAATTGCCCCATAGACAGTAGCCCCCACACACAGTGCCCCCAATTGCCTCAAACACAGTACCCCCATAGACAGTAGCCCCCACACACAGTGCCCCCAATTGCCCCCATAGAAAGTACCCCCAACAGACCAAGTCATCGTCGGCGGCTCCTTCTCTCTTATGCCGCGGCAACAGGCACTTCTATAAGGTTGCGCCTCGTCGCTGACGTGTGACTTCATACTCACTCATACTAATAGGATTCCCTATGTTGCCATAGTTTTATAGTTTTTTAGGCTGTTCCTGCTGATTGTGCTTAATACAGGCACAACTCCCAATATTTTAAAAATGTAAATAGGGACATTTGCCATGCCCATGGAAAGAATGCAATTTGCCCTTCAGTGTACTCCCATTCCCAGACTCACCCAACACTAGCAGAACAGAGTAGCACTGAGCAGCGTTCATGTGGCTATCATATGGAGCAAACTTAGGGGGCTGTTCCTGCTGAATTGTGCTTAGTACAGAGGAATCCCTATGCTGCCATAGTTTTATGGTATCTCTCTGTACAGGCTATGAGCAAACTTAGGGGGCTGTTCCTGCTGAATTGTGCTTAGTACTGGGGAATCCCTATGCTGCCATAGTTTTATGGTATCGCTCTGTACAGGCTATGAGCAAACTTAGGGGGCTGTTCCTGCTGAATTGTGCTTAGTACAGGGGAATCCCTATGCTGCCATAGTTTTATGGTATCTCTCTGTACAGGCTATGAGCAAACTTAGGGGGCTGTTCCTGCTGAATTGTGCTTAGTACAGGGGAATCCCTATGCTGCCATAGTTTTATGGTATCGCTCTGTACAGGCTATGAGCAAACTTAGGGGGCTGTTCCTGCTGAATTGTGCTTAGTACTGGGAAATCCCTATGCTGCCATAGTTTTATGGGATCTCTTTGTACAGGCTATGAGCAAACTTAGGGGGCTGTTCCTGCTGAATTGTGCTTAGTACTGGGGAATCCCTATGCTGCCATAGTTTTATGGTATCTCTCTGTACAGGCTATGAGCAAACTTAGGGGGCTGTTCCTGCTGAATTGTGCTTAGTACAGGGGAATCCCTATGTGCCATAGTTTTATGGTATCTCTCTGTACAGGCTATGAACAAATGCAGGGGGCTGTTCCTGCTGAATTATGTTTAGTACAGGGGAATCCCTATGTGCCATAGTTTTATGGTATCTCTCTGTACAGGCTATGAGCAAACTTAGGGGGCTGTTCCTGCTGAATTATGCTTAGTACAGGGGAATCCCTATGTGCCATAGTTTTATGGTATCTCTATGTACAGGCTATGAGCAAACTTAGGGGGCTGTTCCTGCTGAATTATGCTTAGTACAGGGGAATCCCTATGCTGCCATAGTTTTATGGTATCTCTCTGTACAGGCTATGAGCAAACTTAGGGGGCTGTTCCTGCTGAATTGTGCTTAGTACAGGGGAATCCCTATGCTGCCATAGTTTTATGGTATCTCTCTGTACAGGCTATGAGCAAACTTAGGGGGCTGTTCCTGCTGAATTGTGCTTATTACAGGGTAATCTTTATGCTGCCATAGTTTTCACATACAATATTTGTTGTGGCCATAAAGTGTCCGGGTCCCATTGTGTCTCCCAGTTTATTGCAGTTATATAACAAATGTGCGGCTGGGGAACATAATTAAATGGTAAAGGAGAGAAGCCTACATATAGCAGATGCTCTCAGGCAAAGATGTCAGCCATTTGGGCTTAATACATTACAAGCAGCGTGGCTGACGGTTTATATACAAAATAATCTTAGCAACAGCTTCAATCATTACCTGCAGCTGCTCCGGGGCTCATTTATCCCCCGCTCAGTTATTTAAAAAAAAAAAAAGCATGTCCACGGACTTCTAGCTACAAATACCCCCGCACTCCATTGAAAAAGAAGTAGCTTTAACTCCCCCCTCTCTCCCTCCCTTCCACCTGCACGGACTTCTAGTTACATGTACCTGATCGCTTCAGCACCAGAGGAGAACTCCTTCGCAGGGGGCTGTGTGTGCCTGTCTGCCTTTGCAGTTGCACAGTGAGCGCAGAGGTTCAAAGGTCATGCCCTGTGTCCAATCGCATTGCAGCACAGCCCTCTGGGAAGGAGTTCTCCTCTGGTGCTGATGTGATCAGGTACATGTAACTAGAAGTCCGTGCTGGTGGAAGGGAGGGAGAGAGGGGGGAGTTAAAGCTACAATGGAGTGTGGGGCCCGATTGGGAGCAATAGGTGCAATCGGCCCTGGTACTGGGTGCCCCCCTGGGAGTTGGTGCCCTACGCAGACTGCGTAGTCTGCGTATAGGGAGCGGCGGTACTGCCTCTCTCTTTTAGTGACAGTGCCTGTAGGTATCCAAGGTGATGTGCAGAGCATTCAGCCATTATTATTACTGAGTGCCTAGAAAATGGCCTTAATATGGCATACAATAGCACTGCCCAGGAACCTGCATGGACAGCGTATGATCTTTTTCCTTGCCTATTTGCAGATGTGAAAATCTTAGTTAGAAATGGGGTTATGGGGATTGGGAATTTATTTTACTTTTTATGCCTGTGAAAGTCAGCTGTGTCTGAGAAACTTTTTGGGTGTATGTACAATCCCACATTAAACCTGTGAGTTTGGAGTGTTTGATGTTCCGCATTTTTGGTAAGTGCATTCAGCTCATGTCAGTGATGACAGTAAGTGGAAACAGGGAATGGCCTTTATGCTCCTTATGGTATTCTTAGTGCAATAAAAACTGCAACAGTTTTAAAATATGGGACCACACTATTTGATTTTTATATTTTAACTATTGCTTCTGATCAATCTGTCAGTACCCTTTGAGAAGACTGCACTTCCATTTGTAATTGGTGGCTCTGTGACTGTGGATTTGATTTCACACCTTTGATTCCTCCATCATAATGCATTGTATCATTGTGTTCATCTCATATCATCATTTCTGTTACCACACTCATCCTCATTACCGTCATGCCATTGACTGAGCATTATTACATCAGACGGGTATGTTGCAGCTGTTTTGAACATGTTTTTATTATTTAGAGAGATTGGTCAATGGGTCAATAAACTGCTTAAATTTGATTTTTTTTTTTCTCTATTTCATTTGTTGTACTGGTCTCCCTTATTCGCAGCTCATGTTTACTATGCACTCCTCAGTGTGCATAACGCTTGCATCCACTGACAGTAAATGAATATGTCTTCATTGTTAAAATATACAAATACATTTTCAATAGAAGTGGACATGTCTAATAGTGATAAAATGTCTCAAATAAATGCTCTTTATTATATTCACAGTGAGTCACAGCCAACACTGAAAACTTGCCTGGAAGAGCTGAAGTGCCACTTTACATGGGGGCTACAGGAGAAGGATACTGATATTGAAGAACTAGAAGAAAGGCTTAACTGTCAACTGGAATATTTGAATGTGGATGCAAAAGGGAGAGTGTATAATATGCTGGCCTATGTAAACCACATGAAGAATGATTATACAGAGGCTATTGTGAATCTCCAAAAAGCTGAGGGTATTCTTTGGGAATATAAAGTATTGGAGACCGACATTAAATATCTGCTGACCTTCTCCAACTATGCATGGCTCCATTACTACCTAAATGATAGTGAAAGGTCCCAGCTCTATATTGACAAGATTAATGCTATTTATACACAATCAAAAGGGCTTGAAGATCTTGTGCAATCTGAGACCAATGGAGAACAAGGGTGGGCTCTGGTGAACTTTTGTAGCCAATACTATGAGAAAGCAAAAGACTGTTTTGAAGAGGCCGTGAAAGGGAATCCGGATGATCCTGAATGGAATACTGGACTGGCCACTGTAGTTTATCGTATGGAGGACTTCCGAGGCAGAAGTTGGCCATGTTTCAAAAGTTTTTCATTCCAGCTACTTCAAAGGGCAGTTAAGCTAAATCCAAAGGACTCTGTGATTAAGGTACTTTTTGCTCTGAAACTACAGGGGTTAAAGAGGCAAGAAGAGGCAATGAAGCATATTAAGGACGTCCTAGAATTAACACCAGATCTTCCATATGTGCTTCGCTATGTTGCCAAATTTTACAGGCGAGCTGGGAAGTTTGAGGAAACCATCAGAGTCCTGAAGAAGGCTGTAAGTATAACTCCTAACTCTAGCTTTCTCCAACATCAGCTGGGGCTGTGCTACAGGCAAATGATCATACAAAGGAAGGGAAGAGGCTATGGTGATCACAGTGTTCCAGACACACAAGAAATAAAGGATCTAATGAAAAAGACCATATTTCACTTTGAAATGGTGTTGGAAATTAAAAAAACATTTCTGCATGCACATTTTGATTTAGCGGATATGTACATCAGATCCAATCAATATCAGAAAGCAGAGGAAACCTATAAAAAGGCCACAGAGCTAACAACCACTCCTGAACACGAGAAACAACAAGCCTACTTACAGTATGGAAAATTTCTGGAAAACTGCAAGAAATCTGAAGATGAAGCTGTAGAACAGTACAAGGAAGGGCTGCGGATTCCTGACCAGAATGAACACAGGCAGGAGTGTGAGGTGTCTCTGAGAATCATAGCCAATCAGAAGTTAGCGAGAAACCCCAGGGACGCTTCTGCACTTGCTTTGCTTGGGTTCGTTAGTAAGGAAAACTAAGACAAATCAAACGCAGTGAAATAGTATGAAAAAGCGTTAAGCGATGTTCCATCCAATGATTAATATCTGAGATTTATCTTTGATCTGAAGTTGATGTAAACAAAATCATTAGAAATTTACCTGCATTTCTGCACATAGATATGTAGCATTTAAATCATTCAAATTAAGCACATACAGCACTTTACATATTAGCAATAATTCACTTGTACACAATATAATATAACAGCCAGATAATACTGTTGTATAAAGTATTTTATATAAACCTCCTGCTTTCCTAGTTGCTCCTGTTACACTAGAGAATCAGATGTATATAGCACAATGTACTGAGGAGATATTATTCTTCTATTTGAAGAGGCTTGAGTTTAGTATTTTAAAGTCCTTTTATCATCTGCATTAGAGCTCATTCCCATCAATATTTGGTGTCATTTATATTTGTATAAAATGTGTGGGTGCCATAAAGGTGCCAAGCAAAGATTTAGCTAGCCCCCAGGTACATTCTAGGCTTCAGATAAGTCACCAGATTGCTAAAGGCAATGAGGAAGATCCTGCTGGTATGCTTGGAGGTGCAGAAGAAAAAGGGTAAGATAAAGAGGAATTATTGTGTAAATGTAAATTTAGTATAATCTTCACACATTGAAATAAGAAACTTTATAAATACAATCAATTAACATTTTTGGACTTTATTTGAAATAATCAAGTTACTCATCACAAAATGCTTAACTGCAATCTGTCTTTAGGCAAATTTTTATTTACCTTATAAGTATAGTATAGTAGGAGATGCTTAATTGCTTAATTGCACAAGAAATCATTCATCAAAGATACTTGTATCAAAAGGTGCTCATTGTACAGGTATGGGATCCCTTATGCGGAAACCTGTTATCCAGAAAGCTCCGAATTATGGAAAGCCTGTCTTCCATAGACTCCATTTTAATCAAATAATTCAGAATATTAAAACTGATTTCCTTTTTCTCTGTAGAAATAAAACAGTACCTTGTAATTTATCCCAACTAAGATATAAATAATCCTTATTGGATGCAAAACAATCCTATTAGGTTTAATTAATGTTTTATTGATTTTTTAGTAGACTTAAGGTATGGAGTTCCAAATTACAGAAAGACCCCTTATCTGGAATACCCTTGGTCCCGAGCATTCTGGATAACGGGTCCTATACCTGTACTTCTGTATAGTTGCACTCAGCGCTTCCTGCCTCATGTTACAACATAGTAACATAGTAACATAGTAAGTTGGGTTGAAAAAAAAAATACGTCCATCAAGTTCAACCATAATGCCTATATATAACCTACCTAACTGTTGATCCAGAGGAAGGCAAAAAACCCCATCTGAAGCCTCTCTAATTTGCCGCAGAGGGGAAAAAATTCCTTCCTGACTCCAAGATGGCAATCGGACCAGTCCCTGGATCAACTAGTACTAAGAGCTATCTCCCATAACCCTGTATTCCCTCACTTGTACTAAGAGCTATCTCCCCTACCCCTGTATTCCCTCACTTGTACTGAGAGCTATCTCCCATACCCCTGTATTCCCTCACTTGTACTGAGAGCTATCTCCCCTACCCCTGTATTTCCTCACTTGTACTAAGAGCTATCTCCCATAACCCTGTATTCCCTCACTTGCTAAGAAGCCATCCAGCCCCATCTTAAAGTTATATAATGTATCAGCCAGCACGACTGATTCAGGGAGGGAATTCCAGAACTTCACAGCTCTCACTGTAAAAAATCCTTTCCGAATATTTAAATGGAACCTCCCTTCTTCTAAACGGAGTGGGTGCCCTCGTGTCCGTTGGAAGGACCTACTGGTAAATAAAACATTAGAAAGGTTATTATATGATCCCCTTATATATTTATACATAGTTATCATGTCACCTCTTAAGCGCCTCTTCTCCAGTGTAAACAGACCCAACTTGGCCAGTCTTTCTTCATAACTGAGACTTTCCATACCCTTTACCAGCTTAGTTGCCCTTCTCTGGACCCTCTCTAACTCAATAATGTCCCGTTTGAGCACTGGAGACCAAAACTGAACAGCATATTCTAGATGGGGCCTTACCAGCGCTCTGTAAAGGGGAAGAATAACCCCCTCCTCCCGTGAATCTATACCCCTTTTAATACAGCTCAAAACCTTGTTTGCCCTTGCAGCTGCTGCCTGGCATTGCTTGCTACAGCCAAGTTTATTATCTACAAGGACTCCAAGGTCCTTCTCCATTATGGATTTGCCTAGTGCAGTCCCATTAAGGGTATACGGGGCTTGCATATTTTTACATCCCAGGTGCATGACCTTACATTTATACTTCTGTATAGTTGCACTCAGCGCTTCCTGCCTCATGTTACGAATTGAGTGCAGCTGCACCTACTGACACAGGGAAACCCTAAAGCTACCACCACTTCCAAATCCAGGGTTCCCACAATAGCCTGCGTCAATCCTCGCAGCGCAGTTGCTCCAAAAGAATAGTGAGTACATGTCACTTGCATGTAGAATGCAGAATGCTGGAAATGGTGCCAACAAGATTTTCAGCAAAATTCCATCAGATCCACTCAATTTTTAAAGCATCAGTCGCAATTGCATTAGGCACATCTCCCCTTGGTAACCATGAAAAAGATCATGAAAAATGCAGCATTGTGGCTAAAAAAAATTGAGAATTGCATGAAATTGCATGTTGCTTACTGTAATTGTGGATGCAAATGAGTTTTTTCCCAGAATTTCATCCCAATCGTAGCCAAGAACATTTGCTTTCACTATAGCA
The DNA here is from genome assembly GCF_000004195.4 of Xenopus tropicalis. NCBI lineage: Eukaryota > Metazoa > Chordata > Amphibia > Anura > Pipidae > Xenopus > Xenopus tropicalis. The sequence goes on from NC_030683.2 coordinate 36,262,206, forward strand.
TACCGCACTTGTTGTTGCATTCATAAGTGAGGCTTATTGTTTTTAGATTATAAATAACTGTCGCTGGCAAAGAAGTACTTAAATACATGTTTGTGCTAAAATTGTAAGTATTTCATGCATGTTTAATAGGTTGTACTCCTTTGTTAGCCTACTACCTGCTTGAGTAAAACAATTGTTACATTTCTAAACATGCAATATTTTTGCCAAACAGATTAGTTGCTGATATAAATGATTGTCAGTTATGTGTGTAAGTAGCAGTTCAATAGAATACTCCAAAGTGCCCTCTTCTGCTTTAGACATAGCGAAGGTCTTATGAGGGAAAAAAAACCCAAAATATTTATATATACTGTATAGTGTAATACTGTTATTACTTTGCAATGTGCACTAACATGTACTTTTTTAAACCAGTGTTAACTTTTACTTGTATCACCCTTTTGTGCCCATTTGTGATATCCCTTTCCGATTGCCAATCTGCTTACTTTGTATTTATCTATTATCTTAATAAACCCCTGTTTGTATTAATGTATTCTACTGTACAGCACTGTGTACATAAGTAGCACTTTATAAATAAAGATATACATACATACATACATACATATGGCACCCAATTGGTTCGCTTGTAGCTCATAAATCTCTGTTTTCCCACCTCTTAGTTTCAGACAGTATTAGAAACCACTTCACATAGGTACATTTCCAACTTTAGGTTAATTTCACGACCTAGTTGTACCATAAAATACGAAAATTGCACTTATTTATATTTGTAAAAATGTGTGTAAGTAACCTATAAACCTGCCCTGGAGGTGTATGTCAGTGAAAGCTTTGCTATCATGTATCTAGCTAACAAGTCCCCTATAGCATGTTACTTATATACATCTAATAACCCTGATATTTGATGTAAAATCAGTGCAACTGTAAACTTGTTGGTTGTTTTGGAGCACTCACCCAGCACCTGATCTGGGTACTAACACTTATATTGTAGTGTCACCCACTGTGACCTACAGCACTTATACTGCATTCGCCTATTTGTGTCTGTAAGTTACCCTCCCATATAGATTGTAAGCTCTACGGGGCAGGGACCTCCATCCTCTTGTGTCTTTGACTCTTAACTTATTACAACTGTATTTATCTTGTATTTATCTGTATATATTGTTATAGGTTGTATTTATCTATCATCTTAATAACCCCCTGTTTGTATTACTGTATTCTACTGTACAGCACTGCGTATATAATTAGCGCTTTATAAAAAAAGATATACATACGTACTATGTTGTTCTTCATAATAAAATCACGAGAAAGAGATTTGCTTACTTGTGTTACTTGAGATTTACTGTTTCCTCAAGCATGGTCCATGCAAACTGCAAAACTGTACCCACAAAGTTTCAGTCCTGGAGCACAATTAGTTGCATAGTTCAGTTGAGTTGAATGAACCCCAAGTGCACATATATACACATACTCTTACCAACCTATCTAACTACTTACATATACACGTATAACTACATATACCAATATCTATTCTAACTTTAGATTTTAGTATCACAATAACCTTGGATGTTATGCTGGTCCAAAAAAATCATCCAAGCCCCTCTTTAAGGCAGTGATCCGAAAACCAGTGGCTCGTGAGTAACATGTTGCTCACCACTCCCTTTATGTTGCTCCCAGTGGTCTTAAAGTAAGTGCCCGTTTTTATATTTCAGGCTTTGAGGCAAGTTTTGGAAGCACAGAGACACAGTTTTACTCCAAGAAGAGCCTCCACATTGGACAACCAAATAGCCAATCACAGTTCTTATTTGGTATCCCCAAAGAACTTTTTTTCATGCTTTTGTGGCTCACCAACACTTTTTACATCTGAGTGCAGTTTACAATTAAAAGAGGATGGGGATCCCTGCTTTAAGGCATTAATAGAATCTGCCACCACAGCATCACCTGACAGGGCATCCCACAACCCCACTGCCCTCACCTTGAAGAACCATTTGCATTGATTTAAATGGAAGTTACTCATATTTATAAATGAGTGAGTACTGTGGGCTAAAAGGCACTGGGGAGACTTACACTGCTATGGCAGATATAAGAGATTATTGGTGCAAATTGTGCTCTGTATCTTGCACTAACAATCACATGTGCACAATTGCTCTGTGGATGGGACCTAAGGAGGCCAATTTTGGAGGTTTTTAGGGATCCAGAACTTTGCTTCCATGGTATTATTACGTATGTTTGCAAAGGTTTTTTTGCACAGAGACTGGACTTCCCACACAAAAAGTATTTGGTATAAATCCAAGTTTTTGTTTACAGTCTTCACTAGGAGTTTGGAGTTAAACTGGATAACAATACTATAATAAATACTTTCCTCCAGACCTACCTTTCTGCTGTCATGGGAGGGTAGAAAATCATTATATAGAGCATACAGAGATCTTACACAGACCAAAGGTTAACATAAAATTGCTGCAAAAGGTAGTTACATAGTTACATAGGGTTGAAAAAAGTCCAGAGTCCATCAAGTTCAACCCATCCAAGTAAACCCAGCACACACAACCCACACCTACCAATCTATACACTCACATACATAAACTATAAATACAACCACTAGTACTAACTGTAGATATGTCCATGTTATGACAGTATGGAAATGTTGGGCTAATTAATCACTGGTTCCCCACACTCACTGTCTCCCTTGCTACAACCTTGGACATTTTGGATTACTCTATATACATGTTGTCATAATTTAGACACCACTGTTATTTATTTTAATTGGTCTGTGTGGTGTATATATACAATATATATATATATATATATATATATATATATATATATATATATATATATATATATATACTGTAAATAAATATCCCGCACTCACAGGGCTTATGAGAACAAAAAATATTATTTATTGGCAAATGACTAACGTTTCGGCTGACACAGCCGAAACGTTAGTCATTTGCCAATAAATAATATTTTTTGTTCTCATAAGCCCTGTGAGTGCGGGATATTTATTTACAGTATCTATCCTCTTGGACATTCTGCACCCAGGCATTCGTTACCCAATGATACGTGAGTGCCTGATCTGCTGAGTCTTTATATATATATATATATATATATATATAAAATAATCATCTGTGGCCAGCACACCCTTCAATGTTTCATCAAAAAATTTTTTATTGTAGATATACAGGTCCTTTTCAAAAAATTAGCATATTGTGATAAAGTTCATTATTTTCTGTAATGTACTGATAAACATTAGACTTTCATATATTTTAGATTCATTACACACAACTGAAGTAGTTCAAGCCTTTTCTTGTTTTAATATTGATGATTGTGGCATACAGCTCATGAAAACCCAAAATTCCTATCTCAAAAAATTAGCATATCATGAAAAGGTTCTCTAAACGAGCTATTAACCTAATCATCTGAATCAACAAATTAACTCTAAAAACCTGCAAAAGATTCCTGAGGCTTTTAAAAACTCCCAGCCTGGTTCATTACTCAAAACCGCAATCATGGGTAAGACTGCCGACCTGACTGCTGTCCAGAAGGCCATCATTGACACCCTCAAGCAAGAGGGTAAGACACAAAAAGAAATTTCTGAACAAATAGGCTGTTCCCAGAGTGCTGTATCAAGGCACCTCAGTGGGAAGTCTGTGGGAAGGAAAAAGTGTGGCAGAAAACGCTGCACAACGAGAAGAGGTGACTGGGCCCTGAGGAAGATTGTGGAGAAGGACCGATTCCTGACCTTGGGGGACCTGCGGAAGCAGTGGACTGAGTCTGGAGTAGAAACATCCAGAGCCACCGTGTACAGGCGCGTGCAGGAAATGGGCTACAGGTGCCGCATTCCCCAGGTCAAGCCACTTTTGAACCAGAAACAGCGGCAGAAGCGCCTGACCTGGGCTACAGAGAAGCAGCACTGGACTGTTGCTCAGTGGTCCAAAGTATGTCATTCGGAAATCAAGGTGCCAGAGTCTGGAGGAAGACTGGGGAGAGGGAAATGCCAAAATTCCTGAAGTCCAGTGTCAAGTACCCACAGTCAGTGATGGTCTGGGGTGCCATGTCAGCTGCTGGTGTTGGTCCACTGTGTTTTATCAAGGGCAGGGTCAATGCAGCTAGCTATCAGGAGATTTTGGAGCACTTCATGCTTCCATCTGCTGAAAAGCTTTATGGAGATGAAGATTTCATTTTTCAGCACAACCTGGCACCTGCTCACAGTGCCAAAACCACTGGTAAATGGTTTACTGACCATGGTATTACTGTGCTCAATTGGCCTGCCAACTCTCCTGACCTGAACCCCATAGAGAATCTGTGGGATATTGTGAAGAGAAAGTTGAGAGACACTAGACCCAACACTCTGGATGAGCTTAAGGCCGCTATTGAAGCATCCTGGGCCTCCATAACACCTGAGCAGTGCCACAGGCTGATTGCCTCCATGCCACGCCACATTGAAGCAGTCATTTCTGCAAAAGGATTCCCGACCAAGTATTGAGTGCATAACTGAACATAATTATTTGAAGGTTGACTTTTTTTGTATTAAAAACACTTTTCTTTTATTGGGCGGATGAAATATGCTAATTTTTTGAGATAGGAATTTTGGGTTTTCATGAGCTGTATGCCACAATCATCAATATTAAAACAAAAAAAAGGCTTGAACTACTTCAGTTGTGTGTAATGAATCTAAAATATATGAAAGTCTAATGTTTATCAGTACATTACAGAAAATAATGAACTTTATCACAATATGCTAATTTTTTGAAAAGGACCTGTATTGTTAAAACCAACGTTTCGGTCCTTATTAGGACCTTTCTCAAGGATGCTTCGGTCCTAATAAGGACCGAAACGTTGGTTTTAACAATATATCTACAATAAAAAATTTTTTGATGAAACATTGAAGGGTGTGCTGGCCACAGATGATTATTTTCTATACAGACATAATTTTGGCTAGCACCCCGCAGAATATTGAGCCTTGGAGTGCGGACACCATTTGGATTGATATATATATATATATATAAAAATATATACGCTACAAATAATTATTATAATTATTTATACACTAGTTAAAATGTTAGGAATTGAGACACTGAATCTCAGTGGCTGAGCCTGTAATAGCTGGATACAAAACTGTAATTCACAAGATTGCCAAGAATTGTATTAGCAAGACCTAGCTACTAGCTTGTGAGTATAGCTGGATGCAGAACTATAACTCACAAGTGCCAGAGAGACAAGGAGTGAAGAGCGTCATTGAGAATACTGGGGAGGCAGTGGCATGGTCAGATGGGCAGGGGGGGCAGGGGTGTAGTCAGGATACTAGACGGATCATCCACAAGGGGGGAACCAATAGCACAGTACCAGAGATTAAACAAAGGCAGAATCTAGAACAGAGCCAAGTTGTAGCCAATAAGCTAGTCCCAATAAGTGTACCAGGCCAATATCAGAAACTAACTGATAGCTGTGAACTAACTACTGAGCAAAACCCCACTTCAATGCACAAAACATGTGTTGAACATGCGTTTGCTCAGGAAACAAGTGAACAGAGGAAAAATCTTTAAAAGCTTACCCTAGCAGTTGATTGGTGGTAGGCTTCAGGTAGGGTTTACCCCCCTTCTTGCTAAAGCGCACCTAGCATAAATATATTTACAGATGCAGCCACAAGTTTTCACATTTTATCTCACCATGTTCAGACACCATGTTTTTAGTGTTACATCCTGCCTCTAGATGGTGTTAAAGTGCAAAGACTTGCCAGCAAAACACAATAGAGAACAGACCATGCAATTTTATTTATTTATTTTTTTCTTCTCTGTGTTAACAGGAACTTGGCTGCATCTGTACATAATTAGATCAAGCAAGTTCATTGTTTGGTTCATCCTCTCATCCATCAGGTACTTTAAGATTAAAAAGCCTGGGGCCCCCACAGGCAATGACCCTGCATAACTTGTGCCCCATCTGGAGTTAATTCAAGTTTCCACAAATCATTATTTGGACATTGTAATGCAACAAAGTGTTCCAGGGACTGTCCTCTTATCTAAGAAAAGGTCAGTGACTATGTTTTGTTCCCAGAACGTTGGTCTTCCCACCAACAAGAACCTGGCATTGTATTTGTACTCATTTCATTAGATAAGGGGGGTCCTGAAAAATGTCGGACCTTCAAAGAAGACCCTGGTCCAAAGGTGGACTCCATCCATCTCAGTGTTCTATATCAACTGTTTGTTTATGAAAATCCCGTCATTGGCACCCAATTTCCTCTCATAATATTATTGTCACAGCCCAATACAAGACTTTGCTTGAACTTCTGTCTTTTTCTAGATATAGCAACCTATCAAACTGCCCTATTTCTTCCAATACTTAAAATGCTCCCTAGAGACCCACTTGTTTAAAGTAGCCTATTTGGTATATTTATCAGAAGTCAACATACAGTAACATGAAGAATCATCACCACTTCTTTTTAACAAGTTATGGGCACCTGGGCCCTTTAATCCTACTGTTTTATTCTATTACTCCTATTTTTTTTTTGTTAAATTATGATTAAACAACTTATCATTAGTGTTTAGCCCACCATGTTTAGGAACCCTAGCACCACCAACCATTGTAAGTGAATGTGAAGTGCTAGACCTGTCATTCATGGTTTGTGGCAAATAACTATTGTATGTATCTGTGTCTTCGTTTTTTTCTTGTGTCCCGTTTAAGTGACTTTATCACCTGTTATTGACTGTAGCTTAGTTTCATTTCTCCCTTGTTTCCTTCCAGAGCTGAGGTCTCCTGAGGGAGATCATAGGATCTTATTCGCTGTATAAAGAACAGCAGCAGCAGTCGGTCACTATTCATTGCAAGAGACCCAGAAGAACAAGCAGAACACACTAGCTATTTCACCCAACATCTCCAAAAAGATTACAAAATTCAGAGAAAAGATCAAGTAATGAAAAATGTTTGGATATGCTGAGTGGCTTTTTATAGAAAAACAATGTTTTCTAACAACATTTTTGGTACAAAAAAAAACAAATAAAAGTGCATTTTGTAAAATCTTTCAGCAATATTTAATTAACAAGAATGTGTTTTGCTTAATGTAGTTGTAGCAAAAGCAACATGTAAAGGTAAAGTACACCCACCGGTTTGGAAAGTTTAGAAAACTATGCATCTTTAGGTTATGAGACATGCTGGACCATGAAAATGCAGATAATCTCTATCAGTGCATCATCAGATTCAGAACCTAGCCCACCTAGAATGATAGCCCACGTAATAGCCCAAGAGACATGACCAACAAGAACCCCCCACCCCTTTACGCCATACAGCTGCAAATTTAAGTACACACTTTGCAGTATTTGCTTTTCTTGATTTCCTATACTGACATCAGGCTTACATATAGGATACAAAAAACTGCCTTTTATTCTATTTTTTTTTTCAATTTATAATATCTTACATTTCTGAGTGGGGGCAAAAGTGAGCAGAATATTTAAAACTCATCTAACTGGATATTCAAACCATTTTCAAATCCAGTAGCTTATATCAGCCCATGTATGGCCACTTTAAGCTGATTATCCATGTTATATCCCAAACCCCATATAAACAGGGCTACCCTTAAAGCAGACCTGTCACCTTAAGAAATAATTCCAAATTGTTTTCTATTGTGGTTGTCAAGCAAAATAAACTTTACTTACAGTATATAAATTATTTTAATCTTAGTTTCTTCAGCCTTGGAATTCACAATTGCAGCAAGCAGGCAGGGGCCATTTTGTGGACACTGTTATCAAAGCAGGCATTGTATCCTGCCAAAATCTTGTTTCTGTGCCAGTATGGGGGGACCTGATACCCATATCCATGCACTGGTTACACAATTAGATGGTGAGGAGGGAGGGGGAATGTGAGGAGAGCAGCGACATCTAAAAAGTTCTGAATTGAAAGTGAAAGTAACTGTCTGCCCCACCCCTATGCCTAAAGCAATCTGAGACCAATGGAGAACAAGGGTGGGCTCTGGTGAATTTTTGTGGCCAATACTATGAGAAAGCAAAAGGCTGTTTTGAAGAGGCCGTGAAAGGGAATCCAGATGATCCTGAATGGAATACTGGACTGGCCACTGTAGTTTATCAGCTGGAGGAATTCCGAGGCAGAAACTGTCCTGCTTTCAAAAGTGTCTCATTCCAGCTATTGGAACGGGCAGTTAAGCTGAATCCAAAGGACTCTGTGATTAAGGTACTTTTGGCTTTGAAACTACAGGAGTTAAAGAAGCAAGAAGAGGCAATGAAGCATATTAAGGATGCCCTAGAATTAACACCAGATCTTCCATATGTGCTTCGCTATGTTGCCAAATTTTACAGGCGAGCTGGGAAGTTTGAGGAAGCCATCAGAGTCCTGAAGAAGGCTGTAAGCATAACTCCTAACTCTGGCTTTCTCCATCATCAGCTGGGGCTGTGCTACAGGCAAATGATCATACAAAGGAAGGGAACAGGAAATGGGAATTACAGAGGGCAAGACACACAAGAAATAAAGGATCTAACTGAAAAGGCCATATTTCACTTTGAAATGGTACTGGAATTGAAAAATTTCTGCATGCACATTTTGATTTAGCGGATATGTACGTCAGATCCAATCAATATCAGAAAGCAGAGGAAACCTATAAAAAGGCCACAGAGCTAACAAGCCTGCCTAAATATGAGAAACAAATAACACATTTAAATTATGGAAAATTTCTGGAAACATGGAAGAAATCTGAAGGCGAAGCTGTAGAACAGTACAAGGAAGGGCTGCGGATTTCAGACAAGAATGAATACAGACAACAGTGTGAGATGTCTCTGAGAAGGATAGCCAATCAGAGGTTAGTGAGAAACCCCAGTGATGCCTCAGGGATTGCTTGGCTTCATCAGTAAGGAAAACCAGGACTAGTTAATTGGAATTAAAAGATATGAAAAAGCTGTAAACAATGATCCATCCATGATGAATATTTGAGAGTTCTCTTTGAATGAAAAAAATCATTTAAAATCATCTATATAGATGTACAACACATTTTAAATTAGCATTTTTTTGGGCAGGTCTAGACTTGTCAAATAATTCAGTACTTAATAGAAACCATCTGATATAACCTGTATAAGTGCTGATTGCCTGATTTATTTGGGGATAACCATGGCAATTACCCAGACCACAAAAGATGTTCTGGTATATTGCCACAAGAATATAACCTCACTGCCTTTATATCCCAAATGCTGGTGTCAAAACGTGGCTGACTGAGCCCATCTTCCACACACTCCCTTGGATGCTTGGATGCCTATAGGGAAGCATTTTCATGTGGATAACATGAGCATTATTCAAGGGGAATGTGTGGACTTCGGATTGGTGATGGATTTGGTTGGGCATGGGAGAGATTTAAGGTGGCCACACACGTGGCGATCTGACAATGTTTTCCTGCGACCAGTCTGGGTCAGACTGCTGTGTACCCTGGCCCTGCATATGATATTATGCAAACATTAACATTAAAGCATCAAAAACTTGCATCCCTCCACATAGCACTGCACAGCTGCTTCTCTGGTTACCACATGGTAGTGAGATACGGGGTGACATTCAGAAGGTAAGTAGTGTTTGGGCAATCCTCACTTAAAGGGAAAATATACCCTCTTTTAGACATAAGCTCGTTTAGTTGGACATATGTAAAAAAAACTTTCATAAATACTAAACTGTTGAAAATAAATATACATTTTTTATTTCTTACAGACATACCCGATTTCACAGTTTCAAACCATGATAGAGCATCTGAATCTGCAAGGCATCCTATTTTAACTGTGCCATTATAAAAGGAAAGACTATATAATACTACAAGAATGCTTCGTTATGAATTCATATTATTTGCATTAAATGCCAACACAGAAATCAGTGCAGTCTGCATCAGAGTTGAATGTTAATCAGCAATATATCACAAGCTTCTCTAACAAATGTTGGCTTCCTTTCTGCTAATAATTTGGTGATTTGTGACAATCCCTAATCTTTGTCCCCCAAATCAGAACACACTGAGCACGTGCGAGGTCAGCCGACACTCAATAGATAGCCTTACAAAATGGCAAACCCCTGTGCACAACTTAAAGACACATTTTTACGTTTATAGGTCTGTGTCTGCTGAACCTGTTGGCTGGTATAATAAGTTTAGTATATAAAATGCGGCACCTCTAGCCATATGCTTTGTTAGGTTTTAGTTCTTTTTAAATACAAAGTCATTACTTAAACAAGTGCATTGTTCAAAGTTACATTTTAGATGAAATGTGTCATGTTTTTAACCCAGAATGCACCATTTTCCAATGTTATTGCCGTTGCAAAGTGAAGATCCAACTGAAGCAATTGTGCCCATTGGGCCAGATTCAGTTTGATAATAAAAGCTATTCTCCTAATTCAGTTCCAGATTTTCCCATAGAGATTGATGCAGTTCAAAAAAATGTGCTTTTAAAGCATTCAATTTAGCTGGGACAGCAGAAACTTTCATCAGGTACAAGGAAGCAAATAAAGCATGCAAAAAAGCTATCAGGCAAGCTAAAATAGAAATGGAAAGGGATATTGCTGCTAGGAGTAAAAAGAATCCAAAATTATTTTTTAATTATGTGAATAGTAAAGTTGGTTGATAAGAACGGGGAAAAAACAGAAATTTTGAACTCTTATTTTTTTTCATCTGTCTATACATCTGAGGAGCCAGCTAATGAAGGCTTCCCTTTTAATATGCCCAGTTCTAGTAATTTAGCTACTGACGCATGGGTCACTCGGGAGGGAATTCAAAAGAGACTTGAACATGTAAAGGTAAACAAAGGTCCAGGGCCGGATGGGATTCATCCCAGGGTATTAAATGAGCTGAGCGCTGTGATTGCCAAACCTCTTCACTTAATTTTTCAGGATTCATTGAGGTCTGGCATGGTGCCGAGAGACTGGCGAATTGCTAATGTGGTGCCATTATTTAAAAAGGGATCCCGTTCTCAGCCTGAAAACTATAGGCCTGTTAGTCTGACATCAGTAGTAGGAAAACTTTTGGAAGGGGTAATAAGGGATAGGGTACTTGAATACATTGCAGTTCACAATACTATTAGTTTGTGCCAGCATGGTTTTATGTGTAACAGATCTTGCCAGACTAATTTAGTCGCCTTTTATGAGGAGGTGAGTAGGAACCTCGGTGCTGGAATGGCAGTTGATGGGATCTACTTGGACTTTGCTAAAGCGTTTGATACAGTACCTCACAGAAGGTTAATGATCAAATTGAGGAATATTGGCCTAGAACATAATATTTGTAATTGGATAGAAAACTGGCTGAAGGATAGAGTACAAAGAGTGGTTGTAAATGGAACATTTTCTAATTGGACCAGTGTGGTTAGTGGAGTACCGCAGGGGTCAGTCCTTGGTCCTTTGCTTTTTAACTTGTTTATTAATGACCTGGAGGTGGGCATAGACAGTACTGTTTCTAGTTTTGCTGACAACACTAAATTGTGCAAAACTATAAGTTCCATGCAGAATGCTGCTGCTTTGCAGAGCGATTTGACAAAATTGGGAAACTGGGCAGCAAACTGGAAAATGAGGTTCAATGTGGAAAAGTGCAAAGTTATGCATTTTGGTAGAAATAATATAAACGCAAACTATCTACTGAATGGTAGTGTGTTGGGGGGATCCTTAATGGAGAAGGATCTAGGGGTTTTTGTTGATAACAAGTTGTCTAATGCCAGGCAGTGTCATTCTGTGGCTACTAAAGCAAATAAAGTGCTGTCTTGTATAAAAAAGGGCATTGACTCAAGGGATGAAAACATAATTTTGCCTCTTTTTAGGTCCCTGGTAAGGCCTCACCTTGAGTATGCAGTGCAGTTTTGGGCTCCAGTCCTTAAGAAGGATATTAATGAGCTGGAGAGAGTGCAGAGACTGCAACTAAACTGGTAAAGGGGATGGAAGATTTAAACTATGAGGTGAGACTGTCGAGGTTGGGGTTGTTTTCTCTGGAAAAGAGGCGCTTGCGAGGGGACATGATTACTCTGTACAAGTACATTAGAGGGGATTATAGGCAGTTGGGGGATGTTCTTTTTTCCCATAAAAACAATCAACGCACCAGAGGTCACCCCTTTAGATTAGAGGAAAGGAGTTTCCATTTGAAGCAGCGTAGGTGGTTTTTCACGGTGAGGGCAGTGAGGTTATGGAATGCCCTTCCTAGTGATGTGGTAATGGCAGATTCTGTTAATGTCTTTAAGAGGGGCCTGGATGAGTTCTTGATCAATCATAATATCCAAGGCTATTGTGATACTAATATCTACAGTTAGTACTAGTGGTTGTATTTATAGTTTATGTATGTGAGTGTATAGATTGGTAAGTGTGGGTTAGGTGTGCTGGGTTTACTTGGATGGGTTGAACTTGATGGACACAGGTCTTTTTTCAACCCTATGTAACTATGTAACTATGTAACTATGTAACTATAGGGGTGGGGCCTCTGGTGCGTTGATTGTTTTTATGGGAAAAAAGCACACCCCCTATCTGCCTATAATCCCCTCTAATGTACTTGTACAGGGTAATCATGTCCCCTCGCAAGCGCCTCTTTTCCAGAGAAAACAACCTCAACCTCGACAGTCTCACCTCATAGTTTAAATCTTCCATCCCCTTTACCAGTTTAGTTGCAGTCTCTGCACTCTCTCCAGCTCATTAATATCCTTCTTAAGGACTGGAGCCCAAAACTGCACTGCATACTCAAGGTGAGGCCTTACCAGGGACCTATAAAGGGGCAAAATTATGTTCTCATCCCTTGAGTCAATGCCCTTTTTTATACAAGACAGCACTTTATTTGCTTTAGTAGCCACAGAATGACACTGCCTGGCATTAGACAACTTGTTATCAACAAAAACCCCTAGATCCTTCTCCATTAAGGATCCCCCCAACACACTACCATTCAGTAGATAGTTTGCGTTTATATTATTTCTACCAAAGTGCATAACTTTGCACTTATCAACATTGAACCTCATTTTCCAGTTTGCTGCCCAGTTATCTAATTTTGTCAAATCGCTCTGCAAAGCGGCAGCATCCTGCATGGAACTTATAGTTTTGCACAATTTAGTGTCATCAGCAAAAATAGAAACAGTACTCTCTATGCCCACCTCCAGGTCATTAATAAACAAGTTAAACAGCAAAGGCCCAAGGACTGACCCCTGCGGTACTCCACTAACCACACTGGTCCAATTAGAAAATGTTCCATTTACAACCACTCTTTGTACTCTATCCTTCAGCCAGTTCTATAGATTAGAGGCAGGGGCTTCCATTTGAAGCAGCGTAGGTGGTTTTTCATGGTGAGGGCAGTGAGGTTGGGGAATGCCCTTCCTAGTGATGTTGTAATGGCAGATTCTGTTAATGCCTTTAAGAGGGGCCTGGATGAGTTTTTGAACAAGCATAGTATCCAAGGCTATTGTGAAACTAATATCTACAGTTAGTATTAATGTTTGTATATATAGTTTATGTATGTGAGTGTATAGATTGGTAAGTATAGGTTGAGTGTGCTGTGTTTACTTGGAAGGGTTGAACTTGATGGACTCTGATCTTTTTTCAACCCCATGTAACTATGTAACTATGTAAATTCAGGCCTGATGCTTACTGTCACACACAGTGTCAATTTGTGTACATTTATGTGTGCTGTAAATAAGCCCTAAAATCTTTACACCAAAGCCAGTAGTGATGTCCATTACTGCGTGACTATCCAGAAAAGATAATGATCATTATCTATCTGTAATCCCATTAAAAATGATTTTTCACGCAAGGGAAGCATGAAGCATTCGTACAAACATGGGCAGCATGGGTGGTACACCTGGAATCTTTCTGAGGGAAAAGCTATACCACGAACTAGGGGCAAAAACATATGTAACAACCAAAACTAAGGTAGAATTAAACAATAGGAGCGGAACGGCTGTGCGACCTATCAGGTTTTATTCTTCTATTTTAATCTTCTATCTCTCTCTTTTTATATATTGTTAAAAGGACTTAATTTTCTCTTTGAATGTTAATGTTTTCCCATCCCAACCACATGTGATGTCTTAACAGAAGGCTAATAGTAACTGTTCCAGAATGGTACCACATTATGATGCGAATCCCAATATAGCGGACTTTATATATCCAAATCGGTTTCCCTATGTAGACATCAGAAGTACCTACCCCAGCGACGGGAAAGAGACAGCATCCAACAGGAACATACAATCTACGGCCTTGTTAGCTATAGCATAACAGGTACCCAGAGAGAAGTATCTGGGGCCTGTGTGGATGCATTACGTCACACGTGCCCCCTCTTTCTTTCTCTCTCTCTACTCCCCCCAATTACGCAACACAAAAGTGAGAAAAAATGTCTATGTTAAAGTAGCAAGAACTTACTGTCAGCTCAGGAACAAAGACTATGGGGCACATTTACTAAGCCACGAACGGGCCGAATGCGTCCGATTGCGTTTTTTTCGTAATGATCAGTATTTTGCGATTTTTTCGGAAAAATGTCGTGACTTTTTCGTTACTAATACGATTTGTGCGAAAAAACGCGAGTTTTTCGTAGCCATTACGAAAGTTGCGCAAAATCTGGCGATTTTTCGTAGCGTTAAAACTTGCGCGAAACGTCGCACCTTTTAAGTTTTAACGCTACGAAAAAGGCGCAACTTTTCGCGCAAGTTTTAACGCTACGAAAAAATCGGGCGATTTTGCGCAACTTTTGGAAAGAAAAAGTCGCGACAATTTCCGAAAAGTCGCAAAGACGCCGAAAAAAATCGCAAAAAATACGAAAAAGTCGCAAAATGTTCGTTTTCAAGTCGGAATTTTTCCAATTCGGTTCAGATTCGTGTCTTAGTAAATGTGCCCCTATGTCTGTAAAAGAATCAATGCATCCCCCTCCCACCCCCTGTCCCCTTTTCCTTTCTGTATCCCCTTCCCTACTGTTGAAATAAAAAAAAAAAATGATTTTTCAGATTTGCCCTTACAGTACCAAACTTTGTAAATGAGTGTGGGGTGCTACACCTGCCATTTGAGATTAGGGTATAGGTAACTAAGTATGTTTGTGGCATCTAAACAATGTGCATACCTGCATTGTCAGCTTTGATTTTAGTTTTCGTTTCATAAGAAATGAATCACAGAAATGCTACCTTAGTTTCATTCTTCCCTCCTTCAACTGCATCATAGCTTCCCTGTTTATAAGGCTGGGCAGTAAGAGCAGTCAGTGACTGTTTAGTGCAAGAGACCCAGAAGAACAAGCAGAGCAGCTTCTTCACAAGCAGGAATAATAGAGACAAGCAATGAGGTAAATGTTTAACATTCAGGGTGCGTTCATAAATGAGGCTCACCGTCTAATCCTCTGTCTTTTTTTATTAGGGATGTGCTGTAATAGGAATAGTTATTTTCAAAATAATAAACAAAATATGTATTTGTTGTATAAGGCTTTTGTACACAAATCAAGTATGAAAACTATTTGTATGCAGTTTACTAGTTGGACCAGTTTGAATTTAGAACTGTGGAATTTTGTGCAAATTGTAGGATATGGTATGTTGCAGTCTATGATAACCTGCTATGATGATGGAATTCTGGGGAAAGGGCCCTGTGTTGCCGCCATTTGCACAATTCATATGGGTTCATATTGGAGCCCAAATTCTTTAGGCTGCTGCTACACAGGACCTGGGAGCGACATTTGGAATGGATTTCAGAGCAGAAACGCATCAGTATGTGTTGTCATGCTGAAATCTGCTCTGTGTGTCTGCACCTAGGCCGAGGCAGTGGCTCTGCAGTGCAATTGCGAGCCAAATTTTTCTAAAAACTTACCAGGAGCTGATTTTTTCCTGAGGCAAGTTCCTCAACTCGCCTCTAGGCAGCAGCACCCCTGACTCTTACATATACTCATTTCTTTATTATTTGCAAGTTTTTATTAGGAAATTAAAGCCTGGTTTTCATAATACACACATATGGATGGATCAAATAAAATAAAGTTATTTTATAAAATGATACCAAAACATTCCAAGCTTTTACAGGAACATGTTAGTGTCACTTTAAAGCCTTGCTCTAATCTCAGAGCTGCTGAGCCCCGGTTTAGGGGAAGAAATCCACAACTTTTAATCAGCCTAAAGTAGGATATTAAAGAAAACTGTATAAGTGCTCAGAAGCACTCAGAATGTTCTGTTAGATTTTCTCTCCCTCTTTAATATATCTTTAGTAGTGTGAGGGCCACAGATTTTTTTTGGAAGAGGGGGGTTGTAGTGGCCCAACAATCAGAAATTGCCTAGGGCCCAATAATTAAATAATTACTAATAATTTTTTGCCTAACAAAAGAAAACTTAATTCTAAGCAACTTTGCAATATACATTCCTTACATATTTGTAATTTGTTTTAGTTATTTGTATATAAAAGCACTGTTGGCCTGTCCTTTATATTCTCTGCCCTGGTGGCTCTGGGTTGGAAACAATATGACACAACCCAGCAGATTTTGCAGACCTGCCTTGCTAGAGGAGACTGACTTTTGCAACATTGTTTAAAAAAGTAACAACCATGAGTTCAGCAAATGCTGATTTTAAAGCAATTGTATTTACAAATAACTTTTAAAGCACTAATAATTGTTAATAAATTGATATTGGAAAGTTGCTTAGAATGATTTTTTTTTATTACGCAAAAACATTTTTTGGGGGTTGACATGTCCTTTAAAGTGGCTCTGTGGGTAAGTTGTATACACATAGATTTCCTATTTCTAATTACGTTCTTAATGATTAATTATTAATAAAGGGGTAGGCACAGGTGCAGGAGAGCTAAGGTTGTGACACTTAGGGGCTGATTTACTAACCCACGAATTCGAATCCGAATTGGAAAAATTCCGATTGGAAAACGAACATTTTGCGACTTTTTCTTATTTTTTGCGATTTTTTCGGCGCCTTTACGGAAATTATCGCGACTTTTTCGTTACCAATACAATTTGCGCGAAAAAACGCGAGTTTTTCGTAGCCATTCCGAAAGTTGCGCTTTTTTCGTAGCGTTAAAACTTAAAAGGCACGACATTTTGCGCAAGTTTTAACACTACAAAAAAATTGAAACTTTTTGCGCAAGTTTTAACGCTACGAAAAAATCTCAACTTTCGGAATGGCTACGAAAAACTCGCGTTTTTCCGCAAAAATCGTATTGGTAACGAAAAAGTCGCGATAATTTTCCGAAAAAATCGCAAAATACCGATCATTATGAAAAAAACGCAATTGGACGCATTCGGCCCGTTCGTGAGTAAGTAAATGGGCCCCTTAGTGCCACATGCACCAAATCACTTGTGCCTAGCCTTTCCAATGCTGCATCTGTGCCTTGCACGGGATTAGAATTGCAGGGTTCAGTGGGCAGTGGACAAGTGCAAGAGAGCCCTATACTTGATGCCTGCCATAAGCAAATTGGGGCTCCTTAGTGTCTTGTACTCCGTTCTAAACTTGGTTTGCATCAGGCCCAGACTGGCAATCTGTGGATTTTGGCAAATGCCAGAGGGGCTGCTGTAAGATGTCATAGACAGTCACTATTTATTGGGCTTGTGGGGGCTGTTTGGGCCTCTGTGAATCATTTGGGCCTATTTTGGATCTCAGTCTGGATTTTCATTGCATTCCAAATAATGCCAGCTTGGGGTGTGCCAGGGGACCCCATGTGCTGCCCACTTCCCACCCTTCCAGAATGCAGTGTTTCTAAATGCTGGCAATGATGCATAAAGAGAGAGGGCCTTTGTGCTTGTATTTTGTCCTCACCCTCTCCATTTTTTGGTAAATGTGCTTATGTACCTCAAATACTTACTGTATGTGTTTCATAATATTCACAGTGAGTCACAGCCTACACTGATGTGCCGTTTAGAAGAGCTGAAATGCCACTTTACATGGGGGCTACAGGAGAAGGATGCTGATATTGAAGAACTAGAAGAAAGACTTAACTGTCAACTAGAATATTTGAATGTGGATGCTAAAGGGAGAGTGTATAATATGCTGGCCTATGTAAACCACATGAAGAATGATTATACAGAGGCTATTGTGAATCTCCAAAAAGCTGAGGGTATTCTTTGGGAATATAAAGTATTGGAGACCGACGTGAAATATCTGCTGACCTTCTCCAACTATGCATGGCTCCATTACTACCTAAATGATAGTGAAAGCTCCCAGCTCTATATTGACAAGATTAATGCTATTTATACACAGTCAAAAGGGCTTGAAGATCTTGTGCAATCTGAGACCAATGGAGAACAAGGGTGGGCTCTGGTGAATTTTTGTGGCCAATACTATGAGAGAGCAAAAGACTGTTTTGAAGAAGCCGTGAAAGGGAATCCGGATGATCCTGAATGGAATACTGGACTGGCCACTGTAGTTTATCGGCTGGAGGAATTCCGAGGCAGAAACTGTCCTGCTTTCAAAAGTGTCTCATTCCAGCTATTGGAACGGGCAGTTAAGCTGAATCCAAAGGACTCTGTGATTAAGGTACTTTTGGCTTTGAAACTACAGGAGTTAAAGAGACAAGAAGAGGCAATGAAGCATATTATGGATGCCCTAGAATTAACACCAGATCTTCCATATGTGCTTCGCTATGTTGCCAAATTTTACAGGCGAGCTGGGAAGTTTGAGGAAGCCATCAGAGTCCTGACGAAGGCTTTAAGCATGACTCCTAACTCTGGCTTTCTCCATCATCAGCTGGGGCTGTGCTACAGACAAATGATCATACAAAGGAAGGGAACAGGAAATGGGAATTGCAGAGGTCAAGACACACAAGAAATAAAGGATCTAACTGAAAAGGCCATATTTCACTTTGAAAAGGTGGTGGAATTGAAAAAGACATTTCTGCATGCACATTTTGATTTAGCAGATATGTACGTCAGATCCAATCAATATCAGAAAGCAGAGGAAACCTATAAAAAGGCCACAGAGCTAACAACCACTACTAAATATGAGAAACAAATAACACATTTAAATTATGGAAAATTTCTGGAAACATGGAAGAAATCTGAAGGCGAAGCTGTAGAACAGTACAAGGAAGGGCTGCGGATTCCTGACCAGAATGAATACAGACAACAGTGTGAGATGTCTCTGAGAAGGATAGCCAATCAGAGGTTAGCGAGAAACCCTAGTGATGCCTCAGGGATTGCTTGGCTTGGCATGATCAGTAAGGAAAACCAGGACTAATTAAATGCAATGAAATGGTTTCAAAAAGCTTTAAATAATGATGCATCCTATGATGAATATCTGAGATTTTTTTTTATCTGAAGCTGAAGAAAATCATTTGAAATGACCTGCATTGTTACACGTTGCTATATACTGTAAACATTACTCAGCCAAACCTGGTCTGGAAACCACTTTTCCTATTAATATTTCTGAGGTGGTCTATATTTTGCAGTTTAAAATGTAACATTATGGCTCAAATAATTAAGTTATGTTCTTTACATGAGCTATCTGTTTACTTTATTGCTTATACTACAATAAGAAATGTAAGTAGGATAGGATCTGCTATACAGAATTCACAGGATATTGAGTTTTCCCAATGAGGGTTTCTTTTATAATTTCAATCACCATACCTTAAGT
Organism: Xenopus tropicalis; assembly: GCF_000004195.4. Taxonomy (NCBI): domain Eukaryota; kingdom Metazoa; phylum Chordata; class Amphibia; order Anura; family Pipidae; genus Xenopus; species Xenopus tropicalis. The sequence goes on from NC_030683.2 coordinate 36,281,696, forward strand.
CTACTAAACACATTTAAACTTTAAATAAACCCAACAGGAATTGTTTGCTATCAATATGGTTATATGCAGATAAAGTTACCATCAAGTACAAGCTGCTGTTTGATTATCACTAATAAATTAATCAATAATTAATTTGATTATCACAAATAAATAGCAAATCATTTTTAAAAATGTAATTATTTGCTTAAGTAGACTCTATGGAAGATGGCCTTCTCATAATTTTAAGCTTTCTGGATATTGGATTTCTTAGTAATAGAGTAATTTGTTCAGAATTATATTGCAAAGTGCAACTGAAAAAAAGATCAGTACAACACCCTGAGAAACCGTTTAGGGCAGGCAAGGGATCTCTTATAAACTGTATTAATGTTGATTGCCAGATTAATTTCATCCATACCTGGGGATTAATGATGTGTGGGCTTACCCGCAACCTGCAAGACGCACAAGTTCACCCTTAGGTTAGGTGAGTTAGGGTTGAAATTTGGGCGACCATTGTTGGTTCGGGTTAGGTACTGGTCAGAATGGTGAAGTATAGTTTTTCTCTGCTCAGAGTGTAGAAAGGGGCAGAAAGACCAATCAGATCTTTGCTTTTGTTTTTCTAAGCTGTAGGTGACCATTAAAATCTAGCTGCATATTGGTTGCAATGGTCAACAGCAGCGGTGATGTTGGCTCACACACTATAATAAATATGCCCCTTAGTGTACAGAGTGGAAAGACGTGGGTACAGGTTGGATGCGGGTCCTCCAATAGCAACATTTTGCGGGTTGAGTTTTTCCTGACCCGCACATCACTACTGGGGATAATAAAGGTGGAAAATTGGCAGCCCAGCCTCCAGTAACTCTCCTGTATATAGTCACGGAATTAGAGTGCCAGTCATGCTTCAAGATCTGCCCTCCCACTGCTGCCAATAGGGCAGGAAAACCAGTTGCTATATATTATTATTTATAAAGCACCAACATATTCCGCAGCGCTGTACAATAAGTGGGTTTCATACATTGGAATATATTGCACATAATGACACTGCACAGAGCAAGCAGCACTCCCACACAGAGAAATATAACGGTTAAAGTTTAAGAAATTGATCAGATACACTATTTTGGTGAAGTGTTTGTTTCTTTATTTATTAAGTTGTTCAAATAAAGACAATATTTTTAAACTGAACAAGAAGCAGAATTATTGTTTTATTTGAAATTCTTCATTTGTGTTTAATAAATAATACATCCATTAATTTCTGACAAGACAGGTTATTATTAGACAACACAAACATCTAGAGACTGTTGAGTAAGGATACTTTACAGCATGCATTCATACCAGGTCATTTTCCCTGGTATATCTGATACAAGTGCAGAGATGTGAATGGTAATAGAGAGTTCTGAGAACATTCAGGACATGTTTTCTTTCTGAATTTCTGTGTAAATGGAAACACTTCTGATCCACAGCATCAACAATGTATTTCCTTATGTCCATTTTCCCTGTACTTTGCACTTGTGTGTAACAGGGCTACCCATGGCTGGTGGGTCCCCATCACAGGAAAGGGAATTAGGCAGGCCTTTGTGTAAGAAGTAGGCATTTCACAAAGTGAATAATGAGCCATGGCAGAATTTATTAAACAGCTTCTCACATCACATCACCCTCTCACACACAGCGTCTCCTCTCTCCAGAAGCCTCCAGTGCCACGGTCATGTGGAAAGGCACTAGCAGAGTGTTGTTAGCCATTGAGGCAGGGGGGCTCTCACATGCGTTGAGCAGCAACAGGCCGCTTGTGGCAACTTCAAAAGCCGCAATTCTTTTAAATTGGAATTTCAGCTATTCTCACATAGAGAGTGCTATTGAGCTCTCTGCACTAGCAACTTGGCTCCCTGTAATGCAAAAAAACTAAACATGGAGGGGCAAGGGGGCCAAAAAGCTCCCTGCATTGAGGGGCCTCCTCTCCTAATAACTCTGTTCTTCTCCCAGGTTTCTCACTACAGCCACTAGGTTCTTTGCTAACCTACTCCTGAATGATCCAGTCCCTAAATGGTGTACAATGATCTGGGACTCTAACCCCAAACCGTCATACTCATACCTCCCAACATTTGAAAAATGAAAAGAGGGAATTTTTTGACCACGCCCACCTTTGTGGCCACACCCCAATTAACACACCCCATTTTTTTCTAAAAATACTCCAAGTTTATAGTTTAAATAATGAGATCAGACGCAAATGTGCTATATCCTCATACTGTATTACCTAAGGAAAACAATATAGCAACTCCTACATATAAAATACAAATATAGAGAGAAGGCAGTCAGTTATAAGTGAGTTATAACTATGTACCAGATTTTCCCCCCATACACAGTGCCCCCAATGGCCCAATAGACAGCACCCCCCATACACAGTGCCGCAATACACAGTGCCCTTCATACACAGTGCCCCCCAATACACAGTGCCCTTCATACACAGTGCCCTTCATACAAAGTGTCCCCCAATACACAGTGCCCCCCAATACACAGTACCCTTCATACACAGTGCCCTTCATACAAAGTGTCCCCCAATACACAGTACCCTTCATACACAGTGCCCCCCAATACACAGTACCCTTCATACAGTGCCCCCCAATACACAGTGCCCCCCCCAATACACAGTACCCTTCATACAGCACCCCCAATACACAGTGCCGTTCATACACAGTACCAATACACAGTGCCCCCAATACACAGTGCCCCCCAATACACAGTGCCCCAATACATAGTGCCTCCCAATACACAGTACCACCCATACACAGAGCCCCTCCATACACAGTGCCCTTCATACACAGAGCTCCCCCAATACACAGTACCCTTCATACACAGAGCTCCCCCAATACACAGAGCCCCCCCAATACATGCTCCTACTTCTTCTTCGCTTCCTCTCCTTATGCGGCTCCATGTGCGGTGGTGCCAGGCCCTTTTATAAGGTTGCGCCTGTGTGCATGTGTGACGTCAGTACGCACGGGGCGCAACCTTATAAAAGGCCCTGGCACCGCCGGAGAAGCAGCCACATAAGGAGAGAAGCCGCGCAAGGAGCAGGAGCGCTCGGCTTCAGCAGGTGCATCCCGCTATCGCGGACCGTTCCATGAATGTTACAGAAATGCGGGACATTCATGGAACGATCCGGGACAGCGCGAAGCACTATAAAAAGCGGGACAGGTTGAGGGTATGCATACTGACTAGCGCAGCTACCTCTCACCTCTTGCACCGAGAACTCCTAACTTGCCTAGTCCTAGCAGGGTGCTACCTCCCAGCTGGTCTGGCCTAGCAGTATGTCTTGACTTCAGATCTTAACAAGCCAACGAGGAAGTCTTTAGCTCCTGAGCCTCCTTTTATAGGCTCTTAAAGGAGGATTCTCCTATGGGTTGGTACCTTAAGGGTTGGTGGCACCTGCTGGCTGAAATGCGTATTGCCTAACTAATTATATTTAACATTGAGTAATTATGTCATCTTCTTTCATGTGCACAACTGCAAACAGTTTATTAAATCAGGATCAACCAGGTCACTGTTGCAAAGAGCATGTTTGGATACAAGTATCTTTCTTTAATTAGGTGTATGCCTCAGGATGGACATTTCCACCAATAATTTGAAGTACTTTTATTGATAGACAGTACCATCACACAAAAGATTGTCAGTAGTGCTTAAATGCATGCAAAATTGCATCCAGTTTTGCTCTTTGCCAGTTATTAGGGATGAGGAGAAAGAACATACTGGGACAGGACAATCTTTTGTTCTTTATTTGTGTAGTCAAATTCAGCAAGATAAACTAGACATTCTTCGCAATTGGGTAACAGGCAAGGTTGGAGCTGAAGGTATAGAAGAGAGGCAGTTTGGTTAAGACATTTGGTATTGGTACAGGCAATTAAGGCAAAGTCCAAGGCAAGGTACAATACAAGGATAACAAAACAGGCCCACGTCCAATAACAGGAATCCAATATCCACAGGGTTTAGGAAGAGTGAAAAAAGAAATAAACTAATATAGGCCAAGCAATGGAATAAGTGAGGGGCACAAACACCAAACCTTCATGCCAAAGACAGACAGTGCTGATGTCCCCTAATGAGGGGCAGTATTGGTACTGACATCACAAATATGATGACCTCAGCAACTCTGTACCATCAGCCCTATGCATGAGGCGCTGCCATACTGTAACTCCCATCCCAGGGGCCACTGAGAGGCTGTGAAATTAGACTAGTGTTGTGCGGGCCGGCTCAGAACCCACAGGACCCGCAGGTTTACCCATGGGTCATGTGGATTTGGGCCAACTTCCACACATCATTTGCAGGTTGTGGGCATATTTGGGTTAAGCTCTTTTTTTTTTCAATCTCCCTGCCTACAACCTTAGACTGCCGGCTTCTGGCTCCCTCAAATTAGAGGGGTGTGCCTGCCCCGCCCCTTTTGTGAGGTCAGAGATGGACAGGTCAGGTGCAGATCTATGAACAGAGGGGGCTTGCCGGGTTGGGAAGGGTTCGACTATAAAACAGACTCTCCTGGGGGGCACAAAGCCAAGCACAAGCCCCTCTCCAGGGGACATAGGGCCAAACAGAAACCCCTCTCCATGGGAGATCAGTTACCAGTCAGGCCAGTAAAATACCAACCAGGTGGCAACGCTAGGCACAGGACCAGAGAGAACAAGCTGGGAAGCCAGCTCAGAAGTGGTACAGTACAGGTACAGGCTGGTGGGTACCACATTCATTTACTATTGTCTTGCACTGTAGCAGGTTTGATGATTCTCAAGAGCCTCCTTAATTTGCATGTAGGAACTTTCATTTCTTGCTTTCTCAATACTGCCCTTGCATATAAATTGCTTTTTGCAGGACTTTCCCTGGGACAGAGCAGGCAGAGTTCAGGCTGCATGGGCAACATTAGGGATCCAGTAGCAACAGTGATGTGGAATTAAATAACAAGTTATGTTATGCCAGAATTGGCATCAGTGGGGGTTAACTACCAAAGCTTTGTGCCAAAGGCAGTGCTGACACCCTCCAATGTGGGCCAGTATTGGAGTTTATTTAACTCTTCTGTGTCCACAGCGGTGCCAGCTTCCAGGTATCTCCCTAATGCCATTAAAAACAGATCCTGGGCTTTGCCCTTACACCACCAACCAATATTTGGCACAAGGGTTCAGCTACATAAGCATGTTTGTGCCAAATAACTAATGTGTATTCCTGCATTCTCAGCTTTGCCTTTGGTTTCATTTTACTTGAACATCAGCTGCTATTGCCTGTTAGCTTAGTTTCATTTCTGCCTTGTTCCCTCCCTGATCCGCAATGACGGGCTCTCCTCTTTATAAGGATCAGCAGCAGCAGCAGCCATCACTGTTCCATGCAAGAGACCCAGAAGCAAACACAGAACGGATTCTTTACAAGCAGGAATCATAGAGACACACAATGAGGTAAATATATTCATAGTAATGCAGTTTTAACTCATTTTAGATGATGCATTCAGGGTAAAATGAATTGAAGTAATTTAGGATTTCCCAGTGGAAGTATTATTTATCTCAAATTGAAGGCAAATTATCTGGGCACTGGGAATATAATTATCTAACTTGCAGGGACCAATCATGGAGTAGTTGCAATTTCCCTGTTTGCCTTGTTAATTGCTAGAAATAACAAAACCCATGGATATTTTACGATTAAAAATATAGAAAAAAAGCAAATCGTACAAGGTGGTATACTGACCCTTTAAAAATTAAATAAAAAAATTAATAAAACAGCACCTTGTACTTAATGGTAACTAAGCTGCATAAATACATATTGGATTTATTTAATGTTTAAATGATTTTTATCAGATTTAAGGTATGGAGATCCAAATGATAGAAAACCCCAGGTCCTAGGCATTTTGTATAATAGATATTAAAAACTCACAGGGGTAAGGGCTTGCTTGCCTTTATTTACACAATGCTTGATGTATGAAAGCAGGGTAATATGCAAGGTGATTTTTCAGAGGCAAACTGGAGACCACTGCTTGGGCACAATGGGTCAATACGGACAGCAAGCTGCATTTATTTTAGTTGTTTGCAAGTTGCAGGTTATGCTATTTCCCTTGCATTTGTGTTTCAACGGCGTCACCTCCACCCTGCCAGATGTGTTCCGATTTGTACACAAATTCAAAAACTTGCAATACAATTTCCACTTTTTGACCAGACTGCATACTTTTCTGCATCAGTAAATTACATGCATGTTGTAGGGAAGTCTATTTTGCAACTATTTGCTGCTATTCTGTAATTCTTTGGGACAATGCTGCATTGTAGTTAAGATCCCTTGTACTTGATCCCAACTATGATATAATTAATCCTTATTGGAGGCAAAACAAGCCTATTGGGTTTATTTAATGTTTAAATGATTTTTAGTAGACTTGGCCTGGTGATCCAAATAACGGAAAGATCTGGAAAACCCTAAGTCCCAAGCAATCTGGATAATAGATCCTATGCCTGTATTTGTAAGTCACACTCATTTGTTTTATGTTAAGGAATATTTTGACCCTTCAGTCCTTGATAGTAGTTCAGCAATGACTGATGAGCAATAGAGGATACATACCCTTCTCTTCATTACTTAGTAAGTTCAACACTATTCCATTCAATAGGTACATTCAGGTGTCTTCTTGCGGCAAAATACCTGTTCATGGGAATAAGGAGGTGTTTTTAGGCATCTTGTCCTGTGTGGGTTTGGACATGATGTCCTGATTAACAGCACTGGTATTGTGGGAAACTGATTCTTGGCTGGAGTAGAGACGACTACTGAAACATTTTTCACTGGTACATATAGTCAGAGCCAGCAGTGCAGAGATGCTGCTTTCAATAGCATTTACATACATACAAACATACATACAAATAACTTCACAGTGACTGAAAGATTATAATCAATGTAGATTGAAATGTTGTTTATAATGACATTTGCTTTTATTATTTAATGTTTCTTGAAGTTTAAATCCAATTAAAGTTTCATTTCTCTCGTCAGCTTAATGAAGTTATTAAATATTCTACTGATTGTATATAATAATCAGTGTATGCGACTCATCCATAAGTATTGCTTGGTTATAACTAGGGATTCGGTTTGGAATTCGGCCAAGATTCAGGCTTTTTCAGCAGGATTCAGGCAAATCCATGCCTCTGGTTGAACTGAATCCTTAAAATTATGTGACTTTTTGTTGAAAATTTCTCTTTAATTCTTCCTTGTCATAATTTGCATATGCAAATTAAGGTTCGGATTAAGGTTTAGTATTTGGACGAATCTTTTGCAAAGGATTCAGGGTTTGGCCAGATCCTAAAATAGTAGATTTGGTACATCCCTAGTTATAACAGCCAAGTGTTTAGTAGGAAAGGGGACCAATACACAACATGATGTGTAGCTGCAGTAAGAGCCAGTCATAGGCCAAGTTGCATACACACATAACTGTATAACTGTGAATAGGAACAGGCTGTTCCCATAGTCTGTAGGCTGACTCTAAGCACACTGATGCCTAGTGTAGGGAAGTACCTTGTGTCGGATGCTCTGTCAAGCGTACAGCAATGGAAGGTTCAGAGCACAGGAGCTGCATTGGGTACACGTATTACATAAAGCTCATCCTGTTGGGTGCATGTGTATCCACACAATGAGCCCTTTTGTATTCCTAAGCACGTCAGACTTATTTTAAAAGACAACAGCAGCTACGAATAAAATAGAAATTGTAATGTTATTAAATTGTACACATAGATTTTCTGTTGGCTTTCATCATTTGCAAAGATCTAGGCGTAAGTGCAGGAGAGTCATGGCTTTTAAGGTCCCCATACACGGGCCAATAGTAGCTGCCGATATCGGTCCCTTGGACCGATTCGGCAGCTAATTGGCCCGTGTATGGGCACTTCATATGGGCCTGCCCGACTGATATCTGGCCTGAAATCGGCCAGGTCTCGATCGGGCAGGTTAGAAAATCTAGTTGGATCTGGGACCGCATCGGCTCGTTGATGCGGTCCCCGGACCGACTTTGCCTATACCCGCCGTTATAATTCGATCGTTTGGCCCCAGGGCCAAAAGATCGAATTACCCTGGATTCTCCCGATATCGCCCACCCGTAGGTGGGGATATCGGGAGAAGATCAGCTCGCTTGGCGACATCGCCAAGCAAGCGGATCTTATGGTGTATTGGGACCTTTAGACAGGGTCAGTTCTACAATGTGAGTCAAGGTAAGAAGCCATGCCTCAGGGGCTGCAGAAAGTGGTGTAACAATACACCACCACCCCCCCCCAAAAAAAACTTTGAAGGGGCTCAGTGCACACCAAAGCCTACAAACCCCCCCAATGCTGCGAGCAGTTGTGCACACAAGTGAGTGCATGTCTGCCCAAACCAGGCACACAAGCTTTCACTGGCTATAAAGGCTCAAGCATTAGTAAATCAGCTGCTACGAGTTGAAATAAATATATTTGAAACTGGAAATTTGGCTCTTCTAGTACATTAGCTCCTGCTGCTACCAGCTATAAGCATATGGTAAGAACAGGGTCTTGCAATCCCCGTCTTGGTTAGAATGCTAAATATGTGCAAGCGAGTCGTGTACCATGTGTCATCCACGTGCTGCCAACTTTCCCCCCAAATGCAGTGCTGCTAAACAGAGAGAGACCCTTTGTGCCTGTTTTTTGCACTCTGCCCCTTGAACCATTTTCAGTAAATGAGCTCTGAATGTCTAAAATGCTTACTGAGTGCTTTTTATTGTATTTACAGTAAATCAAAGCCAACACTGAAATCTCACTTGGAAGAGCTGAAGTGCCACTTTACATGGGGGCTACAGGAGAAGGATGCTGATATTGAAGAACTAGAAGAAAGGCTTAAAATTCAACTGGAATATTTAAACAAGAATCTTAAAGTGAGGGTGTATAGCATGCTGGCCTATGTAAACCACTTGAAGAATGATTATACAGAGGCTATTGTGAATCTCCAAAAAGCTGAGGCTATTCTTACGGAATCTAAAGTATTGGAGACCGACATTAAATATCTGCTGACCTTCTCCAACTATGCATGGCTCCATTACTATCTTAATGATAGTGAAAGCTCCCAGCTCTATATTGACAAGATTAATGCTATTTATACACAATCAAAAGGGCTTGAAGATCTTGTGCAATCTGAGACCAATGGAGAACAAGGGTGGGCTCTGATGAAATTTTGTGGCCAATACTATGAGAGAGCAAAAGGCTGTTTTGAAGAGGCCGTGAAAGGGAATCCGGATGATCCTGAATGGAATACTGGACTGGCCACTGTAGTTTGTCGGCTGGAGGAATTCCGAGGCAGAAACTGTCCTGCTTTCAAAAGTGTCTCATTCCAGCTATTGGAACGGGCAGTTAAGCTGAATCCAAAGGACTCTGTGATTAAGGTACTTTTGGCTTTGAAACTACAGGAGTTAAAGAGACAAGAAGAGGCAATGAAGCATATTAAGGATGCCCTAGAATTAACACCAGATCTTCCATATGTGCTTCGCTATGTTGCCAAATTTTACAGGCGAGCTGGGAAGTTTGAGGAAACCATCAGAGTCCTGAAGAAGGCTGTAAGTATAACTCCTAACTCTGGCTTTCTCCATCATCAGCTGGGGCTTTGCTACAGGCAAATGATCATACAAAGGAAGAGAACAGGAAAAGCGAATTACAGAGGGCAAGACACACAAGAAATAAAGGATCTAACTGAAAAGGCCATATTTCACTTTGAAATGGCGTTGGAAATGAAAAAAACATTTCTGCATGCACATTTTGATTTAGCGGATATGTACGTCAGATCCAATCAATATCAGAAAGCAGAGGAAACCTATAAAAAGGCCACAGAGCTAATAACCACTCCTGAACACGAGAAACAACAAGCCCACTTACAGTATGGAAAATTTCTGGAAAACAGCAAAAAATCTGAAGATGAAGCTGTAGAACAGTACAAGGAAGGGCTGCGGATTCCTGACCAGAATACACACAGGCAGGAGTGTGAGATGTGTCTGAGAAGGATAGCCAATCAGAGGTTAGCGAGAAACTCCAGGGACACTTCAGCGCTTGCTTTGCTTGGGTTCATCAGTAAGGAAAACCAGGACAAATCAAACGCTTTGAACAACGATTCATCCAATGATGAATATCTGAGTAAACTCTTTGATCTGAAGCTGAAGTGAAGAAAATCAGTTGAGGCCACCGGCATTGTTACATATATAACCATGAACTTGTGTAATTTTGGTCTGTTCTTTACATGTTAGCAGTTAGGTCTAGATTCTGCAGTTTTTACACATAATGATGTGCAGAGCTGGGCCAAGTAGTATTTGCAGCCATGACGATAGTACTTGTCCTGGCGATGTGCCCAACTACCCCACACAGTCTCACTCCCCATACTACACTCATACTACACTGGGAAATCTTAACAGTAATATTTGCACATCAGGAGTATGTGAGGTTTATCATATTCATATACTCTGAGGCTCAGCATATTATACTCTATTTTAAAATGTATCTCCATTTTGTAACTGCAGATTGCAAGGATTGACATCCCATAATAAGTTGTTCTTTCCCAAATAGTAACCTTGTACGGCTTGCACATTATGAAATACATATTATGTACATTTCTGTCCAGTACAGGCCATCCTTGAAACCATGGTGGTCTCTTTCTATTTGTTATAATACACTCCTTTGTATTTGCATGTACACAGAAGGTTATAAAAGCTATGAGCATGTATCAATAAATTGAACAAGTTTGAACTGCTTCTGTGGTTGAATCCATCTTGTTCCAGTATATGTCTTTGTCCTGGCAGGAGAGCCCCCACAGGTCCCTACACTATAAGTAAGCGGTCAGGAACCCTAACAGAGTATACTACAAAATGCCATGAAGTACAAAAAAGGCCCTCATTGTTACAATTATTTTTATTGGGTCACTGTACTGTGGAATATCTCACTATTTCCCAATAAGCAATATATATATATAAATCTGTACAGAGCTGTAAAGTCACATCTTTAAGGGTTTGGATTTGGTTCTGCTAAACAGTTAATGGTTTGCTCAAATCTCAGTTCTTCAAAAAATGATTTAACTGAATTCTGAACCAAATTCTGGAATCAACAAATCCGCATTTGAGTTAAATATATAATATGTCTATTAATATCTTAAAGGCAGTTATTGTTAAACAACATAATTGTTAGAACTCAGTGCTGAACGCTAACACCCTGCTGTTAGTAACTGTTGCTACTACTAGGAAAAAAATGAATGTACCATGGAATGCTGTTTGATAGAAGAAAAACTGTTAAACACATAGTCATTTTTCAAACAGTGGGTAAGATGCAGATGTGGGTAAGAACATGCAGTGGAGGTTGCAATTATAATCAAGTGTTGCCCCTAGTCCCCACTAAATACCTCATTGCGCTTCCCCAGCAGTTCTATACATATTACAGTGCACTCTTCTACATATATCTAAATATTACTCCCCAACACTTTTATATATATCTCAGTGTCCTCCACCAACATTTCTAAATATTTCTTAATGTCCTTTTCCAACACTTCTATATATACAGTGGAGGAAATAATTATTTGACCCCTCACTGATTTTGTAAGTTTGTCCAATGACAAAGAAATGAAAAGTCTCAGAACAGTATCATTTCAATGGTAGGTTTATTTTAACAGTGGCAGATAGCACATCAAAAGGAAAATCGAAAAAATAACTTTAAATAAAAGATAGCAACTGATTTGCATTTCATTGAGTGAAATAAGTTTTTGAACCCTCTAACAAAAAAAGACTTAATACTTAGTGGAAAAACCCTTGTTTCCAAGCACAGAGGTCAAACGTTTCTTGTAATTGATGACCAAGTTTGCGCACATTTTAGGAGGAATGTTGGTCCACTCCTCTTTGCAGATCATCTCTAAATCCCTAAGGTTTCGAGGCTGTCTCTGTGCAACTCTGAGCTTGAGCTCCCTCCATAGGTTTTCTATTGGATTAAGGTCCGGAGACTGACTAGGCCACTCCATGACCTTAATGTGCTTCTTCTTGAGCCACTCCTTTGTTGCCTTTGCTGTATGTTTTGGGTCATTGTCGTGCTGGAACACCCATCCACGACCCATTTTCAGTTTCCTGGCAGAGGGAAGGAGGTTGTCATTCAGGATTTCACGATACATGGCTCCGTCCATTTTCCCGTTAATGCGAATAAGTTGTCCTGTGCCCTTAGCAGTAAAACACCCCCAAAGCAAAATGTTTCCACCCCCATGCTTGACGGTGGGGACGGTGTTTTGGGGGTCATAGGCAGCATTTTTCTTCCTCCAAACACAGCGAGTTGAGTTAATGCCAAAGAGCTCTATTTTGGTCTCATCAGACCACAGCACCTTCTCCCAGTCACTCACAGAGTCATTCAGGTGTTCATTGGCAAACTTCAGACGGGCCTGCACATGTGCCTTCTTGAGCAGGGGGACCTTGCGAGCCCTGCAGGATTTTAATCCATTGTGGTGTAATGTGTTTCCAATGGTTTTCTTGGTGACTGTGGTCCCTGCTAATTTGAGGTCATTAACTAACTCCTCCCGTGTAGTTCTAGGATGCTTTTTCACCTTTCTCAGAATCATTGACACCCCACGAGGTGAGATCTTGCGTGGAGCCCCAGAGCGAGGTCGATTGATGGTCATTTTGTGCTCCTTCCATTTTCGAACAATCGCACCAACAGTTGTCACCTTCTCTCCCAGCTTCTTGCTAATGGTTTTGTAGCCCATTCCAGCCTTGTGCAGGTCTACAATTTTGTCTCTGACATCCTTGGACAGCTCTTTGGTCTTTCCCATGTTGGAGAGTTTGGAGTCTGCTTGATTGATTGATTCTGTGGACAGGTGTCTTTTATACAGGTGACTAGTTAAGACAGGTGTCCTTAATGAGGTTGACTAATTGAGTAGAAGTGTCTAACCACTCTGTGGGAGCCAGAACTCTTAATGGTTGGTAGGGGTTCAAAAACTTATTTCACTCAATGAAATGCAAATCAGTTGCTATCTTTTATTTAAAGTTATTTTTTCGATTTTCCTTTTGATGTGCTATCTGCCACTGTTAAAATAAACCTACCATTGAAATGATACTGTTCTGAGACTTTTCATTTCTTTGTCATTGGACAAACTTACAAAATCAGTGAGGGGTCAAATAATTATTTCCTCCACTGTATATCATAATATATCACAATGTACTCCCCTAGCAGCTCTATAACTACAAGGGTCCTTGTGAATTGCCAGCATTTGTGCCCTGCTCATCACACCTCCCCCTCTATTTATCACTGAGCTTGGGGGGGGGGGGCGGATGGGGCAATGGCGGTTAGCTTTCCTTGGGGGTTGTTCCACCTTGGCCTGGCACTGGTCCTATGTTAACCAATAATTGTAATGTAGCTTTAGATATCACTTCCAGCCTTGGTATGTGATATGGAATAGCACACTGTTCTGGGTAAGTACCTTATCAGTAAATGAGGTATGTGGGGGGAATCTTCCAGATTTGAGGCTAACAGTTCTAAAGCTGGCCATACACGCACTGATGATATTAATATTCGGTGCGTGTATGGCTGCTCGACAAGACGACCGATATTGCAAAAGGCTGCAGATATCAACTCTGCGATCGACCAGGTTAAAAGATTTTGATTGGGCGCCACTGAAGGCGCCTGAGCAAAATCTACGTTCAGGGCTGAATCGTCAGAAGGAGGTAGAATTTTTATTGTTTCTACCTCCATATCTGACAATTCAGCCCTAAACATCAGTGGAGGGTGGGAACGATCAAAAATTGCTACGTGTATGGCCACCTTAAGGCACAGTTACCCTTTAGGGGCAGATTTATCAAAATGTGAGATTAGAGCTCACCACAGAAACATTTGGCCACTTTCTATTCACTCCTATGGGGTTTTAGAAACATATTTATTAAATGGTGAACTCTTACTTTCACCCATTTATACATACTCTTCTAAAACTTCCACAGGAATGAATAGAAAGTGGGTGAATTTTTCTGTCGTGAGCTCTAACCACACATTTTGATAAATCTGTCCCTAATTGACTACATCAACCAGATAGCATGTCATTATCAACTAAGTTGTGTAACATCAATAAAGAACCTTAATAAATCTTGTGAAAGGGCTTTGTTAATCTCCTCAATAAAAGACCCTAATAATAGGTGCGGAAAGTACCCAGAAAACCCAATACTCCTCTCTGGCTGGACCATACCCTCTTCCTGACAAACAAAAGAGGCTGTAAGGTAGGGCTATTTCTTTTCATACCCCCGGGGATGGGCTATCCAGATAGGGGACCCAGCCTACATGGGATGACTGGAATCTATATATGTGAATCTATACCAGTGAACATTGCAGGTCGTTGTAAAATTATATCACATAAAACAGCCCATATGTAAACACTGTTTCATATAAAGAAATTTTATAAACAAAATATTTTTGTAGTAGTATGTGCATGGGATAATTCCAAGTTCCAGATAAACTGCCCTTCTAAGCAATAGTTTTCCCTCTGCCTAATATCGGGCACTGTGCTCACTCACAAACCCCAAGAGCACACATACATTACATTAGCTACTGAATAGACAGACACTTCCTGTTACATTTAGAACCTGCAATATTTCCTGTCAGGTGATCAGTGAGTGACACACGCTCTGAACAACAGGAATCAGGGTTGCCATATGGATTGGTGGAGCCCCATACATTTGCCAGGTCACATCCCACCCTTTTTCAGTAAACTCCACCCCCTTCCATGGCAAAGATGAATATAGATGCCAGTATACCAAGTGCTTGAAGAAGAGATACAGAGCAAAGAACAAGCAATAAATGGACCGCACATCTATGTAGCTTCATTATCATCCATTTTAATGGCTTTACTGATTGACATCCACTGACCCACCCCACATCCATTCAAGTAAGTGGCACTGTATTCCAGTCCTGAATCAGGAAGACTTGATTAACCGATCTTTCACAGTATCGTCTCCTCGTGATAATCTGAATTTAGCCTGATGTTAAGGAGAAAAAAGGCAAAGTCTCCCAGATATGAAGCTGTACAGCTGCTTCTGGGTAATAGTTATACTTAAGGCAAAAAATATTCTTCTTAACTGAGAGTATCATTACCCAACCGTTTATTTATGTCCATCCATCATGGCATTATAATGTGCAGGCTCTGTGTGGCCGGTGTGCAACTCAAGCTTATTCCGTTTTGGCGATTCCTTCCCAATGCCCGCTCTGTGCAATCTTATGGAAGTCCTTCAGGCGTGGGATTGCTAGGAAGCTGCTTAACAACAGCATATTGTTTGCTCCTTATCTACACCTCTTTTTGGTTGATCGCATTTGCACAGGACACGTCTCCATTAGTCCAGATTTCTTGCTTTATATCAGAAGTGGGCACAGCTACAGCCTTGGGTTTCTTCTTTATCCTATTTATTATTTTAGCCAGAGCCAACAGAACAGCGCAGAATATCATAGAGAATCCACTAAGAAGGAATGCTGCTGTGTAGTCACCGGTCGTATCCACCAGCCAACCTGTACACAGAAAAATATCAAATATCAGCTTGACATTAATATTTCTCCATAGATGGTATTTAGAGAATTCATTGTAGGTCCTGGGGAAAATTCCCTATCTACTGTACAGAATCTATTCTTCCCTTAAACCACATGTGACAGGCCCATGTATATTTAGTGCAAACCAGAATTTTGATCACTCTATATTTTAATACTCTATATTATGACTACTTTTTTGTGCAGAACAATGGGATTAAAGAACACACTAAAGCAGAATATACTGTATTTATTCACTATATTTATATTACATTTATTGTGCAGAGCAATGGGATTAAAGAATATATTAAGGCAAAACAAAAGTCTGTGTAATTTCTTGACCCCCCCCTTCAGAACCCTCCTTATGAAAAAGAGCACTGGGGACTCCCTATTGGGCGCAAGCTTGTGCTGCTTCAGGGACTCTTCTCTGCACTCTAATGAGAACAGTAACAAGTCAGAACTAGTGGTAGGCAGAAAAGGCACGTGACTAGGACACAACAGAGGTGGCAGCTGGGCATGTACCCCCTCAGCTTGTCTATCCCTAGTTCTAGCCCTTTTTTACTTCCAGAGGCAGTTGGCTTAGGGAGTGGGAGTATTGGCAAGAGTTGAGAAAAGTACAATAAATGGGCACTATTAAATCATGAGCTCCCTTGTGATCAAACACATAAAAAAGGGTACCACATAAGCCAATGATCTTGCTCTTATAGAACTATGTATGTACACTTACTTTGCAGAGTACTTTACAATATAAATTCTCTCTTTCTCTGTTTTTAGTGTTTTTTTTTAAATATTTGCAGTTTTATGTGGCTGATATCAGGCTTTCAGGTGAGAGCTGCTGTGTCAGTCACCCTAAGCACTTACCTTGTTATACCTAGAGTTGCCGATTCACTAACTGCTAAGCCAAAAGGCTGGTATTAGCTAACACTGTTAAAATCTCAGAAAATAGACATTTACTGCTAACTAAAAAAAGTTTTCTGAGGAGCAGAATAGCAGTAGGTTTCAATTTGTATTTGGGTTTTGATCCTCTTAAGTAACTTATCTGATATCTACACAGTTAGCACCTTTGTTTAATCAATTATACTCTGCCAACCTCAGCTGGTTGCTAAGGGTACATTACCAAACCTACCTGCAATGGGCGGGCTCACCAAATACGGCACTGCATGCAGGAAGAACACCACACCCAAGGCAGAGGACAAACTTGAGGTTCCCACGACATCTCCAGTAACGACAGGAATGAGAGCCACGTAGGCCCCATCGAAGTATCCAAACATGACAGAGAAAGGCACGAGCAGCTGGAAGCGCGTCAGGATAGGAAGAAACAGGCAGCAGAGGCCGTCCAGCCCCACGGCTATGAGGTAGCAGCAGTATCGATGCTTCTTCAGGAACCTGGGATATATAGAGAAGGGCCTGGTGAACACTGCAGGTCACTGATCAATTATTATCGTTAATAAAATGCTTTTACAGGTATAAGACCTGTTATCTAGAATGCTTGGGACCTTGGGTTTTCCATATTTTGGATCTCCATATCTTAAGTCTACTAAAAATAATTAAACAAACCCAATAGGATTGTTTTGCCCCAAATAAAGATTAATTATATCTTAGAATAAAGTACAAGGGATTGTTTTCCATGAGAAAACAGTTACCAAAAAATACATACAGCGGAGCACCACTGGATAAAAATCAAAAAATCTTTATTCCATCTTAATAAAACCTTGAATACATCTCCTACAAAGACCTAGCGCTTAACGCGTTTCGTAGCCTCCCGCTACTTCCTCAGAAGCCCCTCAGGGGCTTCAGGGGCTTCTGAGGAAGTAGCGGGAGGCTACGAAACGCGTTAAGCGCTAGGTCTTTGTAGGAGATGTATTCAAGGTTTTATTAAGATGGAATAAAGATTTTTTGATTTTTATCCAGTGGTGCTCCGCTATATGTATTTTTTGGTATCACGTTTTTGGGATCCTTCTGGGAGTGGTTCCTGGTGTGTAGCACACTGAAAAAGCGGTAAGTGCTCCTGTGTGTTATTATCATTTTTCTTGCACATGAGAAAACAGTACCTTGTACTTTTCCAAAGAAAAACGAAATCATTTTTAAAAATGATTTGATTATAATGGAGTGTATGGTATATTGTATTCCCGTAATTCTGAGCTTTCTGAATAACAGGTTTCCGGATGATGGTACCAGTACTTATATTATGAATAGTAGTGATCTACTGGTTACTGTTCTCCTACCCTCACCCTCGTGGTGGAATGTATATAAGAGCCACCGCACATTAGAAAACACTCATGCTTAAGAGCTCTTAGCATCTTGCACCGAGTGCATTGTGGGTAAAGAACATTGCGCTTGCATTCATAAATGAGCCTTTGCTTCCATAACGATGTTGGCAGAATGGCAAAAGAATAATCTAGTAATGTTCCACTAGAGGGCACTGTATCGTCACAGATCTCAATAAAAGCACAAACATGTTTATATCTGATTATGTAATGAAATTATATTTATATAATGAAATTAATTATTGAAACTCAATGAAGAGCCCTTATAATACACATATATAAACAAATACAAATGCAGGCAGAAGCTAACATAATTTTTTATTGAAAGGAAATACCCAACCCCAAAACTGTTTTTTTGGCACAATAAAGAATAAACACAGTTCTAAGCAGCGTTCTTATATTCATTAAAAAGTTATTTGTAAATGTAATTGGTGCCTTATCTTAAAGTCATTCTCCTACAGGTCTGTTTATAAGCGGACAGAATGATATTGCTAATGGGTGAGTGCAGAGGACCTCTCAAATTCTAATTTGTTTTACAAAGCAAAGATTTTTGGATGGAGATGCCTGTTAAATGCATTTTATTAAATGAATATAAAAGTTTGCACTCAAGCAGCGTAGCTTGGAGCTCAAGTAATGATGCTGGATCAGCCTGCGCACTTATTGTACATTATTACTGCTCTGTGCTGCAGTAACACAGTAATATTAAAGGGGTAGATTACCTTTTATTGTAACTTGTAATTAGTTATCTTTTTATTCAGGCCCTCTACTATTCCTATTTCAACCTTAGTTTAAACCACTGCTTGGTTGCTAGGGTAAACTGGACCATGGCAACCAGACAGCTGCTAAAATTCCAAACTGGAGCGCTGCTAAATAAGAAGCTAATCATTTCAAAAATATCTCAGAATATCAGTCTGCATCATACTAAAAGTTAATTTAAAGGTGAACTTCTTTAACTTTTCTGCACTTTGCATGGGTATCAGGGTTACAAACCCTTAGGGGTATATTTATCATGCTGTGTAAAAAGTGGAGTGAAACATTACCGGTGATGTTGCTCATAGCAGCCAATCAGATGCTTTGCTTCAGTTTTCGGTTGAAATCTAATTGCTGATTGGCTGCTATGAGCAACATCACAGGTAATGCTTAACTCCACTTTTTACACAGCACAATAAATATACCCCTTAGTAACACAGTAACAATAGTTCAGAACCTTGGGGATAATTTATAATTATAATTTATAATGTGAAAGTGGAAAGGGAAGGGCCACAATCAGCCATTTTGGCACTTTACACACTGCATTAGGGCATTTGAAAAATGGCTGCAGTGAAGTCCTTTTCAGGGAGCAGACACCTTGCACCCTGGGCCTCTGCTGCTTCTTCACTTGTAAGGCTAAATGATGCTCACTTAAAGGAAAAATAGGGGGCAGGAGGGGTGATGCCTTCATGCCTTCCTCCTCCAGGCAGTGTTCAAAATGGCAGTTAGCAGTCTTTTTTTGCACTATGCCATCTGCTAAGTAGTTGACTGTATTGTGCCAATTTTTTCCACTTTGTTAGTAAATGAGCCCCATAGTACTAGCTAATAACAAATATTGTACACAAGGAAGGATTAAGTTAAAATAAAAATAATTCTTAGTTCCACAAAAAAGCCACAATGCAAAATGACGTGTGTCAGCAGATGGCGCTGTTCAGCCTGCTTGCTGGAAATGATCTATATTTAGGTGATTCTATTTCAGTGTAGGGGTTGCCCATCCTTCAGCAGTAACATCCCGTTACATAATTTATCACCCCGAGGCCAAAGTGTTATTTTCTGTATCATCTTTTAAAATACTGTACATTTTTGTGACTGAAAACACATATGAAAGGCTCATGTACAGAGTATTAAGGTATTTCCATAGCTAATGGAACCTTACTATTATTCCTTTGGCTGTGTCACACTGACTGACTGTCAGACAATCCAAGGGGACAATCTCCTGATCTTAAGATGTTTCTTGATTTTGACTTCCATTTTGGCTAATTACCTGACATTTGTTGGGGTCTTGTATAACTTCTGGGAAAAATACCCCGCTTTTTGACATGAGTTGGGCTTATGTAGAAAAAGTGCATAAACACTATCTGCGTTTCTAGAAATAAATATAAACTTATTTGTTTTCCACTGACGTACCTAATGCCACAGACAGGAAGCCATAATAGTCTGCCTTTGACTCACAGAAGCCATTTCCCCACACCCACTCAGGCTCACAGAGTAATACAAGCCTTCCCTTGCCTTGTTCCACAGTGAAGTTATGGATTTCTGCTCTCCATAGTAGGTGGTGCACAGATTCTCTGCACTTAAGGTCCCAGAATCAATCATTTTACAAGGGAACATGGTGAGGGAAGGCTTGCATTACTGTTGGACCCTAAGGGATCTCCGTCCATGTTTAAACAGTATGTTTAGATTTTTCTAGAGAAATGTCATTGCCTGCAATAGCTAAACAGAAAGCACCCTAGCCAGCAGATTTGTCCAATGGAAACATTTAGAAAGACAGTTGCACGCATAATGTAACTGAAAGGGAAGCTTACCCCATTTGTTATGTTACCTATGTGCACTGGTGGCTTGAATAGATGGGGTAATCACCCCTTTACAGTTATTATTGTCATCCTAAATGATTCCATTGCCAGTGCCACTGGTTCTCCTCTGAAGGCTAGCAAGGACAGATACAATAACAGGGAAGTCTCACTGCCCTTAAAATCTTACCTTGTGTCAGTTACCCAACCGAAGGTGATGTTACCAACAATGTCTATGATTCCAAGAATTGACATCAGGAAAGCAGCTTCTTGGTTGCTCACTCCCACATTTAGAGCATAAGGCACAAGGTACACAAAGGGAGGGCTACATCCATAGGCCAGGAAAAGAAAGGACACTGCAAGTACCATGAACTTTGGTTTTAGTAAAAAACTGTATTCCTTTTTGGTGCAGTAGCAAAGTCTCTTATGAGAACAGTCCTGGCACAGTGGCGAGCACGAGGAATCCAGCCGACCGCTCTGGGTTGGCTCATTCTCCATCTGTTCTTGTTTGAGCGGATAATGCAATGAGTCCTCCTTAAGGGTAATGGGCCGCATCAAAGCACCGCAAACGCACAAGTTTGAAACAAATCCGCCAAGGATGAGTAATGCCCCCCGCCAGGAAAACTGTTCAATGAGCAGTTGAACCACAGGGGCTAAAATAAAGGTGCCAATGCCACTCCCTGACATTGCGATGCCATAGGCTAAAGCTTTCCTTTTCTCAAAGTATTTGCCCACCATTGCAATGGCAGGGCTGTAACAAAGTGCAAATCCAAGACCTAAAATGAAATGAGAGAGAAAAGTGACGATTAGAGGGTCTATGCAGAAGGTGCTAGAACTATCCCTATATAAATTATGGTGCCATTAGGTCCTTCCTATATGCAGCAGTAAATCTTTAACAAGGTTACAATCAAAGAACACAGAACATTTGTTAGAGCCATAGCTGATAGAATTAGTCTTAGAAATTCTGCATTATTCTGCTATAAATAGGACATTCTTTATTTCTACTCCTTGGAACTGAACTGATCTGCATCCCATGTTAATGAAATATCTACGCTCTTGGCGCGGGCTGTATTTGCGGCCATGCAAACTTCCATGAAAAGTCCTGGGGAAGGTTCCAGAACCCCCCCAGGGTTATACATAGAGCATCTTCAGCCAAGAGTAACTTAAGCAAGCTTGCAAGTAAGAATATTCTCATACACAAACTTAAGGGCAATGTTATTACGCTATGGTGTGGATAACTGCAAGCCGAGAATCAGCCCCTACTCCTGTGCCTGCTACCGGAGCCACTGTGGATAGATTTTGACTCTGATATGCATTCTTGCTTGTTTTGCACTGAAATTCACTCCTTGGGGAAGATTCATGAAATCACGAGTTAGAATTCCAAATGGAATAAATTTGGATTGGATACGAAAATTTCTGAAGATCGCAAATATCATGAAAATGCATACGAAAAAATAGTATTAGTCACCATAATATCGTATTAGCGATCCAAAAGTCACGAAATTTTCGAGCCGAATGATTGTAAACAGCAGGAAAACCTTGATGATTTTTTCGCACAAGGGTAAAATGAAGATATTTCTAGCCTTGACCCTGTCATTGTGGCCCTGTACTAGCAGAGTGTAAACCTGTCTCTCCATCAATATGCCTTAACTGCCACATGTGGCAACTTCTTGCACCACATTTGTTTTAGTTTGTGGGGCAAAAGACACTTTTTATGCTCACCAGAACACTGAGATGGGTTCCTGTGATATCCTTATTGGCTAAATCAGTTGGTTATTCTAATGTCTAGCTAACCAGACCTCTTATCTGGAGAGGTTGCAAATGAATCATACCCAGCCAATAGGTATCCCATAAACCGCAACCTGTTTCCTGTTAAATCTATAAATGGTACAAATCCTCACCCCTCAGATCCCAAGGCCCTGCTGTGGTTGCCAACCCTACAACCCTTGCAGCTTCAACTTTTTGGTGCATGTTTGTGAGCTCCCATAAAAAAATACCACACATACTCTGCAGATTTTCTATGACTTTCCACGCCTGCTTTGTGACTGCTCTACAGGTTCCAACAAATGTATTATGTCAATTCTATACTCTGATACTGGCATCAGTTCAAACCCTTTTTTTAACCCTTGATCATTTCCAGTTTTGGCCTAAAACAACATTTTTGTGTGACTTTAATGAAATAACGATAGCTCTGTGTGCACCGGGACATCACTGGAAAGACAAAGTGGAGACACTACACCACTGAGTAAACATTAACTTCTTTGTTGATGCAGGTGCCTGCAATGCACATTTTTACTTTGTAAATGTTTGGCCGACTTCCATGCAAAAACAATGTAATGCCAGATTATTAATACTATCCTCTAGGAGACCAAACACTAATCCTTAAATACCAAGGCTGCGCTAAACTAATAACTCTTGTTATTATACCCCTTTCCATTGTGCAAATAACGTCCCTTATGCCAACTCTGTTAGATTTCGAAAACCTGCGATTTAGCAATGAAGTTGTGGAAATACTTTGGCCAACGAGTCAATCTAGTGCTCTAAGAAAACAACAACAACCCAACTGTATAAATATCCACCATAGTGTTATAAGTGCTGTGATGAGCCCAAGTGCAGTTTAGATATTTTCATTTTTCATTTGGTCGACTTTTTATAGTCAGTTCTCTCCTGACTGTTTCCAACTTTCTAAAAATATAGCAGTTGGGCAGGTCTTTGAATAGCAATAGGATTCATTAGGTCAGCATCTGACCTACAATCCCAGTTAGGTTCTCCCCTATTGGTTGGTTTATCTTTACTATTCTGCTCTTAATTATAGTTACAGCTCGAAGTACTGTAAACATCAGAAATGAAAGTTCCAGTGCCCTGGGTGCTTTGTCGTAAAACAAGTTAGGTAACTCTGTCATATACCATGTCTGCCGGGGCCATGGAGTTTATTATGAGATTACACCCATGAAAAGTGTACAAAAATGTACTGGAAATACAAAAGATTTATTATGCACTGAAAACAGAAACAAACTGTCCAGTGCATCACAAATAAAGAATTTGGGTGTCCCACCTATGTCGGGTTATTATGATGGATAGCTCCCAAAGGTTGTAATCTCAGCCACAATAGAATAGAGAACTCTTTGTAGAAAAGATAATCAATGCAAATGTCAGAACACCAATGGTATCGTTATTTGACATTTTCTCCAACAATGCAGCTTTTTTTTCAACTGCAACAGGTTTAGTTGCACCTAAACATTGAGGAGCAAAATGTTGTTTAACTGGGGCACAAATGCGCGTAATTTACAGTATATGGTAATAGGGAGAGGCACATTGTAAATGTAACACACAGGGGCTCTTTTACTAACCATCGATTTTTAATTTTAAACTCAATTTGAATTTTTTTCGAAAAAGTCACAGAAAAAAACAGTGACTTTTCTGAAATTTACTTTGCATTTAAATGGCTAAAAATCCAAATTTGATAATTCCCCAGATTAAACTTGCGGAGTTCATGTTGAAATCAATGGCAAAGGTCCCTTCCCTATTCTTGAAGTTCTTTCTTTTGTCTCCCAACTTCAGAGATTTTGCTGGGTTTTGCCCGAAAACCTTTTTTTAATAGTCACATCGACAATGCAATAAAGTCAAGATTTTCGCGGTGACAATTCAAAAAAGTAAACATTTTTTACCACTTTTCCTAGTAAATATTAGACACTGGGGAATACAAATTTTGTCAATTTGAAAATAAAAAAAATGGGAAATTATGGAGTTTTAGTAAATCTACCCAACAGCATTTCAAGAAATATTATTAGTTCTGGACTGGGCACCCTGACATGGACAACCCAGCTGGCTAAACCCAAACACCACCCCCACATGAGCACTTTTGTGCAAGGGCAGGCACATGCAGTGACGATGGGGCAGGGAAGTGAATTGACAAGCGGCTGATGAGCGGATCCAGAGAGGGGATCATGAGCAAAGCTCTGAGGTTCCGGACTAGAGGTAGGTAGGCAGACAGAGGTATGTGCATAGTGCACCCCCCTACTGTTGCACCCTAGGCACGTGCCTCTTCTGCCTACCCATATTTATGGCTATGAATCTCATGACCATTTGCTAAAATAAAGCCCTTCCCCACTTTATTTGTAACCAATGGAGCTACAAGATCTCCAAAAGTACCTGCTTGAAGCTGAGAGTACCCCCCACCAACCAGTAAATATAATTGTGCAGGGCCTCCAGCTGTCAACAAACCAAGGCACAGGGGGAGCAATAAGCAGAGGCTGCCTCAGTGGAGACACCAATCAGTTAACCCCATTAGATCAACACACCAGAAGGCCCGGACTGGCAATTTATGGTTTCTGGCAAATGCCAGAGGGGTTGCTGTAAGATTCCATAGGCAGTCACTATTTATTGGGCTGATATTGAGCTGGTAAGCACATTTCATTTTACCAGATACAAACTATAGAAACCCCTGAAAGATGATCCCTGAAACTAATGCACAAAGTGGTCATGGGCATTACTCATTCAGGATAGGAATGAAACGGAGTGCAAATTACCTGTGAGCACACCCAGAGTGAGGTAGAGATACTCCAGGCTTGTGGCAAAAGAACTCAGAACTAGTCCAGTGGATGCGAGCACTCCTCCTAGTATGATGCCCACTTGACAGGAGAAATGATTACTCACGTAGCTTCCAATCGGAGCTGCAAAACAGTTATTAAGTAACATACATGAAAATAGGAATATGCATATCTTAAAAGGATTGTTCACCTTTTATCAGCTTTTAGTATGATGTAGAGAGTGATATTCTGAGACAATTTGAAACTGATCTTCATTTTTTATTGTGTGTGCGTTTTGAACAATTTTGTTCGGCAACTCTCCAGTCTGAAATTTTAGCAGCTATCTGGTTGCTAGGGTCCAAATTAGCCTAGCAACCAGGCAGTGCTTTGAATCAGAAACTGGAATATGAGCAGGAAAGTGCCTAAACAGAAAGATAAGTAATAAAAAGTAACAATAAAAATAAAATTGTAGCCTCACAGCGCAATAGTTTTTTTGGTGCCGGAGGCAAAAACTATAAAAAAATAAAAAATGAAGACCAACTGAAAAGTTGCTAACAATTGACTATTCTATAACATACTAAAAGTTATATTAAAGGTGAACCAGCCCTTTAATACACTCAGAATGAAACATCAAAACTCTTTAATTATCATTTGATGGATTATAGAAAAGCAAGATGAATTAGCCTTTGTCACAGGCTTTAGTTTCCCTTTATCTTATTCTGAATTGTGCTTATAGAGGTTTACGCATTTTCATTTCAAATCTATCATTTAATTCTTTGAACTATAACCCTGCGGTTGTGTTGTGGGGCATTTCTTTGAAAGGAACACTTACCACACAGCATAGTGGAGCAGTCAACAATGGAATGTATCCAAGCAGTCCTTGCATAGTCTTGAGCAAAATATGACTGGAACTCTACAAAGAATATAGATATGCACCTATAAAGACAAGAAATCTTTTGTTAAAGGCAATACCATTAAAGTGAATGTGTACAAACAAACAAAAGCATGGTATTTCTGGAACTACCTGAGCATACTGTACACTGCTCCACCCTTGCAATCCAAATATCAAAAGGCACTTGAGGTGATGCCTTTAATTGCTAACTGAATAGGAAAATGTCGCAAGTTTAAAGATGTTCCCTGGGGACTGACGTAATTCCATACCCTGAAAACATGAAGCAGGCTGCTGTTGTTCAATTAAGCATTACATGCGCCACAGTTCTTTTTTTTCTGTTTTCTTGGCTTTCTACAAATGGTTATATTTGTGATTTGTACAGGAGGAACAGTCTGTCTTTAACCCAACATTTTATTATACCCATGGTATTCAGAAACAACTTTTTTAGCCTAGATATTGGCAATATTTTATATAAAAAATAATAATAAATAATAAGCTAAATTATAATAATAATCAAGCCCAGAGTGCCATGAAACAGGACTAATATTACATCCCTCTTTAGAGTCAAAGTGAATGAAGGGGAATTCTCTTTAAGAACCTACCATGTTGGTGCACTTTTAACAAAAACAGGTCAGCCTGGTGCACTGGAAAAAATACAACCCCTAGACTGATCCCACTTAGAGTTGCACTTTTGCTAGTTATTAAACGTAGGGCCTGGGCCAATGACATCAGGAGCAGGTACAATGACTGTACACCCACCTGCTACCTACCACCTGCTGCTGGAGTGGGGGCCCTGGCGTGGGATGGTAGCCAGGCCTGGACAGGCAATCAGTGGATTCTGGCAAATGCCAAAGGTCCTGCTGTAAGATTCCATAGACAGTCACTATTTATTAAGACGGTGGAGGGCTGTTTGGGCCTCTGTGTATTTGAAATGCTGGGACCTATTTTAAATCCCAGTCTGGACTACAAAGAAGCCTTAAGGAGCATGGGGGTGGGTTTGAGGGGTGAGGGGGGGAGCTGGAATGGCAGGGCACACACATTGAGCTCACAGACACTGAGCAAAAATAATTGGAAAGTTAGGCTGCCAATTAGGCCCTTTCAGACTGATTCGGCAGCTTATCTGCCCTTGTACAGGTCTGCCCAAGAGGCCTACCTGACCAATATCTGGCCTAAAATTGGCCAGATGTCAATTGATTTTCCTGTCTGATGGTGGACTGCTTTTGCTTGTTGATGCAGTCCTTGATCCAAACTACCTGCAACTACGATCCAATCTTTTAGCCTGAGGCCTAACGACTAGATCAGCTGGATATTGTCCACCACAAAGTGAGCATATCAGTGAATGATCCACTTGTTTGGTACCTCATCAAATTTGCAGATCATTTTCTGTATGTGCAACTTAAGTATTTTTTTAGTTTGACACATTGCCTACCAGGGCTCTGTGCTGCAGCAACATACACTTTGCATGTATAAAACATATGTATCGTACTGCACATTTTCTCTCTACATGGCATAGCAGATATGACTATATACAGCAGGGGTCTCAAACTCGCGGCCCGCGGGCCATTTGCGGCCCTCGGTACAATATTTTGTGGCCCGCACCAACGCTGAATGAATGGATCGCGATTTTTATTGCGATTCAAGGGATAATGCAAGACACGGCGGGCGGGAGCTGCTGATTGTGGAAATGACGTTATGCCATCATAACAGTTATTATGGGAAGACGTAAGGAGCTAATTGTGCACACAGAACGTCTTCCCATAATAACTGTTATGATGGCATAACGTCATTTCCGCAATCAGCAGCTCCGGACTTTTTTTTGTGAAATTCCTTATGCGGCCCAGCCTCATCCTGACTTTGCCTCCTGCGGCCCCCAGGTAAATTGAGTTTGAGCCCCCTGATATACAGATAGATAATAGTAGATAGGATGATAGATAAATAGATAAACAGATATAAAGATATAGAATGATAATAGTCGAATGTACAGATAGATAGAATTTACAGATAGATAGAATGTACAGATAGATAGATTAAATAGATAGATGATAGCGAGAGAGATGATAGATAGATAGATATAGATGGACAGACAGATAGATAGATGATAGGTAGAGAGAGATAATAGATGATAAAGAGAGAGAGAGAGATGATAGATAGATGATAGATAGAGAGAGAGATGATAGACATATACATATTTATATATATATATATATATATATATATATATATACTGTATATATATATATATATATATATATATATAGCAAGGTGCTGTACTACTGCATATAAAAAGTTGTTTATATATAAAGAGAGAGAGAGATGATAGATACAGAGAGAGATGATAGATAGATGATAGATAGTTTGATTAGACAGACAGATAGGTAGATAGCCAACATACCTTGTAACTGCACGAGTACAAACAGTAACGAAAAAGCAGCCAATCACAATCATCCATCCCCAGCCTCCATCAGGTGGCGCTTTGTGCAAATTCCGCTTCTCTTGTGTCATTCTTGGTTTTAAAATGCTTTTTTCTACACCGAAGATGCCACTTCAAATGGGTAGAGGATTTGGAAGCACTGCTTCGCTCATATGTGATCACTTCCAAATGCAGCAAAGTATCCGGCGACATGCGGAATGTCCCACGATTGTTAGCTTATTTTAGAGATTTTTTTCATCATCTGAGAAAGAGACATGAAATACATTATCTATATGAGTAACCATTCAGTAGCTTCTAATCCTGCAGTTTGATGCATTCACGAGTGCATATGTGCGTGGGCTTACTAGAAAGGGGTTAATATATAGCGTCAGCACAAACCTTATTTTTTTCACTACCCGCTCAAGTGTAAAGATCAAACTTCATAGTACTCATAACTAGTAATGAAGAAACACATTCCTTGAATCTTGTCTTTTCTTTTCTAAAATGATGCTGATTGGCAAGTTGTTTAAACCTTTGCCTGTAGGCAAAGTGACAGTTTGCCAATGACGTTCGTACATATCTAGATTTTTGGTCTTGCTACAGAAAAAAATGCATTGTCTAACAATGTGCTTTTTACAAAGTACCCTGAACCCAGCCTTTTCTGTGGCAGGTAAACTGATGTGAAGAAAAAAAATAATGAAGTCAGTAGCATAATTGGGCCCAGGTTACCAGCAACGCTAGAAGAAGTCACATGTCTTCCATGACACAAATAAATTGTGGGTCACCTGCAGTCCCTCCTACAGAGGGAGAAACCTGGGCCCCCTGACATGGCTGTGGGGTCTGCTCAGTGGTGGAACTACCGGGGGTGCAGAGGGGCAGCCAGACCTGCACCCCTTGGGCAACATCACTAGTGCCATTTAGCATCTATGTTAGTAATAGGGTTGCCACCTTTCCTAAAAAGAAAATTCATACAGGGGGTGGGGAAGGTGATGTCAGGGGGTGGGATGATGATGTTATTGATGTCAGAGGCAATGGCCAATTGGTGCCATTCAGCACAGTCTGTTTGTTTTTTTGCCTTTGAAAATAAGGACAGAACCAGACGTAAAATACATTATAATACTGGCCAGGTTGATATTTAAATATAAGTATTGGATCTGCTATTCAGAGAAAATATGAAGAAAGCTCCCACTCATGAGAGGACAATCTCCAATATAGTCCATTTTAATCTAATAATTCAAATTTTTAAAAATGATTTTCTCTGCATCAATTTATATTGGTGGCAAAACAATCCTACTGGGTTTATTTCATTTGTAAATTATTTTTAGTAGAAAAGTATGAGGATCCAGATTATGGAAAGATCCCTGAAAACCCCTGGTCCCAAACATTGTGGATAACAGTTACCTGTACTGTACTATGCTGTATACATCATTTCAGTCCCTGTATAAGCTTAAATTAAGTTACTGTGAAGTTTATTTCTAGAACTGTGTCATAAAAATCTTGGTTCATTGCAAATCTGGGTCAGTGCAGCCAAGTTATTCTATCTGGGAATTTGTCATTATAATTCACTCCCAATACTCACTTTCTTTCAGCTCAACCTTTACACATTTCTAATTGCTTCCTTTCCCTTGGGTTATTTTCTATTGTGCTTTTCCTTCTTTTATATAAATGTAAATGCTTAACAACCATGCTATTAGTAAATTGCAAATTGCTGACTCATGCTGGAATCAGCCAATTAGAGCAGCTGAAATCTGTCAGTGACTCACAGCATCAGTGGTTGCAAGAGAGGAACAATTGTTTGGTTGAGCAACACACAAGTAAACTGCTTACTACACAATCAAAAAAACTATAAAAATTATTTGTGAAACAGATTTAATAAACACCCATACAAAGGCATTTTTTTTAGATATTTTATTTCCTGAGCTTAGACAATTTAGTGCAGGCGACCACATATTCCATTTTTTCCCTTGATTCTTTGGTTCTATCATGCCAATCACACATTTTATAAATGAATGTGACTGCCAACATCACATGTTTAATATGATTATATTTAAGGGGGGATTCCATGGTACAATGTATAAAACACATGCGTCAAAACAAAATGATAAATACTTTGGCCAAAGATAAATTTCTTGGAAAGAATTGCACATACAGAGAAGATACAGTATGATTGGAAATAAAAAGGGAAAAGTGCTGAGGGTTAGGAATCTGCTTGCACACACACACGTTACAGACTTTGATCACTCGCACGTACAGACACAGAAAAACAACTCTCTCGTTTGTCTTTTCGTGAAATAACAACTCAGCAGTCTGTAAGGTTCTCACGTTGACATGCAAGCATTGTAAGCATTCTAGATTTGAGCATTTTTCAGTAAAATTGCAAAAAAGTACAGAAATTGACTAGGAATTTCTGTACGTCAAACGCATTTACAAAGGGCCATCAGGGAACGCTTTGGTAAGTGACAGAATATGGCACCATGGTCCTCAAAAAGAACCCCAGTCAAAGCATCAGCTTCTTTGACAAGTGATCCTCATTTTCTGCTTGATGATTTGTGAGGACCCGTTCTCTCTAAGCTTCTCAACAGCGTCTCAGAGCACATTGAGCATGTGCAAGTTCACTGACAATTCTAACAAAATCCAAAATGTAGAGCTCCTGTGCTGTTATAGAGATGCTAAACCTTTAGGTTGGTACAGTAAGTTCAGTATATATAATATGGCATCTAGTGGCATCATTTAAGGCCCTCCCACTAGGCCAGGCCCACAGATCCCCCAGAAAGTTAACATCTCTGGAACAGACATCCTTGTACCATGGATATTGTCCTTTTCCTCAATCAGACAAGTTTTGAAGGCTTTAGTTGGTTTGCCTTAAGCAATGATAATATTTATTGATATATAATCAGGCTAACAATAAAGATAAAACTGTAGTGGTAAAGGATGATGTTCCTACCTGGTCTCCTACTGGCATTTTTTACATGACCGTGCTATAATTGATAACATTTCCAAGATAGTACTCTTAATGTTAATGATTCATCATTCTACTGAACAATCTGTCTAAAACTGTTATCTCTGTGTCTATGGCCACCTTAAATTACCTACACTGGGCATAATCTCCACAATCTGACTAAATGGTCTACGGGCTAAATGGATGAAAACCATGTACAACAACTTTCTGTTGTACAACGCTGCGTACCCTTGTGGCGCTTTATAAATAAAGTTATACATACATACATACATATGCACCTTCTGTTGTTCCAGTGGACTTCTAAAAATATAGGGCAGAGTCCTAGCAGCTCCTGTAAAAAGCTTTCTAGTATGGAGGGCAAATCTGGGGCAGGATTAAGGAGATGGGAGAGTTATAAAACATTCTGGGCAAAGCACCCAACTAAGATGTCCTGGGGGGAGCATTGCACAGTCAATGCTTTATGGAGATGGCACACTGGATATTTTGTTTTCCCTGTCACTGCTTCAAGCCCCACTAGGAGGCAGCCCAACAGTTTGGCAACCACTGCTGCAGGTTATAAGTTAAATTACAGTAAATGTGATCACATAGGATGCTTCTTGCTCAACCTGATCTGATTTTCTGCTGCAATGTCTTCACACAGGCAAAATTCCCCAATGGCACCAACATAGTGATATGGATAAAGGGAAGCTCACCACCATTTAATTGGGGGATTATATCCCTAACCACTAAATATTATAATTTTATTATCAATTATACTGTTCTAACAGAGTGTGGCATGCAAAATGTAGTATATAATATAGTGAATAATGCACCCCCTGTTGTAAAATATAAGGATATTATATTATGATATTAAGTCATGACCACATAAAGGCACAAGGCTAAAAGATGAGTGGTTTTATACAGGTCATGGGACTCCGAGGTGACTTCTAAAACCCCCATATTTTACAACAGGGGGTACATTATTTATTGTGTATTATATACACAAGTTTTAGTGAGTCATGTGGCAGAAATGGCATCACTAAGCACCCAATATAACTGATGGCATCACTCAGCACCATTTACAAGGATATAATTTATAGTATATTCATGGCTTTTGTGTATTATACCTTTCGTTGGTATTAAGCTCCTTCCTGCAAGGTATTATTATTTATAAGCTGTACGCATTTATTGCTGTGCCTGAGGACAACAGAGACCCAGGGAGCTCTGTGTGAGGGGACCCATTTAAAGCCCCTATTCCAGCCAACAACCAGTCATTTACAAGTTCCCTTGTCATTTAAGCATCAAGTACTGAAAGGAAAAAAGGACATGAATTGTTTTTTCTTTGAAATGCAGCTCTTTAATGTGTTAAGGGATAGGTTTAGGCAGTTAAACAGCACTGTGTGACATCTGCCATAATAAATTAAGTAAAGGCAACTGCCTAAAAGGAAAGGTGTGTTCATTCTGTTAATGACTTGTGGATAAATATTGCTGTGTGGGAGCATCCTGGTAACTGAATGCACCCTCCGGTGTGGAAAAGTAAGTGTTAGTGATGTGTGGGTTGAGAAACAATCAAAATAATGTTGTAAAATATGTTGTTGTAAACATATACTTCTAATAATCTCAGATTTTACAATTATTTATTACACACAAGTTTAAGTGAGTCATCACTGAGCACCATTTATAAGGATATAAGTATATATTGTATACACATATATACACACAAAGACACGCTTATAAATATAAAGCTAAATTATTTACTAATTGTGGGATTGTTTAATATGAAGTGCTACTTATGCACATAGTTCTGTACAGCAGATGTCTTGAATTATCTCAGATTAGACTAAAGCACTCTTACCTATCTAAGTCCATGCTCCTTACTGTTTCATAGGTGAAGACTTTGAAGAAAATATAGAGAACATATTTTTTTCTAGTTTTCTGACTCCATAATCTCTTGAATTTAAACTTTGACCCCATTTTGCAGGGGGGTTGGTGAGCTGCACCTACTGTGCACTTCCTAAAAGTCTAAGGTTCTGCGACTCCAGGCTAACGGCAAATGCCATGTATAAACAGATGCTCGGCAAAGGCCGCAAGGCTTTACTGATAGGAGGTGTGCACTAATTACAGTACCAAAGCTTGTTTGCAAATCACACACAAATGTATTCCAGTCACATGGCCAAACAATCAGATTTGCCTGTGTGTGGCCAACCACAAAATATATGACAATACAGGGAACGTGACCTTAATCAAAACGCAGATGGATTATTAATCTAGATAATAATTATTATTTATACTGCTTTCACCAGTCCTATTCAGATTCCACTTCCAGGATGTTAGAATCCAGATCCACAAAGTTAAGGAAATTCTTATGTCTCCATATGTGATTGCTGCCCCTGTCCCCATTTCAACTCCTGTCAAATGATTCATGCACATAATGGGTAAGCACTCTGGAGGAGCAGACGCTCTGGTAAACAGATTATTCACAGTCTATATATATATATATATATATATATATATATTTATATATGGAAACTGACATACTGTAAACACAGAACTGTACACAGCACTGCAGACAGACTAGGGTTGACTTATGTACAGTGCAGCCGTACCATGTTACCTAATACACAATACAAGGTTTTTAGGCAGTAACTGAGATATAGTTTGTGTACTGGAATGGAATAAGAATATAGTATCTGCATAAACACTCATGAAAATATCATCTGGATGTCTAGGCTGTGAGCAACTAACTTGTGCCAACTTATGTCATTAATACCATAACCTGGAAATTACATCGTTTACACACAAATCCGGAGCCTGTATAAATATATAATTCCCCCAAATTTTCAGCTTTCCTGTCTAAATTCACCCACACTTGCCCTTAAATACAGCACTGGGGTCCTGAATTTGTTGTCCTCCACAGGTCTGAGCAGATATAATAAAATATTAAATAATATTGAAATAATACCTTATACTTGATGCCAACTAAAATACAATCAATCCTTTTTGGATGCAGAACACTCCTATTAGGTTTATTTAATTGTTAATTGATTTTTTAGCAGACTTAAGGTATGGTATTATCCAGAAAACCCCAGGTCCCAGGCATTGTGGATAATGGGTCCCATACCTGTACCAGGAAATAAATTAAAAAATAGTCCTGGATTGTCCCAAATCCCCACTCCCACCACAACCACCCCATCTTGGAATCACCTCCAACCCAGCCGCTCTCTGCCTTGTGAGGTCATCACCCACTCCTGTGACCAGGGGCGGGCCAAGCTGACCGGGCGCCCTAGGCAACCTGGTCGGCCAACTTCGCCCACCTCCACGCCCCCCAAATGGCGCATGCGCGCCAAAGCACAGGAGGAGGTGGGGGGGACGGTGCCATTAGATCGGTCATTGCCTCCGCCGCTAATGACAAGCGGCGGAGGCAATGACAAAGTAGCACTAGGGGTAAGCAGGAGAGGCTCCTGCCTGGTGCCCCTCAATCGTTGCGCCCTAGGCAGCTGCCTCTTCTGCCTACCCCTAGTTCCGGCCCTGCCTGTGACGCTGATGTCACACCTGCCGCCACTCTACTATGGGCTGCTATGAATCCATATTTGTAGGCTAATTGTCTCCTAATCAGGTTTCCCTAGTATTTATGAGTAAGGGTGGCCACACACGTACAATTTAGCCCTAAACACAGATTTTTGCTTGGGCGCCTCCAAAAGCACCTGATCAAAATCTTTTGTCCCACCCGATCAATGAGACAATAGATATCTGAAGCTTTTGCGATATCGGGCGTCCCCTCGATCCACCATACACACACCAAATATCACATGAAACGAGGTATCGTACAATAATATCAGTGTGTGTATGGCCAGCTCAACTGAGGTAGGGAAATTAGACCACGACCTCCTCAGGAGCAGACTGTAATAATTGACTGTACCTTGCCTGTAAATGAATGATTCAGCACTATATGAATACAAAGATAAGAGTCAGAGTTTTCCCATACCATTCCTGGCACAACATGTCTGTGGAGCAGATGTTGGTTTAAATAGCTTAAATTCAAGCAACTATCATCCCGAAAAATACTCGAAAATAGAAAAATTAACTGTTGTGCCAAACTGAATTTGAAGTGATTCAGGGATATCTTGGCCGTGCCTGTCATGCCTTGGCCCTGCCCCGATTCTGCCCCTGCCCTGTTCCACTGCTGTGCTTTCCTCTCTATTGCTCCAGATGATATGGGAGGATGACGATGAAAGGTGACTTTAGGTGATGACTCCTAACAAATATTGTGAAGTTAACATGTCTGTAAAAAAAAATTGCCTTCTATCCAGCAAATCCGTTTTCAATTTTGATACACAAAAAAAGAAACATATTTCCGTATTAATTTCCTGGTCCCAGATTATCATTAGTAGATTAAAACAAAAAAAGGGGGGGAGGGGGGTTCAAATAGCATGTGATTCAATTAGAAACAGCTTTTTAAATAAAACTGTACATTTCCCATGCTGTTTCAGCATGTGATGTCAAAAATATGCCTTTTCCTGCTATCACACGTTACAGATCTAAGGCATGCTTATTTTGGGTTTTGGTTTAGGCTTTTTGCAATACGGAAGGGATAACCACACTGTGGGAAAATGCATATTTATTGGGTCTTTGGCTCTGTTTCCTTGTGGTCCACTAATCACATGACAGCAAAACAACTTCGGTAAAGGTTGCCATGACTTATTTATTTATTGTTACAGTGGTCAAAAATGTGAACTAAAATTTGTGGCTGTGCATAATTTAAGAGAGCACATACCTCTTGCATACAGGGGAGGTGCTCCAAGAGCACACAAGTTAATCAAAAAAGGACCACACACTCCAAAAATTTAAAAAAGGCATAATCCAAACGCGTTTTGACCCAAATACGGTCTACCTCAGGGGCTAAAAGAGTCAAAAAAGGCAGGACAGACTTGGGCTCAAATTCTCTAGCGATGTTTCTGCTAAATACTCAGGGTCTTGGTCAAGCCTCTAGGAAGATTAAATGTTAACACAGCAAATTTACTGGGGTTCAATATAGCATGACAATTTGCAGGTCACATATGATCTCTCTACTTAACGTCCATGTTCCTCCTCCTGGCAGGGCCAGAGCACCTTGGCAAAACACTACCTCAGGCACAGAGCACATACATTGTATTACAAAATGTGAGAAAATAGAGACAAACACAAACCTATTTTTGGTGTTCATTGCATTTATACCTTCCCACGTTAATTACTTTACCTGGAGATTATGTTTTGTAAAAGCCGACCTGTAATACCTGACTGGCTACTTCCCTTGAGGCCTGAAGCTAAACAACCCTGGAAACCAAGGAATGACAAACAAAGGTTTGATTGTCAGTACAACACTCAGTGCATTAGAACAATACCTTGGTAAGTAAAATTTCCCAATTTTAACAGTTAACAATAATCGGCCTGCTTGTTTGCAAGAAGGAATCTGCAAACTGTATCTCTTGTAAAAAATGGCAGATTGTTGGTCAGTGCCCTAGTGGAATGTCCCTAATTCATCCAAGTGGTGACAATTTGATTTTTAGTTATAGGTTTTCTATTATATATCCAAGGGGTCACTTAGCACTGGTCGTTATGAGCCTGGGTGTGTTTCAGATGTGCATGTCAGGGAGTGGCTGCTTTTAGTTGCCTTTATTAAATGTTGTGTTCATATACAGAAATGGTTCACATTAGGTTTTGAATGTTTTGGCTGCCATTTTTAGTAGCCCAATACCATGCAGGGCTGGCCCCTATGAGCAGCAGGTCTGACTGAATACCAGAGCATCTCCCAGAAGGCCTAGCTAAGGACAATTCCCAGCAACCCTTTCTCATATTTTATGAATGGGCCCTGAGTGTCAGGTTCTTTGGTGGGTTCTAAGCGGCTAATTCTCACACTGCCTATAGAAATCTCTGTAAAAAAATGACATGTTCTCACCTGACAAAACTAACAGCAGTTCATTTTTATGAAGCACATACGTACTGCTGTGTATCTAGCACATTCTGTTAGATGGATAAACATGCTATCAACTTGTAACCTGCAAAGTAAACACCCCATAAGCAAGGAGATTTAGTTGATCATTTTAGTTTGTACTGACTATTATACACTTTATTTTATACAATCACTGGGTAAATTTGCCCCTGGGCAATAACCATGGAAACCAATCAAATGTTTTTTTGTTCAATCTGCAGCTGGGTAAAAAAAAACTGCTATGGGTTACCGCCCATATGCAAATGTACCCAGTGTTTATAAATTAGCTCCATTAAACATGCACCACATTTTTAATTCAAACAATTACTTTTTTATATTCATAATTGTTTTTTTTTATCATGTTCTAGTTCTTTATTTATATAGCACAGGTAAATAACATTTTGATGCAGATTTACTAAAACTCTAATTTTTATCATTATTTAAAACAATTAAACTAATTTCCACAAATTTATCAAAATTCTAAACTGCAAAAGCACATTTTTTATTTCTTCCAAAAGTTCAAATATAATGTGATAATCCTCTCACAAAGTGAATTATATGATATCAGTAAGCTTAGTATGTCTGTAAAGTGGCAACTCCATAATACAAGTTATTGATACCAATAAGCATTAAAGGTGGTACTTATAACTGCAATATTCAAGATGGCAATTATGAAGTACAGGTATGTGATCCAGAAACCCGTTATCCAAAAAGCTCCAAATTACAGGAAGGACATCGTCCATAAACTCAATTTTAATAAAATAATTTATATTTTTATAAATGAATTTAATTTTCTCTGTAATAATAAAACAGTACCTTGTACAGATATAATTAATCCTTATTGGAGGTCCCCCGATCATTCTGCATAACAGGTCCCATACCTGTACATTATTTTCTCAGTTTAATATGCTTTAGCCGAGAAATAAATCCAAATAGGAAAGAATTTTTTATTATGGTTGCCACCTTTGTAAAAGAATCTTACCAGCCCGTGGGGGGGCAGACAACAAAAGGGAGCGGGCCGGGATGTAATAGGGGCAGATTAATGACATAAATGGAGATGGAAGAAGGGCTGGTTATGTAGAAGAACAAGGAAGGGAAATGGTAAGGCTGCAAATACCATGCCCTGGCCTTGGTAAGTGTTTTACCGGCAAAATATCAGAAGGTTGGCAACCCTAATTTCTATTTATATATTTTATATATATTAAATATGTTGACCTGTGGCAGCTCAAACTGAAACACAGCACTGAACCCCTAGATTCTCACACCAGAAATAATAAGTGAAGCATTGCCACCTGAATTGGTCCCAGGTTTGTAGTAGTATAAAATAAATACCATCATTTTCAGCATTAAAATGGCACAATCTAATAAATATGCCAGTTGGTCTTTTAAATGGATGATTTCTGCATTGATGATGCATAACGTTAAATCAGGAGTTTATTTTAGCTCTTAACACACAAGAATTTTTCAAAATACTTTTTCAAACAATGGTTTTCTAAAAGACACTAGGGCATATGAATCTGACTTGCATAACCAACGATTTAATAGCGTCTAACGCTCTCCTGTCCCTGCTGATATGAAAACACAACTCATGGCTTCTTGGCATTTATAGGAATAAGCCTCATGTTTCTTTTCTTTTGTTCTGCTTGAGCAATCCCACCTTTAAGGCCAAAGTAAACATTACCCTCTGTTTATTTCCTGTTCTTTATCTGTTTTTCTCTAAAGACTGTGAAAAGAGAATCCTAGAGTTCCACTACCCACTGAAACACAGTCCTTGCCACCAAAATACTACTTGCCCAAAGATGGCATAGCTGCAAATAAAGAACTGCTTGAAAGTGCAACTCAATTTTCTCCCATATAGTGGCTACATAGGGTTGCCACCCATCTGGGTTTGGCCTGGACAGTCCCTGTGATGTCACAGCTCAGCCCAGTGATGTCACTGCACCATGCCATGATGTCACTTCCTGACACCCCTGCCAAAAGCCACACAGGGGGGTGACAACTCTACTGAATAGTAACAAATAGTCCCTTTGACTGCTTACCCTTATAGCACCAGGTGACAGCTAAAGTCGTAACATACTATACTATATTCGTTCTTGATTTCTCTGTTGCCAAAGGCACTGATCTCATTTGGACTTGTAGAATAGTTCCTTATGTGCCAATGTTTGTGGGGGGGGGGGGGCATCCTTTTATCATTAGCATTCAATACTTAACATGGGAAGAGTGGCAACAAATTAAAATTTGTATACACAAAGGGGTTGAAATTGCCCAATGGCCAGATAACAGGGCTGCAGAACTTTGGCCAATGACCCGGTACCTATGCCAGTGAGAATTAAGAGTAGTCCACAACTAACCAAATATTTCCTGCTGAACAGCCAGACATATACAAAGGTACTGGAGTAGCAAGCTGGATGTATGTATGATGAATGTGTGGTTAATTAATGATTAATCAATTACTCAATAAGTACAAATATAAACTATTATTTGATAACACTCCATAAACCCTTTCCTGAGCATTCATTTTATTAGGAATGTGTGTTCACCAGCATGCATGTGTTTAATAGACTGAGTAGAAGGATGGATTGCAGGATTTAAAGAAACACATTTGATGGTTGGGCCATATAAAGGTATAGAATATATTATTCAGAATGGGACTTGAGGTTTTCCTGATGAGGGATCTTTTTGTAATTTGGATCTCCATACCACGAGCCTGCTAAAAATTATTAAGTAAACCCAATAGGACTGTTTTACCACCAATATGGATTCATGCAGCTTAGTTATCATGAAATATAAGCCACTGTTTTGTTATTACAGGAAAGAAGGAAATAATTTAAAAAAAAATTGATTTATTAGTTAAAATGGACTGTATGGGAGATGGCCATCTCATGATTTGGAGCTTTCTGGATAATGGGTTTGCACATAAGGGGTCCCATCCCTGCGCTATTAGCAGCACAAATGTTCTTAACAGACAAGCCAAGCCTTAGGGCAGGGGTACACGGGCAGATTAGTCCCACTGACTAATCTCCCCATGTACCCCTGCCCTTAAGGTGGCCATAGTCCTTTAAACCGATTCGGCACTTTACCTGCCTGTGTATGGGCAACACTGAAGGGCCTCCCCAACCGACATCTGTCCTGAAATTGGCCAGATCTTGGGCAGGTTTGATTTTTCCATTAGATCAGGGACCGCCAAACGATCAAATTAGGTGGACATATACACCCGCTTGGTGACCTCTACAAATGACGAATCTTACAGTGTATGGCCACCTTTACATTATGCACACAGCTCAGCTGACATCACATGAGGGATAAAAAAAGAGCCCAAGAGAAAACTGTGAAATACACAGACTTAAGCCGGCCATACACGCACTGATAATATCATATGAAACCTCGTTTTGTGCGGTATTCGGTGCGTGTATGGCTGCTCGAAGAGGTGACCAATATTGCAAAAGGCTGTGGATATCGGTCGACCTGTCGATCAGCCAGGTTAAAAGAGTTTGCCTTCAATGGCGCCTGAGCAAAATCTAGGTTCAAGGCTGAATCACCAGGTGGAGATAGAATTCCTATTGTCCTATGTCTACCTCATAGTGTATACAAATTTTAATGAGTTGCTACTATTCCCATGTTAAGTATTAAATAATGACCTAAATATGAAAGTATGGCCCCCACAACCTTTTCTAACCCAATGGTTATGAAAAGTGAGAGAACTGGAAATACTGAAGATACTGACACAGACCTTAGGTTTTAGGATTAGTATGAGGGACCTTTTTTGCAACATATATAGTTACATAGGGTTGAAAAAAGACCAGTGTCCATCAAGTTCAACCCATCCAAGTAAACCCAGCACACCTAACCCACACCTACCAATCTATACACTCACATACATAAACTATAAATACAACCACTAGTACTAACTGTAGATATTAGTATCACAATAGCCTTGGATATTTTGATTGTTCAAGAACTCATCTAGGCCCCTCTTAAAGGCATTAACAGAATCTGCCATTACCACATCTCTAGGAAGGGCATTCCACATATATTGTGATGGTCAAGAATTAGCCCCATAAGTAAATATCATTAATAGGTTCTTTAACATTCCAAATACCCATCCTTTCTTTT
This sequence comes from Xenopus tropicalis, assembly GCF_000004195.4. Taxonomy (NCBI): domain Eukaryota; kingdom Metazoa; phylum Chordata; class Amphibia; order Anura; family Pipidae; genus Xenopus; species Xenopus tropicalis. The sequence continues at coordinate 36,322,820 of NC_030683.2, forward strand.
CTTAAATATCTGCCAGTCTGATTTATGTCTAATACAAAGGTCTTGCCATCAGATGAGCTACCTGCCATGTTAATTAGAAACCAGCAGGCTCAGAAATGGAAAAGAGACACAGCTGGATTCTCTACCTCCTGTGGGTTTCAAAAGGAATACATGGAAGTTCCATACAGTACAATTCCCAGCGTTGGCTTTGTTTATTCAAAGGCAATTAATCAACCCTCAGTATGCATGAATGGTTGTAAATAAAACTGGACTGTGCATATGGTGTCAGTCAAGGCTTATTAAAATAATGGTGGGTACGTTAAAAAGGTAAAAAAGAGCAAGTTGGGGGCTGCGTGTCCTGAAGACATAATGCATTGTTCATAGCAAACACTAAAAACTGGATGCATAGCTGGTTACATGCGGGCATAGTGATACAGGCATAGTGAGATTGGTATAGTGATAATAGTGATACAGGTCAGTTAGTTTTAGGTCTATTATGGCCTCCAAATTGTTGTTGTAGAAGGTGCAGTAGTACATACAATGCATGGCTATAGATATTAGAATGTTCTTCCCGTTTAGGCTAAAGCTCCGAGGCCACCAGCATAACCCACTCAAAACAATCTTGCAAGTATTTTTTTGTTGAAATTATATTTGCTAAATCCCTCAAGTATACAAGGGACATTTCTGGGAAGACCGTCGAGATGTTCTCAAGTTTATAATTTCAACCATATGCTGGGCCAATAAAAAGTGTGGCATTTAGCCTGCCGAATTCCATCCGTGCATCCCACATTCATGGAAGGCAACAAATACATTTTGCCAGTTTGAAAAGTAATTGTTTAAAGAGCCTATTAAAAACAGTCATGGCATGTCTATAAAATCATGGGCAATGTAACACACATGCCTGAGAATATTAAACAATCATTTCCTGTAAGAACAGCTTGTTTTGAGGTTTTCATTTATGATGTCACCCATAATCCCATTATCCCCTGTCTCTATGTATCCACACATGCGTAAAATCACTAAGCACGAGGGAGGTTGGTCCTCTTCGAACAAGTAGGGGAATATACCGACTATTGGCAAACATTAAAAACCATAATAATTATTATTATTATTATTAAAGAAGGAAAGGTAAAAACGAAGTAAGCTTTATCAGAAAGGTCTGTGTAAATACAGCCATAAGCACTCACAGAAACTGCACTGCGTCCTCTATCAAAAGAAACACAGGGTTTCTTGTCCTTTTTTGTAATCATTTTATTTGGTATCAAACTTCCTCTCTCAGAAAAATCCTTCATTCCTGGGGGCCAGAGTCTGTGCAGTTCTCTCCTCTCTCCCTTCTCCTGCTCCCCCCTCCCATAAGAATTCACTCCCCTCCCATCAGAATGAGTGATCTATGCTACCAGTCCCTAGAGCTGCAGCAAGAAGCTACTTGAGACCAAGCTAAAATGGCAGCTGCTTTCTTAAACAAACAGATGGAGCTTCTAGGGCTCTTTACTCAGGTATGGTAAAGCTTTCTGCAGAATAAATATAGCGTTCTAGGTGGCACTTATGTGGCGAATCTATTGCCATAATTCCATTCTCCATGACATGCAATGTAATGCATGTAACATGTATTCAAATATTATTCCCACTAAAGATGTGAATTACACCTTTAATTCACTGGTGCATTACTATAGCTAAACCATAAGTACTACTACAATGTAAGCCCTGTAACAAAGGTATATATAGTATATACAGAGGATAAGAAATCAGTAAGCATGTTGGTTTTTCAAAGTACCCTGTAACTAAAATATTTCCATTTATTTAATTAATTTTTATTTCCTATCTTCCTACTAACTTTCTTACACCTGAGGTCCTGTATGCTTTTACTTTTTTTTTTACTTAGGGAATTCACTGATAAAACAATATCACTTTAAAGTAAAATACATTTATGTGTGTTTTTCCTGAAAATACTCCCAATCTACTTGTTTCTCTGTGAAAATTGGGCAACTTTGAAAAACAAAGCACCACATATGCTTTCCCACTGGTGATTATTTTATTACTGGTGGGAAAGCCTTTTGAGGAGATCAGACACCCACGGAAGCCCAGTTTTACAGAGGGTGACAATTCTCCTTGTGTGCCATAAACTTTAGTGCTCACCCACATTGGCCTTACGGCAGGAGCAGCACTACACCTATGTGGCTTGCCCTGACCGTTCCTTATTAATAAAGTGCTGCGTCCATAGGGAAGAAGCAGGACTTCGCACTTCATTTTTCTCCACTTTGCACCCTGCCCTGCACTTTGTAAATGCAGCAGCACTAAAGAGGTGGTTTAACTTTTTAAGGAGAAGGAAAAGTAAAATTCACTGGGGGGTACCAAAAGTTAGGCTGTGAAATCCTGGGGTGGGGAAGAGACGGGGTTTTGTTGTCATGAGGGCGGGGCTATGATGTGGCAATTGCGATTGGCTGATCGACAAGTCAATGTTAGTGAGTCCTGCCCGTTTTTTTCTAATTTGGGAAACTGGGCAGGAGGTTTTGACCTGGACAGCCCTTCTGAAAACCAGGCTGTCCGGGTAAAAGCTGGACAGGTGGCAAACCTAATCCAGTCTCTCTAACGACCAGATAGCGCCTAAAACTTCAAATTGGAGAGCTGCCGAACAAAAATTAAAAAACTATAAATAACAAAAAATGAAGACCAATTGCAAATTGTCTCAGACTCTTACTCTCTGCATCATGCTAAAACTTACTCAAAAGCTAAGTACTTGTACAGGTATCGGACCCCTTATCCGGAAACCCCTTATCCAGAAAGCTCCGAATTACGGAATGCCTGTCTCCCATAGACTCCATTTTAATCAAATAATTCAGAATTTTAAAACTGATTTCCTTTTTCTATGTAGAAATAAAACAGAACCTTGTAATTGATTCCAAATAAGATATAATTAATCCTTATTGGATGCAAAACAATCCTATTGGGTTTAATTAATGTTTTATTGATTTTTTAGTAGATTTAAGGTATTAAGATCCAAATTACGGAAAGACCCCTTATCCGGAATACCCTTGGTCCCGAGCATTCTGGATAATGGGTCCTATACCTGTACTTACCAACCTGTGTTAATAGCATTTAGAATGTTTAAATCACACTGACTTTAATAGCATGCTGTGTTAAAAAGAACATTATGGTTTGGATGGGATCATGTTGATATGACCTGCTTGCGGCTTAGGAGATCCAGGGGTTCTCTTGACTGATACCAGAGTATCTAAAACGATTAACTTTTAGCATTGACTTAGTAATGTATAAGGAATATATTTATTTAAGGCAGCTTATATACTTATAAAGGGTCAGAACATGGACATTTCCCTAAGGATTAATGTGTATGATCTTCCATATCGACTGCAAATATGTAATTTGGTTATTCTGCTCTAGGAATTTGCCATTAAACCCTTACCTACAAGAATTCTCCTACTTCAATACTCAGTAAGTACCGCGGCACGGCTGGGTTTGCTGCTGCCTAGGGTTGCCTTTTCTGTTTGCAAAAGGGGGGTGGGTTTGATGATGTTGGGGTGGACCACTGATACTGGGGGTGGAACCTAGATGTCAGTGGGCTGGGGTTAATCGCATGGGTGGGGCTATGACCATACAACCAAGTGATTGGATCAAACTTATTCTGGTTTTAAAGCCCAAAAACAGACAGGAGAATTTGAAACAGACATCCTGCTTTTTTAACCCTACTGCTGCCTTAACACCTTCCTTGCATAGGGTCACAGGGTGCAGATGTTTTCTAGACAATAAAACAGCTGAATTTTTGATTCTTGCAAATTTGTATTTACCTGCTAGCTTTTTATGCAATGTATGGGAAAAGAACAGTTCCCAGACCTGATTCTACCCTACAGTGCCACTACCCAGTGCTGAGCTGGAGCTGTTGAATGCAGATGGAATTGCCTCTATAAGTGCTGGAACTGAGGAGGGGGAACTAACATGGCCTTGCCCCCAGCCCCCAGCCCCCACCCCAGAATTTTCACCTCCGTCTTTGGCAGTAAGTGCAGATGGGGAGTCAAGGGTGTGGGAAGAGCTTTGGGCAGTGGTGAATGCTACCCCTGCCCCCACCACCAAAAATTATCCTCCCCGACGCCTGATTGCCTCTCACCCACATAGGCAGTTATCATCGTAGTGCAAAAAAGTGTCATTGCTCTTTTGTTACTTTATATAACTTATCTTTCTATTCAGGCCCCCTCCTATTCATCTAACAGTTTCTCAAACAACTGCCTGGTTGCTAGGAAAAAAAATGTAGACCAAACTAAATCATACTCAAAGTTAATTTAATGGTGAACACTTCCCCTTTAAATTTAGGGTAAAGTCCCCCCTTAAGGCATCTTACCTTGTCAAACGGCTGCTCAGCACCAGCACTGTGTAACTAAAGACTGACCCGTCTAATAGAGGTTTAGCCCTACAGTGAATAATTAAACAGATTAAACAAGCATATTTGTATTTTTCCCAGTAACAAGGTTTCTTCATAGACTTAGGTTTTGCTGGACATTTACAGCAAAATCAAGGGAATATAAGTTCCTTTAAAGCTACTGCACAAAATCTCAAGTGGTTCCCTTGGGTGTGCCTAGGGTCTGGAATTTTAAACATGAAGCATATTAGAAAAAATAAGCCTCATGAAGGAAGTCAATAGGTGCCTTTGTGAGCGGGTTGTGTATTCCCCATGCTAAAGATACAACATCTAGATTTGCTTTTTTTTTTTTAAGCTTTCTTCAGAGTGTGCCCCTTGCATTACATACAGTTGCATATTTAAGAAAGAGTTACAGCTTGTTAACTAATATGATTTTTATTAGCCAATTTCTTCTTAAAGGACCACTAACCTTCATTTGGTTTGCACTTCAAGCAAATTTCTGAAACCTGGACAGGAAATTTTGAACCAGACTGAATACCTGACTGTCCGGTTCAAAACTGGCCAGGTGGCAATCCTACACCAGAGGGGTCGTGTGGTGCTTTGGGGCAAAAAGCAGCCCTGCATTTAATGTTTGTCATAGGTAGGCAATAAGTACAGGGCTCTCCTGTGCCTGCGTCCAAGGGAGCACCCACATGTTACACACAACACTGTGGTCTCAGGAAGCTCTTTGCATGCCGCCTGCTGCTTCGGATCTTGCGAGACATTGCTACGTCGCAGACTCGGAAATGGATGGGGCTTTATGTGAAAAAGGACAGAGTTTGGGTGTGTTTGAGGCAGAACAAGGGCAAATCTGTCCCTCATTTGATAATGCAAATCTTAAAATTGTATTTGAACGCAAACCCATCAGACAAGGTGCAAAGTTTAAGAAGCACGGGGCTTTGCCCCTCTTTTTGCACTTTCCCCCCTTCCCTGACTCCTCCTTATATATATATATATTTACACATGCACCCTAAAAAAAGTGTAACAAGATGGGTTCATAATTGTAATTTTGGGTGTTACTTGTTCTTTTAGCTGATATGAATAATTAAATGGATTTGGCATGAGAGAAATCTAGGCCCATGGGCAGACAACCAGAGAAAGAAAGACAGATTATAAGAAAATACATAATAAATAAGGGGCCCATAGGATGAAAATCTATATATATATAATATATAAAACAAAATTAAAGTAAGACCAATTAAATATTTTCTTAGAAGACTGAAGTAATAACAAACAATATTTAAGAAGTGTAAGGAACACTGTGTTTATATAGATATATACTAGTAAATGCAGGACATGTTTTCAATATATTTGTTATAGTTTGCACTGCACTCTATTTATATCAAAACAATTTAGGGTGAGATCAGCTAAAACGGCATTTATGTCTGAGCCTCTGTTAGGCCTATAGTGTAGCCTCACTAAACAAACAAGAGTTATGGAATTGTTGGTAGGAACATGCAAATGTCTTTTCCTCTATATTATATCCTGGAGGATAATAATTAAATGGATGGATTTTATCAGGCAGCACTGCTTTACACTTGTGTTTTCTCATATTAGATCTTCAAGTCATCCTCAAAGGGGCTGTCTATTCATGTACAGACTTGAGAATCCTTACAATTAACTTACCCTTCAGTAACCCAACAGGTTCTCCATGCCTTGGGGCTTAATCAGCCCTTTGCTGTGTACATGTGCAAATTGAGGCATTTCAGGACACCAATCCCCACTCATGTCCTTATAACGAATCCAGAATAATTACCAACTGTTTCTTTCTGACAAGTTTACTAACTTGGAAACACTTTAGCAACCTATCGATATGAATTATTTCAATTCACACAATTAAATGGAGCAATTTGTATATTCTATATGCTTTTTGTTGCAAGTCCAGAGTATAGAGATTTTAGAAAAATGCCTCAATTTCGGAGCTGGGGGAAGTACATAGTTACACTTCAGAGGGGATTAAGGCAGTTGCGGGAGGCATGGCAACCTTTAGTTGCTGCAGCAAAGTTAAGAGTTGAAGCTACACAACATCTGGAAGCATTCTGGTAGTCCATACATTAGCTTAAGCCTTGTTACTCTTAACTTTCCTAAAATGTGCTAGCTACTATATTAAAATAAACAATGCTACTTCCAACATACACATTACCAACTGCAAACATAAAGGGATCAGTGCACCCTATATTGTAAAATATCAGCACTCAGGGCCCCCAAGAGCATACAAAGGGGGCTGAATGGTTTTATTCAGATCATGGAAGTGCAGGAGATACATTAACTTTTGCAGTACATAGATTTCAATAAGTCATGTGATGCAAGTGATATCCCTGACCCCTGATTATAACTGATGACATCACTCAGCACCCTTTATAAGTGACATCACTAAGCACTGATTATAACGGATGACATCATTAAGCACATTTTACACGTGACATCACTAAGCAATGATTATAACGGAAATAACTTGGCATTAGAGTGCATGGCTCTTGTGCACTCTTGAGTCTAAAGATGTACAGACTCCATACATTCCCTCTGTAAAATAAAAAACTCAAGTTGTTATGATGCCCAGAAAAGTAAAATGCATTGGACTTTCATTTGCATGGCACAAGAGCCAGCGTTCCCAAGCATACGCTTGCAGTAACACATACATATACATTAGCAGCCTGCCCTGTTCCCTAGGGAGCCCACACTACATATCCCAAGAACACAGATTACAGAAATTCCTCTCATAACTTTTGGAGATTACAGGCAGATCTGCTTACCATAGGTTGTGCTTGGCAAACAGCTGCCCAAGTGCCACAGCTCCACTTTATTATCTCATCCGGCTCAGGTAGACAGAAAGTTGCCAAATCCCCAGCATGACTGCTTGTCGCTCCCCATCAGATGCTTTGTCACATTTATCTCAACTCAGGTGTCAGCAGCTTCCAGTCTTCCGGCTGATCCCGCCCACAAGCCGGCTCGGCCAATAAGAAGCGATAGGAAACCGACCAATCAGATTGACGTTGCTCCCCCGAGTGTTCTCTTGGAGCTGGAGCTTTCCTTCCTCTCTCTGCCTGCAGACCTGTTGCGTTATAGTTTCCCACTTCGGACAGACTGCAACTTGATATGTTGTAAGCAGTTGTCTGTCTGACGGGCTGCTGTGCTCAATTGGATCTTTAAATAAACATCGATCCTGTGCAGAATTTATGGTGTTTTAAAATGCCCCATAGACAAAATACATAGAGATATTGCTGCAAGCTTCATTTACTTCACTGTTATCCGTAATGTGTTTGTCTGGGGTCATAAATGCCTCTTTTATAGGGTTTAAGTCCCCAGCAAAAAATTATCATCTGAGGCACAAGTGTTCAACGGGACTAGAGTTATAAAAAAGTCAGGCGCAAATAAAGAAGCCTGTCAGGGGATGATGGGAAAAAAACAACATGCTAGCATAAACACTAAATATATATATATATATAGAAAATATATATAAAAAAAAAAAAATATATATATATATATACGATATATACACACAAACTATGTATGGTAAAATATAGTATACGCTTTCTAAGGCAGCTGGCCTAGGGCAATTAATAGAATATGTTTTATTGCATAACTAATAACGTCTGGGAGATGTAGTGTTACTAACAGCAAGAAAGCTACCGAAATAGGGTTAATGGAAGTAGACAGCGCAGCGGAAATCCTACTGCAACAGTTGGGGTTATGTAATAACACAGAAAAAGTTTGCTCTTGCATAACCAATATCATCCAGTGAGCTGTCTGTTTTTTATTCATTTTAATTGTTTTTATTAATTTTATTAACTGCAATTAATCATTAAAAGCTAACTGTTGTTGGTTAAATTAATATCTGGTGCTGTCATTTTTTCTCGCCAGCCCCCTCTCTAACCTAAGAGAAGATTGGCAATACTTTTGCCTAGGTAGGATGAGCAGCCCTCTTTGCCATAAGTCACATATAGTCATGACTATGTTATAAACACTAGTGATACTCATGTTGGGTAGTTTCCCATTCACAGCCCCCAACCTGACTCTTCTCTGCTTGGATCTTATGGACTTTAGGACTTGCTCTCAACATGCCATCTCTAAAGCTGGCCACACACGCACCAATGATATCATATGAAATTTCGTTGCATGTATGGTGGCTCGACAAGGCCAGTGTCGGACTGGCCCACCAGGATACCAGGAAAACTCCCGGTGGGCCCAGGTGTCAGTGGGCCCTCTTACTTCTAACTATTTACCCAATTTCATGGTCATTCCCTATTTCTGTATGGGAACAAGGAAGCATGATAGATGGAAGAATAGAGAACAGTATGTAGAGAATAGAGACTAGGATAATAAAGAGTTTGAGGGAGGAAAGAAGGAAAATAAAGTTTTGAGAGTGGGCCCATGGCCCGGGTTTTCTGGTGGGCCCCTGCCATCTCAGTCCGACACTGGACAAGGCAAACAATATCGCAAAAGGCTGCGAATGGTGAATGCGGCCAGGGTAAAATATTTTGAGCGCCCAAGCAAAATCTACGTTCGCGGCTGAATCGGAAGAAGGAGGTAGAATTCATATTGTTTCTACCTCCATATCTGACAATTCAGCCCTAAATGTCAGTGGAGGGTAGGAACAAACTTTCGTGCGACCAATGGTCACAGGAAAGATCGAAAATCGCTATGTGTATGGCCACCTTAAAGATGTCCAAGAGGGCAGGGCTACAAGTGCAACCGTTGCAAGTCATTAGGTACCAACATGAACCCAATATTATTGAGATTGAGAAGCTGCCCGTACTGGCTGACATTTATCTATAAATTATTAATTTACACACTCCTATGATGTGTGTAGGTCTTGTTGTCTGAATAAGAGCAGGGTCTACCTGGATGGATGGTATTTAGCCCCAGTGTGCTGTGACAGGAAATCACAAATAACCATCCTTGGTGCATAAAAGGCAGCGCTATTAGATCCGCTTCAGTGAGAAAGGTGGGGTCATGTCCAGAGCCTGGGGCAATGCAGCACCATAAGAGCCCAAGAAATGGTAGGGGATCCCTTGAGAGATGTTAGGGGCAGTGGCACACGGGGGGATTAGTCGCCTGAGATACACGTTCTCTATTGCAGGCGACTAATCTCCCGGACATGCCATCCCACCAGCAAGAATGTAAATCTATACCTTAAGGCAGGGCAGGGTTGGATTCTAAGCAGTGGTGCTGTAGTGACACAAGCCAATGAGGGCCAGTATGATGAACAATACATCTTAATAATTATTTTTCACTTCCCATAAATCCAAATACATTCTCTTTCTATACATCAAAAATGCATAAATCATAATGTCCCTTGAAAGAAAAAAAATTAAATTTTTTTTTACTTTAGTTCTTTGCATGGAGGAGATTGTTAACATTTATATGTAAAGTAATATATTTAAATAAAAAGAAATGCTCACATTGAAGATCATATTACATGCATGCTTATAACACACTACATATCCATTACATGACACCTAGAGGTACCCACAGTCCAAAGTCAGTCGGCTGTATGAGTCAGCGCTAACTGATAGCAATCTCCCTGCAGCAGAACAACTGACTTAACCCTGTAGGTGCTGACTGCTAGCCGTAATCCCCTTATCTTATCTTACCTGTTGGCTTAAGGCAATAGCAAATGAGGAGATTCCCAGCTATTATTATTAAATTCAAAGGATGGGCAATCCCTAGTGTTTTGCAAAATGCTGGGACTTGCCCTTCCATTGATTTCAATGGTAATCATTTGAACCCTGCTGGTGCACTTGCAGATCAGGCAATTATCCCTTGAAACCCTGATGTTTCAGGCTTAAACACTGGGGGGGGGCACCCCACCCCACTGCCCACTGCCTTTACCTCTTTTTTTTATTTTGCAGCAGATTTCTGCATCACCATTTTCTTCCCAATCTCAGATATCACGCAGACCCATTCAATTACATGTTGTACCTGTACTGTATTTGCACCACCCAACAACATACCTGTGATTAGGGGAAGCTGCCATTAAGTACACTGGAGCAGCATTTTTTCTAAAGAAGACACACACCGTACTGGGCAAAAATGTAATTAAGTCAATGGAATGTGCCTTACATATTGCTTCTCCTAGTGTTTGAGCCTTTTCTTGTCCTTTAATGAGCGGCAGAACTGACAACCAGTGTCAGCCCGTAAAGAGACAGCTTTACTGACAAATGGTTATGTTGTTGTGCTGAAGGAAAGTTGTATTGAGTCTGAACTGAGTTATTGTGTTTGCTTGGCTTTCAAACTATTCAGTTGCCCACCCCTGGCACTTACACAATGCTCTGAATCCCCTAAGCAGGAAGCACACCCATACTGTGAAATTCCTCCTAAGTCATGCCTCACATAAATAAAGACAGATTCTTAAATGAGATGCTATTCTCATAACCTTGTTTTGAAGCTGGCTATACACATTTACAGTTCTGCCTGACCCAGGGGGAATACCATAGGAGTCTTTGCAGATGTAAATACCGTATTCAGGTCGCCAAGCGAGCGGATCTTCTCTCGATATCCCCACCTATGGGTGAATTTAGGCTAATTAAGTCGTTTGGCCCTGGGGCCAAATTATCAAATTAGAACGCTGGTAATAGGCGCAGTTGGTTCAGGGACTGCATCAACGAGCGGATGCCGTCCCTGATCCGACTAAATTTTTTAACCTGCCCGATCGATATCTGGCCGATTTCAGGCCAGATGTCAGTTGGGCAGGCCCGTCTTTTGTGCCCATACACGGGCCGATAAGCTGCCAAATCGGTCTAAGGGACTAATATCGGCAGCTACAATCAGCCCGTGTATGGCCACCTTTACTGTGGTCCTTACCATAGTCAGTCAAACAATATCTAGCTAAGGTGTCTATTAGGAAGTCCATGATTTTGGCCCTGTATACTGGCCAATATGCTGCCAACTTGGTCAGAAACAAAGGGGTCAATATCACTTTGTGTATGAGCAAGTTTAAGATAGATACATGTGTGTTTAACTGAATGCGGTATTCACCACTTAGTTGTATACTGTTCTGTCATTTTTGTTCATCTCTAAACCTGTGAGAAGGGTTTGGTGTTTCTTGCTGGGGATGATACACAAGAACAATTGTGGGAATGTATTGGTGGATCCTGTTGAGTGCTTATAAAGAAGAGTAGCTGTGTAACTGGAGGGATTAGTTCTGGCAGAGGAGAGGTAGGTATGCCTAGATGTCTATGTTCAGTTCTTGAAAATGCCATTCTTTTTTTTTTAAAAAAAGACCAACTAAACACAAGCTAATTTCAAACATCTAAGGCCGATGACAAGATTAGTCGACCTGCAAAAACACCTTCTCTAGTGGTGGTGACTAATATCCTCGAATGCTTTCCCTACCGGCGAGACTGTAAATCGCTGGTAGGAAAACATATGTATTGTTTTGAATTTCAGAGGTTGCCCGAAGTTTCCTCTCAAGGCAACTTTGGTAGACTTCAGGAAAGCAGAAGCTACGCATATGTTTTCCTACCAGCGATTTACATTCTGAAGAGATTAGTCGCCACAGCTAGAGGAGGTTTTTTGTAGGTCGTCTAATCTTCTCATCTGTCATCAGTTATAAGACTAACGTCCCACTGAGCGAGTAAGTCGTCTGTGATAAATCTCTGCTGCTGCGGGTGACTAGCTGCTACGAAATGCCTTTTCACTGGCAACAATAGGAGTCAGTGGAAAGGCCTATGTATCGCTTCTGCTTTCCAAAGTTGCGTGAAGTTGCCTGCAGGAGGAAACTTCATGTGGCTTCAGAAAGCCAAAGCGATCCATAGACCTTTCCCACAGTTGCAGAGATCTATCACATGCCTAAAGCCGTTTCCAGTGTCTGGACTTCCTATACTTGAAAGTCGTTTTAAGGTACAATGGCATTATCCTAGCCATGGCCCTTTGGTATGTTATATACAGTAGGTGTAGTACATGATGCCCCATTGTGGCAAAGCCTTTTACAGTATTAAGTGCAGTGGGAATTTGCCTGTCAGTCTGTGGATTCTGGCAAATGCCAGAGAATGTACTGTAAGATGCCTTAGACAGTCACTATTTAGTGAGCTGGTGGAGGGCTGTTTGGGCCTCTGTTTACCAATCCAGGCCTGGGCATGATACAACCAAATCAACGAGGACATCAATAGGTATTTTGGTTAAAAAGAAAAAACAACATGGGATCCCTGCATTCAATGGCCTGCATATCTTGGGGCCCCAACCAATTTTACTGCATTTGGACACAGAACGCAACAAAACTTTTGAGGGACTGTTTTCCTATTCATAGTTAAAAGTCAATGACTTTTTGTATTAAAAACTTCAGGCTTTCCCCGCAGCCTACAATTCTTTTTGACTAATCAGATTTCAGCATTCCACAAGGTAAGACCAAATGCAAGACTCTTAATGGGACTGCACTAGGCAAATCCATAATGAAGAAGGACCTTGGAGTCCTTGTAGATAATAAACTTGGCTGTAGCAAGCAATGCCAGGCAGCAGCTGCAAGGGCAAACAAGGTTTTGCGCTGTATTAAAAGGGGCATAGATTTGTGGGAGGAGGGGGTTCTAACTAACACCATTCCAATTAGATGAAAGGAGGTTCCATCTAAATATTCAGAAAGGGTTTTTACAGTGAGAGCTGCAAAGTTGTGGAATTCTCTCACTGAATCAGTCATACAGGCTGATACATTAGAGCCTCAAGAAGGGGTTGGAGTGCTTTTTAGGAAATACAGGGTTATGGGCGATAGCATTAAAAGTAAAAGTCTGTTTGCCATCTTGGACACAGGAAGGAATTTTTTCCCCCTCTGGGCAAATTTGAGAGGCTTCAGATGGGGTTTTTTTGCCTACCTCTGGATCAACTAGCAGTTAGGCAGGTTATATATAGACATTAAGGTTACTTGTTGGAAGTGTTTATTTTTCAACCCAGCTACTATATAAAATGTAAAACTGGCATTCCATAGTACAGTATAAGACGTTGGAGACAAACATGATTGCCCATAGCAACCAGTCAGATCTTTGCTTTTTTTTCCTAATTGGGTCCTATGCTTCTATTTGCCATCCATTTACTCCAAAATTAAATGCCTGCCATCTGACCAATGAAATTAAGGCATTACATAGCATCATAGTACTACCCACCAGCACACTATTGCAGAGAAGAAACCATACATGTAGAGGTTTTCAGTGGTGCTGAGCTTGGTTCTGTGGGCTACTTTCCTGCAAATCACATTGCTTTACCTGCCTGTGGCGGTACAGGCCCACTTAAGGGATGAAAGCCCCAAAATAAAAATGTACCTATATAAAAAAAACTTTTCCAATTAAAATAATATTAATAATATCTGTCTCTTTTTACCCTTTGATAAATATGCTACTTAGTTCAATTTGTCTAAAATAATTGAATTTAATTGTTTGGCTCTTTGCTTCCCATGCGTGAGAAACTGCTTCAATAACAAGAGCCTTCTGGATTATTCTGTGGAAAGATTTTGTTTAATTTGGAACAAACTAGACTTGCATCCTGTTCCATTTGATAGGAGATAATAGTGGAACATATTGACATATTTCTTTCTTACCCATGACACAAAACAGTAACTGTTACACCTTGATCTTCCATATATGCACCCTTGTTACCAACTGAGGATGCTGCTTTTGTTGTTGGAGTTGTTGTGCAGTTGCCTGGAGCAACCAATCAGATCTTGACTTTAAATTTGTAGCTTGTACTAACTTAACCAAAACTGACAACCGATTAGCAGCTACTGCAAACTTCCCTGTGCAGTTTAGACCCTCTATTCAAATCCTCAGGAGAGTTATCATGTAGTGTCAAACCTGGCACCCACATGTGTTGATGACACCATGAGCCTTCATAGAGTGACTTACCAAATTCTTCACTTTTAGCCTCCTGTATTGAATCCAAAACATTGATGTACAGTATTTAATGTGTATGGATGTGACACTTTTGTGTGACCCAGGAGCACTTGTGGGTCAGGTACATGGCCTCTTTCCATTTCTCAGTTTTGACTGCATTTTACCTCTACAGACATTGATCATAATATACTTTAATGAAAAACAATGATGTTTAAAATACACCTCTCTCAACCTGTCACTACTTCCTATTGAGGTATATGGGATACACACTGCCTAAGGCATATGTGGTGAAAACAGGCGGAGAACCATTCATAAACAAAAAAAGCAAGAATTTCCGAGCAGTTTTCTGCCTGTCCGCACAAAGTCTGCCTGAGGCAGTGCATTTCCCATAAACATCTATGGGAAGCAATGAGAAGCAGATAGGGTATTGGACCTCTACTATTTTTTGCCTATATACAGCAGGAGTCAAAACACAGCTGTAGTCATCCACTAGATAGTAGGGTTATTACATAAGCAATTCAATTTAGCAACTAACCACTGCTTCTTTGTGGTTTTTTTATGGTTCATCTAGATGCCTTGGCAGGTCATATTAAAAACCATCTTAAAGGGATGAATTGCTGGGGTTCTAATTTAGATTTTATCCAGGACACAGGAGATTGCATGTTTCCTCCATGAGGGTGTGGGTTTTTTTCTCAGACCCTATAAACATACTGTACAGGATGACCATAGTGAATTTAAATGGGACCTAAGATTGTTAGCTCCAATCCAGTATGAACTGATATGGGTGAGTAGTCTTTTTAACGCACTGATATATTTTATTATAATAATGACCTGCACCTTTACAAATAATTTGCCCCTAACCAGTGGCTCGGGAGCAACATGTTTCTCACCAAATCCTTGGATATTGCTCCCAGTGGCCTGATGGAAGGTGCTTATTTTTTTATTTTCTGGCTGCATAAAAAGCAGGTTTAAGGCCAAACAGAGCCTCATGTAGGCTGATAGTCCACATAGTGGCTACAAAATAACCAATCACAGCCCTTATTTGGTACCCCTAAGTACATTTTTCCATGCTTGTGTTGCTTCCTAACTCTTTTTACATTTAAATGTGGCTCAAGGGTAAAAAAGGTTATGGACCCCCCATTAGAAATAATTTAGAATGCATCCCAAAATCTCTGTGCTTTACTGGAAAAAGTGTAGGCAAGTTCTATATTTGCTGCACGTATGTCATAACTGCAAATTCATTCAACAATTCTGGACAAATTAATTCTCAAATGTATAAAACATGCTACATCTTCAAGCTCCAGTTTTATCAGTAATACAAGGTAACTATGCTAAAATTGTAATAGTTTATATATTTATAGCAGCCAAGTTTACACTAGCTAGGAAGTGAATTATGAATGGAACCACCAGCTCTTGCTGAGGTTATTAATGGACTTAATAGCCAAGGCCTATACAAGCACATTTACTGCTAGTTAATCACAAATAAAATGAATAGCTTTTTAAAAAGGTTCTGAATGCAAGTTGAGTGTGGCCTATCCTCAATGGCAGCTTCATGTAAATAAGAAAGCATTGAGTGTTGAGTTGAAATACAGTGCCAGGGAGAGTTGCTGTATTGTTTTCTTTGCTATTGTTTTGATTCAGTTGAACCAATCTAGAGTACAGTAACTGGCAGAATTTGACATTGCTCATATGGATCATATAAAGACAGAAAGAGCATGAGAAATCAGCCAAATACACAATCTACTGTGTCTTTTGAAGTGGATCTTTGTTGGATTTCAACACCATTGCTAATTTGATCCAACAGGCTCTTGGATCAGAGAACATATTATTTGTTCAAGTCTGTATCCTCTGGGGGATTTCATAACATTAAAAACATATGAACTAAGATGACTCCTTAACCAGCTTTTCATAAACAAACTGCAAAAATTTGGAATGAACTGTGCTTAATTTAATAGTAGATCTGCCTAACAGGAAAAGTAGAGGGACAGCAGAACTAGTTTAATGTTCCTTACTAGAGAAATGGCATTTTGATCATGCTTCTTTGGATTAGCTGTATATATACAACTTTATGAAAAACAAAGAATACCTTGCTTGGATAAGGGCCTACTCCCTGTATACTAGCATTCTGAAGTGTAAGGGATCACTACCAAAGTGTGGATGAAGAAGTGAAGATGTACACTTGATTTTAATTTGCAAATTTAATTGATTACTTGTTGTGATTATGATGTACATTTGGAGAGGTTTGAGCAAAACACTGTAGCATTAGTTCCAAAGAGCTTTCAAAATAAAATCTATAAGTTTCTGAAAAGACATATCCACTGTCTTTACACTGATTGGAAGAACAATGGAGAATTAAATGTGGGGAAAAGTGGTTGAGAGAGATGAAGGATAAGTGTTGACAACTGAAGATAAAATTGGCACAGAGGTGGAAGACAGACTGGCAGAGGAAGATAGACAGTGAACTTGGGTGGGATGAATGTGGGCTGAAAGGAGAAGCTTAGTTGAAAAATTAACATCTTCAAAATGGTCTTTCGGGCGTTTTTCATAATGCAGGAGCCTGGCACAAATTGACCCTCCCTACACAAAACAGAAGACTGGCACTCACAGATTGATATCTATACTCTTTAGATGCACAACTCCACTACATCCGCAGGTAGTTTGACTTTAGATATCAGTATAACATCAGTATAATTCTGATACTACACTCATGAAGAACTTAGACACTTCCCGAACTTACACTGCAAACTGATATACTTCAAAGGCTTGCACCAGATATATATTACAGCCATCTGCCAGAGGCCCATGGGGCACAACATTGAAACTATCATAGATGTGGCTCCATAGATACAAACTTCCTCCAAGTAGCCTGGCAGTGATAACCTGCAGAACAGTTTTGGTCAGCAAGGCCGGAACTAGGGGTGGGCAGAAGAAGCATCTGCCTAGTGCGCAATGGTGGGGGGCACCAGGCAGGTACCTCTTCTTTCACCTACCCCTAATTCCTGGCCTTTCCCCCCACCACATAACCTGACTCTAGCAGCCCTGCCACCCATGTGCGTGCATTTGTGTGCTTGTTTGCGCATGTGCGCGTGCACACACGGGGGGCCCCGCACTACTGGTTGGTAGTGACCAATCTGATATTGGACAATCTCGCACCCCAGGTTTGCATTCTTACAGTAATTACTAATTTGAGTTAAATGTCTTGGGCTTGAGCTGAACATACTTGTTACATTTATTTTAATCATGAAACATCAATGTATGTCCAATGGGCCAATGGGAAATATAAAGCTACTCCATGTTTAGTTCTTGTGAGATTACCACTGTATAACTGTTTTATAAGCAGGAGGTCATTATGCAGGAGAATTATCTGTCCACTCAGAATCTAATTATCTATCACATAAGGACTAAAAATTGAATCACATAATGGAGAGGCTTTTTCTTTTTTTCTTGGTTAGGCCAAGAAATTACAAAAAAAAAATTATATTTCTTCACTAAAGCAATAGGCAAAATGTTCAGCACCAGGTCTATAAATGAATCATGATAATAATGTAATCAGAGCTAGCCATTCATTTTCTTATGGGTAGTATTGTTTTGATTTACAATGCAGCAAAACGAGCCTCTGTAATACAGTGCCACCTCCTTGTGATGCAAAATGAAGACAAAAAGGAACACCAAGAGCCCCAATAGTGTAATATGTTTTTACAAGAAGTAATGGTAGAATAAACAAATTAATACTCACAAGCCAGGGTTACCAATAGGCAACCACTGTATAGGCAGGTGGGGAGATAATCCTGACCCCACTCAGGAATAAGAAGTCACTCTCTGTAGAAGGAAGAAAAATGGGGATAACATCCCTCCACTCGGGGTGGACTCGGTATAGTGATAAGACAAAACAGAGGCGCCTCTGTTTTGTCTTATCACTTGTGATGCAAAATATTTAACTTTTAGTGGGAAATCTATCAAAATTCAAGTTTGTGGTTTGTTGCAAGAAAAAACAGGGAGAAAAAATGCAAAAATACTTGAGAATATTCTCAAGAACCATGAATTGTTGGTATTTATTAAAGAAAAAAAATCTTGAAAAGTTATCAAACTTAATATAATTCCCCATCTGTGGTTTTTCTTTCATGAACTCAAATTTTAATAAATCTGCCTCTTAGGGGCACATTTACCAAAGCACGAACGCTCGGAGCTTTCATTCGAACGCTCCGAGCGTATTTTCGCTAATTTTTTCCAGATTCTGTACGATTTTTTCGTACACCGCACGACTTTTCGTACGGCACACGACTTTTTGTGCCCGCACGAACGCTTGCACGAAAAAATTGGAAAGGTTTTGCCGCTGTTTACAAATGTACGGTACAAAAATTTCATGACTTTCGGATTGCCAATACGATATTATCGTGACTAATACGATTTTTCGTAAGCATTTTCTTGACATTTGCGATCTTCAGAAATTTTAGTTTCCAATCCGAATTTTTCCCATTCGGGATTCGAACTCGTGATTTGATAAATGTAGTGTTTTGAGCACTTAATATTTTGCAATCTAAATTAATCAGGGACACACTGTTCAGTATTTTGTTTGCTCTTTAAAAAATTATCATGTGAAACCTTAGGCTCAACTATAAATGGTTAAATACAATTTACTGTTCGCCATCAGGGTCTGTAATACTCTGCTAAATGTGAGTACCCTGTAATATTTTTCTTTCTCAAGCTCACTTTAATCACTAAGCATGTGGAAATGTCATTACATGTGCTGATGCTGTGCATCATTAACAACTGACACCATGGCTGATATCTTTGGCTGAAAAGCACAAAGTCTGCAGGTGCCGACTAGACAACTGCTCCCATCTACTTTTACTTTAATGCAGGATTATTTTTATACAAGGTATTTTGCAAGAATCCCTATGATTGATGATGTTTGATTTTAAATGGACAACCAGTATCCTTCATCAGCTGCATCAGCTGATAATAATAGGTCATAAGAACGCTAGCAAACTTTGCAACTTATAGTTACATAGGGTTGAAAAAAGACCAGAGTCCATCAAGTTCAACCCTTTCAAGCGAACCCAGCACACACAAACCCATACTGACCTATCTATACACTCACATACATAAACCATATATACCAACATCAATACTAACTGTAGATATTAGTATCACAATAGCCTTGGATCCTTTGCTTGTTCAAGAACTCATCCAGGCCCCTCTTATAGGCACTAACAGAATCTGCCATTACAACATCACTAGGAAGGGCATTCCCCAACCTCACTGCCCTCACCGTGAGGAACCCCCTACGCTGCTTCAAATGGAAACTCCGTTCCTCTAATCTAAAGGGGTGACCTCTGGTGCGCTGATCATTTTTATAGGAAAAAAGCACATCCCCTATCTGCCTATAATTCCCTTTAAAGGACATGTAAAGCCTACATTTGCCTACAATGTATATCAGTTGGGCATGTCTCCCCCACACAAATGGCATCATTAGTACTGCATAAATTCCCTCCGTTTGCCAGCACCATCACATTTTCCTTAAGCAAATAGCAGCTTTCACCCGGTGGCCATTTTTCCTCTGATACATAATCAGTTACATTTAAATCTGCAAACAGCATACACACACACAGACCCTTATTCAGCATACATTCCATCAAGAATACAGACTCACACAGGCACAACTGTCTCTGATAAAAGTTCTGCTTTGTTTGAGCTGAGCTCAGGAGAGAAAGGAGAAAAAAATTGAAGCAGACAGCTAGAGCAAAGTTTCTATGGGAACCAGCAATGTCATCTCTTTACTGGCTGCTAGACTGGGGGGCGTGTTTAGAACAACTGAGCATGCCCACAAGCCAACAGCCAATGCAAATTCCTGAGGGAGGGGGGCGAGTGGGTTACAGGAGGAGAAGGAAATCTAAGTGATTAAGGAGATGTTGCAGCCTTACTATTAACCTCTGGACAACCAGTGTGGCAGGTATTGAAAGATTTTAAAGAGGCTGTTTACTGATTACATTTTTGTGTGTGGGGTTTACATGTCCTTTAATGTACTTGTACAGAGAAATCTGCTCCATGTATTTGCACCAGGACTAACGCAGTGGCCCCAGGTGCAGTTACAATGGCAGACTGAGCAGGCCCGGATTTGTGGCAAGGCCGCCTCCAACACACCAAAATTTTGCTCCCATACGGAGCAATGGGGACCTCTCCCCACAGCTCCGTATGTGAGTTTAAATGTCCACTTGAGCGAATACATGCGCTTGTGGTGGTGGTGGGGGGGGGGCGTGTTTGCGAATGCATGTGGGGGGGGGGCGGGGGGCAGTGAATGTGGGCGGCCTTGGGGTGCCCGGATAAGAAATCCAGCGCTGAGACTGAGGCAAGCATAGAGGTTGTACAGCAGGGGGCGCTAGATACGCACTTTTTCTTTCTGCCCCCAGTTGCCAGTGTGTGTATTTCGGGGATGGGAGGCCAGATGGAGGAGGGCTTGGCCCACAACTGGAGGTGATTCTCACCCTACATTTATCTACAGGTCGAGAATCAGCCTGGTGTGGCAGTAGCCTTATATTACTAACTAGAATTTTATTTATTTTTATAGTTACACTTAACATCAATATAGTGTATATATGCATACACACATACAGTCATGGCCCAAATTGTTGGCACCCCAGAAATGTTTCCAGAAAATCAAGTATTTCTCACAGAAAAGTATTGCAGTGTTTTGCATGTTTTGCTATACACATGTTTATTCCCTTTGTGTGTATTGGAACAGAACAAAAAAAATGGAGGAAAAAAAGCAAACTGGACATAATGTCACACAAAACTCCAAAAATGGGCTGGACAAAATTATTGGCACCCTTTCAAAATTGTGGATAAATAAGATTGTTTCAAACATGTGATGCTCCTTTAAACTCACCTGGGGCAAGTAACAGCTGTGGGCAATATAAATATCACACCTGAAAGCAGATAAAAAGGAGTGTTCACTTAGGGGCACATTTACTAATCCACGAACGTCCGAAAAGCGTCCGAATGTGTTTTTTTCGTAATGATCAGTATTTTGCAACTTTTTCGCGATTTGTCGCAAATTTTTAGAGCTCAATACGAAAAAGTCGCGACAATTTGCGAAAGTCGTAATGGCTATGAAAAAGTCGCAACAATTCACGAAAGTCATAATGGCTATGAAAAAGTCGCGACAATTCACGAAAGTCATACTGGCTATGAAAAAGTCGTGACAATTCACGGAAGTCATACTGGCTATGAAAAAGTCGCGACAATTCACGAAATTTGTGAAAAAGTTGCAACAATTCACGCAAGTCGTAACGGCTACGAAAAAGTCACGACGGTGACGAAAAAATCACAAAAAATACATAAAAGTCGCAAAATGTTCGTTTCCAATCCGATTTTTTCCCATTCGGGATTCGGATTCAGCCCCTTAGTCTTTGCTTTGTGTGTCTGTGTGTGCCACACTAAGCATGGACAACAGAAAGAGGATAAGAGAACTGTCTGAGGACTTGTGGAAAAATATCAACAATCTCAAGGTTACAAGTCCATCTCCAGAGATCTAGATTTGCCTTTGTCCACAGTTTTATTTTTTAATTATGTGAATAGTAAAAAAAAAAAGGGGTGGGAACTATATTATCACGGGGGGGTAAGTTGGTTGATGAGAATGGGGAAAAAGCTGAAATTTTGAACTCTTATTTTTCATCTGTCTATACATCTGAGGAGCCAGATAATGAAGGCTGCCCTTGTAATATGCCCAGTTCTAGTAATTTAGCTACTGACACATGGGTCACTCGGGAGGAAATTCAAAAGAGACTTGAACATGTAAAGGTAAACAAAGGTCCAGGGCCGGATGGGATTCATCCCAGGGTATTAAATGAGCTGAGCGCTGTGATTGCCAAGCCTCTTCACTTAATTTTTCAGGATTCATTGAGGTCTGGCATGGTGCCGAGAGACTGGCGGATTGCTAATGTGGTGCCGTTATTTAAAAAGGGATCTCGTTCTCAGCCTGAAAACTATAGGCCTGTTAGTCTGACATCAGTAGTAGGAAAACTTTTGGAAGGGGTAATAAGGGATAGGGTACTTGAATACATTGCAGTTCACAATACTATTAGTTTGTGCCAGCATGGTTTTATGCTTAACAGATCTTGCCAGACTAATTTAGTCGCCTTTTATGAGGAGGTGAGCAGGAACCTTGATGCTGGAATGGCAGTTGATGTCATCTACTTGGACTTTGCTAAAGCGTTTGATACAGTACCTCACAGAAGGTTAATGATCAAATTAAGGAATATTGTCCTAGAACATAATATTTGTTATTGGATAGAGAACTGGCTGAAGGATAGAGTACAAAGAGTGCTGGTAAATGGAACATTTTCTAATTGGACCAGTGTGGTTAGTGGAGTACCGCAGGGGTCAGTCCTTGGGCCTTTGCTTTTTAACTTGTTTATTAATGACCTGGAGGTGGGCATAGACAGTACTGTTTCTATTTTTGCTGATGACACAAAATTGTGCAAAACTATAAGTTCCATGCAGGATGCTGCCGCTTTGCAGAGCGATTTGACAAAATTAGATAACTGGGCAGCAAACTGGAAAATTAGGTTCAATGTTGATAAATGCAAAGTTATGCATTTTGGTAGAAATAATATAAACGCAAACTATCTACTGAATGGTAGTGTGTTGGGGGGATCCTTAATGGAGAAGGATCTAGGGGTTTTTGTTGATAACAAGTTGTCTAATTCCAGGCAGTGTCATTCTGTGGCTACTAAAGCAAATAAAGTGCTGTCTTGTATAAAAAAGGGCATTGACTCAAGGGATGAGAACATAATTTTGCCCCTTTATAGGTCCCTGGTAAGGCCTCACCTTGAGTATGCAGTGCAGTTTTGGGCTCCAGTCCTTAAGAAGGATATTAATGAGCTGGAGAGAGTGCAGAGACTGCAACTAAACTGGTAAAGGGGATGGAAGATTTAAGCTATGAGGTGAGACTGTCGAGGTTGGAGTTGTTTTCTCTGGAAAAGAGGCGCTTGCGAGGGGACATGATTACTCTGTACAAGTACATTAGAGGGGATTATAGGCAGTTGGGGGATGTTCTTTTTTCCCATAAAAACAATCAACGCACCAGAGGTCACCCCTTTAGATTAGAGGAATGGAATTTCCATTTGAAGCAGCGTAGGTGGTTTTTCACAGTGAGGGCAGTGAGGTTGTGGAATGCCCTTCCTAGTGATGTGGTAATGGCAGACTCTGTTAATGCCTTTAAGAGGGGCCTGGATGAGTTCTTGATCAATCAGAATATCCAAGGCTATTGTGATACTAATATCTACAGTTAGTACTAGTGGTTGTATTTATAGTTTATGTATGTGAGTGTATAGATTGGTAGGTGTGGGTTAGGTGTGCTGGGTTTACTTGGATGGGTTGAACTTGATGGACACTGGTCTTTTTTCAACCCTATGTAACTATGTAACTATGTAACTATCAACAATCTCAAGGTTACAAGTCCATCTCCAGAGATCTAGATTTGCCTTTGTCCACAGTGCGCAACATTATCAAGAAGTTTGCAACCCATGGCACTGTAGCTAATCTTCCTGGGCGTGGACGGAAGAGAAAAATTGATGAAAGGTTGCAACGCAGGATAGTCCAGATGGTGGATAAGCAGCCCCAAACAAGTTCCAAAGAAATTCAAGCTGTCCTGCAGGCTCAGGGGGCATCAGTGTCAGCGTGAACTATCCATCGACATTTAAATAAAATGAAACGCTATGGCAGGAGACCCAGGAGGACCCCACTGCTGACACAGAGACATAAAAAAGCAAGACTGCAGTTTGCCAAAATGTACTTGAGTAAGCCACAATCCTTCTAGGAAAATGTCTTGTGGACAGATGAGACCAAGATAGAGCTTTTTGGTAAAGCACATCATTCTACTGTTTACCGAAAACGGAATGAGGCCTACAAAGAAAAGAACACAGTATCTACAGTGAAATATGGTGTAGGTTCAATTATGTTTTGGGGTTGTTTTACTGCCTCTGGCACTGAGTGCCTTGAATGTGTGCAAGGCATCATGAAATCTGAGGGTTACTAAAGGATTTTTGGTCGCACTGTAGAGCCCAGTGTCAGAAAGCTGGGTTTGTGTCCGAGATCTTGGGTCTTCCAGCAGGACAATGACCCCAAACATACGTCAAAAAGCACCCAGAAATGGATGGCAAAAAAGCGCTGGGGAGTTCTGAAGTGGCCAGCAATGAGTCCAGATCTAAATCCCATTGAACATCTGTGGAAAGATCTTAAAATTGCTGTTGGGAAAAGGCGCCCTTCCAATAAGAGAGACCTGCAAAGGAAGAGTGGTCCAAAATTCCCGGTGAGAGGTGTAAGAAGCTTATTGATGGTTATAGGAAGCGACTGATTTCAGTTATTTTTTCCAAAGTGTGTGCAAGGGTGGTTAAGGGTGCCAATAATTTTGTCCAGCCCATTTTTGGAGTTTTGTGTGATATTATGTCCAATTTGCTTTTTTTCCTCCCTTTTTTGTTCTGTTCCAATACACACAAAGGGAATAAACATGTGTATAGCAAAACATGTGTTACTGCAATACTTTTCTGTGAGAAATACTTGATTTTCTGGAAAAATTTCTGGGGTGCCAACAATTTGGGCCATGGCTGTATATACTTTGAGAAAGGTCCCAGGGAGGAGCGAAACGTCACGTTGGCTGCATATGTACATTTAAATATAGTCTTTTGATTTGCACAGAAATCCCAGTGTTGCTGGTCTTTTTTATATGATATATATATATATATATATAATTTTTGGACTAACAGTCTTCACTAAGTCACTTTATTATGTTAATGCTGCTTAACACTTTATTAGGCTGATGTTGCCTAGCACTGAACACTTTACAGCACTTTTCAGCACTTTCACTTGCTTTATGGCTTCAGCCACTTTATGGCAGTACACTGTGATGTCACTTCCTATTGATTTACTGGTTTTTGGTGATTTAAAGATGTGTGTTACAAGGCATGGATGCCCTGAGAAAGGTCCCGATGGGTACCGAAACGTTACGTCGGCTGTTTATGCTGTTTTGAATATATGTTTTGATATTTCACAAGAAATCCCGGAGTTGCTGGTCTTTTTTATACTATATATATATATATCAATCCAAATGGTGTCCGCACTCCAAGGCTCAATATTTTGCAGGGTGCTAGCCAAAATTATGTCTGTATAGAAAATAATTATCTGTGGCCAGCACACCCTTCAATGTTTCATCAAAAATTTTTTTATTGTAGAAACATTGAAGGGTGTGCTGGCCACAGATAATTATTTTCTATATATATATATATATATATATATATATATATATATATATATATATATATATATATATATATATATATATATATATATATATATATATATATATATATATATATATATATATATATATATATATATATATAATGTTTCAGTATATTATATATATATATATTATTTTCAATATATATTATTTTTGATGAAAACATTGAAGGGTGTGCTGGCCACAGATAATTATTTTCTATATATATATATATATATATATAATGTTTCAGTATATTATATATATATATATTTTGGTGAAACTGAACAGTTAATCAATGTTTTCATTGTTCTTGTTAACATTAAGATCTTAAGAAGATTATATTGCACACTGTCTCCAGGTTCTGTTACTGCCAGGAAGTCGCACCTTTTTGCGAATTGCTTTATATTGCTACCTGGGTTTTGAAACAAAAACCTAAAAAATAAATTTTCAACAAGTGTAGGAAAGGTTTATATGCTACAGTAGGAAAGAGTGAGATTATATTTGTGTAAATAAATATAAAATGCACTTAGCTCTGTGGTATCCATGGCAAAGAGAGCAGTATGTTGTCCTATATATTTGCAGTAGACAGTAATTGCTGTAATTAAATCAGGTTATACCAGTTTAAAAAGGTGACAGCATCATCTTGCATTTGTAGAATTTTAAAAAGGATTCAGAAACAGGGAATACAGGGCTGCCTTGCACAATTAGTGCTGTACATTATTGGTAAAGGGAAAAAAAAAACACATTACATACAGGAATTACATTTATTATTATATATTTTTACACAAAGAAACTAAAACATGAATTATCACCAGGAATCAAACTAAGGTCTCTCCGAGGCTAGAAACTTCACTAATCCATTTTTAGAAAGAGTGTACATTCACTCTTATAAAAGTTCAGTTAAATGTATGAGGATATGTTATTCTGTTAAATAGTGGAGTAACTGTGGCAATACACGGGTAGGTTTAAGCTGCTGATTCTAGACTGATTTGGCAACTTATCTGCCTGTGTATGGGGCCCTCCGACAGCCCTCCCCGACCACTGCGGAAGTGCACTTCCTCAATAAATATTTTAAGGGCTTGTTCCCTTGCTTGCAGTTCTGAGTGCCATTCGCTTTTGTTGCCACCTTAAAATGTGGTCATACTCCCATCAGAATAGGGCACCTTAAGCCTTCTTGTAGCAATTATCTCAAACTGAATTGAAGTTTAAGTTTGTAATCACCGGACAATACATTTGGTTCTTTGTTCTGTTTAACATCAAATGATATACTGAGGCTTTAGCACTAGAGCAAAGTGCATTGCAAGGACAATTTTGTTCTTAGTTTTTGTATTAGCCATGCACCTGGTCTTTTGTGAGCAAAGTGTTAATGAACAGCAGTATGTACAGAACTCCAATGCCTGTTTGTTGATAGTGCCTGAAACAATCTGTGTCATTTCACTGGCTGTCCCTGCCCAATCCAGCCATACAATTCCCCAGGGCTGGAATTACAAAGAAAGATCTTGGGCAATGCAGAGGAAAGCAATATATATCAGTTTCTACTCACATATATTAAGGTGAATATGGTGCTAAAATATGTTCTCAGCACACAGTGGGTAATACTGTCAAGCAATACTTTAAAGTAAATAGAAGATAAAACAACCTTATAAACTAGGCATGTTGTCCCTTTAAGGTCTTCCTGCTGATAAAGGCCATTTGGCTCCTTTAGAAGCTAATGAATGCTACAGATAAATGAAAGAAAGGAGCTATGTGATTGTTATTACTGGCTGTGCAATGTTATTTCTAAAGGCACACAATCCGTTATGTTTTCACAGGTGCTATCGCTATCCACTAGTAAACCTTCACTGGAAATGGACTACTTTTTCTGTTAAAACTAAACTGTACCATAACAGACTTCTCTGTGATTTTGCCTTGAATATCAGGATTTGTTTAATTAACAAAGTCAATTGCCATGATGCAATTTCACCTCCTGCTTAGGTCAGCTTTGTGGCATGAAAGAGGTGGCTAGTTCTTGTATGAACACAGATGCTCCATAAATCTCTGCCCTGCTTCATTTTCTCTCCTTCTGTTAGAGCCAGAGGAGTGAAGTAAAGGGCATTAATGGGTAATCTTAGGTATTTAGTGTATGTTAGGATGATAGTGGATGGGTGCCAGGGGAAGACTTTGACAAAAACATTCCAGATGATTTCAAAGAGATTAAGCAGTGTAATAAGATCTGAGTGTGACATTGGGAAATGGAGGAAGGAACATATCCTATTCACTAGTAGCAAACAGTGACTACATTAAGGGGTCATGGGGGGTCACTAAGCTTCAGAAAGGGCTAAACTGAAAGAAATATCTAGGGACAGATAAGTGCCGAAAGCAGCAGTCAACTTAGAGAAACCTGCAGGGCCTTAACATTATAGTTATGGATATTTGCCCCACCTCTACTTTGTTTAGGGCTAGAATGTTGTAAATCAGTACAACTGACAATGCTCTGTAATGTAGCCTTGAACCGACCACACAAAACAGTTTTTCATCTGTATAAACATTGACCCCTGTGGGGTTACTGTGGGCTCGCACTTCATCATTACCATCATTAAACCCCACCGGTGGCCAGATTGCACAGCTATGGGAATGACCAACCTGTGGCCAATAACTGGCACAGTCCAGCTTTCGTGAAGAATTTGGGTGGTTAGGGTTCTAGTGGATATATAAGTAACAGACAGTAGTCAGCAGAAAGCCTACCTCTGGTTCTAGTTCACTTTGCTCTCTAACAATAGACTTCCCATGAATAAAGTTCTTATCCAACCAGCTTTCTAGCACTTAAGACTTTAGCTCCTCTCTCAACAGTGTGACTTTTGTTCCCCACTACAACCCTTCTGTTGCCTCTTTATCTATGCTGATCCCTGGAATTTGGCACTCTTCTCCATCTCAATTGCAACTATCTTTTGCTGAGTTAAGTAAGAGTTCCACTCTGCTGTGTGGCTTTACTGGAGAGCAGTCTACAGACACATTTTTAACTGTATAGGCCAGTACTTCTTGCCCTACAATCCCTAAAAGAGATCAGTGTAGGTAAATATGGGCCCTCCATTAGCCAGTTCCCAATAGCTAAAGCCATGGGCTGTACGGTGCAGTCACAGTGTAGCGAGCGCTCAGCAGAATCTTTAGTTATTTTTAAACAGCAAACAGCAAGTTACTGGGAACTTTAGTTAATAAACAGCCAAAGACCCACACGTTATATAGATATTTAAGTCAGAAAAATGCATTAGTCCATTAAGTTCAACCCATCAAGATAAAAAGAGAGGGAAAAAAAGCTTCTTGAAAACATCTGAAGAGAATATATCTTTCCTTTAAAGGAACTATAAAATCAGTTTTTACTTTTCTCTTGGTCAATTCTAGTGCTGACAGATAGAAATAGCCATATGCATATATTTCCTTTTATTTGATATATATTTATATAATACACAAGAGCCATGAAAATCCTCCTGTAAAAGATATCCTTAGAAACAGTGCTCGGTAATATAATTTTGGTCACATGACTCACGGAAACTTGTGTATTATAATAAAAGCATTTGGCTTTCCCTTGGCGACTAATAATATTCTTATAATTTACAATAGAGGTACATTATTCAATATATATACACACACCAAGGTTTAAGAAAGCACTATTGGCCAGCTGGCCCTTTAATTACAATATCAAACTCAATGTGAGGCCAGAGTGGCCAATATCAAATAACTTCCTGTTATCAAACATGTTATTAAAGGCCTTGTCCTGATTGTACCACTCAATATTTGGTTTATGCCAAAGGATAGTCACAAATGGATCAGATATTTGTGGTCTCATAGTTAAGGAAACTATTAACGTTATGGAAAAAGCTTTCCTATAATCTAAAAGGGTGGTGGAAGCACTTTCAGTATCCTTGTTCTAAAGAAACTGTGGTACAACCACCCTTTCAGGGGAAGATACCACATTAAACACAACGGGACTTTTTTATAAACATAAAATAAAAGGGCAATTTTGCACCTGGCAGTAAACTGCCCATATACACACCACTAAAATCATACCAACACACATACAATTTTTGGACCGTGTGTGGGCTCCGAATTATCATTCCAATAATTGGCCGTGTAGTTGATCGGACAGATTGGAAAATTAAGGTCGGATAACGATAAAATGTGCGCATGTATTGTGTATCGGAAAATAAGGCTGATTCACTAAAGTGCGTTTTTATTGCACGCTTTTTTGCGTTAAAATAGACACAAAAATTAAAGCGCGATTCACTACAGTATTACCGCATGCGTTAAGTCGCATATTGCATGCACGTTAAATTTCGCGCTACTGCATGCATTAATTTTAACACATGCATTAATTTGCGCGCCAAAATAACACTAACGCGTGATTCACAAACACTCGCGCTAAATATCGCAGTAGTCTGTGCAAAAATTAACACCTACTTGAGGCAGGCAGTAATTATAGAAAAGTACAGTTAATGAGCTTTTGGCAATAAAATATGGACTTTGCAGTGGGATTTATTCAAGTCTGTGTAGGCCCTAGAGTGATGCAGCCGGCAGTTTGCAGGGAAATGGGCATTTTCAGTACAGTATTTTTCCGAAACTAATAGCATGTATGGATAACACGGCGTGCGTTTTTTCACACGAGGCAAATATTTGTACAAGGTGCGTTGATTAGCGCTCATTCCGTCAAATACCGAATGAAAATAGTCTTCGTGACTAAAATAACGCAAGCAGCATCGCGCGTAAATTAATGCAAGTATGCTTTTAGTGAATCGTGCATTAAGACGCGAAAAATTAGACGCAATAAAAATTTTAACGCATGCTATAAATAGCGCTCGTTTTAACGCACTTTAGTGAATCAGCCCTAATATCCTTGGGGGACCTACAATGGAAGTCACTTTCGTACAATTGGTGTCTGCCAACTGTTTCATGTTCAGAACATCTTTCAATTTGCTATTTTTAGGGCATTATCTTACAATTTCAGTTTGAATGTTAGTTTCAGATCGTTGCATTTAAACGTACGATCGATATTCGCACGTTTGTCGGAAGAAGGCTAAAATCTGCATGTGTATGGCCACCTTAACCAATTACAACCAAACAGTGTAAATCTTTTTTCAGCCAGTTGCAGGTAGAACAATAAAACAACCCAATTGGTTGCCACTGGTTACTGCCCAGGCACACATTTTTCAGATGTTATTAAATGACCACCAAGAGTTCCTTAATAACCTGGAACCTCCTGGACTTTTCTTCTATGAACACAGAGAGAAGAGCACTAGCAAACTAGGCAGAGTAAATTCACTCCTGGTCCACAAGCTCCTGGTCCAACAAAAACAAATATGGGTAGAAATGCTTTATATTTGCCTCCATATCCATCAGAGACACTCGTTTTTAGGCTTTGGCCATATCTTGAGCAATTTGGGGCCTGTTATTTAGTTGTTATGGAAAATGTTTTGATAGAAGAAAATAACATCTAATATGCAATTAGATGCCTTATTCAATAAACCAAACAGTGAATATATCTGTGAAACTGTATACTTTTATATTAGCTGCACCTTGTCAGAACACATTGTTTCCAAGTGACAAGACTTAATCTCATGTAGGAAGCCCAGGTAAAGCAATGTAAACAATTGTTATCTACTGGGAAAGGCATGTTTGTCCCTGACTCCTACTAATGACTTGGGACACCTGGACTTCTCATCTGTCGCACATTCATTATTCCTTCTTCCGCTCTTTAGCCGCACTTTCATTGTGCCCCTATTATTTGTTGCGCAAAGTCCCCGGAACCTTGAACTTTTAAAGGGGTGGTTCACCTTTACGTTAACTTTTAGTATGTTATAGAATGGCTAGTTCTTAGCAACTTTTCATTTGGTTGTCATTATTCATTTTTTATAGTTTTTTTGAATTATATATATATATATCCAAATAGCTGCTGAACAAAAAATTAAATATTTGAAAAAATAAATACATGAAAAATGAAGACCAGTTACAAAGTGTTGGAGAAATGTACCCTCTACTACATCATACTTAAATGGTGAATAACACATTTAAATACCCTTAGCTGCTCAAATTGATCTGGCCTCTCCTACTTATATCCAGGTTCACATCTGGAATAATTGAGTCAAATATTTGCTCCTGAAATGTGGTCTTGCAACCACATAGCCTGCTGATAGGCCCTTTTTTTTATTTCAATATTTTTTATTTCAAAATATACATGCAAGATACAGGCTACTATATAGATATCGTAGAGTAAACAAGGAATCAATACCATAATATATTGGAGTTTTGAGTAGTCAAGAGAAGCTGACGTACAAGTAATGTATAGTCTGCAAGCATATTCTAAGGGACTAGAGGAGTACCCTTACAGGGCCACTCCAAGACCCTTTATTTTATGGTATTATATATCACATGGGCTCATGAAGCCTTAGATACTGTAATATAGCAAGAAGTGATGAGCCGTGAGCAGGTATTCAAAGAACAGTATAACAAACAATAAAACCATAACTATGTACAGTGAACAGGTCTTAATGGTTACGATATTTTAAAGAAATACAGGGGAGCTGATAGGCCCTTTTATGGAGCCACGACAATCTGTTTCTGGGCTTATTTACACATTCAGGCTTAGAAATTCAGTGTAAAATCCGTATTTGTCTGTGTATGCAGTTTGCAGCCAATTGTACTGCGCTGGCTCCATGGATGGTGCATTGGGCTGAGGCAGGTCAAACCATGAGTCAGGATACTGTGGCAAATCCCTAGCTATAGCCTGGTGGTTATGTTGTTTATGCTGGTATTGTGTAATAAAAAAGGTTTGCATGTTCTCATATGAATGGGAATTTGGATCCAAGCAATTTTGCCCTGAGCTACAAGAGAAGTGTGTAGCTAATTGTACTCACACACAATGGATTCTTTTGTTACTGCAAGTATACACTTGCCTGGGAACTATAATGCTGCTTGATATTGATGAGAAATTGCCTGCTCCGCTAGTAAGGCACCGTGGAAGGTTTCAGAACCAGGGAGGAAAATTCTGGTGGGACCACACACCCCCTGCCCCCCCAGTTCTGATGCCTATGCCCCTAGTAATAAATGATGGTTATTCTGCTACTGAAGTCTACGAAGAATGCCTCAGTCCAGGAAAGTGATACAACAACTCCCATTCATTTGTACATCGAACTCATTGTTATTGGGGCCCACAGCAAAATGCTTTTAGTACCCCTAATAGATGTTGGCAATAAGATTTTTTTTTATAAATATATATTAAAAATGTTTATTAGTTAATGTCCCACCGGGCCCCCCAAATCTCCAGCAGTTGCAGGATCTGCTTCCTCTATAGTTAAGCTCCTAAAAACTTGTTGACCCCTACATTATAGAACATGCAATATAATATAATATATAATATACTGTATCTCATTAAGCAGGCATCCTTACAAGCCATATTTACTCTAACATCCTTTCAGAAACATCCGGGTTACGGAAAAGTTATTTTAAAGCAAATAATAATTTGCCCAATAATAGGTATTCCTTGTTGTAAATGGGCATTTACTATTTTGTTTAATATGCTAAGTTTCAACACAGACACAGGCTATGAGTTGAACATACAGAGCTCTGAAACTGGCTCAAGGGCACTACATAGTGGACATTTGGCAACATTCTGAATTTGTTCAATTAGCAGCAACTAGTCTAATGCAATTTAAATATCTGCAAGGTTTTTGTATCAGTATTTACTGATGTCTAGTGTCAGTCACAATCAGAACTAGATCAGTCCACATGCTGTGCTTCCCAGCATGTGCTCAAGTCACCCACTGTTCAGACAAGGATCAGCACTGGGTTAGGAGTCCTTTCATCAAAAGCAAGAGTGGGGAAGAACAGGTGCGCCACCTTCTGTACAGGACAACTGAAAGCAAGCTAGAACTAGGTGCTGATTTTTACCCAATCACAAGGCAAAATAACAAAATACTATATGCCTGAAACAAAAATTAATTTGCAATATACTTATTCTGACTAGCCTTGGAAAGTCTGTAGGTATGCAATATTGCATGGGAAATTCTTTTGTAGAAAAAGAAAGATTAAAGGACTCACCTACAGTGCCCCACGCAGTATACAAAGTGCAAAAATTGCCCATTTTTTTTGCACTTTGCCCACTGAGTGGGGCATTGTACAAATAGCCTTGAACCAAATGCTGCTGTGTTATATCATTCAGACATGCAAGGAACGGAGAGGAAGGAGGTGCAACCTGTATCGGGGCTCTATCTATACTGCCTGCTCTAAGGCCAGGCCTGGGGTGCACCCTTGACTCTGCTTTTTGCAGGGAGCCCCAGATTTTTTAAAAGCAGCTAGTCTAGGGGTGCGAGTGCTGTATAAATGAGCCCTAAGCCTTTGTGCTCCCTTGCCATATATGAATAAAGTTGCCATTATGAGTTACCCTCTAAAAGTTGCAGTAAAAATGTAGGGGTTTGTTTAAAATGTGTTGGACATCTCCATCAAATAGCAGATGGGTAACACATGGGTGTACACTTACATGCCCCTTAGCTGCATGTGGTTTTGTGGGCACAAAATTGCGCTTCAGAGAATGATGCCCAAAAAAAGCACTTTAATTAATGCTTGGTCATCTGTAAATGATAGCCTCTGTATTAATAATCTGTGCCTTATGCCTCATTTGCATAGATTTGCGTATAAAGAAGAATTCATATGTAGGGTAAGCATTTCTACCCTACTGCTTGGCTTAGTAGGGTTTAGTTCTCCTTTAATCACACATATTGGCAAGCGTATACCAAAAGGGATTGTGCTATTCATTTACAGGGTTGAACTGGGCTGGCAGGACATTGGGAAAGGACCTGGTGGGCCCCGCCGACCCAGGCCTGCTCTCTTCCAGAATCATGGTGGTTATACCCCTACCCCCTCACCCCAAAAGAATGCAGCACAGCGTGTGTGGGCATGGATACAAGTAAAAGAAAGACAGCAGAACACGGCATGTGGAAGGGCTGGGTTGTAGTTGGTGGTGTTTGGAGGAGATTGTGGGGCCCCCAAGGTGACAGCCCCAGACACCCCAGTCCGACACTGTTTATTTAATAGGCTAATGGAGAGATGAGCCAGCACAAAGCTGCTGTCCCACCTTACCTAAAACTGAATGCATAAACACCTCTGATCAGTATCTTTGTATTTATGCTTGTCACCATAACAACATCATTCCCCCCCCCTACCTGTATCAGCTGAATTAGTGTGAGATAAGATTTATGGGATGTTAAGTACAATGTACAGTGAGCTAAAGACAAAAGCGCCAATAAACACAGCCCCGTGCATGGTTTTGAGAGTCTTGGCTAGAGGAGAGCTTACTGCTTCTATATTGTTGCAAAGGTTCATGCAGTCAGGACAAGCAGTGCAAGGAACAGATACTACATTTTCTTTACCCATTCCAAGTTTTATTTTGTATTTTTTAAATCGTTTTGCTGTCAGTGATCAGGTGGGTTTAGTTGCTTTAAATGTGTCCACTAGCATAATCTTAAACCCAGAAATGTAAGCACTACTTTGTTGCTAGGTTTCATATTTTTAATTACTTAGCCTAAGGGTCTTATGTTTTGTACCTGGGGTGGGGTAGTCACTTATAGTAATGAACTATAGGATTGTGTAAGACAATTTGTGATCTGTCAGGTCTATAGTGTCTTGGGTATGTGTAACAGGTATTTATTATTGCTTACATGTGCATTTGCTCCTTTCAAAAGGTTGGTAATACCAATCAGTAATTGAAAAAACACTCAATTTTTTTTCAGCCAGTACATGTGAAAATTGTTTCTGTAAAGCAAAAATCCTTCTACCGTTAATGGGAACCTATACCCACTTG
This sequence comes from Xenopus tropicalis, assembly GCF_000004195.4. Lineage (NCBI taxonomy): Eukaryota > Metazoa > Chordata > Amphibia > Anura > Pipidae > Xenopus > Xenopus tropicalis. The sequence continues at coordinate 36,358,129 of NC_030683.2, forward strand.
TATAACAATGTAAAATTGGGCAGAATGCTGTTCTGGGCACTTTTGCAATTTAGATTTCTTGATGCTAGCAGTTATCACTTTGCTAATTCCATGAATGTGTAACAAGTGCGCCCCCTTGCTGCATAGGGTGGACAAGGGCCAGACAGAACTGCAAAAGTTTAATTTACTAAAGCAAAAAAAATCTCCTGATGGTTCTCTGCTCAGTTTGATCCTTTCCATCACACTGAGCCTAATGGCTTGCTAAACATAGGCCGAGAATCAGCCCCTCTGCTCTGACCAGCTTTCGGATGTGTCTGCACCCCCAGCCGCAGCGTATTTTATACTAAAATAAAACACAGTTTTTCAGATTTGACTCGTATTTTTTTTTATTTCAAGCTGAGACAAAATTTGTTGGCAAATATTAAATGGTAGCAAGGCTTGAATGACAAGTATACTATACAATTATGTACAAGAAGATAATACATTTGAGCAAACGCTCCATCATACATATTATTCTGAATTGTGTCACAGACCAGGAATCACCATAAATTGATCTATAAACTAAAAAAAATATTATTAGAAATCATCATAAATAAAAACTATGGAATTTGAAAAACACTTTAGGTAACTTACAAAAATAAAACAACAACCACCATTATTGGACTCTCAGCCTCAGTCTGTTTCCCATAAATCATATTTTTCTAACAGCGGAAAGGTTTATGCCTGAGGAAGGGGGGGAAGCAAAACTGGAATCTATTTAGGATTTTAAAGGCGCCGGATATGATTCAATGTAAATTAAGTTTCAAGTCATCATGAAGAGAAATTAGTAAAGCAAATCAATCATATCACCAATAATACTGAGAATACTGAAAAAATAGCATAAGAAAATGCCGTCTTGGAAGTGTCCATTGATCATTTAGGGGGAAAATCCTTAAGAAAGCTAAAAAGATGTTTTTTTCCATTATAAAACAAACTGAAAAGTATTCTACATTGTAGTATAAAACACATTCAAGAAATTCAGTAATGTATTGGCAAGTAAAGTTGAACTGAAGTTCTTATGAGCTATTTATTAGAATTTGGCTGTTGTTTTCATGAAACAGTACTGACTATGGATGAACAGCTACAATAATTAATACAAGCATTTGCAATACGATTATAGGTATGGGATTCCTTATCCGGAAACCCATTATCCAGAAAGTTCCAAATTACAGGAAGACTATCCCCCATACACTCCATTTTAAGCAAATAATTCAAAATTGTAAAAATGATTTCCTTTTTCTCTGTAATAATAAAACAGGACCGTGTAAATTATTTTTTGGTAGACAAGGTATGGAGATGCAAATTACTAAAGATCCCTTACCCAGAAAACCATGGGTGCTAAGCATTCTGGTCCCATACCTGTAAAAGAGGGGCCCTGGTACACATTTTTAACAGCTTAGGTACATTACATACATGGAATTACTATCATTTTCTCCATTGTGGTTACCAGTGTAGTCATCCATGGGTTACAATAGGACAGTGATTCAACAGCTCAGCCAGCTTTGGTCCAGTTGTGCTGAATTAGATTATGTTACCCTTGCCCCAGCCATGGTAAAATGCCCTGGAGTTCTTGTACATGTATTTCCTTTTTCATTGTAATAATAAAACAGTACTTATACTTGATGGTAACTAAGTTGCATGAATCTATATTGGTGGCAAAACAATCCATTGTTTTCATGTTTAAATCAATTGTGCGCAGACAGGAGGGATTTCAACCAATACTTTTGCCTTTCAATGTCAAAATTGATCCTGTCTGTACAATGAGCGGCCAATACGGTACCTGTCAATGCCCAGGGATTTAGGGCCTGGAAGGAAGCGGCTATGCCAGCCTTGTGTCACAGGGCCCTAACTGCAGCCAAGTCTTATAGAGGCTTTGTTTGTGCTGGACTGAACTCAGTGGGTCTTTAGTACCTCAGGGACAGTGGCAAATCTACTTTTTACAAACCGCTTCACTGTTGAACATATTTGGGCTTGTTTCTCAATTTTTGAGCTTCTGACTTTGAGTTCTTCTAAATCAAATAAAATTGTATATCGCATACTCGCTTATTTATAACTAAGGAAAAGATATTTGGTGAAACAATAGATTGTAGGCCCTCCCAATCTGATCTGTGCTGATCAGATCTGATGTTTTACTCTGCAAGTTTTGTTGTTTGTTATAAATTAATGTTATAAATTAATTGTCTGTTTGTTATAAATTAATGTAAAGGGCTCTATAACTTGCTGGCCCTATATAAATAAATGATGATGATGGATATGAATTGTTTAAAAATGTTTTGCAAAGCAAATGCTAAATATTTGTGCATGAGCTAAATCAAAAATAAAAAGCTTTATTACCGGTACTTTACCATTTACAGTGTAGAACTTGTCTTTTCCCTGCTAAGTTTATAGCATGCAGAAATTTGCTTTTACAGAGACAATTTAGGGGTTGTGTACATGGAAGACTGGCCTGATAGAAATCTACAGCAATCTGATAGCAATCTACAGTGTAAACTGGGTCGTGCATGGCTCTAGCACCCATTCATCTACATGGGATGTGAGTTCTGAGTTTGAAATGCAGCACAAACCAACCTGGTGTGTCACTTTAAAGCTGCTGAATCCTGCAACTTTCATGTAACTAGATAACCTGGACTGGGCACTCTGCCATTTCAGTAGAAATCCAATGGCCTTTATGGCTGCAGCACCAATCAGACTTCTTGCATCAGATACACTAGTCAACCTGGGGCAAAGCCTGAAATGTTAAGCCTGAGGGTTAAGAAACCATACCATTAAACATGTATTGGGCATTAAAAATCTCTTCTGAGCGCTAAAACAGAAGAGGTTCCATGTGAGTTTTTAAAAGAATTCTATGTATATATACATCTATGTGTTTACAAGTATATAGTATATTGCTGTTTCTTCTAAAAGCTCCCACTTCAGCCTCTTTCAGGTTAGCATTCTGAATAAATGTTCACAAAAACAGTGCTGAAAGGCAAGTGGCAAGTTATTACCAGATATTAGGGCTCAAGTACAATCACAAGCTGCAAAGAAAAGTGCAAAAATAAATGCACAATTGCATCTATCCAAATGCTTTATCTGCCTTTATACACACTCCTTGACACTTATACCTTGCACCACAATGCCAGTCACATCCACTTTGCTTTATTATAGTATTACACCAAAACATGCCAAGGATTGGCAGCTAATGAATCCCAGAATAACAGTTTCACACATCATTTGCAGGAATAATGCAGTTTGCATTAACACTGAGGAAATCAAACTGCAGACACATAATGTCTGTGATTTCCCAATGAGGAGGCACATTTTGTCTGCATAGGCAAAACGCATACGAGCTGTACCATCTCTTAATTTTCTGCAAATATGTTGGCATTTTAGTTAATAATGCTGCATTTTGGGTAACAAGAAAAAAAAACCGCATAGTGGCTAGGGTGCTTATTCTGTATGTTGCACGTATTACAGAAATGAGCCCTATTATGTATATAAAGCATGTACCGGTATATAGTATGCTATGTACAGAAAGTTATGTGCCTTGCAGGAGCAGGATTAGGTAGCATTACATGGAAAACTTAAAATAGAGAAATATTCTTCAGTTTAAAACACACATAAAACACGCCAGCTTATTGACAATAAAATAATCTTGTAGACTGTTTTGCTGCAATAAAGTGCACCAAGTGTCATCTTCCACAGTATCATCTTCGTTTTTCATTGATGGACAGAAAGGAGGAAACACCATATATGTATTTGTCCAGCGGCTAAACTTGCTTTGCTTTTCTCAACTATGATTGTGCAGGGTGATCTCTCCCTATAGGACCAATTAGCATGATAAGATGATTTTTACACTGTGAACCAGGCCAATTGTGGACAAAGTAGCCAGTGCGAATTAAGCATTAGTATGCTATTATTATGAACATCTATGGTGGTTTAATTCTAGATTTTCACAGTCACTATTGTGGTAACTAAAAAGACACATTGCTATTTATCAGAGGCTGCATTATTCAGGCCCATGGCCAGGGCTAGAAAGAACATGTCCTAGTATTGCAAACTCAGTACACAATGAATAGTAGGCTAGAGGTGATTTCAAACATTACAGACACACTAACATATGTCAGATTTGGAAGACGGCAATAATATCTACTGAAGCCATCTTATGCAGGCCACCACTTCCAGTTTTAGCCTCACAATATATGATGGCAGCTATATTTTGCAGTTCTTGGGAGGGGCACTCTGGAGCTCACTGGCAAGCCGAAAAAATCCCCTAAGCAGTTACTCCCCCAGGATATTGGTCCTTTAAAGAGCTAAAGTTAAAAAAAGCAAAAAAAAAGTCCAAGACAATCTCAATCAAAAGGTGAAGACACACTAGTAGCAGCTACTTTTTCAAGGCTAATAAACTCCAGAAAATATCCTGCCATAGACAATACTGAAAACTGCCTCTGCCAAAACACATGTAGGAATAATGATCAGCATAGTCTATATTAGTATCCACAACAAGTAGCAGCTACTAGTAGCTTTATGTGTCTTCACCCTAAATGTGCAGTAAAGGCAAGCATAGGTTAGGAAACACACAAGGTATAGCACTCTCCTGAAACGATTGCTATACTGAATACAGTACCTTTATATGCTACAATGGGCTTGCATACATGTTTGATAATCTCACTAGTGTATTCTATATGGAAACAAGTATTGGACTGTTGATAAACAGAACAGTTCCTTTGAATGTGCAAATAATTGTTTTCAATTGAGGGTAAGGTTAAAATATATACACCCACGTGTAGCAACACCACAAAGATTGCAGAAATAATTTCATCTAAATCAAAAGAAAAAATAAAGACATCTTAAAAAAATACAGTGGTTAGCAATGAACAGTCAAAACATCCACAGAAACACAAACCCCAGAGAATAAATACTCTAACATCAAGGACTTGTTTAAATATTTGTCAGCTTTTGATGAAAAGCAGCAATTTGATAGGTTGCTCCCAGTTCATTCACAGGCAACCTGTTGGTGTCACTTACTGTTAGGCATTGGTCCATTATTCAAAGCCTATGTTCTAGAGTAGAGTAGTCAAAGTGAAGCCTGGCGAGTACCAATGGACGGCTTGCAGCTGCTCCTGAGTCCAGTTATCCCCACAGCAGGAAATAACTAATAAAGTTACACCTTTTTTTTCTAAGCCAATCAGGATCCATAGAAATTCTGAGTCAAACGGTACCTTGTTTAAAGTGACACCGGGTTGTTTCCAGTACTTATACAGTATATACATACTTCTGATGTCAAGGGATAAAACAGCAGCAGTCCTGCACCTTCAAGGGCAGTTTAGAGACTAATGGGAGAATTAGATTCTGAGCACTAAAACAAAAGAGGTTTCATGTGAGTTTTTAAAAGAATTCTATGTATATATACATCTATGTGTTTATAATCTACAGTATATTGCTGTTTCTTCTAAAAGCTCCCACTTCAGCCTCTTTCAGGTTAGCATTCTGAATAAATCCCCCCCACTAAAAGTTATAAAGATCAAACATCATAAATTACTGCCTTAAATTACTCAACAAATATTACTATGGCACATTTGGCACCATTGCACATTTTAAAAATAAAAGTATAGAGGCTCCCAGTGTCTGTTAAAGGAATCCAAAATATTTACAAGTCACAATGTACAAGTGTGAAAATGGCTTCCCATGTATCTTCCAGAAGTGTTTCTGTTATTCTGCCAGCATTCTTACAGCTGGTTCCTTCTCACTGATCCTCATTCATTTTGAGCAATTCCAGGAGAGCACCCACAGCACCAAAGTAACCCTAAGAAAAAAACAACAAAATGAATATGAATTTGGTTGCCTAATAAAGGGAAAGTAAATAAAGTTTCAATGCTTAACTGCATATCAGGGCACAATGCTGCAAGAAAGTTGAAGGATATTAAATGCATCATTATATATAATACACCAACAGGGTAAAAAGCTAGGTCAATGATGTGACTTAATGGACAGGGCTAGAGCTGAACAAACTTTTTACCTATTGTTTTAATTAAAGGGATTCTGTCATGATTTTTATGGTGTACTTTTTATTTCTAAATGACACTGTTTACATTGCAAATAATTCACTCTACCATTTAAAATCTTATTCTTGAACCAACAAATTTATTTTTTTTAGTAATATTGGTGTGTGAGTCTGAGCTTTCAGAAGAAGCCAACGCTACACATTAGAACTGCTTTCAGGTAACCTATTGTTTCTCCTACTCCCATGTAACTGGAGTCCCAAGCCAGACTTAAATTTCTTACTATTGAGTGCTATTCTGATATTTGCTGGGAGCTGCTATCTTGCTCCCTTCCCATTGTTCTGCTGATCGGCTGCTGGGAGAAGGGGTGATATCACTCCAACTTGCAGCTCAGCAGTAAAGTGTGACTGAAGTTTATCAGAGCACAGGTCACATGGCTGTAGCACCCTGAGAAATGAAGAATATGGCTAGCCCATGTGAAACTTTAAAATTAAATCCATTTATGTTTTTGAAAAACAGATTTCAATGCAGGATTCTGCTGGAGAAGCTCTATTTACTGATGCATTTTGAAAAAAAACATTTTGCCATGACAGTATTACTTTAAAAAAGCTAGAGTTGAAATAAAAGCTATTTATCACTTCTAGTGGCCAGTTATAATTAAGTATGTGTTATACTGAACAATCCTGGCAACTTTATTTGTTTGTACCTGGCACACAATGAAAATATATTCTATGTTTCTTTGAAAGCTCCAAGCAAACCCACATGCTGCCCATCTGACATTGTCCCTCACAGGAGGAAGATGCTCATGAAGGAAACTAGGAAGTAAGTCAACCAGGAAGAAGAGCACATATTTACATGTAATAAAGATGGTACATGATCAGAAGCAGAAACAAAGTTGATAAAATTCAGACTTAACAACTGTTGTCACATACACTGGGGGTTTAGATCTCATTTATTCTAAGCCTCAGTTCAATCCTTTACAAAGGACCTGTTATAAACACCTATTTCTCTGGAGAGAGTGACTTATTTTTTACTGATTGTTGCACACCAGCCTATAATTGTACAAAAATGTACATTTTATGAGATGTAAATATCTGTCTGGTTGTGATAGGGTCAATCTTCTCTTTCAGCCAAGTAATTTGGTGACAGCTGATGTTGGGGCTGCTTTTAGGTGAAAGAGGGGGCTGCCCCCATACCTATGAGCTCTATTGTATGTCTGGAGGAGAGACACAAGTCTGTCAGGTCTGGACTGGCAATCTATGGATTCAGGCAAATGTCAGAGGGGCTGCTGTGAAATACCAGACACTCGCTATTGGGCTGGTGGGGGGCTGTTTGGGCTTCTTGAAATGACAGGGCCTATTATGAATCCCAGTCTGGACCTGCTGGCTGTTACCTCTGTGTAAGACGCTACTGGAGCCTAAGATAGTGCCTTAGGGCCTGTAAAAGAGGCAACCTTTGTGGAAGCAGTTATTGTGAAAGTCTGTGTACTGACTGCTGAGAGAGTACTGACTCCTGGAGAGATGCAGCTTACTGCAGTGAACAGAAAGTTATTGTACACCTTATTTGAGTTTAGGTGGAGAAAACCCATATAGACCCCAGGAAGTGACGGTTATTCGTTTACTCAGAGACTTTTGGAAAAGTGACTTTTTTGTTTGCGAGAAAACTGCTTTAAACTGCAGTTTGGTGCCCCTGTCTCCTGTCTGCCTTCACTCTGCCACTGCCATTTTTAACAAGTCCCCACAATATACAGTTCACACACATTGAGATACTCATCTTACCTCGTGTTCTAAGAAAAGGGCTTTTAATTGCCCTTTTGACCAGTAATCCATTGCATAAGACAGCAGTTTCATGGAGACCATGTTAATTCTGAGGAAGTTTCCTACAAATATAACTCTGTCGATGTTCTGTAAGGCAGAAACAGTATCAGTGTTAATATGTTAATAAACACACACATACTAGTCTATCCTCATAACATTTCCTAACCACTTACACTGATTTGCAAACAAAAGGCTGGGCTGAGCTCAGCCATGATATCTGGGTAGGAATGAATAGAGAGCAGGGAAATTTTACTGTGGTGAGCTATAAATTCACACTTTGATAAATCTGCCCCAAAGTAATATTATAACCTAATAATCTTAACACTGGGGTACTATGGGCTGCAGGCAGCACTCTGGACAAAAGTAAAAAGTGAAAGAGGTTGTTTAATGTAACCAGGATCAACTCTTTGTGAGCCTGACAATGAACTCAATATGAGCACACAACAACTGATCTTTATGAAAGAAATGGAAACACCAGTCAAGTAAATAATCAAGAATAAATCAGGATCATACTGCTGAATTTATTTAGGAACAAATGTAGCAGGCTTAACAACTTCAACTCCACACATTGCATGTTCTACACTGGCATGAAACTGTAAAGTGTGCCATATGCCTTGGGAATTAGGAGTAAATGCAATCCCCTTGCCACATGGGGTGGAGTTTGGGCACAAAACAGCCATATTTGCATTTTCTGCATAAAATGTGATTGTGTGTCGTAGGCCTAAAACTCAATTTCAACTTGAAAGGTGCAGTAACCTCCTTTTTCAGCATTAGTGCATTCAGCTTGTGCTGAACATACCTTTTGCTTATTGTTTTAAAAAGCAAATATGTATGTTTTTGTTATTCTTTTATTAACCAGGGTAAAATTGAAAGCAAAGTTTACAGAAAAGGCTCTGTATGAGATACTCCCTATTTAAAGGCTAACAAAGGATTTAGCTGAGTGGGGGGTTGTTTATACAGAGGTCTTCTCAGGACTGCTTATTTGTTTTGATTTTGTTTGAATGAACAGGATGTTGCCCTGTTAAGGGCAAGCTCAACTAAAACCATTTTTCCTAATTAAGTACTCAATTTATACCAGTTTAGTGCAACAATGCCATATTTTTAAATAGTACCAAAACTTTTTAAATGCTAGTGTAAAGTCTTTTAACTGTGCTCATACTGTGCTTAGCTTTGCTATATTTGCTTATATATATTTTTTTATCATTTTCAAAAATTTCTAGCATTTTTTCATAAAATGTTGCAGCCTCCATCTCTCAACTAAAAGCTTTTATATTAAAAAAAAATGATCCAATATCCCACAACTAGAAACTATTCAAAACCTGCTGTCCCTGTAATCTGTATATATATATATATATATATATATGTTTTTGTCCCAGTGGATCCTGTAGCAGTTCTTAATGCTTTGATAGCCCTGTACAATGCTGCTTGAACTCCATGCCACAAGGCAACACTGTAAAGAAGCTGAAAGCAGTAAGATTACATCTCAAAGGCACTGGGCATCCAATATCAGAAATTTTCTTTCCATCCTAGAAATAAGCAGAGTACTGCAGTACTTTGGCACCCTGTCTTGCACTTCTCTAGTGAGCCTGTGTATTTACAGCTCCTCTGTGCCAGGCTTTCTTTGGCCACATAGCTGCCAGCATCCCACGCAGGTTGAGAAAAATCAAAATGAGTCAGGTATTTTCTGAGTAGAACAATGATGATGTAGCTCTAACCAAAACATAAGCAGAGCTTTTAAAAAGCTCATCTACAATTACCATTTCAGAACCTGGCTTGCTCTGGGTAACATTCAGTAAACAACTTCCGCCCAGCTCCCATCTCCCATTGCAAACATGTAAGTATAAGAAGATCACTTAAAAGATGGGAATTTGGAAAGTTACAACCTTATTTCTCTATGTAGTAAACATAATATAACAAATAGATTCAAAGAAAGAAAAAGATAAACCATAAATCTTCCTTTTGTCCCTGCTTAAGAGTAAATACTGTAGATTTTTTTAACAAAAGAAGCCTATTAAAGGTAATTTTTTTCATCATTTGGAAAATTGACCTTTTCTTAGCAATTTATAAATTTATATTTAATTTATATGGGTTTGGAATTACCTCTATTTACAAGTATGGAATCTATTATCTGGAAATCCAATATCCAGAAAGCTCCAAAATATGTGAATGCAATTTTCACATTTTGAATATTTTCCCAGTTTAGTTTTCTCTTTGTAATAATGAAACAGTACATATTTCCTGATGGTAACCAAGTTGCAATTCATATTCGTAGCAAAACAAATCTTATTGGGAATTTCAATGTTGAAATGGGTCGGTGATCTAAATGGCAGAGAGACCCCTTATCTGTAAAAAAGCATTTCCACTTAATATATCCTGTGCCTGTATAAACATAATTATGCTGCCTATTGAGCCTTTAACTAAACATGCTATCTAAATCTGAAAACCAGAAAACAGGTTCTGAGGGTTCTGGTTTATTATTATTTGTAATTGCTAGTGTTTGCTTTCAGTCAGTCCTACCAATCTTTTATTCGGATGTAAAAAACTAAGAAAATTAAATATTTCAAAAGCCACAAAATATAAGCAGTATATTTTGTACCCCAAACTCTTGGGGGTAGTAAAGGGAAAGGTGAGGTCCAAAGCAGTCAGATTTGTCAAGATCCTAGCCTAGCACTACTATAAAAAACCATATAAAAATTAACAATGATCTTTAAAATATATAATTTAGTGCTGTTCTACCTCATTTAGTGCACACATACGAGCAATAGAGCCAATGTTGTTTGTAATAGTGACTAAAGTTGCTCTCGCCAGATCTTCTTTACTGATGGAATCTCTCTTCTCTTTGCTCATCATGTGACCAAAGCTGCCAAACATAAGAACAGCTATGTTATTTAAAAAGAAAGACCTTTTTTTTTTTATCTATAAACAAATGAAAAATAAAGATGAGGAAAATGTTTGGTGCAATACAGTATTCCACTTTAACTTCACTCCACCTACAGTAAGCAAAGGGTCTGCTCTACACTAGAGCCAGAGAGTTCAAAATATGTGCAATATACACAGTAACTTGAGCAAGTGTCAGAAGCTCCTGTTAGGAGAAAACTGCACCGGCCCGTGGTAAAGCAAGTGAACGTTCCTCTTCTTTCTGTCTTCTTTCTTTAGAATCCCGGGGCCGACACATGCGCAGTTGAGCAAAAACTCTTTTTGACCACATACACCCGGCCGGTGTAGTTTTTTACCTGACAGGAGCACCAGCTAACATTTTGGCACCCCCCAGTGATTTAGCCCTTCCTTGTCCTTTAGGCTAATGTCCAAGGGGAGATTTAGTCACTGCAATTTTAAAAAAGCGGGTTCCAGCAACAAGTCGCTCGTTTTGTCTCTACATAGAGAAGAATATAAATCGCCAGTACCTAAACCAACGATTCTATTTCAAATCGCTTATCGCTATTTTTCGAGTGATTTTACAAAGAAAGCATTGTCGTTCCAAACTATTGGAATCCCTGAAAGTAAAACCCACAGAGTGGAAAGTCGCTGCAATTACCCCATTGCACTGAATGTAATTTCTAATTGTGGGCGGGGAATATGATGAGCGACTTGTCATTGGAACTTGCTTTTTAAAAATCGCAGCAACTAAATCTCCCCGTGGGGCATTAGCCTTAAGAATAAAGAATACAAACGCAATTAATTTATCACTGTTATGGACCAATGCACCAAATCTAGATTCAGATAAATACAGGGGAACGGCACAGCCCTCTATTCACTTGTATTAGATTTTTAGTGGTAGATTTACACTCAGTTTTGAACCAAGAAATCTTTAACATTCAGGAAGTAAAGCTGCTGACGTTATCTGTCATCTAGTGTCAATTCAATTATGCAATAATATGCAGCTAATAGCCAAAACAAATACATAAAAAGGCATAATATGTTAAAGGAACAGTAACACCAAAAAATTAAAGAGTTTTAAAGTAAATGAAATATAATGTACTGTTGCCCTGCACTGGTAAAAGTTGTGTGTTTGTTACAGTAACTGTACTATAGTTAATATAAATAAGCTGCTGTGTAGCCCTGGGGGCAGCCATTCAAGCTGGAAAAAAGGAGAAAAGGCACAGGTTATATAGCAGATAATGGATAAGCTCTGTAGAATACAATAGTGTTTTATCTGTTATCTGCTAAGTGCCTGTGCCTTTTCTCCTTTGAATGGCTGCCCCCATGGCTACACAGCTGTATTCTTTATATAAACCATAGTAGTGTTTCTGAGGCAAACACCCCAGTTGTACCAGTGCAGAGCAGCAGTACTTTATATTGGAATTTCTTTTATACACTTGAATTTTTTTGGTGTTACTGTTCCTTTTATATTACTGTCCATTCGACTGGCTGACTTATGCAACCTCACACAGTACCTTCCTGTAGTAACCCCCCCCCCCCCCAATAGAAGAATAGAAACATAGTTATACCTTGATGCTACTGCAGATCCCTGGAGACTAAACCTTTCATAGTCTCCACCATAGATGTCTTTTACCAATTTGTCAACATTAGTGCTATCACCTTTGGCTGCCATTTCGAGAGCTTCCTCAAATGTTTCACAGCCAGTCAGTAGACAACACAGACCAAGGAATGTTCCACCACCAAGGCTGAAAAAAAAATTGAGGACCGTTTGATTTGATATTACTACTGTACATAAAAACAGATTAATTAAAACAAATACAGATTCCACAATTAAGCAAATAAACACAAGCAGGGCTTGTTTTGCAGGTAACTAAATTTGAGTGGTGTCTTTTCATACTTATTTCAGATAACATGCTTTTTCTCCTCCTATTTTTACAAGCATTATTTCCAATTATTTAAATCACAAGTTAGTGTATATTGCTTTGGTATTATGGAAACCAATTATAACCAGTTGTAGTAAACTGTAAATCTGCATGTACATGATGATATTGTGTTGCCTAGCAACACACTTTTTAATTGAATGTAAAAATGTAGAATTTATGTGGATGGCAATCTTTTTTGTCAACTATGTAGATTCTATGTTGCTTATAGTTAAAGGATTAATAATCTCAACAAAACTACTCATTTGTTTATTTTTTGCATTTGAATTGTGTCACGGATATACTAAGAGCTAAATTTATAATATTTCCCATCTTCTCTTCTCTGGAGCTGTTACTGGTCCAGTTTGCATATAGCCTTACAGGTTAGCAAGCCACAGCCTGGCCTATCACCTCCCGTAGCTGACCTGTTGTGTTAAATTCCCTGCTGCCTTTAGTATTTTCTATAAAGAGTACAGCAAAGAGAACTTAATTATGGCATTTTTGTTTTACATGGATTCGCAACAGGTATTTGCAAGATGTTCCCAATATCAACATTCTGGCAACGCATGAATGGATCAAACATTTAGATGCATGTCACAGAGACAATTAGAGGGAACAAAGTATTGGGAACTTTCCTTGGTTTGGCAGTTGTTCAAACCCACTGCATGCCAGTGGGAATAGCTATGAAATATGAGTGATTAGATAGTCAGCAGTGCCTTTGCATTGCAGCCTTGGCTTACTTTTAACAGTCAGCATGACAGGAACACAAGGAGGCATAATACAACCAGAAAGCATTGCTGTTTGTACACAGCACTACACACAGAACAATGAATGCATTTTAAATCCCTTTATCCCTTCCTCACCTTTCTCATGATATAGTCAGATAAGGTTTCAAGGGGGTTTAACACACAGAGGCTGTGCCTCAGCAATTAGACATCTTTTCTAGATAAAAATTTAAGAGGAACCAAAAGTCTCCCTAGCATCCCTAGATAGTAAGCAGAACATTGCTGAGCATTTCTTCAAGGTGGTTTAAGATGCCACATAACTATGGTTGCCACCCTGCTAGAATTTGACCAGCTAGAGCCACTGCCTGATTGTAGTTTAACCCATTTCCCCACCTGAAGGCCGATATAATGCGGGCCAAAAGGTGGCAGCCCTACACATAAACAACTAATAAGAATATGCCCTCCTATTTGACAGCATTTTGCATTTCACTTGAGGAGAGGCAGAATTAACATATGTACATAATTACATCCACAAAAAGAAAGACCAAAGTTGCTTAGGTTACGTCTATATTCATTATTATTTATGTTAAAAGCAAACTTTCCCATTACCAGCAGAATTCTCCAGCTTGCTTTTCATACAGGTATATCAGCAGAGCATGCATTTTGCTATTCACGGCTTTGTTGATATTAGGAACCTATATTTTCATATGCATTTACTCATAAGAATATGTGCAGGACACTTTACCTGGTTCCAGTTACTCTTTTATAATTGTCTTTTGAATACACTGCAAGGATGCTGACCCCTGAGCCTATATTAACCAGCAACATAGGGTAAGGATTGTCAAGGCAGTACGGCTTCTTCTGGCATTGCTCTGTGTCTGTTGGGTTTTCAAAATAATAACACTCTGGACGGCCATTAAATCCCACTGAGTCAACATAAAGCAGGCCTTGAATCAAACAGTCCAGTTCATCTAGTTTATGGAGCTGGAGGTCAGCTATCTGCAAAATATAAGGAATAAAAAGCAAGTTAATGAATAAGCAGTTGTAAGTAGAGCAAGGGATACAGCTTTGCTAAAGACAAGGCCAAAGGACTATATTACTTTCCTATCTAGCACTTTGAACTGCAGTGGCTGTTGCATAACGGTTTAAACTCTATACAATAAAAATAACAAAGCAACAATAAAAAGAACAGAACAAACATTGGTCTTTGGCTCAAAGCAGACAAACATTAGAAAGTGTCACAAGAAGTATAAGTAAAAAACTTTGACCCCCCATAAAGGTGGCCATACACAATACGAGTAGGAAAGATCGTTCATCCACTCTACTAACATTAAGAGCTGAATCGTGAGATATGCTGGTAAAAAACAAGGAATTCTTTACCTCAACTGATGATTCAGCATTAACGTTATGATGTTCAGGCATCTAATCAAAATCTGCAGTCTTGCACTAATCTTTAAAGGGGATCTAAACCCCAAAAAATGAATTGGGTGCTTCTTCTGAGCTGCTATTGTTAGCAGTTTCTGATATATTAGAAGTTATTTGGGGTTATGTAATAAAAGGCACTAATTTTGCCCATGTGCAAGTAACCCATAGTGGTCAATCAGCAGGTAGTGTTTATTGGTCACATGGTTAAAAGTAAATATCTTATTGGTAGCTATGGGTTACTGCACATGGGCAAAATTAGTGCCTTTTATTACATATGGGGGTTAGACTGCTCATACCAGGCTTCTTGCTTAATTGGTCTCTCCAGATGTCAGACCAACTCTAGGGTTAACTGACCATGTAAAAAGCCCAAACAGAACTGAACTTAGATGCCCTTTAATGTACAGTATGATTCCCTATAAAGATATTAGTCCAGTCAAAATATAATTTTAAGCCGACAGACAAATTTGTTTTAAGGGACAACGCAAGGTTACATTTAGTGCTGTGGATGCATTGGCAACATGCCCTATCCCCAAACCGTCTGGTAATTTAAGGGAAAATATACCAATAAACATGACATTTTTTCTCTTTATATATCCCAATCATAAAATAAATAGGAGATTATTGCTGATAACAGCATTTTGTTGGGTGAGCGAGTGGCTGGAATTCTCATTCTGTTGTCCCTCAAACCTTCTGATGATGTGAGTTCCGGATCTTTTGTTTCTGGGGATTTGGAGAGATAGGGGGAGCGCAGTGAGGAGTTTTGCTTTCCATTCATGCTCTGTTGCTATGCAACAGGCTGCGGTTAGGCAGTCTTCTCCACAGCCACTTTGTGGCTTTCAAATGAAATTGACAGGATTATTCTAATGAATGTGCAGGAAATGTCCCCAGCGCCAAGTGCTACCATATTTACCACAGACACAACCTACTTTAGGCAATATTGGTTTTAACATTATATATAAACCTGCCGCCCAGCTGTCAGATGGTTAAAGCAGGACAAATATCTCTGTTTTAAAACCAAACATATATTATTATTGTTTGTGGACAATCCTTCTGTTGCAAGCAAAAATGCTACAAGTAAAACCTTAGAAAAAATTCACTGAAATAAATTTAAATGAGGCAACCTCCTATATCAGACTTATATGCTGATTTATATTTTTTTCCAAATACTACAGTGCACAGGATATGTGAGCAGCAGGTATTTAAGTAGATTAACAATGCGGTGCTTAAACCAGAACTTGTCAGGCAATAGTTGCTTAGAACACCATCATTCACAGTTGACTTCAATACATGTCTTTGAGTGGCAATTTTAAATGCTTTGGCACTTTAACTCTTTAAACCGGTCACAGAGAGCGCTGGCTCTGCTTCTCTCGGCCTATGTTTTGAGAGAAGCAGATTTGCGCTTTTCCTCAGCTCTGCTTTTGCATTTTTGACTGATCTCTGTTCCATGAAGCTGCACTCAGGCTGAAGCTGTGCCTTGAGCAGATCCGCTTCTCTCCGACTGCGTAGAAAAAGCAGGCAGAGAGAAGTAGAGTCAATTCTCTATGTGACTTTGCTCTTACATTACGAATAACCATGCCGCTCAGCTTTCTTCCATTACCTCTGGTGCAATTATATTCTACATAAAAGTACTTTTTCTTCTGATATCATTAAATCTACCAAAAATAATGCCCTTAAGGGGACCTGTCACCTTTTTTATCACGTTAGTTGAGCAAAATAAACTTGACATACACTTCATAAATTATATCAATTTTGTTTCCTTGCAAGTACACAGTCACAGCAAGCAGGCAGCTGCCATTTTGTTATTAAGCTTTGCATCATCCCAAAATCATGTTTATGCTCCACAATGTGGCACCTCATTTCTAGATATCATTACATTTTTGTATCCTGTACATGGGCATCATGAGGCATAGAGGCGGGGCAAGCAATATATGATCGACAGCTTAGATCTTTAAATGCATTTATAACAGGTATGTTTTAATAAAAAAAGAATGTAGGTTTAATGTTTAATTTGCAATGGACTTTTTTTTATTCAACTTTCTATGTGTGGGTGACAGGTCCCCTTTAGACACAGAGCATGATTTCTTGTTTCTTATTAGCCAAACTTAAGTGAACCTGGGCCATGCATTACAGCTATAGAGGTTTGTACATAAATAAGTAGTAAACATATAGATTACCACAGACTGCTGGTATGGCAAAGGTCATATTGTGACGTTCAAACATAGAATAGCAGAGGTTATCAGACTGGTATTACTCCTTAAATGAGAACTTAAGCAAAATAAGTAGGCTAGAAATGCTGTACATTATGTTTTGAGATCTCGTACCAGCCCAAGGCGACCACAGCCCTTTAGCTGATAAGATCTGTGAATCAGAATAAGCCTAAAGTGGCTCAACTTATTTTTTTCTATGATTCCAAGAACAATCTGGGCTTTTGTCTGTTACCTGATCAAGGACTCCCCTGCCCAATTGACCCCCACCCCCCGTGACAGGAGGGCAAGGTGCCTCATATCGATGACAGGACAGTTGGGTGGGAGAAAGATGACTTGGGCTGGAGGGGAGAGCTGGAGTGAGATCTGCTGTGCAAAAGCCCCGCTTGAGCAGGAGTAAATGAAAACAAAACCCCAATTTTAACCTACAGCACGTCATACAAGTTCCCCATCAATGGCATGACTGACTAATGAAAAAATAGCTTTCCTTATACCTATTATCTTTAAAAAGGAAAAGAAAAAAGACAAAAAATTTTAGTTCTTTTTTTATTACTATAATCATAAGCAGAAACCAACCATATGGCAAAATGTGAGGATATAGAGGAAAGGCTCTCAGGTTAATGGATTCAAGCTCCTCTTGCGTCTGCATAATTTAGTTTGGTCCTTTTTAATTATAAAAAGGTTATAGAAGAAATGGCAATAGTGTTCAAATGAAATATTAAACATGCACAATAAAGTGCACATGTTCTGATCTAGTACATTGCGATACAGTTCTGATGACAGAACGCTGAAAAAGTTAGAACACTGTAGCAACAAACAGGCCGAGACTGGGATTCAAATTGGGCCCTAGCATTTCAGGTACACAGAGGCCCAATAAATAGTCACTGTCTACGGCATCTTACAGCAACTTCTCTAGTATATTTCCAGTATGGGCCTGGCGGCAATCAAACCAATTGCCATTGCCCTTACACATTGCTTTCAGGCACAAATTAAATCTTTGTATGTTGATAATAGTATATCTTTGAGTGATTTTGAGTGCTACATAAAATAATTTGTAATAAAACACAAATTTTTACCAAGTAAAGAGGCAGAAGACAGAAAAAACAAGAAAATGGCCATATGCACTGAACATACAGATTTACATACAAAACAGCCAAACACTGATGCAACTACCTCCAAAATAGCTAACAATCTAAGATTATGCCTGTATTCTTGTTCTCCTGCAGTAGCAATTTGCTCTAGAACTTTATCATACCTAAAATTCTAATATGTCTCCTTATTAGAACCATTCTACTAATAATGGTATTTTTTATTCCTGTATTAATTGTAAGAGGTAATTATTGACTTACTGAAAGAGATCAGAAACATATAATACCTTTTACCCCACATACCGTTCTAAAGTCTTCTTCAAACTTATAGGCCCCACCGCCAGTAGCACATAATGTGGTGTGCAAGCTTGAGAAGTTCTTCTCACTTCCCATCTGAATGAATCGGTGCATGGCGCACGTTGGAAAGCGGATAAAGTGCAAATTGCCTTTGCGGCCGCACATGGTCAAGTTTTTCAGTTCTAGGTGCACATCTCTGATTCCAGTTTTCCCATAGGCTGTGTTGGATGTCAAATACTTTCTTATGCTTTTTAAGTTCTCAACCTCTTCCTGTTCCTCTTCTGCTGTAATGTCTTTGGGCTCAAAATAGACTAGCTTCACCAATGTTCCTCCAATATCCATGCCAAACCATGGGAACGCTGTCAGAGGAAATGCAGAAACCATTAATGATAACATAAATATCTACATTAAACAGCTGTAGATAAGTATAAAATAACATTTTAAATCAATCAAATGTATAGAGTGTTAGCTTGAAGTGACACCAGAGATAAATCACAGGATGCCCCTATGTGAACACCTGTCATTTACCCACCTGCATATGTGTTAATGTGTGCTCTTGTGGTCCCATTGAGACCAAATACTGCATTATCAATGTGCTTGCACGTTATGTTGGAATTTTTTGATCTTTTTATAGTTATCATTGCCTTTGCAGGTTGGAACAAAATAGGCAACATGGAAGCCTCCAGCTTTTCAAATAGCAGTAAAGTGGCAACAAGCTGTCACCTACCTTGGTCCTTAATACTTTAGGTGAAAATATGGAAATGGACTTCCTGCTGTGGTGCTAGTCACGCAAATTATTATCAGGACTAGGCTTTTATATGAACCTCGTGCTCGAGGCAGGTTCTGCAGTTGTCTAACTGTTGTTTACCTACAACTTCCCACAACTCATGAAGGCCAATGGCTAATTGCTGCAATCTTGTAATTTGGACAACCTCAATGTTAGCAGGTCTTTTGATGGAACTGACCATCTTCTCTAATTTCAGCACTGGTTTTCGGTAGGTATATGTATATAACAAGTTGCTCTTTCAAATAGAGTGCCCTGATATGTTTATAATCAACTCGCTCATTGCCTACATTTGAACATTGACTTTTTCCAGAAGAGATGGCTGTTTAAATACCCTTCCTGACCAATTTATCTGTATTTTAACTGAAGAATGGGATTTTAATAACCACTTCACAGATGTGACTCACAAGCAGTACAAGGAGAGCCAAGCAGAATGCAAATGTCAGACATTTCCACTGCTGAGTATAGAGCTAACTTGGCAATGTACACAGAAAAGGCAAGTGCTACGTTGTGCTCCTAAATATAGTGGTGACTCTGGAATAATGGCACTACTACTACTACTACGGACTACTTTCTCTCTCTAAGGCTAAGCACTAGGTGGAATCATGCCTAAAGCACCAACTGCCAGCTTTCTACTCCACATATACTGCTGAGCAGTGCCACTGTGAGTCATTATGAATTATCTCACAAAAAGTAGTGTTCCTTGAGAACACATACCAGTCATCACTCCTCATAGAAATTAATAAAAGCTACTGTCCTGGATGCAAACAGAGCTGTAAAAAAATGGACTGTGTCACAGAAAAAAAGTATTTGCTATTGGATTATAGTACTGCATTGTAGGTTGTCAGCCAATCCACATCTGATGGGTGGGCAGCCAATGCCTTTATGGACCAAGACAGGAATATAGTGCAAGAAAACCTGTTTCAGGTCATATAAAGTGGGACTTTCAGGAGGACAATGGTAAAAAGTAAAAGCTCTGATCTTAGTCCACCTGATAATGTGAGGCACTTTTTAAAAACTAAGGAGGTGCAGAAAGAATGCTGGGTAGACAATTCAGCATTGCTTCAAGAATTTGCACATATGCAGGCTATGAAAGTAAAGACTAGAGAGTAGAAACATTACTTACTTAACAGGAATGAGTGCTGAATGCTTGTAATAGTTTACCATGAGAGGCGTTAGAAGGGGGAGACAGTTTATTTCAGGAATGCCTGTGATAAATATCTTAAATAATAAGCGCATGAAGAATGGAGCAGTGTAAAAAGGCCAGCTACTTCTTATCTGGTTAGAATATACTTATTCATTGATTTTAAACTCTATAGGTTGTATAGTGATTCCTAGCTGTTTTTTTTTTTCATCTTGCTTTATAATTTGGCCACCATGGAGAAGGTTTTATGTTCTACTGCAGTCAAGAAAGAAATGATATAAAGTGTTATCATTGTAAATTTCCTTTTTATCCTAATAATAATAATAATAATAATAAAACAGTACTTTGTACTTTTAAAGTTTAAATGATTTTGTAGTAGACTTTGGGGCACATTTACTAATCCATGAATCCGAATCCCGAATGGAAAAAATCGGATTGGAAACGAAAATTTCGCGACTTTTTCGTCGCCGTCGCGGTTTTTTCATCGCCGTCATGACTTTATCGTATTTTACGCGACTGTTTCATCGCCGTCATGACTTTATCGTATTTTACGCGACTATTTCATCGCCGACGCGATTTTTTTCGTATTGCGCAATTGTAAACGGTGGAAAAACCAATCTGATTTTTTCACGACGGCGACGAAAAAGTCGCGACAATTCGCGAAAAAGTTGTGACACAGACGAAAAAAAAAATCGCAAAAATACCGATCATTACGGAAAAAACGCATTCGGACGCTTTTCGGACGTTCATGGATTAGTAAATGTGCCCCTTTAAGTATGGTGATTCATATTACGGAAAGATCCCTTATCCGAAAACCCTAGGTAACCAGCTTTCTTATTGCTTAAGTCAAATCTAATTAAAATCCCTTTAAAGCCACATTTGAACATGGATATTAGTTTTGAGTTCAATTTGGTATTTGGTTAAATCCAAAAAATGACCTTTTGGTGCATCCCTAGTTTAAATATGCAAAAAATAAAGACAACCACATTGAAAATATCCTACAATGTGATCTGCTTTCATGAAAATACCCCTCAATGTTTCCTTCGCTTGACTTTACTTTTAGCAAGACCTTTGCTCTAGATAGTTGTCTGCGAAAGGGAAGATCAGATTTCTACATTATGTCATCTCCCTTGATGTTCAGTAGATTTATTCTGCTGGGTAATAAATGAAGCAGGAATCTATGGCAATACACTAATGGCTACGCTTGTACTACAACTGCTAATGATTACTCGAGTTGGATGCTGGGGGTATTAGTTCAACATTTGAAAATACAAATAAGTATTTCATTAGGTATTGGGCCAAATCGTTTTTGAAAAATTCAGTATTTGTCCAAATACAAAAATGATTTGTTAAAAAGCAAAGGGCTCCTATTATGCATTAACTCTGTGTAATATGTTAAGTATTATGAGATTTTTAGTCAAGCAACAATACAAAAATATGACAGAACAATACACCAATTAATAAGAAACTTTTTTTATCTCAATTATTCCATTGCTAGTTTAAACAAAGGGATTCCAAACTTACTTACTTCAACCTGTTCTTTATCTATGGCCCCCAAGCTTTAAAGCAGATTAATCATTGGCAGAACAAGAGCGGCCATGAGTCTGCAGTTAGAATCCCTGCCCAGTGTATTACCCTCCAGAATAAATCTTTTGAACATGTAGGCAGATGGCATAATGTAGAGATGTATTGCTGTGCGTTGCTGTCACTTTACTTCCAATAGTGAAAAACACCAAATCCCAAATATTTGGATTTTGGTGAATACTACATTTTTCCAGAAAAGATTCAGATACTTATCTAATGAATCCTAGTATGTATATTCGAATATGAAACACATGACTTCAAAGGTTCTTCAAAGATTCCAAACTAGTTTGACTAAGGATTTGTTAAAATTCAAACAAGTTTTGATTCAGCCTTAAAAGAACAGTAACACCAAAAAATAAAAGAGCTTTAAAGTAATAAAAATATAATGCACTGTTGCCCTGCACTGGTAAAACTGGTGTGTTTGCTACAGTAACACTACTATAATTTATATAATATGCTGCTGTGTAGCCACAGGGGCAGCCATTCAAGCTGGAAAAAAGGAGAAAAGGCACAGGTTACATAGCAGATAACAGATAAGTTCTGTAGAATACAATAGTGTTTTATCTGTTATCTGCTATGTGCCTGTGCCTTTTCTCCTTTGAATGGCTGCCTCCATGGCTACATAGCAGCTTATTTATATAAATTATAGTAGACTTTCTGAAGTAAACACACAACATTTACCAGTGCAGGGCAGCAGCACATTATATTTTAGTTTATACACTTTCATTTCTTGGTGTTACTGTTCCTTTAAGGAGGCCATACAGGGGCTGATTTTGTTGTGTGAAACAAACTATTTTAGGGTGATCCAATAACAATTTTCTACTTATTGTTACACTGATGGAATGCAAACGATTGTTTGTTCCGATCACATCAGCCCAACAGTTAATTGGACAGGTTAAAACATTTTCGTTGCGAAACCATAAAATCGGTCAATCGATGGGATGAACAGATCATCATCGTTATATGAACTTCCATTGTACATACCTTTATTTTGAAGGGTTGGGTTAAATGCAAAAGTAGACAAAGGAACAGATATCCATCGGTTAATATATGTATGATCTTGCAGGCAACTCAACAAAGATACCACAAAAGTCTCCTCACATATCGTTAACGATTAATAAATGGTTTGTTAAGATGATTAGTTAGCCAATAAGATCATTAGTAGGGTGGCAACAAAATTTACCCATGTATGCCCAATGTAAGCCTGAAGTGAATCCTGGATTAGGTACATTACCTGTATATCTGTATATTATGTGTTATAGAAAAAGCGACAACAAACTGAAGTCATATTTACAGAAACACTATGGTGACCTCCAGGGATGGATATTCAATTTATCTTAATAGATTATTGCAACTGATTAAAAACCACTAAATTCTTTATCATTTAGCATTCCTTCAAACTATGAACTTTCCTCCATTCTTCCTTTCCTATTTTTATTTGCACATTTCATGACTCTTTTTCATTGTAAATTTACTTAATAAAAATGTTTTGCTGGCAAAAGAATCAATATTTACTGTTGTCATTTTAAAGGGCTCACATTTGTTTGTACAGTGGAGTGGTTGAGCCTTGGGCAAAGTCTATGGAATAAATAAACCAGACATTTTGCTGGTGACATACAGTATTCCAAATTAAAGATAACCACAATGTACTTTCCTAAACTCAGCAGGGCCCATGAAGGTTTCAATTTTCTGGTAACAAGAAAATAAGGGAAACTACAAAAAGTAAGCTGTGAGGGAACTCGCAGAAATGCTCTCGTTACACAGCATACAAGGTTGAGAGTAGAGCAACACAATGGTAACGCTGAACACTCTTGCAAACAAGTGGATCTTTACCCAATTAGGCCACACAACTGGGCCAAATCAAGATGATCTGATCATTTGGACCCAGGGTTAATCAACAAACTGGCACCACCCTGATGCAGACTAAGGGCCACTTTAAATGAGTTGGACTACACCATTTTTAGGAAGACAGGTATGGGATCGCTTATCCAGAAACCTGTTATCCAGAAAACTCAGAATTACAGGAAGGCCATCTCCCATAGATTTCATTTTAAGTAAAAATTCATGTTTTTTAAAAAATTTTATTTTTTCTCTGTAAAAAGGAAAACAGTACCTTTTATTCAATGGAAACTAATCTGCATGAATCCATATTGGTGGGAAAACAGTAGTGACCCTATTACTCTAGCTGTATTACTTCCCCAAATTACAATATAATAATTACAATATAATGTACTGTTGCCCTGCATTTCTACAACTGGTGTGTTTGCCTCAGAAAGACTACTATAGTTTATATAAGTAAACTGCTGTGTAGCCATGGGGGCAGCCATTCTAAGGAGAAAAGGCACAGGTTACTTAGCAGATAACAGATAAACCCCCATTATATGGGGCTTATCTACTATGTAACCTGTGCCTTTTCTCCTTTTTTCCAGCTTGAATGGCTGCCCCCATGGCTACACAGCAGCTTATTTATATAGTAGCTTTTCTGTAGCAAAAACACCATTTTTTTGCAGAGCAACAGCACATTATATTTTAATTACTTTAAAACACTTTATTTTTTTGATGTTACTGTTCCTTTAACACTGGAACTTGTTCCACTATTCCTTTAAATTCCACTTGTGTGGATTCTCTTGTTAGGGGTCAAAGGTAACGCACAATCTTAAGCAACAATCCTATTTACCTTGTTTTTCTCTCGAGGCAACAGAGAGATGAAAAACATAATCAAGGCTTTTGCTGCAAGTAAGTGACCTCTAAACCCTACTCACACTAGTAGCTGAAAGTACACAAATATAGTTTAAATGAAAAAAACACATTCATGCAGTTAAAAAAAACATTAGACAACTTAAACACACCAAAGCAGATGTTCCAAAGTCCAAAATCACATTTTAAAAAAACAAGCTTTAAAATAGTATACTTGTAACTTTTGCTCCCACACCCCAAAAAAGGTATACTTTTTAAGCTCTTTAGAGGCAGATATATCAAAGTTCGTATTTTATTTTAGTTTCCCTGAGTAACAAAAAAACTGGCAATTTCATGTAAAAGTCAATGGCAGCTGTCCTTAGCAATTTTTAAATATGTATTTACTTTGAGGGTTATTTTTCACTTGCAATTGCACAAAAATATGTATGAAAACAAGGATTTTGAGGTATTCCTATTATTAGTACTGTATTTTATTTGATCGTACTTTTTAAATTCAGATTTTTCAATATATAATAACTTTCGTACATTTTATAAAATGTGATTATTTCATGCTAAATACTCAGATTTTGGCTGTGCACCCCACAGAATACTAAAAGCCTTGGAGTGCAGACACCATCAGGACTGATATATATATATATGCACTGGCCTGGGGTATTTTTTTCTGCTGCTGCCATCCTGACCCCAGCTTCCCAGTCATCCCCTGCACCCCCTCAGATTTGAGGCATGCACAGTACTGAACACTTTGGAAAAGTCCTATACTACAAATGCACACAGGTCTTAAAGCCTGACTAAGTTATAGGGGATGCCTTGAAAGCTAGGGGAAGACAGCAGTGGCCCACCCTGGTGAAAAATACCATGGGCCAGCGACCCAGCCTGGGGTAAGTAGTAATGCTTCATATTATGACAGTGGAATGCATATTTGAGGACACAGGGGAGCACACAGACACCACCTGGGCTTGTATCACCACATATAATGCAGTGATGGAAAAGAAACAGCTCCCAGCCACTCTCAAAGTGTAGGCCAGGGAATAGCTATGCCATAGTTCTTAGGTGGTTATTAGAGTTCAGGCTGAGATTTTTTTATCTAAATACACTAACAATAAGGAAATTTGATCCTTGGTGCAACTGATGCGAAAGTGCCTTACAGGTGAGGTTAAGGGCAGGCTTCCCTGGTTACTACATGAATATCTGTGTGTGTCAAAGCTACTAACCACTTATTTCTGAGTCATAATTTTCCAGGATCACGTTTCTATTAGGTGATACCAGAAATGTACAAATGATAAGGGTAAGTAAACTTTAGTCTAACAGGACTATATAGGATGTATCATGGATCAACAACCTACAACCCTTCAGTTTAATTAAATAACAGCTCCCAGTCATCTGGATAGAGTATTGCTGCATCCTCCCATAACCTGCAGATGCTGTACCTCAATTCACACTATCTACTAATGCGTAAACTCAGAAAAGTAATAAGAATATAGTAAATGTGAATTTCTTGTGCTAATTTCCCCACATTTGGCCTCTCCTAGACTGATAGGAAACAACAGATCCCCAGCCAAGAAATTGGAAGATATAGTTTAGGGTTTTAGAGTGTAGAACTAGTTTTTGGTCTACACTTAATATGCAATATGTGACAGGTCAAAAAAATGAATTATCTGTGCTGGTGCCTGCCTCTCTGCCTGCAGCAATAAAAGTGAATGAGGTGCAGGCAGGGGAGGAATTAGGCAGCAGAGTGTATATTGGGTTCAGCAGACCAGCCCAGGACCGCCTGATTTTCCCCAGTGGGCCTGTGGGACACACATTGGGTTAGCAGATAATAGATAAGAAAGTTATAATAAAAAAAATTCAGTACTTTAGAAATGAAAGAAGGATCCCACACACCTATGGATCCACTATTAGGAACATGCCGGCTGAAAAAGGAGAAAATGCCTTGTGTACTGTTGACCTTCTGTGAATCATGCGCATATTGATTTGGACTGGTTTTTTTCCACCCTTAAAATGTAGTGTAAGAACTTCCCAGTTATCCTGCCATTGCCCCCACTGACGTCTCGGAGAATACAGTAAAAATGCCAATTCTTGCCAGAAAACACTCTTGAAAAGATACAATTCTCACAAGTTTCACTCTGACCAAAATCAGGTTGGGCATTAGGAGGGCTCTAAGGAAGTTTATCATTGCGATACACAACAGCCAGAAAAATTCCACAAAATAATTGGGGTTCCAATATAACGGGAGCGTTATGTTAATGCATATTTACACATCTTTGCCAAAAATAAATAACATATACATTTATAGCCAAACATTTTTACTCTTGTTAATGGTCCTTTAAGCATCTCCACTTACAGGGGTGATCAAATGATCTTAATCCTGTGAAAAAACTAAAAATGCTGTCAGAGGATATAACCTAGTGCTTGTAAAACTGGAATGTGTCATTGAGACTATGTTCAACATAGACCCTTGCCAGGTAACACATAAAAGATAACCCTCCAAACCAGAAAAACAGGTTTTTACTGAAAATAAACAGTTGTTTAACAAGTGCATCCCATGACCCTATCCTGTATCCACTCAGCTTCAATCTTTATTGCCTGATACACAATACTAAAGTTCATTCTGTATGCCACTTTTGGGAAACAATATACCATGTGCGTAACTAGACAGAGGGCTTGTTCCTTTACAAGATCAGATTCCTTACAGTGATGCAAGTAACAGACACAAATCCACCAGGTTCAGCCATTGAAAAGAGCAGTGTTGATCCAAAGTATTCTCCTGGCTTAGTACATCCAGAGCATTCTCATGATAATGACAATAAACTGTGTAAATGCAGAGACCTTTGTCCGTACGGATGTTGGAAGACTTCAAATGCCAGAATGCCCCGGAAGCTGAATGCTTAAGGACACTGAAAGGTACAATTGCTTAGGGGTACAAAGTTGTTAGGGTCCCCGCACCAGTGATTCTAGTTGATTTCTTCTGTGTGCTTTCCCTCTCATTGCTGCAAGGCCCTGTAGGTCTGGTTTCCCAGCAACTCCTGTGCCACCTTGAATGAGCACAGATATTCTGCGTCGATTTCTGTACTGTGCATGCGCAGGCAGGGGTTGTCTGGGACACGGGAAAAATATGGCTGTGCAACGCATACATTTCCTTTCATTATGCAAAATCAGTTTTTAGATGGAGATCTCCTATGAAGTTTTATAAGCAAAACCTCCATCATGTTTACATTAGCAGAAAAAGAAACATGCTAAAGGCTATGTGACAGTGTATATCTAATCACACACTGATCACAATCAGATTGTACCTGGGGTACACTGTTGCAGCTAAATCAGTATTGTGATCCAGTTTCTACTAGGGATCACCACTTCAAGACCCCTAGCTACCTTTTTAAAGTTTTTCTGTCATTTGCAATCAATGTCTCTAAGAACAGGAGTACACTTTATAGTAAATACATGGCTGTCAAGGGATGCTGGGAGTTGCAGTGAAACATCAGCTGGACAGCTACTTCCCCACTGTGAACTCTCACCGTTCTATATTGTACAGTGGATATATGAATGCACACTCTGTGCAGGCTTCCAACTAAGTACATGCATAGACAGCTGTAAAAAAAAAAAGGGAGAAATATTGGATATTGTACTCACAATGCTTCTTGCCATCAATAAGCTTCATTGTAAAGTGCTCTGGGGGTTAAATACTGAGTGTGCTGGACTTAGTCTTCTACTGAGCACCAAGGCAGATCCAGAGATGTCCCCTACACCCTTACATTTCAAGAATGCCCTGTGTGAAATCGCTGAGAACAAGGTGACTTTTTTCCCCTGCATATAAATTGCGAAACGTCTCATGAACTGAGCTTTCTGCACACGGTATTTACCATGCAACCACAATAGCCATGCTCTCTGGCTACCTACTGGCTGCTAACCAGCCCAGCCTCCTATGGTGTCAGTGGGTGTGTCGGACTTCCTCTCTCCCCATTGGCTCCGCTCAGATGGCATTTAACTCGGCATTGATTTCAAGCAGTCAGACTACACACCTACTGACTGAGCGAGCACCAATCCATCCCCGCTTTGCTTAATGGTGTCAGGGAAAAGCAAGGGGGGGGGGGGGGGGCAGAGAGTAGCTACAGTCAGAGGGAAAAGAAAATGCTGCATTATAGCATCACATTCCCATAACATGACTTTCCTGGTAGCAAATAGGGCTTTCCAATTGTCAATGTCTGTTTTTACTGGCAGCTACTATCAATGTTAGTACAATACAAAGGCATAATGAGCTCTGTGGGTGGGGGTGAAGTAGATGAATAAGGATTACAGGGCCAGGGGGCACTTCATCCTGGATCAGTAGGTTTAAATAGGGAGAACAGGTTGCCACAAGACATATATATCAAGTTCAGTTGTTTACTCACGTAATTCCTCTTTAACTATTGGCTAAGTGTGGTCTCCTGTTACCTTTGAGGGGTAGCAGAAACCAGCCCCTGAATGCAACACACTGTATTAGATTACTGATACTGTACCAGTAAATCCTGTCTTTCTGGTTTGCCATTCACACATTCGTTATGTTTGCATATTGGGATTTGAGAGGTGGGGGGGGGGGGGGTGGTAATTTCTCCATTCATGGGCTGCCGGTACTGAAGGTGTTACAGCTCTGTGAGAGAAGCTAGATTGCCACTCTGCAGTGCCCAGCAGACAGGGAGGGCATAGAGGAGGATGCACAATCAGTGAAAACTGAAGGAGATGGAGGGGAGGGGTGATACCTTGTCATCCAAACGCCCATAGAGTGAGATGGCACACTGTGCAGGCCAAAGATAGATAACCCCCAGAGCTGGGCACCCACCTGGCTCAATGAAAATGGCGTTCTGTCCGTCACAGTCCCAAAGCAGTATTCAGGCCATTCATTTAGCAGTGGGCATACATGGTCACTGCTGCAGAACATCTTAGCTTAGGTGTCAATCTTCATTTATGAATGAAAGGTTGCTCTGTGTGTCCCTGGCCAGGAGCTTTCCATGCTCACATTATCCTATTACATTTTGCATTTAAATGATATAGGGCTATTGATGACCCCCCCATAATAAACATGGATGATCCTATTAGCCCCCTTATGAATAAGAATGTGAACAGGGGAAGCTGTAGTTCTATAACAGCTTTGGGTCACATGAATCTATGCTGTCACATTCCTCCCTTCAGCTGTTACTTAACTACAACTCCCAGATACCCCTATGCCATTTCTCATTAACAACTCTAAGGTCATAGGCTGATTTCCTAGCTCCGAGGGAAAAGAATTGGGGACGGGCATGCACCATTGTGGGACCACCAAACTGGCCACTTACGGGGTCTGTTCCTTCTGCCTGAATCCATCCTTCTCCTCACCCTGCTCTTCTTGGCCGGGGATCCCTGGTGGAGCGGGTCTGGCTGCCCTCGGTGGTGTTGCATCGGTGTATGGTCAGGGAGGCTCCGGCTCGATTCTCCATTGCCCAGCAGGAGGAGGGCTGGCGGCAAGTGGAACCCATTCTGCATGCAGGAATTGTCGGGTGCCTTGGACTGCTTGCACTGATCTCCCATTATTGTTTGGTATCGTGTCCCTGCCTGACAGCAGCCTTGGAACCCCCCGTTATGCTCGGTCCTTTTGTCTTTTCCACCGACACTAACGCTGTTCTTGAAGTAGGTGCCACCGTGACACAAATGCAGTTCTTCGTGACATCATGGTCACACTCGTGTTCGGACTGCAGCCAGTGCAGTTACCAGTGACGTCATGCACCTCCCACCGCATGACAGGAGAAAGGCGTGTTCCTGGAGACAGGGACAAGCTGTAGGTGGGATAAATAGGCTTATCATGGAACTGGAAGCAGCAAGGGCAGCCATTAGGGGGGTTAGAGTGGGACAACTGTAGGGGGCTCGGTCATTGCCGAGGCCTCAGTATTGCTGAAACGCAGTATTTTATCTTGTTTAGTATTAGCATGACACAGGGCCCCAGTGATAGAAGACCTGGAAGCAGTCTGTAATACCTAACTGCGGAAATTGGACTGTGCAGCAGCTAATATACAGCACTGGCCTCAGTAACACGGGACCACGTTATCATTTGCACTCAATTTGCTACATCCTGCTTTGTATGTTATTTGTGCTTTAGTAATTAGAATTCAATGAATCGGCCATTCAAATTGATGACATATTCAATCATCTCTAAAGGTAGTAGGTAAAGGAATATTTTGTTGTCTGCATGGTTTCTAGTTTGCAGGTGGAAAAGTGCTGTAAAACATCTTTTCAATGGCAATAATATAAATAAAATACATTTGTTGTGCTCAAGTGCAGATCATAGAGGCACAGGCAGGGCCGGAACTAAGAGTAGGCAGAGGAGGCATGTGCTGAGGGCACAATGATAGGGGAGTGCTGGGAATATTCCTCTTCTGCCTGCTTTCCCCTGGGTTCAGCCCTTTTGCCCTGAGCACAGCAAATCTTCCTTCCCTGTCAATGCCCCTGCCCCAATCGTGGGGGAAGGGCATCAAGGCAGGGGTTAAACTTGGGCGCCCCCACCTGGGCACAGGCACCACACAGCAGACACTGTAAACAAAAAGCACTCTGCTCCTGAGGCCTGAGTAATAGCATATTCTGTTTAGTAGTTTAATATATACAGCCCTCACCGGTGCTAGAATTAGAAATGTGCATGGATGAAAGCACTGAATAACCCATTAAAAGAACACACACACAAAAAAAAGCCTTAGTAATAAACACGGGCGATCCTATTAACCCTCCAATGAACTGGGCATGCACCCCACTCCAGACCATGTTTTTCTTGGTTGGGGATCCCTGGTGGAGCAAACCTGGCTGGCCGCGACATTGTTGCAGCAGTGCATGGTCAGGGAGACTTTAGCTCGATTCTCTGTTGCTCAGCAGGATGAGGGTTGGTGGCGCATGGAACCCATTCTGCGTGTAGAAATGGTTGGGTGCATTGGGCTTGCTCTGATCTTCTATAATTGTTTGGTATCAGTGTCCCTGCCTGACAGCAGCCTTGGAAACCACCCCCTGGCCATGCACTGAAAGATACGTTTGTTTGGTTAGGTTGCCAAATGAGTGGGCAATAATGGATTATTCCGATTGCGTTTGCCCATCGGATCACACTGACAGGATGCAGGCCGTCAGGGTGAGGACCACATTGACGAGCTGACACACTCCTCACTCAGATGGGATTCTCCATGGACATCTGCCCAATTGTAGGAGGGCTCCATACAGGGGCCAATAAGCTGCCAACATGACCCTTTGGCATTGTTTATTAGCCTGTGTATGGCCACCATTACCCTTGGTGTTTTTGTGCTTTCCAACAGCGCTAACACTGTTCTTGAACTAGGTACCACCACAACACAAACGCAGTTCTTTGTGAGATCATGGTTACAATTGTGTTCAGACCGCAGTCAGTGCAGTTACCACAGTTTCCAGTGACGTCATGCACCTCCCATTGCATGACAGGCCAAGCTATAGGTGGGATAAATGGGCTTATCATGGAAATGGAAGCAGCAAGGGCAGCCATTAGGGGGGTTAGAGTGGGACAACTGTAGGGAGCTTGGTCGTTGCTGGGGCCCTGAAACTTTGTATACTTATTCTAATTATCTTCTTCAGTTTCAGCAGACAGCATGACACAGGGCTCCAGTGATAGAAGACCTTGAAGCAGTCAAAGAAGGTCATAAAAGTTACCAGGGAACTGTATTATCAGTAGGACAAATTGGACTGTACAACAGCTAATTTACAGCACTGGCCCCAATAATAAAGGGCCACAAATTACCATTTGCACCCAGTTTGCTAAATCCTGCTTTGTATGGTGGCTATGCTTTAGTAATTATGAGTGAAAACACACAGGGCAATTAGTCACCACATATTAGTGTGTGATTAGTTGCAGCAACTTGATATTTGCCCATGGTGGCTAATTCACCGCGACTACGGCCTCTCCATGTGTCTTCGCCCTAATTAAATTAACTGAAAATTCAGAAATCAAAGTGTTGCACGTGCACGTATGTGATCATCTCTTAAACATAGTAGGTAAAGAAGTGTTTTGTTGTCTGCATGGTTTCTAGTGGCAAAGTGCTATGTAACATCTTTTCGATGACAATAACACAAATAAAATACATTTGTTGTGCTCATGTGCAGGTCACAGAGGCACAGGCAGGGCTGGAACTAGGGATAGGCAGGAGTGGCACATGCTGGGGGCACAATGATAGGGGGGTACTGGGAATGTACATCTTCTGCCTGCACTCCCCTAGGTTTATCCCTTCTCTGAACTTGGCAAACCAAATCTCCCCTGATTTCCACTGCCCTGATTGTGGGGAGCCATTGGGCACCCCTGTCAAGGCACAGGCACCACATGACACACTCTGTAAACAGAAAGCACTGCTCCTGCAGGCCAAGTCAAAGTATATTAATTCTTTGCATATTTTTTACTTATCCATATGGGTTCAGCATGGCACACCTGGACACCAAGTGTAATTCAGTAGGCACAGACCATTTATTAGTTGTTCACCTTATGTTATTTAGGAACTCCTGCTTGGGGGTAGTACTAACACAAGTTTCTTAAGGCAGTTGCAGGGGTCCAGCCTGTTCTGATGCACCTTTTACCAGTATAAGTTGAGCTGCTATATCACCTGTACTGTATCAGGCTTCTGTGATTAGTTAGATCAGAGATAGCCTTTCATATGTCTCCCTTTGGGAACTCAGGGCCTGAGCTCAGATATAGAGTAAAAACGTCATTGGCATGAACTTGGCAGGGCTGCTCCTGCCTTGAGGCAATAGCGCTTTCAGCACAAGCACTGTTGTACCCCTTGACCTGCTCCAACACCACAGCGGTAAGCTAGGAGTTGGTTGGGGGCATAGCATTGGGACTGCACTTAAAAAGTGCTGGAGTAGAAAATTCAGAGCAAAAGTCCTAAGGGTTTAGAGTAGGGGTGGCCAGACCTGGTCCGGTCGCGATCGGCGCCGGGCCGCCGCAGAATGCAGAAGTGGGGCGTGCGTACGTACGCATTCACGGAGCACTTCCGCATCCCCGGCTTGATCGTGGTCCACCAGGAATCCTCAGCGGATCGAATGGTGGACTGCAATTGACATATTGGCCACCCCTGGTTTAAAGTGAGCATTCTTAAACCAATTACAAGCTTCTTGGAAAAACAAAATGATTGTAATCCTTGGTGACATTAGGACAAAATGCATGAACTACAGTCTACCAACTCCCCATATGACCAGCCAGAGACTCATCACGGACGAGTTGAAGAGACTGTCCTTGAATTAAAGATCAACAAAAAATGACAAAAAGACAAAGCTTTTTAGCATTTTATTCAGTTTGTAGTAGAAATTTCTGATGGTGAAGAATATTGTCTTCCCCAAACATTTGTCAGCTTACATATGAGAAAAAGAATAAGCCTTTTAATTTAAGAGACAAAAAAAATAACCTTACACTCACCCATAATCAATATATATAAGACATTCTGTGCATTAAGCTACCAAGAAGTGCCCTTCCCTTAAAGGACATGTCAACCCCCCAACCAAAAATTTTAGCAGAGACAAGCCTCACAGCACTGTTTAAATACCTGCCACTCCTGTCCCTCAGAAGCAAACACTGAAGCTGCAGCGATTTCTTGGAGCTTCTCTCACTGCATAGCTGGGTAACTCCCTCTGCCCCCTCCCTTCAGAATCTCCTTGTCTGCCTGGCATGGTGCACATGCGCAGTTCCGAACCGATATAGTGACTTACTAGAAGGAAATAGTGCAGGGCAATCGATGTCTATTTGGAGTGTTAACAAAGCTTGTTTAAAAAAAAAAAAAGCTTAAAAAAAAATCCTTAAGGAGGTCAGGAAGGGGGGGCAATGCGCACATGCGCATTTGTAACATACACGTGCGCTCTCGATGACGTTCCCCGTCAAAATGGCCGCCGGGTGAAACACTGAACGGAGAAAGGAATAATGCGACGGTGCGGGTTGCAGGAGGAAGTGGGGGGAGCGGTATGTATGCGGTTAGGGTGGGGGTAAGGCGCCCTTGGTGTTAGACTTTATTTAAAACTTAGCCCTGACATCTCCTTTAAAACAAAACAGTGACTGTTTGTCCATATAATGCAATATATTTAATCTGGCCAACAATTCAGAGATCGTGGTCTATAGGTAATATGAACATTAAAACAGGAAAAGGATAAGGTCCATCTGACCAGTCAGGGTGTGAGAGGCTTGTCAATACAAAGATATTCCAGGTTCTTATAGTCAGAGAAAACAAGAACAGGGTGAGATAACCCTTTCAACAAGTGACCCTAAAAAGCTGCTTTAATGGCAAAAAAACGTTTTCCTCTCATCTCCCTTGCTGATCCTGACAAACTTAGAAGTATTTAGGTCAAGTTTAAAAAACACTTTAGCCCTCACAAATTCTAGAACAGTTCTGGAATCAGGGGGAGCTGATAACAGTTTTTAAATAGTTATTTTATTAAGTTGTCTGTAGTTCATACAAGTCTGTAGGAAATAGTCTTTCTTATACACCAGAAGTAGGACTAATGAAGCCTTTTTTTCATCAATGTAGTCTTTAAGAAGCATCAGTGTTACCAGTGCCGGGAGAAACAGACGTGCTGGCATCACTTTGGCTCCAAATTCAAAGTTAAAAGCGCTACTTTGTGTATTTTTGCCCAAGCTGGTTCTAAGTTTCTAGCTAAAGCCTGTTTTTGTTTGCCTGTTTTTTTTACTCTGTCTGGTTTTTGATGCTGAATCTCCTCTGCCTGCCTTTGACCATTGCCTGTCTATGACGTTGCTTCTTCCTGATCCCTTTTGTACTGAGTTTTTGCATCAACCATGGCAGTGTTTACAATCCCTGTCTTCCCCACAGCAGAAAGTCCGGGGCCCCAAGAGGGAGTTGATGAAAACCAGGGTTGCCGGTTTATGTTCAGACAACACATAGTTTAAAGAAGAAGAAAAGGTAAAAACTGGGTAATCTGTATAAGAAAGGTCTATGTAAATACAGCCATAAACCGAGTTCTCTATCAAAAGAAACACAATATTTATTTTCTTCTTTTGTGTATACATGTTCTTCTGTGTCACACTTCCTTCTCTCAGAAGAATCCTTCAGGGCACGGCATGAGTCTTCTCAGTTTGCTTCTCTCACCCCCTCCCTTCTCCTCCTTCCCCTGATCTCTACTCTACTACCAGCAGCTAGAGCTGCAGCACGAAAGCTACTGAGACAAAGCTAAAATGGTAGTTGCTATCTTAAACAGAGTGAGCTCCTAGGTCTGTTTACTCAGGTATGGTAAAGCTTTCTGCAGAATGAACACAGTGTTCTAGCTTGCACTATTCTGACTAATCTATTGGCAATCAAATGCTAAAATGCCTTTCCTTCTCCTTTAAGAAACAGTTACAAACTCCAGAATAAAACCTTAGCAGATTCTGAACCCACTGCAGAGAAACACAAACAGATAAATAAGGATCTAGATCTGCCTAAAAGACAGGTGAGACAATCAAACTTGGTATACATGTGATATAATAAAAAAATACTGGGATTAAATACAAGAAATAATAAATACAATATGCTATCAATGATAAAAAAAATACTTACCTCAGCAAAAGCTTTACTTGCCAGCAAACGGAAATCTGTAGAACCTGCTGCAATATCTGAATGCAAAATATGTTAGAAGATCTTACGGCAATGGAAGAATCTATAAGCTCAAGGTCAGGCAATACATTTAAACACTTTCAAATTTAGAGGCTCTAGAGTATACAGAGAAAATTAAGCAGACCAACTGATAATATTTGATGAAAGCATCTCCAGCATTCATTTCACCATTTTACAATACATGAAACTTTTTGATAATTAATAATTACATGTATATTATTCAGAATTCTCTATAATATCAAAATCAAGAGCTAAATATGGGATTACGGTTCAGGCTTTGATATAATAAGAACTTTTTATCCCCATCCTTTTCCTTTATTCTGTACCCCTTATTTGTCTATCTAAAAATCAATAAAAACTGAATTGAAAAAACACAATCTTGCAAGAAATGCCCAGAGAGATCACAGTACAAGCAACGTTTTAATTGGCATCTACAAAGCCTTTATAAATTTAGGAATAATATTTAGGAAATATCAGATCGTATCAGGCCAATTTGCATCGGTTCTGTATTATCTAGAGAAAATAGTGGATAAGGAGGTCTTGAAGCCAGGAGGTAAAGGCTGGATTGAATCTTTCAAAACATCTTTCTCTGAGATGTCAGTCAATCTTGCTGACTATATCTATAACTTTTTCAAAGTCTCCAGGGACTCCATCACAAGCTACTTCATCCATCAAGGACTCTGAACAGATGTCTTATGGCCCTCTCGTTCCACTCAGTGTTTGCTGCATGTCTATGAAAATCTGCCACATACTCCCAGGGCTGTGGAGTCGGTAGATAAATTCTCCGACTCCGACTCCTCAGTTTCTGATACTTCCGACTCCGACTCCGACTCCTCTGTTTTTAATATGCTTATGTATTTTATACATCCAGGAAGGGGAAGGGGCACTTAAAGGAACAGTAACACCAAAAAATTCAAGTGTATAAAAGAAATTCAAATATAATGTACTGCTGCCCTGCACTGGTACAACTGGGGTGTTTGCCTCTATGGTTACACTACTATGGTTTATATAAAGAATGCAGCTGTGTAGCCATGGGGGCAGCCATTCAAAGGAGAAAAGGCACAGGCACTTAGCAGATAACAGATAAAACACTATTGTATTCTACAGAGCTTATCCGTTATCTGCTATGTAACCTGTGCCTTTTCTCCTTTTTTCCAGCTTGAATGGCTGCCCCCAGGGCTACACAGCAGCTTATTATATATAAACTATAGTAGGGTTTCTGTAGCAAACACCCCAGCTGTACCAGTGCAGGAATGGCTGCCCCCATACTACACAGCAGCTTATTTATATATATTATAGTAGATTTTCTGAAGTAAACACACAGTGCGGGGCAGCAGCACATTATATTTTAGTTACTTTTATTCCCCTTTATTTTTTGGTGTTACTGTTCCTTTAAACCAGTGCTGTCCAACTTCTGTTGACCCGAGGGCCGGAATTTTTCCAACCTACGTGGTGGAGGGCCGATAATGGAAGCCAGTTTTGACCACTCCCCTTTTTGAAACTGCACCCACTTGAAACCACACCCATGTTATCACATGACCATACCCATATTAATGGTTGTAGTACAGCAAAAACCTGCCATACTCTGCCTGCCCTACCCTGCCTTTGTGTGTGCCCTACTCTGCCTTCCCTACCCTGCCTGTGTGTGCCATACTCTGCCTGCCCTACCCTGCCTGTGTGTGCCATACTCTGCCTGCCCTACCCTGCCTGCGAGCCATACTTTCACTGTGTGTGCCATTCTTGGCTGGTTTGTGCCATACTTGGCCTGTGTGTGCCATACTCTGCCTGCCCTACCCTGCCTGTGTGTGCCATACTCTGCCTTCCCTACCCTGCCTGTGTGTGCCATACACACAGGCTTGCCCTATGCTGCCTGTGTGTATGGCACACACAGGCAGCCTACAGTGACACAATGCTGGCACTGCTCCTACAGTCTGCACAATAACTATATATTAAAAAACTTTTTAATTGCAGTACCACCTCAGTATATGTTCTTTTTGTAGTATGCAGGGATTATTTGTGGGTTTCTACTGCTCTGAGGTGTGAACAGGGGAACAATGTGGGTGATTACATCCTGAGCCTGAGGTGTGAACACTGCAGGGGGTGAACAATGCAGAGGTTAAAAGGTGTGAACGACACAGGGGATTACATATTTAAACAATACAGGGGGATTACAGCCTGAATCTGAGGTGAGAACCATGCAGGGGGGGGGCCAGTTAATCACAGTACTGATACCATTTAAAGCTTACACAAGAGTAAGCCATCAAAGCAGCCAGACAGGTGGGGGGCCACACAGAGGGGGGTCAAGGGCCGCGTGCGGCCCGCGGGCCGCCAGTTGGACAGCACTGCTTTAAACTATTGACTATCCATTCCCTTCACGTATACAAGTATTTCCAGTCCTGCAAATTTATTTTTACTTAATTAGTTATCAGTAAGAGTTATGCTAGGTTCCCAGTGGGCATTGGGTTCTCTGTAACAGAGGAACACGACGCAGTGGAGCTGCCGCACCTTAACTGTGCGTTACGTCCCATTTAGTGAAGCATACAGTCAATGAAAAGCATGCTTCATGGTCGCTTAACGTGTTCGTTTATGTACTGCGTGCATTGGGCTTTATTCTTATAGCAGAGAAGTAATTAATTATGACTGTTTGTGAATTGGGACATTTAAACTTGCTTTATTTTTTTTATTCCCATTTAAATTTAGTAGGAGTAGGTTAATTTTTTGCCGACTCCGACTCCAGGTACCCAAAATTGCCTCCGGCTCCTCGACTCCGACTCCACAGCCCTGCATACTCCTCCTAGATACAAGGAATGGAGGACCTTTTTAGCAATAACATTTTTCTTATCATCATAATAGCATGAAGAGATGCAATTTTAAAGAGTGCTTTCAGTTAAGAGGGAATAAACTATTTCTTTAGGACACAATAGGGCTGATTCACTAAAGTACGTTAATTTTTATTGCACGCTTTTTTGCGTTAAAATTGACGCAGAAAAAAAACGTGTGATTCGCTAAAGTATTATCGCATGCGTTAAGTCGCATATTGCGTGCGTTAATTTACGCGCAACCGCATGCGTTAATTTTACCGCATTGTGTTAATTAGGGCGCAGAAATAATATTAACGCATTATTCACAAACACTTAGACGCGCTAAATATCGCATTTGTCTGTGCGAAAATTAACACCTACTTGGGGCAGGCGGTAATTATAGAAAAGTACAGTTAATGAGCTTTTGGCAACACAATATGGACTTTGCAGTGGGATTTATTCAAGTCTGTGTTGGCCCTAGAGTGATGCAGCCTCCAGTTTGCACGGAAATGGTCATTTTCATAAAAGTAGTTTTACGAAAGTAATGCCGTAAATGGCTAATATGGCGTGCCTTTTTCGCACGAGGCGACTATTTGTGCGCGATGCGTTGATTAGTGCGTGTTCCGTTAAATACCGTCTTCTCGATTTAAATAACGCAAGCAGCATCGCGTCTAAATTAACGCAAGTATGCTTTTAGTGAATCGTGCATTAAGACGTGATGAAAAAGTCGCGCAAAATACAGAAACAATGCGACGGTGACAAAAAAAACATCGCAAAAATACCGATCATTACGAAAAAAACGCATTCGGACGCTCGTGGATTAGTAAATGTGCCCCAGTAAGTTGGTAACATATTTTATAAGATTGTGAGGATATTTGTTGCCCACAAGATGGCAATATTATTGTATCAAATGATTGAACAAACAGCATCACTGGTTCTGCTGAATGTATCTTGGTCTGGGCCATGTGATGCAAATAAAGGATTTTTGGCAAGGTTGTCAAGCCAGTACATAAACAACAATAATTAAACACAGCATTTATGTAGTTCTTTTAAGTCCTAAAAAGATACAAATATAATTGATAGGTAGCATATTAATACTGTTAGGTAGCAGGTAGGTAATACTGTGCACATTTCAAAAAAAGATGTTGCATATTAAAGACCAATGTTGTATATTAATAAACAAGCCAATTTATTATCTGTAGTTTTTTTTTTTTAAGAATTGTTGGATGAGCTAAGATCACTCCAAGATCTAAAAGAAACATGAGGCTTTTTTGAAAAGGGCTACACTAAATACTACATTATCCCCAATGCAGCAATAGCTGTATCTCTGTAGCTATTTTCCGAAGGACCCTTAGCTGTGGGCTATATGTGGTAACAAGTGGTAACTGATTTGTGTCTCTCTTCTGTTCTTGGTGGCTATGGGTATATTGTGATCTACAATTCTTGGGTTGTCGATAGGGTTGGCACCTTCTCTAGAAAATAACAAGCCTTTCAATATTTTTATATTTGTGCTCTATAAATAACTGATATCAAGCATCACTGCCACTGGCCATGTGGCAACTCTAGTTGTAGCCATGGCTAAAGAAGTCTTTCATGAGGGCTCTGAGGTGCTAATTGGAAAAAGATCTATTGGAAAAGATCTCGTTTGTAGATCTCAAAAGTGTAGGTGGTAGTTTCATTTAAAGTTCATAGTGGGGTGAAAATCATTAAGGATGTCATCTATGTAGCGGGGTATGCTTGGGGGTTTGTTAGTGCAGGAAGAGAGGAAATTCTGTTCTGGCTTTGCCAGGAACAAACTGGCATACTGGGGTTCAATCTGGATCAGATTTAAAGGAGAACTAAACCCTAAAAATGAATATGGCTAAAAATGACATTTTATATACTGTACTTACTGCACCAGCTTAAAGAAATACTGTCATGTTTTTTTCAAAACGCATCAATGAATAGAGCTTCATCCGCAGAACCCCTGCAGTGGAATCCATTTTTCATTTAATTTTGAAATTTCACGTGGGGCTAGCCATATTCTTAATTTCCCAGAGTGCTACAGCCATGTGACCTAATATACTTTAATCATATTTTAATGCTGCACTGCAAGTTGGGGTGATATTACCTCCCTCCCCCCAACAGCCGATCAGCAGAACAATG
The DNA here is from genome assembly GCF_000004195.4 of Xenopus tropicalis. Taxonomy (NCBI): domain Eukaryota; kingdom Metazoa; phylum Chordata; class Amphibia; order Anura; family Pipidae; genus Xenopus; species Xenopus tropicalis. Next base: position 36,399,232 of record NC_030683.2, read on the forward strand.
GGAAAGGGAGCAAGATAGCAGCTCCCAGCAGATATCAGAATAGCACTTAATAGTAAGAAATCAAGTTCAGCTTGGGACTCCTCCAGTTACATGGGAGTAGGAGAAACAATAGGTTACCTGAAAGCAGTTCTAATGTGTAGCTCTGGCTCCTTCTGAAAGCTCAGACTCAGGCACAATGCACTGAGATGGAATATTACAACTAAAAAAATACATTTGTTGGTTCAAGAATACAATTTTAAATGATAGAGTGAATTATTTGGTATGTAAACAGTGTAATATAGAGACAAAAAGTACCCCATAAAAATCATGAAAGAATCCCTTTAAAGTTTTAGCATCTCAGTAGCAATAATAATCCAGGCCTACAAACTTGTAACAGGAGCTCCCCATCTTGAAAAGTGTTTGTGACACTCACATGCTCAGTGTGCTCTGAGTAGCTGTTGAGAAGCAAACGTTAGGGGTTACCACAAATTATCAAGCAAAAAATTAGGTTGGCCTTTCATATAAACTGATGCCACAGGGCTAATTATTAAGTTGTGATCCTAATTGTACTGGCTGCCATGTAGTAATTATATGTATTAATTACTAATCAGCCTTATATTGTGGTTGCCTTGGCTGTTACAGAAGCCCAAAACATAATATTCAGCATTTCTACCCAAAAATAGGCACGGCCATGTTAAAATAAGCACGTCAAAAATAGAAGCGGTTGTGGCAAAAAAACGCGCATGACAAAAAAAGACAAGCACAAGAAAAAATTGCGCAACAAACGCATTCCACAGATTTTTTACCATTTTGAAAATTTTCCATCTAAGTGAAACAGGACAGATTCACTCATCACTAGTTACAATATGTCCCAAATGATCATGTGAAAGGAAATCACAGTAAGACACTATATAATTGATCAAGTATCACTCCTTATATGTCAAAATACATATGTGAAGCAAATGTTCAAAGTGCACTCAGAAAATTAGGGAGGAATGTTCAAAGCCTTGCAGAAAAGGGGGGATCTTTTGTTGCACTTCCACAAAATAAATCATGGGTGCCCAAAATTGCTGTTTGCTGCTGCTGATTGGTTACTACAGTGCAGCGTGCTGAGTTGTGCCACCCTCCCCTCCACAGGGGGTAGGTATTGTTGGCAACCAGGAAAAAAATCTGGGAGCCTCCAATGCCACCATGAAAAGAGCATAAAAACTAAAAATTACTGTTGGTACCCAATAGATTCTCCTAAATTAACCTATATACTGTCCTAGTCTTCGCTTAAAGGAGACACATTGGATAAATGGGAAAAACCCTAATTTTGTAGGCAATTATGAATAATATACGGTGCTGGTTTCACTTTGTGCTAAAAATTAATCCTAAGCACAGTTGGAGGGGGAGAGCCAATCACAGCCCTGCACTCACACAAGCACAGACAGGCTTCAGTTCCCTATCAGGTCAGCCTAGCTGCTGATTGGTTCCTATCCTACAGTGCAGTGTACTGAGGGCCGCCGGCTCCCCAGCTCATCCAGAGAATTCAGCCAGCAGGAAGTGGAACAGATGGGCGGGGCTAGTGGGGTTTTTGTGGAATTTCTCAATAAATCAGTCAGAAACACAACTTTTTAAAGACACAATCTTTCTATATCTAGAGGAGTATAATTCACTGGTACATTCATAATTTTTATAGGATATGTCTCCTTTAAAACAATGGTCAGCCTTGGGGGCCCTGGAACTTTCTGAAACCTGCACACATTGCAGATAGGTCTAAAAGAGACAATGAGATTAGTTATGATCAAGTTTTACCAATTGTCCTTTAAATTAGCCCTTTTCTGTTTCTCAATTGTGAACAATCTACCCCATTTACGAACCAATGACTTTACTGTAAAAAAAACAAACAAAAAGCTTGATTACTTTTGGAGAATTTCCCCATTGCCTTCCCCTAAATCAGCCATTATGTTAAAACATAATCCTCGCAAACAACAAAAAAAAAAACCTAAAAAGTTTCTTTAATGTCACCTGTCTATGAAGATTTTCATTCATCCAGGTCATGGTATATCTAGTATAAATAAATTTAAAGCAACTGGACTTGTTTAGTAATCATTGAAGACGTTTCATGTCAAAGTGGAGAAACCATCCCTTAACAGAGGCGGGGGACTTCGACACCATCTGTCTGCTACATACAATGCTGTTCTAACATCTGTACCCCGGCAGTTTCAGAACTCTTCACACATCCATTCATGCAACTCCAAAAAGTAACACCTGTTTGAAGAGTTGCATGATACTTTGGTAATCCTCTCAAAGTAACTCCACAGCATTCACACCTCTGTGAGTTTCAGATGTCACCTCTCTGAAGAGTTACAAAGTGCCATTGTGATTGGATTAGTGGAAGAGTATATATGCTGAGGACTTCCCATACCAGTCAGTTGAACTGAAGAAGCTGCTCGGATGAGTAGTGAAACGTCTTCAATGATTACTAAACAAGTCCAGTTGCTTTAAATTTATTTATACTAGATATTTAATGTCACCTATTCCTATTTTGCTATTTTCCTATGACTGCTTAACCAAGCGCACTGACTGCTTAACCTAGCGCTCTGACTGCTTAACCTAGCGCTCTGACTGCTTAACCTAGCGCTCTGACTGCTTAACCTAGCGCACTGACTGCTTAACCTAGCGCTCTGACTGCTTAACCTAGCGCACTGACTGCTTAACCTAGCGCTCTGACTGCTTAACCTAGCGCACTGACTGCTTAACCTAGCGCTCTGACTGCTAAACCTAGCGCTCTGACTGCTAAACCAAGCGCACTGACTGCTAAACCAAGCGCACTGACTGCTAAACCAAGCGCACTGACTGCTAAACCAAGCGCACTGACTGCTAAACCTAGCGCACTGACTGCTAAACCAAGCGCTCTGGCTGCTTAACCTAGCGCTCTGGCTGCTAAACCAAGCGCACTGGCTGCTAAACCAAGCGCACTGACTGCTAAACCAAGCGCTCTGACTGCTAAACCTAGCGCTCTGACTGCTAAACCAAGCGCACTGACTGCTAAACCAAGCGCACTGACTGCTAAACCAAGCGCACTGACTGCTAAACCTAGCGCTCTGACTGCTAAACCAAGCGCACTGACTGCTAAACCAAGCGCACTGACTGCTAAACCAAGCGCACTGACTGCTAAACCTAGCGCACTGACTGCTAAACCAAGCGCACTGACTGCTAAACCTAGCGCACTGACTGCTAAACCAAGCGCTCTGGCTGCTTAACCTAGCACACTGACTGCCAAGCCACTGACTGGCAAGCCACACCCCCCTCCGCTAACTTGCAGTCGTGACGCCCAATCTCGCGTGATGAGACTTGTGACGTCGGGATTTTCAGAAAGACAGGCGCCAAGGAATTTTGAATTACCAGCTCTGCGGGACGTGTAAGTAGCTAGCCGGTACTGCGTTAGGTAAATAGGGAGTGTGCTTTGAAAAGCGGGACTTTTGGGTTTAACTTCTGCAGCTCACTCCCGGCAGGGGGGCCGTCATCTATGTAAGTGTATCACAGCCGCGGCTCAGGGGACAGCCCCCCCCACCGTGATGTCAGCCCCCCTGAGTGTCTCTATGCGGGAAAGTGTCTGGTAACTCTAGTTAGCCGTTTATTCCTCCCTGGAGACCTGCTGCCTTTGCCAAATTTTCTTCTAAACACCTGGTAGTGGGACCAAGAGAGCAGGGAACTGTACTACGGAAGCCTGCTAGCTAGGGCTCACTGTTACTGGGAGGCACCACTGCAGGTGCCTGAGCCTTATAACCCCAACTAGCAGGGAATTTATAGAGAACAAAGCTCTGCTGCTATGTGCTGCCCTTGAGCTGCAGTCTAAAGCTGGCTGCCCACCTACAAATACAGTCAGACATGAGGGTTATTGAGGGTATTATTATCTGTGTGTATTAAGCAATCTGCATATTGTGGCATGGATGTCACACAGGTTTAAAATGTCCGCCTGTGTCCATTAATATCAGTATAGAATGTTACAATACTGATAGTATGATCTTTACAGATCCCACAGCTAATGTTGCCTTGTGTGTCTCCTCTGACAGATCTTTTCTCCATGTTGATGGTTTGTGAATGGCCAGTGTAGGAAACCACCCAAAACCTGTTTTTTGGCACAGTGAAAGAAAATGTAATTCTAAGCATCTTTTCTGAGTGGTTTAAAGTTTGTAAATAGAATGGCAGTTGAAAGCAGTATTTCTTTATCCACTTTTTTTGTTTGAATCTGGCTCTTAAAACAATGTAAGAGAAGTCACTTCTTCTCCAGTTCTTTGATGGCTATAGCTACATTGTTTCAGCAGTCAGAGCCAGGAATGCAGAGGATATAAAAGAAAACAGGCAAATACTACTTTCACTAGCAATTATTTTCAGTAATAACATTGAAATCATTGGGTATTAGTCAATGTATATTGATAAATTGCTTAGATTTACATATTGTTTCATTTTTACAAAACAAAAGATAGAGAACCCCTCCAGTAAAGTCCTTCGTGTAGTCTACTAGCTGTGGAATTGGGTTGTGGAAAAGCAACCATACAGGCCATACACGCACCTATAATACCAAACAAAACCTTGTTTTGTACTATATTCGGTGCGTGTATGGTGGCTCAACGAGGCGACCAATATTGCAAAAGGCTGTGAATATCGGTTGACTCATCGATCTGCCAGGTTAAAAGATTTTGTAGCAAATTCTACATTCAGAGCTGAATTGGCAGGTGGAGGTAGAATTCCTATGGTTTCTACCTCCATATCTGATGATTCAGCCCTAAACATCAGTGGAGGGTGGGAACGTCGCATTAAAGATCAAAATTTCTACATGTATGGCCACCTTAAAGCTAATGGCAGGTAGTGGTTTTCTCTGATGGCATTTGGAGAAAAGCTGATCCACTGACTCCTGCTTTCTGTGTGCATGTGAGCTGATAGGCCTGGGATCTGTCAGTCAGCACACAAACAGCTGGTTTCAGTGCAAAAATGTATACTTCAACATTTCTGCACTTAAATCTGCTGTGTAGTGACAGGCTGATCCATGCATAGCAGCTCACATACATTCAAAAGGCAGCGAATACTGGCATTTCTACTATACTTTTTTTAACTGCTGAAGTACTGCAGTTTTTCTATGCTGCTCCCCTTTGACCTGCACCAAGATACAGGCAGCCAGTGGGTGTAAAGAGAAGCATATGGTAACACCTGAGCTGCAGGCTGACACAGCATGTTCTTTTGTTGTAAGAGATGTCAGTTGCCATAGGCTGGTACCCATAGGCACTGTGTTTCTGCAAAAAGTGCACTGCTGGAGTGATGAGTGGATTCCGCTGTTCACCCGTATATACTCGAGTATAAGCCAATCCGAATATAAGCCGAGGTACCTAATTTTACCTAAACAAAACTGGAAAAACTTATTGACTCGAGTATAAGCCTAGGGTGGGAAATGTAGCCGCTACTGCTAAGTTTCAATAATCGAATAAATAATAAAAGGACACTCAGCGTGACCCCCTGTGAACTCTTCATAAATATAACATGTTGGCAGCTGCAGATTAGGGAAAGGTGGATGGAGGACCCTTTCACCTTCCTGCCTTGAAGAGTTACAACACTGCTGATAAAAAAAAAAAAGAAAGAAAAATGCAACAGCAGCAGACAAAAGCAAGTTTGGGAAAGCTAAGGAAGCAGCCATACTAAGTATTAAGTACTTGCCATGCTGCTGTGTGCGCTCCCATTGGATCATTTGGTGCTTCAATCGTATGCAGTGTGCAATCCCTTCATGTTTGTGCTGTGTGCGTGTCCAATCGCATAAAGGGTTACATTTGTATATAGAGATGCCTTTACTGCCTTTACTGAGGGTTAAACTGCCTTGTGTAGCAGTGTCACACTTTCACCAAGAGTTCTGGGAAAGTTCTCATAGAATGTTCAGTTGGGAACAACTGTGTGCGTCGCTATTCTAAACAACCTTTTTGGACAAGCAGAAAACTGGGAGAGTACTATTGCTACAGGGAAGGTTTATGCTCCCTGTAGCAATAGTACCAAAGCAAAATGTTTGCAGCAAATTCTCCCCATATTTACTAAAATGTTAAGCTTAAAATTGACACTGTGCTGTAATCAGTTAAAACACTTTGAGTTTAGATGTCTTTTTCTTGTTTTCTTGTTAGTTTAATGTTTCATCTGAAGCACCTCAGTTTAAAATGCAATGCCAAACATTTTGCTTTAGTACTATTGCTACAGGGAGCATAAACCTTCCCTGTAGTACTCTCCCAGTTTTCTGCTCATCCAAAAAGGTTGTTTAGAATAACGGCGCACACAGTTGTTCCCAACTGAACATTGCGGGGGGGGACGTGCGTGCGTCCAAGCGCCTGTGCTGCTGAAATTCCTGGCCTGAAAGGAGGCTTTCTGAAGTAGGCTGCACACTTATATAGGGGAAAACAGGCAGCAGCTCTGCTTGCAGTGCTCCTTAGTAAGTCAGGCATATAAATGTGGCCATCTGTACTGCTGAAAATCATGTGTTTTCTTTAAAAAGGTGTGTCCTTAAGATAGGATAAAGAGCAAGTTATTGTAAGCTCTGGCAAGTTTGAGAGTATGGTGTGAAAAGAGTTAGTGTTTTAGTTTCATATTATGGCCACCAGCATCTATGCCTATTGACATGAGTGGCTAACCTTCGGCTGTCTATGTGAGTCATCTTCCTGAAAATAGATGCACAAGACGTAACCAGCTTACAACTCAATTTGCGCATTTGTTACACACCTGGCAGAACCATTATTCTGTGTGTTGGACACATACAGCTTTGTCAAAATTTGATCCAGTTGTATTTTGAATGATGGTATGAAATGGATTATCTGGTTGGTTTGTGACCACCGTTGCCATGTACCTTTAGCCAACGCGCAACGAATATGATTGCTAGCAAGGTACATCTTCCATATCCTCGAGTATAAGCCGATGCTTACTTTTTCAGCACATTTTTGGTGCTGAAAAACTCTGCTTATACTCAAGTATATACGGTAATTGTCTACAGACCCCTGATTCTTTGTAATGGGTCCTATCAGAAACTTGCTGTATTGACTGCTGTGCCTGCAGCTCAGTGGGCTGCAGGCTATTTGGCAGCCCCTATGTGGACTGGTAGCCTATAGAAGACTCTGTTTGGCAATTACACTGGCTTTTATGCAACCAAAACTTGCCTCCTAACCAGAAATTCAAAAATGAGCACCTACTTTGAGGCCACTGGGAGCAACATCCATGGGGTTGGTGAGCAACATGTTGCCCCCGAACCACTGGTTGGGGATCACTGGTGTAGCCAGATATACGGTTGCATCAGGGTTAAGCTGTAGGGTTTTCCTCTATTTGCAGCTATTGAAAGTGTGCTCCATTAATGTCCCTGTTTTTTTACAGATGGTTTTCATGTTCTGGGAGCCATGAAGCCTGCCCAAGAAACCTATCCGCCTCCCAGGCCTTCTTATCTCGGTGTATCAATAACTTATCCAGAAAGGGATGAACCACAGCCGATTGATGATCTCAGAACTAATTTGGCTGAAAAGTTTTTATCACTTGGAGGCTCAGTATCAGAAACCAACCCCAACCAGGTACTTCCTTAAATGCAGTTTAGGTAGATCAGATATTGCTGTACCAGCTCATACTACATGACACATTAAAAGGGCATTATACCCCCATGTTGAGCCATTTTTTAAAAATTAATATCTGTTTTTTTTTTTGTTTTTTTTTTACATCCCTTTCCAACTTTCTGGTTCATACTGTTACCTAGCGACTGAGAACCCCTCTCCTCCTTTACTTTAGTGATCATAAGTAGCTCATTATTTAAAGGACTGCTTAGTGGACTTGTGTTTTAGCCTCTCTTATGAACCAGGAAGTTTGAATGAGACTTAGTTTGAATTTCAGTTTTTGTACTGTTTAGTGCAAACCTTAGATTATTTTAATTAATAAATAAATATGTCCGGCACAAACTTATGTATTTGTTTACCATTCATTTCCGTTTTAAAAAGAAGCTTCGCAAAACTACCTTTTTTTCCCACCATTGGGTATATGTTTAATAGACACAATAAGTAATGGATACATAATTATTTCTTTCTTGATTCTTTCTTGTAGTTTTTATAAAGCCAATCTGTTAGCACCTTCCAGAGTAGGCTGAGCCCATGTGGAGAGAGAGTTCTATCTAATGATGATTAATAACATAGTCATTATTTAAATTTTATTTTTATTATAGAAAAATTCTTTGGGGTCCCAGGAGCATATGCAGGTTTACCTTCGTGTTCGCCCCTTCACTGCCGTAGAAATTGAACAAAATGAAGCTCAGGTGAGTGTTGTGCCTTATCTATAATTATAGCTATTTAGTGTAATACAGTAAATAACAACATACTCTTTATTTTATTTTTTTTAGGACTGCATCAGTATTCCTGATTCCTCTAGTGTTTTGGTTAAGCCTCCACACAATTCACAGTCTTGCCGACTAAGTGATAAAGGCAATGGATCTATGGCTCAGAAGTTTACCTTTACACATGTAAGAACGTTGAACTGCATCTATTATAATAAAGTGTGAACTTGTTTACTTCTAGGAAATTCTAGGAAATAAATAAAATATAACTGTCAAAAAGAACTGCACCCAGTATAGTTCTATTTGCTTCAATCTTTACTGCAGGGTTTTGCAACTTTTGTGTGTGTTTATTTGTGGCTCTGTCTGTTTTGATGACTGGGTGCCATAATTGTCCCCTAAGGAGCCACATGGTCTGTGTGCCTCCAGTTGGACAGTCATAGTTTACTGTATTGTTTACAGTTTGAGCAAAAACTGTGTATTGAGAATGCTTACAGTTTATATTTTATTTAAAGGGAAACGAAAGTCAAAGTCACTTGGGGGTGCCAAAATGTTAGGCACCCCCAAGTGACTTTAACCGCTTACCTCGTACCCCGGGCTGGTGCCCCTGTTAGGAGAAAACAGCACCAGCCCGGGGCACCTGGAGCGCAGCGCTTCCGTCTTCCTCGCTTCCTTTTCCTGAGTGCCAGCGGTGGGCGCATGCGCAGTAGAGTGAAAAGCCGACTTTAACATTTAAGTTCGGCTTTTCACTCTACTGCGCATGCGCGCGCAGCGAATCAGCAGCAAGGAAGCGCCGGCAGCTACCCCGGGCTGGTGCTGTTCCTTCCTCACAGGGGCACCAGCCCGGGGTAAAAGGTAGGCGGTCAAAGTCACTTGGGGGTGCCTAACATTTTGGCACCCCCAAGTGACTTTGACTTTATTTTTCCTTTAAAGGGCAAGGAAACCAAGTACATATGATATTTCACTGATAGAGATATATATATATATATATATATATATATATTATTATACATTTTATGGTACTTGGCCCTCCCAAACCACACTACCTACACTGCCAAATTGCCTGTATCTTTTAATAAAATGTTGAGTGGGGTTGGTGGCCACCATGTGTGGAAGATGTATTTATTTATTTATTTTTTTGCTCTGCTGCAGCAATAGGAGCATGTATAGTTGAATGTAAGGATTTTTTTCCCCTCTGCAGCAAATTAGAGATGCTTCAGATGGGGTTTTTTGCCTTCCCCTGGATCAGCCAGCAGTTAGGCAGTTTATATATAGGCATTATGTATGGTTGAACATGATGGACATACATCTTTTTTCAACCTAACTTACTATGTTACTATTAATTAAGGACCAGATCAGCTTCAATGCCACATACTTCTGTCAGCAAGACAGCTGGAAGGAGTGCCTCTATAGCGGGCATATGATATATACATAGGTTGCCTTATCTCTTAATGTTTTTTTTTCCCCCCATCACTTTTACCTCTGATTTTCCTTTTGTGCAGGTATTTGGTCCGGATACAACACAAGCACAGTTTTTTGATGGCACAATAAAGCAGCATGTGATTGATTTTATGAAGGGTCAGAACCGTCTGATTTTTACATATGGAGTGACAAATGCAGGCAAAACTTTCACCTTCCAAGGTAATCATGGCTTTTACTGTTCTTCTCCTGGCTTGCTGGGGCTTCTCACACTGCCAGAAAAATGATCAGCTTATAAAGAAAATCTCAGTAGTATCCTCAAGATGTCAGTCTTTCCACAGGAATTTGCTAGCAATTATTTTAGTTCATCAAATATTTCCTTATGTTTCCCTGTGATTTCCCCTAATATACAGGTCCCAAAGCACAAATGTTTCTCTTGATAAAATTAGATATTTCATATAGGTATGTTGTTAATAACTCTTAGGCTTGCCCGCTTTTTTTAAGCAATGGTGTTCTACTTTGCTAGTTGTAAATGTTTATTATTTTATACACATGTTTTATACCTATGATTTATTTAGTACCAAAGAGAGACCCCTTAGTTGGTGGTAGCTCTGATGTGAGGGAGCCAAATGGTCCTAGCATTTTATCTGGATTTGTCACAGCCTTGCCATAGATGTCATACACTAGTAAACACTGTTATTTACACTAGTAAAGAACAGATAGGCAACACATTATTTATTGTGCAGAACTATCTATTTGAATTGGGAAACTGGCTGTACAATACTGGTGTACATAGTCTGTTCTCCTACTAAAACACCATATTACAGCCACATGAATCCCAACAAACATATTTATGTGCAGCCAAATGTTATTGCTCATCATCGTAGGTACTAGGTAGATTTATCATCCTGGGGTCCAGGTTATAGTGGTGCACAGGTCAGCCCAGTACCAGAGGTAAAGCAAGTTCGGACCAGCAGATTACATATGTGACAAGTGGAGGGCCTACCTCCCCAGTTGACCATTCTCTTCATCTTTCACCCTTGCTAAGCTTAAGACTGAGCGCCCCATGACTGTTCCAAGTAAGACTCAGTATGGGAACCATTGAGGTAGAATTTTGTATTCCCTGTGCTACACTGCCCTCTAGTGATGTTTTAGCTAATATGTGAAAATATATGTAAAGAAATGTATGTATGTATAACTTTATTCATAAAGCGCCACAAGGGTACGGAGCGCTGTACAATCTTACAATATACAAAGTGACACACAGGGATGACAAGTGTTATAATAAATAAGTATAAATACACAGGGAGTAAGTGCCATGTGGTATGAGACACAGTAGGAAGGAGGTCCCTGCCCCGTAGAGCTTACAGTCTAAGTGACTGTGTGATTAACCACTCTAACATAGCCAAAACCAAGCAGCAGGCCTGATTCTACCAAAGAGTGTGCTGGCAAGGGGTAGTGTGCTTACAAACTATGATGATAGTACAATAAATTGGTTGGTCCCTGTCAGCAAGTATACTCAAAGAAGCATGAGGCCACAATGTGCTGATTAAGGTAGGGGTACACAAGTGTTCTACAGGGAGGGGCTAAGAATTCACAATTTCCTAATGGTACATGGTTTGGGAGGGATCTAGTGGTTTTTGCAGCTGATAAGTCTGTGATTAAATTGATGTCGAATAGAAATGTATATTTCCTGTTAAAATGCATAAGGCAGAAAATGTCAGGCTGTATTTTTTTCTCTTTAATTGTATGATTAAGGGGGAACTTTCCCGAAAATGAAAACTTAATATAAGCTTCATGAAACTGAAATAAGATATGTTAAAAATATAACCAATTAAACATTCTGACCTTTTTCCAAAATAATTTTGTTTTCACTATCTTCCTCTTATCAGCTGTCTCTCTTCATTTTCTCTGCATGCAGGAGCTGGGACTCTTACTTTGAATGACTATTAGGTCTTTGGGGGGTTGTTCGTTTTTTCCTAAGGGCTGTGACACACAGGGAGATTAGTCGCGCTGTGACTGGCATCCTACTGGCGAGAATGTAAATCGGCAGTCAGATGGCATACGCGGCGGCACAATTTGCCGAAGTTGCCTTGAGAGGAGACTTCAGCAAATCGCCGCGCCGCATATGCCATCCCACCGGGATTTTACATTTTCGTCGGTGGGATGGCATTTCGGAGAGATTAGTCACCCGCCACAAGGGAGATTTGTCTCGGGCGACTAATCTTCCCGTGTGCCACAGCCCTAAAGAGCCATGAATGGCATTTGACCCCTGTTTATCTCCCTAGCTAAGTACTGAAACCATTGTATTTACAGAGCTCATGTTATTTGCTAACTAAACATGTGCCATATTGTCTTATTCCTGCTTGAATGCCTGCCCCCCATGTCGACACAGCACTTTATTTAAAAAAAAACTGTATTCCAGCTTCTTAAGCAAGCACACAGTTTGTGCCAGTGATGCATAACTGTATATTATATTTACAAGCTCCTCCTTTAAATGTGTAGTCATTCCTATGGCAAAATAACTATTGCTCTGCATGAAACAGAGCCTGTGATTAGCATACAGTTTTATCTATAAATATTTAGTGATATATATATATATATATATATATATATTACAGACGGTAAGGGGAGATTTATCAAAATACAAATTTAGCGCATAATACATAAAACACACACGTTCTATTAATTTCTATTGGATTTTTAGAAGCATATTATCAAATAGTGAACGCTAGTTTTCACTCATTGATAAATGCACTTCTGAGAATCCTGTTGGAATGAAGAGAACGTGAGTTTTTATGTATCAAGCTCTGAACTCACTTTTTGATAAATCTGCCCCTACGTTTCTTTGGTGTTTCCCAATCAACCATTGTGGCCTAGTAAGATTACTGTTCAGCTTTGGTTTGGTATTCCCAAAGGGGGTAGTTCACCTTCCTTTCAAGGACAAGGAAAGGTTGAAATGAAGTGTTGTGCATTTAACTGCACCTTTATACAGTTTTCAGAGCGCTTGCTGTTCCTCCTGTTGATGCTTTCCCTTTCTCCGTATGCTGCTTTATTCATAACTTGCAGGCAACACTAGGGTAACATCACCAGATTCTTTGCATTCCATCCTCCCACTGCCCGGGACATGGTTTTCTCCCATAGCACTATGCGCAGCCTCATTCCCTTTAGTATTCTGCTTTGCTTCTTCTTGATTGATGACGTCCTAAAAAATGAGGGGGGGGGGTTTGTGCATGCTCCGTAGGTTACTATGGTGTCGGCCACTTGATAAATGGAACTAAGAAACTTAGGAGGGTAGCTTTTAACTATACTAGTGTCTGTTACACAAAGTTAACTTAGTGATTCATTACACTGTAAAGTGAACTTTTATTTCTGCAGAAAATCTTATTCCAAGATTATGGGATAAACTTTTCTTCCCCTCAAGGTAATTGTAATATGATGTAAATAAGCCAGATCTTAATACGTCTTCACTTTTTGTTTTTTAATTAATTGCTTTTCCACCCCAGGAGCCAAAAAAAATGTTGCTCTGTGAGGCTACATATTCTCATTATTACTTTTTATTTTCTAGCTCTCTATTCAGGCTCTCTCCTATTCATATATCAGTATCACATTTACTGTACAAAAGGCTTTACAGGTCTGCTTTTGATAGCACAAGCATTTGCCTCACATCAGGGATCAGAATTCTTGATGGGCTGGCCTGGAGCTCACAGTTTGGGCCAAGAAATGACTCCTCCAGCAGTTGTTGGGGGTTAGCCTCCTTTGATGACAATCTGAAGTTCGCTAAATCATGGCAGCATGCTTGGGGCTAGTTGGGTCATAGATGGGAGATGGCAGGTTGTGCTTGGGGCACAAACTTATTGACCCATACATCCCCAATAGCCTTGTTTTTATTTGCAGGAAACATTGCAAAACATTTAATTGTTTAATCTATAATTGTAACTGAAGTGACCAGATGATTTTTCAGATACATATATGCTAAAATAAGAGGGTTTATGTGTGTGAGCATTACATTTCTTTTTCCCTTGTAGGTACAAAAGATGATGCGGGTATTTTGCCTCGGTCAATGGATATGCTTTTTAATTCCATTCAAGGAAGAGTGTATACTAAAATGGATGTGAAGCCATATAGATGTAAAGATTACATACGATTAACCAAAGAGCAGGTTAAAGCAGAAGCTGCTCTTAAGAATTCTGTACTTCGTCAGATGAAAGAGGTAAATCTCTATCAGTGGAAGGGCGCATATAAAAAAATGAAAAATGAGACGACAACTAGTTACTATGTAAATGTAAACCTTTGCAGTGTGCCAGAAGGTACAGTTGTAAGCTTGAAGAGTGTAACCCTGCTGCTTTATTGATATGTGTTTTTGAAAGAGACTATAGATTGATATATGTGCATGCAGCAATCAAGGATTAGCAGGAAGGGAGTGTAGAGACTTGGGTGGGGGGGAGGAAAGAGCATATAAATTGGTTAGAAGATGGGTGGAAGGGAAGTACTCGGGGCACAGAGATGGTTGGAATGGAAGAAAAGGGCATGGAGATCATGAGAATAGGGAGCGCAACGCTATTAGGGAAAGATCATGAAGGAGGCATGGAGACTGGATAGGAGATGCAGCCACAGAGATTGCATAAGGAGGAAAGCAAGACCGTGAAGGCCAAAGGAAGTGAGTAGATATCAGGAGATGGCATTGAGAATTACAGAAATCTGAGATGAGTGTAAGAGCCCATAGAGGTCTGGACAGGGGACATAGGCACATTTTCTGGATGGAATAGGGTCTGTACATCTACATCCTACAGGACTACACCCATATATCCAAATTATAAACACAATCCTACTAAATAAATGAATGGGAGCATTGGCTCAGGAAATTGCCATAGGCTTTAATAGATTAGCACTGTCAATATTTCATTTCATTCTCGTAACTCCCTGCTACAATTTCTACTGTTTAAATAAACAGTAAACATTATTTACATTAGTTTTAGTCAGAAGCCAATTCACCTGCCTATATGTACCCGAAAGAAACCCACACAGACACGGGGAGAACATATAAACTCCTTGCAGATAGTACCCTGGCTTGGATTGAACTCAGGACCCCCAGCGCTGCAAGGCAGAAGTGCTACTCATGGGAAGGGTAAATTTTACCTGCAACAGAGATATTCCCTTCAAGCTCTCCATAGACGGTCCAACATTGGCTGTTAAATCAAACACTCCAGACTAAGGGTGAAGCCACACGGAGATACTAGTAGCAGCTACTTGTAGTGGCTACAAAAACACAATTTACTGATAATTGTATCTATGTGTGTTTTAGCAGAGGCAGTTCTTAATATTGTCTATGGCAGGGTATTTTCTGGTCTTTAGTAGCCATGACAAGTAGCTTCTGTTAAGTAGCTCTGTGTGTCTTCACCCTAATGGGTAGCTTATTGGCCTCTGTATGGGAGCAAAATGATGGCCTGCTGGACTGATATCTGAGATAATTAAAATCTTGTTGAATGAGGACTACATGGGGCCATTGATCCTGTCCTCTCTTGTCACAATGATATCAGCTTGATTTGCATACGACCTGAGGGGAGAATCTAGGTATAGATCCCTTTATTTGCAGGCATCTCCAAATGAATGGACCTAAAATTTCATATAGACTTGGGTTTATGGCTTATGGAAAATACTTTGTTCACTTGTCACTTGCAGATTCTGTTAATGCCTGGATGAGTTCTTGATCAATCAGAATATCCAAGGCTATTGTGATACTAATATCTACAGTTAGTACTAGTGGTTGTATTTATAGTTTATGTATGTGAGTGTATAGATTGGTAGGTGTGGGTTAGGTGTGCTGGGTTTACTTGGATGGGTTGAACTTGATGGACACTGGTCTTTTTTCAACCCTATGTAACTATGTAACTATTTCTGTAAAACAACAATGCAACACAATAGTGTGCTTATTGACTAAGTTCTTCCATTTAAAGGGCCAGTATACACTTGTGTGCACCTTATTTCAACAGGAGCAAAATAAGTAGACCTTATGCTGTAATCGAGGATTGTTTTGCATTCATACTTTCCTATAATTCTGAACTAGTTTAATTACTGTATATACTCGAGTATAAGCTGATCCAAATATAAGCCGAGGTACCTAATTTTACCTAAGAAAACTGGAAAAACTTATTGACTCAAGTATAAGCCTAGGGTGGGAAATGCAGCAGCTACTGCTAAGTATTAACAATCAAAATAAATACCAATAAAGTTACATTAATTGAGGCATCAGTGGGGTATATGTTTTTTAATATTTATTTCAAAGAAAAACAGTAAACTAGCTCTGTAAGCGGAGAAGAGGGTCAATAAAAACAATATGAGTACTACCCCACGCTCATTGCGCATTGGCAAACTGGCAGCAGACCCAGTCCCGGAGGAGATTTAAGGGGAAATAAGTATTGCTAGTGGGAGCCTAGGCCAGGGCACTGGAGGGTCTGGTTGCAGGTGGCCTAATTAGCACACAAAGGAGAGAGGGTGCTAGTCTAGAGGGACCCATGGCACCCGACTCTAGTATAAGCCGAGGGTGACTTTTTCAGCATATTTTGGGTGCTGAAAAACTAGGCTTATACTTGAGTTTATACAGTAGATACTGTTCTCTGCATAAACAACCAACTCCCACCATCCCTTTGTGGCCTTATTTTGACTTTTATTGTTTGCTCTCTTTAGGTCAAAAAGGAATAGAAACTGATTTTCCTAAATTGTGTGTTTAAGTATTGACTACAGCTCTACTTGCAGTCACTTTTTCTAGATATGTCCTTCTAATTATTTAGAAATTAAAGTTCGAGTACTAGGGTTTTGCTAAATAGAGAAATAAGTACAATTTGGCCTCTGTTTTTGTAAGTATGTTTTCGAATATATCATTTTTTGTGTGTTGATTTAAAGGTGGATTGCAGTATACGAAGTAACAATAGCAGGACCTGTCAAGATACCACAGACTTCAGTAATGATGAAGGTACTGTATGAGACCTGCGCTTGGGCGTTCTACAGTTTTCAGATAGGACTCAGTGGGAAAAAAAAAAAACTAAACACTGTCTGGTTAGAGGAATGCAGCTGTAGGATTTGTTATCTGGAAAATTTGGGAGTAGGGGGTTTCTAGAAACAGTTTATTTTCCATAGTTTGGATTGTCATTAGTTGTCATAAAAAACATTTAAACGTTAAATAAACCCAATAGGATTGCCACCTATATGAATATTACCATCAATTTTTTATTTTTATAAATGTTTTATTTTTACAGAGAAAAAGGACATTAAAAAAAAAAAAAAATTTGAATTATTTGCTTAAAATGGACTCTGTGGGAGATGGCCTTCCTGTAATTCTGAGATAAGAGATTCCATACCTGTGCAATGACTTTTATATGAAGTGTTGTATATTTTATTCTGCTTTCAACAGTTCTGAAATGTATGCACATATTTTATATAGTTTAATTTTTTGTGTGGAGTGGGGGCTATATTGGATACCTGAAACCAGATAGCTTCTGAAATGGAGAACTGCTGAACAAAAAAGCTAAATAATTTAAAATTGTGTTAGAATATCACTATCTCCATCAGACTACAAGTTCATTTAAATGTGAACTCCCCCTTTAAGCATATGGCAAGGCATAGTTTCTGCTGTCAATTTTCCATCAATAAAACATACATGTGTGGTCTAATTTTAGGCAAATGACGGGCCGCATACTTGGGTTCTCATGCCAATTGTGCCAGTGTTATAGGAACAGTTACACCAAAAAATTAAAATGCTTCAAAGTAATTTAAACTAAAATGTACTCCTGCCCTGGTAAATGTGTATTTGCTTCAGAAAAACTAGCTGCCCCCATGGGGGCAGCCATTCAAGATGGAAAAAAAAGGAGAAAAGGCACAGGTTGCATAGCAGATAACAGATAAACTCTGCAGAATACAATGATGTTTTATCTATTATCTGCTAGGGGTTTCTATGTTGTGGTGGGCTCTTTAAAGGAAAAGTAACGCTAAAAATTTTTAACTAAAAAAATCTATTCTACCCTCACCCAATAATTGCCCTATCCTGAAAACTATTTGTTATTTATAATGCTTTAGAAGAAAATACCTGTAAAAAGCTTGGCTTCCGGTCATTTCACCAAAGGCGATATGGCGACACAGGGAAAGTTTCAGGGGAAGCGTTCACTATGCGGCGATTGACTGATAGAGTCTAGCCTTCCTTCTGTATAGGAAGGAGTCAGGCTAGACTCGATCAATCGATCACCGCATAGTTAAACTTCACCCGATACTTTCGCCTGCATGGCCATATTGGCTTTGTTGAAATGACCGGAAGCCAAGTTTTTTACAGGTATTTTCTTCTAAAGCATTATAAATAACAAATAGTTTTCAGGATAGGGCAATTATTGGGGGAGGGTAGAATAGATTTTTTAGTTAAAATTTTTTAGTGTTACTTTTCCTTTAACAAATTTCCTTTAAAAGTCTTTCAAAAATGCTAGGAAAATACCCTTCCATACACAAAAATGGTTTATTGCACTGACCTGCTGGTCGAGTCGTGGGTCAGGTGATTATTGTTCGAAAGTAACAGGTGAAAAAAAATTGCCTTAGGCCTGTGACACACATAACAATGCCTCTATGTAAACAAAGAACCTATCCTGCCCTCACTCATCATTTGAGTGAAGTGACAAGAATGAATGTAATCCACCCAGCCAAATAAATGCTGGCAAAACTAGAAGGTAGTGATGAGGCAGAGAGGGATTTGCTTATTGTTATCTGGAGCAAGCAGGGGATTGTTCTCTCTGGATAAATGCCAATAATTAAAATTTTGCCTTTGTCTTATAAGTAACCTCTGGTGTTAAAGGGTTTGTCCACCTTTTAAGTTAACTTTTAGTATGCTGTAGAGAGTAATATTTTAAGACAATTTGCAGTTGGGCTTCATTTTTTTATTTGTAGTTTAATTTTTTCAGTTTTTGTTTGGCCTCCAGCAGCTAATTGGTTGCTAGGATCCCAGCCATAGTGTGGTTTGAATGCAAGACTTATATATGAATAGAAAAGGACATGAACAGAAAAATAAGTAATAATAACAACTAAACTGTAGCTTTGCATAACAATATTTTTTTGGCTCAGGGGTCTATGACCCCCTTTTGAAAGCTGCAAAGAGTTAAGAAGGCAATAAAAACAAAAACTATGAAAAACAAATAATGAAGACTCATTGAAAAGTTGCTTAAATTTGGCTTTTCTATAACATACTAAAGGTGAACCATCCCTTTAAAAGGTGTATTAGCGTTATCATGGTTTGTTTTGCAAATGTGTGCTTAGCAATGCCAGGTTTGATTTTCTTCTCTTTTAGGTTTCACAAACTCAAGCATGTTATCTGATATGGACATTCATGTAAGGCAATCGGAAGAGTTCAAACTGCCTTTGGACAGTTTAGCTAAATTCTCCGTCTGGGTGTCTTTTTGTGAAATCTACAATGAGTGTATTTATGATCTCCTAGACCCAATATCGGGTGATAAGTCCTATAAAAGGAAAACGCTGAGGCTTGCTCTGGATCTTAAAGGGTATTCTTTTGTTAAAGGTATGTGTGTGAAATCCTACCTTCCATCAAATAATGACACAAAGACCACATAAGACCACAAAGCGCTGAATTGCACAAACTTGCTGCAGGGCCATAAAACATGCCCATACTTTAGGTTGGATGGAAATACAACATTAAAAGGTCAATTTGTACTTTAGTAGTGATAATATATTGTTTAGGATCTGCTTCATGAACTGAAATCCAAATTTTCCACGCATATGACACTCTGACTGGCCTTTCCACCTCTAAACAGGGAACAACTACTTAGTTTGGAAAATTTTGATATCAAAGGGCATATAAATACAGATTCAATTAATATAAACATACTTAAATGCTTCTCCGAGCAATTTTGTAGTTTATATACATTCTTTTTTCTTTATAGTTGTTTCTGATATATGTGCAGATTTAAACTAATGCACACTTTTGGCTCAACAGCTCTCTGAGTCGGAAGGGGACATTTACTTTACTTTACTGTTACTCCTTTCTGGACACAGACCTGCAGCTGCCCCATGGCAGACATTAAAGGAAAACTAGAGCTTAAAGGTGGCCACACACGTGGCGATTTCCGATCTTTCGTGCGACAGGGCTGAAACGGCAGATAAGGAGGAAGAAACAATATAATTTCTACCTCCTTCTGCCGATTGAGCCCTGACGGCAGATTTTGATCAGGCGCCTTCTATGGCGCCCAATCAAAATCTTTTAACCTGGCCGATCGGCGAGTTGACCGATATCAGCAGCCTCCTGCGATATCAGTCGACTCGCCGACTTGCCATACACGCACTGAATATCGCCAGCTTAACTAAAGGAGTAAACTAGAAAAATTGCATGTTACGCTTTGGGCTTCTATACCAGCCCAAAGCAACCACAGCCTTTAAGCAGGGAAGATCTGTGCCTCCCAAGATGCCCCCAGGAACTTCCCATCTTCTTTACTGCTGATTCACTGCACATGCTCTGTGCTGCTTTGTTACTGAGCTCAGGGAACAAAACATAAAATACAGTATAATAGAATATAAATGTCAATATATAAGGCTGATCAGTAAATAATTTAGGTTCATATTTTATGGCAGCTCTGAAACCTGTACAACTAGCACCAGAATTAAATTTTTGAGCCCTGTAGCATCAGCTTATATGGCAGGTCAGCCTCATTTTCTGTTTGATAATTTGTGATAGCTGCTTGTGTTTAGCTGCTCAGAGCAAACTGAGCATAATGGGGAGCTCCGGATCATTGCTACTGTACAGATGCTGAAACTTTAGGCTGGTGCAGTAAGTTCAATATACAGGTATGCGACCTGTTATCCAGAATACTATGGACCTGGGGCTTTCTGGATAAGCAATCTTTCTGCATTATGGATCTCCACCATTCGTCTCCCAAAAAAACATTTAAAACATTAAATAAAACCCCACTGGATTGTTTAGTATTCATTATATTTTAGTTATGATTAAGTACAAGGTACTTTTTTATTATTGCAGAGAAAAGGAATAAAAAATAAATAAATACATTTTTGATTAAAATGAACTCCACAGGAGATGGCCTTTCCATGATTCAGGGCTTTCTGGATAAATGGTTTTTGAATAACAGATCCCATAACTGTATAAAATATGGCATGGAATATTTTTAGCCATATTCATTTGTAGAGTTTAGTTCTCCTTTAAGGACAGGTCTGTGCTCTACACTACATGCTGTAATTTTTATCTGCCATGAGGTGCAGATCAGGGAAAGTGCGTGCATCCATTACACTAGGGCAGTGCTGTCCAACTGGCGGCCCGCGACCCCCCTCTGTGTGGCCCCCCCACCTGTCTGGCTGCTTTGATGGCTTACCTTTGAGTAAGCATTATCAGTACTGAGATTAACTGGCCCCCTGCATGGTTCTCACCTCAGATTCAGGCTGTAATCCCTCTGTATTGTTTAAATATGTAATCCCCTGTGTTTTTCACACCTTTTAATACCTGTATTGTTCACCCCCTGCAGTGTTCACACCTCAGGCTCAGGCTGTAATCACTCCCATTGTTCACTTCTTCACACCTCAGACATAGGTACTGTAGGCAGAGTATGGCACATACAGCCAGCATAGGGCAGGTAGAGTATGGCACACACAGGCAGCATAGGTCAGGGAGGGTATGGCACACACAGGAAGGGTAGGGCAGGCAGAGTATGGCACACACAGGCAGCATAGGTCAGGGAGGGTATGGCACACACAGGAAGGGTAGGGCAGGCAGAGTATGGCACACACAGTCAGGGTAGGGCAGGCAGAGTATGGTACACAGAGGCAGCATAGAGAAGGCAGAGTATGGCACACATAGGCAGGGTAGGACAGGCAGAGTATGGCACACACAGACAGCATAGGACAGGCAGAGTGCTGCCTGTGTGTGCCATACTCTGCTTGCCCTATGCTGCTTGTGGGAGGTGAACGTGGCAGGGGTTTGTTAGCAGTTGGAAATAGCCATTAAATGGTCCCTAAGGTGTGTAATTATGTACTGGGGGTTGCTCTGCTATCCACAGGGGAGGAGGAGGCATATGGAATTTAAGGGTATATCTTAATATGACATAATTCTTTCACATATGAATGATGGTTGATATCCCCACAGTAAGGACCAAGCATTTGGGATTTTGCTGTGCTACCACCATTGTGATAAAATAGGTGTGGTTTGAAGTGGGTGTGGTTTCAAAAAGGGGAGTGGTCAAAACTGGCTTCCATTAGCTGCCCTCCACCATGTATGCTAGAGAAATTCCGGCCCTCGGCACCGTAGAAGTTGGACAGCACTGCACTAGGGAATAGAAGTTCAATAGCATTAAGTAAATAACACCTAGTGCCAATAAGTGTCTCCAAACCTAACCGACATGCATTTTTAATTAACCCATGGGTTGCTGAAACTTTTTTTTTGTTAAAGGTTAAATGGTTCAGTCTGTATTTCTGTCTTTATACACACCTATGGGATAAAAGCCACAACTCAAGGACAAGATTGCTTACTATAACAAGCTTTTGTACTGTACTGAGCATCATTACCGAATGTAAAAGATGTTTGCAGCAGAAGTAGTGTTTAGTGTTAGGCTGCAATTGCATTTATTTATATAATAATGCTTTAAATAGATGTTTTGCTTTTCTGTTACTACCATATTCTGCAAAAGTCACTTGTTTATCTGTAGGATCATAGTTCAAGGTCTTTTCTATATTTAATTCTTTACTGTTCCTCTCTAAAGCTGAATAAAATGTTTTCATTTTTATCTATGTAGATCTTCAGTGGATAGAAGTGTCTGATGCAACAGAGGCATGCAAAATTCTAGCTTTAGGGAAAAAATTCCAAAGCATTGCATATACAAAGCTGAACAGTTCATCTAGCAGGAGGTGAGTTCTGATCTAATAAACACCACCACTATTTTAATCAGGAAAAGTGAGTCTTTTTTCCCATTGATGATATCTGTAGCCAGATATCTGTTTAGGTGACCATACAGCGAGCATGTGCTGAATAAACATTCTGTACAAGTGGCTATCCTCGTGTATGGACACCTTTCAGTTCCACTTATGCCGGTGCACTATGAATTCACCAACATGGCACAGTTACAGTAAGTTTTCCAGCATGATCTGTGATCCAATAGAATTGGAGGATGACCAGTGAAAATAGCCCCCCAACCTGACATTGAAGTACACGTGGTTGGACACTATAATTACCCGTATCTTGGCTAAGATGGCAAGTTTTAGTTGCTAATTTGTAATAACGAACTGCTGTGTACTGTATAAGTCCCATGCATGTAAATTTATTTATATCTACTGAGGCCTGTTCCAGTGTGGTATTAAGTATACATTCTTAAAGAACTGGGTGATGCATATATGCACAGGGCGCTGTTTTATATGTGCATTACTTAATGTACCACAGAAATACAATTTTATTCCCATTATGTAATATTATAAATCATATATGTAATAAAATATGATTTAGCTATTAGTTTAGTATTCCGAAAATGGTTTATAGCAGGGGTTTGTTTTTCCAAAATTTCCTCTCGAGGGCAACTTCAGGATTGATATGTTACGGTATGTAAGTTATATGTTTCTTAATGAGGCTTTTCTGCATTCTTTTAGTCACAGCATCTTTACTGTTCGACTGTTAAAAATTGAAGATTCTGATATACCTCGAGTGTTGAAAGTCAGTGAGTAAGTGAATTAATTGCTTTATATTAAACCAGCTTAGGATGACAGTTGTATGTTGTTCCATCAGTGTTAAGCAAAAGTTTTTAGAACACTGCCTGCAGCATTACCCAGCAACTTTCTCACTGTTATATCTCTGCCCATACACCTTAAGATCCGCTCGCTTGGTGATGTCGCCAAGCGAGCAGATCTTCTCCTTATATCCCCCACCAACGGGTGGGTGATATCGGAAAAATCCAGGCTAATTCGATTGTTTGGCCCTGGCCCCTCTTAAAGGCATTAACAGAATCTGCCATTACAACAAAAAGAACATCCCTACCTATAATCCCATCTAATGTACTTGTACAGAGTAATCATGTCCCCTCGCAAGAACCTTTTTTTCCAGCGAAAACAACTCCAACCTAACAGTCTAACCTCATACCCCAGATCCTTCCCAATTAAGGATTCCCAACACACTACCATTAAGTGTATAACTTGCATAACTTTGCACTTGTCCACATTGAACCTCATTTTCCATTTTGCTGCTCAGTTTTCCAATTTTATCAAATCGCTCTGCAAACTGCTAGCATCCTGCATTGAACTTATTGCTTTGCACAATTTAGGATCAGCAGAAAAAATAGAAACAGTACGCTCTATGCCCACCTCCAGGTAATTTATTAGATTAGAAGTGTTGCAGGAATTGCTGTAAAATCTCAGTCATAGGAACTTATCACTGTCACCAGTACTAATTCAGGGTTGTGTTGTTAGTTAATTTAAACATGGCCCTCCGGCTGAGCTTTTTTTTACAGTGTAGAACATTGACAGCTGTAAGGAGGAGAGTATTTCATTATTCTTGCTGGGCTGGCAGAGGGATGATCCTTTTATAGGCTTTTTTTATTGCTAGTCATAGAAACACCTGTTATAGGAATGTGTCAGTGGTAGAGCTGATTCTTGTATCGTAATAATGATTGTACTGGGCTTTCATCATTAGTCACTTGATGTTTATTTATTGAAAATGGCTCTAATTTACATAATGCTAGTTAAAATATGGTTCATTTTTCCCATAGATTGGCACTGTGTGATTTGGCCGGTTCTGAAAGATGTACAAAGACTCAAAATGAAGGAGAGAGACTAAAGGAAAGTGGCAATATAAATACATCCTTGCTTATTCTGGGCAAATGTATTAATGCACTGAAGACAAGTCAGCATTCAAAGTAGGTGTTAAACCATTTTTTGGTTATTACTGTTACACAGAGGAATACATAAAATAGCATTTATTTGTATAACATAATATGGTATTGTATGTGAAATTGTATTTGCCAGCGCACATCCTTCATCACTGCCCTTACCATCCTTTGTTTTTCTAGGGCTCATCAGCATGTCCCATTTCGGGAAAGCAAGCTTACACACTACCTACAAAGTTTTTTCAGTGGCAAAGGAAAAGTGTGCATGATTGTTAACATCTGTCAGTCAGCCTCTTCTTATGACGAGACCCTTAACGTTCTAAAATTCTCGGCTGTTGCTCAGAAGGTACGTGTCACCAGATGTACACATTGCTTTCAACAACATCAAAAGAAATTAATGGATGGACATTTAACTGCCTCTGTCAGTACTGACAATTTATGACAGGGGTATCCAACTGAAGGCCAGCAGGCCTGTTACACTGCTAATATTGCAGTGTGTAGTGGGAGTGCCCCCTGCTGTTTAAGCAGGGTTATGTTGGTCAGAATGCCAAAACCCAATTACTAAAACAGGAATCGTGTGCTGCATATGCTGCACTTAGCTGCTTAGGTCTATTCCTCCTGTCATATTAAACAATAGAAAAGTAAACAAGTTTTTGCTGTTCTAGGGACACATTACTGATATTAGCAGTGGGAAAAAAAGGCAAATATCATGAAATTGAAAAAAAATGCAAGTTAAATTTTTGTACTTTTTTTTTGCAAAATTCTTTACTTGCAGTCAAAAAGAGCTAGGTAGGTTCTTCTACTCCGAAATGTTTCTTTCTTTAACAGAGGATATCTTTGTATATTTTTTGAGAATTATTAAACTTAAAATAAAGCTGCTGTTTTTTCACTATGCTAATTCCCCTACCATAATGTTTAATTAGGTTCTTATCCTGGAGTCCTCTCAGAATTCAGAGGCTTATGGTCAGAGAAAAAGTGCTCGAGAGGTTTCATTCATAATCAACAATGCAGACAGCAAGGTATGGAACTCAAGAAAGCGAGCAACAGTGCAGTGGGATTCACGTCTTGAAGATGTGCCAGAAGATGGAAACAGTGAGGAGGATTCTGAGGAAGAGGAGTGCCTCGACTGTACCTATCAAGACGAGGAGGAGGATGACGGTGTTCAAGAAGATGAACTTGTTATTAAAAAAGATGCCTACCAGGTATGTGGACTTTTGGTCATTTTAACTATTCATGAAAAATAAATGTAAAGTTATAGAACACCTCATTAATGGATTTGTTAGCATGTCAGTTGATCTTTTTAATTAGAAACTACTGGACCTTGTAGAAGATTTAAAAACGAAGCTGGTGAATGAGAAAAAAGATAAACTCCTTATGGAATTAAAGATCCGTGAAGAGGTAGCGAAAGAATTTACTGAACATTTCATGCAACGAGAGAAGGACTTTAGGTAATGAGTACATGAATTTAGAAAACCGAGGTTGTAATCATGATGGTGCAGAAATCACCTGTGAGCCATTGCCCAAACCTTTTCTGATGTGTCAATTTACATTAATCATTTTCATTTTTTTGCTTTTACTGGTTATCTAAAAAATTATCTCCAGTAAGTGGGACATGCTAATAGAGTTTAAAAGTCACTTCAAATTTTAGATTACTATTTAGGGATCTTATGTGACTCCCATCAGGGTTAGGGTACAAGGAGCCGTGCGTCAGCCAATGCAATCCCATTCACTACTTAGTTTCTCTGCACTGTGTTGGCTTGTGTGCAGGTACACAGCGCAGATTTGACAAAAAAAAAAAAAAAAAAAAGCAAAATTTTGTATTTTCTCATTACGTCTCCACATAGCCCAGTGCAGATGGAAGCTCATCAACTTCTTTCAGTCTGCCAACATATGCAAGTGAGAAGCTGGGGCACAGCTCTGTGGGCCGTTGGCCTTGCCATTCCGTTATTTAATCTCCATGTATGTATGTAATTCCAGCTTGTATTTTAAAAACCATATATACTGTGTAGCTGGGTATTGGTTTTTGTATATAAATAAAAGAGTGCACATATTCTTTAAATTTCTCGCTTTTCCTTGTGTTCACTTAATCTTATTACTTTGCTTACCAGTTAAATGGTTAGAGTAGTTTTAGGGTTATTTGTAAATGTAACTGTATTATCTGTCTCTTACTATTCTCTCCACTGCTTGTTCTGACTGCCCATACCATTGTAGCATTGTATCAGTAGTCCGCTTTCCTCCAGAAAAAAAAGCATTTTTCGCAATGCTGTGGCTGCTCTTATTAACCTAGTTTAGTATAGTAGAATAACAGTAGTATGCAAGGCATTGTTTGTATTGGAGCCTTGGCTGGCGCACAGCTGATTTCTACTACGCTGATTTACAAATGATGTAAAAGTTTGAATTATATGGAACTTTCCAATTTTAATTAATTTTTTTTTTCTTATGTAAATATAAAAAAAAAAGTAGGGTGATCCCTAGAGGCTTACTATTGAACATGTTCATTTAAGGCTAAGACACATATGACTTTTGATTTGTCACTACTTATGGCTGTAAGCATACCACTTCAACCTGTCACAGATTGACAAGAGTGGAATGAAGAGCAGTGTTGTTTGGACCCATGACTTGCTTAAAAATGCTCCAGCTGCTGTTATTATTTATTATGTGATAATGGTGGGTACTGGGCAACATGTACCATTTCCTATGCAAAAGAATAGGGAGCGAATAATCAGCCTGAGAATTATAAAGTAACTGAAGTAAAAAGCTTATAATTTGCATTGTTGTTTCTACTTTAGTGAACACTTAGAAAAAGAAAAAGAGTTGATGGAGGAACGATGTGATGAAAGAATAGAAATTTTCCAAGATTTGGTGAGAAAATGTTCTAAGAGTGAGGATGAAGGAGAAGAAGATGAAAATAGAGACAATACAGCAGACCAGGTACATTTTCTCCTAAATACAGTTTTGAATTTGTGTAAGTATGATTTGATTGTACCCATTTCTTACCAGAATTTCCTTTCCAGACGTCATGCATCATTCGCCCTTACATTTTTAGTTACAGTCAGACTGCCTAAAACAGGAAAACTGTTAGAAACATGTATTACGGTATTACTTGCATTGTCTTTCTCAAATGTGAGGCTGGACACAAACCAAAAAATCATGACCAAACATTGCAATGTAGCTCAATTTGGTTAAAGGAACAGTAACACCAAAAAATGAAAGTGTATAAAAGTAACTAAAATATAATGTGCTGCTGCCCTGCACTGGTAAAAGTGTGTTTACTTTAGAAAGTCTACTATAATTTATATAAATAAGCTGCTGTGTAGCCATGGGGGCAGCCATTCAAAGGAGAAAAGGCACAGGCACATAGCAGATAACAGATAAAACACTATTGTATTCTACAGAGCTTATCTGTTATCTGCAATGTAACCTGTGCCTTTTCTCCTTTTTTCCAGCTTGAATGGCTGTCCTCGTGGCTACACAGCAGCTTATCATATAAATTATTGTAGAGTTACTGTAGCAAACACACCAGTTTTACCAGTGCAGGGCAACAGTGCATTATATTTTTATTACTTTAAAGCTCTTTCATTTTTTGGTGTTACGGTACGGTTGAATCATAAAGTCAAAAACTTGCTGTATGATGGTGGCTTAAACTGGATTTAAAGTAGCTGCTGAGCATGTTAAGCTGTCCGTACATGGGGTGCCCACCAGAGGGGCAGATATGTGCAGGCATGCATGTGCACCAAGGCTTATAGGATTGTTTGGTCAGATAATATTAGGCGCCTGTGAAGAGCTGTTAAGGTAGGACTGACGAAGGGAGGGTGTATCTCCCCCCCCCCCCCCCCCCCCCCCCCCCGAAACGTTGATCAAGGTGGTCACAATAAATGGGGTAAGCTCCCCGACTGCATATATTTGTGTGTGCTGCTCCGTTACAAAAACAGTTCTATCGAGGACTGTATTAATGCCACAGACCAGTTCTTCCCTGTTCTGGTATGTTTATCTGAACTGAAGCTGGCAAACACTGAAAGATCTGCTCGTTTAGCAAAGTCTCCAAACATGCTGATATTTCCCAGATATGCCTATTTCCCAATATTTTTCAATCAGGCCAATCAGTTGGATCATGTTGATGGGATGAGGGCCACATCAACTTGCTGATGGGCTCCTTCCCCCGACATTGCCAAGCGAGCGGATCTGCTCGTGTATGGCCACCTTAAAGTCAATTGCTCTGCTATAGGCAAAGTACTTATTGTGTAGTTTTGTATGTTTGTTTGTTTTATAATTTATGAGTGATGATTGCAGCCATGCCCATTAAAAAAAAGTGGTTTTAATAGGCATTCACACCAAGTTTTACAGTAACTATAGGGCTTTTCAATGTCTGCTGGAAACTTATTTTTAATTTAAAAACAAGTGAATGTGAACTATAGCTTTTCATCTAAGGATATCAGCAGCCCTCTGAAAATAACATTTTTATCATGCTTTCTTTGTCCTCCTTTACTTTTTAATTTTTGTTTTTGTGTCAGGTCAAATAAATGATTTTGTCCTTTTGATGCGCTGTTCTTGCATGACAGCAGTAACTGAAAGCACATTAAGATGTCATTTGTCTGATCTGTTCCGCTAAGAGATTTTTCAAATACACCATAATTATTATTGGAGGTAGCGTGGGACACAATGCAGGTCTTATCAAATTCTTTCACAGGTTACTTTTAATGCCATCAAATTAAAGAAGGAAAAAATATATTCCCTTCACATATTAACCTTAGCTGTCAGTTTGTGAAATATTAATTTAGCAATCCTGTCATATTATTAAACTGACTCATAGCTACTTTCCTTTTGTGTGTGCTTTATACATTGTGCATGGAAAAAACTACTTGCTGTTAAACTCTGTGCCAATTATTTTTGCCCTTACCCAAGCATGCAACATTACAATGATGTTTATCTTACGTATTGTAGTTTATACATATTATATAGACATTTTATTGGAAGTTATGGGTTACTGGATACATGTGTGATCCATAAATGTAAATGTTTGTGTATCTGATCAGTTTTGAACGCTTCTATACCCACAAAGTTTAATTGATTATTGTGAATAATACCCAGGGTTCTTTAAACAAGATGGTATTATATTCTTTCACTCTGTATGGTTGTACATGCAATTATAATACATTAATATTTGTTTGAACCACAAACTGGTTGTGTTTGATTTGGTATCTATTTGGTATTCCTTGCACAGGGGCAGCTACATATATATAAATATACACAAAGGACTCAAATTAAATTTAAATTAAGTCTTAATTTTTTAGTGTACTTTTTTGCCATTTCTGCATATCCCCAGGTTTCAAATGGAGGTTGCTGACCCTGTTGGTTAATAACTATTAGTGGCTACAACTTGATGTTTTTCTTTTTATTAATCTTTCTAATCAGGCCATGTCCAGTTTATGTTTCAGTCTCTTATTCAAGCCACTGCCTGGTTGCTAGGGTAAACCCTAGAAACCAGGTAAATGCTGAATTTCTAAACTAAACCATTGCTGAACAAAAATCACATAAGGACAATTACAGTTTGTCTCAGAATAGCACAAATTTACATCATACTAAAATTTCATTTAGAGGTGAACTTAAGCATATTTGTAACTTCTTTATAGAACATAAGCTCTGCAACAAGTATCTAATAATAAAATACTTCTATACTTTTTCCAGTACATAAATAAAAAAGGAATGATACATCCCTGGAGGGAAGAAAAGTGTGTGTGTTTAAATATTTTAAACATTATGTGTATCTGTTTTGTTGGGTTGTGGGTTGGTTGCTAAGGGTTTCTGCCCGTGAGCAAATTTGCCCAGTGTTTGTAAATGAGCCTAGTTGTTTGCTATGCAGAAACCTTAGTAGTAAAAGTGTGAAACTCTACCCTTATTCTTGAGTTGTGAAGCTAATGTCAAGATATAAACCTGGGACCCTGTGAAAAATGTAAAAGAAACTCTTTATATCTATATAACATGGTTGTTAGCTTTGTATATCTTCTGGGATCTAAACTGGGCTACTTGTCTTTTTATAGTAGTCTGTGGTGTTCATTCTCATTTATTTATTTTTATATTGTTTCTACCCTGTTAGGTGGAACAGACCGACACACCCATTGATGGGCTCTTTATTTCCATGCAGAATGACCTGGCAG
This sequence comes from Xenopus tropicalis, assembly GCF_000004195.4. NCBI lineage: Eukaryota > Metazoa > Chordata > Amphibia > Anura > Pipidae > Xenopus > Xenopus tropicalis. The sequence goes on from NC_030683.2 coordinate 36,429,954, forward strand.
TAATAAAGAAGCAGGCAATGGATGCCCAGGTTCAAATTATATCAATTCCAGATGTTCCAGGCATAATTTCAAAGATGGAGCAAAAGCTGAAACAAATTTCTTGTGACCTTTCAAAAACACAAGAAGAACTAAAGAAAAAATCTTCTCGTAGGTTCCTCAAATATTTTCATCTTATATGGAGGCCATGTAGCCCAATGGAAATATGAGCTATGTTTTCTAGGACTGCAAATTCACATATTTGTGCATGGACACACACTTATTTATAGGACCCATGTTGAGTGGGGGAAAAACAGCAGGTTTCCAGAATAATGCATGTTTACTTATTGGCATGGGGATAAGCACTGCAAACATAAAATGTTTAGAATCTGAACCGTGATTTTGATGAGCTGGCATGGCATAAAAGACCAGACTTATGGTTTACTTTTATTGATTCCTAAGTAATTTCATGTAGCTGGAGTTTGCAGAAAATTCTGTTTATTGCTGCTGTTTGATAGATGACCGTTTCTATACTCTTAGCTCTGACACCTAGATTGCTCACCCAATTATACTGACTTACAGGACTATCAAACGTTTAGTGTCTCTTCCCTACAATTCAATTGCCTAGTCTAAGCCTAGCTCCATCAGAAAACAGATGCTTGTTTATTTTTGAGTTAGGGACTTTGCGTATTATGCACTAGTATGATTAATTAAAGTGCAAGGTAAGAGATGACACTGACAGCCGAATATTTGTAATAGGTTGGTATGAGGTTGTCCATTGGTTACCGTGGGGGTAAGTAGTCTCTTGGGCCACTGTCAGGACAAAAACTGTTCTGGTTCATTTTTAAGCAGCACATAGTGAGTGAGCTTCTAACTTTTTTACTCAGTGTCAGTTCTCTTATATCACTGAATGAGATAACGAAAAAAGCTTTTCAGTGATTGAGAGGTGGTAATTTGTTGAGTAAGCTAGTACTTGATTTTGCTGTATTACACCTGTGGATAAAAACCCTAATTTTATGGATTATAGAGATCCTTCATTAGCTGAGAAACAAGCAGTTATTAACAAACTGTGCCTGAGTGTAACTTGTAAGTGGTGGTTGGGGTCTATAACTTTACACAAACCCATGAGTCATTGAAATCTGGCTAATTCACTCTTCTAATTCTCCTTATAGAACTAGAAATCCAGATTGCAAAATGCAGCAGAGCAACCATTCAGTTGGAGGAAACTGAGAAAGTAAGGTTTTTTTTTTTTTTTGTTTTTTTTTTTCTTTATTTTCCAATGGATATCTTTTAGGTTGATAATTGTATCAATCAGGTGTTGACAGTTACAGGGCAAGACTTCTGGGTTCATTTCTTAGCAAGACCAGGTAACTGCATACTGTATAATGGCTTGTGTAGCCCAGTCTAACCACAAATCCACAGCTATTTGAGAGCAACTAGGTGATCTAGGGCTGGGCGATTTTTTTTTTTTTTTTTTAAACTATATTCATTTTTCAGATACCGCAATACCGGGGTGTCAGGGTACTCACCCGTGCGGCCCGGTCTTGCGCACGTCCAGGTGCGCGTGCGTCAAAGCGCACGTACATGTCAAAGCGTGCACGTCCGTGACGTGCTGACGGTGCCGGTTCTACGCATGCGTGGGGGGTATTTAAAGCTATCAAACGCCTCCTCCTGTGCTATGTTGTCTGTGGCCTTGCCTGGGAAACTAAGCCTGCCTGATTTACGTTACGACTTTCTGTTGCCGATCCTTCGCTTGCCTGACTCTGATTTTCAATACTGCAGTAATTATTCTCTAATTTATTAGGAAATGGGGTTAACACCTAATCACGCAAGGAAAAAAAAAATACCGTCAAATACCGTGACACCGATATAATTTTGAAAAATACCGTGATATAAATTTTTGGTCATACCGCCCAGCTCTGAGGTGATCCATGTTCTCCGTAAGCAGATACCCTCTTTTATGTATCTCTGCCAGTCCATTTAGTTTTGAGCGCCATGAGAATTATCTGATTATTGTCTCAGATAAATGCAAGCCTATTACTTGTGTCATGATCAAATGTAATATTACATCATATATTTATTACATTTATTTTAAAGGGGACATATTGTCTAAAAACGAATGTGCTAGTGCATTATACTCCTCTAAATATAAAAGGTTTGTGATTGGAAGGTTGGGTTTAGGGCTGATTTATTGAGAATTTCTCCTAAAACCCCAGTTGTTCCACTTCCTGCTGCCTCCTTTCCTAGCCTTTCAGGGGAACTGGCAGTGCTCAGCATAGTGCATTGTACTGTACACTAGGTGACCCTGATAGGCAAATGAAGTCTATCTTTCCTTGTGTTAGTGCAGGACTGTGTTTGGCTAACCCTCGAATATTGTGCTTCTGGCAGGGACCCTAGAACATGCTGACCCCTCTTTTTTGCTATAACCATTGTAGATTTATAGGGAGCTCCAATAAAGGGGCCATTTTTAAAGTTGGTGATCATTTTTTGCCTATAGTAAAAGCTGATGTATATCATGTATTATTGCCATCAATTAGGGGGATTTGTACTTATGCTATATTTCGCTTTTTTTTTTTTCTTAAAGAAACTTTCTTCAAACAAGCAGCAAATTGATCAGCTTGTGAGTATGATCGAACAAAAGGAATCTGCAATCGACAGGTTAAAAGATCTTGTCTCCCACTGGGAAGCTAAATGTGAGGACTATGTAAGTAAACATTGTGTCCAACCACTTAAATATATATGGATTTTTTCTGTTGTTTTAAATATACCATGCAGTCTTGCTATGAACACACTCATAGTGGTTTCCATTGATCCCTCAATGACCTTCTGAGTAAAGCAGCCATATAAAAGTTTCCACTCTGCATTAATACAAAATGTGACGGAGGGAAAGTTATTTTTCTACATTCAGGTATAAACGCCCATTTAGGTGTGTATTTTATATTTAATGAATTTCCTTTTATATTTTATGCCCCAGACACCTATAACCATGCATAAAGTTAAATAGGTCATGTTCTGATTTGTACTCCTCTGGCAGTGGATTTGAGTGTTGTAATTAGGGATGCAATGAATCCAGGATTCAGTTTGGGGTTCTGACAAGATTCGGCCTTAAAATCATGTGACTTTTTGTCATGCAAACACATGAAAAGCTGAAAACGTTTAACCCTTCCGTGGCCTAATTTTCATATGCAAATTAGAATTCGCTCATGAAGGGGTTTGGCCGAATCCAAAAAAAGTAGATTCGGTGCATCCCTAGTTGTGATGTTTCTCTGTTTTCATCATTTTATGTTTGAAAAGTATACCAGGTATCCACAGTCTTACAGGCTGTTGGAAAATGTTTGATTTGTAGTTTAGCAACAACTATAGACTCAAGAGGTACAGAATGCTGGTTTGGTGAAAGCTTTTATGCTTGGTTCCAATCCTGAGCTCTTCACATATACTTTGTCTTGTCATACAGGAGAAAACTGTGAATGGCATCAAAGGAGAGATGATTAAGGTCAATACCAGTGCAGCTGGCAGGAAGCGTCCACCAGAGGACCACCAGTGCCCTGAGGAACAGCCCCCTTCAAAGAAAGGTATCTGCTCAGAGCAGCAAAGCATGAAAAACCCATTTTCCTATGTGTCAATGCAGAGACAGAATGCAGCCAATCGAAAACGTTATCGTCTTAAAAGAAGAAAGTCTGCCACATCAAATGATGTAAAATGGAGATAGCCTATGCACTGGAATAGTTTGTTTCAGCTACTTGACTATTAATGTGTTTTCCTTATAATAAAATATTTAATTTTTCTATATTCTGCTTCTGCCTCTACTGCTTCTGTGTTTATTAACCGCTATATGTTCATACTAAACATCTTCGTAGCTTTTAGAGTAAAGGAACTCTAGCCTAAAATACTAATTGCAGATTCTAATGTATACCAAACCATTAAAATTGGATATAAGTTAACAACTTGCAATTTTTTGTTACGGTTTGGGAACATAAAAAGGTTTGCAAATGGGAGAAAACACCTTTTTGTTTTCAGGCTGAGTTGGCCTTTATTCTTCCCTTTACAATTAAAGAATAAATACTCTTATAGAATCAAGTGCCCCTTTTAAAAAGCTGGTAATGCATTTTGTTTGGCATCCTTAGTGATTCTAGTCTTGAGCCCTACCCCCAGGTTGGCGCTTCTGGGCACTTTACACAAAGCGTAGCCAATGCCATCTTACCCTAGTTATCATCTATGTAAGTTCTATTATTTGAAAATATACAGGGGGGAGTACATGTCTATATACATTTGTTCTGCAAATTCCTTTTTAAAAAAAAATAAATGAATAAATAACTTTGTATAAACAAACCCATCCCTTTCACCAGATTAACTCCATAAAGAGTTCATTATGCATAGGGTGTATGGCTAATAGAACACACATCGCTTATCTGATGGCTGAAAAATGCCTGTGCCCGCCACCCACTTCTACGAAAATAGCAGTCAACAATATGAGCTGTGTATGTATTTTTACAGTTGAAATTATAATTGGTTTTGTGCACTTTTCTGCTTTCTTTTGCATGGACTGACCTTAGATTAGACATTTATATAGACTAACTTTAAATTCATTAACCCATCTTTGTCTGCATACCTGCTTTTTTGTGTTTGAAACTTCATGCAGCTTTTGGCTACTGTCTCACCTGTCTAGTAACCCACTGCCGAGCTATGAAGACTTCTTCATAGCTGAACGTTTTTTCGCTGTTGAGTTTTTTGGATCAGTTGCTTCTAAGCCCATTTGTGTCTTTCAGAAACTTATAGCAATATGAATTTACAATGTCTGTACTTGTCTTAGGAGTATTATTAGCTTAAAAGAGAAATGTTTGCTTGTCTGTAACACAGGCTGTGGGCAACCTGTAGATGTTCGCTCTTGCTATGGTAAGTATTTCCATTGTAAGCCATCTTTTCAGTATTATATGATGCTGAAAGTGAAAATATTAGGATAAGCAAAGAATAAAAAGAAATCATATCTCATATATTTCAGGGTTGAATTTTGATTTATATGGCTGATAACCAGTGCTACCCTAGTGTTTAGCTCAAATCTATGAGTAAACGAAATAACTTGTTTTCAACAGAAAATACGTATTTTGAAATCTATGACTGCCCCTCTTTCTTGGCCATGGCACCATTAATGAAAGACAGATCTATTTTGCTATAACCCTCACATTATTTTTGTAAGAGGTTTAACACTTCAGTGGATAAAGGATGTTGTGGCCAAACTGCCTAACAACAATAATAGTTCAGACAAGCTAAATCAATAACTCCTTTAGAAAACAGAAAACATATCTTTTAGTTCTTAATGTTTTAATTTAGAAGAATAAAAACATAATAACTAATAAACAAACAAATGAATGAATGCAAATGAAAAAAATGTTAAGTATTTTTGGGAACTTTGACTTAATCATGCATGCAAATTGTAGTGGATGCTTAAAGGAGAAGGAAAGGGATAGTCACGGGGGCCAATATATTTGGCACCTCCCAGTGGTGATAATAGCTTATCTGATAGATGCTCCTTTGCTGAAAAGTGCACCGTACCAGGGGTACTGAACTTAAAGGGACAGTAACATCAAAAATTTAAATTGTTTTAAAGTAATTAAAATATAATGTGCTGTTGCTCTGCAAAAAAATAGTTTTTGCTACAGAAAAGCTACTATATAAATAAGCTGCTGTGTAGCCATGGGGGCAGCCATTCAAGCTGGAAAAAAGGAGAAAAGGCACAGGTTACATAGTAGATAAGCCCCATATAATGGTGGTTTGTCTGTTATCTGCTAAGTAACCTGTGCCTTTTCTCCTTTGAATGGCTGCCCCCATGGCTACACAGCAGCTTACTTATATAAACTATAGTAGTCTTTCTGAGGCAAACACACCAGTTGTAGCAATGCAGGGCAACAGTACATTATATTGTAATTACTTTTATACATTGGTGTTACTGTTCCTTTAAAACAAAAGGCCAACTTTTAACTTTTCTGTGCATGCCGGAGAGAATATAGAAGAAGTGGGAAAAGATTACAGCATGGTGCCTCACATTTGGCACTCCACTGTCATTTTATCTTTTTTTCTGCTTTAATAATTTTGTATTCACAGATAGATTTTATTATTTATTATTGTTTTAAAGATAGAAATGGTTTAATAATTTGCTTCCTCAGTCTGATGTCTATTTCTATATGTTATATAAATGTATGCTGGATAGAGATGGTTCCCATTTGAGAGTAATGGCACACAGAACCAATGCCACTTTTTTGCCACCCACACAATTCCCAGCTCGGTGGCAGGGGCAGCAAACTCTTGCACCTTTGTAAATGCACATCCATTAGTGGATGGTAATATCTAGACCCTGTTAATGGCCTGTTAATGTTCTTGTGAGTCAGGCATGTGCTAACTCTTTGTGATCCATTGCACTAAATGGTGCAGTGTGAAGGTAAACTGCTAGGTTAATCAAACTACAAGCCATTTTGAAATATATTAACAATTTTTCCACCACTGTTTTGCAGTTGTAGAGAAGCATAGCTCAGATTAGATGACTCTCATTCTGAAGATATGATAAGTGGTTAATTACAGTACAGTAAATATTTGCGCTTGCACTGGGAGAGCAGAAATAGCAATGCTGTAGTAATTAATGCTTGTGGAGGACCCTAAGAAGGTGGTTTTGCTTAAGTTTTGGTGTGGGTGTCAGTGCCCTCTAGAAGTCCTGCATTAAAAATCAAGTGGGACAATGGATGCAAAATCCATTTTTTGATTATCCAGCTTATGTTAGATCCCCACTTTTACAGGGAACTTCTGGCAGAAGCCACAGAGGCTAAGATCAGGCCTGGAAGTTCAGGCAACTTTACCACTTGTAATTAAATATAACTCTAGTGTCATCACCAGCTTGAATAGGCCTATAGGCCTTGTGCTGGGCATGAGTTGGATAGCATTGTTTTAATTATGAGTTTGTCTATATTGTCGCCTTCTCTAAGTGTATAGTTATTTATTTATTTATTTTGCATAGTCAAGAACTTTTTTGGTTGTATATTTTTCTTTGCAGTTTTTGTGCTGCCTATTGAATGTATATGTTTGTAAAATATTTCTGTGTTTATAAATATATATTTGCCACTCCTCAAGTTCTTTATTTAGACGTAACCTATCTTTCTGCGTGGCACTGTTTTTTTTATTGTGTTTTGTATAACCTATTATCCCCACTGCCTGAATTGTACTGCATCCCCAGGGATAATCACAGGCTTCCTTTGTGTCATCTCTCCACATCATGTGCACTCCTTTAACAAAAATGTTCACCTTTTTTCCTATTTATAGAATTTGCTGAAGTTATTGACACACACAGACCAGCAGCCCTTAAACAAACACATGTCAATAACAATAGCAAGGAGCCAGCCATTCAACAAGAAGTGGAAGGTCTGCGAGTAGAAACGGAAAATTACAAAACACAAATCCATAATCTTAACTGTAGCGTTTCTTTGTTGGAAGAGAAACTTGCTAGAAGTGAAGAACAGGTCACTGAGATGAAGTCCAAAAACCAGACTCTGATCTCCGAACTGCAGGCATGTAACGATCGTACCTTTAGCCTAGAGGGGACAGTCAAAATGCTGATGCAGGAGTTAGATCAGAATAAACTGAACTCTGCCAACAAAGTGGCACAAATCAGAACTATCCAAAATAAACTGGATGAGATTGGCAAGAGGGTGGACATTCAAGGCAAAGCAGACGAAGATTTTTCTAATATACATGATCTAGTCGAGGAATGCAACCAGAAGAATTGCCAATTAGATAATCTAAAAGAAAGCAATTCTGCAAAAGTCAGCTCTAACAGGGAAAGTACTTTTTACAGTGCCATTGATGGTTTGTGGAAAAAGTGCCAGGAAGTTCTTCAGGAGTCCAGTAAAAAAAAACATTTGATCCAAGAACTTGAACAAAAACTGGAGACATTAGACAAAGATATAAATACAATGAAAAATGAAAGAGAAGATTTACAGACTAAGTTAAATGCCCAAATCAGTACTCTAAATGAAAAGGATGACCTTATTGTACATCTCCGTAACCTCCTGTCAGAAAGGACTGATATTTTAGAGAACCAAAGAAATGAAGAAGCAGAGTCAGAGAAAGCGATCCAAGAGCTAAAAAATCAAGCAAATGCCAATGTGCAGCAGATAAAGGAGTTGCAATGCCTTTTAGATTCTTATAAAGAAAAATGTGAAAGTCTGAAATGTTTAGAAGAACAGAACAAAGCAAGTGCCTCTGACACTCTCCAGCTGGAACAGAACTTAAAAGAAGCACAAACAAAATACGAGGCTTATGAAAAGGATATAACAACATTAAATGAGGAGAACAGGAAACTAGGAAAAAATATAACAGAACTGCAAGAAAAACTTAATGCTGCGGAAAAGACAAGCAAAGACAAAGAGGAGCAAGTGGGACAGTCAGCTAAAGAAATAGAATTGTAAGTTTATAAGGCAGTCTGTTATTATTGAATAGTAACTATGTTATGTAGTACTACAGTGTTGCTTAGGGCAATGACTCATTAGTCGCCAGCGATAAACCTCTTCTACTGTGTGCAACTAATCTCCTTAAAATGCCTCCCCCCCCAACAATGTAAATCACCGGTGGCATGGGGCCGCGTGTGTGAAGTGGCTTAAAGTTGTCTCTTGGGAAAAATTTGGGCTTCTTCAGAATGTAGTTGCGTTGAGTATCATTCCACACCAATGATGATTCCCCATGTGTTGTCACCAGTGGTAGCTAAGATTTAGCACAGGCATCAAAGCTTCCCTTGTGTTATTTCCTTTACATCTCCAGTCCAGTTGTATGTTTGGGATGTCAGTCCCCCTACCATCTGTTTAATATAAGTGTTGTGTGCTTTTTTGGGGGGATTTAAAAAACAAAAATACATGTAGGTGTTAGAGATGTGCAACAGGAACATAGAAAGGTACATTATTTTCCTGTCCGTTGATGCTTCTGTGTTGCATCTATTGCCTTATTTTATTTAGATGCTTAGAGGTTTGCTAACTACAGCTTTGTTTACTATTATTTCACTTGTTAACCTCTATTAACTGCTATATGAGAACCATAGGTTTCCAAGTATGTTGTGTATTATCCATAGTTAGGTCGGTTAGGACCTAATTAGATGGAAGAAATGTTCACAATTCCTATTTTATTTTCATAGAATTGTGATATAGGGAGTTACGTAAATCTAGAACCTGTAACAAGGTGTAGAAAGTCTGGGAGATATAAAAGAAATATTGTTGACAGAACAGTTGTCCTTCCTTTGCACTTCCTACTGGAAATGTTTTTTAATTTTCAAGTTCTGTTCATTATTTGGGTGCTTTAAAACAGTATTACATTTTCATTACATACTGCCTCCCCCAATAGTTATGTGGAAGTGTTATGAGTTAGATGTGTTTTTTCCATTCAACTCAATAGAGCCAGATTAATGTAGATTAATGTATTGAAGAGGTGTTGCCATGTTAAAATTCTAATTAATAATCACAGTCTAAGGGCAGTGGCACACGTGGAGATAAATCGCCCGTGATAAATCTTTACTATTGCGGGCGACTTATCTTCTTGAAATGCCATCCCACCGGCAAGAATGTAAATCATCGCTTCAGTCGCTCGAAGTTGACTCTCAAGGAAACTTTTGGCGACTTCGGGAAACCGAAGCAACGCATATGCCATCCCATCGGCTATTTGCAACCTTTTTTTGTACAATAATAAAGGTGCGGGTATGGCCACCTTTAGTTTCATTTGTCATATTATCAGTTGCTTCCTTTAGGTGTTGAGAAGCTACCTGTGTATGTTCCAGAATATTACAAGCTCCTTTTGGGCTTATACATTTCATTTATTTACAGGGGCCTGCCTTCTCTAAAATATCTATTATTTAGTACATGATGTAACCAGAGCCCCTTGCTTTAATTCAATGTACAAATGGAAATAAATGTCAAGAAAATTCTGTCTGCAAAAAAAAAAAATCAGAAAGGGAAGTAAAACCCTTAACCTTATAAAAAGGGCAATTTATATTTAGGTTTCATAGATACAGTGTAAAATTGTATGCTAAAATTTAGGTATAGGTTCTCTTTTATTGGCAGTGGCTTTTAGTTGGTAGAGTGTATGGAATTATAAATATAGGTATGAAGTGATATGGCTTACTTCTAGAGATTGAAATAACTTCTGTTTGCATTATCCTGGATAAAATCAACTTCTTCCCTGTTATTCTTTTGTGTATCTTAAGGTTAAAAAAAGACCTTTCACAGCGAGCTAGTGAGCTTAAGGTTCTCCAGCTAGATCTCCAGAGGAAGGAAGAGGACTGCACTGAGCTGAAAGATAAACTAATGGATTCCAAGAAACAAATACAGCAGGTGGAAAAAGAGGTAGGTCATTTGCCATGATCTTTTTGTGAACAGAACCTAGTAAATAAAAAAAAAAAAATTAAAGTCTTGAACAGTGTCAAGTTTTGAATTGTATAGTATCTTAAAAGACCAGAGGATACCAAAGAAGTTAATGTATTCGATTGGCATTCCATACATGTAAAAGTAAAACTTTAATTTATCCTGGACCCACGTCTATTTTCTTATCTGCCTTTTTAAAGTGGGTCCTGCACAGTTCCTTGCAACTATATATAAGCAATATTTATGACGTTTCAGAATGACCTGCCAAAATTTGTATTTGTAAGAATATCATACTTTTTAGTGAATGTAAAGTATTATTCACTTCAGTGGGAAATGCCTGAAAGTGCTGTGTGTTACCTCAAAACTGGCCAAAATCTACAAGTACTGATGATATTGTTTGTTTCCCATTCATGTTGATTTCAGGTGTTTTTTTTTTTTTTTTTAGATAACTGAAATTGGCTTAATTGCTTGGTGTTTTAGGGTGTTACTAGCTTTAAAGGAGCAGTAACATCAAAACGTGAAAGTGTATTAAAGTAATTAAAATATAATTTACTGTTGCCCTTCACTGGTAAAGCTGTTCTGTTTTCTACAGAAACACTACTATAGTTTATATAAATTAACTGCTGTGTAGCCATGGGAGCAGCCATTTAAGATGGAAAAAAGGAGAAAAGGCACAGGTTACATAGTAGATAAAAGATAAGCTCTGTAGAATACAATGGGATTCTATCTGTTATCTGCCAGTGCCTTTTTTTCAGACCGAATGGCTACACAGCAACTTGTTTACATAAACCAGGGATCCCCAACATTTCTTACTACTGAGTCAAAGTCAAATGTAAAAAGACTTGGAGAGCAACACAAGCATCATAAAAGTTCATGGAGGTGCCAAATAAGGGCTAAGATTGGCTGTTAGGGGAGCCTCTATGCACCCTATCAGCTTACACGGGGCTTTATTAGGTAGTAAATCTTGTTTTTATTCAACCAAAACTTGCCACCAAGTCAGGAATTCAAATATAACTACCTGGTTTGGGGGCACTCAGAGCAACATACAAGAAAATACGCTTGTAGTTTTAAGAATAAAACTTTAAATGGTATAGTGAATTATTTGCTATGTAAACAGTATAATTTAGAAAGAAAAAGTACAAAAGTAAAGTAAAAATCATGACCGTATCAATTTATTTTTTTAACTTCATCAGGTCTCAGGGATGCGTGAGGAAAAACGTCTGCTAACCAACAAAGTTAATGAATATGAAAAACTAAAGAACCAAATGTCTCGTGAATTGGAAATGAAACAACGCACAATTCAACAACTTAAGAAGGTTTGGTGTATTTTTATGAAATTTAAATGTGTGGTCCACCTCAGCTGACCAGCTGGGAAGCAAAGTGAGCTTTATTTCAGTCTTTGTGAAATGGATTTTTTTTTTTTAAAGGAACAGTAACACCAAAAAATGAAAATGTATAAAAGTAACTAAAATATAATGTACTGCTGCCCTGCACTGGTAAAAGTTGTGTGTTTACTTCAGAAAGTCTACTATAATTTATATAAATAAGCTGCTATGTAGCCATGGAGGCAGCCATTCAAAGGAGAAAAGGCACAGGCACATAGCAGATAACAGATAAAACACTATTGTATTCTACAGAACTTATCTGTTATCTGCTATGTAACCTGTGCCTTTTCTCCTTTTTTCCAGCTTGAATGGCTGCCCCCGTGGCTACACAGCAGCTTATTATATAAATTATAGTAGTGTTACTGTAGCAAACACACCAGTTTTACCAGTGCAGGGCAACAGTGCATTATATTTTTATTACTTTAAAGCTCTTTCATTTTTTAGTGTTACTGTTCCTTTAATAACCGTACATAGTTATCACTGTATAGCTGGCTGTTCATGTCCAGTTTTGGCAAAATTATGCTCTACTGCCTTCTGTTCCTAGATGTCAGTTTGGGGGTTAGTTTTGACAAACCAATTTTTGTTCCTGTTGGACAGCAATTTACAGTTAATCTATCCAAATGAAATATCTTATCTGACAGTGAACCATGTTGGTGGGTGCAATAGCAGATGAGGAAGTTAGGCAGCCAATGGGCTGCCTATTTTAAGCATACCTTTAGACTTATCTTTGTATGTTTCACCTGGTATGCCTAAATTAGTGAATGTAAAGCACAGTGGGGACTCTCTTATGAACATCCGCAATTCTGTTCTTAGGCAGTAATCCATAGCAGCCAATCAATGATTACCTCATTTTAGCCGGCTGCAATCAGGCCAGGGGCACACCCAGAGATTTCTCTACGGCTGATCTGCTCCTGTCCACCAGTCAAACTTTAAACTATACATTTTCGCACAGAGATCCCCCCCCCTGGGGGATGAGATCAGATTGCCCAGCAGGGAAAACACAGTGTATGCCTTAAGCTGGCCATACACGTGGCGATCTGACGCTGTTCCGTGCGACCATCGGTCACACGAAACATCGTCAGATCCGCCACACACCATTCAGGGCTGAATCGGCAGGTAAGGAGGTAGAAACAATAGGATTTCTACCTCCTTCTGCCGATTCAGCGCTGAAGGGAGATTTCGGTCAAGCGCCTTCTATGGCGCCCGATCAAAATTTTCAAACTGGTCCGATATCAGCTGCTTCCTGCGATATCGGTCGACTCGCCGACATACCATGCATGCACCAAATATCGAACGAAACGAAGTTTCGTACGATATTATCGGTGCGTGTATGGCTACCTTAAGTCTAATGAAAGCAAATATTTGAATAGTTGCCATGGGTAACTGCCCAGTTGCAAGTGTGCCCAGTGGTGATAAATAAGCCCCAGTGACACAAACCTGTACTGCTTACTCTCTTGCTAAGTATTCCTTTTCTACCCCATTTCAAAGGACTAAATACAATTCTCGGCTTTATTTTATTGGTGTTTTCAATACATATGAGTTTAAAGGAACAGTAACACCAAAAAATAAAAGCATTTTAAAGTAATTGAAAAATAATGTATTGTTGCCCTGCACTGGTAAGACTGATCTGTTTGCTTTAGAAATGCTACTTGTAGCTTATATAAGCAAGCTGCTGTGTAGCCATGGAGGCAGCCATTCAAGCTGAAAAAGGAGAAAAGGCACAGGTTGCGAAGCAGATAAGCTCTGTGACAGAATGCAATGTTATTTTACAGACTGTATCTGTTATCTATATAACCTATGCCTCAAATGGCTGCCCCCATGGCTAGACTGCAGCTTGAAAACAATTATTTTTTGTTGTTACTGTGCTTTTAAAGGAAAACTATACCCCCAGATTGAATACTTTACTAACAGTTCATATAAAGTGGCCTATTAAAGAATCTTGCCAAACTGGAATAAATATATCTGTAAATATTACCTTTTTGCATCTTTTCCATTGAGCCACCATTTTGTGATGGTCTGTGTGCTCCCTCAGAGATCTTTACGAAGGGTAGAAGCACACCAATATACCGGCAATTCCTTTAACGCATTTATTGCAGAAAAAAGTGGCACAAGCTTTTGGGGGATATCCCCTTCTTCGGTTATATGGAATGGCTTGGTAGCAGCCGAGGAATTAAAGCACCCTATGTAGTGGTGTGTATGTAAGTGGTGTGCCGAAGATTCTTTCTATTTAACTCTCTCAGAGATCACCTGACAGGAAATAATGCAACTCTGACTGTAAAAGGAAGATGAGTGAAAGTAAAAGACAGTATTTTGTCCATTCTTTGGCTCATGTGAGCTAACATGTATGTGTGCCCTTTGTTTGTTTGTGTGCTTTGCGAACTAAAGGAGGCCCTTAGTTCTTAAAATGTCAGTTTTCTATTGAGAATTACCCAGTGGCACATACTACTTAAAAAGTATATTTTTCATGAAAATGCTTTATTTAGATGAAGCAGGGGTTTGTTCCCCTTGTACTATTATAGTATGATATAAAACCTACAGCGTTACACTGTACAGATGCAGTAGCTCTGTATAGAGATATACATAAATACAAATAATACTAATTGAAAATTCTTTTTTTGTTAGGAGTCTGCTGATAATGAGAAAAACGGTGATGTAATGCAGTTGTATCAGAAAGCTTGTCAAGGTAATTTGTTTATTTGCTTTAAACACATTTTCTCTTTGAAGTTAATTTGTCAGCTCAATGGTAAATTAGTTTTGACCATTCAGTGTATTTTCTTTTTTGTTCTACATCTCTCAAACATTGAATCCAGAAAACAGAATGATGACATCACTGGAAATCCTTATTCGCAGATTTAGTTTACAGGTTATTTATAGCTCTTATATACTTATGTTTCAGATGCTGTTAAAAGCACTACTAACATCTGTAATGCTAGCAACCATATTTAAATGTTTTACTAGGAAGCTGCTAAACAAATAGTTAAGCTTTTAAAATTGTGTGATTTTTACAATCCCTGCCTTTTTTTTAAAAAAAGCTTATAATAACAATGTGTTCTCATACTTTCTAAAGTTCATAACTATCTAAAGTGAATATGTCAGATTTAAAAATTGTGTAATCCAACTAAAGTGTGTATAGTAGTGACTCAAAGGCTGCATTTGATAGACTTGAGTTGTTTTAGCCTCATAATTGCTGTGTTCTTAAGCCTAAAGAGTATTGTGAGAGACCTGATGCATTGACACTCTTGTCCTGTACTTCTGTTTTTAGAGGCTCAAGAAAAAGAGAAGATAATTGAAGACATGAAAGAGACACTTATTGAGCAAGAACAGACTCAAGTAGAACAAGATCAAGTACTTGAGGCCAAAGAAGTAGAAGCAGAAAAATTATCTCAAGGTGTGTGCTTTGTCTCTCTTTTGCCTGCTGCTCAACACACGTGCATAGAAGTGTACTGAATAGATGGATTTAGCAACTGGCCTTGTAGCCGTGCACAATAAGTTATATGGAAATATTGTTCAGGGATGTTTTTTTACTACACTTTTAGTCTAATAGTGACATTTGTTTTATCTACAGAATTGGAGGAATGGAAACAAAAATATAAGGAGCTTGAGAATAATCTCTATAAAGGACAAGTCAAACCTGATTGCGAAACGAATAATGCAGAAAGAAATGAGGGTGAATTATCTAAGTTAAAGGATCAGTTAAAGGTACATGCATGGATAAAATTCCAATATTTATATCTACAAGGTAGAGGAGGGTGAATAGGTTTATTTGTAATAAATATGCTCTGCTTTCTTAGAAGGTGCACCTTGAAAAAGGTCCCAAAAGGGACCGAAACGTCGGTTGTACATGCAATTATAGTACACAAGAGATTTTTTGAAACACAAAGACCCTTGGTGCTGGCTGTTTTATTTTGATATTTATATGATATCCCGTGCATATATATATATATATATATATATATATATATATATATATATATATATATATATATATATATATATATATATATATATATAATCTTTCCTTGGTGTGTTTACAAGTCTGCAGCAAATGGAACATGTTAAAGTAATTTAATTTAATTGTCAGTCCTATTGGGCAATTAAGCAGACTCTACTAAACAGGAGCTAGTGTTTTTTTCTCTTTATACATCTTTTATTATTTTTATTGCCAAAATTGATACGTTCTGTTGCTACCCAGAAGAGTGTCATTATGTGAAAGAAAACTACAAATTTTACAGTGGGTTAAATGTCAGTTGGGGAGAAATAATTTTTAAAATGTTTTAATAGTGAATTCATAGATAATATGAGATTGTTGATTATGGATATTAATTGGCCTTATAATATTTCGATAAATTGCTTATAATAACTTTCTAATTATGGAGTTGACCTAAATGGGTGGGACAACTTGCAGCTTGTCTAAAGTTAGCTGTTACACATACATACATAAGTGTACTATTAGAGGACTAATTCCATGCATTTGCTTTGAATGGAGGCTGCAACTCTTAGAGATGGGACTGCAATCCTAAAATGATCCAACTGCAGTCCCTACAGCCTCTGTACCACTGCCTGATTAGTACAGTGGAAACTGCTTTCATTTACTTCTATTAAAGACTGATGGGATTACCAAATGTACAGTCCTGTCAGTGGCAGATTGTCATAGGGCCTTTCTAGGTGATTGCCTGGGGCCAATAGTTCAAAGTGTGCCACGGGGAGGCCACCTCCCAGGTAATTACTGTCCTTGACCTTTTGCCAGTGTGAAAAGTCAGATATGTGCATATTCAGTATCAGTAGAGCACAATGAACGTGAGTGCCATCGTTTTCATCTAAGATATAAAAATTGTATATGTTACCTCAGTATTTCTCTAGCGTCATTTTATTTGTGTGACTGTTTAGCCTGAACACTTCCATTGTTAATGTTAGCAGGATTTAACTTTATGCAAGTGGGTGTTTTAATAGTGTTAGAAATTCCGATTTATCTTAAGCATGCATGTGTATGTTAATCCCAGATGAAATAGTATATTACATGTATCTGTGCAATCTAATGTCTAGTTTATCATCATTCCCATTTATTTAAAAGGAACGTGAAGAAAAGAACAACACTGAGAGAAAGAAATGGCTAGAGGAGAAAATGAATCTTCTTGCTCAGGCTAAAGAATCCGAGACCCACAGGAATAAAGAGATGAGAAAATTCGCTGAGGAGCGAGAACGCTATAACAAACACCAAGCAGAGATGGTAGCTATTTCTTTTATATTACTTTTAGCTCCTACAGACAAACATGTTTTATATGTGTCTGCACTTTGGATGCCAGCCCATAACAAGTCAACTTATACTTATATCATATATCAATGTGAGTTTCTATACCTGGGTACATTATAAATACTGCTTTTCCTCATTATGGGCATGTGAATTTTATTATGGTCAGGGTATGGCCAGCTTTTATATTTTAGGTAAGACCTTATCTGGCCTAAATATACCTGATGAACCAAATATTATATTTAAGAACTGGCAAGTCAGAGACAATGCATAGTATGTCCCTATTACTACGTAGTGTCTATTTAAGCAAGTCTCCAACCACAATACGGTAACTATCTTACAGAAATTACAACTTGGTTCAATTATTAACACTTTTTGTTCTTGTTAGGAACACCTAACATTGCAGTTGACAGAAAAAGATAATACCTTACAGAAGTGGAGGGAAGAACGAGACCAGCTTCTTTCGGCACTGGAAATTCAGCTAAAAAGTCTGCTTTCCAGCAACATGGAAAAAGATAAAGAAATTGAAAACCTTAAAAAAAGTAGTACCTCAAGAACTCAGGAGGTAAGATTTCTAAGAGGGTAGCCAGTGTTCCGCAGTACTGAGCATGTAACACTTCAAATCCAGATTTCTGTTAATATTAAACCTAGTACATTCAGGTCTTCAGGTGGCCATACACGGGCCATTGTAGCTGCCGATATTGGTCCCTTAGACCGATTCGGCTGCTTATCGGCCCGTGTAGGGGCACCAACGACTGGCCTGCCTGACCGACATCTGGCCTGATATTGCCCTGATCTAGAGGATATGTTCCTGAAAACAATGCCATTTACACTGGACGTATAAGTGACATCTGTGACAGTTTACTCCAGGACAGACCGAAGTCATAAGAAATAATATAACTGCAGCAGGCACAGGAACCACAGAAGTTTCTCAAAATAGATTTCCTTTTTCTCCTAGCATTTCATAGATAAACATTACTCTTTGTTTTAATGTACAAATAGATAACATTTTATTAAGAATGCTGGTAGTGCACTAATAAGCATAATGTACTTTTCTATAGGAAGCTTCAGATGTGGCAGAGCTAAAGCGACTGCTTTCTGTACGAGAAGATGCTATTAAGGAATTACAGCAGAATCTTGCTAATTCACAGGACTCTAAGACTAATAAAACAGTAGCAAACCAGGTAAGAAGAAGAAGAAAAAAACCCCTCAAACTTTCTTCTTTAAGTGAAATTTCACCTGTTCTGTTCAGCTGCTATCTAGTTTGGAGTTTTAGTGCTATCTTGTTGCAGTTTACCATAGCAACCAGGCTTTGCTTGAGTGACTGCAAGATAAATATGAAATATATCTGAACAGAAGGATACATAACAAAAAGTAAAAAAATTGTAGCTTCAAAGTGCACCAATTTGAAAGCTAAGAGCAGGATGTAGGGTCACTTTCCCTGCCTACAACAGTTATCTGGGGTTTGGTAACACAAAAGTTAGAATCAGTGCATAGTGATGTAACTTGTGCCATATGACCCAATGTTATTAGAGGTCACCTCGAATCACCATGACTTGTAAAAAAGCAGTCTGCCTGCATCAATGTGCCTTTATATTGTTATAGAAGTCCTTGGTGACTTATACTAGTGTTTTTTTTATTTTCTTGTGTCCAAAATGATGGGGAACACAAACTTGAAGGATACAAAAGTTATAGCAAATTTGTTTAGGCTTTCAAAATCAGCGTGCAAGTCAACTATTTTCCAAATACTACTGTGCCAGAAGCACTTATTATCACACTCTACAAGAATTGCAAATATATTTATTAAGAACATAATGACATTTTATTGTTTTAATAATTGATGTGTAGCCCTCTGATTAAGCAGAGAAACCCTGTGACTGCTGTCAATTTGCTTGATTTGGCATTTGTTTAATAGCATGCTTATTCCTATTCTTCTAACAGAGGGCTGTGATTAGCACTTGCTGCGACCAAGAAGGGGGCGCTAATAAATGTGCAGGCAGTCATGCATAGAGCAGTGAGTGGCAGCTGATAGATTTGTGTGCTAGTCTGTGCTGTGGTGCAGGAAACATTTGACTAATATAAAAAAAAAAAAAACCCAAAAAACTTTAAACCTGGGATGATCTGAACTTTTCAGCTTGTTACCCAGTGACCAAAACTCTCCAGGCACTGACTAAGGGTGACTTAAAGGGGAATTTATTGAAGAAATAAATCCACTAATCTGTGTTTTAATGACATTTTTTAAATATAATTTTTAACATCTAATTATCTGTATGTTTATCAAGCCAACATTTTGTTTGGCTGACTGCCCACGTGCTGTTATTTGCTGACAGATTTTATCTGCTCTAACTGTCTGATTCCAGCATTTGTCAGCTGCTTGGCTTTCCTGATAAGGGTTCTTTCTGTAATTTGCTTCTCCATGCTTTGTCTACTAAATTTTTTTTGAAGCATTAAATAAACCCAACACTATTATTTTGCCTCAAATAAGAATTTTATATTATATTTAGGTTCACGTACAAGGTACTGTTTTATTATTACTGGGCAAAAGGTAATAATTTTTTTTTTTTTTTTTTTTTTTTTTTTAAATGATTTGCTGATAATGGGAGATGCCCTGGAATATAGGTTTCTGGATCATGAATCCCATACCTGTACTTGTGAACTGCTTGGTTGGGTCATTGGAAAAGAAATGTAAGGTTAAGGAAGCACACTAACAAACTATTTATATATCAGAAACTGTAAAAGAAATATACAGGTATGGGATTCCTTATCCGGAAACCCGTTATCCAGAAAGTTCAGAATTACGGAAAGGCCATCTCCCATAGACTCCATTATAAGCAAATAATTCTAATTTTTAAAAATGATTTCCTTTTTTTCTCTAACAATAAAACACTACCTTGTGCTTGATCCCAACTAAGATATAAGTTTGTTAGTTTTGCCTCCTTATCGGAGGCAAAACAAGCCTATTGGGTTTATTCAATATTTAAATGATTTTTAGAAGACTTAAGATATGGAAATCCAAATAACGGAGAGATCCCTTATCCAAGAAATCCCAGGTCCCGAGCATTCTGGATAGCAGGTCCTATACCTGTACTAAAACTGTAAAAGAATGTCTGCTAAGATTTAACAGCTGAAAGTCAATACTGTACATGAAACTGTTTCTCCAGGAGGGAACAGAAGAAAAGACAGAGACTGTTAAACCTGAACAAGTTAACCGGGAGCTCAACAATACAAAAATCTCTGTGGACAGTTCCTCCTCTGCAGATGACTGCCAGGTCAGTACTTCAGCGCCGATCGTCATGATTGACTGTCATTATTTTTTTTCATGTTCTCTTTCATAATGATGCACAATACAATCAAAAGTATCTGACAAGAACGAAGAGTTCTATACGTGCCCATTTTGAATATACATAGGACATTAAGACATTTTGTGCACTACTCGGGTAATCCCAGTGGTTGCCAATAAAAAAGGCAACCATTTAGGAGGTTTTATTATTTATTGAAAATGTTGTATATTGCAAAGTATACAAGGCAATATTATCACAATATTATCACAATAAAGGTTCATCTCTAAATGTTATATATCCATTTAGATCTAAATAAGCCCATGAGTCTTGCAATGAGTTCATAGTTCCATATCATAGTGCCTGGGGACAGACATTTTTTTATGTTCCCAGACCTCTACTGATTATTTTCTATAGTTATAAAGTATATAGGTTCACTTAAAAGTAATATAGAATAAACAACAAGATTGTTTGTTCCTCGGTCTTGTACCAGATAACGTGAATGTCTGTCAGTCTGCGTTGTAATTGTTACCGGTTCCCTAGTGGGAATCCCTGGTGATTATTTATCTGCCAGAGGTTAAACCATTTTGTATTCTCTTACTTTTTTTTTGTCTCCAGCCTTCTAAGGGCTCTGGCACACGGGGAGATTAGTCGCCCGCGACAAATCTCCCTGTTCACGGGTGACTAATCTCCCCGAATTGCCATCCCACCGGCAAAAATGTAAGTCGGCGGTGGGATGGCACACGCTGCCCTGGCGATTTCGGCAAATCGGCGAAGTTGCCTCGCGAGGCATTTTTGGCGTTTTGCCACCGCGTGTGCCATCCCACCAGCGACTTACATTTTCGCTGGTGGGATGGCAACTGATGGCAACTCGGGGAGATTAGTCGCCCGCGAACAGGGAGATTTGTCGCGGGCGACTAATCTCCCCGTGTGCCAGAGCCCTAATATTCAAGCACTATTATGTGGAGAGGAGGGTTTGGCATTCCCTTAATGGAGTGGCGTATTGAACCCAGGGGGTCCATATTTTCTGAAATTGCTTTTGTCTATCATTTAGTATGCTTTTAAGTTACATTTAGCAGTTTTAACCATGAAAGCAAGCAAGTTGCAGGTGAAACTTAGACCCTGTGTAAAAGCAGTATAATGAAGCAGTAGAATACTTAATCAATTGGATGAAAGTGAGTGTAGGACTGGCCAGACAGGGGATGACTCACGTTTTTTGGCGGATATCAGCTAAACGGGGCTGCATCCGAGCGTATTCCATTCATTCGGGTACAGGCACAGGTAAGAGCAAATTGTGCGATGCCGCATTTTTTTGGCAAGTGTTTTCCAGCTTGCCGAAAATATACGCCATACACATGGTGTGGCAAACCCATTCTTTGCCACCAAGTAGGAAAAAAATTGTCAAAAATATAATTCTACACTGTAGCCTTATAGCAATTTTGTAATGTAACTAGCGACCCTAGCCCAAATCTACTCTTCTAGGCAGATGGTAATATTATATGGGTAATATGTACACGTATGCCATTATTGACGCCAGTCAGCTTAAAAAGTGCAGCACATATTTTTTTTTTCCACCAAATGTTGGTATACTTGAATCCTGGAAAGAGTGTTATGGATAAAAATATGAAACAAAGCTATAGGGAAATTTTTTGAAATGCCTTCTTTATCTTCTAGTCACAAGGTGGGTCAGACACTGTATTAGATTCTTCCGCAATATCGACTGAATTTGGCAAGGTCAGCAGGTTCCCAAGACCAGAGATGGAAATTCATTTTAGCCCAATGCGACCAAACAAAATGGAAGTGAAACATCATGGAGAAAGTTCCCCAAGAACAGTCAAAATCACTCGGACTACAAGGAAAAGGAAGAGTGATGAGATGGAGCAGGTGATTTGCCTTTGAATGCCAACAGTTCTAGATATATGTTAATATATGTAAATATCTGACTCCTATTATATACAAGGCTGACTTTGGTACATTCTGTACTTTATTTCTTTAACCCAGTTTGTTGCATAAATTGAGTTCAGTATATCACTGACATTTTGATAAAATACAGTTTTAGATTCGTTTTGACAACAGCAATTTGTCTAATATGGCATGTTATGTGTTGCCATTTACCTTCTGCAGATACGAAAGGTAACATTGCCTTAAAAAAGAAATCTGTAGAACTGACAGCAGATTTAGAACGTGTCAGCCCTGCTGACTGATCTGTGTTTACATCTCTGCAGTCCGTTCTGAATGTTTATTTATCTACTGGAAAATGTGCTGTATAATTGACACTTATCAAGTAAGGGGTTGTGTATTGTTCTGCCATCATTATGTTATTGCATAATTATTATTAGAGATTATCACAAGGGTGTTTTGAACAATTCTTTACTATCTGGTGGTCTATGTCAAGTGTTAAACATGAAATAATTATGTCTCTAATTGATTTCCTTTAAGAATATAATGCTCTCAAGCTGCTGGAAAATTAAATGTAAAGACAAAGCGGAATCTGGGGGCATTTGTCAGGTATTTGACTTTATTGCTGGGAGTAGGTGAATTTTGTTACTCATAAATCATCTTTCGTCTTATAGATCCTTTTCATCAATAACTATATAGTGTTTCTCTTTAGCTAAGGTAGTTTGCCACTTGTTTTGTTATGAGCATTTCCTTTTTTTTGCCTATTAACGTTATCAGGGTTAATTAATTTTGTACACCCAAAGGAATGATAAAGTTCATAGCGATCATAAACAACGTTGTAACTGACCGTAGCATTGTTATAGGCTTCATAAAGAGATTGCTGGCCCTTGTGTATAGTTGACTTTTTATAGTGAAAGTTAATTAACCGGGACACTTTGGGGGGATTTTAGAATTCTAGATTCCTTGTAGCTGTCAGCCTTAGTCTCATGTACATTTTATTTTATTCCAAACCTGGGATTGTATTAAATGAATCACTTCACGTGAAACATTTGTAACAAAAGCTGTAATGAAGCAGATTTTAAAAGCTTAAAAGTGCAGTATGCCATTTTTAAAGGAGAACTGAACCCTTCACAGGAATATGGCTGTAAATGCTATATTGTATATACTGAGCTTAATGCACCAGCCTAAAGTTTCAGCATAAAGGTCTAGGACTTGTATTTTAGGAGTGTCACTCAGATGCTCTGGGCAGCCACTGAGAATCAAAGCTTAGGGCTACTCAAAAATCATTAAGCAGAAAGGGCTTATTAAGTTCTGATGCTAACCTTACTGGTTTGAGAGCTGCCTCACAGTGTGAACCTAAATAAATTACTAATCAGCCTTATATGGTGACATTTATAGTTTATGTATACTGTATATTATGTGCCAGTCCCTAAGCTCAGTGACAGCAGCACAGAATATGTGTTGAGAATTAGCAGAAATTAAGATAAGTAGCTACTAGGGAACAATTCTTCTCAGCTAAAGGGCTGTGGTTTCCTTGGGTTGGAACTGAACCCTAAAACATAATGTACAACATTTCTAGCCTAAGTTTTTAGTTAAGCTTTAGTTCTCCTTTAAACATAAGCTCAACGAATAGGGCTTGTGCTCAATATACACTATGCTCTACTTTCAATCACAAAATAGCTACAGATTTTATTTATTGCACTAAAAGAGAATAAAACCAGCTTCACTTAAGCACATTCTGTCACTTCTGTGACAGTTGCTTTTTGTCTCAAAGGCTACATAATAAGAAAGGAAGGGGGTTATCTATACCAAGTGCCTTTTAACAAATTAGTGAAAAAAAACATTGGTGCTTTAGAATGGCAAAAAGGAAAGACATGTTCAAAAGAATTATTTAAAAATGGCTAATGCTGTTTATAAAAAAAAAATGACAAGCCTTGTTACAGCTAAAAGAAGAGAACACTATACAGTACTGAATTCCAGTGAGGCACTTTCTCTATTGTCCTGTAATTAAATATTCAAGGTTCCCGGCATTTATTTTTTTTTACATAACTTGCTGAAAAGGAAATGACGCCATTACCTGTGTAAAGATGTGCTTGTAATATGCCATGGCAGAATGGAAGCTTTTCTACCCTGTTTTACACCAAGACGCTGGAAACAATTCTGTAGTTGCAGAGTAGATTGAAATGCACACACACATTTCTCTAATAACCTCACTTCCTAAGCCTAGTTATTATGCTGTGTAAAAAAGGCATCTTTTTTTTTTTCAAGTGTTTTTTCTTCCACTGGAACGTAAGTAAAATAACGTCGTAAAATCTATCATTCTGAGGGCAAAATTCGGCATCTATTTTACACAGGTTTTACATCGTTATTTTGGTGAGGTTCGTTTTACACAGTATATTATTTATTATTATTATATATTTTGTGATTATATATATTAGAGACCCCCAAGTGTGCTCATTCATTATACACTTACTTTAGGGGTCTCGCTGCATTCTACAGAGTGCAATGCCGATGGGTGCAAAGCATACTGTCTGCCATAGGGCAAGAAGTAAGTACAGGATGCCATTGTGGCCTGGGCCCACTGGTGCTCCCTAATGTCCATGCCTGAATGATGCACATATTAAGGGGTTAGATGGAGGATGTCTACATCCCTCTCCATGCCCACCCCCTTATGTAAAAGCAATGAGAGTGCTGTAATCATGGATTCTCTTTTGAAGCAAACACCTTCAGCAATTTTTCGAGGTAGAGAGTAGGGCTCAAAGTGCAAAAAACATGCCTCCACATTCCTTTTTGGAGAGAGAACCCCTTTGTTATTTTTTTTTTATTTTTTTTTAAAGATACAGGGTAGGACTTAAAGTAAAAAAAAATGGAGAATTGTGCCCATTTTTTGTTTTGTTTTTTGCATCTTGCACCCCAAAGTCTATGAATCTACATATTACCAATCTCACACAGAACAGTAATATTATCAATTTTGCCTTAATATTTTGGGACATAAGAGAATTGTCTCACTGCACCGTAGCCCTATTACCTTCCATTTGTATTAGTTAATCATTATTTGTTTTGCCTTGTGATCTTCCCATTTCATATTATTAACTTAGATGATGAGACACTAACACAAATCTTGTTTGTTACTGCAGTCTATCACCTTACGGCAGTGCTGTCCAACTTCTGTGGTACCCGAGGACCTACATGGGTGAAGGGGCAATAATGAAAGGCAGTTTTGACCACTCCCTATTTTAAACCAAAGCTACATTTAGCCACACTGATTTTATCACAAGAGCTTTTAAGACTATACGGACATTAAGATTTGGTGCTAATGCAGGGATATTACCCTATGCTCATATGTTAAAGAAGTTTATTTTGTAATATTAAGAAATGCCCTTAATCCATATGCCTCCTCCTCCCCTGTAGATACAGGCAGTATAGGGCAGGCAGAGTATGGCACACACAGGCGGCATAGGGCAGGCAGAGTATGGCTCACACACAGGCAGCATAGGGCAGGCAGAGTATGGCTCACACACAGGCAGCATAGGGCAGGCAGAGTATGGCACACACAGGCAGCATAGGGCAGGCAGAGTATGGCACACACAGGCAGCATAGGGCAGGAAGAGTAACAGTTTGTGCAGCAGTACATGCAGTGGCACAATGCCAGCGCTGCTTCTACAGTCTTTCTGAGGTGTGAGCAGGTGAACAATGCAGTTGCCTACAGTCTGAGGTGTGAACAAAGCAGGGGGTTCAAGGTGTAAACAATACCAGGGGCTTACAGCCTGAATCTAAGGTGTGAACAATGCAGGGGGCCATTAAGTCATGCTTACTCAAAGGTAAGCGGTCACAGCAGCCAGGCAGGTGGGGGCCACACAAGGGTGGGTGGGCATGGGGTGCCAGTTGGACAGCTTTGACTTAAGGTTGCAATGTCAAATGCAAGCGCTGGGAATTGCCTCAAATTTTTCCCATTGTGGAAAGTAATCATTGCTGGTGTTCCACGTGTGTGTTGATTCTCCTTCTGTACTATCAGAAACGACCTGCAACAGTGATAGTCTGTCACTGCTGCTTTTCCAAGAGTGTAATAAAACTGTTGATTGTGACATTAACCTGCAGGGAGTACCCTACATATTCTAAATGAATATATATATATATTATATATATATATTATATATAGCTTTACCAACGTCATGCCTCTCTATATATGAAACCATGCCTTTCCCTGATACTAAGGGGGTCAGCATAACTGAGCTGGGAAGAACTGACATAAATATAAGTATAAAATAAGTGCACTGACGCTTATAATCAGTAACATGGGGAGATTTGGTTTCCATGCTGATGGCGGGGAATTGCAAATTATTAGCAAATAAATCATTTAATATTATATATGCCCATAAGGAATACTAAATATTGAAATTATCATTTTTCTGGCCAGTTTAATAGCAAGAGAGCAATAATAAACTTTATAGACCACAGCGCTGCACCTGAAAGCATTGCAAAGCCAGATGCAAGGTCTCGGCTGCAAGTGTAATGATGTATTGATCCTCATAGTAGCAGCTCCCTATTGAAGGCCAAGGCTCTAAAGCTTTGTTCCCAATGAACTAAATGGCAAGCACTTTCTTTAGCTCTTTATACTGAGCTTATACAGCTGCATATTCATTTGTAATTCCAGCATTAATCTCTGCAGTCACATAGGACTCACTGGTAAGGTTACAGAAACTATGGAAAGAGGTAACCATCCAAATGGTCACAGTACAACACTCTTCTTGGATGGCCATGCTGAATATTAGAGTCTCTAGAACTGGCAGAGACTTTGTTAACAAGTTGGAGCTATGATATCGGGAACCATAGTTCTACAAGATCTAAAGTGCACCAGTTTGTTTACTGTGTGCTTTTTATATAGAAAATGTTTCACTTACTTGTTTCTCTCTGCATTGTATAAACCACCCAGTGCCGTGAAGGGTAAGTATGTTGACATCAAGAGCACTGTGGTACTGAGAATATAAACTGACTCAATTTGCTTGAAATTTCCAGATTTGTTGCTGAGTCCCTTGAGAATTCTTAATCCTTCATACTTAGCAACTGCTGCTACTTCTTCATAAAGCCTATTTTAAAGGTCTCTTCTCCTTTCCTACTGCCCTGAGAGTGCCAAAGATCTATGTTTGTATTTTTACTGTACCATATTGCACCCACTTTGTTATGGTTATAACATTTTTTTTGTGGGAAGACTAAGGGTGAAGTCACATGGAGCTACTAGTAGTGGCTACTTTTTCACGGCTACTAAACACCAGAAAATAACCTGCCATTGACAATACTGAGAACTGCCTCTTCTAAAACACACGTAGAGACAATCGGTAAATGATCAACATTGTCTACTTTAGTGGCCACGACAAGTAGCTGCTACTTAGTAGCTTCATGTATCTTCACCCTTAGATGACAGTAATATTTATGAATATATTTTCTTGTAGGGATTTTACAGCAGAGTCCTGGGTACTTGGATGAGACATATGTGAAGCCTTATTGAAAAGCACGGTTCTAGCTGCTGGGTAGTTACAACTTCCAGCACCTTGGAAGCATGGCTGCTTTCTTGGAGCTAAAGTTACAAAACAGCTGTGTGAACTACTCCTGTTTCTGTTTTTCAGATACATCTGTGTTTTGTTTTTCTGTTCTGTAGGAAGCTGTAAAGAGTGAAAATAAGAAAAACACCATATCAAGGGCAGGTGTAAAAACTCCGTCCTCACAGTCCACCGTTGCCACTAACAAGAGTGAAACAAAGGTTTGTGTCAGTTCTTTATACAGAACATTTTAAGCTGTTCATGATGCTCCTGCTCTCATTGGACTACTGATTTGCTGTGAGTGTGCTGATATCACAGAATCACATACTGATCTCCCCTGCAACTTTGTGTATATATCCCCTACATATTCCCCAGTATGGGGGATGTGCAGTCCTGGCAGAGTTCATTATTCATATCACATTAAATGGTGCATCAATTTTTAAGCTACCTTGTTTGTGATTGTGGTATCCTACCCCCATATGTAATAAAAGGCATTAAGTGTGCCCAGGAGCAGTAACCCATAGCAACCAATATGATGTATGGTTTTAAACAGGTGACAAGTAAATGCTACCTGCCGATTGGTTGCTATGGGTTACTGCTCCTGGGCAAACATAGAACGTTGTATTACATAACCTCATTAGCATTTTATGTTAAAACAGATAATTTTCTGGTTAATTAATTTTATTTGATGTATTTGTAGAGAGTTCAGAGAAGTACGCTGAAAAAGCAGCCGTCTGTTTCAAGTACAGTGAGTACAACTTCTGCAAGGAAAAAAGATGGAACCCTGCAAAAGCTTGGCGATTTCTTGCAAAGCTCACCTTCCATTTTCCAGACAAAAGGTACTGTCCGATCTGTGTTGTGCTGTTTCTTTTTTTTTTTTTTTTTTTTTTACTGAAGGCACTTTTTCCCCTTTATGTTGTGAAAATGTAAAACTGTCCTTTTTTTTTTTTTTTAATAAATAGCAAAGAAACTACTTGAAACAATTGCTGCCCCTAAAGCTCTGGATGTTGGAATCTGTAAAGCCGAGAATGATAATAAGCCCAAGAAAAATAGAAGAAAATTATACACTACTGACATCTCTGTGCCACTGGACATCCCTGCCAATTCTGTGAGTACAAATTATATTTTTACTTGGTGTTACACAGTTCAACATGCATTTGGACACATCGCTTCTTGTTTATAGATACATTAGCAAATATATGTGCTTGAGTGGGGTTCCTCCAGGTACTCTGGCTTCCTTCTACACTTAAAGAACCCTACAGGCAGGTTATTTCACATCTGGAAGTTTAGATGGTGTTTATGCACCTTTTCTACCTAAACCAAGCTGAATGAGCTTGTGTCAAAAAGGAGGTATATTTTCCCCCAATAGGCATAAAGTACTGAGCTAAAGAATGTTCATACAGTACAAGAGAGCTAATGTGGCAATACAGAAGCTGCAATAAGTAGAATACTAAAGGCATATTATATAAATGTCACTTACCACTTACGAGAAAAAATGGCTTTGACCTTTACAGTGCATTTCATCTGGCAAACTAGTGACTTGCACTTATATACAAGCTATGTCACTAATTTCTTACTAATGGAGACAAGCAAAAGAAAAAAAGTGCTGAAAATGAATTTCAAATGCTGCTAATAATCATGAGTTTTACCCATAACTCCCTCCCAGATTAGGAGGTAGCCATTCCACTACTCCTCTCAAGCATTTGCTTTGTGAATGTGGAGTAGGGCAAGCTAAATTATCATGCTTCCTGTTGTACCCTAAAGAAAAAAGGGTAGCAATTAGGGTTATAAAATGGCGAGCACATATGATATATGGGATAGGGAGTCATATGATTTCTGAAGAGGATATGGAATGTCTTATTTGGCAGTTTGGTAGATGCTTGGGGGGGACAAGGTAATAGCCAGATATGTGCTTGTTAAAATTTGTTTTTATTTTAAGGTATTTTAGAGAAATTGTTTCAAGTTGCTTTATCCAAGATTTGCCCTCAACACATTGTAACATTACATTGTAACCTGTATGGGTATAGGTTAAGGTACTATCCATAATAGTATTAGCGCATTACTTTTTCTGTAATCCAGAATGCTTGGGACCTGGGATTTTCTGGATTATGTAAAAACCTTCCACCTGCAGCCAATTGATTTTATAATTTTATAGGGTCATGAAAATACATGTTTTACAAGGCAATAGTGCATTATTTCATCATATCTATTTATTTATATATATATATATATATATATATATATATATATATATATATATATATATATATATATATATAAAGTTCCAAAAGATTTCAGCACTCCCACGAATCCTCAATCAAATGACCCAGGTGCTACCCACTTGGCATACTCACACAAAATCCCACATAGGCAGGTGCTTACTGGGAAAATTTACTAAAACCTTTTTCAAGACCAGAATACTAGTAATACAAACACTGATTTACATATAGAAGTGTTTGTATTACTAGTATTCTGGTCTTGAAGTCCTTATAGTGTCTGCACTCCAAAGCTTAGTGGCCGGCACACCCTTAAAATTTGTCATAAGTTTATTTAAGACATATTGTTTTAAAAGAATCCGACATTTCGGTCCTCAACAGGACCTTTCTCAAGGATGTGTATATGTATAAAAAATATATATATGTATGTATGTTGAACCCCTAATTTTCCTCAAATGTATGTCTTCCTGGACTTAAAGACCCCTTTTTCATAGTCACATACAAGCATTTTTTCTTTCTTAGATTTTACGTTTCCAGAATTTATGCTGTTTTGACAGTCTTCTGTAAAATTAGGCTTCTACTGAATACATAAACCTCCCAGTTCATAGGAAAATATTCTGAATGCTGCCAATGGGAAAATGGTGCCACTAGCCAAATATTAAATACACGTCAACAATAAATGGTGCTTTATTGGACCTCTTGGATGTCAGTTACAATCTGTGTGCATTGCCAGCAAATACTGAATAACCCTTTGGGCGCCATTAATCCACATCCCCACACAACATGCAGCGTCATTTAAAATGAAATGGTGGAAATGTAGAAAGCACTGTAATTTCTTGCACATAAGGGGTTAACAAATCTAACAAAGAAATTAATTATCTAATGGGGAAAACTGCAGGAAAGAAAATGGGAGTTTTGACAGTGGATATGATTGCCTGTATCAACTAAATGCTCCATGAACGTGTATCTCTCAGATAGCGCTCTGTTCTGCAGCTTTCTCTAAATGAATAAGGATGGGTAAATATAAATACACTGGCTCACTGAAATTATATGTCTGCTAGCATTAGTCAGAGATGATATTTATCTGCTAG
Source organism: Xenopus tropicalis (assembly GCF_000004195.4). Lineage (NCBI taxonomy): Eukaryota > Metazoa > Chordata > Amphibia > Anura > Pipidae > Xenopus > Xenopus tropicalis. The sequence goes on from NC_030683.2 coordinate 36,460,969, forward strand.
AAAAACTCACTAATGCTCTCTCTTTCAGATCGTTATGGACACAAATGAGAAGGAGAGTGATCACCTCATCATGAAAAGGCGCTTAAGAACAAGAACCGCTAAATAAATACTGTTATTAGCCTATCATTTTTTAACCATGTACATAAGTGTAATATTGCTGCTGATTTTATGTTGCTATCCTGTAAAAGCTGCCTGAGAATGTTTTATAATTTCTTTTATTGAACTAAATGTTAACGTTTTTATTTTGGAGCCACACAGCCACTATCATAATGACTGTAATGTCCATTAGGTACATTTATATCTCTTCCAAAATAGCCCACCTATGTAAGTGTGTATAATATTCAGAATAACATCTGTAGAAAAACTGCACTGATGTGGCCTACTTTCTTCTCATTTGTCATTAAAGTGGATGGGACACAGCTGCTGGTGACAAATTTGGTGCTTCCTGAGAGAGAGTTGGGGTCATTTGCACAAATTTGCATGTGGCAAGTGACAAATGCCAACCAATCAGATGTTTGCTTCCATTGTTCTGCCTGCATCTGGCTATAAAAAAATAAAACTTATCACTGGTTGGCTGCTATGGGTTATTGCCCAGGTGCAATTTTGCCCCAGTAAGTTATTAGAAAAAAAAAGTGTGGTGATGCCTTATTTGCAGTTAAACTCTAATGGGTATAGGAAAAAAGCACTGGATTATTATGAAGTTAGGGTCAGATAGGTGATTTAAAAGGGCAATAAACCCTCTTGTTCTCAACATAAGCAATGAATAGGGCTTGTCCTGGACTATTATTTTAAATAACATCAAAATAACTCAGCAGCACAGTGAGAAGCCCTCTGTATAAACAACCCCCACCCTTCCTCCAGCTGCAGTTGTTGTTTTGAATGTTTCTGTATAAACTGGGAAGTAGAAAATGATCTTACTTTCAATTTCAGATTATGCCCTGTTTTGTGCAAAAAAAAATGCAAGCCATACATAGTTTTTATTTAAAATGATAGGCAAAAAGTCATTCATGCTACTCATTAGGCTAAAAGTGAAACATGCTCTATACTGCCCCTTTGACTTACCCCTCTAGATAATTAAAACAAAGACTTCTACTTTTAACCACTGAGGCGAAGGGAAAAGATGGCTGCATGTTAATTTGTCTTTTTGCCCAGCTTCCATTTGTAAAATATAAAGGTACTATTTTGGCTTCCATGTTTGAATGCAGTGTTATGAAAGCACATGCTTCTGAGAGGATAAATTGTCCCTTTCCCCTGAAGTACATATACGCCACCAACACTACTGTATATATTCTCTTTCAGTGCTCTCTTTGGGAAGTTGTTGGCAGTCGTTAGCCACTGGCTTTTTATATCTCTGTTTCTTAAACTCTGTTTCAAATCAACAAACTGTACCGGTTAATCCAAATTGTGCCTGTAAACACACTATTCAATAATAAATCAACCACTTTTATACCTTACAAATTGAGTCAGTGCCCATTCGATCCTCAGTGGAAACCCAAACGCGCATTGCTGCGTAACTGAGCATTCTGGTAAAGTGGGTCTTAAATAATGAATCTGATAAGATCTGAGTCTCTCTCGTGTATTCTGCTCCTGTAATTAAGAAAAAGCCAAACATATATCAAAGTCAGCCCATAGCCAATAGACTTGGCTGCGTAGGAATACAAAGTAGCTCTCAGGTGTGAGCTTAGAGTTCAAGTTGGAGCTCTTTGTCACATAGTTAGCTTCAATGTGAAAAAAAATCTTGGTTCTTTCAGTGGTTCAAGTATAAAAATGCAGCATCTCACATAAATGTTTACAAGAACTACTGAGAATGCAAAGTCTCCCGTTTTCTTGCGTATATCGGCTACATGTGCCTGCACCTGAGCGTATCCCATTCATTCGGGTGCAGGCACAAGTAGCAGACGTAGGGCTGAATTTCCGGCAAGCGTTTATCCGCTTGCCGAAAATTTCAGCCCTACGCCTCGTGTGGCATTAGCCTTACAGGGGTTTTCTGTTTTGTGGTCAATTCCAAAGGAATCATGAAGGTACAGATATGGACTTTTAAGCTGCAAATTTGCAGGCTTTGCTTCAATTGGGGTAGGGGAGGGAGGCACAAATGCATGCATGTCCTGTAGTTCTGCGTTTAAAGTGGTTTTTCACCTTTAAGTTAGTTTTAGTATGATGTAGAGTGCTATTATGAGACAATTTGCAATTGGTCTGTTTTGTGCCTTTTGTTCAGCAGGCCTTCAGTTTGGAATTTCAGTAGCTATCTGGTTACTTGGTCATTGCACATTATCCAGCAGAAAAGCAGAGGTTTGCTTTTCATAGACGCACATGATACAGGGCCATTTGTACACATATAGGGCACATTATCCAAATAGAACTGGATTATGAGCTGCCATGTAATGAGCATTCCAATTCATTACTTATCTTTTTTTGCTGAATCAATCAACCTAATAAATATGCAGTACATTTTGAATCAGTCCCTAAGCTTAGTAACTGACTGCAACACAGGTGGATCAGCAGAAGATAGGGAGCTAATAGGGGGGCATCTTAAGAGGCACCGATCTTCACTGCTGGGGGTACTATTTAGCTAAACAGCTATCAGGATGGTACAGTCTTAGTTACCTTAGAAACCAGGTAGTTGTTTGAATGAGAGACTGTATTATGAAGTGGGAAGGGACTGAATAGAAAGAAACAATACAAAGTAACAATTATAATCAAATTGTAGCCTCACAGTAACTGCTTTTGGCAGTGTTTAGTGACCCCCATTTGAAAGGATGTAGAAGAGGAAGGCAAATAATTAAAAAAACTATAAAAAAAAAATAATTGTAAAGATGCTATGCCTGAATAAAAGATCTTTTCTATGGATACTTATGCCGTGAGTGCTCTCTGTGGACTGGATGTGAATTGTTGGTCAGTACGAATGGAGAAGTTGTGCTCACCACTACATTTAAAATCATTAGATGGGGGTGACCACAAAATACATACAGACAGCAACAACAAATGCTCTGCACTCACCTATTACCAATATATACAGGACATTAAGACATTTTTAAGCTACTAAGAAATGCCCTCCCCTTTAAGCAAACAGGGATTGTTTGTCCATATATTACAAGAAGGCCATCTCTCATATAGTACATTTTAATCAAATATTTAATTTTTTTTTTTTTTTAATGAAAAAAAAACAAAAAACCAGTAGCTTGTAATTGTACAAGACAGATTAATTATATCTTAGTTGGGAGGTAAAAGTACCCTTTATTGGAGCCAACACAATGCTATTGGGTTTAATTCATGTTTAAATAATTTTTCAGTAGACTTAAGGTATGAAGATCCAAATTATGGAAAGATCCCTTATCTGGAAACCCCAGGTCCCAGGCATTCTGGATAATAGGTCCCATACGTGTATATTGCGCAGTATGGCACAAATAAGGAACAGAGTTCTGGTGGTATTGGATAGTTAGAAATGGACTGCCTAGTACCCTAGGAGCACCAGTCCGACATTGAATGCAGCAAAACTTTTTGAAACGGAAAAGCATTAATTTTTGGCCATTTACAAAAATGTGGTATAAATAAAACACTAGTATTTAGGTTGGTGGTAAGTACAAATGTATCTACTTAAGCAGATGTTACTGACAAATGTAAGCACGTTTATATGCTATGGCTGGTCTGTCTGTGCAGAGCCATGGGCTTATATCTCAAGGTCATACATTTGTTCATTACCATTTGTATATGTTTTCCCTGTATAATTTGCAATGCAATTCAGCTGCTGTGGGCTGTGTTTGAAAACAGAATATTATATATAAAGATAAATGGCAGATCTGTTCCAAGTATGGACAATTCGGAAGTCTGAGAACCCATCAGCTCCATTGCATTATTTGGCTTTGGTAATTTATTGACCCAATGACTGTTACCTTTTAGGGCCCCAACCTTTGCTTACAGCAGCCAATTGTCATGTACTGTTTGTGTTCTATTATTTGAGAAATAATAGAGATTGTGGGTGTAAGCAGTTATCGCTCTATGAAGCTCTTTACTTGCAGTCCATACTGACAACAATGGAGCAGATTTGTATAAGAACTGTAAGTACTTTTGTAATTTGCACTATGTGGCTCAGTTCAAATGATTCATGTATCATAATGCACAGTTCACTGTAAAACCTGTTCACGCACTACATACACTATTGTATGATAATTACTGATATTCACCTGAAAGTGCATCTCCACCCAAACTGGTTTTACATAATTACTGCAAATGTAATTCTTATTAACTTTCCAATATAAATTAATTCAAATGTTCAATCACTTTGAGGTTATTTGTAAATGTCATTGCAATTGAAAGCAATTTTTTCTCTTATTATTCCCTACTCTCCTTTCTGACTGCTCATGCCATTGAAACATTGTATTGGTAGCTGCTAACGATGTGGGTTTGGGGCAGCAAACACACATTATTGGCAGGCGGCAGACAGGCTTTAATCACACCTCCCGTAACTTCACTATGCCCTGTTTCACCTCCGTCTGGTGCTATTTATTTACTGTACTCACTCCGACATTGCACCTCCATCATTGACATCAGAGATGGGCGAGTTGAGTTGTAAGTAGGTAGGTTAGGGTCAGACTTGGCCAGTACATTTTATAACATTTATATTTGGTTTACAACCCCTTTAAAACCTCCCATGGGGCATTTGATTACCTGCATGGGGGTTCCTTTTAACTTAAGGTATGTAGTTAAAAGCTTATCCTGCCCCTAGATAATTCTCTCAGTAATACATCACTGTGGTGCCCAGGCATTTTTCCTCTCAGTGGGGGACTAGCACATTGTGTGTAATGAGTCAACAAAAAAACTTTGTTAAACACGAGGGACTAGTCCCCCATTTACATTGCCCTGAAATAAATATTCAGCTATTAAATCCTCCTTCCTGCCTCCATTTAGTGAAACTGAAGAGTAACCTCTGCTCCAAGAAATGCCGAGTGGGCGTAGTCCATTGCCTCAACCCACACCATCTACTACATTAAGCGACTTCCAGCATTAACATATTATTCTCTATTTGATGCAACGGATTATTTTTAATGGCCACTGCTTATTTCATTTGCCTTTCAGCTCAGTTTTCTGCTTGCATTCCATGCGGGGATTCTCGAGGACTGGAGCAGATAAATGGATAAGTGGCTGAAAGTCAGGACTTTACATTTAAGCACGGGGGGCACCAAATCCTGTACTGGAGAGGAGAGGCGCTGATTTCCTGATAGCCCCAACTGCTCATGCAGGGTTTGTGTCGGTGGTGAGACCCAAAGCTTCTATGATTGTGCAGAGGATGACTCCCAAGTACGCAGCCGTGCTGTTCTGCATTTTTAGGTTTAGGTTGGCGACAGGGGCAGTTTTTTAAGTTATGGAGTATGCGATAAGGGAGAGGTGAGGGGGGTCGAGGCAGGCCAGTTAAGGGGGGCTTTAATAGCTGGGGGGGGTTTAGTTCTCCTTTACACAATGAAATAATGGTTAACTCCATGAAGATTATCCTGTAATGCCTTAGCTTTCTATTAGGAAAATGTGAGAATAATTGACTACTAAATCTGAATATGTAGTCAGTTGCCCAAATGAACATATGGTATAAAGGTGATACCTTTATTGGCTAACTAAGATAATCATAGCAAGCCTTCAGAACATAATAGTTTGGTTTTTTTTCCAGCTTGAAAAAGGAACTAAAATGAAAGCTTGCTATGGTTATCTTAGTTAGCCAATAAAGGTATCACCTTTATACCACTTTTGTTATTTTTTATTTCAAAAGGGTTACCCTGTAATACTTACCACATTCTGTCCATGGGTAGCGTCCCATGTTGCTCCAGCTCTTTATCAAGGCCTCCCCCACTCAGGAACTCCATGAAGGCATGCTGCTGGTTACACAGACAAATGGAAAGAGTGGAGGAAGAAATGACACACACTTACAGCAACATAGTGTAGTACTTATTTTATCAATTACAATAATGTAAAGCCAAATAGGATGGGCCAAGAAATCTCTATTTTTATCAGCAATAAATCCCTCATGCTGTACATGCTGCAAAAAAAATGTTTCATATCATATGGCATTAGCTCATTAGCATTGTGGATAGCTAAAGGGGAATTCCTGCATTTTCCTATTAATTTCTGCAGACGTAATGCAACACTGGATATATAAATCCTGCATGCACATGTATGGGGGGAACAAGGCAAGCAGGCCTTATATGTCTGTGTATGGATTTCTACTGTATAATATGGTGTATGCATTTTAAAAAGGGCAAATCAGTTGTTTGTGTTTAAAGCTGGCCATACACGCACTGATAATATCGTACGAAACCTCGTTTCAAACGCGAGTTTTTCGTAGCCATTACGACTTGCGCGAAAAAACGCGAGTTTTTCGTAGCCATTCCGAAAGTTGCGCAAAATCTGGCGATTTTTTCGTAGCGCTAAAACTTGCGCGAAAAGTCGCGCCTTTTTCGTAGCGTTAAAACTTAAAAGGCGCTACGTTTCGCGCAAGTTTTAACTCTACGAAAAAATCGCGACTTTTCGCGCAAGTTTTAACGCTACGAAAAAAATCGCCAGATTTTGCACAACTTTCGGAATGGCTACGAAAAACTCGCGTTTTTTCACAAAAATCGTATTGGTAACGAAAAAGTCGCGATAATTTCCAAAAAAATCGCAAAATACTGATCATTACGAAAAAAACGCAATCGGACGCATTCGGCCTGTTCGTGGGTTAGTAAATGTGCCCCTAGGTGTTAATTCCAGGGTTCTCTTGCATTCATACCCCATGTATTTTGCACCTTCCACCTTACCAAGGAAATCAGGCACAACCAGAGTTGTAATGGAAGGTCCCAGTATAGAGGAGTGTCTATAGATTCAAGCATCTTTGTGAATAGCGCATAAATAGATGCAATTTTATTTGCAGCTTTGCTCTTTGCACAGCTCTTTGTGTTAGTGAATGAGCTAAATCTTATGTTGCTTTGACCATTGCCAGGTAAGGGCTAATGAATAGGCCGTATTATACGCACAGTAATGAAATGTATTGTTCTTCTGATTACAAACTGTTTCTCCTGCGTTGCTTTCCTGTTTCAGTGATAGTTGAATCCTGCCCTTAATTTATTCACTTTGCAAATGTACCAGATGTCTGTTTCTTTTTATAGATATGCAGGGTATAATCTTATTTTCTGCATATTCTGGTTTTCGTCTGTTTATGGCTCTGCGGTGCTTGTTATTTTTTATGAATATTTATATTTATCCTTCATCTTATACATCTTAGTGCACAGATTAAAAAGTCCAGATGTTAATTTCAACACAAAGCTGCTATGGCACCTGAAACCTCACTGAAATAGCCCGCAGATCGCACACAATTGTTAACACTGACCTTGACATATTCAGGGGAACTGTGGGCTTATTAACTAAATCCTGTAAAATTACTGCCATAAAAATGTTGTTAATTTGAAACCAGTTTTGTTCATTTGAAAACAGTAGGAAAAACATTCAACTTCCAACTGCATTGTAGCTGTTCCACCAGTGACGTTCTATATTGGTGTCTGCCATATTCTTTGTTCATCTATTTAAAGGGGACCTGTCACCCACACATAAAAAGTTGTATAATAGAAGTCCTTTGAAGATTTTTTTAATTAAATCATCTATACCTGTTATAAATGTATTTAAAAATCTGAGCTGTCAATCATATATTGCCTGCCCTGCCTCTATGCCGCAGGCATAGAGGCGGGGCAGGCAAAATATGATTGACAGCTCAGATTTTTAATAACAATTAATTTAACTTTCCATTCAGCACTTCCTATACATCACTTAGATGGCAAATGCATAAGACTTTGGGGTGATACAAAGCTTGCCTTAATAACAGTTTACACAAAATGGCGCCGGCCTGCTTGCTGTGACTACTAATTCCATGACTGAAGGGAAAATAAATTCAATAATTGAAATAGTGTAAGTAAAGTTTATTTTGCTCTGCTAATCTGATGCAAAAGGATTTGGAATTATTTCTTAGGGTGACAGGTCCCCTTTAAAGGGATGGCTCACTTTTAGGGTAAGTTGTTATATGATGCCCTATTTCTAGCAACTTTGCACTTGGTCCTCATTATTTATTTTCATTATTTGACTTCCTTCTGATTCTTTCCAGCTTTCAAATGGGGGTCGCTGACATCAGCAACGAAAAAACATTTGCTCTGTAAATGTACAATTGTATGTGTATTCTTTATCTGTCTATTACATCCAGCCTGGTTGCTAAGGTAAACTCTAGCAACCAGATAGCTGCTGAAATTCCAATTTGGAGATCTGCTGAACAAAAAATGTAAATAACTGAGAAACCACAACAAAATAAAAAAAATGCAAACCAATTGCAAATTGTCCCTTAATATCAATATATATTTCATACTAAAAGTAAAAAAAGTAAAATAGGCATGTAACTGATTCTGTTTGCCCAACCAGTGGTCCCCCCCCCACACACTTGTTGCTTATCTATCCCCCATTTCCTCACCCCCATTGTCACATGCTTCCTAGGCAACCAGGTTGGCAACCTCGCCCCGTGCGCAGATGGGCCACACACAGGGGCACGGTGGCTCCCTGGGTTGCCTAGGGTGTCTGGCTTGGCCCCTGGCATTCCCCTCTAGTATATCTAGAAGGGAGTGATGTGAGTACTGAGATGCCGGCTATAACATTTTGTCTGAGTAGGAATGAGTGACCTTTTTCTCAATTAACTTTTTTTAATAGAACGTTTAACTATTAGCAGTTTCAACTATTAATTAATTTTGCCTTCCCGTTGGCTTCAACAGATTATGACACAAAATTGCTGTTTTGAAATATTTAGCAAAGCAAAGCCAGCCAGTTTCGCTCATCGCTGGTCTTGAACCTGAATTTTGAGATTAAAGCCTAATTCTGGGCCTTAATTATTTCTTTGAGATATTGTCTACTTTTAACTGCATGCTCTAACAAGTGAATCCAAAATTAATTACTTAATATGAATATTTGTAAGTTATAGCTGTTAGAAACAGGTAACAAGGAAATTACAATAAGTGGTTGGGGAATCCCTGCCTAAAGTCCAGTTATGGGGAGATTTGGGGGTCATAACAATTTCTTGAAATCCATCTTGAAGGTCAATTAGATTGAGATTTGGGCTGAATACATATGTGTTGTCCTAGATATTTCTGGTTCTGAAACTGAATGGGTCGTGCAGCAGTGTTTTTCATATACCTGAAACCTAAAAGGGCCTGACCAAATGTTGGAGCCTAAAGGACCAAAAGGTCTGAAGAAGGGTGTCTCCTTTGCACACATATATCTGCACATTAATTAGAACCTTCACTAGATCCCCTGCACTCTAGAACCTCTTATTGACTCATGGGTCTCCCCCCTTACTATGCCCTGATGGGCAAACATGCAATGACAGTGCAACAAAATATACATTCAAGTTTTACATACAAAACACAACTTATTACTGCTATGGTAGCTGCTTATTTATTGTTTTCCCTTTTATTTTCTAGGAAAGTAGGCAGTCCTGTACTGGAATTTATCTCCCTTTCCCTAAAAGTCCTGCATTTTAACAAAATATTTGAGTTTAGTTATATAAACAATCTCTAAGTGTTCTTCACAAGTTGACATTCTAACTTGAAGTTTGGAATAGTTACACAAAGTCCCCAGATTATATCATTGTATATTAATAAATTATTTTTTGTTTAAACAGACTTCCAAAGTTGGTATGATTCTGAAGAATCAGAAATAGACTCTTGGTTTTCCAGGTTATGAATTTAAAATTCCTGAAATTAACTGTGTTTATTCTATGGGCTCCATCCATATGGACGGCCTTTCTTCTATTTGAACCTATTTTGAAGTTATTTGTACTGCATGTGAATTTAGCTTTTTACCAAGTGGTGGGGTGGGGGGGGGGTGGGACAAGGGCTTGGACTAGTCATAGGCAGACAGAAGAGGTACATGCCTAGAGCCACCCCACCATTGTGCCCCTTGACCGATCATCCTATGATCCAGTGATCCCCAACCAGTGGCTCGTGAGTAACATGTTGCTCCCCAACTCCTTAGATGTTGCTCCCAATGGCACTGAAGCAGGTTTTCATTTTTGAATTTCTTAATTGAAGACAAGATTTGGAGGCATAAAGACCATGGGTACTGTCAAGCAGAGCCTCCTGTACTCTGCCAGTCACAATCACAGCCCTTATTGGTCACCCCCTAGGAAATGTTTTCATGCTTGCGTTGTTCCCCAACTTTTTTTACATTTAAATGTTGCTCACAGGTAAAAAAAGTTGGGGAACCCTGCAAGTATGATCCCATCAGATCCCAGTTGACCATTCTGTCCAAAAATGTAATCTGTTGATATGCCATGTTGGCAGTACTTGTGGCGATTTGGTTTAATTGCGGGGAAGTGCCTTTCTTTAAATTTTCCTGCTATTAAGTCGAATTGCCACAAGTAATATAATTTACTTGCAACAATTTATATGTTTGCGAAAGGGATGGCATTTTTGGGAGATTGGTCACCCACAGTAGCGACACGGTTCCAGAGTGCCACCACCCTTAGGTAGCTTATCAAAACTAAATTCACTTAAGACAAGCTTTTCATTATAGATCAGATTATTCTTCTTATACACCACAGATTCCATGGACCAGACCATACAGACAGCCTGTCTAATCCCAAAATGACTATAACACTTCTACTCAGGGTGTGTAAATGGGTCTATATACTTATTTATATACTGTATATACCCATGCAAAATGAGTGCAGAGTTGTCCTACCCAGATGCCACCTCATGCATCACAGGGACAACTTCTCATTTGCACCTACTTTGCTCCTATTTGCAGCATGGGCAAATCCATGAAATTTTGGCAAGAGAATGCTTTCTGTGCATACAAAAACACAACAAACTTTTCCCTTGTTTGCACTCCTTAGTAAGCCAGCTCTACATTCTTCTATGGTGGGGCTGTCAATCATTTGGCTCTGCAAGAATCCTTTCAGTAACCTCCACACACACATGAAAAACCTAGGGTTAACTGAAATTTGGAGGCATGCCCACCCCTCTGAGACTGGGTTCTCATGTTTCTCAACTTCCCATATGGTACTTTCCAGAATAGACATGGCATTCATATCCAAGGAACTACTCCTTAACATACAATCAGCCACGTACCTCGCAAGAGGCATTTCATATCATGCCCCTCTACAGCTACTATGGAACTCAGGCTATCCCTCACAAAGACAAAGCAAACCCTGGTCACTCAACCCAGTTTGGTTGAATATTATCAATAATGATCAAGGCCTGGCAGCCAGTATCACAGAATTTTTCCAAGTTAACCTGACAAGTAACAACATAGGCATCGCTTGGGAAGCCTTTAAGGCATATCTAAGGGGCCTACTACACTCAGAAATCACAGCCATCAAAAGAGCATCAACAAAAGAGGAAGCAGAGATAGAACAGCATATACAGAACCTGTCAGCACAAATTCAAGTAAACCCCTCCCACCAGAAACTGCAGTCCCTAAGGCAGCTAGAAACAAACTATAACAACCCACTACAACAAAAAGCTAGACGTAGCCTCCTATTCAACAGGGCAAACTACTTTGGGCATAGCGAAAGGGCAGGCAAACTGCTAGCATACCTAGCCAAAACGTCTGAATCCCCCCCTATAATAACAGAAATATACACACACAGGGACTACTAGTCACGCAAACAGAACAAATTAAAGAAACCCTCCACAACTTTTATAAGAATCTATACACTTCAAAACAACAAAATACTAAGGAGGAGATCAATCAATTCCTCAACGAAATTACCCTCCCATCTCTTTCTCAAGAGTTCAATGACACATTAATACAAGACATAACAGAAACTGAGATATATGAAGCCATTAAGGCATTCCCCCCTCCGTAAAGCAGCAGGTTCAGATGGCCTACCCATAGAAGTCTACCAAAGATTCCATAAGGAACTTACCCCCCATTTAACCAAATTATATAACAACGCACTTACAATGGGAACCTTACCTCCATCATTATACAATGCCACAATAGTTCTGCTCCCTAAACCAGGCAAAGATCCCAGATACAGCGATGCCTTTAGGCCTATTTCCCTGCTTACCACCGACATAAAAATCTTAGCAAAAGTCCTTGCCAATAGGCTAGGAAAAGTTATACTCCAATTAGTACATGAAGACCAGACAGGCTTCATGCCGGATAAATCTACTGCATTAAACATAAGACGCTTATACACTAACCTAACATACCTTCACAACAATTTAGGGCAACGAACAATAGTGGCACTTGATATAGCCAAGGCGTTTGATACCGTAGAGTGGCCCTATCTCTGGCTTGTAATGGAGAAATTCGGTATTGGGCAGAAATATATCAACATGGTAAAACTACTATATATATCCCCCAACGCCTCTATTCGCATAAATGGGGAACTCACCCTACCTTTAGCACTGGGAAGAGGAACTGGACAAGGATGTCCCCTATCCCCCCTACTATTTGCATTAGCCATGGAACCGTTTGCCCAGCATATAAGATCTCACCCAACAATAAAAGGCCTAAAAATTGGACAAATAGAGGAACGCATCCAACTATATGCCGACGATACATTGCTGTATATAGGTGATAGAGGGAATTCAATTCAAAGCACAATGGAAATTATAGGTAGATTCGGGCATAACTCAGGTTTAATTACAAACAGCTCCAAATCTATGGCACTGCTCATGGACCCCCCAGGCACTAGCGAGGACCTGTCCGCCTTCCCCTTCAAAATTGTTCCACAACTGACCTACCTAGGGGTGAATATAGCACTACCCATAACCAACTATGCATTGATTAACCTTGATCCAACGATAAATTGGCTACAACTGAAAGTTAGAACATGGTCCTCCCTACCCCTGGGCCCCATGGGCAGAATACATCTAATAAAGATGTTGGTATTACCTAACCTTTATATTCTGCAACAATCTCCAACTTGGATACCGAAAGCAAACTTTCTAAAGCTGAACTCTCTATTCCGCCAACTTATATGGGCCAATTCTAGATGTAGGCTTAAGCTGGACACTCTAATGCGCTCTAAATCAAATGCAGGTACTTCTTTCCCAGACATGTACTTATACTACATTGCCGCACAACTATCCCATCTGATAACCTGGCTGGAACATTCTAACCACCTCACCCTAAAAAATATTTGGGCCCAAATTACGGGCCTCCCAACACACTCAATAGGATGGCTACTATGTAAACCCATCAAGCGACCTCACAACAACACAATAAGCCCAGTACTAGCAAATATCCACCGCATATGGAAGGCTGCCACCCAAATAGTCCAAGACAAGGGTGTTGACCCTCATACCCCCATTTGGTTTAACTCAAGGTACCCAACCCTAACAGGTACTGGACATATGAAACTATGGCTTGATAAGGGTGTCGAGACCATAGCTGATATGTGGGCAGACATGACACGGTGCCCTTTAGAACACTCAGACAAACTTGGGATATACCAAATAACCAATGGCTGCAATACAACAGAATTAAAAAAGCTCTACAGTTGGCCCACAAAAAAGAGCCAATAGTAATATGCAAGAACCGGTTACTATCCCATATTAACAGACCCTCCACCAAAGGGCTAATTTCTATTTTATATGCACTACTTCTCCAGGAAAGTAGAACAAAACCACTAGAAAACCTACGAACTAGGTGGGAAATGGATACTGAAATAATACTAGGTGATGAATGGCAAGAAGCCCAAGAATCACACCAAACAGTATCTTTATGCTATAGGCTTCGCATGATCCAACTTTATACTATACACAGAGCCTACTATACCCCAACCAGGCTCCACTCTATCTATCCAGCCATACCAGATGTTTGCACTAGGTGTAATACTGAAAAGGGTACACTGATCCATATACTCTGGGAATGTCCCCATATTAAACCATACTGGTCTGCCATCCTACATGAGCTCGACACTACAATACAGAGCACCCTTCCTAGGACTCCAAAAGTCTGTCTGCTAAATGTTCTTAGTAAAGCTGTCACTAACCAATACCACCCTATGCTTACCAGCGAGGCTCTCTTCCTAGCCAAAAAACTTATAACACAGCACTAGAAAAGTACAGTTCCCCCAGATATCCATAGTTGGGAAAGCTTAATGATTGAAACTTGCAAATTGGAACAACTAATATACCTTAAAAGAGGCAGCCCAAGCAAATTCCACAAGATCTGGGATCAATGGCTGGATAGACACCCCCTACCTAATGCAGTCAATGACCAATAAAATATATATAAATACAGGGTCTTAACCACGTATAAGAATTTATGACTAAAATGTGTGTTGATGTATAATAAAACATTGCTACTATTTGGGTAAATGAAACTTTTATTGACAATGTCAACAGAATATGCATTCCATGTTAAACAATTCTTTTCAGATGTTGTAATGCTTCATGTACATTCAATAAAAACTACCTGAATTTAAAAAAAAGAATCCTTTCAGTAGAGGCACAGAATGGGGTACTGACACAGCCAATGACTCAGTTAAAGAACAAGAGTCCTCCCAGTAACTGATGGAATTCCAGTTCTAGCTTTTTAAGTTCTGAAGGGAAAAATGGCTCACTGATCTTCTGGAGGGTGGTCTTTATAGGGGCTTTGGCATTGTTCAGTCTTGTCAGCACCAAATCCTGCCTTTAATTTATGTTCATTGTCTAGGCACTTGGAAATGTCTGGAGTAATGCTGTCAGGAACAAACAGTACCTCTCATACTTCCCAACAAGTCATAAAAAATGTAGATCACGTGCCTTCCCCACACCATGTTGGTTACGGCTAATCCAATTAAATCCCCACCCCACTGTGGTGTCCGTACTTTGAGATTGCCCCGACTAAGTAAGGGACACTAGGGGTAAATGAGTAGGCTCAATCTGCCCCCTCATATTATATTTTATATTTGTTGTGCAGTTGGAAGTAAATTCAAATGAAATTATATAGATTAACAGATGACACTTAGGGGCGGATTCATGAAATCACAAGTTCGAATCCCGAATGGGATAAATTCGGATTAGATAAGAAAATTTCTGAAGATCGCAAATATCACAAAAATGCTTCGAATATCGTATTGGCGAAATTTTCGTACCGAACAGCGGAAAAACCTTTCTGATTTTTTCGTGCAAGCATACGAAAAAGTCGCGGGGACGACAAAAAATTCTGCGAAAATACGCTCAGAGCGTTCGTGTCTTAGTAAATCTGCCCCTTAGTGGAGGGATCTATCACAATTGCTAACAGAATTTTCCATAGGTTCTTCAGACTGCTGTGCAGCTAATAAGGCAGCAGTACAAATGCACAGGGTTAAACCCACAGAGTGTCTATGCTAGTAGGGACAGAGAAGAGTTTTGACAAGTTTTAAAGAGAAAAATATGTTCACACGGTGCTTTTAAAACTGTACTTATCTGAAGCCAAGAAGATGGCATTTTGAAAGCCATATCATTTTATTAGCTTGAACATGATCGCAGTGAGAGTCCTTTTAGTACAGTAATTGCAGGCACAGCATGAATGTAAACACTGCTTAGAGCCTTGAACATTTTATTATCGAAGTACAGAAAACATTTTTAAGTGTTAATAAGAACACCCTTTAGTAAAATTTCTACTTCACAGAATTTTAAAATCAAAGAACTACAAAGATTGAAGTTAACCCCGGGGGGCTTGTTGCAGAGTTCAGCAGTAATGCGGAATTGTACTAAACAATATGCTGCATTTACCCCAGTACGATAACTGAAAACAGTACTGTCCAGTTGGTGCCCAGGAAACTTCATAATTTACCTTCCTTAACAGGAATTCAGAATTTCCTCCCTGGAATTGTGTATTCTGCAATTGGATGCAGGGTTATGATGGGAAGAAGGAGAATAAAGGCAGAAATGTGACCTACTAGCCCATAGGCTGGCTGATAGAATAACCAAGCCTGGCACTACAGTGCTTGACTGGGACAGCTCGGGTTTTGCATAGATCCAATTTAAAAATGCCTGGCTAGCAGGGAGTTGGGGAGCAACACAAGCATGAAAAATGTTCATGGGGTGCCAATTATGTGCAATGATTGCCTATTTGGCATACCCCCTGTGGACTAATGGAGGCTCTGTTTGGCAGAACACCCGTTTTTTATGCACCAAAACTTCAAGTCAAGCCTCCAAGTCAGGAATTAAAAAATAACTATCAACATCCAAGGGGTTGGTGAGCAACATTTTGCCCTACTGTGTTATACAGTATATGACTTATGTTTGATAGGTTTTAGTGCCATAAAAACATCATGATCCCAAACCACACTTTTGATTGCTTTGGCAGAGCATTCATTTATTGCACCTGTATATATATGTGTACAGTATGTATGTACATAGAGTTAGAGCAAACTTTGTGACTATTATTACTCTGCCCCATCATTCTCTGGCTTCTTGGAACATATGATATTTGTACATGAAAACATTTGTACATTAAAGTGGATTATGGGACCTACTCTGAACAGCATGAGGTCCCATTGGTCAACAATCACTGGTCTAAATGACAATGTAATCAATCAATAACAATAAAATAATGAAATCATTCTGATATTACAGTTTGCAATGCTTTGTATCAATTGCAGTGACTATTGAGTTTAGCCTTGATGAAAAGGCACTAAAGCCCCCTCCATAAGTTTCTATAAAACAACAAACTGCTACTTATGTTTTCCTTGGCAAGAATTAGAAGCCAAAACACATTAACATTAGCCACTTCAAAACCATTACATTCCGCAGGAGACCAGAAACGCTGCATATTATTTTGGCTTAAGGTCAGATTTAAAGATGTGAGTTTATTATAGGTGTCTTTTATTTCATTACAGACACAGCTGGAACTGGAAAGTTTATTTTCCAGAAAACCCCAGCTCGCTTTGAAGTTTCCACAATGTTGTTCGATTGCATCAAACTGTTTGTTAGAAAACTGTGAATTTTCTGACATTATTTAATACATTTTTGGGAAATAAATGTTCAGGTAAGAATACATTTTTTTTTAGCAGATAGCAAAGAACCAAAGAGAAGATAAACACAGGAATGGTCAGGGAAGGAGAGACCGTCAGTATACAGTCATTAGATATGCATCATTAATATCCTTTAAACAACAGTAGGAAAAAATGACAAAACTTGCAAAGTAAGAAATTACCATAAGCTAAAAGTACAATGCCTATTTTAAAACAAATGGATATAAGGTGAAGCAATGCAGTGGTAATAGCGCACTGGGCCCCCCTGCAAAGAATTTCTGGAGGGGCTCCAGTGCACACAG
This sequence comes from Xenopus tropicalis, assembly GCF_000004195.4. Taxonomy (NCBI): domain Eukaryota; kingdom Metazoa; phylum Chordata; class Amphibia; order Anura; family Pipidae; genus Xenopus; species Xenopus tropicalis. The sequence goes on from NC_030683.2 coordinate 36,478,222, forward strand.
CAGCCTGGCCCTCCACCTGCTTGTGCCCCAGCTACTTGTGCGAGGGTAGGTAAGAGAACGGCTGGAGAGGGGGGAATTCTAAACTACAGAGGAAGCAAACCCTGCTGTCTGTACCTCCCTGTCCCCTAGACTCCCCTGCAACTGTGGGGTCTGTAGTTAAAGAGATACTGACACCAGAAATGAAACCATTTTTACATCTGTCATAACATTGTCTTTGCATGCTATTTATAATTTTATAATCTGATCCCCCATGTTCCTCTATGGGGGCTGCCATATTTGTGCAGCATTAGGCCGTTAGCATTAGAAGCTGTAACTGACAGGTTGGGAAGGGACAGACAGGTTGGCAAGTCAGGTTTTGGGATTTCAAGTAACAATTACTTACAAAAGCAACCCTATCAGTAAAAAATGATCAACACGACCTATAGGCAACTTTTTATGTAGATTTATATTTTAAAAAGTTGTTTTTTCATGTCAGTATCACTTTAAGGCACTGAAGTTATGATATCAGCATGATCAAATATTTATATGCTAGCATGGTGGCACAGAGGTTAGCATTACTCCCTTCCAGTGCTGAGGGAGCACCAGGAGAACCAGAACTGATTTAGGGGGCCTGTCAACTTTTATGCCCTCTCAGTCAGGAAGGTTGAAGCCCTACATTACAATGGTGCATCTACTTTTACAGCAGAACCAGTTCTTCTTTTTCAGTTTATGGCTTTACTTGTAAGTGATCTTACCATTGGCAGGTCCTCTCGGCTGAGGCCATTCTTTTTGTGTGTGGGCTTTTGGGCACAGTGTGTTTATGACAGGTTTGCTTATGTCTGCATTGGCCAACCCCTGCTTTTATGCTATTGGATGCAAAAGGGCATATGTGCACATAAAATGATGCAAAGGGGTGGGAGGTGCAATAAATCATTAGGAAAGGGACTTTCTAGTGAATATGCTCAAGAATGTTGTCAGCATCCTAAGCCTACTTGTTGGTAGATCCACCTACCAGATCCTTATCTTGGCTACAAGACTCCTTAATATGGCTTTTAGCAAAGCAGATGCTTTATTTGTAAGTCAAAAATACAGAATCTTGGGAAGCGTTCAGCCACACAGAATAAAAATGTATCACAGAAGACTTCAAAAGTGTTTTATAAGCTACTACTTAACATTGGCAGATAGCATGGGAAGCAAAGAGTTACTTGTAAGAATCTTATTGGTCAAAGCTAGCCCACCCAAAGATGTTCTGGACAGAACTGCAGGCTAGAAATAAACTTGATCATCTTTTGTTCAGTATGCCTTATGTGATCACAATGAATGGTATATGTATCTGTATTATTTATGTAACATTATAATATTATTAAATATACCTGTAAATTTACCATCCCAGCTTACCTGCCTTGGTTTGTCTCTCAGGAAACACCTGTAGGGGTCTTAGGCCAGCCTGGACTGGCAATCTGTGGATTCTGGCAAATGCCAGAGAGGCTGCTGTAAAATGCCACAGTCACTGTTTACAGGACTAGTGTAGGCTGTTTGGGCCTCCAGACGTAGACTTAAGTGTCCCTTCAAACTTACCTGTCATCAATAAGGGGGCCATTTATAAATGTTTAGATTTTTTTTTTGTGCTTCAGATTTTTGCACCAAAAGTCACGGGAAAAAACACCCTACAGTTACACTTTGGGGTGTTGGTACCCCAATTACTGGAACATGTAATAGTAATTTGGATAAAGGTTTATTTAAAACTGTGCATTCTGGGAAGAGTTTTCAGGATGTAACATGAATTATCCTTTTCCTTTGGATATTGTAAGCAGAATGACATTTACCAATGTTGCACAGCGCACTGGATTCTCCGCAGCACCTTCCTGTCCCCAGATTTCACTTTGAAAATCTTGTTACCTTATGTTGGGGTCTATTAATGGCATCGTTACCCTGGCACAGAAGTGTCTGGGCCCTGATGAATTACACATATATGCAATCATGAAACTGCAAAAGAAACATGGGAGCAGCTTGAGAAAGCACAAAAGAGTGCAATAAACTCTAATTGGAAAATGGTATCAGACTAAGATGATGAAAAGGCTGCATATGCAGGTTTATAGAAAATGTGCCTTGCAAAACATATTGGAGAAGCAATAAAAAAACCTTTATATTACAGAATTGCTGCTCGGTGATATCCCAGATAGCTATGAAACACTTGTCTCAGCACTTGACGTGTACCAAGATGATATATTGATAGGGAAGTATGTCAAATGCAAGCAGGGTCATGGATTCAAGAGTAAACCAGAAAGTACAAAGAAAAACTCCTGAAACGGAAACTTTAAAGATGAAAATACTGACAAATAACTGCAATATGAATTTGAAATACATTAATCTTTTGTGTTTGAAAAGGCAGGTCATTTAAAAGCACAGGGTAGGGGCTGGAAAGGTACCTTGTACAGGTATGTTGAGTGATGCTGGCTTATAATAACAGAGGCTGTGGCTTATAATTGTGAAAGTAGCTATATGGGACATGCCAACAATAAGCCCATCCCACAGTTATAAGCCACACCCACTGTCTGGTTTCACTCATATTCAAGCAAAGTCATTTCGTAGCTCCTTCTTCTGAACAGTTTGATGGGCAGTATGCGTAGACTTACCAAAGTATGTGGCTTGTAGGAACCCTGAAATGAAAACTGTGCAGATGACTTTATTTGGCTTCTGCAAACACAGCCCCTGTCTGTGTATTATGTGCCTTAACACCCCAGCATTTTCTATATTTCCCTTACATTATTTATAATACTGTATATCGTCCTCCCACCATTACTCAGTCTGCTGCCATTCTCTATCTTCATTTTCTCTTTTTATTTCTTCTTATTTCTCCTTATTTTCTTCTTCTTTCCCATTCTCTATAACCCTCTCTGAACTCCACATTCTTCTGTATAAAGGTGGTCATACATGTAGCAATAACAATCTTTCCTGCGACCATTGGTCTCAGGAAAGATTGTTCCCTCCACTGACATTCAGGGCTGAATCGTCAGATATGGAGGTAGAAACAATAGGGATTCTACCTCCACCTGCTGATTCAGCCCTAAACCGTCCCGGATCTAAATCTTTTGACCCGCCTGATCAACGAGACGCCCGATATCAGGTGCCTTTGCAATATTGGTTGCCGTGTCTATCCGCCATACACGCATTGAATATCATACAAAACGAGGTGCAGCCCAGAAATGCACAATGTGACTTTAGCCTGAGGGTATCCCAGCTAGATGCTTGTTATATAGTTTGCATAGCACCACAACCTGAATCTCTTGGGAGGGAGTGCAATATATTACTCAATCACCTTCAGAACATCAGTTTGGTCATTAAACTCCAAAATCAGATGGGTATTGTTTAGTGCTGATCTATTGGTACAACGTGTTATTGTGCTTGTGTGCTGTGAGAGTGATAATATAACAAAACCATTACTAAGATCCAGATGTGAACAGCTCAGGAGAAGGATGGGAAATATTTGTTGAGTGGCTAGTGTTATTACGTAGCTTATTACTAATATAATGTTGTACTGTGTTATTCATTTTGTCAGTAGGTGGCTGAATTCATGTTATTGTGTGTCTGTAAAGTTTTCTTTAAACTTCACATTTTACATTTACATTTTTAAAGAGTGACCAGGATGTCTTCAGGATGTGATGTAATATCAATTGTATGTTAAATAACATATCCATGTCTATTGCATCATCCTAAGTGTAACTGCATAAAAAAAAAAAAACAATAGAAAATTCTGTTAGCAATTGTGGTAGATCCCTTAGCTAAGTGTCATCTATTCATCTATATAATTTCATTTGAATTTACTTCCAACTGCACAACAAATATAAAATATATTATAAGGGGGTGGATTGAGCCAACTCATGTACCCCTAGTGTCTCCAACTTAGTCAGGCAGTGTCAGTGGGGTGGGGACACCACAGTGGGGTGGGGATTTTGTTGGATTAGTCGTAACCAACCCGGTCTGGCCAAGACATGTGATCTACATTTTTTATGTTGGGAAGTATGAGAGGTACTGTTTGTTCCCGACAGCATTACTTGCACTCCAGCCATTTCCAAGTGCCTAGACAATGAACATAGAATAGAAGGCACAATTTAGTGCTCACAGGACTGAAAGATGCCAAAGCCCCTATAAAGACAACCCCCCAGAAGAGCAGTGAAACAAGTGCCCCTGCAGAACTTAAGAGTTAGGACTTGAATTCCATCGGGAAGGGGGATGATTCTTGTTCCTTAACTGAGTCATTGGCTGTGTCAGTACCCCATTCTGTGCCTCCACTGAAAGGATTCTTGCAGAGCCAAATGATTGACAGCCCCACCATAACAGAATGTAGAGCTTGCTTGCAAACAAGGGAAAAGTTTGTTGTGTTATTGTATGCATAGAAAGCATTCTTTTGCCAAAATTTCCATGGATTTGCCCATGCTGCAAATAGAAGCAAAGTTGTTCATGTGATGCATGAGGTGGCATCTGGGTAGGACAAGTCTGCACTCATTTTGCATTGGTATAAAAGTATATAAAAAAGTATATAGACCTCTCTACACACCCTGAGTAGATGTGTTATAGTCATTTCTGGATTAGACAGGCTGTCTGTATGGTCTGTTCCATGGAATCTGTGGTGTATAAGAAGAATGATCTGATCTATAATAAAATAATGTCTTAAGTGAATTTAGTTTTTATAAGCTACCTAAGGGTGATGGCACTCGGAAAGATGTGTCTCCCACAGTAAAAATGCGCTACTGCGGGTCACCAACCTTCCAAAAATGCCTTCCCAATCGCAAACATTGAATTGCAAGTAAATTATATTACTCATGGCAATTCGGCTTAATTGCAGGAAAATGTAAAGAAAGGCATTTCCCCGCAATTAAAGTAATGGCAACATGCTGTATCAACAGATTACATTTTTGGACGGGATGGTCAACTGGGATCTGATGGGATCATAGCATGATCTGTCAAAGGGCATAATGGTGAGGCGGCACTAGGCATGTACCTCTTCTGCTGCCTACAGTCAGTCCAAGCCCTTGTCCCCCCACACCACTTGCTCACAAAGATAAAAAGCTAAATTCACATGCAGTACAAATAACTTCAAAATAGCTTCATATAGAAGAAAGACTGTCCATATGGATGGAGCCTATACATTGCATGTTCTATAACTAGTGGGTACAGGGTTAGCGATTTGCCACCCCCAGTAGTTAACTATTACTTCAAAATCAGTCCTATAATTTGGAATGTTGGTTAGTATTACAGTTGTGTACATTTTATAACATTTATATTTGGGTTACAGCCCCTTTAATACTTCCAATGGGTCACTAAATTACCTGCACAGGGGTTCCTTTTCTCTAACTTAAGCGCTGTAGTTAAAAGCTTATCCTGCCACTAATAATAATTGCTTTCCTACAATAATGCATCACTGTGGTGCCCAGGCATTTACCTTCTATTTGCTATTTTCTTTCATCAGCTTGGCAGTCCATACAGGGTGCACCCTCCGTGTTGCTGGAAAGGAATAGTGAGTGCTGTGCAGCTTTTTCAAGGTTTATGATACTTTATAATGTTTTAATGCCTTTTTTTTGCATTTTCTCCCATAGCTGACCTCTTGACAAAAGCGGATTTCTTGGAATCTAGATCCTTTGAGGCTACCTCTTGTCAGTCAGTTTCTGCTGCTCGATTTTCTCTGCCAGATATAAAGTGAGTCTTTTCAGAACGTATAATAAGAAGTGAAGTGTTGAATTAAGACGATATACAGTGGCTGTTGGAAGGGAAGTCAGGGCACGGAGGGCCCAAGCTTTAGATTCTTTGTCCTTTACAAACTGCTTTTAGACCAGTATCACAAGATGAACCTTCCCTTAAAGATATTCTGCCAGTCAAGCTACTGCACAATCCAGGCCAGACTAGGGTAACCTGTGCACCTTATTAAAATTCAGATACAAATACACAGGGGAAAAACACCTTCCACAACTGTTGCAGGGTATTTTGCAGGCCAGGATCCTATGAATCATAAAAACTGAATTTTTATTAAAGGCAGATTCTTGCATTTTTCCCAGGCTTTTAGCTCAACTGAGATTCTGCAACTGTAGGGTTAACTGAATACATGCATTGAAATTAGTTTCGCTGACCTTTAAATTGAGCTAGAAGCTGGGTATTAGTAGCCTAAAATTGCTAACATCTCCTCAACCACCACAAAGTAATTGAAAGAGTACCACTCCAGTAAGTTTACAGATTTTATTTTTTGTGATTTAGGTTCTCCAAGTTTTGCATGTAAAGTTTTCAGTGTAACTGTAACGGAAGCACACTCAGGGCTAGTGTTGTTTTAATGTATTATTGGGGATATCCAGCCTGTGGCCTCCCAGCTGTTGAACTGCAACTCTAAGCACAGCTGCAGGCAGAACAGGTACTGTATATCCATACATTGTTTTCTTTCCTTCGGCTTGGATCAGCTGTGCTCAAAGCAGGCCAAGCACATTCACATATTGGCACAGGGATCAGGTTTGATAAATGTTTGTTTGTTAGAACCTTCCAGACTATCAGGCTGCGTCTGGAGACTTAACTGCCTGATATCAAGCAAATACATTATTCAATTTGATTTTTCACAGAATGCATTGTCGCCACCAATTCCATCCCATTCCATGGGCAGGCAAATGCACACTTCAGGGTGCTCTGGCTAAAGTCTGCCCTGTGTGCAGAGTGACAGCCTCATGTAAGTTACTATAAACATGGATCAGGGTTTTCTCAACCAGTAGAGAAAATGTATGGGGTGCAACAATCCTAAAGGGTTATAAAAAAATAATTGGGCTAATCAAGTGATATGGAAGGTTATACACAGTCATTCTGAGACTATGGCATCTTAAGAGAATCGGTTTCCTGATTACATCACATAAACCGAGGATTAGGATGAATCTATTAAAGCAAAGCTATCATAAATAGACATGTAGGGATTTTGTCCTTTATCCTGTGTCAGGGGCATAGCCACTGCCAGATCAAACTTATTGAAACCAAAGCGTCGGAGCTGGGGGGGTACAGGGCGACCATAAACAGGAGGATTGACGTTACTTCTGCAACCGATGGTGCATTTAGGTCCGGGGGTCAAGGCGACACCGGCCCTATATACAACCCTGTCCTATTTGGGTCTCTAGAGAGAATGGGGTAGGATTTCCCCATCCACTGTTTAGGAATGCATGCCCTGTGAAAGCTGGAAGTTTGCTATTGGCCAGGGGTGTTGGATGGGTTCTCTAGGCCAAAAAAGTGAGGGGATGCCAAGGTTCTGCCTCTTTATACTGCTATACTGCCCTTACTGGAGAGGGATGATGGTGCTGCAGAGTTGGAGGCAGGAGATGGTAGTGGCAGGAAGAAGTAGTTAGTAAAGCAGCCAGAGGCTCCACATAGGAGGAAGCAGGAAGCGTTAGTAACTTTAAGAGGGTAGGCTGTGAAAGGGAGATGCCAAGAGGAGCACCACAGTGAAGGCCTTTTACTGTATGGCTGTTACATCTGTTAAGGGAATAGTACTGATAGTAAAATCTTTCCTGTTCCCATGTCATCTGGGCAACCTTTCCCCCACGGCCCATCTGATATAGGGAGTTCTGTGTAACACACACCCTAATGGGAGTTGCAGGGAGTTGTAGCTATAAGGAGCTGTGATATATGATGAGTTAACAACAGTGTGTGGGGACAATTCAAGCACCCAAAGCTGCAGCAGTACCGTAACTAAAGGCGTGAAATTCTATTAAAAAAAATGAGGATTCAGCTATTAAATCTGTTTCTTGCATACAAAGTGCCTCCATTTAGTGAGACTGATGGGCAACCTCTGCTCTAAGAACTGCCGAGTGGGTGTAGTCCAGTGCTTCAACCCACACCATGTACTACATTAAGCGACTTCCAGCATTAACATATTATTCTCTATTCGATGCAACAGATTATTTTTAATGGTCACTGCCTTTCACACATTTCATTTGCCTTTCAGCTCATTTTTCTGCTTTCATTCCAAGCAGGGAATCTCGAGAACAGGAGCAGATAAATGGATAAGTGGCTGAAAGTCAGCACAGGGGGCACCAAATCCTGTACGAAGTGAGTGTACCGGAGAGGAGAGGCGCTGCAGGGTTTAGCCCAAACACCGCTAAAGCAAATGGTTCTCTTTTGCTGCAGAAATAAAAAAAAATCACAAATTGAAAAATGGCACCCTTTACGTATGTCTATTGGGATAATACTGGCAGCAGAGTTTAATGGATTCAGTTAGCCATGGAGTGTAGTAAGTAATGTGTGTGACCAGTAGGTTTCTCAGAACAGTCACATTTGCCAGAATCCAAGAAGCTGCATGGGCATAACTCAACTCAGCAAATATACCTGGCAAAATGTGGGTGGCACTAAAGCTCTGGGGAAAGCTGTGCTAGTATTGGAAATGTTTATCATGTAAGTAAAGTAATTTATTGCAGTTAAACTGGTTTTCTTCGCTGGCCTATTATGTACCAGTACCTACAGTATATTTACGTTTGACATTTTGATTTGCTGTTTAGCATGGTAGTTGTAGCCTGTGAGTGACACCTAACATGCAGGTAAATTCACAGATACAAAATAAATACCCATATAAATATGAATGTGGCTATTAAAGCACAAGGAAAGGGTAATACGCTGTGGGGTTATATATGTTAGCCCCCCCCAGTGTATCCAAATGCTAACTTTTTCCCCACACTGGTGCTTCTGTTCCTAAAAAAAATTATTGTTCTTGGGATCTTTTCTACCAAGGGTCCCACTGCCATTGTCTACTTCCCAAGCCTCCTTGCACAGTTTGGTAAAATCAGAATATTATTATTTTATGCATGCACAAGTCTAGGAGTCTGAAGAAGCCACTAAGGGAGCCTTTGGAAATATAGTTAATTAGGTCAGAAATGCTGCCCCTTGTGCCTACTGCCTCCCTTAGTGGCACATAGGTGGGTGTTGGCCATGGACACACTAGAGGATGCTCCATGAATGTTTCACCAATGATAGTTGTTTTGGGGGGCAAAAAGAGCTCATGTGCACTGCTGGTCTGTGGTCAAGATTAAATGGCCATACTGTAAGGCAGTGCTGCTTTGTAGGACAGGCTGTCACCATGAGCTTTCATAAAAGATAACTACCGGTACCAACAAGAGGAAACCCACTATATACAGTAATTCTTCCCTTGGGTTTAACCAATGATTGCATTTTGTAATGTACATACAGTTTAAACACAGGGGGCTTAGCTTCATAAGTGCATTTATCATTTTTTCGTTATTACAAAAATGCAAGACAATGTTTTTCATGTGTTGTTTTGTGCACAGAATAAATAAACACAAGTGTCTGATGGAGTTTGCTCCAAGAAATGTCTCAAAAAGAGAATCTCACTGAGATGCTTGAATGAAATATTATGAAGTAAATCACCAATCTAATAATGTCATAGCACATCCTGGTCTTAAAATGTCATGACAAAGTCAATGAACTTGTTCACCTTAAGTTGAAGGACTTTGTTGGCTCTCAGCGATGCCTACTGCAGAGATTCTGAATCCATAAGTGTGTTAATTAGCATTAAATATGAATATATACTTAGATATTTACATAACAATGAAAGACCTTTTCATTATAATACAGGTTAAAACAAAAGCAGCACAAAAGCAGTATCTTGCCATGTAAAGCTCTTTAAAGCCTTTTATGCTGCTTAAAGGGTTACACAAGATTAATGTGAACAAGGCACCTGGGCCAGATGGAATACACCCTCGGGTACTGAGAGAGCTAGGGTCAGATATACTGTACAGTGGCCTTTGTTTCTGATATTCTCAGACTCGCTTTCATCAGGTATGGTACCTAGGGATTGGAAGAAGGCGAATGTCATTCCCATATTTAAAAAGGGAGTAAGATCTCAGCCTGGCAATTATAGACCTGTAAGTTTGACATCCGTGGTGGGCAAGTTATTTGAAAGCTTGTTAAGGGATCACATACAAAAATTATGTAGTGGAGAATGCCATTATGAGCAGTAATCAGCATGGCTTTATGAAGGACAGGTCATGTCAGACCAATTTAATTGCTTTTTATGATGAGGTGAGTAAGAAGCTGGACAGTGGGGATGCAGTAGATATAATCTATTTGGATTTTGCCAAAGCATTTGATACCGTTCCCCACAAACGACTGCTTTCTAAACTAAGGTCTATTGGTCTTAGTGAAGTCGTTTGCACATGGATAGAAAACTGGCTACAGGATCGGGTACAGAGGGTGGTTGTTAATGGTACATTCTCTACTTGGAGTAAGGTTCTCAGTGGGGTCCCTCAGGGTTCTGTACTGGGTCCACTTTTGTTTAATTTGTTCATAAATGACTTAGGGGAGGGTATTATGAGTAATGTATCGGTGTTTGCAGATGACACAAAACTCTGCAGACCAGTCAGTTCTATCCAGGATGTGACATCCCTGCAGCAGGATCTTCCAGATAAGGGATATTTTATTTTCATAATTTGGATCTCTGTACTTTAAGTCTGATAAACATAATTTAAACATTAACTAATCCCAATAGGATTGTTTTGCCGCCAACATGAATTCATGCAGCTTAATAACCATCAAGTACAAGGTTCTGTTTTATTATTATTGAGAAAAAGGGAATCACTTAGAAATGAAAATAGTTTGCTTAAAATATTTCCAGGTACTGTATCCTATACCCGTAGAAGTGAAAATAAGTCTGAATTTTGTTATCTTTTTAAAAAAAACAAAAACATTTTTAAAGCAAAAAACAAATAAACAAAATACAGAGAAATCAATAGCACTTGTGCAGTAGTAGCTTTGGTGCAGTCTGGCAGCAGTTCATGGAATATGAATGTCTTGTTTATTATACATGTACAGGTATGGGATCCCTTATCCAGAAACCCGTCCAGAAAGTTCCGAATTACGTAAAGCCCATCTCCCATAGACTCCATTATAAACAAATGATTCTAATTTTTAAAAACGATTTCCTTTTTCTCTGTAATAATAAAACAGTACCTGTACTTGATCCCAACTAAGATATAATTAATCGTTATTGGGGGCAGAACAATCCTATTGGGTTTATTCAATATTTAAATGATTTGAAGCAGACTTAAGTTATGAAGATCCAAATTACCCCAGGTCCTGAGCATTCTGGGTAACAGGTCCCATTCCTGTATTGGGATATCCTTGCAATAATCTGCCCCATTCCCTTTCTGAAGGGACAGTGAAGAGTAAAAAATATTCTATATATTAATTCTATACACAGTCATTCATCTTCAATATAATGGCATTCAAAATCTAAACTAAATGAGAGAAATGATCCGTCATTTAAAAGACTGCACAATCTGTTAATGTATTAATATGAAATAATGAATTAGAGAATGGGCAAATGAGAAAAACATCAATAAGAAAACCATTTCAGTAGATTTTCATTAGTGATGAGCAAATGTTTTTGCCAGGCATGGATTCGCCGTGAAATTCTGGATCTTCATGAAACCGTGGCAAAAATTTGATGTGAAGAAGACAAAAAAGTCACCAAGAGAAAATGTCGCTGAGGCAAAATAATTGCTGCAGAAAATATTAACTTTATTGTATTTGGAATTAGAAAAAAACGCCCATTGACTTTAATGCATTTGGAGTAAGAAAAACAGTTGCACGTTAAAATCGTCACCTACTGACTTAATGCATTTCGAGTTTTTTTTTTAAATGCAAGTTTACCCAAGTAAAAAAAAAACTCTCCTATTCACAAACTTGAAAATGAACAAATAAGCCCATAGGCATTATTAATAACAAACCAGATACCCAGTCCACTAAATTACTGAATGTGTCCATTGGCCTGGGTTCAGCAGTCCCAGACCCAATGCCCAATAGGATGTCACCAAACACCATAGGAGCACATAACACTGAAACACTGATCAGCTGGCATTGCAAGTGTATTATAGACTCTCAATCTCATATGAGGCCACCTTGTAAGTGGTGCCTCCTGTTTGTATAGCCATGTCCTGACAATGACGTTTGGTTAGACTGTGATATACAGTCTTGGATTTGCACCAACTCTGGAGCTGCCTAGGGAAAGGAATTTGCATCAAGCATCCAACCCATTGGAATTAAACTGATAGCTGTGCTTAGTGAAGCAGCTGGAAGACCAGAGACTGTTAGCCAAAGAAACACTCAGCAAATGCAGCTCATAGTATCAGCTCATGGCAAAATGTATGTTTCCTTGTACCATTGCTAAATTGAAAGTGTTGGCATCAATGATAATACAGGTATGGGATCTGTTATCTAGAATGCTCAGAACCTGAGGTTTCTTGACCAAAAGGATTTTTCCATAATTTAGATCTCCATACCATAAGGCTACTAAAAAATCATTTAAACATTAAATAAACCCAATAGGATTGTTTTGCTACTAATAAGGATTCATTATATCTTAGTTGGGATCAAGTACAAGGTACTGTTTTATTATTGCAGAGAAAAAGGAAATAATTCAGAAAAAATGTAATTATTTGATTAAAATGGAATCTATGGGAGACGGCCTTCCTGTAATTTAGAGCTTTCTGGAAAATGGGTTTCCGGGTAACAGATCCCTTACCTACACAGTGTAGTGTAACCACCTTAAAGGACATAATGATGCTATTATACACGCTACACATATGTACACATATTAAGACTAGATACCACTTCAGTATTGTTTTATTCGCCTATAAAAATGTGTGTAGCGTCTATAAATCTATACAGAACTGTAAATATTCCCTCCTGTGAGATTTACTGTTCCCTGTTGTTGATAGTTTAATCAATGCAATACTTTGCTTTAAACACGTTTTTCCGCAAGAGGTTTATGAATAATTTGACATGGCTAATGGTGTGAATATGGAAGATGCTATGCATAAATACTATACTAAACTCATTAATTGGAAATCAATTATTTAGATGTACTGTAAAATTATGCAGAAGAGATTTGTAAACATTATTCAGTTCAATCAGCCTTTTCGGTTTGTAAAAAGAGCTCAGCATCTTTTGTACAAAGGAATTCCTGAATGCAAATATATATCATTGAGTGGAGTCATAAAATGTTTCTGTTTATTCTCTTTTTACTTGGGAAACATTTACTCCATTTTTAACTCATCTTTGAACTTTAACTGTTTCTTTGCCCAACACCACTGGCCAGCTTCCACCATTCCCCAGAATAATAACAAGTGATAAAGGGGTTATTTAACTTTTCATATCATTTAGAGAGTAATACTCTAAGACCATTTGGTGCAAAGTACCTTAGTAACCAAAGAGTGGTTTGAATGAGAGACTGGTACAGGTATGGGACCTGTTATCCAGAATGCTTACGATCTGGGGTTTTCCAGATAAGAGATCTTTCCGTAACTTGGGCCTCCATAACTTAAGTCTGCTAAAAATCATATAAATAAATGAATAAAACAAATAGGCTTGTTTTGTCTATAATAAGGGTTAACTATATATTAGGATAAAGTACAAGGTACTGTTTTATAATTCCAGAGAAAAAGGAAATCATTTTTAAAAATTAGAATTATTTGCTTATAATAGAGTCTATGGGAGATGGCCTTACCCTAATTCGGAGCTTTCTGGATAACAGGTTTCAGGATCCCATACTTCTATATGAATAGGAAAGGACCTGAGTAGAAAAATAAGTAATACAAAGTAACAATAACAAGAATATTGTAGCCTTACAGAGCAATCGTTTTTGACTACAGGGACCCCCATTTGAAAGCTGGAAATGATCAGAACAAGAGGTCAAATAATTAAAAAACTATACAAAAAAAATGGAATTTGCCATTCTATAACATGCTAAAAGTTAAAAGACCCCTTGATGAAAGATTAATACATTGGTATTGGATTCTTAAAGCAACACTGCTCAGTAATACTTTCCCCCAGATTTCCCAAGCTAGTGACCTGCCTCTATAGTTACACTGCTGTCTGCATTCAACCCTGCATAATGTAGCTCAGATATACTAACAGGTCCAGTTCTCTCCCCTCAACAATATATATGATACATATGACAGACACACACATATATACTGTATATATTTATGCTGTGCTCAGTTGAGCCTCAGAGTTCAGTTTTTCATTAATCATATATTAATGGCATTCCAGCTTGCAATAACAGTCCCATTAGTGGACTCCCACGCACGCACATGTGACTCACCTCTTCAAGGAATATGCTAAGATTTCTTATTTAAGGCTTTTATACTGGGCAGCATCATTTCTACCTGTTGTGTTTTTGTCTTCAGTTTAGTTCCAAGTCATTTGAACGAGATGCCTTTAGAACACTTGACAAAAGGATTTCATAAGGTTTTTTCTTTTTGTTTAAAATAAAATATTGGCAAGATCATTCAATAAGCCTACTAACTAAAAGAAGGTTTAAAAAAACGATGGTAATTAGGCGTACTACTGAGACATTTGTACAAGACATAGTAACCTATTTATAATCTCCATAGACCAATTACCTTCCGAACAAGATGTAATTGGCTGCTCCCCTATCTGGCCACCTAGATATCGATTGGACAGGCTGTTATTTTATCGGTAGGGGCTGAGCCTGAAGCTTGAATTAGCCTGTGTGTGGCCAGCATTAGACTATTTGTAAATATGTTCCTGAGTAGCACAGTGTGCAAAAAGTGCAAGCTTTCCTCTCTTCTACATCTGTACCCCAAATGGTTACTGGGGAGAAGTGCAGTAGGGGAGCAAGTCAGATGTCAGTACAGACTGCAATCAAGCAAGGACATTGCATAGGGCAGGCAGCAGACAAACAGGGCAGACTGGGATTCCTGGGGCCCACCATACACCATACATATATGCACCACTAGCTGCTGCCGTACACCACCATTATGTACATGGATGATTAGGGAGTGTTACCAAATATAGGGCCTATGGTGAAAGTGAGCGTGAGAAGAGAGCATTGCACAGTTCCAACATTTCTAGGCCCTTTGAAGCAAGATCACTACAGACAGTGTCGGACTGAGATGGGCCCACACTCAGAACTTTAAAGTCAATGGGAAGTTTATCAGCATTGAGGTAATGCAACTGAGCAATCTAAAAGAAACAACAACAAAGGGTGTGGAAAGACCTCTATATTAAACTAGGGTCATACATCCAGTTTATTTTCTAATTGTAGTTTAGAACCTGTCAATAGCTCCACTGAGAGTGGGTTCTGGAGCACAAGGGCCTGTACTTTCCATGTGAATACAGTGTTACCTGCATTTGCCAGTGCTATATTCATGAGGGATATGCCAGGGAGACACATAGGCGCCCCCCCCCCATCCTGGCCTATCCCAGTCACCTAACTTATGTGTCATACAGATGTCCAAGTCAGGGAATGCCCCTTAGAACTCTTGCACTTGCTCTGGGGCTTTGTTAAATGACTCCCCTAACTAAGCTGATTTACTAAATCGTTAACTAATTAACTATACTAACAATCTGTTTATATATATATATATATATATATATATATATATATCCTGTCTTATTCTTAGGGCAGTGTCAGTTCATCAGAATGTGACTGGTCTGAGTGTCTGATCTTTATTTTGACCTATGGAGTGTTAGTGCCCATTGTTTTTCAGCAGCAGCAGCAGCAGGCACTGTGTGTCATCCAAGGCCATATTTCTATATGGTAGCTTTGGGGGGAGTGGGCCTCTGGGACCTGCTGGAGGGGATGGGGGGTACCTCAGGTAGTCAGTGTCTGGGCAATGTGAAACCTCTACTGCAACTGAAGTGTGTGTGTGTGTCTGGGGGGGGGGGGGGGGGGGGGCTTTGGAGTCTGGTGCCTTAAGTAGCAAAGACCCTTAATTCAGCACTGGTTTAATGTTTCGAGAAAGGAGTCAAACAATTATTTAATCATTTTCTGAGGTGCAATGAATCATTTCAGTGGGAAAAAACAGTAAAATGATAAACTGACCAATAAGTCTTGGGATCCTTCAAACCAAAAGTTCACATAAATCTTTCAATCTTAGAGAACAGACAAACATGATTCCCATTGGAAAATGTCTTAGCTACTGTAATTAAAGCAGAATGAAAGTGTAACAAAGGAGTAGGTAGAAATTATGTTTTGGGCTTCTGTATCAGCCCAAGGCAACCACAGCCCTTCAGCATTAAAGATCAGTGCCTCCAAAGATGCCCCAGTAGCCCCCCATCTTCTTTTCTGCTGATTCATTGCACAAGCTCTGTGCTGCTGTCACTTACCTGAGCTTAGGGACTGACTCATAATATACTGTATATATAGGATATAAATGTAACTAAACAAGGCTGGTTAGTAATTAATTCAAATTCTCATTACATCGCAGCTTAGAAACCAGTGCAATTAGCATCAAAATCAAATCTACCCTGTAACACTACCTTCTATGACAAGCAAATCTCATTTGCTGCTTGATAATTTGTGACAACCCCTAAGCTTAGCTTTTTTACAGCTGCCCAGAGCTCACTGAGCATGTGCAGTGTCACTGACACTAAATAAAATCCAGAATGGTGACTCCCCTGTGCACAACTTTGAGGCCTTAATCATTACTAGTATAGAGATACTGAACCTTAAAGCTGGTGTAGTAAATTCAGTATATAAAGTACAGCATTGCTACCCATATTTGTTTTGAGGATTTGTTCAAGTTTGGGTTGCCAGCTTTGAAAACTCCAATTTTCAGTGGAAAACTCCAGTATGTACCAGAAGCTCTCCAAAGCAGACCTGGTAGTTGTAACTTATCTTGCTACAATGTATTATCTAATAGTGTTCCTGCTGTGAAATTAGTTAGCTGGGTGGATATACGGATGTTTACATGTTTATTTCTGTAATAAGTATTTTTACATGGACAAACAACAGGAAGATTATTGTATACATAGGAAGCAACATTTGCATTGAACCAGGGTCCCTATTCTACATAGGGTAGATCCTCTTGATCCTATTAAATATAATGCTATGTCTTTCTACATGTCTTTCTTTTGGGTTGCAAAACTTTTTTCCAGATTTGATCTGCCCCCCCACCCCAAAGATTCTACTGATTTAGTAGCATAAAACAACAGTAACAAACCAAACCAAATATTCTTCAGGTCACAAAGTACTGAAAAATCTCCTTTTAAATAACAGAGTCCAAGAGTAGTTTTAAACAATAGCCCTTATGTGCCTGAATGGCAAAAGTTCTATTAAATCATTTATATAAAAACAATAATTGAATGAATATAATGCTTTTAAACCATCATCAATAATATATTCAGTACATAATGATCAATTTGCTTAATATAGTTAGTCTTTTCCAAAGACGCCTAATCTAATCTAACCTCATGTTGGGCTAATTACTAACAAGGTTTCATATGCAATATGCTACGGGTGACAGTCTATTAATATGTGCAGCAAGTAGGATATTATCTCTAACTGGTTACTCGGATTCACAGCTCCACACATTCGATTTGATGCATTCCCGTAATTCATGCCCATGAATCAGTCATGAAGGAATTATGGGCTCATAAATACTAATTCTAAAGTAAATGAAATACTGCTAGGCAATAAAGTAAGGTTGAGCTGCTTATAGAAGATGACATTTTGCAAAGAGATGTTAATCATTTTAATGTACTTAATAATATGCACAATGTATATTCGGCCTGTTTTGTAATAATTGTCATTTGATTAGACTGATCTTTCTGTTTACCTGTGAGTCACGGGTGCTGATACTATAGAACTTATGTTCCAGGTTCTTCCTTGATCCTTGCTTTACTGCATTTTTATTGGCAACATACAGAACAGCAAGCTCAAAGCCACTTGGAAGGGTTGAATTTAAAAGTTAGCAAAACACCCTATAAGTTAACTTTTAGTATGTTATAGAATGCCCTATTCTTAGCAACTTTTCAATTGGTCTTTATTTTTTTAAAGTTTCTAAATTATTTGCTACCCTCTTTTCAGGTCTCAGATAGGGGTCACTGACCCTGCCAAACTATTGCTTTGTGAGGCTACAATTTTATTGTTATAGTTAATTTTTATTACTTAACTTCCTTTTCAGTCTCCCTTCTATTTATATTCTAGTCTTTCATTCATACCACTTCCTGGTTGCTTTGGACCCTAGCAACCAGATAGCTGCTGAAGTTCTAAACTGAAGTGAAGCTTAACAAAAAGCTAAAGGTGAACTACCCCTTTAAAGGGCCAGTAATAAACCTGTAGCCTCTACAGAACTTCACTGAAAATGACAGGTTAAATGGGCGGAGAGGATTCTGCACTGATCATTGTGTGTGTGTGAAATCAGACTGTCCTAGAACTAACCTGGGACCACATTGCTGGATAGACATCCCACCAATCAGATCACAGGGCAACTTGTCAGCTTAAATGATTTTGCCCATATTCTGAATATTGATCTGATAGACCTGTGAACTAGCTGGTCAGCTACATTAAAGTAAGCCATTATGGGCTGTATTAACGAAAGGTTAAAACTTAAAATTTGTGGTATTTTAGACAAATATTAATATTCTCCACTACATGGCCAATTTACTAAAAGGAAATTAACTTTGCAATGGTAAAGTCTCTCTTTGCATTGGTAAAAATTCACATCTTTTCTCCAGATAAAATTTCTTCAGGGAATATTCATCAATTTACTAAGAATACAAGAATGGATTTCGTCCAGGCTGGCAAACTGCCATTATAAAGATATCTTATCTCGTTAACTATGTCACCACCTCCATGTTAATATTCCACATACGTCCTTTCGTATAAATTCCTCTAGACAATTTTCTCTAATACAATTGTATGGAAAAAGAATACAGGTATGGGACCTGTTATCCAGAATGCGCGGGACCTGAGGCTTTCTGGATAAGGGATCTTTCCGTAATTTGGATGTCCATAATTTACAGTAAGTCTGCTAAAAATCATTTAAATCTTGACTAAACTCAATTGGATTGTTTTGCCCCCAGTAAGGAGTAATTATATCTTAGTTGGGATCAGTTTGTTGGCTGATACCCATATGACCTTCGATCCACTATTATACAGCGTTTGCTGAAAAATTCATGATTTCAGTCTGTCACTCATCTGCTGGGTAACAAAAGTGCGAGAAAACCAATCGACACATTGCTATGAAGCAAAGATTATCTAGAAAGGAAGACAGTAAAGATAATCACTTTTACTATTCTGTTCTTTGTGTGACATTTCCCAGGGAATGTTATGCGCATTCTATCTTTCAGTGTCATTATTTGAGACTGGATTTTTTGAGACTGGATATTTAATATATTAAAGGTACAAGCCCTACTGGCACATCATACTTTGACAGGCATAATAAATAGTATAGCCAATCAGAAAAAATAGAAGAAGAGAATGATAAGAGAGGAGAATGCCCTGAAATCTAAAGGCTTGACTATTCCCAGGGCAGAGGAAGTTTTATGGATGTAAAGTAGATCCCTGTCAATTCATATGGAAAAGAGGGCATATTCTTTGCAACAAAACAGAAAACAGAAAGATAAAAAACACCAGAAAGTTAGATGTAACCCTTGAGATGTTGAGGGTACAATAGAGCTCACAACTACAACTCACACACAGGGCAGGGCCTACTGTGAGAAGGCAGCTAAATGGGATAATGAAAATATAAGTTGGTATATTTATTAATGCAGGTGCTTCTTTTTTTTAGCTATTCAGTGGTACATAATGAGTAATATTGTAATATGCCATTGAAGGATGCAATTACATTGAACCATTGTCAGACTGGAGTGTCTGCGGCCCACTGCCCAGTGCAGCCCACTCACTTTAGGGGCCCCCCCACCCCCCCACCCCAGAAGAAACAAATGGTTTGTGTTTTTTATTTATATTTTATGTATACTTTATAATAATTAGGAATAATTTCAATTCACATACCTTTTGCTATACACTTCTCTTGGTAGACTAAATCCAATATCATTCAAAATTTTCAAGTGAGCACTGAAATGCTGAATGTACCTATATCGGTAGAAGGTAAAATCAAGAGAATGCTTAAAGGAACAGTAACACCAAAAAATGAAAGAGCTTTAAAGTATAATGCACTGTTGCCCTGCACTGGTAAAACTGGTGTGTTTGCTACAGTAACACTACTATAATTTATATAATAAGCTGCTGTGTAGCCCCGGGGGCAGCCATTCAAGCTGGAAAAAAGGAGAAAAGGCACAGGTTACATAGCAGATAACAGATAAAACACTATTGTATTCTACAGAACTTATCTGTTATCTGCTATGTAACCTGTGCCTTTTCTCCTTTGAATGGCTGCCCCCATGGCTACATAGCAGCTTATTTATATAAATTATAGTAGACTTTCTGAAGTAAACACACAACTTTTACCAGTGCAGGGCAGCAGCACATTATATTTTAGTTACTTTTATACACTTTCATTTTTTGGTGTTACTGTTCCTTTAAATCTTTTTGAGACGTGATTGTTTAGGACATGAGTACACTCCACGGACCCTACTTACAAGTGATCAGATAAATCAGCAATCCATGGTATTGAATAGAAAAGTCGAAAAGCTGGTACCTAATTGTTCAGTGCCTCCAGCTAATAGGTTCCAAGGCATATATCGCGTGGAGTCCCATTAGTGATATAAATACTAACTCACAAGCATAACAGCACCCAGTTAATATGAAAACACATCTAATACAACATTCAATACCTGCTTTCCAGAGACATGTGTCCTAGCTGGTTAGCTGACACTTTTCCACAAAGTTCCTTCCCAAGAGTCCTTGTACTTCATGGGGTCATTCCTCCTCTGCAATGTACCTTTTTTTGAGGTGAAGAAGCTGCTCCTGTGCCGCACAAGGCCTAGTTTTTGAAGCATTTTCACACAGTTGCTGGTGGTGTGTCCTCTTTTTGGCTCCTCCTGAGTCTTCCTTTTTCCAAGAATACTTTGTGGCTTCCAATATCCTTCCCCTGTCAGTGAGACTGCCTGATATTGTTGCTAGTGAGCAAGCACACCAAGTAGGGCCTGGGTTGTTGGAAAGGTGGCTACAAGATGGTCAGGAAAGGGGATAAATCCCCACAACAGTGATGCAGTTTTATTATTTCTTCTGACATAAATCCCAATTGACCCCACAATTGACGACATTAAGATTATGGTGTGCAAACGTAACCTTCAGTATGCCCTCCTCCTTCTCTTACTCATTTTAATTGAACCCCAAAAATATGCACAGTTGGACATTTTCCCAGTGCTGGACAAAAAATGCAGTTCTGAGGGAAACAAAAAACAAAGTAATAGTTGTTTCAGTTGTTTCTCAAACACAGAATAAGGCTTACATTTGCAATAGCATTTGTCTCGGACTGGGGTATCAGGGGCCCACCGGGGCTGCAAACTGGGGGCTCAGACGCAAGGTCCTGCTCCTTGCTGCCCCCGCGCCGGCACAGCTTTGGATGGGAGGGGGAACGCTGGTGCATGCAGTTCCCAGCCTGGAAAGCAGGAGGAGCGGGCTGGGTTGGCGGAGGCCACTGGGCCCAATAGTACTGGGGCCCACTGAGTTCTTTCCCAGTGTCCCTCTGGCCCAGTCTCACCCTGTCTAGAAGTGGAGGGACCCATTAAAGATAATTTTCCCCTTTGCTGCATGTTTACAACTCTCATTGTAACTAAATATCCAGGGTATAATTTATATAGTAGCCAGAGTAGCATTAATCTTAAAAGAATACCTTGGCAGCTTACTTTCTGCCCCCTGTGATTAATAATCTATTATTATTATTATTATTATTATTATTATTATTATTATTATTATTATTCATGATGATGATGATAATATATTACTATTTTTATAATAACAACAAGAACAACAACAATAATAATAATTTATTATTATTATTATTATTATTATTATTATTATTAAACACAGGGGGCAGAAAGTAAGCTGCAATAATAGTAATAATAATTAATATACACAATAATATTTTATTATATTTATTTATATATAATTGAAGAATATAGCTCACACTAAATCCTTGAAAATACTTAAAAAAATCCCTTTTTGTCAACATTACTCTAAAAGTCTATGGAACTCTAGTGACATTTTTAAACAACTTTAACCCTTTTAGTGCCATGGGACGTAGATTCTACGTCCTGGGTAGCAAAGGACCAAAGTGCCACAGGACGTAGAATCTACGTCCTACAGCACTATCAGGTTTACAAGCGCTGCGCTCGCTTTTAAAGCAGCGCAGCGCTTGTAAACCCTTCACAACCCCCTAGGCAACGAGCAGAGACAGTCATACTCACCGATCCGGTCCCACGATCGCGTCGCCAGCCAATGACAGCAGTGGACACGCGATGATGACGTGTCCACTGCTGTCCCTTTAAATAGCGCCGCCTACTGTCGGCTCCTCATTCCTGCTGCGCACTTCGGACCTGATGGAGCTCCCCTGCTGCCTTCCTGCTGCCTTCCTGCCAGATTGGTCGCCCCTGATCGCCTGCCTGCCTTGGGTAAGCTGAACTACAACTCTCTACCACTGTTTATTTTGCTTATTTCGATCTCAACTGTCTAAAAATTTTTTTTTTTTTTTTTTTCAATTTTTTCTTCTATCTTTGTCATTATTACACTTTTGTACACATACACACTTATTTACAACTTTCCCAAGCACACACAGACACTCACACACACACTTACACTTACACTTTTTTTTTTTTTTTTTTCTATCTTTCTTTTCTTTTCTTTCTTTCTTTGCTTTCTTTGGCAGTCTTTTTTTTACTAAAACTTTATTTCTGATCTTGCTCTATAATTATCTGATTTATTTGGTTGCATTTTAGTGTTTTTTTGGCATTTTCATAATTGATTTCTGTTTTTTATTATTCTATTGCACTGTAACTTTTTTTATTGCTATTGGGTGCTGAATTTGCAGTGACGTTGGTGGATCCAGGGCTCTGACCACCAATTTCATTGCAATTATTGTTCTTCTGTTGGTTTAGGTGGTTTTATTGGATTTTACTGATTTTATGGTGTTTTATCTTTGCATTGTTCTTTATTGTGTGTTTAGTGCCCCCAAAAAGGTTGCTTTTGCAGTGACATTGGTGGATCCAGGGCTCTGACCACCGATTTCATTGCAATTATTGTTCTTTGATTGCTTTTAGTGGTTTTATTCCATTTTAACTTCATTTGATTTCAGTTGTTCTAGAAAGGCTAAGATTGTTCTGGTAGTTTCTATTGCCAAGGGTTAGGCTGATGCCACACATGGCGTAGGGCTGATTTTTTTCAGCAAGTGGAAAAACGCTTGCCGAAAATTCAGCCCTACGCCTGCTACTTGTGCCTGCACCCGAATGAATGGAATACGCTCGGGTGCAGGCACATGTAGCCGATATACGCATGAAAACGCGAGACTTTGCATTCTCACGCGTTTTCATGCGTATATCGGCTACATGTGCCTGCACCCGAGCGTATTCCATTCATTCGGGTGCAGGCAAAAAAAAAAGGGGTGCATAGAGTGCAGCCCCAATATTATGCATTTTCAGGTTTGGCGGCCATGTACTTATGTGCAACCAGACATAGGTATCGTTTTATTCAGGGGAACTTGCAGATTGATGTTTAGTAAGTTTTTGGTAGTTGCCATGGAAATTTTGGAGAGAAATCTAGGTTTGTATCTGGTTTTTCCTTGATTTCTGACCAAAGCGCTGACTTCTGCAAGGGACTGCGGCCACAATTTTCCATGTAGAAAGAGAAGAGTGGTGTCTCTGAATAGCTGAAGGTGTGCACTTTTCGTAAATATATAGTTTGCGGGGGTTATTTCACAGGTATGGGGGTGTTTAGACTAAATAACTGCAGGTAGAGCACATAGAGCACATACCCCCCTTATGCATTGCCCCTGTTTGGGGGCATTTGGTGGCCACGTCTTTATGTGCACCCATACATATGGGGTATCGTTTTATTCAGGGGAACTTGCAAATTGAGGTTTAGTAAGTTTTTGGTAGTTGCCATGGAGATTTTGGGGAGAAATCTAGGTTTTTATCTGGTTCTTCCTTGATTTCTGACCAAAATCTAGGTTTGTATCTGGTTTTTCCTTGATTTCTGACCAAAGCGCTGACTTCTGCGATGGACTGCAGCCACAATTTTCCATGTAGAAAGAGAAGAGTGGCGTCTCTGAATAGCAGAAGGTGTGCACTTTTCGTAAATATATTGATTGTGGGGGTTATCTCACAGGTAGGGGGGGTTAACACTGAAAAGCTGCAGGTAGTGCACATAGAGCGCAGCCCCCAAAATTTCAACTGAAATTGCCCTTATACATTGCCCCTGTTTTGGGGCATTTGGTGGCCACGTCTTTATGTGCACCCCTACATATGGGGTATTGTTTTATTCAGGGGAACTTGCAGATTGATGGTTAGTAAGTTTTTGGTAGTTGCCATGGAGATTTTGGGGAGAAATCTAGGTTTGTATCTGGTTTTTCCTTGATTTCTGACCAAAGCGCTGACTTCTGCAAGGGACTGCGGCCACAATTTTCCATGTAGAAAGAGAAGAGTGGTGTCTCTGAATAGCTGAAGGTGTGCACTTTTCGTAAATATATAGATTGTGGGGGTTATCTCACAGGTAGGGGGGGTTAACACTGAAAAACTGCAGGTAGTGCACATAGAGCGCAGCCCCCAAAATTTCAACTGAAATTGCCCTTATGCATTGCCCCTGTTTTGGGGCATTTGGTGGCCACGTCTTTATGTGCTCCCATACATATGGGGTATCGTTTTATTCAGGGGAACTTGCAGATTGATGGTTAGCAAGTTTTTGGTAGTTGCCATGGAGATTTTGGGGAGAAATCTAGGTTTTTTATCTGGTTTTTCCTTGATTTCTGACCAAAATCTAGGTTTGTATCTGGTTTTTCCTTGATTTCTGACCAAAGCGCTGACTTCTGCAAGGGACTGCAGCCACAATTTTCCATGTAGAAAGAGAAGAGTGGTGTCTCTGAATAGCTGAAGGTGTGCACTTTTCGTAAATATATAGATTGTGGGGGTTATTCCACAGGTAGGGGGGGTTAACACTGAAAAACTGCAGGTAGTGCACATAGAGCGCAGCCCCCAAAATTTCAACTGAAATTGCCCTTATGCATTGCCCCTGTTTTGGGGCATTTGGTGGCCACGTCTTTATGTGCACCCATACATATGGGGTATCGTTTTATTCAGGGGAACTTGCAGATTGATGTTTAGTAAGTTTTTAGTAGTTGCCATGGAGATTTTGGGGAGAAATATAGGTTTGTATCTGGTTTTTCCTTGATTTCTGACCAAAGCGCTGACTACTGCAAGGGACTGCGGCCACAATTTGTCATGTAGAAAGAGAAGAGTGGTGTCTCTGAATAGCTGAAGGTGTGCACTTTTTGTAAATATATAGTTTGCGGGGGTTATTTCACAGGTATGGGGGTGTTTAGACTATATAACTGCAGGTAGAGCACATAGAGCACAGCCCCCCCTTATGTATTGCCCCTGTTTGGGGGCATTTGGTGGCCACGTCTTTATGTGCACCCATACATATGGGGTATCGTTTTATTCAGGGGAACTTGCAGATTGATGGTTAGTAAGTTTTTGGTAGTTGCCATGGAGATTTTGGGGAGAAATCTAGGTTTTTTATCTGGTTTTTCCTTGATTTCTGACCAAAATCTAGGTTTGTATCTGGTTTTTCCTTGATTTCTGACCAAAATCTAGGTTTGTATCTGGTTTTTCCTTGATTTCTGACCAAAGCGCTGACTACTGCAAGGGACTGCGGCCACAATTTGTCATGTAGAAAGAGAAGAGTGGTGTCTCTGAATAGCTGAAGGTGTGCACTTTTTGTAAATATATAGTTTGCGGGGGTTATTTCACAGGTATGGGGGTGTTTAGACTATATAACTGCAGGTAGAGCACATAGAGCACAGCCCCCCCTTATGCATTGCCCCTGTTTGGTGGCCACGTCTTTATGTGCACCCATACATATGGGGTATCGTTTTATTCAGGGGAACTTGCAGATTGATGTTTAGTAAGTTTTTGGTAGTTGCCATGGAGATTTTGGGGAGAAATCTAGGTTTGTATCTGGTTTTTCCTTGATTTCTGACCAAAGCGCTGACTTCTGCAAGGGACTGGGGCCACAATTTTTCATGTAGAAAGAGAAGAGTGGTGTCTCTGAATAGCTGAAGGTGTGCACTTTTTGGAAATATATAGTTTGCGGGGGTTATTTCACAGGTATGGGGGTGTTTAGACTATATAACTGCAGGTAGAGCACATAGAGCACAGCCCCCCCTTATGCATTGCCCCTGTTTGGGGGCATTTGGTGGCCACGTCTTTATGTGCACCCATACATATGGGGTATCGTTTTATTCAGGGGAACTTGCAGATTGATGTTTAGTAAGTTTTTGGTAGTTGCCATGGAGATTTTGGGGAGAAATCTAGGTTTGTATCTGGTTTTTCCTTGATTTCTGACCAAAGCGCTGACTTCTGCAAGGGACTGCGGCCACAATTTTCCATGTAGAAAGAGAAGAGTGGTGTCTCTGAATAGCTGAAGGTGTGCACTTTTCGTAAATATATAGATTTTGGGGGTTATTTCACAGGTAGGGGGGGTTAACACTGAAAAACTGCAGGTAGTGCACATAGAGCGTAGCCCCCAAAATTTCAACTGAAATTGCCCTTATGCATTGCCCCTGTTTTGGGGCATTTGGTGGCCACGTCTTTATGTGCTCCCATACATATGGGGTATCGTTTTACTCAGGGGAACTTGCAGATTGATTGTTAGTAAGATTTTGGTAGTTGCCATGGAGATTTTGGGGAGAAATCTAGGTTTGTATCTGGTTTTTCCTTGATTTCTGACCAAAGCGCTGACTTCTGCAAGGGACTGCGGCCACAATTTTCCATGTAGAAAGAGAAGAGTGGCGTCTCTGAATAGCTGAAGGTGTGCACTGTTTGTAAATATATAGATTGTGGGGGTTATCTCACAGGTAGGGGGGGTTAACACTGAAAAACTGCAGGTAGAGCACATAGAGCGCAGCCCCCAAAATTTCAACTGAAATTGCCCTTATGCATTGCCCCTGTTTTGGGGCATTTGGTGGCCACGTCTTTATGTGCACCCATACATATGGGGTATCGTTTTATTCAGGGGAACTTGCAAATTGAGGTTTAGTAAGTTTTTGGTAGTTGCCATGGAGATTTTGGGGAGAAATCTAGGTTTTTTATCTGGTTTTTCCTTGATTTCTGACCAAAATCTAGGTTTGTATCTGGTTTTTCCTTGATTTCTGACCAAAGCGCTGACTTCTGCAAGGGACTGCAGCCACAATTTTCCATGTAGAAAGAGAAGAGTGGTGTCTCTGAATAGCTGAAGGTGTGCACTTTTCGTAAATATATAGATTTTGGGGGTTATTTCACAGGTAGGGGGGGTTAACACTGAAAAACTGCAGGTAGTGCACATAGAGCGCAGCCCCCAAAATTTCAACTGAAATTGCCCTTATGCATTGCCCCTGTTTTGGGGCATTTGGTGGCCACGTCTTTATGTGCACCCATACATATGGGGTATCGTTTTATTCAGGGGAACTTGCAGATTGATGGTTAGTAAGATTTCGGTAGTTGCCATGGGGATTTTGGGGAGAAATCTAGGTTTGTATCTGGTTTTTCCTTGATTTCTGACCAAAGCGCTGACTTCTGCAAGGGACTGCGGCCACAATTTTCCATGTAGAAAGAGAAGAGTGGTGTCTCTGAATAGCTGAAGGTGTGCACTTTTCGTAAATATATAGATTGTGGGGGTTATCTCACAGGTAGGGGGGGTTAACACTGAAAAACTGCAGGTAGTGCACATAGAGCGCAGCCCCCAAAATTTCAACTGAAATTGCCCTTATGCATTGCCCCTGTTTGGGGGCATTTGGTGGCCACGTCTTTATGTGCACCCATACATATGGGGTATCGTTTTATTCAGGGGAACTTGCAGATTGATGTTTAGTAAGTTTTTGGTAGTTGCCATGGAGATTTTGGGGAGAAATCTAGGTTTGTATCTGTTTTTTTCCTTGATTTCTGACCAAAGCGCTGACTTCTGCAAGGGACTGCATCCACAATTTTCCATGTAGAAAGAGAAGAGTGGTGTCTCTGAATAGCTGAAGGTGTGCACTTTTCAGAAATATATAGTTTGTGGGGGTTATTTCACAGGTAGGGGGGGTTAACACTGAAAAACTGCAGGTAGTGCACATAGAGCGCAGCCCCCAAATTTTTAGCTGTAATTGCCTTTATGCATTGCCCCTGCTTTGGAGTGTTTGGTGCCCATGTCTTTATGTGCACCCATACATATGGGGCATCATTTTATTCAGGAGAAGTTTGTCTTTCAAATTTGCCTTTGTTAGAAAATTTTTATGAGATTTTTTTTTGTCAAATCCACATTTGATCATGTGTCCAAGTTTACGTTTTAGAAAAAAAAAAAAATGTCAAAAAAAGCTCCAAATTGCACAATGCACTGACAAAAAGTATTTGGCTTTTGAGAGAAAACTACATTGCACCTAGAAACCTGAAGGTCTGTAGTTTCTAAAGATACCGAACATGAGGGGATATTTTAGATTTACATATAAGTTATGCTGCATCAACTGTTACAAGCGCTTTTCCGCTTTGTTCTGGTGTGATATTGTACTAAGTATTGCTTTAGTTTGGGGGTTACTTCTGGACAGGAACTGTGGGGTACCACCACATATTTGGTATCGTTGGACTTGGGAGTATCAGGGCTTTTACAAACGACAAAAAAAAGTGTGTAAAATTAACTTTTCTATGGAAAAAAACCTCAAAATATACAGAAATTTTTCATAATTTTTTTTTTTTTTTACATATTTCACCCAAAATACACATCATATCTCCAGAAAAGTTATAAAATTTGATATGTATGTCGAAGCCCAATTAGTGACGAAAAAAACGATATATAATTTCCCTAGTTTCATGGAGGTTTTCCTACCAAAAAACATTGTTAAAGTGAATGAGTACAAAATGCTTAAAAAACGTCTGGCACTGGGGGGAACCGAAATGACGAATTCGGCTGGCACTTAAAGGGTTAATGCAGATTATTAACATTTTGGTACTGTTCTTATACTATTTCTATGTACATATTGATGTAGATAACCCTGCAGCACTGAGCTTCTCTAGGCGCTTGTAATGTGTGGAAGCATCATCCTCAAACTAAAGTACCAAACGCACTATATTTTGTATTTTTAATGTATTGTACTCATTTTTATGTGACAAAATCCACATTGGTTGGTTCCATTATTACCCCCAACTTTAGTCAGGAAAGGCGGTAATAAGTTACGATCAAAAGCCACTCCTACTCTGCCCCGCAGTGTTCCAAAGCTCAGCCAATGGGTATGAAGCTGCAGGTAGAATGAGTTTTGCCTCACTCGCAGCAGTAGAAATAGGAAGATTGCTAAAGGAGAGGGGAAATTATAATACACTTTTCCTTCAAAAGTCAACGAAAAAGGCAAAGCAGAACTGAAACGATTCAACACAACAAAATTAAATTAGAATTCAAAAAATGCATAGAACATTTCTATTCTTTGAAGCACAGAGAGGAAACTGATGGAAAATAATTGTCCTCTTAAAATGTTATTTTTACAGAGAGAGCTCCCAGAAAACACCGTCAGTATCTCAGTAACCCTCTGCTCCTGCTCCTCTTAAATATAAAGCCATTTCTATGTGCTTTAGATGGAATTTATGGATCGGCTTTGTAACATCAGAGAATATTTATATTACTTTTTCACCTCTTTAATGGAGATAATATATTGAAACTACATATTTTAAAGTGCTTGGGAAGGTAATTACCCTTTGGTATAATATTACTCCAGGAAAAGCGTCACAGCTACTAATCTCTTCCCATTGTTGTAATTTGCATGTTCCAAGGAAAAACCCAAGTGAATTCTGACTTCCAAATAGTCAAACAGCAGTCACGTGTGGGAGCTTTAAACTCAGCGCATCCCACTCATTATAATAATTACATTAGCTATTACTTCTTCAATGTAAATATTTTGTCAAAATGTACTTTATATATTATTCTTAGACCCATAGTAAAGTATGCTTTAAGCTTGAGATAGAAAGATAGATATCTTTTTAGTTTTTAGTTTGAGATAGATAGACAGATAGATAGATAGATGATAGATAGATTGATAGATAGATGGTAGATAGATAGATTGATAGATAGATAGATAGATAACAGATAGATAATAGATAGATAGATAGGTAGATAGATAGATAGATAGATAGATAGATAGATGATAGAGCGATAGATAGATAGATAGATAGATAGATTGATAGATAGATGATATATAGATAGATAGATTGATAGATAGTTGGTAGATAGATAGATGATAGATTGATAGATAGATTGATGACAGATAGATAGATAATTGATAGATAGATGATAGATAGATATCTGTCTATCTATCTATCTATCTATCAGCAGTAGGCCTCTGAAATTTCGCTAGAATGTTATGGTATCAGATTCAATCAATACTGTGACGCTGGAATCTTATGATTTTGCGGAGTTGAAATAAATGCTATGCAACCCCCAGCACATATTTACACACCTTAGGGACTATATCATGACTAGTTCCAACTGCTAACAAACTCCCAGAACAAACCCCTGCCAGGTTCACCTCCCACAGGCAGCATAGGGCAGGCAGAGTCTGGCACACACAGGCAGCATAGGGCAGGCAGAGTATGGCACACACAGGCAGCATAGGGCAGGCAGAGTATGGCACACACAGGCAGCATAGGGCAGGCAGAGTATGGCACACACAGGCAGCATAGGGCAGGCAGAGTATGGCACACACAGGCAGCTTAGGGCAGGCAGAGTATGGCACACACAGGCAGGCACTGCTCCTACAGTCTGTCTGAGGTGTGAACAGGTGAACAATGTGGGGGCTTACAGTCTGAGGTGTGCAGGGGGTGAACAATGTAGTGATTAAAAGGTGTGAACAGTACAGGGAATTACATGTTTAAACAATACAGGGGGTTTAAAGCCTGAATCTGAGGTGAGAACCATGCAGGGGGCCAGTTAATCTCAGCACTGATACCATTTAAAGCTTACACAAAGGTAAGCAGTTGCATCAGCCAGATGGGTGCAGTTGGACAGCACTGGTTTAGATGTTGAGAGCATCACCTGTGTTAGACTTATATTTATATTAGAATTATAGTTAGCCAATAAGGGTATCACCTTTATACCACTTTTGTTGATTTTAAAAGTTCTAATTTCAACTGGCTAGCATGGTACAAAAAACTTAAGGACATGTAAAGGTAAACAAAGGTCTGGGACCAGATGGAAATTATCCCAGGGTACTAAAAGAGCTTAGCACTGTAATTACCAAACCTTACTTAATTCTTCAGGATTCCTTGAGGTCTGGCCTTGAGAGATTTGTGGTGCTGCTATTTAAAAAGGGATTCTGTTCTTAGCCTGAAAACCATAGACCTGTTAGTTTGACACCAGTCTTTGGAAAGCTTTTAGAAGGAGTAAATAAGGGATGAAATACATTAAAAATTACAGTACTATGAGTTTGTGCCAGCATGGTTTTATGCAAAATAGACATGCCAGTAAGATCACTGCAGAAAATGGACAATAAACACATTAATCTCAGACATGCACATAAGATCACTGCAGAAAATAAAGAAGAAAAATAACCCCAGACAAGCCAGCAAGATCACTGCAGACACATTAACCAAAGGCATACTAATAAGAACACTGCAGGAAATGGGCAATCAATACATTAACCCCAGACATGCCAGTAAAATCCATGCAGAAAAGGATCTAATTGAAAACATTACCTAACCCACTCTTACAGAAGCAGAATTTCACCTACTTTTTTTCTTTTTCAGCACTCACATGCTCCATAAGCAAAAAAAAAAAACAAATTAAAGATGACCATGCATTTCATAGTAGAACACACAGACTAATAAAAAACATTAATCTCAGACATGCACATAAGATCACTGCAGAAAATAAGGAAAAAAAAAATAACCCCAGACAAGTCAGCCAGATCACTGCAGAAAATAGCTAATAGACACATTAACCAAAGGCATACTAATAAGAACACTGCAGGAAATGGGCAATCAATACATTAACCCCAGACATGCCAGTAAAATCTATGCAGAAAAGGGAAAATAAGCACAGTAACCCCTAAACATGCTAGTAAAATCAGTGCAAAAAAGGATCTAATTGAAAACATTACCTAACCCACTCTTACAGAAGCAGAATTTCAGCTACTTTTCTTCTTTTTCAGCACTCACATGCTCCATAAGCAAAAAAAAAAAAACAAATTAAAGATGACCATGCATTTCATAGTAGAACACACAGACATTTTTAACATTTTCCAACTCCTTCTAAAGATGTTTTTTGGTCCCACAGTCGGCAGAGCAGTGTGACAGGATTGCAGTGATGGTTGAGGGGAATAGCAGGACTACAAGTGGGCAACAATGCCCAGCAGGGAGGGAAGTGGGCAACAATGCCCAGCAGGGAGGGAAGTGGGCAGCAATGCCCAGCAGGGAGGGAAGTGGGCAACAATGCCCAGCAGGGAGGGAAGTGGGCTGTGAGCAGGGCCCAACAGGATTTTTCCCAATATCTCAGCAGACCAGGCCAGTCCTGCCCATAATTTGGATAGCATGTATGGTGATATTGTCAGTCTATTCTGTATATTAAATTGCCATTCTTATTTCCCCAATATCAGCCACGCTAACATCTATAGTGTGAATATGCGTCTCCTTCTGAGTACAGAAAGATAAAAGCCACTTCTACACAGGGATATTAACTAACCAACTATGTAAATATGTCATTCAAAATGCAGACAGGCTTACAGTCAGGGACATACTCGATTCTACTTTAAACCCGTTAGTGCTTCTCGTTTATGTTAATATCTCAGTCAGTTTTCCGCACATACTTACCATTACCAACATTTTAAAATATTAGTTTCATTATCTGAATGTTCCAGCGAATGGTCTCTTTTCCCAGAGTACTCCTAAAATTACTTTTGCTTAAGCTTTTCAGCTGCTGTTGCTAAAATCCTTGGCATATCCATGAATTTGATTTGATTAGATAAATATAATTTTTGCTTTGAACACAAATAATGTTTTTCTAAATATAATTTAGTATTTTACATGAATATCAAAACTACCTAAACCTAAGCTAAACAAACTTTATCCCTTCTTCACAATGCATTTTTCTTTATTACTAGACCTTTTATCTCAAGTCAATAAGGCTCTGCCACAGCATGGGGAAAGGCTGGTCCTTTAATAATAATAATAATAATTCAAACATACTGACTTTACAAACTGTATGTCTCTACATGGCACAGATTACTTAACTGGGCACAAATGCATAAAAAGGCATTTTAGTGTTTGCAGCATCACCACAGCAACACATGGGAGACAAAACACCACATTTGTAATTGCCCTTAAGGGTAGTAAACTACATTACCAGCACTATGCTACAAAGACTGAACTTGGTCAAAGGGCTCCCAAAATGATGAGACACTAATGTGCCATGTTTACGTTTTACCATCCTAGCTTATGCTATAATGTCACCTGTATGAAAAACAGAAATGGCATATTTCCATAGAGAAAGTTCATAATTATAATATAGTTAACTTACTTTTGTTCCTGAGCTTGCAGTTGAATATCAAAAGCAAACTAACTAACCAGTTATGTCCCATGTGGCCCCCTTTCAGGTCACCGAAGGACTAACAGGTTAGAGAGATGCAAAGGAGGAAGGTGTTTCTGACTGTAATGCTAGATATCTGCTTACTTCAGGCTTCACAAGATTGCAGAGAAGGGGTAATTCTGGAATCATAATGTTATATCTATCACCCCATCTTGCTCTGAGTGGCTAGATATGCCATATTTCATATACTGAACTTATTGCACCAACCTAAAGGTTCAGCATCTCTATAACAGTAATTATCCTGGCATTCAAAGTAATGCACAGGAGTGTCAGTGACACTGCACATGCTCAGTGTGCTCTGGGCAGCTGTCAAGAAACTAAGCTTAGGGGTTGCTGCAATTCATTGATGCTAGAGGGCTGATTAGTAAATAATTCAAATCATTAGTACATGGTAGCTCTGAAACGTGAAAAGTGCAATTTACATCAGACTTTAATAAGATTTACATCAGACTTTTATAACTATATTCTATATAAACAGTATATTGAGCATTGTTCCCTAAACTTAATAAAGGTGCCCATACATGCACTGATATTACCATACAAAACAAGGTTTTGTATGTTATTCAGTGCGCATATGGTGGATTAATGAGACGATATAGCAAACACCTTGGATATCGGTCGTCTCGTTGATCGGGACAGAAAATTTTGATCAGACGCCATTAAAGCACCCAAGCAATTGTCAGATACGGGTAGAATTCCTATTGTTTCTACCTCCATATCTGACGATTCAGCTATGAACGTTAGTGGAGGGTATGAGCAATCTCTCAAAGATCATAATTGTAATGTGTATGGCCACCTTAAGTCACAGCAGCCCAGAGCATGTGCAGTGAATCAGCAGAAAAGAACATGGAGAGCATGTTCAGAGACACAGATCTTCCCTACTACAGGGTTGTGGTTGCCTGGAACCATAAAACATGATGTAAAACATTTCTGTCTTACTTCTTTGGTTAGTTTAGCTTTACTTTAAATGAGGCCATTCTAAATTCTAGTTCTAACTGCGCTCACTCAGTTTTTGTGCCTTAACTGGGTGTCAGATTATTTTATCAAATGATTCCTTTTGTGTGTTTTTTAACAGTCTTTAGTGGTTTTTTAATCATTGAATTGAAAGGCGCGCTTAGGAAATTGTTTGCCCACTGGTTTGGCAACTCAACAATGTAAACAGTGAACTGAACTGACCCCTGGCATCTATTGGGCTGCTGTGTTAAATGAATGCCATCTATGAGTGACTTCTCTGACATCTTTGCTAGGATGCGCGTGCCAAGGGAAGATTTTTTTGGAAACAAACAAAACGAAAGCTGACTGGAATGTTTAGGTGTATGAGTTAAATATTTCTGTAAAAAGCTTGAAAGCTTGTTTTGGCCGATAACAGATTACTGTGTGGGATTCAGTTGTGCAACATCCAGGTAGCATGGCACTGCATGAAAGAAGAGGATAGGTTCCTTGGCTGTGCTTTATTCATAATTATTGGTATCAGGCTACAGAAAAAGCATCTTTTTTATGAGATAAAAAAAGCACATAGGAAATAAAAATATGTAATAAAACATACCTGTGGTCATTGCTTTAGCATGTATTACAGAAACATTACAGCACTGCCTTCTACAATGTCAGAAAATGTATCGGGTCCAGTTTTTAGCCTGTTGGTGGCCCCTTGTTCTTGTTCACAATGATGGACGTGGGCCCTGCTGTGTGTCAATTGGCAGCACATTTGCACCTAAAGTATTGGGTGCAGACATCACTGGCATGGGGAACATCAGAAAGGATGCTTTAAGGATTTCTATGCAATTGTGTCTGATTTGCAATTAATTCGACACACATCGGCAGGTATCCCCATGTAAAAAACAGCGTACTTATCAAGCTTTGTAATGGTTCTCGGCGACTGCATACCTCTGTGTATATCTCTGCCGTAATTGTAAGCAGACACTTAATAATGCTATGGCATAATATATTTTCCTAGAGCAAAGTCCACCGGAACTTACTTGCTGCTTGAAATTTCCCATTGATTTGGATTATGAGGTCTGAAATGGCGTAAAATAACAGCACCAAATGCAGTATTTGGATAGCATAAAATGAAACACACACTTTGGTAAATTCAGCATTCATTGTACACAGTGTTTTACACCATTTTTTGCTGATATTTGCTATACACAGAGTAAGAAAGAGTTAGACGCAATGCCTACTTGTGGCCGCAATTGTGCTTGCATTCTGGGAAAAAACGCTGCATTGTTGTTAAAGGAGACATATCCTATAAAAATGATGAATGTACCAGGGAATTATACTCCTCTAGATATAGAAGGATTGGGCTTAAAAAGTTGTGTTTCTGACTGATTTATTGAGAAATTCCCCCCAAACCCCACTAGCCCCGCCCATCTGTGCCACTTCCTGCTGGCTGAATTCTCTGGATGAGCTGGGGAGCCGGCGGCCCTCCGTACACTGCACTGTAGGATAGGAACCAATCAGCAGCTAGGCTGACCTGATAGGGAACTGAAGCCTGTCTGTGCTTGTGTGAGTGCAGGGCTGTGATTGGCTCTCCCCCTCCTACTGTGCTTCTGGCAGGGACCGTTAGGACACGCCCACTCTCCATTTCACACTAGACAGAGAAGTGAGAGGATCTATAGGGAGCTCCAATAAAGGGGCCATTTTTACAGATAGGGTTAATTTTTAGCCCAAAGGGAAACCAGCACCAGATATTATTCATAATTGCCTACAAAATTAGCCATTTTTCCCATTTATCCAATATGTCTCCTTTAAAAAAAAACATGCAAATTGTGCTTAAAGTTGCACTTTCCTCACTGCTCTTGGGGACATAAATGTGCCCCATCAACTTCATGTTGCTGGAGTTATTAATGTCAATTTCAGATGGTTACATTGGAGATGATGTCAATTTGGCATTGAATTATTTTTAATTTATTTTAACTTTAATTTAACTCTTAGTGGAAGCAACATGTAGAATAACATAACTCAGTTTCCATAATTTTTCCCAGTAATGATTTTGCACAGTTTGGCACCAAAAGCACAAAGATAGTAATCTAAGAAGAAGAATTTATGTGGACACAAATATGGGCGCTGTTTAAATAGAGAGCATAAATCATGAGAATGTGTTGCACTATACTTAGCAACAGTAGGTGATATCATTTGGGAAGAAAGGCCCAAATCCTGTTATTCATGCCACCACAGGTTTAACACCTGGTATTTGGGAACTGTGTTCTCTGTGTCCCCTGCATACTTATAATAGTTCAGGCAGCAGTGAAATAATAATATATAAATAATAAATATTTCAATCCTTTAAGGTGCAGGAAAAACAAAATAGATCCATTTGCACTGTAAAACAGCAGACCTAGGGTATCAAAAATAGTTAAGGCCCCCTTCATGGAAAAAGCAGATATCACATATATGTCTCATTAAGTCTCAGCTAGATACTAATATCACACACACATAAATATCTAATACAGTGGCCACAACCAACTTTTAGTGGCCTCATTGCCTGCACCTCTGTTGTACCCAGCAGCATACCATACATAAATCAGCAGAAATAAATATATAATCAGAGAGAAAGAGAGAATATATATGTATATATATATATATATATATATATATATTTTATTTATTTATAAATCAATAAATAAAAAAAGCACTTGCTGTTTTCCTTCTAGAATAAAACTATAATAAAACAGAACCATATATAATAAGTAATACAGAAATGTTGTCTTGAAAGTTGAACACAAAACAGAGCACAACTGATTCAATTAGCGGATAATTAAAACCTCCCATAAATCATGCATTTTAATAGATTGGATTAATTCTTTCTATGGAACTGCTAGCGCATCTGTTCTGTTTACACATGTATCTCAGTTGCTTACATTGTTGGACCTATGGTGTACTAAAGGCTCCTAATTAAATATTTAATTGACGTTACCTTAATTGAATTGTCTGCTAATTTTACCTACGTATATCAATACATGAGGGTTGTTCAGGCAATATTCCATTTGTACATATCTATTCCTATACTTAATTGGACACATATTCCAACTGTTCTGATAATAAACACAGCTGTCAACACTCCCAACAACTGCAAATATTATTAAACACAAACTAAAAAAGTCTTCTGAATTTCCTGATCCTGGTGTTCAAAGTGTTATTTCTACTATTTGCCTTTATAGGGACCTGATCTACAGGTAATGAAAGGGATGTGGCTTCTCTTAACTTTAACTATTTTAATTCCTGGTTAAATTCTTCATAAATCTGATAAGGGCTGTATTGTTTTCTTAACTGTAATATAATCACTTTTTGCACCTATTTAAAAAGAGTTGTTTATTTGGGCATACTCATTTTAAGCCACCCTGTTAATTAATCCTGATACAGGCTCTAAATTTAGGAGTGTTGTGAATTGGGGGCCAGTGTGACCAAATACCTTGTTTTAAGGAATGACTAGAATCGTAGCCATAAAGCAAGGCAGAACTGTTGTGTTTTTTGAAAGAAAAGAGACAACCTTACATTACCCTGTGCAAGCTAGTCATTACATTTTTAAAAAAAAAAAATATTCTACTAAAATGTACAGATAATTTTGGGCCCAAAGACAAACTTTACTGTTTTCACTGTAATGTCCTCTGGCAGCAATTACAACAGTATATTCACTTTTATCCAGACTCTGTACCTTCTGTCTCACAGTTTACTTTACACTCCGCTTTTCATTTCAACCCTGGAACAAAGACCTTACCAAATATCTATAAACAACCAAATATTTGAGTAAGTAATTACATTGCCAGTGCCAAACATACACACCCAAGGGCCCCTACACTGGATTAGTATTTAGGGGCCATTTCCCTAAATACTTGATAGTTATCTTTCCCACAACCCCCAGCACATAGAGCTCTGGGAGTAGAAATCATTAACTACATGTGATGTTAAACTAATTCCCCCAAATACAGTAGAGGGGTGGTTCACCTTCAGGATAACTTTTAGTATGTTACAATGTCCTTTTTTTTAGCAACTTTTCAGTTGGTCTTCATTTTTTCTTTTTTTTTATAGTTTTTGAATTATTTGCCTTCTTCTGTCTCTTTCCAACTTTCAGATGGGGGGTCACTGGCCTTGGCAGCCAAAAAACAACTGCTTTGTGAGGCTATCACAAAACCTTTCTGGCTTTGAAACTTCAATACATGAATTTGGAAGCCTCCCATAGGGCTCAATGGCACTCTGCTGCTCCAACCTGGCCCAAGGAAAGTCTCCCATAGGGCTCAATGGCACTCTGCAGCTCCAACCTGGCCCGAGGTAAGTCTCCCATAGGGCTCAATGGCACTCTGCAGCTCCAACCTGGCCCAAGGAAAGTCTCCCATAGGGCTCAATGGCACTCTGCAGCTCCAACCTGGCCCGAGGTAAGTCTCCCATAGGGCTCAATGGCACTCTGCAGCTCCAACCTGGCCCAAGGAAAGTCTCCCATAGGGCTCAATGGCACTCTGCAGCTCCAACCTGGCCCAAGGAAAGTCTCCCATAGGGCTCAATGGCACTCTGCAGCTCCAACCTGGCCCAAGGAAAGTCTCCCATAGGGCTCAATGGCACTCTGCAGCTCCAACCTGGCCCAAGGAAAGTCTCCCATAGGGCTCAATGGCACTCTGCAGCTCCAACCTGGCCCAAGGAAAGTCTCCCATGAATTTTTTCACTTTTTATTTTGTTTTCCCATTTTGTAACAATGGTTTATCAGCTACCATGAGTTTTGGTCAAGGACAGTGCACACTTCTGCTTTGGTAAACACAGCCATTACTTTGTTGCTTGCCTTATTATATTCAAGTTTAGCCACCTGAGTGTAGTCTTATTACAAATTTATTGGGGCACTGATAGGGGGGGAGCAATGAGATCTTAGCCCTGGACCCACTGGTTTCTTAATCCACTGCCACTTCTTATCCACTAAGAGCTAAACTACACAGGAGATTTTGTAGGATGGTGTCGGATGGACACAACTCACCCTCCAAGTCGGATGGACACAAGGGTCAAAATATAATGGGACTGGTAGGAAAATCCCGCTGTTGTGTGACAAGAGCCACAAATTAAATCTAGATCTCCCCTGTAGTTTAGCTCTTAGAAGGAGTTCCAGTGAAGATCTACACCAAGAATTATAAAGTATAATCAAATACAAAAAGTTCTCTCAAGTTTAGCCATTCATAGACCCAATTAAGAGAGATCCAGAAGATAGCAACCTGAGCCCCATAGTGGAAATATATATTCCTTCTTGATCCCAATATCTCTATATTCAACCTAGACAAATAAACTAGGGCATCTTTAGCAGCTAAACTCATCTAATAATTTCTTAAATTATCTACAGACATTGCTACAGTACCTCCATAAAAAAGGTCTCATATAAATAGTTATATTTAGAAGGAGGTAACCCTATCTGAAGAATTGCCACCATAATACCTTCTCTCTTGTCCTTTCCCAAAGAACACAGTTTTCAATTAAAAAAACATAGCACTAGTACTGAAGCCACAAATTGCAGATATATGCCCTGTTCTTCACAGCCGCCATCTTGGCTGAGACATTTCCAGAAGTGATGCAACCAAGATGGCAGCGCTACTGATTTCTGCATCCTGTTGTTATAATAATGCTGCTTTTTCTTAGCAAAAACAAAGTGGTTTTGGAGGGCACAGGGGACAAATAATAACGTGTTCAATGTAAAAATAAATAAATGAAGTTCTACAAAGGAAATGTGCAGGCCGACACATGGACATAGTTTGTTATGTTTCTTGTCCTTTAATAACTTTACTGATGCCTGACATTTCTTTCTTCCACAAGGGATGACCTTGCATTATGCTGGGAATGGAGTCCCCTTGAGAGATGCCTGTACTAACCTGAGTTATATTTATACATATTAATAAAGTCTGCTTAAAGTAGTAAAAAGTCCTCTATCACCTCAATAACTTTAGTTCCCCTTGCAAGTTTAACTTTGTCTTTATTGCATCCCCGAACCCAAATACAATAATCAAGGAGAGATTAAACAATGATTTATGAAGGTTCATATCACTTTAAGTCAAACTCCTAGATAAGGAGCTAATTTATCAACATTTGTATTTTTCTTTCTGTGATTTTAATTTTTTTGGCCTAAAAATCATGGATTCGAATTATGGTTTTAAAAATTTTCAATATTTAGGTAACCCACCCCCCCCCCACAAAAACTCAAATGTAAAACGCTGGAATCTAAAAACTTGTGAGGTCACGCAGAATACCTTAAAAATGATGAGCAAACAATGAATTTAAGGTAGGTAAGATTATTGTAAAATATACATATATTGTGGGTTCCTCCATTTTATTAATTAACATTAAAACCTTTGACTCTGAGAGCAGCCTTATTAGTTGTCACCTGGTTGTCTGGTCCAAACAATAGTAGTCATCCTTAATTAACATTAGCAAAGTGTCTGACTCACTGGAACCAACATTGAATAGGAGTCTATGAATATGCAAAATCAGTTAGTCAGGAAGGACAGCCATGATGGAGACACAGACATGGAGACTGGAATACCCTTAATGGTGGACGAGTAACTTACTGTAACTAACTGGTCCATTTAAACATCATTCAAATGGACCAATTAGGAGAATACTACTAGAAACTTCTAGAAGCGACCCATCTATCCTGTAAATAAGTTTGGCTTTAGTAGGGCACAAGAGACCCAGGGCTAGGAGAGGAGTGGCCACCATACCAGATCAGAGGGAATCCTGACATCATGGACCAGGCACC
The DNA here is from genome assembly GCF_000004195.4 of Xenopus tropicalis. Classification (NCBI taxonomy): domain Eukaryota; kingdom Metazoa; phylum Chordata; class Amphibia; order Anura; family Pipidae; genus Xenopus; species Xenopus tropicalis. Next base: position 36,519,456 of record NC_030683.2, read on the forward strand.
TTTTCTCCCCTGCCTCTTTCCGTCAGGGTTCCTCAAGGCTCTGTCCTGGGCCCCTTACTATTTTCTCTCTATACTTCCTCACTTGGCAAACTAATCAATTCTTTTGGCTTTCAGTACCACCTCTATGCTGATGATACTCAGATCTATCTTTCCTCTCCTGATCTCAACTCAGAGCTTCTAACTCGCGTCTCTTCCTGCCTGTCCGCTATCTCCACTTGGATGTCCCAACGTTACCTTAAATTAAACCTCTCTAAGACAGAACTGGTTCTCTTTCCCCCATCCAACGCCCACATTGTTCCCGAGGTATCTATAACGGTTAACAATTCCACCATCACCCCATCTTCCCAGGCCCGGTGCCTTGGGGTTATCCTTGATTCTGCCCTGTCCTTCACTCCTCATACCCAGTCACTTATCAAATCATGTCACTTTCACTTAAGAAATATTTCCAAAATACGATCATTTATCACCCACGATGCTGCTAAAATTCTTATTCACTCTCTTATAATATCTCGCCTGGACTACTGTAACTCCCTATTAATTGGCCTTCCCCTCCAAAGACTGTCCCCTCTCCAGTCCATAATGAATACTGCTGCCAGGCTCATACACCTCTCCAACCGCTCCTCCTCTGCCATGCCACTCTGCCAATCCCTGCACTGGCTTCCCCTACCATCCAGGATAAAATTCAAACTCCTGACTCTTACATTCAAAGCAGTTCATAACTCTGCCCCACCCTACATCTCTGAACTCATCTCTAGATACCATCCAACCCGCTTGTTACGCTCCTCTACTGACCTGCTCCTCAACTCCTCTCTCATTTCCTAGGAATCTCCCTGGTACAGTCAGGTAGTTTACCTGCAGTGAGGGATAACCAACACGGGAAATTTTGGTTATAAGTTGTAATTATTGGCCGGCATATCGGTCTGAGTTATGTTAATTCTTTATTGTGAAGTTTTTAATAAAAACACATAAAAATCCTCCTCACACGCTCGCATTCAAGACTTTGCAAGGGCTGCCCCCCCTTCTCTGGAATTCACTCCCACAAACTATCAGACTTTCTCCCAAACTTTCTGCCTTCAAGAGATCTCTAAAAATGCATTTATTTAGAGAAGCTTACCCTCATTTAGTTTAACATAACCTCAATAGGCTGCTAAAAGCAACACCCTGTGCCCCACCTCTCACAACTCTGGTCATGCCCATTCTCACACCTTGTGTCTCAACCCTTTCTCCTTGTAGATTGTAAGCTCTTTTGGGCAGGGCCCTCTTCACCTCTTGTATCGGTAACTGATTGCTTTATATGTTACTCTGTATGTCCAATGTATAAAACCCACTTATTGTACAGCGCTGCGGAATATGTTGGCGCTTTATAAATAAATGTTAATAATAATAATAATAATAATAAAACCTAAGGAGAGGGATACTTTGGCTTTGTGATCCTCTGGAGTTAAGGTTTCATAGAGTGTGTTTATAAGGTGTGGGATATTATTATTAGTTATGTGGTTGGGCCTTTGTGTTTCATTCAAGTTAATGTGTATACTTGTAATGTATTTCAGTACATTTGTTTTGTATGATCTTTTTGTGTTTATTGTTGTCTCCTGTTTTATGTGTTTTATCTACTTTATGATTTATGTTTATGTAAATATTTTTTCCCAGTCAATATAAAACCATTTTTTACATATATTGTTTGGTGATCTCTTTGCGACACTATATTGCAGAACTTTGGTTGGTTTAATAATCTTACAGGTATTTGAGTATTTGAGTTTTATTCATGAACACTCAAGAGCAATATATACAGGTATAGGCTCCGTTATCTGAAAATTCATTATCCAGAAAGCTCCAAAGACTCCATTGTAATCAAATAATTCATATTGTTAAAAAATTTTATTTTTCTCTGTAATAATAAAACAGAACCTTGTACCTGATCCCAACTAAGATAATTAATCCTTAATGGAGGCAAAACAACCAGACTGGGTTTATTTAATGTGTAAATGTTTGGTGTTTTTTTTAGCAGACTTTAGGTATGGAGAGCCAAATTATGGAAAGATCCCTTATCTGGAAACCCATGGTCCCCAGCATTCTGTATAACAGGTTCCATTCCTGTACTAATTAAAATACAAAAGTTTTCACTATTATTTTGCTTTCTCAGCCGACTCAAACTTAATATCTTGCCAAATGAATCTTTCTCATTCAACAGCCTGGCCATTTTATAGCAGAATCTATATCCCTGCAGTGATGGTAAAGGATTTTAGTGACTTGAACTTCATGATTACTGCATATATCCTCTGGGCATCTCAATTGTCCACCTCACCACTCCTCCCCTTCATCTTGTATGACTTATGGCAGTCAATTTATCATTTGTTTCTCCTTCATGTTCCAGTGATCTTCTCTTATTCATTTATCCCCTTTCTGCTACAGCAAACATTTTAGATATATCCTGCCCTGTCAGTGAAGAATTATTCCTTTATACAAGTCCATTACACTTGCTCATTGCTTTTCCTCTTCTACGAATTCAAAAACAATATTTTATTGCTAAGGATGTTGTACCCTTTGTGTTTATTTGACTGTAACTATAGTGAAATTTGCTCCACATTTAACCTCAGCAAACATGTCTCTATACTGTATACATACCATATATACAGTGCGCCAGAAGAGTAATTAAGTAGCTCAAATGCATTATAATTTATAAATAGGACAGAAAAGCACAGCACAACACAATGCGAATATAATCGAATATGCTAGTGCGAGAGAGTTTTGTTGGGATTTTTGTGTGTGTGGTTCTTTTCCCAGTTTTTTCCCAAAATAATTCTCTATAGGGAAGCACAAAATGGATACTATGGTGCAGTACCCTTACATGAGAAAAACACAGATCATAGGTGTACCTTCTTACACCTGTCAGTTTCAGCTAACACCTAACTGAACAAGTTCAATGGAACCATTGTGATTGGATGTCTGTGACTCTACTACCATCAAGAGTTTAAATACCGGGGAATTCCCTACCAGTCATTTGAACTGAAGAAGCCACTTGGATGAGTGGTGAAACGTTTTCAAGAAAAACTCAGAAAAGTCCAGTTGTTTTAGACTTAATTCTACTAGATACTGTATATCAAAATTTGAGTTTAGAGCTTAATAAAAAAAAAAACTCACCCACGTTTTATTCATTCCTATGGGATTTTTAGAAGCACATTTATCAAATGGTGAGTGCTAACTTTCACTCATTGATAAATAAATTTCTAAAAATTCCAAAGGAATAAATAGAACATAGGCGCGTTTGTATGCATTCAGTTCTAAATTCACATTTTGATAAATCTGCCTCTAGAAATCTCATTAGTTATGTATTTTTTAGGTGTGACAAATGAGCAAGCCCCACTTCTATTCATTTGGCATGTAAAGGTGCCTTTTAAACCAAAATGGTCCTGTGACACCTCTTGCCTTCTTTGTCCCCAAGTTCTAGATGGGGCTACCATATTTTTCATAGAGTGTGCCCTTCTGAAGATACATTTCACATTGAAAGGTTTTAGATGAAATAGTTTACACTTTTAATGTTCCACATTCTTTTTTTGGTGCATAGTAATGAGCAAATCTGTCCTGTTTTGCTTCAGCTTTTCATTGAAGTCAAGGAGTGTTTTTTCATGGCAACATTTTTTGTGGCTACATTTTCCATGCATACTTTTTTTTTTCACGGTGACTTTTTCCACAGTGACTTTTTATGTGCAGAATATATTGGAGTCTATGGGCGTTGTTTCATAGCAAAGTTTTTTGCACATTTTAGTGGTGAAATGCAGAATTTAGCTGCAAATTCACTCACTATTGGTAAAATTATTTTTAATTAAAAATTCAGTTACAAGAACAAATGTGTGAAAATCTAGAGCTTTATAACATAAATAACTGACATTTACGACAACTTTATGATGACTGATTATAAACTATATGATAGCACTTCTCAAGGTCCTATGAGAGGAGTTCAAGAGGAGTTCCTAAGTAAAGCCAAATAAGGATTTGAATTTGTACACTGGCAATGGAAGTAGAATGGCAGCCCCATTTATATTAATACACCAATATATGAAGCTAAACTCTATGTTTTACTGAACCTTTATATGAAAAAGTGTGTGTAGAGGATCCTTTCCCTTTAAATAAAGGATCATTTTTTTTCTACATTAGAGTTTATCACTGCTGAAGAGATCTTGTAATTGAGATTCAGCCGTGAAATTGCTTTAGAAAATGGATTGAAGTCAGCTGAACAATATCCTCTTCTGATGAATCCTCCTATCTGAAATACTTGGAGAGGCTGCAAGCTGCAGATGAGAATTTCCTACATTCAATAAAGCCCTTTATCATTGTTTCTGTGGCAGAGGTGACTGTTCAGATGTTATAAATAAGAATACACAACTGAGGGCTTTCTACTGATGTACTCCAGTTCCTTTGATAGATGCAAGACAAAATTATATTAATTTTATCATGGCTTTTTTCAAGCAAATTTAGATTTTTTTTCACCCAAAAAAACAGTATTAATTCATGTGAACTGAAAATTCGGTTCTAAGGAACTTTCCAATTTACATTAAAACATTAAGTTTTTGTTATTGTTATTTGTAAATGTAATTGCCACTGGAAGCAGCTTTTGTCTGTCTCTGTATGTTCGCTGCATTACTGCTTCTGACTATTCTGGCTGGAGAATATCCAAAACATCATAAAGGGTTATCACAGTTTTGGCCGATAGTGTAGAAATCTTACCCTTTGTAGAGGTGGGTCCGGGTGCTCATGCACCAGACCTTCAGCTTAGGGAGCCATAATGGGCAAAAATCACAAAGGAAATAATGTTGGCAGGCACTTCAATTTCCCAAAAATATATGACAAAAAGCAGCCATATTGTAAGTAAAAGAAAAAAGTATAAAGTTTATTTAATCCATATATAAAAGAGAAGCCTTGCACATTTCGTACCAATAGGGTACTTAATCATAGGCATGCCCTATTGGTACGCGTAAGGCTTCTCTTTGTGTGTCAAATTGTTCCGCAAAAACCAAAGTTTTTTTTTGTCGTGTCAAAAATCCGAAATCCTCTTAAGTTTCTCTAAACGTGAAGAAAGATCTTCCAGGGAAGATGTCTATATTATCTCGACAAGTTTTAGATGGCAAATTGTTGTAGAATTATCCCAGTAGTGTTGCATAGCAAATCTAAAAAAAGTCACAACTTTTAGTGCTAAAATATCCAAATTGGAAACAAAAAAAAATCTGACATTTAGTAAATTGCCCTCTTAGTTTTCCCCATCACCAAGTCCCTCCTTAACTTCTGATTCCCAGCTCTCAATCACCTCTTTACAACCAGTCTGAATTATTTATTTTTTTAATATTGTTTTTTAAGAGGAATAGAACTACAGAGACTGCCAATGATAGTAAGCCTCAGCATAGTAATCCTTTTCATGATCTTGGTCATCAATGCTTGCTTAGACTTTATGAAATAGACACGCCATAGGCTATTGAGCATCATCCATTAAAGTAAGTGGGAAGCGATGTAAAGCAGCTGAAGTAGCGGCAATAAAATGCTCTGTGTGTTATCAGCCTGAGGGCTTCTCTACTTCTAGACTAGTTTACAAGCCATTTATTCTTTATAAACTTTATCTCTTTTGAGCTATAGGGCAACTTCAAACTATAAAAATCAGTGTCTGATTGCTGGAAAATAGAGAACTTTTCTCAAGTCTCTCACTTAAACAGGACAATCAATAAGTATTTTAAAAAGTAACTTTATCTGAATATCCATCAGCCTAGGAGGAAGCTCATAAACATGCAACGTAGGGTAGCACTACCAAGCAAAAGTGCATTTGAGGGATAGCTCATACCAGCACCATACATCAGAGCTTGTGCAGTGTCCTATAAGGATGCCACACTGAGACTTAGCCCACACCCTCTTGTTTATATATGCAAATGTTCTATTGTCTGTAAGTATACTCTGGAAAGGGTGTTATATTATGTGCTGGACTGATTGTAGGAATTGTAAATGGTTTATTTTATTTATTTACTAAAATTTGTTTTTTTCTGGCCTTGAAAGTTGTATGAACTCGACATGGTATAGAATCTGTTATACATAATGACTGGGGCATGGGGTTTCTTTCTGTAATTTGTATCTCCATACCTAACATTAAATAAACTCAATAGAATCGTTTTGTCTCCAATATGGATTCAGTTTTAGGAAATCATTTTTAAAAATAAAAAGTATTTGTTTAAAGTGGACTCTGGGATATTTTTATGTCTCTGGATGAGTTTTCTTTTTATCTTAGCATCTTAATAGGCAGCCATGATACAGATACAGAATAAGTTTATATTGCTCTATCCTTTTTTATATCCTATGCTAACCTAAGGATTTTAATAGGATGCTTTCCTTAGAAACTCCACTGTGCTGAGTGTTGCAGTAGGGACTCACCGGTAGTCCCAATGCCCTACTCCAAGCATCTTGCCTCCTGCTGAGCCCATACAACTGTGTAATTTGCCCATCAGTGAGCAATGAATAGCACTGAATAATAGTTTTAGATCTATTGCTTTATGGCTATCTTCATTATGCAACATTATATAAAAGTGTGATATAAATGCAGTACTACTATTTTTCACCTTTTTGCTTTATTTGGATGTTTTTATACATTCCTGGAAACATAATAGAATCCTGCTGCGACGGCTCTGCATAAATCTGGAGCAATTATGGCTGAATTTGCCATAAAAGAGCTGCAATGGTTTAAGCTGAGCCGGGAACTGTACACTTACCTATTTATACACTTAGGGGCTGATTTACTAATCCACGAATCCGAATCCCAAATGGGAAAAAATCGTATTGGAAACGAACATTTTGCGACTTTTTCGTATTTTTTTGCGATTTTTTCGTTGCTGTCGCGACTTTTTCGTGAATTGTCGTGACTTTTTCTTAGCCGTTACCACTTGCGTGAATTGTCGCGACTTTTTCGTATTGAGCGCTAGTAAGCGGCGGCCAAACCTTTCCGATTTTTTCGCGACGGCTACGAAAAAGTCGCGACGGTGGCGAAAAAAAACGCAAAATACTGATCATTCGGAAAAAAAGCGCATTCGGATGCTTTCGATCCATTCGTGGATTAGTAAATCGGCCCCTTAGGGTGGTAGTACAGGTATGGGATTCGTTATCCGGAAACCCATTATCCAGAAAGTTTCGAATTACAGGAAGGCCGTCTGCCATTGACTCCATTATAAGCAAATAATTCTAATTTTTAAAACTGATTTCCTTTTTCTCTGTAATAATAAAGCAGTTACTTGTACTTGATTCCAAGATAAAATTAATCCTTATTGGAAGCAAAACAAGCCTATTGGGTTTATTTAACATTTAAATAATCTTTTAGTAGACTTAAGGTATGGAGATCCATATTATGGAAAAAACCCTTATCTGGAAAATCCTGGGTCCCGAGCATTCTGGATAATGGGTTCCATACCTGTAGTGCAAACATACGTGCAAGTACAAGCCCAGGACTTGGTTCTGTAGGTCTTTTTTTTAAATGCTGAATTTTCTGTGCACAGCAGCTATTTCGTTGTTTATGAAACTATGCTCATCATTTGCCGGTAATTGGGTTTATTACAGAAATCTTTGCCTAATGGATGCTAATAAACTTGTTGATAGCACATGGAATTATATGTGATGTTCAGTATTCCCATATCCAATAAATCTAATAGGTACATCATTTACTTGTTTTGTAACAGTACTGCCCATGGAAGCATCAAAAAGACCCTCACAGTTAGTAGCATTTGCTGAAGCACATGGGTTTATCATTGTTTAAATAACTCTTAAAGGGGAAGTTCATCCAGATATTTATTGATTGTAGACAGAAGCAGGCCTGGATTTTATATGGATAAGAGGCAGCATTCAGGGCCAGCTTGAAGAAAGTCACCTACATAGTCTATTTTCTAAAATATATTTATATTATTCAGCCTTCAGAAACCTACATACATTTAGCCGATAATTGCAGAGTAGTTACTGGGCTTTTGGGAAAAATATCTTTTCTTTAAAGGAACAGTAACACCAAAAAATGAAAGTGTATAAAAGTAACTAAAATATAATGTGCTGCTGCCCTGCACTGGTAAAAGTTGTGTGTTTACTTCAGAAAGTCTACTATAATTTATATAAATAAACTGCTATGTAGCCATGGAGGCAGCCATTCAATGGAAAAAAGGCACAGGCACATAGCAGATAACACACTATTGTATTCTACAGAGCTTATCTGTTATCTGCTATGTAACCTGTGCCTTTTCTCCTTTTTTCCAGCTTGAATGGCTGCCCCCATGGCTACACAGCAGCTTATTATATAAATTATAGTAGTGTTACTGTAGCAAACACACCAGTTTTACCAGTGCAGGGCAACAGTGTATTATATTTTTATTACTTTAAAGCTCTTTCATTTTTTAGTGTTACTGTTCCTTTAAGTAAAGGCCAGTTGGTAATGTAGTTTCGATTTTATATTTGATGTTGAGACTGAATGGCACTTGCTGCTTCCTCTCTTGCTGCCTGTTTTTCTCTCTCCCTTGTTCCATTGACCCCCATAATGATGAGCACATATCTGTCCTGTTCAGCTTCACAGGAAAATTTGTGAAACTGCAGAAAAATTCATAAAAAACGCATTGAAGTTTAAGTAAAATGCACTGATGTTATTTTTTTTAAGCTGTTTCACAAAGAATTGAATCAATGGCAAAACACAGAATATCGCTAAAAATTAATGCCTGCTGAAAAATTTGGCCCCCCAGCATTTTATGGTACTGTCTTTACCCAACCATTAGTTTCACTCATTTTTCTACCTGCAGGTGGCTGAAAAAAAGGTAATTACTGTTTGGTTGCTATGGGTTACTGCCCATGGGCAAATTTGATAAATGTTGGTAAATGAGCCCCACTGGCCAAAGAGCAATTCATGAACGACTGCTGGAACAACTGCTGACTGCAGGTAATGGACCAAAATGAAAAACAACCTGTCCACCTATGTGTGCTTGTGGCAGATAATCGGCATAGAGAAAGCATGGCAATACTTAAGTTGTTGCATTGGGCAATGGGAGTAAATAATGCATTGAATGTACCGATGTTGTGAAATTTAAATCTTCAATAAATGCCTGAAGTTAAAAAAAAAAGATGTTGCATTAGGCATCCCTTTTTAAAAACTGCAGTCTCGCTTTGGGGCTGATTCAGTATCCCGAAATGGGAAAAATTCGGATTAAATACGATAATTTCTGATGGTTGCAAATATCATGAAAATGCTTACAAAAAAATTGTATTAGTCACAATAATATCTCATTGGCGATCCGAAAGTCACAAAATTTTCGTATCCAAACAATCTTAAATGGCGGGAAAATCTTTCTGACTTTGATCCTTCTGTGCATGATTTTGGAAGCCTCCCATAGGGCTCAATGGCACTCTGCAGCTCCAACCTGGCCCAAGGAAAGTCTCCCATAGGGCTCAATGGCGCTCTGCAGCTCCAACCTGGCCCAAGGAAAGTCTCCCATAGGGCTCAATGGCACTCTGCAGCTCCAACCCGGCCCAAGGAAAGTCTCCCATAGGGCTCAATGGCACTCTGCAGCTCCAACCCGGCCCAAGGAAAGTCTCCCATAGGGCTCAATGGCACTCTGCAGCTCCAACCCGGCCAAAGGAAAGTCTCCCATAGGGCTCAATAGCACTCTGCAGCTCCAACCTGGCCCAAGGAAAGTCTCCCATAGGGCTCAATGGCACTCTGCAGCTCCAACCTGGCCCAAGGAAAGTCTCCCATAGGGCTCAATGGCACTCTGCAGCTCCAACCTGGCCCAAGGAAAGCCTCCCATAGGACTCAATGACACTCTGCAGCTCCAACCCGGCCCAAGGAAAGTCTCCCATAGGGCTCAATGGCACTCTGCAGCTCCAACCTGGCCCAAGGAAAGTCTCCCATAGGGCTCAATGGCACTCTGCAGCTCCAACCCGGCCCAAGGAAAGTCTCCCATAGGGCTCAATGGCACTCTGCAGCTTCAACCCGGCCCAAGGAAAGTCTCCCATAGGGCTCAATGGCACTCTGCAGCTCCAACCCGGCCCAAGGAAAGTCTCCCATAGGGCTCAATGGCACTCTGCAGCTCCAACCCGGCCCAAGGAAAGTCTCCAATAGGGCTCAATGGCACTCTGCAGCTCCAACCCGGCCCAAGGAAAGTCTCCCATAGGGCTCAATGGCACTCTGCAGCTCCAACCCGGCCCAAGGAAAGTCTCCCATAGGGCTCAATGGCACTCTGCAGCTCCAACCCGGCCCAAGGAAAGTCTCCCATAGGGCTCAATGGCACTCTGCAGCTCCAACCCGGCCCAAGGAAAGTCTCCCATAGGGCTCAATGGCACTCTGCAGCTCCAACCCGGCCCAAGGAAAGTCTCCCATAGGGCTCAATGGCACTCTGTACCTCCAACCTGGCCCAAGGAAAGTCTCCCATAGGGCTCAATGGCACTCTGCAGCTCCAACCCGGCCAAAGGAAAGTCTCCCATAGGGCTCAATAGCACTCTGCAGCTCCAACCTGGCCCAAGGAAAGTCTCCCATAGGGCTCAATGGCACTCTGCAGCTCCAACCTGGCCCAAGGAAAGTCTCCCATAGGGCTCAATGGCACTCTGCAGCTCCAACCTGGCCCAAGGACAGCCTCCCATAGGACTCAATGACACTCTGCAGCTCCAACCCGGCCCAAGGAAAGTCTCCCATAGGGCTCAATGGCACTCTGCAGCTCCAACCTGGCCCAAGGAAAGTCTCCCATAGGGCTCAATGGCACTCTGCAGCTCCAACCCGGCCCAAGGAAAGTCTCCCATAGGGCTCAATGGCACTCTGCAGCTTCAACCCGGCCCAAGGAAAGTCTCCCATAGGGCTCAATGGCACTCTGCAGCTCCAACCCGGCCCAAGGAAAGTCTCCCATAGGGCTCAATGGCACTCTGCAGCTCCAACCCGGCCCAAGGAAAGTCTCCAATAGGGCTCAATGGCACTCTGCAGCTCCAACCCGGCCCAAGGAAAGTCTCCCATAGGGCTCAATGGCACTCTGCAGCTCCAACCCGGCCCAAGGAAAGTCTCCAATAGGGCTCAATGGCACTCTGCAGCTCCAACCCGGCCCAAGGAAAGTCTCCCATAGGGCTCAATGGCACTCTGCAGCTCCAACCCGGCCCAAGGAAAGTCTCCCATAGGGCTCAATGGCACTCTGCAGCTCCAACCCGGCCAAAGGAAAGTCTCCATAGGGCTCAATGGCACTCTGCAGCTCCAACCTGGCCCAAGGAAAGTCTCCCATAGGGCTCAATGGCACTCTGCAGCTCCAACCTGGCCCAAGGAAAGTCTCCCATAGGGCTCAATGGCACTCTGCAGCTCCAACCCGGCCCAAGGAAAGTCTCCCATAGGGCTCAATGGCACTCTGTACCTCCAACCTGGCCCAAGGAAAGTCTCCCATAGGGCTCAATGGCACTCTGCAGCTCCAACCTGGCCCAAGGAAAGTCTCCCATAGGACTCAATGGCACTCTGTACCTCCAACCTGGCCCAAGGAAAGTCTCCCATAGGGCTCAATGGCACTGTGCAGCTCCAACCTGGCCCAAGGAAAGTCTCCCATAGGGCTCAATGGCACTGTGCAGCTCCAACCTGGCCCAAGGAAAGTCTCCCATAGGACTCAATGGCACTCTGTACCTCCAACCTGGCCCAAGGAAAATCTCCTATAGGGCTCAATGGCACTCTGCAGCTCCAACCTGGCCCAAGGAAAGTCTCCCATAGGACTCAATGGCACTCTGCAGCTCCAACCTGGCCCAAGGAAAGTCTCCAATAGGGCTCAATGGCACTCTGCAGCTCCAACCCGGCCCAAGGAAAGTCTCCCATAGGGCTCAATGGCACTCTGCAGCTCCAACCCGGCCCAAGGAAAGTCTCCAATAGGGCTCAATGGCACTCTGCAGCTCCAACCCGGCCCAAGGAAAGTCTCCCATAGGGCTCAATGGCACTCTGCAGCTCCAACCCGGCCCAAGGAAAGTCTCCCATAGGGCTCAATGGCACTCTGCAGCTCCAACCCGGCCCAAGGAAAGTCTCCATAGGGCTCAATGGCACTCTGCAGCTCCAACCTGGCCCAAGGAAAGTCTCCCATAGGGCTCAATGGCACTCTGCAGCTCCAACCTGGCCCAAGGAAAGTCTCCCATAGGGCTCAATGGCACTCTGCAGCTCCAACCCGGCCCAAGGAAAGTCTCCCATAGGGCTCAATGGCACTCTGTACCTCCAACCTGGCCCAAGGAAAGTCTCCCATAGGGCTCAATGGCACTCTGCAGCTCCAACCTGGCCCAAGGAAAGTCTCCCATAGGACTCAATGGCACTCTGTACCTCCAACCTGGCCCAAGGAAAGTCTCCCATAGGGCTCAATGGCACTGTGCAGCTCCAACCTGGCCCAAGGAAAGTCTCCCATAGGGCTCAATGGCACTGTGCAGCTCCAACCTGGCCCAAGGAAAGTCTCCCATAGGACTCAATGGCACTCTGTACCTCCAACCTGGCCCAAGGAAAATCTCCTATAGGGCTCAATGGCACTCTGCAGCTCCAACCTGGCCCAAGGAAAGTCTCCCATAGGACTCAATGGCACTCTGCAGCTCCAACCTGGCCCAAGGAAAGTCTCCCATAGGACTCAATGGCACTCTGCAGCTCCAACCTGGGCCAAGGAAAGTCACAATACCGAAGCGTGAATGAATCCGAAACATTCGTACTCAGCGCAACAATACAATTTTGTTGCACAAATTTTGTCGCAAAGTATGAAAAAGTCGTGCAGAGTACGAAAAAGTTGTGCAAATATACAAAAAAGTTGCAGAAAATACACATAGTACGAACAAATACGAATTGTCGTACTTGTCATACTTAATAAATCAGCCCCTTTCTGTATTTATCACTAAAGTAACACGTTTTTTCCCTTAATCACAGTCTGACACTGAGCCATATACCTTCACACAATGACAAGGTAAGAAATATGACCATATTTGATTTAAGTTTTATGACATGATTTACAAAAGGTCATTCCCCTGATATTTTTAAACTGCTAATAGGTTCCTTAATTGAAAAATTCTAAGGTTATTCATAGGAATGTTTTATAACATACTGAATATGCTGTGTTATTTTAACAAACAAAACAATCTTGACTCACCATAGTGCTGCAATATTGTTCCCTGCCTTTATAATGCTGAATCTGTATCTGGCGATACTGGAAGCCCACACACAATATTTGTATGGGAACACTGATAATAGCACAATGATTTTCCGCTAATGACATTCCACCAAGATATTACGTCATATCCACGGCCAAAGCCCTCGTCTTGCATATCAAGCATAGTTTTGAAGACATTTGAAGCAACATATGTTTGACTCACTGAAGTGTATAGGGCAAAAGTAAGGATATGAGGACATTTTTTGTCTGTAATCATCCTTTAAAGAAAGTTGAATTACCAAACACCTTCTGTATTAATATATAATTCAAATTATGACCTAGCACCTAGAAACACTTAACATTGAAATCCTTTTTTAGAACTTACATAAATATCCAAACATTTCTCCTTAGTTATGTTACTGATCCGATTCTGAAGTCCAAATCTAATTTGTTATTTTAGTTCTCTAATAGTATGATTATTTCTAAAAATTATTTGCTCAGCATGATGCCCCCTTCCTGGTCCACCCCATTTATTTTCCAGTCAACTTTTGCAAAATAAATTTAGTGACAACAAATGTTTCCAGTACTGTATCTATGTACATTTTTGAAGAATTATGACAAAACCCAGAGGTAAAAATACATTCTTTCCTGTAATTTTCATGCTACTTCCCCTCTCTCTCTCTCTCTCTATATATATATATATAAACAGTATATATATTCTTAAAGAAGTCAGTGTAGGACTGGCCAGACCGGGGATTTTGGGGGACTTTGACTTAGTTGGCCAGCTTGTATATATTGCAATATATGGACAAACCTTATTTCTTCTTTTGGTCTTAAATACCACCTATACGCAGATGACATCCAGATATATTTAGATACCCCTGCACTAACTGCTGATGTCCAAACCCAGATTGGTAACTGCCCCCTGGCTATCTCCTCCTGGATGAACCGACACCAGCTCAAACTTAACCTAGCTAAAACAGAGCTCATGGTCTTCCCGCCCAAACCTGGCCCTTTTCCTCCTTTCACCATTACTATTGATGGCATGACCATCAACCCTGTAAATTCTGCACACTGCCTTGGGGTTATCTTTGACCAGTCTCTCTCCTTCTCTAACCATATTAATAACACTGCCAAAACCTGCCGCTTTTTCCTCCGCAATATTGCCAAGATACGCCCCTTTCTTTCACAAGTAACAGCTAAAACACTAATCCATGCCCTTATCCTTTCCCGCTTAGATTACTGCAATCTCCTACTAACCGGCCTCCCAGACTCCCACCTCTCTCCCCTACAATCAATCTTAAACTCTGCTGCCAGGATCCTCCTGCTCTCTCCTAAGATGGATCCGGCTCAGCCTCAATTAATCTCACTAGCATGGCTATGGCCGGTCAAGCAAAGGATAGCTTACAAAATCCTTCTGCTGACATTCAAAGCCCTTCACTCCTCTGCTCCTCACTACATTTCTTCACTGGTCTCCCTACATGTTCCTGGTTGTCTCCTCCGCTCCTCTCAGAGCCTCCGTCTCTTTACATCATCCACACCCACTGCGCTCTCTCGTCTTAAACCTTTCTATCTCACTGCTCCTTACCTCTGGAACTCTATCCCTGAATCCCTCCGTAGGGAAAACTCACCCACTCTCTTTAAGAAAAAACTCAGCTGTTACCTTCTGGAGCACTAAAACATTATTTTGCCTAGTCCTGCGCTTAAGGGCAAATGCCCATACCTGATGCACTCTTACCTTCCAGTTTGTGCCTGTATGTTACCCAACCACTCAAATTGTAATCTCTATGGGGCAGGGACCTCCCTCCTACTGTGTCTCATACCACATGGCACTTATATATATATTGTATTTATTTATTATATCACTTGTCCTCCCTGTGTGTAATTTTGTATTCTGTAAGACTGTACAGCGCTGCGTACCCTTGTGGCGCTTTATAAATAAAGTTATACATACATACAAACAATCCCTCTTTTGCTTAAAGTGGTTTTAACATTGAAAGCAAGTAAGTTGCAGTCCCTGTATAAAATATATATTTAAGCAGTAGAATTCTTAATGAATCAGGTAAGTGAGTGTACGACTGGCCAGAAGGGATGACTTTGACGCAGTTGGCCAGCTTGAAGTATATTGCAATATATGGACAAACAATCCCTGTTTTGCTTAAAGCAGAGGGCATATCTTGATAGCTTAATGTACAAAATGTCTTAATGCCCTATATATATTGATAATGGGTAAGTGCAGAGGATTTCTTGTTGCTGTCTGTATGAATATTGTGGTCACAACCTCATTGCATCCCCGCCTAATGGTTGAAAATTCAATGGTGAGCACAACTTTCCCTTTTTATGGTATAGTATATACTGTATATATATATGGATATATAAACCATTCATATATTAATTTATATATATATACATTTATATATAGATGATTTGGTACAAACGGAATTGCGGTTTAGACTTTTGTCTAGTTTAGCAATTAGGGAAAAAAATGACACAAAGCAATGGGAATCCATGAATGTAAATATTATTCTTTGTGAATGCATGCCTCATTTCTCACACAGGATTAGGCTATAAAGCAACAAAGACAAAAAGTAATACATTCTAATGAATCACCTTCACATTCTACTACGTTTTGCTGAGACGTTGGGACAGATTCAATTCAATGAGAAAAAGTTATCTCATGGTTTATCACATGAAAATGTATGGGCGATATTCAATCTGAGGAAAAAAAACTTTTCTCCCAATTCAGTTTCAGTTTTTTTCCCATCACTTTAATAGAGTTTTCACACAATAAACTTCAAGATAAGTTTTTCTGTATAAAATACTAAATTGAATCTCGCCCGTGAGTTCTAACATCACAAACCTTTTTCCCACTGAATCTGTCCCATTGTGTCTACCAATATCTGCGCACAGGTGAGCACTCACGCACACTGACATATATGTAGAACATTGCTGTTTTAAGTCTAAATTTTTAAGATTACGCATTAAAAGCATTAGTATCTTCAAGGAAAAATATATTATTTAAGCATTAAGAATTCTTTTTTCAGTGTTCCATTTAGTATAATAGAGTATATAGTTTAATGTACAATAATATGGTAGATAGTTTAATGTGTTTGAAGCATTTATAGGTAATTTGCTGCAATCAATGCTGTCTACTAAAAGTTCTTGTAGATAAAGATAACACATCTTGAAAGATCCGGATCATTTTTATTTAAGAAAAAAAAAAAAAAAAAGATGTTAACCACTGTCCACCATAATTTGCAGTCAATACATAAATTGTCCCTTAGGTTCTGACTCCTCGCCACCCCCAACCACTTGTCACTAGTGATGAGCGAATCTGTCCCATTTCGTGCACCTGAAAATTTGCGAAACGACAGGAAAATTTGCAAAACGGCGAAACCAACTAAATGAGTTTGTCGTGTGCCTATTTTGACATGACTGCGCTTATTTTTGATGCACCCGCACCTATTTTGATGCAACCGTGACGCGCAACGCATTTTTCCATGGTGGATTTTCCCATGATTTTCATGGGGTACTTTTTATTTCTAAATTACACTGTTTACTGTCAGGCGTGCTCAGTCCAGTGTGGCTGAGCATGTCCTGCACGGCACTTCCCTTCAGTGCCTCCTGGCACTTCTGGGTTGCCTGGGCATGCGCATAGACGCGGGGCACGCGCCAAGTTAGATGAGCGTGTCAGAATAGACACATGGGTGTGCGCGAGCACGCGGACACATTTATGCCTGGGTATGCACACATGCGCATTGCGCTTTTTAAGACGCAAGCAGTCATCTTACCTTTGCTGAGTAATCTGAGCTGATTATTCACTTGTACTAAACTTACATCTGATTCCTTGCCTGTTGCTGACTTGTTTTTGTTCCTGACCCATTGACTGATTTCTGCCTGCCCTTGACCTTCGCATCTGGACCTGATTACAATTCTGCCTTCTGACTTTGCACCATCGCTGGACTTTACATCTCTACGGGAGCTGTGGTCTAATGCACTCCGGCCACTCCTCCTCTGAGCCAGCCCTGTTCCCAATTTCAGGTGCTGTTCCTCGTGTGGGAGGTGTAGGAGAGGCTACTCTACTTCCCATGACTCCAATCTCCATCCTGACACTTACATAGCAAATAATTCACTCTCCCATTTAAAATTTTATTCTTGAACCAACAAATATTTTTTTAGCTGTAATATTGGTGTAGAGGCAGTATCTCAGTACATTGTGCCTGAGTCTGAGCTCTCAGAAGGGGCAAGTGCTACACATTAGAACTGCTCCTCCTACTCCCATGTAACTGGAGGAGTCCCAAGCCAGACTTGAATTTCTTACTATTCAGTGCTATTCTGATATCTACTGGGGGTGCTGTTTTGCTACCTTCCCATTGTTCTGCTAATCAGATCAGCTGCTGGGAAGGGGGTACAGCAACTTGCAGCTCAGCAGTAAAGTGTGACTGATATCTATCAGAGCACAGGCCACATGGCTGTAGAACCCTGGGAAATGAAAAATATGGCTAGCTCCATGTGAATTTCAAAACAAAATACAAAAAGAAAGTGTTTGCATCTTTTAAAAATGGATTGCAATGCAGGATTCTGTGTTATTAACTGATGTGTTTTGAAAAAAAACATGTTTCCCCATGACACTATTCCTTTAAAATTGTCTCTGTGGGAGATTGCCTTCCAGATTATTGGACCCATACCCATATATACTGTATATATATATATATCCACCGTAGTAAAAAAGGGCACACACCAAAAAAAATCTGTAAATGCCTGGGTGCCGAGTATGGATATCATTATATAACTGAGGAATGGACATAACACTCACAGGACTTCATAATGAAACAAAAATGACCCTTTATTAGTGCAGAATCAAAGTTTTGGTCACATAACCTGGACTTTTCTCAAGATGAGAGAGGTCGAGGCTAGGTGACTGACATATATATATACATTTTAGATATTTATTAAGCTTTAGATTACATTTTTGCATTAACATTTTTTCTTACAGTCACAACTCCATTTGCTTTCAGACTTGAGCAGACACATAATGTTTCAGTACTGCGAGGCAAAAGCCTTCTTTCACACAAATCAGTGCTAAAAAATATCTGCATCATTAAGTACGGGGAAGTCATAAAACTTGCTGTATAAGTTTTGATAGAGACAAGATGAGGTTCGTATATATTGGAGCAGCTGCTTCTCATCAAGAACAGCAACTTTGTCTTTGGAAACCCATAAATATTGGATGTTTTTGTTATTGCCAGCAGTTCCAGAGCTTTTCATTTGACAGAATGCAGAAGTGACCTATCACTGTAGTCTGAGCGACAATCAATATAGATATAACTGCTGAGAAAAGTCACTGAAAAGATGATCATCCCTTAAAGACAAATTATTTCTTCACAATATACAAGCCACGAAGGTGTTAGACCCAAGGAATTGGAAATCTATTTCAACTCCATCAATTTCTACATCTATTGAGGACATTAGGAAAGAAATGTCGCACTTACTGCGGAACGATAGGCAAACTTCTGGCTTCATTGATCACCTTGGTTACGTTTTATTAACCTGTAGGCTGCCAGTCCATACAGGGGCTACCAAATGGCTAATAACGTTGTTTACTTAAAGTCATTAGTTTCTTGGTTTAATTATTACATGAAATTACATAAGACAGCAACTGTTTTTTGGTCATTTTATGTAAATATGCTGTCGATACCAGTTGCTGTCATCCCATCACTTGTGATATGCATTCATGTTCACCTGCCCTCTGATTTTTTTTAGGAACTTGGCCCTTTCCATTCAGATCCCTAGAATTCCATAAAAGCCTTTCCTTTTTACAGAAATCATGGTCTCACCAACGTCAGCTTCCAGAAGCTCCTCTTAAGACTGACCAAGGAAATTCCTCCCATACCGTCTTTGAACATTAAAAATATAGGTTTAGGGAATGTGGTGGGGTGGGACACAGACCATGATGGCAGATATGGAAAAATTACACTTTTACACAAACCAGTATAAAGGAAAAATCTTGGTGTAACAATCAGGGTGGAGGAAGACTGACCCATGTACTGGTGAGACCAGTGTGAAGCTCATTGCTCTTTTGATAGTAGAAATGTAAGGTATAAAGTAGAGATCTCTAAATATACGTGTACTGCATGGCATTGTGATATTATTTGATATCAGCTGGGAAAGCACTACCTACATTTAATGGCACGATGAATGTACTAGTATACAAACAATGAAAGATGGAAAGGTTGATAGAAAATACAGGAATGAAATATCTATTGGTGCAATCTCAGACTAACTATCAGACTCACCTAGTAACACTGTGCAAAGTTACCCCAATCCAGTGACCTGTATCATTCAGTTTCCTGGGTCACTTGATCTGGATAAATTTGCACCATATTACTCAATAAGCTGGAAGGTATGTCTGAGATTTGTGTCTTGCATTAGCTTTTTTGGTCTAAGTCTGTTAGAATATAAAGAACAAATGAGCTATTAGTTGCAAAGTGAGTCACATAGCTGCCTTCCTTTAATCAGACCCAGTAAGCTGATGTAAACAAGTCACTCTGCCTAAAAAGTATGTTCCCTTAAAGTGATACTGACACTAAAAAATGACTCCTCAAAATATGAATGTACATAAAAAGTTGCCTATAGGTCATGTTGATTGATTTTCACTGAGAGATTTGCTTTTGTAAATAATTTTTACTTGAAGTTCCTTAACCTGACTGTTTTGCGAACCTGACTGTCCCTTCTCAGCCTGTCAGTTACAATTTCTAATGCAAACGGCCTCCTGCTGGACAAATATGGCAGCCCCCTTATAGGGGAACATGGGGAATCAGACAGGTAATATAAAAGCATTGGGCAAATACTTTTATGGCAAAAATGAAGATCATGCAAAGACAATGTTATGATAGATGTAAAAAAAGGTTTAATTTCTGGTGTCAGTATCTCTTTAACGGTGATACCGGGGGGGGATCATTTTTTCAAAAAGTGCAACTCTTTGTAGAGATTTCTAAATTCCCACAAAAGGATTCAGGTTGGTGGATGGCTCAGAAATATAGAAATAAGGAGCTGCAGAGATTAAGGTGACTGGATGATCACCCTGGGCTGGTAAAGTAAAACCTGTACATTACTGGGCTCATTTATCAATTTTCAAGTTTGGGAAATCAAGTTGGTTTTTCTAAATCGAATAAACTTGTATATTGAATACTCGCTTATTTATTAATATGGTAAAAATACCTCAAAATGAAAATATGGCTTGATTTTGCCTAGGACAACTCCCATTGACTCGCAAGCTTTTAGATGGCAAAGTTTTACATTCAGGTTTTTTGCACATTTTGTTTTTGAACAATAACTCGAATTGTGTGAGTTTCAGCACTAAAAAACTAGAATTGTGAAAAAAAATCACACTTGAATGTTAATAAATCTCCCCCTTTGTGTGAGGATCTGTGGGGCACATTTACATGCCTTTTTCCCTCTCCTCTTTCCCTCCAGAGATTTAGTGTTCCTCATGTATCCAAAAGCTTGTAATTTGCTCAGGTTTGATCATTTGTTTTTAATTTGTAAAAATCATTTCCTTTGTCTCTGTATTATTAATAAAGTACCTTGGCCCCAACTAAGATATAATGAATCCTTATTGGGTGCATAACAATCCTATTGGGTTTAAAGGGGACCTGTCACCCTAAGAAATAATTTCAAATTATTTTCTATTGTGTTTGTCAAGTAAAATCACTTACACTATATAGATTATTTAAATCTCGTTTTCTTCAGTCTTGGAATTCACAATCCCAGCAAGCAGGCAGGCTCCATTTTGTGGGCACTTATTAGCAAGTTTTGTATCACCCCAAAATCTTGTTTATGTTCCATAATGGGGGACTTAATGCATATGCCATTTCACTGGCTACACAGTTAGATGGTGAAAGTGAGGACTGCAGTGACATCTTGGAAAGTGTTGATTGGAAAGTAAAAGTAATTATCGCCACGCCTCTATGCCTAATATAAATATTTTATGCCTAATAAAAATATGAAATGTATTGAAAAGTGTACTTCATTGCATTTAGACTGAGAGCACTCTATCATTCTAATATATATAGGTAGCACTATGATTGAGTCTTTGAACAGATTGTTTCTATTTCATATACCTTTGATTCACCTTTCAAAGCAAATGACAGTTTGTTAGTGTAGTTGTACTTGGAGATAAATATGCCTTTTTCTTGCATTTCCCAGCTTTGTGTAGTGGCAGTACTTCATCCCTGTGATAGAAATAAGCTTTTGATCAGTTTTAGTCCGAAATCTGATTCAGTGCTGGCTGAAATAGCATCTGAAGTTCCAATACAATTACCCTTTACCTTTTGAAGTCTGTGAAGAGATGGATATCAGATGAGCAATCATATCTCTTCTCATCTCTATTACAGGGTGAAAACACAAAAGAGAGGTGGTATATTTTCAGGGACTATAAATTGCAGTGGTGCTCATTTATGATTCAGGATAAAAGGTCATTTTAAGTCATTTGTCACATGCCTGTGCCCTGTAGTGGCTAATTGATCCTATGACTTAAGGTGGCCATAAGATTCACCAGTTTGGTGTAGTCATCAAACGAGTGAGTCTTTCCACAGATATGCCCACCTAAGGTAGGCAATTATTGGAGTAATCCAATCGTTTGGCCTTTGGGCCAAACAATCGAATTACAACAAGGGACCCATCAGATGAGCCGAATGTGGTTCCCAATTTGACAGGAAAATCAAACCTGTCATGGCTAACTTAAGGCAAGACCCCATTGGGGGTCTCCATACACGGGCAGATAAGATGCCGAATAGGTTTGAAGGCAGCTTAAATCTGCTGTGTATGGTGCCGTGTTTGGTGCTGTGTATGGCCACCTTTATACTGGTTTTCCTTTTTCCCATTTGATCTTGTCTTGTGTGTCCATAGCACAATTAAATTGGGAACACCCTACTTGTGCTGAACTTCAGGTGTGTTGTCACTTACTGTATGTATTAAACATTACAAACAAATCAGCCTCTAGACACAGTATGTAAATCACTCATGATAACAGGCTTTAAATCATTGTTTCATGAGATGCATAGTTAATTGTGCACTATTAGTCAATAAGATGAATACAGTCTTAAACTGTTTTGAGATCTTTTAGAGATGAAAAGCACAATAACATAATGGAAAGGGGTAATAATCTTTGTAGAATTAGACTTCACCACTCCCATTCTGCCCTTCAGTTGTAGTAGAACTACAATTTCAGTTTATAAGAGCACTGTTTATATTAAAACAAATCAGTGACAATGAAAACAAAGCAACACATGAGCTATATCTGATGTCTGCACTTGGAAACCAGATTTATAGAAAACCTACATTAACAATGTAGATGGATATTGCAGTTTACACTGGGTTTCTGTGCAGTCATGCAGTATAAAACCACTTAGTGTTACCAAATGATCCATTTAATTGGGCTGCTTAGAAAGCAGTGGTTATACACAGCTGCATAGGTTTGTTTGCAACCTGACAAACACCATTATCCAGGGATGAGCTGGCCTTGCCCAGATTTTAGTACAACGCTGCAGGGTGGATTCATGAAGCATGTGAATTCCACAAGTTGTTGTCATTAAAGGAAAGAGGCAGCAACCTTACACATCAGTTTTATAGAACCTTATAAAGGGGTTGTTCACCATTAAATAAACTTTCAGTATGACATAGACATTGATAATCCGTGTTTTCATTGTGTCTTGTGTGTGTGCTTTTTTTTTTTTTAGTAATTTCGCTTTTTGTTCGATAGCTCTCCAATTTGTAATTTTAGCAGCTGTCTGGTTGCTAGGATCCTGTTTACCTTAGAAACCGGGCAATGGTATAAACCAGAGAGTGAAATATGAATATCAGAGGAACTGAACAGGCTGAAATTAAGGAATAAAAAGTAACAATAATGCATTTCTTTCATTCTGTGTTGTCTCTGTGCAGGGAGGGAGAGAAGCCCCCACCCCTGTAAGATGATAGGAAGGAAGGCCTGCACAGGAAGTGCTGGGAGACAGAAGCAGACAGGAAGGAAGGCCTGCACAGGAAGTGCTGGGAGACAGAAGCAGACAGAAAGGAAGGCCTGCACAGGAAGTGCTGGGAGACAGAAGCAGACAGGAAGGAAGGCCTGCACAGGAAGTGCTGGGAGACAGAAGCAGACAGAAAGGAAGGCCTGCACAGGAAGTGCTGGGAGACAGAAGCAGACAGGAAGGAAGGCCTGCACAGGAAGTGCTGGGAGACAGAAGCAGACAGGAAGGAAGGCCTGCACAGGAAGTGATGGGAGACAGAAGCAGACAGGAAGGAAGGCCTGCACAGGAAGTGCTGGGAGACAGAAGCAGACAGGAAGGAAGGCCTGCACAGGAAGTGATGGGAGACAGAAGCAGACAGGAAGGAAGGCCTGCACAGGAAGTGCTGGGAGACAGAAGCAGACAGGAAGGAAGGCCTGCACAGGAAGTGCTGGGAGACAGAAGCAGACAGGAAGGAAGGCCTGCACAGGAAGTGCTGGGAGAGGAGCAGAGAGTAAGATGAAGGTGTTATGAGATCCCAGATATTACTGTGTGTGGAAAGTCAGTTTAGTGCACTTTGTTTAGGGTGTAGAAGGAAAGGGAGTCCTTGTCAGGACTCTGAAGACGAAAGTGTGCTCTTTTCAAGGAACAAAAAGTCAAAGTTGCAACCCCCCAAGAAATAAATGAATCACACAAAATAAATACTGCAGATACTGCAAATAATACACTCCTGGCTGGCAGGCTGTATGTATCACAGTTAAAGGTACAGTGCCCAGCAAATAAACCTTTCAACCTAATCTCTGTGTGTGATTGTGAATCAGAGGAGTTCCCAGGGAGGGGTATTACAGCCCAGTCAGTCTTGACCTTGGTTGGAGGCACGCCAGGTTATAGTGTACCTGCTCTCCCATGTGGCGGAGGCACGGGACTTCTGTAGTGCCAAAACAAAGGCACTTCCTAACAAACAAAGGATTTCCTTGCAGAAGCAAAGTAGGGTTACAATTGTAAGCTAATAGAGCTGCTGGGGTTAGTGACCCCTATTTGAAAGCTGGAAAGATGTACCAGAAGAAGGCAAATAACTGAAAAACACAAAAAACAAAGACCAGTTGCAAAGTTTCTAGAAATTAGGCACTTTAAATCATACTAAAAGTTAATTTAAAGGTGAACCACACCTTTAACAGACATTTTAAAAAGGAACAAAATACCTGCTTTGCCACCCTGTATGAGGTATATTTTGCAATTTCATTTGTAACAAGCAATTTATAAGTATGTTATGAAAAACTGTTTTAAAATAAAAATATTGAAAAAAAAAGAAGCATAGTAGGCCTCAAATATGCTCCATTATTGCTCAAGGAGGATCATTCAGTTGCTGAAAATTAAAAGGAGACAATTAAAGTTGTTATTATATGATTGAAAGGTGTTGAATCATATAATAAGATTAGTAACATAATACAAGATGATAGAGAATATAAATAGAAAATATTATAGAGGGTAGGAGAGGGTCACAAAGAGAAAAACCCTGATAATTTGAATCTAATAAATGCTCTGACGTGGGGTTTTCTGGATAAGGGATCCATTCGTATTTTGGCTATCTATACCTTAATTCTGCTAACAATCATTTAAACATTAAATAAACCCAATATAATTGTTTGCCATTACATGGATTCATATGGTTTAGATAAAATCAAGTACAAGATATTGTTTATTATTACTGAGAAAAAAGAAATCAGTTTAAAAAATTCTAAATATTTTCTTAAAATGAAGTCTATGGGGAATGGCCTTCCCATAATTCAGAGCTTTCTGGATGGTGAGTATCTGAATATTGGATCCTAAACCTGTTCTGATATAAAGCTGTGTCTAAGAAACAATGATTATTCTTTTCTAGTTGTGTTTTCATAGTTACAGTGTAATATTTTGCGTCGGCAATGATTCACATTTGTTTACTTGGCCAAATCACACAAAAAGTAATGGTACAACTGACATTTCCATAAATAATCCAATAATGCTTAGAGGGTTAAAGGTTTCCTGAATTCAATTCTTTATCTGCCTCCGTCTCAGCGGCTGTGTACTTACTCACACAAATATCATAAATGGCTAGTATGTTGTAAATTGAAATTGTGCCACTTTTTCTAAAAAACACGTTCAAAATAGGAAGGTGGGAATTGACTGACAGGAAGGTAACGAGTTTTCAGTTTGCATATCAAGCCAGAATATAGTCACTGACACCATTACAGGTAACTGAGTACCCACATTAAACAGGGGGTCAAATGGTTGCTTTCAAAGGATCTGTTTGCTAATCAGGGATTCCATGTTGGAATGGATCATGATTTAATTCAGCTTTAATAAAGCAGATGGCACATACATATTACTTATAAGTGGCAGCTTTCAATATACATTTTCAATACATCATGCATTACTGACTGATATTTGTACAGGTATGGGATCTGTTATCTGGAAACCCATTATCGTAATTAAGGGAAAGCCATCGCCCCTAAACTCAATTTTAATCAAATTCTAAAAATTCTAAAAATGTTTCCTTTTTTCTCTGTAATAATAAAACAGTACCTTGTACTTGATCCCAACTAAGATATAATTACCCCTTATTGGGGGCAGAACAGCCCTATTGGGTTTATTTAATGGTTAAATGATTCCCTTTTCTCTGTAATAATAAAACAGTACCTGTACTTGATCCCAACTAAGATAAAATGAATCAAAAGCAAAGCAATCCTATGGGGTTTAATTTTTAATTAATTTTCTGTATTACAGGTCCCATGCTTGTATTTATGGTCTGGGAGTGGGAGCTTCCATTTTGGCTACTGTACCAAGAAACATCACACACACCCACTGAAACAGAATAGCCATTGTGCCACAGAAACGGTAAAATAATTGCGTTTAATACATTTTAATAGAAACTTCTCTTAGAAATGGGAACATTCTTTTGTTGCTCATAAAACATGTACAATATATTATATTTATAACTTTAATATTTCAATTGAGCAGAGACTAGATTAGCAAAGCTATTCTAATGGTAGTCAGGGATTTAATATCAAGACAGACTCCATAAAAAAAACGCAATGCCATAGAGCAGTAGATTAGACCATCAGCCCTCAAAAGTCAGAGCATGATCCTAATAGCAACTCTCCTATATTTTCCAGGATATTTCAGGACAGCAAATACGCATTCACCTTAAGCTTCTTCTCTTCTTGGCCTTCATTCTGGGCCCCCCTGCCCCACAGATTTGGCCAGTCACACAGTTTGGTACTCAATGTGCAATAATTAGCCCTTAAGTACTCTTAAAGGAGACAAAAAATTGGTAAAAACAAAAATAAAGATGCTTCCCAAACTATTATGAATACAGTGCTATGTCTTTATCTGTCATTCTGAGTTTATGTGCAGTATGGTAAGGCTAATGGCAAATGCCCTAACTGACAAAATTAAGACTGTAACCTTCGATGTTGAATAAAATGTTAATGAACCTGTTGAACAGATAAACATATTCATAGGATCATGTGAATGAGATACCTGAATTATTAAATACATATGGAAAGGAGAGGAAGCAGGTTTATTGCAGCCATATACTGGATGTTGCTCCCACACAGAATGAAATGTGAAATGCAAGTCAGGCTGCTTTACTCATAGGTATAAATATCATGAATAAAATGAATATCTATGGAGGATGGCTTATAATAGTTGCTCTTAGATAGGTCAGTTCAATTAAATTTTAGTAAGAGGAGGCTGCCAGTATCTGGATGCTGGCAACACCTTCTCCACTCTCTTTTTCTTTTAAGGCAGCTTTATTGGAAAGTTCAACCACTTGGCCTATGAGATTCTGAAGTCTGCAAGATAACATCTTAAAGTGTATAGGGGTAATCTTTAGATTGCGTATATAGGTGTTTTCCCCTTATTTAGCATCAGGATAGGTAAGATGGGGTGATGTGTTTATTCCCAGTTAGGGCATCCTCTCTAGATTTTCCTGCAATAAAGCTTTCCCCTTTACAGAACAGTACACTTTACAGAACAAACAGTGGTGGATTTTGCCTTCGGAGCTTATGGTCTTCATAACAACACAATTTCTTCTATTATTCTATAGCAAATATAATAAGGAATTCTGACAACAATAATCTTTGCTAGAAGCCTACTTGTGTTGTATAACTGAAGAACTGAAGAACTATAAAACCAGGCCTGGACTTTGCCACAAAGGCCCGGGCCTTGTGCGGCACAAATGTAGGGGCAGCATGCCACCCAAGCCGCACAACAATTTTGCTCACATACAGAGCAATGGGGATGTATAAAACTTAAATTTGGTCTCTTACAGGTAGCCTAGACCATTCCCCTACCCTATATATATATATATTCAGCTTGTAAACAGTCACTCACGTCATAGCATCCTAACAATGCCTTGGTGCAGTCCCAAAGAGTAAAGGAATAATAGCAAATGGAAATGTCCCGCACTCACAGGTCTTAGGTGAAGCAAAAGGTGTTTATTGAATCAACATCTAACGTTTCGGCTGCCTCCGCAGCCTTTTCTTTCAGAACAACTATCACCACCACAATTTAATAGTATATCTGTTAAAGTAAAAAGGACTGAAGACAATGCCTTTAAAGATACATAAAAAGAAGCTATGGATATGCACTACCTTGCTGTATTTAATATTACTACACAGATTCACTGGAAACATATGATCTTTAAGCTGGCACATGTACCTTTTAAAAGGAGCTTTGGATATGCACTTCATTGCTTTCTTAAAGGCATTGTTTGTTGTTATGACTATACAGATTCACTAGAAATGCAATGCATGTATAAATAGTTGGAGTTTAGTTAATAGCCATGTGTGGATACTGGTTGTTAACAAACTGTCACATGGTATAAATAGTATGTTAGTATGTTTCACTTTGTTTTATTTAACCTTGAAAAAGGCCCCAAGCAGGAGCAAAACATTGGTGAAATTTATATATATATATATATATATATATACTGTATACAGTTCATGCATACAGTGTACATTTAAATAAACCAATGTATTGGATCAAGCCAGCAGGGGAATGGATTCTGTTGTTTCAGCTAATATATATTCTCTTTGTTAGTTTTCTAGCCTCGCTTCTGCTTGTTCTCTATGGTTAGACATACTTCCTTCTTGCAAATGTGTGTACGTAGTCAGCCATGTTAGAGCTCTAATGAATATGTTGTTTGAGCATTACTTCCACTGTGAACACAGCACTAGTCTTTCTTTACATGCAAGCATATTTTTTTTGGGGTGGACGAGCTAAGAAAATAGATGAAATTCAAAAATATAAAAGTATATAAAATATAAACCTTTTGACAACGTCAAAATTTAACAATGTGCAATCAGAAAAACTATTTAAATACAGGTATAGGTAACCCCGTATCCAGAAAGCTTGTTTCAGTTGCCTATCACTGATAACAATCTGGTTCTTAAAGCAAAGTTTGGGCACTAACAGAGAACTTGCACTAGACATACAACAAATGAGTCACTAGCAACAGAAAGAATACATTCTGACCCTCCATTCTTTATAGAATAATTTCTTTATAGAATAATTTCAAGAGTAAAGAAAATCGGAAAAATTGCACATTTTCACAGTCAAGTTTAGCAAGTGGAAATTGGTTTTCTTCTATAAGAGACTCCAAAATCTTTGGGATCTAAAAAGTTAAGAACTACTGAAAAAAAATCTGGTTGCACCAAAATGTCTATGAACAGTGTCAACAAGATCAAATTTATTTTTTTCCAGTCTTGTTAAGGCAGACATGGAGTCCCCTTGCCTCCTAGCAGAAAACCAAAAGAAATCAGGTAATTGATCATGCAGTATGCACAATGTGCTTAGGTTTACAACAGATATGTACTGATCCCCTAATTCTAAACAGCACAAGGCAGTACACAACTAATGCAGATGCCAGCCTGTGCATAACCTGCAACCAACCTACAAGCCAAGATAGGTGGCAAAACATATTGTGCTATGGGAACAAGTAGATTGTTCTTGGTCAGGGCTTTCCAACTAGATGTGGCCCTGCTAGGAATTTTTATGGCCCACACTCTGCTGAAGAACACCATATACTTCTTTGTGTTACACAATTTGCCTAATGAAACCTGGCCTGGACTATTCTCAATGAGATTAATTGGTCAGCTATATAAAGTTAAAAATCACTCTTCTAGATATCTCTGCTGTACATATTATTGATAAGAATATATACAGGTATGGGACCTGTAATCCAGAATGCTCGGGACCTGGAGTTTTTTGGATAAGGGATCTTTCCGTAGTTTGGATCTCCATAACTTACAGTAAGTCTGCTAAAAATCATTTAAACATTAAATAAACCCAATAGGACAGTTTTGCCCACAATAAGTATTAAATATATCTTAGTTGGGATAAAGTACAAGGTACTGTTTAATTATTACAGAGAAAAAGGAAATGCTTTTTAAAAATTAGAATTATTTGCTATATGGGAGATGACCATTCTGTAATTCAGAACTTTCTGGATAATGGGTTTCTGTATATGGGATCCCATACCTGTACAAAGTTCTGAATTTAAAGTAAATTTACTAATCCATACACTAAGCAAGAAATGTTCATTCTCTGATTAATAAAATTATAGCCAACATCTTTTTCATAGGTGCTAGCTTTTCCAGTTGCACATCCAGATGGTACATCTTAGATAAAAACACGTCAGTCGTAAATACTTGCAGGCCGGAGGACATTTACTTTTATGTCAAAAAAATAAAAATAATCAAAATGTCACAGATGTGTTGCACGTAGCTGAGCATGAAGGAATTAGAGAGTATGACATGTAAGTAGTCAGAGGATAAGGACAGACAATTGCTTGCTAAAAATACATTTGGTGAGAGCTGGTTCAGTGCAGGGTTTCTTGTTCTGAGTGAAGTAAATAGATAAAATAAATGTGAGTACATCTAGTACAAAGCTAGTGCCTTACAATATTCAGCACTTTGGATTAAAGGGCACTGCTGGTTTATTAAAAGATGATCCCATGTTAAGGAGAACTCTGGAACATTCACAGATGCTTTTGCAAATTTCCCTACATCTTGTATAGCTTAAAAGGGAAAGATATCCTATTTATAGGTAAGGTTTATCATCCATTTAATTTTAGTAATGCATGTATGCAATATCTGGATATATTCACTTATACATATAGGTATACAGAGATATTTTCCATAGACACCAATGTAATTTGAAGGCCCAAATAACCCTTGCGATGTTTGACGTCAGGATCAAGAAGGAAGCTGGCGGAAGTAGACCAACAGTGCGGTCACCCAAGGGTTAAAAGGCTCAAAGTTAAAATCCAAGCAAAGGTTGGGGAATTAGTTTGCATAATTATGATTTATCCCCATTTCCCTGATCAATAAACTAATCACAAATGTAGTCAACTCTGAAAAATGTTGAATGGGTTAAACACACTTTTTTAAAGAAAATTCTACTAAAGTGTTTGTGGTGTTTGCTTATCTAAAAGATTCAGAAGCTCAGAGGTTCTATCCTAAGGGGCGCACCACCATTTCTTTTCTTTGATCATTTTGGTCAGTAAATCCATTTGTAGAACCCTATGAAAGCCTAGATAAGTGATCCCCATCCTTTATTACTCATGAGCCACACTCAAATGTAAAAAATGTTGGTGAGCCACAGAAGTATGAAAAAAGTCCTTTGGGGATGTCATATAAGGACTGTCATTGGCTATTTGGTAGCCCCATGTGGACTGCTGGCCTGGAGGAGGCTCTGCTTGGAGTAAAACTGTGTCTCTGTGTTTCCAACACTTGCCTCCAAGCTAGAAATGTAAAAATAAGCACCTCATTTGAGGACACTGGGAGGAACATCAAATGGGGTGGAAAGCAGTGATCGCCAACCAGTGGCTCAGGGGCAACATGTTGTTCCCCAACCCCTTGGATGTTCTCAGTGCTCCAAAACCAGGTAGTTATTTTTGAATTCCTGACTTGAGGGCAAGATTTGGTTGAATAAAAACAAGATTTACTACCAAATAAAGCCAACCGTAAGCTGATAGTGTGCATACAGGCTGCCTAATAGCCAATCTTAGCCCTTATTTGGCTCCTCCATGAACTTTTATGTTACTTGTGTTGCTCTCAAAGTCTTTTATATTTGACTGTGGCTCATGAGTAAGAAGGTTGGGGTCCCCTGGCCTAGAGCAACACAAGAAAACTACTCACTTTAGAAAGCACCCAGGGGGCATTACTGATATTATGAACAACCATGTTCCTCTAGGTTTTTGGTGGAGTGTTGTGATTCTCATTCCACTCCATTTCTTGCATGTCTGGAATATCTTATTTCAGAAACCCAATGCTTTGTAATATTTAAAGGGATTCTATTACCAGAGTGAAATGGGTTACTTATGCCTGCAAACAATGTTGGGAAATTGTATTACACTACTGAAAAATGTGGCCTTTTTTTACTTTGGATTTTTTAGCTAGCAATGCAAATTGTACATCTTAGTCCTCGTGTAACTGCCTCTGTAATTAGTATGGAAGAAGCCCTATTAAACATACAGGCTGCATGTACAATACATCTAAATGAATTGCTAATTAACCTTTTAGAATGGCAGTTTATATACCTAGATTTAAAGTAGGAAAGTAACAACCCTTATTCCTTGTGGGCTCCTTTTCCAAGAATCTATTAATGCTACTGTTCCTGCGGGCGTTGGGTGCTCAGGCTGGAGTTTTTAGCTCAGTCTACTTGCAAACTGAAGATATTGTTTTGTGATACTGCAAACATGGGCTTTACAGCAATTCTATTACATTCATGCTTATTAATGAAAATAAGGGGTCTGGCATGACATTTTTGAGCTGGTTCATTTAATGGTTATTGCATTTAAATGGGGTGGTTCACCTTTAAGTTAAGTTGTTATAGAATGGCCAAAATTAAGAAGCTTTTCAATTGGTCTCTTTTTTATAGCTTTTGAATTATTTGCCTTCCTCTCCTGACTCTTTCCAGCTTTCAAGTGGGGGTCACTGACCACAGCAGACAAAAAACTATTACTCTGTGAGGCTACAATTTTAATGTTACTGTTTGTAATCAGGTCATCATATAAACCACTCTGCTAAGGTAGTTTGGTCCCTGGCAACCAGATAGCTGCTGAAACTCCAAACTAGAGAGCTACTGGGTCATTGACCCCAGCAGCCAGAAACAATTGCTCCGTGATAGCTGTTTCTATTGAGGTCCTCTCTATTTCATATATCAGTCTCGGATTCAAACTACTCCCTGGTTGATAATTTAACCCCTAGCAACCAGATAGCTGTTAAAACTGGAGAGCTGCTGAACAAAGTGAAAATGATCAAGTGAAATAATTAAAAATCTATGGTTAATGCCCCTTAGGATAGAACTGATCTCACCACCTCTGGAGACCAATTGCAAATTGTCTCAGAATATTACCCTTTTCATCATACCAAAACAGGGTCGGACTGGGCTGTGCAAGGCTGACTGGGGTGACACCCCAAGGGCTCCCACACCCCCTTAGGGACCACCAACCGCCCCCTCACCTGCCCGCTCACCCACCACCAACCCCTTCCACCTGGGTGTATGCCTTATACATCACTGCAAGGGGGAGGGTGGGTAGTGTGGAGCAGCAGGTTGGGATCAGGTCTGGGCCAGTGGGGCCCACTGGGTTTTTTCCTAGTATCCCACCGGCCCAGTCCCACCCTGTACTAAAAGTTAAGTCAAAGGTGAACAACCCCTCTAAAAGGGTGCTTGGGGGTCCACTGCACTTATCAAAGTGGCCCTTAATCTAGTTCAGGAGACTTGGGGAGAACTTGTAGTTCCTTGGCACGCATTGGTCAAGTTCAAAAACTGCTGTTACCATCATGTTACCATATATGTTACCATATAAATGTATAAATATCTAAATGGACACTTGCTTAAGTGCCACAATGGTAAAACGTATAGCATATCTCAAAAAAATACATTGTAAGTCACTCTCCACTAAAAATGAGGTCGCAAACATCTCACAACTTGATATCAAAAGAACAACTACATTTCTTTTGCGCATTCAGTGGGCTTGCGCCATATAAAATCGATTAAAAAAAAAAGGTGAGCACAAATAAGTTAAAAATTTCTTTACAGCCACAAACTGAATTCAAAGCTCATCTGTACTGAGAGTAATGAAAAGGAATGTGATGAAACAGGAACACAAAGTAATTCGTTTAGCTTGTACCAGAAACCTTTTTATTGTGCATAATAACATTTTCAAAGCTCCTTTTAATGTTCTAAAATTAGAGCCCAGCACTTGTCAGTGCTACAGTATGTGAATGCAGATTTATTTCTGTAATGCTGCACTGGAACTTCTTTGTTACTAGCACTGTTACACATTTAGGTCTTTGGATCATAAAGGGCTCATTTACAAAATGAAACATTTTCAATGTATAGAGATGTAGTAAAATAACACTGTGGCTGATCGAGTCCTCCGCTTACCTTGCACAATGTAGAGATAGAGGGAGAGCACTCGGCAGCTGCTTTATTGATATATAGATCCTTTATGGCAGTGCTTATTAAAGCCCCATTTGGCAGACAGGTAGGGTTCCCCCAAAGTAGTATTAAGAAATATAATGCCCCCCCCCCTTTTTTTTTAAATGAGCCCATTCAGCTGGGCTCATGGTAAAAAAGTGCATACAGAATGTATAACCTACGGGAAATAAATACATATATATGTTTCTTTTTCATAAACACACCTGATTCCACTGTTTAGAAAAAAAAACACCTTAGGTAAACAGTTCTCTGCCCCTGACTCTAATGGATCATTCCCCCCTGCCCCCTGAGGCTGTCAGAATCATTCCTCCCCCCCTGACCTTGACTTATACCCAGTTCCTTTCTGCTTTTCTGAACACAGCTGCTTCCCCCACCCTGCCTCTCCAAAGTTACCATCTGACCTAAAGTTTAAGAAACATTCTCCCTGTCTGCCTTATACCACTCCCCTTCTTGGTAGAACTGCAGCCCCAAATCTATCCCACCTCTTGCCTCATTTGCTGAACTGGGACTTAGGGAGGAGGGCAGGATATGAGTGACTGACAAGTGATCCAATCAGCACTTGTGCTTGCTAAATGAACCATATATATATATATATATATATATATATATATATATATATATATAGCAAGACAGTGAGCCGCACACACAGGGACTTAGTTAGAAAGCAAAAAATGTATTAATAGAAAAAAATCTATTAATTCTATTAATAAATTTTTTGCTTTCTAACTAAGTCCCTGTGTGTGCGGCTCACTGTCTTGCTATATACATGTTTTTTGCAAGCACCCGGGGCAGTTGACTATTATTAGGGTGTGCTCTGTCTTTTTCTGTATATATATATATATATATATATATATAAAAGTCTACACGACAGCACCACACTCCGAAAGTTGCTACAATGTAGCTGCCCCTGTGCACGGA
Organism: Xenopus tropicalis; assembly: GCF_000004195.4. Taxonomy (NCBI): domain Eukaryota; kingdom Metazoa; phylum Chordata; class Amphibia; order Anura; family Pipidae; genus Xenopus; species Xenopus tropicalis. The sequence continues at coordinate 36,553,984 of NC_030683.2, forward strand.
ATACCAAATAGATACCAAATCAAACACAACCAGCACCAAGGGTCTTGTGGTTCAAACAAATATTAGTGTATATATATATATATATATATATATATATATATATTACATATATTACACATTTAATCCAGGGGAACTGTTAGTCACTGCATTTCTATTCTTCCCTACCTGTTGAAATAGAGCAGGAGGCAATTAATAAAAAGAATGGTTGTGCTTAATCATAATTGTAATGTATCTATATGTTCACAAGGCATATGGCGTATGTTTTCGGCAAGCGTTTTTCCGCTTGCCGAAAATTTACGCTATATGCCTTGTGTGGCATCAGCCTAATAACACTGACATGCACCAGGCATGTATTTAATGTGAGATTCTGCATTTTTTTGCGAAACTGATGTACAAATTTGCTGCAACAAAATTTTGACGAGTAAATGTGGTCGCGTCCAAAAATTCACGGTCACGTCATAAAAAGTTGCAGTCGCTGAAAAAAAAAGTCACGGTCATGGCAAAAAAAATTGTGCGACTTTTTCTCAGTTTTATGGACTTTTCAGCGGTTTTGTGAATTTTTTAGCAAACTAAAACGGGACAGAATCGCTCATCGCTAGTGTTTAACAGACACCGGGAGGCAACTTCATTTTGATTAAAAAATGTTTTAAAAAAATATTGTGATTAAACTTTTTTAAACATTTTTTTTTCCTCCCATTGAATTATATAGAAGGTGGCTGTTAAACTGGCCACTTTTTTGAAAAAGCCTCAAAAGTTCTACTCCTTTTGGATTGTTGTTATCTAATTGAAAAGTTAATGACACTTAAAAAGCAAATGAATAGCTCATATATTAAGTTCGATTTTATGACAATTTTTAATCTGGGTGGATAATGTTTTTAAAGATTTGTCATTGTCATTTAAACTCCATGCATACTAACCAACTTGTCACTTTTATGATAAAACCTGCATGGGATGCCATAATAGGTTTTCATGGCTACACTGATGAATAAGACCAGCCACGAGTGTATAAAAGTAATTACAATATAATGTACTGTTGCCCTGCATTGCTACAACTGGTGTGTTTGCCTCAGAAAGACTACTATAGTTTATATAAGTAAGCTGCTGTGTAGCCATGGGGGCAGCCATTCAAAGGAGAAAAGGCACAGGTTACTTAGCAGATAACATACATGCTTATCTACTAGTTACCTGCTATGTAACCTGTGCCTTTTCTCCTTTTTCCAGCTTGAATGGCTGCCCCCATGGCTACACAGCAGCTTATTTATTTATATAGTAGCTTTTCTGTAGAAAAAACACCAGTTTTTTGCAGAGCAACAGCACATTATATTTTAATTACTTTAAAACACTTTAATTTTTTGATGTTACTGTTCCTTTAAGTGATGTCATAATGCTTCCCTGACAACTCTCTGAAACTGTTGGTGATGTCATAAAACCACAAGTGGGCCCATAGCTTAGCCTTTGTGATTCAAAACATCAGATTGGTTTTGAAGTCAGGAAAGGTGAGCAACAGGATTTATATTTTATGACAATATTTAAACTTATAAAAATGTGTATAGAACTAAATAATAGAAAAGTTTAAATATCTGTCAGTGTCATCTTAACTTTAGCATAGTGCCCTAATAAAGTGTCCTTTATTATTATGGTCTCTTCCATGCTATAATTCTTAGTCTGTTACAAACACCCAGTAATGGTAATAAATAGTGATAAGCGAATCTGTCCCGTTTTGCTTTTCTGGGAAATTTGTGAAACTACCAGAAAATTAACGAAACGGCGAAAAATTTGCAAAACATGGGTGTCTTTTTTTTCTACGTGATGGCGCCTTTTTTGATGCGACCGCACCCATTTTGATGTGACTGTGCCCAAATTGGCAAGTTTCACAAAAACAATTCGTTGCAAATCCATGCCTGGTGAAAAAAATCGCTCATCACTTGTAATAAATACAGGTATGGGATCCCTTATCTGGAAACCCATTATCCAGAAAGGTCCAAATTATGGAAAGCCTGTCTTCCATAGACTCCATTTTAATCAAATAATTCGGAATTTTAAAACTGATTTCCTTTTTCTCTGTAGTAATAAAACCTTGTAATTGATCCCAACTAAGATATAAATAATCCTTATTGGATGCAAAACAATCCAATTAGGTTTAATAAATGCTTTATTGATTCTTTAGTAGACTTAAGGTATTGATCCAAATTATGGAAAGACCCCTTATCTGGAATACCCTTGGTCCCGAGCATTCTGGATAAGGGGTCCTATACCTGTACTAACAATAATATAATAACATTAATGATAACAAAAAAAATGTACTTTTTTACTACAACTGCTGGAGAGATCCTAATAGCTTTCAAAAATTTAAATTTATTGGTTTAAAGATTCAAAAGAATTCTGACAGGCTGTAATTCTAAGCAACTTAATTAAGAACATGTTAGTGAATAGAAAGCTATAAGTAAATACATCTTGTAAAAAGTAAAATGTAACAGAAGTCAGTTGTTCTGGTCTGTTAATCAGCTGTAATATTGAGTTCAGAGAAAGTACAGGCACACAGATACTGCTTTTAAAAGCAACTACATTTACACATAACTTTAAAACAATTAAGAAATGTTACTTAGGGGGTTATTTGTAAACCTATTTTTTTACTGCATTTCAAGCAGTGGCACTGGGCACTGTTATTTGTTTTGCCGTGGTCATCACTCCCTGAGCAGTAATCGGGGATGACCCACAGTGTGGAAAAAATTGCAAGTCACATGACCTGTGATTTCACATGTATCATGAGAGTATCGTAAGTGTGGGCCCTCACAGAGAAAGCTTTGTGAAAATTACAAATTTGAGGTACAGGTATTGGACCCCTTATCCGGAAACCCATTATCCAGAAAGTTCCGAATAACAAAAAGCCTATCTCCCATAGACTCCATTTTAATCAAATAATTCACATTTTTAAAAACGGTTTCCCCTTTCTCTGTAATAATAAAACAGTACCTTGTACTGTATCCCAACTAAGATGTAATTAATCCTTATTGGAGCAAAAATAATAATATTAGGTTTAATTACTGTTAAAATAATTTTTTAAGTAGACTTAAGGTAGGAGATCCAAATTACGGAAAGACCCCTTATCCAGAAAACCCCAGGTCCCGAGCATTCTGGATAACGGGTCCCATACCTGTATTCGGGTTTTTATTGTTTTAGTTTTATTCTATTGCATAAGGTAACATGCACAATTTTTTAAATTTTGATTTAATTCAAACAAGAAAAGAATACAAAAATTACAAAAATACAAATTTTGATAAATTACCTCCAAGTGTATATATGAAGTAGATTTGAATTCATTATGAAATATAAAGTTTTTGGGTAAAGAGCTACGCTAACAATATCCATGGAAGTGCCAATGAAATGCACGGCATTAGGCTAAAATGAAGTGATACATGCAAGGCAAGTTAGCAGTGTGAAATACTGTACTGCAACATTCTGAGCTGATGTAACACTTTACTTAACACTAAAGTAAAACTGACTAAAGAAGTGAATTATTAGCTCAAGCAATGAAAATATTTAAAAAAATGTGCCCCTAAGCAGTCTGTATGGCACCATATCATAGAATTTATTTAATAAAAAAGACAGGTTACTCGTGTATAAATGTATGTATCTGTATATAATAGGGATGCACCGAACTCACTTTTTTGGGTTCTGCCGAACCCCCGAACCCACCCTGATGGATTCTGCTGAATCCCGAACCGAATCCAAATCCTAATTAGCATATGCTTTCCGAATGCTAATTAGCACATGCTAATTTATGATAATTTGGATTCGGTTCAGCCAGGACCGCGGATTCGTCCGAAACCGAATCCATCAAAAAAAGGCTGGATTTGGCCCGAATCCCGAACCGAATTCCTGGATTGGGTGCATCCCTAGTATATAATGTATATATACTTGTGTATGCACATGTATTCAGTATAATAATAGTAAAGCATTGAAACACTGCTATACTATTAAAACATACACTGTAACAGACATAAATATTCATAGTAGCAAACACAGGGGCTGAATTATGATCCATTGAGGATTAGGGTTGGCAAAATGAAGGCTTAATACACGAGTGAGCTTCTGAAATATAATAAATATCTTGGCAGGATTTAGGAGCCAAGATTTTGAATTTTTTTTGCAAACCATGCCCCCCCCCAAAAAAAATAGATTTGAGCTTTAATAAAATTGAATCAAGGGAAAAACAAATGCAGTCAACCGAAACACAATTTGTGGTCTACACCTACATTTTGTCAGCCATAATCCTTAAGGAGTCAGTAATACACCCCACTGAGTAATTACCGTTACTGTGGACACTTTATTGTCACATAAATGAATCGCTATGTTTCTGTTTTCTTCCATATAAATACGACAGTCTAGTTAATCTAGTCAAGAATGGCTTCAAAATTTTTCAACCGTTTGTTTAAATGTGTACACGGAATATGTACCTTTAAAAGAAAGAATAACAAGGTAAGACAAACGATTTCACACATTTTTCTCTGTGTTCTAAGCAAGAATTTATTCTTTTTCAATAGTTTGATGAGTATATGAGTTGGAATGGGCCTCAAACGATCCTTTAAGGAACATAATGTAAGGAACATGATATAAGCAGGGGTATTTTGGACCCCATGCATCGGAAGTGCAGAAGTGCATAGTGCTTTCTGCACTAGAAGAGCTAAAGTTTTATAACCAACAGGGCCCTGCCACCTGAGGTGGGAGTCTCACCAGTAGCAGTACCCCTGGGTGTAACGGGTGCTTTTATATGTAATGTAATGTACAATAACTGAATATACATATATTAATGAAATCCCCTCATTTTCTGATTACAAAGCTGTATATTTGATAGAATTTGCCTAGACAATATTCACTATTTCTGTAAACACAACAGCTAGGTCTTTCTATCTTGCATTCTACTGCTATCCATGAATGCTATCTTTAAAGGGAATCTTCCTCCCTATTTATCTATAGAAAGAATGACCACATCAGTTTGAATATTGTTAAAAAAAATAGATAAACACAATTACATCATGTCCCTTGAAGAGATACTATAGCATACTACACTATATATATATATATATATACTATATATATATACTCAAATATTGGGGAGCAACACAAGCATGAAAAAAAGTTCCTGGGGGTGCAAATATAGCCAAGCTATAATTGGCTATTTGGTAGCCCCTATATGGACTGGCAGCCTACAAAAGGCTCTGTTTGGCTTTACACTGGGTTTTATGCAATCAACACTTGCCTCCAAGCCAGAAATTAAAAAATGAACACCTGCTTTGAGGCCAGTGGGAGCAACAACCAAGGGGTTGGCCAGCAACATGTTGCTCATGAACCACTGGTTAACAGTGGTTAATGAAATATAAGCTGTAGATAAACCGATTAGCTGCCGAATTGTTATAAGGAACTGATATCGGCAGCTAGAATCGGCCTGTGTATGGCCACCTTTAGACTACTGCCATACATGGCACATTCCCTGTCTGCAACTGGCCCAGGTACAGACACACATAGCAGATTTTGTTGCTGGAATATGCAGTTCTGCATGAAAATACACTCTGAGTGCCTGTAACCCACACAATGGCTGCTGAAACATCAAGAAGCATTTAATGTTTTCTCAGATAATACAAAAGATGGGCATACAGAACCAATAGAGAATAATTGCTTAGTTGTTTTTTCGAAGTCCTCAGAACATGTTTTGGGCATCATACTTCAATAATAAAACAGTTAAACCATAGATCACAGAACTGGCAGAAGATTCCAATAATTACTCAAGCCCAGTGAAGTCATAGTATTTATTTTTAATACCAATAAGTGACTCCCTGAAGTAGGGGTTTTCCACCTCTTCTTACCTGCTTAACTATTTCTAGTAGCATCCATTTCAATTAGGCCTGATTGTGCCCAAAATCATGAAAATGCCTTCCCTTCCCTTTTATACTATTCTCATGTCCAATAAGTTATATTATTAAAGGGTAAACAGTGCATATGTATTACAATTTTTTTTTTTTTTTTTTTTAAATCTCTCGCTTTAGTTTTCCAAAGAAACAGATGAAACATCTCATGTAGATGCACCCATAAAGGAAGCAGAACCAGAAATGGTTGTGTATTTTCCTTATGTAAGTAGAAAATGAAAAAGGAAATAGTCTTAAGGATATTGTCTTGCAAGAATTTGTGTTGTACTCATGTTGTTTCAGTGCAAATGTATTGTGTGTTTTGTACATTTTGAATACATTAAAGACCAGCAATGGCATCTTCTGCCATGAGTTATGCTATCTATATCCTAAAGTATTTTTTACCTATATGGTTTACAATTCCTTTAGGATGAAAAATTGAATTCATCAGAAGATCGGACTATTAAAGAAGAGGACAAGAAAGAATTTGTTGTAAGCTATTTAACAAAATATATACTTTTATACAGTTTTATCATTGCTGATGTTGTCACTGATCCCTATTGATCATTCTAGAGGTGGGACATTAGGAAAAGCCCAAATACTCCTAGCCATTGCTATTAATGATAACCGGGCCACAAAATGAAGTTTTTCACCTTCCTGATTATGTGCCGGCACATTAAGCAATTGCCAAGAATAAGAACACACAGTCCCCATTGTTGGGGTGAATGGGTATTTTTGTGGGATTAAGAAATTAGAACAGGTTCAAATTTCTAATATGTATTTAAACCTTTATAAATCATAATAAAAGACAATAAGTTGTAAACAGGTGACCAGTAAATTCTACCTGCTGATTGGTTGCTGTGAGTTACTGCTCCTGGGCAAACATAGTGGGGGTCATTTATCAACACTGGGCAAATTTGCCCATGGGCAGTAACCCATGGCAACCAATCAAATTTCTGCTTTCATTGTGCTACCTGCAGTGGGCTGAAAAAAGACAATTGCTGATTGGTTGCTATGGGTTACTGCCCACGGGCAAATTTGCCCAGTGTTGATAAATGACCCCCAGTGTCTTTTATTACATAAACCCATTATAATTTTGGGCATTGAAAATCTTTGATACATGTTATCATTCATATTCTTTTTTATGGCAAAATGTCTTATATAAACCCTTTTTATCTTGTGTTATTTTATACAATACAGGGTTTGCCCGCACATTTGTGTCGCATTGTGTCATAAATCATAATGTCTATATTTGAAAGTATTCTCCTAACAGTCTCCTTAATTCCATTAGGTTCCTGATGAAATTATTAATTCATCAAAAGAAGAAGAGACTAGCAAAGAAGTGTGTGAGGAAGAATCTACAGTAAGCCATTTTAAGACAAAAATATCTTGTTATACAGTGTTACCATTGTTAATGTTGTCCCTGATCCGTAATGATCATTTTAGGGGTAGGATTTTAAGAAAAGACCCTAAGTTCTCATTGCTATTTCTGTTAGTTATAACCAGGCAGCAAAATACAATGGCACATTAAGTGGTAATCTATTAGCAATCCAATTCAAGTTTATGTTATAATATCTATATTTCAGTATTTCCTGACATTATCTATCATTCCTTTAGGATTCTGATGAAACCTCAAATTCATCAGAAGAGGAAGAGGATAGTGAGGAAGTGCATGATGAAGAATTTGTGGTAAGCTATTTAGAAAAATATATATTGTTATACGGTTTTGCCATTGCTGACATGGTCCCTGATCTCTAATGGGACATTTAGAAAAGGCCCAAAGTAGTGATGAGCTAATTTTTTCGAGCGTCAAATTGGGTGTGATTGCGTCAAAAAAGGGCACGGTCCCGTAAAAAAAGAGCGCGGTCGCATTAAAAAAAGCACGGACGACCGAAAAAAGATGCGGATGAAAAAAATATACGTGGGCAACAAAAAAAAACGTGCAACAAATACGTTTCGCAAATTTTTCTCTGTTTCTCGAATTCTCTTGCCATTTCGTGAATTTTATGGCGAAGCGAAACGGGATAGATTCGCTCATCACTAGCCCTAAGCCCTGTATAGGGTTTGTCTTGTTAACATGCATGACCATTAAAATTCATGATATAGTTCCGTCACATCTATATTCTAGTAGTTTCTTACCTTTGTGCATTTCATTTCTTCAGGATCCTAATAAAGGATGTAATGAAAATATAAACAAAAAAGATTTGAAAGAATTACCTGCTACAGTCATGCGGTCTCACTCAGAATCACACATAAATGATACACAATGGTACTATGTAAGTACCAAAAGTAAAAACTCTTGATTTCTTGGTAAATAGCATATCGCCTTGCACAAGTTTTCTCAACATGTGAAACATTGGGACATTAAGAAAAGACCAAAAGTATTAGTGATAACTAGGCTATAAAATAAACAAAAGAGCTTTTAAATGAAACTTTCCTAACCTTCATAATTATATGCTGGTACTACCGAATGATTTCTACCAAAATATTTTATGAAAACCCTTTAAATATGTTGTTATATTATACTGTATAGGGTGTGCCCTTGTAACATACTTGACTGTTAAAATCCACCATGTAGTGGGTATAGTATTAATTCTGTTAGAGGGAGTTTTGAAAGGCCCTAATGGGCTATGGGTTATGTTACACAGAACAGGTGTTTGGCCAGTGATTCCTAACCTTTCTCTATGGGGGTCAGATTCGTTATAATAAATAATGCACCTCTGTTAAAATGTATCCACTGTAGGAGCAGATTTTACTGTATTAAATGGGATATGAGAAACAGTGCCCTAAACAGTATTTGTTTTAGAATTGCTGTTCTATGAAAAAAATCAAATAATTTATATTTTGTTGTCTTTACAGGACCAAGAGCCATTGCCAATTCCACTAGTGAAATATGTACGTATAAAACAAATGTATTAAATGTTCTTTTTCTTATGTTGCATTCAGATATTTTTACATTTAATTTAGATTTATAACTCCCAATAAGTGTTTCACAGTGGCCGCAGAGAGAAAGTTTCCTTAGTTCTTTACATGTTTTATATAGAAGCCATTTTAAATACTTTGTATTGTGGCTCCAGGAACTGAGAATCAATAGGCCCCAGTTTGCAAATCCCACAGATGCAAGTACAGGCATGGGATCCATTATCTGGAAACCTGTTATCCAAAACACACACAGAAAGGCCTTCTCCCATAGATTAACTAAAATATAATTAATCCCTACTGGAAGCAAAACAATCCTATTTGGTTTATTTAACTTTTAAATTATTTTTTTATTAGAATTAAGATATGGAGATACTTTTTTGCTACACTCTACTACAAAAATACATATAATATTTATACACTTATATAATAAAACACGCTTTATTTTTTTTTTTTATTAGGATCCAGCAACAAAATTTGATGCTTTCACATTTATAGCCAGAGGAGGATTTGGAAAGGTGTTTAAGGTAAGCTTAATTATTTTTAGGCACAATCAGCACAACAGACCTATAATAATCCCTGTTGTGTATAAATATCATTCAATGCCCATTCTCGTGGTTATACTGTGCTTTATAGAGCATACAGTATAGTGAGCCACAAAACTATGCCTATATCTGCACATTTATTCAGAAAACCAAATGCATGCCTAAACCTTGTGATTTTCTGCAGTTTTTGTATTAGTTCCCAACTATAAAAAAAAAAAAATTTAAATTACATTTTTGTTATTTTACAGGCCCGGCAAATTAATGAAGACACCGATGTGGCTGTAAAAGTTGTTGATATCAGAAAGGTAATTTACTTGTTGTCTACAAATTTAACACTGTACATTCTCATGTTTGTTTCAAAAGCAGCATTCTCCAGTCAACTAAACAAATGATATTCTATTATTCAGGGCCACACTGAGGAGTATGAAGAGATACAGGAGATTCGTATCTTGCAAAAGCTTCAAGGGCACAAGAACATTATATCAATTTTCGATGTAATGATTCAAGTCATGGATGATAGCCCTGTTAACAAGCTTTGGGTAAGTATATACATGCAATTAATTTTTTCCTAGGCACAACTGATGAAAATACATTATCTTTAGACCTTGATTTTACTATGGTCTGGCAATGTAAACATATGTACCAAATCTGTTTTCCAGTGTACCATGGAATACTGCGGAGGAGGCTCATTGTATGATATAATCGTTGCCGCAAACAAACACTCACTCTTACTCCCGGAGCAATTTATTCAGTTTGTATCCAGGGAGGCTTTACAGGTAAGCCTGGATTTAATCCCTTTATGTTTTGAAATTTATCGAAATCATCTAATACAGCTAAAAGCTGCCATTTTTACTGACGTTTAATCAAGTGACCATCATGTTTTACCATCTTAGATTACTTAAACCAATGCTGTGTTATCTATGTTTTGCTTAGCCCTAGTGTACAAATTACAAACAATATTGATTTATTTCTCTATTTAGGGTCTGAGTTACATTCATAAAAAATTAATTATACACCATGATATCAAAGGGGTGAATATTGTCCTAACTGAACAGGCAAAGGTCAAGATAAGTAAGTGAATTTCTCTATTTTAATTAAGTAGAAGCTTACATGAATGTGGCATGTTGGTATTTGAGTGCCCAGTTTTGTATATGGTTATCATTATATATTACAGTATTCTACTCTACAATAAATATCTCATATCATATACATATCATATAGATATTATATTTTAACACATATCTATAGTTTGCATGCCTGCATGGCATAGTTTTTAATCTCTTAAATCTCGTGAAACTCATTCATTAGCCATACATTTCATAGGAACTAATTGCTGAATATTTAGCATTGGAATGGTCTCACTTATCATTGCTTGCTTGCATTTTAATATATTTAATGGGTGTTTAGTAGTGACGAGTGAAATTTTTTGGCAGGTATGGATTTGCAGCGAATTTCTGCATTTCGCAATTGGCGAATTGTTTTGCAAAACTTCCATTAAAATTCATAGTGAAAAAAATTTGTTGCATGTTAAAAAAGTTGTGGTTGCGTCAAAATCGGCACAGTTGAGTCAAAATAGACGTGGTCACATCAAAATAGGCATGGTCGCATCAAGCATAGGCGTGGTCATGTCAACCATAGGCACAGTCGCGGGAAAAAAAGATGTGTGCAACAAAAAAATTCTCACCACAAACGCATTTCGCAGATTTGTCGGCGTTTCACAAATTTTCCTTTCTTTCCGCTCATTTTTTGTAAAGTGCAATGGGACAGATTCACTCATCACTAGTGTTTAGGTTTATTTATTGTACACATATATATTTATACTTTTATATATTAAAGTATATATTTAATAAATATATTTTAGTTACTCTATGTATGTACATATAAATGTACATGAATGGTAAAAAAGTATAGTATAAAAGGCTCTGTGTAAAAATACTTTTTTTTAATCATAAATGACATAAATGCTTTTAATTTCACTTTATACTCTAATACATTATTTGAACTTCCTAATTAATTTTAAAAACTGAAACTGTAATTCATGTGCACAATGTTTTCTTTCAGTTGATTTTGGATTAGCCATACAACTAAGTCACCCAGAAGAAAGAACCACAAGGAGCAGGGGAACCCCACATTGGAATGCTCCTGAGGTTATAAAATGCATCCAGTCACCAGAAGAAGGATATAACTTTAAGGTACATTTAGTGGGGTTTTAAAGGTTATTTTCATTAATAGTTTGTCTTTAATTTCATATTCTTAATTTAATTCATATTCTTATTGTTCTAAATAGTATGGTACTTAGGTTTAGTGCAGTTATCAGTTATCCAGAAAATCACCCGAGTTTCTGATTTTAAATTTAAACCCACAAGGAATCTCAAGTAAATCCCTGGTAACATTTTATTTGACAGTCCCAATAACTTGTATGATAGTAGACCAGAGCTCTCTGGTGTAGAACAGCCTTATTACAGGACAGGGCTGTGCCTCGGCTTTTCTCCACCTGTGTTTTCTCCATAGGGAGAGAACAGTTGGTGCACTCCCATCTGCTCCCTTGAGTATTTGCATAAGGGTTGATTCACTAAAGATCGATATTTTGAGTGCTATTTATAGCATGCGTCTAATTTTTCGTGTCTTAACGCACGATTCACTAAAAGGATACTTGCGTTAATTTAGACGCGATGCTGCTTGCGTTATTTAAGTTGCGAGGACTATTTTTGTGCGGTATTTGACGGAACACGCGCTAATCAACACATTGCGCACAAATAGTCGCCGCGTGCGAAAAAACGAATGCCATATTAGCCATACACGGCATTAGTTTCGTAAAACTACTTTTAAGAAAATGACCATTTCCCTGCAAACTGGAGGCTGCATCACTCTAGGGCCAACACATACTTGAATAAATAACACTGCAAAGTCCATATTTTATTGCATGCGATAATACATTCGCACGTCAATTTTAACGCAAAAAAAGTGCGATAACACTTATCGACCTTTAGTGAATCAACCCTATAGTGTTGGCCTGTGTACAACCAAGGCACAGTCCTGTGTCCTTTAGTAAAAGATCAGGGAATCACAAATAGTCAATTCAAATAATTCCAGTTTTGAATTATCAGTGTCTGTGATAAACCAGACACACTTCTTAAATTGCCTTTACATCTATATTTATCTATATTTTCAGTGTGACATCTGGTCTTATGGCATTACCGCCATTGAAATGGCTGAAGAAGATCCACGTAAGTAGACCCCCAAGCTGTTGTAACGTTTTTGTGATAATTAAGTCAAATGTCTTGCAAAATCTCTGAGCTTCTAAGTCTAATGGCACTCAGAAGAGAAAATTACCTCTTATATTTTTATAACTGAGCCACCCTATCCAAGAGCTATTGCTTAAACCTCCAAACAAAAACAAGCCCCCTAAAAGACCTGTTCTGTTTGTGAACCTGTTCTGGTTCTGTCCATATAATTGTATTGAAACCTCAGACCAGATAAAAGGTTGAATTTAACCAGATATCCATAGATTTCTCAAAGCTTCTATATATTAAAAATTATATTACAGATGTATCCAATGACACAAAATAAAAATGGCAGATTTATCAAAATTCAACAATTAGTTCAACAAATCAAGCATAAAAATGCATTTTAATGATAAAGCAATTCAAGATATCTTGAGAACTCCTGAGAATTCTCAAGTAAATATGCTGAATGATTTTCATTCAAACACAAGCTAATCTGACCATTGGTTTAAATGGATCTCAAGTGAAAAGATGCATGAAAATCCAGTTTCTTAAGATTTAGTTGCTCCTTAATTGGGGTAATATAAGTAAAGGTCTTAAGATTAACAAATGTTAGAAATAAAACACTGAACCATGTTTTACTTTCAAAAGATTTGACTGTGTAGCATGTGCCATTTAACTATGACACTGCTTCACTAAATGTGTATATAACTTAAAAAAGACTATATTGAGTTGCTATCCTGCTAACTTATTTATACATATATATGTTTAAATGTAGCCTATCTATACATGTCTGCAGAAGAAGTGAATATCAAGATCTTGACAGATGAACCTCCAAAGCTGCAATCCGCTAGCTGGTGAGTGATTAATAAAACAGTACCTTGTACTTGATCCCAACCAAGATATAATGAATCCTTATTGGATTATTGGGTTTATTATTTTTTAGTCGATTTTGGGGCACATTCATTAAAGTACGACAGGTCCGATTACAAAAAAATTGTATCTTTTCTAAAGTTTACAACTTTTGCGTATTTTCTGTGATATTTTCGTTAATTTGCGCAACATTTTCGTACTTTGCGCTAATTTGTGCAACAAAATCACAATTGTCACAACGAGTATGAAAGTTTCGGATTCATTCAAGCTTCGGTATTGTGACTTTCCTTGGGCCAGGTTGGAGCTGCAGAGTGCCATTGAGCCCTATGGGAGACTTTCCTTGGGCCAGGTTGGAGCTGCAGAGTGCCATTGAGCCCTATGGGAGACTTTCCTTGGGCCAGGTTGGAGCTGCAGAGTGCCATTGAGCCCTATGGGAGACTTTCCTTGGGCCAGGTTGGAGCTGCAGAGTGCCATTGAGCCCTATGGGAGACTTTCCTTGGGCCAGGTTGGAGCTGCAGAGTGCCATTGAGCCCTATGGGAGACTTTCCTTGGGCTGGGTTGGAGCTGCAGAGTGCCATTGAGTCCTATGGGAGGCTTCCAAAATCATGCACAGAAGGATCAAAGTTAGAAAGGTTTTCGCACCTTTTATGATCGTTCAGATGCGAAAGTTACATAACTTGTGTATCGTACCATGATATTTTTGGACAAGCACGACGCGACTTTTCACAAAATTAACACACATCAGAAATTTTCGTATTTAATGCGAATTTTTGCAAATCGTACTCATAATTCGTACTTTAATGAATCTGGCCCTTAAGGTATGGAAATCCAAATTATGAAAAGATCCCTTATCTAGTGATGGGCGAAATAATTCGTCAGACAAGAAAAATTGTCGTGCTCGTAAAAAATTACACATGCTGGCAAATTGAAACGGGACAGATTCGCTCATCACTACCCTTATCCAGAAAACACCAGGTTCCCAAGCATTCTGGATAACAGGTCCCATACCTGTACTATCTAACATTTACTGAACATTCTCACATGTTATTGGTAAATAGTAGATCATTTTTGAGGTGCATGGCTTTCATTAATGATAATTTAGACTCTTAATACTGTTGTTAAAAATGTTGCCGTTTAATATGTATATTGATTTTCTTTATCCAGGTCTGAGGATTTTCATGACTTTGTGAAGGTTTGCTTAACAAAATCACATTATGAAAGGCCCACTGCTGAAAATCTGCTTGGGCATAACTTTATATCTAAGCAGCCAGATACAGATGAGGTTAGACTGAAGCTCATAGAGTTTATTAATCAAGGTAAGAATTCATTAGTTATATTTATAATCAAATTGTACTTTTCTAAAATGTTTTCACATAATTCGGAAATATTTTTCTGAATTACACCTTTAAAATGACATTGTTGTGTTTACTGTTACTGCATTTTATGATAGCTGACATTTGAAAATGTTTGAGATACATATAAATCACAGACATTGTGAGGATCAAGGAATTTCCTTGTTTAAACACATTGTTCCAGCATGGAAAAGAAATTGTTTCAAATTTTAAATATTTAAAAACTCTTTAACGAGAAGCAGCCACTTATAAAGAATTAACAACATTAAATCAACCCCACACTGAACTAAAATGAGTCCATCTTATGATGACTGTATATAGACAAAGCTTGCATCCTATAAGCCTGTGCATGTCCACCCTATAAGCCAATGACCTACCTAACAGATATCCAGCCAAGGCTGGGACAGATATCTATTGGCCACTTTGGCTTGTTGATGTTGTACATTCTTGACCTGTATAGAACTCTATAATGATCCTATCTTTGTGCTGGGGGTCAAATGATCGAATCACCCCAGTTTGTCCCACTATGTGAGTGGGCCAATCAGACACAATTCAGCTTATTTGGATATATTACCAAACAAGCTGATTATTTTTATATATGGCCAGGAATGATCTAAAACTTTAAATAATGCTAAGTAAACATTATGGGGTTTATTAACTAAAATAATTTAAATTGTGCAGTTACAAAGCCAGAGTTTTTATTTCTTTATTTCCTTCTTAGGAGGCTGAAATACCACTAGGTTCAGTTAATAAATTCAATTTAGACATGGCATGTTTTTCTTACTGGCCCTATAATATTTCTTACTTTGTTACATAGTTACTTATATTTAAATTCAAATTATTTTTCTTTATTTATTAATTCTTAATTATTTTACTTAAAAAGTCAATGCGCCAGTGTTGACTGAAACAGTTTCATCACCATCTCGGAGATTAGGATTAAATCCCCGTCTCTGCACACCTAAACCAGCCTGGGGGAAAAAAGGAGAAGAAGAAGAAGAAGAGCTATCTCTTAGTAATGAAGAAGGCACAGGATATTTCCAGGCAATTAGGAAAAAGCTTGTATCACCACCTGTACGCTTACGCAACTCCATATATCAGAGTATTTCAGACAGTGATTAGCAAGAAGCAAAAGAGAAAATTCTGATATCTCAGAATTATTGTAAAGAATGAAAATTAGAATACAAAAGGTGCAGTAGAGGCAGATCTATACTGACAAACAGCTTAAACAGCAACATTTGGATAACTCGGATGCCAATGTTAGGGCTAAAGTTCTTTCAGCTCATCTTTTAATGAATGAAAAAAGAGCAAATGTCAAGATAGGCAGTAAGAATTAAACTCCATAGACAGAGGGTCAAAATTATTCAGACAATATAACGCTTGCACCAGAAAAAGGCTTCAACAGGTCCTGCAAGTCAGGTTAAGGTGGGCGGGAGGGTGGAGAAGCCTTAGTCTGCTGAGAAGCAAAGGACCTTGACAGAATTTCAACTTTCAAATAAAGAGAACAAAAAAAAAAACACACCAGATTTACAAAGTAAATACAAGGCAAGGAAGTCAAAAACATTAATTCTGAAGCTGGTAGAATATCCTGATTGAGGGTTTCTGGAAAGGACAAGAATATTGGGTTGGGTGGGAGGAGAAGCCTTAAACTGCTATGTTTCAAAGGATCTTAATAAAACAATAACCTACTTGAGGATTGGTGGAAGGACAAGTACATTGGGGCAGGTTGGAAGAGAAAGCACTAGACTGCTAAGAAGCAAGGGAACCTGATGAACCTGAAGAATATCCTGCTTGAAGTACATCAGATGAGGTAAAGTGGAAGTATCAGTCTGATAAAGAAAAAGACTTTGACAAAGATTTATTTTGATTTTCAATTAGCACTGCATCAGAAAATCTTGGAGAGCTCCTATAAACCCTTAGTTATGAAAAAGATGACCGGGGAAAACATGACCACCATATGGGGTTTACCTTGATGTGGTATGGTGGCTTGGCAATTTTATGATTATAAACTTGTAACTTAAAATCCCTGTTTTTGAAAATATAATTACTTGCACATGGGTCCAGGGAATTTGTATTGATCAGCTCCCTATTTTTTATTTAAGTAGTACATTTGGCCAGAAAGAAATGCCAAACTTCCATGCTTTTGTAGCATCACCACCCCATCACTTTTATGGCAGTCTTTTGCATTTAAACATGGGTGTTGGTCTTGGAAGTGTCTCCCCTTTAAAAAGTATTTATGCCCAACAAATGGAGTTAAGTGTCATGTGTGATTAGGGTTTGGCAATTTTATGATTATTTTATGATTATAATTTTGTAACTAATAACTGTTTTTTTAAAAATGTATGCACTTGTGGCCATATCTCCAGTCCAGTTGAAAACACAACATTTGGACATTAATAATTGTTATTAATGGAATAATTGTTACAGATCAGTAAGGACTTGAATTACTGCATTACCACTGCCATTCCAACAAGATCTGTTACGCATAAAACCATGCTGGCACAAACTTATAGTATTGTGAACTGCAGTGTATTCAAGTATATCCCTATCCCTTATTACCCCCTCCAAAATCTTTTCTACTACTGATGTCAGACTAACAGGCCTATAGTTTTCAGGCTGAGAACGGGGTCCCTTTTTTAAATAACGGCACCACATTAGCAATTTGCCAGACTCTCGGCACCATGCCAGACCAATGAATCCTGAAAAATTAAGTGAAGAGGTTTGGCAATCACAGAGCTAAACTCATTTAATACTCTGGGAGGAATACCATCCAGTACTGGACTTTTGTTTACTGTTACATGTTTGTGTCTCTTTTGAGTGACCAAAGCATCAGTACAAAAAATTTTGGATGGTATATAGAAGTATATTATTTTTACTTTCAACTTCTTGGTGGAGAACAATGAAAAATCCTTTTTCTTTGGGGAAGATTCCTCTGTACCCACCCCCTTCCTCTTTTCCCTTTTCTCCAATGCTATTCTAAAGCCTAATCTAAATAATGACAGTTTCCCAAGGTTTGTTTGTTTTATTTTACTTCTATTTTTATTACTATTTTAATACTACTGTGTATCTCTTGCAGGTTCAGCAATAACCAGCAACGTCCATTTCCTGTTTGTATTTTTGTTTTTTTTTTACAAAAATAAATAAATTAATAAAATAATAATAATAACTGTATTTAATGTGGCAGTTTGTACTTGTAAATAAGTAAATATATTTGTGCTTGTTCTCTGTTGCCACTGATAGATGATATAGCTTTTTAAAACGTGTGTATTGTTAGCAGATGAAGAAGTGATTTCATCAATGGGCTCCTGCCAATGATGAATCTTAAATTTACTCATTCAGACACAGCTCTAAATTCTCAGCAGGAAACAGAGCATATTTCTCATTCCAAATATTGTAACATCAAAACGAATAGGTAATTGTCTCTCTGTTGTATTTACAAAAACGGCCGAGCCCAACATGTCACCCTAACTACCCTTAAGGTACTGTTTAAATGAAAACCATTCAGTTTTATTGTTCATGCCAGCTGATACATGCCAAGGAAAATATCCAGAGAGCCATTTCAGATTGGTGCAGTTTTTAAAACTGCAATTTAGGAAGGTAAGTTGTGCTCACCAATAAGCAATTCTAAATTATTAGGTGGGGTGCAACAAGGGCATGATTACTAGTGATCATTTTTGCCAGTCATGGATTTGCGGTGAATTTCTGCTTTTTGCCATTGGTGGATTGTTTCGTGAAATGGGCAGAAAAATTTAGCGCATCTCAAGAAAAAATGTTTTAAGCATTAACTCATATCAATACTGTATATTGCAATGTCTTAAAGCTGGGCAACTGCATAGGGCAGTTTCTGTCTGTATGATTTGTTGTCACACCTTCATTTTACACTGCACACCTTTCCCTTTTTGCTACAGTTTCTACAGGAACAGTGGCCAGCTCTATATGGCAGTTCCCATAATTCCAATTTAAACATCAGTTGATGTCTGTCGTGCCCAATTAAAATGAAAATAAACCTTAGAAAGCAAGTTGCAGGTAAAATTTAGTCCCTCTAGAACTGCTAAAATTCTTAACGAATAAGATAAAAGTAGGACTGGCCAGAACAGGGAAGGCTTTGAAGCTGCTTTATGCACAAAATGTCTTAAAGTCTTGAATATATTGACTTCAGAGAGGCCAAAGGATTTCTTGCCCTTGTCTGAAATAAACAAGATAATCTCACTGTTGGGATTCTGAGATTACCAGGCTGGAGTGGAGGCTAGTGCTGGAATACAACGGGGAGAGTCACATTTAACACTGCATACTCTCACTCATTTTGGGGTATACAGAGATGATAACAAAAGTTATGATTTATAAAACCACCTCTGTACCATAATCCCAAATGTTCTGATGGCGCTTAAACATTTCCTTTTATCCGTGCAATTTGTGATTCAGCACTTCCTAGATGTCACTGCATTTCTCACTTTTCCTCTCCCTCCTCACCACCTAATTGTGTAATGGCGCCTGCCTGCCTGCCTGCTTGCTCTGGTTATGTAATTCCAAGACTGAAGGAAACAAGAATTATATTATTTATATTAATTTATTTTATTTATTTAGTGTAAGTGAAGTTTATTTTGCTCAAATAACATGATAGAAATAAATTTGGAATTATTTGTTAGGGTGACAGGGCCGTTTAAAGTTAAAATCCCTTTCATTACTCATAAAGAATGACAATATTGATTCATTTAAAAAAAGACAATATACATCTTTATCATAAGTACAATTTTCATCATCTTTTGTACAGAATTGTCTTGACTGCCCTGCTTTCAGGACTGTAAATTAGAGAGAAAGTGCAAGATCTTAGCAAAGTAATAATTACAGGACAGGCAAATCAGAAACAATAAAGATAAACCTATTGCCACAAACCCCATTTACTTTCTTAGGAAATAGCATGAGAACTCCATGCCTCTATATATTCTAGTGTTTATTGGGAACTATTCTCTGCTGGGGCCGTATGTTTTTTCTTTTTAATGACCCAGGAGAGTCCTCATCATTGTCAGTCAGTGTTAAGTACTGGTGTTAATAGGCAGTAGTGATGAGTGAATATGTCCCATTTCGCTGTGCCGTAAAATTGTGAAACAACAAGAAAATTTGTGCCACTTTTTTGTTGCCCGCATCTTTTTTTATGTGACCGCGCCTATTTTGACGTAATCTCGCCTATTTTGAAGAGACTACACCCGATTTGATGCAACTGCAACTTTTTTTGACGCGTAACAAATTTTCCCATGCCAAATTTTCGTGCCAGTTTCGTGAAACAATTCGCCAATGGCAAAATGCTCATCACTAATAGGCAGTATATTAAAACAAATCTTCTTACTCCAGCAGATGCCATTAACCAAACAATGGTCCCTGACTTAGCAATGAATGCCTCACTGAACTGAAATGTATAACAATTCACATGTACATAACAAAATGGAGTCAGAATCAGTAAGATAGACAGACTATCCAAGAACGGGTAATCATCCCAAAAATGTAAACTTCAGTTACAAAAGCCACCACAAGACTCTTCCCATCAGTGTATTAAGGCCACTTGCTTAAAGAAGATATAAAGGTGTCAAAACACAGTCATTATAGAAGTATTTCATATCTGGCTGCGGCCCACTTGTACCAGGTGAACATGACCAGCAGTGGCTGGAAGTTCAAGTGGCTATAATGCCCCAGGTAGGGAAATTGTAGTAGCCAGTGGGGGGAATGGAGACAAAAGGGGCGGTTGTAACATAGGAGGGGGTGGAGCAGTGATCACATGGTCAGGACGTTATGGATGTCATGAGAAGTATTGGGGAAGGAGAAGAAGGAAGAGGAAGGGTAAATTTGGGGCTGGTTCTGGGCAGATTATGGGCTTAAGGGTGTGTGCCAGGGGCTGAACTTCAGGATATCACAGATTTACCGACACCTACATTGCCAGTAATTTTGTATTACTGGCCCTGGCCTTGCCAGGTTTTTACTGGCTAGGCTGGCACCCACCTAGTATTCAGAAGTTTTGAAAACAAGAAAAACTGCAATGCCTTTAGAAACACCATTCTTTTCAGAACATTGCTACTATTACTACACTGCTATATAAAAGATGTCATAAATTAAATTGTGTAAATATAAATATATGTATATATATATATTTCATTTTAAATTCATCTCTGAATTCCTTAGTTATTTGCCTTTAAGAAAATAAGCATCTGCAATATGAGACATAAAAATGGTTATGCTCCTCTCTCTGTTGGATTTATGCCTCTTGTTTTATTTACATTCCCGTTAAGATGTGTTATTAAATATAATAAAACAACAACTTAGAATGTGATAATCCTCTGCACATCCTCTAGCTGACCCTTGCAAAAGCTATTACAATAAATTCTATTTTCGCATTACAGATGGGGGCAGAAAAGGCATTATTTGGAGTCAAATAACAAAAACAAAACTTGTGCATTACTTAGAGAAAATGGACTTAATGTAAGATCCGACCGAGCAAATTATTGCCAATCAATAAATTGAATAAAAAGGCATTTCAGAACATTAGTATACCTTATTTTATAAGACAATTTCCAAAGCAAGTACAAAGCATATTAAGTCCTTGCGACCAAATCTGTTTTGCAGTATTTCTATTGCCTCAGTGTAATTTTCCTTGGATAGGGGCAGCCCAGCAATGGTAGTTGCAGCAGCACCACACATGTACGATTTCAAATAGTTACATTTATCAATTTCTGACAGGCTGCTATTTTTGTGAATTGCTGTTTAAAACTGACTCCAGAATTCCTGCCAGTGACTGATCTCTCCTGAAAATTTCAATAATCAACTTTGGATGTTTCACTGTGTTATTCTGAGATGCTGATCTGGATTGGGGGACAGCATAGCTGGCTGCACTATTCACTTCCTCCCTGTCTCTTTGTATTACATGTGTAATTCTGCTTTTCCACATGACAATGCGATCCTGATAGGACTGGACTGTTTCATACTCTGCCTCAATCTCCTCTGCAGAGGTTATCAGAGCTTCAATGTCCCTGTCCAGTTCATATAATGTTGCCTCTCTGAGGGAGAGCTGCTCTAAGATCTCCTGCAAAATGTCTGTCTGAGGTGCTGACTTGCCCAACTTCCCTTCTATCTTTTGCAGCATTTTGGGCATAGTGGAACTTCTGACTGCACCACGCTTGCATTCAAGTAAATCAAATCTTTCTGCCATCCTCCCGGGTTTCAGCACCAGAAATTATGTTGCAACTATCCTGTACAACACTCTAATATTCAGGGTTGATGACCTTGGTATCATATTCTCACACAGAGTGGTGTAGTTCCACACAATCCTTTGCTGTTAATAACTTTTATTTAGGATAAATGCATATCAGCAATGTTAATCAGTAAAACACAGGAACATGCAGCTACAGAGAGAGAGCTCTCACACAGTAACAGGAACAGGAACTAAAGATCAAGATCACACCACCCCCAGAGCCAATAGCAATCACTTACATCACACACAGGAAAATGCATAGTAACATATGGCATGTGCATTCTGGGAACTGTAGTATTCTGTATAACATAACTAACTAACTAACAGATCTATAATAAAGATTCAACAAAGCAAGCAAGTTTTACAAGTGAACTGCTGGAGAGCCCCCTGAGTCAAATTAGGCCTAATAATTATTAATAAATTACTATTTATGCACCCTAACAATTTTTCAACGTTTGCCTTTTTTTTGTATGTAGGGACCCATAGGGTTAAGCTCCCTATGGCTTTACCCCTACTTCCTCACTATCTTTACTGTTATTGGGCAGAGCCCTTATACTCAGGTTTCAGTTATCTAACTGTACCCCTTATAGGTTTACACAGGTTGACCACTCCCCCTGCAGACTGATATAGTGTCTTGCAAGGAGGAGTGGCTTCCTCTTTGGCTGCAGGCTGCTCTCCAAGTAACAGCTCCATTGAGCCTGGAGGCAGATCCTTAGGCCCCAGAAGCATTTGTACCCTAGAGGATACTCTACCTCTAGTGAAAGTCGGGGACAGGGCCCCCGTGAATGAGAACAAGTAAGCACAGCAGAACTATTTAATAGCACCCTCTGGGAGAGGTGAACACAGTCAGCCTAGCTAGAAAGGGCAGCCATTAGCCCCAACAAAGGAGTTATTAAGGGCTTAGCCTACCCCAGGCTCTGTATGCCTCGCTGTAGGGACCACAGTTAAGACAAAGGCTCAGGCAGTACTTACCCCTAAACCACCGTTGGCTGGAGGGGATCCATTCTAGTAAAGGGCATCCATCTTGGGCTCACAACTAATACTCTGCACTTCTCCATTTTGGGCTATGCTGTTCCTAACGGTCACAACTGCTGTTTATCACTGTGACAATTCTATATCTCCTGCTTGTGAGTATATGACAACCCTGCATAACATCTGTGTCTCGGACAATAAATCTGTATTATAGTTTATCATAAGAATCCTCTGGCGTCCATTTATACTATCTACACCACACAACCTCAGATAGTTGTAGTTCAACTACACCCTCGCTCCATAGTAAATCTCCCACTTAGCGGAGGCCCATGCCTAAGTATTAAGGGTCACATGTAACACATGCTCTACACTACGCTACTAGCCAGGATTTGCTTTATCTAAGTCAAAATAGTGTTACATGTATAACTGGAATATAAAAAAGATGAATGAATAAAGATATTCTGTGGTTGGAGTTTACCCTGTTAATATACCTGAATATGGTACATTAGACTAGAATATGGTACATTAGACTGCCAACTTCTACGCATGCACTTCACATTCAAGTGCATGGGGCATAGTAACTGCCTCTCATAGTGACTATGTTCCATGTTAACTATGACCCAGTTGTTCTTTAGCAGGCAAGTACTGAATAAAGCATACAATAAATGTTTGACACAGCAGGTCATCAGTGAGTAGCTAGTTGTAGTCATAGCCAAAAAATGTGATGCAATGAGGCTGTGACTACAAAATTCATATAGACAGAGACATGAGATCCTCTGCATTTGAATATATTGCAACATATGGACAAACAATCCTGTTTTGTGTAAAAGGGAGGGCATTCTCGGTAGCTTAATGCACAGAATATCCTAATGTCCTGTATATTTTGATAATGGGTGAATGCAGTGGACCTCTTGTCTCTGTTTAGCTGTAGTCTTACCACTAAGACAGAAGACTGTTCCCTGCACAGACAGGGAACCCACTCCACTTCAAAATCAGGCTAATGTAAAAATGAGGTACAAACAGGGATGAGGCAAAAATGCAGTCAGTTGGGGCTCATTTATCAACACTGTGCAAATTTGCCCAAGGCCAGTAATCCATAGCAACCATTAGTGATTGACTTTTTTCAGCCACCTGCACGTAGAAAAATAAATGCAACAAATTGATTGGTTGCCATGGGTTACTGCCCATGGTCAAAAAGGCTCAGTGTTGATAAATGACCCTCAGTATGTCTAGAAGAGGAAGAATATCGCAGTTTCTTGGAGCACCTGACACTATTCTCCCTTAATATAAATTGAACAGACTTAGGTTGTAACTTAGGTCATAACAGGCTAAATGCAGCCTCTCCTGGATAAAACTGCTGCTTGAACTTATCAACATCTTTTGGCATCCGTACCCTCTTTTTTTCCTACAATTCAAATGTAATAGTGGTCTCAAAGTGGCAAAGCACCTGAGGCAGTTGTGCCTTATGCTGTAAAACACATGCCATTGCACATGCACTTCAATGCAAATCTGACACAATTGCACTAAAAATCTTAGAATATCATCATTTAAGCTCTTGGTTTCAAAATGACATGTGAACCTATTATTTAAGTGCAAGTATGGTTGTGTCCATAGGCACACTTGTGCCCAGTTCACAACAGAAAGCAGGATGAAGCAGTAGCATTGAGCGTAACTATGCTTTGGATGCAAGTAGCTTTGATGAATGACCCTGCAAGACTGCAGAAGAAGTTATGCTTGTAAATGAGCACTTACAGTATGTCTCTAGTCCTGATAGTTCTTCAAATCTCAAATTTACAACTAACTGCTTTTTTCCTATATACTTTCTGGAAGAAGCACCCTCCGTATCACTCTCTCGGGGACCACCAAATCTATATCTTTGGAACCCTGTCTATACACTGCATCTCTCAACAAACTGGCAAACCCTATCTCTTTTCAGAACCATCTTTATGCTGATGACATTCTTTCATCCTGATGTTTTCTTTTCTGTCATATCTTAAGTGTCCAACTGCTTCTTGGATGTCCTTTCACTTATTTGGAAAGAAGACACTGTATTCTCACTACCAAAAGGCCAGTCCACACCTCATAGTAAGTTGGGTTGAAAAAAGACATACGTCCATCACGTTCAACCATAATGCCTATATATAACCTGCCTAACTACTAGTTGATCCAGAAGAAGGCAAAAACCCCATCTGAAGCCTCTCTAATTTGCCGCAGAGGGGAAAAAATTCCTTCCTGACTCCAAGATGGCAATCGGACCAGTCCCTGGATCAACTTGTACTAAGAGCTATCTCCCATAACCCTGTATTCCCTCACTTGCTAAGAATCCATCCAGCTCCTTCTTAAAGCTATATAATGTATCAGCCAGTATGATTGGTTCAGGGAGGGAATTCCACAACTTCACAGCTCTCACAGTAAAAAATCCTTGGAAGGACCTACTGGTAAATAAAACATTAGAAAGGTTATTATATGATCCCCTTATATATTTATACATAGTTATCATGTCCCCCCTTAAGCGCCTCTTCTCTAGTGTAAACAGACCCAACTTGGCCAGTCTTTCTTCATAACTGAGACTTTCCATACCCTTTACCAGCTTAGTTGCCCTTCTCTGGACCCTCTCTAACTCAATCATGTCCCGTTTGAGCACTGGAGACCAGAACTGGACAGCATATTCTAGATGGGGCCTTACCAGTGTTCTGTAAAGGGGAAGAATAACCCCCTCCTCCTGTGAATCTATACCCCTTTTTAATACAGCCCAAAACCCTGTTTGCCCTCGCAGCTGCTGCCTGGCATTGCTTGCTACAGCCAAGTTTATTATCTACAAGGACCCCAAGGTCCTTCTCCATTATGGATTTGCCTAGTGCAGTGCCATTAAGGGTATTAGTTGCTTGCATACTTTTACATCCCAGGTGCATGACCTTACATTTATCCACATTAAATCTCATCTGCCACTTAGCCGCCCAGATTGCCAGTTGGTCAAGATCCTGCTGCAAGGATGCCACATCCTGGATAGAACTGACTGGTCTGCAGAGTTTTGTGTCATCTTCAAACACTGATACATTACTTATAATACCCTCCCCAAGTCATTTATGAACAAGTTAAACAAAAGTGGACCCAGTACAGAACCCTGAGGGACCCCACTGAGAACCTTATTCCAAGTAGAGAATGTACCATTAACAACCACCCTCTGTACCCGATCCTGTAGCCAGTTTTCTATCCATGTGCAAATGACTTCACTAAGACCAATAGACCTTAGTTTAGAAAGCAGTCGTTTGTGGGGAAAGGTATCAAATGCTTTGGCAAAATCCAAATAGATTATATCTACTGCATCCCCACTGTCCAGCTTCTTACTCACCTCATCATAAAAAGCAATTAAATTGGTCTGACATGACCTGTCCTTCATGAAGCCATGCTGATTACTGCTCATAATGCCATTCTGCAGTACATAATTTTGTATGTGATTCCTTAACAAGCTTTCAAATAACTTGCCCACCACAGATGTCAAACTTACAGGCCTATAATTGCCAGGCTGAGATCTTACTCCCTTTTTAAATATAGGAATGACATTCGCCTTCTTCCAATCCCTAGGTACCATACCTGATAAACATCTTCTTGTTGCTTATCTCTCTAATATAGATCCAAAATTCCCCTACAAGACACATCTATAGTGATGAGCGAATTTGTTCCGTTTCGCCGAAAAATTTGCGAATCTTTCAAAAGATCCGCGAAACAGCGAAAATGTTGTGCGACAAAAAAAATTGTCGCCCACGGCTATTATTTTGTCGCGCGGCTATTGTTTCGTTGCCCGCGACTATTCTTTTTTGACGCCGGCGACAATTTTTGGACGTGCAGCGAATTTTTCCACGGCGAATCCATGCCTGACGAAACTTTTCGCCCATCACTACACATCTACCTTACCTCCAAATATAGAGGAGAGCACCATAAAGCAGAATTCTGCTAAAATGCTATTTATTTCAGACCAAAAAACACTGTGTTTTTTGGTCTGAAATAAATAGCATTTTGGCAGAATTCTGCTTTATGGTGCTCTCCTCTATATTTGTATTGTATTGAATGGCTCAGCGGTGTGCCTTGCGAGGATTGATGCATCAAGCCTGATCTAAGGGCTGTGCGGTTGAATACCTATTTGTTGACATCTACCTTACCTGTCAAATCTCCTCCTCCTGTGCAGATCCCTACACTCTCTTAATGTATAAAATTTAAACTCCATAAAGCCTTTTGTAAGAGCACTGTATCTCCAAATACTGCTTTGTTTTTCTAATAACTTCAGACTTTCATCCTCCTCACATGGAGGCTCATAGGAATTCACATGAGAATCCTCCTATGGAATTCATTACTATGCCTGAATTACCAGTGTGTTATTTATAAAGAATGGACTGCTGTCATTCTGAGAGACATGTATTGCACCATATTTAATAACAGAGAAAATTCCATACAATATTTTCAGACCTAGCACTAATATATTGCTTATTTTTGTTAAAATGCTTATTCATTTGTTCATGTTTAAATCAAGTAGGTGTTGCCCTTTGTTTGAAGGAAATGTAAATCCTCAAAAAACTGTTATAACATTGAGCAGACTGCTCTTTTTAACCCTTTGTGGCTTAGCAAGAAAGAAACCTCACTGCCCTCACCGTGAAAACCCCCTACACTGCTTCAAATGGAAACTCCGTTCCTCTAATCCAGTGCTGTCCAACTGGCGGCCCGCGACCCCCCTCTGTGTGGCCCCCCACCTGTCTGGCTGCTTTGTGTAAACTTTAAATGGTATCAGTACTGTGATTAACTGCCCCCCCCCCTGCATGGTTCTCACTTTAGATTCAGGCTGTAATCAGGCTGTATTGTTTAAATATGTAATCCCCTGTGTTCACACCTTTTAATCTCTGCATTGTTCACCCCCTGCAGTGTTCACACCTCAGGCTGTAATCACCCCCATTGTTCCCCTGTTCACACCTCAGGAGCAGTAGAAACCCACAAATAATCCCTGCACACTACAAAAAGAACATATACTGAGGTGGTACTGCAATTAAAAAGTTTTTTAATATATAGTTATTGTGCAGACTGTAGGAGCAGTGCCAGCATTGTGTCACTGTATGCTGCCTGTGTGTGCCATACACACAGGCAGGGTAAGGAAGGCAGAGTATGGCACACACAGGCAGGGTAGGGAAGGCAGAGTATGGCACACACACAGGCAGGGTAGGGCAGGCAGAGTATGGCACACACAGGCAGAGTATGGCACACACAGGCAGAGTATGGCACACACACAGGCAGGGTAGGGCAGGCAGAGTATGGCACACACAGGCAGAGTATGGCACACACACACAGGCAGGGTAGGGCAGGCAGAGTATGGCAGGTTTTTGCTGTACTACAACCATTCATATGGGTATGGTCATGTGATAACATGGGTGTGGTTTCAAGTGGGTGCGGTTTCAAAAAGGGGAGTGGTCAAAACTGGCTTCCATTATCGGCCCTCCACCATGTAGGTTGGAAAAATTCCGGCCCGCGGTACAACAGAAGTTGGACAGCACTGCTCTAATCTAAAGGGGTGACCTCTGGAGCATTGATTGTTTTTATGGGAAAAAAGAACATCCTTACCTATAATCCCCTCTAATGTACTTGTACAGAGTAATCATGTCCCCTCACAAGCACGTCTTTTCCACAGAAAACAACCCCAACCTCATAGTTTAACCCTACCATAGTTTAACCTCATAGTTTTACCCTTCCAACCCCTTTACCAGTTTAGTTGCAGTCTCTCCACTCTCTCCAGCTCATTAATATCCTTCTTAAGGACTGCTCACGTCAAAAAAATTAGCTGTGTGCATTTAAAAAAAGCTGCCGCACAAAAAATTGTCAAATTTTTTGATGCCTTTTGTCACCTTTAAATAATTAAAGGAAAACTATACCCCCAGAATGAATTCCTAACCAACAGATAACATAATATAAACTAAGTGGCCTATTAAAGAATCTCGCCAAACTGGAATATATATATCAGTAAATATTGTCCTTTTACATCCTTTCCCTTGATCCACCATTTAGTGATGGGCTGTGTGCTCCCTCAGAGATCACATGACCAGAAATAATGCAGCTCTAACTGTAACAGGAAGTAGTGTGGAAGCAAAAGGCAGAACTCTGTCCATTCATTGGCTGATGGGGCCTAGCATGTATGTGTGCCTTGGCTTGTTTGTGTGCACTGTGAATCCTATGATCCCAGGTAGTGGGATCTTAAAAAAGCAGTTTTCTATTTAGGAGTACCCTATAGCACATACTACTAGAAAAGTATATTTTTATGAAAATGGTTTACTTAGCTGAAGCAGGGTTTTACATATGAGCTTGTTTATGCAATATATTTATATAGAGACCTAAATTGTTTGGGGTATAGTTTTCCTTTAAGCAGTGTTTAGCAGTGACGAGAAATAAGCAACCACTATTTGTCTCATGTGGCTCTTAAAACTCATGCATCAAACAGTTGATTGTCAGGTCTCTTTTATAGCTGGTATATATTTCTGGCTTTTATTTCTGCTTTTGTGTTTGTGATATAATTAATTGAATGTCCTTTTCCGCCTTTCCCTTTTTTTGCCCAGCCCCTGATGAATGTTACAGATTCTCTTTTGTAAATGGCACAAAAAACTGCTTTACACCATAAGCTGTTAAAAGTCTAAGTGAAATGACTTTTTGTTAGTGAAACAGTAGAACTTAGAGCAGTCTCCCACCTTTAATTGTCCGAGGAAATGTGTTTCCACTTGTCACAGTTGATTAATGGCATCTGATTGTTTTGTGCCTCTGACAGCAGTTAGGCTGATGCCACACGTGGCGTTTTTACGCTGCGTATTTTCTAATTCTCTCGGCGGCTGAAAAACGCCTGATATCATCATCCATAGAAATAACTTGAAAAGACGCGAAGCAAACCACACAAAGCGTAAATACGCTAGAAAACGCCTTAGCACGGATTTTTCAAGCGTAGGCTGAAATACGCCAGTACTTGCAAAGCAAGCTATTCCTATGTATACGCAAAGGCAGCTGCCAGACCTAGCAGAAATACGCAGCGTTTTTTGCTATTTCACACTATTAGCACCATGGCAACGGGATTTGCTTACGTCACCAGTTCTAGGCTGAAAAACGCCATGTGTGGCTTGTGTGGCGTTTTTAGGCTGAGAAAAAACGCAGCGTAAAAACGCCACGTGTGGCATCAGCCTAAACATCATCAGCTTTCAGTGGCACAGAGAACAACTTCACTTTATCAATGCTGAAAGAAGCAGGACCCATAGATATTTCATAATTAAACTCATTATACATTCTGTTATATAACTGCAGAGGCATAAACAAGCTGCACTAAAAATGGATTCAATTGTTATAGCTGTTATAGATATTACAGTGAAATTCTTATGTATACTATAAATATGGGATTTGTATGCAGCTCCTCTATATGGTGGGCGGATCACAACCCCATTGATTATGTCACTACTCCCTCCTCCTTTCCCCATTGGTTTATACTTAATGTGCACCTATGTTCTGTGGGTCAGCTGTATCTCATCTTAATTACCATTTTATGCATGTGATTTGCCAGTATAAGATGTTGTTTTTACATTACATTTTTATTGCTCCTGATGAAGCGTGGCGGACACGTGAAACGCGTAGAGCTATTTTTGATACGTTTTGTTCTTATCCAGATACTGTAAGTAGCCTGTACTGCAGCAGGACTATTTTTAATAAAGGGTATTACACTATATTCTGTTTTATCTTTTGTTTTCCCAAACTGAATGGAGAACTTGAACCTACCTCTATCAACAGTGGATTTTACTTACCTCTGCATATCTTAACTACCATCTGGTGAGTGTGCAACTACACCACTCTGCCATTTGTATATTTTATCTGCACTTTGCCATTATTTAGAGTTATAGGCATAACTCTTTCTTTTCAGTTTCATTAAGTTTTGAAACATATTGCACTATTTTGTATTTTTATTTTTTATTTTTCATGCGCTTCCAACACACTGGGTCTACTATAAATATGAACCATAACTATTTTTTACTGAATGTTTTTAGTAAACTCTACAAAAAAGATAAAATATATAGGGGCTGACATGAAAATTCAAATGTTTTCCGAAAATACTTTCCTGGGATATCTGCATTCCAGAGTAATTCCCTTCTAATTCTCTGTTGGCTTCTGAGGATGTTTGCCACAAAATACTGTATGTTACTGATTTGCAACAAAATACTGTATGTTACACCCCTGCCCTGGCTAGATTTAGGGGGACATTTATTAATGCATGAACGCTCCGAGCGTATTTTGCGCGGCAATTTCGTACCTTGCAAAAAAATTTGTGCGACAAAATTGTATTGTTGCGCCACGTACGAAAGTTTCAGATTCATTCAAGCTTCGTTATCGAGACTTTCCTTGGGCCAGGTTGGAGTGCCCATTGAGTCCTATGGGAGGCTTCCAAAATCATGCACAGAAGGATCAAAGTCAGAAAGGTTTTCCCGCCGTTTATGACCATTCGGATACGAAAATTTTGTGACTTTCGGATCGTCAATACAATATTATCGTGACTATTATAATTTTTTGTAAGCAT
This sequence comes from Xenopus tropicalis, assembly GCF_000004195.4. Classification (NCBI taxonomy): domain Eukaryota; kingdom Metazoa; phylum Chordata; class Amphibia; order Anura; family Pipidae; genus Xenopus; species Xenopus tropicalis. The sequence goes on from NC_030683.2 coordinate 36,585,584, forward strand.
TTTCGTGACATTTCTGATCATCAGGAATTATCGTATCTAATCCGAATTTTACCCATTTCGGGATTCGAATTGGTACTTTGATGAATCTGCCCCTTTGTATCTGTTTGATTATTTGGGCTGTGGAGACTTCTACTAATTCCTCCTTTCTGGAAAATAAATCAACACTCTACAATAAATAAACAAACAAACAAACACTAAACATCAGATATATATGTGAATAAGGGTCAACCATGGCTTTATTATTATCTTTACTATTACATAAAGTCATGTATATCAGTATAACTTCCATATATAGTACATTGACAACATTATGAACTGTAATGGTTAATTTTTTGGTATAATAAAATGTTAGGGGCTAGTCCCCCTTGGATCGGCTTTCTGTGCCAGTAGCCTTTCTTTTGCATGTTACATAGGGGGTAATACCAACAAATGTTAATGGGTAAGGACATTATTATATTATATATATATTATTATTATTATATCCAAAACAAAAGAATGGTACTTTTTTAATTAACAATTTATTGAGAACATACAACAATACAGCTGCAATTAGAAATGGGAAGGTGTGGCAGATTCCTTTTCTTCGTCCCTAGTAAAAGAGGAAGGAGCTGGAAAGGCTTAAAAAGTTTAGTGCCTGCCTACATCAACTACACCCCTGCAGGTACCCTGTTCCCAAGGAAATCATAGGGAGGGGTACAGTACAGTACCTGCAGGAAAACCTTTCCGGCTTTGATCCTTCTGTGCATGATTTAGGAAGCCTCCCATAGGAATCAATGGCACTCTGCAGCTCCAACCTGGCCCAAGGAAAGCCTCCCATAGGGCTCAATGGCACTCTGCAGCTCCAACCTGGCCCAAGGAAAGTCTCCCATAGGGCTCAATGGCACTCTGCAGCTCCAACCCGGCCCAAGGAAAGTCTCCCATAGGGCTCAATGGCACTCTGCAGCTCCAAACCGGCCCAAGGAAAGTCTCCCATAGGGCTCAATGGCACTCTGCAGCTCCAACCTGGCCCAAGGAAAGTCTCCCATGGGGCTCAATGGCACTCTGCAGCTCCAACCTGGCCCAAGGAAAGTCACAATTAGATTTTGTCGCACAAACAAAAATAAAAAAGTCGTTTAAGGTATGAAATTGTCACGCAAGGTACAAAATTGTTGTGCAAAATACGCTTGGATCGTTCGTGCCTTAATAAATGTCCCCCATAGTCTCAGCCTATGCATTTCTTATTAAAGTGAAGTTTTCCTTTGTAGAGAGCGCTGCTTTTAGAATTATTTGGCATTGAATAAAATATCTTGAAAAATGTGATTAATACTGTTTGGCACATCTGTTTATCTTTAACAAAACATCCAAATATTCAAGTACTCCCCAAATATCATATTGCAATTGACATATATATATTTTTATTAATGAATAATTAAATACATTGGAGAGGACCTTTTGCAAGTATGCATTGCTACATCTGCATGTATTAATGTGAAACCAATTATTTTCCTCCTGACTAGGTGGAAAGTATCTTAAATATTGAAGCAGTGCCAAATATTTCAAATATTCTAAGGCCTACTGTATCAGCATTCTTATCTCTTTCATTCGCCCAATGGTGGTTGCAGTTCAGGCCCAGGGGCTTACTGGGCGCAGATTTTTTTCACAGGAATGACTATATCACTGCCATTTCACTCAATCAAGTCTATTACCAAGTGGGTAAAAAAAGATGAAAAACTGCATACAATTTATATAGAGTAGTGCTGGCAATTTCAATCTCTAAACTGTAGCTTAATATTGCTTCTAGCTAGTATAATTATGTTATTTCCACAGGCATAAATTCATTTATCTGGTATAGAACTTCCTTATATATCATTAATAGGATAGTAAAAGAGGTGCCTTGAAAAAATAACATGAGATTTCATGATTTGGCCTCAATAATAAAGATAAGTACAGGTATAGGACCCAATATCCAGAATGCTCGGGACCAAGGGTATTCCGGATAAGGGGTCTTTTTGTAATTTGGTTCTCCATACCTTAAGTCTACTAAAAAAATCAATACAACATTAATTAAACCCAATAGGATTGTATTGCATCCAATAAGGATTACAGTATTTATATCTTAGTTGAGATCAATTACAAGGTACTGTTTTATTATTACAGAGAAAAAGGAAATCAGTTTTAAAATTCTGAATAATTTGATTAAAATGGAGTCTATGGGAGGTCCCTTACCTGTATTTAATTTTGGTGATGAGCAAATTTTTTGCCAGGCATGGATTCACGGTGACATTTCGCCATTGGCAATTTTTTTTGTGATACTGGCTCAAAAATTTGCTGTGACAAAAATTCAACAAGCGAGGAAAAGGTTGCAGTAGTATTGCATAAAAATGTGTCAAAAACATTGCAGTTGTGTCAAAGGCAACGGGATAGATTCACTCATCACTATCGAATTTATTTTTCAGGAACCAGTTACCATGAAAGGTCAGCAATATGGCAATAGCATTTTACATTGTGTCTTATTTAAACAAATTTGACTCAGGGGCGTATTTATCTGTGTAATTTAAGTCCAGCCAAACATATTATCTGTATTACTTTTGATCAGCGCCAACACCTCATATACTGTAAGCTTGTAATTATGCCTAAGAATATATATTTTTTGCTTCTGCTGACTTAATGAATCATCACAGACTTTTGACAGTAAGCGGATTAGAAAGGCTTTGTAACATAGATAGGTAGCTAATTACCCAAGCCCATATGCTCCAAGTCTATATAAGACATATCTATTTTTATGTTCTGTGACTACTTGACAGCACTTTCCATTGCCTGAAAGAGTTACCCTTCCACCTCAAGTATTACTATGACTTGTTGCATGTCTGTCCTCTATTATTACTACAAACTTGCAATATGTTGTCCACAAATATCCTAAATAAACAATAAATCACAAGGCTTAATGAAACAAAAAAGTAGTTCTAGACATTACTCATTATAATGAATGAAAATTATTACTATAAATGATTGTATGGCTATGTACTATCTAATGCTTGCGGTTTGCATAAACCTATTAGTACATTCTACTAATCCCTTACTATAATGGGGTTTTTTTGTCAATTTTTGAGTCGAATTTGAGAGTGTTTTTCTAATTTGAATTAACTCACTTTTTAAAAAAACTTGAATGCTTGTTTATTTATTATATTATATATATACGAGTTTACAAACTCAAAAAAAAACTTAAATTCAAAAATGTCTTGTCTTGACAACTTTCAAGCTTTTTCATGCCGAAATTTGACATTTGAGTTTTTGGGTTTTAATGCATATCAGACTTTCGAGTTTTTGAACAATAATTGGAATTTTGCGACTTTTGGCGCAAAAATATGGATGAAAGTAATTTAAATTTGAACGTTGAAAATCACCCCCCTGCTCCTGGGAGTAAAGAGTTTCCCGATCAGTGATATAGCCCAGCATATAGGTATAATAAATCTATTGGGCTGCTCTCTTCTGTCATGTTTTACCCTTGTATGGTATTCCCATAGCCCCTTCACTTTCTTTGTAGTGATTTTCCTATCCTTCTCTCTTCCCATCAGTGGAAGCCCCAGTCAGATTTGTCTTTTCTGATACTTTTGTTACATTATGAGCTCCACTGAGCCTTGCAGGCATAAAGAAAATATAAATGACTAAGGGGCTGATTTACTAACCCACGAATCCAACCCGAATTGGAAAAGTTCCGACTTGAAAACGAATATTTTGCGACTTTTTCGTATGTTTTGCGATTTTTTCGGATTCTGTACGAATTTTTCGGATCCAATACGATTTTTGCGTAAAAACGCGAGTTTTTCGTATCCATTACGAAAGTTGCGTAAAAAGTTGCGCATTTTGCGTAGCGTTAAAACTTACGCGAAAAGTTGCGCATTTTTCGTAGCGTTAAAACTTAACGCTACGAAAAATGCGCAACTTTTCGCGTAAGTTTTAACGCTACGCAAAATGCGCAACTTTTTACGCAACTTTCGTAATGGATAGGAAAACTCGCGTTTTTACGCAAAAATCGTATTGGATCCGAAAAATTCGTAAAGAATCCGAAAAAATCGCAAAACATACGAAAAAAACGCAAAGTACCGATCATTACGAAAAAAACGCAATCGGACTCCATTCGACCCGTTCGTGGGTAAGTAAATCAGCCCCTAAGAGTGCCTGTATGTGTTAGCTTTATTAGTGCATGCATTTCTTCCTCTGAACTAGCTGACTAGTAAAAAATACATTTAAGATTTTTTTTTTACTATTTTGATCCTATAATAAGGAACGTTTGCTCTATTTTCTTTATACAATTTAAAATTTAGGATAGCTTGTTCACACAGCATGTAGTGTTTACCATTTTGCCACTGTCAAAGAAAAATGTCCTGTTCCTGAATTAAACCCAACTGAATTATTTTGACTCAAATAAGAATTAATTATATCTTAGTTGGGATCAAGTTCTGTTTTATCATTACAGAGAAAAAGGAAATTATTCGTAAAGATGGATGCATACAATAAACATGCAAACTACATACAAATACTGACAAATGAAAAAGGTAAAGAGGAACTTGCTCAGTTAAGTTGTTTTACAGGTTTTGGTTAGCTTGATCCATATTTGCTAGAGATGCGACAGATTTTGATTAGGTACGAATAAAAAAAAGCAATCAGTCAATGTTTGCACCACTAGATAGTGATGAGCTAAATATTATGCCAGGCATCAATTCCCGCATTTCGCCATTGGTGTATTTTTTCACAAATTTTTAGGCGAAGCACAACAGGACAGATTCGCTCATCACTAATCACAACCCATTGTGTATAGGTTCTGAACATATGGGTCACAGATCTGGTGATTTTAAAATGTGACTGCTGCAAATGTATGGAATAAACCTACAGAAAAAGATGTTCTCAATAAAATACAGGTACATCATTTAGAATGGGTTGGATACACAATTGTCCTTCAAAATATTTAAGAAAATTAGAATTCATAATCAGAAGTATCCAGAATTTATAATCCAGAAGTATTTCATATTCTATTTTCCATTTTTTTGAAAATTTGGTAATGTGTTGCTGGAAGTTTTTGATCTAAGTCATAAATCTCAATAAAACTATAGATATCTGGTATTGGCACCTTTTGGAGAAAAGAATTTCCAAATCAGTGAGATTTTCCTGCAGAATATAATATATTTTTCTAGTATAAATCCCTATATCATACAAAATAGCTCTTAATCTTGTGGAAAGCACGGGCAGATTCTCCTGAAAGTTTTCCTAGGTAAACTAAAAATGAGAGGGAGAACACAATGTGAAAAAAATGGCACAGAGAGCAAATTAAATACAGGTATCGGGCCCCTTATCCGGAAACCCGTTATCCAGAAAGCTCTGAATTATGGAAAGCCTGTCTCCCATAGAGTCCATTTTAATCAAATAATTCAGAATTTTAAAACTGATTTACTTTTTCTCTGTAATAATAAAACAGTACCTTGTAATTGATCCCAACTAATATATAAATAATCCGTATTGGATGCAAAACAATCCTATTGGGTTTAATTACTGTTTTATTGATTTTTTAGTAGACTTAAGGTATTGAGATCCAAATTACTGAAAGACCCCTTATCCGGAATAGTCTTGGTCCCGAGCATTCTGGAAAATGGGTCCTATACCTGTACAAAATTCTGCTGGCATTTAATGGGTAAATACATGCAGTGAGTCAATATGCATAGATATCGAAGTTTATTGTTAGACAGGGCCCATGTGTTGCTACTGTAGCTATAGATTATTATTGGCAGAAATCTCAGCATTTATTGTTAGCCACAGCTCTCAACTTTTATCAACAGATTTACAGGTATGGGATCCCTTATTCGGAAACCTTTTATCCAGAAAGCTCCGAATTACGGAAAGCCCATCTGGCATAGACTCCATTTTAATCAAATAATTGAGAATTTTAAAACTGATTTCCTGTTGGGTTTAATTTAATGTTTTATTGATTTTTTAGTAGACTTCAGGTATGGAGATCCAAAAAAGACACCTTATCTGGAATACCCTTGGTCTGAGCATTCTGGATAATGGGTCCTATACCTGTATCAACATTTGAATTACATTTAGAGTTTTTTTAAAAACCACAACTAATCTAATTTCCATGAAAACCACAAATGTCTAGTCATTTTATTTAATCCAAATTAAAAAAGGACGAACAAGAAAAGGTGTGGAAAAATGCGAAAAATGTGACTTTCTTTTATTGTCACAGAACATTTGGATGGGCAAAGCAAGGTTTATATCCCCTTTAAGAAAATTAAAATTGTCTTACCATTAACTAAATGAATGCAGTCAAGAGATTAATAACATGCACCAGGAATCAGACTCATTGTGTGAAAATATCCCATTGAGAATCTATCTGTATAAGAGCTGCAGCTATGGGTAATGCTGTAGGCCATTTTTATTGTACTTGAATCCTTTTTCAGCATTGCTAACATATTTAAAGTGTTTTATGAATCCCCTGAATGTAACTCTTGTACATAATGACTGGTATTATTCCACTGATTAAATGAGCTAGACTTCAAAGATACGGGAGAGACAGGAACAGATCCTGCTGTCACACAGACAAAGACTTTCCTTGGACATATATTCTATCATCAAATTCTTAAATCAGTTACATAATGAACTCTCCTCTTCCCCAAAATAATGAATTTAGTTCACTGTTTTAAGCAATTTATTCACAAAACTGTTCACTGTTGTGCGAATGTCACCAGCAGTATGTAACTTGTAGTCAATACATTTAATAGCGCTCTTCAATCTTTCATTTAATGCTCTCAGCCTGCTCTATTATATGTCATAGTACTTTTTTGCTTCTCTTCTTATAGTCTTTATCTATTAATTCATCCTGGTTTCTATCCTGTTTAATTCTGTACCTGCATATATATATATATAATAAGCAGCAGAAGCCGGCACTCACGTGTAAAGCTGATAAATGTGCCTGGGTGCAGTCCCAACAAAATGTTTGCAAATGCTTGGAGAAAGGTACCGCTCACACAGGTCTTAGGATCAGTTTTAAAGTTTTATTGTAGAGGCAAGGGAACTGACGTTTCGGCTGCAACACCAGCCTTTGTCAAAGTTACAAATACAAGTGAGCAAAAACCTTATATACAGCGTTTGGCGGGAAAACCAACGGACAATAACGTGAACGTGTGGGACACCCCCCCAAAAATTCAAACGTGATGACATCAAACAAAACATGTAAACAATGCCAAGTCAAGTCATAAAATAAAACAGAATATATTTACATAATAAAAAGAAAACGAAAACGAAAAACAAAACAACAGGTACGGCTGTATATTACCAAAATGAGGGAATACACAATGACACGTTACATACACGTATACAGTATATACTGTATATATATATATATATATTTATTATATAGTGATCACATTCATAGCTGCATAAAATTCCTGCAACATGATTATCATGGGCAAAAAAATAGCACCCCTTTGCCCCATGAATTTTAAAAAGCCAAAATTTATGTATATATTTTCTTATGCGTGAAACATGGAAGGTCTTACACTTTAGGTACAATAAATGTAACCCTGTACATTAAGCTGCATTTATTTTAGAAGGTTGTATATTTGTTGCTTCAATGACTATATTTGCAAGGCTGGTGTCATAGGTGAGAGGCCGATACAAATGTCTTTTGCCATAATAATTCAGTGATTTTTATGTTGACCTGTTAACACCAAACACTTTCACTTTCACACTTTCACATAGAGTGCAGAGGGTTTAGTACAGGTATGGGACCTATTATCATGGAGTTTTCCTGATAAAGAGGTCTTTCCATAATACAGATCTTTATACCTTAAATCTAATTAAAAAAATGTAAACATTAAATAAACCCAATAGGATTGTTTTGCCTCCAATAAGGATTAATTATCTTAAGCAGTGATCCCCAACCAGTGGCTCGTGAGCAACATGTTGCTCCCCAACCCCTTGGATGTTGCTCCCAGTGGCCTCAAAGCAGGTGCTTATTTTTGAATTTCTGCTAAGGAGGCAAGTTTTTGTTGCATAAAAACCAAGTATAATGCCAACCAAAGCCTTCTGTAGGCTGCCAGTCCCCATAGGGGCTATTAAGTAGCCAATTATGGCTCATAATGGCACCCCCAGTTACCTTTTTCATGCTTGTGTTGCTCCCCAACACTTTTTCCATTTAAATGTGGCTCACGGGTATAAAAGGTTGGGGATCCCTGATCTTAAGGATTAATATCTTAGTTGGGATCAATTAGAAGGTACTGTTTTTTAATTACAGAGCAAAAGGAAATCTACTTTAAAAATTATTTGATTAAATTAGACCCTATGGGAGATTCTGAACAATGGGATTCTGGATAATGGATCCAATACCTCTATTTTTGCAAAATACGTTTAAATGTAGAAACATGTCATAGAAACATAATCTGACCTATAATATATAGAAATAATACAATGTAATGTAATTTTTGCCTTAATTCATAACCAATAAGACAATTTATTAATTTCTGATTGGACAATGAAAAGTGGTTCATTGCTCATATTGATAGGGATGCTAAAATGAGCACTTTTAAAAATCTTCTTTAAAAACTGCTTCTCTTGGGATTACTGTATCTTTGAGAGATGTTAGACTCTGTCAGAGTCTGATTTTGCATTCTGGCTGTGTGATCTCCCCTCTCCATTCACTGGCTGAAAGAGTTTAAGTGGGTTGGGTACTTAGAAAGTCAGCTTTAGTGCCATATAACAGCTCTATTGGCTTTTTTACTTATACATATATATTGTATATATTGTGGGCTCCCCACTGCACTGATGTTCTGGGGTTTGGGATTCTGGGAAAAAGAATTACAATTCCCTTACACATTCTAATAGCAAATGGGTGTTTTGCAAGCTTATTTCAATGAACTGAGTATAATTTTCCAATTTCCCCCTTAGTGACCTCCTTCTGGTGCATGTTTACAAAGTAATTCAAATTTATTAATGGGACTGTTGTTGCAAAAGTATGGATTTAGGAGTCACTGACGTGAGTAGTTCCTCAATGTGTAATGCTTTGGTAGACAAAAATATGTACCCCCCCTAGACATTTAGGATGAAGTAAACACTTCTGTTTGTTTATTAAAGTAATAGCTATAACTTTATTACTAACTCTGAATTACGCTGACACTAAATAAACAAGTCTTACAGATGACAATATTTCTACATTATGTATGTTATTTATGCTAGTACATGGCATATTTAGCATATTTATGGTTTCGGATACAGATACATATCATGTGTAGATCATACAACAATTTCTAGAATTTATTTAACAATGAAACTGGTCAGTACATTTAATGTATTTCACAATACTGCACTGGAATTTCTATGCCATATAGTAAAGGAGAAAGTGAAATGAGAATAAAATACTTTTTACATTTGATTTTACCTTTGAAATTCCAGTTTGATATGGTCTATTATTGTAATATTTTCATATTCAACAGACATGTTTGCTTTCTTTTTTGCCTAAATCTGATGGGTTGGAAATCTTGATATCATTATTCTAAAGAGTCCAATCCCTTTAGCTGTCCCTACCAACCTCAGAGCTGAGAGAACATCCCTACAATCTACATGCTACTATTAGGTTTAGCTACAGAAAATACTGCACTGGTTTGCATGACAACATATACTATGGGGCAGATTTATTAAGACACGAATTTGAATCCTAAATGGGAAAAATTCAGATTGGATATGATAATTTCTGAAGATCGCAAATATCATGAATATGCTTACAAAAAAATTGTATTAGTTGCGATAATATCATATTGGCAATCCGAAAGTCACAAAATTTTCGTATTCGAGCGATCGTAAAATGCAGGAAAACCTTCCCGACTTTGATCCTTCTGTGCATGATTTTGGAAGCCTCCCATAGGACTCAATGGCACTCTGCAGCTCCAACCTGGCCCAAGGAAAGTCTCCCATAGGGCTCAATGGCACTCTGCAGCTCCAACCCGGCCCAAGGAAAGTCTCCCATAGGGCTCAATGGCACTCTGTAGCTCCAACCTGGCCCAAGGAAAGTCTCCCATAGGGCTCAATGGCACTCTGCAGCTCCAACCTGGCCCAAGGAAAGTCTCCCATAGGGCTCAATGGCACTCTGCAGCTCCAACCCGGCCCAAGGAAAGTCTCCCATAGGGCTCAATGGCACTCTGCAGCTCCAACCCGGCCCAAGGAAAGTCTCCCATAGGGCTCAATGGCACTCTGCAGCTCCAACCCGGCCCAAGGAAAGTCTCCCATAGGGCTCAATGGCACTCTGCAGCTCCAACCCGGCCCAAGGAAAGTCTCCCATAGGGCTCAATGGCACTCTGCAGCTCCAACCCGGCCCAAGGAAAGTCTCCCATAGGGCTCAATGGCACTCTGCAGCTCCAACCCGGCCCAAGGAAAGTCTCCCATAGGGCTCAATGGCACTCTGCAGCTCCAACCCGGCCCAAGGAAAGTCTCCCATAGGGCTCAATGGCACTCTGCAGCTCCAACCCGGCCCAAGGAAAGTCTCCCATAGGGCTCAATGGCACTCTGCAGCTCCAACCCGGCCCAAGGAAAGTCTCCCATAGGGCTCAATGGCACTCTGCAGCTCCAACCCGGCCCAAGGAAAGTCTCCCATAGGGCTCAATGGCACTCTGCAGCTCCAACCCGGCCCAAGGAAAGTCTCCCATAGGGCTCAATGGCACTCTGCAGCTCCAACCCGGCCCAAGGAAAGTCTCCCATAGGGCTCAATGGCACTCTGCAGCTCCAACCCGGCCCAAGGAAAGTCTCCCATAGGGCTCAATGGCACCCTGCAGCTCCAACCCGGCCCAAGGAAAGTCTCCCATAGGGCTCAATGGCACTCTGCAGCTCCAACCCGGCCCAAGGAAAGTCTCCCATAGGGCTCAATGGCACTCTGCAGCTCCAACCCGGCCCAAGGAAAGTCTCCCATAGGGCTCAATGGCACTCTGCAGCTCCAACCCGGCCCAAGGAAAGTCTCCCATAGGGCTCAATGGCACTCTGCAGCTCCAACCCGGCCCAAGGAAAGTCTCCCATAGGGCTCAATGGCACTCTGCAGCTCCAACCCGGCCCAAGGAAAGTCTCCCATAGGGCTCAATGGCACTCTGCAGCTCCAACCCGGCCCAAGGAAAGTCTCCCATAGGGCTCAATGGCACTCTGCAGCTCCAACCCGGCCCAAGGAAAGTCACGATACTGAAGCTTGAATGAATCCGAAACTTTTGTACTCGGCGCGACGGCTATGAAAAAGTCGCGACAATTTGCGCAAGTTGTAACGCTATGAAAAAGTTGCAACAATTTACGAAAAAGTCGTAACGGCTACGAAGAAGTTGCTACAATTTATGAAAAAAACGCAAAATACCGATCATTATGAAAAAAACGCATTCGGACGCTTTTCGGACGTTCGTGGATTAGTAAATGTGCCTCTTAGGGTATACAGATCCAAATTACAGAAAACCTTGTATCCCCAATGAAAATGTCTATAATGAACCAAATTATATAACCTTTATGAAACCAATTAAACTGTTTCCCTGGTAGTTTGATTCTAATTCACCCTTTTTACCCCTTTGAACTTTCGAATCCAGCGTTGTGGTTGAAAATTGTACTTTGGTGATACCCCATTACTTATTTTATCACTAATTGGTAGCACATTGTCAGCAGTAGGGAGGGGCCCCTTCTTGTATCCCCCTGTTCATGTTTTTATGGGAAAGGGAAGTATTTTTTAAAGATATTTAAATAAAATTTGATATGTGATCTATACGATTTTTGGTCATGCAGTGTCTGATAGTGGCCTTATAACTACCAGGGAAATGGTTTAATTGTTTTTTATAAAGGTTATATAATTTGGTTCATTATTGATTGGGAAACCAATGCTCCCTGGAAGTCCGGGTATTGTTTTCTCTTTTTGCAGTGTGTTGAAATAAAAATACACTGTTAATGTTTAAATGATTTTTTAGTAGGTATAGAGATCCAAATAACAGATAACCTCATATCCCAAGCATTCTGGATAAAAATTTCTATACCTGTACAGCTACTTCATACGTCACTAGAAGGTCTTACCATGAATATTCTTTTCAGTTTTGAATGTCCAGTCTATAGAAATATATTAAATGTCCACAAAGGGGCAACTAAGATTGTTTATGGTCTAAATTACAAAGTAATTTATAGCAAAAAATAGGCAAAGTTCCACAAAAAGTTCCACATATTAAATATTAATTTGGTGCATATATAAATCCAACACCAATCAGTTGAGATGTCCCAGTGCCCCATGACCCCTTGAATCCACTCTCCTAGGGCATTTTGACCCATTATTCAGAATGCTCAGGACCTGAGGTTTTCTGCATAAGGGATCTCTCCATAATGTGGCTCTCCATACCTTAGGTCTACTAAAAAAATAATTTAAACATCAATTAAACCCAATGGGGCTGATTTACTAATCTACGCACGTCCGAAAAGCGTCCGAATGCGTTTTATTCGTAATGATCGGTATTTTGCGATTTTTTTCGTAAATTGTTGCGACTTTTTCGTATCCGTTACAACTTGCGCGAATTGTCGCGACTTTTTCATAGCCGTCGCGAAAAAATCGAAAAGGTTTGCCCGCCGTTTACTAGCGCTCAATACAAAAAAGTTGCGACAATTCGCGCAAGTCGTACTGGCTACGAAAAAGTCGCGACAATTCGCGCAAGTTGTAACGGCTATGAAAAAGTCGCGACAATTCACGAAAAAGTCGCACCGGTGATGAAAAAAATCGCAAAAAATACGAAAAAGTCGCAAAATGTTTGTTTCTAATCCGATTTTTTCCCATTCGGAATTCGGATTCGTGGATTAGTAAATCAGTCCCAATGGGTTGTTTTGCCTCTAATATGGATTCATTATAACTTAGTTGGGATCAAATACAGGTACTGTTATATTATAATAGTGAAAAAGGAAATCATTTTTAAAAAACTTACTTTTTGATTAAAATAAAGTCTACGGGAGACAGCCTTTCCATAATTCAAAGTTTCTGGATAACGGTGATCCCATACCTGTAGTATTTAACTTTGTATAGTGGGCTTTTTAGCACTTAGGCTGAAATAGTAAATAAGTAAATAGGTCATTCATTTTGTTAGTGACTTCTATTACCTCACAAATACCTGTTTCTCGCTAGGTAATGTCACTGTCAAAATGCCATGATATTTCATTCTTCTGGCAAGTGTTATTTCGAAAATGCAAATAAAAACAATTTCTACTGAGATTTTGACATGATCTTTCCTCTGCAATCAGCAATGATAGAACTATATGACTGCACAGAGTACTAAATTTAGATATACTTGAAAGAAGAGTATAATATGTAACATTTAGAAGAGCCTGTAAAAACAAAATGACTGAGAGCTGGGGGAACATAATCAAATGAGATAACAAGTACACACTAACGTGGAACAAATCAGCATAAGAACACAATTTTCATTTAGGGCCATAAAACTGAAATGTATCTGGAGTATCACATCTGATTGGTTACAAATAATATCAGCTTTATTTTGCTTTAGTTTAGCTTCAAAAGCCACAGTCCCAGGAAACAAGTGAAATCATTAGAAAAAATAAACTACCAATTCAAGTAGTTTTGGCATCATTGGGTATTATTTATTTATTTTTATATTATTGGGCTTATTCATCAGTTTTTTGAGTTTATAAATTCGAGTTTGTTTTTCTAAATCAAATAAACTCGCATTTCAAATGCTCACTTATTTAATAATAATAAAAACTCATTTGAATAAAAAACTTGAATACCTCAAAAAACTCAATTCAAGTTTGAAAATATAGTTTGACTTTGCCTAGCTACCAGCTACCATTGACTTCTATAGAAACTCGCCAACTTTTTGATGGTGTAGTTTTACATTCAAGTTTTCGAGTTGCAAAAACTCCATTTGTGAAAATAAATCAAACTCGAACATTGATAAATCTCCCCCTATATGTGCACCACCCACTGTGAAAAGCAGATGAAGATTAAGTCCCCAATCTGTCACTTTGCAATAACTATTTGAGCCTAAGATGGATTGGACAATGGTTCATAAGAGTATCATGGAATCAGGTATGTCTGTGTAAATGGCATACATTTATATTTGTTTTTAAAAGTTCAAATAATAAACTGATGTCAAAAAGTGGGGGGGGGGGGGGTGTATTGTCCCTTCAATAGCAAAAGCAACTGATACCCACAGAGCAGGAGGAAGTACAGAATAAGACTGATATGTGTCAACACACATTGCACATACATTTAACTGGTAAACAAATATGTGGCCTGGGATAAAGAGAGAGGTCTGGCATCCAGTGCAAGATGCTGCTCTTTAATAAAAAAATATTTTGATAATCACTATTTATTTTGAATATGAGGTGATTTCTAATGCAGTTGCTCCATCAGTACACTGATTCCTCTGTCCTGGAATTGCTGTAGATCTCTGCACTCAGTTTTGGAGTCCTCTCTTCCTCTACCCACCCCCTAACCTGCAAATTATTCTGAAGAAGCAAGTTAGGGAGTGGCAGAGGACACAAGATGCAACACAGCCGTGTTTTTCTTATCCAGGTCAATGTTTTCGATACAGGGCAAGGTGTGCAGCTCAGCCGTTCTCTGTGGCAGAAGTGCCCCATGCTTGAGCGCCAGGGGCCATGGTCTTGCCCCCTTAATGCTCTTGCACCTCTACCCAGAAGATTATTAAATGTCTCCCATAATGTTTTACACAATATTGTTGTAGGGCGACACCACAGCCCAGTTCTTTTTAATAACTGTAGGCCAGTTCCACATTGATCTTATTAACAATATATGAGGGAGGGGATTAAGCTGCAAAAAGAGACAGGTCATATGTTATAAAAAGAGACAGAATGATTTTAAAGGGAATAGAATGATTTAAACAGGGAAAAGCAGACAGGGGCTGTCAGTAATGCTAGGTCATACCTTTGTGGTAGAGCAAAAATATTTACTTGCCACTTTTCTTGCAAAGCACATAATCTTCCTTCACATTCTTGGCGCCTAGAGGCAATGGAAAAGAGAGAATGAAAAAGTGAGTAAATGAACAATCTATCATTGCTTATATTCACCGTTCCTTAGCCAGAGGCAATAAAGACTTTACATTTCCAACCGCAGGAACAGAACACAATTGTGTCGGGTTTGATTTTATCCCTAACATATTTTTTGTCAGAAAGATAAGTTCATGTATTGATCAGAGTTACACTAAGGGGGAAGCCGGTTAGATAAATATCACAGCGATCATGTGTATTCATAATGCAGAAAACAATGTGATGGTTCAGCTACCAAGTTAGATTAAAGTGCAGTTCATCAGTCTATAACTCTGCCTCCCCTGGCACTTAGTCCTTCTCCCCTCCGTATGTCTATTCCTATCCCTTCCCTGCCCTTTTATCTGCTCTCTTTTCTATTTCCATCCCAGCCCTTATTTCTGCTTCCATCCCTGTCTATTACTGTGCCTGCCCATTTCACTGCTTCTATGCTTACAAATGTCCTTGACCCTACCCCTGTGCCTACCTAGAAGATCCTAGAATACTTACCATAAACATACACAAGTTATACAGACTAAACATATACAAGTTATGCTGATGAAACACATTATAAATACAACTACAGCAAACAATAAACTGCCGCCTTAAAGCCAAAAGATGGTGGCTGTCCCTGATGACATACTCAACTGCACTCTAATGTTATAATGGCATAACTGTTTATTGCACTGTAGATTTATTTTCACTACCGTATATACTCGAGTATAAGCCGAGTTTTTCAGCACCAAAAATGTGCTGAAAAAGCCACCCTCGGTTTATACTCGAGTATATACATAAAACAGTATCTGTCTTTGCAATGTATATTCTTTGCACTGCTGGTCATGACTCCTGAAACAGCAAAGCAGCCAGCCGGGAGAACTGCAGTGTTTGAAGATGGCATTCGCTGCGCACACACCCCATACCCCCCCCCCCCCAAAGGACGGAAGCGCATACAGCAACTAAAACCCGGCAGCACGCAGCACCGGTATTGGGAAAACTCAGTGCGCAAGGGCGCGTAACAATAGCCCAGTTCTGCTCTAGGCTGTGCCGTGACCGTCCAAATTTAGCGTGCAGAGAAAGTAAATTGTATTCAAAGTTCGGCACCTGAAACTTGAAGCGGTTTCCATGGTGACAGCAATGTGGTAAGAATTGTGGCCGGGGTTATTGCTTTCCCAGAATGATGCGGGTGGGTGACCGGCTTCCCTTATTTCTAAGCTCCGCCCTTTCCCCTGACAGTGACCATGGCGCTGGTGTACAGCAAGTGCCTGACTGCCCGCAACTCGTCTGTAGCTGGCGCGTCTCTTTTCCTGCTCTACCTGATAAGCAAGCGGAGGGGGGCAAGTGGGTAAGATGGTTGTCTGTGTGTGGGACGCAACGCAGGGCCCTGATTGGGCAGTGTCTTACTTTAACCTTTTTCTCAGGGGGCATTCCAGGCCATGACTAAGAGGTGTGTTCCACACCTGTGCCATACAGGTGTTTCAGGGGAAAAGGGATGGGGTGTTAAAGAAGTGCAACAACCCATTGCTCTTTTTCTCCTTTTTTGCTGAGTTATATCTCATATATCTACCATTAACAGTTAACTGTTACTGTTTAGAGTTAAGAGGCCAATATTTTCTAGCACACAATGCTGCCACTCAGTGTGGCTCACATGCAGAACACCTTATACTTCACTCACAGGCCAAGCCAATGGAAGAGGCAGCAGGCACTTATTTGGGAATCCGCATATATGGTACCCTTAGCAGGACATTGGGGCAGAAAAACAGAATTAACCAAAGCTTGCCAGTTGCTTGGATTTCCATCTTATCATTACTTAGTATGGCAGCCTCCTTAGCCTTCCCAAACTTGCCTGACGGTTAAAGAAAAAAACAGTAGTAGCTGCTGCATTTACCCTAGGCTTATACTTGAGTCAATAAGTTTTTCCAGTTTTCTTAGGTAAAATTAGGTACCTCGGCTTATATTCGGATCGGCTTATACTCGAGTATATACGGTAATTGTTTTCTGTATGTTGTGTTCTTAACCCATCTTAATTATCCCAATTTAATCTGCAGTAACAAAAAAGGTTAACTGCACCACTGGCTCACAGCTTCATGATAAATAATGTTTGCAATTGCATCTGAGAGAAAGTGGTATCCTTATATAATTCTCCTTTTGTCAGTGGGGTGTCAGTGTATACTTTTGATACAATTATACATACCTTTGTTCAACTTGAGCACAATAATAATAAGAGAATATGAGAATACAATCTGTATATTCTTTTTATTACTGCTGTTTAAAAAAACATTATTTAAATACTTCTATTTTTAAAAAAGAAAAAGTCTCTTCAGAACAAGCCCTATTCATAGATTTAGGGGCACAGTTTACAACTTTTGTGTATTTTCTGCAATATTTTCGTTAATTTGCGCAACTTTTTCATACTTTTGCAACAATTTGTACAGGTATCGGATCCCTTATCCGGAAACCCATTATCCAGAAAGCTCCGAATTACGGAAAGCCCGTCTCCCATAGACTCCATTTTAATCAAATAATTCAGAATTTTAAAACTGATTTCCTTTTTCTCTGTAGTAATAAAACAGTACCTTGTAATTGATCCCAACTAAGATATAAATAATCCTTATTGGATCCAAAACAATCCTATTGGGTTTAATTAATGTTTTATTGATTTTTTTTGTAGATTTAAGGTATGGAGATCCAAATTACGGAAAGACCCCTTATCCGGAATACCCTTGGTCCCGAGCATTCTGGATAACAGGTCCTATACCTGTACAACAAAATCGTATTTGTCGCTACGAGTACGAAATTTTCGAATTCATTCAAGCTTCGATATCGTGACTTTCCTTGGGCCGGGTTGGAGCTGCAGAGTGCCATTGAGCCCTATGGGAGACTTTCCTTGGGCCAGGTTGGAGCTGCAGAGTGCCATTGAGCCCTATGGGAGACTTTCCTTGGGCCGGGTTGGAGCTGCAGAGTGCCATTGAGCCCCATGGGAGACTTTCCTTGGGCCGGGTTGGAGCTGCAGAGTGCCATTGAGCCCTATGGGAGACTTTCCTTGGGCCGGGTTGGAGCTGCAGAGTGCCATTGAGCCCTATGGGAGACTTTCCTTGGGCCAGGTTGGAGCTGCAGAGTGCCATTGAGCCCTATGGGAGACTTTCCTTGGGCCGGGTTGGAGCTGCAGAGTGCCATTGAGCCCTATGGGAGACTTTCCTTGGGCCGGGTTGGAGCTGCAGAGTGCCATTGAGCCCTATGGGAGACTTTCCTTGGGCCGGGTTGGAGCTGCAGAGTGCCATTGAGCCCTATGGGAGACTTTCCTTGGGCCAGGTTGGAGCTGCAGAGTGCCATTGAGCCCTATGGGAGACTTTCCTTGGGCCAGGTTGGAGCTGCAGAGTGCCATTGAGCCCTATGGGAGACTTTCCTTGGGCCAGGTTGGAGCTGCAGAGTGCCATTGAGCCCTATGGGAGACTTTACTTGGGCCGGGTTGGAGCTGCAGAGTGCCATTGAGCCCTATGGGAGACTTTCCTTGGGCCAGGTTGGAGCTGCAGAGTGCCATTGAGCCCTATGGGTGACTTTCCTTGGGCCGGGTTGGAGCTGCAGAGTGCCATTGAGCCCTATGGGTGACTTTCCTTGGGCCGGGTTGGAGCTGCAGAGTGCCATTGAGCCCTATGGGTGACTTTCCTTGGGCCGGGTTGGAGCTGCAGAGTGCCATTGAGCCCTATGGGAGACTTTCCTTGGGCCGGGTTGGAGCTGCAGAGTGCCATTGAGCCCTATGGGAGACTTTCCTTGGGCCGGGTTGGAGCTGCAGAGTGCCATTGAGCCCTATGGGAGACTTTCCTTGGGCCAGGTTGGAGCTGCAGAGTGCCATTGAGCCCTATGGGAGACTTTCCTTGGGCCAGGTTGGAGCTACAGAGTGCCATTGAGCCCTATGGGAGACTTTCCTTGGGCCAGGTTGGCGCTGCAGAGGGCCATTGAGTCCTATGGGAGGCTTCCAAAATCATGCACTGAAGTGTCAATGTCAGAAAGGTTTTCCAGCCGTTTACAATCATTCGGATATGAAAATTTCATCACTATCGGATCACCATTTGGAAATTATCTTTCCAATACAAAAATTCTGGAAATTTCGGATCGTAAGTACAAAATCTTCGTATTTAAATGAACAGAATTTTCGTGACTTTTGAAATTATCGGATTTCATGATTCGGACTCGTACTTTAATGAATGTGCCCCTTAATGTTGGAAAAGGGGATATCTGTCCAAATATGTTTGCCACCTGTCCTGTTTTAACTCTGACAGCACAGTTTTTGGAAGGGTTGTCCCGGTCAAAGCTGCCTGTCTGATTTTTCAAATTAGGAAATGTGGACTGGACTCTACTTGTATACTTATATATAATTTGGAAAGCCTTTATCTAAAATTTATCTAAAAAGCCTGGACTGTTTTCAATGCTGATAAAGCCTCTTGTCATTTAACTTGTCATTTATAATAGTATTTTATGCTTAAATATATTGATGGGCATCAGGACTCATGGGAACATTCAAATACCACTTCGGGCAGTGCTTTCTTACACCTAAACTTACATCTTAAACCTTAGTCTACTATATATATTTTTTTGTTGTTGCATATTTCAATTTCGGAATCTTCCCACTGGAGTTTGTTGGCTATAAAGTGTTTAAACTACATGTAGAGGTTTGTGAGTATCTAGCTAAAAGGAGATGCTACCCCAATATAAATAAGGAATGTTGTTTTATTATTTCACATTATTGTTTTTTTATCTCGCTGGTTGCTGAACAGATCAACTGTTACTTGGTTTATTGTACATGATTAAAGGCTGCAGAGAACTGTTGTTGGAGGCCTGCAAACCACTACAAGATGGCGGTAATTTACCAATGCTTGAATTTAAAGTTTTGCCATGATTTAAATTTGTTTGTGCTAAAATTCATGAATTAAAATTTATGGTGTCTCAAACTCCAATGTTCAATATTTATTAACTGCAAAAAATCAGAAAAACTCCAATGTAAAACCTCAGCATCTATAAGCTTGTGAGTTCATGTAGTCAATGGGGTCAAAATTTATGCAATTTTTCAATTTGAGTTTTTTTTTTAGTTTTTTCAATTTACCCATTGAAAATGATGAGTAGAATACAAATTAAGTTTATTTTAGTATTTAGTTTGTTCAAATTGACAAGAATTCAAAAATTTGAAATTGACAAATAAAGCCTTCCCATGTACAGTTTGCAAGATGTATAAATTAGGAGAACACTGAGGCATCTGGATCCATATATGGTTTCATTATATATGATGGTGTCATGTGACGACTAAATAAAGGCAAAAAAAAAACAATCTGTGTGGTGTCTATGTATCTATAAGCCACTTAATTATATCTATATTCTTAACAACTAGTGAAAAAAGATAAATGTATATGGAATCAAATATTTTTGCAAACACAACTGTCTATGTCTTTCAGCATTAAAGGAATTCCTTGCTGATATTTCCTGTCATCATTTTCTTTTGATATATTTTAGAATAACAGCAAAATGATAGAATTCAGGAGCAATAAGACAGCTCACAATTCTTTTGCTGAAAGAAGACACAGTGCTATGTTTCTGAAATACCGAGATGACAATTTGTGCCCTCAGAGAAATCAATACAAAGTGCAACTCTATTTAGACAAGATATATCAAAGTGAAGTTGCAGCCATCCCGGAGTAAACAACTGATTCATGTGTACTGAAGGAAAAGTCACTGATAGAAAAAGGCTAAGATACCATTTTTTAAACAGAAGAAATAGCAGAGGGATGATAAGAATAAGATGTCAAGGAATAAAGAGAGGGGAGAACAAGTAAGGAGGCAAGACATATTATGGGACCCATGGAAGGGTAAATGAAACATTGCTGTAGTGCTGTGAACCCAATCACCATTAAGGAAGGCAAACAAACAAACTAGTCAGTAAAGATATTTTCTCCTTTGATGAATATTCCCTTTAGGCTGTGCACATTCTATCCTATTGGTTTAGGATCCAATTCTATCTCCATTGCTTACAGCAAAACAACATTTTGTTGGCTTTGGTGATAGCCAGGTAACACAGACCTGCTATAATGGTGCGCCATTTACACATTAATGCTACCAATCTACCAATCGTTACATGTAACACTGGTAAAATAATGTGGTTTGGGAGGAAATGGGGTGGGGGCAATATAATGATGTAAGACTTTAGCTAGCAAAAAGTGAGGTTGTAAAGGGGTAAATTATTTAATGATTATAACTGCCATGTAGAACTTTTATATGTTAACTGCATGTTGGCCTTTAATTATTTGACTTAAGCCAACAGCCTAGCCTCTTTTACTTATCCAAGGGGTAAGGCACAGGTCCCTGCGCCCAAAACAGAACCTACACAATGTAGCACCCAGTGTGCCCCTTATATCTTTGAGCAGCTATATTAATCTCTCATATCATATAACAACAAATCTAATCTCACATGGACTACATTTTAAGCTAATAATTCTAAATGAAAAAAACCTGATCTCCTTTTTCTCTGTAATAATAAAACAGTACCTTGTATTTCGTCCCAACTAAGGTAGAATTAAAACAAGCAAAAAAAAAAAAAGGGACAGCAGCCAGTCTTCCAGTAAAAATAGGATCTTTATTTACTCAGCTTAAAAACATCAGTCTGTTCAACCCTTTCCAGACCATTCACTTCTTCATTATCAACCTAGGCTCAAGGGCAGCAGCGCATATTTAGACATTTAGGGGCTCATTTACTAACCATCAATTTTTTGTTTTAAACTCAATTTGGATTTTTTTAGAAAAAGTCGCAGAAAAAAACAACATTGTGACTTTTCCAAGATTTACTATTTGTCTAAACGGTTAAAAATCCGAATTCGACAATTCACCAGATTAAACTTGCCGAGTAAAAGTCCCTTCGCTTTCCTCGTAACTTTTTTGAATTGTCGCAGCTGCAAATCAATAAAATCTGGATTTTTGCAGTGACAATTTGAAAAAGTCAAGTGGTTTTTATGACTTTTCTTGCAGCGATTTTTCCTTGCGGCTTTTTTTTGTAAATATCAGACATTCAGGAAAACTAATTTAGTCGAATTAGAAAAAAAATGAGGAATTATGGAGTTTTAGTAATCTTAATTAAGATGCTCAGCATCAACCAAACCAGGTATAAATCTATCACACATGCATATCAGAAATGTATTAAGCGCAATCTGGAATAAGCAGGTACCACACCAAATGGGGGAAGGGAGCCCCATGTGTTTTTATTTTCGTCTACTTACTTGTTCCTTGGCTGAACACAAGTTTACTCATAATCCTATGGCTAAATATAGGCCTCCCTCATTCTACCCTGCATAGCCTCTATAGGCAGATCATACCTTGCATGCATGAAAAAAAAAAACTTCTACCATAATTTATTATATAAAATACATGTAGCAAATCCCTCAACTGCAATAAATATTTAACAGTAGAAAGAATTCCCTATTATATAATAATTATAAAGTTTCTAATAAGGCTCAGGAAAGCAGGAGAGAACACTGTAGTTATAATTACTGTCACATATGGTTTTTCCATTAAGTTTCTGAGCTAGGTTACAGAGTTATAAACCTGGTAATTGGATAATAATTGGATAATATCCTAATATGCTATTGTAATAATTGGGAACAGACACTAGTATGGCATTCAGACACTTCTACTTTGTGAAAATATGTCCATCTCTGTGGGCAATAACCACACAAGTGTCTTCCTCAAGGTTATTCTTATTTACAGTAATTGTTAGTGATCTTCAGAACATTACAGGCTTTTGATATTGCAAATTTTTCTTTAAAAAGCTGGCATATAATAATAACACATGACTCTAGATACTCACTGATAAGAAGAAAGCAGCTAAAAATCCAAATAAGATGTCAAGACAGGATCGGAAAAGCTATATTAAATTTGCCCAAAGGAATATTTTTTTGCATTGCCAATATTTTTTTCTATTAATGACGGAGGCTGAGAGGGAGCATTATCCTTGGGCATAGTATCAGTTTTTTGTTTCTTTACATAGCAGCCATAATCTCTATTGTACCCCTTTATTTAAGTAGTTGGATTACATTCAGGTCACATTTCTAATACAATAATATTACTGAAATATTCATGCATTTTGAATCCATACATGCAAAGTTACTCATTTTTCTTCTGACAAGTGTTTTCATCCCCAAGGAGCACTGTGGCTGAAAACAAAGAATGGAATTTGCTTTCCTTGAGAGCTGAGAACTGCATGCTGCTACGTTTAATTCACTTCTATTATTCTTCCACATTTACTGTATCGGAACTGCACATTTACTGCATCGGAACTCTTCCATGCTGAATAGCTAAGGATTATCCATGTGACTCACTTGTAAACACAATAATAAAACAGATGGTATCTTTATGCAGAAACAAAGAATAAGCCAGAAATGGAAACTTGGATTTCAAGATATTTTCTGTTGGTTGACAAGAGAAGGATTAGAAAGGTCAGAATATATAACGGCAGTATAATTTATGGGTTTGAAACACCGTCCTCTACAAGAGGTTTCACAGCGAAATGTGGCTAGACAAAAGGGATCATTTACAATTCTCCCGGGCAGAAGTACAAGAGCACTGAGACACAAGTATGTGCCCTTAGCACTAATTCAGACAGCACTTCTGCCTGGGGAAATGGCTATGCTGTTCACCTTGCACAGGATAAAAAAAATCTGGCACAAGTTGCACAGTGAATCTGACCACGTGTATAAATTATAAATAGAATTTCGTCAGAACTAAATGGTCAGAACAAACAACCTGTGTAATGATTACCCGAAGCTTGTGCCTCTGGGGCCATATAACTGTAAAATGTCACAATGATCTTGATTTAACATTGTTAGAATTCACATATGATGATATCAGAACTGCTTCCAACAGTCTTATAGAAGTGCAAAAAATGGTGGAGACTCCAATGTTTCTCACATGCCCTATTCTGAGCACCCACAGACCAGGGCTTCCCAGATGAACACATCTTGAGGGGTGGCTGGGAATGGGTGGCCTTTATCCCACACCTTAAAAAAAAAACACACCCCCTGTACTATTACTACTATTACTCACATATCATTATCTTTCACTATTGATGTCTGAGCACAGGTCAAGAATAGAGAAATGGTAATGAGTGGTCGGTTCTACAGGTTATATAGTTATGTAGTTTCCGAGTGATATTGTGATGGCAGATAGTGATGAGCGAATCTGAAATGTTTCGCTTCACCAAAAAATAGGCGAATCTTTGAAAAAATTTGCGAAACAGCGAAAATGACACACGGCAAAAACCTATTGGGCACCACTTTTTTTTTACATGCATGTTTTTTTTTACACGCGTGACAATTTATTTGGCAAAACGTGGAAATTTGCTGCGAATCCATGCCTGCCGAAAAAGTTTGCTCATCACTAATTGCAGATTCTATTAATGCCTTTAAGAGGGGCCTGGATGATTTCTTGAACAAACTAAAATCTACAGATATATACCGTATATACTCGAGTATAAGCTGATCCGAATATAAGCCGAGGTACCTAATTTTACCTAAGAAAACTGGAAAAACTTATTGACTCGAGTATAAGCCTAGGGTGGGAAATGCAGCAGCTACTGCTAAGTTTTAATAATCAAAATAAATACCAATAAATCAGTGGGGTATATGTTATTCAATATTTATATCAAAGAAAAACAGTAAATTAGCTCTGTAAGCGGAGAAGAGGGTCAACAAAAACAATATGAATACTGCCCCATGCTCATTGCACATTGGCAAACTGGCAGCAGACACAGTCCCGGAGAGATGTAAGGGGACTGTGAGAGAGGAGAGAGGGTGCTAGTCTAGAAGGACCCATGGCACCCGACTCGAGTATAAGCCGAAAAAAAAAAAACTAGGCTTATACTCGAGTATATACAGTATATATATATATATATATATATATATATATATATATATATATATATATATATATATATATATATATATATGTGCAGTGGGGGTCATTTGGAGGGGTTGAATGTTATGTACTTTTTTCAAACCACAACTTAACTACCTGTATGTGTCTATCTTTTCCATAGACCAAGAATTCCATAGTACAGGTATGGGATCCATTATCTGTAAACCTGTTATCCAGAAAGTTCTGAAAGGCCACTTCCCATAGACTCCATTATAAGTAAATAATTCAAATTTTTAAAAATGTCTTCCTTTTTTCTCTGTAATAATATAACAGTGCCTTGTATGTGATCCCAACTAAGATATAATTAATCCTTATTGGGGGCAAAAAAATCCTATTGGTTTTATTCAATATGATATGGAGATCCAAATTACAGAAAACCCTCTATCCAGAAAACCCCAGGTCCCACGCATTCTGGATAATAGGTCCCATACCTGTACATGGATCTTGTTCACATTGGCATTTCTGAAACTTGGACTTTAATGAACTTTAATGCTCTTCACTAGCTTTTGTCTTGAATAGACATCAAACAAATGACTTTTTCTATTTAATCCATTCAACCTTGTATTAACAGCACTCACAATTGCTCCGACTGCAACCCAGTTAGAAAAGAGATCTGACTGTAATTGTTTGGTAAAGCTGACTATTCATGGGTCCCAACTGGCTGCTAATTTAGTTACTCCTGACCAAGTAGGCACATTACTGGCAAAAAAGCTCAGGAAGGTTACAAAATCTGCCAGGTGATAATCGTGTGTCATTGCTGTCCTCCCCCAGTATGTCTGCACAGGGCCTTTTGGTTTGTTACTTGTCACTGATTATCAAATCTGTGGCCAAGCTGTGCAAATATCTCAAAGCCTCAAATCTTATTGCTCAAAATGCAAAACAAAAAAAAGCTGCAATTGGCTATTTTTTGCAATTTGCCCACTGCATGAGGCTTTGTGCAAGTAGCCACAGGCCTCTGAGGACTGTTCATTAAATTCAAAAGAAGATGGGTGAGGCATGTAAGCAGGGGATGCACGCCACAGCAGGGCCCTGTACTTACCACTGGCTCTAAGGTGATAAGGAAAATAAGGTGATAAGGAAAGGGCTGGAGTGCGCCTCCTGGCATTGCTCTTTGATGGAGTGTCAGACTTTTGATTTGGCACTCTGTGCAAAGAGCAGCGAGCCGGGGAAGGGCAAGTGTTGCTAAATGAGCACTAAGGGTCCTGCTGCTGAACTTCTCCATGTATAGAGCAGCAATCCCCAGTAGCAAATTAACTCTCTACTCTTTTAGCTGACTTTAAACATACGAGAAAACATAATAAATGTTAGAAAATGACGCCTGTGTCTCTTTTGTTCTTTTGAATAGCTACTTATGTGCCATGTAATGAACTTGGTTTCAAGAACTAAATTTACTAGGATTGAAAATACTCTACATCACATTCATTATCTTTAAACAATTCATGAATTCTTTGACTTCTGAGCTGAAATTATCCGCTAAACAATTATGGAACTGAAAACTAAAAGCTTAAGGCATCACAATAGATATCTTAATTGCGCATTCCAGTGCATTCACTTGCAAAAGGGAAGCATCTTTCTTGTGTTGATGTTAAAATAAAAATACAGGAGCTGGAAAATCAGCAAAATACATTCTCTTTATCTCACCTGTGGATTTGTTTCTAAGGCAACTGTGTAATTTATATCAAATGTGACATAAACAATGATTAGATCTTAAATTTGCCTGTGTGAAAATGTTAGTCAATAAAATTACCCTCATGTTGTATTTATTATTAATATAGTGATAAAACAGGTATGGGATCCCTTATCCGGAAACCTGTTATCCAGAAAGTTCTGAATTATGGGAAGACCATCTCCCATAGACTTCATTATAAGCAAATAATTAACGTTTTTAACAGTGATTTTCTTTTTCTCTGTAATAATAAAACAGTACCTGTACTTGATCCCAACTAAGATATAATTACCCCTTATTGGGGGCAGAACAGCCCTATTGGGTTTATTTAATGGTTAAATGATTCCCTTTTCTCTGTAATAATAAAACAGTACCTGTACTTGATCCCAACTAAGATATAATGAATCCTTATTGGCAGCAGAACAATCCTATTGGTTTATTTAATGTTAAATTATATTTTTGTTGACCTAAGGTATGGATTTTGATTCTGACTCTTTCCAGCTTTCAACTGGGGTTAATTGCAGTTAGTTCCTCCTCTACTTATATTCCTGTCTCTCTTTCAAACCACTGTCTGGTTGCTAGGTTAAACTGGACCCTAGCAACCAGGTAGCTGCTGACATTTCAAACTGGAGAGCTGCTGAATTTCAAATTGTCTTAGCACTTCCTACATCATAATAAAAGTGGATTTGTTTTCCAAACACACTCCTTGCACTTATGTATAGTTGCACCATTGCGCCCATCCGTGCCTATTTGCCTATTGACTCTTAGGAACTCTGGGCTTACCATAACGCTTAACATCCTCTGGTTATTTCAGGGTTTCCACAAAGGGTTTCATTAATAGTTGCAGACTTGTACCAAAATAATTACACACAAACATGATCATGGAACATGACAATTTGACCCTTATTGGCCACTGGTCCAAAATGCCGTTGTTGTTAGAGTCAGCCTGGTGTTTCTGCATCACAGTGTAATTAGTTAGTAATTAGTTATTAGCCCCAGTATAACTGTGGACAGATGGGGAGTTGCATATACATACATATACATATTATTTTGCGATGTCCACCTGAAATAAACTAGAGGTAATTTATAAAATGCAGGGTAGGGTGCAAAGGACTACCATGTACTGTATTTTGCACCTTTGCCTCCACTTTGCACGTGATTTTCCTCCATAAATCCAGCACCGCCTGTGTTTGGTATCTCTGTATTTATGAAGGGTGGGCAGTGGGTGGAACTTAGGCTTCCCATTCTCTCACCACCTACCCACTCGCCAGTAGGTGCAGGGTGCAAAGGAGACCTAGCGACTAGGTGCTGACCCTCAATGACTAGGCGGCTGCCAAACAACCCCATAAAATCATTTCAGGCTAAAAAATTGAGCTGAACACGATAATATGTGGTATTAGATTTTCTGCCAGAAATGGGAGAATAAATCTCTTTTTAAAGGCTTTTATATCAGACAAGCTATGGTCCTGTGATTTCTGTGGTCTAATAAGGGGTTCAAAGGTATATTGATTTTATGGCAAGAAGGGCAAGTTATTAGAAATAATCTGACCTCTCACCTATATTGGCAGTGATGGAACAGCACTTTAATGGCCTTTGTAAAACATCTTAGATCAGCATTCAATAAACCATATAAAACCTACTGCCTCCTTTCTTCTTCTTTCTTAGACTTGTAAACTTTAGCAGGATAAGAGCATCTATGCAGCATATTAACTGGGACAGGCACAGGGTTAAATACAGAAGGTCTTTAAAATGTTACTAAGCAAATATACATCTATGTATATTAACCCTAGAAATGGAGGGCACCAAAGCAAAACAAAGCCTTAATGGTATAATGAAAAGGTTAGAATTATTCCTTGTATTAGGATTAATAGTGATGAGCTCTGAGCAAGAACAAACATGTATATAAAGGTGAGCAGCATCCAATTAATGGGGAGCACTACCTAATTAATGGTAGAAATGTAATTCAGCATTATGAAACAAAATGTAACTCTAAGCAGTAGAACAAGCAGTAGAAATAGCCAGGCAGATGCTCCTTTCAACAACACTTACAAATAACTTTAACATCAGTTAAAATGTTTAATTACTGTATAATGAAAAGCTGCTTAGAATTCTATTTTCTTTCATCATACAGAATTGCAGAACAAGCATGTGGAAAGAGACAGGAAGATACTGCTTTTAATAGTTATTACATTACCAAGACATTTTAGATTTTCCTTTATTATGAAAAAAAAATATTCCCATTATTTGGGCCAAGTTCTCCTAACATATTTATGTTAAGTGGCTCATTTGAAACTTTTGTTAAGTACAAGAAAGCCAGTGGAGCACTTTAATTATTGAAACAGGATCAACAGGAACTGGTCTTATCAAGGTACCCATTGGCCTGTTAATTTGAAATCTATGATTAGCTAGCTTCTAGATGGCATTCTAAGGGAAAACATTTGCAATACATTTCAAAACAAAATACTGGGTTTATGGTTTTATACGCAATAGATTTTACCAAACAAATCAAATTGCCTTCTATGATTAAGTGAGCAGAAGCCTAGACTCTGAGTGTCAGTGAATGTGATATGCATATATTTTTTTAACCCATAGAATATTATTGATAACATTAAGGAATATTAGCCTGGAACATAATATTTGGATAGAGAACTAGGTAAAGCATAGATTACAAAGAGTGGTGGTAACTGGAGTATTTTCTAATTGGACCAGTGTTATTAGTGGAGTACCACAGGGGTCTGTCCTTGTTCATTAAGGACCTTGATGTGGGCATTGTATGTACTGCCTCTTTGTTTTTCCATGATGCAAAACTGACCACTACGCAGCATGTTCTGTTCTGTATAGCAGAGCTACTCCTGTTTCCATTACATAACTAGTTTATTCTAGCAATATAGTTAAGGCACTAACCTGTTCAAAATCATATGTAGCAAAATAAATCGCCAGGCATGGATTTGCAGCAAATTTTCAGCGTTTTGCCAGTGGCGATTTTTTGTTTGCGAAATGAGTGAAAAAATTTGTTGTGCGACAAAAAATTCAACAAAAATTGTCACGTGTAAAAAAGTAGGCGTCTAAACAAAAATTGACAAATCCTTTTGCTGCGCATCATTTTTCGCCATGAAGCAGAACAGGACAGATTGGCTTATCACTAATCATATGGGCTTTTCTGGAACAGTAGTTGGTGATTTGGGGCTAAGAACTGGGAGGGCACATTAACAATTATAGTCTACATTAGATGCTAATTAGATGAAAAAGTCTAAACAAAAGTCTAGACAAAAATCTAAAGAAGTTTAGATAGTAATTAGATGCTAAAGTATAGGACCCATTATCCAGAATGCTTGGGACCAAGGGTTTTCCGCATAAGGGGTCTTTCCGTAATTTGGATCTCCATACCCTAAGGGGCTGATTTACTAATCCACGAATCCGAATCCGAATGAGAAAAATTCGGATTGGAAAACGAACATTTTGCGACTTTTTCATATCTTTTGCGTTTTTTTTGTCGCCGTTACGACTTTCCCGTAAATTGTTGCGACTTTTTCGTAACCAGTACGACTTGGTTAGCCATAACAAATTTCGTGAATTGTCGCGACTTTTTCATTGCCATTATGCCTTTGGAGAATTGTCGCGACTTTTTCATTGCCATTATGCCTTTGGAGAATTGTCGTGACTTTTTCATTGCCATTATGCTTTTGGAGAATTGTCGCAACTTTTTCATTGCCATTACGACTTTCGCGAATTGTCGCAACTTTCGTATTGAGAGCTCGAAAAAGTCGCGACAATTTGCGAAAAAGTCGCAAAGTACCGATCATTACGAAAAAACGCATTCGGACGATTTTCGGACGTTCGTGGATTAGTAAATGTGCCCCTAAGTCTACTAAAAAAATCTATAAAACATTAATTAAACCCAATAGGATTGTTTTGCATCCAATAAGGATTAATTATATCTTAGTTGCGATCAATTACAAGGTACTGTTTTATTACTACAGAGAAAAATTAAATCAGTTTTACAATTCTGAATTATTAGATTATAATGGAGTCTATGGGAGATGGGCTTTCCGTAATTCAGATCTTTCTGGATAATGGGTTTCCGGATAAGGGATCCCATACCTGTACTATCATCCACCATATATCTAAAATTTCTTCCATATATGATAGTTATTAAAGTTACTGTTCCAACAATATAGGGAGGAAACAGGCCAACCACCAGTTACAGTTTAGGCACTGCTATAGATTGTAAGCTGTTTATTGCTCGTTATGGGTTACTACATCTGTTGCAAACTTAGTACCTTTTATAACACCATGTATGCTTTATTTTCTCCCTATATCTGAAAAAAAGAAAATCTATAACAGCATATCCAAGTGAATGCAGTGCATGCTGTGTATTTACATTATGCACTGGGAAACTGGACTTTTCTCAAAATATTCTGGAACAGGCTCATTCATTCTGGTGCACAATCAGCAGCTCACTTTAAATCTAGCCAAATAAGTACCATGCATTTTCCACTCACCATGGACTATAGAACTGACAAATTATGTTATAGTTAACAAGACAAATGTTGTCTATGTTTATGTTTTGCTCATATGCAGTTTCCTGGCAGGGCAGGAAATGTGAAGGAAAAAAGATATTTATTACCTTTTAGTGTTTGTAATTGTAAGAAATACATTTTTTTTGCTGAAAGAAAAAAAAACGAACTACTTGTGCAATTCTTTTTAATTCCAGATTATTGGACTGTTGGTTTATCATAAATGGAAGGGAATAAAATAAATGCTATTAATGAGTTGTAGATGAAGATTTAGTACATCATTTTGCATTAGTAATGTACATACATCATTTTGTATTAGTAATGTAAACTGTTTGCAACACTAGACTAGATGTTAACTACATTAAAGGACAGGGAAATTTAAATTTCAAATACCTTTTGGTTATGTCGAGCAGCCCTTTCTTGCCGCAGTCCCTGTAGCTTGTATTCCCCTGCTAGAGTCCTGCTGAACTAGTACCTGGCCAAGTTAAGTTCAGTAAAGTACTACATGTGGACCTCACTCACTAACTTGCACTTTATTCAGAATGGGCCCAGCTTTATTGCAGGTAGTAAGGACAGGGCTGACCTACGCCTGCAAGTGCTGTGTTCAACATTTTGTGCCTGATTCTTTATCTGGTGTGAGGTTTAAGCCACAGCCAGACATGAAGGAGCGCTGAGCGAGCACTAAAGCTGGGCGTACATATAAAGATCCACTCTTTTCCCAATATGCCCCCTTTGAGGTTGGTGATATTGGGCTGATCTTATTGATAGGATCACAAAGAGGTTATGCAGGCTACACAGTGAGGACCACATCTACAAGCCAATGCAGTACTTGCCCAAAGAGATTTTTAAACCTGCCAGGGTGTCAGAGGGCCCCATACTCAGGCAGATAAGCTGCCAATTTGGTTTAAATGGCCAACCACCTTTAGAGGCTTGCTCCCCTTAGTTGTCTTGCTCTTCTTTCCTTGGTCTTTGTAAATGATCCCTAATATTTATTTTTAATAGTTTGTCAGACAAAGGAATGGCCAGAGTGCTTCCCCCTCGTCATTTGTTGATCCTTTGCAAAGACTAATTGGGTTGGACTGCTGAGTGATTGCTGAAGATTGTCACAACCTCAACAGCTTAAAAAAACTAAAAACACGGATTTCATTGATTTTGAGTTTATCTTTCAGTTGGTCAATATTCTACGTCATCTAAAATTGACAGATCTTCCCTACATTAATGTGAACCCTACCAGAGAAGGTGTCCAGGAATATAGGTAATATGGAGCAGGAAATGACTGTAAGTATTTTTAATTTTCACATTCCTATATACATCTACAGAATTCCAGCATCCTACTCTGGGCTGAAAAGAAGATGTCTTGTCTAGAATTATGTATCTATCAGAATTAAGTAGAGTGAGCAGAGTGGTTCCATATAGGAGGTCCCCCGTGCTACTAGCTACTTTTGTTCATAGTGAAGGGGCAGATTTATTGAATTGCAGCAAAAAATTAATTTGAATATTTTTGGAATTAAAGTTTTCCTAATTCAATAGAAAGTGTATTTTCAACATTAAACTAGAAAGGGAAGTTTGAGAACAAACTTCATGTTGGGTTGAAAAACATGAAGTCACTGAATGGGCTCCGCCCACTTTCTCTAACCTTGGGCCACAGTTATACAGTAAAAACCACTGTGCAAAGTTTGGTTTTAAAAGTGTCTGCATGGCAGCAACTTAAATTTCCCCACTGAAAGTTAACGACATCTGATTGGCGGTTGGTGGCTCCACCCCCTTTTTCTAACCTGGAACTGCAGTTACCCAGTGACTAACTCTGCGAAGTTTAGGGACCCTAGGATTAATAGTTAAAGAACGGCAGCAATTACACCAATAAAAGTCAATAGGTGAATTGTGATTGGTGGTTCCGCCCACTTTTTCTAACCTTGAGTCGAAGTCACCCAGGGACAAACAGTGGGCACCCTGGCATAAATAGTTTAAGAATGACGGCATTTTAAATTTAAACCAATAAAATTCAATTTATGAAATCTGATTGGCTGTTAGTGGCCCAACCTACTTTTCCTATTTTCGAACTGCAGTCCCCCAGTGACCAACATTGCAAATTTTGGGGACTCAGGCATTCATTGTGAGGCTGACAGCATTTTACACTTCACCATTGAAAGTAAATAGGTGAAATGTTATTGGCTGTTGGTGGCTCCGCCCACTTTTTTTCTAACTTTGAACGGCAAATACCCAGTGATTAACTCTGGAAACTTTAACAACCCTGGAATTAATACTTAAACAATGGCATCAGTTTAAATATAAACCAAGGAATCTAATGGGTGGAAATGGATTGGCTGTTGGTAGCTCCTCCCACTTGTTTGGGAACCCTGACATAAATAGTGTGAGCAAAGCAACATTTTAAATATAAACCAAAAAAATTCAATAGGTGAAGTCTGATTGGCTGTTGGTGGCTCCACCCACTTTTTAAAACCTAAAAATGCAGTTCCCTAGTGACCCTGCTGTTAATACTGTGAGAATGGCAGCAGGTTGAATTTCCCATTGAAAATCAATAGGTAAAATCTGATTGGCTGTTGTTGGCTCCACCCACTTTTTCTAACTCTGAACTGCAGTTACCAGGTGACTAGCTCTGCAAAGTTTGGAGACCTTAGTATTAATATTTAAAGAATGGCCGCAGTTTAAATTTAAACATATGAAGTCCATAGGTGAAATCTAATTGGTTGTTGTTGGCCTCACCCACTTTTCTAAACTTGGAACATAGTCACCTAGTGACAAACTGTGCAAAGTTTGGGGACCCTGACATTAAACATGTGAGAATGGCAGCAGTTAAAATTTTCCCACTGAAAACAATGAAAGAAATGTGATTGGCTTTTGGTGGCCCCGCCCATTTTTTCTAATCTTGGGTACAAAGTCATGCAGTGACTGACTGTGCAAAGTTTGCGAACTCTGGCATCAAACCAATAAAATTCAATAGGTGAAATATGATTGGCTGTTGGTGGCCCCGCCCACTTTTTCAAAACTAAAACTGTAATCCTCTAGTGACCAACTGTGAAAAGTTTGGGGACCCTG
The DNA here is from genome assembly GCF_000004195.4 of Xenopus tropicalis. NCBI lineage: Eukaryota > Metazoa > Chordata > Amphibia > Anura > Pipidae > Xenopus > Xenopus tropicalis. The sequence goes on from NC_030683.2 coordinate 36,619,790, forward strand.
GTGTTAATACTGTCAGAATGGCAGCAGGTTGAATTTCCCCATTTAGAGTCAATAGGTAAAATCTGATTGGCTGTTGGTGGCTCCACCCACTTACAAAAATACAAAAAACCTTAAATGCGTAGTCACCCAGTGTCTGACTATGCAAAGTTTGGGAAGCCTGGCAACAAACCAATAAAAATCAATAGGTGAAATCTGATTGGTTGTTGGTGGCTCCGCCCACTTTTCAAAACTAAAATTGCAGTCCCCTAGTGACCAACTGTGAAAAGTTTGGGGACCCTGGTGTTAATTCTGTGAGAATGGCAGCAGATTGAATTTCCCCATTGAAAGTCAAAAGGTAAACTCTGATTGGCTGTTGGTGGCTCCGCCCACTTTTTCTTACCTTGAACCACAGTTTCCTGGTGCCTAACTCTGCAAAGTTTGGGAACCCCGTGTTATTACTGTGAGAATGACAGCAGGTTGGATTTCTGCCAAGTCAATAGGTAAAATCTGATTGGCTGTTCACATCTCCGCCCACTTTTGGGCATCCAACAATCATCATATTTTCATTCAGGCTGAGCCCATGACTGTGTGATTCAAGTTTGGGGAGTGTAGCCTTAAAGCTGTAAGTTTGGCAGCAGTTTCAATTTCCGCATAAAAGTCAATGGGTACAATATGATTGGCTGCTGTTGGCCCCTCCCACTTGTGGGGTTTTTAAAAAAAGAAAAAAAAACCTGAATGTGTAGTCACCCAATGGCTGACTGTGCAAAGTTTGGAAAATCGGGCATCAAACCAATAAAAATCAATAGGTGAAATTTGATTGGCTGTTGGTGGCTCCGCCCACTCTTCAAAACTTAAACTGCAGTCCCCTAGTGACCAAGTGTAAAAAGTTTGGGGACCCCGGTGTTATTACTGTGAGACTGGCAGCAGGTTGGATTTCCGCCAAATCAATAGGTAAAATCTGATTGGCGGTTCACAGCTCCGCCCACTTTTGGGCATCCAATAATCATCCTATTTTCATTCAGGCTGAGCCCATGACTGTGTGATTCAAGTTTGGGGAGTGTAGCCTCAAAGCTGTAAGATTGGCAGCAGTTTCAATTTCCCCATTAAAGTCAATGATTAAAATTTGATTGGCTGTTGTTGGCCCCTCCCACTTTGGCGTCATCCAACAAATGTTGCTGCTTCATTCGGGGTGACCCCATGATTATGTTATTCAAGTTTGGGGGGTGTAGCTTCAAAGCTGTAAGAGTGGCAGCAGTGTGAAAATCTTCCCTGTCAAAGTCAATGGGAAAATTGGGGTGTTCGGCGCGGCGCCACAAAAAGACGGGGGGCCGGATCGCTTAGAAAATCACAAGCAATCTGCTCCGCTATAGGGCGAAGAAGTGTGGGGAGTTTGGGTGTTGTACCCCTAAAACTGTAGGAGGAGTAGCGTTTAGAAAATGGGGGGCGCTAAGAATAAGAAGAAGAAGAAGAAGCGGAAGAATAAGCTAAAGTCGAAGAACAGTATGTTGGGGTTTTCAACCCAACATAATTAAAATTAACATTTTAAAAATGAATGATATAATAAGATTTTCTTGGTGGTCAAGTTTTTCTTTTCTGAATTAACACAGTCTTTCCGAGGTCTTTCCGTAAATGTGCTAGCTGTCAAGGGGAAAAACAATCACAGGTAAAAATCTAATTCAGTGAGTTAATGGGCCTCCCCATGTGTTGGCATACTGTAAGCAGACCTTGCTTTGCTGGGCTATAATGATTCATTCACACATTAGTGCGGTTGAGAAGGAAATGAGTACCGATACTAAAACATTATTTCCTCAAATTTATGTGTCTCCCATTGTTTGAATAATGTATTAAAATGGATTTAACAAGTGTGTATTTTATATAAATGTCCACATGAAAGTGGCCTGTGACATAGTATACAAACTTACTAATGCTAACAGCCTTATCCAGAATGCTCAGGACCTGGTTTTCCTGAAAAGGGGTCTTTCCGTAATTTGGATCTCCATACCTTAAAGGAGGAGGAAAGGCTAATAAAGAGTTAATCTCAAGCTGCAGGCATACCTTCAGTTGTCTCAATAGTGCCCTTAAGTCTCCCCATACTTCACCCGTTCAGAAGATCAGAAGCCAAACAGAGAAAGAAAACGCTGAGCAGGGTAGAGAAGATTCCCATAATGTCTGGCTTTTCCCAGGACTTGAGGACTCGTTTCTACAGGCAGCGCATGGGCAGAGAGCAGAAGCGTCCAGTTGCCGGGGGAGCGGGGGTTTGTGGAGCTTGAGGGGGGGGTTTGTGGCAGGAGCGGGGGGGGGGGTTTGTGGAGCTGGAGAAACTTTGTGACAGGAGCAGGGAGCCGGCTTATGCTTTTCAGCCCATACAGACACGCTGTACAAGATGGCGGCGCTGTTCACTAAAACAAGCATGTAAGTTCTAGTATGTGTATCTCTGTAAATCTTTCATTAGGCAAGCCAGGAATATAGCGTTTTACACAGCAATAGTAGTACTGTTTAATAGTGTGCCCTATAGATTTTGCCTTTCCTTCTCCTTTAAAGTGATACTGACATGAAAAATGTAGTCCTCAAAATAATGGTGTACATCAAAAGTTAGCTATGGGCTATACTGATTGTTTTTTGCCCAGATGTCTGCTTTATTTAGTAAAGTTACATGAATGTCTAAAACCCGACTGTTTTGCAAACCCGACTGGCACTTCTCAAGCTGTCAATTACTGTTTCACTACACTGACGTCAGCTGAAGCTGGGCGGTTCTATTCCCCTTACTTCCTTGCAGTCTGTGCCTCCCCCACATCTCACCGAGCGCTGCCTGTAAGTGTCTTCTCAATAAATCTTTGCACCAGAGCTATACTAATTAATCCTGCTGTGATTTATTATTTGAAAGGAATGCGCTCCCATATAGATAAAAAGTATACACGCTGCGTGTGTCTGCTATAGAGTGTACATGACAGAGACGGCCAGTTCAAAGGGTATCAGAGCAAATATGCTTAGAAAGGAATACAAATACCTCGTTCCTAAACACCACTGTCCACTGTTGTACTTCAGCATTAAAAGATTTCATTAGAAATAGTTTGTATGTGCAGCACTGATTCCGATTGGCTAGGATTTTTAAACTAAAATTAAGGGGAGTGTTTTCAAACAACAACAAACAGCTACTGCCCAAACATGGCAGCCCCCTCAGAGAGAAACCCATGAGACCAGAATGGCATTGTAAAAGTGATAGCTATATGGTTATAGGTTGAAATTAAAGAGATAATACAATGATAAAGCAATGAAAGGTTTAAAAAACATCATTATTTTTGGTGTCAGTATCACTTTAAGCCTACTAGAGAATTTTTTAACAATTAAATAAACCCAATAGGATTATTCTACCACCAATAAGGATTCATTATATCATGTAAATGCATTAGAGCCAAGGAGCATTTTTCTCCCACCAAATGCGATCTCATGTTTTTTCCACTCTTTGGAGTCAATGGCTGTTTCTTTTCTGGTGCCAATGAGCATTTTTTCCTACGGAGGGGAAAATAATCTTTTTTGTTCCTGCTAAAACAAAATGCATAGTAGAATTCTAATGCAGGTCTGCAAACATTTTCGCCACTTGTGAAAATGAGAATTTTGCTGCAAACATGCATCATTCACTCATCCCATAAGTAGGAGGTAAGTATTTGAAGCCAGAAAAGCATGTTACCCTTTATATTCTAGCCAGCAGAATCCTATCTGAACCCCTACATGTGCACCATTCACTCTAGGGAAGTATGACAAGGCAATTTAAGGCAAATACCTGCAAATGTATATAGCAGCCACCAGCATCCTCTAGCATCCTTCTAAATGCTAACTTTGTCATTTTTTGATGGATAAATAAGGCCCACAGTATGTTTTTTATGGATGCACCGAATCCAGAATTCGGTTTGGTATTCACGCTGCAATTTTTAACCCCTTCCGGATATATGCTAATTAGGATTCAGATTCGGTTCGGTATTCAGCCAAATCCATCGGGATGGATTCAGAGGTTCACCCGAACCTAAAAAACTGGGATCGGTGCATCCCTAATGTTTTATATGGTAAAAAGCCAAATACCATTCCTAAAATGCTGCCCTAAACTTCTCTACAGTACTTCTGGGGAAAACTGTTCTAAGTAACATCTGCGCAGGCAGCTAAACAATTCAGCATAGGCAAATGAGTACTGAGTAGTAATCAATATTGTGTGGGAACTGACAGGTTTGAAGAAGATGGAAAATGCAACGTTATTTAGCAATCAATGCAGCTTTTTTCTTTAATGACTACCCTCTTAACAGCAAAGCTTTTATAAAAGGGACAAAATAACTGTGTGTCCAAATGTCAGGCAAGAACTTGCTTTGGCAGAATATCACAATTAACACAGAATCTGTTAGCTGCTCCAATTTTCTCTCTTTTGTACATTTTTTTGCTCTATAATTTTTTTTTCAACATTTTTACTTTCACATGCTCATTCCCTTTCTTTATTCATGTTGTCATTCTTCAAGGAAAAAACATCATTTGCATTCCATACTAGTTATTCAGTTGCTGTTAGCACTCCAACTTGTTTTCCTATATACTTCATGCCCACAGCTATGTAGTCACTTAAATTGGACCAGGACATTAATAATAGGCAGCGGAGTCCCATTGTGAAATGACCCCAGAATGTAAGTTTTCCATGGAGTGGTGTAACTAGCTACGGGTGGGCCCATATGTGCCCCCCCACATGGAATCACGCACCCGTGTGCTCACTTTCCTTCTGCCCTGCCGCTCATGATATGACTTATCACGACTCCGGTGGGCCCCAAGAGAGTGTGGTCCTGGATATGATCGCATCCCTGGTATTTTTGCCATTGCTTCATGGCTTACTGTCTAGGGGTGTTTGCTAAATATGACAGACAGGATACTGTATTATACACAAAAGACAATACAGCTAACATATTTCAAAAGCAGATTGGTACATCAGCAGAGTGCCCAGTCATTGCTGGGTACTGAAAAGCAATATTTATGACTAGGGGACTCCAGATATTGCATTTATACAGGGCCCAGTGTTGTTTTTGCTGGTGGCCTTGTTCAATGGGGCAAGTCTGCAGAAACAAGAGGAAATAAAATCAGGCTGCTTCATTTGTAATACACTATATTAAGATAACATTTTCTAAGATCAAATGGAATGTTTTGGGTTATTCTGATGAGTCACTGCTAGGGAGATAGTTTCTAAAACATAATTTTTGGTATCTATCAAACTATCTATATATATTTGAGTAAACAATGTTAAACTTTTGTTTTAATGCAGCATTAATCTTGTAGATTGTAAGCTCTTTTGGGCAGGGCTCTCTTCACCTCTTGTATCGGTTATTGATTGCTTTATATGTTACTCTGTATGTCCAATGTATGAAACCCACTTATTGTACAGCGCTGCGGAATATATTGGCGCTTTATAAATAAATGTTAATAATAATAATTTTAGATCTCTTCCTCATGATAAAGCTAAAGTACATCATATGACCAGACCTGGGGTATATCCATTTGGAATGGAAATGGAATGTCTATATCATTCCTTATATACTATTTTCTCTTAATACACTGAAATGTAGCCCTTCCACTCTTTGGAGTTCTATAGCCAGCCCTTCATGCAAGGTATATTTTTACCTTTCACCCACATTATGGGGCAGATTTATCAAACTACGATTTTCGTACCTTTAAAAAGGATGATACAAAACAATCGTATTGAATACGATTTTTTTGTATTGTGCTTTTTAAAGTACGAAGAATTTGTATCTAGAAATACGACAAAATTGTATCTTATCGTATAATGTTCGAAAAGTGCAATTTTTTCGTATCTGAACGATCGTAAACTGCAGGAAAACCTGACTTTCATCTTTTTGTGCAGGATTTTGGAAGCCTCCCATAGGACTCAATGGCACTCCGCAGCTCCAACCTGGCCCAAGGAAAGTCTCCCATAGGGCTCAATGGCACTCTGCAGCTCCAACCTGGCCCAAGGAAAGTCTCCCATAGGGCTCAATGGCACTCTGCAGCTCCAACCTGGCCCAAGGAAAGTCTCCCATAGGGCTCAATGGCACTCTGCAGCTCCAACCTGGCCCAAGGAAAGTCTCCCATAGGGCTCAATGGCACTCTGCAGCTCCAACCTGGCCCAAGGAAAGTCTCCCATAGGGCTCAATGGCACTCTGCAGCTCCAACCTGGCCCAAGGAAAGTCTCCCATAGGGCTCAATGGCACTCTGCAGCTCCAACCTGGCCCAAGGAAAGTCTCCAATAGGGCTCAATGGCACTGTGCAGCTCCAACCTGGCCCAAGGAAAGCCTCCCATAGGGCTCAATGGCACTCTGCAGCTCCAACCTGGCCCAAGGAAAGCCTCCCATAGGGCTCAATGGCACTCTGCAGCTCCAACCCGGCCCAAGGAAAGTCTCCCATAGGGCTCAATGGCACTCTGCAGCTCCAACCCGGCCCAAGGAAAGTCTCCCATAGGGCTCAATGGCACTCTGCAGCTCCAACCCGGCCCAAGGAAAGTCTCCCATAGGGCTCAATGGCACTCTGCAGCTCCAACCCGGCCCAAGGAAAGTCTCCCATAGCGCTCAATGGCACTCTGCAGCTCCAACCCGGCCCAAGGAAAGTCTCCCATAGCGCTCAATGGCACTCTGCAGCTCCAACCTGGCCCAAGGAAAGTCTCCCATAGGGCTCAATGGCACTCTGCAGCTCCAACCCGGCCCAAGGAAAGTCTCCCATAGGGCTCAATGGCACTCTGCAGCTCCAACCTGGCCTAAGGAAAGTCTCCCATAGGGCTCAATGGCACTCTGCAGCTCCAACCTGGCCCAAGGAAAGTCACAATACCGAAGCTTGAACGAATCCGAAACTTTTGTACTCCGTGCGGCAATACGATTTTGAAGCGCTTTTTGTCGCAAAGTATGAAAAAGTTGTGCAAATGTACGAAAAAGTCGCCGAATGTACGCAAAAGTTTAAAACTTTTAAAAAAATATGAATTTTTTGTATTCGGACCAGTCATACTTTCATGAATTTGCCCCTATGTCTGCCTTTTCTCTCTTTTCACTTTATTTCAAACTATCATTGATATAAACATGCACTCAAACTGTAGTGGGTGAATAATAACTCGTTTCCACAAATAAAATTATTTTATTCTTATAAGTTTTGGGGGAAAATGGTTTATTCTTGTGCTTCACCAAACTAACACTTTAGCTACTGCCCATCGCCACCAATAGTGCATTGCAAATTGCTAGATTCCATCAGTTAGAGTTGGTGAAATCTGTCAGTGACAGCAGGAGTGTGTTACTTGAACATGGAAAATATTCCAGCACAGTTTAGTGCATTTTTTTTTTTTTAAAGGTTTAGTGCATTTTTATTTACACAGTGATGGGTCCCTTTAGGCAATGCTAGCTCCCAAAGTACTGAGCTGGGAGAATTTACTTACCCTTCACTATTCGCAACTTCAAAGAATTTAAACCAGATGAACCAGAGCCAAGGGAAGTAGAAGACTCAATCAGATTCCATCTCCCTGACCCTGGCTGTCAAATGAAATGGCGAAAAATTTTACCATCTATTCATTCTGAGTTTCAAAATCTACTGGATCTTATGAGATTTGTTAATTACTGATCACCTATTACAGTAATAAATGTTAATGAGTCAATGGCATTTTAGAGGAGGTGTTTATAAAAAAAGACTAAGGGCTAAGATTGGCTATTAGGAGCCTCTACACACACTATCAGCTTACAGGGGGCTTTATTTGGGAGTAAATCTTGTTTTTATTCAACCAAAACTTGCCCCCAAGTCAGGAATTCAAAAATAACTACCTGGTTTGGGGGCACTGAGAGCAACATCCAAGGGGTTTGGGACATGTTGCCCCCGAGTCACTGGTTGGGGATCACTGCATTAATAAATACACTTCTAAAAACCCTATAGAAATTAATAGAAAGTGGGCAACTGTATCTGCGGTGAGCTCTAATCTCACATTTTGCTAAATCTGACCCATAATATGGATGTGACCATGGCACTTATCCTAGGAATAGCTCCCTGTCATAAACGCAATTGATTCCTTCCTTCATTTATTTTTCTTGCTTTCTTTTTCTCATCTATATTAAATATTTATATGATTAAATATGCCTCATCTAAACATGTCATTCACAACAAATCTGCATGATAATGATGTGTTTATCCAATCCTGAGGCTTTTATATGTAAAATCATGTACTAAGTAAATAAATAAATACAATCAGTATTGACAGAAATGTATTCCCACTGTTCTCCACATTTTTACTGCTGTCAAAATCACATTTACCCTCTCAGATACTTAACAATTGAATGGCGTTGCCTCCAGTAAAAAATGTTTTTCTCCTGCCACTCAAAGGCATGTAAATGGAAAAGGTCAGCATGGTGTAGTACAAGGGTATGTGTGACTGCAGCTGCCAAGGGAGCAGGATAGTATGAATCATGCATGAACACCTGTTATACAAATTGAAGATGTAATAACAATAGTGCGGTATTTTATTTTACAACTGTCAATTTATGACCTTTAACATGCTTATTGGTGAATAGCTGGAAGATGTCTCCTGTGGAAAGAAAATACATTTTAAACAATTAGAAGGGTAAATCTGTACTGTAAAGGATAACGCTATTAGATGTTCAGCAGCCATATGATCATAATTAGACAACAAGGCAACAGACTAATGCCTTTATACAGAATTTAGAATAAAGGTAGCCATACTGTGTAGAAATGTGTCAGTTGTACGGGTATGGGATTCCTTATCCGGAAACCCGTTATCCAAAAAGTTCCGAATTACAATAAGCCCATCTCCCATAGACTCAGTTTTAAGCGAATAATTCTAATTTTTAAAAATTATTTCCTTTTTCTCTGTAATAATAAAACAGTACCTGTACTTGATCCCAACTAAGATGTAATGAATCCTTATTGGCAAAACCATCCTATTGGGTTTATTCAATATTTAAATAATTTTTAGAAGACTTAAGTTATGGAGATCCAAATTATGGAAAGATCCCTTAGCCGGAAAACATCAGGTCTCAAGCATTCTGGATAACAGGTCCCATACCTGTAGTCCTACCACTTTGACAGGACTTTACAAATAAAGGTGAGATATAAGAAACAAATCATAGCACAGTTGACTGTTAATATCTTGAAAAGCTTTCATTTGGGGGAACTTTACAAACAGTATATGATAAAAGACAGTGAAACATAAATGAATTTGTATATGTCTTGTGATGAGCTCTTGTCTGCCTTTGAGATATCCACAGCAACAAAATATGATTACATTGGCAGCTATGGCTCTCAAGAAGAAGCAAGTTCCCCCAAAAAACTCACGTACAAAAACCTTTTACTGGAAGTACAGGTATGGTTCCTGGGGTTTTCTGGATAAGGGATCATTCTGTAAATTGGACCTTTATACCTCTAAACATGAAAAGCAGAATGTTGATAAATGTGCCTCCACATGTTCACTCAGGATCCCCTCGTCTGATCCCAGAAAGTCTACTAAAAAAAACATTTAAACATTAAATAAACATAATAGGATTGTTTTGCCTCGGGTAACAATTCTGCCATAGCAGGGATCAAGTACAATAAACTAATTTATTATGACAGAGAAAAAATCATTTTTAAAAATTTGATTAAAATGGAATCTATGAGAGATGGCCTTCCCTTAAAGTGATACTGACACCAAAAATAATGATGTTTTTTAAACCTTTCATTGCTTTATCATTGTATTATCTCTTTAATTTCAACCTATAACCATATAGCTATCACTTTTACAATGCCATTCTGGTCTCATGGGTTTCTCTCTGAGGGGGCTGCCATGTTTTGGCAGTAGCTGTTTGTTGTTGTTTGAAAACACTCCCCTTAATTTTAGTTTAAAAATCCTAGCCAATCGGAATCAGTGCTGCACATACAAACTATTTCTAATGAAATCTTTTAATGCTGAAGTACAACAGTGGACAGTGGTGTTTAGGAACGAGGTATTTGTATTCCTTTCTAAGCATATTTGCTCTGATACCCTTTGAACTGGCCGTCTCTGTCATGTACACTCTATAGCAGACACACGCAGCGTGTATACTTTTTATCTATATGGGAGCGCATTCCTTTCAAATAATAAATCACAGCAGGATTAATTAGTATAGCTCTGGTGCAAAGATTTATTGAGAAGACACTTACAGGCAGCGCTCGGTGAAAGTATCTTGATGTCTGTGATGTGGGGGAGGCACAGACTGCAAGGAAGTAAGGGGAATATAACCGCCCAGCTTCAGCTGACGTCAGTGTAGTGAAACAGTAATTGACAGCTTGAGAAGTGCCAGTCGGGTTTGCAAAACAGTCGGGTTTTAGACATTCATGTAACTTTACTAAATAAAGCAGACATCTGGGCAAAAAACAATCAGTATAGCCCATAGCTAACTTTTGATGTACACCATTATTTTGAGGACTACATTTTTCATGTCAGTATCACTTTAATTCTCAGCATTCTAGATAACGGGTTTCCAGATGGGTCCTGTAGCTGTACTCTAAGGGGCACATTTACTAATCCACAAATCCGAATGGGAAAAATTCGGATTGGAAATGAACATTTTGCTTTTTTTTAGTATTTTTTGCAATTTTTTCGTCGCCGTTACAACTTTTTCGTAAATTGTCGCAACTTTTTCATAGCCGTTACGATTTGCTCGTATGTTGTTGCAACTTTTTCGTATTGAGCGCTCGTAAACGGCGGGCAAACCTTTCAGATTTTGGAAGCCTCCCATAGGACCCAATGGCACTCTGCAGCTCCAACCTGGCCCAAGGAAAGTCTCCCACAGGGCTCAATGGCACTCTGCAGCTCCAACCTGGCCCAAGGAAAGTCTCCCATAGGGCTCAATGGCACTCTGCAGCTCCAACCTGGCCCAAGGAAAGTCTCCCATAGAGCTCAATGGCACTCTGCAGCTCCAACCCGGCCCAAGGAAAGTCTCCCATAGGGCTCAATGGCACTCTGCAGCTCCAACCTGGCCCAAGGAAAGTCTCCCATAGGGCTCAATGGCACTCTGCAGCTCCAACCCGGCCCAAGGAAAGTCTCCCATAGGGCCCAATGGCACTCTGCAGCTCCAACCCGGCCCAAGGAAAGTCTCCCATAGGGCTCAATGGCACTCTGCAGCTCCAAACTGGCCCAAGGAAAGTCTCCCATAGGGCTCAATGGCACTCTGCAGCTCCAACCTGGCCCAAGGAAAGTCTCCCATAGGGCCCAATGGCACTCTGCAGCTCCAACCCGGCCCAAGGAAAGTCTCCCATAGGGCCCAATGGCACTCTGCAGCTCCAACCCGGCCCAAGGAAAGCCTCCCATAGGGCTCAATGGCACTCTGCAGCTCCAACCCGGCCCAAGGAAAGTCTCCCATAGGACTCAATGGCACTCTGCAGCTCCAACCTGGCCCAAGGAAAGTCTCCCATAGAGCTCAATGGCACTCTGCAGCTCCAACCCGGCCCAAGGAAAGTCTCCCATAGGGCTCAATGGCACTCTGCAGCTCCAACCTGGCCCAAGGAAAGTCTCCCATAGGGCTCAATGGCACCCTGCAGCTCCAACCCGGCCCAAGGAAAGTCACGATACTGAAGCTTGAATGAATCCGAAACTTTAGTACTCAGCGCGACGGCTATGAAAAAGTTGCAACAATTTGCGAAAAAGTCATAACGGCTACGAAAAAGTCACCACAATTTACGAAAAAATCGCAAAATACTGATCATTACGAAAAAAACACATTCTGACACTTTTCAGACGTTCGTGGATTAGTAAATGTGCCCCTAAGCCTGGCTAGAGCCTTAATTAGCAAAGATGAGGAATTTGGCCAATTATAACAAAAATAAATAAGGTTTAACTTTCTTTTTGAGTTTTTTTGTGCTAAAACTCCCAAAATTCAAACTATGGTTCAAAAACTCAAATGTCCGTGCAAAAACCCCCAACATCTTGAATGTAAAACGTCGGCATCTAAAAGCTTGCAAGTTTATGTAGAAGTTAATGCGAGTTGTCCTAATCAAAGTCAAGTCATATTTTCAATTAGAGATTTTCAAGTTCAAAAACTCGCAAATTCGAGGTATTCAAGTTTTTTCATTCAAACATGTTTTCCATAATTTTAAATAAGAAAGCATTTTAGTTTAGTAGAAAGCTTGACTATAGTTATTTAGCATTGTATAAATAATCTACTGTGTAGCCATGGGGGCAGCCATTCAAGTAGAATAGGCTTAGGTTACATAGCAGATACAGATACACTGTATAGAATACAGTGGTGTTCTACAGAGCTTATCTGTTATCTGCTATTTAACCTGTGCCATTTAGTCCTATTTTAATTGCCTCCATTACTACAGAGCGGCCATCCTATATACACAATAGTAGTGTTTTTTCCACAAACAGATCAGTTTTACCAGTGCAGTACATTATATTTTAATTACTTTAAAAAAGTTTCATATTTTGGTGTTACTGTTCCTTTTAACCACCTGATATGTTTCAAAAAGTGTTTGGTGCAAAACTACAAGTTGTACAAATGTTATACTAGAGTTATGGGACCCTAGGCTGGTGTTGCTCATATTTCAATGTAAACACATTGATCATTGGAATGATGGTTTCTCTCTGCCCATCAGTGTTACAATCAATGCTATAACCCTTTAGGACATTTCTTTTTATTATCTCATTAACTTTAATGTCTATGGTGGCTATTTACTAACATTACTTAACATTTACTAGCATTCTTGTTTTTTTGCAAAAAAACAAATTTTTTGGTGTAAAAACTGCAAATGTAAAAATACACCATCAAAAAGCCGGCAGTGACTAAATGTTTTGCGCTCACTGAAGTAGACATGATCCCCAGGTGTGAGGTCCTGGACCAACAGCCCTGGAAGCACAAAAATGACAAAACTGTGATGCCATGACAGAAAGGCAAATTAAAATAACCATACTGCAGGGCTTTTCTAGTTATATTGGGTTGAAAAAAGTCCATCAAGTTCAACCCTCCCAAGTAAACCTAGCACATACAACCTATACTGACCTACCAATACACTCACATACATAAACTATATATACCAACATCAATACTAACTGTAGATATTAGTATCACTATAGCATGGATACTATGCTTGTTCAAGAACTCATCCAGGCCCCTCTTAAAGTCATTAACAGAATCTGCCATCACAACCTTCCAATAGGGCATTCTACAATCTTCCAGTTGATCAAAATTAGGAGTGTGCCATCTCTGCAGGATGCTTCTGCCGATAAATGGTATTCTGGTGGGCCCTGGGCAAATGCTCCTTTTGCCCATTTATTAAAATGGCCCTGCATGTAATCAATGGGAGTTGTCCTAGGCAAATTGTAACAATCTTTATTTAATTTGTGAGTTTAGAGGTTTTCTGTTTCTTTCATTTGTAAGAGCATGACATATGTTACCAAAACAATAACTTTTGCCTCTGCTAAAACACATGTTGAGACTGTTATCAGTAAATGATATCAGTAAATGATCAGCATTGTCTATTTTAGTAGCCACTACAAGTAGCTGCTACTATTAGCTCCATGTGTCTTCACCCTAAGGCGCTGTAATTGAAAGGCAGCTACAGTCCATCTTTAGTGCTTTACTGGTTAGTCATCATGTATTTTGGAGTATTGCACAGGGATCTGTAACAGTAGTGGCAAAACAACAATAGCTAATGATTTGCATTCTACAGATGAACGAGCTCTCAGAACTCAGATGAGCACAGTTATTTCTACTTCTAAGTATTTAACGCTATCTTGGCAAGAGGTTTTTGTGAATTTAATGATCATGCTCAATGTATTGTTACAACATATTTATAGTTACTATTATTATTTTTAAAAAGGGATCCGTATGATTGGTTTAACCAGTTACTGTATTTATTGGAACCATGATTGGCACTGTTTTAAACACATTAGTCAAGGTTGTAACAGCCAAGATTCAGAAGCTTTGGTACCTGAGGGGACTAAGGGGGGTACAAAGTCATGCTTTCAGTACATATTAACCTGGTGTCGATTGAAGTCTAATGGGTAATAATGTAATAAAAGAAGTGCAAGGTTTGCCCATGTATAAGAACCATACCAAATAGTGCTTACAGTATTACGGTATCACCAGCTATTTTAAGTCTTTTATAGAAAATGCATTAGTACACTCAAATTGTCAATACATATTAATTGAATCCTGGAATTTCTAATCCTATGTAAACACTGTGTTCGTGTTGTCTGCAAGATAATCACCACATGATTTGTATAAAATTAAAAGGGATCCGTAGGATGGAGCAAATTCATAAAACATGATGGATTACAAATTGTATTATTACCATAGAGTAAAGCATTGTTATGATTAAGATGTGTATTAAGAAGTGCTAGGAAAGTACTAGGAAAATACTAGACAAAGCAGTGGCTTATAGAAATCAGAGGGAATCAATTAAAAATGAAAATAGCTAAATATAAAGCATCATACATTTATTAGGAGGTGCCATTTGTATTTCATTTGTTTCACTTACACTAAGAAGAGAGTGAGGGCATCATGCAGTTTTTATGAATACCAAACTGCCATGTTATTGCACTTTGCACCCTTTTCCAGTGGGAGCACCTGTATTTGCAGCTCCTGGCACTGCAGATAATTACAGCTCTCTGCGGCACTTAATGTTCATTTAATGTTTCTTAGAACCTGTAAATGTTTATAGGCTCAGGAGAAAGGGCCAAATTACCCAAAATGGCACTCCTTACCTCAAAGGGATCATGCGAGGTGTCTCCAAGCTACTATTGCCTTGAATACATTTGCATGAGTGTTTTCAAGTGATTGACATAGCAGGCTATGGGGTGCCATTTGAGGCTGTCTGATGAGTTACTAAAACTATGGGTGATCAATGTGTAGCATCCCCTGGGGGGCATAATAAGATTTGTTTTGATAAGACAAACCCTTAACCCAGTAGCTGACTGTGACTCAGTCTTACAGATTAGAAACAGTTCAATATTCAGCTTAACAATTTAAACAGTTGAGGAAGCAAAACCCCAAAGATTTTATATTATTACCTGACAAATTTATGAATCTGGAGATTATCAGATCATTAAAGTCACCAACCTGGCTCCACCTAAAGCTTCCAGTATAATCCAGGGATTTGAAGAAAACATTTCAAGACAGTTATTGGCTCTGCAGTCACCAGACCATTGAGAGTTCAGAGCAAAGTGATTGCCTTTCCCTTGATTTGTAACATTTTATTTCTGAATCCCCTGTAATTGTTCCATATTTTCACCAGTGACTGTTTCCTGTATTCCCAATTGAAAAAACAGGGTTTATTAATAGATTCCTCTATAAACCAAAGAGCCTTTTTATGCCAGCAATTCACTTTATCCAGTGCTGGTGCTTTATGGGCCAAGACCAACATTATACAGGCATGGGATACATTTTCTTGAAACCTGTTATCTAGAAAGCTCTGAATTATGGGAAGACTATCTCCCAAAGACTCAATTTTAATCAAATAACTCACATTTTTAAAAATTATTTATTTTTTTCTGTAATAAAGAACAGTACCTTGCACTTGATCCCAACTAAAATATAATTATTGCTTATTGGAGGCAAAACAATCCGATTTTGTTTATTTAATGATTTATTTTAGTAGATCCAAGGTGATCCAAATTACAGAAATACCCCCTTATCCAGAAAATCCCACTTCCAGAGCATTCTGGCTAACAGGTCCCATACCTGTAACAGTGTATTTCATTAGATTTCACACATTTCATATTATTAGAGCATTTCAATAGGCATCTAAAACATATAGGACAAGCAGCCAATTGCCAATAAGGTTTCAGAATATAGTAAGACCCTTGTCTGCTTTAATACAATGACAATTCATAAAATTTGGCAGACGTAAAATAATATTCGACCTGCATGTTTAGTCATTTGTGAGGTATTTATTAACATTTACTTAATAGGTCATCTGTAAAAATAGGCCATTATACAGTTCCTGCACCCGCTGGGCATCAGTTGTACATGAGTGGTTTTGACTGATATCTGCACCTTGTGAAATACGACAATTGAAATCAATCAGAGCTGTCCTGCCTTGGGTTGGCTATTGATGCTTATTTATAAAACAAACTAGTAAACAGTAATGAATTTAATGGCTGGCTGCCTAACTACATCCAAGCATATAATACACTCTTCTGAATGCCCTTGGCTGGAGAAATATTTAAAGTCATTGTTAAATTGAAGGAACTTAAATGGGTCCATTGCAGAAAAATCAATGCTGGGCTCAATATCTCATTTTAATGCGCCAGTGCATCCCAGCATGTTTATATGCAGCAATTAACTGACTGATACAGGGTTGATGTTGGAGCTGCCATTTGTGAAATACACCATGTGACATACATAATAAAATACACATTTTGCAAAAACAGGATGATCTAAAATACCTGCATATATGTCCTGCTGCTGCCATGTGTAATTACTCCAACTAGACTTCTTGATTCCATCCTGCTTCTTTACTTTACTTCCATCATGCTTTGTCAGATCCTTCACATCTTAATCCAATCTCTGCCCATTTCTTTACCCATGGCTGTCGGACATTATAATGACCTTTTTAAATTCCAATAACAATATGGCCATTACAGATTTACTCAATTTAACTTTTTTAATTAAAAAATCTCCAAATCTCCAAATGTGTGCATAGTTGAAAAAAGACTCAAAACATAAAAACTCACAGTAAAAACAGATTCATTTTCAAATGGAAAAATACTGTAGCTTGAAATTTGAAAATACAACTCTTACTGACATCGGCAGCTTTTATATGGCAAATTTTATTTGACTCTTTTTTTGCTCAATATATCTCGAAAATTCACGTTTTGGAAACTCAATGTGGGTTATGAAAACATCTATGCAGTAAAAAAAAAGGCAAAATAAATCATACACCTGCTGTAATCTTTACCAGGCTTTCACAGAAATATAAAGGGCACATGAAACCTACTATTAATTTGCATACATTTTTAACATAAAATAATACTTAGAATAAGTCTATAAACCATAAAAAAACTACAGGTATAGGATCCCTTATCCGGAAACCTGTTATCCAGAAAGTTCAGAATTACGGAGAGCCCGTCTCCCATAGACTCCATTTTAATCAAATAATTCAGAATTTTAAAACTGATTTCCTTTTTCTCTGTAATAATAAAACAGTACCTTGTACTTGATCCCAACTAAGATATAAATAATCCTTATTGGATGTAAAACAATCCTATTGGGTTTAATTAATGTTTTATTGATTTTTTAGTAGACTTAGGGGCACATTTTACTAATCCACGAACGGACCGAAAGCATCCGAACGCACTTTTTCGTAATGATCGGTAATTTTGTGACTTTTTCGTCGCCGGCGCAACTTTTTCGTATGTCCCACAATATTTTCTTTTCCAATCCGATTTTTTCCATTCGGGATTCGGATTCGTGGATTAATAAATGTGCCCCTTTAGGTATGAAGATCCAAATTACGGAAAGACCCCTTATCCCTTATAACGGGTCCTGTACCTGTACAAATTAAGTAGAAGATCTAAATTCAAAATACAATTTGATGGTACATGCTTAAAAGGGTTGTCAGTAATACCTCTATTCTGTTATAATAAGGATTAGAGGTGCAACTTTTAACTTTCACCATTTCTTCGTTAATCTATTTACTGCATATGGCCGCTGTGTTTTTTTTACAGATATGTGATTTATTCTTACAACTGCTTCAAGCTAAACTACCAGCGAAGAAGCCTAAATCTGCAATCCCATGTAACAATACCAACAAAAACATTGATTTTTTAGAATAACTCATTTCTTTCAATGACCTGTTTAGACACTTTATCAAAACCAAATCTCAGTCAAGTGCGCTCAAAGTCCCAATAAATTGTACAGCACAAGATAGCAAATATGCCTTTAATTTCTAGCTGAATATGTCCCCTTACAAACAAAGACATGTAATATTTCAGCTTGGTTTTTTTTTATTTTATTTTTAATGGAGTTTAAGAAAAAACATTCATTCTACACAAAGCTAAAACAGTACTGATAATTCCATTTGATTTTTGCTAAAGATAATATTTTACTTCAAAAAATCTGAACTGAAAAAATCTAGCATTAGTAAATGCCCCCATTCATCACCCCATTTATCACTTTACGTAAATCATTTGTAAGGTAATCTCATATTTAAGAGCTTGGGTACCATGAAAGGTTAATGCAGACTCTAGACTAGAAAATGTAATATTTCAATTGTTTTTTTTTTTATTTTTATTTTTAATGGAGCTTAAGAAAAACCATTCATTCTACACAAACCTAAAGCGGCACTGCTTATTTCATTTGATTTTTGCTAAAGATAATATTTTACGTTTCAAACATAACACAGGCAATGCAAATAAACGCACAAACTTAAGGGGGCATTTACTAATATTCAGATTTTCCTGGTTTTATAGTTTTTTTAAACCACAACTAAACTCATTGCCACAAATTGCAGCCATTTATCAAATAATCCGAATTAAAAAAATCATGAACAAAAGAAAGTTGCACAATTTTTTTTATAATTTTGTACAAAAGCCAGTATCAAAACACCCCTAAAACCTCTTCTATTGATCTCAACAGGTTCTAGCTGGTGTATTTTTCCATTCAGATTTGCATAATAAATCACAACAAAATAGCTTTTTTCCCCACAACAATAATAAGCTTTTGGCGTCAAAAAAAATCTGAACTGAAAAAATCTACCATTAGTAAATGCCCCCATCATCCCCATTCATCACTTTACATAAATCATTTGTAAGGTAATCTCATTTTTAACAGCTTTGGTACCATGAAAGGTTTAAGGGTTTAAAGCAGACTCTAGACTAGAATTATATGCCTGAACGTACTTTGCCCTGTAGCCCCTTTACTTTCAATTTTTCATTGGTTCCATGGAAATTGAGGTGAAGAGTTGGTGTAAGATTCTTGGTCCATGAACATCAATCACTGTTGCTATGATTAGTGTTATTGATCCAGCAAGAGGGAGTATAACCTTGTGAGTAGCAGCTTGTACTACTTTTTTTGGATTGTTAAAGGGGCAGTATACCACTTTTTCAACACACAGTAAGGTCAATGACTACTGTTGCCTACTGTTTTAATCACCTATAATTTTTGTTATTTCTTGAGCTAAATTGGGAAACCAGGGAAATGAAAGCTACTCCATGTTTGGTGCTTGCGATGTAGATAATTATATTACCAGTACACCGATAATCAACCTCTATAATGGATTTCTGTTTATCTGGCCATGGGTAATCAGCCTCACAAGGGACATGCATAGAGCAACTTTAAATTCCCAATTTGCCTTGTTTAGTTCAATAAATAAGCACAAGCCCTAATTACTGAAATCATTGCACCATATTTACACTCCCTCTTTTCAGGTGATTTTGATTGGAAGTTGCCAATGAACCTAGTAACAAATCACAAGACATTTATATGCTGGACAAGAAATACTGAAATACAAATACAGTACCAATACAATACTGAAATTTCCAACAAACTTTCTTACAAACATTAGAAGGTGTCCTTGTGTGCATAAGCAGTAATATCATTTTTTTATTTAGTATCTAGGTTGTTTGGCATTTGTAGATAAAACAATATGAAAAACATGGACAAGATTAAAAACATAGACATGCCTCCCACCATTCTCATATGTAGATGCTATGAATATTAATAGAGTGGTTTCATTTTAGTATGTTATAAAATGACTTCTCAAATGGTCTTCTTTATTTTTTATAAAGTTTCTCAATTATTTACCTGCTTTTATTTACCTTCTTCTTCCTCTTTCCAAAGGGTCATTGATACCAACAGCCAAAAACTGAGGGGGTTACTGTGGGGCTACAATTCTTTGTTATTGTTACTTCTTAATCTAGTTTTTCTAAGGAGGTCCTCTCCTATTCATATACCAGTCTCTCATTTAAACCACTCCCTGGTTGCTAAGGTAAATTGTCTTAGAATATTACTAAAAGTTAACTGAAAGGTCAACAACCCCTTTAAGGAAGCCAACTAAATATGGCACACTATAGGGGTACTATAAACAAGAAAGCAAAGTCAAGTCAAGTGGACAAAAGTAGACCTGCAGCATGAAGGGGTGTAGACACTTTATTGGCAGAGAAACAACAAGATGTATTGCCAATTGGCAGGAGATTTGAGTGGTAATTATATGATTTCCTCAGTTTAGGTTACTATTTTTCTGGGTGCATTATTATCCCTATCTAATTCCATATGGATATACATTAGGCTATTAGACTTGACAATGAGGGTATCCATTTTGTGGATACATAAATATTGCATTACTTGCTGTACCAAAAGAGAAAGTGGCTTAGGAGTCTTATATATAAGGACTACTTTCAAAAGTTACAGTGAGGACCCTAACTAGCCTAGGACCCCAACGCTCCTTTTAAAGACAATGAGATCAGTAAATAAAATCTAATTTGTATTGCTTATACTCTATATTACAGTAGTTATAGGCCCATTGTATGTACTTAAATACTATGGTTAAGAATGTTTTAGTGCTTCTGTTTAAAGCCCAAGCTTGATACCCATTGAGTTTTCCACTGACTTTAGATATTTTGGGTCCCACTGGCATCTCCGAAGCAACCGCACATGATATTGTGTTTCCCATTTCATTCAAAGCATTCAGCAGTGTTTCTACTGATTCCGTATCCCTAAATGACCTATCACAACTGAAGGTACAATCCAAACTGAATGTCTTCCTCAAGCAGATAAATGGTGATAGCATGTAGATTAGAAGCTAAAGAAAAAAATAATTGTATGAAACAAAAAAAAAAAATGTAACACTTTAACCACATGGTGCTATTGTAGTTTAATTCACCTAAACAAATTCCTTCCCTACCCCTCCCATTCTGACTCCATTGTTGTACTTCTCTATTCATTTCTCAGAAATAACCTTGCTCTGAATAAAATAAATTGCAGTTATTTGTTTGTAATGTACATGTTATGTTGAGGAGGTCAAACCTACACATTTAGAGTTACATTTACTTTGCCATATTTACTTTTGTGGCTAACAGATGGTTATGCTAAAGTGTACATACTCCGTAACACAAAACTTGCAGCATGACAGTAAAGGCTGGCACTTATCTTAGCTTTAGAGAATTTCATGGGTTTAATTTTAGTCTTTTACTTGTTGTAAAAAGCAGAACAACACAGATTTTTTTATTGCATTACTATATAAAAATGACCCTCATACAGATAAATATAGGCGCCGGGTGCCCTGAGAGACCTTCTTACTTACAGAATGGCACGTGTTCTCATTTTCCTGTTTAACTGCACATATTCAAGATCTAACGCATGCTGCTGCATTGTGATGTCAGTGCACTTATTGTTATTGAAAGGGCCTTTTTTCCCCCTTTTCATGGCCCAAACTAACCTTCTGGACAGTAACATAGGAGCCCAGGGACTGCTTAGGAAATTTAACTTAAGTGAAAGAGGAGACTCCAGTCTTTACTAACACCATTTTGGGGCCTCAGAACTTTCTGCTGCGAAGGCAACAGAGAACCTGAACATGGCAGAGAGAAATAAGAAAGTGTGGTACAGATATAGCTTGAGACAGAATCAAGGTTCAAACCAGGCAAGAAGTCAGGCAGCAATTAGCAACGTCAGGATCTGGTCAAACCAGGAAGCAAAACACAGGAACATTTCTTAGGCTCAGAGCTGTAAACCCCAAACGAGCTTTGGCAATGAAAAATGGGAAAGAAAGGTCTTTTATATCCAAAAAGAGCACCAAAAGTGACCTCATGACGCAGCATCAGATGCATGGGCGCCTCAGGACACACACTGCCAAATGCACATGTACACACAGCCCAGGGAAACAGCGTGCTGGAAGATAGGAAGGCACGCAGGTCTCCCGGACCACCTAACAAGGCATAACTTAAACGTAAGTCATGGAACTCGCAAATTAATTTTAAGATCTTTTTTTTTTTTTAAGTGGGGTTTATTTTTTAATAATTTTATACTATATGAAATATAGGTACAAGGAGACACTTTATAAAACACCTGATGGTGATAGAGGTATGAAAAGACTACCCTATTTATTTGTACCAGAACTAACTCAAGGACAAGAACAACTCCAAGCATCCAATAAGTGATTTACGATCTTCATAAAGGTCCCAGCTGAGCAGCAAAACATTGATTCAATAAAGGAAAAACATGTTGGAAAAGTTTCCAGTGTGCACCGGCTATATACCTCTTCTATATATATATATATATATTTTCTCCTTGTAGATTGTAAGCTCTTTTGGGCAGGGCCCTCTTCACCTCTTGTATCGCTTATTGATTGCTTTATATGTTACTCTGTATGTCCAATGTATGTAACCCACTTATTGTACAGTGCTGCAGAATATGTTGGCGCTTTATAAATAAATGTTAATGTAAAATGTAATAACATAATTAGGTTGTAGCTAAGATAAACTAAACAGGAATAGAGCTAAATAAACAATTTGAATTAAAATAAAATGAGTCCATCTGGTATTATTATTGTTTGTGTTTTCTGCAACAGAGCACAATGCATATTAAATAAAGAGCATATATATAAATGTACAAAAATACAAATGGTAACATGCCATAAAAATAATAGTTTAGGTTATCAAAATAATTGGAATGCCTGCTTGAAGTCAAAGACTTGAGGATACAGTAATATCTTGTAGGCCCAGGGGTTTTACTCCCCATTTTGCAGCAACAATTGCAAATGTTAGGGTTTCATTTATAGTATCGAAAAAAGATTTTTTATTTTTCTTCATTTTCATTCAAATTACCGCTCTTTTCTCAAACAACACTGCTTATCTTCCAGATTACTTGTCAAGTGCAGTTGCTACAGATTTCTTATGGCTAGATATTGCTTATTACCTGTGTATTTGCCTTGGCTGCACAACAAAAAAAAATGTTTAATAATGTAATTCATTTGTTTATGTTTTATTATAACATATGAAAAAACAGGTACTGGATAGCCAACAATGGTATGCATGCAAGTCATAAAATTATATAAAACACTCTTTACTTTGGGTAGGGTTTATGTTTAGATAAAAATAAATGAACATGAATGGAAGGAGGAGCCTGAGTGACTTGTACCAAATATTAAACATGGAGAGGCGATATTGTTTGGTATTGCTTAGGTCTTGCTATCACTCAGCTGTCTACAAAGGCAAATGCTGTTTTCACAAGGAGAAGGGTTTTTATATTAGAGATATGTTCAGGCTATGACAAAAGAGTTAAAAGGCTCTCGCCATCACTCAAAGAACTACAAACTGTTGACAGCTGTTACTGCGGGTGATGGGTATATAATAATAAGTTGCTGGGCAATAGCTAAAGAGCTATTAAGTGAATGATGACAGTTTGATAGGTATCAGGCTAAAAAGCTGTTCTGAGCACCTTTCCATTATACTGTATATGCAAAAAACACATTTGTAAATATAATGGCTAGTGAAAGCAGAAATCTGTCCCTTTTTATTCTCCACATGGTTCCCCTGGACTACATGCACCATTAAGGTATTGCAGTAGTTAGCTTTCCACTGCTTACAATGGCTTAAAGGGGATCTAAACTCAACAAAACAGCTGTCCCAATGCCCCCTAGTTCTCTATAGATTTAAACAAAAAACAGTGATCTGTAAAAAATTTCACCTATGAGCATACTACTGACTAGAGATGAGTGGAACTGGCCTGGTTTGCTTCACTGAAAAATTTGCAAAACCATGGAAAAATTAATTAAAATAAAATGCATGGGAGTCAATAAATATTTTTTTTCCAGTGCCAAAAAAACATGGTTTTTTTTTTAAGCAAAACAAAATGCATGGAGAAATGAGAATAATCCCATTGGTGTTTTTTCTCATGTTTTTTGTGTGTTTCCTTGTATTGAGTGTATATGTAGGGACCACAAGATTTGGGCCCCTTAGCCTGGGTGCCCCTTTAGACAGGAAAACAAGTGGGTGGCCTTGTGGGATATGGACACCTAAGGGTGGTCCTAATTAAGTGTGTACTGTAATTATTCTTTTCAGGTTAAAAGAGAGTTTCCTCTGTAATTCAGCAGTAACCATTTGGTTCATTTGGTTAAGCAGCAACTTCCAGTCTCCTGGTCAATTCCTCCCCAGGAGGATCAACAGCAACCTGGTAAGCGCTCACCCAAGGGGCAGCAAGGTCCCGGGAGTTGCCCAAATTTGTGGCCTACACAAGTCATCACAGCTCAAATAGCCACACGCTCAACATACTTATAGCCAACACTCACGGGTGTGCTACATATAGATGAGCAGAGCAGTGTGTAGATACACAGAGGAGTGTATAGAGGAGCAGAAGAGGGAATAGATGGGCAGGAGAGGAAATAGATGAACAAAGGAGTGTATAGATAAGCAGAGCAGTGTATAGATGAGCAGTGCAGTGTATAGATGAGCAGAGGAGTGTATAGATGAGCAGAGGAGTATATAGATGAGCAGAGGAGTGTATAGATGAGCAGAGGAGTGTATAGATGAGCAGAGGAGTGTATAGATGAGCAGAGGAGTGTATAGATGAGCAGAGGAGTGTATAGATGAGCAGTGCAGTGTATAGATGAGCAGTGTATAGATGAGCAGTGCAGTGTAAGATGAGCAGAGCAGTGTAAGATGAGCAGAGCAGTGTAAGATGAGCAGAGCAGTGTAAGATGAGCAGAGCAGTGTAAGATGAGCAGAGCAGTGTAAGATGAGCAGAGCAGTGTATAGATGAGCAGAGCAGTGTATAGATGAGCAGAGCAGTGTATAGATGAGCAGAGCAGTGTATAGATGAGCAGAGGAGTATACAGGCCCGGATTTGTGGAAAGGCCACAAAGGCCCGGGCCTAGGGCGGCAGAAGTTTAGGGGCGGCATGCCGCCCCGCCGCAAGAACATTTTTAAATTTGGCTCCCATACGGAGCAGTTGGGACCTCTCCCCACTGCTCCGTATGGGAGTTTAAAGGAGGGTTTGCGCATGCGCACTGGGGAGCGGATGCGTTTGCGCATGCGCACGGGGTCGCGTTCGCGCATGCGCACTGGGGGCCCTGTTCGTGCATGCGCAGAGGGGGACAGACACAGCGGCGGCCTCGGGGCGCCTCACGGAGAAATCCGGCCCTGGGAGTATATAGATGAGCAGAGGAGTATATAGATGAGCAGAGGAGTGTAGAGATGAGCAGGGGAGTGTAGAGATGAGCAGGGGAGTGTAGAGATGAGCAGGGGAGTGTAGAGATGAGCAGGGGAGTGTAGAGATGAGCAGGGGAGTGTAGAGATGAGCAGGGGAGTGTAGAGATGAGCAGGGGAGTGTAGAGATGAGCAGGGGAGTGTAGAGATGAGCAGGGGAGTGTAGAGATGAGCAGGGGAGTGTGTAGATAAACATAGGAGGGTATAAATGAATAGAGTTGGGTATAGATTAGCAGGCAAGGGTATAGCAAGGCACTGACATATACTGATTTCAATAGCAACTTTAATTAAAGTTCCCTTTTAGGAGTCTAATAGCAATTTTATTTTTTTTTATATTTGGATGTTCTGAAAATCAAATCAAATATCTGACCAATACCTGACTTCTTTAAACAGCCAAGAGAACATGCCAATACTTTATCAAAACTCATTAAGCTTGGGAAATAACACAGACTTATTTTATAAAAAAAGTAAGACAGACTGTGCAGATTTGGTCTTTTCTGCTAAACAGCAAAAATTATGTATTTTTTTCACATTTACTGACAAGGACAGAAATATATGACTAAGTGCATTCTACAAGACAACAAGCTCAGAAATAAGAAATATGTGAACACCCACACATATTGACTCATGTTTTCTAAAAGCATTGGCTATTGCTACTGATAACCCTTGAAATGAAAAACAAGTAGAGGCATACTGTTAGAACAGAAATTGCATTTTCTCTAATGAGCGATGCAGTTAATGCAGATATTCACACAGTATGTATGAATCATCCACCAAAAATATGGTACAGTGGTGAACCAAATCTAAACCTTAATTTTTAAATGTAGAAGAAGAAATCAGATTTAAGAAATCATATCCAGCCAGCACCTACATTGCCAATTATAACTTCTAGCATCTCATGCATACATCTTACCACTAATTGCCTCTGCCCCTGGTTGGCAGTACAGCTCATTTTTGCAGCACAGGTGCAGTGCAAAAAGGTTTGAGATTGGAAACATTTAATGCAATTGGCTGCAACTGCACATCTCCAAACATATCACCGCCTTGCATTCACAATTATGCTGGAATTGTGGGAAAAAGATTGCATTGTAGGGTAAAAATGTGGTGTTTTGTTTCACGTATTGCACTTTTCACACTGCATTTGTAACTGAGCCCTTGTATGTTTCATTGTCTATCCTGCTATGCCTGTAACACAGAAATGTAACCACTTTCAGCAATTTTGCATTATCATGTGCAATGTCCTTGTTACAAATGGTTTAGTTAAATAATATGTTAATAAACACTTGAAGAAAAGTTATTTTGGCATCTTACTGCCAATAGATTAGTGTTACCATACCTGAGTAAACAGACTTCTTTTGTTTAAGATAGCAGCTGCCATTTTAGCTTGGTCCCTGTAGCTTCCCTGCTGCAGCTCTAGCCATTGGTAGCATAGATGGCACATTCTGATGGGAGGGGGAGTGAATTCTTATGAATTCTTTTGGGAGGGGGGAGCAGGATAATGGAGAGAAGTGAGAGCTGCAGACTTCTGCACCAGGAATGAAAGATTTTTCTGAGAGAGGTCACATGAGGTCGGGGAAAAGTCAGATACAAAAGTACATTTATACACAAAAGAAGACAAGAAATCCTGTGTTTCTTTTGATAGAGGACTCAGTGCAGCTTTTCTGTGAGTGCTTATGGCTGTATTTACATAGACCTTTCTGATAAAGCATATTTAGTTTTTACCTTTCCTTCTCTTTTAAAGAGGGAGATTCTATACTGCCTACCAAATATACATTGAACCATATAATCCTGTTATCATTAAATTACCAAATTATTGCAAAGGATTATATAATGAACTGCAGAAAGACTTTTCTTGAGGCGTTAAATTGAGAATATCACACTTTAAATTAAAAAACAGGCACAAAAATACTGTTTTAATTACCAGAGCTCTTAAGTTTTCAAAGCCAAACAAATACTGTGTCTTCAGAAAATGAAATCTACAGTGATCTTAATTGCAATTTAATAAAATGAGAGGCATTTTATGATCATAGCTTTATTGGTCATTATTAAAATCCCCAAATAAGCTGTCAGTTGTGTTCAGGACTGGTTGGTGATAACGGAGTCAGCTAGTCATAGTGAACCAATTTCTTTATGGACGTATGATAATTAGAAATGTAGATGACTTGGACAAAGTGAATTAATAGATGCAAATATCAAATCACTTATTTTCTTGAGAGAAATACATGACAAAAATAATTTTACTTTACAAAATGCAGAACTGAAGCATTATGTTGATAAAGATAGTGAATCCCAAGGAGCTACCACATTTATGTTTAGCTAAAAGCTTGAATGATGGGGCCAGTTGGGCTCAGTTTGCTGGTTTTGACTAAAAGTCCAGACTGTTGTTCTTTGTTCTCCCAAAACTGAGCAATCGATCTGAAATATTGACTGACCGATGAAACATATCAAGCCAAGTATTGGGCCATTGCCCAGCAAAGTACAGTATGAGACCAGCAGTATGTATATGACAGTTGGTAGAGGAAGTAGGATGCACCCAAGAGTACCTAATAAAGGATAAATATTATCTGTACTATTTTTTTGTGCTTCTTCTTAGTTATACAAACCCCTTGGAACCTTCAATTCTAAAATCAATGAATAAAAAAAGGACCACTTAATTTAATGCACAATGCAACCATTGCAGAGGACAAACTGCCAAACTAATTTACTTATTACGTAAAGCTCAAAATAAGAATATAAATTTAGATTTTGCACCATGAGTAACTGCATAGACTAGATTCCTAATTGAATAGAAATCTAAAAAATAAGGGTACATTTGTGGCAAAAAAAGTGAAATCCTACAGGAAGTCCAGTGGTCTTTTTCTCCACCTGATCACTTTGCATTTTCTAATTGGAGAAGAGAACAAGGTGCACATTAGTGAGCTGCACCCAAATCACAAAAAATGTCCCCAGGTTGACAGAAAAGGATAGGGAAAGGGGACAGAATTTTTAGGGTGAGGAAGGAGATTGAGTTTGGTGGCAAGGAATTCTGTTGTGGAGATAAGGAGAGTATGGCAGCCAGGTTTCTTAGGATTTACATTTTGTATTGTAATGTATGGAGCAGTTTTTGGCTCAGGGTCCTGGTCCCATTGGCCGGCATGTCGGTCTGAGATATGTTAATTCTTTCTTGTGAAGTTTTTAATAAAAACACATAAAACCCATTTCAAGTGCATAGTTTTTACAAACAAAGCTAAAGGTGGCCATACATTATAAGATTCACTCAGCTGAACTTTCCCTTATATTCCCACCTAAAGTGGGTTATATCAGGCTAACAATCTATTTATAAAGATGGAGATAGCAGCAGTCGGAGCGAGAACCACATCAATGAGCCAATGTAATTCATAGCTGCCCAATGTCTGCCAGATATCGGCTGGGTAGGGCCGTTGGAGGTCCCCATACATGGGAAGATATGCTGCTGAATCGGTCTAAAGGACTCAAATCAGCAGCCACCTTAAGCCACCATACCAGCCAATATATGGAGATCCTAGCTACTTAACTTTGGTTATTCTTATTACAGGCTAACATTCCCCCTACCTGTTGCATTTTCTTGGTAAGGTAGTCCTACAGGCTGATATTTCTCAGCTAGGTTTTCTTTATTGCATAGTAGAGATGAAGTGGGCTGATTATTTTTGAAAAAATGCTAGTTTTCACACATTTGCATTGCAACAGCCTATGTACATAGAGAAATCTACTTATAGACCATATACCGCAATCATCAAAATTGGTACAATACTGAAAATGATGTCACAAGATCATTTAACAAGTGAAAAGTTAACAAGAGCAACCATATAAAGTTCAGCTTGACATCATGAATCTATACATTATACTAAAAAGAAAAATAGTAGATAAAATGTATGCAAGACTGAATATAATTTATATAACAACTTTGTCATTGGCTAGAAGTGCAGTGAGAACTATTCATCTAGGTTATATTTCCTGGTTTTGCAAGCCTTTTATAGAATGAACAGCATGGGCTGGTTTATGCCACATTCAGCAAAATGACAAAGCACTATTCACTTACCTATGACTTAGAGACCCAATGTACTTTACATTAAATTACACACAGTGGAGTTGATATAGAATATAGCGCACAGTAAGAACTAGCTAATTAACATGCATTATTTAGGCCTAGTAATCAAATTTTTCTCCAAATTGATGGCTTTAATCTGTGTAAAATCATTAATGCTGTACAGCATGTACCATACCCAAATAGATCTTTCAATAAAAGAAGAATAAAAGAATAAATGGAGAGAACATTTTGAAATAAGGTAATCTTTTCTTTTGCACAAAATAAAGGGGTAAACTAAGCCGAATGGCGACTCAGAGATAGAAAGTTAGTTCTGCACAAATCAGAAAAGGTCAAGAAAAGGTGACAAAAAGCTGAAGGAAGGATTTTAACAGAAAACAAGTTTAGGCACCCTGCTGTGAGCATAAAATGGAAATGCCAACTGTTCCTCTAGTGCTATGTATTATTTTCAAGTTATTTTTAAGTACAAGAGAATATTCAGTGGATATCCAGTGACAAATACATAGAAAAATCCTTTCTATCACTCACCTTTGCAATCTTACACATAAGCATACATCTTGAATATGAGCAAACTTCAGGGTTAATGGTTTCTATGGGGATGGCTAGTTGTACAGCAGTGTGTGTCCATACAGTAGGCCTTTTATATTTTTGCAAGGGAGAAACTCCTTAAAAGAGAACTAAAGTTTAACTAAAGAAACAGGGTAGAAATGTTGTACATTATGTTTTGGGCTTCTGTACCAGCCCAAGGCAACCCCAGCCCTTTAGAAGGGAAGTTCTGTGCCTCCAAAGATGCCCCAGTAGCCCCCCATCTTCTTTTCTGCTTAGGGGCCGATGCACAATATACTGTATATACAGAATATAAATGTGACAATATAAAGCTGATTAGTAAATAATACAGATAATTATTACATGGCAGTACAACTAGCATCAGAATTTAATAATCAGCCCTGTAACATCAGCTTATATTACAGCCCAACTTCATTTACTGCTTGATAATTTGCAACAAACCCTAAGCTCAGCTTCTCAACAGCTGCTCAGAGCTCACTGAGTATGTGCAGTGTCACTGATACTTTCCAAGATGGGGAGCTCCTGTGAAAACTTTGAAATCCTGGATAGTGATGAGCAAATCTGTTCCGCTTCGCTTCGCCGAAAAATTCACGAAATTACAGCAAAATTCGCAAAACGTGTGTATTGTGCATTTTTGTGTGTCGGCCGCGTCTTTTTTTGTCGCCTGGGTCCATTTTCACACGACTGCACCTTTTTTTGATGTGATCCACACCTTTTTTCTGTGACCACACCTTTTTACGCTGCCGTGTCTATTATACATGACTGCGCCCTTTTTCGGCGCGACTTTTTGCCGCACAATGTATTTTTCAGCTGCAAATTTTCTCAGAAGTTTCGAGAAACATTTCGCCAATCCTGAAATGTGGAAATTCGCTGCGAATCTATGCCTGGTGAAAAAATTCACTTAAAAATTCACGCTAATCCTAGATCATTGCTGCTATAGAGATAATGAACCTGTAGGTTGGTGCAATAAATTCAGTATATAAAATATGGGATTTTAGCGACATTCATTTTTAGGGTTTAAGAACAATGAATATAACGGTATAAAAGTACACAGTAGAAAATCATGTTGTAGGTAACTTTCTCTCCAGGACATAACTATGTAGTATGGGGTCAGCTGACTTTTGTACCCCTACAGGGTTCAATCCTTGAATAAATAAAAAATATATATTAATAAAAAATGGAATGAAAATCTTATTCTTCAATAGTCTTATCAAGAAAGCTATATACTGTATCTGCTCCTTGCCAGGGATGAGCAAACACTTTTGCCCACAATAGTTTTGTTGTGAATTATGTTGATTCCACCCATGGCAATCTCCAGATTAGTGGAAACCTGTTGAGGCCAGCAATCACATTAGAAAAAAGCCCATTTGCTATTAGGGACAAGCAGCAAGTTCTAATATTCCTGCATCACAACATAGAACAACCTAGAAAATGCCTTTTTAGCCTCTGAACTATTGATTTAGTCAGGAGGGGAGTAGGGTTGTCAATATCTGTGCTAAGGTGAGGATACAATACATTTCCACAGGAGGTTGTTACTCAACCCCATTCTAGCTTTAGTCAAGGAAGAAAAAAATATATAGAGGTTTTAAAAGACATTGACTTGTACATGAAAGCATGAAATCAGGCACATAACTGTATAGAAACAACCCTACAATAAAGCAGAAGAAATTAAAAGTATAGCTCACACATTGCTTAAGGAAACATCTATATTCAAAATAAATATGACTCTCCTTCAGCAACATAAAAAATTTCATGTTACATTCTTATTCAGTTTATTGTATGCTACAAGAGTAGGGAATAAATTAAAATCCATTTCTCAGAATTTTTTTCAATAGTTTAATTTGTCTTTCAAAAAAAAACCATAATTAGGAATCTGATGACCCTATTTCAGATATGGGAAACTGATACCAAGGAACTTGTTATCTATAAAGGCTTCTAAATACAGGAAAGCTATTTCCCTAGAATCCATCCAAAGTAAACAAGTCCTATCTCCTTAATGATATACTCCTTAATGAACCATAGATTTTACTCAACAAAAAAAAAGCTGCATTAATCCATATGGTTGGCAAAATAATCCTATTGGGTTTTATGATATCTAAAAGTTTTTTTAGTAGACAAAAAGTATCAGGCCCAGACTGGTAGTCTGTGGATTCTGGCTTCTGTAAGATGCCATAGACAGTCACTATTAGTGGGCTGGTGGTGGGCTGTTTGGGCCTCTGTATAACTGAAATGCCAGGGCCTATTTTTAAATCCAGCCCAGTATGGCATGGTGATCCAAATTAAGAAAAGATCCCAGATTCTGAATAATAGATCCCAAACCTGAATTTTCAGCCATAGCTTGTAAGCATAGGTAGAGCCACCTGTACAAATGATGAATAAATCTAACAAATATTAACTCAGTGAAGACAGACAGGGCTGGATTTCCAAATTGGCAGCCCTAAGGCCGCCCCCGGTCGTTGCCCCCCCCCCCCCCCCCGGGAGTGCGCACGTGCGAACAGCATGCATGGAAGGCTGCACTTGCATCCGGAGCAGTGGGGAGAAGTCCCCATTGATCCGCATGGGAACAAAACCTTTACATTTTGGTGCAGTGGGGCAGCATGCTGCCCCCAAGTTTGTGCCGCCCTAGGCCCGGGCCTTTGTGGCCTCTCCACAAATCCAGGCCTAAAGACAGATATTGTTTGCTATGCTTTAGACTACATAAGGGTTTAAGATTATTTAAATTTCCCTGAGCTAGAGTTATAAGATTTGAAAAAGTGCATCCCTTTGTGCTCATCTAACAGGCGCTTGTACCCCAGGGAAAGCTGAACTATGGCGTGATCAGCGGATCACTGTATCAGGAGGCACAGATAAGTCCTGTCCTCACTGCTTACCCATTGCAGCCTGTGCCTCCTGCCTCCCCATAACTTGGATAGAGTCCTGCCTAATGCCGGCAGTGATTTATTCAAAGGGCTACCCTCAGAGAAGACATTCAGAAAGAGCAAAGTTTAAAAAAATGGCCAATTTTGGCTTTTTATTGCACTTTTATGTAAATTTCGCCTTTAATGTTAAGTGTAATAATGTATCTTCCTATGAATTACTTTCGAAGGCTAATCTAATGAAATCTTTCAAGTGCAGAAAAATAAAAAGTATACAAAAAGTCACAGTTCAGTAAATTATTCAAATTAAAAATTCAAATAGCAAGCTATAGAACACGGCAAAATAGCATCTGCTGTTACCATTTGGCGATGTTTAAAATGACACACCATTTACTCAAATCATTTTTTACTTAGCATCTAATCTTGCCACAGAAAAAACTAAATCTACATGAAATCATCCCAAGAGATGCCTGAAAAAGGGGAGAGAAATCCAAACAGTCGTGGGATATATGTACAATACAGTAATGTTTGAATGAGCTAAAAAGTCATGTAAGGGGAGTAGATCATTTAGTACATGTATTTCATATTGATTAGGTGTTGTTACAAGTTCCAGTCACTGGAAGGTTCTGGAAGAAGAAAGGTGGGGGATTGTCCTAGGAAGTCTATAAAAGCGAGTTAGTAGTTAAAATAGTCTCTAATTATAGGGGAGAAATGATGATGTTGTGGGCCTGAGGACCTATTTTTACTGAAGCCTCTGCAAGAGTTTCAAACCACCCAAAGGACAAAAAGTGCATTAAAACACACTCACAAGTGCAGATAAGGGTGCAGGTAGACTCGTCTTGTAAAAGACAGTCTCAAAAACACTCCACATCACCCAGCCAGAAGGGCCCACCTTCATCCCTTTTATCCCCTGACCCCTTCTCTACAAGAATAGGGGAGTCCCTTTGTTCCACAATCTCCAGCCAGAAGGCCTACAATGGTAGAAGAAAACAAGCAGACCTCCATGGAAGTCCTATCAACATTCGGGCCCATAGCAAGATCTAGTTATGGGGTAAGAAGCCACACCCCCTGATCCATGCTAAGACCCATCAAATTCTATTGCACCCGATCCATGAAAAGATAACAAAAAAGGTGCATGTGACATAAGTGGAGGAAAAAAAAAATATCAAAAAAGTTGCTGTGTGCAGAACCAGCCTATCAGCCAGATTTTAAAAATTCTCATGCCGGAAAGGTAAAGAGAAGGCACAGTGTAAGGTTCCAAAATAAAGTGCAATGTGCCTGCCAAGGTGTGGTAATCCACCATTCCATTGTTGCCAGCACTATGCCCAGAGGATCAATTGAGCACTGCCTTATTACCAAGCCGGTGAAAAACCAACTACTGAAAAGAACAGATATTACACTTGGGGGCATATTAATTACAGTTTGTAAGCCAACATCACCAGTCACCTAAAAGTTAGAAAATAAAAACAAAGATCTGATTTCTATGGGCAACATCACCGGTGATGTTGGCTTACACACTATAATATATAATGTGTATAATATATGCCCCTTGTATCTTAGTCAAAAGGCCGAGAGAGCAATCCTCAGATAATAGCCCAGGTGAGAGCTTTGCTATTCAACACCATTTAGGCAGGCCAGCTAGTGTTAGGGCCGCTTCTGTAAAGCTCATCTTAGTTGGTGAGAGATAGGGTAGGACAGCTTGCTGAGCAGCTAAGGAATGATGGAATTAGTACCCCGGCAGAACTTTTGAGTACTGCCAGTGACATTATCGTGGCTAGATATTTACTTAACTGTTAACTCTATAAACTGTAAGTAGTGACCCTTTTGTTCCAAACCCTAGGCCGGACACCCTCTGAGCCAAGGTGGTCCCTTTGAGATAAATCATGACCTGTAGGGCAGCAGTGTGTACCATGAGCCTGTGGTGTTTTTTATGTGAATTGTGGATCATATAAGGGACAAATGTATTAATATTCATCTTTCAATGAGATTAAAAAGTTAGGGTTGCATTACACTACATATACATTTCCAACAAAAATAACTTTTATATATACAGTATATATATGCAAAACTTTAAAAATTGGCAATATTTTCCAAATTAAACGTTTTGTTTAAAAAATGTACTCATTGAGGGTGATGTTGAGAGAATATGGTTGTTAGTTTGCGAATTCACCTTGCTGCAAATTTTAAAAAAAGCAATTACTGTATTTTTCAATTCTTTATTTCAGTTTTTATTTTCTTACACATTTTCTGTATATAGTGTAGGAGTAAAAGCATGTGATAGAATAATATATATAGTACATGAATTATGAAGAAGAGAAAAAAAATTCAGGGCTACTGTACATCAACATCTATTGACAAGTCATAACATCATATTGCCAACACATTGTACAACATGGGCTTCAATGCAATACAGAATTCAATAAAGACATGGGAAGGACATTAACAAAAAAAACAGTGATAGCTGGGTACAAGGACAAGGAAAAAATGATGTGAAATTGTAATATAAAGATAAAGCTTGTTTGACTTGAAAATATTGGAATATTTGCAGAAGACTATAAATCATGGTCTAATAAAAATAAATGAAAAATACTTTATTAAAGGACCAGAGTACCTTTATTTTTTACATTTTCCCTATGGGATTGCCTAATAGAAATATTAAAAGCTGTATATATATTTATTTTCCATTCGCTTTATTTCCCAAGAGATCCTGTGAAGTTGTTATTGGCTAAGGACAATATGGGGCATGACCTGATGGTCAAGGGCACATTGTATGAGGGAATTAGAATTAAGGTTAGCTAATTAGGGCTGTAAAAAGCAATACATACAAAGACAGCTCCTTGAAATTTGTTTTGCAGCCTATATGCTTGTACTAAGGACAATTCTGTTACAAATAAGGGTACCTTGGCCCTTTAGGCTAAGTCCACAATGGGCTGATTATCAGCCAGCAGATAAATTCAGGCTGAGATTCAGCCCCTTCGCTGCCATCAGCCTTTTCCTGTGTCTGCACCTGGAGCCACTGCATCAGCCGAGTGCAGGCACAAGGAGTGGATTTCACCATGAAACACGCGAGTATGCATTTCACACCAAATTCTGTTCTGTTTGCCTGCACCCAGGCCAACGCAGTGGCTCCAAGTGCAGACACAGCATAGAGACTGATTATTCACAGGCCGAAAATCAGCCTCAAAGCACTTTGTATGCACTAGAGCAGTGATGCCCAGCCAGTGGCTTGGGAGCAACATGTCGCTCTCCACCACGTTTGGTGTTCTCCCAGTGGCCTAAAAGTGGGTGCCCATTTTTAATCTCTAGCTTGGAGACAAGTTTTGGAAGCACAGAGACTCCAAGCAGAGCCTCCTCCAGGCCAGTAGTCCACATGAGGATACCAAATAGCCAATCACAGTCCTTATTTGGCATCCCCAAAGAACTTTTTTCATGCTTGTGTACATCATGAGTAAAGAAGATTCCTGCACTAGAGAATATATATAAAGGAAACAACTCTGCTGCAGCATCGCAACTTTCCCAGTTAAAGGTTTTGGAGAGAACATTTACTGCACTACAGATTAAGTCACCCGGTATTCATCATGGAACAATAGGTACAACATAAGAGCAGCGAGTGAGAGTTATACTATATACTGAAATCACTTTCAGCTTCCTGTCTGCCTGCTTAATTGAAATGCCACACATAATTTCTTCCTGTTTCTGGTGCTTCTGGACATCAAGACTAAAACAACAGTTCTATGTAAAGCAGTAAAGACAGATGTATTATGACAGAGGAAGGGATCTGTTAGAATACAGAATGTGCATGTTATGTGCATGTTATGACTATTTTACAGTTACTCCATCAGCAGTAACCTAAAGAAATACATTTTCTATAGAAGTCACTGTTCTGCTGGGTCCTGACAGGCAAATTCACATGGAAGAATTACATAGCCTATGCAGGAAAAGGTGATGTACCGTGTTAGCCAGTCAAAAATGTTTACAGGGTAACCCTTTTGAAATAAAAAATAACAAAAGTGGTATAGAGGTGATACCTTTATTGGCTAACTAAGATAACCATAGCAAGCTTTCAGAACATTTTAGTTCCTTTTTCAAGCTGATTATATGACTTTGTTAACACCTTCCACATAGATATTCTTTTTTTCTGGTTATCTGATCTATGAGCTAAATGTTGTATAGATATCAGAGAGCACCACAGCTTCATTGTAATCAGCTTGAAAAAGCTTGCTATGGTTATCTTAGTTAGCCAATAAATGTATCACCTTTATACCACTTTTGTTATTTTTTATTTCAAAAGGGTTACCCTGTAAACATAGCCTATACAGTGTCATGTTAATAAGGGGAAAATATTCATGAAAGATAATTAAGTTTGCTACTTAAATTGAGCAGGCAAAAGTATGATTATTTGAGATAACAGAAAAAGATCATAGAAGCTGTAAGGTGGCTGGACCTTTTATTCATAAAAGTGCTTGTCCACAAGTGCAATTTGAAGAGAATTTTTTTTTCTCTTCAATGTTTTTTTCCCACAATGCATTGATTTTTTTTTACCAGAGTTCCCCCAGCATCATTGCAGTCACAAAGGGGCGATGTACTTTCATTGCCAATTGGACACAATTGCATAGAACTCTGTCTTTCTGATAGTTTAGGTGCAAATGTTCTGGGCACAAAGGGAACATTTGAAGCTACTGCCTGGTCAGTAGGAGCGTCAGTAGGTGCAGTAGGAGCATCAGTAGGTGCAGTAGGAGCATCAGTAGGTGCAGTAGGAGCGTCAGTAGGTGCAGTAGGAGTGTCAGTAGGTGCAGTAGGAGCATCAGTAGGTGCAGTAGGAGTGTCAGTAGGTGCAGTAGGAGCGTCAGTAGGTGCAGTAGGAGCGTCAGTAGGTGCAGTAGGAGCATCAGTAGGTGCAGTAGGAGCGTCAGTAGGTGCAGTAGGTGCATGAGTAGGTGCAGTAGGAGTGTCAGTAGGTGCAGTAGGAGTGTCAGTAGGTGCAGTAGGAGCGTCAGTAGGTGCAGTAGGAGCGTCAGTAGGTGCAGTAGGAGCGTCAGTAGGTGCAGTAGGAGCGTCAGTAGGTGCAGTAGGAGCGTCAGTAGGTGCAGTAGGAGCGTCAGTAGGTGCAGTAGGAGCGTCAGTAGGTGCAGTAGGAGCATCAGTAGGTGCAGAAGGGGCGTCAATGGGTGCAGTAGGAGCGTCAGTAGGTGCAGTAGGGGCATCAATGGGTGCAGTAGGCATGTCAGTAGGTGCAGTAGGAGCGTCGGTAGGTGCAGTAGGAGCGTGAATAGGTGCAGCAGTGCTCAGTTCAGAATGGAAGGCAGGAAGCACTGAGCTCAGCTGAGCTAAACTATACGGAAGTGCAAGAAGCACATTTTATGGCAAGTACATTTAATGAAAGTTGTTTTACGCACAACTGACTGCAGGGAAATTTCTGGAACAGCAATTGAATTTGCAGACATAAATGAGCCCTAAAATCTTCTGTATAAAAGGAAAATGTATATTTTCTTAAATTAAAGGTGGCCAGGTGCATTTTAGACACATGCCATAAAGATATGTTTTCAAAAGGTGTAAATTACAAGGTTAAATTACTGTTTCTTAAAAAATGTTTTCCAACTTTATCTTTCTATAAACCAGATGGCATTGGCGAGTTATGTTTAATCCCTCAAAAAATAAATCAAATGTCAGAACATTACGTCTTCAATAGAGAGCTTTATATCCACGGCAATATATGGGACATATGACGTATCACAGGGTAGAGTAAGAATTAAGCAGAAGCCAAGGAAAAGTTGCTTTATAATGAGGGCATTATGGAATTCCTTGCCTGGGGATGAATCTCCCGAATCGGTAGATAACGCTGACAACGTAATACCTGTAATATAGCTTTAACATGGTCAGTGTTCAAGGTTATACTTGATTAGACCAATTATGTGTTTGAATTGAAATCTGATTGCCTGGCTGGGACCACGGGATCAGATAGGATTTTGTTTTAATCCTCTTGAGGCAAAATAACTTTAACAGCCAAAACCCTCAGCAATATATTGATTTATAGAAAAATATTTTTTCAAAAAGAGAGAGAAACACGGTTATTTTTGCCTAAGGAGCTTCGTCATACAGATGAAACCAGAGTTATCACAAAGCAAAATCTCTGCAGCCAATTGCCAAGCAGCACTCTTTGGGCTCAATTAAAACCGAATTGGCTCACGATAACCTGCTGCAACTAGAGGTCCCACATGACTGATATAAATCACTAAAATAAATAAATATAGGTCAACATACATTTGTATTCTGTTAGAGAGGAAAATTTGAAACCATCTTGTTGGGGCTTAAGTGCCTCTAGGCAAACTTAAAAAATAAAAAACTTTATAGAAATTAAATCCTTTGAAACTAAGAGAAATTAAAACAACAAACAAGCAGGGTATATTGGCCAATTAGGGCAAAATATATAGTGTATGCAGAAAATTTGGCAAGATGTGTTATAGCACAATTATATATAATTAATAGAAATCATAAGCTGAAAAGGCCTTACTTGCTGTGTAAATGATTGCCCATGGGTGGACGTAATTATATGACTCTATAAATTACAGCTCCTCAAACAGTACAATAAATAACTGGGAAATGAGTGCAGCAGTCACACAACTTGTTTTATTAATAACGCTAATCCGACCCTTTAACTGCCAGCGGCTGAGGCTGCACTGTCATTGGCAGTTTAAGGGTTTAACTATTCATTTTAATAGACTGCAGATTATTATTATTATTATCATAATATTTAGAGCAACTGTTGAGGGGTACCAAGTGAAAAGAGAGACACCTTTAAAGGAGAAGGAAAGGTAAACATCGCTGGGGGGTGCCAAAGTGATTGTGATCGCTTACCTTTTACCCCCAAAATATTAGGCACCCCCAGTGACTTAGCCTTTCCTTCTCCTTTAATGCAAACCCAAGGGTTGATATTGCAAATATATTAAAGTTAAAGCCAACCACAGCCTTTAGCAGGAATATCAGTGCCCCCAAAATATCCCCCCAGTAGCCCCCCATCTTCTTTTTATGCTGATTCACTGCACATGCTCTGTGCTGCTGTCAGTTACTGAGCTCAGGGACCCACTCACAATATACTGTAAATATTAAAGACTCCTTTACTACTCAATAAATAAAAAATATTGTATTTATTTCAATCCATTTAAAGCATTAACAACCCCATATGGATAGGCTTATGCGTTTCATGCTTACACAGCATTTAATCACAGGCACCAAAGAGGAAATACACATGTGATATACGTGTTTGTCACCTCCCCTTTACCTACTTTTATCTGTTCTACTGTCTGCGCTGATAATAACCAACCCTGTAGCATCACCAGCGCCGGATTTTTAAATCCGGGGGCCCCGAGGCCGCCCCCATTCGTGCCCACCCCTGTGTTAAAAACACACTAACAATCCCCCCAATCGCGCATGTTTGAACATCTTTTCTCTTCCCCCCCCTCCCACCCGAGCTGGCGCAAGTGTGCACAGGCATTTATACTCCAATACGGAGCTCTGGGGAGCAGTCCCCATTGCTCCATAAGGGAGTGAAATTTCAAAATTCTTTGCAGCAGGGCGGCATGCCACCCCTAAATTTGTGGCCTTGCCACAAATCCAGCCCTGAGCATCACCTTCTATGACAGAAGAACTTTTCTGCTTGTGGATTTGCAAAGACCCCTTAGCTTAGCTTCTCAAAAGCTGCTCAGAGCTAGCAGTCCTAACAGAATCCAACTTTGAATGCCTGGATCATTATTCTTATGGAGATTCTA
The DNA here is from genome assembly GCF_000004195.4 of Xenopus tropicalis. NCBI lineage: Eukaryota > Metazoa > Chordata > Amphibia > Anura > Pipidae > Xenopus > Xenopus tropicalis. The sequence goes on from NC_030683.2 coordinate 36,660,182, forward strand.
AACCTTTAGGCTGTTGCTATAAATTCAGTATAACAGATATGGTATTTCTAGCCATATTCATTTCAGGGTTTAGTTCTCATTTAAGTAAGCATTTACTACGAAAATGGACTACAAGCACTGTAGAAAGTTTATTTTATTTGACCTGCCATACAACAGCTGAACATTTTTTAATAAAATAGTACCCGAAACAGATAAATAGATTTGCATAGAGCTTAACTCTGAAAGGAACCAGCTATTAAACTTTCAGAGTAATAATCCAAGACTTTTGATTTAGTCCATTCCCCAATTATTCTTTCAAATGATTTATGGGGCATGGTTACCCTATATGACTATTACTTTTAAACATCCTGCTATTACCCATGGTGTGCTTGATTCATTGACTTGAAAATGGGCTGGTCCAAAACAGCCCATAATAAGTAGACAGGTCTGCTGTTACCAAAAAGGTGCCATTTTACACACTACTGCAAATTTAGACGTGTGATCTGGCATAATTTGGAGTATTTCTGATGTTGATGTTGGCATTCTTATGTGCTGCCCTTTCTCTATCTATCTATCTATCTATCTATCTATCTATCTATCTATTAACTCTATCATCTTTCTTTCTTTCTATCTATCCATCCATCCAACTATCACACACTACTGTGCACATAGGCATTTGCTCTGGCATAATCTGGTGTATTAATGCAGGTGATGCTGGCATTCTTGTTTGCTGATCTATCTATCTGTCTGTCTGTCTGTCTGTCTGTCTATCTATCTATCTATCTATCTATCTATCTATCTATCTGTCTGTCTGTCTGTCTGTCTGTCTGTCTGTCTGTCTATCAATCCTGTACGTAAGCAAAAGAACACACAGGACTCTTCGTGTTGGAATGAAACACAATCTGGTTACTTTTATAAAGAAAGTGAATGGGAAGTGAAGTCAAGCAGGAACTCAGGTCACTGAATATTATTACTATACATCAACACTTATTTATTATTTTTAATATCTTACCCAGGTCTGTCTGTTACTTTGCTCTCTCAGTTGTCCAAAGGAATCATTTATAGTTGAAAGCAGTATAAGACTGTGTCTGGATACAGCAAAGGGGGATCAACCAAGTGTGAAATAATTCTTGAGCAAAACGCTGTTTTTATAATAGCTACAGCAGCTCACAGCAGAGATGAAAACTGTGGAACAAGTACTACCTGAAGCAAACATAATTTGGATTTATACTGTGACTCTGTTACAGCAAATTCTATAACTTTCTTCTAAAAGTACTAGCAGCCTTTGGTTTAGGTCTCAGATATTATGAGGTCTCAGAATGTTTTTTTTATCAGTTAATATTATTGCATGTACAAATAAAACATTTACAATTAAGAAAAATAAAACGAGATGGGACTGATGTCTCTGTATATGTTGCTGGGAAATTTAAGCCCTGGATAAAAATTATTTTATGATTGTGCCATTTGCCAATCTTACTTTGCCTATGCCACCCTCTGTACTTAGCAGACTTAATGCCAATGGTTCTTTGGTATGGCTCTTCTTTTTCAAGTGGGGGTGCTAAACATATGCACCAGGATGAGGGCTGTACAGGGGCAATTTTGGCCTTACAACTCCTTCGTTTTAAACCAGGCACCTGCTTTATACTGGCCTCTGGTCTTCCAGGTTGGGCCACGGGAGGCAGTGTGATTTGGACTTGGCATGTTGTGTCTCTTGTGACTTTCCCCCTGTTTCTTTCCACTGTTTTGTTTCCACTGACTAACACCACTAATGATAGGCGAAATAATTCGCCAGGCATGGATTTGCGGCAAATTTCTGTGTGTATCCATTGGTGGATTGTTTTACGAAAAGGGCAACAAAATTCACTGTGGAAAAAAAATGAGTAAAAAAAATGTATAAAAAAAATTACGTGCATCAAAAAAATTGTTGCGTGCATCGTTTTTTTTGCCCCAAAATTTTTTTGATGTGCAACATTTTCACCACTTCCAGAATTTTTCGCTGTTGAAAGATTCGCAGATTTTGTAAAAGATCCATTAGTTTGCGATATATTAATGGCTCGTGTATTATATAGCGGTTAATGTACCCCCTACTGTAATTTACAGAGATATTAGAAGTCACCAAGGAGTCACAGTATGTGACCATATGAAAGACGAAGCCGCAGGGTGAGTGCTTTTATACAGGTTATATAACTCCGAGGTGATTACTAATATCTTTGTAAATTTAAGTAGGGGGTTAAAAAGAGCTGAGGAGGAGGAGAAGTGAGGGAAGGAGCCAAAACTAGACTAGAGAGGAAGGTGGGACAGAGGGAACAAGACCTGGTAGGGTGGGAGGACAGGAGAGTTACATTATGTTGACGACTGAAGACAGAGGGACAGGGGAGCATGACCAGAGAAGGGGTGGCATGGGAAGCAGAACCCGTGAGGAAGGGTAGGAGGGGATGCCAGACTATAGAGTTACGAAAACAGAGGAGCAGTGAGACTGAAGACAGAGCGGGACCAGAAAGGGAGGGACAAGTGGAGTGAAATCTGAGGGAAGGAAAGAAATGTGTGTGGGAGGGAGACTGGAGGAGTGAGCGTGGAAGTCATTTGTGAGAAGGGACAAGGAGAAGGGAGAGGTGCAGGGAAAGAGAAGCATCAGCAGCAAGGCTCTCTAGCTTATACATGGCATGTTTGGCCCCACAGGGAAATTACCAAACTGTAGATTATATATATATATTGGGAAGGATCACATTTTAGTTTGTAATACTGAAGTTCATGTAATCTGCTTTTATTAACCACTGAAAAGTTGTGATCTTTACTTTTATATCGTACCGTTTGCAGCCTTTTAACCCTTGCATATCCTGGTTATAAAGAGTGGTATTATACCATTACACCATAAACCAATCACAAATCAATTTGTAAATATGCAGCCAAAGTTTAAGTGGCATTTTAGCTTTCATGGGAGAAGTGCAAGCAAAAACCTATGCAAAGGATGCTAAAAGTGGGACAGGATGCAAAAACCATGGCAATTTGTGCCCCACACTTAGGAGCAGATTTATCAAAGTGTGAGTTCACCACACCCTATTCATTACTGTGGGATTTTTAGAAGTGTGTGTTTACCAAATGATGAACCCTGCAGTTTTATCAAAATGTGAGATTAGAGCTCACCACACAAAAATTCACCCACTTTCTATTCATTCCAATGAGATTTTTAGAAATGTATTTATCAAAAGGTAACTTTCACACATTGATAAACACTTCTAAAAATCCCATAGGAATGAATAGAAAGGGGGTGAATTTTTCTGGTGAGTCCTAATCTCACATTTTGATAAATCTGCCCCTAATTTCCCCCCATAGATAAATGTACCTCTAAAAACCCCATGGGAATGAATAGAGAGTTGATGAATTTCTGCTAAGCTCTAAATTTACACTTTGATAAACCTTCATTTCTATACAAATTTCATCACTATTACTCACACATTAATCACACAAGGAGCAAAACAAACTTGATTTAGTAACTAAAATCTCATATTACTGCAGTCAGGCTGTGGTTTGATAATACATAAAGTGAATTAAAATAAGATCACCACCACTAAGTGCTGAGAACATTATGAAGGGCTAATTAGTAGTAGGAACGTTCTGAAGAGTGTACACAAGTAGTAAACATAGATCCTTCTGATTTTTTTTCAGTCCATTAAGAGTAGCCGGAAACTGTAAAAAGATTTTTCTTGTTTATGTGAAAGAAAGAGATGAACATCAATATTTACTAGCTTGTTGTGTCTTCAGTGCCAGGCTTGCTGAAAATAGAAATTTCATTTTACCAAAAGCTGAGAAACATAATCAAGTACAAATACAAAGCTATAATTAATTAGAGAGCAGTAGGGATAAATCACATCAAAGACGCATCTAAAAATAATGAAAATCTAAAAAAAAGGAGCTCCACATTGAATAGAAGGTATAGGAATATAAAGAGCCTTTTCAAGGGATGAAGCAGCAGGTATCTGGTACAATGGGTCCATTTTCACCTTTCTTTCATCCATTGAACTAATGCTTTTGTTCAAAATGTAGGCTGAACAATTATACCTTTTAATAACCAAAAGCAAAGACGTACTAAATGCCTAAGAGCAAAATTATAGTTTAGAGTGCAAGGAAACCTTTGTTTCAAGGCTTGGAGGTCATGTTTTCAAGAGAAAAAAAAAATCATACCTGTGGTTTCAGAAAATATTTCTCATTATCCTTTTGTTCCAATTCTTTGGGATCTGTGTTGGAAAAGACCTAGGGAAATGTATGTGCGAGTAGCAGCACCAATGCCAGATTCACACTGTTTGTAGCCATCGTGCCTGCTCTACTTTTATGTCAAGTCATATGATGTGGGAAAGGAATTGTATATTATATATTAAATCAATTAAAAAGAAAAAAGTAGAAGATTTACTGTGTTAATAGCAACAATATATAGGAAAGTTAAAGGGGACCTATAACCCCGATATAAAAAGCTATGTATACTACCTGTTATAAAGTTATTTAAAAATCTTAACTGTCAATCAAATGTTGCCTGCCCCGCCTCTATGCCTCAGGGCAGTCAATTACATTCACTTTCCATTCAGCACTTCTTAGATGTCACTGCACTTCTATCATTCCCGCTTTCTCCTCATGGAGAAAACTTGCACAAAATGGCACCTGCCTGCTTGCGGTGATTGTGAATTTCTAGACCGAAGCAAACACAATTTAAATAGTTTATATAGTCAAAGGAAAGTTTATTTTTCCTCAACTAACGCTATAGAAAAAAAATTTGAATATATACAGTATATAGTCACTATTCTAGTAACAAAGCCAGAATGAAAACTGTAGAAGTTCTTAGAAATGTATCACATTTACTTCAAATATTTTCATTTTTCATGTATACATACGCCGTACCACAGTACTGATGATTACCCCAAAGATGAAGAACACAGACTAGAATTAAGCTGTAATCAAATCTAAACTACAGAGTGGTTCCCATCAGTTTTCAGTGTAGGCGGGGCTAATGATTAGTCTATGTGCAGTTAGGGAAGTTGTTATACACAGATGGTGTATTACTATTACAGAGAGTATAGACTGATCATAGCTCCATTTTACTTGTATGCAAAGTCAGGAAAATGTATATTTTCATGGAAAGCCCTATAAGTAGATGTTTTTTCCACTGGGGTTTGAATCACACATATGGGTAGGTGCTAAATAGATCTCAACTACAGACCCCTATAAAGGTAGACCTTTTTACTGTTTGTGTTTCTTTTCATTAGAAATGGCTGCTTGTGTTAAACAGAAACCTACACTGATGGAGATCTAATCAACAATTAGCCATATCTGTGCTTCAAAGGCTTAGCTTAAAGAGAATGTCTCTCAATGGAAGAATTTGAGGCAGAAAATAACTTAGTACCCACAATTCCTTCTTTCGTATATGTGAATTTTAAACAGCTGTCTCATTGGTTGTAGCAACTGAGGCATCATTGTCATGGTTACAGCTTAATGCAGAAATACCGTATATACTCGAGTATAAGCCAATCCGAATATAAGCCGAGGTACCTAATTTTACCTAAGAAAACTGGAAAAACTTATTGACTCGAGTATAAGCCTAGGGTGAGAGATGCAACCGCTACTGCTAAGTTTCAGTAATCAAACAAATAACAGATAAATAAATAGATAACTTTAGGGAAAGAAAAATGCTACAGCAGCAGACAAAAGAAAGTTTGGGAAGGTTAAGGAAGCTGCCATACTAATTATCAAGTACTTGGACCCCAGTGTACAAGTCCCACCACAGTACTACAATAGTAGTTACAAGGGCAAAATAATTCTTGATGCTGGACTTAGTACAAATTTAATTTTTGTAAATAACAAGTTATTGTACCAATTACTTACTCTGGCTCGTTGTGCAGATGGATGTGCAGATGTAACATGCTCACCCTCCCTCCCTCTATTATTTATACCCTGGATTTATCCTTGTACTCAGATTTTTGACCAAAATTCAAAGTAACGCTTTCATTTGATCCTGTGCTTGATATCTATATGAAGCTTATGTGCCCCTACTTATATTTTTCTCTGGGTTTAATGCAGGCCAGTGGCAGTTAGTATTGTGCAGTATATTGTGACACCATGGAATGCCAATGGAGGATAAAAAATGACATATTATCAAGTGCCCTGCTGCCTTAAAGGTCATTCCATGGGTGCACATAAAAAGTAATATGACAGTCACTTGAACTGTATTTGCACAATACACACACGCACACACCTCTCCCTGTAGCCGGACATACCTTTGAAGGACATACTTCCCTCCCTCCACCCCTCCACATGTGTCCATGCTTACCTGGCCTAACGCACACTCCTGCACATAATAATCGCACATAACTCTCCCCAAAGCCGGATGTGAAGTGTCGCACATAACTCTCCCCACATAACTCTCCCCAAAGCCGGATGTGAAGTGCGTGCGTGCCTTCGAGTGTGTTCAGCCAGGAAGCCAGAGTGCGCGTATGGCCAGGTATGCACAGACTCGACTCATATACTCGAGTATAAGCCGAGGCTTACTTTTTCAGCACATTTTTAGTGCTGAAAAACTCGGCTTATACTCGAGTATATACGGTAAGTATATGGGATGCCCCCTTATGGTCAGAGTTAGGACCATAAACAGTTTAATTCCTCTCCTCCAGCTCATAGTGCCCTTGTATACATTTTATACATTATTCTAGACGAGCTTTTGTGATTTTGTGCCATTTTTAAAGATGGGCAGGCAGGGTACCTCTTCTACTGTGTCATGCACACTGAATGCTTAGGAAGTGCCTAGAAAAAGAAACAGAGACAGTCTGGGCAACACGAGAAGAAAGGCTGAGTGCGAGTAGGTTAATAACTAAATAATGATAAAAACAAGGTGTGGATAAATACCTGACTAGTGATGGGTGAAATATTTCGCCAGGCATGGATTCCCGGAACAATTCGTTGCACGTCCAAAAATTGTCGCCGGCGTCAAAAAAGAATAGTAGCAGGCGTCAAAAGAATAGCAACGCAATGAAATAATAGCCGCGGGCGACAAAAGAATAGCCGTGCGACAAAATAATAGCCGTGCGACAAAATAATAGCCGCGGGCGACGAAATAATAGCCGCCCGACAAAATAATAGTCGCGGGCGACTAAACAATAGCCATGCGACAAAATAATAGCTGCAGGCGACGAAACAATAGCCGCGCGACAAAATAATAGCCGCGGGCGACGAAACAATAGCCGCGCGACAAAATAATAGCCGCGGGCGACGAAACAATTGCCACACGCCAAAATAATAGCCGCGGGCGATGAAACAATTGGCGGGCGACAAATTTTTTTTGTCGCACAACATTTTCGGCGTTTCGCGAATTTTTCGCTCAACAGATTCGCTCATCACTATACCTGACAACTACAGTACCTATTCCCCAATTCTATGGTCAGCACATTCATATGGGTCTTTATAATAAAAATTCTTCTGGACTTGTTGGGCCTAATTGTTGCATGCTTCTTAAATTGCAAATATATTCTGAGCTGTCATATTAAATGAGCCCAGAAAGCCTACAATCCCTGCAGTTGGAGATCAGCAAAGCCATTTTCACACTTCTCTAGCAGAATGAAATAACAAACGCTCAGGTTAATTTTGTTCCAGAACAATTCAACAATTCTACAAATTGTTGAATTCAACAAATTCGAATTATATTTACTTGAAATATTGTTATTACCAAAAGGAAGCACAAGGAATAAAAGGGTTATGGCAATATAAAATGTACATTGTAACATCATATCGACTAGACAGTTTATTAGATTTTACTATGACCTTTTGGAAACCTTTGTCCTGTGAAATGGAAACACAAAAGTACAAGCTCAAGGTTTTCGTTTTTCATTCACGTGTTGTATTGATTTGATATTGCATTTAGAATTCTAGGTATTTTGAGGTCCTGTTGCGCTTTAGTGCATTTGATTTTAGTCAAAAGTATGCAACTATGTGGGTATAATATATGTGTATATGTATGTATAACTTTTTAATAAAGGACTACAAGGATACTCAGTGCTGTACAATCTTGCAATATGCAGAATTACACACAGGGAGGACAAATGTTATAATAAATAAGTATAGATACACAGAGATTAAGTGCCATGTGGTAACAGAAACCGTAGGAAGGAGGTCCCTGCCCCATAGAGCTTACAGTCTATGTGTGAGTACAGTACTTGGTAGACAAGGTAATAACCTAGACCTGCTATTTGATTAATGCTCTAGTTAATCATACTCACTTCAGACCTCAAACTAAACCATGTACAGGTATAGGACCTGTTATCCAGAATGCTCAGGACCTGGGGCTTTCCGGATAAGGGATCTTTCTGTAATTTGGAGCTCCGTACCTTAAGCCTACTAAAAAATAATTTAAACATCATTTAAACCTAACAGGATTGTTTTGCATCCAATAAGGATTAATTATATCTTAGTTGGGATCAAGTTCAAGTTTCTGTTTTATTATTACAGAGTAAAAGGTTTGTAAAAATTTTAATTATTTTCTTACAATAGAATCTATGGGAGATGGCCTTTCCATAATTCAGAACTTTCTGGATAACAGGTTTCTGGATAATGGATCCTATACCCGTATATGTTTATTGTGTGTCTTTAGATAAGTCTAATTTTATATTCTGGATAATTACAATTATAACAATTGTGTACAAATATTTATAGCTTAAAGAACCACAAATAAGAAAAGAGGAAACAATTTGCAGATGCTCTATATTTTCCATGTTCTTGTTAATCACAATGACAATAAGGATATGACTATGAGGCCATTTTATAATAAAAACACTGATCTTTTTTAATTTAACAATTTCATTGTTACAGCATAGAAAACAATAGTCCAATTCTGTTGTATCTAATATCACCAGGAAGCTAGAATCTGGACAGGGGCCATAGCTAGGCAGTGAGGAGTACTGACATACATAGAAAATCAGTGCATTTTACTGCTCAAAGCATCAAATTCATTCTGATGAACTGACATGTATCTGCCCTGATAATGTGTTTATTTGTTAGCACTTTCCGGAATGCCAGGAACACTTGGCTGACAGTCAGGGAAGTGTTGTTAAATAGGAATTTAGATTGAACTGCTGGGAATCCTTCAGGATTGCCAAGTTCCGTCTTATTAATTTCCCCACATAAATCTACTTAAATATTGATGTAGCACTTCCTATTTTAAACAAGGGCCAAAGTTGGCATTATAAAGAACGTAACATGCTAAGAACAGAGTTAATAACAAGGGAGGATTGTATTTGAGTGTTTCTTTGTACATACACGCAACTAATACACTTAAAAATAAATGATCATTATCTCACTTTGATGAATGTTATAATGAATTAAGAATAAAATAATCATTAATTCAGCTTTAATTGTTACCTGGCATCATCATAACCCCATAAAGGCAAGAGGCTACAGTGCAGGTCGTGGAATGCCCAGGTGACTTTTAATTTCCTTATGTGTTACACAGGGCACATGATTTTATATAATACAAGGTTTTAATAACATAACATCAGTGACTACAGTAAACACCAATAACAGTATTTAACGCTATATATTTTATATTTCTGTATAAATGTGAGACAAAAAGGTGTTGATTAGCGTTCTTCTAAACCACTGATTCTTCTTTTCAATGACCAATTGTTGAAATAGTTGTAGAAGTATTGATTTCTTATTTAAATAAAGACCATTTAATTGCTGATGTCCAGCACTTTCCTTTCAGTATATCTGAGGCATTACCAGTATTAGTATTTCTTGCAGGCAGTGCTTTAATAATTTCAAACAGCTGACAAGGCAGCGGACAGGAAATCATTACATGCATAGCGCTCATGGTGGGCTCCAGAAAAAGGTCAGTGGAATCGCTGAAGTGTAAAAATGTTCTTGTTTAGTTCCCTCCCTACCTCAAATAAATCAGTAGAATCAGGGTGCAATAACTTTCCCAAGAAAAGTTTCAGACTTTACCAAATAACATGTTTGAGCAGCTAGAATAATGGTTACTGGGAAAACATGCAACGATCAATAAATGCAGTTAATCACATTCTAATAAGTCAGCGAATAACGGCACCATTGGGTGGGTAAATGAGCTTGACTTTATTCCATACTACAAATTCATGTCATGAATGAATTTTAAGTTTTAATTCATCCAATTAGAATTTAAGCATTTTAAAACATTTAAAAATTAAAAAATTCTTTCCAATATATATATATAGGTGATAGCAAACTTGGCCAATTCAACAAGATGGTAAGCCTTAGGGGGACATTTACTAATGTACGAATGATCCGAGCGTATTGTCTGCGACAATTTCGTACCTTGCTCGACAATTTCGTACCTTGCGACAAAATTTGTGCGACAAAATTGTATTGTCACGCCGAGTACGAAAGTTTCGGATCCATTCAAGCTTCGGTATTGTGACTTTCCTTGGGCCAGGTTGGAGCTGCAGAGTGCCATTGATTCCTATGGGAGACTTTCCTTGGGCCAGGTTGGAGCTGCAGAGTGCCATTGAGCCCTATGGGAGACTTTCCTTGGGCCGGGTTGGAGCTGCAGAGTGCCATTGAGCCCTATGGGAGACTTTCCTTGGGCCGGGTTGGAGCTGCAGAGTGCCATTGAGCCCTATGGGAGACTTTCCTTGGGCCGTGTTGGAGCTGCAGAGTGCCATTGAGCCCTATGGGAGACTTTCCTTGGGCCGGGTTGGAGCTGCAGAGTGCCATTGAGCCCTATGGGAGACTTTCCTTGGGTCGGGTTGGAGCTGCAGAGTGCCATTGAGCCCTATGGGAGACTTTCCTTGGGCCGGGTTGGAGCTGCAGAGTGCCATTGAGCCCTATGGGAGACTTTCCTTGGGCCGGGTTGGAGCTGCAGAGCGCCATTGAGCCCTATGGGAGACTTTCCTTGGGCCGGGTTGGAGCTGCAGAGTGCCATTGAGTCCTATGGGAGACTTTCCTTGGGCCAGGTTGGAGCTGCAGAGCGCCATTGAGCCCTATGGGAGACTTTCCTTGGGCCAGGTTGGAGCTGCAGAGCGCCATTGAGCCCTATGGGAGACTTTCCTTGGGCCAGGTTGGAGCTGCAGAGCGCCATTGAGCCCTATGGGAGGCTTTCCCTGGGCCAGGTTGGAGCTGCAGAGTGCCATTGAGCCCTATGGGAGACTTTCCTTGGGCCAGGTTGGAGCTGCAGAGTGCCATTGAGCCCTATGGGAGACTTTCCTTGGGCCAGGTTGGAGCTGCAGAGTGCCATTGAGCCCTATGGGAGACTTTCCTTGGGCCGGGTTGGAGCTGCAGAGTGCCATTGAGCCCTATGGGAGACTTTCCTTGGGCCGGGTTGGAGCTGCAGAGTGCCATTGAGCCCTATGGGAGACTTTCCTTGGGCCAGGTTGGAGCTGCAGAGTGCCATTGAGCCCTATGGGAGACTTTCCTTGGGCCGGGTTGGAGCTGCAGAGTGCCATTGAGCCCTATGGGAGACTTTCCTTGGGCCGGGTTGGAGCTGCAGAGTGCCATTGAGCCCTATGGGAGGCTTCCATAAGGAAAGGATCAAAGTCAGAAAGGTTTTCCCGCTGTTTACAATCGTTTTGTGACTTTTGTGTACAATTATTTGTGACTTTTGGAGCGATAATACAATATTATTGCAACTATTACGATTTTTTTCGTAAGCATTTTCGTGATATTTGCGATCATCAGAAATTATACTATCCAATCCAAATTTTACTGACTGTTTAAACTGGTTTAGTTTAAATGGCACATCAACCACTTCATTTATATTAGTGCCTTCACACATTCAATTGGAAAACTACTAGATATATTCCAAACAATTTATCTCTATGTGACCATTATAGCCACTAGCTATAATTTTTTTTTTTTTGCATGCTTTTTTTTTTTTTTTTGCATGCTTTTTTTTTTTTTTTTGCACAGTTTTGCATGCTTATGTTGTCATATTATTGTGTAAATATTGGTCACAGCACAATGTTTCAATCGAAATATATATAGGGGGGAGCATGAGACAAAATGCAAAATTTCTGCAAAAAAAGTGCTTAATTTTTATGCCATACACGACATGTTTCAGGCCCCTTTATTGCCCTTTATCAAGTGTACATAACAAAGCAGTTAGTGAGTTTTAAACACAGTCATACCCACCCCCTTCCTTTGGTAGCCAATCAATTCAAAGCATACTTAACGCTTTAGTATCCTTCGTGTGCAATTAATAAGATTTTAGACACAAATCACAGCGCTATTAACACATTAATGTCCATGATGTACAACCTTAATAACCCTTATATAGTGTTCATCAAACGCATCAATATACATCCAGAGTCCATAATCCATGTGTACCTAAACCAAAAATATCAAAAAAGTACAAAATTACAATTAAATTTTTTTTTTAAACCACCATAAGGAACTGCACATCACTGTGCCTACCTATGCACTTCAGGGGTTACAGCAAACACTACGTTATTTTATTTCATAGTGGCTCCTACCGTTCTCAGAGGCTTGCAAACTTCTATATACATTTTATCATTATAGTAATTTCCTTAAAAAAATCCTCATCGAGCAATATATTAGTGCTCAACTTTTACATTAGTCACTAGCATTTTTAAACCTCAAATTGGTTGAGACAATTCGCAGTTGGTCTTTGTTCCTTATTATTCTGTTCTATTCTATTGCTGGGGGTTTGATGCATTAGGTCTGGAAGGCTGGGTGCAGAGGACCTACCTAGTACAGCACAATGTTTCAGGGGTTAAGTTGGCCAACAGGCGCCTGTTACAATGGAAAACTTTTTTGAAAGGAATAGTTATGAATAGGTTTTTCAAAGGGGATACAGATAGAAGAAAACGTTAACAAAGAGGGAAGAGGTGAAAGAAATGAATTGGATAGTACATTCACATAAAGGGACCTGTTATCCAAAACCCCCCTGGTCCTGTTCATTCTGGAAAAGGAATCTATCTGTAATTTGGATCACCATACTTAAAGTGTACCAAAAAGGTTATTTAAACATTAAATAAACCCAATAGGCTTGTTTTGCCTCCAATAAGGGGTAATTATATCTTAGTTGGGATCAAGTACAGGTACTGTTTTATTATTATAGAGCAATAAGAAGTCATCATAAGAAGCATACAACTAAACCTTAACAAGGAGTGAAATATAAAATGACCTAGTAGTACCATGGAATATGTCCGTAGTAGTTGAGCCAAACAATGGACAACAGAAATACTATATTACTATCATTGCTGATGACTGAAGTTCCCTTTGTATTCAGTAGATATGGGTGAAAATGTAGATTCCAATTCAAATTCTAGTTTGTCACATAGAAAAGAAGGACTGTGTTCCTTTTTCTTAGTAAGAATTTTAGATATTCCAGAGTTAAATAATTCCCTCAAAAATATTTTCCAGGATTTTACATTATTTTTTTTACAATATATACCAACAGGAAACTACGGTATCCATATTATTTATTATTACTTATGAAATATGCAGTATTACATTATTCATTATAAACGGTATATTTGCTATAACCATTCCTTTCAGTGGGCAAACAATAACATCTATTCCACTTCTAGTCTGCGTTTTCTTGGGTTATTTTTTTCTTTTTATTTGTATTGCTGAGTTTTCATGAGCAAGCTGCTGTACTGCAAGAATAATAGCTTTAAAGTTCCCATTCATGAACATCTACATCAATTTTCAGGTACTGTGCCACCTCCATGAATATGAATTAACTATGAATAAATGGTTCAAAGGGATACTGTTGGTGCTATAAAATCATGAGAAATATATATATATGTATACTTGTATCCTTATAATATATGTATACCACACTCATTCGAGAAATAGTGCAAATAAGTGATTTATTGAGCACTGCTGTGCTCTTCCTCAGGGACAAACAACTTTTTTTTCAATAAATCACTTATTTGCACTAGTTCTCGAATGAGTGCGGTACCTTTTTTGATATAAAAATATATATGTTTTTCACTCCAAATGAAGGTTTCTGTGTAAAAAGCCCATTGCCTGGGTGCAGTCTGGAAACAGGAATATCCAATATGTTTATATATATATGGGGCAGATTCATCAAAGTACGAGTTCGAATCCCGAAATGGGAAAAATTCGGATTAGCAAATATCACAAAAATGCTTATGAAAAAATCAGAATAGTCACGATAATATCATATTGGTGATGCGAAAGTCACAAAATTTTTGTATCCGAACGATCATAAACAGTGGGACTTTGATCCTTCTGTGCATGATTTTGGAAGCCTCCCATAGGTCTCAATGGCACTCTGCAGCTCCAACCTGGCCCAAGGAAAGTCTCCCATAGGGCTCAATGGCACTCTGCAGCTCCAACCTGGCCCAAGGAAAGTCTCCCATAGGGCTCAATGGCACTCTGCAGCTCCAACCCGGCCCAAGGAAAGTCTCCCATAGGGCTCAATGGCACTCTGCAGCTCCAACCTGGCCCAAGGAAAGTCTCCCATAGGGCTCAATGGCACTCTGCAGCTCCAACCCGGCCCAAGGAAAGTCTCCCATAGGGCTCAATGGCACTCTGCAGCTCCAACCCGGCCCAAGGAAAGTCTCCCATAGGGCTCAATGGCACTCTGCAGCTCCAACCCGGCCCAAGGAAAGTCTCCCATAGGGCTCAATGGCACTCTGCATCTCCAACCTGGCCCAAGGAAAGCCTCCCATAGGGCTCAATGGCACTCTGCAGCTCTAACCCGGCCCAAGGAAAGTCTCCCATAGGGCTCAATGGCACTCTGCAGCTCCAACCCGGCCCAAGGAAAGTCTCCCATAGGGCTCAATGGCACTCTGTAGCTCCAACCTGGCCCAAGGAAAGTTTCCCATAGGGCTCAATGGCACTCTGCAGCTCCAACCCGGCCCAAGGAAAGTCTCCCATAGGGCTCAATGGCACTCTGCAGCTCCAACCCGGCCCAAGGAAAGCCTCCCATAGGGCTCAATGGCACTCTGCAGCTCCAACCTGGCCCAAGGAAAGTCTCCCATAGGGCTCAATGGCACTCTGCAGCTCCAACCCGGCCCAAGGAAAGTCTCCCATAGGGCTCAATGGCAGTCTGCAGCTCCAACCCGGCCCAAGGAAAGTCTCCCATAGGGCTCAATGGCACTCTGCAGCTCCAACCCGGACCAAGGAAAGTCTCCCATAGGGCTCAATGGCACTCTGCAGCTCCAACCCGGCCCAAGGAAAGTCTCCCATAGGTTTCAATGGCACTCTGCTGCTCCTATCCGGCCCAAGGAAAGTCTCCCATAGGGCTCAATGGCACTCTGCAGCTCCAACCCGGCCCAAGGAAAGTCTCCCATAGGGCTCAATGGCACTTTGCAGCTCCAACCCGGCCCAAGGAAAGTCTCCCATAGGGCTCAATGGCACTCTGCAGCTCCAACCCGGCCCAAGGAAAGTCTCCCATAGGGCTCAATGGCACTTTGCAGCTCCAACCCGGCCCAAGGAAAGTCTCCCATAGGGCTCAATGGCACTCTGCAGCTCCAACCCGGCCCAAGGAAAGTCTCCCATAGGGCTCAATGGCACTCTGCAGCTCCAACCCGGCCCAAGGAAAGTCTCCTATAGGGCTCAATGGCACTCTGCAGCTCCAACCTGGCCCAAGGAAAGTCTCCCATAGGGCTCAATGGCACTCTGCAGCTCCAACCCGGCCCAAGGAAAGTCTCCCGTAGGACTCAATGGCACTCTGCAGCTCCAACCCGGCCCAAGGAAAGTCTCCCATAGGGCTCAATGGCACTCTGCAGCTCCAACCCGGCCCAAGGAAAGTCTCCCATAGGGCTCAATGGCACTCTGCAGCTCCAACCCGGCCCAAGGAAAGTCTCCCATAGGGCTCAATGGCACTCTGCAGCTCCAACCTGGCCCAAGGAAAGTCTCCCATAGGGCTCAATGGCACTCTGCAGCTCCAACCTGGCCCAAGGAAAGTCTCCCATAGGGCTCAATGGCACTCTGCAGCTCCAACTTGGCCCAAGGAAAGTCACGATACCGAAGCTTTAATGAATCAAAAACTTTTGCAATCGTTGCAACAAATACGATTTTGTCGCGTAAAATTTGTCGCAAAATATGAAAAAGTTGCGCAAATTAACGAAAAAAAAATGCAGAAAATATGCACAGTTCTACAAATTAGAAAAAATACAATTTTTTTGTATTTGGAAGCAATCGTACAGGATAAAATTCAAACTAATGACCATTATTTCTCAATCTTGATTTTTCCTTCATAATATTATATGATCATAAAAAATATTATTGTTTACCACCTACCATAAATGTTTGGTAGCCTTCAGTAAATACTCTGCACAATATCCTACACTAGATATAGTGTTCAATAACAAAAACAAGGTCATTTTCATAACATCCACTTTATACAAAACACTTAAAAAGTATTTTTATGAGTAATATGAGTGGTATTAATTCCACTGTATTTTGTGAAGATGCATTAGTAAAGAAAAAATCCATTTATTCCTGTTTTGTGTTTAGAGCTGCAGTGCTGTCTTATAAAATTCAATATTATTTTTATAATGAGAAGATGGAATAAAAAACCCTATAATGAACTGCCATATAATTGTAAGAGCATGCCGGTGCTACAGTATGCAGATGCAGAGTTTATGTATTTTTCTTTCTGAGGTTTTGCATATTAATTCATACAGGGGGAATTTAACATGTATTTGAGGAGGCTCTGTAATATGGTTAAAACATGGGTCACTTTAATAATGTCTGGTCACAGGATCATTAGTAAATTGGCACACCTGCTAAAAACTGAGTAATGGGAATAGGCTCCTTCATTGAAGATGAGTAAAAATGATCATATCTCGAAAGCTGATCACGATCATTAGGCTGTAAACAAATATGTGTGTAGATGGACATAGTGGTGCACATCATTTCCACATCTATTAACTGGATTACTTTCATTTAAGGGTGGGCCTCATTAAGTATCCGGTGAAAGGCAGACAGGGAGTCCATGTTACCCCTTCCGGAGGAGAAACACATTAGCAATGTATCTTCACCACGTTGCACATAACAAGACAACATTAGTATAGACATGTTCCCATTCATACCAATACATAAAGGAACTGGCATAGGCAAGGGTGATATTGGAGCCAATATCTGTGCCCTGCAGCTATAAGAATTAGAACTCTTTTAACTTAAAGTACTTGCGATTTAAATATCAGATCAAGTCGCTGTATATCTTGTATATGAAGAATGTAGGCACTCACGTATATTAGAGTGCCTGGACTATTTACAACCCACCCTAATAAACCTTAATTACTTTCACTATCTTCACAAGTTATCTCTATCTATCTGTAACTTCCTAATTTATTGCTTGTAAGCACTTCTGTCTGATCTATCAGTATAAATGTTGTGCCATTTCAGTTCTCATTTGTATTTCGCCTGATGAAGGGGCCTTAAGGTGGCCATACACGAGCAGATCCGCTCGCTTGGCGATGTCGCCAAGCGAGCGGATCTTCCCCCGATATCCCCACCTACGGGTGGGCGATATCGGGGACCATTTAGGTAAAAAAAATAATAATCCGATCGTTTGGCCCTGGGGCCAGACAATCGGATTATGTGGGCGGCAATGGGGCAGTCGGATCGGGGACCGCATCAACGAGCCGATGCGGTCCCCGATCCGACCAGATTTTCTAACCTGGCCGATCGAGATCTGGCCAATTTCAGGCCAGATATCGGTCGGCCAGGCCGCTCTGCTCTCCCCATATACGGGCCGATTAGCTGCCGAATCGGTCCAAGGGACCGATATCGGTAGCTATAGTCGGCCCGTGTATGGCCACCTTTAGAGCTCCGAAAGCTTGCAATGTATTTTTATTGTTAGCCAATATAGGTATCATTTCTACAATACTCTTGTATTTGTGTTTTGTTTTTTTTTTATTATTACGTATATTAGACACACTTACTGTGTCTAGGTGCATTCATATGTTGGTCAAAAATATTTATATTAAATATGATCAAGTCTCATTTATTAGTGGACTGGGTTCTAGTGGATTTTAGGAATGTCATATATAACAAGGTTAATCCACAGCCACATGACCTTTAATTCAGACCAACTTAAACACACTGCCTCTCTCTCTCTGGCACTTTGCACTTATGCCATTGGAATTAAATCTTTGTTTTACTTGTTGCTTGGGTCGTTAGTGGCAGTTGTTACATTGTATACATATATACCTTTAACAAACTGATTATTAAAGTGTTTATAAATCTGTAGTGAAGAGCAAAATGGGCACAGTTCCCATTAAATAAATTCACACCATAAGAAATTCTACACTTTTTTTATTGTTTTTTTTTTTCTCTGAAACAGAGCACATGGCAAAGTTCTAGCATGGATTTATGAAAGTATAACAATAAATACAAATAAATACAAGTACAGTTGAAATAAGTTAAGAATCTAAGAGACAAGAGGATCAAAGTCCCTGCCCCGTAGAGCTTACAATCTAAATGATTCATGTCCTGTCTCAGTGCGGTTCCCAAACTTTAATTAACATGCAGGTATTTATTCAAATACAAATTTGAACTAGAAAGGGAAATTTGAGAACAAACTTCATGTTGGGTTGAAAAACATGAAGTCACTTTCTTTAACCTTGGACCACAGTTTTATAGTAAAAACCACTGTGCAAAGTTTGGGGACCCTGGTTTTAATAGTGTGCAAAGTTTGGGGAGTGTAGCCTCAAAGCAGTTTCAATTTCCCCATAAAAGTCAATGGGTACAATTTTATTGGCTGTTGTCGGCCCCTCCCACTTTGCATTTAAAAAAAAAAAAAAAAAAAAACTTGAGTGCGCAGTCAACCAGTGACTGACTGTGCAAAGTTTGGGAACTCTGGCATCAAACCAATAAAATTCAATAGGTAAAATCTGATTGGCTGTTGGTGGCTACTCCCACTTTTCAAAACTAAAACTGCAGTCCCCTAGTGACCAAGTGTAAAAAGTTTAGGGACCTCGGCTTTATTACTCTGAGAATGGCAGCAGGTTGGATTTCTGCCACGTCAATAGGTAAAATCTGATTGGCAGTTCTCAGCTCCGCCCACTTTTGGGCATCCAGCAATCATTTGGCTGGCAGTAGTTTCAAATTCCCCGGGTGAAATTTGATTGGCTCTTGTTGGCCCCTCCCACTTTCAGATAATCCAACAAATGTTGCTATTTCATTCAGGGTGACCCCATGATTATGTTATTCAAGTTTGGGGGGTGTAGCTTCAAAGCTGTAAGAGTGGCAGCAGTTTGAAAATCTTCCCTGTCAAAGTCAATGGGAAAATTGGGGGGTTAGGAGCGGTGCCACAAAAAGACGGGGGGTGAGATCGCTTAGAAAATCACAAGCAACCTGCTCCGCTATAGGGCGAAGAAGTGTGGAGAGTTTGGGTGCTGTACCCCTAAAACTGTAGGAGGAGTAGCGTTTAGAAATTGGGGGGCGCTAAAAAGAAGAAGAAGAAGAAGCAGAAGAATAAGCTAAAGTCGAAGAACAGTATTTTGGGGTTTTCAACCCAACACAATAAATACAAATATTGCTTGTTTTTCTATAGCGACTGTACCCTATAAATTTTATACCAGCCACTAATGTTTAGGAACCAACTATAAAGACAAACAACATGCATGTCCCCTGGTGAATTCAGCCGTGAAATGAATTGGTGCTATAAATCAACAACATAATGTTGGTGAAAACTATTTGAACCTTTATTTAAATGGTAATAATTCCATTCCACCAAGGACAATGCTTGCAAGATACATACAAGCACTACAAAGTATGCATTAATAGTGCAAAGGGTCTGTTTATGACTTGGCTGTTTTCCTTCAACGGGGACAGAGATATTGTGGTTCATTTTTATTCAGCTGCCTTCATCTGGGTTATTTAGAAAGCAGTGTAAACCAGCTTATAGAATAGGAACATTCTCTGGTGGATACAGATGCAAATAACATCCTTAAAAATCAATACAAATATTGACAGTGCAAAAATATGACCTGACAAGGTTTACTTCACCTTTGACTTCAGTAATAAAATTGTACTATAGAATCTCAATCTCAAACAAAGCATTCCAAATTATTTTTGATGTGTTACTTACACACTTAGGGGCAGAGTTATTAAAGTACGATTGCTCGGAATCCGACATTTTCGTACTGAGCATATTTTCTGCAATGTTTTCGTAGCTTTGTGCGACTTTTTCATACTTTGCGACAAAATTTGTGCGACAATACGATCGTGTTGTCAGGCCAAGTACAAAAGTTTCGGAATTTATTCAAGCTTCGGTATTGTGACTTTCCTTGGGCTGGGTTGGAGCTGCAGAGTGCCATTGAGCCCTATGGGAGACTTTCCTTGGGCCAGGTTGGAGCTGCAGAGTGCCATTGAGCCCTATGGGAGACTTTCCTTGGGCCAGGTTGGAGCTGCAGAGTGCCATTGAGCCCTATGGGAGACTTTCCTTGGGCCGGGTTGGAGCTGCAGAGTGCCATTGAGCCCTATGGGAGACTTTCCTTGGGCCAGGTTGGAGCTTCAGAGTGCCATTGAGCCCTGTGGGAGACTTTCCTTGGGCCGGGTTGGAGCTGCAGAGTGCCATTGAGCCCTATGGGAGGCTTCCAAAATCCTGCACTGAAAGGTTTTCCCGCCGTTTACGACAATTTCATGACTTTCGGATCACCAATACGATATTATCATGACTAATAAGATTTTTTCTTAAGCATTTTCGTGACGTTTGCAATTTCCTTGGGCCAGGTTGGAGCTGCAGAGTGCCATTGAGCCCTATGGGAGACTTTCCTTGGGCCAGGTTGGAGCTGCAGAGTGCCATTGAGCCCTATGGGAGACTTTCCTTGGGCCAGGTTGGAGCTGCAGAGTGCCATTGAGCCCTATGGGAGACTTTCCTTGGGCCGGGTTGGAGCTGCAGAGTGCCATTGAGCCCTATGGGAGACTTTCCTTGGGCCAGGTCGGAGCTGCAGAGTGCCATTGAGCCCTATGGGAGACTTTCCTTGGGCCAGGTTGGAGCTGCAGAGTGCCATTGAGCCCTATGGGAGACTTTCCTTGGGCCGGGTTGGAGCTGCAGAGTGCCATTGAGCCCTATGGGAGACTTTCCTTGGGCCAGTTTGGAGCTGCAGAGTGCCATTGAGCCCTATGGGAGACTTTCCTTGGGCCGGGTTGGAGCTGCAGAGTGCCATTGAGCCCTATGGGAGACTTTCCTTGGGCCGGGCTGGAGCTGCAGAGTGTCATTGAGCCCTATGGGAGACTTTCCTTGGGCCGGGTTGGAGCTGCAGAGTGTCATTGAGCCCTATGGGAGACTTTCCTTGGGCCAGGTTGGAGCTGCAGAGTGCCATTGAGCCCTATGGGAGACTTTCCTTGGGCCAGGTTGGAGCTGCAGAGTGCCATTGAGCCCTATGGGAGACTTTCCTTGGGCCAGGTTGGAGCTGCAGAGTGCCATTGAGCCCTATGGGAGACTTTCCTTGGGCCGGGTTGGAGCTGCAGAGTGCCATTGAGCCCTATGGGAGGCTTCCAAAATCCTGCACTGAAAGGTTTTCCCGCCGTTTACGACAATTTCATGACTTTCGGATCACCAATACGATATTATCATGACTAATAAGATTTTTTCTTAAGCATTTTTGTGACGTTTGCAATCATCAGAAATTGTCGTATCCAATCCGAATTTTAACCATTGCGGGATTCCAACTTGTACTTTGATGAATCAGCCCCCTAGGGTGTCATGTTTTGCATTTAACATATTGCACTATTAGTTTTATTTTGTTTTATCTTTCATGCGCTTCCTATATATTTATTTTGAGAATCTCAATAGAGAATGTCACATGGGGCATTCAATCACTGCTGTCCTCTCAGAAAGACTTATTACTCCTTATTAACAATGAGAGGAAAATGTAGTCTCCACGTCATATACTCTTAAAACATTGTAAAACCTTTTCATTTTTCTAAAGTACTAAAGCTGTTATTGTGTGCTCCGCTTATCCACAGATTTCAGCTCCATGAAGCCCTGAGGGGTAACTAAAGTTTCAGTAAACATTAAATTCAGACAAATCATGTTAAAGACCTACAAGAGACAGAAGGTACAGAATCTGCATGTGACATCAACAGTGGATATATGTGTCTATGGGGTGGAATGAGATTGAAAGCACTTACAAGGTACAGAGACCTTTCCGCGGAGTTCTAAATTCTCTCCAGCCCTAGGATAAAAGGACATTGGATCCAGATAACGTTTACAATATCATTTGAAGTCAAAGCTGTGTTATTTATGTTTTCGTATGTAGGGATCCCCAAGATTTGGGGCCCCTAGGATGGGTTCTCCTTAGACAGGCACTAGAGGGTGGCCTTAGGGAATTGGACACCTAAAAGTGGTCCTAGATGTTATTCTGCTGAAAGGGAGTTTCCCCTGCATTTCTCACCAGCAACCACTAGATGGGGTGCTGGGATATATAAGGGGATGCAGCCATGTGCTGAGGGTCAGACATTTTAGCCCAGGGGCTGCTCAGGTAGTGTGCTCCCCTGGCACAGTTTAGATAGTAGTTCTATAATAGGTCGCTCTAGGAGTGATATGTAGGACACCAGGAGTTTAGAATGGGCGGACATTGCCCCTCCAGGAGTGGAAGTGAGGTTAAGACCTCCCGGCATTACATCAGCCGGAGTGCAGGGCCATAAGTGGCTAGGTAGGTGGACAAGGTCACCGCTAGCCCAGGAGGCTGTATCTGAGGGGGCTTAGGCGTAAGTACCGGGGTGGGCTGCCTGTGGTGATGCTGCCTAGCGCGAGTACCGGGAAGGGCCCCAAGAGGGGGTGCCTTCTGGCGTGAGTACCGGGGAGATCACCTAGAAGGAGACACTTGGCGTGAGTACCGTGAGTTGCCCAACAGGAGAAAGCTCTCAATGAGTAGTAAGGAGGTAAAGCCCTGCATGCTGTGTATCCATAATATGTGCCACTCCTGGAGAGGTCCTGCCCTAATAAACCAATTCAATCTTCTGCATCAAATCTGTTGTGTATCTGACTATTTCCTGCACAAGGATCACCTACCTGCCGGTAAGCTACTACCCCAGGGAGGGGCAAGGTACTGGGGGCTGTGTGTGGATCCCAAGCAGAGGTACTAGAGACTGTTAAGTTCCCAGGGGGTGGATTATAGTTCCACAACACCATCCCTGGGTGGAGGCACGCCATTTAGGGGAGAATCCCTTGTAAACCCCCATAGTAAGCGGGGGCTCAGGACTCCTGTAGCACCAAGTATAGTGCTCCAGCGGGTAGTGCCACACAAGCATTTAAAAAGTGGGCTACATTTGGAGGCACTGCTGAGATCGTTTTGAGAACTGTTTACCAGACAGGGCCCTAAAGGAACTGTGGCCTAGAGTGTCTGTGCACCCTTCTCCCAACTGGGCTAGATTTGGGCCACCCTGATCCGCACCCCCTGGGGGGGATTTGGCGCGAAAGAGGAGCAGGGCAGCTCCTGGCCAATTGGATTGCAGGATAGTGGGCGCCAAGAGAGCCGGGGAAGACACGTGAGATTGAGGCATGCCTGAGGGTGACGCGTACCTGATTTTGCATATTGACCGCCCCGTGAGGTTCAGCGGCCAATAGGAAATGCTAGAAAGTGTGCCAAGGGCTGAGGAAGTGATGTGGCCAGTTAACGTCACAGCGGCCATCTTGGGAAATTCCGAGTTCGCATTCAGCAAGAGTCAAGTGAGTGAGCTCCTCTGCGATATTACAGCAAATATGTCTGCCAAGTCCGGAACCGAGCAGGGCAGTGTACTGTCGCTGCATGAGAGACCGGCGGATGGCATCGCTTACGGTGCAGGGTACCGCTACATGTGGGCTGGAAATTTTGGGTGCACTGTACTGCGCCACACTGCACAGCTGTAACTGAGTTTAAAGGGGAAGTACCACCTACAGTTTTGGTGTACCCCTCAGGAGGGACTTGTGTTCTCCCAAGAAGGGACTGTTGGGGGATGGGAGAAGGATACCCACACCACAGCCAACCGGCTGGTTGGGAAGCAAGGACTGCTCCTGTTTGACTCCCGGAGGGGAGCTTTTGTGTTGGCCATGGAGGATGCCAGGCCCAAAGTTGACCCAGGAGGGTCCATCAGTCTAAAGAGGACTGATCAAAGTACCCACCCGTTGGTGGAAGGTATCCCAGGGTGCTGATCACCTTGGGACATGGACTCCCTCAAGGAGAGGTGGAGATATGATTGATTGAAAATGTTTATGTGTTTACTATTTCCTTGCAGGCAACCCATTGTACCCTTGGCAGACCTCAGGAGAGGCTGTTGAAGTGTGATGTAAAAGTATTGTGTAAGGTATTTGGGTTGTGATGGGATGTGTCAGCCAGGAGGTGACAATTTTTCAGCAGGGGGAGAATGTAGGGATCCCCAAGATTTGGGGCCCCTAGGATGGGTTCTCCTTAGACAGGCACTAGAGGGTGGCCTTAGGGAATTGGACACCTAAAAGTGGTCCTAGATGTTATTCTGCTGAAAGGGAGTTTCCCCTGCATTTCTCACCAGCAACCACTAGATGGGGTGCTGGGATATATAAGGGGATGCAGCCATGTGCTGAGGGTCAGACATTTTAGCCCAGGGGCTGCTCAGGTAGTGTGCTCCCCTGGCACAGTTTAGATAGTAGTTCTATAATAGGTCGCTCTAGGAGTGATATGTAGGACACCAGGAGTTTAGAATGGGCGGACATTGCCCCTCCAGGAGTGGAAGTGAGGTTAAGACCTCCCGGCATTACATCAGCCGGAGTGCAGGGCCATAAGTGGCTAGGTAGGTGGACAAGGTCACCGCTAGCCCAGGAGGCTGTATCTGAGGGGGCTTAGGCGTGAGTACCGGGGTGGGCTGCCTGTGGTGATGCTGCCTAGCGCGAGTACCGGGAAGGGCCCCAAGAGGGGGTGCCTTCTGGCGTGAGTACCGGGGAGATCACCTAGAAGGAGACACTTGGCGTGAGTACCGTGAGTTGCCCAACAGGAGAAAGCTCTCAATGAGTAGTAAGGAGGTAAAGCCCTGCATGCTGTGTATCCATAATATGTGCCACTCCTGGAGAGGTCCTGCCCTAATAAACCAATTCAATCTTCTGCATCAAATCTGTTGTGTATCTGACTATTTCCTGCACAAGGATCACCTACCTGCCGGTAAGCTACTACCCCAGGGAGGGGCAAGGTACTGGGGGCTGTGTGTGGATCCCAAGCAGAGGTACTAGAGACTGTTAAGTTCCCAGGGGGTGGATTATAGTTCCACAACACCATCCCTGGGTGGAGGCACGCCATTTAGGGGAGAATCCCTTGTAAACCCCCATAGTAAGCGGGGGCTCAGGACTCCTGTAGCGCCAAGTATAGTGCTCCAGCGGGTAGTGCCACACAAGCATTTAAAAAGTGGGCTACACGTAAAAAAAATAAAATAGGTAATAAATGTTGTGCCTCTTATTCCTTGGTAGTCCAAAGCCCCTCAGCTACTGACAGGTGAGGTGGGGATTAATTGGGATAGTCATTTTTGAACAAAAATGAAAGTTAAACAAAAAGCCAAATCTTGAATGAGCCCATTAATAACCATGGATCCTAAACTTGCAACCTACTGTATGTTGCAGACTGAGGAATTAGTGACGTCCGTCTGGCCTGCTACTAACACCTATATGTTTACGACTGGAACAGTGGCTGTTTTATCTCTTTATTGTGGCAGCAGGGAAACCAAGATGTGGGGCTCAATGTATGTGACTAGTGATGGGCGAATTTTTTTGCCAGGCATGGATTTGCAGCGAATTTCCGCATTTCACCATTGGTGAATTGTTTCGCGAAACCTTCCGTGAAAATTTGCAGCGGAAAAATTTGTCACATGGAAATTTTTGTTTGTGGTGCGTCAATTTGGGCGTGGTCACGTTAAGCAAAACCACTGGCAACAGAAAAATAGACGTGGGCGACAATAAATAGACACGGGCGGCAAAAAAGACACGAGCGACAAAAAAATTGCGCGACAAATTCACGGGACAGATTCGCTCATCACTATATGTGACTGCTTATTACTGCTAACAGTTCAAGTCTGTTCTGCAGTATTGGAGCATAACATTGTAGATGTTATTGCCATTATTTCCCCATTATTACTGTATTACTTTTCCCAGAATTACTTTTTCCTTGCAGTAAGCAACCTGGTAATTGTAACTATAATAATACAATATAAAATTAACTCTTACTACAGAGAACATCCTATGGGATTTCTGGGTATTTAAGACAAACAAATTTTTCCTATGAACTTGAAATGAGTACAGGTATGGGACCTGTTATCCAGAATGCTCGGGACCTGGGGTTTTCTGGATAAGGGGTCTTATTCAAATTCACTGACCTTACCCCCCCACCCTTCCTTAATAAACAGGGCAATTTGTTCAGAGCTCCCTTTCTACCTTTAAACAAACAAACTTCTCCCTTGTCCAAGCAGCAGCCTTTGAGCAGTATATTATAAGGGCCATCTTAGTTGACTGGTAATTAGTTAAATCGCCTCTTGACGTTGGAAGTTTGTTGGGGTCATGAAGTGATAGGAAGTACTAAAGTGAAACTAGCTCCATATTCTTGTTTAGTGCCAGAAACTAAAATAATAGATATTTCTTTATTAAAGCAATAAACAAAAAGTACTGTATATACAACACAAGGCCTATTCATTGAGCTCATGTAGAAAAGGGGTGTATACATACTGGCCATTTGGAAAAAATGTTCAATTTCTGAAACAATTTATATGGATTATCACAAATAATTTGTCTTGCACATATCAGCCGAGCTACCATCACACAATGTTTTCCATTTGTTGAATGTCAAAATATATAATGATATAATGAATGAAACCATTTCTTTATGGAGAAATATATGCATGTGAGGAGAGATGTCTTGGAAGGTCATCAGTTCTTCCACATAAAATTTTTATTGTGTTTGAGTATTTAATAAATCAGTTTATTAATTCCAACTAGAGTAATTGAAATAAAGGACATTTCAGAAGGCATAGCTGTAAGGGAGCCCGCAGGATTCAATTACCAGAGCACGAGTTCATTCATAAAACAACAACACCGAGTTTTTCATTCACAATATAGTTTACATACATAATGCATCTCCTGTCTGACACCCAATCAAAATTAGTAGCCAGTGTTAATGTCATTTACAATAAATCATTCTGATGTATTACCTGTCACCAGTATCCTTGGTGCACTTTGTAAATGATCACAAATGTTTTGCAAAGTTACCTTGGCTGCTGTGCATATTGATGGGGTCCTGGTTGTGAGTAGACTTTAATTTTCAAAGGATCACTTCCTGGGCAATGAATAGATCTTGAAATATTTTCCAGCATTTTCCACCACATTCTGTATGTGAAACCCACACCTTCACCCACTAATAATTATTAACTACTTTCCTCTTGACCTTCCTATATTCTTCCCCTATATAGAGAGAGCAGCACTACCCCTTTAATTTATAGGATAGCTGTACGGGTGCTGGTAAAAAGTAAATATAAACTGAAAAACCTACCTCACTCACAAACAAGTGATTTATTGAAAAAAATCCAAACTGTTTCGATCACTACCGTGCTCTTCCTCAGGGACCAATAAACCCTTGTGGGGTTAATCACTTGTATGCACTGATTCCTGAATAAATGCAGTACCTTTTTTGGTTTATATATATATATATATATATATATATATATATATATATATATATATTTAATACCTATATTTATAAAGCCCTCTGACTGAGAAACCTATTCATTTCCTCCGCAAGTAGTTACATAATTACATATAGGTTGAAAAAAGACCAGAGTCCATCAATTTTTAACCCTTCCAAGTAAACCTAGCACACACAAAACTATACTTACCAATCTAGGTAAGTAGTTATAATAAATCCTCTCTTCCAAACCACAGAAAAAAAACAAATCATTGAGCCACTTATGTATGGGGGACACTATAGGAGGTTTATGAAAGTATGATCTCATACCTGTGCTTATAGTTAGGGTATCTGGAGCTACCATGGGCGTCCACAGAAGGGGGCAAGAGGGGGCACTTGCCCCCCCCTGGAAAAGTAGCAAAAAAAACAAAAACCTTACTCCGTTTCTGCACTTTCCCCTCAAGCCCGTTTTTGCTGTGCTCCGATTGGATCTTTCTTCTTGTGGATTCACCAATCAGAGCACAGCTTCCTTGACAGACAGTAAAATTGACCAATCAGAGCACAGATGCACACAGGGATCGGGAGATTTTGCAAACTGGAAACAGAAATAAAGACTGAAAAGATGAATCTGCAGCTGTAACTTTACCTAAGAACCAACTCTCAACTTTTGCTGCAGATTTCATCCCACAGGTACTATACACAGGTACTATACACAGGCACTATACACAGGTACTATACCCAGGTACTATACCCAGGCACTATACACAGGCACTATACCCAGGTACTATACCCAGGCACTATACCCAGGCACTATACACAGGCACTATACCCAGGTACTATACCCAGGTACTATACCCAGGCACTATACACAGGCACTATACACAGGCACTATACCCAGGCACTATACCCAGGCACTATACACAGGTACTATACACAGGTACTATACCCAGGCACTATACACAGGCACTATACCCAGGCACTATACCCAGGCACTATACACAGGTACTATACACAGGCACTATACCCAGGTACTATACACAGGCACTATACCCAGGCACTATACACAGGCACTATACACAGGTACTATACACAGGTACTATACCCAGGTACTATACCCAGGTACTATACCCAGGCACTATACCCAGGCACTATACCCAGGCACTATACCCAGGTACTATACCCAGGTACTATACCCAGGTACTATACCCAGGCACTATACCCAGGCACTATACCCAGGCACTATACCCAGGTACTATACACAGGTACTATACACAGGTACTATACCCAGGTACTATACCCAGGCACTATACACAGGCACTATACCCAGGCACTATACACAGGCACTATACACAGGTACTATACCCAGGTACTATACCCAGGCACTATACACAGGCACTATACCCAGGCACTATACACAGGTACTATACACAGGCACTATACCCAGGCACTATACACAGGCACTATACACAGGCACTATACACAGGTACTATACCCAGGTACTATACCCAGGCACTATACACAGGCACTATACCCAGGCACTATACACAGGCACTATACACAGGTACTATACACAGGTACTATACCCAGGCACTATACACAGGCACTATACACAGGCACTATACCCAGGCACTATACCCAGGCACTATACCCAGGCACTATACCCAGGCACTATACCCAGGTACTATACCCAGGCACTATACCCAGGCACTATACCCAGGCACTATACCCAGGCACTATACACAGGCACTATACACAGGCACTATACACAGGTACTATACCCAGGCACGATACACAGGCACTATACCCAGGTACTATACACAGGCACTATACACAGGCACTATACCCAGGCACTATACACAGGCACTATACCCAGGCACTATACCCAGGCACTATACAGTTCTAAAGAATCACTAGCTGACATTAAATTGTTTAATTTATAATCTATCCCCTACCCTAACACATGGAGGGTAAGTTAACTCTTTCCCTCTGAAAAAGCTCATTGTGTGTTTATATATGTGTTGTTGTTTTTTGCACTTACTATTTTTTTTTGTTTTGTCATTGTTTTGTTCATTTATAGTAAGTTACAGTGGGGCCAATGTTGTGTATCAGTGCCAGTGTTATAGTGCCAGGGCCTGAATATCTGCCATCAGTACCCACTGCTCCTCATGGCATATAATGTGCTGGGTTTGTAAATACGGGCTGCGTCTCACTGTATATAATGGGGAGTCAGTACCCACTGCCTTTCTTGCTATAAAACTAACATAAACACATCTAAAGGGGTGGTTCACTTTTAAGTTAACCTTTAGTATGTTATAAAATGGCCTATTCCTAGCAACTTTGCAATTGGTCTTCCTAATTAATTTTTTTGAATAATTTGCCTTTCTCTTCTGCCTCTATACAGATTTCAAATGGGGGCCAAAAAATATTGCTCTGCGAGGCTACAATTTTATTATTATTATAATTTTGTATTACTTATTTTTCCAAGTAGGCCCCTTAACTATTCATATTCCCATCTCTTGTTTAAATCACTACCTGGTTGCTAGGGTAAATAAGACCCTAGCAACCAGATAGCTGCTGAAATACCAAATGGAGAGCTGCTGAACAAAAAGCTAAATAACTGAAAAACCATTAAAAATAAAAGTGAATTCGAATGCGAACTACCCCTTTAAGCTAACTGATCCCAAACACAAATGTTTGCAGATCCCCTAACAGAAGTGCGCGTATGAATACTTTTACTACTAATACTAAACATTTTAGGGTAAAAAAAAAAAGCACCCCCACCCACACTTTTGTACAGTATCCCTGGGAGTCAGTGGGAACGGCAAGAGGTAGTTGGGAGGTTAACTTTTTACGTCAGCAGTGAATCCACTAAGTGTCACATTAGCTGTAGGTCAGTCTGTGTATGGGCCATATTTAGCCTCCCCTAGTATCATCCTGCAAAAAAAAAAAAAATATATATATATTTATCTGTTGCAGGATGATGCTAGCTTACTTGCCCCCCCTTGGAAAATTTTCTGCGGACGCCCATGGGAGCTACATTCAAGTCCATAGTGGTCCCTACGAGCTGCAAATAAAACTAAAAAATATAAAACTAAAAAAACAAAGCTTTCTAAATATAAAATAATTTTGTAAAAGCAAAAGGACAAACTCCTTACTTCCTATAAGTAAACATTCCTTATGGTTCACCAGGGCATTTTTTTTAAATCCAGGTGCTGTCCATGGACCTGAATGCACTGCATTATGTTCACTAGGCATTCCCATTCAATATGCATGCACTGAAACAGTCACAATTTTCCCCAAATTTACCCCAAATACAATGTGCAAAGTGCAACTTTGGATGTAATTTGCGGTATTTTTAACCATGATTAGGCAGCACTAGATTTAAAAGGTGAAGATGTGGGTGGCATGTAATTTACCTGCACCGTAATTTGCACGCCTGTCAGACACGCAAGGCATTGAGTGACAGGGGGCACAGGCCACAGTAATAACAGGCTGTTCTTTGCACTGAGCCCCAGAGGTTTAATCTGGCGTTTTGTTTAAAGTGCAGCATGTCCCTAGGGCTTTCTAAATGACACCTCATGTCTGGCAACATGCTCCATGGAGGGGGGTCAAAAAGGTTTATTTACTAATAGGTGAAAACAGCACATACAGTAATACTGCAGTTTGGACAGACATTTCTTTGCATGGTTTTGTTTACTAAGCAGAGATGCAATGCAATTCGGCTAATTCTATTAATGTAGAAGAATGAAATAGAGTGTGCCAGGTACCAGATCTGTAATACGCCAATTAAATGTTGAAGTATGTGCCTCTGCAGCTAATGAGAATGGGGAAATTTTAATTAGGTACAGGCATAAAGAAATAATAAACAAGTCAATAAAATAATAATATTCCAATGCAGAAAACACCCAGACTTTCCACTATCCTTTCTTAATTTCCAATGACATATGCAGAGAATATCCTGTAGCTCTCAGATACATGTGCAACTGAATCTAAAGAGGTGAGCATAATTGCCACTTTTTCTGGAAAAAAAAACCCCAAAGCCTTCTTATCTGTATTAAACTTTATTTATTTACTTTAAGTATTTATCTTTCTTTCCTTGTATTAACTGGCATCAAGGATCATTATTCTAAAAATACAGGCCAGGTGGCAACAATAGAGGTGAAAGCATTGTATTAAAAAAAGGGTATTCGCTGCTAATAATATTGTACAGAGAATAAATAACCTGATAATATTACATCATTTTTTGAAAGCATTGCTCAAGCATATAAACCTACTCAGGATACCTTCCTATATCAATCTTTCCCTGCCTCACATGTATAAGCTATAACAGTGTAGTGCTATGGAACTATTAAGGGGGTTTTATATTTAACCCAGAAGCATCAGGGATAAAAGAAATACAAGTGGGGTTTGTGGGCTGTTGCTTAGTTTGTTGCATGTGGTTATTCTGTTCTATACTCCATTGAAGAATCACGGATTTGAGTTAAGTAAATTACAAGCATGATTTGTTATGATATTATTTGATGTATATTTAACCCTGTTATGCTAAGGGTACCTGAACAAATTGCAATGGGGGCATAAAGCTAAATATATATCTCTAAAAGCTCTGATTATCAGCAGAAGTATCATTGTCAGAACCAAGTACTGCACCAGAAAACACAGGCCTAAACTTTTTACAGCATTTATCCACATATTCAGGATTTCTGTTAGCAAAAGAGGTTACATGAGTTCCTATAAAACTGGCAGCAAGCACTATCTGTCACTGTAGCTCAGCTGTATAAATAAATCTACTTATGATTCACAGTACTTTGCAAGCTGATTAAATTAGGATTCTAATGGAAAAGGTGTTGGTTTGTAAATGAAAACAAAGATAGTTTGGCACTTGCTCTCTAAAACTTGAGAAAAACAAAACTGAAAATTGAACAAGAACCAAGAAGAAAAAGCATAAATCATTCAGCAGTGATGTCTTTAATTAATTAGAGAGATTTCAGAAGCAGAGAACCTCCATGACATACAAAAATATAGCTTAATGGTTCCTATGAAGCCAACATTCTCTTAAAATATAATATAATAAGTAACGCATTGGGCTTCTGAATTCATTTGTAGTCAAAAATGGAATTTGAATGATTTGAAAGTGTCTTGTTGGTTTTTAAACATTCAATTAACACTATCAAGCTATGCACTGTAGGTCTCTTCCCTAACATTCTGATTTTAGTGCATTTAGTTTTTTTTTTTAAACCATGACTAAACTCTTTTCCACTAAAACCACAAATGTCTGGTCATTTATAAAAAGATCTAAAAACAAAAAGCACAAACAAATTAAAATGTAGAATGTAAATGAAAAGAACACAAAACCTCAAATTTTGTTTTCGTAAGAATTTTCGAACGGCAAAAATTGAAAAAAATGTTACAAAATGCATAGGACAGCTCCCATTTACTTTTTCATGGCCTTGACAGCGTTTAGATGGTGTGTTTTTACATTTGCTGTTATAGTGGTTTTTATGACTTATAAATGGAAAAAAATTGCTTTTTTTACATGAAAAAATCATGTTCCTAGTGCAAAAAAACCTCCACTTTGCGGGGAAAAATATGACCATTGGTAAATCTGCCCCCTATTTTTTCCTGATAAAATAAAAACCCATCAGTCTTACAAACTACTGGTGTAGTGTGATGGGCAGTGAGCCATGCCATAAAGTGACATTACTATTTCAAACATATTTCAGTTTTAGACTGCTAATACCAAGGCTTTTTCTCTCTAAAAGTCAGACAGCCAGTAACCCTAGTGTTAACTGACTATACAAGAAATTCATAAGCATGGTCATGACATTCTGAGAGCTGTTGACCCAAAGGCCTGGTTTTAGTCTAAAACTGATAATACAGGCATGGGATCCGTTATTTGGAAACCAATTATCCAGAAAGCTTTGAAGTACAGGATTGTGATCTCCCATAGACTCCATGTTATTTAAAAAAATTAAATTGATCCCAACTAACATAAAATTAATCCCTATTGGAGGCAAAATAGCCATATTGGGTTTATTTAGGGCAGATTTATCAAAATATGAATTTAGAGCTTAATACATAAAAACTCACCACATTCTATTCATTCCTATGGGATTTTTTAGAAGCATATTTATCAAATGGTGAGTTATTACTTTCACCCATTAATATATACATTTCTAAAAATCCCACAGAAATAAATAGAAGATGAGTGAGTTTTTATGTTTTAAGTTCTAAAATCACATTTTGATAAATCTGCCCCTTAATATTTAAATCATAGACTGGTTTATTGGTTGCTATGGGCTAATGTTCCTGGGCAAACATAGGGCCTTATATTACATATGCGGGTCATAAATATTCTGAATAATAGATCTCATACCTGTAACAGGCATTTAAATGGGATAAGTAAAGCTTAGTCGTGCAGGGATTTTAGCCTGAAGCTGAAATTAAATGATTAAAAATGATCTTTGCTGAAATCGATTAATAACCTTTGATGATTTCTGAGTGCAGGGAATATATATAATTGATACACAAAGTAAACGGCAGTTGTTTTATTATACCAATGTATGTCTGTTTAATTAACATCATATCTCCTACAGGCAGCCATATTGCAATTCCCACAATTAACAGAGTGTACCGTTGTATCTGGACCAAAGCCAAATGTATTAATATTCATTGTTATTCAACATTTTGGTGAATTTGCACTCTGAATAAATTACAGCTGTATGATACATTGCTAGTGATAATATTGCACAATGATATATGGATATAAGGACACCGGAAGCCTGGATTTGGGGGATTTTTACTCAAGGTGAGCTGTGCAATCCTTAAATATTATTATTTGTTGTTTATCTTAGGTGGATCTAATTATTTAATTGTTATTCTCATTGAAATTCTTTATTCCTACATCTCCCATATTGCACAGTGTTATACAATAGGGCAAATCAGTTTGTATAATGAAGGACCTCCTTTGTTGGATTTATCAACTTAAACAGTAAGTCTAAACAGCTTCCAGAAAAATGCTTTGTGCAGTTATGAAGATATATTGATATTTTCCAATCTTCATTTAGCCAAGGGTTATTCCAGTCTTTACATTAGTGAAATATACAGATACATTAGAATGAAAATGCAATGAACAACAACAGAGACTGCAACCTGTCAGGCAGCTCAATTGCATTTATGTCACTGTTGAACCATATGACTCAAGCAAAACTATTTAATAACTATTCTGTTTCTCTGATTATTATTGTTACTTGATAGATGGAGGCTGAATTATTGTACTTCCAACCATAGCTGCTAAACAGTAGAACAGTGTTACATTGCAACCCTTTTACTCAGCTAAGCCCTCGCTGGTATTTGGAGGAGAAGTGGTGCAGCTAAAATATACCTTATGGTACTATGCCATTGATACTTAGACATGAAATGTAGGTTTATTGAACATCCAACCAACACATAATGATGAGGTAAATCAAATTCAGTTAGAAATGGCAGGCAGATTACTGGACTTAGACTCCATGTGCTCATCTGAGGTGGGTCGGAAAACAGATAGAAGGTGTAGTCTCACAGGAACAACATAACAGTGATTATTGATCTTCTTCAGGGAAAGCCTCTCATGGAGAGATAGAATACAGTTGCTTTTTCAGTTGTGATCCCTACACTAAGCAGCCATTGTCTTGGATATACTTCACTACTACTATACTCCACTACTCTTACTAGCTAGCCCATCCCTGTGGGGGAATGTAATAAACGTTGTTAATAGAACACATATACACAATGCAAAAAATAATTCCTATATGTTGTGTGTTGTTCCTTTGTAATGTATATAATTTGGACACACCCAATTCTCTGTTGCAATTATTTTTCTCAGCGTTTTCCTGCTGATTCTAAATCTAAATATTTTTTTTTTTTACTCTTAAGCAGGGTTTAAAAAACATATAACATTTAGAATAGCATGTTCATTTTTTAAGCAATATACAGGTATGTGAGATATTGTCTTCTATGCAATGGAATTTTTGTTTAGTGTATCTATCAGGGGGACATAATTTACTTTCTTAGCTTCTGGAAGGGCCCAGTCAAAGTGGGGGGAACAGCCAAACACGAGTAGAGTGATGCTTAATGCTAAAAAAGGTGGAGTTAGGGCAGATTGGGGTCGGTTTAGTTGGTCAGGGACATGATGGATATATAGGGCCTCACAATTATTTATAGCAAACCTGGATTTTGAGATTTGTAATTGTTAGAGAAACCGCACAAAACAAATGATGCAGATAATGCTTTTTCTACATGTTGTTTTCTGCATGTTTAGGGCTCATATGCTGCCTGTGTGTGCCATACTCTGCCTGCCCTACCCCACCTGTGTGTGTCATATTCTTCCTGCCCTATACTGCCCATGTGTGCCATACTCTGCCTACCCTACCCTGCCTGTGTGTGCCATGCTCTGCCTTCCCTACCCTGCCTGTGTGTGCCATACTCTGCCTGCCCTATGCTGCCTGTGTGTGCCATATTCTCCCTGCCCTACCCTGCCTGTGGGTGCCATACTCTGCCTACCCTACCCTGCCTGTGTGTGCCATACTCTGCCTGCCCTACCCTGCCTGTGTGTGCCATACTCTGCCTGCCCTATGCTGCCTGTGTGTGCCATACTCTGCCTGCCCTATGCTGCCTGTGTATGCCATACTCTGCCTGCCCTATGCTGCCTGTGTTTGCCATACTCTGTCTGCCCTATGCTGCCTGTGTGTGCCATACTCTGCCTGCCCTATGCTGCCTGTGTGTGCCATACTCTGCCTGCTCTACCCTGCCTGCACTATGTTGTCTGTGGGAGGTGAACCTGGCAGGGGTTTGTTTTGGGAGTTTGTTAGCAGTTGGAAATGCAGAAATGCTTTTGCAAAATCTCAGTAGATCACATCCACTACCACGCCAGAGTCTAGTCTTCAGCTCACCTCCTCATAGGAGGCAGTTAAATGTGTCTGACATTACACATACAGTAAAATTGTGCTTATCCAAATTTATAGTATTGCGACTTAAAATGTATTCCATAATACAGGTATGGGACCCATTATCCAGAATGCTCGGGACCAAGGGTATTCCGGATAAGGGGTCTTTCTGTAATTTGGATCTCAGTACCTTAAGTCTACTAAAAAATCAATAAAACATTAATTAAACCAAATAGGATTGTTTTGCATCCAATAAGGATTAATTATATCTTAGTTGGGATCAATTAAAAGGTTCTGTTTTATTTCTACATAGAAAAAGGAAATCAGTTTTAAAATTTTGAATTATTTGATTAAAATGGAGTCTATGGGAGACGGGCATTCCGTAATTCGGAGCTTTCTGGATAACGGGTTTCCGGATAAGGGGTCCGATACCTGTACTGGCATGTCGGGCAAGATTTATTGCACATAAACTATGTTTATACAAATTCATAGTATTGTGATTGAGCTCTTATAGTACCTTTGGTTAAATACCATCAGTTTGTAAACCTTTGTTTACTTTCACATGTTCTAGTCTCTTTGGAACTTACAATGTTAAAGTGTGCAGGTCTTAAATTAAGTGTCTTAGTTACTCCCTTATACAATTGTCTCTGCAACATAATCTCAAAAGAAAACCATGTTATGACCATTGTTCCCTAAATGCTCACCTACAGTGAATTATTTTCCTTCCAACCGTAGCTGTTAAACAGTAG
This sequence comes from Xenopus tropicalis, assembly GCF_000004195.4. Taxonomy (NCBI): domain Eukaryota; kingdom Metazoa; phylum Chordata; class Amphibia; order Anura; family Pipidae; genus Xenopus; species Xenopus tropicalis. The sequence continues at coordinate 36,697,403 of NC_030683.2, forward strand.
AACATAGTTACATTGCTAAGCCCTCACTGGAATTTGGAGAAGAGGTGCAGCTAAACAATAACTTAAGTAAGTTTTATTGAACATCCAAAATGTACATAATGATGAGGTAAATCAAATTCAATAATAAATAGGCAGGTTACTGGATTTAGACGCCATGTGTTCATCTGAGGTACAGTAGGTAGCAGGGTCGGACTGGGAGTGCAGGGCCCACCGGGGCTCCCGCCCCAGGGGCCCTGCAGGTGCCCCAGCCGCGTCCCCTAACTCCCCCGCAGGGCCCCCGCCTGACGTCCTCCGCGAGCGCGTATAAATTGAACGCGTCGGGGAGGAACTGTCAGTAGGGGGAGCGCCGGCAAAGGTCGGACTGGGCCGCTGGGGCCCACTAGGGCCGGGGCCCACCGGGATTTTTCCCGGTGTCCCGGCGGCCCAGTCCGACCCTGGTAGGTAGAGAGAACAGATAGAAGGTGTAGTAGTGCTGGAGATGAATTCGCTATCCTTAGTTATTACAAGATCAAAAAAGCAATTTAAGTCACTCATAATACAAGGTAACAACTTAACCTAGTTGTCAAGACTCTTCCATTTATAAAAGTAGCTGGGATTCATTCTCCTCACTTATGCTGGGAGGTTTGTACCATACACCAGTGATAATTTTCTTAGTAACTCCAGCTGATATCTCTACACATAGGTCCTCCACACACTCCCCAGTCTGTTTTACTCTTATGACTAGGGCTCTAATTACAGCCTTATGTATCTGCCACATGAGACAAGAACAACATAGACATTTCTAAAGGTTTATTTTCCACTGCTAAACATTAGTTCACTAACGCACTGTTTATTTTTTCAATGAAACACAAGATTTCCCACAGTGGTGAATATTCTATCTAAAGGAACTGGTAACTGGAATTAGTTCAGTCATCTCTATGCAGTTATATTAGCAGGTCAAATAATTCACCAAAGCTTTAGTTAATTGCATGGCCATTAGTAGGTGTGCAAATCTGGATAAATGACCATGTATGTTCTATAAAGGTTTAGGGGCTTATCTATGAATTATATTTATCAGTCCCCTATACTGCCTCTTTTTTCCTTTGTGAATACATATTGGAATAACGTTCAAGTATACTCATTATCTCAAAGGACTCATGGTTAAGACTTTGAAGTAATTTTTTTCTGGAATGATAATTATCTGTTACACTTGATTTGAAGAAACTGGTAAGATGCAATGCATAGACTGCTAATGGTCAATAATATTATGATATATTTGCCCTGGTTCCCAGTGTATGTATTATTACAGTGTCATTCATGTCATGAAAATAGTATGTATTTGTGTTCTTTATATCAAGCCAATATGAATGTTCACAAATCTCTAAGGGTTTTTACATTTTACCTTCATATTTTATAGTCACTGTTCTTCATAAACCATTTCCTTTATTTTCATTTTCAGCCTTGGTCATTTAATTTACAACTAATTTATAAATTATTTGCCTTCTGCTTTCTTTATATCACCTTGGTGTTTGCAATATAATCATTTTAATGACGTCAGACATTAAAAGGAACTGACATGGATATACATTTCTACCACTAACATTGTAACCTCAATTATTTCATGCATTCCTATGTAATATTGTTTCCTTTTTTTGTCTTTATAAAGGCATAATTTACAGTCTGCAAATGATTTTACAAGATACAACTAAATTCTATTGACCTGATTGCTCATGTATTCATTATTGGAAGCAGCATGTATTCATCATGGTTGATTAGACTTAGAGATGGCTTCTTGTAGGATTTATATTTTTCACTACATACAGTATAGTTTTTTTTAAAGACAATCAGGATCAGCCTAGCAATCACAGTGTATCTATATATTCCATGTCTTTTTATTTTAATAATCATGTCTCTGGGATTGCATTAATAGTTGTCCAGTGGAGTATCACTACAGAAATCAAGAAAAAAAACAATCTGTTCCACATCAGTAGTAATAATGCGATGCGTTCCGCACACAAATGCACCTCTTTGACCTTGACATCTACTGTTGTTGTTGTTTAAAAGAGCTGTAATGGTTTAAGAGAGGTTGTCAGGCTGTAATGGTTTAAAAGAGGTTTGGAGAGCATTGTTTTTCTTTATCCTTCTTGATTTACTTGTCAGATTATGCTATTGGCTTGATTCATTTACCTGGAAACACTTTTTGATAACCAGAATTTTTGAGTAGATAATAAGATATGCATTAAAAATAAATACACTGAGACTACATGCATTTAGGTGAGCATACCTCTTGGTACTGAATGCTTTACACTCAGGGGCCTATGTATTATACTGTGTAAAATGAAAGTCCCTGAACAAAAAACTGTGTAAAAAGCAGTGTAGAATAAAAGGAGAAGTTCGCCGTCTGAACGAAAAATCGTGTAAAAAATTATGACAATTTTACGCTGTTTTATGACACAGTGAAGCCTGGCGAATTTGACAGAATTGGAAAACATTAAAATTAGGTTCAATATTGAAAAGTTCAGTTAAGCACTTTGGTAGAAATAATATAAATGCGAGTTATACACTAAATGGTAGTGTGTTGGGGGGGTCCTTAATGGAGAAGGATCTGGTGATTTTTGTAGATAACACGTTGTCTAATTCCAGGCCAGGTTTTCTCTGGAAAAGAGGCGCTTGCGAGGGGACATGATTACTCTGTACAAGTACATTAGAGAGGATTATAGGCAGATGGGGGGTGTGCTTTTTTCCCATAAAACGGTGCATCAAAGGCCACTCCTTTAGATAAACAGAACTTTAATTTGAAGCAGGTCAGGTGGTTTTTTTTACAGTGAGGGCAGTGAGGTTGGGGAATGCCCTTCCTAGTGAAGTTGTAATGGCAGATTCTGTTAATGCCAATGCCTGGATGAGTTCTTGAACAAGCATAGTATCCAAGGCTATTGTGATACTAATATCTACAGTCAGTATTGATGTTTGTATATATATTTTATGCATGTGAGTGTATAAATAGGTTGCTATGTGTCTATGTGTGCACGCTGGGGTTCACTTGGAAGAGTTGAACTGTTTGGATTTCGTTTTTTTTTAGCTCAGCTTAACTATGTAAAAGTTTGAACTTCATGGATGTGTGTTTATCTTTCAACCACAGCTACTATGATGCAAACTCACTAATCATTTTAGTGGAAATGGAAAAAAACAGACCCTGCAACTGGGGGCCCCAGGAAGTATAGGTAACCCTGGTACTTTGATTGATAAGCAGCTACAATAAGAATGGAAAATTTCTTGTTTAGGGGGCCCAGTGATCTTGCTGTGGAGCCAATAACTAATGCTAAAAAGTTCACGTCTCTCATATAAAGTAATGCAAGTAAATAGATCCCAATCTAAACAGTGGGTGTTACTCTATATGTAGCTTATATAAATTGTTTGCATTTTAAATACTGAATAGTTCTTGTAGTTGGGGCAAACCAAAAGTAACATCTACTGTAATTATGGCTATTTGTGTGCCATTACTGAATCAGACAGTGATCTGGAAGCTGCAAATCACGTTGACATTTGCTGCCTCTTTCCTGGCGGTTTGGAAATGACCAAAGCCAGTCCACTGCCGATTAGAGGTTTTTAGTTGATATATCATCAGGGATTGTACTGAATTGAATTAAATTATAAATTGTAGAAGTCACTGAATCTCTTGAGTAGTTGCTTTCAGGAAAAAAAATGTGACCATCATTGTAAGATAATAATTTTCCCTAATCACCCTTAATTTCATAATTGCAGCATAGCAATTTTGAAAAACATTTGACCTCAGACAAGATTCTATCCCATTTGTTATGTTTTATTTTGATAGCTTCTTACATTTCATTACATAATTAAAGTTTTCAGATTCATGAATCAGCATAGTTTAGTCCAAATTGTTATATTCATGAAGAATGATATTGAGGCACCAGACTACTAAGTAAAGTGATTGTGATGGAAACATTCTCTGCAGTGTGCCACAATAATCAGCTCAATAGAGCTGCCAAATTTACCCTGCAGAGAGAGAAATCATTGCTCAATTCCTATAAAAGGAATTAGTCCTCTCTCTATATCGGACATGTGTGGGATACCTTAAATAACTGCACCCATATATAGCAAATGTTTTTAGAATGTAATGCATTCTTATACTCCTACTGGCTTAGAGGTGATGTATAAAAATCATTTGTCGCTCAGATTACATTATGCCCTGTTCCTAAGACTTGGTTATTTATCTTTACATTTCAGAGATATGGTTAAGGAAAAATGTGACAATGTGAAAGGCTTGCTAGGTTTGCAGCTACAGTATTGTAATACACTTTGGGTGACAGGTGAACCATGTATTTATTATAAGAGATGTGCATTATTATTAGAAATGACCACAAATGAGTTAACTTAACCCATGTTCCTCAAAGGCTGAGATGGTTTGTAGATTGTAAGCTCTTTTGGGCAGGGCCCTCTTCACCTCTTGTATCGGTTATTGATTGCTTTATATGTTACTCTGTATGTCCAATGTATGAAACCCACTTATTGTACAGCGCTGCGGAATATGTTGGCGCTTTATAAATAAATGTTAATAATAATAATGGTTTCCTTTGTTGGTAAAAAGCTCTGCAAATTGGACTACTGGTCTGTGTAAATGCTCATCTAATAATATTTATTTGTTTATTGGAGACTTGCAAAATGTAACTGCCAGTCCTCCACTCATCACAAATGACAGTTTTTAAACATAATGTATTTATAAAACCAAACTGTATGTGCTTTTCCTCTGAATATTGTATAGATCTGGTCTCCCAAGTTGCACATGGAATCAGCCTTTGAATCATATGACTTAAAAAAAGTGATGGCTAGTGATGGGTGTAATCATTTGGCAGGCATGGATTTGCAGCGAATTTCCGTGTTTCACCATTGGTGGATTATTTAGCGAAATGGACAACAAAATTTGCCATGTAAAGATTCGCAGCGCAACAAAAAATTGGCAGGCGCGCCAAAAATTGTCAACCGTCATTTTATTCCGCGTCCGTCAAAAAAAAAAATGACGCGCAACAATTTTTTTCCGTTTCGCTGATCTTTTAAAAGATTCACAAATTTTCGCTCATCCCTACTGATGCTATTAGTCACTGAGACGGTTCAAAATGTTTAGGCTGCTTAGCGCAAACAGCTACATATGTATATCATTTTATGTAAATTTGAGTTTTATAAATGGGTTTTCCAAAGCTCGAATGTTTGATATTTAAGCGCAAAATAATTGTATACTTAAGTCATTTATTCAACCCCTGATCCCTAATTTTTATTTTAAAACTGAAAGGAAATGACTGCTGATTCCAACAATATTTCTTCTCCCCATATTTTGTAGGCTGGTTTTCACATAAAGGTATATATAATATCAAGGCACAAACCTCAACATTCATTTATACAGGGAAAAAAAAGTGCTGCTGTGTGTGCAGTTAAGATGCTTTACTTACACTCTCTCTTTAGATCCTTCCCATGTCAAAACAAAAAAAACAGGAGAAAAGGGCACTCTGGAAATCCAAAAACAGGCCAATGTAAAATTAAAAAGAAGAAAACCTTTATTATACAGGTATGGGATCCCTTATCCGGAAACCCATTATCCAGAAAGTTCCGAATTACGGAAAGCCCGTCTCCCATAGACTCCATTATAAGCAAATAATTCTAATTTTTAAAACTGATTTCCTTTTTCTCTGTAATAATAAAACAGTACCTTGTACTTGATCCCAACTAAGATATAATTAATCCTTAATGGAGGCAAAACAATCCTATTGGGTTTATTTAATGTTTAAATGATTTTAAGCAGACTTAAGTTATGGAGATTCAAATTACGGAAAGATCCCTTGTCCGGAAAACCCCAGGTCCCGAGCATTCTGGATAACAGGTCCCATACCTGTACACTCATCTCATGAAGCCTAAGGCGTTTCGTGTCCATCTGACACTTAATCATAGGCTTATATCCTTCTTCCCATGTTACATATGATAGTCTGATCTGATTAACATTGCAGACAGCCAACAAAATCTTACCAAATACTGCAGTATCAGTAAACTGGGTGCTGCACTGGCTGTAATGACACAATAAGGAGTATTTATGGCCAGACAAAGCACAGTACCATTGTAGAGTATCTTTAAAATGCATATTCTTTTACTTGACATTTAAGAATTCAAAAATAAACCATAATACCTATATCTAAAAAATGTTTATTTGGTACATAGACTTTATAATTAGATTTATTAATGATTGTAATACACATTAAAGATTGCGCTCGTAAAGACCAAACATAACCACAGTGCCTCACTGAATAGTGGAAAATCTCATTTGAAGAGTAAAAAGATTCCTCTGGGTGTAGACAAAATGGTACATGATTGAAGCACAACGTATGAGTTCAGCCTGCTGATAAACTGGTCTTGTGACTGATCTTTTCTTCATCAGTTCTTCCTATAAAAGAAACAAAATCACATGATAGAGTAGCTATTATTTTATTGGTAACAATGTACCTGTACAGCTATAGCATGACATTGCTGTACTACTAAGAGGGACCACTTGTAAATAAAAAACTAATTTCCTTGAGCTGTAATCTGTGTCCCATTGACAGCAAAAGGAATTATCGGGTGCTGTCCTGCCAGAATTTTTGCTAGACAAAATAATGGTGTCCCAACAGAGCAGTACACCATTAACATATATATCTGTTATATTATGTAGCATGCATGCTTAGTAGATGTCTACAGATCAAGATCTTTAGACATTAATCACCATTTTAAGCCTGTACAGTGATCATATACATTATACTGTAGTCAAAACAAGAGCAGAAAGTCCCCAATGCTCTGTATAACTCATGTTGTAAAAGCACTTATGCCAGTCCTCAGCCTCTCCTACCTTGTGGCACTGGCCTGCTACTAGAAATAACACACACCCATTACTTGCACACAAAAAATGGCTGGGTAAATTTATATACTGTAAATGAGTAGTTACCCACACTTTGGTCAAAATATGTAAGCTCACATGCCATCTCAAAGCCCTTTATCTTATACTGTATATATCCCACTTGAAATATTGGTGTACAGGTATGGGATCCGTTATCTGGAAATAACTTTTTAAAAATGTATTTCCTTTTTCTCTGTAATAAAACAGTACCTTGTACTAGATCCCAACTAAGATACAATTAATCCTTTTTGGTGGCAAAACCATTCTATTAGGTTTCTTTAATGTTTCAATTATTTTTTAGTAGACGTAAGGTATGGAGATCCAAATTAAGAAAAAAAAAAAATCTTTTACAGAAAACTCCAGGTCCTGAGCAATCTGGATAACAGGTCCCATACCTGTTCTGAACCTTAAAAGGGGTTGTTCACCTTTAAAATGTTAGTTTCACATAGACATTGATATTCTGAATTGGCAATTGGTTTTCCTTTTTTTTTGTGGTTTTTGAATTTTAGTTCAGCAGCTCCACAGTTTACATTTTCAGAAACTATCTGGCTGAATGAGAGACTGGAATATAAATAGGAAAGGGCCTTTATAAAAAGAAAAATAATACAAAGTTACACAATAATAGAACTGTAAGATTGTAGAGTAGTAGCTCTTTGGCTGCCGGAGTCAGTGACCCCCATGTAAAAGCTGGAACGATGTAGAAGAGTAAGGCAAATCATTCCAAAACTATATATAAAAAAAAAAAAGCAAAATAAAGCATTAAATTAATTCTTTACTAATTAAAACTACTGTGGTGCAAAATATATATCCCTGTATGTACAGTCTTACAGAATACAAAATTACACACAGGGAGGACAAGTGATATAATAAATAAATACAATAAATATATATATGTATATATATATTATATATAAGTGCCATGTGGTATGAGACACAGTAGGAAGGAGGTCCCTGCCCCGTAGAGCTTACAATCTAAGTGGTTGGGTAACATACAGGCACAAACTGGAAGGTAAGAGTGCATCAGGTATGGGCATTTGCCCTTAAGCGCAGGACTGGGCAAAATAATGTTTTAGTGCTCCAGAAGGTAACAGCTGAGCTTTTTCTTAAAGAGAGTGGGTGAGTGTTCCCTGTAGATTATACAGTAGAAAACTAACCTGCCAAGACCCTATTGTATTTCCCCCCTCCTCCCAAGACCTAGCCTTACCATTATATTAAAAAATATTCCTCTCTACAATATAATATTTGTATTCCATAGAACACATACTTATCCCTTGGTATGTCTCTGGACAATAGGAGGAAAGCAGCCCAGCCAATACATGGGCTAAACCCCAGATCTGATCTTATTGTCCCTGATTTCTCTCAATCTCTATTACATTAATTTCCCTTGTTGCAATTTTTTTCCTTTATTATTGCATTGATAGAATGTTGCTATATGAGTAACTACTACGGGCAAATAATGAATACAGCACAAATACAGCACAAATAATTTCCAAGAAAAATGATATCAAGTGTAAAAAGAATGTTTGGCTGTCAAGTGGGCAATCAAATCTCTCTGGTATTATATTTTCCAAGAATTTCATTTGTATTGTATTAAAGACAGAGCATTCTCCTCTGAAGATGTTTAGTACAAAGAAATTAAAAAATACCACATGTACACTATAAGGCCAAGAGCTCTCAGAAGTACAAATCTGACTCACGGCCTTTTAATTCAGAGTGTGGGGTGCAACGGCAAGTAATGATTAGCATATACATTGTAGAGGGGAGATATATACCTTTCTTTAGTCTCTTCACCATGAGATAGAGTATAAACCCAGGGAAAATAGCTTAACATTTGTTCGACAGTAAAAAACTCAATATGCAGATTTGGAAGGACGTTCCGAATGTTGGTGCAATGCACATGAACAACCAGTACAGTAGGAATTAAAGAGAAGCTGAGGCTCCTCTTCCCTCCATCGTCTGCCAATGCCCCATGAACTGGCCAACATAGGGAATTGGCAGATTCCATTTGACATTTTCAAACCTGTCTGATCCCTGAACCCACAAATATACATAGTACATGGATATCAGTCTAGCTCAGGCCCAGACTGGGATTCAAAATAGACCCTGGCATTTTAAGAACACAGAGGCCCAAACAGCCCCCACTAGTCCAATAGACATGACAGACTATGACACCTTACAGCACCTTCTCTGGCATTTGCCAGAACCCACAGATTGCCAGTCCAGGTCTGGTCAAGATCGGCAGGCCACCATACATGCACAGATAACCATATAAAACTTTGGTTTGTATAATTGTATCTGTGCTTGTATGGCCTCCTTTAGCAAGATGGATACAAACATGTGAATAAAAGGATAATAATAAATGCAAACCTTGCCAACAGGGAAGATGAGAAAAACTTGTTGAGGCAATTTTTTTTTTTACCATTTAATAAATTTCCCTCACCTAGGATTCAAAATAGGCCCTGGCATTTCAAGTACACAGAGGCCCAAACAGCCTCCCACCAACCTGATAAATGAAGTACTGATTGTCTATGGCATCTTACAGCAGCCCCTCAGCATTTGCCAGAAACCACAGTGGCATCTCACTAGCTACTTTTATTTCACTCGGAGTGCCAATACAAGTTGTTAAACAGCAATAACACTTAACATAATGAAAACTTCGTTTTAGCACATTTAGAGATTTCCATTGCTTGATAAAACAGAATCTTTCTTAATATGTTTAGCAGGCCAAAGGTTGTAATAATCTGCTCTCACAGCTGTAATTTGTTATAGTAATATACAATAGCAAGTGATAAGGTCAAGTTATGCTGCTTCCCCTATTCTGGTGAAAAATAAACAGCATTCATATATCTGCATAATAAGGAGTTTGTTACTGAGAAGATGCTGAATATACCCATTTTTATTCATGCAGGATTGAGTGTGGCTATTATCCTTTCTTCAAATGCTTGGGCTTATGAGCAGCCCTTATACCAGCCCCGTAGTGGATTGTGATGCCCCCCAAGCAGCTGCCTTTAGAAGTACAAAGTGGCGTCTGCAGCTGTGCTTCCTGCCAGTAATCAGAAATAGCAAGGCAGCTGTCAGTCTCAATGCTGTACAGGGAACACACTAACCAGCACTGTGTATGATTTCCTTCCCCAGATGTATCTACATGTTATTAAAGGGCATGCAAAACCCTATATTTCCCTACCATGTATATAAGTTGAGTACATCTCCCCCACTCACACTGCATCATTTGTATGCATATATCCACTCTGTTCCAGAGGTGTAACTAGAATTTTTGGGCCCCCCACAAGGTACTTTCGATGCCCCCAGTTAACACTTCCCTTCCCCATCCTTTCCCTTCCAATCCCTTTTGTGGGCTCTGCCTCCACCCTGTGTGTGTCTGCGTCCTTATTCCCTTTGTCCTCCCTCCCTCCGCCTCAACCCTGAGTGCAGTGAGTGAAGTGTCATTTTTTATACAAATCTCCATGTTTTTAACCATAATAAAGTGTTTATTCCGTTAAGTATGCTCCATGGTGTAGCAGCTGCAGTTCAAAACGGATGCATAGGATGTACCTCGGGGAACAGTATCCGAACGCCAGATTTTACGCCGTTATTTTATGTAAGTTCCGGTGGAAGAAAAAACGTCTAAAAAATTTACGCCGATTGTATACCATTTTTATGCGGCAATGTGTGGAGAATTTTGTTGCCGTTTTTACACTGCATCATTAATCCGCCCCTAAGTCTTTTCACTCTGCTAGTCTGTTCACTGCCTAAGCAACCCTGAAAAGTACTACTTGTCCTATTAATGTTTCCCATGAGAAACATCTTAAGGCACAAGGCATAATGCTTAATTCTACAGTTACAGTTCCGTAAAAAGCATTGCTAACAATTCTGAGGTCAAGAGCTCTGACAAATCTACATTCTGTTGCAGAATAGATATAATTAATTTGAATACCTCTCTTGCTGTGCTTCGAATAGATCTTATTATGCCCCATACTGTGCAAAAATATCTTATAAGGTTCATTCTGTACACCATTTCCATAAAGGGAACAAATGCACTATTTGCTGGAATGCATTTTCAGCATTATTCAGAATTTTGTAAATTATATGTTGCCTTCAATCCATTTATAATTCAAAGTTTCTGTACTGCAATTGGTCTCGGTTGAAGAGGAAGCGAACCCAACCAAATGCTACAAATTAGAGAGATTACTCTGTTGTCAGAAATGTTGGGGCATGGTGTAAAATATAAATAAAAGAGAATGGGATGACTTGCAAATCGTTGCATTCTGTTTTTAAAGGAAAAGTAACACTAACATTTTTTAAGTAAAAAATCTATTATACCTGGGCGATGCGGCGATGCAGGGCAGAATCCACTATGCAAAGATCGATTGATCGATCCTAGCCTTCCTTCTGTATAGGAAGGAGTCTTGCAAGGATCAATCAATCGATCGTCACATAGTGGATTCTGCCCTGCATCGCCGCATCGCCCTAATTCAAATGACCGGAAGCCAAGTTTAGCAGACATTTTCTAATAAACCATTCAAAATAATAAATGGTGTACAGGATAGGGCAATTATTGGGGCAGGGTAGAATAGATTATTTAATTAAAAAATGTTAGGAGCAGATTTACTAATCCACAAACGGTCCGAAGGTGTCCGAATGTGTTTTTTCGCAATGATCAGTATTTTTGCAATTTTTTTCGTCACCTTTGCGACTTTTTCCGTATGTCCCGCGATTTTTTCGTCACCGTTGCGACTTTTTCGTATGTCCCGCGATTTTTTCGTCTCTGTCGCGACTTTTTTGTATATTTTCCGCCGTCGCAAAAAAATCGGATTGGTTTTTCCGCCGTTTTCTATCGCTCACTATGAAAAAATCGCGACGGAGACAAAAAAATCACGCAAAATACGATAAAGTCGCGACAAATACGAAAAATCGCGACGGTGACGAAAAAGTCGCAAAATTTTCGTTTCCAATACGATTTTTTCCCTTTCGGATTCGTGGATTAGTAAATCTGCCCCTTAGGGGCTGATTTACTAACCCACGAATCCGACCCGAATTGGAAAAGTTCCGACTTGAAAACGAATATTTTGCGACTTTTTCGTATGTTTTGCGAATTTTTCGGATTCTGTACGAATTTTTCGGATCCAATACGATTTTTGCGTAAAAACGCGAGTTTTTCGTATCCATTACGAAAGTTGCGTAAAAAGTTGCGCATTTTGCGTAGCGTTAAAACTTACGCGAAAAGTTGCGCATTTTTCGTAGCGTTAAAACTTAACGCTACGAAAAATGCGCAACTTTTCGCGTAAGTTTTAACGCTACGCAAAATGCGCAACTTTTTACGCAACTTTCGTAATGGATAGGAAAACTCGCGTTTTTACGCAAAAATCGTATTGGATCCGAAAAATTCGTAAAGAATCCGAAAAAATCGCAAAACATACGAAAAAATCGCAAAGTACCGATCATTACGAAAAAAACGCAATCGGACTCCATTCGACCCGTTCGTGGGTAAGTAAATCAGCCCCTTAGTGTTACTTTTCCTTTAATCATATTCTATATAGTTGCCAAGATTTTTTGGAAACAGAGTTGTAGAAAGAGTTAAATAATTCATCTGGCAAATCAGAAGAATGCGACTGAGGGCTCTGTGTCCTTTTAGATAGTTTTCACCGATAAAGTCAATATCAGATAACCCCTATAATAATGAAATTGGAATTCTACCTTACACGATTTTATTGAGGGTTTTCTGTGAATACATGAGTACAATTTCAATACAAAAGAGAAAAAAATAGACTTATTCCCCAAGAAGAAATGTATTATGCAAATCATAATGTGAAAATCAATATTTAGTCATCCAGAAATAAATTGTTAAAATAGCCTACCCCATAAAAACAAAGCAATCTCTCTTATCAATTGATACAAGAATAATTCAATGACAATAAACCACTTCCTAAATTACCATAGAAATCAATATTAAATTTCACGTCTCAGTAAAAGATTCCCCAAGTTACAGTTGTTCAAAGGAACATCAACAAGCCTGATTGTATCGTATGCTGGGATTGTGTCTGGTTAGGGCCAAAACGTAGAGGACCTTTTGCATACTTGATTTTTGAAATGGAGGAACAAAAGAAGCCAAGAAACTTCCAATTTAAATGTATGAATCATGTGTTCATTGTTGGTATTTCAAATAAGCCTTAGGGGTAGATTTATCAAAATGTGAGTTTAGAATTCAATACATAAAAACTCACGTTCTATTCATTCCTATGGGATTTTTAGAAGCATATTTATCAATGGATGAAAATTACAACTCACCATTTGATAAATACACTTCTAAATCCCATAGGAATAAATAGAACATGGGTGAGTTTTTATGTATTAAGCTCTAAAACTCCATTTTGATAAATTTGCCCCTTAATGTTTGCAAAAAGAATGCTAATGTCCGACTCCAGCTTGCATTCGGCATTTGTTACTGTGCATGCCGTCCCTCTCTTGCTTCATTTGCATTGCAGTGAATCTTGCCAGCCAACTGTCTCACAGATATACAAATGAAGCAGGAGAGGGAAGGCATGCATAGTAACCAGTTCAGTGTCAACTTCCTGGGCCGAATGCAAGCTGGAGTTGGACATTAGCATTCTTTTTGCAAACATTAAGGGGCAAATTTAAAATTTTCAACTTCCTGTTTTGGGCAGAATACAAGATGGAGTCTGCGATCCCTTTAGAAGACAGAAGAGAGAGCAGCGCTGGTCCTGGTCTGTAGCTTTAAAGGAGAATGAAAGGTAAAAACTAAGTAAGCTTTATCAGAAAGGTCTATGTAAATACAGCCATAAGCACTCACAGAAATGCTGCACTGAGTTCTCTGAAAAAAGATTTCTCTATGTCTGTAATTCCTGTGTCACAGACACGCAGCTTTCTGTTCTCTGCTCTCTCCTGCTCCCCCCTCCCTCAAGAATGCTAAGAACTCACTACCCCCCCTTAGGAATGTGGATCTGAGGCAATCAGCAGGAAGCTAACTCATAGTCTTACTGACTGAGCATGTTCACTAGGTCTGGGTGTCTGTGCAGGAGCGAGGCATTATGGGAACTTTCTTTACAAAGCTCAGCGTTTTTTCTTCCTGTTTGGCTTCTGATCTTCTGAACAGGTGAAATATGGGGAGACTTAAGGGCACTATTGTGAACACTGAAGGTATGCCTGCAGCTTGAGATTAACTCTTTACTAGCCTTTCCTTCTCCTTTAAACCTAAACATTTTAAAATAATTAAGATTGTTTACAAAACTGTTTCTTTCTGACAGGGCTCTTCAAATGCCGACTATTGTCTGAAGGTGAACATCCCCTTTAATAACATAAAACAAATAACACAATACAAAGGAGGTGCCTACTTTTGAAAGGCAATGTATATAGGGATAAGAAAACTTTTTGCCTGGTATCATTTTGCAACAAAATCGGGTTTTTAGCAGTGAAAATGTTCACCAGTCCATGCTAATATTTCTCCATGTGTTTTGTTTCACAGAAAAAATAGCCACTTTTTCTTGTGCTGGAAAAAAGCATAGGGGGATTCTCCATGGAGTTTGTTTTGACAAAACATTGCCATTCCCATTGCCTAATAAAGCAGGCCTCATCATCAGAGTAAACAAGTGTCTAGCATATGTTCTAGGAGTACTGTATAGATCACTTTTAGCAATGAGAAAAATTGTGGCATTCTGTGTTGCTAAAAATTCTCCATAACTTCACAAAAATGAGTCAATAGGAAGGCAAAATGATATTGCAGTTACCACATTTTTGTCCACACTGCATTGCGAAAGTTTTCAGCACTGTCAAAAACCCTAGTTTGGCTTAAAACTATACCAGGTGAAATAAATTGGTCATCCTCAATCACTTTTTTCAACTAGAGGTTGTGCAATTAGGAGCAATATGGTATAAATGCATGTTGGGCAGTATAATGGAGATATGCAAGTATGGGAACTGTTATCCAGAATGCCTGGGACCTGGGGTTTTCCAGATAAGAGATTGGAGTCTCCTAAAAAAATCATTTAAACATTAAATAAACCCAATAGGATTGTTTTACCTCCAATAAGGGGTAATTATATCTTAGTTTGGATCAAGTACAGGTACTGTTTTATTATTACAGAGAAAAGGGAATCATTTAACCATTAAATAAACCCAATAGGGCTGTTCTGCCCCCAATAAGAATTAATTATATCTTAGTTGGGATCAAGTACAGGTACTGTTTTATTATTACAGAGAAAAGGGAATCATTTTAAAAATGTAGAATTATTTGCTTATAATGGAAACTATAGGAGATAGCCTTCCTGTAATTTGGATACTTTTGGATAATGGGTTTCAGGATAATGGATCCCACACCTGTATTCTGCAGCTGAAGAAACCTTAGTCTTTCTCTCTTTGGTTCAAAGAATTTCACAGTAAAGTAATAGAAAAACCAAGGTCCCTACTGGTGTAGAATAGCTTGAGCCCGATATCTCATTATTTCAGAACATCGTAAATTACCCTTATCCAATACAGCCTTAGGAACAACAGGCTTTCAGGGAAGAACTACTGATGGAAAATTAGATAATGGCCTTTTCTTTTGGTGTGATAAGCTGTCTATGTTCAGATTATGAGTAGAAGTAACATTTACCAGAAACCATCACAGTAGTACAAAGAATTTTCAGAGAGAACCTACTATATGTGTTGGTATTTGTTTAGATGTATGATGGATTTACAGAAGCATATTTATCAACTGGTGACTGGTGAACTTACACCCATTGATAAATACACTCCTTAAAATTCCATAGGCATAAATAGAACATGGGTAAGTTTTTATGTATTAAACTCTAAACTTACTTCTAGATAATTTCAAGAATTATGAATGGGTTCTTGCCAGAACTGGACTTTTTCATTATTGTTCCCCCCAAGAAAATCTAGTTTTCCAAAAATAACTCCCATAATTTGCAATTTATTAATGTTTATTCAACTTTTTGTAAAGGCTGTGACAGCCTCACATTTTCAAGGACAAATTAATCATTGTTGTCATTGTTTTCAGTTTCAAAATGAAACTCAATACCCTCATTGTTTTCAGTATCACTCAGCTTCAAGGGGAACTTAATCCCCTCATTGTTTTCTATTTTCACACCTTTCAAGGGGAAGTTAATCCCATCATTGTTTTCAGTTTCACCCATTTTTAATTGAAACTTAAACACCTGGTTTTCCAAGAGTGCCAATGCTCCAATGCTGGAGCAATTCCTGTTTGGGAAAAAAAAGGATTCATGGAAACGAATGTTGGTTTAAACTCGAGTTTAAACAATACTTTCAACTTGAAAAATTAAGGATTTTCAAATGTAAACTCAAAATTTTCATACGAACGATTGAAGCATTATCGTGGCATTTTATAAATACAGCAATGATTGAGTTTGATTCAAATTTATACCATGTCGAGTTCATACATCTTTCAAGGCCCCTAAGTGTTTACAACTGTTAAATAACTGTGTGTTAATACAAATTTGAAACATTTCATGAGATTATTAAATAAAAAAATGACTTACACAATTCTTGCTCTTGTCTGCATAAATCAAAGTTTCTTAGGTAGGAGTCACGTTATGGTTCTAAAGTGCTCTCGGCTGTGCCTCCTGGTCCTGCTCACAAAGATCACAAGATTAGCACTAGAATGAATGTCACAAGGTCTTTCACTGAAATTCACGATTCACTGTGTGGCTTACTATTGAATGGGTTTAGTTGCTTCAATGACATGATTTCTAATTCTAATACACTCAGTCCCCAACATTTTTACAGCAGTAAAGTAAAGTGTTGTATGTTTCTAGGATTTCTACTCGCTTTTAAGAACACTCTGTGGTGTTTTGGCAAATATAATTTAGTTAAAGTGTTCTATAATAGGTTAGGCCTAAAAATGTGCAAAATCAACAATATTTTTAATTACCAGTTTCTTTATGTTTGCTTTAGTTTCTCTTTTCTCTATGTTGCTAAGTGTTTATTTTCGATTATTTTTTTTGTTTTGTTTTTGTGAAAGCCAGGGCTACTAGGTCTGCTGTCATGGGGTCCTACCACATTTTTAACCTGGATTTGGACTACAGAAAACAAAGTCTTCTTTCATTCAGCAATAACTGGGCCCAGGTGGTGCTTACAAAGGGTCTGCTGAGTTGGTTGATGGTGGCACATATCATTTCATTGAAACTGGCAAAAAAACCAGCATGGAAATGTCAGCATCAAAAGAAAACAAATATATTAAAAAAAAAGCTTTAGCCTATATAAAGGCCATAATGAGATTGAAAAATGTCAATAGCAATAGATGTTGTTGTTGTTGTATGGCTTTTTTGAAATACATTAATTTACTTTAGATCCTGAGACTGCTGCACTGGTTTGCTATTGTTCCTAAATCTGGGAAACTGAGCAGGCAGTGAGGACATAGCTATTATAATTTCCTTTTGGGAATTCGTATGCTTATAAGCAAATGAATGTACAATTATGTTTTTCCAAAAAGTTTTATAGTATAGTTTTTGTATAGTTGGGCACATTTCCCCCACCTGAGCAGCATCATTTGTACTGCAAATATCCCCTTTGTTCACCAGCACCTAAAACAAATAGCAGCTTTCGCCTGGCGGCCATTTTCCCTTTCGCACATCTTCAGTGACATTCATATCTGCAAACAGCACGTGTGCGTTGTAAAGTTCACGCAATGAAGAATGCAGGCTTACACAGGCAGAACTTACTGTGATAAAAAGTTCTGCTTGGATTGTGCCCTGTAACACTGAGCTCAAGAGAGAAGGTTATGAAAAAACATGTTTCTCCAGCAGAGGGCATAGCTAGAGCAGAGTTTCTATGGAAACCAGCATTACCATCTTTTCATTAGCTGCTAGACTAGAAGGCATGTTTAGTAATCTGAGTTGAGAAGAAATGAGCATGCCCAGTTAGCCAAGAGCCAAAGTTAATTCCTAAGGGTGGGGGCCGAGTGGGTTAGAGGAAGAGAATGAATTCTAAGGGATTAAGGGGATGCTGCAGCCTTACTGTTTACCTTTGAACAACAGGAGTGGCAGGTACAATGTATTTAAAGGAGAAGGAAAGGCAGTCACTTGGGAGTGCCAAAATGTTAGGCACCCCCAAGTGACTTAAATCACTTACCTTGTACCCCGGGCTGGTGCCCCTGTTGGGAGAGAACAGCGCCAGCCCAGGGTACCTGTAGCGCTTCCTCCTTCCTGCTTCGCGTGCGCGCATGCGCAGTACAGTGAATAGCCGAACTTAAACAGAGAAGACAGCTTTTCACTCTACTGCGCATGCGTCTGTCCTTAGCCCTTCCAAGACGAAGCAGGAAGGAGGAAGCGCTCGCTACAGGTACCCCGGGCTGGTGCGGTTTTCTCCTAACAGGGGCACCAGCTCGGGGTACAGGGTAAGCGATTAAAGTCACTTGGGGGTGCCTAACATTTTGGCACCCCCAAGTGACTTAACCTTTCCTTCTCCTTTAACAATTTCAAAGATGCTCTTCACTGTTCACATTTTTTTGTGGGGGGTTTACATGTCTTTAAAGTTGCATGCATTGAAAAGAGAAATTTTTAGCTAAACTTTGTTGTGAAGAGGCTGCTCACAATTTGTTTCACAATTCCATTGGGGTTTCAGGTAATTCAAGTTTAAGTGAAATTATTTGAAACAGGTTGCCATTATTTCACAACCTCTTAACTTGCCAGTTTCACAAGAGAACACTTATTACACTGCCATAATCACTGTTTGTAATTCTAACATTGTAAGAAATAGGATTTTCAATTACCACTCCAAATCAGACCTCTTTTATAAAAAAGTGTTATTTTGCATACAAAACATTTTAGCCTCCATTGTATTAACAAAATGAACATTTTTTCAGTTGTCTTTTTTGGTAAACTGTATAATTTACATTATTTTTTGGGAATATTTCCAGGTAACAGTTGAGAGTTTTTTTTTGTTCTTGCAGTTATGTCATTTGCATTTCTTGTAATCCTAAATTGCAACACACATAGAACATTAACTAAAATTGAATGCTATAATTTAATTCTAGAGCCTGATATTGTTGGACATTTCTCTATCCTTTGGAATGTTTCCAATGCAGCAGTGCTTCTTGGCTTGACGTTTTGTTGAATATTGTCACTGGCTGCAACAAATGAGAATGGCACCACACTGGTTTTAGAGGGGACTTACTTCTTCCATTAACTCTACTACTGCATCCCTGAGCTCTCCAAAGCTGGTGCCTAAACTTAATTAGCAGTACAGTTAGATGGTCCAGTGGGAATGGAGTCTAGCAGTACCATGTCAGTATTGTCAGTAACACTAAAAAGAAGAATATATACGAGAGCCTTAAGTGGACCAGGAAAAATGCAAAAAATGTCACTGAAGAGATTGTAAGGGACATATATTGGCACATAAATACACAAATAAAAGCTATACAGCAGTGATCCCCAACCAGAGACTCATCACCAACCCCTTAGATGTTGCTCTCAGTGCCCCCAAACCAGGTAGTTATTTTTGAGTTCCTGACTTGGGGGCAAGTTTTGGTTGAATAAAAACAAGATTTCCTACCAAATAAAGCCCCTGTAAGCTGATAGTGTGCATAGAGGCTGCCTAATAGCCTTATTTGGCACCTCCATGAATTTTTATGGTGCTTGTGCTGCTCTCCAAATCTTTTTACGATTGACTGTGGCTCACGAGTAAGTAAAGTTGAGGACCCCTGATCTACAGCTTTTTAGGCAAGCCTACAAGTTTTTCAAGAAATAAAGGATTTTTTTAGAACCCGCCCCAATTTGAGACAAAAAGCAAGACACATTCACATAAAACTTCAGGCACATTTATCACCCCTAGTATAGAATAGAGTATAGTGCTATCACTGTTGATACTGATCTCTTTGGGAATTGTTTCAATTTAAATAGCAAATAGATGAAAAGGAATCTGGTCAATTCTGACATCTGGTAATGATCTCCTAACCAAAGATACTTTTATGTTGCTATAAATACAGTACAAGCCCCAGTGGTTGTGATGGGAAGATGTGAGAATGCTAGATAATTCAATATGTTAACATAGATTATGAGTATTGTTCTTACAAGGCACGATCAGGCCTTTCTGCTAGCTTCAACGCCTCGTGCATCCCTGCAGCAGACAGCTTCCGGTTGATATTTCTGTACCTGCATTGTAACAGATTTCGATAGGTTGTCCTCAGATCTCTGTTAAAAAAGGCGTAAATAAAAGGGTTTATAAGAGAGTTTGCATATCCCAGCCATAAAAAGGTCCTCTCCAACCATAACGGAATGCAACTGCACTCAGTCCCACAAATAAAAGGTCTTGCAGTTGAAAGTAGAAAAAAAGGTAGCCAGCAAATTGTAAACGCCCCTACAATAATCCCAAGGGTTGTAGCAGCTTTCTGTTCCCTTTTAAAAATAGAAATGTTTTTCCTATCATTTCTCAGCAGCTTTGAGAGATTTGTACATTCTTCAGACTCTTTATGGGTTTTCACATTTCCGTTTGCAGAGATCATTCCTTCACTCTCTTCAGGACGGGGAAGTCCAGTAAATTTGTGCTTGGCTGCACTTCTTTTAGCAGCTTTAAAGATTCTGTAGTACATAAAAAGCATCACGGACATTGGAATGTAAAAGGCAACTGCTGTGGAATAGATGGTGTATCCAAAATCCTGGCTGATAAGGCAAACTTTATCATCATTTACATTCTGGGCCCAGCCAAAGAGAGGAGGTAATGTTATAGACGCAGAAAGGAGCCAGACACAAAGGATCATTTTGGCCATGCATCTGCCGTTCTGTCTGACAGGATACGTAAGTGGCCGGGTGATTCCTAGGTACCTAAAAAGTACAAAAAACAGATGTTATATGGTTACTAACAATAACAATGTATACCTTATTCAAACCACACTGCTGTGCTTGTTACTGGAAAATAGCTATACAATGCCGGCACACAGGGACATCTCAATAAATGGACCAAAGGGGCATTTTTCCAGGGCCAACCAGGAAAGGTTGCCAATGGTATAACCTATGAAGGAAGCAACCTCCAAACATGGCAGACCCCCTCAACTAGATGAGCTCTACATTTTAATTTGTTTTCTATTTTTTTTTTACGTTACCTTTTATTGAAAAATATCTTGCTGGGGGATCTTTCTAATAAAAAGTGTGTATCTTTAATGAAGATTGTGGTGTCCCCACTGGGGCAATCTTTATCTTCTTTCATGGTCCAGGGCAGCATGCCTGGGCACCAGTAAGCACTGATCAGCCTGAGGGTAGTTCTATAAGACATTTTTGGGACAGTTGAAGGTTCACCATTGAGATCTTTGCCCTGGGCCCACTGCAGCCCTACCTGTTCAGGCTATTAGCCTATACTCATAGCTGAAGTTTTTGATTTAGTACACCATGCTTATACTTTCACTTTCAATTCAGAACTTCTTAGATGTTGCTGCTGTCCTCATATTCCCCCTTCTCCTCGCCATCTAATTTTGTAAACAGTGCATAGGCATGGGTATCAGGCCCCCCCATACTGGCACAGAAACAAGATTTTAGCTGGAAGCCTGCCTGCCTGCTTGTTGCAAGACTGAAGAAAATAAGATTAAAATAATTTATATAGTGTAAATGAAGTTTATTTTGCTTGACAAACACAATAGAAAACAATCTGGAACTATTTCTTAAGGTGACAGGTCCCCTTTAAAGTGATACTGACAACTTCTGAAAACTGCACCTCTACAATCTTAATACTGTATATACTGCTTGACATGCAAGATTGTCTTAATGTTTCCAATACCTGACAATTAATCCCTTTTATGCTGGTCACAGCTGCAATCCACATATTACATGGTTACTCAGTACTCAGCACAGATCCACATTGCAGAGAGAATTAGTTTTTTAAGCAGCCTTGGAAATTACATTTAGGAGTAGGAATGTAATCCTTCCCTTACTGGAAAGAGTTTCCAGTTATGGAATGGACCTGTTTCGAGTGGGGAGAAGTTCCACATACCCTAGTAAGCTAGTCCATTAAAAGGAGGAGACCGCAAGGTTCATAGGAGATGAAGCTGAAGTGGAGGTATGTAGGACCAGCTAGTGGGGTCTAGATCAGGTTATAGCTAGGATTAGAGTAATAAGTAGAGTATCCAAAGGATAAACCAAGGACATAATGGGTCATTACCCTACATGTTACTCAACAGCATATAAACTCATGTAGATAGGCCTAGGGATAGACAAATTGCAATTGAAGCACATCTATGAGGGCCTTGTACCCTGGGGCGGAACTCCTGAACTATTGTTCTGCCAATGCCCATGTCTTCAGGAAACTATCTACCCTGAAATATTTTGAAGCAGAATTATATAAAGTAAATATATTGTGTACCATATAAAAGGAACAAGTGTGATAGTATATTGTGAGGTTTCAAGTTACAATATCTTAGATGCATGCTTCACCTATTTGAGAAAAAAAGCATCTGAGTTTGATGGCATTTTGTTCTATTTCTGTCCGGATTAGTGTATTAGTTCAAATATAAAATGAAATGAAAATTAAAAAGGATCTGATTCTAATTATCTCATATGTGGGATTTCATGGAAGCCTCAACAGCTGTACTAATGGAATGCTATTTACTTGCTCACTGAAATGGCAACTAATCAACATATTAATTCACATCTGCTTCTGTGAGTGGGCGAGAGGTTATTTTTTTATATGAATTCATTATACCCTTTTACGAGCCACATACTTCAAGGTGCTGAATATTTTGCACATCTAACACTACTATCACTAAAATGCAAATGATATTGCAGAGGTTAATTGAAAATAGAGATATTTTACAATTTTATAGAAAATATCAGCAACTACATTTCAACAATTGTGTTCATTTATGTGTGTGCACCAATGATTAGGTCTAAAAATTCAGTTATTCATTATAGGAAAACATAATATAATGAATGTCAGTCAGATGCTCTGCCATTTAATGCCCCGCGGTGTGAGCACTGGGGGCCCTGTTCTACCTGCCTCTGTTGGGCATTTAGAGAACATGCACTTGACAATGACAAACAATCTGGCCAATGACAAAGGGATTCAGTGACGTAGTTCTTCAATGTCGTCATGGAGGTTTTTCAGCTTAAACAAGATGGCCTGGCATGCTGTGCATTGTTTCCCAATTAATGTACAGGTAAAGGATCTATTATCCAGAATGCTTGTGACCTGGGGTTTTCTGGGATAAAGGGTCTTCTAGTAATTTCGATCTCCATATAAATATTAAATAAACCCAATAGGGCTGTTCTGCCCCCAATAAGGGGTAATTATATCTTAGTTGGGATCAAGTACAGGTACTGTTTTATTATTACAGAGAAACATCAGTTTTAAAAATATGAATTATAAGATTAAAATTGAGTCTATGGACATGACCTTCATGTAATTCAGAGCTTTATGGATAATGGGTTTCCAGATAATGGATCCCCTACCTGGTACTGGAGCTACAACATCTGGCTGAAGCTAAAAGTATACTTATATAGAAGTAGGTGATCTAAGTGAGATAAGAATGGTATGGAGCCAAACAATACTGTAAAGACCATGGGGCCGATTCACTAAAGTCCGAAAAAACGAGTGAAATTTATAGCATGCGTTAAAAATATTATCACTTCTTATATTTTGAGAATTAACGATCGATTCACTAAAAGGACACTTGTCTGAATTAAGAAGCAATGTTACTATCATTATTTATCTGGCGATTACATATTTTAAGCGTCATTTTAAACCATGCAATATATTTATACATTATTTCGTAGTACGGATATTAGCGCACGCTATTACGCACGTAACTGTTACTTTCTGAAAACCACCGGTCTGAAAATGACCATTTCCCTGAAAACTGCAGGATGCATCAATCTAGGGTGAACACATACTTGAAAAAATGCGACTGCATCTTGTCACCACAGACAATCACCAGCTGCAATGTTGTTTAGTAGCGCCTACTCCTGGGAGGCGTTAAGTTTCACGGTAATTAGCGCCACATTTTATGCTTTTAACGCTTCAAATATGTCTGGGAAGTATGCGTTAGTATTATTTCTATTAGATAATTACCTCAATGCGATGGAAATAACGCTTTGCGATAATCAGGATTTTTGCACATGCGATATGAGTAGTAACGCATGTGAAATGACTTGAAATGATGAATCTGTACTTAATTATCGAACACTTTTAAACGCATAAAACTATGCGTTAAGCGTTAACAACCTTTAGTGAATTGCCCCCCATGTCTGGGGCAACTTTTCGTATAAATACCAATCTACCAATCCAATATGTAATGGGAAAATGCACCATTGCACAAATCTGATACTAATTACTAGTGTTGTAGTACAACTGTTCAGTAACAACAATTACCGATCACAACCTGCAATATTTGTGCTTCTCAGAAATATTTTACTGTAAAATCCAACAGGAAATGTATGAGTAGAGAAAGGCAGCCGTTTGAAGTAAAAAAAATTGCAGATGCTTTTTCACATGAAGAAGAAAATTTTGGGCTCTTTTTAATAAATCTTGAATTGTACTTACAATAATGTGAGAAGAAAAAAATACTAGAAATTTCAAACTGCCTGGCTGAAGGAATCATGTAGTATATGCCCAGAAATAAATCCATAACCTATTTATTAACATGCAACTTGACTGCTGTTTTCAAGAGATTGATTTATTGAATCATGTTTTTATTACGTAAGTGTTATAGTTAACCTTTTAGTCACTGATACACATACAGTACTTTTTTATTTATTCCTATGGGATTTTTTAGAAGTATAATGAACTCTGAATAAATAGAAAGTGGGTGAGTTTTTCTGTAGTAAGCGCCAATAAATCTGCCCCATACTGTATGTATGTTGTGTGTTTGAAGTCCTGGGAGATTGAAGTAATCAGACATATTTATGCTCTGCCTGAGCTTGATAGTAAAATGCAAGAAATCAGGTCAGCCATGTTAGATAGCAAAAAAGCTGTAAGTCAAAAGTTAATATGGGGATCACTGAAATATAATCCTCCATATACAAATATTTACTGAAACTAAAGGTGGCCATACACCAGCCCATAAATGCTGCTGAAAGGCCAAGTCGGTGGCTTATTGGCCTGTGTATGGGGCCCTGTTCAATAGATATCTGACCGAAAATCATCTAGAATTCAATCGGGAAGGTTTCAAGAACCCATTGGGAAAAAGAACACATCAGCTTGTTGATGCAGTCCTCACCCTGATGCCCTATATTATATCAATATGATTTGATCATTTGGGTCGTTAGCCAAACAATCAGATCAATCTGATATTGCCCACTTCAAGGTGAGCATATTAGGGAAAGATCCACTTATTTGTAAACATTACAACATCTACCATTATCAGGACCGAAGAGAGTCGTTAGAGAAATTCGTAGGGGAAGGACCTCTCCTACACCTCCCACTGAAGCGACAGCCGCTGATGGTGGAGACAGGACAGGGCCTAGTGGAGGAGTGGCAGGAGTGCCGAACCGGAGCGTCAGAACCAAATCAGAAGGCAGGAGCGAAGTCAGGCGGGCAGAGGGTCAGTACAGGCAGCAAGGGTTCAAAGTCAAGTCAGGCCGGGTCAAAATCAGAATCTTGGTAGCAGAAAATAAGGCTTGGTGTTTTCCAACAGAAATGATCACTTAGCAGTGATCCTAGGCCTCTAGCGTGTTTTTATACCTTGTGCGCATGCGCAGGGCGCCGGAAGCGCGTTCCCGAGCGCGTGCGAATGTGCGCGCCTCCATGCGCGTCATTACAGCGCGTGCGCATATTCGCCGGCGCCGTGACAGGCGCGCGCATGCGCAGAAGGGCGCGCCGCGCGCCTGCATCAATCGGCGGCGGCGGCGCTTCGGGACCCGGCGGCTGGAGGCAACAAGCAGCCCCAGGTACCCTACAACCATTCTCTACCAACCCTCTTTAATTGCTCGGAGCTATAGAATCCTTCGACCCCTATTTCAGAATTCCAGGACTAGGACAATCTTTACCCATACTCATCATAAGCCAAGTCTTCCAACACAACATCTGGATCACTAGGGGATACAAGAAGTTCCAGTGCTTGTGATGTATCTGTTATCATCCATACCTCCCCTGATATTGGGCAGAGTAAAGATATTTGGAGATAAGGTGCAGGCTAGGCTTCCAGAAGGTGCCCAACAATGTAAAGCAAACAAAAATGTTTTTATGTGTCTCACCTAAACTCATGAGATAGGACAATGGACAGAGTAGTGAAACATAAGCCAGGAAAACAGGGTGACCTGATCTACAGGTACATAGGGATAGTATGTGTCTAGTTGCCCTAGATAGTGACCAGCTTGCCTACTTTAAAGCAATAATACTAAATACATTTTACAGCAGGATAGCAAGATACCATGTAAACAAGAAACATAACAATCCTACAAAACAAGCTACATGAGTGAATCTCACCATTACTGTCTATGAGACAGTATCAGCCTGGAAAACATTTGAATTATTGGGCTGCTCACTTAATCTCATTAAAATAATGTTATGTCCTTAGAACACTCCAACTAATAGGGTATGATTTAATTACAACCTAAATCAATGAGAGGTCAAAAGAAACACAACAGAGCTGGCTGTTAAAGGGAGCTAGGCTGGTCAATGATGTGGCTCAGCAGGACCTTGAAGAGTTAAGCTGGCCATACACGCACCGATAATATCGTACGAAACCCCGTTTCGTACGATATTCGGTGCGTGTATGGCAAGTCAGCGAGCCGACCGATATCGCAGGAGGCTGCTGATATCGGTCAACTCGCCGATCGGGCAGGCTAAAAAAGATTTTGATCGGGTGCCATAGAAGGCGTCTGAGCAAAATCTGCCTTCAGCGCTGAATCGGCAGAAGGAGGTAGAAATCCTATTGTTTCTACCTCCTTATCTGCTGTTTCAGCCCTGAAGGTTAGCGGCGGATTTGACGATCTTTCGTGCGACTGATGGTCGCACGAAAGATCGCAAATCGCCACGTGTGTGGCCGCCTTTAGAGCCAAAAGAAAATTAACATCTGAAAAGAATGGGAAACTTTGTGCTGGTCTTCCACTTGCTCCCAGGGATTTCCTAAATGACTCCTACATTTATGGAGGCCTTGCTACCTTTATCAAATTAAATAGGAGGTGTATAGTAATAGACCTGCACTTTTATACAATATCATAAACAACTGGAGAATTATAATAACGTTGGTGTAACTTTAAATGTATATTTTGTCTAAACATAATTATATAACCAATTTTCCTGTGAGTAAATGCCTTTCAGGTAGGCACAAATGCTTGCAGGGGGGCATAATGATTCAGAGACACAGTCTCACAGTCTTCAAGGAAACTGGGAGATGAGCAGAAAAACAAATTGTAATGGAAATAGAAAATAAATGAATACTTGCTTGTGGTAATAGACCAATAGGTGCAAATGTTTTAGTTCTAGGAGCTAACAACTATTGAGCCTGTGTTGGCTTGTTGTTTGCAAGAACAGATCTGAGTGGTTTCTTTGGGTTACCTGATCTACAGACAACGTTATCCCTGATATAATGTTAATCTAAAAGCAATACTTTCATAGGAAAATATGTTTTTAATAAAAATACATCAGTTAACAGCACTGCTTCAGCAGAATTCTGCACTTAGGTTCCTTTTATAAAAGAGCAAATAGATTGTTTTTATATTTATATATTTAAATTTGATTTGACATGGGGATAGTCATTTCTAACTTTCCCAGGTGCCCCCAGGCTATGTGACCTGTGCTCTGATGAACTTTAGTTTCTTTTTACTTGGAGTGTTATCACCCTCCTACCTTTCCCCCCCAGCAGTCTATCAACAGAACAATGGGCAGGTAACAAGATAACAGCTCCCTGACACCTCTGCTAAAGGATTCTGATAGTGCCTTCATGGGCTAATAGCACTGCTGGTACCGCCCTGAATTGTAATCAGTGGTAAACAGGCATATACTGCTTCCCAATAAATTAGGGTAGCTTTAGCTAAAAAAATACACTGTTGGAAAACTGCCCCATGTGCATTAGCCTCAATTAGCTTGTACAGTAAAAAATATATTATTTATATACACACACACAGACACACACTCACTCATTCACACAGTATGCACTTGTAAATAATGGTACATTGACTTCTATGAATACTAACTCCAGATCCTAAATACATTATACAGTGAGGGGCAGAAGAAGTGGCACCTAAAATACATTAAATAAAGTGAGAGACATTGTAAAGTGGCATCATGAATACATTAAATACAGTGATAAGCAGTGGAAACTTTAGCCTCAAATACATTAAGTACAGTAAGATACATTAAATACAATGAAGGGCAATGATTTCTGACAGCCCAGACTTATTTACACATCTAAAAAGCAGGATTTCTGAAGGATGGAGAAGATTTCAGAATTGTAGAGATCAAATAAATTTAGAAATACATTGCATTATTAAATATACTTACATGCCCCGCTTAGTGGTAGACATGAAAGTAACACCCAGGCAGGAGAAACCCTGTATTATGCCACTTAAGTCCTATTGACAATACATGGAGTAGGTAAAACAATAGCTTATCTGAAAGCAGTTCTAATGTGTAGCGCTGGCTCCTACTGAGAGCTCAGACTCAGGCACAATACACTGGGATGGCACCTACACACCAGTATTACAGTTTAAAAAAATATATTTGTTGGATCAAGAATAACATTTTAAAAAGAAGAGTCAATTATTTGCGGCAAACAGTGTGATATAGAAATATAAAGTACACCAAAAATCATGACAAAATCTATTTAAATTACATTTCTAGACATGCGGTGTCTTAAGTGCTGTATCACTTGAAACCCCAACAGATTGTAA
Organism: Xenopus tropicalis; assembly: GCF_000004195.4. NCBI lineage: Eukaryota > Metazoa > Chordata > Amphibia > Anura > Pipidae > Xenopus > Xenopus tropicalis. The sequence goes on from NC_030683.2 coordinate 36,726,098, forward strand.
ATATAACTCAGTACAGTAAACCACTTATTAAAAAATGTTCTACGACATAATGTTTGTGTTAATTTATAATCATTTATAATACCAAAACCATTTATGGTAAAAGAAACATTGCAGCTCTATTTGATATATCAAGTCTCTGTTGTATCAGATTTCCTAAAATGAGCAGTGTATATGTAATTTTTACTTAGACAACATTAGGCACTTTCTGTATTACAGATAGTTTGTCTCAACTTTTGGTAAGGTAATAAAACAATTAAAGAATTGTGCAGCGTAGCAATTTACTGGGATTGTCAAAATCTTTTAGGGCCCCCACACCTCCAGGAAGGAGATAAACAAGCTTATTTAAAATCAGTTAGTATTCCCATAGATCCTTGGCAATCCTGCCTAAAGGTCCCCATACACGGGCCGATCCGCTCACTTGGGATGTCGCCAAGTGATTGGATATTCTCCCGATATCCCCCACCTACGGTGGGCAATATCAGGAGAATCCACCCTGGGGCCAAACAATCGAATTATAATGACGGGTATAGGAAAAGTCGGTCCGGGGACTGCATCAACGAGCCGATGCGGTCCCTGATCCGACTAGATTTTTTAACCTGCCCAATCGAGATCTGCCCGATTTCAGGCCAGATATCGGTCGGGCAGGCCGTCGGTAGTGCCCATACATGGGCCGATTAGCTGCCGAGTCGATCTAAGCGACCGTTATCGGCAGCCAAAATCGGCCCGTGTATGGGGACCTTTACCCATCCAAAACCACCATGAGAACCGATTGGTCAGGTCCCCCTGATGTTGCATTCCTGCTTCTTTGAACAATCCAGGATTTTACAAGTAATGTACACAAAGAAAGGGGGAAAATACCCTCAATGGTTACAACTTCACCCATAATCAACTAAAGAAAAAAGTAGGAAGTTGGTCACATGAAGGGACTACTAGAACCTCAGATTTTCCAACTAGAGTTTGTCATACTTTAGAGAAAACGTTTTAATTTTAAAAGCAATATATTTTAATCCACTAAACAGCTGTACACACTGTCTCTTTTCAGTGCGTATTCTGCATCTTAATGTAGCACTTATGCAAAACCATACCTGCATTTGGCAGGGAGAATTAGCAGTGGCTCCAGCAAAATACTCATTAGTTTAAAATTCAGACAAATTACCTAATCAATTTCGGTTTTCCTATATAAGCGAAAGTGGAGACACAACATCCGTGTAGAAAATAAATGCTGCCAAAGCAAGCCTTCTGTGAAAAAATAAAAGTATGATTCCAGGAATAGATGAAATAGTATTTTGGATTTTAAACAAGCAAAGATTATGAAAATGGGATGCCCTTTTCAATATGCAAAAAGCAAATATTAGAAAATAACCTCTGCCATGTTGGAAACAGTGGCCTCGCTTCTCTGCTCTGCTAGAAAATCCAATACATTCAGAGACTTCAATCTCCAGGGAACTGAATCCATGCAATTTCCAGTTATGCCAAGGTCTATAAATATGGGTGACTACCAAAAAAACGAGAAAGGTTGACAGGTCTGTACCTCCCTATTCAGAATATAGAAGGTACGAAAAAGTCATATTCATTTTATACTTTGGAAAAGCACAACTAAAGGCATAAAAAGAGAATATATAGGTCTAATTAATAATATGCATGGCCCATGGGATGTCATCAGGGGGGTACTGCAGTCATGGGACACATATCAGAGGGGGCTCAGAAGACATAAAGGCAATTTGTGGGTTGCAAATCAGGGCATTTGAAAGAGTGGGTGGGTTTTGGTATACTGGGTGTTACTGGGATGAATCAAAGCAGGCAGTATGGTTTATACATTACTTGGAGTTACTAAATAGAAAAGTAGAGATTGTGCTACAGACAGAGCACTGCAGTGGCATCCCATGAGCAATATCTTTACAGTGTTTATTTGCAATTATAAAGTCAGCAAAAGCTAGGTTGCAACCATATGAGAAAATGTTGTAAATGCCTCTACATCATTTACTCTAAAATAAGTTGTTTCAATTGTGTTTATACATTGGACATAGGTTGTACTGGAATGGATAATACTTAGGACAACAGAAGCAAGTTCCTGGGGAATATTTCATTCCCACATTCCTATAAAGCGCCACAAGGGTACGCAGCACTGTACAATCTTACAAAATACAAAATTACATACAGGGAGGACAAATGCTATAATAAATAAATACAATTAATATATATAAATGCACAGGGAATAAGTGCCATGTGGTATGAGACATAGTAGGAAGGAGGTCTTTATGGTTTAAGCAACATAATTTGGTTGCTTTATCATTTTTCTTCCCTTTATTTTTTATAGGTTAATGCACTGTTTAAACTTATTAGTTCACATTTGTATTTATAGGGATATATTTATTAACATTGGAGACAAACATCACCAGTAATGTTTCCCCAAAGTGTTTGAAACTAGGCTTCAGTAGCTAGGGCTATGGCGTGTGGCATTTTGCTATGAGTAAAATTCATTCATCACAGACCCATTAAAATGTAATCTACTCCCTTAACTACCTGCATTCTTTGTTTTTTTCAGATGTACCATCTTTGTAAATGCTATAGTTCTGCCCCCGTATACAGGACACCTTAATTTCTACACCAAAATAAATTTCATAATTAGTGAATGTCACCTTGCTGCAGAGTCATCATGATGTCCTACATTTGTTTATTTATGAGATGTTGACAAAATACAAATACAACATGAGCAAATTGTGATTATCTGCCATCTGCATTTTTTTATTAGTGCTCATTTTTAATATCTAAGAGAACAGAATATTAAGAAGTGAATGAATCCTTAGCTGCAAAGATGACCTGAGAAAAATGAGCAAACCTGCTTTGAATCTGCAACTCTTTATCTAAGGACTGACAGTTCATCTCTGAAAAGTCTTCTCCGCCCGGCATTTTAATCACTTTTTCTTATAAGATTTTAGCTGGTACCTCTGACAGCCTGGCTCACTTTGGTGCTACCTCTATTGCTTCCCACTGTTATTACATTTCAGGTCTGACATGGAATTCTGTTACTACCACATGACAGCAAATTTATTTTCAAGAGATTAAAAAAGTGTCAAAAAATGAGACACACCATCACAACTACAGGAAGCCTGGATGTCATCGTTATGATTTCCAGTAGGGTACAAGCACATCTTAAATCATTTTGTGTGTTCCCATAGAGCTTCACAATCCTGTCTTCAAGTATACTATTAAGTTAGGTTAGCTAACAATAGCATTTCTGTGCCAGTATGAGTGAGGTAACCAGCAGTAATGGCATCTAAGGGCATGCTTAAGGGTTAGCAATCAACCCTTATCCCATGAAAAGTCTGTGTCGTAAACTATAATAAAGGTACAGGTATGGGATCTCTTATCCAGGATGCTCGGGACCTGAGGTCTTCCGGATAAGGGATCTTTCTGTAGATTAGCTCTCCATGCTTTAAGTTTTCTAAAAAATCATTTTAACATTAAATAAACCCAATAGGGATGTTTTGCCTCCAATAAGAATTATATCTTAATTTGGATCAAATACAAGGTACTGTTTTATTATTAAAGAGAAAAAGAAAATTATTTCTAGAAATTAGAATCATTTGTTTAAAATGGAGTCTATAGGAGATGGCCTTTCTGTCATTCGGAACTTTTTGGATAACAGGTTTCCGGTTAATGGGTCCTATACCTGTACTAACAATGAAATGAGTGAGTATCATAAATGAGGTTGCTCTTGAGCTGCTGATCTGATGTTTACTTAGGCACTCCATAAAGCACTAGTTTGTCTGTGTGGATCCTCTGTAAGGGCTGTGTTAATCCTATGGATGCAACAGAATGTACTCCTGAATATTAATGACTATTATTAAAGACAAAGTGGGGGTAAAGTACAGTACAACATTTTCAACAGATCTAGTAACCCATATCAATTAATGAGGAGATATCATTTAAAGATCAGTTGTTTAATACTTAACATCTGATTGGTTGCTGTAGATTAATAGACCTGAGCATCTGTGGGCCTTTTTCATGGAGTTTATATTGGCTGTACACCGACAAACACACCAGATTTACCGAATATGAATAGCTTGCCATGGACAGGTTTATTTGAGTTCCATATAATGGGCCACATTCAATTCCATGAGAATTCCATTATCACACAAAAACTTATGGGTGAGAATCAATATGATGAGGAAAAAAACTTTGCTCCCAATCGACATCCAATTTTTTCCCCATAGACTTTAATAGAGTTTTCATGTGATAAACAGTGAGCTTTTCTCATTAAATTGCAGCAGGTTCTATGGGAAAATCTGGAACTGAATTAGGAGATAAGCCCATCTAACTGAATTTGGCCCACTGTATAGTATAGTAGTAAGAAAAAGTAAGTAATAAAACTGGGAATGGATTTATAGTTGTCTACAACATTGTTCCATGGGGTCTATGGGGCAATGTAGCTATGGTTACTGCATCTGCAAACCCTATTTCAATACAGAATTCTTTTAGAGAAATGTAATAAAATCTACAAAGTTTGCTGCCGGCCTAATCACCTATTGCAACCAATCAGCGTGTGGCTTTTACTGGTCATCTGTTTATAACCAATAAATATTATTGGTTGCTATAAGTTACTGCTCCTCAGCAAACGTAATGTTTTTTTAATACATATAGAGGTAAGTATGTAAATACCATTGTTTGTCCCAAAATTGCCCTAAAATTCATTTTGTTAAAAGTAACTGACTGTCAACAATCAGAAACATGTACATTATTCATTAGTAGCCAACTGCTGAAATATCTATTAATTCTACTTGCCTGAAGATTTATGTAGATGAAATTTAATGTCGGTAAGGTCATCCACCTGGGATGTAAAAATATGCAGCCACTTAATGGGACTGCACTAGGCAAATCCATAATGGAGAAGGACCTTGGAGTCCTTGTAGATAATAAATGTGGCTATAGCAAGCAATACCAGGCAGCAGCAGCAAGGGCAAACAAGGTTTTGAGATGTATTAAATGAGGCAAAGATTCACTGGAGGAGGGTGTTATTTTCCCTTTACAGAGCGCTGGTAAGGCCCCATCTAGAATATGCTGTTCAGTTTTGGTCTCCAGTGCTCAAACAGGGCATTTGGAAAGTGTTTCTTACAGTGAGAGCTGTGAAGTTGTGGAATTCCCTCCCTGAATCAATCGTACTGGCTGATACATTATATAGCTTTAAGAAGGGGTTGGATGGCATTTTAGCAAGTGAGGGAATACAGGGTTATGGGAGATAGCTCTTAGTACAAGTGAGGGAATACAGGGTTATGGGAGATAGCTCTTAGTACAAGTGAGGGAATACAGGGGTTATGGGAGATAGCTCTCAGTACAAGTGAGGGAATACAGGGTTATGGGAGATAGCTCTCAGTACAAGTGAGGGAATACAGGGGTAGGGGAGATAGCTCTCAGTACAAGTGAGGGAATACAGGGGTATGGGAGATAGCTCTCAGTACAAGTGAGGGAATACAGGGTTATGGGAGATAGCTCTCAGTACAAGTGAGGGAATACAGGGTTATGGGAGATAGCTCTTAGTACAAGTGAGGGAATACAGGGGTAGGGGAGATAGCTCTCAGTACAAGTGAGGGAATACAGGGTTATGGGAGATAGCTCTTAGTACAAGTGAGGGAATACAGGGGTATGGGAGATAGCTCTCAGTACAAGTGAGGGAATACAGGGGTATGGGAGATAGCTCTCAGTACAAGTGAGGGAATACAGGGGTTATGGGAGATAGCTCTCAGTACAAGTGAGGGAATACAGGGTTATGGGAGATAGCTCTTAGTACAAGTGAGGGAATACAGGGGTAGGGGAGATAGCTCTCAGTACAAGTGAGGGAATACAGGGTTATGGGAGATAGCTCTTAGTACAAGTGAGGGAATACAGGGGTATGGGAGATAGCTCTCAGTACAAGTGAGGGAATACAGGGGTATGGGAGATAGCTCTCAGTACAAGTGAGGGAATACAGGGGTAGGGGAGATAGCTCTCAGTACAAGTGAGGGAATACAGGGTTATGGGAGATAGCTCTCAGTACAAGTGAGGGAATACAGGGGTATGGGAGATAGCTCTCAGTACAAGTGAGGGAATACAGGGGTAGGGGAGATAGCTCTCAGTACAAGTGAGGGAATACAGGGGTAGGGGAGATAGCTCTCAGTACAAGTGAGGGAATACAGGGGTAGGGGAGATAGCTCTCAGTACAAGTGAGGGAATACAGGGGTAGGGGAGATAGCTCTCAGTACAAGTGAGGGAATACAGGGGTATGGGAGATAGCTCTCAGTACAAGTGAGGGAATACAGGGGTATGGGAGATAGCTCTCAGTACAAGTGAGGGAATACAGGGGTATGGGAGATAGCTCTCAGTACAAGTGAGGGAATACAGGGGTAGGGGAGATAGCTCTCAGTACAAGTGAGGGAATACAGGGGTATGGGAGATAGCTCTCAGTACAAGTGAGGGAATACAGGGGTTATGGGAGATAGCTCTCAGTACAAGTGAGGGAATACAGGGGTAGGGGAGATAGCTCTCAGTACAAGTGAGGGAATACAGGGGTAGGGGAGATAGCTCTTAGTACAAATTGATCCAAGGAATGGTCCGATTGCCATCTTGGAGTCAGGAAGGAATTTTTTTCCCCTCTGTGGCAAATTAGAGAGGTATCAAATTTTAATACAAAAGAATTATTTTAGGGAAATGTAATAAAAGGTACATTTTGCTACTGGCCTAATCACCTATTGCAACTAATCAGCATGGGGATTTTACTGGTCAACTGTTTGAAACCAATACATCCTATTGGTTGCTATTAGTGTTTGCCATAAGGATTCATAAATTAATTCAGTTCTCATTGTCTTATTGACAAAACATATTTAATACAGAGATATTTTCAACCTGACAAAACAGCATTTTTGAAAGCTAGCAATTAATGTTGTTAATGAAGCTGTTTGTTCAAAACCAGGTCAGTGCTGATACAAAGGAAAAAAAAGATAAATGATTCCCGCTGCAGAAAAAAATACAAGTGCAATTTTGGATTAAATAGAGCTGTATTGTTCAAAGCAGCCTTTGCCTTGACAAAAAAATAAAGAAAGAAATAAACAATTCTAGCAGCTGTGGCAGTTCAAGCAAACAGAGTTTGGGTCATTTGTTATAAATGGATGTGCCTTGCTTCTGGAAATGGGTCCTTTGTCCAAAGAAGAGCCAAATACAAGATTTTCAAATGGACTAATTCATTTTTTTTTTTTAAAATAGACAGTGACGCATATAAAAAAACATATTCTGACACACACACACAGAGGCACATACTGAACCTATATTTATGTATATACCTGTATATATATATTGGGCAATGAGAGTGCTGTGGAAGTTCACAGTAGGGGTTTAAGATTTTCAATATAAATGTAATCATTATGGATTTCAGGAGTTTTCCAAATGTAAAAAATGGTGAAAAATGTCCACAGAACATCTAAACAAATGAGTTTAAGCTATTTCTTTTTCATTGCTTTCACGTGGTTCTTATTTTTTCAAGCTCACTGAAGGGGTTTGAGGAGTTTTCCAAGAAAATCTTTGGTCATTTTGGTCATCAAATATTGGCTTATCTGCTTATTTAACCTTAGGCCAACAATGAGATCACATGGGGGATATGTGCAGACATTTCATTTCTGAACTACCACATCCGTGTGTTAATGCATCCTCGGCTGGATTATCCAACATTTCTTAATGATATGTATGTATATCTTTATTTATAAAGTGCTACTTATTTATGCAGCGCTGTACAGTAGAATAGATTTATACAAACGGGGGATTATTAAGATAATAATAGATAACTACAAAGTATAACAATAAATACAGATAGATACAAGATAAATACAGTTGCAATAAGTTAAGAGTCAAAGACACAAGAGGATGGAGGTCCCTGCCCCGTAGAGCTTGCAATCTATATGGGAGGGTAACTTACAGACACAAATAGGCAAATATAAGTGCTGTAGGTCACAGTGGGTGACATTACAATATAAGTGCCAGTTCCCAGATCAGGTGCTGGGTGAGTTCTCCAAAAGGTAGTCTTTAAGTTTGGTTTTAAAAAGACTGGGGGAGGATTCTCTCCGGAGGAAATCGGGGAGGGCATTCCAAATGTAAGGGGCAGCAAGGCAGAAGGGTTTAAGGCGGGAAACAGCAGTAGTAGTGGGGGGCGCAACCAAACGATTGCTCTGCGAGGAACGAAGGAGTCGGCCAGGAACGTACGGAGACACAAGGGAAGAGATGTAGTGAGGAGCAGAGGAATGGAGGGCTTTGAAGGTTAAGAGAAGGAGTTTGTAAGATATTCTTTGTTTAATAGGAAGCCACGATAAGGACTTTAGCAGGGGAAGGGCCTGAACTCTCCTGGATGAGAGGAGGAGAATTCTGGCAGCGGTGTTTAATATAGACTGTAGGGGGGAAAGATGGGAGTTAGGGAGGCCGGTTAGTAGCATCTAAATAGGGATGCTTAAAGGAGAATGCAAGTCAAAATTTAAAAAGCATACTGCCCAACAGTCCTCCTATTGTTTAGTAAAAACGCCACACTTTTGGCTCACCTAATCAAATATTTACTCAGTCACACTTACTTCACATTTTCTAGAACAGGCAGCCATCTCTAAAAAGGTATTCTCCCTTCCTTTCCCTCCTTGCTTCATACTGCACATGTGTTTCATTCCCTCCCCCCCTCCCCTCTGCCAGATCCGCTTCTGATTGGCTGGTGGGCATGTATAGCTCAGAACAGGAGACAGGATCAAGTTACACACATGCTCAGAGAATAGGAAGGCTGCCGCTGGCAGCCTACAGGAAGGGGAGAGAGATTTCAGTGATGTCACTGTAGTCTTCACACTGCTGTAGGCTGCCAGCACCATGTCTCAGACAAGCAAGCAGGGATCTGGGATTTTAGATATGCAGTAAGTACTTAAAAAGAATGCCTTTAGACTTACTTTTAATTTATATTAACCTTTCATTGTCCTTTAAAAACCAATACCAGCCTTCCTATTTCTGTTCCTCCCTGTTAATAACAATGGCCAGTAAAATACCAATCAGGAGCAACCCACTTCTGAGACCCTAATATATATTATTTGGTAAGTATTGTATATATTCCCAGCCAGGTGTCTGTTACCAAAGTAATACAAAAACATTCCAAACCAAATATTATCCTAAGATGATTATACATACAGGTATGGGATCCGTTATCCAGAAACATGTTATCCAGACAGCTCCAAATTACGGAAAACCCATCTCCCATAGACTCCATTTTAATCAAATAACTAAGAATTTTAAATCTAATTTAATTTTTCTCTGTAATAATAAAACAGTACCTTGTAATTTGAACCCAACTAAGATATAATTACCCCTTATTGGATGCAAAACAATCCTATTGGGTTTAATTAATGTTTTATTCATTTTTTTAGTAGACTTAAGATAAGGAGACTGAAGACCAAGGGTATTACGGAAGGACCTCTTATCCGTAATACCCTTGGTCCCGAGCATTCTGGATAACCGGTCCTATACCTCTACAACAAACATTTAAAATAAGATACTATATGATAAACTGCTATATGGTATGTAAAACTACTAGTTTTCATTTTTCCTGACTGGGTCTCCAAAAATCCTTAAAACTAACATTCATGAAATGCATTAAAGTCAGCAGGTGGAGCGGCTATTTCCATACTGCTCAACATTTTTTTGCGGCCATTGATCTCTATGGCAGTTTTCTCACAGCCAAACCTGGGCAAGAATTCGCTCATCACTACTCTATATGGAAAGTACACACATACAGTATTTATATATACATAACATGGAATAAACTAGATAAAAACACAAGTACATGGCATTGCATTAGTTTAAATCTACTGTAACACCAGTATTCTGGGTTAATCGTGCCAATAGCTCCCACATTTTTCCATAGTTATTACATTTGATTATACTTGCTCTTTGCTTTATTCATTACAAAAACAGTGTAGAAATGGCATGCAAGACTCAACAGCTGCAAACCCAAAAGTACTACTGGTTTACGTCTACAAGTGCAGACCATAAAACAAACACATATGTGGGAAACGGCATTTTTTCCAGAAACTCTGACACTGAATAAACTGTCCTTGAATCCTGTTTGGAAGTTAAAATCCCTAGGAAGAAATTCTTCAAAGTAGCTATTTTAAACAAGGAAATTGATACAGGTATGGGATCCTTTATCCAGAAAGCTCTAAATTATGGGAAGGCCATTTCCTTTTTCTCTGTAATAATAAAACAGTACCTTGGACTTGATTCTAACTAAGATATAATTAATCCTTATTGGGTTTATTTAGTGTATATGTTTTTCTAGTAGACTTAAGGTATAGCGATCCAAAGTATGGAAAGATCCCTTATCTGGAAAGCCCCAGGTCCCAAGCATTCTGGATAAGAGGTCCCATACCTGTATTCCCTTTATGCATTTACATACAAATCAATATTCCCCATTAAAATGTCTGCGCTTCAAAACTGTCTGCTGACGTCATTTCCAATGTTGTAATTAAAAATGAGTCAAAGGAATATTATTGAATTATTATTAGTCAATAACTAATTATTATGATAACTGTTTACTTCCAAGGCATTTAACAACAGAATTATTAATAGGGATGAAAGGTAATGAGAAAGGAGATGGCATTTTGCCAGGTCTGTACTGGCACAATAAATGCAGTTTTAGGTGAAGCGGATGTCAAAGTAAATAGGAAAACTTTGCAATTTTTTTTCCAATTGTAATACTTGAAAAAAAGCAAAACAATCCTATTGGGTTTAATTATAGTTTTCATGATTTTTAGATCCAAATTACAGAAAGATCTCTTATCTAAAAACCCCCCAGGTCCTGAGTATTCTGGATAACAGGTCCTTTACCTATATAGGTATTCACCATATTTATATTTCCCTCCAGGCTGCCAGGGGAGTTAGTTTAATGACCTTACAATTAACTTTAAAATTCTACTATTTTTGCTTAAGGTTTTGTGCTATAAATTTAGATTAGGGGGCCCATTTCCTAAACAATTTTGAGATAATTTCGTATTTATAAAACATTTCAGGATGCATGTGAAAAGTTTGTTAAAATTCCTCAAGTTTTTCATGGTTTTCGTTTAATGTCCACAAAAAAATCGTACTTTGTGCAAAGAAATTCGTTAACGCTTTGGTTACACTTCCTCAGGACTCGTTAACGCTTTGTTTACACTTCCTCAGGACTCGTTAACGCTTTGGTTACACTTCCTCAGGACTCGTTAACGCTTTGGTTACACTTCCTCAGGACTCGTTAACGCTTTGGTTACACTTCCTCAGGACTCGTTAACGCTTTGGTTACACTTTCCCCAGGACTTTTTCTCCAGGTTTGATCTGTCGAGTACCACTGAGTCCTATGGAAGGCTTCCAAATCCAGACATGGAAGGCTTCAAACCCAGAAAGGTTTTCGTGGCGTTGACAAACTTTTCGTCACAAAAATTTTGTGACTTGGATATTGGAACGCAATTGCGATATTTTCGAATGAACAATAAAAGCATTGTCGAGACATTTTTGAAAATCAGAAATTATCGTGGTTACTCCAAATTTATACCATATCGTGTTTTAAGCCCAGAAAAAAACAGATTTTTGTGCCCCTTAGATTCACCCATTGATAAATACACTTCCAAGAAACCCATAGGAATGAATAGAAGTTTTAATGTATTAAACTCTAAACTCACATTTTGTATAACCTATAACTTTGTGCAATCCACAACTTGCAAGTCTTGCCTAGTTTTTGATACATATAGACACACCCTCGATATACATAAGTCTCTAATACTATCAAATTATTGTTTGGCAGTTCCCTATGTTGAATAAATAGCTCATTTTTATTTTTAATTAAGTGCTTTACAAGGCTTCACAAACAGGGGTTTAGTTATAAATTAGACAGTAAGAATGAATGATGCAGTGCTTGGAGTTACTATACATGCAGTGCTGGAATTGGGAAGGGATGCGGAGGGATGCCACTCTTCTTTTAAATCTTGGAACTATTTTTATTGTAATGCAGAAGCTTTTTTTTGCTCCTCTCTACCTCTGCATGCAAATAAAACCAAGAGGTTAAAAAGCACAAAGAAAAAGAACATACAGAAGTGCTTCCTCTAGAAAGTGATTTATTTAAGAAGCCAAGAACACAGTAAGTGTGGAAGCTTTAATGACGCAATTCAGCTCTTACACTGTATGGTCAATAAATTATCCAGAGCTGACCACAGGGCCCAGGACAGAGTATATGAGAAGATTAGAGCAGAAGCAGAAGAATGCAAGGCTCCCATGGACAGGATCCGAATTTTATACTTAATGTGCCATTATCATATCTGATTATGTAACTGGAGGTTCTTAGAATAAAACAATTCTCGACAATTTACAAGCAAAACAGACAATTTCTGCAGAGCTGTAAACATTACATTGAGGACATGAATATTGTTTAATTGTTCAGAATTTGCTTAAAGCAGGCAGAACCTCAGGATCCCACAGGTGTTTGGAAGAATTCCCAAGTTAAACATCAGTGAGAAAATGAAAACAGCGACTTCCCATTATAAAGGCATGCTGTATTGTGCATTAATGTGATTGAAAAATCACTAACCCTCCAACCCTATAAACATTCATGTGCAAGAAGATACCATTAGAATACAAAGACTTTTTTAAAGTTTCTAATAGGCCATAGGCATCTATGTACTGATCCCACTTAACAAGTTACATCTGTCTGCAACAACAAACATCTAATTTAATTTCACATTCCACTATTCTATAGGTAGGGTGTAATAAAGCAGTGTTTTTCAACCTTTTTTGGGCAAAGGCACACTTGTTTCATGAAAAAAATCACGAGGCACACCACCATTAGAAAATGTTAAAAAATTTAACTCTGTGCCCAGCAGCAGTGCCCCCCTAGTACATTGGTGCCAAGAGCAGTGCCCCCCTAGTACATTGGTGCCAAGAGCAGTGCCCCCCTAGTACACTGGTGCCCAGCAGCAGTGCCCCCCTAGTACATTGGTGCCAAGAGCAGTGCCTCCCTAGTACATTGGTGCCCAGCAGCAGTGCCCCCCTAGTACATTGGTGCCAAGAGCAGTGCCCCCCTAGTACATTGGTGCCCTGCCTACGGCACACCAGGCAACATCTCACGGCACACTAGTGTGCCGCGGAACAGTGGTTGAAAAACGCTGTAATAAAGTAATAAATCAGAATTAGCATATATATAGGAACAAAGAACAGTGCTAACATATGCAGTTGGAAGAAGCTTTTTTTTTAAAAAAATAAGGATAAGTACATTTTTTAATGCAATTGCTATGTTTTTACCCACAATGCAACACTTCCCCTCATAATTTTAGCATAGTTGCCAGTGATGCAATTGTGGCCAATGGGTCAAAAGTTGTAATCTTGCACTTCATTGTCCTGTTACAGGTATGGGAACTATTATCTAGAATGCTCAGGACCTGGGGCTTTCCAGATCTTTCCATAATTTGGATCTCTGTGCCTTACGTCTACAAAAAATAATTTTAGCATTAATTAAACCCAATAGGATATTTAATAAGGATTCATTATATCTTAGTTTGGATCAAGTACAAGATATTGTTTTATTATTAGAGAGAAAAAAGAAAACATTTTTTTCTATGGGAGATGGCCTTTCCGCAATTCAGAGCTTTCTGGATAATGGATTTCTTGATAACGGATCCCATACCTGTTTATTACTATTTTGTCCACTAGTAATACAGTTAGTGGATCAATGGCCATCAGCAATGACCTGCTAATCTGAAAAGAAGTGAGAGGAAGCAGTGGTCCTTTTTTTAATCTCTCATCCAGAATCTGCAGTTGATACTTCTTTTTTTTTTTTTGGACAGACTAACCAGTCTGCCAAAACTGACCTCAAAAAGTGGAAGATATGCTTAAATGTTCAACTAGTATAGTTAAAATCAGCCATACAGTTGAGCTATATCTAGTTATGTATGACCACCTTTAAACTGTTTATGACCAGAAATCTACCCTATCTATCTATCTCCAAATTACAAGGATACCATCTCCCATAGACTCAATTTTAATAAAATAATTCACATTTTTAAAAAATGATTTCCGTTTTCTCTGTAATAATAAAACAGTACTTTGTACTTGATCCCAACTAAGATATCATTAATCCTTATTGGGGGCAGAACAATCCTATTGGGTTTATTTCATGTTTAAATGTTTTTTTAGTAGACTTTGATATACAATATGGTGATCCAAATTACGGAAAGATCCCAGGTGCCGAGTATTTTGGATACCAGGTCCCATACCTGTATAGCTTTCGCAAACCTGGAAAGTATTTAGCGACCAATCCTTATTGGAGGCAAAACAAACCTATTTAGTTAATTTGATGTTTACATGATTTTCCAGTAGACTTAAGTTATGGAGATCCAAATTATGGAGAGACCTCTTATCCAAAAAATCCCAGGTCCTGAGCATTCTGGACAACAGGTCCCATGCCTGCAAAGACAAATCTGGTGTCTAGTACATAGCATTTGATATAAACAGACACAAATTATCCAGCAGTACAGTATAATTTGTGGTCAGACTAAAAATGCTTTACCAACACAGAGCTGCATAGTAAGGCGAATGGAGGACCTAAGTAGAAATGTCACTTATCCTAATGTGCAGCTTCACAGTGGACACAATGGGAATTGTGATTACATTAATTGCCCATTTATTATACCAATAAGCAACAGTTTAGCTGAAGGAAATAATCAGTTGCCCACATCCTGAGATCATCCAGCCTATGCACATATATATCGTTTACATTAATGACAGCGAGTAGTTATCGTATGTGATTGAATCAGAGGAATCAGCATGGGGGGGGGGGGGTCACATGATTTGCACATAATTACAACACAGCTTGGTTACTGAGGAATGTTGATAATAATCACATGGCAGCCATTCACTAGTGTGTAGCTCATATAAGACATGGTGGAATATACTCTTCCTTTAATTGAAAAGTATAAACAAAATGCATTGATAGTTTTTAAGAGATTATGTTCTCTGTTTAGACAAGTTGCAGATTTGCATGAAAATGATGCCATATGGCAACCACTGGTTAAACAGGCACCGTTATGCACCAAACCAAGTTTTTTGGGTTCGGCCGAACCCCCAAACCCACTCCGATGGATTCGGCCGAATACCCAATCAAATTCTAATTAGCATATGCTAATTAGGATGGGTAAGGGTTAAAAATCGGCACGTGCTGAAACCCCCCCTAAGATTTAACCCTTCCGAATGCTAATGAGCATATGCTAATTGATGCTAATTAGGGCTTGGATTCGGTTCAGCCAGGACCGTGGATTCGGCTAAAACCGAACCCTGACAAAAAAGGCAGAATCCTGGCCGAATACCAAACCGAATCCTGGATTTGGTGCATCCCTAATATGAACTGGAGCCCAATGGCTGGTTTATACTGAAAAAAACCCAAAGTTTTGTTGCTTCTTTTGCCATAATTGTGTTTTTTTCCCTTAAAGTTGAAATTTGATAAAACTGCCCCTAGGTACTGTATATAATTACAACATAGGACCTGTTATTATGCAGAATACTTGGGACCAAGGGTTTTCCGGATAACTGATCTTTCTAGAATTTGGATCTCCATACTTTAAGTCTGCTAAAAAATCATTTCAGCATTACATTAATCCAATAGGATTAGTTGGCCTCCACTAAGGATTAAAGGGGTTGTTCACCTTTACATTAACTTTTATCATAGTATAGACATTGATGTTCCGAGACATTTTACAGTTGGTATTCATTTTTATTTTTTGTGGTTTTTTAGTTATTTGGCTTTTTGTTCAGCAGCTCTCCAGTTTGGAATTTTAGCAGCTATCTGGTTTCTAGGGTCATGTTTACCTTAGCAACCAAGGCAGCGGTTTGAATAAGAGACATGAATAATGAATAGGAGAGGAACCGATAAGGAGTAAAAAGTAACAATAAAACTGTAAGCTCACTGAGCAAAAATACTTTGGCTGCTGGGGTCAGGGACCCCTATGTGAAAGCTGGAAAGATGTACAAGAGTAATACAAATAATTCAGAAACGATATAATATAAATACTGAAGACCCCTTTAATCACATCTTAATAAAAGGTCTTGATAAAATACAAGGTACCGTGTTAGTACATAGAAAAGGAAGTTATTTTTTGAGTCTATGGAAGATGGCCTTCCCATAATTCAGAGCTTTCTAAATATAGTTTTTTTTGTTTTGTTTCAAAACGAGCAACTGTACCTACTATACAAAATCACATGAATATTTAGGCTAAAATAAGTGCTAGAATTTATTAATAACCCTGTGGCTAAATATGTAATGACATATCTTTTTTCAATCCCCACTGTCAGCTCTCTTATAATTATATTGTTGCACAGAGTGATACATTAATGAGCGCTATAACAAGCAACAGAGAAATGTACATTTTGGATGTTGTTTTGAAAATGAAAAAAAAGAGTCTCTATTCCCAGTTTGTTCAGAAAACACCTGCAATGCTATTTCTGTCTTTTGTTTGCGTATGGATTTTTATTATATATGGATCAGTCAGATAATACAAATAATCCTATATTCTCCACTAGCAGCTGCAAAGCAAGTCTCGTTCATTTATCATATAGACAAACAATGTTTGCCTATAATTTTTCAAAGATGGCATCTTGAAGAGCTTTAGTTTGAACTATCTTGTTAGCATATAGTTAATATGGACTAAGCTTCCTCTGTGGCCAGTGCTTGCCTAATGTTATGTACAACATAGTAACACTGGTATCTCTACTGAGGTTGTGCCCCTATAATATTTCCCCTAATAAACATAGAGCAATTGTGCAGTAATAAACTGCACCGGTACCATTGCCAATAGCTAGCAGTCAGTTTCAGTCAGACTACTACAAGCTAGGAAGTAAAGTCAGAAAAATGATGGTTGCTGTGAGCAACTTAATTGGTCTTAGGAGGGTTTAAAGTCTATTTTATGTTGAAATGGGAGTGCCTAGGTAGTAAAGGCAAATAAGGACCAGCACACAAGGACACAATGATGCAGAGATATTCCCTGCCTTTATTAGGTGTAACACCTCCTATTTTCCTTTATTACAAGTTGGTGGGGATCCACCTGATTGAAGTTGCTTAGGAGCCTTTTGTGTGGCTGCATTCCTGTCCTTCAGTAGTGCCTAGGTAGTGCCATGTTGCTGAAGACAGAAGGGGTGTATACCTTTATTGAATCCTCGCTAAAGGTCCCCATACACTATAAGATCCGCTCACTTGACGATGTCGCCAAGCGAGCGGATCTTCACCCGATATCCCCACCTACAGGCCCTGGGGCCAAACGATCAGATAACATTTGCGGCGATGGGGCAGTCGGTTCCGACTGGATTTTCTAACCTGGCCGATCGAGATCTGGCCAATTTCAGGCCAGATATCGGTCGGCCAGGCCGCTCTGTTCTGCCCCTACACGGGCCTATTAGCTGCCGAATCAGACCAAGGGACCGTTATCGGCAGCTAATATCGGCCCGTGTATGGGGACCTTAAGGTATAGGAACAATGGATAGATTCAATTCCGAAATCTCCCATCAACTCCAATGGAGCTTTCACATAATAAACATGACATGAGTTTTTCTCACTTAATTAAATGGTACAAATGCTGCTTACTGATGTCCTTGTCCAGCAACGTTAAATGCACCAATGGTTGTTAACATATAAGAATATTAAAAGGCCTCCTCAGATTTCCATGACCTTTATATGGCCATTAAACTCCTATAATAACCATATATTTTACAACAGGGGTTAAACTTGATAAACTGATAACAAATGATTTTCTTCCTATATCTAAGGCTCATTTATATGCAGACACAATTTATCTTGGAGCTTTAAGCCCCTGTTTTTAAAAGGGTTTCATTTTATCAAGATATATTAACATGTGTCCTCTTTAACATATTTTGTTTAGTCATAGTAGCATCATAATCCTCACATTATGTATAATATGAATGTTAAATCAAAAACAAACAAATCTATTTTGATCCATTATACTGCATAGTAATATTATATCATTAGTCTTTTTAATATGATAATAACAATTGGACATCTTACAGACAAAGTTAGCTTTATCCCATTAGGGTAAACATATAATAAATACACATATTTATCTGGTTACTTTTACTTTTATTAGTCATTTATTAAAGTCATTAAAGGGGTTCTCCTTTGAGTTAACTTTGAGTTTTTTGTAACAAAAAATGAGACAATTTGCACTTGGTCTTCATTTTTTATTATTTGTGGTTTTTGTTTAGCAACTCTCCAATTTGGTTGCTAGGGTTCAAATTAGCAACCAGCAACCAGCGAGTGATTTGAATGTGAGATTGTTATACAGTATGAATAGGTGAGGACCTGAATAAAAATAAGGAATGAAAAGTAACAACAATAAAATTGTGGCCTCATAGAAAAAATGTTTGTTTTTTTTGACTGCCGAGGTCAGTGACCCCCATTTGAAAGAGTCAGAAGAAGGCAAATAATTATAAAACTATAAAAAAAGAAATATTGAAGACCAAATGAAAAGTTGATTAGAATTGGCCATTCTATAACATTTTAAAAGTTATCTTTAAGCTGAACCCCCCTTTAAAAACAAAAGCAATAAATCAATATGTCATGAACCAATGGAGCACATATGATGGTAAATTATCGCCCCCCCCCTGATCTTTTACAAGCAGCTGAACCTAAAACGCAGTTACCTTTTTCATTCGTGCACTTGGATTTTCACGCTTACTGTGTTGCCTGTATGTTTTATGTTGATTAAAAAGTTAAACACTGATTCACTCAGGGTAACAGATTCCTGTAACAGCCCAAGGAATTCTAGGGTTTCTGTCCTAAAATCAAAATCAAGGTGCATTATGGTAACTAGAAGAAAACTAGAGATAAGTTTCCATGATTCCAAAGGCATAATGGAATAGTGCAAGGAACCAAATAGCAGGTAGCATTACTGGTCACCTGTTTAAAATAACTTATTGGTTGCTATACAGTAGATTACTAGACCAAGATAAACTTTGCACCTTTTAGTACATTACTCAGTATGTTCATTATCAGTTGAAACTGAGACTCAAATCTCTAACTGCCTCCTGGCTATCTCCAATTGGATGAACCAACGCCACCTCAAACTCAACCTAACAAAAACTGAACTAATGATCTTTCCGCCTAAACCTGGTCCTACTCCCCCCTTTTCTATCTCTATTGAAGGCACCCTCATCAACCCTGTCAATTCCATGCGTTGTTTGGGGGTGATCTTTGACTCCAGTCTCTCCTTCTCTGACCATACTAACACCACTGTCAAAACCTGTCACTTTTTCTTACGCAATATTGCCAAAATCCGGCCCTTTCTTTCTACTGTAACAGCTAGGCTGCTCATGCATGCGCTCATCCTATCCCGACTTGACTACTGTAACCTGCTGCTAACCGGCCTCCCTAATTCCCATCTTTCCCCCCTACAGTCTATATTAAACACCGCTGCCAGAATTCTCCTCCTCTCATCCAGGAGAGTTCAGGCCCTTCCCCTGCTAAAGTCCTTATCGTGGCTTCCTGTTAAACAAAGAATAGTTTACAAACTCCTTCTCTTAACCTTCAAAGCCCTCCATTCCTCTGCTCCTCACTACATCTCTTCCCTTGTGTCTCCGTACGTTCCTGGCCGACTCCTTCGTTCCTCGCAGAGCAATCGTTTGGTTGCGCCCCCCACTACTACTGCTGTTTCCCGCCTTAAACCTTTCTGCCTTGCTGCCCCTTACATTTGGAATTCCCTCCCCGATTTCCTCCAGAGAGAATCCTCCCTCAGTCTTTTTAAAACTAAACTTAAAGACTACCTTTTGGAGCACTCACCCAGCACCTGATCTGGAAACTGGCACTTATACTGTAATGTCACCCACTGTGACCTATAGCACTTATATTTGCCTATTTGTGTCTGTTAGTTACCCCTCCCATATAGATTGTAAGCTCTACGGGGCAGGGACCTCCTTCATCTTGTGTTTCTGACTCTTATTGCAACTGCACTTTGTATTTATTGTATTTATTGTTGTACTTTGTATTTATCCATTATCTTTAACCCCCCTGTCTGTATTAATGAATTCTACTGTACAGCGCTGCGTACATAAGTAGCGCTTTATAAATAAAGATATACATACATACATACATATGTAAAGATAGCAATACCAAAAATATGAATAGAGCTCTGCTATTAATAAAGCAACTGCTTCAATAGCTTTTGAAATAGTAGGCAAAGACCAAAAAAAACAAAACAAAACATCAATAAGGTGCTTATGTTTACAAGGCACCAATACACAGGACATTTTCTCATATAGCTGAGTTGCAGTTTCCTGACTACCCCATGATCTCTCCCAGACTCTGGACCACCTCCAGGTTAACCTTGTTACTCACAGTTCATAGATAATCTTCTCTATCCGCCAGGCCACACAGCCTTCTTCCAAGTGAACTTCAATGCTGCACTTTCTCCAGAAAGATTGCCTTTCTCCAGGCACAGGCCCCTTGGCCCTCTCTTTCTCTCTCAAGCTCCACAGACCCCTTGGCCCTCTCTTTCTCTCTCAAGCTCCACAGGCCCCTTGGCCCTCTCATTCTCTCTCAAGCTCCACAGACCCCTTGGCCCTCTCTTTCTCTCTCAAGCTCCACAGACCCCTTGGCCCTCTCTTTCTCTCTCAAGCTCCACAGGCCCCTTGGCCCTCTCTTTCTCTCTCAAGCTCCACAGGCCCCTTGGCCCTCTCTTTCTCTCTCAGTCTCCACAGGCCCTTGGCCCTCTCTTTCTCTCTCAAGCTCCACAGACCCCTTGGCCCTCTCTTTCTCTCTCAAGCTCCACAGGCCCCTTGGCCCTCTCATTCTCTCTCAAGCTCCACAGACCCCTTGGCCCTCTCTTTCTCTCTCAAGCTCCACAGACCCCTTGGCCCTCTCTTTCTCTCTCAAGCTCCACAGGCCCCTTGGCCCTCTCTTTCTCTCTCAAGCTCCACAGGCCCCTTGGCCCTCTCTTTCTCTCTCAGTCTCCACAGGCCCTTGGCCCTATCTTTCTCTCTAAAGCTCCACAGACCCCTTGGCCCTCTCTTTCTCTCTCAAGCTCCACAGGCCCCTTGGCCCTCTCTTTCTCTCTCAAGCTCCACAGGCCCTTGGCCCTCTCTTCCTCTCTCAAGCTCCACAGGCCCCTTGGCCCTCTCTTTCTCTCTCAAGCTCCACAGGCCCCTTGGTCCTCTCTTTCTCTCTCAAGCTCCACAGGCCCTTGGCCCTCTCTTTCTCTCTCAAGCTCCACAGGCCCCTTGGCCCTCTCTTTCTCTCTCAAGCTCCACAGGCCCTTGGCCCTCTCTTTCTCTCTCAAGCTCCACAGGCCCCTTGGCCCTCTCTTTCTCTCTCAAGCTCCACAGGCCCCTTGGCCCTCTCTTTCTCTCTCAAGCTCCACAGGCCCTTGGCCCTCTCTTCCTCTCTCAAGCTCCACAGGCCCCTTGGCCCTCTCTTTCTCTCTCAAGCTCCACAGGCCCTTGGCCCTCTCTTTCTCTCTCAAGCTCCACAGGCCCCTTGGCCCTCTCTTTCTCTCTCAAGCTCCACAGGCCCCTTGGCCCTCTCTTTCTCTCTCAAGCTCCACAGGCCCTTGGCCCTCTCTTTCTCTCTCAAGCTCCACAGGCCCCTTGGCCCTCTCTTTCTCTCTCAAGCTCCACAGGCCCCTTCGTCCTCTCTTTCTCTCTCAAGCTCCACAGGCCCTTGGCCCTCTCTTTCTCTCTCAAGCTCCACAGGCCCTTGGCCCTCTCTTTCTCTCTCAAGCGCCACAGGCCATTGGCCCTCTCTTTCTCTCTCAAGCTCCACAGGCCCTTGGCCCTCTCTTTCTCTCTCAAGCTCCACAGGCCCTTGGTCCTCTCTTTCTCTCTCAAGCTCCATAGGCCCCTTGGTTCTCTCGCAGGCTTCCCATCACACACTGGGGGAAACAGCTAGAACCAGCAGGTACTGGAGCACATCCCTTTTAGTTCTACAGGCTACTGCCATTAAATTACCTGATTGAAATTTAATATTAACCCCTTCACCATATGTTTCCCTTGGCAGCCCATATCATGCACTTTAAATGTACACTTCCCTGTGCCCATTTATGCCAGACAGATGTATTTTCCAAACACGCTGTCACAAGGAGCCATATAACTAATTATATCAGAGATCATTTTTCTGTTACAGTTCTGGCAAGTTTGTTTTTCTTTATTAACTGATGAGTCACGGTACATCTTGGTGATACAGTATATCTCCTTCACTTGCACTGAGAGAGCATGCAAGCACAATAACAAAGCATACCTCAACTGAACTATATTTCAAATATATGCACTGTTCAGATTAGAAAACCCAATAATTACGTGTAAATAGCAGGGGTGGGCCAAGCCAACCCTAGGCAACCTGGTCGGCCACCTTTCCCCTGCAACCTCCCTTCTCCCCCCTCCACGTGCCCATATGTATTCGCAATGCCCTCGTGGGGGAGGTCATTGCCCCCGCCATGCAATACCAAGTGGTGGGGGCAATGACAAGGGAATGCAGACTAGGGTTAGGCAGGAGAGGCACCTGCCTAGGGCACAACAACAAGGGGGCACCAGGCAGGTACCTTTCCTACCTACACCTAGTTCTGGCCCTGATAAATAATGTATAATAGAGCCTAATACCCCTTTCCTAGACTAGAAAGCAGAGTTTTTCCATATTTTAGGTCCAAGTACCCATCTGTAGTAAAACATTTGGTCAATGGTGAATGATCCTTTACTTTATAGAGGATAAAGATATACAGTATGAATAAATAAATAAATAAATATATATATATATTTATATTGCTGACACTGTAACAATTTTACTTATATGTAGGATGCCAAATAAGTGTTTGCCATTATTATCTTTGAGGGCTAAACTCCACAGGAAATTCTGATTAGATTTTGTGGGTCAGATTTTATCTGATCTTGTCATGCAACGCCATGCAACTCCATGCAATAGTAAAATATATTGGCTGTAATGTTAAGTTGGATCAGATTAAGTAAGATGGAGTGTTTTGTTCCTGCACCTGTACATTTAACTGTCAATGTATTTCAATGAGAAAAAAGTCTTACACTATCAGATTTTATCTTGTGCAGCATGCAGCGTTCCTTTCTGACAGGCGTGTCATGTTTAATGAAAATTTCATGTAGTTTACACATCAGATTTTTTTATCAGTTCCATTATATTTTAACCCATGTGGCTTCATCCGACACCATCCTACAAAATCTCCCATGGAGTTTAACCCTTATGCTGGGGTTCTGTAAGAGGACAGAGTACAAGAAATCACATCCTAAAAGGACTAAATTGGCTTCAGGCTGCCCTCTCCCCTATTAAACTATCTGAGTCTTTTTACTATTTGTGTGTGATTTTTGTGCTATGTTTTTCCTTGATGCAATCTGGATAAACTAAGCTCATGTCAGTCACTGTGAATCCTTAAAGCTACAAATGGTTAAGCATCACATTTATATTTTCCATCTACATCCCTATTAATTATTATTCATTAAATTAAGGGACAGACTATATCAGTAGTTTTTAAAATTATACGGTTTCCCAAAGGTGCATGATTTCTGGTTATCTTCACAGCGTCAAAGCTGGATCAGTAAATAGACTAATGATTCAGTAATATTTGATTTTTTTGAATATTTGATTTGAGAATATGCAGAACGTGCTTTTTCTCTACTTCTTGTTGTTTTTCTACTCCTACTGCTGGTGAAAACATTTATTCATATATATATATATAGAAGAACAAGTAAAAGAGAAAAATATAGAGATGAGAAGAAGACAAACTAAAATATAGGACGAGGAGAACATACGAAATGTTGGCAAGAATGAACCAATAAATGCTGCCCCAGCAGAATGGTCTGTGGGGAGGTATCAGGCCAGGAAAACAACAAGTACATCCTCACAAAGAAAAGCGTGTGAGATTTGGGGTGTTAACCATGACTGAAAAGGGAGGATTAGTGAGATCACTATGTGGGGAGTAGGATAACTGAGAACTCATGAGAAGGTGTGGAAAAGCACTGGAAGAAGCTAACATAATTGAAAATGTAAGAATACTTAATGGGTTCAGCGCTTGAGGGGTCAAGGGTTAAACTAAAATAAGATAAATTCAGTGTAGATCTACAATGTACATCTATAAAAAGGCATTTTCTTTCCTGGAGTACCACTTATATAGATTAAAATTTATGTATTCTGGGCAAATGAAGTGATGTTTCAACATGTACAACAAAGCAATTCCATTATAAAGGCTTTCCTTAGTAATAACTATGCAACTGAATATTTACTATTTGTTAATGGGTTTTTTTAAATTATCATTTAAAATGTGTATTGGTGTGAGTTGGGGGACACCAGAAATGAGGCACACTACTAGTCCTGATGTATTGACAAACAACCCTTGTTAAATTAGGTCACTGCTCTATGCTGTTGGTGCTAATCTTCTATAATAAATCTTCCTTCTAAAGTTCAGCAGAAGTCTCTAAAATGTAAATGCCAGTTTCTGGTCATAGCATTCATCTTCAATGGGAAGTTTCCTTCTAAAGTAGTTGTCTGAGAAATATTTCGAAATTTTGTCCTAATTTAACTGTGTGGCTTTTGAATAATTTTTTTCTTCCTGTAAAGCTGCACTTTGGTATTAAACTGTCATAGACTTACTAGACTTACATAGACTTACTAACTGCAGTAGCCAGTCTCTCCTATGAATAATGAAGAGAAGACCTAAGACACACTGCCTTCCTTGATCAAAGTATTTCTACAGGCCTCTGCCCCCCACCTCACCAAATACACTCATGCCTACATTCAACAGCGCTGTATTCATGAAGGGTGGGCATGGCAAGCCTTGTAGGTGTTAAGCTGGCAATACACGTGGCGATCTGACGATGTTTCGTGCGACCATCTGTCGCATGAAACATCGTCAGATCCGCCACACACCATTCAGGGCTGAATCGGCAGGTAAGGAGGTAGAAACAATAGGATTTCTACCTCCTTCTGCCGATTCAGCGCTGAAGGGAGATTTTGGTCAGGAGCCTTCTATGGCGCCCATTCAAAATTTTCAAACTGGTCCGATCGGCGAGTCGGCCGATATCAGCAACTTCCTGCGATATCGGTCGACTCGCCGACATACCATACACGCACCGAATATCGTACGAAACGAGGTTTATTATCGATATTATTGGTGCGTGTATGGCCACCTTTGCAAGTAAGGAAACGGGCCACAAGGAGGCCATGTACTTGCTGCTTGCCTAATGGAAGCCAGCAAGGACAGGGCTGGCCTGCGCCCAGTAGTTGCACTGTGGGATCTGGTAGCGGGTATGAGGTGCAGACCACGGTCAGACACAGGGAAGACGTTCTGCCTGAATAAGCACTACGGGACATGTTCTTAGTGCCCTTAGTGCTATTGTACTTCTTCCCCTGGTTGTTATAAATGACCCCCTTAGGATACTGTCATTGCACAGGAAGAGTTGATTTCAACCAGAAAGTGTTCAATTGTGCATTTTTTTCAAGTTATTTGTAAATATAATTGCAGCTACAAGTAGTATCTGTCCCTTTCTGCAGTCCTGGTCTTATAATAGAGTTTTCATGTGTCTCTAGCTCTATGGGAAAATCTGGAATTGAACCAACTCTCATCAAATTGAATCTGACTCAATGTCAGAGAAGTTAGCTTTCCTTCATCCATGACAGGTCTGTTAATCATCTGGCTTCTGCTGAACCACCAAGGAAGAGAATAGACAAGGGACAGACAGATCATTTCAATTAGATTTACAAATAATTAATTGAATTTTGAATGCATGTAGATTGGAAAGTTACTTAGAACCACAATTTTGTTCATTAGTCAAAAGTGTTTTTTGGGGTTTACATCTGCTTTTAGTCTGCCTCTGTGACTCAAGGTAGTTGAGCATATCTAAATACCTTTTAGCAACAGCTAAGGAGAAGAATATAATTAGAGATGGGAACACATAATTATATATTCTTGTTTCTTGTAAATGTTTATGCGACTGTTTCTCAGAAAACAAGATGTTCATTTGTAAATATTACGACTACAACAATAAAATCCAGGGGGAAAGAAAACTTATGGGCTCATTGATAATAATTCTGTTCTGAGCTCATTTTTAAAATATGAATAACCATATGCATGCATATAAAAATACATCCTGTTAGAATGCTCCTTATTTATTTGTATTGGTGCAGCACAGCTCCTTAGGACTAAGGAACGGGGCTCAATTTAAATATAAAGACACCTGTGGCCTTGTGGCTAGGGCAGGAGCTTTAGGGGATGGCCCACGAATGCCTATATATAAAAAAAGAAATGCTTAAAGGAGACATATCCTATAAAAATTAAGAATGTACCAGTGAATTATACTCCTCTAGATATAGAAGGATTGTGCTTAAAAAAGTTGTGTTTCAGGCTGATTTATTGAGAAATTCCCCCAAAACCCCACTAGTCCCGCCCATCTGTTCCACTTCCTGCTGGCTGAATTCTCTGGATGTGCAGGGGAGCTGTCGGCTCTCAGTACACTTCACTGTAGGATAGGAACCAATCAGCAGCTAGGCTGACCTGATAGGGAACTGAAGCCCGTCTTTGCTTGTGTGAGTGCAGGGTTGTGATTGGCTCTCCCCCTCCTACTGTGCTTCTGGCAGGGACCGTTAGGACACACCCACTTTTCATTTCAAACATAGTCAGAGAAGAGATAGGATCTATAGGGAGCTCCAACAAAGGGGCCATTTTTACAGATAGGATTACTTTTAAGCACAAAGGGAAACCAGCACTGTATAATATTCATAATTGCCAACAATATAAGGGTTTTTCCAATTTATCCAATATGTCTCCTTTAAAAAAGATTCCCCTGTCTCCTGCCAGAGACTTGCGGTTAAATCCAGTTATAGAGTTGGAGGTTAGAGTGGCTACAAAGTCCTCTGGAGGTCAGCACTTGTGCAATATGTAACCTTTTCTAATCACCATGGAGGGGGGGTGAGGTCCCATAGGCCTTGTGCCAGCAGAAAAAGAATATGCAACCTTGCCAGGGAGTCATTTACAAATGCATCCGCAAGTGTGGTGCCCTGAAATGGGCAAAATGAAGGTGTATATCATTGCAATTCATTAAGGTACCACACGCTCCTGCACTTCAACATGGTTGCCAGTGTGTCCATTTTATCTCTTCTGATAAAAAATTGTTGGGGATACCTGAACCCAGTGCTAGCTCCATGGTTCCCATAGCAGGGTGCATCTACAGCAGTGTTCCCCAACCAGTGGCTCGTGAGCAACATGTTGCTCCCAGTGGCCTCAAAGCGGGTGCTCATTTTTTAATTTCTGGTAAGGAGGCAAGTTTTGGTTGCATAAAAACCAAGGATAATGCCAAACAGAGCCTTCTGTAGGCTGCCAGTCCATGTAGGGGCTATTAAGTAGCCAATTATAGCTCTTAGTGCTACCCCCAGGAACCCTTTTCATGCTTGTGTTGCTCTCCAACTCTTTTTCCATTTAAATGTGGCTCGCGGGTATAAAAGGTCTCATCCATCAGCCCACCCTATCCACCATTTATATTGATATATATATATGATATATCGCATGCAGTGGGAAATAACGCACGCGGTGGGAAATAATGCAAGAAAATCGTTCATCGCAAGTTAACGCAAACCGTTGTCGCAAAAAATAAGAAGCGATAAAATGTTTAACACATGCTATAAATAGCGCTCGTTTTATCGACCTTTAGTGAATCGTCCCCTATATGTCTCTTCTATTAATCATGCCTACAGTCACAGTAGATCATTCAGAGGTTTTATTACACGCTGTACACTGTTAAAGCATACTAAATGTATTTTCTAGCCTTTGCTTATGTATTGCTTGTTTTACAAGTAAAAATCATTTACAAGACCCCACTAGCTCCCCAAAGTATGTACCCCAAATGTAAGTACAGATGCCAATGACAATGATCCCTACTAGCACTACGTCAGTTGTGCGCTTCAGCACATATTAGGATTACCATGCAAGTTTTATTTGCCTATATGGTAATAAAGGGGTGGCCAGACTTTTTTCCGTCGCAACCGGCTGGACCGATGCGGAATGAATGCGCACGGAAGCGACACAGCGTGCATACGCATTCATACAGAACTTCCACATCCCTGGCTTGATCGCGGTCCACCAGAAATCCATGGGGGATTGACTGGTGGACCGCAATCGATGTATTGGCCACCCCTGTGGTAATACAATTTCAGATAGTTGTTTGTGAAACAATAATATAAAACCAAGAACAGAGAAGACACAGCAGGCAGGATTCAATCAGAGAATGCTCTTGTTTCATTTGGGCTGTTGGGCCTGGAATTTTTTTTATCATGCAATATTGTTTTGTGAATTTATTCCTGATGGTTCTGGACTACAGACTGCATCATGCTTTAATCCTTGAAAACAAAGTGGATTTTTGGGGTTATAGTCCCCTGAAAAAAAAGCCAATGCCACTCCAGGTGTTGGGTCAGGTATCAATAATTGAGGCATCATACAGCTTCAAGCCTATGGCTCCTTACTTCTGGTGGAATTCCATATCTAAAATTTGTGTTCAAGATTAACCCACATTACTTTATCTGTAGCACATGCATTAGATACACTGTGCTAAATAGTTATGATACGGGCACAGTATTTTAATGCATTTACAATTCCTGCAACATCCATCCACCTAAACCATTGGGCACATGTTAATGCATTTTATTCATAGAAAACCACCGGCATTTATGTGTATCACATTGTATCTTACAGAAGGGGTTGCCATCAGTATTATTAACGGAACACTTTACAGCTGATACTAGCCTAAGGGCCAGAATTACTAAAACTCTAAGAAACTCATTTCCACAAATGACATTTATCAAAAAAATCTGACTTGAAAAAGCATATGTGGGAAACGTAGCAGAAAAGTCGCAAAAACATCGATTTTTTTTTACTTGTCACTAGTAATGAGCGAATCTGTCCCATTCCGCTTTGCTGGAAATTTTGTGAATCTCTGCAAAGTTTTTTGAAACAGCGAAAATGTTGTGCATCAAAAATCAAACAAAATTCTGCACGCCACAATTTTTTTGATGTGCATCATTTTTTTTGTCAAAAATTTTGGCAAATTTTTACACGCCAAATTTTGATGCCCATTTAACTAAATAATCCGCCAAAAATGAAATGCAGAACTTTGCCACAAATCCATGCCAGGTGAATTATTTTGCCCATCACTACTTGTCACGACAAGATACCTGCGACTTTTTTGAAGTGTTGAACAAAAACCAGCATCAAAAATTCGAAAATATCTAAAGTTTCAAAGCAAAGAAAGATCTTCCAGGGAAGGAAAGGGACATCTGCCATTGACCTCTACATGATCTCAACAAGTTTTAGATGCTGTATTTTCAGATTCAGAATTGTCGCAGTATTTCTGCATAGTAAATTTAGAAAAAGTCACAACTTTATTTTAGCGAATTTTTAAGCTAAAAAATCTGAATCACATTTCCCACCCTAGGCTTATACTCGAGTCAATAAGTTTTTCCAGTTTTCTTAGGTAAAATTAGGTACCTCGGCTTATATTCGGATCGGCTTATACTTGAGTATATATGGTAAGTACCGATTCATCAAGGTAATTTCCCATGCGTTACTACTCATATCACATGTGCAAAAATCTCAATTATTGCAAAGCGTTATTTCCATCGCATTGCGATCATTATCTAATAGAAATAATACTAACGCATAATTCACAGACATATTTTAACGTTAAAAGCATAAAATGTTGCGATAATTACTGTGAAACTTAACACCTCCGAGGAGAGGGCGTTACTAAAAAAACATTGCGGTTCACAAGCGTTTGAGAAGACAAGATGGAGTTTGCAGTCGTTTTTTGTTGGAATGTGAAAAAGAGAATCAAGTATGTGATTGCCCTAGAGCAGTGCTGTCCAACTGGCGGCCCGCGGGGACCCCCCTCTGTGTGGCCCCCCACCTGTCTGGCTGCTTTGATGTCTTACCTTTGTGTAATCTTTAAATGGTATCAGTACTGAGATTAACTGGCCCCCTGCATGGTTCTCACCTCAGATTCAGGCTGTAATCCCTCTGTATTGTTTAAAAATGTAATCCCCTGTGTTTTTCACACCTTTTAATCCCTGCATTGTTCACCCCCTGCAGTGTTCACACCTCAGGCTCAGGCTGTAATCACCCACATTGTTCACTTATTCACACCTCAGACATAGGTACTGTAGGCAGAGTATGGCACACAGAGGCAGTGTAGGACAGGCAGAGTATGGCACACACAGACAGTATAGGAAAGGCAGAGTGCTGCCTGTGTGTGCCATACTCTGCTTGCCCTATGCTGCTTGTGGGAGGTGAACCTGGCAGGGGTTTGTGGGAGTTTGTTAGTAGTTGGAAATAGCCATTAAATGGTCCCTAAGGTGTGTAATTATGTACTGGAGGTTGCTCTGCTACCCACAGGGGAGGAGAAGGCATATGGAATTTAAGGGTATATCTTAATATGACATAATTCTTTCACATATGAATGATGGTTGATATCCCCACAGTAAGGACCAAGCATTTGGGATTTTGCTGTGCTACCACCATTGTGATAAAATAGGTGTGGTCTGAAGTGGGTGTGGTTTCAAAAAGGGGAGTGGTCAAAACTGGCTTCCATTAGCGGCCCTCCACCATGTATGCTAGAGAAATTCCAGCCCTCGGCACCGTAGAAGTTGGACAGCACTGCCCTAGAGTGATGCATCCTCAAGTTTTCAGAGAACCTGTCATTTTCAGAGCAGTGGTTTTCAGAAAGTAACGGTTACGTGCGTAATAGCGTGCGCTAATATCGCATTCTATGAAATAATGCGTAGATATATTGCATGCTTTAAAATATCGTGCAGCAACTAATCTCCCCGTCTGCAACGGTCCTAAAATTGACAATAGGGGTAATTTACATATTAAAGCTCATTTATAAACTATGCAAATTTGCACCTGGGCAGTAACCCATGGCAACCAATCAGAAATCTGCTTTTATTGTTATACCTGCAGTTGGCTGGAAAAATGAAATCACTGATTGGATGCTATGCGTTACTGCCTAGGTGCCAATTTGCCTAGTGTTTATAAATGAGTTCCAATATGTCAGTATGTAGGAACCCATACACAAATTTCCTAGGAGTTGGTATGGGCACATTGCCAGTAACTCTAATTTGTCTCTAATATTTAAAAAGTAACTCAGCAAAATGGACAAGGAAAGGTAGAATCATTGAGGGGTATCAAGTTGTTTGGCATCCACCCCATGATAATGTTGCTTATTCAATTCCCAGTGCTCATTCTTCCAAACATGCACCAGCCCAGGGCACTTTTATTCTCAGCACTGTGCTGCAATACCCTTCTGTTACAGAGCATTCTTTATGCAGCCCTGGGTGAGTGTATAAGTGGTACCTAACTTCTTCTCCAATTTTTGTACTGTGTATGGTCAAGTGGAGAGGAAGCTGGGGCACAGAAAGAATATGCCAGAGTTGTCCTGTGAAGAAAAGTAGCCTAGGGAGTTGCATTTTTGGAAGAAAAGATGCACTGCCTAAGGGTCTGAAATAACTGTCTAGGATCACTGGGGGGGGGGGCTTAGAACTTGCCACCATCCAGTGATTCTACTGGAAGAAGGGATTGTAATCACTTACCTGATACCCTGGACCAGTGCTCCTGTTAGCAGAAAATTGCACCGGCCTGGGGTACCTGCGAGCAAGCCATCCTTTTCCTTCTTCGTTACACTTGCGCATGTGCAGTAAGCCAAACTTTAACAAAAAAGCCAGCTTTTTCATTCAGATTTTCACTGCACATGTGTCAGCCCCGGGATCATAAAGAAGGAAGACTGGAGAAAAAGTATGGCTCGCTGGTACCCTGGCCCAGTGCAGTCTTCTAAGAGGAGCACCAACCCGGGGTATCAAGTGATTGTGACTTTCCTTCTAAGGCGTACAAGACAACCGCAATGCTTAATGCAAAAGTAGAAACAAAACTTCAAATTCAAAATAATTATTTATATATTAACTTTAAAGGGAATATTCACTCAAAAAATGAACAAGCATGTTTGCATAATAAAAGAAAATGTAAACAACTTTTTTTAAAAACCAATTAAAAACATAATTTAATGATTTTAAAGTTATTTGTAAATTCACTGAAAGCAGCTTCTGTCTGTCTCTTTCTATTCCCTTCTTTGATAAGTTTGTCTCTCCTTATTCCCTCCTTCTTCTTAATTCAGAGCTTTTTGGATAACAGGTTTCTGGGCAATGGCTCCCAAACCTGTACATTGTTCTGTCGTCTAGAAAACTGAGAAGCCAATAGCAAAGGACAGACAGAAACTCCTTTCAGTTACAATTAAATATCCAAATAACCAAGATCATTGAAAATGCTTAATCTACTGCCATTAATGCCTACTAGAAAGTCTCTTATAATTATAAAACAAATCGTTATTTGAGTAGACATCCCATTTGATTACTGTCGGTTTTCTAGTATCAATGATAACAATATGAAAGTAAGGTTTTAGATCTAAAATAAAAGTAAGTGCCAAAACTGAAATGAACAGCGTACTATATAAGGCATTTCTAATATTTACTGTAAAACCAGGAATATAACATTTCCATTGATAATATAACCAAAGCCACATTAATAAGATCCAGTCCCTGAGTCACTCTGCTTATGAATAGTTAAAGAACAATTGAGGCAGAACTACATCATATAATGATTTAAACATTCAGTGGCTAAAAACTGATTCCTCAGAATTACCACTGGGATTGAAGATCCTTTAGGCGAGTATAACATTCCTGACTGAATCCTTTCCATTTTTACTATATCTTCTCTCCTTTTTACATACCATGTAAATGAATTCATTGATTTTAAACTGATTTCCACAGTTCAGATGTGTGACCCAGGAGAGGAATCCCACTTAGGGGTAATTTCTAAAATGAAATACTATAGGTTATTATAGGCCAGGTTTCACCTGGGCCCTGATATCTGCTGTTGGACCTCTGCTGCAGTATCCATCAACAGTGAGGGAGTTGTTTGTTCTGCAAGATAGTGCTACTCTACTAACACAGGAGAGTGATAATACTTGTTTGGCGTTTTAGCATTTACAGTAAGTTAAATACCAAAGCAGTTGCTGAGTCACTGAATGTCAGCAAGTGTGTCTAAAAACCAAATCTCTTAAAGGCATTGAGCAGGGGGGGAAATTTAATAAAAGTCGTAAATGGAAAATCGATTTTCCCTGATACGGCTGCTTTAGTTACATGATATTCCTAAACCTGACTGTTTTGCCAGCCTGTCAGTTATAGCTTCTAATGCTATAGGAGTACTGCTGCACAAATATGGGGGGATCTGTTAGGTAAAAGCACCAGGAAGTACTTGCTTGGCAAAATTATAAAACACATGCAAAATCACTGTTATGATATAAAAAACAGTTTAATTTTAGGTGAAAGTAATGCCTCAAGTTCAGTTCAGCCAAAATAACTTTACCAAGGATGAAATTTAAAGGGGTTGTTCACCTTTGAGTTACCTTTTAGCATGATGTAGAGAATAATATTCTAAGACAATTTGCAATTGGTCTTCATTTTGTCTTAATTATAGTTTTTTAATTATCTGATTTTTTTGTTCAGCAACTCTCCAGTTTGGGGTTCAGCAGCTATTTGGTTGCTGGGGTCCAAATTACCTTAGCAACCAGGGAGTAATTTGAATGAGACTGATACATGGATAGGAGAGGACATAAATAGAAAAATAAGTAATAAAAAGTAATAATAACAATAGAACTGTAGCCTCACAGAGCAATAGTTTCTTGGCTGCCGGGGTCAGTGACCTCTGTTTGAAAGCTCAAAAGAGTCAGAAGAAGAAGGTAAATAATTCAAAAATAATTAAATATCAATAATGAAGACCAATTGAAAAGTTGCTCAGAATTGTTCTATAACATACTAAAAGTTAACTTTTCCTTCACTGCCACATGTGTTTGCTAAATACTTTCCAGGTTTGCAAAAGCTATACAGGTATGGGACCTGGTATCCAAAATGCTCGGGACCTGGGATCTTTCCGTAATTTGGATCACCATATTGTACAGTATATTTGTATATTGTACTGTATCAAGTCTACTAAAAAACATTTAAACATGAAATAAGCCAACAGACTTGTTTTGCCTCCAATAAGGATTAAGTATATCAGTACAAGGTACTGTTTTATTATAACAGAGAAAAGGCAAATTAATGTTTAAAATAAATTATTAAATGAAGATGATCTTCCTTTATTTGAAGCTTTCTGGATAACAGGTTTCCAGATAAGGCATCCCATACCTGTATTTAGTTTGTGCAAATGTAAAATTGTCTGCATAAAGCAATAATTTTACATAGCACATATTTTTTCCATTAAATGTTTTATTACAGTCCCCCATTTTAACACTTCTAAAAGCTCACTTAATGAAATGCATCATGTGAAAGAATTATCCAAGACTATACAGAGAGCCTGAGAAACACTCTAGGGAGCATGGACATTAAATCTTCCCAAGCATCTTAGCACTATCATCATGGTTTCAGCTTAAATCACAGTACCATTAGACCCACCAGTGCTCCACGGCAGATCTAATAACATAGATAGAACTAATGGAAGGAAACGGTACAAGACTGATATCACTGATCTCTATTAACTCTACAAGAACATTCCAAGTAACTGCATAATGTAAGAATAATGACAGAATATAACAGAAAATAGCAGAATATAAATTAAAGCCAAAGTAACTCAATTCTACATATTTAGCAAGTAATATAATTATGACACGGGTATATTAATAAAAATATGAGTTTAGAGCTTAATACATAAAAACTCACCCATGTTCTCTTCATTCCTATTGGATTCTTAGCATATTAATCAGTTGCTGAACTCTTTCAACCATTGATAAATACGTTTTTAAAAAGCCCATAGTAATGAATAGAACATTTTTATATATTAAGCTCTAAACTCTAAATATTTTCATAAATCTGCCCCTCAATGTTAATATCAGTTATTTTTCTCTTCCTTCGGGAGAGTGAGGCATATACAGGCCAAGCCAGCAATTATGCTTCAAAGGAAAATGCAAAGCATAAATATTAAAATATTTCTGGCTGCTATTAATCATTATTTGATTTAGGATGCGTTAGGAAATTATTTATGAGGCCGCATTTCAAAATAAACCTAAAATGCAAAAGTGACCCCTGGTGGAAATTTCCTTCATTAGATTCCCCTTTAGCATTCACACATTCAACAAGTGAAATGAAAAGTTGTGAATGAATCTGGTGCCCGTTCTGACAGCATGGGCAGACATCCGAGGAGCTTGTAAGGCAGCACTGTATAGTAGAAACCTAAATACACATTACCTGTCAATGCTTATAACGCACAAAGTCATAATGGAAGCTGTGCAGCACATGACATCCATAGCAATGAAAACGTTGCAAAATACATGCCCAAAGATCCATTCTCCGCCAATGAGATCAGTAACACTGACAAAAGGCATGACAGCTATAGCGACTGAGAGATCAGCCAAAGCCAAAGACACAATCAAATAGTTGGAAGGCTGTCGGAGTTTTTTCACAAAGCATACTGATATGACCACCAGGCAATTTCCTGCAATTGTTAGCAAAGTGATCAAAGATAGGATGGCTCCTATGACCAGTTTTTCAATGTGGCCATAATTAAGAATCATCAGTTCTCCGCACTGTGTGTCATTTTCACTGCTGAAGGTAGATGTTGAAATGGGGCTTGCTGTGGTGGCATCCTGAAGAATCTTAGGCAGACGGGGATCGAAAGATCCAGAAATCATTATAGAGGTGCTATGATCTTTCAGCTCTTCGATTACATAGGATCGGATGTTGCTGTGCATGTAACTACTATTGATAACGATGACCATGATGATTTATGTGGTCCATGTGTAAGCCCCCCAACTCATTGGGTCTTCAGTAATCACCTTTCAATGTCAATGACCAGATCATAGAGTGGTTCCTTTAATACTGCCATCCGTTTGTGTGGTTAGGTGAGAGTAGCACGAAAAACATAACAAGGAGACAAAAAAGATAATTCACATAACTGACCTGACACCTTCACTTACTGCCATTCTGCTGGATATGAAGTTTACACAGAGCCCCAGAGAAGTCTTTCCAAAAGCAGCAGAAGTCCATTAATGGCACAATCTTGGTCCAGTGCAGCAAACCTTATGCACTAACTCCTGAAAGAGCAATGCTTGAGCCAAAAAAAACCAAATTAGTACAAAAATCTTCCAGTGAAGCCTTAGCTTTCTAGTCCAAGTGTAGCAAGTGGGATACTGTGTGCTGTCTGTTCTTCAAAGCCAAGCTGCAAAGCATGATGCTAGATCTTGAGGGTAGCAGAATAATCATGACTTTCACCACCAGTAGCTCTGGGAATTTTAGTGTTTCCTATGCCTGTTTCATTCCTTGCAGCAACTTAGAGGCAGCGTGTAGTTTCCGTACTGAATGGGAAACAGGCAGACCCATCCTTTCATCATACTGCAATGTAATTTGGGTTTATGTTGTCATGCCATTAGTGCCATCTAGTGGATATAATCCTTATAGAAAAGTGTTGAAAGCCATAAATTTTGCTCACAAACACTGGCAATAACCAGACAATAATATATAAACTATTAGATTCCACATCTGCTGTAGCTTCTTCATTATAAGCACTATGATTTATCTACATTGTTTGCAAAACAGTTTAAAAAGAAGGTCAGATAATAAAATAGCATTTATTATTAAAATAAAATCAACATAAAATCAATATACCTATAGTGTAATCCAATAACTTTATCACAAAAGGTACATTTATGCTTACAGAGTACCAGCATACAAGAGCTAATCTGGCCAACTGCATGCCTCCAGTGGTGAAACAGTCCATTCTCTCAGCATAGCGGCATTATAAATCCATAGACAATTTTTCGTATACCCCTTACAGAGTACTTATCGTAGAAGATAATATTATCAATATTATAGATCTATTTTTATTAAAGGGGAACTCTACCCAAACACAACTTAAGCTTTCTGAAAAGTAAACATAATTTTAAGCAACTTTGCAATATATATTAATTCAAAAATATCAGCCTTTTTTATCATTTTTAATGTAATAATATCATTTGGAACAGTTACCTAAGCCTGGCCCCCTGTTCTGCTGATCTGGCTGGCTACTATGCAACTGCCCCTTTAGCCTGCCTTCAACGTGCATCCTCCAAATACCTGAAATACCCCTGCTGAAAAAGGCTGGATAACTTGAGAAAATATGGTGCCTATGGACAGCTGACCATACTATATCTCAAATACAGGAAACTAACTAAAATATCACAGTATGTCTATTAAAACCTAATTGTTTTGTTATGATGGTGTGTACCCCATAGCCTTTTGGAAGCCATTTGGAAACAGCTAAAAATATTCTAATGGCTTGAAATATGAATATCTGATTGGCTTCATAGAATATACCCTTCTGTCTCAAACACTGAAGACAATGTAGACAAAAAGGAGATGCTATCCATGTTTGGTGGATATTCCCCAGAAAACCACAATTTAGTCTTATCCAACAAGTAACCAATACAACTCAACCAATCTGTAGCTCTTTTGAGCATTCTCCATACAAAACCATCTCCTCAATAGCTCTCAGTCCTATATTATTTTTATAGCTAAACATTGGAATCTTTTTGACCCACTGAACATTAACACTCTGAAAGCAGAGCTATCTTCCATTGCCCAGAGGCAGCTGGACTCAATGGTAACTTGCACAAAGCTGCTGTAGTTTTAAGCAACGTATTTCCTCTCTCCAAAAGCATATAGGCAGGTTAATTGGCTCCTCGTAAAATTTTCCCTAGTGAGTGTAAATGTGATAGGGACCTGGGATTGTAAGCTCCAGTGAGGCAGGGACTGATGTGAATGATGTATAATTTTTGCGCCGTAAAATATCTTGACACTATTAATTATCCAAATTGTTAAACATTTCCAGTAATTTTAAAGTCATCTGTAAATAAAATTATTAAAAGAACTTTTTGCCTGTCCTTTTCTGTACTCCTGGGTCTGACATTTAAAGAAATGCAGCAGAAGTCAGCTTTCCTCCGGACATGATAATTAATCTTCTGCAATAGCAAAATAGCAATCACATTTACAAGGGCAACACAATAGAGGAAGCAGGAAGGTAAATTGTCTTGAGTTCATTTTTCAGAATTAGAGTAAGACTCAACAACCTCAGTTAACTGTACAATCATCACCAGCAGAGAAATATATAGGTACGGAATCCCTTATCAGGAAACCTGTTATCCAGGATGCAGAAAGCAAAATGATCTACTCTATCTATCATCTATCTATCTATCTATCTATCTATCCAGCTATCTTTCTATTATCTATCAATCAATCAATCTATCTATCTATCTATCTATCTATCTATCCAGCTATCTTTCTATTATCTATCAATCTATCTAACTATCTATCTATCTAGTATCATCTATCTATCTATTTTCTATCTTTCTGTCATCTATCTATCTATCTATCTATCTATCTATCTATCTATCTATCATCTATCTATCTATCATCTATCTATCTATCTATCTATCTATCTATCCAGCTATCTTTCTATTATCTATCAATCAATCTATCTATCTATCTATCTATCTAGTATCATATATCTATCTATTTTCTATCTTTCTGTCATCTATCTATCTTTATCTATCTATCTATCTATCCATCTATCTTTCTATCTATCTACCAAGTTCACAAGCATGCCTTAAAAAGTTTGCAACAAATTGATTAAGGTGTGCTACACAATGGACAAACCGGCTAGTTGTAGCCCCAGGTGCAAGCTGAACCCTCAGCCAGGGTAAAATAATATCCAGGATAAAATGAAAAAACAGCCGCACTCCGGAAATGTTGTTCTACAACATTTCCGGAGTGCTGCTGTTTTTTCATTTTATCCTTAAAAAGTTTGCAATGCACCATTAAAATTTCCTATTCAATAACAGTCTAATGAAGAATATTACATTATGAAATACAAATTTGTATTCTTATTTGTGCATTTTTCCTTTCCGTTTACGCCTTTTATAACATTCCCCCGAGATTCTTTTAAAATGGCTCAAAGGCTACTATTCTTAGTTAGAACGTGTTTCTTATTTGCTGTTTTACAGTGTATTCATGCCAGACGATTATTTATTGTTGCTCCTATAACAACAGTGAGCTGCTTTTTAACAAACTCCATGCAGACAGTTGGAAAAGCAAACTGAGGCTAAATATGGTAAAAACACATCCTGCGCAGGCCATGTATTTTGTGTAATGACAAAAAAGCTTGACAATGATCCCATTTAACCCCAAACTGAAATAGATTATAGAATCTACAGCAGTGACCAAGATGAGCCAAAACATACAGTAGGTATATGGGACTAGGTAATATTAACATTATATACAAAAATGTCTTGATTAATTGGTAAAACTAATGTACTCCCATATGTAAATGTTCTGGCAGGCAAAGAACTCTTCGTTGCCCATATTTTCACATGTGCAGGAAGGCTGCAGAAGATTTGCACAATCAGGTTGGAGGTTTGATAAACTAGGATTGATAAACTAACATAAACTATTATAATTAATAAAATTATAAATGTGTTGATTTATGGTATGAATTAATGGGACCAGGCTGATACATTGGATCCATTATCCAGAAACCTGTTATCCAGAAATCTCTGAGTTATGGGAATGCGTCTCCCGTAGGCTCAAAGATTTCACATTTTTAAAAATGATTCCTTTTTCTCTGTAATAATAAAACAGTACCTGTACTTGATCCCAACTAAGATATAATTACCCCTTATTGGGGCAGAACAGTCCTATTGGGTTTATTTAATGGTTAAATGATTCCCTTTTCTCTGTAATAATAAAACAGTACCTGTACTTGATCCCAACTAAGATATAATTACCCCTTATTGGGGGCAGAACAGCCCTATTGGGTTTATTTCATGGTTAAATGATTCCCTTTTCTCTGTAATAATAAAACAGTACCTGTACTTGATCCCAACTAAGATATAATTAATCCTTATTAGAGACAAAACAAACCTATTTTGTTTATTAATATTTAACTGAATTTCTTTTATTAGACTTAAGGAATGGAGATCCAAATTTCGGAAACACCCCTTATCCCAAAAACCCCAGATCCCGAGCATTCTGGCGAACAGGTCCCACACCTGAATTGGTTCTAGGTTTGATTTATGTAGCTTTGTAAAGAAAGAAAAATCAGGCCCCTGATTGGACCCCTAGGTTATAGCCTAGATAGAAGGGCTGCAGTTGCCCTGGGCTGGTACAGAAGCCCAAAAATAATGTAAAACACTACTGGCCTACTTTTTAGTTAAGCTTTAGATCTCCTTTATATGTGAGCTATCCCTTTACTTTAATATGGAAATAGGACCTAAATATTCAAACATCACTGTTTTATTTTACTTTAGGAGAAAAACAGACATTTAAATACCCAAATTTACACAAGCATACACATTTACATGCATTCACAAACATTTTAAAATTGTTTTTTTCTTTAGTTTCTTTTTAATAGATGTAGGGGTGTATGAAATCACTTGAAATCTATCTTTAAATATTGTACAGGTATTAGACCTTTTATCCAGAGTACTCGGGACTTGGGGTTTAACGGATAAGGGATCTTTTTGTAATTTCGATCTCTATACCTCAAGCCTGCTCACCATACAGTACATCTGCTCAAAAACATTCAAAAATGAAATAAACCCAATAGGATTGTTTTATCACCAATATGGATTAAAGGACAATGAAAGGTTAATATAAATTAAAAGTAAGTCTAAAGGCATTCTTT
Source organism: Xenopus tropicalis (assembly GCF_000004195.4). Taxonomy (NCBI): domain Eukaryota; kingdom Metazoa; phylum Chordata; class Amphibia; order Anura; family Pipidae; genus Xenopus; species Xenopus tropicalis. Next base: position 36,766,918 of record NC_030683.2, read on the forward strand.
TTAAGTACTTACTGTATATCTAAATTCCCAGATCCCTGCTTGCTTCTCTGAGATATGGTGCTGGCAGCCTACAGCAGTGTGAAGCCTACAGTGACATCACTGAAATCTCTCTCCCCTTCCTGTAGGTGCCAGCGGCAGCCTTCCTATTCTCTGAGCATGTGTGTAACTTGATCCTGTCTCCTGTTCTGAGCTACTCATGCCCACCAGCCAATCAGAAGCGGGTCTGGCAGAGGGGAGGGGGGGAGGGAATGAAACACATGTGCAGTATGAAGCAAGGAGGGAAAGGAAGGGAGAATACCTTTTTAGAGATGGCTGCCTGTTCTAGAAAATGTGAAGTAAGTGTGAGTGAGTAAATATTTGATTAGGTGAGCCAAAAGTGTGGCATTTTTACTAAACAATAGGAGGACTATTGGGCAGTATGCTTTTTAAATTTTGACTTGCATTCTCCTTTAATTATATCTTAGTTGGGATCAAGTACAAGGTACTGGTTTAATATTACAGAGAAAAGGGAATCATTTATAAAAATTTTAATTATTTTGTTTAAATGGAATCTATGAGAGATGTCATTCCTGTATTTTGGAGCTTTCTGGATAATTGGTTTTTAAATAACAGATCCTATACTTGTATATGTGAGGGGAAATATATAACATCTTAACAAAGAGTGTGGCTGAAGACGCTGGGAGTTAGCCATAGCTGAAACCAGAACAGATACAGTCACTTGAATACAATAAATGACAACAGTGTACAGAAGTGAGAGAGGGATAATGTCCAGTAGATGAAAAGCAGGTCATAAATGGGATAGAGTTATTATAACAGCAATGACAAACTTCAACTAACCATTAAAATAAAATTGAGAAATACATATATAGATAATAGAGATTTTATACACATACATATATATATATATAATCATAGTACTATGCGAATTGTACTATAATCATAGTTATATGTGAATCTGAACTACATGTTCTCTCTTGACCCATTTAGCTCCGCCGGGGCCCCATGCTTTATGCACAGCTGCACTTTTCTTTCATAAATGGGTTCATATGGGGCACCGCAGCAAATGAAATTGCAAGCCTTTGATTTGAGGAAAGTGGCAGTAAAATAAACAAGTGAACGTGGGAGCAACAATATACAGTAGTTACCCCAAACAGGATGTTAGGACTGCTCAGTGATCCTGAAGAATAATACATATTTCTGGAGACTATGAATAACACAGTAGTTTATGGTTCCCCCTGGATACTGTTGTTGATATTATACAGCAGTTATAAAAAGCTGAATGTGTTAGCAAAATGATATTTTTTTTTAAGCATGAGTCAGTTATGCAAATCCACAGCTAGGCTTCCAGACAGAAAAGGTGGATCTGATGATATTTATATTAAATTGCAGATTACTAATTCTTTCATCCGCACTAGTCATTTTAGCAGTGTGCCTCGGTAAGATGCCTGCATGTCTCTCAGCAATGAAAGGTTAGGTGTCAGGCTTTCAGCATTTGGAAGAAATATCAGCTATTTCTATGAAAAAAAAATCTGTTTTCCTGCCATGCCCCAGAGCTGGAAATGTTTGGATGAGATAAGTGGAGTAATTAGCTGCAAATTTGCTGACTAAATCCTGTCGACGTCAAAAAACCAAAGGTTCATAGATATTGATTTTCAAGGAATTGTTACATTTATGAGATAAAAGAACTCATTTAAGCCCCTGCCTCTGGAGCAAATCTTTACACATGTGGGTATACTAATGGGTGCCATTTCATACCCTGGGAGAAGTGAAAATAAAAGCAGATTTTAGGTTCCTGTCTGTAATTAAATAAGTATGAATAAGATGTTTTGCCAAGATATGGCTTCTACTCACCAACTGAAAGCGGCTCAGCTCCTCTGTCATTGTATTCTGAGTTCCTTGATAGTGGTCCTGACTCTTGTTCCTGTCTTTGGATCCTCCTTGCCACCAATTTTGTGATGATCTATACTGGACTGTCTCCTGTGTATGACCCAGCCTACTCCTGATATTCTGCTTTCTGTTCCAGTCACTATTTATGATGCCTTTGTTCATGCAAGACAAAGTTAGAGTCTGCACATTACTGCTTGCCTACTAGTTTATACTGCAACTATCTGCAAAGTTAACAGGAGAATTTGTTGCATATTATTACTCACCTGTAGAACAGTATCAGTTATTCTATCTATAGAACAAAGTATAATTTCAGGATCATTCCTGTCTGTGTTATAGTTTATGATTCAAGTTGCACCTATATTCCTGTACTCTTGAGCCTGGGTCCCTTTCTTGTCTGTAAAAGGCCTTCATGACCAATAAACCATAACGTGGTATAATTATCAGGCAAGAGAACTTCATGGATAGGATTTCAAGTAATTTTAATCAGTAATTAGCACAAGATGGGGGTACCACAAACTGACAGTATTTACCTAAAGTGTCCCACAAATAGTTCATGTGAAGCCAAGTCACAGATGGTATACTGCAGTCCTTGATGTTATTTTTCCTCCAGGTTGCCCAGATCCTGGTGTGCTGCACAGATCCAGGTGAGCTGATGGGTCTGTAAGAGTCCAAAGGGTATTAAAGGGAAGGATGTTGGTCTCTGGGCATCCCGTTATTTGGCAAAGGTAGTTCCTCTCCTTTAAGGGGGTTGGAAATCTCCATGGCCTTCACAACTCATTCTGCAGTTGCTTTCTTTTCAGTCTCCCAAAAACTACCCAGTCACTCATAACCCCCCTGGAACATATTTCCTAACTTATCTATTGATTTCCCTCACTCATTCCCCAAGATAGAGGGTTCTCTTTCATCCCTTTGTCTGATGACCTTTCTGAGCTGTAGGTGTGAAAAAGTTGACAAGGTATGGTCAAAAACACAACAAGGGATGAAGCTCTCATATTGAAAGGAGTTTGAGCCAGCAGACAGAATGGCACCAGTACCCCTAAGGACTATAACTATCCAAATCAGACTATTTTAACCAGTTATATTGTGTAACAATGCATTAAATCCTCCACATGAAATAGGGTTTTTACTGTAAATACCGGAGAACTAGGAATAGAAAACACGCCCATGAAACCGCCATTCTAGTTCAGTGTTTACCAGCCTTTAGGCCTCCAGACCTTTTCTTGCTTGCTATGAGCATGACACATGCATGCAGCCATCAGACTCTTGAATTTAAGATTGAAGATTTAGGGATTTATGACAGGAAGACAGCTGTGATCACAAACCTCCCCTATGTAACATTCAAGGGTTTCATGTTTCCCACTGGTCTACAAAGTAATAATTCATGTGTTTTACAAAATTTGGATCCTTGAATACCTTGTCTGTCTTGCATTGTGAAGTAAGAAGCCCAATATATATGTCACCAAGTTAAACCCTTTGCCTGATATGACTTGGGTTTAGCAAATATTGTCCTAAATCTTGGGGAAAATTTATAATAAACGGTGTTCCCAATGCAGATGTAAAAACCGCTTTTTTCTAATTTAAAAACCACTACACTGCCTTGCCAAATTAAACAAAGCCTATAGATATGATGAACATTCAGTCTAACCCACAAATATTTATTTTATTAAATATATCAGTGACTTAAGTGTTCATACAGTATGTAAGCAGCTGAGAAAACACAAATGTTGTATTAGGTCTCACGATAAAATATGGACTTTGAATCATGTGTTTTTAAACAGTAATACCAACAATTGAAATCATATTATATTGGACCTGATAAGAGGAGAGGTTTAATGTCAAACCAGTATTGCGTTGTTATTTTATCTGCCAGCATTTGCATTAATAATATATCATTTGGAAAATGATTTCCAAATTTTAGAATCTAAGATACTGGAGTAATAATTAGATATTTTGTATGCAATAAAATAAGATACATGGGGGTTAATGTAACAAATGGTCTTTTTCTACTTGCCTAGTAACCCATAGCAACCAACCAGCATCATTAAAAAAATATATACGGCTGTCATTTCTAAAGCCTCTGCCAGATATACAATGGATTCCTGGGTCCAAAACTGTATACACAAAAGCAGTAGTGTACGTAAACAATTTGATCAGAAGCCTTTGAGTGCATGATCACGATTCCTACTTATTTCTCTTAGGAACAAAGTATAAGCAAAATTTTACAAAGCAAATGATGCAAGATTTATTTCCCCTTTTACAGTGGGATATAATAAGCTTTTATATAGTTAAAAAAGTGCATTTTTGAACATTCTTTTCAAGTTTGGTAAAATCAGAAAAGACAGGGACTCAACGCAGAAAGTAACAAAAAGAGGGAACAACAGATTAAAGGAGAAGGAAAGGCTAGTAAAGAGTTAATCTCAAGCTGCAGGCATACCTTCAGTTCTCTCAATAGTGCCCTTAAGTCTCCCCATATTTCACCTGTTCAGAAGATCAGAAGCCAAACAGGAAAAAAAAAAACGCTGAGCAGGGTAGAGAGGACTCCCATAATGCAACGCTCCTACCCAGACTTGGAGACTTGGGACTGTAGGCGGCGCATGCGCACACAGCAGGAGCGTCTGGTTGCCATGGCGACGGCGCAGACAGGAGAGCGAGAAGCGAGTGTAGGAGGATGAGTCACTGGTGAGTGGTGAACTCTGCAAAACTCGGGGGGGTTTGTGGCAGGTGCGGGGAGGGGGGGTTTGTGAGCAGGTGCGGGGATCGGAGGGGGGCTGGCTTGTGCTTTTCAGCAATAACCCATACAGACATGCTGGACAAGATGGCGGTGCCGTTCACTGAAACAAGTATGTAGGTTCAAGTATGTGTATCTCTGTAAATCTTTAGGCAAGCCAGAAATATAGCGTTTTTACACAGCAATAGTAGTACTATTTAATAGTGTGCTTAATAGACTTTCCTTGTCCTTTAATGGAGACTGGGTTGGGGAATGGGGTTGAGTTATTAATCCTCAGTAAATGTAAGGGAAAGTTTTACCCATGGAGACATTCTGGAATCCCCTTTTCAATTTTAGCCTCAAAGTTGATAATCTGTAAATATATATACATATCCTATCTGCAGGAGCACCCATGCCATACTAGCTGGCTATGCTTATTGCCCTGGACTGCAACGTGTGGGTGGCACCATACCTAGATGCAAATGGGACACAAGGCAAGAGTATTTGGCCTTTACAAGGTGTACAGCTGTTCCACCTAAAGACAAACAGAGAAAATAAATGACTGGAAAACATTCATATTTGGGCTTTGCAATCCTCTAAAGCAAAAACACGCAATCATCACTGAAGATGTTAATTTCTTTCTAGCTCGTAATACCTTAACATTCTTTTATCAACACTGGGCAAATCTGGGCCTTGGCAATAACCCATAGCAACCAACCCAGCTTTACTTTCATTGTTCTACCTGCAGCTGGCTGACAAATGCTAATCACTGGTTGTTTGCTTTGGGTTACTGCATAGAATCAATTTTGCTCAATGCTGATAACTGTGCCTTGTTGACTTGTTTTTATAAAGAATGTCCGCTAAGAGTGAGCCAGGAATTGTGAATGCCAGGACCATGACAAGGCTACAAAGGAGGGAACTGGAAGTAGGTGTTGTATTGTTATTATTATTGTATTATTATGTTGGCATTATGGGTGTTGTAGTTTCCTGGGGTGCTGTGGGGATAGGTGGAGACAAAAGGGGTTAAAAGGGGAAGGAAGAACAGCAGACGGGCTCCTCACTCTTAGGAACAATTGTGTGCAGCCTTCAGCGACTATGGGCTGTTATAAAAGTTAACAGCTAAAGATTATATAAATGTGATTGTACATTGCCCTACACTTGACTGTTGTTGGTTTATGTTGGTCGTTATTTACAAGCTGTGGCCTTTTCACCAAAGATATCACATGTGGTTTGGTTTGTTATTTTAAGTAGTTATTATTTGGAGGGGTGTTATAGGGAGGGGCCCGTCAGATTGAAGCTGCCCCTGCCATGTAAGGCTAATGGTAAGGGGGTCTCCTGCATGTGTACAGTAAGTCAACAGGAAAGTGCTTAAATCCACTACTGCAGATTCCTATTCATTTAAACAGAAAATGTGTGAATTGGAAGCAAAAGTGGCAGTGTCAAGCTGAAAAAGAAGAGGTAGATGATTTTCCCCATGTTCCATAGATCTAATGCTGGAAATTCAGAACGTTGGATGCCAATGAGGTGACTACCATGGCACTTATAGGGTCGAGTTTAATTGTAGTCTCAAATTACTCACTTTTAGGAAAAGTTTATCGTGTCCCCTACAAAACCATGTGATAGAGCCAGGACAGCTGACGGTGACAAAAGTAACCCATTATAAAAAGCACTCAGTTCACTCTAACCATATAGATATTTAAAATAAATGATGCCTTGAGGTTTAACAGGAACATTCTGTTTCTAGTTGACTACATAACCCGGGCCTTTTACTAAAGCTATCGGCTCCTGTTAAGGTTTAAAGCCACACTTCAAAATCTTGAAACATTCATATAAAGCTGATATTACAAGAATACTGTATCTTTTTTTTTTTTTTTTAACAATTCTTTTATTGAAAATTAAATGCACATAGTTTACAACATTTGTTTCAATTGGCATTTGTTCATTGTACATAAAGTAAATAAAGTAAGTTAATAACATAACTATTGCAGTGTCTTTCTTTTTTTTTTTTATTTTTGTTCATGTATTATTTATCTTACAACCTTTGTTTTGGCTAATAGCTTGTCTTTCTGTGTGTTATTGAGGTATTGCTATTGCCTTTTCCCCTTGTATCTCTGTATGAGGGCTATCTAAGGGGGGATTTGGGCGTGGGGTCTTCCCTAACCTCCAGTGTTTAGGAGGGTTCTGTGTCTATCCATGATGACCATATTTTATCAAATTTTTGAGGGCACCCCCTCCTTATGTAAGTTAGCTTGTATAGAGGTATAGCCTTATCAATCATAGATTCCCATGCTGCCACTCTGGGGCCCTCTGGCGACTTCCAATATAGGGCAATCATTTTTTTGGCATACATACATAGTATTTGAATTAGTGTTCTTTCCGCCCTTTTGGGTGATAGATCCTCAACTTGGTTTAATAGGGTTACTGTTGGGTCTAGCTGAAGTACAAGATTTGTTCTGTCCTTTATAACATTTGCTACTTTCCCCCAAAACCGTTGTGATCGTGGACAGCTCCACACCATGTGTAGGAAATCTGCCGGGGAGTGACCGCATCTGGGACATTCTTGTCCTAGGTCTGGATGCATTTTATACAATCTTTGAGGTGTCATATAGGTACGGTGGAGGTACTTCAGTTGTGTTAGTCTATCTCTGCTACTAATGATCCCTTCAAATGTTGACTCTAGTATGTCCTCCCATTGGTCGGGGGTGAGCTGTGGAATGTCTCTTTGCCACTTCTCATATAGCTTGGTAAGATTTGTGCTACTTGCCCTCATCAATTGTACATAGAATGCTGAGAGAGGTTTTTTAAGGTCTTCTATATGAGTTAGCGTCTCAATGTTTTTTGGGGTTATATCCACTGTTTGACCTCCAAATTGCGTTCCTGTGGCATGGCGTAATTGTAAGTATCTAAAAAGCATGGTGTTGGATAGTGAAAAGGATTGTTTCAATTCTTGGAAGGTGAGTAGTGTACCCTTTGGCATAATATCCGATATGTATTTAATGTTGTAGCGGGTCCACAGTTTAGGGTCAGGTATTGTTTGAAATTGCTCCAAGTTAGGGTTATGCCATATGGGGGTGTACTGTGAGCAGTATGGTTGTGCTATCGGAGAGGTTTGTGATACCTTCTTCCATGCGTTAACCGTGGCTTTCATTGGTTGAGTGGCTTTTTTGGTAGATTTTATACCCCTATATAACAGGTTTTGTAAATTCTCCTGTGACCCCATAATCTGTGCTTCAAGCAATGTGGCTGCGTTAGTCGAAGATGGTGAGGTCCATCTCCATGCCGTAACTAGCTGTGAGGCTAGATAGTACATATATGGATTTGGGGCTGCTAGTCCCCCCCCAGTGGTTGGGAGTTGTAGTGTCTGTAGGGATATTCGGGGTTGTTCCCCATTCCAGAAGAGTGATACCATTAGACTTTTAAGTTTGCGAAAGGTTGTTTGGGGAATTGTTATGGGGGATTGCCTGTAAATATATGTTAGCTTAGGGATGACTACCATTTTAAACAGGTTTATTCTTCCCATTAGGTTAAGGGGTAGGTGCTTCCATGCTTCTGTTTTGTTTTCTAAGTATCTCATAATCGGATTGATATTTAGTTCTGTGTATTTTGTGAGATCTCTATGGATCCATACCCCTAGGTACTTAAATGAATTTACCCATTTTAGCTGGTGTATTTGGTTGGGCGGGTTGGGGAAAGTATCTATTGGGAGGATAACTGATTTGGTCCAGTTTATTTTTAGGCCGGAAAAAGAGGTGTGATCATTTATGATGTCTAAAGCCGAGGATAGAGCGTGGTGCGGATTAGCTAGATATAAAAGGGTGTCATCTGCGTACATGGATACTGTTTCTGTTAGGATGCCTAGTTTGAGCCCTTCAACCTCTTGTGTTGATTTAAGACGGGATGCCAGTGGTTCCATTGCAAGGGCAAAGAGTAGGGGTGATAAGGGGCATCCCTGTCTAGTGCCCCTGAAAAAAATTAGATAAGGTAGCATTGGTGCGAACTTTGGCTATTGGAGAGGTGTATAGTGCCTGTATCCAGGCTATGAATGTGGGGGGTATTCTCATTGTTTTGAGTGTGGCCCATAGATAGTTCCACTCCACGGAGTCGAAGGCCTTTTCATTATCTAGGGAGACCACTATCCTTTCCCCACCGTTATCATGCTTTATTGATAAATTTGTAAAAAGTCTTCGGATGTTGGTGTCAGTTGACCTTCCTGGCATAAAGCCTGTCTGGTTTGGAGATATTAAGCCTGTAATATATTTGGTTAGTCTATTAGCTAGCACCTTTGCTAGAATTTTGGCATCTACGTTTATTAGTGAGATGGGCCTGTAGGAGGAGCATAACAGTGGGTCCTTTCCTGGTTTGAGTATGAGAACTATCAAGGTTTCCCTCATCGATTGCGGTAGTGCGTTTCCATTTTGTATCCCATTGTATAATTGGGCCAGTGTGGGTGCTAGTTTTTTGGCATGTCGTTTGTACCATTCACCTGGTATGCCATCTAAACCTGGCGTTTTCCCCGAGGGCAAGGCTGCTATAGCTTGTTCTATTTCTGACGGTGTAATGTCCTGTGTGATCTGTTGTTTTGCTATTGGTGGGATTGAAGGGAGCTGTAGGGAGTCTAAATATAATTGAAGATTTTCTGGGGTTGCCTGAAGTTTGGTTGTATATAGTTCTGAATAGAAGTCTTTAAAGGCCTGATTTATTTCTACAGGTGAAGAGGTGATTTGACCGTTTGGCAATTTTATTGCTGATATGGAGATGCTAATGGTATCATCCTTGGATATCATCGCGAGGAGTTTCCCTGTTTTGTCCCCATGTTCGAATATATTTGCCTTTTGGAACAGTATATGTTTTTTGGTTTGTTCTAATTGGGCTATATTTAGAGCTTCTTGACATTGCTGCCATTTCTGTTTGTTGTTGTCTGTGGGATCAGATACATATATTGCTTCCAATTCTTTCACTAGTTGGGACTTATGGGAGATTTCTGCTTCTGTATTTAGGTTATGTGCCTTTATACTACTTATAAACTCCCCTCTTATGTACGCTTTCAATGCATCCCAAGTAGTGTCCGGGGGGGTGTCCTGTTTATTGATTGCTAGATAGGTGTCAATACAGTTTTGGATGTTTTCTGCCATGGCTTCATGATTGGCCCAGTATGGGCTTAAACGCCAGATTCTATCTGCTGGTTTAGGTGAGGTAGTCAGTGTTAATAATATCGGGGAGTGGTCAGATATACCTCTAGTCAGTATTTCTACCCCTTGTATCTGTTTGTTAATGTCTGTGGTTCCCAGTGCTAGATCAATTCTGGATAAAGAGTTGTATCCCGCAGAGTAACAGGTAAATTGTTTTTCCCCCGGGTTCCTGCTTCTCCACAGGTCCATCAGACCATATGTAGAGACCCACCTGACAAAGGCCTGATTGGTAGATTTTGGTGCAGATAGTTTATCTAAGTTCGCATCCGTTATGGCGTTAAAGTCACCCATTAACAGAATGGGTGCTGCAGGGAGAGACATAATTTTCCCCATTATAGCATATAGAGTCTCATCTTGAAAGGGGGGTGGGATGTATATATTTGCTAAAGTGATTGTTTTCCCATTTATTGCACCGTGCAGTATAATAAATTTCCCTTCTCCATCCAGGATTACTTTTTTAGTTGTGAACGGGCATGATTTGCTAATTAAGATTGAGACCCCTCTAGAGTAGTTTGAGTAGATGGAGTGATACATGGGGCCTATCCATGCCCTTTTTAGGGCTAAGGTTTTGTTGCCTGTCAGGTGAGTCTCTTGGAGCATAATTATTTGTGGCTTAACATTTTTTAAAAAATCAAATACCAGCCTCCTCTTTATAGCATTCCCCATACCTCTCACATTCCACGACACTATTTTTGCTATAGCCATAATTTAACATTTCTTATATATGAGCCGCTAGGGCACCCGTTGTGTTGTTGATTATGAAGCATATTGATTAGATGAAATTCAGACACTGCATTATAACAAATAAAACCCAAAAGAACAAAACTTATTCCCCTCCCTTCCCTCCCCACCCACTCTATTGCATAAAATATAACCATGAGTGAGTTTACATCCCGAACACTGAACTTTAAGATATATGGGGGTTGATTGGCCTGAGACTTGTGGGTAAGTTTACTATGAGTCTGTACCTTTTGCTCCGAGTTTGGGGTGTAATGTCCAAGTCCTGCATGTTTTGTACTATGACAGTATTGGTCCCGCCGGGGTCATTGGAGCCGGTTCAATGATGAATAGTGGATTGCATGACAGTGTAGTGGTTGGTAGACATTTATAGTAACTTACAGTTGTGGTGTCTTAGGTGCTGAAGTCTGTCCGGTGGTCTGGGCTTTAGCTGATCTTCCTTTGAGATGCTCCCATGTTACTGCGGATCACGATTTGGAGAGTTGCGCGGACGTGTTTCCAGCCAAGCAGTTGTTTCCTCTGGTGTGTTGAAAAAAGTGTGTTTTCCCGTTGTCTGTTATTCTAAGGCGGGCTGGGAAGATCATTGCGTATGGAATTCTTCTTTGCCGGAGCTGTTGCTTGACCTCTGTAAATTTTGCTCTCGTTTTCCTTACTTCAGCTGAGAAGTCTGGGTAGATTGAAACTTTTTGGTTTTCAAAAGTGATGTCACCAGCTTTCCTTGCTTCTGCCAGCGCGGCGTCTCTGTCGCGGTAGTTAAGTAGTCGTGCGATCAGTGGTCTTGCTGGGGCACCCGGGGGAGGTGGTCTGCCAGGGATTCTGTGTGCCCGTTCTACTGTGAATGCTGCAGAGAAGGCCGTTTGACCGAAGGTATTGGTCAGCCATTGCTCTACGAATTTTTCAGGTGCTGACCCTTCAGCTCTTTCTGGCATGCCTAGTATACGGATATTATTCCGCCTCAGCCGGTTTTCAAGATCATCAGCCTTTGCTTCCAGGGCTTGTATTTGTTTTTCTGTGTTTGTGATGCGCCCAGGTAAAGGATTCATGTTGTCCTCTAGCTCTCCTATTCTGCGCTCTGCTTCTCCCGTTCGCTCCCTGATTTTTTGCACATCATGTTTTAGGATTGTGAATTCAGTTTTGAGTTCATCAATTCTAGTTATTAGCACCGTGTGGTTGCCAGTTATGGTATTAAGCACCTCTGTTAGTGTGGGTTCAGAGGAGTGCGCAGTTTGAGTTGGTGCTGTAGGCCCTTGCGTCACAGATGGGGCCTCTGTGGTGCCTGCGTTTGTTGCTGGGGCAGGTGAGGTGTGTGTTCTGCCATTGGGGGAGCGTTGGGGTAGTGGGGCCCTCGCATATTGTTCCAGCCTGCGAGCGACTGCCTCACCTTTGTGTGTCCCGGGCGAGGTAGCGTTGCGTGTCTCATTCGGTCCGGCGCCATCTTGTGACATGGTGTCAGCAGCAGAGCGGGTCCGTGTCTTTCTCGCGGCAGTTTTGTTCCGGCCCATCCGCAAGGTTTGTGTTGCTTGGGACTGTAGGGAGGTTATCCCCGTGTCGGCGGTCCCTTGGGGGAAGTTATCGTTGCAGGGTGGTGTCAGTATAGTTATATCCCCTGACGGAGCTCAGGACTATGCGTCCTACCCGGATCTCATGCTGGCCATGCCCCAGAATACTGTATCTTTAACTTTGGTTAATAGTCTTTAAAATCCTATCCTACCTGCCCCCCCCCCCCAATCCCTGCCTGGATCCCCCGCCCAAGGCCCTTGTGTCACCCGCTCCCTGCCTGAAGGTAGGAGTGTCTGGGAAGGGGGATTTATTTACAACTACAGAGGAAGAAGACCCTGCAGATGTTTGGGGGCCCGGGGTCTTGGACTGCACAGTCTGCTACCTCTATACTTACGCCAGTGATAGGGAGTTGAGATAGTGAGGTTAATTGCATCCAGTATTCTTCCCAGAACTAACCCTAAGAACTTGCAACAACTGTCACCTGACAAGTGATTATGACATATTATAGCCGCCCAGAAATAAATCAGCACTCTTTCAATATAGGTTTGTTTAGGGGGTGGTTTTACAAACATGCAAACAAGCTATGTGATAAATTCTAGTCTTTAGTAAAGACATACCCGTTACACAAGCAAGGACTTAATGTAACACTGAATATAGCATTAATAAGGCACATAAAGCCCCAGGAAATAGTTCATAGTTCTTTTATTTTTGTAATTTTACAAACATCTGACAGAATGGAAAAGCATTTTGCATCACGTTAACGGTATAAGAGCAGCACAGCTGCCTCGGTAATCTCTTTGCTTGCACTCCATCCTGCGTGTGTCCCATAGCCATCCCAATCAAAGGCTGAAAAGTCTCCACACTGTCTGGGGCTTCCTTCGGGGAAGTAACCACCTCCTCCAATGCAGTGCTGAAAAATGGAAATTGGTCAGTTTGATTTTTAATTGCCTGATATCAATTTTGCCCCCTGTAAAAACCTGTATGTGTATACTTACATGTTCTGCATTGCAGCCCTTCACCTTCACCCCTGGACAAAGAGCAAGTGCAGCCTTCTCAGTGTTGACAACTCGGAACTGGACAAAGCCCGCTGTAAACTCATCTGTTTAACAGGATAAACATTTGTTAATGTAAAGACACTGAGAAAAGACTCCTGCCACTGGACAAGATCCATTGGTATAATGGACACAGTAAAAAGCTCTTACTTCTTCCATTTGGTGAGTAGAGAGATGCAGTCTTCTCTGCACTTCCAAGGTCATAGACTACAGGCACAGCGGGTCCATTGTCTGCTAGACATTTACCAATATCATACTTTACTGGATATTTCTAAAAAAAGAAATGTAGACAATGAAGTTTTTAATTTCAAAAAGTTTTTCTTGGAATCACTATAATAATTAGCCCAACATTCCCGGAACACAGACAGCATTGAGCTAAACTGACAAAACAAAGGCAGATTTAAAACTTGGAGGAGTCTCAGGAGTGCTGTCTGCCGTCTTGGAAAATAAAATGGACATAAGCAGCTGTCTACTTCAGGGCACTGACTACTATATTTTTTAATGGTTAACATTATAGAAAACAAACTTGCCTGTAGAATTTCAAACATTTATGATTTTCTTTTTTCCAGTGTATCTTATTAGTCTCTAGCCTTAGTATCAATATGAAAAATACAGAGCTGAGCAACCTATGCATTTAGCTTCAAAATACCTCAGAACCTGTGACTCCTACAAAAGATCTATAATGGAATGGACAGAGTACAGTATAAGTCCATTTCTTACCTTGTACAGTTCAAACAAATTTTCTCCCTCCTCAGTAAAAAAGCTATTTTGTGTGCGATATCTCAGAATTGATGAGTTCCTCCAGTTAAACATTGGAGTGTTGTTGGGCACATGCCACAAAGCCAGATTTTTAGCCTTGATGTCATAATAGCCAGGATTCTGGAAAGACAAAACTGCATATCAGAAAAATGTATACATTTACCATATATCAATCGATTTTTAATGTATTGCAAATCTTCTGGTGTAAAATCATATGTGTAATTGGCATGAAATACTGTAAATATTGCTGCATTTCTGATGCTTTCTATAGGTATGTTTCCCATCACATATTTTGCCTGGTTCTCCCTATAATGCACTCCTGCTCCAGGTATGAAATTATGTTTTATCCCATATATAATATTCAACAACTTTAATATTCTGATACCTTATAGTCATCACTTGTAGCTCCTTCAGGTAGCCCAAATGTGGCATAGTTTGCCCAGTTTCCATCGCCTTCTGGATTTTGTAAAGTATTCCCCTGCTGTGTGGACCAGCGATCACCTACAGTGCATTTTCCAAACATGTTGTTCTCATGGACACTGGCCACCAAGGTCCATCCACCCCCATTAGTTGTCATATCACAGAAGGTTTGATAGGACTCGCCATGCTCAGTTGCCAGTGTGTATATGCCGTCTGAAACACAAAAATATTGGATCAATTCAAAGCAAAGTTGTGGGAAATACATTTACATTACATTACAAACATATTACATTAGGGGCACATTTATAAATGCTTGAGCCTCCGAATAAGTTAAGTTATGCTCTCTGTCATGATTTTAAGATTTCAATAAAGAAGACTTTTAATTGAGAAACAACCTGGTGCTCCGCTCCTATTCTTATTTTTGTTGAGCCTCCGAATAGCCAGATTTGCGCAAATTGGTTTTTCTTTTCCCTGACCAAAAAATAAAAAGCTCAGCAGGTTTGTAGCCTGTTGGCTTGAGCGTTCATAAATGTGCCCCTAAATATTATTATGCACTTTTCTGTGTGGATTAGCTGTTTTTCGCGGTTGTTAGATAATTTGGACTCAAAGTGGCTGAGATGGTCAATGTCTCAAAAACATTAATATTAGTAACATTATAGTTATTAGTAAAAATTTTACAGGTGTAGACTACACATTAGGGTTCAAAACTGACTGACGCAAAATGTTGCTAGGCAATGTCTATTAGGGGACATGATATATAATCACACTAGTTAAAAGCATGGGAGACTTACCAGGAGCTGATGGGTCTGAGCTCTTGATTTCATTGCAGCTCCTGTATCCATAGCTCATATCACCAGTTGGAGAGCCACTGAAACGGGACCTGCTGTTGTCTGTCTTATCCTCTGTCCAGCATGCCAGAAGGTTCAAAATTTTTTCCTTCTTTTCAGAAATTGAAGCTTGTTCTAACATAAAGAGGTGTTACATAATATTCTAATATTTATATTATTTTGGCATGGGCAGAAGATGCCCATAAAAACAAGTACTACCAACAGACAAGAGCTAGCACTGCTAAAACAAGCATCTGCCAACAAAATCTGTATTAGCTACAATAAGCTGTAAAAGTATACATTTAAAAAGATATAGAAATTAAAGAATCAATGAATAAAAGCTTGGAGATATGTCTCTCTTCAACACTACTCACCACATGAACCAGCATGCCCTGCTGAAAATCCAAGGGCAAAAACCAACAGGCTATATACCAACATCTTGCCCTAGAAGATGGAAGAAAAATGGATTTATACACCATAAATCTATAGAGTGCAGAAATAACCCGTATATCTAAGTGTAACATTAACTATAGTGCAAAATGCCTGTAACCATGTTGTGACACTTACCATTTCAGAGGCTGCCCTTTTTCTGGAGATGTTCAGTCGTACAGTGTGTAGGCACCTTATAAAGGACTGCTTTCTCAAACCTGCCTGTCAACATTCTCTTTTTAATGGCTTCTCAGCCATTTCTCATTGGCTTAAAACACATTTGGTTTATAAATGAGCCTCTCCCTAAATTGTTTTAGAACGTTAATACTATAAAACAGCAAAGTGGTCAGTTTCCAGTTTTTTTTAGATTGAAACACCAAACACAGGTATGGGACCTGTTATCCAGGCTTTCTGTATCAAAACAGTACCTTGGGATCTTTAGATAATTTGGATCACCATAATTGGCCAATTTTTCAACATTCTTATTTTTGTGGTTGTAGAGGTTTTTGTAACCATGAAAAAACAAATTTTCTCTAAAACCACGAATGTTAAGTGATTTAGTAAGATAGCATTTTTTTCAAAAAAAGCACAAACAAAAAAAAATGGAAAAATGTGAAAACCACATTTTTTTTTAATGTTTTTCAGCAAACCTCTTATACCACAAAGCAAAGAAAGATTTCAGTTGGAATCAAAGACAGCTGCCACCGATTTCTACATGACCTTGACAGCTTTTAGATGGCATTTTATTACTTTTGGATTCGTCACAGTTTTGACATATAATAAATGGCAAGTTCTTAAACAAAAAACAAATTTCTTGATGGACTCTGGTCCTTTTTCAACCCTATGTAACTACGTAACTGTGTAACTATAAGAAAAAAATTAAATACAAAGGTTAGTAAATGCCCACCTAAGTCTACTTTAAATCATTTAAACATTAAATAAAGCAATAAGGATTAATTATACCTTAGTACCTTACAATGTACTGTCTTATTATTATAGAGAAAAAGGAAATCATTTTTAAAAATTTCAATTATTTGATTAATATGTCTGTGGGACATGGCATTCCGTAATTTAAAGCTTTTCTTGACATTAAAAAATGTTTAATAATATTAAAAAACAATAGCAGTGGTCAGTTTCAAATTCTTTTTAGAATAAAACAACACAAAATACTTATAGAGGTATGGTATCCAGAATGCTCAGGACCTAAGGATAAGGGGTCTTTCCATTTTGGGTCTCCATACCTTATGGGGCTGATTTACTAATCCACGAATCCGAATCCGAATCCGAATGAAAAAAATTCGGATTGGAAAACGAACATTTTGCAACTTTTTCGTAATTTTTGCGATTTTTACGTCGCCGTTACAACTTTCCCGTAAATTGTCGTGACTTTTTCGTAACCGGTACGACTTGCGCGAATTTTCATAGCCATAACAAATTTCGTGGATTGTCGCGACTTTTTCATTGTCATTATGCCTTTGGAGAATTGTCGCGACTTTTTCATTGCCATTATGCCTTTGGAGGATTGTCGCGACTTTTTCATTGCCATTATAACTTTCGTGAATTGTCGCGACTTTTTCATAGCCATTACGACTTTCGCGAATTATCGCAACTTTCGTATTGAGAGCTCGAAAAAGTCGCGACAATTCGCGAAAAAGTCGCAAAGTACCGATCATTACGAAAAAAACGCATTCGGACGCTTTTCGGACGTTCGTGGATTAGTAAATGTGCCCCTAAGTCTACATTTATTTTACATTTATTTTATGTATTTAAATTTAAATATGACATAAACCCAATAGGGCTGTTCTGCCCCCAATAAGGATTAATTCTATCTTAGTTGGGATCAAGTACAAGGTGCTGTTTTATTATTACAGAGAAAAAGGAAATCATAAAAATTTGAATTATCTGATTAAAATGGAGTCCTGTAATTCAGAACTTTCTGGATAATGAATTCCATACCTATATAGTTAAAATATGTAGAATACCTGTATTCATTATTCTACTAAATTATTTCATTAACAATATATCTTTTTTTGTAAAAAAAAAAGTTTCTACTTTTACACAATCATTTTTTTTATATTGAGTGAATGACAAGACAATAAATAAAAATAAGAAGTAGAAAGTAACTGAAAGTAGAAAGTAACTGAAAAAACACACACACACACATATATACACATATATATATATGTATAACCTATATATAGGTTTTAAAGTGGAACAACTGAAAATAAAATTCAGGTTACTGTGCTATAGTTTTTTACAACACTGACACAGAAAAATTTGTGAACTGAACTGAAACATTCTCTCATATATTCTAGAACCTGAATCTGTGTAAAAATCCAGTTCAACCTGACGGGTTTTACACTTTCTAAATCAACATACTGTACTTATGGTATCTCAACTTTGTTCTCCTTGTATCTTATAACTCTCCCTTAGGTCAATGTTTATTCAGTACAGGTATAGGACCTGTTATTCAGAATGCTCGGGACCTGGGATTTTCTGTATAAGGGGTCTTTCTGTAATTTGGATTGTCATAACTTAAGTCTGCAAAAAATCATTTAAATATTAAATAAACCCAATAGGCTTGTTTTGCCTCCAGTAAGGATTAATTATATCTTAGTTGGGATCACGTACAAGGTTTTGGTTTATTATTACAGAGAAAAGGAAATCATTTTTAAAAATTAGAATTATTTTCTTATAATGGAGTCTATGGGAGATGGCCTTTTCTGTAATTCGGAACTCACTGGATAACGGGTTTCCAGATAAGGGATCCCATACCTGTAGTATCTTCTGCTGCTCAATTATTAGCAGCATTATTAAGAGTTTAATTATTAACCAACAAATTGGAAAATTTCTTCCTCTTTCTAAAATGTATAAAACCCTATTTCATACTACTGTGCCAACCCCTATTTTTTTAGTTCATTTCCTAGGTTTCTCATCATTCAGGCTGTTGGCTTCAATGAACAACAGAAAGGTAGCTTTATCCTGTATGGCCCATCATATGGTATGCGTTTGTATAGCCTGCAAGATGGCCATTTATGTGATTAGCCTCATTATGGCCATCTTTTATTTTTTTGCATTAAAATTACTGCAATGTACAATCTTTAATGGTGAATTGGACAGCTCAAAGCTACAGAACAAAAAAAAGTCATTGGTGAAAAGGGAAATGTTTGTATAAATAAGCACATTTTTTACCAAAAAAAGTCAGGAAAAGTTTAGACAATGTAATCAAATTCCAACTGGCAATTTTTTGAATGAAGTGTAGGAGAAAAAAGTATGAAAAAACATATTGTGCAGTGCAGTAGAGTTTATAATCTAGAGTCCCCATTACATTCATACTTGCTACAGGAATTTTTACCAGGAGCCAATTTACATGCCTGTATGTTTTTGAAGAGTGAAAGGTAACTGCCTATACATTAAGTGAAAGGTAATTAGAGTTCCACGAGAAAACTAATGAATGGTGATACCACACAAACTGCTTGCACTGATGTAATAAAATAAGTAGAAAATAAATCTATTCAAATAGTTTATGAAACCTGAAACATTTGTAAGATTTGTAAAAAGCTTAAGCAAATACAGGCATGGGACCTGTTATCCAGAATGTTAAGGACCTGGGGTTTTCCAAATAAAGGGTCTTTCCATAATTTAGATCTCCATACCTAAAGTCTACTAAAAATAATTAAACCACTAATTAAAACCAATAGGATTGTTCTGCATCCAACAGGAATTAATTATATCTTGGCTAAAGTACAAGGTACTGTTTTATAATTAAAGAGAAAAGGAAATCATTTTTAAAAATTGCATTATTTAAATTGAAATGGAGTCTATGGGATATAGGCTTCCCATTATAATGGATCCCATACCTGTATAGCAGTCTTTCAGTCATGGCAAGATTCTAAGAACAATTCTCAATGTTTAGCTAGGCCCTTTGAAGTAGAACTAGTGGAAAATGTGGAAAATTACAGTATTTTTACACTTATAATTCATAATACTACCAGATAAATATAAGCAAACCGAACAATTGAATGGAAACATTTTATTAAAAAAAACATGTTGATTTTAGAGTCAATAACAGGGAGCTAATTGAGTGATAAAAACTGAAGTTATCTAGAAATGCATGTTTGTCTGGATTTACAGGTTATGTTAGATTTACAAATTACAACTAGAGACTGTCTGAGAATGTGAAGATCTTAAAAGTTTTAAAAAATTCAAATATCTAAATAAGATAATGAAGTAAAATTGTAGTGTTACTTTATGGTCTATAATTACTAAACAAGGGCGATTTTACACCAGTGGCTTCCAACTGTACTGTATGTCCAGTAATGTGAACATGGGGGGCAAGAACACAAACAGCTGAAAATTCACAAAAAACTTTGGCTATCAGTGGGGTCTGTGTTATTAACAGGGAGGTAATTATTAACCGGTAATGAGAACAGAGTTATAACTCTAATCACTGATGTTTATAGTTCCTTAAAAGTGGTAACCATGTGTATAAAGATTTTGATTTGAGCCGAGTTGCCAACACTGTTTTACTGTAATTACTGTCAAGTCAATGTGAAGTAGCAAAGAATCTCCATTTGTTATTGATAGACAGTTGAGAATGTGAGGTTAATTGCTCTGTTTTCAGCCACCCAGAATTATCCCCAAAAATGTGCAACATCTGTCACCTGACAAGTGATTATAGCAGATTATAGTTGCTTAGAAATGACTCAGTAATCTTTCAATGCAAGTTAGTATAAGTTAGATTTGTCCCTGTGGTTTTTGGTTACTTAAATAGCACCCAAAGGGTCCCATGCCATTACTATTATGCAGGAAAAATGACCACTAGTTCTTCTATTTGCCATGCACTGGCACAGTGGCAGTATGGTACAGTTTAGTGTCTTTGGTTTGGGTGGAGGGCTGTCTTGTCAAGGCACTTCCAACAATACCCCTGTCATTTTTTCATTTGCCCCCACACAAAGGGGCTGATTTACTAAGACACGAATTCGAATCCGAATTGGAAAAATTCCGATTGGAAAACGAACATTTTGCGACTTTTTCGTATTTTTTGCGATTTTTTCGGCGTCTTTACGATTTGCGCGAAAAAACGCGAGTTTTTCGTAGCCATTACGACTTGCGCGAAAAAACGCGAGTTTTTCGTAGCCATTCCGAAAGTTGCGCAAAGTCGTGATTTTTTCGTAGCGTTAAAACTTGCGCGAAAAGTCGCGCCTTTTTCGTTGCGTTAAAACTTAAAAGGCGCGATGTTTCGCGCAAGTTTTAACTCTACGAAAAAATCGCGACTTTGCGCAACTTTCGGAATGGCTACGAAAAACTCGCGTTTTTTCGCAAAAATGGTACAGGTATCGGACCCCTTATCCGGAAACCCATTATCCAGAAAGCTCCGAATTACGGAAAGCCTGTCTCCCATAGACTCCATTATAATCAAATAATTAGGATTTTTAAAATTGATTTCCTTTATCTCTGTAATAATAAAACTGTACCTTATATTTGATCCCAACTAAGATATAATTAATCCTTACTGGATGCAAAACAATCCTATTGGATTTAATTAATGTTTTATTGATTTTTTAGTAGACTTAAGGTATGAAGATCCAAATTACGGAAAGACCCCTTATCCGGAATACCCTTGGTCCCGAGCATTCTGGATAACGGGTCCTATACCTGTATTGGTAACGAAAAAGTTGCGATAATTTCCGAAAAAATCGCAAAATACCGATCATTACGAAAAAAACGCATACGGACGCATTCGGCCCGTTCGTGGGTTAGTAAATGTGCCCCAAAGTATATTAATGCTTTCAAAAGTATATCACTTTCTGGCTGTAATTTGATATACAGTACTATAGAAAAATGTTTTAAGAAATATACAAACTATGTATATTTTGTTTGAAGTAATTATTATGCCAACTGATACTTTTTATGGCATCATTTATTAAAAATCTTGATTTTCCCATAAATACCCAAGGAACAATGTTTCACGTTAACCTGTAATAGAGAGCTAGCATAGGTATGTGCGTCATTAAATATAGTCCGGTCAAACTATTTCAGCCAGCACAACAAGTAAAGTGCAAACAGGGCTTAGCCCCTGCGTGTTTATTTAAAAAGCAACGTTTCGGGGGCGTATTCCTTCGTAGCCTTCTCTAGGCTGTGCACCAAGTAGTAATTCTCTGGAGGAGGTATGGGTGTGCTGGTGTAAATATTTTTCCAACGTCATTAAATATAGTCATTATTTCAAATACTTTTACTATCAAAAGCTATCTAAAAAGACACTAAGGCTAATTTGCTAACATACACAATAATGACCTCCAGTGCAGATACCCAAAACCAGCAATTAGAGTAAATCAGTATAATACAAATTAGAAAGTAGAAACGATTATCTTATTGGTTGATATGGGTTATTGCTTCAGTGCAGGTTAGTGACTGTAATGGCTTTTTCAGGTTTCCTATCAAGTGTGTGAGGTTGGCACATAGGTGTAACTTAAGAAAGTGTACAAATGGATTGTTTCTGTTTGCTCAGTCCACAGGCTAACACTGCATTAGTCAGCTTCCCATGATGGTTCCATTTAATTCAGGCTGGGATGGGCAAACTGTGGGTTCTGGCAAATCAAATGCAGAGGGGCTGCTATAAGATGCCATAGACAATCACTATTTCTTGGGCTGCTGGGGACTGTTTGGGCCTCAGTATGCTTGAAATGCCAGGACTTATTTTGACTCCCAGTCCAGACCTGATTTACATCCCTGATGCTTAATTGAACTTATTCAACATTAGCTCTTATCTCCGTTTTCTCCTCAGCATCTGAGGACCCAGTATTTGTCATGTACCTCCTGTAACTCCATAATGCCAAAACTCATAACACACAATATACAGACTGCTTAAAGGCATTAACTAACTAATCCAGATGGTCAGCATTTTTCCTAATAACATTTCAAACACTTGTTCATGTGGTTTCATAAACTGACCGCACAGGGGCCAATTTGGTGGCAGAAACCTGGTCTGTGAATTAACTGAGGCTTGCAATGAAAACAAACTCAAACTCCAGAAACAAGCACACTTACACATACACAGTATTTACATTTATGCATTAAAATTAAAAAATTCAACTCTGGTCTTTAGTGAAGGAATACCCATTATATGGACAAGGAGTTAAAGGAGAACTCAACCCTAAAATTGAATATGGCTTGAAATGCAATATACTGAACTTATTGCCTAAACATGTGGGATAAACGCTAATCTTTAGTGAAGACAGGCAATGGCTTAAAGGGGAAGGAAAGGCTAAGTCACTTGGGGCTGCCAAAATGTTAGGCACCCCCAAGTGACTTCGATCGCTTACCTTTTACCCTGGGCTGGTGCCCCTGTTAGGAGAAAACAGCACCAGCCCGGGGTACCTGTAGGAAGTGCTTCCTCCTTCCTTTCTCTTCTGCCGGCGAAATCCGTCGGTCGGCGCATGCACAGTAGAGTGAAAAGCCGACTTTCTTGTTTAAGTTCGGCTTTTCATTCTACTGCGCATGTGCGAATAGGATTGAATAGGAAGTAGGAAGCGCTACAGGTACCCCAGGCTGGTGCTGTTCTCTCCGTACAGGGGCACCAGCCCGGGGTACAAGGTAAGCGATCTAAGTCACTTGGGGGTGCCTAACATTTTGGCACCCCCAAGTGACTTAGCCTTTCCTTCTCCTTTAATGTAACACTGACTAAAGCTTTAAAAAAGGCACTTAAAGTCCCAGGAAATAGTTCATTTTAGTTTATTTTTTAATTGTAATTTTTTTAATCTGACAGAATGTATAACCACATTGCATGACATTAACGGTATAAGAGCAGCACAGCTGCCTCGGTAATCTCTTTGCTTGCACTCCATCCTGCGTGTGTCCCATAGCCATCCCAATCAAAGGCTGAAAAGTCTCCACACTGTCTGGGGCTTCCTTCGGGGAAGTAACCGCCTCCTCCAATGCAGTGCTGAAAAATGGAAATTGGTCAGTTTCTGTCATTAACTCAAGGGAAATCTATACCTTCAAACACTTAGGTCTTATTAAATTATAAAAATTAAAACATAAAACAACTCATATGTAAAACCCTCTTCATCTAAATAAACCTTTTAGAAAAATATACTTTTTCGTTGTATGTGCCATGTATGTAGCACACATACATGTTAGGTCACATCGGCCAATTAATGGACAGTTCTGCCTTTTACTCTCAAGCTTCTTCCTGTTACAGAGTTGCATTATTTCCTGTCAGGTGATCTCTGAGGGAGCACACAAACCATCACCAAATGGAGGCTCAAGGGAAAAGATGTTTGTGGGCAATATTTACTGATATATATATATTCCTGTTTGGTAAGATACTTTAATAAGCCAGTTAACATGATGTAAACTATCTGTTGGTTAAGTGTTCATACTGGGGATAAGGTTTTCCTTTAAACATGTTCATTTCATTTAGGTAGTACAGTCATTTTTATCTACCGTATATACTCGAGTATAAGCCGATCTGAATATAAGCCGAGGTACCTAATTTTACCTAAGAAAACTGGAAAAACGTATTGACTCGAGTAAAAGCCTAGGGTGGGAAATGCAGCAGCTACTGCTAAGTTTCAATAATCAAATAATTAATAAAGGACACTCGGCGTGACCCCCTGTGAACTCTTCATAACTATATAATGTTGGCAGCTGCAGATTAGGGAAAGGTGGATGAAGCCTAAAATAATTTTACTCACTCCCATCTGGAAGGCTCAGGAATTAATACCATGGAATCAATACCATGAAGATGGCTCAAACCCTGAGAGTTATATAATGAGGTAGGGAGAATGGTCCATGTTTAGAACTAGCTAGTGACATGGTACCTGTAATAGCTCATTTAGAGGTGAGAAGCAGCCAATTAAAAATGGCCATCTGTAGCCCCAACTATAAGGTTAGTGGGGGATGAAAATATCAGCTGCACTGATAGGCTGCGCTGGCATTTGGCGTGCAGTAGTGACAACAAAGGAACATTCATATAGCAGAGAAGCCAGAGGCTTATTACAGGCATAGGTACTCATTGGTAGTAGCAGGGACCTTCAAAGTTTTATTGTTTGTACGTGATGTACGTGACGTGATGGCTCCTGTGAAAGAATGACTGATCTGGCATATAAAAGGAACACAAGTAAAAAGTAGCAAGCTGTGCATGGGGAAATACAAGAAAGTTAGCCTCATGGGATCAATGATAACTATTCTTTCTGAACACTTTTCTTCTTTTGAACAAAATACTGCATGTCTCCTGAATACATCGGCCTTTTAAAAATGTTCATGTGCAATACCCCAAATCATAAATTACATTACTGAAATAATTTAAGATTTTATTTCAGTGTTAAATCAATATTTCAATATCTGTCCATCATGCAACTAAGCAACTCCCTCCGCGCTGGCTGCGCTGGCATTTGCGCACGTTGCACCCCCTCCTGTGTGAGCTCGGCCGTTCGCTTTGCAGAGATTAGATTCCCCCGCGTGTAGGCTGCGCTAGCAACCGGTGCACATGTTGCACAGCCCCCCCCGTGTGAACTCGGGCGTTCGCGTGGCAGAAATTAGTTCCCTCCTCCCCCCCCTGTGTAGGCTGCGCTGGCTTACGCCGCATACGTCGCACCCCCCCCCCCCCTGCGTGAACCCGGCACGCGTGCGTGCACAACCGGCCCAGTTCACAGGGGGGGTGTGCGAACTGCGCTCCGAATGCCAGCGCAGCTCATATACACTCGAGTATAAGCCGAGCATGACTTTTTAAGCACATTTTTTGTGCTGAAAAACTCGGCTTATACTCGAGTATATACGGTAGTTTTTTTTGGCCTTTGAAATGGGCATATTAGTTTATTGCATTTGCCATAATATGCCGTATATTTTCCCTTGTATGTGTATACTTACATGTTCTGCATTGCAGCCTTTCACCTTCACCCCTGGACAAAGAGCAAGTGCAGCCTTCTCAGTGTTGACAACTCGGAACTGGACAAAGCCCGCTGTAAACTCATCTGTTTAACAGGATTAACATTTTGTTAATGTAGAACTACTAAGAAAAGACTCCTACCGCTGTACATGCTCCATTGGTATAATGGACACAGTAAAAAGCTCTTACTTCTTCCATTTGGTGAATAGAGAGATGCAGTCTTCTCTGCACTGCCAAGGTCATAGACTACAGGCACAGCGGGTCCATTGTCTGCTAGACATTTACCAATATCATACTTTACTGGATATTTCTAAAAAAGAGATGTAGACAGTGTTTAATGTCAAAAATGTTCATCTTTCTTGAAATTAGTATAATAGTTACCCTTATGTTTCAGGAACACAGACAGTATTCAGCCAAACAGACAAAACAAAGGCAGATTTATAACCTGGACTCGGGAGTGCTGTCTGCCTATAACATGGACATAAGTAAACAGCTGTCTACTGTCCACTGACTACCATATTCTTTCATTGTTAACATTATACAAAACTAGATTATCTATAGAATTTCATAAATTCATGTTTTGTTCAGCTTGTCTTGTTAGTCTCTAGCCTTAAAATCAATATAATAGAGAACTGAGAAATCAATATAATAGCCCTGTAAGTGCAGTTGTTGTACCAGCAATTTCCCTGAAGACAGTTGCACCTAACGCCACTTTCAAGGTACTTGAGTTAAAATTCACTCCTTGCATTTCCATATAGTTGTGCTAGACAACCCTGCAGGGGAACTCTGGAACTACCACCACCTCCTGAACAGGCAGTAGCTCCAGGGTTGTCTTCAAACTTTATAAAACTAAAAAAGCCATTGTTGTCACGTTTATTTGTCCATTTCTTACCTTGTAGAGTTGAAACAAATTTCCTCCCTCATCAGTAAAAAATCCATTCTGTGTGCGATATCTCAGAATTGATGAATTCCTCCAGTTAACCATTGGAGTGTTGTTGGGCACATGCCACAAAGCCAGATTTTTAGCCTGGATGTCATAATAGCCAGGATTCTGATAAAATAAGGGCAAAACTGAAGCTTAGATAAATGTATTAAGTTTAAAAAAGCTAACATATTATTCACAATCTTAAAGTATTATAAATCTTCTGGAATAAAATTTACGTTCTCATATACTGCCTGGTTCTTAAAATGCACTTCTGCTCCAGGTATGATATTATGTTTTATCCCTTACTTGTAAAATATCCAATAACTTCAATAAATTCTAATACCTTGTAGTCATCACTTGTAGCTCCTTCAGGTAGCCCAAAGGTGGCATAGTTTGCCCAGTTTCCATCACCTTCTGGATTTTGTATATTGTTTCCCTGCTGTGTGGACCAGCGATCCCCCACAGTGCACTTCCCGTACAGGTTATTCTCATGAACACTGGCCACCAAGGTCCAACCACCCCCATTAGTTGTCATATCACAGAAGGTTTGATAGGATTCACCATCCTCAGTGGCCAGTGTGTATATGCCATCTGGAACATAACAACATTAGATTAATTCAAAGCAACGTCAAGGAAAATAAATGTTAGAGAACAACTTATTAGATATTAGAAAAAAAGGTCCCCAGTTCAACCTCTTGAGAGACCCTTTGGCTAATCTACTGAAAATTAAAAATGCACATATTATATTTAAAGTTATCATGTACTATTTCATGTGGATAAGTTTAAACAGTTGTTCTTGGTTGCTGGATTATTTGGGCTCAGAGGTGCTGAGATGGGCAGATTTCCCACACATTAATATTACAAATATATTAGTTTACAGGTGTCCACTATGCATTAGGGTCCAAGGAAAAAAACTCATTGCAATGCAAAGAAAATGACTCAAACAACGTCATGCTTATCAAAGTCTATAAATAAAAATGAAGAGGACACAATCTGATCTCACAAAGGAGGAAAGGCTTACCAGGAGCTGATGGGTCTGAGCTCTTGATTTCATTGCAGCTCCTGTATCCATAGCTCATATCACCAGTTGGAGAGCCACTGAAACGGGACCTGCTGTTGTCTGTCTTATCCTCTGTCCAGCATGCCAGAAGGTTCAAAATGTTTTCCTTCTTTTCAGAAATTGAAGCTTGTTCTAACATAAAGACGTAGTGTTACAAGATTTTCTATTGTTCGTTGCTGTTCTGTTTATGAAACCATCCTATTATTGTGGTATGGGAAGGTCATGCCTATAATAACAAGTATTACCAACAGACAAGACCTAGTATTGAATCAGTACTAGCTTCATTAAAGGTTAGATTATGGATTCTTGTCCACTATACTCTGTTTTCACAGATATAACCCAGAAGATAGAACAGACTATAAAAACAAGCATCCACCAGATTGTACAAACAAAATATTTAAGCTGTAAATGAATAAAACTGAAACGAGACAAAACAATTAAAATATCAATCTATTCAACTTTGGAGATATATGTCTCTCTTCAACACTACTCACCACATGAACCAGCGTGCCCTGCAGGAAATGCAAGGGCAAAAACCAACAGGCTATATACCAACATCTTGCCCTAGAAGACAGGGGAAACAAAAATGGATTTATATACCATAACCCTGTTGAATACAGAAACAATCTGAAAAACATTAACTATAGTACAGAATGCCTGTTACCATGTTATGACACTTACCATTTCAGAGGCTGCCCTTTTTCTGGGGATGTCCAGTCATACAGTGTGTAGGCACCTTATAAAGGACTGCTTTCCCAAACCTGCCTGTCAACATTCTCTTTTTTTGATGGCCTCTTATCAGCCATCTCTCCTTGGCTTAAAACCCTTTCGTTTTAGAAATGGGCTTTTCATTGTATGAAACTCTGCCTAGAGGGCTTTCAAAATTGTAAAAAATGCTATAAAAGAACAATAAAACTGGTTTCTAATTTTTTTTAAAAACCTAATACATGTATTTAAAACACATAATATACATGTATTCTTTATTCTATCACATTATTATTTCACTAACAAATTAAATCCAATTGGGTTTATTTCATGCTTAAATGGTCTTTAAGTAGGTTTAAATGGTGGTGATCCAAATTACAGAAAAGAAAAAAAAATTCATGTGGATGGCATTCACACCTAACACACTTATAAAGTGCTGCCCACTGGCTAAACAAGTAGCACTAACATAAGACATTCGGTATAGGCTTTTCTGTGATACACTTCATTGAAAACCTCTCTCCCTCTCTCTCTATCTATCTAACTACTCTACCCTTGTGTTCACTCCTTGGTTCACAGTCTTTGTTTCTATTTTGTTACAGGCTATTGCATATTTTTTCTTGTATTTATGTTTGTCTATCTTATAGCTTTGGCTTCTTGGTAGGTGGCTCTTGGTCTAGCAGGTCTTGCTGACCTAAAATCGTATCATCTATGAAGAAGAATAGGCCTTGTGTGACAGGGACATTTGTTTATGGAGAGACTTGATTTGACAGTTTCTTATACTATTCTATTTTGGAACTATAATGCCACAGGCATGGAACTATCATTCCACAAACGGGGTGTCCAAAGAGACTTCCGCATGCAGCCACTGTCCAACTCCTATGAATGCAGGCAGCGCTGTATTGCTAGGGAGGTGCAGCTCCTCGCTCTTCATTCTGGGAT
Source organism: Xenopus tropicalis (assembly GCF_000004195.4). Taxonomy (NCBI): domain Eukaryota; kingdom Metazoa; phylum Chordata; class Amphibia; order Anura; family Pipidae; genus Xenopus; species Xenopus tropicalis. Next base: position 36,795,947 of record NC_030683.2, read on the forward strand.
CACAAAGGGCAGTGCTTTCAGATGCAAACTGCAGGGCAGAGTGCATAGCACAAAAACATGGCTCTTTACATCTCTTTTTTGCATTTTGTACCCTGCCCAGTGGTTTGTAAATGAGGCTTAGAGAATGCAGTTCATGTTTCTTATGTATCTCATATAATACGTTTTCTTAAAATCTAAAAAGCAGACTGTCTACTCACATTAGCATACAGAATAACAAAGCACATCTATGCATCAGCTCCCACATCTCTTATAATCATTTGAGATTCATTCTCTTTATCATTGAATTTTTTTCTTGTTTGGAGTATTTGTCTTTATTTTAAACATTTTCCCCTTGACTCAATCTATAATTTTGTTGAGTTTCTAATTAACACTATGAAAGCAAATTTTCAGACACTTTCAGAAATTAGCATTATTGGGGTCTAGCTAATAACCAACAAATTGGATCATTTGGATCAAATTTGGATCAACTTTAGTTCATTTCCTATGGGAGGCAAAAGAGTTTTGCTGTGGCAAAAAATATAAGATTAAAAAAATTACTATAATGGAAAGGACAATGTGAATTCTTGTTTTACCAGAAACAGACCGGAAACCCGTTATCCAGAAAGTTCCGAATTACGGAAAGGCCATCTCCCATAGACTCCATTATAAGCAAATAATTCTAAGTTTTAAAAATGATTTCTTTTTTTTCCTCTGTAATAATAAAACCGTACCTTGTACTTGATCCCAACTAAGATGTAATTAATCCTTATTGGAGGCAAAACAATCATATTGGGTTTATTCAATATTTAAATGATTTTTAGCAGGTCCAACAGCATTCTGGATAACAGGTCCCATACCTGTAATACCACTAATATATAACTTTTTTGTGTTAATTAACGTGATAATAACCTCTTCGATCTCTTCAATTTAGAACTTAGCATTATTAGGGGCCTGGGTATTAAACAAGCTGGATAATGTCTCCTCTTCTTCAACTTTCTACAGTTCAAAAAGGACTATTTCATGATAGTGTGCCAAACTGTTTTAAATGAATTTTGACAGCTTTGTACTCATTTTAGACTACTTACATGGAATGTTGACATTTTGATTATCTTTATTACTACAATTTATTTTGCTCACTTTATCTGCCACTATCATCTATTTCCTATGAAAGGGAAAAGAGTGAATACAATCACTGACATTTTCCTTCTTGTTCTCTAAAATCTAAAATCTGCTTAAAATCTTTAAAAGGAGAATGTGAATTCTTGTTTTACCAGAAACTCACACTGCCTAAGGGACTTTTAAAATTGTTTATGGGAGATAATGTTAAAGCATAAAAGTCATAGTTTAAAAAAAAAAAAAAAGTCATAAAGTCATAAAACTGATTAGTGTTGAATTCTTTTGTTAGGTTTTGTTTTTTGAAATGATTGGAAAAGTTTGTGAAAGTTCATGAGGGTGTAAGTTCATGAGGTTCCATGAAGTTCTTGTATTATATAAAATGTATATTTTATAATTAATATTCAATTAACATACAGAGGAGGAGATTACTGCATTAAAGAATTTGTGTAATTGTAGCTATTTTTTCTCCTTATATAAAACAAGTGATGAGAATTTTTTTTTGCCAGACATGGATTCACAGCTAATTTCCACGTTACGCCATTGCCGAATTGTCTTGCAAAACTACAGCGTCAAAAAAAAGTTGTGGCCTCGACAAAATGGACATGATCGACAAAAAAAGGCGCGTGCAACAAAAAAATTTCGCCATCGCGAAACGGGACACATTCACTCATCACTATATAAAACTTATGTATTATAATTAATATTCAATAATATACTGAGGAGAAAAAATAGCTACAATTACACAAATTCTTTAATGCAGTAACCTCCTCCTCAGTATATTATTGAATATTAATTATAATATATACCTTTTATATAATACAAGAACTTCATGGAACCTCATTAACTTACACCCCTTTGAATAACCTGTTTGAAGGGACCTGGCTTGCCACCACATGCCTTTATATGGTCATGTAACTTCTCAGTGATTTTTAAAAATGCCGGTACTGTATATACTCGAGTATAAGCCGAGTTTTTCAGCACCAAAAAAAGTCACCCTCGGCTTATACTCGAGTATATGGATTTGAAGAATGAAATCGGTGATGTCCGTTGCTCGCACCTCACCCCCGTGGACGTGAGTGCACCCCCTCTGCATGCACACCAAAATCCTGGGCAATTTGAATGCAAATGAATGAAATCGCACCCCCCCGTGGATGCCAGTGCGTGCGTGAGTATGTGCGTGTGCGCACGCACTTGCACTGAAGAATGAAATCGCTGATGTTGCTCGCAAACCCCCCCCCCAGGACGCGAGTGCTCCCCCTCTGCATGCACCCCCCCCGAGCAACGGACGTTACGGATTTCATTCATTTGCATTCTAATTGCCCAGGATTTTGGTGTGCATGCAGAGGGGGAGCACCCACAGAATAAAGGGAGAGCGCAGAGGGAGGTCTACTGCTGAATCTGTACTGAATTTTTTATCATACAGAGGGAGAGCGCATAGGTGCTGCATACAGAGGGAGAACAGGGGCTGCATACACGTCTGCATACAGAGGGAGAGAGCACAGAGAACAGGTGATGCAAGAGTAGCTCTAATTCCTCATGCAGACAGAACAGAAGTCACATTTAATTAAACATTCAAATGAGACAATAACTAGCAAAATAATCATTATCTATTGTAAGGTCTATTGCTGTCTGTATCGGTAATGTATTTTTTAGCAGACAAAACAAAATGAAATAGATTTTCTCATGTATGTAAAGCAGTAGAGGCTTTTGGTTTTGTTGGAGCTCACATGCTAGAGATAAAGTAGAAAAAAGAAGGTTTATTTAAGGTCACACAATATTCTTTTGCAGCACCTGTTCAGTCAGTTACTTATGTATTTAACCTAGACCCATAGTAAAACCTGCTTTTGTCTGCTGCTGTAGCATTTTTCTTTCCCTGAAGTTATCAGCAGTGCTGTAACTCTTCAAGGCAGGATGGTCAAAGGGTCCTCCATCCACCTTTCCCTAATCTGCAGCTGCCAACATGATATATTTATGAAGAGTTCACAGGGGGTTACAATGAGTGTCCTTTATTATTTATTTGATTATTGAAACTTAGCAGTAGCGGCTGCATTTCCCACCCTAGGCTTATACTCGAGTCAATAAGTTTTTCCAGTTTTCTTAGGTAAAATTAGGTACCTCGGCTTATATTCGTATCGGCTTATACTCGAGTATATACGGTACATTATTCCCTAAATAGCTGGCTATTTCTGTGTCTTCATCCTTCTTCATTGCTACCTCTCCTGCTCTCCAGTAACATAGTAACATAGTAAGTTGGGTTGAAAAAAGACATACGTCCATCAAGTTCAACCATGATGCACAGTGAGTGGAGGTCTCAGAGTGCATCATGGTTTTATTCTTTGCCCTAAAGCCAGTTTTAAAAGACCACAATGAAATACAACTGGATTCTGAAGAGTGTGATTTAGCAGTACTAAAAGCTGTTTGCCTGTTCTAAATAGAGAATTTCCAGGGCATCATGGTTCATTTAGTATTACTGTAAATATCAGTTATGAATATTTTATTATTATTATTATTATTTTTTTTTTTTAAAATGGCTTTATGTCCTATTCTTAGTAGCTTTTCAATTAGTCTTGATTTTTTTAATTATTTGCCTTCCTCGTTTGCTGCTTTCTAGCTTTCAAATGCTTTTAGAAAACTAATGTGCATCCATCACATTCAACCATAATGCCTATATATAACCTGCCTAACTTATAGTTGATCCAGAGGAAGGCAAAAAACCCATCTGAAGCCTCTCTAATTTGCCACAAAGGAAGGACCTACTGGTAAAACTTTAGAAAGATTATTATATGATCCCCTTATATATTTATACATAGTTATCATGTCACCCCTTAAGCGCCTCTTCTCCAGTGTAAACAGACCCAATTTGGCCAGTCTTTCTTCATAACTGAGACTTTCCATACCCTTTACCAGCTTGGTTGCCCTTCTCTGGACCCTCTCTAACTCAATATTCATCTTTCACTCTTTTATCCAAACCACTGCCTGGTTGCTAGAGTAAATTCAACCCTAGCAACTGTAAAGATGCTGAAATTAAGAGATGTAGGGACCCATAGGGTTAATTTGCCCATATGGCTTTAAACCCTACTACTTCCTGATTTCTGCTATTACTGGGCAAAGTCCCATGTATCTAGTTTGCACTATGCCTTATACCTATTGGTTATTTTGGTTGATTACACCCTTTGCAGTCTCATAGTGTCTAGCGAGGAGGTGTGGCTTCCTCTTTGGCTGTCACTGCTTCTCAGGTGAAGGACTACTGTACCTGGGAGCAGAACTAGGCCCCAGAAAAGCCATTTACCCCAGAGTGTCACCATCCACTCTGGAGAAGTCGGGGACAGGGCCCCGTGAACGAGGTTAAGTAAGATCAGCAGATATAGTCATAGCACTCTCTAGGAGAGTGAGATTTAGTAACTTAGTAGAGGGCAGTAAGCAAGGGCATTTTTATAGCCCCACCAAGGAGAATTAGTTCTGGAAGTACCCTTCCATCAGGCAATGTTGCCTCAGTGTAGGGCCACGGAGTAGCGATAGGATTCAGGCTAGACTAAACCCTACTCACCCGGAGGACTCTCATGCTAGGGGTTATCAACCTGAGGAATAAGGTATCTATCGAGACTATCTCCAAAGGGGTATCAAGCTGAAAGGTACATTTACCCTGCCCAGACTCTACCAAGAGATGGGATAAACCGGTGTGCATTCTCTCTTGTTCCTCAAAGTATGTATCATCCATATCTGCATTTGTGAGTATGTAATCTAACCCTGCATCATTTCAATTGTCTTGGACAATAAACTTGTACTATAGTTGAACTGCAAGAACCTTCTGGCGTCCATCTTTACTAACTCTGCACTACAAAGCTACAGTGAGATGTAGTTCCACTACACCCTTGCTCCGTATAGTATCTGCGAAGGCCCATCGTGTTTAAGAGAGTCGCAGTATAACCCATGCTCTATACCTAACCCTAGTCTGGGTTTTGTCCAAATATAGCCAAACAAGCATTACAGAGAGCTGCTTAACAAAACCACAAACAATAAAAAATGAAGACTATTTTCACACTGCCTCAGAAAATCATGGCATTATACTAAATGTTAAAATAAAGAAGAACTACTCTATTAAACTGCTCTTTCACTCTGAAAGCTTTGCAGAACCAGTAGCCCGCAGGAAGCTCCCCAGTCAAAAACGTCCTGCCCAGTGTAGCCTCCTTCCCTACATCAAAAACAACAACAACAAACATTTGTAAAGCGCTTTTCTCCCGTAGGACCCAAAGCGCATACATGTTCATTGCATTCCTTTAAAAAAAAAAATTAAAAAAAAAAAATATATATATATATATATATATATATATATTGCTACTGACAAAATGTTCTTCTGACTTCAGTACAGTAAATTATAATATCTGCATTCAGAAACTGTTACAAAAATAAACTTGGCATTTTTTTAAACTGATAAACTTATGAACTTTTTGTATTTGTAAAGCTGTCATATATTTACTTGAGAACATTGAGATAGTAGTGATACCTCCTAAATGACTGGAAAACAATATAGTTGAGAGGATTTGTTTGTGCTTTAGAGAAAATCCTCACTTTCAGCACTATGTGGGCCACTAAATATTGGTCCTTCCCAAGTGTACCTCAGGCTGTAGAAGCAGTTGCCCGACTTTCCTGTTAAGTAACACAGGATTACACCAATTCTGAAAAAATGTTTGTGGAATGCTATTTAGGCCCATCTACCATGATAAGCTGAAGTGGACATACAGCCTGTGAAGCTGTCCAGATGCCCTGGGGGCTGAGGGCCTTGGGAAACCAACATAGTTGTTTTTTAGGAAAAGAGACATATGACAGATGGTAAGGACATGGCTGCCATGCTCCCCTGGTGACCAAGCATGAGGCCTCAGCAAGATCCTGGACACACGTGCTTATTGATGACTGATTAATAAGCACTAAGAGTCTATCTTTTGCACCCCTTAGTGCTCCTAAAAGTGGCTTCTGCAAAGTGGTAGAAGGATGCAGACTGATCACAACCTTTCACAGACAATTTTGGTGCCAGGTATGCTTGAACTAAAGAAGGGGAGCTCCTGAAATGAAGTGGGTCAGGTGGTATTTTTCCAGGGGTGGTAAAACTCTACATAATTATTAAGGTGTGGAGGTAACTTTAAGAACCAAAATTCATATTATGTAACCAGGAGATTTTATCTCTTTTAGTGTAAGGAGAGACCAAGGGGCACATTTACTAACCCACGAACGGGCCGAATGCGTCCGATTGCGTTTTTTTCGTAATGATCGGTAATTTTGCGTTTTTTTCGGCGTCTTTACGATTTTTGCGTAAAAACGCGAGTTTTTCGGCGTCTTTACGAAAGTTGCGCAAAGTCGCGATTTTTTCGTAGCGTTAAAACTTGCGCGAAACGTCGCACCTTTTAAGTTTTAACGCTACGAAAAAAGGCGCGACTTTGTGCGCAAGTGTTAACGCTACGAAAAAATCACGACTTTGCGCAACTTTCGTAAAGACGCCGAAAAACTCGCGTTTTTACGCAAAAATCGTAAAGACGCCGAAAAACTCGCGTTTTTACGCAAAAATCGTAAAGATGCCGAAAAAATCGCAAAAAATACAAAAAAGTCGCAAAATGTTCGTTTCCAGTCGGAATTTTTCCAATTCGGATTCGAAATCGTGTCTTAGTAAATCAGCCCCCAAGAGTACCCTCAACACATCAGACTACCTCCTCCATTGGCCTGATTTTAAGAAGAATAGGTAACAGAAGAGAGGGGAGAATGAATCTGCCTAAAGTTAAATAGCTGACACTTAAGCTGCTCAGCAGTAAACACTCCAGAGAATAACTTCAGATAGCAAGCAGTTCCATTTCCTTCTAACGTCTACTTCACTAATCCCAACATTTAAAGATTTAAAGTCAAGGCATTTAAGGCAATGCCAATAGGCATAACCCATGATCCACAAACTTCTCAGAACTGACCAAGGAAAAGGTGGAGATCACTGCTGCCTTTAGCCATTTGATACAGATGATACAGTTTAAGGAGACTTAGCTGATTGTTTGAAACAGTGCAATATTATGTGGGGTGGGTGACACTCAACCGGCCAAATTTTCAACTAATATTGAACACAACCATTTATGAAGGAACCTTTATTGCAATATCCCTTAGCGTTTAGGGTGGCCATTTTTTCCATATATTTGAGGAAATCATTTAGCAAAGCAGGGTTTGTAAGGGAAAATGAAGTGTAAGGCATCATGGAACCAAAATAAATGCTAGTCCTGAGTCAGTAAGAAGATTTAGGAGAGGAAAAAAGTACTGTATGTGTGTGTATCTCCCAATCCAAGTGCTGGGAGGACAAGGAAGCACACTTGGCTTTTAGCATCTTTTGCCAATCCATTACCTCCTTACTATGTACTCGCACCTAGTAGGTTGTGCTATGATTGGATTGATTTTTGTCATTATTTACATTGAGAGCTAAATTCACATAATCACCTTGTAACAGCTATACATAGGCATTTTAACCACTGATGTTTCTGAGAGCAGCAGAAGCAGGCAGGGCTGTATCTACTCCGATGCAACCCTAGGCACTAGAGCTGAAAGGGCCACCCCATCCTTGGCAATTGGCACATGCGCAGAACAGTTCCTGTACTACACTTGCATTGATAGCCAAATGATGGAGCACCCCCAATACTAAGATTTGACAGAAATCTCCAATAGTGGGTGGGTGGGGTGGTTTAGTGCCTTATTTTTATTCTTATATATATATATATATATATATATAGACACCTGTGGGTTGCCCTGCTTTCGCTGCCACCCTAGGCACATGTGTCTATATATTATGAGTAGGTAGAAGTGTCATGTGCCTAGGGTGCAACCGTGGGAGACACATACTTCTTCTGCCTTCTGTGCATTAGCAAGTGGCGAGCAGGGGTGGGATGCTGGTGGAGAGAGTTGTAGAGTAAGGGGGTGCCAAGGTGGTTGTGGTTACATGGCAAGTGGGGCGGATGATCGTCTAGGGTTTGCATTCAGTGCCGATACCTTTTGGCCCTGCTCTGAGCAATGCCCAAAACTCTAGTGTGCCATAAGCCTTAGAAAAACTTTGCAGTAGTAATTAATTGCCAGGGAGGGTGCGCTTACGAATATGTTTTGCGGGGCATATTTCAAGCATTTGCCATTGCTACAAAAACATTTGGCAACGTGCCTGATTGTGACATTGGCCTTTTAGTAATTGGCTGCAAACAGCTTTGGCAGTATTATCTCAGTATTATCAAACACAAATTAGGTGGTTGAGTCTGCCAATCATATGGGGTGGGGTGCTCCCACTGCCTTTTTTCACAATGCTACAAAAATCCTCCTAATGACCCCAAGCTTAGTAGTACTAAGGCAAAACAATGAAAAGCTATCGCTGTCCATTTACTTGGAATGCTTCAGTCATTTAACCAATCCTCCAAGTAAGAGGCAGCTTGCTGGTTGTTAAGTGAAAAGACTAGCAGGCTAAGCAAAATGGGAGTGCATGGGGATTTATTATTCTCGTTCCATCACATAAATATTTATGCCTGGGGCATCCTCATTAAGTGTTTGCTTTTGCTGTAATGGCAGAGGTTCAAAATTACGATTCCCTGCAGGTTCTGCATGAGAAGTAGGCCATATTAGTATTCTGAATACTCAACTTGGACAGGGAAAACCTCTGAGTTACTCATCTGCAGGGAGGTTGTTTTGCTTCTTTCGGTCTGAGCCCCATTACGGTGCAACACTTAATCAAGGCCCCGTTTAGTTTATAACGCACTTACAGATATTTAAAAACATAACTCTATCAGCCATTTTACAATGGTTCTAAAATATTCAGGAAAGTTAGTTTGTGTTCTCTTCAAATCTTAAATCAAATAAGGGCATTCTCCCTAAATTTGACCCTAACTCGGCTTCATATTAGGACCATTTAACCAGTGACTTAGCCTTTCCTTCTCCTTTAACCTTCAAAGCCCTCCATTCCTCTGCTCCTCACTACATCTCTTCCCTTGTGTCTCTGTACGTTCCTGGCCGACTCCTTCGTTCCTCACAGAGCAATCGTTTGGTTGCGCCCCCCCACTACTACTGCTGTTTCCCGCCTTAAACCTTTCTGCCTTGCTGCCCCTTACATTTGGAATGCCCCCCCTGATTTCCTCCGAAGAGAATCCTCCCCCAGTCTTTTTAAAACCAAACTAAAATACTCCCTTTTCACATTTTCATGTGGAAAAACATTCTATATATAGATAAAAATTTGAATTCAAACATAAATCTGCACTGAAGAATGTTGTGTTACAGAATGGAAAGAGGAGAAAGCTAAATATTTTAAATCGTTTTATAATGAGGACCAGTTGGACAACTCACCCGCTTCTGCACAAATATGCACAAAACAAATAACAATATATGTGGCTGAACCTGAGTGGGTGTGGCTTAAATAGGGGTGGTGTTTTTTTCCTGTGCCATGCTATGTGCCCCAGTTTATATAAAAAAAAAAATCAAACTAGGTACAATAATAACCCTTAGGCTTAGCGTATGAGTTTTATGTCTCCTGCTATTAATTTTCTATTTGGTATATAAGGTGATTATGTTATTTTATGTTTATAGCTGCTATATGTTCCATGGGCTGCTAGTGCTTTCACTTATTTATTGGATACTAAATACGCTGTCTTCCCACTGGACAATATTCCTTTATATTAAATTATATTATTATATTAAATATTTTTACATTATTTGTGTGTGATTAGCATATGACTAAGCAACCGCATCTATGCAGGATACACGTAAGGTTTTTATGAGAAGTAATATCTTCTGCATTTTTTACACTTAATTTAGTGTGCCTAGCTGTTTCATAACAACTTTGTATTCTGTCTATACTATGCAAACACTGGCACTGCACAGCACAACCATATTCTTTTCCCCATATTTGGATTTGATTATAGTATGCACTAAATGGATGAACAGTGTCATCTGATGGCAAAAATTGAAACTGCAGCAAGTCATCACTCTCCCTTCAACCCCAATATTATGCAGAGAAATGTAACTGGAGCACTCTAGTGAGAACTTAAGCGACTACAGTGGCACAGTGTACATATTGCATAACCATTTTATGCAAAGTAACAGCAGTCTATTCTTTGCAAAATGCAACTTCCTAGACCAACTTCAAAATAAGCACCTTCTTTGTGGCCACTGGGAGCAACATCCAAGTGCTCTCGAAACCACTGGTTGGGGATCACTGATCTAACTCATTGCCTTTTCTCATATTAAAGACTTCACTAGAGCTGCACACTTCTGTGGAATTTCACGTGAAGCAGAAAATATTGTCTGTCTTTTACTGAGATTAAAGCTAAACTGAAGGATTATATTTTCCCTGATTATATATATTTACAGTTTACAAATTTCATCAGAAGAGCAGAAGTAAAGAACATTACTATTAAAACGTCAACAGTAGATCAGCCCGGCTTGTGCCAGCAAAAATTTCCTCTGCAATGAAACTAAATTCTTGCCCTAAGCGGATACCTATAATCGTAAATCACTAAAGCGATGACATGTAGCGTATACTCAACTTGGGGTTTTTTTATTCTGTGTTTTGGTATAATGCATATAATGTGGGAATACTGGAGGGTACAAGGGTGGGTTTCCAGGTGTAGAATGAATGTTCAGAATGTGCCCATTGCCCATTGACTGTTGGCAGCACAGACACAGTGAATGGCACCATAAAGGAATGCTAGTTTTTAAATTAGACTCTGCTATAGTAAATTTGGCACTGTAATTCTAGAACTACACTTGAGAATCTATTTTCTTATTCCTGTTTGCGTCCACTCTTCAGTCTTTTTTTGCTGGCCTTCCTTGTCACATGCCTTAGCATTCCAACTACACAAGTGATATTTCAGTTCTAAAACCAACCCTATTGTAAGAACAAGCAGGTTATAACCGTTAATAACTTGTGATAGGCATTAAATACATGAAAATACATCTGTTGTTTTGGGTCCCAGGAAATTTTTTTTATCACAGATCTTATCACTTCCTGTATTTTTTGGTTGCCATGATTCACTGCAGCCAGAAATGTAAATCCAACCACATTAAGGTAAGTTTTGTGGGGGTTTGTCTTATGGAAATTATATTCTGTATATTCGCAGAAAGATTGCATGCCTTCTTGTGAAAAAAATGTTGATTTATTCTCGATCACTGCGCATTACAATGTATTGGCCCTCATTGGAACCTTGATCTTGACTGGGGATCTTGAATGAGGACCTTGATCTTGATAAAGGCCCCAACGAGGACCAAAACATTGGAGGTCCTAACAAGGACCGAAATGTTAGAATACACAGTGATTGGGAATATCAACAGTTTTTTCACAAGAATGTGTGGATCTTTCTGCCAATGTTCAATTATTTTTGACTGAAGTTTAAGGTATGTATGTATGTATGTATGTATGTTCTCCAAATTCATTAAAGACAGAGACTCAGCCTTCAAATTCTTGTCAGCTCCCATAAGGGTCCTACTGAGTTTATCATGCCTTTACAAAAAGCCAAGAGAGGTGCAGCTTGATCATCAGTTGGGCAGGGCATAATGTAATTTGGGTTGTCGCCAGTAAAACATGGCCAAGTGATGCAGGGTTTTTACATTGCCTGTGCATATAGATACCCTAAAGTCTATGCTAGCATGGTTAGTTCGTGTCTGTAAGCTACCCATTCACTTAGATTGCAAGCTCTATGGGAAAGAGGCCTCCTTCCTCTTGTCTCTTTGACACTTAGCTCTTAAAGGAGAAGGAAAGACTAGTAAAGAGTTAATCTCAAGCTGCAGGCATACCTTCAGTTGTCTCAATAGTGCCCTTAAGTCTCCCCATATTTCACCTGTTCAGATGATCAGAAGCCAAACAGGAAGAAAAAACGCTGAGCTTTGTAAAGTTCCCATAATGCCTCACTCCTGCACCAAGACAGAGACCAAGGGGCACATTTACTAACCCACGAACGGGCCGAATGCGTCCGATTGCGTTTTTTTCGTAATGATCGGTATTTTGCGATTTTTTCGGAAAATTGTCACGACTTTTTCGTTACTAATACGATTTGTGCGAAAAAACGCAAGTTTTTCATAGCCATTCCGAAAGTTGAGCAAAATCTGGCGATTTTTCGTAGCGTTAAAACTTGCGCAAAAAGTTGTGATTTTTTCGTAGCGTTAAAACTTGCGCGAAACGTCGCACCTTTTAAGTTTTAACGCTACGAAAGAGGCGCAACTTTTCGCGCAAGTTTTAACGCTACGAAAAAATCGGCAGATTTTGCGCAACTTTCGGAATGGCTACGAAAAACTCGCGTTTTTTCACGCAAATCGTATTGGTAACGAAAAAGTCGCGACAATTTCCGAAAAGTCGTAAAGACGCCGAAAAAATCGAAAAAAAACCCGAAAAAGTCGCAAAATGTTCGTTTTCAAATCTGAATTTTTCCAATTCGGTTCAGATTCGTGTCTTAGTAAATGTGCCCCCAAGTGTACATGCTCAGTTTGTAAGACTATGGGGCTGATTTACTAATCCACGAATCCGAATCCCGAATGGCAAAAAATTGGATTGGAAACGAACATTTTGCGACTTTTTCATATTTTTTGCGATTTTTTCGTCGACGTCACGACTTTTTAGTAAATTGTCGTGACTTTTTCGTAGCCGTTACGACTTGCGCGAATTGTCGTATATTTTCGTATAGAGCGCTCGTAAACAGCGGGCAAACCTTTCAGACTTTGCATGATTTTGGAAGTCTCCCATAGGACTCAATGGCACTCTGCAGCTCCAACCTGGCCAAAGGAAAGTCTCCCATAGGGCTCAATGGCACTCTGCAGCTCCAACCTGGCCCAAGGAAAGTCTCCCATAGGGCTCAATGCCACTCTGCAGCTCCAACCTGGCCCAAGGAAAGTCTCCCATAGGGCTCAATGGCACTGTGCAGCTCCAACCTGGCCCAAGGAAAGTCTCCCATAGGGCTCAATGGCACTCTGCAGCTCCAACCTGGCCCAAGGAAAGTCTCCCATAGGGCTCAATGGCGCTCTGCAGCTCCAACCCGGCCCAAGGAAAGTCTCCCATAGGGCTCAATGGCACTCTGCAGCTCCAACCTGGCCCAAGGAAAGTCTCCCATAGGGCTCAATGGCACTCTGCAGCTCCAACCCGGCCCAAGGAAAGTATCCCATAGGGCTCAATGGCACTCTGCAGCTCCAACCTGGCCCAAGGAAAGTCTTCCATAGGGCTCAATGGCACTCTGCAGCTCCAACCCGGCCCAAGGAAAGTCTCCCATAGGGCTCAATGGCACTCTGCAGCTCCAACCCGGCCCAAGGAAAGTCTCCCATAGGGCTCAATGGCACTCTGCAGCTCCAACCCGGCCCAAGGAAAGTCTCCCATAGGGCTCAATGGCACTCTGCAGCTCCAACCCGGCCCAAGGAAAGTATCCCATAGGGCTCAATGGCACTCTGCAGCTCCAACCCGGCCCAAGGAAAGTATCCCATAGGGCTCAATGGCACTCTGCTGCTCCAACCTGGCCCAAGGAAAGTCTCCCATAGGGCTCAATGGCACTCTGCAGCTCCAACCTGGCCCAAGGAAAGTCTCCCATAGGGCTCAATGGCACTCTGCAGCTCCAACCTGGCCCCAGGAAAGTCTCCCATAGGGCTCAATGGCACTCTGCAGCTCCAACCTGGCCCCAGGAAAGTCTCCCATAGGGCTCAATGGCACTCTGCAGCTCCAACCTGGCCCAAGGAAAGTCTCCCATAGGGCTCAATGGCACTCTGCAGCTCCAACCTGGCCCAAGGAAAGTCTCCCATAGGGCTCAATGGCACTCTGCAGCTCCAACCCGGCCCAAGGAAAGTCTCCCATAGGGCTCAATGGCACTCTGCAGCTCCAACCTGGCCCAAGGAAAGTCACGATACTGAAGCTTGAATGAATCCGAAACTTTCGTACTCTGCGCAACGGCAACGAAAAAGTCGCGACAATTCACGCAAGTCGTAATGGCTACGAAAAAGTTGCGACAATTTACGAAAAAGTCGTAACAATTTACGAAAAAAATTGAGAAATACCGATCATTACGAAAAAAAAACGCATTTGGATGCTTTTCGGACGTTCGTGGATTAGTAAATGTGCCCCTATGAGTCATCTTCCTGGCTGAGATCCACATTCTTAGGGGGGGGAGTGAGTTCTTAGCATTCTTGAGGGAGGGGGGAGCAGGAGAGAGGAGACAGCAGAAAGCTGCATGTCTCTGGCACATGAATTACAGACACAAGAATTTTTTTTTTAAAGAACTCAGTTGCTACTTAGTCAAACTTGTGGCAACTAGTCTGTGGCAGCAGTGGCACATATGAATGTCTGTGCAGGAGAAGCAAGCAGAAGGCTACTTAGTCAAACTTGTGGCAACTAGCCAGGTTAAATCAGCCTGGCTTAGTGGCTTACATCCAACAGAGGACCATTTTACTCCCATTTTTTTCTTGTGCTGAACTGCAGATGCAGGACCAGCTGGCAGGTTAAATCAACCAAGTGGCACCCATAACCTGTTTGTTTGTTTGTTTGTTTGTTTGTTTGTTTCTGCACTGTGTTGCCTTAATCCGCCCTGGCACCAGGAGGTTTCCCCGCACTTATATACAGGTGATGTGACGGCGCAATCTCGCGAGATGAGACTAGTGACGCCGGATGTGACGTCCGGCAGAAGTGAAAGAACTACACGTGATTGGTATTGCGGGTCTTTTAAGCAGTGGTCTACAACTACAGCGGGACTATTGGGCGGTATGATACTCTCCTAAGTGGCGCAGGACTGACAGCTGTTAACAGCATCATAGCAGTCTTGTCAATTACAGCAAAGTATGTATCTATGCAGCCTTGCGGTGCACACAGTCATTTTCTAGGTGGGCAACATGTCTGATTCAATATGAAACCATTACTATTCGCTTGCTGTAGGGCCTGTATATTGCAATTCATGTTCTCAGTTTCCCGGCTGAGATGGATAGTGCGCTATAGGACCCACAGCCCGGGGAACTATAAATTATAAAGAAAGCACTGTTTACTTGAAAATGAGACATTTGGGGTGGGGCATGGATGTGACTGACAGGTTGGGGGCGTGGCTGTGGCTATGGCTATGCTATATGTTGTATGGGAATGTTGGAACTAATGGGCCCCTAAATGCTATAAGGGGAGTGTACCCAGCATGTAGGCACTAAACACTGATACTATTGAATGTGCATAATTGTATCAGAGATCAGCAATTGCATTCTCTCCTGTGTGTACAAACTAGTAAGATAACTCCGCCGTTACTGTGATGTGGAACATTGCACTTATAAACTCCATGGGGCAGATTTATCAAACCGTAATGTTAGAGCTCACCACAGAAAAATTCATCACATTTCTATTCATTCCTATGGGATTTTTAGAAGCATATTTATCAATGGGTAAAAAAAATTCACCATCTGATAAATATGCTTCTAAAAATCCCATTGGAATGAATCTGACATTTTGATAAATCTGCCCCCTTTGTGTCAGAGACCTAAGTGTGCAGGGAGCTTACATGCACACACACATTTATAGCGGGGGCATAAGTGCCAGGGCTGAAACAATTACTAGTACTAATATGATGTAAAATGTCCGTACCATGAAAGTCAGGGATGGCATTTTAGGGATAAGAAGCTGCAAAAGAGAAGGGTTAAGGTGACATACTGTACATCACTGGCTTTGTTAGGAACAGTGGGGACATCTATGAATATTTAAAAACACAAGTGAACAGATGTATGAAGGTAGCAGATTGTTACTCTAGATGTTATAAATTATTTCTAGTATAATAGGGAGCATTGATAAAGACTTAAGCATTGCTTTTAATTTTATACCTTTGTTTTCATTAAATTGAACAACAATCAAATTGTCCTGTGAGAGTATGATGAAAAAAAGAGATAAACATATATATATAGGGAGAAGAAATTATAAGGAGGGAGCTGGGCTTATACAGAAATGGTAAAGAAACATAGAAAGCAGGTTTTGACAAAGGAGGCTTGTCGTGAAAGTAGACCTACAGTAATTGCCAATTACATGGCTACTAATATATTATTTGTATTTTCTTTTTAGAGCCTTTCGGTGCTTAAACTACTTCTGGGTTGTATAGTCATATGGTGGTTACTAGATTGAATCTTCTTGTTGCATTACATCAGAATCGTAAAAACTGAAAAGAAGCACAAAAGAAAGTAAGGGGTTCAACTGAGAAACTAACTATAGGATGTTATATACAACCCAACTGCAGAGAAAATGACCAGCCCACCCAAGTTCAAGTTAATGATGGCCCCCCTATCTTAGCTTGGGCTACACAAGAAAGTGTGAAAATATACCCCAGGTTTAAGCTAGTTACCATCCAGCAATGAAGTGAAAAGGGCCTGACGCTTTTAAATTTATTGCAGAGTATGGGGGAAGCCCATTAGAAAGCAGGTATGATTCTGTGTTATTCAGTTTCCCATGGTACATTATACTGTTTGCACTGTGGTGATTTGCTTTTTCTTTTTAAATTAATAATGTAATGGGAAAACATGTTTTGTGTGTTTTTTTTTTTTTTTTTTTTTTTTTTCAAAACCCATCAGTTAATAGAGCTTCTCCAGCAGAATCCTGCATTGAAGTCTGTTTTTTAAAAAGACAAACAGATTTTTGTTATATTTAATTCTGAAATTTGACATGGGGCTAGCCATATTAGTCTTTCCCCAGGGTGCCACAGCCATGTGCTGTGCTGTTGATAAACTTGTGCAGCAAGTTGGAGTGATATAGCCCCCCTCCCAGCAGCCGATCAGCAGAACAATGGAAAGGGAGCAAGATAGCAGCTCCCAGTAGATATCAGAATAGCACTAAATAGTGAGAAATGCAAGTTCCGGCTTGGGACTCCTCCAGTTACATTGGAGTGGCATGCCTGAAAGCTCAGACTCAGAAACAATGCACTGAGATGGCTGCCTGCACACCAATATTACAACTAAAATGTTTTAAAAATTCAAAAAGGTGAACAAACCTCCCCCTCCCATTTCCAATAAGTTCACTCCCTTCACAAGCCCACCTGTGCCCACCCAATCTGCTCTTTTCTCCTATACCTCTTTGAGAAAAGCAGCACTGCGAGGTTGGCGAGTGCCATATTTGGCCGTGTCACATCTGGCATCCAGTGTCCCTCAAGGTGATTGCCAACCAAGAGCATGTGATTCTGTTCAGTGATTAGTGCCAGAGAGCTTGGGCACGCTGCCAACTCTGCTGTGCAAAAGGTAATTGGTAAAGGGGCAGACAATGTGGTCTGGGAGGTAGCAGGCAGATCTCTAAAGGAAGTGATCTTGTTGGAAATGGTTGATGATGGTGAGGGTATGTATGGTGCTATAATGCAAGGCTTATGCTTTACTTTTATGGGGATATGATAATGAGTAACCTCACATCATTTGCTCAGGTGGAAGAGAATCTCAGTCAAAATACCTCTATGTACTTGCCATATTTTTCTATAGAAATATACGGCAACATCTTTAAATGGTGGTCCACATGTTACCAAAAGGTTTGCCATAGGTGACACATTTTGCATTTTTCCAGGTCCAAATGCTTAGGGGCTTGTTTATCAAAGTGTGGGATAAAAAGTAAGAATACACCACTTTTAATTCTTTGCTACACTGTGTAAAATGTTTCAAGCTGTGCAGTGAACGTGAGAGTAAAATTCTGGTGTAAAAATACTGCTTTTTTTCACCACATTTTACTCAGCTAGTCCACTGTAGGAAAATGATGGTTTAAATCCAAATACACACTTAAATAGTGCAATTAAATAGTTGAGAAATTAAACTACTTTGGAGTAAAATAATGGCATATGTTTCTGGAGTAAATGACTACACAGACCTATTAACTATTCTGCCTGTTGATTCCAAAAATGGTGAGTTAAATCATGAATTATGAAATAACACTTTTTAAAGGAGAAGGAAAGTTACAATCACTGGGGGGAGCCCCCTAATTTTTGTAATTGTTTACCAGAAACTGTGCATGTGGGAAGCCAGAAGGAGGAAAAATGCCCGCTGCAGTTTTCTCTCCAGCCTGGGGGTATGCGGGCAAGCATTTCTTTTCCGCCTTTGTTCTTCACTCATAAGCAGTCGAGTAAAATGCCGAACTGTAACAAAAAAAGCTGGCCTTTACGCTCAGCTGCACATGCGCAGGTCCGAGATTGCTGCAAAAGGAGAAGGAAGGAAAAGGATCGCTCGCCTGCATTTACCCCAGGGGTTTCAGGTAAGCCATTTTTAATCACGGGGGGTGGCTAACATTTGGCACCCCTTAGTAATTAAGCCTTTCCTTCTCATTTAATAGCTAGCACATTTATTTTACAGTTTATTTTTTTTTAGGTATCAGTCATTTTACACGGCTTGATGAAAATGCCCCTCAGTGTGCAGTTAGCCTAAAGCAATGTTAGGAGTTGTCAGTACAAAGGCCTTTGCTTTTAAATCCCTACTCCTCCTTTTTACTGACAGTCATGTGGGCTGTGGGCAATGCAGTTCTCCTTTAGACAGTAATATTTCCCCAGTAAAAAATATAACAATATCGCAGACTTCTTTTGGAACTGATATGGACACAATGGACTCCAGTCATTAAAAGGCATGTGTTAGTATTGGTTTAATAACAGTAGGGTGTTTATAAGCTTTTTCACCTCCAGATTAAAGGTAGAACAACAGTAGGGTTGCTTCAGTCATCTCCTTGCTTGCACTCCATCCTGCGTGGGTCGAGTACCCATCCCAATCTAAGGCTGCAAAGTCTCCACACTGTCTGGGGTTTCCCTCAGGGATGTAACCGCCTCCTCCAATACAGTGCTGAAAGGTACAAATGGGTCAGTCCTCTCCCAAGTCTGTCTTGCAACATTGTGTGAGCTATCAGAGCCAGCAGTTCATAATTAGATTGCTATAAAACATTTTTCCATTGAAACTGAATGCATTGTTGTCAATGTCAAAGGGGTTCTGCAGTCAGGGCTCCTCTGGCGAAGGTCACCCCAAGAGATGTACAAATGTGATTCATGTGGCACAGAGGGGGCAAAGCATGTGGGTGGGGGTTGGGTGGCGCAGGAATGAGTTTTATGGACATAATGTGACGTGAATGGGTCATGGTCATGCATGCACATTGGCCCATTGGGGCCACATTGTACTTGTAGGCAGGGCCCATGTGACCAGTGGGTTAAGAATTTGAGGGCCCTGAAGGGAAGCGCCTTGCTAGCATAGGTGTTTGGGCCCCCGTGATTCCTTATGTTGGCCCTGGCACCACATGAGCTTTAGGATTACAAAACACACCCCGTGTTCGTGAGATATGTAGACCCCACAGTAAATCTGGGTGCCCCTGCTTTAAAGTGAGACTGACAAAAATATTTCCTGTTGCTCATGAGCAAACAAAACAATCCTATTGGGTATATTTAATGGTTAAATAATTTTCTAGTAGACTTTAGGTATGGAGAATCAAATTGCAGAAAGACCCATTGTCCAGGAAACACCAGGCCCCTAGCATTCTGGGTAACTGGTCCCATACTTGTACAATACACCAGTAACCAGTATTTATAAAGATAGATTTTCTGGATAATCCAGTTTCTTGTGTATTTAAAACAATATCATCTGTTCATAATATATTGATACTATTAAATATATGACTTACATGCTCCACATTGCAGCCTTTCACCTTCACTCCTGAGCAAAGTGCAAGTGAAGCTCCCTCAGTATTAATAACTCGAAACTGGACAAAGCCTGCGGTAAATTCATCTGTATAAGAGAGAAACACAAACAATACTACAGATCTGCTTCCAGTGTACATATTGTAAATATCATGTATTTTTTTTTTTTTTTACACAAGGACTTACTCTTTCCAAATGGGGAGTAGAGAGATGCTGTCTTCTCAGCGTTGCCACAGTCATAGACTACAGGCACAGCAGGTCCATTGTCCCCAAGGCATTTTCCAATGCCATATTTCACAGGGTATTTCTAAGGAGAAGCAATAATTTTGTGTGTGATGGCGACAAACATAAAGTGTATATGATGCTAAGTATGTGTTTACCTTGTAAAGTTCAAATAGATTTCCTCCCTCTTCAGTAAGGAAGCCATTCTGTGTACGATATCTCAGAATTGAGGAATTTCTCCAATTAACCATTGGTGTCTTATTGGGCACATGCCAAACTGCCACATTCTTGGCCTTAATGTCATAATAGCCAGGATTCTGGAAAGGGAGAAAAAATATGATTATGCATCTTACAACAAACATGCTAAAAGACCACATTTAAAGGAGAAATAACTTTGTTATTGTAATTATCAAACCGAAAATAAGGTTGGGCTGGCATGTAAGCTGATGCTACAGGGCTGGTTATTAAATTCTGTTGCTAAGTGTACTGGTTTCTGAGCTGCCATGTAGTAATTATCTTTGTTAATGGGGCCCGGGGCTTTCTGCGGCAAGTAAGGATCCTACTCGCGGCCAAGGTTATCCTCCAGAAACGCAGTACAGAAGGATCAGAGGGAATCAAAGCCGAGGTCAGGCAAAGCATCGTAAACCAGAAGTTAGGTAAGGAGTCAAAACCAGTAATTCAGACATAAAAGGGGCTTAGCTAGGAACCAGGACGTTGGAACCAGCTTGGGCAAGGAAAACAAGCAGAGTAGTGCTTTTAACATTTGAATTTGGCGCCAAATGTGACATCAGCGCGTCCACTGACGTCATTGCACAGTACAGAGAGGCGACAACCCTATTGCGCATGTGCACTCTTACCAGTACGCGCCAGAGCGCGCTCTTCCATAGGAGACCAGAGGGACATGTGCCGATCTCCCGGTGCCTCTTACAGTTCTCCTTTAATGCTGATTTAGGTTTACAAGGGGCTGGTGATATTGGAGGGGAAACCAGGGTCTCTCCAATGTGTTCTGGTTCAGCTATTCTATAATTTGTGGTGCTTTTCTTTTCACTGATTACTTTTATTTCACTAGATTTTATTCATGTAAAACTAATCATCATAATAATCAGTATTTAACTACTCTGCATGGGACTTGCATTGCTTTAATATCTTAAGCTCCTATGAAGGTGTTTGCTTGATTTAGCTTTGCCGAAGAAGGCTTAGTAGCCGCTGACCACTAGTTTCATTATAACCACCCATAGCACTTTTGTTATTATTCCCTTACAATATTTAGAATGAGTTACTTTGTCTGTCTTGTTCTTTAGAACACTTCACTCAAGGCAGAAATGAGTACTACTCTGAATGGTTTGTTACGACCATCAAATATTCGGTGATAATCTACACATTATTTCATTTTGACCTTTAGTGAATAGATTCCATGTTGCTGTGTTTTTGTTTTTTTGGAGGAGTAGAATAATAGCACTTAAATATAAAAGTGTTCTTATACATTTTATGTAAATTTCAACAAGAACTTGTTGAAAAAACTATAATTTTTTAAGTTTAGATACCTTATAGTCATCACTTGTGGCTCCTTCAGGTAAACCAAAGGTGGCGTAGTTTGCCCAGTTGCCATCACCTTCTGGATTTTGTATATTGTTTCCCTGCTGTGAGGACCAGCGATCTCCCTCAGTGCACTTCCCGTACAGGTTATTCTCATGGATACTGGCCACCAAAGTCCAACCTCCACCATTAGTTGTCATGTCGCAGAAAGTCTGGTAGGTCTCCCCTTGTTCAGTGGTTAACAAGTATATGCCATCTGTAAGTGGAAATAATTATAATTAAAACAGGGATTTCAGGCCGGTATAAGTGGGCTTGTTTGCATACTTGCACTAGAACTATTAATCTCATGAGTGGCGCTCAATAGCAAATCTCATATTTAGTCTTGCTTGTTAACCACACTTCCATTTATTTTTTGAACGCTCAGATGTACACACCCATGTTTCTCAGAATAGCCTAAATATTCAGGGACTTCTCCTGAAGTCAAGAAGCTAAAAGTTACATAGGGTTGAAAACAGACCAGAGTCCATCAAGTTCAACCCTTCCAAGTAAACCCAGCACACACAAACCTATACTTACCAATCTATACCAACACATACATAACTATATATACAACTACTAATACTAACTGTAGATATTAGTATCACAATAGCCTTGGATATTATGCTTGTTTAAAAATTCATCCAGGCTTGTCTTAAAGGCATTAACGGAATCTGCCATTACCACATCACTGCCCTCACCGTGAAAAAGCGTAAAAGTGTAGCTCAAGAATGTTGACTTCAGTGTGTCCAATATCTTTGTTCCAAAAGAATTTGGAAACTGGGGAGGCCATTGAATGAAAGTAGCCTGGCATACTTATTGTGGCCCTCTGGTTATGCAAATATTATTAGGTATGCTTTAGTCTTATTGTTGGAGTAGGTAAACTAGGGGACATGGCTGGTGTAGGACAGCATGTTGAACAGAGCAGAGTTGCAGAGTTGCCAAAAGCAAATTCTTTAAAATTCAATTTTAACACTTTGAGTATTGTGGATCATAGAGCTGAGGCAATGTTTAAGTGGCAGTATACTACACAGATAAAAGAGCTCTCCACTCACAAGGGGCAAGGAAAGGCATAAACAGCTGTGGGGAATATGTTGACACTTTATAAATTCTAATACTAAAAATAATCTGCTGCCAATCTGTCAAGTACCTCCCTGTAAAAATAATTGGTAACCTTGGATAATGGGGTACCTTCTGTGTGAACTCGTAAATAGCAATCTTTGATGGATTTTTCAGGGGCTCCTTGCAGCAATCCCGAACAAGCATATGTGCAGAGAGTAAAACATTCAGGGCTGTGGAGTCGGTAGATAAATTCTCCGACTCCAACTCCTCAGTTTCTGATACTTCCGACTCCGACTCCTCTGTTTTTAATATGCTAATGTATTTTATACATCCAGGAAGGGGCAGGGGGGAAGGCGCACTTAAAACACAACTGAACTGATAATAAACTGATAGACAATTTTATCTATACTATACAGCTGAATTACAGCAGTTTTTCAAATGTTTTAAAGCTTCAGTCTTAAACTATTGACTATCCATTCCCTTCACATATACAAGTATTTCTAGTCCTGCAAATTTTTTTTACTTAATTAGTTATCAGTAAGAGTTATGCTAGGTTCCCAGTGGGCATTGGGTTCCCTGTAACAGAGGAACACGACGCAGTGGAGCTGCCGCACCTTAACTGTGCGTTATGTCCCATTTAGTGAAGCATACAGTCAATGAAAAGCATGCTTCATGGTCACTCAACGTGTTCGTTCATGCACTACGTGCATTGGGCTTTATTGTTATAGCAGAGAAGTAATTAATTATGACTGTTTGTGAATTGGGACATTTAAACTTGCTTTTTTTTTTTTTTTATTCCCATTTAAATTTAGTGGGAGTCGGAGTCGGTTCATTTTTTGCTGACTCTGACTCCAGGTACCCAAAATTGCCTCCGACTCCACAGCCCTGGAAACATTCTATTTTACTGCACTTGCTTCAGTTGTATATGATAGGTTTCCCTTAAATTAGCATTTGAGTGCTGCCACAAAACTGTTAATGAGCACAGACATAGTTTGGTGAGTTACCTTTAGCTGCTGGGTCTGACTTCTTGATTTCCAAGCAGCTACTGTATGAATAGCCATAGCTGCCAGTTGGAAAGCCTCCTGAACTGCCTGGGAAGCTGTTGTCTGCCATATCCTCTGTCCAGCATGCCAGAAGGTTCAGAATTCTCTGCTTCTTTTCAGAAATTGAAGCTTGTTCTAATGACATAAAGAGCCAAAAAGGAGTCACAACTGGTAACATTTGTATTCAATCAATAATGACCATTAAAAGAGGCTCAAGATATGGTGTGAGGATTGACTGATTGAAGGACTTCTTTGTGTTTATATAAGGGTATAGTGGTACATTAAATTTAAGTTGATATCCTGTCTCTGGTAGATTAAATACATATCAAGAAGCATGTGCCATAAAGCCTTCGCAAATGCCAAGGCCACAAAAGAGAACATATAAAGTCCAATTGCTTGACAGTTAAACACGTGTAGGTGGAACTTTGGTAGGCAGCATGTTCTATGTTAAATTGAATGGTTTTTGCTGAATTTTGTGATAGACAACAGCTCATCATTTGCCAAATGTCAGCAACCTTTCCATCCTGTTTACAATATATGTTAACAATCGTGCTAAATAGGGAAATCAAAGAAATAAGATATAATTACTAATAAGGTATCATTATGGGGAAAACCCAAGTTTTTGTCTGGTATCCTTTGAAACATATGACATTTTCTGGCAATTATCTTCCCTCCATCTGAAACAAGCCTGTGGTAAATACACCTCGTGTGCGATGAGCCTTAGATATATGGCACACATGGCTTATTTTCTGCTGGCGTTTTTTTTCACCTGAGCATAAATATCTGCCAGTGAATTAATGTCTTTGCCTCCTACCTTTAGCTTTGCTTGCATTCCACTATCACTGTGCACACAAAGCCCCAAAACACTGAAGCATGCATTATTTTCTTTCTTTTTTTTTTTTTTTTTGAAAACTGCCTTTTGTGCTTAGTAACAGCTAATGTAAATAAGGGTAATTTCTGGCATGTGCCATTGGCCCTAGGCTGTGATATAAGAGAACAAACCAATATTTTGATCACTCACCACATTCTCTAGAATTGCTTCTTGGTAGTAGCAGGACAAACATTAACAGTGTATAGGCCAGCATCTTGCTCTGGAAGAAGCATGTGTAAATTGTATTGAAATGTTATAAATTAGTTATCTGCCAACATAACTGCCATTGTAATAAGGGAGCTGGTTCATGTAGTAAAGGAATGGGACTTACCTCTTGCCAGTTCTCTTCTTTTTTGAGCTAGATAACAGTATATAAAGGGGTGGACTTGCAAACCTGTTTGTCAACATTTTGATATCAAACTTGTTCCTTGATGTTTGATAGTCTTTGTTGGCTACAGTTCTCCAGGAAATTATAAATGCAAATATATGCTTTATGGTTATGTGGATCCATGCAGAAAAACTATTTGATCAAACAGGAGTTTCCAATAAAATAAACAGTTCATATAACCACTATAATGTATGCCTCCTTATCAGGTTTAATTTATTATATTAACACCCAGTCATAAATAAACATCCAACACCATCATTAAATATATCAACTAAATCAATAACTTTTATTGCACAGCTACAACAGATGGTGGGTCTAAGAGGTTTCTAAAGAGATTAAGGGCAGTGATACACAGGGAGATTAGTCCCCCGCGACAAATCTCCCCGTGTATCACTGCCCTTAGAGCAATGCAATAAGATGTTTTTAAGAAGTTACCTTTAGGGCCGTGGCACATGGGGGAGATTAGACTGTCTAAGACTGGCTTCTTGATTACCAATAAAACCAGAGTTGTATGCAACATGGAACCCTTTCTGGTAAACCAAGCCAACAGTGTGAACAGTTTAAGGGCTGTGACACACGGGGAGATTAGTCACCCGCGACAAGGGAGATTTGTCACAGGCGACTAATCTCCCTGAAATGCCATCCCACAGGCGAAAATGTAAATCGGCGGTGGGATGGCATATGCGGCGCCGCAAAATCTCCTTTGTCACGGGCGGCTAATCTCCCCGAAAGTCCATCCCACCGGCGAAAATGTTAGTCGGTGGGGGGATGGCATACGCGGTGCCGCGTTTTCCTGAAATCGCGAAAGTTGCATTGAGAGGAGATATCCGCAATTTCGGGAAATTGCGGCGCCGCATATGCCATCCCACCGCCGATTTACATTTTCGCCGGTGGGATGGCATTTCAGGGAGATTAGTCGCCTGTGACAAATCTCCCTTGTCGCGGGTGACTAATCTCCCCGTGTGTCACAGCCCTTAAACTGTTCACACTGTTGGCTTGGTTTACCAGAAAGGGTTCCATGTTGCATACAACTCTGGTTTTATTGGTAATCAAGAAGCCAGTCTTAGACATGTTGTGTGCAAATCCATGAATGGGATTGTGGGAGTTAAATTAAATTCATGTTCCACTGTGCATGAAAACGGCAAGTTGCTTTTTTTGCAATATGCAAAAAGGCAGTAAAAGCACAAAAGGCATAAGGGCACACTCTCCCAATCCCATTCATGGATTTTTCCCTCCACCTATGTAACCATGGCAGTCAAACCTCTATTGTTGAGCACAGGATATACTCTGTTGGACAAAACTTTTGTGTTTTGTTTTTTGTATACAATTTCATTTGCTACCCAAGCAGTTTTCAGATCATGTATTTTGTCTTTCTTTGGTAGCTGGCTCTTGAAAGGGTCAAGGAATTCCTCACAATAGCCAACTGTCAGATTGTCTAATGAAGCTGCCTAAATAATCTGACTCTGTTTAATGTTAAATGACTATGAATGCCTGACCATCTATATCTTGAATTACAGAATGGCTGTCTTTGTAGATCTGAACATTACGAATTGTAAAGATGTAAAGAAGTTGCAAAATATGATTGAAATGGCAGCACACCGTGAGTATCTAACTGTGGATGTATATAGGGTTACCCCTGTGCAATAGAGTGTGGTCCGCCCCCATCTTCTTACCAAAATTGCCTTTTACCCATCTTCTTTCCAGTAAATAGAGTAAATCACTTAAACAGTATGGCTAAGCCTACAGTTAGGTCCATAAATATTTGGACAGAGACAAAGTAATTGACAATTTACTCAAAGGCTATTTCATGGGCAGGTGTTGGCAAGTCCGTCGTTATGTCATTATCAATTAAGCAGATAAAAGGCCTGGAGTTGATTTGAAGTGTGGTGCTTGCATGTGGAATATTTTGCTGTGAACAGACAACATGCAGTCAAAGGAGCTCTCCATGCAGGTGAAAGAAGCCATCCTTAGAAACAGAAAAAACCTATCCGAGAAATTGCTATAATATTAGGCAAAATATTAGTGGCAAAATCTAAAGTTTGGTACATCCTGAGAAAGAAAGCAAGCACTGGTGATCTCAGCAATGCAAAATGACCTGGGCGTCCACGGAAAACAACAGTGGTGGATGATCATAGAATCATTTCCATGAAGAAAAACCCCTTCACAACAGCCAACCAAGTGAATAACATTCTCCAGGGGGTAGGCGTATCGATATCAAAGTCTACCATAAAGAGAAGACTGCATGAAAGTAAATACAGAGTTGCACTGCAAGGTGCAAGCCTCTCATAAGCCTCAAGAATAGAAAGGCTAGATTGGATTTTGCTAAAGAAGATCTAAAATAGCCAGCACAGTTCTGAAAAAACATTCTTTGGATAGATGAAACCAAGATCAACCTACACCAGAATGATGGCAAGAAAAAAGTATGGAGAAGGTGTGGAACAGCTCATTATCCAAAGCATACCACATCATCTGTAAAACACGGTGGAGGCAATGTGACTGCATGGGCATGCATGGCCAGTGGCACTGGGACACTAGTGTTTATTGATGATGTGACACAGGACAGAAGCAGCCAAATGAATTCTGAGGTGTTCTGAGACATACTGTCTGCTCAAATCCAGCAAAATGCAGTCAAATTGATTGGGCAGCGTTTCATGATACAGATGGACAATGACCCAAAAGACACAGAAAAAGCAACCCAGGAGTTTATTAAAGCAAAGAAGTGGAAAATTCTTGAATGGCCAAGTCAGTCACCTGATCTTAACCCAATTGAGCATGCATTTCACTTGTTGAAGACTAAACTTGGGACAGAAAGGCCCACAAACAAACAGCAACTGAAAGCCGCTGCAGTAAAGGCCTGGCAGAGCATTAAAAAGGAGGAAACCCAGCATCTGGTGATGTCCATGAGTTCAAGGCTGTCATTGCCAGCAAAGGGTTTTCAACCAACTATTAGAAAGTAACAATTTTATATCCAGTTATTTAATTTGTCCAGTTACTTTTGACACCTTGAAATGAAGGAAGAATGCTTTAGTTGCCTCACATTTTTATGCAATCGTTTTGTTCACCCCACTGAATTAAAGATGAAAGTCTGCACTTCAACTGCATCAGAGTTGTTTCATTTAAAATCCATTGTCATAATGTACAGGTCCAAAAATAGAAAAAAGTTGTCCCTGTCCAAATATTTATGTATTTATGTATGTGTGTCTTTCTGTTAGTTACAAATGGGTGTTATCTGGAAGGCTGCCATGTTTAAGCTACTGGCAACTGTCCTACAGCTATGAGCTTGAGTAAATTTACCTTACTGAGATTTCAGGTGAGCATGGAACCTCAGAAGGGGGTGCTGAACATTTAAAGTCTTAATTCCTTAAGTAGTTAAGTATTATTTACAATAGTGTACTGCAGGGCATACTAGTCTCATTGGGGTAGCAAATCAAATTTATTTTATGAGTGCTTCTGGGGTACAGAGAAGAACATGGATTTTGTATCACATATTTCCAGGTTCTTTTATCAAATTCCCTAGCTTATAAAAAAGCTCTAGCACTGTATATGTTTGTAATTTTGCTCGTCACTTTCAAAGTAAAACAGAGCATGTGCAAATTCATTTATGGGATGTGTAAAGCATCAGTGTTTTTTTTTTAGTTGTAGATTTATGTTGGTTTTATTTATCTGGGTGGACCTCTGCTTGCTGTTTACATTTTTCAATGCTCATAATTGTTTTTCATTCAAGGAACAATATCTGATATCGTTGAAGCTTGTAGTTCCCACATGTACTGTTTGCATCAAACTTTCTATGGGCAGTGGAAGCAAAAGCTAGCTTAGATCATAATTAGATACATAGAAACAGTAACAAATCGAGATACCATGATTTTCAACATCCAGTTAAAAACAGAATGTAAAAAAACTACATGTAAAGATGTGAATGTGCGTGAATATTTTTATAATATTTTTGTTTTCTTCTTTTTAGTTGGATACTCTACTGTTGCCATAAATCATGTCTTTGAATTTGAAAGCAAGAAGATGGTAAGATATGACAGTTCTTTTGCATTATAGCAGATATAATTTTAAATGGCAAACTGCAAAACCAAAAAGTAAAAATATGAAATATGTAAGGTCATTCTGACAATTCTTTGCTGCTGTTTTTAGTATGTGTTTGTGGCGGAAATAGATGAACATTATTCATTAGCCTTGATACATATTAAGTTTATAAGAGAATTATTGGTGAAAACTAATAAAATGACAAGGGAGTACAAAACACCTACATAAGTAAATATTTTGGGGGGAGTTTACAGAAGGCAAAGCCTGATAAGTGGGGTTTCATCTATGAAAATGACCAATAAAACATCTGCAGCCAATAATACCACAATCAAGGCAAATAGAAAGAAAAAAACAGCGGATATCCAACCACAGGGCCCCTACTACTGCACTACCAGTATAAAAGGTTCCCAACAACAGTGTTAGCTCAAAAAAACATATTGCAAAAGCCGTTGACTCTTTAAATATTCCACACTGACATTCATTTTTGTAGACTTCACTGACTGCTGGACCTGCTCCACTTCGATTGGGTTAGTGAAGTCCACTATTGTGCTTACAATAGGTATGAAATCTTTATTGCAAAAGCAAAGAAGATCAAACAGGATATATACTTTTCAGCCCTCGCCATGTTCTCTTATGTTTTACATAAAGCAGTTGAGAAGACCTGGAGAAACCATGTGAAAATTGCCTTCAATTGAGTTAATTCCAAGACAGATTAAATTCTGCCAATAGAAAAACTGATGTTCATATGTATTTGTTTAGGTCTTTGTGATAGTTTTGCATTATTTACATTTCTGGCATTTCTTATTTCAGGAAATCGGAAAACCAATCTCCACAAAAGAATTATTTTCAACTCTACCTACAGTCCAGGTTGATATGAAACCATTTATTAAAGCGATACTGACACCAGAAATTAAATCTCTTTTAACATTGTCTTTGCATGCTGTTTATAATTTTGCCTGAAGCTTTTACATAACCTATCTGATCCCCCAAGTTCCTCTATGAGGGGGCGACCATATTTGTGCAGCAGGAGTCCATTAGCTTTAGAAGCTATAACTGACAGGTTGAGAAGGGACAGTCAGGTTAAAGGAACTTTAAGTAACAATTACTTGCAAAAGCATCTCTATCAGTGTAAAACGATCAGCACAACCTATTGGTAACATTTAACAGACATTAATATTTTGAACAGTAGTTTTTTAGTATCTGTATCACTTCAAAGCATAGTTACCAGCTGTATCTGTTATTGTTAATAGTCTTATTCATTTGTACAATTAGTTAAAACTTCCCTCTGTTCTTCTTTGCAGATCCGATATAAGACTTTTTTTACAAAAAAATTCCTCCTTTACGGTTAGGGGCATGTAAGATAAATCATACCACGAGTGAATATCTTTGTGCATGTTATGGAAAGATAGTTTAGATTGTTATAATACAATCTATTTGACATCTGTTGACTTATATGAGGTCAAAGACAAGACACTTAAGGACATGACTTTCTAAATATTATATTTGCCTTTCCTTTCTATGTTTAATTATCTCAAGAAGCCTCGTTCTTGACATAGCTTGCACGTAACTCTTTATTCTTTCTCCCACTAGAATAGTTTAATCCTTTGTATAAATAGATTAGCTGCTGAATAATAAATAGAACAAGGTCACTTGTACTACTGTAAAGTGTAAGGGCAAATTTACTAACAGCATAACAATTTTAAAAAACATACATTTAATGCAAGTTTGAAAGCTTGCCACTGAAACATGCTTTATTTCTGATAGCCATGAAGAGGTACTGTATATACTAGAGTATAAGCCTAGTTTTTCAGCACCCAAAATGTGCTGAAAAAGTCACCCTCGGCTTATACTCGAGTCGGGTGCCATGGGTCCCTCTAGACTAGCACCCTCTGTCCTTTGTGTGCAAATTAGGCCACCCGCAACCAGACCCTCCAGTGCCCTGGCTCGCTCTCAAATTCATCTTCATCTACCATCCTCACCTGTCCCATTCTGCACTAGACATTGCACTTTATATTCTATGTAAACTATATATAGTTTTGAAGGATTTTAACTTTGTGTTTTAGCTTGGTTGCTGATTGAGCTAAGGGGGTAGAACTTGTAAGTTATCATTGTTGATACAATATTGTTTTTGTTGACCCTCTTCTCCACATACAGAGCTAATTTACTGTTTTTCTTTGAATTAAATATTTAGTGTAATTTTATTGGTATTTATTTTGATTATTGAAACTTAGCAGTAGCTGCTGCTTTTCCCACCCTAGGCTTATACTCGAGTCAATAAGTTTTTCCAGTTTTCTTAGGTAAAATTAGGTACCTCGGCTTATACTCGAGTATATACGGTAATATATTCTATTGATTTTGTACATGTTTCGTTTAGAAGTATAAATCGTTGTTGGCTTGTTCTTGGTCAGATTGGGCTCTACTACAAGGTTATTTATGGATTTGAACCTGAAGCCAAATGTTCCTGAAGAAATTGCATAATTATATTCTTTCACAACTGTACTTTTTCTAAACCTATTTATGGAGTTATATGATAAGAGACAAAGGGGCTGAAATACAAGTGCATTTTAAAGAGCACTTCTATCTGGAGTATGAATGAGCAGGAGGGGAGTTACCCACAACCTACTGGACCCAAAATTTAAAAAAGAAATTGGCAAATTGCACCGGCTTTTTTTTGTTTGTTTTTGCTTTTTACTTTGCTTTGTACATATTAAATTACCCACTGTGCCTTTGATTACATATTGGGGCTACAGTGCTCTAATCACTGTTTACCTACCCGATGCAACAAATGAGTCAGTAATTGGATAATGCTTTTCAATCCCTGCTAGCATCAGAGACAAACAGCATAAGCAACAACAGAAATGTTCTGGGTAACAATATATGCCTCCAAAACTGTCCATCTTATTGAACCCCCAAAGCCAATCCAAGGGTCTTTGTGTGCCAATAGCCATTTTTGCATGATACTTCAAAAGGAGTGCAATCTCCCAAAATACGGAGCACCAAGCATACAGTACTGAGGCCTGGGTGTGCACGTGATATTTCTTCTTTAGCTTATTGAACATACAGCCTGGTGGATTTTTTGCTAGTAGGAATGTTTATAGAATTTTGTAGTACTTAAAAAGTTCAAGCAACATGGAAAATAAATGATAGTGTTTTTTTGTTTTTTTTTAAATAATGTATTTCAGTAAATTAAAATTCCTTTTGATCTCTGCAGGGAAAATCCATACCCATCAAAATCCTCACCAGACTAACAATTATTGCATCAGACCCCTCTCACTGCAATGTGCTGGTAGGTTGCTTGTTTTCTTAATGTATGTGTTTACTTGAGCGCAGGTTGAGCTATACATATAGAAAGATACATAAGAGAAGCCTGAGATAAATCTGAGGAAAACATTTGCAGATTAGTCGTCCATAGTATCGAAGAATTATCATGGGCAACTTAGCCTTAGATTTAAAGTTTATGTATGTTATTTCATATTGTTATGTTATTAGGGACGTTATACATTAGGGTATGCATTTGCTTTTGAGTTTAAACTTGTTATGTAAGAACTCCTGTGCACCTGTTTAGTAGAGTTACACTGGAATGATTGCCATTTATTTTATATCACAGTGGAGGCCATTGAAATAATAATGTGAACAAAATGCCCCATGTAGAAACTGGCATAGATAGTAACCGTTTCACTAAATAAACACATTTCTAAATATTATCATTAATTAGCCTAAATACTATACATAAAAAATCAATTACTGCTATGTGAGGCAAACTAAAATACATTTTTATTTGTCTTTTCTTGTTGGCTTATAACTGGCTGAGTATAATTGCAAGCCGAGAATCAGCTGATCTAATGGCCTCTGCTGGCTCCTGTGACTGCACTGAGAGGCCTGGGTGCAGACACACAGAGCATATTTCGGTATGATAATGTATATTCTCTTGTTTCTGTGATGAAATCTGTTTCATTTGTATGCTCCAGGCCATTGCATTGCCTCTTGGTGCAGTCACAAGAGCCAGCAGAGGCCAGTCGATCGGCTGATTCTTGCACCATGTGCAAATAGCTTAAGGTTTGTTCTATGCACTTAAAGTTAAAAGGAAACTAAAGGCCCCAGAAAAGTATATGTTGTTTTTTGTTAGCATTAATGAATGTGACTGCTGTGCCACTTCCTGTGAGTTCCAGTCCCATGCAACTTCAATTTCATCCCCCTCTTCAATTAGCTTTAAGGTTCTATCGGCGCAACCCATTTTCTTTGCTTCTTTTGTGGCCGGCAGCTGGCGCAATTTAACAGCTGGTTGAATCTTTCCACCACTAATAGCTTTAGCTACCCTAGGCCTGGTCCTATGTGGCCTTCCCAAAAAGTCAAGGGTTCTATTCACCCATTTATTCTAGTGACCACTGGCTACCCTTACTCTAAAACTTTATAAACCTTTATCCAACAACATAGGTTTGTGTTTCTACATCAGTGACTACACTTAAATAGGGGAATGTAATAAAAGTCTTAAACAGCAAAAGTTCACACAAATAAGTATAAAAATTTGCATTTTGCAATGTAATATTGTTAATTACACTGTTATTGCATTGCAAACTTTTAAGACATGCTTGAAGGGGTATATTGAAGGGGTATAACCTTTTGGAGCTAACTTAACAAGTTTTTCAGTAAGAAGGTTTATTATATACACTGTGCACTTATTGTCGCAAATAATAATATTCACAAACTTTCTTCCACTGTCTGAAATGGTTGCAAAAACGTTTCTGTGTTCGCAAAGCCCATATTTGGTGCAAAGGCAGACTTGTTCACACAGAGGCATAAATGTTCACGTTGCTTGGTGACTACTAGGATCCTTATAAAGTCCATCAGGGGCTTCATTAGCAACTCTGTAACTACAGACTATAACTACATTCTTGTGTAATACTTTTAATTACTTGTAATTACAGTTAAATATGTTCATTTTAAAGCTCTTCAACCCCATTTCTGTTAGCTAATTTACATGTGATTGCGCTTTGTGTTTGACAGAGATCAACCTCACCATCTACCCGGTTGTATGATATTGTGGCTGTTTTCCCAAAGACAGAGAAGCTGTTTCATGTAAGTAGGACATTTTGAGAAGATTGATACCATTGTGATTCCAGAGGGATGATCACAGGCGCAGTAATACACTAGTGATCATTAACCTGCAGCTGTTGTCAGATTGCAACTCCCATGGTGCTGCTGGAAATCTCAGCTCTCACTGCCATTTATCTCTCTTGGTCAGCTTTTCTTGTTCTGTTTGCACGACATTTTTTGGGGCTGAGGGCTAAATATAGACTTCATATTGAGGCATAATTATTTAAGCACCCAAACACAACTTGAGCTTTTTGAAAAGAAAAATAATTTCAAGCAACTTTGCAATATACATTATTTAAATAAATATGCAGCCTTTTTCTTATTTTTAATGTAATAATAAGGTTTAAAACAGTTACCTAAGCCTGCCCCCCTGTTTCCTGATTTGGCTGACTAATTTAAATGTAACAGTAGTCGACTGTCCTCAGCCTGCCTTCAGCCTGCATCCTCCAAATTTTACAATTGCCTGCACATCTAATGTCATTAAAAAAAGGAACACCACAGTGCAATGCATTGTGGGTTATGTAGTTCCCGCATGCTGTCTGTAAGCAGTGGAGACGTTGTTACAATTTGTAACATCAAAGTTTTAGTCCCTCCTCCTGCCAGGATTTCAAACGATGCAGAAAGAGAAGAACTGTTTTGCAGCTGGATTTTAGCACATAAAAATGGTATTTATTTTTTACTTTTTAAAGGAACGGAATACAGTGATTGGTATATTAGGGGTTTCTAAGTTGTGTGGGGCTCTTGAGAAAATTTTGATTTGGAAGCCGGAGTTCCCCTTTAATGATCCATTCCATTTGTTGAAAGCATAATTTCCTTAATGTGTTCTTTACCT
Source organism: Xenopus tropicalis (assembly GCF_000004195.4). NCBI lineage: Eukaryota > Metazoa > Chordata > Amphibia > Anura > Pipidae > Xenopus > Xenopus tropicalis. The sequence continues at coordinate 36,830,772 of NC_030683.2, forward strand.
TTTTATGGAGGCATCGTTTGTAACAGGTGCTTCTGTCTCGCAACCAAACCAGTCTCCATGGCATCAAACAATGTGCTAGTACTGCCCTGATATCGTCAACTCATTATTATTGCTGGAGATGGTTCAAGCAACGTGATATCAAGACCATTACAGCTATGCCAGCTTGATGTTTGGAATAAACCTCTTCATTTAGCCTACCCTGGGTCAAAATGATATCACTTGAAGTTTCTATGGCAACAGCCAGCTTTATAAGTCTGAGTTACATGAATTCGCCTGCTAGTTGAACTTGTATCTTGTCATTATGACTGCATGAGAATGCAGGGAATCGTACTTATGTAATAGCTGGAGAACTGCAATGAATTGTATTGTTTGTAATTGATAAACTTTTTACAATTCTTTGTGTTTATCCTGCCAGGCTGCTTGCACTAGTATTGACGTGGACCTCATATGCATCAACGTAACAGAAAAAGCTCCCTTCTTTTTCCGAAGGCCTCCTATTAATGCTGTAAGGTTTGGTATTTTGTGATGGATCTACTTGGGGCTCCTTGTGGGCACACATGTGTTTTTTCATTAATATATTGCATATTCCACCAACTCATACTGGTGTTCAAAAAAAAAAAAGTCCTGAGCATTCAGGATAAGAGGTCATTCTATAATTTTGAACACACTCTCTAATGGCATTAAAAATTTCTCTTAAACGAGAAGTAGCTATAAGTGGGTACAGATGTTTTGTATGTATGTATAACTTTATTTATAAAGCGCCACAAGGGTACGCAGCGCTGTAATCTTACAAAGTACAAAATTACACACAGGGAAGTGTTAAATTAATATATATAAATGCACAGGGAATAAGTGCAATGTGGTATGAGACACAGTAGGAAGGAGGTCCCTGCCCCGTAGAGCTTACAATCTAAGTGGTTGGGTTACATACAGGCACAAATCTGAAGGTAAGAGTGCACCAGGTATGGGCATTTGCCCTTAAGCGCAGGACTAGGCAAAATAATGTTTTAGTGCTCCAGAAGGTAACAGCTGAGCTTTTTCTTAAAGAGAGTTAGTGAGTGTTCCCTACAGAGGGATTCAGAGATAGAGTTCCAGAGGTAAGGAGCAGCGAGATAGTAAGGTTTAAGACGAGAGAGCGCAGTGGGTGTGGATGGTGTAAAAAGACGGAGGCTCTGAGAGGAGCGGAGGAGACGACCAGGAACGTGCAAGGAGACCAGTGAAGAAATGTAGTGAGGAGCAGAGGAGTGAAGGGCTTTGAATGTCAGCAGAAGGATTTTGTAAGTTATCCTTTGCTTAACAGGCAGCCATGCTAGAGAGCTTAAGTGAGGCTGAGCAGGATCCCTCTTTGGAGAGAGCAGGAGGATCCTGGCAGCAGAGTTTAGGATTGATTGCAGGGGAGAGAGGTGGGGATAAGGGCATGTATTAGTGTTTTAGTTGTTACTTGTGAAAGAAAGGGGCGTATCTTGGCAATATTGTGGAGGAAAAAATGTCAGGTTTTGGCAGTGTTATTAATATGGTTAGAGAAGGAGAGTGACTGGTCAAAGACGACCCCAAGGCAGCGTGCAGAATTAACAGGGTTGATGGTCATGCCATCAATAGTAACGGTAAAAGGAGGAGAAGGGCCAGGTTTGGGTGGGAAGGCCCTGAGCTCAGGTTTAGCTAGGTTAAGTTTGAGCTGGTGTCGGTTCATCCAGGAGGAGATAGCCAGGAGGCAGTTACCAATCTGGGTTTGAACATCAGTGGTTAGTGCAGGGGTGTCTAAATATATCTGGATGTCATCTGCATATAAGTGATATCTAAGACCAAAAATAGAAATAAGGTCTCCTAAAGAGAGAGTGTACAGGGAGAACAGCAAAGGGCCAAACACAGAGCCCTGAGGGACCCCCACACTAAGCTGAACTGGGGTAGAGGATTTGTTAGCAAGAGCGACAGAGAAGGAGCGGTTAGAGAGATAGGAAGAGAACCAGGATGCTGCCTGATCCCAGATACCCAGAGAATAGAGAATCTGCATAAGGACAGAATGGTCTACATAAGGCCGTCTCAGTGGAGTGCGCGGGCCGAAGACCAGACTGCATAGGGTCCAGCAGATTATGGGTGCAAAGGAAGTTAGTGACATGAGAAAAGAGAAGACGTTCCAGGAGTTTAGAGGCTAGGGGCAGGAGAGAGACGGGACGGTAGTTTAAGAATGGGTTTGACACGTTTGTTTTGTCCCTAAGACTACAAGAGGAATATTAAATGCCCATGTGCTGTGGACTTCAGGGTATCTAGCTACAGTATATCTCTGCTACAGCCCAGTTCTGACACTGAGATTTGTTGGAAGCATCTAATAATTAATTCTCTTTTATCTGAGCGTTACATTTACAAATTAAATCCATGCAAAAAAAAAAACTTATTTTAACTGTCCAACTAGAGCAGCTAATTACATGCCAAAGGCCTCACTCTGGAAAAGAGAATAAATACATTTTATAAGCACAAATGTGTGGCTCACAATAACTGTCTAGGGCAGAGCTATAGAACTGCAGAGTTGCCAAAGGGTGATCATATCCCTCCATGGTATTTCTGCCCAAGGACTAAACAGATTTCTTTGTATGACAAAATAATTTTGTGATGGTTATTGTATGGCACATTGCGGCACAAAAGACTGATAAGACTTTTTGTTCTTAAAAATTCTCTACTGAAAAAACTGTATCTATTTGCAGGCAATACAACGGGGCATCTTTTTTGAACTTGTTTATACCCCAGCAATCAAAGATTCAACTTTAAGGCGATACACAATTTCCAATGCGCTCAGTTTAATGCAGGTCTGCAAAGGGAAGGTATGTTTTATAGCAACGTAGTTCTACTTTTCTGGTTCACACTATAATAATTCGGAAAACCTTGATAATTCGGAAAACCTTGTTTAGAAGTTTAATCTTTGTTATTTCATTCTGTGGCGCTTCTTATGCAGGGTATTGTCAATTTTTCTGTGTCCTTGACTTGCCTAATTCTAATGGAGATGTTTTTGCTTTCAGAACATTATTATATCGAGTGGAGCAGAAAGGGTAAGTCACTTATATTGGAGCATAATAGAACATTTCTTTAATAAAATAAATCCCCAGGTCAACCGTCTCCTTCAAGATACCATTATGGCCTCTGCTACTACAGGCACAATCCTGCCTCACTAAACCCACAACGCCATACACACTGTCCTTTTACAAAGGCACCTACTGCCCCACTATACCTATGATCCCATATACATAATCCCTTTCCAGATGATTTTCCCCCACTGGTAGAGACACCATCTCCTATCTTTATATATTACCTACTCCTCAAACTGCTTGCTGTCCCATTGTTCCCTCTCATAGAGCATTATCTGCCTTTATACTCTTTAACTGTTGAACTGCCTACATAATTCAGCAGTGAATATTTGTAATGTTGTTGAGCGCTCCTTCATTCTTCCTACTTACCTAACTAGTATTAGTTGTGCACTGCCCAGCTCTAATGCATGGCCCAGGCCCTGAGCAGTTTGCACATGCTTAGATTCCCTCCAATGACTTTTTTGATACAGAAAACCTGCATTTGGTTCAGTGGCCTTACAACCTAGTGCAACTTACACTAGTAAGCTTGGTTCTTGCGCTGCTAATACTAGCATTCCTGCTCCCCTTACACAAAGTAACATAGCAGGAGAAAAAAAAGTCATTGCATTTTTGGTTAACCCTAATAATTGGTCATTATTTAGCTACAACTAATCTTCAATTTAACTGTGAAATAGTTTATCAAACCCTGCACTATAACCTGTGGGATACAAACTGTACCAGTGTTCTTGTAGGAGGAGGCTGATATTAAATAACAAGTCAGTGTATGAAGCTAAACCAATATCAGGAAAGGTGGAATTATTATGTGTTTGTAAAAAAAAAAAAGAGTAGAAACTACTCTGTCTCTTTACTTTCCAAATAAAGTGCCATATCAAACCTTGACTGAGAAACACTGGTGTTATACAATTCTAGTTTAATGGAGTCATTCAGTAGGTATCTATCTAACTTGCTCATTCTCTTCTTAAACAAACTTACAGGAATAAGTGACAATTCATTTTATCTGTGTTAGGCAAGAGAAGCCTGATACTATTCAGTGTGGCTTCTCCAATGTTATTCTTCACTTACAGAAGCATTCTAAGATTTATTACACTTGCAACACCATATGCCTTCTGTACTTTTTTTTTTCTTAAATTATAGGCACTGGAAATGAGAGGCCCCTATGATATTGCAACACTGTATCCTTTTCCAGCATTTGTACTGTAACTTAATTGAATTAATTCTGTGGAACCTTTCTCATGGGAGTAGAGGTAAGTACATTCCTAACATTTGTTATATAGGGGCAAAAACATTATGATGGATTTGTGTATATAATTGGCTGGCTCAAGATAGAACATTTTTTTCAGTGAGTGAGTCTTACAGTTCTAAAGGGAAATAAGGACTGTAAATGTTTGACGTTTCAGGCAGAACGAGCCAGGACATCGCATTTTCAATCACATCTTAAAGGAACAGTAACACAAAAAAAGTGTTTTATAGTAATTACAATATAATGTATGCCATGCACTGGTAAAACAGATCTGTTTTCTTCAGAAACTTTACTATTAACTAATTATAAAAACAGGCTGCTGAATTATTAGAAAAATGGACTTAGGTACAGTTGCTGGGCCAGTCACTGGCCTTGTTACCATAAGTGGCTAAATATATATAGGGATAATAGGTAAAGTAAAATGCAAACTGAGGAATAAGAGATGGAGTAGAAATTGAATTGTCAGTATAAATTCAGTGGAGTACATAGAGGGGTAACCTGATGACAGAGGGGGAAGTGAGTTTTGTACAGATCTATAAGAAGGTGCATAGATAAAGCTAATGAAGCAGTTGGGAAATAGACTTAATGGGCAGGGCATTATCATTTAGGAATGAACAAAAAAAAACTATTCTGGTGTAAAAAAGAAGGGAAAGGGAATTTATGTCTATAAATAGAGGACGGTATTAGGAAAAGGAAAAAGGGCAGGCAGACATTTTACAAAGGTGAGATACATCATGCACTAATTGCCAATATTCTAACAAAATTAGTAAAATAATAGGTCAAATGTTTGCTGTTGAAAAGTATTTCTCATGTCATTCTTAGTTAATACCCTTAAATCACTGACAGAGGCTTGCTGTTTGGACTGACAGAAGGAGTTGCCAAGGCTGCCGTATCTACAAACTGCCGTTCTGCTGTTCTGCACGGAGGTAAGCCATGCCTTGGATATGTAATGTAAGAGCAGTGTTGCAGCTAGAGCTGTTTAAAATCACCAAACAAAGAAATATTTCCAAGTTTGGCCTCTTAAATGGCCCCCATTGTGTTTGGGCACTGCAGAAAGCAGTGTAAAGCACCTACAGCCCCTACATTCTTATAGGATTTGCCAGTTTTCTAAAAGATTGTGGTACAATCTATAAGTTGCATATACGAGTTTTAGGGCATCTTTAAGAGAATCCCTTTTTGGGCTTGTCTGTGGCTCCAAAATTAGCAGCCATAGGGACCTAAGATTGATTCTAGTAAGAGCACTATCAGCAAGGAGTATGTAGGTTCTTTCATGTTTTCATGGGTTTCCTACAGGTAGTCCAAAAACATACAGGCATATGTATTAGTGGGTCAGCAGATGGAATACTAAAGACTGTTCAGAGTCTCAGCATCTGTCAAGCATCGAATAACCAACCTGCAAACCAATATAATTTTTGTATCTTGTTCCCCATGCAGAAACAAGAAAGACTGCTTTTGGTGTCGTGTACACTGTGAAGAAGACATGTTTGGAAGAGGAAGAAGCGGAACCAGTTTGTAAAAAAGCCAAGAAATCTTAGTTACATAGATTTCTACTCATTTTTGCTTTTCCCTGATGCAGTGTTAATCCTAACAAGTGAAGTTGCAGAATTACTACCCAGCATTGCAGGATGGACCTATTTTTGCTTTTATTTATATCCAGGGCAGCTATTTTTGTAAACCAATAAATAGCAATGGAGAAAAGACTTTGCCTTTTGTTTAATGTTTATTGTTAAATAATAACAATAATAATAGATTGACTACAGAGTATTTTTTTTGACGCAGTTCTGCTGCAGAACATTTGAGATTTGTATTTCTATTAAAGAGCCATTATACAATGAATTAAAGATCTCTTTAGTCTGTCTCTAGAAACAGTTTCAAACCTCCATATTCTGTTTTACTCTGCTTTAAATATATTTATATGCCATTATGATGCAGTGTATACACGTCTTGCTAATTGTCATATTATCATACAGAGATGAGACAATGAAAGAGCAGTGCAGTTACACTGTACCCACCACTAGAGGGCAAAGAATGACCGCCAGATAAAATGACAATGATCATTATTGGTCTCTCCTAATTCTTACATATGTCACCTTTTAACATTTACACATTTAGTTAAAAACACTTTGTCAAAAGATGCCCAGTGATATGTAGGGCCTTGACCTGCATTTGCCAGTTAAGTAAAGTATAAGAACTCATTGTAAAATTTGAGATGCTGTACAGTGCTGTGAGCTTCATACCTACGTGCTATAAATAAAAGCACAGTCCGGGAGCTCCACATTTTAACTTGCTTTGTACTGTATCTCAATGGTTTCATAAGAATTCATGTTCATTATCCATTGCTAGAACAATATGTTACAATAAAGTGTATAACATCAAGAACTGTATCATCGATATAGGGACATCATACAAAATGTACAGAAAATGCAATACAAATATACAAAAAAATGAACATCACACTGTTCTACATTCTTATTTGCCATTGCAAATTCTCCTCGTGTCCTTTGTTTAACATTCCTTGTGTTCCATCTAGAATCTTCAGGTCACAGCCATTGGAAGCCTTGTGAACATAACAGGTTTCTCATTGACCGGTTTCTGTCAATGAGAGGTGCAGTTGTACAGGCTTTTAAACACATATACTGCAGTCCAATGACTTGGATCTCTTTGCCAAAAGCCAATTGGACTGTGACTTTTGTTTCTCCATATCCTTTTACTGCCAAACTTTCTCATTAAGCCTCTGTAGCTCATTTAAAAGCCAATGAGCTTCTGCCATTTAGCATTAAATATAACTTCACATCCAGCCAGGAATCTACCTCTGGCAGTCTCCTCAATGGTCAAAGTCTTTCTGTATTGCAATAAATCATCCATTCAACAGACAGCCAAGTATGAATATGTGCGGAAGCTTTGTCTGTTCAATGATACTTAGAATACTTAGAAATATTTAGTACATTTTAGCCATAAATATATATAAGTTTATATTAGTAAGAAGCGAAATTGCAATATGTTTTTGCAAACATTAAATACAATACAGATTTAAAAAATGAAAGTGCAATAAATTAATTAGAAAAAATTGGAATAGTCATAAACCATAGGTTCATTAAAGCAGGAAACCTATGTGCACATTAATGCCTTTCAGAGATTCCTGTCTCTATGAATGCTTCAGTGCTGTCGATGGAAATATTCTTCATTAGAATTTAGAAATGTGTGAGTTTTTGTAGGATTTACTCTGGAGCCCATTGAATATCTCTTTTGCCCCATTCTGCCACTGCATTACCAGCTCCATGGGGGTCTTCCCAGCCTGTGAATGGAATAAAGTGACAGAGATCAGTCATTCATCATGTATTTGAATATGAGTGTTAGTTTCACAATCAGTTCTCTTTTTGAAGTAGTGTTTCAAACATACAGTCATGTATTTAGAATTGCTGGATATGTTTAACCCTGAAAAGAGAGAGTCTTAGTACCTTAAATACTTTACATTGCTCTGAACACTAGTTCTTGGACATTAGAGTGTCTGTGAGCATTTGTAATAAGAGCGAGAAACTGCCCTCCAGAGGTATCAGCCTCAGTATGACCAGCAAATCTGACAGCTCCATAGTAACTGCCTTGGGAACCAGTTGCTAAGGGCAATCTATAAGTAGATAAGTTTATAAATGGAAATGGGCCAGAGAAAATAATGAGAACCATAAACACACTGGATACAGACAAATAATTAGGTATTTGATGCCTCTTTGGCTTCAATTCCTAAAATAAATTGGAAACAAGTATTTAACCTCTTTTGAAGATGTTGTCTTGATAGTTCATATATTAAAGTACTGGTTTTCTTTTGTTAAGCCTTGTTTCAAAATAGCTTGATCTCTTATCTACAGTGCTTGTTTTTAATCATTTGGAGCAAGATAAATGAAATTCAGTAAAACCTGACTATGGGAAGGCCATCTCCCATAGACTCAATTTTAATCAAATAATTGTTTTTTTTCTATATTGATTTACTATGGAGATCCAAGTTACAGGAAAACCCCTAATCTGAAAGACTCCAGGTCCTGAGTATTCTGAATAACCCATATAATCCCATACCTGTATTGTCTGATTACTACAGGAAGATAGTATCGCTTAGGGGAATTGCATTGCCAGATCCTAAAGGATTCTGTAAATGTTTCTGGATAATAGCTCCCATACTTGTTTTTCCAAATGTTTTTCAACCTTCTAGAAGGTCAATTTATTAAAATTCAGGATTGCATTTTTTCTGAGATTCAAGAAAAGCGAGGGCAAAAAACAACTGTCCATTTTTTTCGAATTTGAAGTTTCCAAACTCAAATATTCATGAAATATTCAAAAAGACTTCAGTGAAGAACTTTGCATTTTTAACATTTACTCTATTTTAGTTTTGAAGTTTTTTAAACAGATTTAAAAAAAAAAAAACATGAACAATATGATTTTCTTTGGGAAAGACTCACATTTTATAATGAATAAATCTGCCTTCCCATGTGACATCGATTTTGTGTTTTTCAACTGAAGTTCTTAATTCTTATAAACTATATTTGGGATTTACAATGAAACAGTGATGTGACAGTGGCACTTTTGCTCCTGTACATTGCACCATTCCAGTGTTCACCATCTGTGTATGAGAATCTGAGCCCCATATGTCATTAATCTGAAAACGTACACTGTTCTTGATGTTTAGATCCACTCCGTATAGAATCAGGAGTCTCATCATTTTGTAGCGATTTAATCTCACCCCATCATGCATTGGTGTGTCTCCTTCCTGAAATAAAAAACATTAAGGAAATTGAAGAAAAGCTACAGCTATATTGTGTGAGCAGGGGTTACATTTTTGCAGCTGCTGTAGGGATATAGGGCTGACAGTCCTGCTTGAGATTAACAATGCTGAAAGTGTTAACTGGGAGATTGGAATTTTCAAATTGCAGAATAGAAATACTAGTTAAATACTAGTGCCAAGATGATGTACATATATATATACAGATGATATCGCAGGGGCCGGCTCCAGGAAGTTCCACTGTCCCACCAACTTTGGAGGAGCCCAGACCTCTGGCAGAGTAAGGACACCTGACCTGGACCCAATTTTTGGCCCGGCTAAACCCCCATATCAGCCAGGTTTTGGGCTGGAAGTAAATCATTAAAATATACACATTTGTTTTGATTTTGGGATGTGTGTATCAGTCAGAGTGCTAGGCACCTACAACATTAGCTGTTTCCATGCAATCCAAAGAAGGGACAAGAACCAAACAAAAGGGAGCCACTTATGTTTTTTTTTTGTAAATAAGGAATAAGCTTGAAACTGCAAATCCAAAAATGAATGAAATGAAGCATCTCCTAAAATATGCACAACAATATGGACTTCCTAAATGGCTTCCTGCTACTCACCCTAGTGTTGCAGCCACATTGAAGCATAAATAACTGATGCAAAGGCTCATCTTCACTTGGTCTAACCCAAGGTACAATGGAACAGGGGCAGGCCAAGCCCTAGGCAACCCAGCCGGCCAATCCCCCCGCTCCCCCAGCATGCTCACTAACATGTACACGCCTCTGGATGCCGTCACGGTGGGGGGGGGGCAGCATGAGCAAAAGAGCTCAGACTAGGGGGCTGATTTACTTACCCACGAACGGGTCGAAATGAGTCCGATTGCGTTTTTTTCGTAATGATTGGTATTTTGCGATTTTTTCGTATGTTTTGCGATTTTTTCGGATTCTTTACGAATTTTTCGTTACTTTCGTAATGGATACGAAAAACTCGCGTTTTTCGGCAAAAATCGTATTGGTAACGAAAAATTCGTAAAGAATCCGAAAAAATCGCAAAACATACGAAAAAGTCGCAAAATGTTCGTTTTCAAGTCGGAACTTTTCCAATTCGGGTCGGATTCGTGGGTTAGTAAATCAGCCCCTAGGGGTAGGTAGAAGAAGTACCTGACTAATGTCCCCAACTGTTGCGCCCATGGCAAGTGCCTCTTCTGCCTACCCCTACTTTGGCCCTGCAATGGGAATTTGTCATACACAAGAATAGGTATGGTGTATGGCCAATAAAGCAGAGAATAAGATGGTTGTATATAAAATACATTCATAGCCACTTTTGCTTAAAGGTCCTAATCTGCCTGTACAGTGATATCAGGGACAACTGCTGCTTCCTACAGAATAACTGTATAAATAAATGGATTTACTTACTCTGTCTCTGGCGTGTAAGTCTGCTTCACAGGCAATGAGGTGTTCAGCACATTCATAGTGCCCTGTCCTGACTGCAACATGTAGGGGAGTACTGAGCAACTAAATGAAACAAAAAATAAACATTTGTGAAGTTTTCAGTAGTAATGTGAAGTATTGGGGGGGGTGGCTTATATGTTCACAGATTTGGATATGTCTGTACAGGCAACACCTGTTATTATTGTGTAAATTATTCTGGTTGGATTGACTGTGGTACTTTGTCCCTTTCCATTGAAAAAAGTTTCCATTTACAAACCAAAACAGTAGTGACCTTGGTTTTCACAAGTGTAAAAGGTGTAGTGTTGCCAGTGCCATGGAGTCTAATCAGCACCCACTTCTACGCTGAGAGTATAGTACACCCGCATTCATGCACACACAAGGAAGTGTAGCTAATCTGATTAAGACTCCTTGTCAGATTCAATTTACAATCACAATGTGCAGAACTATTTGCACAGCTTTACAGATGGGCCCAATCCACAGCGGATTGCAGAGATTATTTGCATGCACCTTTTCATAATCGTTTACATCTGCAATGGAAGTTGACTTAACCCAAGCATAGGAAGGAGGGTTTGTTGCAATCAGTGACATAAAATACCTTGTCTCTAGCATTAATGGCTGCTCCTTTGTTCAGCAATAACTTCAACGTCTCAACACTTCCACCGCGACATGTCCAGTGCAGGGCTGTAGATTCAAGCTGTGACCAAGAGAGAGGTCCAGGCACATTAGCAAAGGCAAATCTGAAAAGGTTCCCTACTTTAAAAATGGACAGATTCTCAATGTTTTCAGCTGCACATCTATTATCTATGCTGGCAGCGCACATCTCCAGGGCAGGACTAATAGGGGGATGTGTAGCATGGAAAGTGGTCACGAGCACTAGATGAACTGTTGGCTCCACTTCCACTCAAGCAGGAAGTCTTGGGCAGTATTCCTCTATTCTTTGATTTTCCATGCTGATTTTAAAATGTTTTTTCAGTTTTGGCAGTAATGTGTCAGTTGGAATTGTTTCTATTGCTAGTTTCCAACTAGTTCTCTGGAAAACGTTTTTTTCATTATTCTGCACTTGACCAATAAAAACTGGTTGTTATGGGTCATGCTGATTGGTCATTGTGGGTTACTATACCGGGGTGAATAAGGCTAAGTTTAGTGGCAAGAGAGTATATGATCATATATTAAATAGATCAAGGGGTGGTAAGTTGGAAAGATTGAATGTCTCAAAAGGGTGGCTTGAAAATAAAATGCCATTTTCTTATATATTAATGCTAGAAAATCCACAAATAAAAAGATGTTTCCATAGCTGCATGTACAAATAACCGTTTTTGTGCATCTCTCTTGTTTGCCAAGATACCAAAGGCTTTACTGAATGTTACAACCCTATCTTACAGTTACATTTATTCCTGAAGTTGTAATTTAATAACAGGAAATTCCAACATACCATATCTTTAAATTCAATATTCGCACCAGCTTCAATTAATTTCTCCACCATGTCAGTATGTCCTTCTGAGCAGGCTCGGTGCAGAGCTGTGCGCTTATACTGAAAGAGAAATGCAACGATATTATAATGGATGTTTCAGTATTGAACAGCTGCTTCAAACCTTAGGCAACATGTAAAGAAGGCTCATTTATGATTACACTTCAACTGACTTATTGTAGGAGGTTGAAAATAGATAGAATAGTTTTCTTTGGGGCAGGCTACACGAACTAAAACAAATGTGGAGCTGACACACCCACAGGAAACAATGGATCCCATGTTACCTCATTACAAGTAGTTATTAAAGTCAACAACAACATCATTTTCAGTTGTATGAAGCAGAAATAAGGGCTACCTCATCACATGTGTTTGGGTCTCCTCCATCTGCTAAGTATTTTTCAATGACTGGCATTTTATTATCCAATGCTGCTTTGAAGAATGTTGTCTGATCCACATTTTCAATCTGAGTAAAGCAAAACATTTTTGTATTAGATGTGCCTGCTCTCCTCCATAGCTTTTAGTATTAAACAGTTCCTTAACAGACTTACAATTTCTTCTGGCTCTGGTTCCTTGACAACAGGAACATGCACTTTTTTGACTCGTTTTCTTTTTTTCAGATTAATAATTGTTTGTAGATCTTCCAAATTATCCAACTTTGGCCGTTCCTCTAGTTTTTTCTTAAGGAGCTTGAGACAAAGAAATATTATATTTAATATTGGAAGTATCTTATATGTTTAAACCAGTGATCCCCAACCAGTAGCTCAGAAGCAACATGTTGCTCACCAACCCCTTGGATGTTGCTCTCAGTGCCCCCAAACCAGGGAGTTATTTTTGAATTCCTGACTTGGGGGCAAGTTTTGGTTGAATAAAAACAAGATTTACTACCAAATAAAGCCCCCTGTAAGCTGATAGGGTGCATAGAGGCTACCTAATAGCCAATCTTAGCCCTTATTTGACACCTCCATGAACTTTTATGGTGCTTGTGTTGCTCTCCAAGTCTTTTTACATTTGGCTGTGGCTCATGAGTAAGAAAGGTTGGGGATCCCTGGTTTAGACAATATCAGACTGGATGGAAGAATTCACCAAATACTAGTAGGGACAATTAAAATTTAACAAGGGTCGCTTCTCAAGTTTTTAGAAAAGTTACTTTTAGAGCAAGGACATAATCAGGGCTTTTGTGCTAAAAAATAAATTCCTAATCAGTTCAAAGTCTAGAATTATCTCCAAGGTTGTATATGTTTTGGGGGTAGACAGTCTGAGTTTCCCATTGTGATTAGTTCAATGGGTTATGTCTTAACCTGTTTTAAAGGGAAATGTTTTGGCAGTGTAACACCATATCTGCCAATGGTTTGTATAATCTCCATCACCACTGAAATAGTGATTCAGGAAGCAAATAAAACCCGTGTTGCAGAGGGCTGTAATTAAAGGTTTCTGCATTATTAACTGTGTATTAATAACTGTGCCCTTGCATTAAGAGAACTTATGTTGAATGGGAGTGTTTTATTGAGCAATGTAACCTGCTGTCTATCTCAATACCACATTTTCAAGAATGTATAGCTTATTGATTGAGATATAATTTACCGAAATGCAATTCAATGATACCACTAAAAAGGCTGTCTGTGGTTTCCCAACAAAACACACCTCTGATTTTAGCTGTTTTTCCTTTATTTGTTTCTCTTCTTCCAGCTCAATAAGGGATTTCGATGTGGTCTTCAGATCCTCCTGTTTCTCTAGAGCTACAGCTGTTTCATATTCTCCATTCTTTGAAACACCAGCTACAAAATTACTAGTCTTCTTCATTTCATTCTTTTTTTCAGGTACCTGTTTAAAAAAAAAGGGGTATCAGTGACTTGAAAGTTCCAATACATTAGCAAAGTATGATCATTAAAAACAGTTAAAGCAATATATTGGTAGAGTTGCCCACAACGAGATGGCATTCAGTCTTTGTGCTTGAATGTGTAGATTAACAGTTGCTCCTGTCATCACTCATTGTACATGAATCAATAATATATAGTCATGGGTACTGTCCATAAAGAATCAAGTTCCCCCGAAATAGGCTTCCATGAACCTTCAGTGAAGCTAAAGATCGTGTCCCTCAGATATCTGCTATGACTTCCAGCTTAAAATGCCTACAATTCACACACTCCATCTTATACTTAAGACAAACCCCTACAAAAGCCCTGACCAGTGATTTTTAAACCAAGAAACTATAGAGTAATATCCATTTACATGAAAGTATTGCATGAAAAATGGATTCCTATAAATGTGGGACTATCCTACGACAGCTGTCACAACCATTTATGATTATTCCAGAGAATGAAATCATTGCTTACAATGAATGCTGATTCATCTACATCACTAATTAAAATATTAACATGTTCCTGGAAATAAAAATTTCAAAGACGTGAAATAATAATGTAATAAAGCAGTGAGCTTCTGAAGCTGAGCTGTGCGACAGATGTTCATGTTGCATCAGCTAGCAGGAGTAACAGAGGCTGCCATTTGTTCCCAAAGAGATTGGATTCCAAGTGGAAATAATTTTGATAACTTGCATTACTGGAAGGGTGAGAACATATCGAAAACTTTCTGTCACAAGTAACAAATTACCTTTGAAATTAAACATCTACCTAATGTTTTCTTAAAAATGTTCCAAAAAAAAGTTAATGTTAATTGAAATAGGGAATGTACCAGTACAGATATTTTTTTAATTAGATACTTGTAGCTCTATACAATAGAATTAAATGGTGATAAACTTATTATATAATAAGTCCCATTACTATATGGTTAGTAAAAGGCACACACATGGTTATATTAACCTTGTTATGTAACCTATTGACTAATATTTGTTCTTTAAACTGCCAGAATGTCTTAATTAAAGAAAAAAAAATCTATAACCTACCATTTCTTCCATTTTCAGCAACATTTTTGCCAGTGAGAAGTTGAAGTATCCTTTCTGATGTTAACCTTAGGTAGACAAGTTGTTGCTCTCACAACCCCCCTCCAGGTTAGCTTTTATAGTGTGTGCGGAGAAAGGAGAATGAGGTAATATTCCAACCTGGGACAGCAACAGCTACGGACCTAGCTCACAGACAGAGATAGGTGCGTTGTCATTCCAGACATGTTAACTAGCCAGATCTTGTGTCATGTGGGGAGCTAGAAGGGGAGGGCAGCATGGGCCTTATGATAAAAAATATCCCATAGGCTAACCACATTGCATATCCCAATTGGTATGAAACATGAGCTAGCCATTCCATTGGCAATGACTGAAGAGCTCAGCAATGCTAGTCATTCTATCTGAACCAGTATGACAGCTGTGTGTTGGGCATGCACCGTATTTATCTGCTGACATTGAAATGACTAAATGATGCTGGAAGGGAGGCAGGAGCTGTGGCCATCTCTGTTAGGAAGGGTTACGGTCACTTCTGTCTGGGAATTGTATTTATTTCTTTTCATGGTCAGAATAATATCATTGGGTTTGTCGCTCGTCTGATTCAAGCAATAATTGACTAAGCAGCTGTACGCTACAATGTAGCAAACAACCAGATACCCTGAATAAAAAATGCTAAGTTCATCTTCAATACATTTAACATTTAAAAGGGGAAATTCTAGTGTTAACATTAACATTTTATGAACAAAACAAGTTTGCAATTAATTTGTAAATATATATCTATTTTAAATAGAACAGGGGTCCCCAACCTTTCTTACTCGTGAGCCACAGTCAAATATAAAAAGAATTGAAGAGCAACACAAGTATCATAAAAGTTCATGGAGGTGCCAAATAAGGGCTAAGATTGGCTATTAGGGAGCCTCTATGAACATTGGCTATTAGGGAGCCTCTATGAACATTGGCTATTAGGGAGCCTCTATGCAGGGAGTATTGCTAGAACAGGGATCCCCAACCTTTCTTACTTGTGAGCCACAGTCAAATGTAAAAAACCTTGGAGAGCAACACAAGCACCATAAAAGTTCATGGAGGTGCCAAATAAGGGCTAAGATTGGCTATTAGGTAGCCTCTATGCACCCTATCAGCTTACAGGGGGCTTTATTTGGTAGGAAATCTTGTTTTTATTCAACCAAAACTTGCCTCCAAGTCAGGAATTCAAAAATAACTACCTGGTTTGGGGGCACATGTTTTTCAGTAATTTGGATTACCATACCTTAAGTCTGCTAAGAAATCATTTAAACAGACCCAAAAGGATTGTTTTTTTCTCCAATAAGGATTAATTATATCTTAGTTGGAATCGAGTACAAGGTACTGTTTTATTATTACGATGAACTATTCAGTTTTAAAAATGTAATTTTTTTGTATTAAAATAGATTCTATGGGAGAGCTTTCTGGATAACAAGTCAGATGTAGACTTACTTTGGAATAACTGCAAAACAAAATAAAAAAACAAATTATGGCATAATGATATTGTAAAAACCTAGAAAACATGAAAGTATTACCTTGAAACAGGGATGAGGGATTCCTGGGAAAAGTTTTGCATAGGCAATCTGTGGGTTACAAAGCATGTAACACAATTTAGTGGTGTTATTCCTTCTCATAGCACTGGATATTCAGTTGTTTTGCTCAGTGTCCAATATTGGGTTACAACGCTACTGTACTGTATGACACTCTGGACAAGTTATGCACTTTGGTAGAAATAATATAAATACGAGCTATCTACTGAATGGTAGTGTGTTGGGGGGATCCTTAATGGAGAAGGATCTAAGGGTTTTTGTAGATAACAAGTTGTCTAATTCCAGGCAGTGTCATTCTGTGGCTACTAAAGCAAATAAAGTGCTGTCTTGTATAAAAAAGGGCATTGACTCAAGGGATGAGAACATAATTTTGCCGCTTTATAGGTCCCTGGTAAGGCCTCACCTTGAGTATGCAGTGCAGTTTTGGGCTCCAGTCCTTAAGAAGGATATTAATGAGCTGGAGAGAGTGCAGAGACGTGCAACTAAACTGGTAAAGGGGATGGAAGATTTTAACTATGAGGTGAGACTGTCGAGGTTGGGGTTGTTTTCTCTAAAAAAAGGCGCTTGTGAGGGGACATGATTTCTCTGTTCAAATACATTAGAGGGGACTATAGGCAGATCTCTATCTGCCTATAATCACCTCTAATGTTCTATTTTCCCATAAAAACAATCAATGCACCTAAGGCCACCCCTTTAGATTAGAGGAACGGAGCTTCCATTTGAAGCAGCGTAGGGGGTTTTTCACGGTGAGGGCAGTGAGGTTGGGGAATGCCCTTCCTAGTGATGTGGTAATGGTAGATTCTGTTAATGCCTATAAGAGGGGACTGGATGAGTTACTGAACAAGCATAGTATCCAAGGCTATAGTGATACTAATATCTACAGTTAGTATTGATGTTGGTATTTATGGTTTATGTATGTAAGTGAATAGATAGGTCAGTATAGGTTTGTGTGTGCTGGGTTTACTTGGAAGGGTTGAACTTGATGGACCCTGGTCTTTTTTCAACCCTATGTAACTATGTAACTGACCATTTTTTACTACATTTGTGTCTGCTATAAGATGACTCCAAACATACAGTACCTCTCTTATCACGTGAACATGTGATAAACCTTTTTCTCACTGAATTGAATCTGGCCTATTATGTGCCATAGGTGGGAGTATAGAGGTATGGGACCACTTATGCAAAATGCTTGGGGCCTAAGGTTTTCCAGATAAGGGATCTTTCTATAATTTGCATCTCTATCTTCTGTCTTCACACTCTCTATTTTATTGGTCCTGCAAACGTAACTTTACTTGTAGAGTCTGTAGATTTCATAAGCCTCCCCTCTGGTTATTTGGGGAATGGTGTTGATTAATAAGTGTTGTATGTGGGAGTAGTGTAATGCAGCCAGGATACATTTAAGCTTACTTTTTTCCCAGTTGGTGTAATACCCAACCAAATACTAATTCTATCAAGGCTGAAAATGAACATGCCATACAGAGCCATGAATACTGCAGCTGCTGGTCTTGGATTGGTGCCTTTGCTTCTCAGCTAGCCATGTCAGTTCAGCTGAGAAGTACAGCAGAACTGAAAAGAAATACTTACTGTATTCTCACATCTTTGCCTCTTCAGTGCCAAGTAGTTGACAAGCGCTCAAAAGGATCCCAGTTACAGGACTACTTAATAATATGGGAATGCAAAGTGTGTGCCGAGCGCTACTGTCTATCTTACTTTTTGCAGTATACATGGTAGGAGTAGAATGAGATGGACCTGAAGGTGCTGATAAATTGAGATTATTAACAGTATAATATAATCTGTGTTTAGCAAAGTCAGGTTAGGCTACTGGAACAAATCAATTATGAGGTATGTTCATTGTTGTTTAAGTAAATTTATTGCATGTTTTTTATTTGAATAACAAAAATAATTATACAGGTGTGGGATCCATTATCCAGAAACCTGTTATTCAGAGAGCTCTGAACTATAGAACAACCATCTCCCATCAAGGTCATTTCAGCCCCTAGTGCTGCCCTGAGGCGTCGTATGGGATGCCACCCCCCATCCCGTCAGAGGGATCCCGTCTGAAAGATTCCAGGTCCCGAGCATTCTGGATAAGAGGTCCCACTCCTGTATGTTACATTCAGTGTATTCATGTAGCATCCTCCTGGCATAGACCAAATCCAGACTTACCATCTGGCTGAAAAATTAAGAAGTACAACTACCATTGTTTTTACCAAGTATTTTATTTCTCTTTTAAAAATAGTCTCTTTAAAAAATTGCCCGATACATCTAAAGCTGGCCATACACGTGGCGATCTGACGATGTTTTGTGCGATGTTTCGGTCGCACGAAACATCGTCAGATCCGCCACACACAGTCAGGGCTGAAACAGCAGATAAGGAGGTAGAAACAATAGGATTTCTACCTTCTGCCAATTCAGCCCCGACGGCAGATTTTGGTCAGGCGCCTTCTATGGCTATAAACGAGGTTTCGTACGATAGTATTGGTGCGTGTATGGCCAGCTTAACAATGCCCCGATCCACCCAACCCACATTCCTTTCTGGTAAGAAGCAACAATTCTTTGAATGTCAAAAAAGATTTTTAGAGTTTATGAACTACTACTTGTAATACAGATATTGGACCTGTTATCCAGAATGCTCAGGACCTGGGGTTTTCCAGATAAGGGATTGTTCTGTAATTTGGATCTCCATACCTTATGTCTACCATAAAATCATTTAAACATTAAATAAACCCAATAGAATTGGTTTGCCTTAAACAAGGATTAATTATATCTTAGTTGGGATCAAATACAAGGTACTGTTTTATTATTACAGAGAAAAGGGATTCATTTTTACAAATTAGAATTATGTGCTTAAAAATGAGTCTGTAGGAGATAGTTTTCTTTCTGGATAATGGGCTTCCAGATAAGGGATCCCATACCTGTTTTTATGAAATGTAAGAGATCTGTGTTTATCCACTGGGGAAACGTGAGGAGTAAGATGGTCCTAGGAAGGGTTCTAATTATACATTAGAGGTCATTTATGACCTGCAAGTACAGTTGTGGCAGGTTTGTTACAGCTCTTCATCTGGCCGAATTAAATGTATATTGGGAAACCCTATCTACATGCAAGTAGAGGTTAATAACATCCCCTTCTACCCTACTTCATAAGTCACAATATTAATGTATTGGTGCCACTTCAGAGCTGGGTAATTTAAATGGAAGTCTGTCAGTGGAATGTCTTTACACATCTCATTTACTCTGTCAATTAGGAAGCTAATTATGCTGCAGATTAATAAGTACCAAACAAGAAAAACACACAGGGGACAACTCTTGTTTCAAACCCTCCTTGCATTCCATGTCTAGAAGTACAGCATCTGTGCATTGCCTTAACCCTTCTCCTCTGTGTTTGAGCTTTCCTGTGTTCCCCTACAGAGCAGGTTGGTAAGGAGTTTACCTGTTGCTTAATTCTCACAGTGGGGATTGTGCAATAAAGGATAGGATTTCATTTTCATAGAATTTGCTTGGGCAAATCAGAAATGTAAACTAACTCCGCCTTTTCCTTACAATGAGAGCTGTTTTATAGTGGCAGCAGAATTAAGATATTTATTCTTCCTGCTCCAAAAAGATCAATAAAGGGAACACTAATGATGAAAACAGCATTTTACAGATGACTGGCTGTGTATAGAGTTCAAAAGTCTTCTTTTCCGCACGTATAGTATTGCTTTCAGTGGCGTAACTACAGAGGAAGCAGACCTTGCGACTGTGGGGGGACCCATATCTGCTTCCTCTGTACGGGGGGCTTGTAGGTGACCTGAGCTATTTTTTAAGCATTGCGTTTTTATGCCGCGTTCCCTGCCGTGATGCAGGTGCAAATGCCTGTGAGTACAAAGTTAAAAAGGGAAGAGGCACGACGATGTAATAGGCAATAGTGCAATTAAGTAGGTACTCAATATGATATAGTTGTTTTTATTTTTTCACTTCTACATATAATAAATTATTGAAAGGAATCTCAGATATCTTGATCTGTGAAAAGTCATAGACAAACTCCATATTCTATACCATAAAGGCAATAAACTATCTGTGTTGTAATTATTTCAAAGTGTTACATATAAGTACCCCATTGAGCACATGAGATGCAAGTCTATACACCTGTGCATGGCCAACTCTGTTCTACAACCAATATCTGACAGATTTAGGTAAGGTTTATCTATTGCAGTCTTTTCTTACAAAATAAAATAGTTGATCACATAAAATAGACTGCCTACACAACCTTGATAAAGCCCTTATCATTCAGTGCACTTCTGGCCCTGAAGCTGTAATGCACTGTGGGCTAATGTGCCAAAGTACAGAAATAAATGAGGAGTAGCTAGTTAATTACTTCTCCAGGCATGCTAAAAATATCCCCTTTAGTACCAAACATTTGCTCCATATTCTTTTCAATTAAAGGGATGCTTTTTGTGTATGTATAACTTGCTAAAGTTATAAGAAAGTTAAAAGAAAAGGTCTGGCTGAAATCAGCTTAAATCTGCTTGTGATAAAGCAATGGTGTAGTTACATCGCTGAGGGGATTTCTGAAAATGCAGCGTAAAAACGCCACTTGTGCCATTAGCCTTATAGCATCTATTGAGAAGCCACTGTATCTGCAATGGGAGATTTTTTTATACCCACAGAGAGATTACAGGCCACATAACTGTACCAGCATTGCTGCTCTTGCTATGATTGTAAGTGCGTTATGCTTTGTACATACTCATCTGAAAATTTTGCAATTTACATTCATTTTTTTTAGATATTCAAATATTAACAGCTTTTACTATGCTAGTATCATTAATGTGTAACAGATGAGTTGTGATGAGAGAATCTGTCCCGTTTTGCTGAAAAATTTGCCAAACCTCTAAAAATAAGCCTAATGGCGAAAAATTTGCAAAACCTGGCTTTTTTGACACGTGTGACTTTTTTGATGCAACCTTTTACATAGTTACATAGGGTTGCAAAAAGTCCATCAAGTTCAACCCTTCCAAGTGAACCCAGCACACACAAACCTATACTGACCTACCCATACACTCACATACATAAACTATATATACAAACATTAATACTAACTGTAGATATTAGTATCACAATAGCCTTGGATATTCTGCTTGTTCAAGAACTCATCCAGGCCCCTCTTATAGGCATTAACAGAATCTGCCATTACCACATCACTAGGAAGGGCATTCCCCAACCTCACTGCCCTCACCGTGAAAAACCACCTACGCTGCTTCAAATGGAAACTCTGTTCCTCTAATCTATAGGGGTGACCTCTGGTGCGCTGGTCGTTTTTATGGGATCATGACCGCGACCGCAACTTTTTTGATGCAATTGTGTCCTTTTTTGCAGTGACCATAAATTTCTGTGGCAAAATTTTGCACCCGTTTTGCGAAAAAAAAAGCAGATGGTGAAATGTGGCATTTCACTGCAAATCCATGCCTGGCGAAAAAATCACTAATCACTACAGATGAGCACTCTGCTATTCAGTCTGGACAAGGGACGGAATAAGGAATAATTAGAGGACAAGGTAACTCCCCCAAACCAGATTTTACCATTTAGTTGTGTTCCCCTTGGCATTTTACAAATGCTACATTTGCTTTGCCCTACAGGTCTAACTTTATTTACAATGTGAGGAGTAAAAACGTTGCTGCTTTCTTAATCGCAGCTGGCATTTTCCCCCATGCAGAGTCACAAAGGTGGCCGCCAAATAACTCCAGAGCATGTGCCAATATTTTCCTGCTAGCTGCCTTGTGTCTAACTGGGGTGTCTGGGGCTCACTGGGGTTGTCACCTCACTGGCCCCCCACGCCAGTCACTAACCTTCTCCCCAAGGGGGCCCTGTAGTGCTGCACTTACTCGATTAGCTGGTCCCCCTGCTGTCAGTGAGCTGCAGACCTGGGAAGGGAGGGCAGGGCTCCTGTGCCTCCATGTTCTTTCCACTGCACAGCTTTCCATACTGCTCCTTTTCTCACTAAAGTCTGAGTCCCAGTAGAACTGCATAGGGGTTGGCAGGTGAGGTTTGAATTCCCTCCAGTCAGGGCCGCCATCAGGGGGGCACAGGGGGGACAGTTGTCCCGGGCCCAGACGATCGTTCCTTTAAAGGGTTCCCGGCCGTGATACAGTTTTCAAGCACCCTTTAAAGAATTATGGGCCCTTGGGTCATTGGTGGCCAGCAGGTAATTTGATTGGTTGCTTCCCATGTGTATGTGTGATGCCAGAACGCATGGGGCGCCACCATATAAAAAGTGGATGCAGCATCAAACCGGGGGCCATAAGAAGAGGACGCAGGTGGACGCAGCAGGCAGGTGCAGGGGGAACTGGAGGACACAATGGGGGAGGTGGAGAATGTTGGTGGGGGGGCTGGGAGGGAGCTGGAGGATGCTGGGAGGATGCTGGAGGGTGTTGGGGGGATTCTGGGGGGAGCTGGAGGATGCTGGGGGGAGCTGGACGATGCTAGGGGGAGCTGGACGATGCTGGGGAGGACGCTGGGAGGGAGTTGGAAGATGCTAGGGGGGAGCTGGAGGGTGTTGGTGAGGATGCTGGGGGTAGCTGAAGGATGCTAGGGGGAGCTGGAGGATGCTGGGGAGGGAGCTGGAGGATGCTGGGAGGACGCTGGAGGGCGTTGGGGAGGATGTTGGGGGGAGCTGGAGGATGCTGGGGGGAGCTGGACGATGCTAGGGGGAGCTGGAGGATGCTGGGGAGGACGCTGGGAGGGAGTTGGAAGATGCTAGGGGGGAGCTGGAGGATGTTGGGGATGATGCTGAAAATTTTGTTGTGAGGGGCCCCGTGATTTCTGATGGTGGCCCTGCCTCCTGTCCATCCAATCCCCACGCGGCTTTACCGGGACTTAATCTTTGCTCCTGTTAGAGGAATGAATATGCAGGCACCCAAGCTCCCGCCCTCACCTCTGAAGTCTGCAGCTCACTGACAGGGGGGCGCTAATCAGCATAACTGCGCCCCCCCCAACAGCCAAAAACCCACCAGGCCTGGGACTGTCCCACCCAATGGCAGTTCTTGGAGGGGGACTAGGCCCACGCTGTAGCTGCCTCACTTCAGTGCAAGTATGGTTACACTTTGACGATTTAAGCTTACTTTACTAATGCAGGAGGCATCTCCTGGCACTTCTTTACTTAGTTCTACTTCTCACTGAGACAGAAGAAGACTTTCTGCCCTAGCCTAGACCAAATAAAAGTGGGTGTTTCTGTTACACATTCATTATACTAGCAGTATAAAAAACTACTGAAATCATAACAATCATGAAAATGATCAGAACAGCATTTTTATATTGTTATTATATATATATATATATATATATATATATATGATTATAAAACGCAAGCTTTGTGGGCTATGTAGATCTCCTCCTTAGAACTAAGATACACAGGAGATTTTGTAGGATGGTGTTGGATGGACATAATGCACCCTACAAGTCAGATGTAGTTGCATGGGTTAAAATATAATGGGACTAATAGAAAAATCTGATGTGTAAACTCCATGATACGTTTGCCATCCCACGCGACATGCTTGTTGAAAGGGAACGCGGCATGCTGCAACTGTATCCGACAAGATAAAATCTGATGGTGTCTGACAGAGTTTTTCTTCTCATTGATATACATTAATGTAGATGCAGGATTAAAACCCTCCATCAGACTTTATCTGATCCGACTTAAATTACAGAATGGGGGGTTTCAGATTTCCCACAAAATACTGTGCTACTGCATGACAATATTTGGTGTGTCAGATAACATATTTAACCCACTAAATTGATCAGAATCTCCTGTGTAGTTTAGCCCTTGGGCATGGTATCAATGCCTGAAGAAGACACCTACGTAGTCCCAAAAGCTTGGATTTTTGAATTGACTAAGTTAGCCAATAAAAGGTAATACTATACATTTTCTGTTCTGATCAATGGCTAACACATCACAACATTCCACTACCATACCGACTGGGCGGAATTTATGTAATCTTTTTGGGTTATTATAAAGCGTGGATGGCTTTCATTCTTTCTTAAGTATTATGGGAGTGGCAGGCAGAGGAACTCAAAGTATAAATGCAAACAAATGTAGAAGTCATCAACACGTTGTATAATTATAAATCATATAAACAAAGCCTTTGCCACACAGCACTGCTAAAATGTCCTGCTTCTATACTAACCCGGCCACAAAGCCAGTTCCAGAAGATGTTATGAGTAATGTATTTACTAGATTAAGAGAGACAAAGACCTGTAAATGTTTTATTTCAGTCCAGCTGAGTATATTCCTCTCTGTTCTCAGCCTTCATGTCTATCAAACATATTTCTGACACTTCCCTAACCTGATAATTATGTTACTAATGTGCACTTGTGTTTCAGCCGGATATACTTGTTCCATCTGTCAGAGCTAGAGGCTGGGTGCAGAAAACTGAAAAGACAATAAATATTAGGGTAATGCAGATTACAGGTATGGGATATGTTATCCGGAAACCCATTATCCAGAATTTGGAATTACAGGAAGGCCATCTCCCATAGACTCCATTTTAATCAAATAATTTGAATTTTAAAAAAATGATTTACTACTTCCCGCTATGCATAAAAGCACAGAATTCCAGCTCAATCACACCCAGTCTCTATGTTGCTCCTTTCTCCTACATTTTACTCCATGATGTTTCTCTGTACTTTCATCTCCCCTTCTGTCTTAGGACTTATAGAGAGGGAGGTCTAATTTTTTGCCTCTCTATGAAAAAAATATTACTATTTCAGTATACTTTGATAGAGATCCTTGGCACAGATTCATCACATTGTCTTAGATTGCAATGGGCACTCCTCTTCTAATCCTTTAAACATCTAAATAGTTATAATACATTTTCTATCAACGTATCTTAATAAGGGATGAAGTGCACTCTATTGCACAACTGGACTATGTTAATTGCTGGCTGATGCACATTATTAGCTATTATTTATTATTGTCCCAATCTACTAGCATACCTGTATATAGTCCTGTCTTTCTGTTGGAGCACATTTTTAGCCCTATTATCTGGATTCTTTAGACTTTATGTTCCTGTTGGCCCTGGCTCTTAATGCTGGCTATCCCACCTTTGCTCTATATGGTTTAAGTTTTCTGAAAAGAATCCCCTATAAACTGATCTCATCCATTGAATTTGTAAGGCACTTATAGGGATCATTCTCAGCTACAGATCAGCTGTTTTGGAGCTCAGTATTTCTGAGCAGCATCTGATTGAGTTCCTATTATAAATATCCTTTATTTATATAGCACCAAAATGTTGTGCAGCACCTTACAGAGACCATACAAAACTCCATGCCCAGTGTAATGGTGCCAGCCTCATTGGCTCACTGACGCAGTCCTCACCCCGATAGCATGCATCCCTGTCATGTGATTCAATACTGACCTCCCTAAGGTGGGAATACTGGAGAAAGTTTACCAAACAAGCAGATTTTTCAGTGCATGGCCACTATGGGATTCACCTACAGATTAACTTTTAGTATGTTATAGAATGACCTATTCTTAGCAACCTTTCAATTGGTCTTTATTTTTTTTGTTACAGTTTTTGAATTATTTGCCTTTCTCATCTGACTCTTGCCAGCTTTCAAATGGGGGTCACTGACCTCTACAGTCAAAAAACTATTGCGCTGTGAGGCTACAATATGATTGTTATTGTTACTTTGTATTACTTATCTTTCTATTTATACCTCTCCTATATATGTTCCAGTCTCTCTTTTATACCACTGCCTGGTTGCTAAGTTAAATTGGACCCCAGCAACCACATAGCTGCTGAAATTCCAAACTGGATAGGTGCTGAACAAAATGCTAAATAATTTAAAAAAACGCAAATAATAAAAAATGAAGACAAATCACTAATTGTCTCAAAATGTAAGTTTAAGGTGGTCATTCCATGTTCCTCTGCGAGAGAAGGGGCTGCCATATCTAAATAAAAGTCATTTGGCTTCCCAGGTTTTAATTTTACTATTACGCTTATTCCAAGACACAGGACTTTAGGATATTATAATATCTCCTTAAAGGAGAAGGAGAAAATCACTGGGGGTGCCTATATGTCAGGTAGTTACAATTGCAGGCCTTGTTTCCAGCTGGTGCCCCTCTTCTCTAAAAAATTGCAGCCCCAGGGTATACTCCTATTCCCTTGTCTACCAAGAAAGGTTGTAACGAATTACCTGGGCATTGTAAGGTTTAAAAAATGTCATTATTTGACTTATACATTTCACATAACCATAACTGATTTTGTGATTTTTTAACACTCGTCTTTTGGGTTTCTGTTGCAGACGCGGAATAATGAGGGCACTGGTAGACTGTCTGTCCTGGAGCCTGTATTGTTGAATATTCCATAGGGAGTGCATTTCTGTGCTTGGTGATGCGCTACAGCTGACACACTAAAGAATTATAAGCAGCTACTGGGTTTGTTATTATGTCAAGTGTAAATATTTCTTGCAGCTGTTGAGCCGATTTTGAAGTACATGCAAGAGGCTGCCCCTGCGGCCTGCCCTGTTATGGATATCTGTGCAAATGTCAGGTGCCTAATTATGTTTGCCTTGCTCATTGAGTCAGAAAGTGAGTGAATGCCCTTGCTGCCATAATGTTGTTTGTTTTCGTAATTTAGGAAGAATGTATGTGTATATTTACTTGTATATTAACTAGACTAAACTCACTTGTAGTCTCTCTATTTGGTAATGAGGTGAAACCTCAGCTGCTGTTGTGAAAGAAAAACCTGCTTCTGTTCTTATTCTTCTTCATAATGGAAACCTACTATTTTCAGGGATCCTATAAAGTCAGCAAGTGTTTAATACTAAGATTCTAATATTGATCCTTTGAATAACAGTAATCCTCTATATTGTGTCAAGAGAAGTGCTGTGCTTAAAATGTCATGCCTATAGCTCTACTGCTGTAAATAATACTGTCTTGAACAGGAAGGCACTCTCTTGTGTAGCCATGTGACCAGAAGGTGCCACAGGAAGCCTAGGTTACCCTAGAAGTTGTCTTATTGTAGATAAGATAAGTAAAATCACATTAAAGGAACAGTAACACCAAAAAATGAAAGCGCTTTAAAGTAATAAGAATATAATGCACTGTTGCCCTGCACTGGTAAAACTGGTGTGTTTGCTACAGTAACACTACTATAATTTATATAATAAGCTGCTGTGTAGCCACGGGGACAGCCATTCAAGCTGGAAAAAAGGAGAAAAGGCACAGGTTACATAGCAGATAACAGACAAGTTCTGTAGAATACAATAGTGTTTTATCTGTTATCTGCTATGTGCCTGTGCCTTTTCTCCTTTGAATGGCTGCCCCCATGGCTACATAGCAGCTTATTTATATAAATTATAGTAGACTTTCTGAAGTAAACACACAACTTGTACCAGTACAGGGCAGCAGCACATTATATTTTAGTTACTTTTATACACTTTCATTTTTTGGTGTTACTGTTCCTTTAAACATCTTGAGGGCAGTCACAATGCTGCTTTCTTGCTATAAAGGTATGGGATTCGCTATCAGAAAAACCCATTATCCAAAAAAGTTTCAAATTACAGCCCATAGGCTCCATTTTAATCAAGCGATTTCCTTTTTCTCTGTAATAATAAAACAGTACCTTGTACCTAATCCCAACTATGATATAATTAATCCTTATTGGACTTAATTAATATTTAGTAGGCTTAATGTAAAGCGATCCAAATTTTGGAAAGACCCCTTATCCGGCAAACCCAGTGTCCCAAGCATTCTGTACAAAAACCGATGTATCACACCATCAATGGTGTAAAGATTTGCTAACTAAGATCATTTCCTTAAAGAAGTACAAGTGGATTACAAACACCAACACCCAAGAGACACCTCCCCCAGGTCCAACCTTTATCCCTATCTTCTATTAATAAAACCTAAGAAAGTAGAATATGTAAATGCTAGGCCCAAGAGTCAGTCTTAAGTGTTTGTAAAACCATTCTCTGTCTTCTAAAACATGTTGGCAAGGCTACCCTATGTTTCCTCATACTGGAACCCTAATTTGTCTGCATTTAAATTTAAACTCTGCCTTGAGCACTATCATTTAAATAACCCAAAAATTCACAAAGTCTTCATGGGATCCATGCCCACCATATCAGCTATGCAGCATGGGCATTTTCTTTAGTCATTCTACAGGGATGTTGGCATCCAATGGTGCAACAGGAATACCCACTGATGTACCTATAAAAAAAATACCAAGTCACAAGCTTGAAAGCACTCCATTTAAAAAAATAGGGATACAATATGATACTGGAGGGAGGGAAACCTAAAAGGTACTGTAAGAAAAGGGTGACATAATATAGTGAACAACATTCCTACAATATGTTGGAAACTAATTTAGAAAAGGAATTAAAATATACAATTTGAATTAGACATTTAATGGCTGGACTATATGGACCAATATATGTTTTCTATATATTGCATCTATTTAAAGAAAAAACTAATAATAATAATAATAATAGAAGGTGTAAAAGACAGGCCCTATCCATGTACTTTACTTCCTATTATCTCTACATTATTACTTTCTAACTACTGTAGCACATATTGGGGCTTATGTTTTACTGGGCCTTACAAATAACTCTACATGCACTGTTTTCACAAGCCTTAACCATGTTATTTTTTAGTTTAACCCTTTACTATCTACCATTCTGAACACAAATAAATGCTAGCACCAAAAATGTACGGAAAAAAGTGTTTTCAGTTTAAAATGTCCCCAGACTTTTTTTTTCTTTTACTTTACTTCTATGTAAATTCTTCCTTTGACTTCTAACGACTACAGGTATGGGACCTGTTATCCCCCCCAGTCCGACCCTGAATGGGAATGTGGTAGATGCTGTAAAGTGCAAGTATTCAGATGCACTTCCGACATTTCATTAAAACTGCTAATTTCATCATAGATTTGTACTTCACTGGTTCAGAGTAGAACGATACATTCACCCATTTTGAATTTGTAAAAAATAAATGGGTGTCTTAGGTAAATTTGATATTGGGGCAGTTATAGCCTTGCAATCGAAAAAATCAGCTGACATTAAAAACAAATTTACTTTTCAGCCACTTAAAGTATTGGCTATTAACATATAAGGGCTCATTTAAGTCCACAAGTACAGTGAGTAAAGAGAAGTTTCTGGTGGAATCACCATATTTTTTTACCACAATGCAGCGTGCACCTGCATTATGGCGCAAATTTGACACAATTGCGTGGAAGTCAGCTTGCGTTAATTTTCGGGGTTACATTGAACTCCATCTGGTGTAATTTCTGGTGATGTATCAGTCCTATTAACTCTGGGTGTAGCTCCATGGGTTTCCTGCGTCAGTAGGCACAACAGCAATTCATTTGGAACAGTGGATGGAAAGGACCGAGTCAATTTCAGTTTGAATTCCTTTCCTTTATTTTTTTCAATGCCCTTTCCAACCTAATTTCATTCAGCTGCCTTTCCACTCTGCTGCTTTTGATTGTTTTTTCTTTTTTTCACTCCCATTTTTATTTTCTGATATTTCACATTGTTCCAGACCTCTGGTGAGACCCAACAAAAACAGTCTACTCTTTATTTCTTATTTGGCTTCGTCCACCCTCATTCAATCCAAACTTCAACCCAAAAAAGTAAAGCTTGAGATAATTTACTAAAGAGCTTTTGACATCTCTTCACCATAATGTCTTTAATATGCTTTGGGGAAAAACTGCATCATCACCTTCTCCAAGACCTAAACCTTGGAAGAATAACATGGCACATGTCCCAGGTTGTTTCCAAGTGGAAAAAAAGTGTATTATGTTTTTTTTACATGATTTTTCATTTGATAATTCTTTATTAAGACCTTCGATCCATATGTTTTGTTTTTCCCACACTTTTTGCCCATACTCATGTACACTAAGATCAAAGAAATATGCAATAATTATGTATTATGGCTTAGTTAATGAATGTTCCTATATAACAGGAACAAGGATTAGTAATTTACTTCACTACTGTAGCTTTTTTATTTCCTTTATGTGTCTGAATTTGCTGTGTCACTTGACTTAATTGTATTTTCTAAACAAAGGACTTTAGTTAGTGCTCGCCCATTACTTAAATTTAAGGAGAAGTGGGAAAACGATCTCAACATTAGCATAGATAGTGACCAATGGTACAAAATGATACAATTAGTACATACATCATCTCCCTGCACTAAAATACAAGAGCTGAACTACAAATTACTAACTAAATAGTATAGGTATCCTGCAAAACTGGCAAAAATGTACAGTTCAGTTTCGCCTCTCTGCTGAAGATGTAGAGAAAGTCTAAGGGCTCTAACACACATGTTTTGGGGGTTGTCCTATTCTAAAACCACTAGTACCAGTACTGCTAGACACAGCTATCTAAGCTCTGATCCCACTTAAATAAAGTATTTAATACTAGGAGTATTGCTTGCATGCCCTGCCAACCTAGCCCATCTCAGAATCATACTCTTTGCTGAAATTATATTGTAGAAAACGCTGGCTGCCCGCACCCCCCCAGGCTCTGGCATCAGATCTTTGGAATTGTGATTGTAGCTGGCAGCATGGAACTGGATCAAATTCCTGTATAACATTGGGACAACAGACCCCTGCAACAGAACTGCTTTCACGAATCTCTCTTGCTTATAAACCTCTGGGCAGGATCATCTCTTTCTTGACTTTTTATTGGTCTTTCCATTCTGACACCCTAAGGTTTAACCTGTTTAATTAGTCCTTTCTGGCCGGAACAATATAGTGACCTGTTGAGAACCCTAACCCAAGCGCACAACCTCTGAGATAACACCATGCCAACAGGGGAATTGATTAAATACTGAACTGTCTATACTATATCACTGATGCCCTGCTTGTTATATATACAAGTAACAATGGTACTGCACTGTACTGCATATACTTGACTAACTACTAAGACGCACGGTGTTGTAGAAGCTTTATTATATTGGAATGTTCTGTTCTGGATGGTTTTCTTTTTTCTTCTTTTTTGTAAAATCAATAACAAACAAACAAACGAAAAAAACTTGAACAACATTTAGTGAAGTAAAATAGTTTGGGGTGTAAACTTATTTTTGTTCTGTAGGGGAATCTAATTAAATGTTTTCTTACTTTCTCTGACAAAGCAGCAGTTCTATCACACTTTATGGCTAATCTATGGTTAGCTATGACTAGTTACAATATCTTTAGAACATTAAGACCAGTGGTCACCAATGCTGCCTAATGTGCATTTTGTACATCACTTACAAACCCCTTAAGAATAAGTGATTTAAATTGGAACCCTTACGAAAGCAAAATAACCAACTCCATACATTGTATACAGTATACATATGATGCCAAGACTAAGCAAGGTTCCTTGTGTCCTCTGCCCTACAAAATGGGAGCTGAAAACCAGTATGGGAGCAAAAATAGTTGAAAGCAAATGTTTACCCACTAACTGAATAAGGGATAGCATTCTTTATATGCATTTTGACTAGAAATAAGCACATATTCCACAGTATTATGAATGAATGTGTTTGTTTTATTAGCGATGTAAATGTTATTAAGACTGTACTAGCCTGATCTAGACCAGATGTATAAAGCAGGGAATTATGAGCTGAAAAATCATACGTATTTTAAACTACTGTCGTCTACTTTCCTTTTTGTGTTTTCTTTTAGGAGTTCCTAAC
Organism: Xenopus tropicalis; assembly: GCF_000004195.4. Lineage (NCBI taxonomy): Eukaryota > Metazoa > Chordata > Amphibia > Anura > Pipidae > Xenopus > Xenopus tropicalis. The sequence continues at coordinate 36,862,874 of NC_030683.2, forward strand.
TTCCCCCTTTAAAAAGCCTCTATGCATAGTCCTTTCCGGCATGTAATGTGAGCTGTCTGCTCAGTATAATAAATATGTCACAGAAACTTGGGTTGCCCCTATTGGCCTGGAAACGTATCACACATCTCGCCAGCATCTTTTTTCCAGTGAGTGGTGCTTAAACATTGCATTATCCTTTCCTTCTGTAGGCCACCGACAGGCTGAACATTACATTTCATCATCTGGTATAAGTTTCCAGTTCTTAACCCTTCTATCAAATAATAACTGCTGTATGTTAGGAACAGTAATTCTGTTTCCAGATGATGCTTCCAAAGGCTTCCTTTTTGGGACTTTCAAACGAGTCTTTTACTTTTACAGCAGGCCAAATCATTCTAACAGGAAAAAAAAGACTAATCCTGGGTGTTGGGTTCCCTTTGATTGTTCCTTTGGCAAAACTTTTGCTAATGCACTTGTTTGTCTAGCAGTCAAGATACTGCAGAGGACACTCATTTTTCAGCAATGAAGTCATGGAAGGTTTTATAGAAAGGATTTGTTCGTTTGTAGTGTGAGTATTCTAGACAAAGGTTAATTTTATTTCAGTTTATAAGACTTTTGTTTCCCTGCTCAAGTATATTCAGTCTCAAAAATACCTGTGTTTCCTTCAAGAGTTCTCCTGCTATCAAGAATGTTATAGGTGTTGCTTTATGGCAGTGATCCCTAACCAGTGGCTTGCAAGCAATGTGTTGCTTACTAACCAATTAGATGTTGCTCCTTGTAAGCTTATTTTTAAGAATCCTGTGGGCTGCCAGTCCACAAATGGGCTACAAAAACCTATTTTTGGCACCCCCAAGATCTTTTTTCATTTTTTACACTAAACTTAAAATACCTAAAACACTAGCAGGTTTATACAGAAACAAGGATATGATTTTCCCATTAAGATTCTTTGGTTATATCAAGTGCATTAAAAAAAACTGCTGATTGGTTTCCTTATATTACTAGGCCAGAAAAAAATGTGCCTTTTTTTGTAATGACCCCCAACAGTTGTGGGCTGATAACAGTAATGACCACTTGTGTTAAAATGCAAGTAATGCAGGGAGTATTGCTAGAACATGGGTTCTTACTTGTGAGCCATAGTCAAATGTAAAAAGACTTGGAGAGCAACACAAGCACCATAAAAGTTCATGGAGGAGCCAAATAAGGGCTAAGATTGGCTATTAGGGAGCCTCTATGCACACTATCAGCTTACAGGGGGCTTTATTTGGTAGGAAATCTTGTTTTTATTCGACCAAAAATTGCCACCAAGACAGGAATTCAAAAATAACTACCTGATTTGGGGGCATTGAGAGCAACATCCAAGGGGTTGGTGAGCAACATGTTGCCCCCGAGCCACTGGTTGGGGATCACTGTTCTAGAACAATTGAAGTTCTCATGTACAAATAAAGGGGCAATTAGTGTACATTTTGCAGGTTAGGATTAGGCTGGGGGAGGCACACAGGAGTAGCCTCTTTAAACCCCCTAACTGGTGTGTTATTCAGAAGTACAAGTTAGGGAATGCCATTAGGCACAGAGTGCAAACGTGCCATGTCCTTACTGCTTGCCCTACAGCAGGGCTGCTTGTGCCCACCAGTGCTATGCTTTGTATCACTAGATGCAGGTGCAGAGCACAACAATAACCCAGAAATAAATGTGGGGTAAATGAGCACTAAGTGGTGCTATTCTGTGTGCCCCTTAGTGCTCTGGCACTATTTTTTGATGATGTCTGTGGTTATTAATATGCTTTGCGTTGCATGGAATTTGCCGTTTGTTTTGGGTTGTGGGGAAGTATTGTGGTTATGCTGTACTTCAGAATGAGAGCTTCCAGTTGATTCATGCACACAACATTATCAGATAAGTGGGGGTGGGAAAAGTTACCTCGAAGTTTCACAATGAGTTTTGGGGTTTCCATTTCAGTAAAGTTGAAAAGGAGTAAATCTACATGGGAAGTGTTAATAGAAGAACAATATTGATTGCTGGGAAATGAAGCATGTATCTAAATTTTTACTTTGTTTGTTTCTTTATAATAACACATTGCAGATAATATCACACAGTGAGATCAGTGGCTGCTACAGTATTTGCTAGAAATAGGTTTTATAGCTATGGTCGAAGAAATCTCTTCAGGAATTCACTCATAGCTTCATCCTTCTTTCTTTATGTCCACATTTATGTTTATGGGGAGGGGGAGCTACGAATCAAGTGATGCCAACACAAACATTCACAAAACCAACACCTTAACACAATTGACACCTTGTCGCATTGACACATTTTGGTTATGGTTCTTATGACTGATTATAATTTGGATTCTGTGGATTTGCTTTAGCTGCAGACCATTTTTAGTTGCCCAAACATCTCAGAAAAAAGTGCAACATGTGAGCTAAACAATAGGGTGAATTCAGAGGTGGACTGACTTACTGGATAGCTCTCTGGACTCTAAACTACAAGCTCCAGTGTAAATTAAGTAATTGCTTGGTTTATTTTGACATTATGGAAAGTTCTATAGTGGCAGGTATTTTAAGAGCTGAACATATAGACAGGTGACTACAGCAAATTTTTGCATTGGTTTAACTTACAATAAACTTCACAGACATTCCACTTATGCATTTAGTTCTTAAAATGACCTTCTCTGCCAACAAGTACCTGTAACTTATTTGAAAGTAAAATGCACTGTTGATGTTTAGGCATGGCTTGGTTATGCAGAGGTCAGTGATCCAAAGACATAAACAATATTAATGCCCTGTGATGGGCCTAAGGTGTCAGAAATTTCCCTGATCGCCCCCTCTACCTCACAGTTAGTACAACAAAGAAGCACCAGCACTGACATTCTCCTAAATAGTGTCAGATAATTCCCACTGAACACAATGGTAGGTGATAGGAGTACATTTTGTGGTGCTTAAAAAATTGGCCCAAGGTTTATCAAGTGTGCCATAGGCCTATAGGTGGTGGGAACTTATGCCTTTGCCTCAGTAAATTTATACCTCACATCTGCAGACAACATATGTGCCCAAAGACTCTTATTCAATGTAAATTTTATCAAGAATGCAGGCTTACACAGGCAGAACTTTTTTTTTTTTTTTTTTTTTATAATTCTTTATTTTGCAATTTTTCAGGTATGGGGAAGGGATACAGAAGGCAAAAGGGAGGGGTAGGGGGGGGAAGGAACATTGCATATGGTAGTCTTGACATTTCTTATACATTTACAGTTTCAAGCAAGCTGTCATCAAGTTATTTCTACATTTTCAGGTAAATATTCGTTTAACTAAACTTTATAAACATTAGTTCCAGAATGCTTCTTTTGAATGACTGACATGTGGTAATTTTTTCATAGGGATCTTAAATAATCTAACCAGGGAGTCCATATATTTCTGTAGTAATTGCTTTGATTATGTATCATGAAGGTTATTTCCTCCATTTGCCTGATATCTTCCGTGTTAGCTAGCCATTCTGTAAAGAGGGGGGGATCGACTGATTTCCATTTTCTGGGTATTAGTGATTTAGCGGATTGTAATAGGTGTAATGTGAGTGGATCTGAAATAGGGACATTGTTACGTAAATAGATGTTGAGTAGAATTAACGCGGGGTCACCGATATCTATATTAAATTTCGTGATTGCATTTATTGCGTTCAGTACTTCCGTCCAGTATTTTTGTATTTTTGGGCATGTCAACCAAATATGTGTATGATTCCCTTTATGTGTGTTGCATCTCCAGCATAAGTCGGAGGTGTTGGGATACATTTTATTCAACTTTGTTGGTGTATAATGCCACCGTGTTACCAATTTATAAATTGCCTCATTTGTTCTCGATGCTCTAGATGTTTTATACATAGTGCTTAAGATTCTCTCCCATGCCTCTTCTGGTATATTGGAGGCCAACTCCTTATCCCACGCTTTACAGAATGACCAGGTTGATAAGGGCATGGCATTTAATAGGTACCTATAGGTTTTCGAAAATGGCTTATTGATCATTTTTGATTCTAATATAATTTGCTCCCATGGTGTCAATGTTCTGTTCCATCTATCTTACACAGGCAGAACTTACTTTGATAAAAAAGTCCTGCTTGGATTGAGCTGAGCTCAGGTGAGGAGGCTAGAAGAAAAAATAGGAACAGACAGCTAAAGTTTCTATGGAAACCAACAATGCTATCTCTTCGTTGGTTGCTAGACTGGAGGGCATGTTTACTAATCTCAGCTGTGAAGAACTGAGCATGCCCAGTAGCCAACAGCCAAATTCAATTCCTGAGGGAGGGGGCTGAGTGGGTTAGAGGAGGAGAAAAAATCATAAGTGATTAAGGGGATGCTGCAGCCTTATTATTAACCTTTTAACAACTGGAGGGACAGATATTTAAATATTTCAAAAAGCCAGTTCACTAATTAAATATTTTGTGGGGGGGTTTACATGTCCTTTAATGGTACATTCTGGCACTGAGCATTTAAGTCATTTAAGGTGGGAACTGATAGGCATTTAGGTGTGATTCAGGTTAACAGGAATACTTTTTGTAGAACACAGAAAGGTCAATATTAGATTCTTCTTTTCATAAACAAAAAGCCTAAAGAAATCTGGTTGAAAGGCAAGTTCAAGCTAGTGTAATTCACCTTGTTCTGCTAGGGTGTTAATCATTGCCAACTGCTGCCAGTCATTCTACTTGTGACCAGGCTTATTTCTAGGAAAGGATCAAACAGTGTAATTATGCAGCAGGTTCGGTAACACATTGAAGAGGCCACCAGGTGCAAAAAACAATCTGTCTACTTGCAAGACAGAAAATCCTATCTGTAAGAGACCTCATATAAATTGCTGCAACTCTATCCCCTGTATGAAGTAAGGAATGAGAATGTAGACATGTAACACTTGAACTTATTTGTAGCTCCAGCTGTTAGATATTCATAATGAATGTCTAATTTCCAGAATTACATGTAGTGCTTATGTCTCCATTTCCAAGTCACAAGGGAGCCATTGTGCGTTCTTCACAGTGGGCTTAATAGGAATCTAATACACACTTTTCAACAATGGAATTTAAAGGCATTCAGTACACAGCATGTTCTGGAATGGATACCCTTTACTTTCATACCATCAATGAATATTTCTGTGTGACCCAAATCAAGGTTTGCAAAGGAATTCTGAAAGTTGTACCCTGTTCTTTACAGTTTAGGGATAGGCAGGTTCTTGGATATAAACCTGGGACTAGATGTAGAATTGTTACAGCTGACATCCTGCAATACACAAAAAGCTATACACAAAAAGCAGTGCACCAAATAGAATATATCAACTTTAGTATAGGTATTAATTATAAGATGAAAAAGAAAATAAAATTATTCTCACTGATAACACAACAAAGCTCATATAACATAGCACACAACATTTTGTTCATATTCACTCATCTGCCTTGGTATTTGTTTTCCCGAGGAAGAAACGTGACCAGAATGTAGAAACTGTTTCCTTAATATATCTTTTTTTCATTTTGTGACTCCTGGTGAACTGGCATTTGTTGTTAGTAGTGCTCCTCCATGTTGGTATACATATACAGGTATGGGATCCATTATCCAAAAATCTGTTCCGAATGAGAAGACCATCTCTCATAGACTCCACTTTAAGCAAATAATTCTAATTTGTGAAAATAATTTCCCTTTTCTCTGTAATAATAAAACAGTACCTTATACTTTATCCCAGCTAAGATATAATTAATCCTTATTGGGGGCAAAACAATCCTATTGGGTTTTTAATTTTTTTTTGTTTGTTTGTTTCTTTGTTTTTTAAATTCAGGTAGTAATATTCAGGTATCTAATACTCTCAGCTAGTATGGAACAATCTTATCACAACAACATATCATATGTATAAAGGTACCTTTATCTAGCGCACACCTTGTACATAGATCTGGTATGCGTTGATATGATGTAGTCTATCTGGGGTGTAGCATGCCCTATAAAAAATATATGTTTGAATCAACCGCAATGTCTAATTTGGAGATACAGATAAAGTATATTTAGTGTTAAAATAATTGTTTATTACAGTAAAAGTATGGCGATCCAAATTACAGGAAGACCCCTTAACCCCCAGGTCCTGAGAATTCTGGATAACAGGTCTTATACCTGTACTGTAAATATATGTATATGTGTATTCCTAGCTCCTCCACTGCTCCTTCTGCATTGAAACACTTGGCTGCAGTCATTTTTGGCAAATGTTTTCTCTGTTATTTACCCATGCACAGATCTTGTTTCACATGAAAGTGCAACTGAAGTGCATATCCAGTACAATTAGGCCTAACTGCTTTGACCAGTTTAATAGAATTTACAATTTAATTGCAGCTGTATTGTAACACTCCTGCTGTGCTAAGAAATCTCTGCAAATCAAAAATGGTGGATAATTTCTCAGCAGAAGCAGGGTAAAGATTTAGGAAGCTTTTCAGCAGTGAGTCACCCGTAATACCTGGAAATGTATTTGATTGATATACTGTGCCAGAAATAAAAAGGTTCATTTACAGCTGCAGCCCAGATGTGGATGCACAAAAGTGGATGCAATTAGTGCCTCCGTTGACACCATTCATAAAGGTCCTTGGTTGTAAATAAGCTCACCACACTTGTCTGTAATTGTTTTAAGCACCATCTCAGCCACCCAGTCTGTTCTGGTGAATCTTGTTCAAGTGTGCCTATTGATGCAGGGGAACCCTGCCACTACTGCCACCTTCAAGATGGTGGTAAATTAGTGTCCCCACGGCAGCTTGCATCAATAGGTTCAGCAAACTTGCTCCTAAAGAATAACACACAGACATCATTTTAACACTGCGGAACGCACAGCCATCTTTATTTTATTACAGCAGAGTAAGTACCACAGCAGAGTGGGGAACAGTGGTGACTGGGGCCAGCTTGCACCAGGTGGCAAAGCCCAACAGGTATGGGGTCCACCAGGATTTTTCCAGTTAAGCCAGTGGGCCAGTTTAACCCTGACAATAATACTAAAATTATGGGAAAATGCTTCTGTAAAAAACATGCAAATTGTGGCTGCAATTGCATTTTCCTCATTCCTGTGTGAGCCCTATATTCATTTTTTATAAATCTTTCCGCTGAACAGTAACTGAACAATCACAGTTTGTCTACATTTTTATCCATCAGGCTCAGTCAAAGCAGCAGATGAGTAAAACCAAATTCTCTGCGGACCCCTAGAGTACTGGCCAAGGTTAGACAATACCTAATTAAAAGCACCACAAACAGTGGATAGACATTATTGTAAGCACAGCCTGCATTAGCAGCACGGAACCAAGCCTGGCAGAACAGAAGATAACTGGCTAAGCTGTCAAATGCTGTCTTACCCCTGCGCATTTTCTGTGTTTTAGGCCACATGAAAACACAGGGTGGCAGTTATGGCCTAATTTCCGAGTGTGGTGTTTGATAGAATATGTCATAGCATGTAACGACTACAAAGCAGATGACTGACAAATTTAGCGCAGGTCTAATCATCTTCGGTATTTGTGAAGCGTGCCCCAAATCCAGTAGTTTGCTCTTTTATGACAGTAGATCAAAATCCTCATTTTGTTTCATCCAGTACTTTGTATAACAGCCATTACTTTTGCTGTGAAGGGAGACTTAAACATTTCCAACAGTTTCAAACAATATTTGAGAAATATTAAGGGGCCGATTCAGTAAAAGTTGTTAATGCTTAACGCATAGTTTTATGCATTAAAAAGTGTTTGTTAATTAAGTACTGATTGATCAAACTCATTTTGCATGCGTTACTACTCATATTGCATGCACAATAATCCCAATTATCGCAAAGCGTTATTTCCATTGCATTGCGGTAATTATCTAATAGAAATAATACTAATTCATAATTCACAAACATACTTTAAGCGTTAAAAGCATAAAATGTGGCGCTAATTACTGTGAAACTTAACGCCTCCCAGGAGTAGGCGCTACTAAACAACATTGCAGCTGGTGATTGTCTGTGGTGACAACATGGAGTTTGCAGTCGGATTTTTTCAAGTATGTGTTTCAGGGAAATGGTAATTTTCAGACCGGTGGTTTTCAGAAGGTAACAGTTACGTGCGTAATAGCGTGTGCTAAGGCTGATGCCACACCAGGCGTAGGGCTGATTTTTTCGGCAAGCGGAAAAACGCTTGCCGAAAATTCAGCCCTACGCCTGCTACTTGTGCCTGCACCCGAATGAATGGGATACGCTCGGGTGAAGGCACAAGTAGCCGATATACGCATGAAAACGCGAGACTTTGCATTCTCTCGCGTTTTCATGCGTATATCGGCTACTTGTGCCTTCACCCGAGCGTATCCCATTCATTCGGGTGCAGGCACAAGTAGCAGGCGTAGGGCTGAATTTTCGGCAAGCGTTTTTCCGCTTGCCGAAAAAATCAGCCCTACGCCTGGTGTGGCATCAGCCTAATATCGCGTGCTACGAAATAACACATAAATATATTGCATGGTTTAAAATAACGCTTAAAAATATGTCATCGCCAGATAAATAATGACAGTAACATCGCTTCTTAATTCAGACAAGTGTCTTTTTTGTGAATCGATCGTTAATTCTCAAAATATAAGAAGTGATAATATTTTGAATGCATGCTATAAATATCACTCGTTTTTTCCTTAAGTGAATCGTCCCCTAAATGTTACAAATACCTATGGAAGTACAATATATTGACATCCTATGAACTCTCATTTATTAATCCTTCACAATCCACTAATGTTGATATCTTAATACTGACGTAACCTATCATCTCAAAATATCTGTCCTTGTCTAATCTTCAAACACTACCTCATCCCATGGCTTCCGCCAATTCCCTACTTGTTAATCAATCTGCAGCTCATTTATTTTCCTACAACCTATCTAATACAACTCCCTCCTGGCACTTCATAAAACCCCATATACTACATGACCCAAAGTATTCAAACACCTGTTTGTCCAACATCTCATTCCCAAACCAGGGGTATTAAATGTGTTGTTTACCTTTAATTTATTATTAAGTTATTATAATGCAGACCATGTCAATTTGCAATTTGTTTTCAATTTTTATTATTTGTGTTTTTTAGTTATTTAGCTTTTTGTTCATCAGCTTTCCAGTGTGTAATTTTGGCAGCTACCTGGTTGCTAGGGTCTTGTTTGCCTTAGCAACCAGGCAGTGCTTTTAATGGTTTGAAACATATGGAATAAAAAGTAACAATAGTCATTTTTAGTTTTTTTAGCTGATGGGGTTACTGACCCCCCAGTTAAAACCTGGAAAGATGTAGAAGAAGAAGGTGGCAAATAGTTTAAAAACTGTAACAAATAAATAATAAACCAATTGCGCAGTTGCTTGGAATAGAACATTCTATGACATATTAAAAGTTAACTTAAAGGTAAACACCCCTTTAATATCAGGTTGGCCCTCCCTATAAAAGCCTTCACTCATCTGGGCTTTCAACTAGGGGATGCTGGGATTTGCTTCAGTAAGGTTGGGCATTGATGTTATGGATCAGGCATGGCTCACTGTTGGAGTTGAAGTGTAGGAATGCGACCACACACCCACGTTCCTAAGCAATCTTGAATCCGGTGCATGGTCATTTTTCTCTATACCTTGTATTTGATCCCAACTAAAGATATACTTAATGCTTATTGGAGGCATTAATTGGGTTTATTTAATGTTTAAAAGATTTTTCAGTTGACCTATAGTTCAGCATTCTGGATAACAGGTCCCATACCTGTGTCTGCATGGTAGTCTATGTTTTTTTTAATGTTAAAATTCTTGAATTAGCTGATCTAAGCTTAAAAGTTTCATACATGAAGTTCAACTTTTGTGTTATAGCTTTGTGTTAGGGAGGTTAGCAATCAAGTTACTGAACCTGTGTCTGATGTGGTTGGAGTGATATTAATACCTGCTGCAGTGTGTTAGTTGGGCAGATCTGTACGGTGACCTGCATAGGGAGTAAAGTCTCCTAGATCCACCCAGAACTACTGCATAGCTTGCTATATTTGTGCAAATGCCTGCGCACATGTGTTACTGTATGACACACATGGAATGAAATGGTAAATGTCACCACAATTATGAAGGAAGCCCAATTTATAAATGCCCTTCTCTCTACCTGTGTTTCCAGAAAACCCTGTTTGGTTGCAAGATACACTATCTAGGGCAAAGCGGCAATCTTGGCAAATACAGAATCTATCTGTGGATGAGCCTTAAAGTTCGAACACAGACTTTATAATGTAGCTCTGATGTCCATAAACTGAATATCACAGGTAATATATACTCAACATCTCACAGTCGTAGGTTTTAATGCTTTCAATGTCTACTGAAATTTCTCTGCTGGGCATGTAATTCAGAGAAAAGTTACATTAACAGCACATAAAGAAACTTTAATAAACTTTAGAGTTTTAGCAGAGTACTTGAGCAAGACACAAATTGAAAGGGTGGCATCCACAAAGCAATAGGAGAGGGGTGCACAACCATTATCAACAGCACTAAACAAGGACTAAAGGGTCTTTATTTTTCCTTTTTTCCTTTACGTGAAGTGAAAACTCTAAATTAAGGAGGGATATGGGGTCTGGAATGTCCAGGCAGAAGGCCAGGATGCCATTGAGACCTGTCGTAGGTTATATTACATTGCTCACTAGACTGTCAAGCCTGGAAATAAGAAAGACTAATGGGGAATTAAAGATAGGAAAAGAGAAAAAGTCCAGTCTGCCACAGAGTGTAATGGATATAAAGGCAAAAAGATTTACATTATAGAGCTGAATATATTCTATTTATTATGTTTGGTTGAAAACCCCAACCTAATGTTCTTTGACTGCAGCTTATTCTTCCGCTTCTTCTTCTTCTTAGCGCCCCCCATTTTCTAAACGCTACTCCTCCTACAGTTTAGGGGTACAACACCCAAACTCTCCACACTTCTTTGCCCTATAGTGGAGCAGGTTGCTTGTGATTTTCTAAGCGACCCTGCCCCCCGTCTTTTTGTGGCGCCGCTCCGAACCCCAATTTTCCCATTGACTTTGACAGGGAAGATTTTCACACTGCTGCCACTCTTACAGCTTTGAAGCTACACCCCCCCCCCATAACATAATCATGGGGTCACCCCAAATGAAACAGCAACATTTGTTGGATGATCCGAAAGTGGGAGGGGCCAACAACAGCCAATCAAATTTCACCCATTGACTTTTATGGGGAAATTGAAACTGCTGCCAATCTTACAGCTTTGATTCTACACTCCCCAAACTTGAATCACAGTCATGGGGTCAGCCTGAATGAAAATATGATGATTGTTGGATGCCCAAAAGTGGGCGGAGCTGTGAACAGCCAATCAGATTTTACCTATTGACTTGGCAGAAATCCAACCTGCTGCTATTCTCACAGTAATAACGCCGGGGTCCCCAAATTTTGCAGGATTAGGCACCAGGTAACTGCTGTTCAGAGTTAGGAAAAGTGGATGGAGCCACTAACAGCCAATAAGATTTTACCTATTGATTTTCAATGGAGAAATTCAACCTGCTGCGATTCTCATGGTATTAACACCAGGGTCACTAGGGGACTGCATTTTTAGGTTTTAAAAAATGGGTGGAGCCACCAACAGCCAATCAGACTTCACCTATTGAATGTTTTGGGTTTAAAATGCTGCCTTTCTCACACTATTTATGTCAGGGTTCACAAACTTTGCACAGTCAGTCTCTGGCTCTGGCATATTCAGGGTTAGAACAAGTGGGTGGAGCCACCAACAGCCAATCCATTTCCACCCATTAAATTTCATTGGTTCATAGTTAAACTGATGCCATTATTTCAGTATTAATTCCAGGGTTGTTAAACTTTCCAAAGTTAGTCACTGGGTATTTGCCATTCAAAGTTAGAAAAAAGTGGGCAGAGCCACCAACAGCCAATCACATTTCACCTATTTACTTTCAATGGTGAAGTGTAAAATGCTGTCAGTCTCACAATTTTTATGCCCGAGTCCCCAAACTTTGTAAAGTTGGTCACTGGGGGACTGCAGTTCAAAAATATGAAAAGTGGGTTGGGCCACCAACAGCCAATCAGATATCATCCATTGAATTTTATTGGTTTAAATTTAAAATGCTGCCATTCTCACACTATTTATGCCAGGGTGCCCACTGTTTGTCACTGGGTGACTTCTACTCAAGGTTAGAAAAAGTGGGCACACCCACCAACCACCAATCATAATTTACCTATTGACTTTCATTGGTCTAAATTTAAACTGCTGCCGTTCTTTAACTATTAATCCTAGGTTGCAGAGTTAGTCTAGTTAGTACTGGGTAACTGCAGTTCCAGGTTAGAAAAAGTGGGTGGAGCAACCAACCACCAATCAGATAGCACTCGTTGACTTTCAGTGGGGAAATTTAAATTGCTGCCATTCAGACACTATTAAAACCAGGGTCCCCAAATTTTGCACAGTGGTTTTTACTCTATAACTGTGCTCCAAGGTTAGAAAAAGTGGGTGGAGCCAACAACAGATCAGATTTCATTCAGTGACTTTACGTTTTTCAACCCAACATGAAGTTTGTCCTCAAACTTCCCTTTCTAGTTTATACAGGGCTACAGATAAATGAGCAGCAGTGTCATTGGGGAATGGTGGACTGTGGCAAGCTCTCCACAGTCGCAGTCCCTTCTTAATATTTCTTCTATGTTCTCATAACCTAGTTTTCAGGGTTCATCCTCCCTACATATTGCAGGTTACATGGGCACTTAAACATATATACTGTCAGGGGTTATGTAGCTGGGACCAGCTTTCTGGGGGTACAGCAGCCCATGGCACAATCACAATTCACGGGGGAGTAGTATCTTTTAGGCAGTTTATTTTGGCACAAATAAAACAAAATAAACAGTTATTGCAGAAAAATTGTTCTTTGTTGCTCCTGGGCTCCTGTTGAAAGACGAGCATCCCTTTTAATGTATATGGCTTTTTATAAATACAATTGTATCTTTTTATAAATAAAATTGTATGATTATCCCTAAGAAGTTTTTGTAAATCTCTTTTTCTCATTATGATATACAATGTTTTTTAGTTGTATTTCTATTTTTATTGTCCTTTTATCTTATCTAATCAACTTTGTGTCATAACCTTCTTCTTCACACCTGGCACTCCTTTTCATAGTCCTCCTTACCTCTACAGTTTCTTTATATCCTATTGAACAGGGAATAGAGAACAATATTCAACCACCTTTTATGGTGACAACTCATATTCAGGAGAAACCCACTGCAATCTGTAGATTTGCAATATAAACTAGTCTCCCATCTACCATTATCAGGGAAAATTACCAAGTCGGGGAAGTTAAATTGTGGTATAAGTGCATTGAGCTGGACTCAAATATAAATTTCACAACATGCACTGTTCTATTAGCCAATGATATTCAGTAAATTGATCACCTGGTTGGTAGAGGATCTAATCAGCAGATGATGAGGGGGACAGTTGATTACAAACAAAAACAGGACAAAAACTTGCTACTTTCAAAACAAGCTCTTCCTCTCAACAAGTCTGAAGGCCCTGGATTTTCAAGAAGGTGAGTGATTTCCTAATCATAAAGGTATTCATTAATAATGGAGGTTTCTTTGTAACTACTGATATCATCATATTTTTGCAAGAAGTACATTTCAAAATACACAAGTTCTGATGAGCCACATGACACAAACTATATCATGAAACAACAATTAAATCTGATAGCATTACTAGGCGCCATTCATAAACATATATTTTACTGCTTTTATGCCTTGTGTAATGTAAGGTTTTATCCTAGTGGAAGTCACTGTATATCATTTTAAAACTTCATATATATCTTAATATAAAAATGTAAACTCTGCAGGACTGTGGCTTTGTGCTTTTTGTGACTTAGTAGTGACTTCTAATATTCTTTGAAATAACAGTACATTTTCATACCTTCCATCTGTTTTTTTGGGACAGACACAGTACCAACCCCTAGAATTTAAATATTTCACATTGGTTTCAGCTAAGGAAAGGGAGGCATAGAGAGACAAGCAGGGTGGGAGCACAAGGTTATGGTATTCTTCTTGTAGGTAATGCTTTCAGTCTATCCATTTCTGCAGCTCTTGTACTGGCATGGGTGGGCTTAACAGAATGCTTATTGGCCACTTCTGCAGCACTTTTACTGGCATGTGTGAGTGCTCATTGGCCATTTCTGCAGTGATCTTATAAACTTGTCTGAAGGGGGTATATATATGTTTTTTTAAGGTCATGGTATATGTGGGGTGCGGATAAAAGCTGTGTCTGGTTCAATAAGATATGCCCCTCTTTCTAATTTTCAAATGTTGGGAGGTATGCATTTTACTAGTTACTTTGTTATTTTGGATATAGGGGTCATTACTACAGAGTTGTCAACCATCTCCATGTCATGATGGAAATAATGATCCAGTCCTGGCTTTTTTTAAGGCCTGAATTCCATTTCACGCTACATGATAACATGAAATAAGGTGTCAAGAAGGCCTGGAGTGGATCATTATCTCCCTCATGACATTGGGTTTGTTTACAGCTCTGTTACTATATCCCCAGGCAGAAGTGCAAGAGCATAAGAAGCATAAGACTGTCCCCTCAAGCTCATGCAGAGTACACTTTTAACTGTGCTGTGTCTGAATGACTGCAAGTTAGATGGCAGAAGGAGGGGTGCCTATGTGCCTCCCCATTCCATCACTGTATTCATGGGGAAGGCCACAGGTCTTTTATGTTCCAAAACAGAGCACAGAGACCTGCTGCAATTTATGTAGAGCAGAGAAATTCTGAATTTACTCTCTTGAATTTATACCCACACAGGAGACTAATATTAAGTAAAGCTTTGAGAACATGGCTACAGCTAGCATCTTCTTTTTATTTTATTCTTAACTGAATTCATTGATTTCTGGTTTGGGAATTTGTAAAAATCCATTTTTCTTACAGTAAGAAGACTGACCTCTCAGTTTTCCAGAATGTCAATTAGCAGTCCGGGAAGAAACAACTAAGGGGCCTTTGACTACAATGGAAACTATAGACTAGGTATGGAACATAATGAGTACTCTAATGTACGTAGTTGAGTAGTTTAACCAGTCAGATCATTATCAGTTTACAGTTTACTAAGTTCAAGAATTTTGTTGCTAATCACAGCATAATGTAATAAATAAGTAGAACACATGTAATAACTGAGAATACAATTTGCTCAGGTTCAATAACCTATAGGAAATCAGTAGGTAACATTTACTGGTCACCTTCTACTGCAGGACCTGCTGGTTTCATGCATATTATAAGTTGCATATTTCATGTTGTATATTACATGACATCCTTGTGGTGAAATAGGTTTCTTTTCAGGTCATTCTTATCAGTGTTGGAATAGAGGACAAACATGGAAAAGAAAGAACAAAAGGTCTAAAACAAAGTTCAGAGCACAGAGAAAGAGGAGAGGTAAAGTAATCTCAGGGACAAACTTATGAACATTGCTTTTCCCTTGATGCAAATTGGATTAAAAATAGCATTTTCCCTAACTGCAGATATTTGTTCTCATGTGCAGGAAGAATGGGGTGTATTATTATTATTATTATTATTAACATTTATTTATGAAGCGCCAACATATTCCGCAGCGCTGTACAATAAGTGGGTTTCATACACTGGACATACAGAGTAACATATAAAGCAATCAATAACCGATACAAGAGGTGAAGAAGGCCCTGCCCAAAAGAGCTTACAATCTACAAGGAGAAAGGGTATATTATACTTTATAATCTATGGTGTTTATTTGTTACAATGCAGTACAAAAATGTACAATTCTTCTGCATATTTTTGGAATCAGATACCCTCTTGTTATACCCCACAATTTTATTATTTTGCTTTAACTGCCCACATCAGAGTCCCTTCCTAGCACTGTCATTGCCATGCACAGCTCCCAGCACTTCATCCTCATGCTCAACTCCCAGCACCAGTCCTTGAACACATTGGTGAAAGGTCATATTTTGGTTCACTTTCCACCCCATACAATAATAATGACCAAACAATAACTTATTGTAAATTAAATGTTGCTCTGCGGTCACTAAAATTCCTTTTCTTTCTCAGTTTACCATAGGAATAGGAACTGGTATTACCGGAGGTTTATACATCAAACTACAGTAATTACAATTCTGCTATAAAGTAAGTAATCTCAAAATGAATGCATTGGAAGGTATAGGAACCTAGCAAAGATGTACCCACCCCCAATATTGACTAATGTGTATAAATAAAAGGCATATTAAAAATGGCTTCCTGACTTTGGTAAGAATAAATATTTCCTCTCTGTACACCAGGGATCCCCAACCTTGTTTACCCGTGAGCAACATTCATATGTAAAAAGATCTGGAGAGCAACACAACCATAAAACATGTTCCTGGGGGTACCAATAATAACTGTTATTGGTTATTTGGTAGCCCCTATATGGACTGACAGCCTACATGAGTACACCTGTTTTTTATGCAACCAAAACTTGCCCAAAAGCCAGGAATTCAAAAATAAGCACCTGCTTTGAGGTCACTGAGAGCAACATCCAAGGGGTTGGGGAGCAACATGTTGCTCACGAGCCACTGGTTGGGGATCACTGCTGTACACCATTGAGAATCAGTGATGCATTATGGCAGGGGTGCCCATATTACCCACATGGAGTAAAGCCATGGCACCACTTTAGAATCTACCACTTTGAATATTACACTGCCATGGAAAATGTAAGTTGATTGCATTACAGTAAGAGATGCTTTTTCTTACAAATCCAAATAAGTGGAGGTACCGAGGAGGGTGATATAACAGAGCTGTTAGTAGCCAGTGCTCGGATGCGTGATCTACCACCCACTAGCAAAGGAGTAGATTCCAATTGGCGTTTTGGGCACTAATGTGTTAAAAGCTCACACTATAATACATAGCACATGGGCTGATATGATGGAAAGTACAATGCTGTATGGAATCCACTGCTTGTGAATAAGGCCTATATACTATATGTACAGATAGTAAACACAATCAAAACATACTATGTTATATAGCCTTTAGACAAACATCATGTGCCTATATAGCCAGTGAAAGATGGGTGCTCCTGTCATACCATAGATGCATATCTGGCATTTGACTTTAGATTAAAGTGTTTATAGGTGTATGGTCATATTGACAAATGGTAGTGTAGTAAGCATTACTGTTAATTACTGTCATTACTGGTGTGGGACTGCTTAGCCTCAAGTAAAAGTGGTGTGCAAAAAGGTATCGGCATAGTTAGAAAACCAACATAAGCTGTGTATTTTTACTGAATACACCACTTCTGGCTTTTTATTCCCCCATTGATTTCAGTGCACTTCACATAGTCAGATGGTAGGACACAACTGCATCATTTCCAGGGTACCCCTTCTGCATATCTTTTAAAGAGCCACGCCAGATTTTTCATATATAATATTTATTCACAAAGGGAAATTTAGTACTTTTTTTTTCACTAGATTTTTTCACTTTTTTAATATAAAATTATATTTTTACCTTAGTGTGATGTGTTACTCTTACGCCTTCCTACTAAAGGCCTGCCACTGCCTATGGTGCCATGAAAAAAGGCACATGTGGTAGATGTTTAACATCTTGTTAAGTAGTTCCAAAGTCTTGTGGTCCACTATATCCTTACTATACAGCCTTTATGATTTTATTAAATACTGTGCAACTTCATTAAAAATCTTTCACAATATATAACTGTAATTATCCCTCATTCCATATTGCAAATGTCCCCAACAGTTGCTCATAATTCAGTTTATCCTTGGACCTGCCTATAGAGCTGCACAGACACAATACACGGTTCCTTAAAATATCATTTTATTTGCACTCAAAGCCTTTAAAAATGGGCATAATGTGAGTGCTCTGATATAATAAAAAATAAGAATGTTCTTTAAGCTGAATTTAATCTGTTGCTTCTTCATAGTACCTTGAAGATGGGACACAGGCAGAAAACACCCAGCAAGAATGGAACAGTGCAAGAAATATAGGACAGCTTTGGCAAAATGCATAAAAAGTGTTGTTTAATAAAAGCAATTATAACAAGCCATTTGCCTTCCAGTGGTTATTGGTTGATACAGTATAAGCTGCATAGATCATCCCAAACAAATCTCCAAGAACACAAGCCAGTACCTATCATAGCCATGTCAGTACCAATCTCTATCAATATAGTGGAAGAGTTATACAAATACTTTATAGCTGTTCACCAAATTCACTCAGGGTGCGAGTTCAGTGTTGAGAGTTCCACCGTGATACTCAAGAGCAACACATTCAGGCTTCAAAAAAGATGCAGTACAATGTTGTTGTTTATTCTTTTCTGATTCACCAAAATGTGCCCCAATGGTCCAGGCTGGCAGAAGTCTTGTCTGTCTACCCCTAGTTCCAGTTCATTTATATGGTAAAGCTATTTCTACACAATGCTAGACCCCTTTAAAATATCACTAGCAATTGCATCAATATTTATAGCAAATCAATATTTGTATTTATATAGCACTGCTACTACAAATAGAGGTCAATACAATAATAAATACAAAGTACAGTTATATTAAAGGTTAAGAATTAAGTGTCAAAGAGACAAGAAGAAGGAGGCCTCTTTCCCATAGAGCTTGCAATCTAAGTGAATGGGTAGCTTACAGACACAAACTAACCATGCTAGCATAGAGTTTAGGGTATCTATATGCACAGGCAATGTAAAAACCCTGCATCACTTGGCCATGTTTTACTGGCTACAACCCAAATTACATTATGCCCTGCCCAACTGATGAACAAGCTACACCTCTCTTGGCTTTTTGTAAAGGCATGATAAACTCAATAGGAGCCTTATGGGAGCTGACAAGAATTTTAAGGCTGAGTCTCTGTCTTTAATGAATTTGGAGAAATAAGTGAATGTAAAACAAAATCATAAAGAAGATATACATATATATATATACATATATATAAAGAAGCAGAGGGCTGCACACACAGGGAATTTGCAAAAAGAAAAAGTATTAATTGAAAAAGATCCCACATTTAAAGCACTAACGGTGCTCTTCTTCAGGGACATACCAAAAGACCGTGTGTACCCACCCCCATTAAATACCCCACTGTACAGAAAAAGGCGCCAAACAAGGTGATTGTAACCATGGTAACCGTTGTATACAAACCATAAAATAAGGAATGTGTAGTGATCAAAGAAACGCATAAGACAAAAGTGAAGCATGACAGAATAAACTTTGCAGTATACTGAGCAAAAGTGAAAGTAATATACAAAGTATCACAAGAGTCACTAATCATAGTATCAAATAATAGAAACAAATATCGCTTGTCAGTGGGTAAGGTAAAGTAACAAAAAAAGTTGCAAATAACAAAGATAAGGAAATGAAAAACTCATAGAGAAAGACATACCATCCAACTCATAGGGACAAACATATTCGATCGCTTGTAGCAGGACAGCAATACCGTAGCTCAAAGCCCACCGCACCAGTGGACTTCGGGCTACGGTATTGCTGTCCTGCTACAAGTGATCGAATATGTTTGTCCCTATGAGTTGGATGGTATGTCTTTCTCTATGAGTTTTTCATTTCCTTATCTTTGTTATATGCAACTTTGTCTTATGTGTTTCTTTGATCACTACACATTCCTTATCTTTATGGTTTGTATACAACGGTTACCATGGTTACAATCACCTTGTTTGGTGCCTTTTTCTGTACAGTGGGGTATTTAAGGGGGGTGGGTACACAGGGTCTTTTGGTTTGTCCCTGAAGAAGAGCACCGTTAGTGCTCAAAACCTCGGATCTTTTTCAATAAATACTTTTTCTTTTTAAATAAATATTTTTTCTGTGTGTGCGGCCCTCTGCTTCTTTATTATTATTTTTGCCAGCACCCAGGGCTTTTGATTCTTTGGATGGTGTGCTCTGTTTGTTCCTATATATACATATATATATATATATAGCCTGACCTTAAAGTCAATCAAAAATGATTAAACATTAGCAGAAAGATCCACACATTCTTGTGAAAAAACTGTTGATATTCCCAATCACTGTGTATTCTAACATTTCGGTCCTTGTTAGGACCTCCAATGTTTTGGTCCTCATTGGGGCCTTTATCAAGATCGAGGTCCTCATTCAAGATCCCCAGTCAAGGTTCCAAAGAGGGCCAATACATTGTAATGCACAGTGATTGAGAATAAATCAACACTTTTTTTACAAGAAGGCATGCAATCTTTCTGCTAATATACAGAATATAATTTCCATAAGACAAACCCCCACAAAACTTACCTTAATGTGGTTGGATTTACATTTCTGGCTGCAGCGAATCATGGCAACCAAAAAATACAGGAAGTGATAAGAGCTGTGATGACATTTTTTCATTGGGACCCAAAACAACAGATGTATTTTCATGTATTTAATGCCTGTCACAAGTTATTAAAGGTTATAACCTGCTTGTTCTTACAATAGGGTCGGTTTTAGAACTGAAATATCACTTGTGTAGTTGGAATGCTAAGACATGTGACAAGGAAGGACAGCAAAAAAAGACTGAAGAGTGGACGTAAACAGGAATAAGAAAATAGATTCTCAAGTGTAGGTCTAGAATTACAGTGCCAAATTTACTGTAGCAGAGTCTAATTTAAAAGCTAGCATTCCTTTATGGTGCCATTCACTGTGTCTGTGCTGCCAACAGTCTGGCAATGGGCACATTCTGAACATTCATTCTACACCTGGAAACCCACCCTTGTACCCTCCAGTATTCCCACATTATATGCATTATACCAGAACACAGTATAAGAAAACCCCAAGTTGAGTATACACTACATGTCATCGCTTTAGTGATTTACGATTATAGGTATCCGCTTAGGGCAAGGATTTAGTTTCATTGCAGAGGAAATTTTTGCTGGCACAAGCCGGGCTGATCTACTGTTGACGTTTTAATAGTAATGTTCTTTACTTCTGCTCTTATGATGAAATTTATTTGTAAACTGTAAATATATATAATCAGTGAAAATATAATCAATATTTTCTGCTTCATGTGAAATTCCACAGAAGTGTGCAGCTCTAGCAAAGTCTTTAATATGAGAAAAGAAAGGAAATGAGTTAGATCAGTGATCCCAAACCAGTGGTTCGTAAGCAACATGTTGCTCCCCAACCCCTTGGATGTTGCTCCCAGTGGACTCAAAGAAGGTGCTTATTTTGATTTCCTGGTATGGAGAAAATTTTTAGTTGCATAAAAACCTGTCATAATGCCAAACAGAGCCTACTATATGCTGCCAGTCCACATAGGGGCTACCAAATAGCCAATTATAGCTCTTATTTGCACCCCCAGGAACACCATGTTTGTGTTGCTCCCCAACACTTTTTCCATTTGAATGTGGCTCATGGGTATAAAAGGTTGGGAATTAGAGTTAGATATTAAAGAGAAGTTTAGGAGAGCACAATCAGCAGTCTGGGGATTAGTAAAATATCCACAGACCAGGTTTAAAAATCTTGTAGGGTGAAGACTACATTAGGCCACTATTACGATCCAATTGTTTTTCCAGGGCAAACCTGTGTGGTGAAACACATAAAATGAGCAAATCTTAATTATGTATTGTGACATGCTGACTGCCTGTACACATCATTTTTGGGGGGAATTAGTTATGGTAGGCAGGTAAACAGAGGATCTGGAGCATAAGAGACAGGGACACCACTTCTTCAGGCAAAAACATAGGTTTATTAAGGGCAAATTCTTCCTAACATAAAGCTCCCATGAACACAGTTCATCAAGAAACAGTTCAGCAAACTTGTTCAAAACTTGTCCCTCTTGTCCTCATCTTCCAGGGTAACTTCCACACTCTGGGACCTTTTCAAGGTTTCTCACCATCCCCAGTGACACACTTGTGAGCACTCAGGCTTCACCTTAAGCCTTGCTGACTCTTCTCAGCTCTCATACACCTGGTCACGACTCCCTCTGCTCCTTGCAGTGGCAGGAGGCACCCCAGCCCCTCTGGGAGTTCCTCACACAGGCAGGCAAACTTCCCGCTCTGAGAGTGGACACCTTTCTGAGTGACCCCTCACTCTCAGTGAGGGGGCCCCAGGTGTGGGAGCACACACCTTTTAACCTCTCCAGGCAGCTCCTCTCTCAGTTGCCTCTTAATTAGCCCACTCAGTGGCATTATTAACATTGTCTGCACAAGGAATCCCCCTGCAGTCCACATCACAAACCTCAAATGTGCACTCTCTCTTACATTTTTAGGAGCGAATGCTATGTTTCCTAACCACGTTGTCATAGTATGTATGTATGTGTATCAACAGTATAAGGATATATTTTACATATTTGTCTTGTGTATTATATAGTGATTAATGTACCCCTAATGTAAAATATTATAAGATATTGTAACTTATCAAGGAGTTCCATGACCATATAAAGGCATAAGGCTGAAAGTCAAGTGCTTTAATACGGGTCATGGAACTCAGAGGTGACTTCTAATATACTCATATTTTACAATAGGGGGCATATTATTTATTATAATACACAGGTTTTACAGTAAGTTGGAAGTTTACAAGATATTCATGGCTCTTGTGTATTATGTACTTTAATCACTATATAACAGGCAAAAGCTATGAATATCCTGTAAATTATATCATTAGTAAGGATATTATGAGGATATTAAGCACTTGTGGCATGGTTGCATAGGAATAGTAAGAAGGAGCTACTCTTCCCATGCAACCCCTATTACTGAGGGGGTTGCTTGGCTTGATTCCATGCCCTTTAGCTGAAAGGCACTCAAATAAGTTATTTTCTTCTATGATAATGCTTTGGGTCAAGTAGTTTTTCTCAAGAGATGTATTGGCCTATACAAGGGTGCATTCTGGGCTAGAAATCTTCTCTAGGAGGCACTCTGCCACAGTGCAGATAATCCTTTCTTTATTTTCCTCCCACAGCTCAAAAATATACATGAGTATGAGTTGTTTTCCTATTTTTGTAAATGTGCCTGTAGTAGATTGTAAGCTCCATTCGAGATGATGATAAACAGATGATGATAAACAACAAATATTAACAGGTGTTTCCTGTTTGATCTTGGGCTCCTGGAAAAGGGGATTTGCCAAACTGTGTAAACTCTGGGAGTTTGCTCCTCTCCTTTTTAATTAAAAACAAACTGCAATATTTTGCAAAAGATGCCTAAAATGCTCACATATCAAAATGATTTGATTTGAAACAGTAAAATGTCATGTAGATAGCTAGTTATTTTTCAAGTAAAAAGGCATTTTATCCAGAAATTTTTTATGCAATGCATTTTGGGTTATGTAGCTGTCTGTACACTGTGGAGGAGTTGTTACAGATTTTAACATCAATGTTTTAGTCCCCCCTCCACTGCCAGGAATTCAGATGATACAGAAAGAGATAGGTATATTATGGATTTCTGTGCTGTGTGGGGCTCTTTAACAAATTTTGGTTTGGAGTTTCCCTTTAACCAAAGTGTGGGTGTGAATGTTATAGGGGCCTTAGATTGTAAGCTCCACTGGTGCAGGGACTGATGTGAATAATGTATGATTATTGTAAAGTGCTGTAGAATATGTTGGCACTACTGTCCTTACTTACTCTAACATTGGGTATATGACAACAACACGACACGTGTTTCAAGTTCTAAAAGAGATTGATGTATTCAATTGGACAAAATGGGGTCATCTTAAGAAGGATTCCTTTCAAGCCATTCAGCTAGAAAAAGTTAAGAAAGCATTATTATAGCATCACACACACACTGTTTAATATGTTTTTAACTCTTCTTTTCAAGAAGTACAGGTATGGGACCTGTTATCCAGAATGGGGTTTTCCGGATAAGGGATCTTTCTGTAATTTGGATCCCTATGATTTAAGTCTGCTAAAAATTATTTAAATATTGAATAAACCTAATAGGCTTGTTTTGCCTCCAATAAGGATTAATTATATCTTAGTTGGGATCAAGTACAGGTACTGTTTTATTATTACAGAGAAAAAGGAAATCATTTTAAAAAATTAGAATTATTTGCTTATAATGGAGTCTAAAGGGAGATGGCCTTTCCGTAATTTGGAACTTTCTGGATAACGGGTTTCCTGATAAGGGATCCCATACCTGTAGTAGTATATTATATCTCTCATATATTTCTTAATAAAAAATAAATAAGTTAGAAGACATTACTGACAGAATGCAGGAGTCATTTTTTAAACGAAAAACAAAGGAAAAGTTCAAGTCATTGGTAATCTTTAAACATTTTAGATTCTGACTTATCTAAATGTACAGCATTTATTGATTCCCCATGTTTTTAATTCCAACAAAATAACTTTCCATAAATATCCATGCCCCGTAACCAGATATTTTATAGAAAAGTAGACTATATGTATAGTGGTTTTTACATGAAACCAAAACCCATCTATAAGAGAAAGTAAAAATAACTGCTAAAAGGGAATGCATGGGTATCACATTTCCATTGGAAGATGGAGATGTTAAGGAATTGAGCCAAATGTATTGATGACTGTATCTGCTACTTCTTAGAGGACAAACTCTCAGTTTGCTTATTTTTTCCTAATATTAGAAACTCTAGGCAACTGATATGCACAGTTGTACAGCAGGCAAACTGCATCTGGGCAGCTCTGAAGTTCTTCATATCAGAAGTTTGGGAATAGATGAATGAATGCTTAAACCTCTGGAAGCCAAACTCCATGATTTACATGGCTGACATGAGCTGTGTGCCAAGTCATACCCTTAAATATTCTAGTAGAAATGTGCTTACTACAGGGAGCCAATTTATACTAGTATAATCTTATGGAGACCAGACAGTTGTCCCTGTTATGGAGATAGCAATTCATGCTTCCATCAGCTATCCATGGCCCCTTGACTGTAAATATACACCCTTCCTATTCCCTCTTGTAATAGGCTTATTGACAATATAGGAGCGCAGAGGGAGGTGTTATGGGACCTGCCGCTAGTGCAGAGAGCACAATAGCACTAGACTGAACTAGAAGAGCCAAAATGTAATTTGAATGGTGCCTCTTGAAGTAACCGATAGCAGCTTTTAGTATGATGTAGAGAGTAATATTCCAAGACAATTTGTAAATTCATTATTTGTGTTTTTTTTTAATTATCTCACGTTTTGACTATGAAGATTTTCATTCATCCAGGTCATGGTATATCTAGTATAGATAAATCTAAAGCAACTGGACTTGTTAAAGTGATATTGACAGCAAAATAGTACTTTTCATTAAATGATTCTAACTCCAAGCATACCTATAACTCATGTGGAACGTTTTTTCCAGAAAGCCCTTGTTTTGTTATTAAACGCTTCTTAAGATCCTGGCCCCGACTGTGAGACAAACCCTACTGTCTCTGTTAAAGGAGACATATTGGATAAATGGGAAAAACCCTAATTTTGTAGGCAGTTATGAATAATATACGGTGCTGGTTTCACTTTGTGCTAAAAATTAATCCTCTCTGTAAAAATGGCCCCTTTATTGGAGCTCCCTATAGATCCTCTCAGGTCTGTGTCTGTGTTTCAAATGAGGGGTGGGTGTGTCCTAACGGTCCCTGCCAGAAGCACAGTAGGAGGGGGAGAGCGAATCACAGCCCTGCACTCACACAAGCACAGACAGGCTTCAGTTCCCTATCAGGTCAGCCTAGCTGCTGATTGGTTCCTATCCTACAGTGCAGTGTACTGAGGGCCACCGGCTCCCCAGCTCATCCAGAGAATTCAGCCAGCAGGAAGTGGAACAGATGGGCGGGGTTAGTGGGGTTTTCGGCGAATTTCTCAATAAATCAGTCCAAAACACAACTTTTTTTAGCACAATCCTTCTATATCTAGAGGAGTATAATTCACTGTTACATTGTTAATTTTTATAGGATATGTCTCCTTTAAGCCTGTCAGTCAAAGCAGGAGCAGGCTGACGACAGTCTCTCAAAGATCCTCCTTTCCTTTTCCCTTAACATGCTCAGCACTAGGCAAGCAGGCTAAAGAATAAAATACAAGCATCGGCGCGCTCACTTCTGAGCGTCGACGTGTGCGTGATGACGTCATTGCGCACTGAAGCCAGAAGGGCAGCACAGGTCCCGTCGCCGATTGGTGTAAAAGTAAGGTTTTGTTTTTTTTAATTGCAGGGGCGGCAATCAAGGAGCCAAGAAGAGAAGAAAGAAGATGGCAGCGCCGTGGGACTTAGATTCTAAAGGTGCGGACAGAGGACCAACTGGACCAGCGGATTTTTTTTAATAGCGTTTCATTAGCTTTCAGGTAAGTGAATAAAACGGCAACTTAAAAAAAAAAAAAAGTGTCGCTTTTAGTAATCATTGAAGACGTTTCAGTTGAACTGAAGAAGCTGCTCGGATGAGTAGTGAAATGTCTTCAATGATTACTTAAAAAGTCCAGTTGCTTTAGATTTATTTATACTAGATATATCTCACTTTTTGTTCAGGAGCTCTGAACGAAAGCCATTACATGGTTGCTAGGCTTCAAATTACCTTAGCAACCAAGGAGTGGTTTGAGTGAGAGACAGTTATATTTATAGGAGAGGACCTGGATAGAAAAATAAGTAATAAAAAGTAACAATAACAATAAAAATTGTAGCCTCACAGAGAATTAGCTTTTTGGTTGCCGGGGTCAGTGACTCCAAGTTGGAAAGAGGCAAAAGAGGAAGGCAAGTTATTGAAATTATAAAAAATAATGAAGAACAATTAAAAAGTTGCTTAGAATTTGCCATTCTGTAACATACTAAAAATTAACTTAAAGGTGAACCACCCTTGCATAAAAATGATCAGCTAAATAATTCTCTGTAGCAAATGAAGCAAAAAAGCAACCACCACAAATGAAATACCCCTAACATGCTTGTCTGACTGCCTGAAAATTAATATACAAATAAAGGGAAAGAAAATCCTACTTATAATTAGAGTATATTTTCCCTTTAATCTCTGCCTAGAACAGGAGCTGGGACTAATGAGGATTCGTGAATACACAGCCCCCTGTGTCTTTAATGCAGTGCACGCCCACAGAGAGAGAAGTCACACAGATCCAGCCCAGCAGCATGAATTCAGTGTATTGCATGGACTCATATGGAAGCACCGTGATTCACTGTACACTTTGGGGACTTTACTTAGGATTCCGGTAAGTTACAAGATGACTTTAACCCATGCATGTTTTTATTTTGCAGTCAGTGGGCAACCAGCCAGCCTATTCCCCCATAAAAATCACTCAGTGACACATTTATTGTAATGCCTGAGCCGAGGATAAACAAGAGCATCTCTTGCCCTCATCAGGTTTCAAAACAACTGGACTGGCACTTGCACTGAGATGATTTCCTATACTCTGAGATGCACAGGCTGCAGCAGGAATTTTCCCTCTGTGGCCCTTTAGTTGTTGCTGAACAACATCCCAGCATCTTAACTGAGTTAAAGGCTGTCAGGGGGTTGCAGGGAGTTGTAGTAAAATAACAACCAACGGGCCTCCTTTAGCTAAACGAGGCAGGAATAATGTGCAGCTAAATGTACTTCAACTTCACTGTATAGTTTAATCTTGCCCCTCCCAAGGCACAGCACCCAGCCATTGAACTTTCTTGATCTGTATTGTATTCCTTTTATTAGTAAACAGGGTGCTAAGTGTGTGATTAGATTGCTGACGCACTTCACTGTGTCGGTGGCTTCCTGGGCTTATGCCGAGTTAACAGGCTGCGTATTCAATCTCCTTGTGCTGCCTGCTCCTGCTAGATTATCCCTGCATGTTTGCCTAGGCAGGGCATTCATTAGAATCATAATAAAAAGTATTTTACAGGCTTCTTTCTCATCTGCTGCAGTGTATTTCATTAGCCTGCCTATTGTTATGTAAGATGTCAGTGCTGCAAAATGGATCTGCACTCAGGCTGAAATGGCACAGGCGAGGAGGGATGCTGAGGCTCCCAATTTACACCTGTGTGCTTGGAGGCGTAGGAGTGACGTCACAATGCACGTGTTACGTGGGAGGGCTCTCGCTGACTTGGGGCTGAGTAGTTAGTAGCTACTTCACTGTTGCTACTCGTATGATTGCTGCCTGAAGGCTAGAATTAGAATCCTGAGGGGAAAGCATGTGATTTCAGACATTGCTGAATCATAGGTTAACATTTTAGTGGTCAAAGCAAGAGCACATATTAAGATAAAATAATGAGCAGGAACTGACCTCTTTATCTTGTGTGTTTGTGTTAATAGCAACCATCACCAAAGGATTTACATTTACCCCCTATTGTAAAATATAAGGATATAATAAAGTCACCAAGGAGTTCGAAATCATATAAAAGCTTTTTTTACAGGGCATGGAACTCCAAGGTGACACAGTATAGTATAATATTTATTATAATAGACAAGTTTGACACAAATGTGACACAAATGACATCACTGCACTGGTCATAACTGATAACATAATTAAGTAACATTTATAAGGACATACTTTACAATATTCATGATTTTTGTGTATTATATATATATCTTGCTTGCTGACAGCTGACATCCTACTTGAAATTTTTGGCTAAATAATGAGTCTGGCATGAATAGATGAAACGCGCACTCCAGAAGGATCACTATTTTCTGTAAAACAGTCCTTTATTTCATATCACTGAAAAGTCTGACGCGTTTTGTGCGTAAAAACAAAAGAAAAGCATCAGACTTTTTAATGATGTGAAATAAAGGACCGTTTTACTGTAAATAGTGATCTGTGGAGTGCGCCCTTCATCTATTCTTGCCAGTCTAGTAGCACCCGGACCACCAATTCGGAACGGTGAGTGACCCCTCGTCTCAGAAATTATTGGATGTTGTTTTTAAGTGAGGGGTTCAGGGTTTAAGCACCCGAACCACTAGATGTGAGTGCCTACTAATTTACACTAA
The DNA here is from genome assembly GCF_000004195.4 of Xenopus tropicalis. Taxonomy (NCBI): domain Eukaryota; kingdom Metazoa; phylum Chordata; class Amphibia; order Anura; family Pipidae; genus Xenopus; species Xenopus tropicalis. Next base: position 36,891,646 of record NC_030683.2, read on the forward strand.
ATGCTCCAGAAGATTTGGGCAAACACAGAACTGAACCCAAACTATGGTTGCCACCCCTGCCGGCTTCTTTAGCCGGGCAGGGGGCGGGCGGTGATGTCACAGGGGTGGGGAAGAGGTGGAGCCGTCATGTCATGGTGGGGGTGGGGAAGAGGTGGGACAGTGACGTCACTGCGTGGGGCTATGATTCAGTGATTGGCCAATTGCCCCGTCAATCTCAGTGAGTCCTGGAAAATTGGGCAGGAGGTTTAACGGATTGTTCACCTTTAAGTTAATTAAGGTTCCGCAATTAAAGTTATAACGTTTGACCAGTTGCAGTAACCCTTACTAGCCAATCAGCAGGTAGCATTTACTGGTCACCTGTTTAATCAAGAATCTTATTGGTCGCTATAAGTTACTGCATCTGGGCAAATTTACATGTGAGAGTTATTATGTTGTAGAATGTTCTATTCTAAACAACTTTTCCATTGGTGTTTATTTATTTAAGTTTTTAAACAATTTGTCGTCTTCTTCTGCCCTTTTTCAGCTGTCAGATGAGGTCACTGACCCAAGCAGCCAAAAAACTATTGCTCTGGGAGGCTACAATTTTACTATTACTTTCTGTTATTATCTTCCTATTCCAGCCCTCTTCTATTCATCTTCCAGTCTTTCATTCAAACCACTTCCTGTGTGCTAGGGTGAACTGGAGCCTAGCACCCAGATAGCTGCTTAAATTCTGCACTGGAGAGCTGCTCAACAAGCTAAATAATTTATAAACCACCACCATTCTTAGAATGACTACATGATAATAAAAGTTAATTTAAAGGTAAACCACCCCTTCAAGGATTGTGGATTCCAATCAGGCAGGCACTCTGGACTTGACTGTATCTAAATTTTGCAAAGAGTTCTGGGATTTGGCTGCGCCGCCAACAAAACCCTGGTGCATCCCTGTTATAAACCACAGGGATCTGTTTGTGCATAGGGGGTGTGCATATGTCGGGTAACTTATATGTTAGGCAGTTAAGTGGTGGAGTGTTGGGTAGACTGTTTGTGGTATTGATCCTTTATTTAGGGAACCCCATGTCGAGTATACTGTATTTTCTACTACTTAGCATTACCACCATTTGGCACTTCCACAGCGAATCCCCCAAACGAATATATTCTTATTGTTCATCCGTCATATCGCAATTGGCCCTCTAACCTCCCAGACACCCCTTAGCAGTTGCAGGGTTTACTACTGCATTGTTTAGCCCCCTAAATGTGCCAATTTTTTTCGTTATGATTTATAATTATTCTTAGCAGTCATCTCTCATCATTTGTTGTTTGGATATTTATTCCTCTAATGGTTTTCCTTCTTGCTAGAGTCAGGGACCCTAGCAACAAGATGGCAAATGCAACAAGAAAGCCTAAACTCTAAACTAAAAAAAAAAGAAATACTTTGGAATATTAAAATCATAATCAATCTTCAGATGGATATCTGAGTGTATTGAAATGAACATCTTATTTCTTACTGAAAATTCCAAAATGCATATACAGTGACAATATACAAGTAGATATTCTCTTGAAAAAATGTATGATTTGTAAATTATATTAAAATATACAGATAAACAGCAATTAAAAGAAAAATGAGAGAAACCAGTAAAATTATGGTTTGGAGGGATGAATGCAACTCTATCCAATTGCCCCCATTATTACAAACCCAGAGCCATATAACACAAAAACACAGGACTTTGGATTTGTTACACCTCATCACCCCACTCTGGTTGGGGGAAACAATAGTTTTTTGCCTGGTGCAGACAGATATGTGCCAAAACGTGTGTTGCACATAACAAGTGTATTGCGAGACGTGCTCAATACGCGCATGCATGCCCAGTGCTTGTGGCCCATCGCCTGGCCCAACTCAAATAACAGACTCCAACACAAACAAAATAACTGGCATTGGCACAAACCCTGCATGTAGTAAAACGGATTTCTGCTAATGTTGAAAGAGTGAACTCTACTGCATTTTCTAAGCAAAGGGTGCAACACCCCAATGGATGTATTAGACCTATCTATCAATCAAAATCTAACTCCACCTCCTGCATAATGAAGTGATAGTGAAGAGCAACCTTCATTATTTCACAGACAGTACAATATAGTTAATGGATTATACTTATTTCAGTGAGATGAAGCTTATATTAAATTTTCATTTTTGCTATAGATCCCCTTTAAATGGCTCAGTGGGCAAAGTGCACTTTTGGATGCAATCGATGTGTTGTTTTCCACAAACACCATGCTTCCCCAGAATTCATGCGCCATTGTGCCTGCAATGTGGGTGTTTAAACATATACAATTCCACTGCGTCTGACTCTTCTGATTTTTAAGCCTTTAAAGGGCTATTGTTTTCGTCTCATTCATAGTTTGATAACAGTATACTTGTACAGGTATGGGATTCGTTATCCGGAAACCCGATATCCAGAAAGCTCCGAATTCCGGAAGGCCTGTCTCCCATAGACTCCATTTTAATCAAATTATTCAGATTTTTAAAATTGATTTCCTTTTTCTCTGTAAAAATAAAACAGTACCATGTATTTGATCCCAAGATATAATTTATCCTTACAGGATGCAAAATAATCCTATTGGGTTTAATTAATGTTTTATTGATTTTTTAGTAGACTTAAGGTATGAAGATCCAAATTACGGAAAGACCCCTAATCTGGAATACCCTTTGTCCCGAGCATTCTGGATAATGGGTCCTATACCTGTACATGTATGAGATCTGTTATCCAGAAACCTGTTATCCAGAAAGCTCCAAATTATTAACCAAACAATTCTAATTTTAAAAAATAATTTCCTTTTTCTCTGTAATAATAAAACAGTACCTTGTACTTGATCCCAACTAAGATATAACTAATCAATTTTCGAAGCAAAACAATCCTATTGGGTTTATTTAATATTCAAATTATTTTTTAGTAGACTTAAGGTATGGAGATTCAAATTATGGAAAGATCCTTTATCTGAAAACCCCCAGAGCCCAAGTATTCTGAATAACATGTCCCATACCAGTATGTAATTATTTAATAATCCAGCAACAATTAATTTTTCATGTCAGATGTACTATTTCTTAGAAATGGACAATAGAACCCTTATGATTCAGATACTTTTCCCAAGCAATATTGCATGTACTATATGAGCACTTTGTGGTTTCATTGATACCATACATTGATGCATGTCTTTTATTTGCTTACAGTTTTGACTATTTACTTCCCCTTTGAAACAAGAAAGGATCTCTGTTATCTACCTTCTTCCCAAACCTAGTTTAAGTTTATGATGTTTACTAGTCTCACAGGGTGCTTTGTTCACCAGAGTGCCTTAAGTGTAGAACAGTGGCAGACAAAACGCCCCTCTCTCCGAGTAATCACTCAGAATGCTACTGAATGTAAAGACGTTTATGGAGAGGTGACCTTGGTGCTCAGGGTGGAGTGTTTTGGTGCGGAGGTCCATCTGTCAGCACTCTGTGTGTGTTCAATAGGGCACTTGTCATTCAGTAAAAGTTGGTTCAATGACAAAGAGAGAGGGTTTTGTCTATCGCTGTTCCCCATCTGAGGGCAGTGGCAGACAAATATGCCCCATATGCCAGTGTATCATAGGCTGGCAAAAGTAACATAAAGCACTTTTCAGCCCTGCTAACTTTGAAAGGGAAAGGTGCCTCTGTTTGCTTCTGTGGCTTCCACTGCCTTGAATGGGAAATGCAAGGTAGCACAGATGTGAGTACTTGTGAGTATAGTCACTACCTTGCTTCTGATATTACCCAGTCAAGTGAATGGAAGCCACTGGAGGTCAATTACAAGTGCTTTCCAGCTGGCTGAAGTAAACCATGAAGAAAAGCTCCTCTTGTTACATGTTTCAAAACATTTTCTCTAGCCTTTGCAGGTTTTTTCTTGTTGTTATTGACTTACCTAAGGGAGGAGTTTCTTACTTTTACTGTCAACCTGTCGCAAAGGTAAATATAATGAATTTATTCAGTAGAATGGTTGGGTGGGGGGAAGTCATGACTGGTGAGGACATTGTCTGATGTCAGGAGTCAATAGTAGTAACAAGAAAGGTACAAATACTACCCTTTGTTTGGTCCTAACGTACTGTATTTTAAATTATTAACATGAGGTGTGGAATCTGGAATTTGACATCTCATAATAATGACAACTAATTTATAGTAAACTGGCCTTTCAAAAAATGTTATGCCCTTCGCAAAAATCCACTGACCACTTTGCATGTCCTTCTAATCTGGCCCAAATATTTAGTATAGTGAATAACTGGCCCACTGGAAACAGATAGCACTGGTCTATCTCATAAAAGGATGTATTACCCTTTAAATAATACTGACTCTACTGTATTTATAAATTAGTATTTTGAGAAAGTTCAAACGTTCAACTTTGTATTTTAAAAAGAATTTTTAAAATAATTGTGATACTGACAACTAAGTGATACAACACTGTAAATTGCTTACACATAAAAGAAAATATTCTGAAGTGACAGAAAATCGTTGACCCGAGGATGTACTTTGTGCCCTTTCCCATAATAGTCATAGCTCAGTTCCAAAGCTAAAAAGAACTAAAACCAATTTCTTGTGTTCCAGAAAGAAATCACAGTGGAAAAGTTGCAGAACTGAATGTCTGGCTTCTACTGTATTGTTTCATAAACCCTTTCAAGAGACAAAAAGATAACAGGCAGTTAAGGGTCATGGAACAGACAGAAGACAAACAGACTATTAATTAAAGACAAATGGCAACAATAAGGGCTCTGGCACACGGGGAGACTAATCTCCCCAAAATGCCATCCCACTGGCGAAAATGTAAATCGTAGTTGCCTTGAGAGGAAACTTCCACAGTTTCAGGAAATCGCGCTGCCGCGTATGCCATCCCACCGGTGATTTACATTTTCGCCGGTGGGATGGCATTTTGGGGAGATTGGTCACCCACGAACAATCTCGACTAATCTCCCCGTGTACCAGAGCCCTAATATAAAGAAAATGTGATATTGAAAACCATATAAATTAGTTCAAAGGAGGGGTCAAGAAAGAAAGTACACAAACAGTAATAGAGAACCAACAACAGAGCCTAAGGGCTCTGGCACACGGGGAGATTAGTCGCCCGTGACAAATCTACCTTGTCACGGGCAACTAATCTCCCCGAGTTGCCATGACCCGCCATCCCACCGGCGAACATGTAAGTCGCCGGCGGGATGGCACACACGGCGGCGCGATTTCCCGAAATCACCGAAAAAGCCTCGCGAGTCTTTTGTCGTGGGCGACTAATCTCCCCGTGTGCCAGAGCCCTAAAAGGGGACATGTGTGAAAATAAATACAGTGGACCTGAGAGGATCTATAGGGAGCTCCAATAAAGGGGCCATTTTTACAAATAGTATTAATTTTTAGACCAAAGTGAAACCAGCACCATTTATTATTCATAATTGCCTACAAGATTAAAGATTTTTTTAGTTTATCCTATATGTCTCCTTTAAGGTACAACAACAGATTCTCTACTGCAGGGGCAACAAAATAGCGAATGGGGAATTAGGAAGAAAACTAACACAGGTCAGTTTCCCAATAGCCAAAATAAAAGAGACACTGGAGTAGATGGTGAGCAGATCAGGGAGTAGAAGTAAGAAGTGGTTGGTGAGTCATGCTAGAACAGTTTTGGTGAAATGTTAAATATTTTGGGTACGTAAACTGCAATCGCAATTTAACCATTTTAATTTACTAGCCACTCTAGGTCCCTCAAGATAACAGGGAGTAGACAATAAGACATTACTTACCAAAGCTACCAAGTGAGGGGTTTCTGTACAGGGGGCATTTACCAACTGAGGGGGGCTGGGGGATTCCATTCTAGATGGAAAGAGTGACTAGATGGGATAGAGCTTTGTTTAAAGAAGGTGTGGAACTGTTAAGAAAAAGATAACCGAGGTTGCAGGGAGATTCACAAGAGGAAGTTATCAATCTTGAATCTTCCTCTTCATTCACAGGGAAGAAGGAGCAAAGGAGGAACTAAACATTGTTCAGCAAGAGTGGTTGATGGCAAGGAAGATGATGTTAAGCACTATCGATATCTTTTATTATTATTATTAACTTTTATTTATAAAGCGCCAACATATTCCGCAGCGCTGTACAATAATCTTGAGCGATAAACAAAGTAGACAATGGGTGTGGTGGAAAAGGGGAAGCAAAATTTATATTTTATATTTGATAGTAGGGCATATAATATAACAATTAAATGTTTTCAACAATATAAAAAGCTTGCCAGGTTTTAGGTTTAACACTGATATGCCTAAACCCGAGGTAGTAATAATATAATTATAAATATGCCCCATAATGTTACACAAAGTTTGACAGATGTCACAAAAGCATATACATCTATGCAAAGGTTGCCACCTGGCCAGTATTTGACAAGACCAGCTGGTAAATCATCAGCAAGGTGCAAGGCTGGAATTATAAAGTGAAATTTATTTTGTAATACCCTATTAATCCCTCCCTTCCCTGACCCACTCTGTTGCCAGATTACCCCTTATAAGGACATGCCCCCCTATGCCCCACCTATTTCCCTGCCCAGTTCAACCATCTCCACACATAATGATGTAATTGCCCCACCCCTGGTGACATCATTGCCCATCCCCCGACCCAAAGGCCAGTATCATTTAACAAAAAAAGTTGTCAAGCCTATTTTTTTCACATAGCCCTGTTAAACATAAGCAGAGCAAAGAGCTGATCCAATTCTGGAATGTGTCATTGTCATTGTGGGGTATTATAGGGTGCAATTTCTATGCCATTGTTAATTGTTAAAGGGTTTGACAGGTACTCCTTTTAAAAAGATTAGCATGTAAAAAGGAAGGAAAAAAGGAATAAAGACGTTAAGGATATACTGTAGGTGGTTAGATATAGAAACTACCTTTCAGTTGTTAAAATGATTAGACAACTAATCAAAAAGTCTTCCTTGTTAAGAACTTAAGATAATACTCATACAATAATTTCTTTATTACAGTTATACAATTCTTCAGCACAAATATATGCAGTGATATTTAGTTTAGACCAGAAACCCCAAATTGTGAAAATGATTGATATTGAGACCTTGAATTCTCTCAATATTTGTAATTTTCTTTAAACATACATTTATCTTGACAGCCCCCAGACTAAAATATTGTATTTAAAAAAAAAATCCTTCCATATAGCAGTGTCAGATTTATTCCACTCCAAAAGAGTGTGGGTGATGTAAGTGAAATGATTAGAAAATAAATGTCTGCTGGGAACACTGAATGAGAATTTGTTCAGACAGAAGTTTCCCAGGAGCAACAGTACAAAGTACTTGGCATAAAGGGTCACTGAATGAAGCTTTTTGTTCTTTTAAGAGCTAGGTAGCTCACACAAGGGTGTAGTGTATTCCAATTAAATAAATTCAATGTGGACATTCATAGAACTCCTTTGTTTCCACTTCTGCTTTTTATTCATCTCTTTATTTTGCATTTGGATAAACATATAAGGGGTTATTTTTGTCATGAAGGAGGGTTTTTGTTTTGTTAACAAAAATGCACTTATAAAAATAAAGTGGAGGTTAGCAAGAGAAACAATACATTGGAAATACTAACTCATTTATTCTTTTTCATTAAAGCCTGTAAAATAGTGGACATTTGGATTTTTTTTTTTAATTTGGCTGAATACTGTAATGAATACAAAACCTATACCGCATACACATATTAAAAATCAAATTACAAAATTGCATTATCTGAAAAAAAGCTCCATAGACTTTTAAAGTTACATGATTTTAAGGGGCTGATGTATTAATCTTTGAAGGACGTGATAGACAGGGAGATTAGTCGCTGCAACAAATCTCCCTTGTTACGGGCAACTAATCTCCCCGATATGCCCTCCCACCGGCTTGAATGTAAATCGCCGGTGGGATGGCATATGCGGTGCCATGATTTTCCAAAATCGAGGAAGTTGCCTTGATAGGGAATATTGGGGAGATTAGTTGTCGCGGGCGACTTATCTCCCCGTCTACCACGGCCCTGAGCAAGGGGACTAAGCAAATCATGTAAAAAAAAAAGCAGTCAGCACAATTTTTTACATTCTCAAAGTGATCCCAGTTTTTAAAAAAATGAAAATCTCATTACATATAACCTTTAACCTTTAAAAAAAAACTGATTGACCAAAAAAGCCTGGAAAGATAAGTGCTAATTTATTAAAATGATCCCCCTCTCAGCCAACTGATTCTGAATAATTCAGAAATGGTATATCATTTTTAACTAATTCTATATAGAAAGAGTTTTATTTCCAAAAGAGCTTTTATTATTTTCGTTCCCTGTATTGATTACAACCTATCATGTCCTCTGGGAAAATCTATAAACACAGCTGATTCTATGTACACAAAATGGAAAAAAATATGGATACACTTTCTCATTATTGAAACTTTATGCCACACCTATCATTGCCAGAAATAGGTTACAAAAATGTTAGGCACCTCAGTCCACCAGTGATTGTAATCGCTTACCATTTTCCCCCAGGTTGGTGCTCCTGTTAGGAGAAAACCAGCCCGGGGTAGCTGTGAGATCAATTACAATCACTGAGGGATACCCAAAGAATAACAAAATTACTTTTCTGAGAACTTTTGCAGTTTACAGTTATTTTTTTTTAATTTCATGAAGAGTGTAACAGGATTGTGCTGTGCTTTTACACATTCTGTTCTGCTGTTAAATAGTAGAGTAGAGGAATTTTAAATTGTTACTGTATATGTCCCCTTCCAAAAGTGAGCCCTTTGTCTCAATGAAAGTACAAATAATCTATGTCTGCTAAGAAATGATATACAGGTATGGGATTTGTTATCCAGAAAGCCATTAGCCAGAAAGTTTCAAATTACAGGAGGACCATCTGCCATAGACTCTATTATAAACAAATAATTCTAATTTTTGAGAATGATTTTCTTTTTCTCTGTAGTAATAAAACAGTATATTGTATTTAAAGTGGTTGTTTGAATTTGATTCAACTTTTATTATCATGTAGAGAGTAATATTCTAAGACAATTTGCTATTGGTCTCTTATTTCGTTAATTGTGTTTTTTTATTTATTTCATGTTTTGTTCAACTTGGAATTTCAGCAGTTATCTGGTTGCTAGGGTTCAAATTACATTAGCAACCAGGGAATGGTTTGAATGAGAGACTGGTATACTAATAGGAGAGGACCTGAATAGTAAAATAAGCAATAAAAAGTAACAATACTAACATTGTAGCCTCCCCACAACAGATTTTTGGCTGGGGTCACTGATCACCATTTGAAAGTTGGTAAGAGTCAGAAGAGGAGTGGCAAATAATTAAAAAACTAAAGTATAAAAGGAAGACCAATTGAAAAGTTGCTTAGAATTGGACATTCTTAAACATATGAAAAGTTAACTTAAAGGCAAACCACCCCTTCAATCCTTATTGGAAGCAAAACGATCCTACTGGGTTTAATTATTGTTCAAATGATTTTTCAGTAGGCCTACTGTATGGAGATCCAAATTACGGAAACACCCCCTTATTTGGGAAACCCCAGGTCTCAAGCATTCTGGATAACAGATCCCATACCTGGTATATCAAAAATATATGCATTTTTGATAAAAGCATCAAAAAAAGATCAAATGTCAGACCAATTCATCCTGTATTTATAATAAAATCTAATTTCACACTAGCACAACAAATAAGCGCAGTAGGAAAATAATAAGACTGCAATTGTTTAACCAATGTAGACATCTGAAGGTAATGCCATGTTGGCTTGTCACATTTTCTTTAGACAGATCCAATGAAGGGGTGATTTCAGTGCCAATGCTCCATTCACAGGCCACTAAAAATAGAATTGCTACATCGTGGTACCACAGCCTCTAGGCAATAAAGGCTGTAGAAAAAAATACCCTGAATATAACTGCTTTTACGGGATACAAGAAGGGAACATGGCAATGTACTCAATGCATTACTCAAGCTAAAAACTAGATTGGCTTTATAAGGCTGCATGTGTAGCAATACACATAGTGGGACTTGTATTACTGGAGAAGGTCTAGTGTATCGTAAAACCTCTCTTACTAGCTCCACTAACTTCATCAGAACTTGCGTGTGTTAGTCTGATGATACTATATTTATGTAAGGTTTTCTTACTGAGAGCGTGGACAATACAAATACATAGGGAAATATTTTTGTGGCAGCAGCTTCTCAAAGTGCATCCTACCCCAACAGTTTAGCTACATGATATAACAGCATGCAAGCACATATTTGCGGCACTTCTGTAACAGATCTTTTCCCTGGTTTACACCAAGGGGCCAAATTGTTATGGAAGTTGCGGAAATTAATGAAAAAGTCACAGAAAATACGCACAGTTCTAAAAGTTAGAAAAAATACAATTTTTTTCTATTTGTCACCAAACGTACATTGATAAATGGGCCCCTATTTATTGGAATCTCAGTTCTCAATTATATCTGTTTCGTGCACTCAACAAGGCTGTAAATGCATCTCCAAGCTAATCACTGCCTCTGTAAAGAGCAGGATCTAAATTGAGATAACTGTAGAAGGATAAAATGTATTCCCCACCCATATATAAAACAAGGAACAAATGCTGCACTAACCTACAGCAACCAAAAGGTGACTACTAAATTCTACTTGCTGACTGGTTGATATGTGTGACTAGACCTACAGCAATCTATGCACCTTGTGTTATGTAAACCCCCACTGTAGCTAAGCTCACTGAAACCAGCCGATGGAGGCAATCATCTTTATTTTGTTTACTACCAAGTAATTAGCAGACTTCATTGCATTAAATAGAAATGCTGGGCATGTACTACTGTGTGTCTAAACTTACACGTCAACCCAACGTCCTTTTCTATTCTCTACCCTGGTGGCTCTGATTCTGAAACAATGTAACACAAGATTGAAAGACATGTCTTGCTGGAGGAAACTGTCTTTGGCAACATTGTTTAAAAAGTAATAACCAGGAGTTACCGAATGCTGCTTTGAATAGAATGTAAATTTACAAACAAGTTTTAAAGCAACAACAGTTTTAATAAATTAGCATTGAAAAAGCCTGGGGTTAAAGAAAATTTGTGGAACACATTCTGCTTAACTTGAACTAAAGCAGTTGAAGTGCTTCAGGTTGTTCAACTACATTTACAAATGTTATTGTCCCCATATTGCCATAATATCCTTCTATCCCACAGCTGTCACAGAGGGTATTAACCTAACCCAGTGGTTCTCAACCTTCCTAATGCTGTGACCCTTTAATACAGTTCCTCATGTTGTGGTGACCCTCAACCATAAAATTACTCCTAAGACAATCAGAAATATGTGTTTTCCGATGGTCTTAGGCAACCCCTATGAAAGGTTGTTCGACCCCCAGGTTGAGAACCGCTGACCTAACCAGTACTACAGTCCCCTCCCAGTGCTATTATCCCATCTGCTACTATAAGCACCATCTCTCCCTACTATACCTGCTATCCCACAGCCACAGTCCCTTCCCAGAGGCTATTATCCCACTGCTACTATAAGCACCATCTCTCCCTACTATACCTGCTATCCCACAGCCACAGTCCCTTCCCAGAGGCTATTATCCCCCCACTGCTACTTTAGGCACCATCTCTCCCTACTATACCTGCTATCCCACAGCCACAGTCCCTTCCCAGAGGCTATTTTCCCCCCACTGCTACTATAGGCACCATCTCTTCCTACTATACCTGCTATCCCACAGCCACAGTCCCTTCCCAGAGGCTATTATCCCACTGCTACTATAGGCACCATCTCTCCCTACTATACCTGCTATCCCACAGCCACAGTCCCTTCCCAGAGGCTATTATCCCACTGCTACTATAGGCACCATCTCTCCCTACTATACCTGCTATCCCACAGCCACAGTCCCTTCCCAGAGGCTATTATCCCCCCACTGCTACTATAGGCACCATCTCTCCCTACTATACCTGCTATCCCACAGCCCCAGTCCCTTCCCAGAGGGTATTATCCCCCCACTGCTACTATAGGCACCATCTCTCCCTACTATACCTGCTCTCCCACAGTCCCTTCCCAGAGGCTATTATCCCCCCGCTGCTACTATAGGCACCATCTCTCCCTACTATACCTGCTATCCCACAGTCCCTTCCCAGAGGCTATTATCCCCACTGCTACTATAGGCACCATCTCTATCTACTATACCTGCTATCCCACAGTCACAGTTCCTTCCCAGAGGCTATTATCCCCACTGCTACTATAGGCACCATCTCTCCCTACTATACCCGCTATCCCATAGCCACAGTCCCTTCCCAGAGGCTATTATCCCCACACTGCTACTATAGGCACCATCTCTCCCTACTATACCTGCTATCCCACAGCCACAGTCCCTTCCCAGAGGCTATTATCCCTCTGCTACTATAGGCACCATCTCTCCCTACTAAACCTGCTATCCCACAGCCACAGTCCCTTCCCAGAGACTATTATCCCCACTGCTACTATAGGCACCATCTCTCCCTACTATACCTGCTATCCCACAGCCACAGCCCCTTCCCAGAGGCTATTATCCCCCCACTGCTACTATAGGCACCATCTCTCCCTACTATACCTGCAATCCCACAGCCACAGTCCCTTCCCAGAGGCTATTATCCCCCCACTGCTACTATAGGCACCATCTCTCCCTACTATACCTGCAATCCCACAGCCCCAGTCCCTTCCCAGAGGCTATTATCCCACTGCTACTATAGGCACCATCTCTCCCTACTATACCTGCTATCCCACAGCCACAGTCCCTTCCCAGAGGCTATTATCCTACAGCTACTATAGGTACCATCTCTCCCTACTATACCTGCTATCCCACACCCACAGTCCCTTCCCAGAGGCTATTATCCTACAGCTACTATAGGCACCATCTCTCCCTACTATACCTGCTATCCCACAGCCACAGTCCCTTCCCAGAGGCTATTATCATACAGCTACTATAGGCACCATCTCTCCCTACTATACCTGCTATCCCACAGCCACAGTCCCTTCCCAGAGGCTATTATCCCCCCACTGCTACTATAGGCACCATCTCTCCCTACTATACCTGCTATCCCACACCCACAGTCCCTTCCCAGAGGCTATTATCCTACAGCTACTATAGGCACCATCTCTCCCTACTATACCTGCTATCCTATAGAATCAGTCCCTTTTTGTCCTACTGCCTGACAATACTAAGGTTATGATATTGGCTGTCAATGTAAAGTATTAAGAGGATAACAGATACCAAATGCATGGGAATGGGGTATATATCCCTGAGCAGGGTAGCTTCCCTAGGAATGGCAGCGGTTGCTAAGCTGTTCCACTAGTTACTACAATAATGCTGCGCTGCTGAGTGAAGAAGTTGATGATCTCGGATGACTGTCACGCTTCCTTCATACAAGGAAGTAGTTGGCTGTGTAGTTGGGTGGAGCAATGTATGATAGTGTGTGGGGCAGCGCGGCGGGCATGATGCAGAGAGAGGGGCAGCTGAGGGAGTACCCGGGCAGTAGCCGGCACTGAATCTCTTCCTTGTGTGACAGGAGAGCGCGGCAATAGAGAGACGCCTGCGTGTGACTGCTGGGAAGCGCCAGTGTCCGCCCTCCCCGCCCACCAGCCTCCTCCTTTCTGGGAAGCTGCGAGGAACCAAAACCTCCTGTGCCCTGGGTCTGACAGGTGACAGCGTGAGCCAACCAGCGCGGCGAACCCATTGCTGCCACAGGCACCGAGCCGAGAGGGGGCGTGAGACGGAGCCGCGGCGGGAGAAGGGGTTAAGGTCCGTGCGTGTGAGTAACGGGCAGGGCCGAGGGGATGGGGGGTCGCTGGGGTCTGAAGACAAGTTGGGTTTGGAGGTGGGATATTAACTTTCCTGCCCTGTTTATACCGGAACCCCCCCACCAATTGCTTCAGGCTAGTCCTGTCCCCCAAACTCGCCAATGTGACCAGATGCCCTCAAGCTGTTACTGAATGAGGAACTTCCAACAGCGCGCCCCTGTCAGTACTCAGGGGATGGTGGGAGTGGCTAAACATTAGCTGGAGGGCCGCAGGCTGGACATGATCTGGGTATGTGGGTTCATGCAGAGCTAGCAGAAAGCTGCAGCCGGAGTCCCGGTGAAGATTTGCTCCTGAGTAGTTAGGGAGGGGGCGGGGCTACAAGTGACAGGCAGGTAATGGTGCGCAGTATATGTACATACATAGCGCTGCGACCTGCTCCCCAGTAGCATTGCATTAGCCCACATGCATAGGGGCTGGCAACACCAAACCCGAATATAAAGCTGAGCTGAGCTTTTTAAAGGGGAACTTCACCTTTCCATTAAGTTTTAGTATGTTATTGCTGAACCTATTCTAAGCAACATTTCAGTTGGTCTTCATTATTTATGTCTGTGGGTTTTGAACTAGTATTTTTATTCTCTCTGTTTCAAGCCTGCACCAAGTAAATGTTTACTTCTTGGGATCTGTAGCCCCATCAACCAAAAAATCTGATCAACTGCAATGGTTCCATTTGTTATATTTCTTTTTAATTGCTTTTTGTTTCCACTCACTTTTATTGAGTTCCTGTTACAATTTCCAGATTACTGCCTGGTTGCTAGAGTAAATAAGCCCTAGCAATCAGATAGTTACAATAATAATAAAAAATAATTCAAAAGCCATAAAAATAATTGTAAATTGTCTTTGTATACTGATGTCTACATCGCATGAAAAGCTCATTTTAAAGGTGTAGTTCACCTTTGTTATCTTTTACTATGTTATAGAAGAACCTATTCTTAACATAACTTTTTTAATAGTTAATTATAATTATTTGACTTCCTCGTCTGCCATTTTCCATCTGTCAAATGGGGGTCACTGACCCCAGTACCCAAAAGGCTATTGCTCTGTGAGGCTACAGTTTTATTGTTATTGTTACTTTTTATTACTTAATTATCTGTTATTATTTATTATCTTTCTATTCAGGCCCTCTCCTATTCATATTCCACTAATTATAAACTGCTGCTTGGTTTCTAGTGTAATAAGAGCCCTAGCAACCTGATAGCAGCTGAAATTCCAAATCAGAGAGTTGCTGAACGAAAAAGCTAAAAAAAAGACCAATTGCAAACCAATTGCAAACTGTCTCAGAATATCACTGTCTACATCATACTAAAAGCTAATTTAGAGGGAAACTACCTCTTTAAGGTGAACAACACCATTGACTATGTACTCTGTACTAACAGTATCAAGGTGGCTTTTTGACTGCTGCCACTGAAATAAAAATGCCCCTTGTGCCTAAGACGGGCAGAATAATTAAAGAGATACTGACAACAGAAATGAAACAATTTTTACATCTATCATAACATTGTCTTTGCATGAGCTTTATAATTTTGCCATAAAAGTATTTGCTGATGCTTTTCCATTCCTTATCTGATCCCCCATGTTCTTCTATGAGGGGGCTGCCATATTTGTACAGCAGCAGGCCGTTAGCATTAGAAGCTATAACTGACAGGCTGAGAAGGGACAGTCAGGCTGGCAAAACAGTCAGGTTTAGGAACTTCAAGCAACAATTACATACAAAACCAGCCCTAACAGTGAAAAAATATCAACATGACCTATAGGTAACTTTTTATGTAGATTCATAATTTGAAATGTCCTTTTTTCGTGTCAGTATCACTTTAAGGATGAGGATGTTGGAAGTCTCCTTGTAGTTCCATGACCTGTATTAAAGCACTCGGCCTTTGGGCTCATGCTCTTATATGGTCATGGAACTCCTCCACGACCTATTATAGGCTTATATTTTACATTTATTTAACTCTATAAATATATATATTTATGTGTTTCTATAAATGATCACTAAGATCATTGGTTGATTACCACCTTATTCTGTCCCTCCAAAGCTCTTAGAGCTCCTAAATAGAAACTACATCTTGCAAATTCTACCTCCCCCTATCCAAGCTATACTAGTAGGGTTTCTACCTAGTTGATATTTTACTGACCTGGCTGGTAAAAATGGTACCTGATGCTGATGTTTTTAATAGGGAAGAAAGAGAAAAATATAGGAAGCCTGGTATTTTTAGAAAAGGTGGCAACCTTATATATAAGACAGCCTTTTATTGTTATCCAACTAATCAATCCCCAGCCAATCAGACAGATGCTATGCAATTTGTCCATCCATGGTGATGTTAAAATACCATCCTTTAATGCTAGCCGAAATCTGGCTACATACATATTGAGTTTATGACCATCAGTCTGTGTAGGAAACAAATTAAAACACTGGAATAAAAGCCATGTAAAGCTCACTGCACAGCATGTGGGCCCCAGAGCTTCAGCAAGGGTTGGAAAACAAGCACTTTCAGAGATGGGCTGGCACTCACCAAATCCACTTGGGCCACTTGGTAAAAGTAAAAAAGAGCCACTTAATCATGCCCATTAGTCTGTGTGGCCAATCAGGCTTTAGTATGACTGTACTAAAGAGCACTGAGGACTATGAGATGAGTTGCAATCTGGCTTTCTGCAAGTATGGAGTCATTAGTCCCAAATCTGTAGCTACTGGGGCAAATCATATAGCATAGACTGCTGCTGTGCATTATGGCTCCTAAACCTGGCAGCCTGTTAGCACACAACAACCAAATACAGTAAAGTACAGAAATTCCCAGACTTCCAACCCAGAGAAGTGTCTTAATGGCCAAGCCTGACCCAAACTTCTTGGTGACTTTATAATATGTATAGCAGGGCTACATTAGCATATAATGATCCACAGTTATGTCACTTTAAGGGTGAAGACACACAGAGCTACTAGTAGCAGTTACTTTTTCATGGCTACTAAACTCCAGAAAATACCCTGCCATAGGCAATACTGAGAATTGCTTCTTCTAATACACATGTAGAGACAGTTATCAGTAAATGATCAGCATTGTCTATTTTAGTAGCCACGACAAGTAGCTGCTACTAGTAGCTCTGTGTGTCTTCACCCTAAGGGGTACATTTTCCCTTATCTTTTGCTAAACAGGGAACCTAAACCTACTTGGGTCTCGTGAGATAGATGACTATATTACCAATGAGCAGAAAATCCCCCTAAATAATGGACTCTTGCAAGAAGTAAACATAGAGTCATTTTATTTTCCCTGGTTGCCCTGTTTATATTGTCTACTTACTCCAGCAAACCCAGCAGCAGTTTGAAAGTCAAAATAAAATATGAATAGCAGAGACTAAAGCCTCAAAGTCACTCTGGTTGCCAGTTAGTGACCTTGACAGTCAGAAGGCTTTATTAATTCTGCCTTTTCTTGCCTGCATTTAAAAATACTATCTGGCAGCTAAACTCTATAAATTAGTTATTTTTTTCAAGCCTGATGACTGCAAAATAATGCAAATAATGTAAATAATTAAAGGGGAATTCCACCCAACACAACTTAATCTTTTTGAATAGTAAATATAATTTCAAGCAACTTTGCAATATACATCAATTAAAAATATGCAGCCTTTTCATGATTTTTAATGTAATAATATGGTTAGGAACAGTTCCCTAAGCCTGGCCCCCTGTTCCCCTGCTGATCTGGCTTATTACTTTGAGACTCATAATGTAAAAGTAGTTGTCTGTCCTCAGTGCCTGCATCACTCACAATCCCACAATTCCCTGCACATGTGATGTCAATAAGGAAAGGACCATCGCAGTGCAATGCATTGTGGGTTATGTAGTTCCAGAATGCTGTTAACTTCAAGCTCCCCGATATCACCCACCCGTAGGTGGGGATATCGGGGGAAGATCCGCTCGCTTCGCGATCTCGCCAAGCGAGCGGATCTTACCGTGTATGGGGACCTTTAGCTGTAGAGAAGTTACAATTTGTAACATAAGTGTTTTAGCCCCTGCCAGGATTTTACATGATGCAGGAAGAGAACTGTTTTGCAGCTGGATTCCAGCAAATAAAATGGTATTTATTACATTTTTTTAAAGGAACAGATTACAGCGATAGGCATATTTGTGGTTATTGTGTTGTGTGGGGCTCAACAAATTTTGGTTCAGAAGTAACCAAAAATGAGGAATGTTCAGTAATGTCAGGTTTCAGAGGGCACCTGGTCCCAAATTCTATGGAAAACAGCTTTAGGTTCTGTCATATAGGAAAACTGGGATGGAGGAAGGGGGAATGTAAACCTTGTTTGGGCATACCAGTGATTTTATTTAGATAAGATCCACAATTGAAAGGTCAGTTCATCAGTATCATACAAAAATTGTTTTCCCCATCAGAGGTGTAGGCTAATTGAACCTGCATTCCAGTTGGGGTAACAAAAGCATTTTCTCAAGATATTCCCCCCCTTATGTTGAGACACACAATTGAGTGTCCACGCTTGCTCATTATGCGCATGTGTGTGACACAGAATCAGACGGCGTGTCCCTAATCCCATGTTACATGTATGTGCATAATGAGCGAGTACTTGCTCATCATTCAATTCTATGTGTTCCCTCCCAGGGCAGGGGTGCTTAGTGCCAAGGGGAGGTTCCCAACCAGAGTGTGGGCTTTATTAGTGGGGAAAACCATTTTTGTGTGATAGGTGCCTTTTAACATATATTATTGCTAGTGGGAAAGCATTTGGAGGCAGTGGGGGTTTATTGCGGGCGACTAATCTCCTTGTGTGCCATGAGACTTATTTGTTCTGAGAGACTGCAAATTACCTAATACAAACAGGACTTCCATAACACAATGCCACAACTTGGAGCTTTATGGATTATGGGTTTCTGTATAATAGATCTTATACAGTGTTGCACTGGGTCTTAAAGTGCCCAGCAGAGAACCTGACATTCAAAGCCTTTGGTGAGACTGAGAAAGGGACTTGCCTGGGCCCATTGGGAGATCCCCTGCAACTCAGGCAGGCCAAGCCTGATCCCATGTTTGTATAGAAAGTCTAGAACTAGATTACTACGTATGCAAACAAGCTTGGAGTGCTACTGAGTGACGATAGGAATAGATGATGATAGAGTGAGGGCTCTCATTCTGTGTGGCTTTCCCTATGACATCATAGGATTCCCCTGCTCTTGTTTGGCTTCTTTAGATAAGTACTAAGTTACTAAGTATCAGTAGTAAATATTTGCCCATGTTTATGGAAAACATGAGTGCATTTATTGTAATGGGGTTTCTTGTAGAAGGCAGGTCTATAAACCTTGCAACCACATCCCCCTGCTTTGATGTGCTATCATTTGTACAGTGGCGTGTTTCTTTCTAAATATACCCGCATTACTGATTCAGTACACGTGTGAGTCTCAAAGAGTTGAAAACAAATGCAAAAATCTCCCCGGTGGCGTTTATTTTTAGCAACAGCGTATGCTTTGTAATCTGAACGACAGTGAGCCAGGAACCATGGTTATTCTGTCATTTGGATCTGTTAAAGAAGCTGCAGTCCCTTTTATCAGCCTGAATTTCTTCCAACATTGGCTTAGTATGTGTGGCAGATGGACCACTATACTTGACCATCATTTTTAGTATGTTGTAAAAGGTGTTTGCAGTAAAATCATTTATTGTATTTACCACAAGCACCACAAGTACAGAGAGATTAGTATGGAGAATAAGAAGTCTTGTAACATTCAGAGATCCAAATGCTGTAATACATTTTGTGTCCTGTGTGGCATGCATATTATGGGGCAGCTCCTGCATATTCGGCCCTAAGGCCAGGGGCACATGGAGTTAATCTTAAGTTTTCCTCCACCTGTATTTTTTACCCAGGTGTAGGAAAGCGGATCCACTGTCATGTGCCCCTATTGACAGGCAAAGCATCAGTTTTTTAGCTACGCAAAATGAATATCGGCATAGAAATGTGTAGGTATGCATCACACAGGCCAACGTTGTGCCTGTCAATGGAGCTACAGAAGGGGACACATTGGATCTGCTTTACAGTAGGGAATCATTTACATCTACCAGTGAGCACAATTACAATGTATTACCCTATAATACAGCATTCATTCACAGAGTTTCAGCATTGTTGTGGTTGCCATCATGCAGTTGCAACCGATGCATCAAAATTAATGCACTTTGGTTTGCACTTTGCCATAAAGCAATGTAATTGCTCTGAAAGTTCTCAAAGTACAGTTGCTCTCATTTCTGGTGTCCATCATGAGAGGGACATGTGGGTCAGATTCTTAAGACACAAGTGGACTTGAAGCAGGGTGCAAAGGGAACCCTGGAGCTACCACATGTGAGCAACATGTTGCTCCCCAACCCCTTGGATGTTGCTCCCAGTGGCCTCAAAGCAGGGGCTTATTTTTAAATTCCTGACTTGAAGGCAAGTTTTGGTTGAATAAAAAACAGTTGTACTGCTGAACAGAGCCTCATTTTGTCTGCCAGTCCCCATATGAGCTACCAAATAGCCAACAACGAATCCAAACCCGCACTCCCTCAGCCCTCCAACGGAAACTCACCGCTCGGTGCACCAAATAGCCCATCACAGCCCTTGTTTGGCACCCTCATGAATATTTTTCATGCTTGTGTTGCTCCCCAGCTCTTTTTACATTTGACTGTGGCTCAGGGGTAAAAAAGGTTGGGGATCCCTGACATAGTGTATATGTGGCTATAGTTCCAGGGTCCCCCTGCGTCAATAGGAGTAGCAGTGCTTGATTCAGAAATGGGAGGCAGGAAGGAATGAGTGGCACAAGCGCAAATATAATGAATGGGATTTTATACACAACTGAGTTTGGGGAAAATTACAGTATTGCAACTGAGCTTGCAGTCATAAATGGCATGCTATTCTACAGAACTAGTTAACTGTGGGTCAGTGATCCCGACAGGCCGGTACTTTAAATCAAGTACAATACTTGCTCATTGATGCAGTCCTTGGTCTGAGGGCTTGTATTCCTGTCAGTGTGATCCAATTGTTTTGCCCTAGGGCCAAACAATTGGAATAGCCCGATACTGTCCACCTTAGGTGGCATATCAAGGGAAAGATCAGCAAGGTCGCCAAATGAGCAGATCAGGTTGTACCAGCTTAGGTTTGCACCTTTTTTACATTAAGAAAATCCTTGCTTTCTGCACATTTCAGATGATCTAAAATGCTCTAGCTTTTTTTGTGTTAATTAATTGCTATATCCTTTTTTGCTCTGTGACTCCAGAATGAATATGAGCAGAGAGTTCACCAAGTACAAGTGGAGGACAATCACTACGTTGAGAAAAATGTGAGAATCCAAGAGATATAATACTGGTCTGGGAAATCAACATCCAGCAACCGGTTGCTGCCCGCATCCAGTGTTTGTCTATCGTCAGGCATCCTGTCAATGGCAACCCAAAGGAGGCGCTTTGTAAAAGAATTTAATCCTCATATCACATGCTACATCTGCAAAGGTTATCTTATTAAGCCAACCACAGTTACAGAGTGCCTGCATACATGTAAGTAGATGCCAACAAATCACAAAATCTAAACAAGCCTGTTATGAAACCATCAGTGTGCTGACGCTTGCTGGGAGGCAGACAGAGGAAGGGATCCAAGTTTTCTAGGTATTCAGATTGCTAGACTGAGTCAGCTTCTTTGAACCTTGTCTGCCTTTAAAATCTTTCCTGTCAGAGGTTCTTGAGGACTTCTCTGACTTTTCCGAAATGCCTCAGGTATGCAAGTCACAGTGAGAAGCCGAGTTACCAGATCTCAAACGTTGTTCCTTTACAAATCCTATCTAATAGCAATCCACTTGTTTGTGAGATGCCTCTTGGTCATAAAGCAGAAATTTTGGGCAAAGTCTTTTCTAAAAGAAAGAAGTGTTCTTTTCATTGGAGTATGAAAAAATCCTGTGAAAAAAATCAAAATAAATACATGAAAACTTTGAAATCCTCGAAAAAACTCCAAGACCTCTTAAACCACAAATTAAATAGTGTTGCAATTAGCCTGGGGCAGCTCAGCTCCCATTACTTCTACATGTCCATGATAGCTTTTAGATGGTATGGTTTTGTATTGTTTCTGGTGTTTTTTACACTTAATATATTATGATTTTTTTTGTTTTCAAGTAATTAGTATAATCCACAATTTTTAGTTAAAAAAATTACAATCCATGAAAATAAAAAAAAAGTCAATGTTAGTAAATGGGCCCCTTAGTGTCTCCGTCTCCATTGGCTATTCCTCTTGGTGTTTACTCTTGGTGGCTTTTTGCCACTGCTGGTAACTGGCCGCTCACTGCCAACTGAGGCAAGGTTCTCATCTTGCCTGATGGCAGGAGCGGCCCTGATAACAGGGTTAGGAGTAGATGATTGTCTCTTTGCAGTCTCCATATATGATAACTTTTTGTCAGCCTCTGATAATAAAGGAGGCTTTATAGAGTGTGAGGGCTGTGTTAAAGATGGAGTTGCAGTCCTCCAATGTTAGACTGTTTTGTTGCTAACTGGTTTCTTGATAAAGAATTATCTGGAATGCTTATGGCCTGGGTTTTTCCAGATAAGGGGTCATTATGTAATTTGCATCATTGTACCCTAAATATGCTAAATCTTAACATTAAATAAACCCAATAGGATTGTTTTACCTCCATTCTGGATTCATGCAGCTTAGTTAACATCAAGTACAATGGATTCTTTTATGATTACAGAGAAAATGGAAATCATTTAAAAAAAAATAGAATCATTTGCTTAAAATGGGCTCTATTGGATAAGCCTAATTCTGATTTTTTTTTTTTACTACATCCCATGTGTTTGCTGTCATAATAGACTCTTTCTACTACAACTAAAGCCCGCTGTACACATAAAGCAATGACCGCTGATGGATATTCAACAATAGGCTATGTTCTTTAATATAAATTGTCTGAAATGTGTGTATGTTTATATATTCTGGGCTTCCTTAGATAGCGATCAGTATGTGGAACTTTAGTTTGTATTTGTTTTCAGGCCACCTGTAACTTGCATACCTGCATATTGGAACCCAGTCAGATTTGTGAACAAATAAAACATTATACTGTAGTCTGTATGTGTAGAATCATGACAAACTGCATGCTAGTATAATAACCACAAACACAACTTAAACTCTATATTCCATGATAAAAAAAAGCTTATAGTTCACAAAAAGTAGTGTAAAAGAGGAATTTGTATTTGGAAGTGTATTTGTTTTTATAACAGGTGAAAGGTTTCATGCAGAACCATTAGTTAAGCCATCTTTTAGTATGACCACACACACAAACACATTGATTAAATGTCTGTAACTAATTGCTACTACATACATTGCTACTACATAGACAGACAAACTAGTTTGTCTGTCTGGGGTCATGCTACAGTTTAGCTTTCAAAACAAAGATATAGTGACCAAGTTTTTATTTATTTTATTTTTTTTCTATTTTAGTTTGTAAGACTTGCATTGTTCAGCATTTTGAAGAAAGCAACGACTGTCCTAAATGTGGGAACCAAGTGCATGAGACCAACCCTTTAGAGATGTTAAGGTAAGAAGTAAATGAATTTAGGGATCACACCGAGCTCCTTTTTTTCAGGAGTTATTTTATAGGGTCTCTTACAATGAATGTTTCTTATGTTTCTAAATATATTTCTGAACTGTTCCCTTCTTTGGAACATCTCCGTAGACTGAGAGAGACATAGATGATACTGGCTTTACAGGGTCCTGGTTTGACACATCCTCTGGTCAAATTTGTTTTACATTAGATAGAGTAATTTTAGGGGGTTTTAAAATAAATGGCTT
Organism: Xenopus tropicalis; assembly: GCF_000004195.4. Lineage (NCBI taxonomy): Eukaryota > Metazoa > Chordata > Amphibia > Anura > Pipidae > Xenopus > Xenopus tropicalis. The sequence continues at coordinate 36,915,232 of NC_030683.2, forward strand.
ACTTATCCTTTAAGGTGCCAGCCTTTGTTGTATTTCAGTGCCATATTTTCACACGCATTTATAAATATGCCCAATAAGCTGACTGCATCACGTCAGGCAGTGGTGTTATGTATAATATAGCTGTGTGTATGCACACACACACTAACACTTTTATTTTTGTTTATTAAAAGGTTAGATAACACATTGGAAGAAATTATATTCAAGTTGGTTCCAGGACTGCGGGAAGGTAGGTGTTTAATTTTGGGACACTTAATTTTGCAGTTAATGTGATGCATTTTTGTCAGTCATTGATAAAAAGTATATCTTTTATTAAAACAGGGGAACAGAATCGAGAACTGGAATTCTGGAAGAGGAAACAACCTCATGAAAATGGAGATGGTGATTTCTGTTTTGAACTGTTAATATTTCATGAAGGTTTAGTCTCTTGCTCTTCACTTTATTTTGTAGGGAACCACTGAAACCGTCAAATCACACATTACTGTTATGTGACGGCACAAAGGGGCCAAAAGGAATATTTAGATTACTGTAAAAGTCATGTAACAACAGTTAGCACAAACAGAGCAACTGGGATAAAGGGTGGAAGTGAAGATAAAATATTTTTAAAGGAGTAGTTTGAATTAAGTTTTGGTGTGATGTATTTCAAAACAATAACAATGTAACTGATCATTTTTTAATTTTTTTGTTATTAGAGTTTAATATATATAAGAGAATAGAGAATTATTTGGTTTTGACTATTACAACAATGTAGTAGAAGTGAGCTTAATAATAGACTTGTTAGGGCAGTGACACAGGGAGATAAGTCACCACACGACAAATCTCCCTTGAGCGATTGAGAGGAAACTTCCGCGACTTCGGCAAATCACGGCGCCGCGTATGCCATCCCGCCGGCGCTTTAAATTTTAGCCAGTGGGATGGCATTTCGCGCAGATTAGTCGCTCGCGACAAGGGAGATTTGTCCTGCGTCGACTAATCTCCCCGTGTGTCACAGCCCTTAAGAAGCACATGTGAGATGTAGTCTTGGAATGAATACAATTGATTTGTGCTTTATGGTTTCAAGACGCAGAACTAGCAGTGCAAAATGGGACAGAAAATGGGGAGGCCCTTTTATTAAAATTTGGCTTTGTGTAGTTTTAGACTTTTTTATCTGCCACAACTACTGTAAACTCACAAACTAAAAAAGCATGAGTGTTCCATATTTATTAAAATCAGCATAAAAACAAAATAGACGACAAAATGGGAATTCCTCGAATCATGAACTTTACATCACTTAAATAGCACAAATAGCTCCCCCAAAAATATGAAAAAAAAACCTCAAAGTAAAAGTCCTTAGGACAGCTTCTATTGACTTCTTCGTAACCTCAAGAGCTTTTATATGGCATAATTTTGCATTTGTGGTTTTGGTGCATAATAAATGGTGTTTTTAAAGTAAAAAAAAAATCATGTTTTTTGTGCAAATAATACGAATTTTGTGAAAAAAAACCCAATACAACCTTTAATAAATCTGCCCCTTAGTTTCCCCTTCTTAAAATTTTCTAAGTAAACTGGCAGCTGCGCAAATTGTTTTGAACAGGAGTAACGTACATGATGCTCTTTTTGCCAGTAGATCAGGACCAGTTCTGTGAATAGCTGGAAGAAGATCAGTCAGATGGTTAAAAAAAGGCTTTTTTTTTTTTATTAAAGAAGGCCATAATTATACTATACTGTTAAAAAGATGGGGAAGCTTAATGTTAATTTTCAATCTTTGACTATTTGTCCCTTTTAAAGTAACTCTGCAATGTTGTTCTTGTATTTACAACCCTATTAAGTTTTGCAGGGACAAGAAATGGTGCCCTAATTATAAAAGAGATATTGAAATAAAATGTCATTAGTTCAGCTTCCTGGGATTAGAGCTTTTAGTTTTTGACATTTTGCCAGCTCTCTGGAGTTCACATTGCTTGTGTTTACTTCTATACCAAAAGGCTTGGGCAAATATAAATAGAAGATAATTATTTTTTTTTTATTTTTTGTTTTAATATTTTAGCAAATCGTTAGTTAAAAAATGTTATGCTAATAAACTTAATTGCAATTATTTAAATATTGACATTGATGTTTGCAGACTGTCCTTTCAAACAAAAGCACACAGTAAAGTATGCTTTGGAGACAATATTTTTGTATTGAAAAAAGCAATATAATTGTTTTGCAGTCAACATGGATTTATTCTTAATAAACTATCCAGAAGTACAAGGTTCCTGCATGTTTTTGTGTCAGCATGTTGACAGAAAACCTTCCACTGGCATGAAAATGTGAAGAAGTTTGAGACTTCTCTGAAATCTGTCGCTAATTTTTTTTTTCTTACAGATGGAGTGAATGTGAAAAGGCCTAGAGAAGACGAAGAGGAAAATGATGATGACAGGGACTATCACAGAAGTGATCCACAAATTGCCATTTGTCTGGACTGCTTACGTAATAACAGCCAATCTGGAGACAACATAGTGAAGGTAAAAGTACATACCTATTGGAAGTTAATAATAACCATTATATAAAGTACAAGGAAAGTGTGCACTATAATTTTTTTTGAGTTCTGACTTTAGTAAACTGTGGGCTCTCTTAGAATAAGCGGCATTGCTTTAGTGAAATAATAAAACCAATTCTTTCTTAAACTTTAGTTCACCTTTAATATATGTATATATATATCCACAGTCCAGAGTGGGGAGCACACCCATATAAATTAGCGATACCTTGGTGCCAGAGCTTAGGATTTTCAGAGTAATAGAAAATGACGGCACTCAAAGGATTTGCACCTTCGATGTGCAAATCCTTTGAGTGCCGTCATTCTCTATTACTATATACTGTATATATCCAGATATATACTGTATATCCAGATACATCACAAAACAATACATTCCTGATTCCTGTTTACAGAAATAAATACAAATCCTAGCCTTTCTGAGCCCCCTGGGCCACAGTATATTTAAATTATGTATTCAAAAGATCATGCTGCTTCACCTTCTGTAGAAGAATCATTCTGTGAAACTTTCTCTATCAATGACTGTGTGAACTAGCCCACATAGGATAGACCACAAAGTGTAAAACAAAATGCACATTCATTCAACCCTATGTGCTTTGCTGTATCACAGTATTAGGATTTCCTTTAACTTGGATATAATTTTTGGCAACTGAAGCAGCTCTAAGACTTAATCATAGTTATCTATGTATATGTTTAATTCAACTGATTGGGAAACCGATACAAACTTTTTAAATGCACATTAATATGTACACATGGGTGGTCTGTGTCATCTTATCTGATGACTTCTCTCGCTTAGTTGCTATAAGGGCAGGGGTACATGGGAAGGTTAGTCGCACCGCCACAAATCTCCGTTGTCGCGGGTGACTAATCTCCCCGCAATGTCATCCTACTGGCTAGAATGTAAATACCGGTGGGATGGGATACGCGGCGCCGCGATTTGCTGAAGTCGCCGAAGTTTCTTCTCAAGGCAGCTTCGGCACAACTAATCTCCTCGTGTGTCACGGCCCTAAACCTTCACAAAACACTTAATGGAATAGTTTATAGACATTTTGTAACTTTAGATGTATAGGATTTTTTTGTTTTATATTTATATTGTTTTATGATGAGTGCTCGTATTCTTAATTAACTGGAACTTAAAAAATATAAAAATATTTGTACCTCTTTAACATGCTATACATTCCACAGTATCTGGTGTGTAAAGAAATAGTTAATTTTAAAATTAACTTTTAATATTGTGCTGACAGGTGAATTCAAAGGCAATTTGTAATTGTAGATTTGTAAGTATAATTTTATATGCCTTCATTTTGTATATTTTTGTAATTTTTTAATTATTTACATTCTTGTTGTACAGCTCTCAGACTTGGAATTTAAACTTATTTGGGGTTTATTACCCTAGCAACTAGGGGGCAGTCTTGATGACAGAATAGAACATGAGTAGTAGAGGGCCGGAAAAGAAAAACAAGCAATAACAAAACAGCAATATTGGAGTCTGACAGTCAATTGTTTAATTTGTCCAAAAAGCTTACTGATCTTTCTCCACTTGTCGGTATGCAGTTCTGCACTGAAATCCACTTTATATGCCCCTCCATGGCACCGGATGAAGCACATCAATAAGATTTTAGGAGCATATTGGCAGATTCTCGGCCTGCATTTATCCAAAAATCTGCCACACGTAGTGGGAGTTTTAAATGATTCAAGATCCATGGAAAATAAATATTCAAAACCAATTAAAAAGTTGCTTGGAATAGATCCATCTATAACACTATATATAATACTAAAACTTCATGGAATGGCGGCCCCTCCCCCTTTAACAAGAAACAGACCAAATGTTTAACATTTTGTGTATAATGCATTTTTAATTTGTAGCGTATAATCATATGACTGTTTAACTTACAATAACTGCAGTATGTAAGCCCTTCATGACTTGTGCTAATACAATATTAGCAGAATATTATAACTAATTTCAGTGTGTTTACATTTTTTGAATCCAGATTTTTGTTGGACTAAAATGAAACAGAATCCATCCTGCTGGCATCTTTTGACACTTAATTTTTTATTACATTATTACTAACTATATTTCTAATTTTTAATATTACTTTTAGGGTCTAATGAAGAAATTCATCCGTTGTTCAACTCGTGTAACTGTTGGCACTATTAAGAAGTTTCTGAGTTTAAAATTAAAACTTCCAAGCACATATGAGGTAAGTTCTCTCAATGACGCTAAATCACTTTACTAAGTTGGTTATGACTGAAAGTGAAATTAACCACTGAAAAAAGCGTAGGTTTTATAAGACATAAAGGCTTAAATAAAATTCATTGAGAAAACATTTTGCATTATAAACCTCTGTGCACATTGTCATCTCTACACTCTTATAGGCCATAGGAACAAAACTAAGTGCATAAGTGCTCTTATTATTGGGCTGATTTATTAATGCTCAAGCCTTATGGCTCAAGCAGGCAGATACTGAAACCACTTGTAAGTTCCAGGAACTCGTGTGGTTTTAGTAACTAGTTGCTAAAGCTGGAAGGAATCAGCCCTAGGTGTCTTAATAAAAAATGTTCTGTGTGCATCACAATCTGCAGTATGCATTTGTGCCAGAACTCACGTGGGCAATTCTCAGCATGTGTTTATCCGCACACACGGAGCAGATTTCAGTGCAAAACTGTTTTAGTATACAGTTCCGAGCCAAAATCTGCTGTGTGTGTGCCTGCACCGGGCCGCCACAATAGCTCCAAGTGCAGGCACATAAAGAAGCTTCTAGGAACGTAGGGGCAGATCACCCATGTTTACCAGTAGTCCTAAGTAGAAATAGTACATCTTCTAGGGCTATGTGAATCCGTGCAAGAAACACTAATGCTGATTCTTCACTTCAGTTTCTTAGCATGTTTGACTGTAGAGGCTTGTAGTAAGGATGTTTCATAAATAATTGTAATTAAAAGGATGATTTGCCATAGTATGTACCTTGGGCCAGCTCTCAGGTTGGACAGTAGAGAGGAGAATGCTTTAAAAAACTTTATAGAAATTCAATAAGAAAAATAGCAACTCTTTCTCTTATAAACTATAGTACATGCCTCAGAATTCCCTTTCTTGAAGCCCCGGCCACTCTGGCATATACCCAGTAAGAAATGAATATGAATAGACCTTCATTAATAAAAAAGGGTCCAGTACAAAATCTATATAGGTGTCAGGTTCTCTTTCATTTACCTAAAGTTTAGAAATATTTATTTTCTCCACCCCTCTCCATTAAGTTACATGGCATACAGCAACTTGGTGCCATTAGAACACCCTATTTTAATTGGAAAAGCATTACAGCTTTTACAAAATGTTGATCAAATGATATCTGTTTAAATTTCAACAGTATTCCGTGTATTTATATAAAGAATAATGTGCCATATACTTCTTTTTGCCAGCTGGATGTACTATGCAATGGTGAAATTATGGGAAAGGACCATACGATGGAGTTCATATACATGACAAGATGGCGACTGAGGGGTGAAAATGTATGCAGTTCTTTTTTTTTTAATAGTATTATTTATATTTTCCAAGTTATCATTTCAGAGATTCATATTACAGATACCAGAATGCAGGATGTATAATGTTTTTTTGGGACCTTACCTGGCTTTTCTTACTTATTGCTTAGTTGTGTCATAAATGTGGCAAGCATTAGTGTTAAATTCATTTGAATAGTCTGAACCTACAGTGTTAACATGTCATAGTCAGCACCCAGCATCCAGTCCTTATAAAAGGTATGTGGAAGCATTAATTTATATTTTCTCCATAAATACAATAGTGACTTAATATAATGAATGTTTGGAACACAGGCCGAAGCTGGTATGATAAAGATGGTGGTGTTATAAATAGGGTGACATTTCATTTAATTGATATAATTTATTGCACGCTTCAAAATATTTTGGAACGTTCCATTCTAGTATAAAATTGTCAGCCGCAAGCCATTTTCAGTTCAATTTATGTTGAAAAAGACACTTTAGGGCTCATTTACAAGCCAGGGGCGCAGGTACATATGTCCCATAGTGATGTGGGCTGTACCTCTTTCTGATCCATAACTTGCACATACAAATGATGCGCAAGTGTCTGCGCTTCAAAACAGAGCACAGAGGCCTGTGGCTATTCACACAATGCCCTACGCAAAGGCAAAGTGCAAATAAATGGCAGATTAAAACCTTTTTTTGCACTATGCATACTGTTTGAGGCATATATATATATGCTGGCAGTATTATGTTATACTAATTAAGGCTGGTGTGAATCCTGAGAAATGTGTCAGGGAATGGGTAATGAAATGGCATAGCCAGACATCTTTTTTGGCTTCTTCATTTAGGCTTATAAATCCTGGGTGATTTTGGTAGGGACTGAAGATGCATGCAGTGCAGGAGCTTCTTGGAAATCCAGTAATAGAGCTACTAGCTGGCTTATGATTACGGCTAGTTTCCTAAAGCTTCCCATACCTGGTCTGATTTTAGCTGCAGATTCTGCCCCTGTTGACTGAGCTGGCAGCTCATTGGAGCGTTTATGGGACCAAACTAACAGCCAGCTAGACCAATATCTTACTGAGAATGATGAACAAGGCAGGTTTAAAACTCCATTGGGAGAGGATAGTATTAGACTGTTGATGGGCTCCTCTCCGGATAAGTATGCATAGGCCCCTATTATTATCTGTTGGGCTATGGATAAAAAAATCAGATCAGCTTGATTCGGCCCAGCACACAGGTAGTCAAATCAGGCAGCTATTACTAGCATTAGGGTAAATTCTGAATTTCTGTGCAACTTACTTACTTGCTGAGTATGTAACTCAAGAACAACTTAACATTGTAGTAGGATAGATTTATTTAAAACTCCAGGTCCTTGAGGAGAGAGAGAGTGGATGTCCTCTCGGTTTTGAAGCAATAATTGTCAGTTGTGATCTATAACTATAGTAACAAAAAGCAAAATGGTACTCAGGGCTACAAAGGAATAAATCCTATAAAAAAATTTTTATTGTGGAGGTGCTGCAATAAAACTTTTTTTATAGGATTTATTCCTTTGTAGCCATTTTGCTTTTTGTTGCTCCAGTAGTTTTGGGAGGGTGCCGATCCCTCCAGCAGTGTGCACCGGGCGTTCAAATTTGGAGAGCTAGGGTGTGCGGAAAAGGTCTCTATTGTGCTATAACTATAGTAAGTCATCAGGATATCAGACTAATGAAAAGCCTTTAGCTGAAACTGTCCCACTATGCACAAGAATTTGTAGGAAGCATTTGAGAAGCTGGAAACCACTATGTTCAGTTGGAAGTGTCATAATCCTCATTAAAGCCATAGCTGTTTTCAGTGAGGGAGATACAGTGTCTGTAGAGACTGAATGTAAAGCATCTGTTAGATCAATTTGTAAAGCACATTGGTCAGCATGAAGGACGTCCTTGTAGCTTTTTGATTTTGGTTTTAGAGAAGGGGCCCTAACTGATAATTCATTACCGTTTTTTTTTCTAAATTTGCTTGGCTGCCTTTTGTCAAAGTAGTTCAATTCAAGGCTCAGTTTGTGGTCCAGTATTTGTTATATGCTTTTTTAGCATTTCAGCCGTAATTCCTAAATCCCTCCCTAAATGCTTTCCAGGGGAGGCATTCTGCAGGCCTAAAATGGCAATCTTTAATTTCTGGCAAATACCAGAGGAGCTGCTGTAAGATGCCATAGACACTATTTACTGGGCCTGAGGGGAATTGTTTGGGTCTCTGTGTACTTAAAATATCAGGGCCCATTTTGAATCTCAGTCCGGACCTGGCTTCTTTTACATCTATGGGACCTGTTATCCATAATGCTCGGTGCCTGTGATTTTTCAAACGAGGGATCTTTCTGTACTTTGGATCTCCATACTATAAATCTGCTGAAAAAAATAATTCATTAAATATATTAATTAAACCAATAGGATTATTTTGCTTTTAATAAGGATTAATGGTATATTAGTTTGGATTAAGTACAGCGTACTGTTTTATTATAGGAGCTTTATAATAATGTGTTTCCGTGTAGCGCATCCCATACCTGTAGTATCTATAAGAGCAAATAGGGTGATATATGTGAACTTACCAACAGGCTGAGCTCTGTTAGGTGGAGCAGATCCACAGTTTGGGAACTACTAATCTATAGCAAGGCTTGGAAATTTTTATCTGCTTACTTGTAATTGATGGTGATCTAAATCCAAAAACGTAATTGATATAACTTATTTAGAGTAGTCCTCTGAGCAATTCATTTTAAATTCTATTGTTTGTGGTTTCTATATTAGCCATTTCAGACTGCTAATACCGGGCTTTCAGCTCCTCAGGTGTCTTCGGACTGTCAGCGACTCTGTAACTGTCTAAGCACGTCATCAATCATCAAACATCAATTAATTTTTTAGTTTGGAACCCCTTTAATATATGTAGGCACTACCATTTTGCTTTCAGTAGCAGGGTAAAGGGGTACATGTTATTAGAGCTTACAAACCATTTCCCCTCTGGCTCAAATAATTAAATATCTATAAGAATGCTTCTTACTTCGCATGATACTATTGTTTATGTCAGGAAAACTGCACATGTATGTTCTCTTTGTTTGAGCACTACAATGTTGTTTTAAACACAGCAGAGGTCATTTATGACAGTTGCACCAGGTCAGATAACTAGCAAGCTGCAACAAAGACTTGGCTCTACCTTAGAACCTAACCTTCTGATCTCTTGCACCCACGAAGCTTTCCATTTTTATTCCACATATACTATACATTTCTGAACTGGCATTTGTACATGTGCACTGGGATACTGTAGCTCCTGCCGTGCACTTTACTGCAGTAAGGTGAGGGGGCAAGATGTTGGCTCATCATTCCTGTGAATGAATAACAACAAAATAGTACATTTATCATTCATCAGCAACGGTCTAGTTCCCCTTTCAAGCAGGAAATAACATTTGTGTTGTTAAATTATTAAACTTCTATTCGATTCCATTTACGTAAGTGCCGCACTATTTACATTCTATATTATGAATTAGCTCTCTTAACAAACAATGTTTATGCTGTTGTTGGGAACAGATGTTCTTGCTCTTAAACTACTTTAATTGAATACTTTAATTTCTACATGCACTTGTGGATGTCTGTTTCTGATCAGGGCATCATCTCCTTCACAGTTTCAGTATCAGAAAAGCTCGACTTCACTGCACATGTCTCTCACCGAAACTGCACGCGGAGTTTCAGAGGCATCCACAATCGTATGTATAAATTAAACCACACTTTTTTATGTTGTGAAGTCAGTTTATATTTACTGTTTATATATCATATAGTAAACAAAGAGCTATGAATATCCTGTAAATTACATGCTTATAAATATATGTTAGTGATGGCAAGTGATAATCGGTGCATAGTGATCAATCGTAATCTGTATCACATGATTCGTTGAGACTCAATTCACAGAAAATTAAATCAGATTAAGAGACTGCAAGATTCCATTAAAGGGGTGGTTAACTTTTAGTATGTTATAGAAAGGCTAATTCAAAGCAACTTTTCAATTGGTCTTCATTATTTATAGTTTTTCAATTATTTGCCTTCTTCTGACTCTTTCCAACTTTAAAATGGAAGTCACCGACCCCAGCAGACAAAAGACTATTGCTCTGCATGGTTACAGTTTTATTATTATTATTCTTATTACTTATTTTTCTATAGATGTCCTCTCCTATTCAAATACCAGCCTTTCATTCAAACCAATACCTGGTTGCTAAGGTAATTTGAACCCTAGCAACTAGATGAAATTCCAAACGGGAGTGTTGCTGAACAAAAGTGAAATAATTAAAAAAACACAAATAATAAACAATAAAGACAAATTGGAAATTGTCTCACAATTTTACTCTCTACATCATACTAAACACAAAGGTGAACAACCCCCATTTTTTTCCAAATTTTCAACTTTTTTCAACCACCAAGGCACTTCTTTTCTCTATGTGACAATCTCATAAAATGTAATTAATAACTAAATAAGGCTGCTTATCAGTGCACCCATGCTGGTCTGTGTTCCCATAGCCTTCCCTAGTCCAAAGCTTTCTCAGGTTTCCTGCATCATTGTAACTGATGTCCCAGATACCTTTATCCATAACCCAGAGGCTGAGATTCCCTCTTAAAGGAACAGTATCACCAAAAAATGAAAGAGCTTTAAAGTAATAAAAATATAATGCACTGTTGCCCTGCACTGGTAAAACTGGTGTGTTTGCTACAGTAACATTACTATAATTTATATAATAAGCTGCTGTGTAGCCCTGGGGGCAGCCATTCAAGCTGGAAAAAAGGAGAAAAGGCACAGGTTACATAGCAGATAACAGACAAGTTCTGTAGAATACAATAGTGTTTTATCTGTTATCTGCTATGTGCCTGTGCCTTTTCTCCTTTGAATGGCTGCCTCCATGGCTACATAGCAGTTTATTTATATAAATTATAGTAGACTTTCTAAAGTAAACACACTTTTACCAGTGCAGGGCAGCAGCACATTATATTTTAGTTACTTTTATACACTTTCATTTTTTGGTGTTACTGTTCCTTTAAACACAAGGGTTTCCCTGAATTCTTCCCCTACAAAAAGCTGCTGATAGTCTTCCTGTCTGGCACCAGATTGTGTCTAACTATAAGGCCGCCTCATACACCTACTGGAAATGTAGTTGGGTCAGGGCCAAGCACGTTATATTTAGTTTGGACTTCTCCTTTTCTAATGGATTCATATTTTTTGGTCAATGGGAGTTAGTGATGGGCTTTATCTTTTAAAGGAGACATTTTATATAAAGTTCATATTCAGTTATAATATTCATCCTCCCTCAAAATGTGAAATGATGCAGAAAGAAAGATGTTTTGAAAGCATTTTACCTCCTAAAACTGTCGTTATATGAGAGCTGCATACACAACCTCTCTAATCAGAAGCCAGAGTGAAATGAAAGCTGGGAGTATCTCTTCAGTCTCCCACAGGAAGTGGTTACAGCACTGACTGACGGGTTTAACCCAACAGTAGTAAAGCCTGGGGGGGGAGAGGAACAGGACTGCCTGTGACATTGCAAAGCCCCGCCCACCCTATGCATATTCACTGCACTTTAAGTAGCTCTGGTGAAGTCTATCAGGCCCAGGGGCCCCAGCCACTTGCTGAAGAGTCTAAACCCGAAGCTGGCAAAAGGTCTGGGTAGAGCACGGTATTCAAGCAGTTATGGCCATATTTGAACCCATTAAAATAAAAGCACTTCTATTTTACATTATTTTACATGTTTTAGTGCATTGTAAAAACTTATGGTATATATATCCACTTTAAGGTATGCAACATAACTTTGTGGAAAAAACAGGAAAATAAATAAATAAGGTGAACCTCCTTTTTAATTAAAATTGAAGTTATGCTATAAATTTGGTTTCAGCATTAATATTGCTTTCAATATGTACATGGCTTGTGCTTTTATCTTTAAATGTTTCACATTCCATTGGTATGCTGTTGGTTACTAACGCAGGTAGTATAATAAACACCGAATAGTGCGGCACGTACCTGTGTCACAGAGGTCTGTGTGGCGTTAGAGCAGTTGGTAGGTATCTGGATAGCAAAGGCAGGCATTTATATACTGTTATTCATAAACTATTTTTCAGACATGTGTGTTTAAATCTTAAATACTTCTATACAAATGTATGGAATGATGTGCTTATTATTTCATGTAACTTATTATTTGACCCTTCATTTTTTCAAATTTCTCTTAGTCTTACCCCATGGTATTACAGTATCGACCAAGAATTGACTTTGGTTAAGACACACAAGGGTCTGGACCACAGTAAGAAGATTTCTGCACTATATGTTTACTCATCGACAGATTGCACAATGAATGGATGTGCCTGGACTATGGACAAATACAAAGCCTTCTTTACAGCGTGAGAAGATGGATATGTTATTTCTATCAGAAATGTGATCCAGTTTGTGTTCCAAGTAGCCAAGTGCCAGTCCACAACCATCTACAGATACTATGTTTTTTTTTATTGTCGTCTAGAAGGTTCAGCCATGCATATGGAAGTGGATGGGATGCGTACAGACATTAGATTTTTTGGCGGCATACAATATTGCTATACTAGTGTATAAGTGTATTGCCTTAGATGAGACGTGCTGCAATAACTACACAAAGCTTGTCATATTAAAACACAAGGAGGATTGTAGTAAAAGTGTTGAAAGGGACACAGAATGTTTAACTAATTATCCCTCATAGAAGGATAAAATAGGGGCTGGACAGAGGCAAACATTTCCCTTTTTTTGCTCCAGGGTTTTTTGTATGTTTTTTTGTGATTTCCTTCATTAATTGTGAAGTAATTGTTTTATCTAAGGCTGATTCAGTGCCTCATGGGCACGACAGGCAAAGTATTTGCCTCAGATTTAGCTAAAAAGAGGTATATGAGCATAGAAGACAGACATTTGGGGTTAGAAACTGACACCAACAGCACTGCTTAGCAGCCAGGACATGTCCCATGACTCAGATCAGTATGGCAAATACTTAGGGGGCAATGGCAAACACAACATTTGCACCAGATCTAGTAACACAAATACTATGCCAATGTATGATTTCAAACACCAAACCCATGAATGATACCTGCTGTGTGGTTACTAGGGGCTTGAGGCTTTCCACTGAGCAATAATAAAGAAAAATCTGCACAGGTTAAGGAACTCACACTGGGTTTTGGGGGGAAAAAACTTGTTTGTTGAGGTATTTTTCCCCGAGCAGGCTCTCTAAAATAGGAAAAATTGTTAGGCACCTATAAGCCAGCAAACTTTTTCAAACTTTTTTTTTTTTTTGAGTATGCTCAGGGAAAAATACCTCAACTAACAAGGTTTTTTTCCCCCAGAACCATTCATGAGTTCTTTAACTCACAGGGGGTTTTGATTAGGTTTGAGCTTATTTACAGCCAGATGGATTTCCTTTTATGAAAAATAAGTTGGTCTTAAAGTTGCCATAAACCTTAAGATCTGCTTGTTTGGCAAGGTCACCAGACAGGCACATCTTTGCCTAACATGGTCACCTCATGCTGGTTGAAGTCAGGGGGGTTTGCTTATTTGGCCCTAGATACAAATGATTGGGTTATAACTAGTGATTGGCGTAATTCTTCGGCAGACATTGATTTGCAGCAAATTTCTGCATTTCGCCATTGGTGGATTTTTTGACACGGGACAGATTCGCTCATCACTAGTTATAATAGGCAGCAGTGCAGGCCTTCAGGAGAGGAGCACATCAACAAGCAGGTGCAGTTCTCGTCATAACAAGATTTTTAAACCTCTCCGATAGATAGTCTGCTTTTCAGCCAGATATCTATCACATTGCCCATAGTAGACGGGCAGATAAGCTGGCAACTTGGTCTAATGGGCCAAACCGTCATCTTAAATCTGTCCATGTATGGTTAGCTTCAGCAGTACAATTACCTAAAGTTAAGAAGGAATATATTTAAATATTGGTCAGGGAATCTACTTAAGGTCTTAGACAGCTCCAGTTTGTTTTATTTAAAATGTAGGGGCAATGTAATAAAAGTGGCAACATTTTTACCAGTGCAACTTTCAACCAATCAGCTTCTAGCATTGACTGGGCGGTTGTTTTAAATCAAATATCTGGTTGCAGTGGATTACTAGACCCGGTGCAAACTTTACAACTTTTTGTACATTACCTAAGTAGTGGCGGTTCTGTCTGTGACATAACTGTATAGCACTGTTTTAAATACTGACATAATGCAGGTAAGAAAAAAAGCAAATACTATTTATTTAGAGCACATTTTATCTTTTTATCTTCCCACATTAAAAACTAAGATGTCTTCCACCCTTGATTAAAAGCATTGTGCATATGTTTGGCCTCAATTATAGGATTTTGATAATGCTCCAAACTGCAAAAAACGTGCATGAAAATACCTTTTCTGTAGATTCTATATATTTGGCAGCCTGCATGGAAGTTATGTAATTGAATGTTTTGTGAAAGTTGTTATTCTTTATGCATTTACATTTTTTTCTGTGAATATTTTGCCCAAAATATTGCATAGACAATAGGAAGGTTAGATTATTAACCATTCCTCTTATTCTAGTGAAGTGTGTGCCTCGCTGTTTATATCTGTTTCAGAAGTGTGTGTGCGGTTGTGAGTATTCACTCAGCGTCTCAGTCCTCCAAATGTTTATGAAGTGTTGCTGATATATTTTCTTCACTGTATTTACAAAACTATATATATATATACTTGCCAATTGTGATTCTGTAGACTATGTTTAAGATGCCTTTGAAACATAACCAAAATGATCTAATTTTATATGATCCGCTAGGTAAAGAATAGACTTCTTGCACTACCAGACTTGGAAAAGGGACCTGATATATTAAAGTATATTTTTATAGTTTATTTTCAGTTCAGATATATTTTTAACTGAAAAAAAAAGAGATACGCTTGGTAATTCTGAGTGCAATCAGTTGCTGTAAATTGAAATTTTTATAAAAAAAAAAAAAAAACGACTTATCTGAATTCAGTATATTTTTATCAAACCTTCCTTTGTGGATCGAAAATATCTACAGCCTGAGTTTTAGAGCATGATATTTGCTGATGTATAATTATTTAAGCCTGGATTCATGTTATCGTGTGCTCTTGTTATGATATCTCTGTTTTATAAAGAAGAAAGAAAAATGAAGCAGGGTGTTAACATGCAGTGCTGGTGTTTTTGCAAGCTGCTTTGTACGCTAGTTTATCTTCTGCTTCTTTTTTCATTGTTGATATGCAGTATCTGTAAATATGTGCGAGTTTCTGCATAGTTGTGATAAAGTGTTTTCCAGTCACAAGTACTTATGACGGTAGCCATGTTATTCTTCACATAAATCTTTGGGTAGAAACCATGTGACTTTTAAATAGAGCCATATATTTTGTTGATAGTAAGCTAAAGAATGGGATAGAGACAGTTTGAGTCATTTACATTTTAGGATACCCCTTGAGAAGTACTTGTGCCCTGGGGAAAGCTGCATCCTGCTGCTTGCAGCAGATAAAAAAAATATGGCGAGGAGTCAGGAGGTACAGATGAGCCCTCTTGGCATAGGGCCGGTGGTTAGGGCAGGGCTGTTCCTCTTGACTCTCCATGTCTTTTTTGTCATTCTGACCTGAGACGACTTCTTCTTCTTCCTTCTTGGATAAAGCAATGCCAAACGCAGTCAGCACTCTATCTAAAGGGTTAGCCGAAACAGAGTGCAGTGGCCTGCAGCCATTCTGCAGGCAGAATC
This sequence comes from Xenopus tropicalis, assembly GCF_000004195.4. NCBI lineage: Eukaryota > Metazoa > Chordata > Amphibia > Anura > Pipidae > Xenopus > Xenopus tropicalis. The sequence goes on from NC_030683.2 coordinate 36,930,966, forward strand.
TATGAGTTTAATTCTAAGTTCAAAGCATTTAGAGAGCACTTAACAGAAGTTTTTTTTATAATAAAATATATTAATTTAGTTAATTTATATTTTTACAATCAAAGATTTCAGACTATGAGGGCTTATTGTTGTAAGAAGCAGCCAGCTGTAGTCCCGCTTCCAATCTCAGCCTATTTGGCTTTCAGACAAGACCCCTTTTTTCCGCTACATTGGCACCCTCTAAGTAGCATGTTTTAAGGGACGTAGTAATAGAGACAGAACGCCCAGTGGCTGCATTGAAGGAAAACTAATAGAGGGCCTGGTGGTCTTAAATTATGCACAGTTTTACTGTATGGGACCCTCAATAGAATCTACGCCACAAGTACCATTGTGCCAGTGCCGCAGATTCTACACTACTGGAAATGATTAAACAATTTTTTAGAAAACAAATATTTGGTTGTTGTTGTTATTAATATTAAATGTATGAAGTCCTACATAGATCACATGTGTGAAGTCCTACATAGATCACATGTGTGAAGTCCTACATAGATCAAATGTGTACAACATTTCTGCCCATGAATCCTACCTCCACATTCTCATTTTTGCCTGCTGGGGCTAAATATGCAACATTGTACGCAGCATGCTGTGGTGGAAAAATGTCATTTTAAATTGTGTTTTGCCTTATTTTACCCATCATTATACCTATGCCCCATTGTATTCCAGGGTCCCTAAGAGTAATGGCACGTGAAGTGATTGTGAGCAATTTGCATCCCTATAATTGCCCTCTATGAGAACTACTTGAGTGTGTGCCATAGACCTTTCTGTTTGCTTTTGGCTGTCTGTGACCTGAGATAACTAAGTAGGTGGCCAGACAGCCGGCAATAAGAGGGAAACCAAAGTAAATTGTAAATCTAGGCAAAATCTGGAGGCAATGAAACCTTTGTGGAACCTATAGAATCAATTTGCAAGAAATACACATATTAACAGTGCTGTACCCACCTTCAGGTGAAAAATACAGATTTGGCACCCTTTCACTTTGCAACTGTAAATACAAAAGTTAGGTTTATGGCTAAAACAAATTGAAAAACAGGGAAGGTTTGTAAATTGGAAGAGAAGCTGGTCTTTGTGCTGGGGCAATGAATGACAACCAGCATTCTTCCTCCACATCTGATGCTGTTTTTATGTTTTTGGGGTAGTTTTGATGTTGACTTCAACATCAAATGTCATTTCTGTTTTATACAGAGCTATTCAGACCAAATCTCAGATAAATACACTAAAATACAATAATCAACAAGAAAAGTATAAGTTCCCTTCTTAAAGCTATAAACTAAACTAATCCAGGAGAACTGCCATATTTATAATAATAAAACCCTTTCCACAGCATAGGATAAAACCTTCTTTTTTCTGGTTGTAATCAGTTCCTATTGCTGTCAGTTAAGACCTGTTAGTGAATAAGTTGCTAGAAAGATGCACGAACCAGTAACCCCCAAAACTGTATTATTCATTTTGTTTAAAATACACATTTTCCATAATTTAAACATGAATATATTTTGTGAGGAAATAGAATTCCAATTTTTGAACTGTCACAATAACTATCAGCCATTTTTTTCACTGCTGTCTAAAAGTGGCCAGACACGATAAGATGAAAGAAATTAAAAAATCACTTAAATTTTGCCTAGGACAACTCCTATTAACTTTTAACATTTGAGTTTTTCATTTTTGCTCTTATAAATTTTAAACGCTTGAGTGCCAGAAACCTTGAATCACGATAAAAAACGTGAAATGAAACTTTGATAAATCTGCCCCTTAATTGTGAAGAGTATTTTTAGTGTTAAATTTCAGGAACTTTTCAGATACAAATTGTGATAGCATTTTAGAAAAACAACATTTTGGGTATAGCCTGGAATAGTAACTTCCACTTCAGAGCTGGTGAAAACCCAAAAAATTATTCAAAATTTATTAAATGATTTTTTTTTCTCTGTAATAATAAAACAGTACCTTGTACTTGATCCCAACTAAGATATAATTACCCCTTATTGGGGGCAGAACAGCCCTATTGGGTTTATTTAATGGTTAAATGATTCCCTTTTCTCTGTAATAATAAAACAGTACCTGTACTTGATCCCAACTAAGATATAATTACCCCTTATTGGAGCCAAAACAATCCTATTGGGTTTATTTCATGGTTAAATGATTCCCTTTTCTCTGTAATAATAAAACAGTACCTGTACTTGATCCCAACTAAGATATAATTACCCCTTATTGGGGGCAGAACAGCCCTATTGGGTTTATTTAATGGTTAAATGATTCCCTTTTCTCTGTAATAATAAAACAGTACCTGTACTTGATCCCAACTAAGATATAATTACCCCTTATTGGGGGCAGAACAGCCCTATTGGGTTTATTTAATGGTTAAATGATTCCCTTTTCTCTGTAATAATAAAACAGTACCTGTACTTGATCCCAACTAAGATATAATTACCCTTATTGGAGCCAAAACAATCCTATTGGGTTTATTTCATGGTTAAATGATTCCCTTTTCTCTGTAATAATAAAACAGTACCTGTACTTGATCCCAACTAAGATATAATTACCCCTTATTGGGGGCAGAACAGCCCTATTGGGTTTATTTAATGGTTAAATGATTCCCTTTTCTCTGTAATAATAAAACAGTACCTGTACTTGATCCCAACTAAGATATAATTACCCCTTATTGGGGGCAGAACAGCCCTATTGGGTTTATTTAATGGTTAAATGATTCCCTTTTCTCTGTAATAATAAAACAGTACCTGTACTTGATCCCAACTAAGCTACAGTGAATCATTATTGGGGGCAAAACAATCCTATTGGATTTAATTCAAGTTTAAATGATTTTTTAGTAGACTTAAGAAATTACAGAAAGACTATCCGGAATTATCCGGTAAACCCCAAACATTCTAGATAACAGGTTCCTTACCTGTATTAATAAATGGGGAAGGGTATTTGCGAAATTAAATTCCACTTTTATGTGTATCTGCAAAATGAGAGAACTCAGCCTTTGCTCCTGTATGTAATTGCTTTAAGGGCAGTTTCATTGCCTGGCAATACTGGCCACTCTAAGCATGATGCCTTTCTTCAGTGTTTTTTTCCCTTCATGTTTTTTTCTGGCAATGCAGTGGTTGCAAGAGGGTGAGACACTTGGCACAGGTGTACTGCACCTACTGCAATTGCCCTCAATTTGGCAAAATGACCACATTTGCACATGCATGCCATTACAAATCAAACTCAATAGCACGCAGGATGCGACCCCTGCAGGGGCCCCTGCCACGCACCCGTATCCCCCCCGACATCCTCCCACTGGGTATTTTCCCGCTGTCCCGGCAGCCCAGTCCGACCCTAATAGCACGGAAGTCTGCCTGGGTCATTTCCAGTATTTGGGGTGCAAGTGATGTCTGTGTCCAATTCTTCAGACACAAGTGTGCTGCGTCTATTGATGCTGTGTGCAAAGGGAACCTTGTAGCTCCTGCATGGTCAGGAGTTGGTAGCTCCAGGGTTCCGCCGCCCGATTTGAGACCGGAGGCAGAAGGACTGAGTGGTGCTGAGCGCAACTATATGGAAGTGCAAGGAGAGCCTTTTCTATCTGTTAATGAAAGTGGTTTTACGGGCTACTGATTTGCGGGAACCACAGCTTGGGGACATAAATTAAACCTAATATGTTGCAAGAACACATATTTTAGTTGAAGAAGAAGACTGTACATATAAACAGTTAAGCAGGCATAGGATCTGTTATCTGGAAACCTATTATCCAGAAAGCTCCAAATTACACAAAAGCCTTCTCCCACAGACTCCATTTTAATCAAATAATTCAGATTTTTAAATGGTACAGGTATAGGACCCATTATCCAGAATGCTCGGGACCAAGGGTATTCCGGATAAGGGGTCTTTCTGTAATTTGGATCTCCATATCTTAAGTCTACTAAAAGATCAATAAAACATTAATTAAACCCAATAGAATTGTTTTGCATCCAATAAGGATTATTTATATCTTAGTTGAGATCAGTTACAGGGTACTGTTTTATTTCTACAGAGAAAAAGGCTTTCCGTAATTCGGAGTTTTCTGGATAACGGGTTTCCGGATAAGGGATCCCATACCTGTATTTCCTTTTTCTCTGTAATAATAAAACAGTACCTTGTACTTGATCCCAACTAAGATATAATTAATCCTTATTGAAGGCAAAACAATCCTATTGGTATAGGTGTATAAGGTGTGGAGATCCAAATTAGGCAAAGATCCATTATCCGTAAAACCCCTGGTCCCAATCATTCTGGATAACAGGTCCCATACCTGTTTATAATATTGCTTGCAGTCATCCATTTTTTAATAAAAAATGTGTGAAATTTATTTACAGATAAAACATTGCAACGTTTCTCCTGTGAGCTGTCCTGAATGCGTTCCAATATACTGATTATCCATCCAAATTCTGAATACTCTAAAAATACTTTTGTCAGGTAATGTAGTATCTACAACTGTATGGCTTATTTGTATATCTGTATTAAATAAATATGTAACCTGTTGTTTTAATTGTATTATTTAACTAGCGGTTTAGTGCATATATTCCTTTTGTGTTTATTTAGGATAGTGCCAATTTATAGATCCCAAAATGGGGGGTGGGGCTTACCTGAAAGTGGGAGAGGTTTGTGGTAGTTTAGGGGTGTGTCTGCCTATTGCTGGGTATGGTTTTACAGTTCTGAAACGTTGGGAAGTATAGCTGTTTGGTTGCTAATTTCTATATTCATGTGGGAGATTCCTGTGCTGTGCTTCATTTAACTGGTTTTGCTATTAGTTTTTCTGTAGCCCTAGGTTTCTCTAAAACAGAAAGCTAACCTAATGAATCTGTCATATTATGGGCTTCTGGGCTAATGTCATACCTGCATTAAACGTCTTTGCTGTGCCTGTAATCTTACAATTGTAAAGAATAATGCTGTGATTACCTTGTTCATTCTATGAAAATTTATATTTTTTAGTAGAAAAAGATGAAAATACTGAATATACAGTATATAGTTAAATCGTTTGGAAGAATCGCTGCTTTGATAATCCAATGAATCTGTATACAGTTTTTTAATGATTTACTTTATTGTTAATATTTGATATTTATGCAGTGTATCCACATTTCAGCTGGGTACGTGCGTGTGTGTGTGTGTGTGTGTGTGTGTGTGTGTGTGTGTGTGTGTGTGTGTGTGTGTGTGTGTGTGTGTGTGTGTGTGTGTGCAGCTGCACGTGATCATCTTAAAGGGGACCAGTCACCCAGACATAAAAAGCTGTATAATAAAAATCCAAATTCCTGTTTCGTTTTTTTTTTACAAATCCCAGCAGTCAATTATATATTGGCTGCCCTGCCCTTTCCATTCAGCACTTTGATTTTGGCATGCTACAAAGCTTTCCTTACTAACAAAATGGTACCTTCCTGCTTGCAGTAGTTGTGTAATTCCAAGACTACAGGAAACAAGATTAAAATAATTTATATAGTTTAAGTGAAGTTTCTTACGCTTGGCTAACCCGATAGATAAGAATTTGGAATTAGTTCTTAGGGCAGTGGCACACGGGGAGATTAGTTGCCTGCGATAAATCTTGGCTATTGCGGGCGACTAATCTTCCCAACATGCCATTCCACCAGCAAGAATGGAAATCGCCATTGGGAAGGCACGCACGTCACTTTGGTTTTCTGAAGTCGCCTGAAGTTCTGAAGTTTCAGGCGAAGTGATGCGTATACCATCCCAACAGCAATTTACATTCTTACTGGTGGGATGGCATGTTTGGGAGATTAGTCGCTCGCAATAGTGAAGATTTATCGCAGGCGACTAATGTCCCTGTGTGCCACTGCCCTTAGGGTAACAGGTCCCCTTTAAAGCATAGGTTAGTTTTAAAAGGGCAACCATATGGGAGTTTTAACCTTATAAGCAAGCATTTTGCAGGTAAAACTTAGTCCCTTTGCTCAGTACTAATCTTAAATGACTTATATAGGTCAGTCAGTGTAGGACTGGCCAGAAGGGATGACTTTGACGTAGTTGGCCAGCTTGAAGTATATTGCAATGTACGGACAAACAATCCCTCTTTTTGGGGTGGGGAGGGAAGGCATTTCTTAGTAGCTGAATGCACAGAAATGTCCTAATGTCCTATTTCTACATATTGATAATGGGTGAGTGCAGAGGATTTTTTGTTGTTGTCTATATGTATTTTGTGGTCACAGCCTCATTGCACCCCCGCCTAATGGTTTACAATTTAGTGGTTGAGCACAACTTTCCTTTTTTCTTGTGTTATAGGTTAGTTTTGCAACAATGGAACCAAATTTTTTGTATTATTCGCTGTGAAAAGCAGTATATTGAGGGTTTTATGTGACAATATTTAATATAACTTATTCGTCTAGGATCTCGTTTCAAGTGTACTATTGGAAAAGGTAAAGCTGTCACAGAATTTTCACTTGTCAGTATAAATGGCTGTAAATTTGAAGTTTGTAGTTTGCATGCATTGTTAGGACTGGTTACTAAAATTATCTCTGGCGTGTAAGTGATATAAACAATTTTCAGTAGCAGTTATATTAAAATAATGAAAAAAATTGAAAATTGTATCAAATAATTATTAAGAAGTTTAATTTTAAAGGACCGCAGAGTGCGTTAAGGGAGCGCCGGTACTGGCTCTGTGTGTGTGTATGCTGTTTGCAGATTTAAATGTGATTATGTATCAGAGGGAAAATGGCCACCGAGTGAAAGCTGCTATTTGCTTTAGGAACATGTGATGGTGCTGGCAAACGGAGGGGATATATGCAGTAATAATGATGCCATTTGGGTGGGGGAGACGTGCCCAACTGATATAAATTGTAGGCAAATAAAGGTTTTACATGTCCTTTAAGCATTAAAAATATAAATGAATGAAAATGAACACGCACCTTTGCTGAAAGACTTTCAGCAAAGGACTAAACCCAGGTCTGGATTGGGATTCAAAATAGGCCCTGCCATTTCACGTACACAGAGGTCCAAACAGCACAATAAATAGTGACAGACTGTGTAGCAGCCCCTCTGGCATTTGCCAGAATCCACAGATTGCCAGTCCGGGCCTGACTGAACCAACTGTACTGGGAAATCTTTGTACATGGTTAGAAAGTGTTTCAGGTTAAAACAAGTAAAATTAGAAAATCCAAACTAACTTCTCGATGAAGATAAAAATGGAAAGAAATGTCTTTCCTGTCTCAAAAAAAAAAGCATTAGTACTTGGACTAGTACCTGTGTGTGCTGTACTAAAGATATTAAAGGGAATCTAAAAACCGTTGCTCAACCACAACTTACTCACCACCACTCATCAGCCATTAAAATGCTAAATATTATTCCAGTAAGAATTCCCCTGATCTGTGTGACCCGGTCTCCATGGCGTTTGTACCTGCAATTGATTTTAAAAGCTTTTCTGACACCGAACAAATCAGTCCTTTATCCCCCATGTCAGATTCCAGTGTAATATAATGAAGCCACAATAATCTCTGTATGTAAGATAACAGCAAGGTGCCCAACAGGGTGCTGGGAATCAGCAATCTCATTGGTCAATTCTCTTGCACTCCCTTTTTGGTCAGTAAAATGCTCACTGGTGAGTTGTGTTTTATCTGTAATTATGTTTATGGAGAACTAGAGGGTACAGTGGGGCAGTTTTCTGCATGGTTACTAAGACCTAAAAAAGATTTAAGATTTTTTTAAATGTAACGTAATGTAAAGTGCCTTCAGTCAATTTTTAAATAAGTTCCCCACTAAGTAAGTTTGATACTGAATAACAGCATCCAAAGTATATTTTTTAAACTTTTGAAAGCATCTGCCGATACAACCACTTGAGGTAAAGGAATCTACAACTTCACCCTTTCTGCGCCTTAAGGCAGTAATCAAAATGGGCATGCAGCTGCTTTAATTTAAAGAAATCCCTCACAATTGCACCAGATGCAACACAGTTGCTTCAGACACAACACCTCCTTGCAACTGCAACTGTACTAGAATTCTGGAAAAAAAAAACCTGCATTTTAGGGAAAATGACGATTGCGTTTGAAATTGCACTTTTTTACCTAATGAGTACATGCACATTTGTGCAACCAAAGGACCCATAGAAACATGTTAATAATTCAAATATAATATTTGCAAGAGAGATGGAAAAAAGGTGGTAACAGAAGCATGAAAACATTGGGATTCTTCTTCCGGAGCAGCTTTTGGAAAAACAGTATTGTAGCTCAGATTTGTAGGCTGCTGTTTTTTTCAAACCATAGACATTTTCCATTTTCCAAACTTTAAAACACTCCATAAACACCCATTTTCCATTTGGGAAAACATATTCAATGTATCTTGAGTAATCAGACAGTGATGTATCATAATCAGCAATCTGTTTCTATTTTCCTTTTGTTTCAAATGTGCCTAGATTGTACCTACATTTTTCCTGCATCAATTACATTTTATTATGTGACACTGTAACATTTATAGGACTCCTTATTATCTTTAGCTCTGTTACTACAATGCTTGGTCATGTGACTTTTAACAGACTCTTTACAATGTTTATCTCCAGTACAACAATGCTTGGTCATGTGACATGATACAGACATTGTGACATCACAATACCAAAGAAGGGTTACACAGATCACAGGCACAGTGTGATCAGTCTATACTCAGACTCGGTGACTGGCAGAGGTGAGTACAAGTTGTGGTCAAATATGTTTAATTTATTAGAAAGTTCCTATATAAATGAGCAAGAATATGTAAACTAACCTAAATTGTATTAACAAAGATCATTCTAAAAAATGTGTATAAACAGTATAAAAATATATATAAACCTCAATTAATAAATAATAATAAGCACTTTCAATGTGAAAGAAAGTCTGTATTAACACATATCAGAATTAGTCGCTGCAGCTAAAATTACTTGATGTTTCCCAAACATGACTTTTTGTTGCAGTGTCTTGTTTTAATATACTTCAGTATAGCAATCCATATACATTTTGTATTTGTATCCATGGCAGTTGTCCGATACATTTCACTAATTTCACTGGTTACACTAGAGATATTTATATTTGTGTGCCTAATATATTTGCATTTGTATGTATTGCAGTTAAAAATCATAAAGAGTCTTATAATTATTACAAAACTGAAATTCCAGTTTTAGATTTCAATACTGTAACATTTATATGACTCGTTATGATGTTTATCTTCAATACAACAATGCTTGGTCATGTGACATGATACAGGCATTGTGACATCACAATACCCAAGAAGGGTTACACACATCACAGGCACAGTGTGATCAGTCTGCATTCAGACTTGGTGACTGGCAGAGGTGAGTACAAGTTGGGGTCAATATGTTTACTTTATATGAACAGTTTGCAAATCTGTATACACCAGCAGAGATTAATAAAAGTGTTAGAAAAGTCATTTTTAAGATCTTATTGTTGAACTGATTTCAATTTGAATTGAAAGCTGTATTAAAGCATATCAGAATTAGACATAGTGGTCCCCAAATGCCACATTTTTGTTTTGAGAAGTCTCGTTTAACTATGGTAAAACAAAGATTGTAGTGTAACAGTCCTTTCACATTATATATTTGTATTTGTATGAAATAGAGTTAATGATTATAAAGTCTTATAATTATTACAATGATAAAATCTGCTTGAAAAGCTGAACTTTATATTCAGATTGTATTACTCTTATGATTATTAACTCCAGTTCCTAAATACTTTGTCTTGTGACATCATCGTGCTTATTGTTTTTTACATAAACATATTTTAATAATCCATCCTTTTCCCCCTTTAGACTTTGGTTATACCATGGCCTCTGCTAGGCGCTTTTTCTGTTTCAGAAAACTCTTTAAACCTTTTTTTCAACTATGTAACATTCAAAATAGAAGCAAAAATATATCTAATCATAACAATGAAGCTAAGACAAGAAAGGTTTCTGGATTTTTTTCAAAACTTTGTTTTTGTAAGAAAACAAAAACATTAGAAGAAGAACCACAAACCTGCGCTGATAATGTAGAACTAAACACTGCTGTAAGCACGTGTATAACAGAGGAAGTGAGAAACGAGCTCCCCGTCCCCTGCAAAGCAGAGCAAGAAAGAAGCACAGACTTCAGTGCCTGTGCAGATGAGGAACAGGTATGTGAGCTCTCCACCCTCTGCTTAATAGAGGAAAGCCCCAAAGAGGCGGCAATTGTGGAACTAGAAGAAACCACAGAATCCGAATGCAAAGATGAAAAGGAACAGAATCTCTCAACCAAGAGCCTAGAGGAAGAGAGATCTGAGACCTGCAAGGAAAATCAAGATGATTCCACCACTTGCAAAAAGGAGGAACAGAAAACTGAACCTGATTCCCCTCTTTGCAAAATAGAGGAACATCAAAGCAAAAAGAAGAAAAAGACCAGAAAGGTGGCAAGGAAAGGAAAGAAGAATAACAAACAGACCATCAAGGTTGAATTAGAAGAAAACCCCTCCACTATCTGCCTAAAGGAGGAAAATAGCAAAAAGATGGCCAGAAAAGAGAGAAAAGCTAAGAAACGCCTTATCAAGGCAGAAATAGAGAAACGACCAGAATGGGACTCTGTGGGCTTATACAAACCCCTATATGCCTGCAGGAGTGAGCCATTCACTTACAAAACTGAGGAATGCAAACCAGAACCGGATTTCACTCCTTGGATGAATATGGAGCATGAAATCACACCCTTCTCACATGAGAGAAGGGACAAAAAGGAGGCAAGGAAAGGAAGAAAGTACAACAGACAGACTATCAAGGCCGAGGAAAAGAATAAGAGAGAAAAGATAACAGATGAATACAAATCACGCACAAGATTCTATGCTGATGAAGAGAATGAATTCTCTGATGATTCAGAGTATATTGGAGTTCCAGGCCAGCCCTTCCCTGACGGGACTGATGCCTGGATCCCTGAACTGAACCTGACACAAGAGCATAAAATGGCCCTGCGAGGCAGGGAATGTCTGGACGACAGAATCATTGATGCAGCTCAGTCCTTGCTGAAAATCCAGTTTGAGGCAGAGGGGCTTCAAAGCTGCCTCCTTTCTCAAATTGGATTTCATGCAGTTAAAGGACCATCAGTACAGATTCATTATGACAGTGTAAAGAGACATTGGTTGACAAGCTGCTTTAAAATGGATCATGTGGAGATTGCAGACAGTGCTGTGACTAAACACCATTGCACCTTACTGAGGAAGCAAATAAATGACTGCTATAGTGAACTAGTGAATGATCCTGAAGGAACTATGGAAACACTTGATGTTGATGAACAAGAAAACAATCATGACTGTGGGGTTTATGCTATTGCTAATGCATTTGAGTTCCTGTCTGGCGGAACCCCCATCTGCAAGTATGAGAGCAAGAAAATGAGAAGACATCTCATTGGTTGCTTTGAGACAAGGAAGTTTACTGAATTTCCTAAAAAAGTAGATGCCTGTGTGGTTGAATTAGAACCCAAACTAAACATTACATGGCTGGATAGAAAATGAGCTGAAACTTAATGAATCAGCTTCTGAATTTGCCAAAAGATAAGTTACTTCTACTAATTCAAAAAAGGAAGGCAATATCATAGGAAAGGCCAGCCAAACGATATATTCTCCCAGTTTGGGAGATAAACTGTTGGGAGGGAGAGGAGGCTGACATATAAAGGCTGGTGAACAGACTGACTTTCCTAAACATTTAGCAAATGGTACAATAAAAATGAGAATATATGTATTACTAATAAATGTATAACTTTTGTCTTTACTAAGGAAGTGTAATGTGTCTTTTTTTCTCACATAGTAGTAGTCCCATTTTGCTTTATGGCTGAGATTAACTATTTTCTACCATTTTGAGGTTCTGCTTGTGTTTTTAATAATTCCCAGCAGTAAGAAAGATAGGAAAGGGTTATTTTAGCACTCTGCTCTAAGAATGCTAGCAATAATGCAACAAACAGAAAGCACACATGCCCACACAGAGTTAGTCCTGAATGTGTGTTTGTAGAAGTTGCCACACTGGTTGCTGTGATGTAGAAAATGATTCCCATAGACTTGACTTAATTGGAATCTAGCGGGCAATTTTGAAAAACAGTGCAGATATTAGTCAGTTACATTTGAACATCGAATCTCTCACGTGGGTTACCAGTGTTTAATCATCTAAAAGAAAAGTTCAAGGGCTCTGGCTGCTGGGGCCTTGATATTAGGTTATCTGGGGGCCCTTGGTGAACTAGTCAAAATTACTGTACAACTGAAAATTGCTTAGAATTATATTTCCTTCATGCAATTTATGAAAATGTTTGTGCTATTTCAATATTGCAACCTATTGAGATTATTGTGCAGTTTGCTTGTCAATATTATTTGGTAATAAAGCTTAATATAGTGCTGTTTAGATGTCCAGTCAAATGCATGAAGGATTCTTGTTGGAGTGGCGGTCTGAGCACTGCTGTTCTGCCCTAGTACAAAGTGACAGTTAAAACACCCCCGTATGCCATAGGCACATAGATTTTAATTATATCATATAATCTCCATTTGTTACTGTATTTACATAGCTGCCGATAATACTTGTAACTGAAAATCTTAGCGTATGGTATTATTGGTTTGGGTGGCAAGCTATGCTCTGTGCTGCCTGGGCAGGTGTATGGGGCAGGCTGGATGAGTTAGGAGAGAATGTTGAATTATATTGGAACTGGCTAATACAGCAGGAATTCAGCAAATGAACAAAGCTGTTAGACTTCCGTAGGCAAGACTTGCGCCTCTGCCCTTTAACAAAGGTTACCTTGGTGGCAATAGCCTTCCATTACTTCCCCAAACACAACAGTATATACAGAAAACGTGCATACACTCAAGGAGACCCATGTCTGCACTTTATCTTCAATGCTACTAGCAAAACTATATCTAGAATCTGCTGATATTCACCAATTTCCAAAGATTCAGGCAGGATAGCATAAATGGTTGGGTATAATTGCTTTCAGAGATGGATGTGTCCACCTTGTTGTATTATCCAATATCTTAAGGATAAAATAGTATTAATATAGGCCACCCAATGGTGTAACTGCCTGGTGTACAGAGTGTGTGACTGCACCAGGGCTCCCTGCCAAGAGGTTGCAAGGCCCTCTGGGACTTCTAGGAGCACACAATGTAAAGATCTCAATTTGGAAGGTGATGCAAAGGGGAGAAAGTCATGTGAAGAATTGGCACTGGGGTCCTTTGGTCTATAGTCACCCAAAGAGCAATGAAATTATTATGGTGAATAAGTGTATCAAATACAATTTAATAGCAAGCTACATGTGCTGTGTAGGGATACTTCTAAAAGCAGCACTAGGCTAGATTTGTATGTAGGTTCTTATTGTATACTGTACATGTATTTATTCTATGGCACAGGGGTTGTTTGATTGCTGCAACTGAGCAGTGGTTTTCAAAAGTAACAGAGGTAGAAAACTGCACTCAGATAATATTGGCACATGAAATATCCATTAGCCTTAATGGGAGATATATGGGTTCCAGTGCACACCACCACTCTCTAGCGTTGCTATAGAAAAATCACTGGGTAATAACTTTCAGGGAAATGACAAGCTTTGTGGTTGTAGGAAAAACCGTGCCAAAATCTGGCACAACATGGTACACGGACTGTGTGGGTCAGTTGGAAAAAGATGTCCCTTATTGTGCCCCTCATGTGGTCAGTTGCCCCTACCCAAGTGTATCTCTATAAGTGTCAGTGTTGACTTTGAGACCATTTGTGTGCATTGCAAACTGTATTATCAATAAAACAATTTGCACTGTTTTATAAGTGACACTTCTATTGTCAGTAAGTTCCAGTTCAATGTCACTACAGCGTTAGTACAGCGTTAGTAACATGGACATTATCCGGAAACCCCTTATCCAGAAAGTTCTGAATTACGGAAAGGCCATCTTCCATAGACTCCATTATAAGCAAATTATTCTAATTTTTAAAAATGATTTTGTTTTTCTCTGTAATTATAAAACAGAACAGATCCCAAATAAGATATAATTAATCCTTATTGGAGGTAAAACTTAAGTTATGGAGATCCAAATTACAGAAAGATCCCTTATCCGGAATACCCAAGGTCCCGAGCATTCTGGGTAACAGGTCCAATACCTGTAGTTACTAGTATATACGGTATGTTATTTAGTACCCCATTCAATATCTAAACATACCTAGTGGGAAACTAACTTAAAGGACATGGAAAGGTTAAGTCACTTGGGGGTGCCAAAATGTTAGGCACCCCCAAGTGACTTTAATCGCTTACCTTGTACCCCGGGCTGGTGCCCCTGTTAGGGGAAAACCGCACCAGCCCGGGGTACCTGTAGCGCTTCCTCCTTCCTGCTTCGTTTTGCTGGGACCCCACGACCGGCGCCTGCGCAGTAGAGCGAAAAGCCGACTTCTCTGTTAAAGTTCCGCTATTCACTCTACTGCGCATGTGCACACGGAAGCCGGAAGGAGGAAGCGCTACAGGTACCCCGGGCTGGTGCTGTTCTCTCCCAACAGGGGCACCAGCCCGGGGTACAAGGTAAGTGATTAAAGTCACTTGGGGGTGCCTAACATTTTGGCACCCCCAAGTGACTTTGCCTTTCCTTGTCCTTTAAGACCTCAGTGAAAGCCCAATGATCAAACCCAAGCTTTCCAAAATATGGAATTTAGATATTTAAAAACTTTGAGAATTTTAGGTTTTAGTTTCCAGTTATATACGAGATTGAGTCTGTTCATCAAACAGAGATTAACTGGTGGTACAGAAATGTGATTCTTTACTTCTTGTGGCATCTTTTGTCTTAGGGTGGTAACCCCAATATCAAGGTTGCACCTGCATCCTTCTCATAAGGAACAATATCTCTGACATTCTGTGGTTACAGGGCAAATTATACCAACAAGTTGATTTTACTATTGGTCTCTGGTATATAATTATTGCATCTAAAACAAAACACAGAACATCATGTTACTGAGATAGCTTACATAACAACCCAATTTGACAGTTGCTGAAACTAAAAATAATATTTATTGCTATAAAGAAGAAGCAAATACTTTATTCCAACTATACATGGCAGTATTAAAGGACATGTAAACCCCACACACAAAAATTTAATCAGTGAACAGCCTCTTTGATATCTTTCAATACCGGCTACACAGGTTGTCCAGGGGTTAATAATAAGGCTGCAACATCTCCTTAATCACTTAGATTTCCTTCTCCTGTAACCCACTCAGCCCCCTCCCTCAGGAATTTGCTTTGGCTGTTGGCTTGTGGGCATGCTCAGTTGTTCTAAGCTCAGATTACTAAACCCGCCCCCCAGTCTAGCAGCCAGTGAAGAGATGGCATTGCTGGTTCCCATAGAAACTCAGCTCTAGCTGTCTGCTTCAATTTTTTTCTGCCAACCAACTCTACTGCGCTCAGCTCAAACAAAGCAGAACTTTTATCAAACAGTTGTGCCTGTGTGAGTCTGTATTCTTGATGAAATGTATGCTGAATAAGGGTCTGTGCAGGGCCGCTGCTGGCCAAATGGGTGCCCTAAGCAGAAATTTACTTTTGTACCCCCTCCCCCAAATATTACTGAAGTGCCCCCAATAGAAAGTGCACCCATACACAGTGCCCCAATTGCCCCCATAAACAGTGCCCCCAATTGACCCAAAGACAGTACCCTCATCGACAGTAGCCCCCACACACAGTGCCCCCAATAGAAAGTGCCCCCATACACAGTGCCCCAATTGCCCCCATAAGTGCCCCCAATTTTCCCATAGACAGTACCCCCCATAGACAGTAGCCCCCACACACAGTGCCCCCAATAGAAAGTGAACCAATACACAGTGCCCCAATTGCCCCCATAAACACTGCTCCCAAGTGCCCCCAATAGAAAGTGCCCCCATACACAGTGCCCCAATTGCCCCATAAACATTGCCCCCAATAGAAAGTGCCCCAATTGCCCCCATAAACAGTGCCCCCATACACAGTGTCTCAAATGCCCCCATAAACAGTGCCCCCAATTGCCCCCATAAACAGTACCCCCCATAGACAGTAGCCCCCACACACAGTGCCCCCAATAGAAAGTGCCCCCATACACAGTGCCCCAATTGCCCCCATAAACAGTGCCCCCAATAGAAAGTGCCCCAATAGAAGTACCCCCAATTGCCCCCATAAACAGTGCCCCCATACACAGTGTCTCAAATGCCCCCATAAACAGTGCCCCCAATTGCCCCCATAAACAGTACCCCCCATAGACAGTACCCCCCACACACAGTGCCCCCAATTGCCCCCATAGAAAGTACCCCCAACAGACCAAGTCTTCGTCAGCAGCTCCTTCTCTCTTATGTCGCGGCAAAAGGCCCTTTTATAAGGTTGCGCCTCGTCGCTGACGTGTGACGTCATACGCACGGGCGCAATCTTATAAAAGGGCCTGTCGCTGCCGCATAAGAGAGAAGGAGCTGCTGACGAAGACTTGGTATGTTGCTGCGCAGAGTGCGTACTCTGCGTATAGGGAGCGGCGGTACTGCTTCCATGACTCACTCTGTCTGCAGCCACCAATCGGGTCTAAAACCACAAATCTGAATATTATTGTTTTATTACATTATTAAAAAATATGTCTAGCAGATCCATGTTGTGTACCATTAGCAAAAACTTCCTTTTGTATGGGGGTTGCATAGGCAAGCTTGCCCATGAGAGAGCTTTGAGACTGAGATCTGAGCATCCTATATCCTTCAGTAAGTCAGAAAAAACTTCATATTGACAGTGTCTGCAATGGTTCTCAGGATCTGCTTTTGTCTGGATGAAACAATGGATCATTTCTGGGACTAATTCAATAGTCATCATCTAAAAAGAAAGTTTAGAATTGATTAAATTTAGAATTTATTAAATGATTTTTTTTTTCTCTGTAATAATAAAACAGTACCTTGTACTTGATCCCAACTAAGATATAATTACCCCTTATTGGGGGCAGAACAGCCCTATTGGGTTTATTTAATGGTTAAATGATTCCCTTTTTCTCTGTAATAATAAAACAGTACCTGTACTTGATCCCAACTAAGATATAATTACCCCTTATTGGGGGCAGAACAGCCCTATTGGGTTTATTTAATGGTTAAATGATTCCCTTTTGTGTGTAATAATAAAACAGTACCTGTACTTGATCCCAACTAAGCTACAGTGAATCATTATTGGGGGCAAAACAATCCTATTGGATTTAATTCAAGTTTAAATGATTTTTTAGTAGACTTAAGAAATTACAGAAAGACTATCCGGAATTATCCGGTAAACCCCAGGTACCAAACATTCTAGATAACAGGTTCCTTACCTGTATTAATAAATGGGGAAGGGTATTTGCGAAATTAAATTCCACTTTTATGTGTATCTGCAAAATGAGAGAACTCAGCCTTTGCTCCTGTATGTAATTGCTTTAAGGGCAGTTTCATTGCCTGGCAATACTGGCCACTCTAAGCATGATGCCTTTCTTCAGTGTTTTTTTCCCTTCATGTTTTTTTCTGGCAATGCAGTGGTTGCAAGAGGGTGAGACACTTGGCACAGGTGTACTGCACCTACTGCAATTGCCCTCAATTTGGCAAAATGACCACATTTGCACATGCATGCCATTACAAATCAAACTCAATAGCACGCAGGATGCGACCCCTGCAGGGGCCCCTGCCACGCACCCGTATCCCCCCCGACATCCTCCCACTGGGTATTTTCCCGCTGTCCCGGCAGCCCAGTCCGACCCTAATAGCACGGAAGTCTGCCTGGCGTCATTTCCAGTATTTGGGGTGCAAGTGATGTCTGTGTCCAATTCTTCAGACACAAGTGTGCTGCGTCTATTGATGCTGTGTGCAAAGGGAACCTTGTAGCTCCTGCATGGTCAGGAGTTGGTAGCTCCAGGGTTCCCCTGCAAAAAGAGGCACCGCTCGATTTGAGACCAGAGGCAGAAGGACTGAGTGGTGCTGAGCGCAACTATATGGAAGTGCAAGGAGAGCCTTTTCTATCTGTTAATGAAAGTGGTATTACGGGCTACTGATTTGCGGAACCAGAGCTTGGGGACATAAATTAAACCTAATATGTTGCAAGAACACATATTTTAGTTGAAGAAGAAGACTGTACAAATAAACAGTTATGCAGGCATAGGATCTGTTATCTAGAAACCTATTATCCAGAAAGCTCCAAATTACACAAAAGCCTTCTCCCACAGACTCCATTTTAATCAAATAATTCAGATTTTTATATGGTATTTCCTTTTTCTCTGTAATAATAAAACTGTACCTTGTACTTGATCCCAACAAAGATATAATTAATCCGTATTGAAGGCAAAACAATCCTATTGGTATAGGTGTATAAGGTGTGGAGATCCAAATTATGCAAAGATCCATTATCCGGAAAACCCCTGGTCCCAATCATTCTGGATAACAGGTCCCATACCTGTTTATAATATTGCTTGCAGTCATCCCTTTTTTAATAAAAAAATGCGTGAAATTTATTTACAGCTAAAACATTGCAACGTTTCTCCTGTGAGCTGTCCTGAATGCGTTCCAATATACTGATTATCCATCTAAATTCTGAATACTCTAAAAATACTTTTGTCAGGTAATGACATTATTTTTATAGTTTCATTTTTATTCCCTGTACGTAGTATCTACAACTGTATGGCTTATTTGTATATCTGTATTAAATAAATATGTAACCTGTTGTTTTAATTGTATTATTTAACTAGCGGTTTAGTGCATATATTCCTTTTGTGTTTATTTAGGATAGTGCCAATTTATAGATCCCAAAATGGGGGGTGGGGCTTACCTGAAAGTGGGAGAGGTTTGTGGTAGTTTAGGGGTGTGTCTGCCTATTGCTGGGTATGGTTTTACAGTTCTGAAACGTTGGGAAGTATAGCTGTTTGGTTGCTAATTTCTATATTCATGTGGGAGGGTTCTGTGCTGTGCTTCATTTAACTGATTTTGCTATTAGTTTTTCTGTAGCCCTAGGTTTCTCTAAAACAGAAAGCTAACCTAATGAATCTGTCATATTATGGGCTTCTGGGCTAATGTCATACCTGCATTAAACGTCTTTGCTGTGCCTGTAATCTTACAATTGTAAAGAATAATGCTGTGATTACCTTGTTCATTCTATAAAAATTTATATTTTTTAGTAGAAAAAGATGAAAATACTGAATATACAGTATATAGTTAAATCGTTTGGAAGAATCGCTGCTTTGATAATCAAATGAATCTGTATACAGTTTTTAATGATTTACTTTATTGTTAATATTTGATATTTATGCAGTGTATCCACATTTCAGCTGGGTACGTGTGTGTGTGTGTGTGTGTGTGTGTGTGTGTGTGTGTGTGTGTGTGTGTGTGTGTGTGTGTGTGTGTGTGTGTGTGTGTGTGTGTGTGTGTGTGTGTGTGTGTGCAGCTGCACGTGATCATCTTAAAGGGGACCAGTCACCCAGACATAAAAAGCTGTATAATAAAAATACAAATTCCTTTTTTGTTTTTCTTTTACAAATCCCAGCAGTCAATTATATATTGGCTGTGCTGCCCTTTCCATTCAGAACTTTGATTTTGGCATGCTACAAAGCTTTCCTTACTAACAAAATGGTACCTTCCTGCTTGCAGTAGTTGTGTAATTCCAAGACTACAGGAAACAAGATTAAAATAATTTATATAGTTTAAGTGAAGTTTCTTACGCTTGGCTAACCCGATAGATAAGAATTTGGAATTAGTTCTTAGGGCAGTGGCACACGGGGAGATTAGTCGCCTGCGATAAATCTTGGCTATTGCGGGCGACTAATCTTCCCAACATGCCATTCCACCAGCAAGAATGGAAATCGCCATTGGGAAGGCACGCACGTCACTTTGGTTTTCTGAAGTCGCCTGAAGTTCTGAAGTTTCAGGCGAAGTGATGCGTATACCATCCCAACAGCAATTTACATTCTTACTGGTGGGATGGCATGTTTGGGAGATTAGTCGCTCGCAATAGTGAAGATTTATCGCAGGCGACTAATGTCCCTGTGTGCCACTGCCCTTAGGGTAACAGGTCCCCTTTAAAGCATAGGTTAGTTTTAAAAGGGCAACCATATGGGAGTTTTAACCTTATAAGCAAGCATTTTGCAGGTAAAACTTAGTCCCTTTGCTCAGTACTAATCTTAAATGACTTATATAGGTCAGTCAGTGTAGGACTGGCCAGAAGGGATGACTTTGACGTAGTTGGCCAGCTTGAAGTATATTGCAATGTACGGACAAACAATCCCTCTTTTTGGGGTGGGGAGGGAAGGCATTTCTTAGTAGCTGAATGCACAGAAATGTCCTAATGTCCTATTTCTACATATTGATAATGGGTGAGTGCAGAGGATTTCTTGTTGTTGTCTATATGTATTTTGTGGTCACAGCCTCATTGCACCCCCGCCTAATGGTTTACAATTTAGTGGTTGAGCACAACTTTCCCTTTTTCTTGTGTTATAGGTTAGTTTTGCAACAATGGAACCACATTTTTTGTATTATTCGCTGTGAAAAGCAGTATATTGAGGGTTTTATGTGACAATATTTAATATAACTTATTCGTCTAGGATCTCGTTTCAAGTGTACTATTGGAAAAGGTAAAGCTGTCACAGAATTTTCACTTGTCAGTATAAATGGCTGTAAATTTGAAGTTTGTAGTTTGCATGCATTGTTAGGACTGGTTACTAAAATTATCTCTGGCGTGTAAGTGATATAAACAATTTTCAGTAGCAGTTATATTAAAATAATGAAAAAAAATTGAAAATTGTATCAAATAATTATTAAGAAGTTTAATTTTAAAGGACCGCAGAGTGCGTTAAGGGAGCGCCGGTACTGGCTCTGTGTGTGTGTATGCTGTTTGCAGATTTAAATGTGATTATGTATCAGAGGGAAAATGGCCACCGAGTGAAAGCTGCTATTTGCTTTAGGAACATGTGATGGTGCTGGCAAACGGAGGGGATATATGCAGTAATAATGATGCCATTTGGGTGGGGGAGACGTGCCCAACTGATATAAATTGTAGGCAAATAAAGGTTTTACATGTCCTTTAAGCATTAAAAATATAAATGAATGAAAATGAACACGCACCTTTGCTGAAAGACTTTCAGCAAAGGACTAAACCCAGGTCTGGATTGGGATTCAAAATAGGCCCTGCCATTTCACGTACACAGAGGTCCAAACAGCACAATAAATAGTGACAGACTGTGTAGCAGCCCCTCTGGCATTTGCCAGAATCCACAGATTGCCAGTCCGGGCCTGACTGAACCAACTGTACTGGGAAATCTTTGTACATGGTTAGAAAGTGTTTCAGGTTAAAACAAGTAAAATTAGAAAATCCAAACTAACTTCTCGATGAAGATAAAAATGGAAAGAAATGTCTTTCCTGTCTCAAAAAAAAAAGCATTAGTACTTGGACTAGTACCTGTGTGTGCTGTACTAAAGATATTAAAGGGAATCTAAAAACCGTTGCTCAACCACAACTTACTCACCACCACTCATCAGCCATTAAAATGCTAAATATTATTCCAGTAAGAATTCCCCTGATCTGTGTGACCCGGTCTCCATGGCGTTTGTACCTGCAATTGATTTTAAAAGCTTTTCTGACACCGAACAAATCAGTCCTTTATCCCCCATGTCAGATTCCAGTGTAATATAATGAAGCCACAATAATCTCTGTATGTAAGATAACAGCAAGGTGCCCAACAGGGTGCTGGGAATCAGCAATCTCATTGGTCAATTCTCTTGCACTCCCTTTTTGGTCAGTAAAATGCTCACTGGTGAGTTGTGTTTTATCTGTAATTATGTTTATGGAGAACTAGAGGGTACAGTGGGGCAGTTTTCTGCATGGTTACTAAGACCTAAAAAAGATTTAAGATTTTTTTAAATGTAACGTAATGTAAAGTGCCTTCAGTCAATTTTTAAATAAGTTCCCCACTAAGTAAGTTTGATACTGAATAACAGCATCCAAAGTATATTTTTTAAACTTTTGAAAGCATCTGCCGATACAACCACTTGAGGTAAAGGAATCTACAACTTCACCCTTTCTGCGCCTTAAGGCAGTAATCAAAATGGGCATGCAGCTGCTTTAATTTAAAGAAATCCCTCACAATTGCACCAGATGCAACACAGTTGCTTCAGACACAACACCTCCTTGCAACTGCAACTGTACTAGAATTCTGGAAAAAAAAAACCTGCATTTTAGGGAAAATGACGATTGCGTTTGAAATTGCACTTTTTTACCTAATGAGTACATGCACATTTGTGCAACCAAAGGACCCATAGAAACATGTTAATAATTCAAATATAATATTTGCAAGAGAGGTGGAAAAAAGGTGGTAACAGAAGCATGAAAACATTGGGATTCTTCTTCCAGGGCAGCTTTTGGAAAAACAGTATTGTAGCTCAGATTTGTAGGTTGCTGTTTTTTTCAAACCATAGACATTTTACATTTTCCAAACTTTAAAACACTCCATAAACACCCATTTTCCATTTGGGAAAACATATTCAATGTATCTTGAGTAATCAGACAGTGATGTATCATAATCAGCAATCTGTTTCTATTTTCCTTTTGTTTCAAATGTGCCTAGATTGTACCTACATTTTTCCTGCATCAATTACATTTTATTATGTGACACTGTAACATTTATAGGACTCCTTATTATCTTTAGCTCTGTTACTACAATGCTTGGTCATGTGACTTTTAACAGACTCTTTACAATGTTTATCTCCAGTACAACAATGCTTGGTCATGTGACATGATACAGACATTGTGACATCACAATACCAAAGAAGGGTTACACACATCACAGGCACAGTGTGATCAGTCTATACTCAGACTCGGTGACTGGCAGAGGTGAGTACAAGTTGTGGTCAAATATGTTTAATTTATTAGAAAGTTCCTATATAAATGAGCAAGAATATGTAAACTAACCTAAATTGTATTAACAAAGATCATTCTAAAAAATGTGTATAAACAGTATAAAAATATATATAAACCTCAATTAATAAATAATAATAAGCACTTTCAATGTGAAAGAAAGTCTGTATTAACACATATCAGAATTAGTCGCTGCAGCTAAAATTACTTGATGTTTCCCAAACATGACTTTTTGTTGCAGTGTCTTGTTTTAATATACTTCAGTATAGCAATCCATATACATTTTGTATTTCTATCCATGGCAGTTGTCCGATACATTTCACTAATTTCACTGGTTACACTAGAGATATTTATATTTGTGTGCCTAATATATTTGCATTTGTATGTATTGCAGTTAAAAATCATAAAGAGTCTTATAATTATTACGATTACAAAACTGAAATTCCAGTTTTAGATTTCAATACTGTAACATTTATATGACTCGTTATGATGTTTATCTTCAATACAACAATGCTTGGTCATGTGACATGATACAGGCATTGTGACATCACAATACCCAAGAAGGGTTACACACATCACAGGCACAGTGGGATCAGTCTGCATTCAGACTTGGTGACTGGCAGAGGTGAGTACAAGTTGGGGTCAATATGTTTACTTTATATGAACAGTTTGCAAATCTGTATACACCAGCAGAGATTAATAAAAGTGTTAGAAAAGTCATTTTTAAGATCTTATTGTTGAACTGATTTCAATTTGAATTGAAAGCTGTATTAAAGCATATCAGAATTAGACATAGTGGTCCCCAAATGCCACAATTTTGTTGTTGAGAAGTCTCGTTTAACTATGGTAAAACAAAGATTGTAGTGTAACAGTCCTTTCACATTATATATTTGTATTTGTATGAAATAGAGTTAATGATTATAAAGTCTTATAATTATTACAATGATAAAATCTGCTTGAAAAGCTGAACTTTATATTCAGATTGTATTACTCTTATGATTATTAACTCCAGTTCCTAAATACTTTGTCTTGTGACATCATCGTGCTTATTGTTTTTTACATAAACATATTTTAATAATCCATCCTTTTCCCCCTTTAGACTTTGGTTATACCATGGCCTCTGCTAGGCGCTTTTTCTGTTTCAGAAAACTCTTTAAACCTTTTTTTCAACTATGTAACATTCAAAATAGAAGCAAAAATATATCTAATCATAACAATGAAGCTAAGACAAGAAAGGTTTCTGGATTTTTTTCAAAACTTTGTTTTTGTAAGAAAACAAAAACATTAGAAGAAGAACCACAAACCTGCGCTGATAATGTGGAACTAAACACTGCTGTAAGCACGTGTATAACAGAGGAAGTGAGAAACGAGCTCCCCGTCCCCTGCAAAGCAGAGCAAGAAAGAAGCACAGACTTCAGTGCCTGCGCAGATGAGGAACAGGTATGTGAGCTCTCCACCCTCTGCTTAATAGAGGAAAGCCCCAAAGAGGCGGCAATTGTGGAACTAGAAGAAACCACAGAATCCGAATGCAAAGATGAAGAGGAACAGAATCTCTCAACCAAGAGCCTAGAGGAAGAGAGATCTGAGACCTGCAATGAAAATCAAGATGATTCCACCACTTGCAAAAAGGAGGAACAGAAAACTGAACCTGATTCCCCTCTTTGCAAAATAGAGGAACATCAAAGCAAAAAGAAGAAAAAGACCAGAAAGGTGGCAAGGAAAGGAAAGAAGAATAACAAACAGACCATCAAGGTTGAATTAGAAGAAAACCCCTCCACTATCTGCCTAAAGGAGGAAAATAGCAAAAAGATGGCCAGAAAAGAGAGAAAAGCTAAGAAACGCCTTATCAAGGCAGAAATAGAGAAACGACCAGAATGGGACTCTGTGGGCTTATACAAACCCCTATATGCCTGCAGGAGTGAGCCATTCACTTACAAAACTGAGGAATGCAAACCAGAACCGGATTTCACTCCTTGGATGAATATGGAGCATGAAATCACACCCTTCTCACATGAGAGAAGGGACAAAAAGGAGGCAAGGAAAGGAAGAAAGTACAACAGACAGACTATCAAGGCCGAGGAAAAGAATAAGAGAGAAAAGATAACGGATGAATACAAATCACGCACAAGATTCTATGCTGATGAAGAGAATGAATTCTCTGATGATTCAGAGTATATTGGAGTTCCAGGCCAGCCCTTCCCTGACGGGACTGATGCCTGGATCCCTGAACTGAACCTGACACAAGAGCATAAAATGGCCCTGCGAGGCAGGGAATGTCTGGACGACAGAATCATTGATGCAGCTCAGTCCTTGCTGAAAATCCAGTTTGAGGCAGAGGGGCTTCAAAGCTGCCTCCTTTCTCAAATTGGATTTCATGCAGTTAAAGGACCATCAGTACAGATTCATTATGACAGTGTAAAGAGACATTGGTTGACAAGCTGCTTTAAAATGGATCATGTGGAGATTGCAGACAGTGCTGTGACTAAACACCATTGCACCTTACTGAGGAAGCAAATAAATGACTGCTATAGTGAACTAGTGAATGATCCTGAAGGAACTATGGAAACACTTGATGTTGATGAACAAGAAAACAATCATGACTGTGGGGTTTATGCTATTGCTAATGCATTTGAGTTCCTGTCTGGCGGAACCCCCATCTGCAAGTATGAGAGCAAGAAAATGAGAAGACATCTCATTGGTTGCTTTGAGACAAGGAAGTTTACTGAATTTCCTAAAAAAGTAGATGCCTGTGTGGTTGAATTAGAACCCAAACTAAACATTACATGGCTGGATAGAAAATGAGCTGAAACTTAATGAATCAGCTTCTGAATTTGCCAAAAGATAAGTTACTTCTACTAATTGAAAAAAGGAAGGCAATATCATAGGAAAGGCCAGCCAAACGATATATTCTCCCAGTTTGGGAGATAAACTGTTGGGAGGGAGAGGAGGCTGACATATAAAGGCTGGTGAACAGACTGACTTTCCTAAACATTTAGCAAATGGTACAATAAAAATGAGAATATATGTATTACTAATAAATGTATAACTTTTGTCTTTACTAAGGAAGTGTAATGTGTCTTTTTTTTCTCACATAGTAGTAGTCCCATTTTGCTTTATGGCTGAGATTAACTATTTTCTACCATTTTGAGGTTCTGCTTGTGTTTTTAATAATTCCCAGCAGTAAGAAAGATAGGAAAGGGTTATTTTAGCACTCTGCTCTAAGAATGCTAGCAATAATGCAACAAACAGAAAGCACACATGCCCACACAGAGTTAGTCCTGAATGTGTGTTTGTAGAAGTTGTCACACTGGTTGCTGTGATGTAGAAAATGATTCCCATAGACTTGACTTAATTGGAATCTAGCGGGCAATTTTGAAAAACAGTGCAGATATTAGTCAGTTACATTTGAACATCGAATCTCTCACGTGGGTTACCAGTGTTTAATCATCTAAAAGAAAAGTTCAAGGGCTCTGGCTGCTGGGGCCTTGATATTAGGTTATCTGGGGGCCCTTGGTGAACTAGTCAAAATTACTGTACAACTGAAAATTGCTTAGAATTATATTTCCTTCATGCAATTTATGAAAATGTTTGTGCTATTTCAATATTGCAACCTATTGAGATTATTGTGCAGTTTGCTTGTCAATATTATTTGGTAATAAAGCTTAATATAGTGCTGTTTAGATGTCCAGTCAAATGCATGAAGGATTCTTGTTGGAGTGGCGGTCTGAGCACTGCAGTTCTGCCCTAGTACATAGTGACAGTTAAAACACCCCCGTATGCCATAGGCACATAGATTTTAATTAGTGGGGCTTGCGAAGCAAAGCATCACTACTGTTATCTCACAGGCTTATTATTATTCTTCTTCCGTACAAAAGTTCGGCACAGAACTTGTCCCGCACCGTTTGTCGTAGACCCATGAGTGAGGTGTCAAATCATGCGGCCTATTCGGGAATGGGGTGCTATGTCTTTTCTAAGGGGTTGGCGGTTAATTGCCCCTGCAGACTTAACATTGAGGCCAACTTTGACGGATTGTAGCGCAGAGAGGGAATTTTTTATATACATGAAATTTACCACATTTGAAGAGGTTTGCAACCTGTGTCAGAAGATACCCTGCACAAGGGTATAA
Organism: Xenopus tropicalis; assembly: GCF_000004195.4. Taxonomy (NCBI): domain Eukaryota; kingdom Metazoa; phylum Chordata; class Amphibia; order Anura; family Pipidae; genus Xenopus; species Xenopus tropicalis. The sequence continues at coordinate 36,957,917 of NC_030683.2, forward strand.
GTTTTACCCCCGGGGCAAGAGAGGTCCCCAAATTTGCCCCATTGACTTATAATGGGGATTTTGGCAAATAACTAGTTTGTCGTAGACCCATGAATGAGGTGTCAAACCGTGCGGCCTATTCGGGAATGGGATGCAATGACTTTTCTGAGGGGTTGGAGGTTAATTGCCCCAGCAGGGGGCAATTAACCACCGTTTGTCGTAGACCCATGAATGAGGTGTCAAACTGTGCGGCTTATTCGGGATTGGGGTGCTATGCCTTTTCTGAGGGGTTGGAGGTTAATTGCCCCAGCAGGGGGCAATTAACCACCGTTTGTCGTAGACCCATGAATGAGGTGTCAAACTGTGCGGCTTATTCGGGAATGGGGTGCTATGCCTTTTCTGAGGGGTTGGAGGTTAATTGCCCCAGCAGGGGGCAATTAACCTCCGTTTGTCGTAGACCCATGAATGAGGTGTCAAACCGTGCGGCTTAATCGGGAATGGGGTGCTATGCCTTTTCTGAGGGGTGGGCAGTTAATTGCCCCAGCAGGGGGCAATTAACCACCGTTTGTCATAGACCCATGAATGAGGTGTCAAACCATGCAACTTATTCGGGATTGGGGTGCTATGCCTTTTCTGAGGGGTTGGAGGTTAATTGCCCCAGCAGGGGGCAATTAACCACCGTTTGTCATAGACCCATGAATGAGGTGTCAAACCATGCAACTTATTCGGGATTGGGGTGCTATGCCTTTTCTGAGGGGTTGGAGGTTAATTGCCCCAGCAGGGGGCAATTAACCACCGTTTGTCGTAGACCCATGAATGAGGTGTCAAACCGTGCGGCTTATTCGGGAATGGGGTGCTATGACTTTTCTGAGGGGTGGGCGGTTAAATGCCCCAGCAGGGGCAATTGTCACAGTGAACTGAAGGAAACATTGTAATATTGGGGCACGAGTTTTGCCACGGCAAACACCACTCACATTTTCTTCAGGAAATGTACCTCTCTAGTTATATCATATAATCTCCATTTGTTACTGTATTTACATAGCTGCCGATAATACTTGTAACTGAAAATCTTAGCGTATGGTATTATTGGTTTGGGTGGCAAGCTATGCTCTGTGCTGCCTGGGCAGGTGTATGGGGTCTCAGCAGGCTGGATGAGTTAGGAGAGAATGTTGAATTATATTGGAACTGGCTAATACAGCAGGAATTCAGCAAATGAACAAAGCTGTCAGACTTCCGTAGGCAAGACTTGCGCCTCTGCCCTTTAACAAAGGTTACCTTGGTGGCAATAGCCTTCCATTACTTCCCCAAACACAACAGTATATACAGAAAACGTGTATACAGTCAAGGAGACCCATGTCTGCACTTTATCTTCAATGCTACTAGCAAAACTATATCTAGAATCTGCTGATATTCACCAATTTCCAAAGATTCAGGCAGGATAGCATAAATGGTTGGGTATAATTGCTTTCAGAGATGGATGTGTCCACCTTGTTGTATTATCCAATATCTTAAGGATAAAATAGTATTAATATAGGCCACCCAATGGTGTAACTGCCTGGTGTACAGAGTGTGTGACTGCACCAGGGCTCCCTGCCAAGAGGTTGCAAGGCCCCCTGGGATTTCTAGGAGCACACAATGTGAAGATCTTAATTTGGAAGGTGATGCAAAGGGGAGAAAGTCATGTGAAGAATTGGCACTGGGGTCCTTTGGTCTATAGTCACCCAAAGAGCAATGAAATTATTATGGTGAATAAGTGTATCAAATACAATTTAATAGCAAGCTACATGTGCTGTGTAGGGATACTTCTAAAAGCAGCACTAGGCTAGATTTGTATGTAGGTTCTTATTGTATACATGTATTTATTCTATGGCACAGGGGTTGTTTGATTTCTGCAACTGAGCAGTGGTTTTCAAAAGTAACAGAGGTAGAAAACTGCACTCAGATAATAGAGCTCATATAAACAGGGTTCAATAATAATTAATATGCAAGGAATAATTACATATGAAAAGATACAAGGCCCGTTAACTCCTTGTGGTAACAGCAACAGTTTGGCACATATCAGAGTATAACTACATAAAAATAGTGCAGCTTTAACAGATCTGTCTCCTCCTGTGGGTTACAAGGTATATTGGCACATGAAATATCCATTAGCCTTAATGGGAGATATATGGGTTCCAGTGCACACCACCACTCTCTAGCGTTGCTATAGAAAAATCACTGGGTAATAACTTTCAGGGAAATGACAAGCTTTGTGGTTGTAGGAAAAACCGTGCCAAAATCTGGCACAACATGATACACGGACTGTGTGGGTCAGTTGGAAAAAGATGTCCCTTATTGTGCCCCTCATGTGGTCAGTTGCCCCTACCCAAGTGTATCTCTATAAGTGTCAGTGTTGACTTTGAGACCATTTGTGTGCATTGCAAACTGTATTATCAATAAAACAATTTGCACTGTTTTATAAGTGACACTTCTATTGTCAGTAAGTTCCAGTTCAATGTCACTACAGCATTAGTACAGCGTTAGTAACATGGACATTATCCGGAAACCCCTTATCCAGAAAGTTCTGAATTACGGAAAGGCCATCTCCCATAGACTCCATTATAAGCAAATTATTCTAATTTTTAAAAATGATTTTGTTTTTCTCTGTAATTATAAAACAGAACAGATCCCAAATAAGATATAATTAATCCTTATTGGAGGTAAAACAATCCTATTGAGTTTATTCAATATTTAAATGATTTTTAGCAGACTTAAGTTATGGAGATCCAAATTACGGAAAGATCCCTTATCCGGAATACCCAAGGTCCCGAGCATTCTGGGTAACAGGTCCAATACCTGTAGTTACTAGTATATACGGTATGTTATTTAGTACCCCATTCAATATCTAAACATACCTAGTGGGAAACTAACTTAAAGGACATGGAAAGGCTAAGTCACTTGGGGGTGCCAAAATGTTAGGCACCCCCAAGTGACTTTAATCGCTTAACTTATACCCCGGGCTGGTGCCCCTGTTGGGAGAGAACAGTACCTGCAGCGCTTCCTCCTTCGTTTAGCTGGGACCCCACGACAGGCGCCTGCGCAGTAGAGCGAAAAGCCGACTTCTCTGTTAAAGTTCCACTATTCACTCTACTGCGCATGCGCGCGCGCACGGAAGCCGGAAGGTGGAAGCGCTGCAGGTACCCCGGGCTGGTGTTGTTCTCTCCCAACAGGGGCACCAGCCCGGGGTAAAAGGTAGGCGATTTAAGTCACTTGGGGGTGCCTAACATTTTGGCACCCCCAAGTGACTTTGCCTTTCCTTGTCCTTTAAGACCTCAGTGAAAGCCCAATGATCAAACCCAAGCTTTCCAAAATATGGAATTAAGATATTTAAAAACTTTGAGAATTTTAGGTTTTAGTTTCCAGTTATATATGAGATTGAGTCTGTTCATCAAACAGAGATTAAGTGGTGGTACAGAAATGTGATTCTTTACTTCTTGTGGCATCTTTTGTCTTAGGGTGGTAACCCCAATGTCAAGGTTGCACCTGCATCCTTCTCATAAGGAACAATATCTCTGACATTCTGTGGTTACAGGGCAAATTATACCAACAAGTTGATTTTACTATTGGTCTCTGGTATATAATTATTGCAACTAAACCAAAACACAGAACATCATGTTACTGAGATAGCCACAAAACTGACATAACAACCCAATTTGACAGTTGCTGAAACTAAAAATAATATTTATTGCTATAAAGAAGAAGCAAATACTTTATTCCAACTATACATAGCAGTATTAGAGGACATGTAAACCCCACACACAAAAATTTAATCAGTGAACAGCCTCTTTGATATCTTTCAATACCTGCCACACTGGTTGTCCAGGGGTTAATAGTAAGGCTGCAACATCTCCTTAATCACTTAGATTTCCTTCTCCTGTAACCCACTCAGCCCCCTCCCTCAGGAATTTGCTTTGGCTGTTGGCTTGTGGGCATGCTCAGATTACTAAACACGCCCCCAGTCTAGCAGCCAGTGAAGAGATGGCACTCAAACAGTTGTGCCTGTGTGAGTCTGTATTCTTGATGAAATGTATGCTGAATAAGGGTCTGTGTGTATTATTGTTTTATTACATTATTAAAAAATGTGTCTAGCAGATCCATGTTGTGTACCATTATTAGCAAAAACTTCCTTTTGTATGGGGGTTGCATAGGCAAGCTTGGAAAACAGATATGCTAAGGCAGTCTCTCCAAGATCCAACACTACTTTGTTTGCCACCTAAAGTCATATTGCTCAGTCAGCGCCGCCTGTACTAGCCGCCTGAGGTGGCCAAGTTGATGCCCCCCTCGCTCCCCCGAGTTTAACTGCAGAGAGTGCTATTGTGCTGTCTGCACTGGAAGAGCCAAAATTCTGATTTAAAAATCGTAATTTCAGCTATTTAAGTGAGCAGGAGTGCCTTTTTTCCCCGCCCGTGGTAATTTGGCGGGCGCTGCCGTCTGAGGCAAGTGTCTCAACTCACCTAATAGCAGCAGCGCCCCTGTCTCAGTTCATGAACATCATCTTCATCTATTTATATAGCGCCATCAGGTAAAGCAGCGCTATCAGAGATATGGGCCAGTGGGAAACTGAGCAGCACACAAGTGAGTATGCAATGTTTCTGAGCTGCATGAGAACGTTTTTCCTTCCTGTGTTGGCTTATGGGATTAATGCCAACACTTTTATGAATTATAAATGCAGTAAATGCTTTCCAAATGAACTCGCTGGATTCCTGCCATTGTAAGGAGGTGCTCAAATTACAGACTGCTAGCAGATTTCAGTCTGTTCAATGGAAACTGAACCAATAAATCTCTCTTCATATGAAGAAAATCTCAGGAAAATTCCTACTGCCCGTATAAAACCCGTGGCACAACCTATTATCAAAAAAGGCTAAGGGGTGTGCCCAGCAATAACAACTGCTAATTTCAGTTTGTTCTAATATACCATTAACTAAAGAAATCGACTTGCGCCATGTTACAAATCGGTAAAAACACAAGATTGAAGGGTAACGCTCTTTACAATCTTTTAATTACAGTTGCCTATGATTTTATAGTGAACCCCTGCGGGAAAGGGTTTAGTACAATGATCGCTAGCAAGACACTGACAATATAGCGCAATGGAAACTTGTAACGACACTTAGATTTTACAAAATTGTGGGAGTCTTTTTTATTTGTACCTACAGACACATAATTTATACAGTGAACAAAAAAAATTATCAAAAGGTTTTATTTGGACCTGAAAATATTCTGTTTTTTATATTCTGTAGAATATACAGTGCCTGCACTATAGTCACTGTGGGAGCTATAGTTCTATGGCAGTAAAAGGGTTAAAGCTTAAACTGATGGTTAACCTGAATGTATTTTCCGGGCAGTCATAAGCATTTGCCTATTCCCTGGCAAGAAATAGCAGTCTAATAACAGAAACGAACCACACACATTTTACAATTGATAGAATACAGGGAAGAATCAGGACTTTCCTGTCTAGGAAGCATAAATAAGATCTTTAGCCTGTAGTGGTATCGAGTATTATAACAAGAGACCACCAGTGCAAGAGTTGGGAATGTGTCTCCTGAGAACCCATACCACCACTTTTCGCCTCTTTTCAGTTTCCCCCAGTTAACCACACTCCTTAATCCCAGCCTATCTACCCACAATTTCAGCATATTGCTCATTTGTATACTATTAATGTTCTTGGATGATATTATTATTGGTGAGATCCGATTCTTTGTGCCCCTTCTGTTTCTAAGGCCCAGTACCAGATTTGTTAACCTGTCACCCCAAGGCCGCCCAGATTCGTATCCGACCCCTCTCGCTGATGCGTGTGTATCCATTAAACTCACATACGGAGCAGTGGGGGGAGGATGCGTTGAAGTTTTCTGTGCGTCCGGTCCCCATTGCTCCATATGTGAGCAAAGCTTGCGTGGGGCTTGGGCGGCATGCCGCCCCTAAGTTTGTGGCACCCTAGGCCTGGGTCTTTGTGGCCTCGCCACAAATCCGGCCTGCTAGGACCCAGTAGAAGTCATGAATAAAGAAATGTAAAAATAAAATGTTTTTATTTAGTGTATGTAGAAATGAGGCCACATACAAAGGTAGACTGTACAGCTACACAGTCCTTCTTTAATAATTATTTAGTGGTTTCCATTACTCCAATGGAACCCATGGATTGGAGGCACAATCTCAACCCCATAATTACAGGCCATAAGTTTGACCTCTATGGTGGAAAAGTTATTTGAAGAGCAGTAGATTTAGTGTTCTTGAACTCTCATTTCCTCTTCCAGCTAATATGTTATTTCCATACTTGCTGTTAAAACATACCTATCAGTCGCAATTCCCTCTTAGGCCACTAGTGGTTACTGAGACCACCCTAGAGGCGGATTTTTGTAGATAGCAAGTTGTCATTCTGTGGCTACTAAAGCAAATAAAGTGCTGTCTTGTATAAAAAAGGGCATTGACTCAAGGGATGAAAACATAATTTTGCCTCTTTATAGGTCTCTCACGAGCCACTGGTTGGGGATGAGTTACTGAACAAGCACAGTATCCAAGGCTATTGTGATACTAATATCTACAGTTAGTATTGATGTTGGTATATATAGTTTATGTATGTGAGTGTATAGATAGGTCAGTATACAGTAGGTTTGTGTGTGCTGGGTTTACTTTAAAGGGTTAAACCAGATGAACTCTGGTGTTTTTTCAACCCTATGTAACTATGTAAGTCACTGTTGCGTCAAAAAAGTCACGCAGTAGCCACATTTCACAAATTTTTCACTGTTTCATAAATTTTTGCAGCAATGAATTTTTCAGCGAAGCAAAACGGAACTAGCATTCGCTAGACAGAATGTATTTAGATGTATTTGACCAATGTCCCGGTGTCTTAAAGCTGTTGGTACCTTCTTTCATGTCTTTTAGGAAAGCCCAATGACACAGGGATTCCAGCAAGAGGTGATGAACTATACCAAAACTGCATTAGTGCTTCCTTATATCCTATCACCTACCTTGAGCTTCCTGGGTATTATGCAAACTTTACCACTGAAACCTCCTGCTAAGCTTAGACTCCCTGCCGAAACAGAACGTTGTATATTAAGCCCACGGATGCCACAGCAAATATCTCAGTTTAACTGAGCATCATATGCTACTAGAATTGTACCTAAGTATTATTTATTGTGCAAGGCTTCCTACCTCAACTTCTTTTCCCCCCCCCCAACTCTCTTTCCACTTCCACTTTTGTTCTCTCTCTCTTTCTTGAGGGCTCTTCCCCCACTGTATTACTTAAATTTAATATGTTAAAAGATAAATAACATTTTAGTTTGTATTTTTTTTATTCATATTTATTATATACACATCTTTTGCTTGAGAGCACTTAAGTGCTTACACGTGGTTGCCATTTATGGCCTTTATGCCAGGAAGCATGCAAAATGTGCTTCCTTTTGACACTCTAGGGTCACTTCCCGTGCCTGCCCTGTGTTGGCACATTCAACCATTTCAATTTTTCCATTTCCTGCTCCTGCCTTGCCCAGGCTGGCTACCAACTATCAGTTCCCACGCAAGCCCATTATTGTCTTTGATTCCTCTGATAACTGACCCTTACTTGTACTTCCACCTGTACTGTTTCTTGCCATCTGCCTTGCCATTTGACTTAACTTTTGCCACTCCCTTGTCTGTACCTTGCTATTTGCTGGCCAGATTGCTTAAGGAAATCAGTGAAGACGGGTTCTACTGCTTATGGAAGAGACAGACCACAGCTATTTCAGTGGTATATCAATGGTATTTTGGTCAAAATGGATTGCAAAGTTCTTTGTAAATAAGATAAAGGTGGTAAAGTTGGGAAATTGGAAATTATTTGGATATTTATGGTGCTACATTAATAATATAATGTACTGTAGATACAAAATCATGATAGATAGTAAACAGTAAATAGATGGACATTTTGTTTCCACTTTTAAATAAGCCTATGTAGGAGAAAAAATCTGTGTGGTCCCTGATACGACAATCTGCACCTTCATAGGTACCGAATAACTACCTGTTCCAAAACATAGGTTAAATACATTGTTGCTAATGGCATCATCAAGCATACAGCTTAATTTCCCCTTCAGCTTCCAGCAGCCAGAGCCGGCTTCTCAGACAAACCTCACTCGGTCGGGATACGGTGCAATCAAGAGTATTGTTCATGTATAAAAATAAGCAATGCATGCTGTTTGATTAGAATACGTACCACCTGCTGTTTACAGCTTTCTGCTGTTTTCACCCTAGTCATTATAGTAAAATACACTTTTTTTTTCAGGAGGCTATAGAAAATTAACCACAACAGCAGTGGAAATTTGCTAAAACATTTCAACTTAAAAAAAAAAAAATTGAAAAGTTAACAAACTCCTTCAGTTTAGAATTGTATGTACCTACTAGTGCAACAGTATGGACTTCAACCTATTCATGGTCTGCTCAAAGTAATGGGAGACTTAAAGGACAAGGAAAGGCTAAGTGACTTGGGGGTGCCAAAATGTTAGGCACCCCAAGTGACTTTAATCACTTACCTTTTACCCCGGGCTGGTGCCCCTGTTGGGAGGGAACCGCACCAGCCCGGGGTACCTGTAGCGATGCGCTTCCTCCTTCCGGCTTCGTTTAGCTGCGACTATGCAGTAGGCGCATGCGCAGTAGAGTGAAAAGCCGACTTCTCTGTTAAAGTTCCGCTTTTCACTCTACTGCGCATGTGCGGCGGCGAGACAGGAAGGAGGAAGCGCTCACAGCTACCCCGGGCTGGGGCTGTTCTCTCCCATGTCCTTTAAACTGCTTCTATAGGAACTGGCTGGAAAGCAATGATCAGGGACTTCCATATTAGATTCACATGCCAAGTGCTTCCTTCTAATTTACTGTATAAATGTGCATAATAGGAAAAATGTTTCTGTATTTTAACCTAAAATAAGCCTATACCATGCGTTTTGGATAAAGATAAGTTAATTAAATTAGTAGATTTACAAAGGATCATATGTCAGTAATAAGGCAGAAAATAGTACATACGTCATTTGGGAAAGTTTAAAAAAAATGTAAAAACCTCCCCAGTGGTGAAAATGTTCCTGAATCCAGCCTCAGTGAACACAGACTCTTTTATTCTCTACATTTACTCTCAGAAAGCATTATGGCAGAAATAGACCTTCCCTTTAGAACCTTACCAGCTACCATGCCACAATATGTGCCTAGCTCCAGGGTTCGCTTAGTGCAAGCCCGGATTTGTGGTGAGGCCACAAAGGCCTGGGCCTAGGGTGGCAAAAATGTAGGGGCGGCATGCCACCCTGCCCCACTGAAATTTTGCTCCCATACAGAGCAATGGGGACCTCTCCACACTGCTTCATATGCAAGTTTGAATGTCCACTTGCGTGTATGCAAATGTGCGTCCAGGGGGAGGGGTCTGCAAATGGGGGAGGTCTTGGTGCACCCGGATAAGAAATCCAGTGCTGGCTTAGTGCCTTGCATCAATGGGAACTTGTGCCTAAAGGTTAGGATTCCAGTGTTAGTAGCGCTCTAAACAATGGAAATTACATTTTCTACAACAGTGCTGTACAACTTGCACCCCCCTCTGTGTGGCCCCCCACCTGTCTGGCTGCTTTGATGGCTTACCTTTGTTTAAGCTTTAAATGGTATCAGTACTGAGATTAACTGGCCCCCTGCATTGCTCACACCTCAAATTCAGGTTGTAATCCCCCTGTATTGTTTAAAAATTGAATACCATGTGTTTTTCACACCTTACAATCCCTGCATTGTTCCCCTGTTCACACCTCAGACAGACTGTAGGAGCTGTAGAAACGCACAAATGAACCCTGCACACTACAAAAAGAACATATACTGAGGTGGCATTGTGTCACTGTATGCTGCCTGTGTGTGCCATACACACAGGAAGCATAGGGCAGGCAGAGTGTGGCACACACAGGCAGCATAGGGCAGGTAGAGTATAGCACACACAGGCAGCATAGGGCAGGCAGAGTATGGCACACACACGCAGCATACGGCAGGCAGAGTATGGCACACACAGGCAGCAGACGGCAGGCAGAGTATGGCACACACAGTCAGCATAGGGGAGGCAGAGTATGGCACACACAGGCAGCGTAGGGCAGGCAGAGTATGGCACACACAGGCAGCGTAGGGCAGGCAGAGTATGGCACACACAGGTAGCATAGGGCAGGCAGAGTATGGCACACACAGGCAGCATAGGGCAGGCAGAGTATGGCACACACAGGCAGCGTAGGGCAGGCAGAGTATGGCACACACAGGTAGCATAGGGCAGGCAGAGTATGGCACACACAGGCAGCATAGGGCAGGCAGAGTATGGCACACACATGGGTATGGTCATGTGGTTTTAAGTGGGTGTGGTTTAAAAAAGGGGAGTGGTCAAAACTGGCTTTCATTATCGGCCCTCCGCCATGTAGGCCGGAAAAATTCTGACAAAAGTATGACAGAAGTTGGACAGCACTGTTCTACAATATTCTGCATAATTGCATCTGATCTGCAAGTGCTGCATAGGCTGCAACTGCCTCAGGCACAAAGCCCACTTGCGACTGCAACTATGCTGGAATCCTGGAAAACAACACTGCATTATGACAAAAAATGTCAGTTGTGCTTGATATTGCTCTTAGTAAATAAACTTTACAACCCACATGATGAGAAACTATACTAGAGTGCTACTAGAAACATCAGTCTCCTTTCATAAAGAATCTTGAAATTTCCATAACCCCCTAGAGTGCAGACCTCTTTATATACTTATATATATGTGAGTGCCGGCAGGGAAAGCCATGATAAATATACTAGGGTGGGTCATGACTTTCCCTGGGATGTTTTTTCCTGGAACACTAAAGTAGCATTTACTTTGATCATACTGCATCTTTTCTGAGAACATGTAACAAAAACAACTAATTTACTACATAATTGGTACATGTGTACATCGTGACCAAGCAAAAGAAAAACGGGCACGTGGGGTATCAAGTATAGGGCTATTAGTGGAGTTCTATTCATCTAGTGTAGTCTATGTACTTTATATATAATGGCCTATCTTTCCTGCATTTCTCTCAATAATAAAGCTGTGTGTCACTGCATTTACCATGCTACAGTCAGAAAAAAATATTCCACATATAAAAGCTGCAAGCTCATTACACTAGCCACACAATATTGAGTGTTTTCTTGTTTCTTGTTATGTGTACTTAATAGCACATGAGGGGGTGTGGATTTAGGTGTGTACTTAAAGGATTGGTGTGGGAGAGACTCTGGTTGTAGCTTCTGATGAAGTGGCGCTTGAGCCATGAAACGCGTTAAGCTGAGTTGTACAATATGGTTTTAATCTAAGTCTACAATAAAGGATATTTTTATTTATTAAGTGGTCCTGGCGTGCTCCATCCTATCAACCAATTTTTGTCAGTAACCACGCCTGGATCGGCGGCGTTTTTGGATGTGCTAGCACGGGACACTATTGATGTGGAACTACCTGGTGAGTGCTCCCTATGTTGTAGTGCTTGTTTCTTGTTATACTGGGAATCTGTTTATAATACAATCCACAGAATGGTTGGTCAGGCTGCTCTACACAAACACCTGCAGAAGGAACAGCAGCGGTATAAGGATGAGCTGCACCATCAAGGCAAGATAATGGCCCTATTTATTTCCAGGGCATTTGACAGCAGGTAACTGCATTGTTATTCCTCAGCCAGCCTTGAACCTTCAGTCTGACAGCTATAGATACCAGCTATAGATACCCTCCACTTCAAACCCATTTGGACAATGTACTTAACACTCTCCGCTATTCATGGAATCCCCAGGATCTCCCATATTTCATTGTATCATTGTGCTATGGGATCTGATCCGAACAGGCAATTCCAGCAGTAACTGTGGGAAGGCCCAGTATCTCAATATATGTTTTATTAATAAAAAAAAAATACAATGCACAGTTGTAGTGTGTGGGCGTGAGTAGTTTTGGGAGATACAGAATGAGGAAGCACAATGGGTCTATCATTATTGGAGTTTTAAACCAACCTAAGAAAAAGGAGCTAGATTCCAATAGTGAAGGGATACCAGAAACCAACATTCCTCACATTAATGCCCTTTGGACTTTTCTGGAACCATCTGCCCTACTGGATCTGTGCAAGTACAATCACATCAAGGACTGCAATATACTAGGCTACCTGTTGGCTTGGCTACACATCTGTGGGGCACTCTAGATAAATGCTGTTGCTAACTTTTATGAACTTTTGTCTTAAAATGTTTTTGTGCTAATTGTTGAACAAAACTACTAGAATAGATTATAAATATGCCATGTTATATTGTGCCTGCTTTTTGCTTTTGCATCCTGTCAAGCACTTAGTAAAAGACCCCCATAATTTGGTACATACTGGCCAAGACTGCACTTATTACCTGCCTGATACTACCATTGAGCATCAAGGCATACATCTCTGCAAACTGGGAACAAGTAAACAGAAACAGAATACTGTTGGTGCAGGACTAAATAAGGCATTAGAAGGCAGAGATCAAGATACAGATATGGGTTCCATGGCCACATTGCATACCAATCAAAATTTGTTTTATTCTACCTGGCAGGCAAAGCTGATTAAAATTGCCAATGAGACCTTTAGTTACTATAGAGAGATGTCAAAGCCTAGATACAAAAACAACCAGAGCATTGTATTATCCAATAATCAATTATGTGATTTTCCACACTGGTGGAAAGAGTGACACAATGCATCTCCACCATTTAGAGTTGATGTATAGTATGAAGAAATCTCCAAAGTGACAGAAACACCCAGTTTCACTGGAAAGGTGTTGTGCTCCTGAGTGCCCAAGACTACACCCGCAAACCCTTTGCACACTTGAATTAAACAATGTTTAATTGACCATATATCATTCTCCTAAATGAAAAACATGAGTTGTTTACAACTGGCCCTGGATTTTGAGCAACACATTCCCCAACACTCTTTACAATCCTTGTCATAAACAGGTAGCGATGGAAACCTTTATAGTCTGTTTATGATCTGTTAAACATGGCAGGCGTCCAGTTACTCTTCTATAATTGTTTTACTCATGCTCATCTCTACATTTACAAATTCCAGAAGAGACAACCCTGTAACATAATATTGCAACATCAAAAGTGTTCAGATTGAATAGGTTTAATTTGTTTTGAATTTACTTATAACATGGATGCTTATGAGAGTTACCCATTTTAAACATCTCTGAAAGTATCATTTGAGTTACTTGAGCCTGAAACTTTCTCAGAATTTTATATGCCACCACTGAATAAAGTAGGAACCAAAACTAAAGTATATAAAGTTTTGTGAACATCCCTCTCTTCATACAACTAACTGAAGAGAGAAAGGAGTAACTTTGGCTTTAGTAATGAGCCTGGCAGTTAAGGAAAGCCTGTTGTAACACAATGTGCCAGAGAAAGACAGAGAAGGAATGTAAGTAATTGTGTCAGATTCAAAGAATGTGTTCAGCAAAGAATGTGTGTGTGTGTGTGACTCCTAAGCAAACTGTGGCCGAGAGAGAGGGAGTGTGCATGTCTGCAGCTATCTGTATCAGAGAAAGAGATGGAGTGAGTGTGCGTGTGTCAAGGCCCCAAATATTGCTGATATATTCATTCTGCCTGTGATCTTACTAAGGACTTCATCATTCAGGCACTTAGCTCTCATGATGTTCAGCATGCCAATGTGCTTCATGTACTCATCAGGCAATATTTTTAGTTACATTTCATAGTTACCACACAGCCCTAGATGGCAATGGCTCCTCTGCTCCATTACATACAATTACATACAGAGCAAATACATATATGGGTGTACTACTAAGTGTAACCAATTTTTGCAGTTCTTGTTTAATGGAAATTAAGAAATTGGCCCCCCCAAACCCTGGAAATAGCAGGTGCTTAAAGTGGGCCATACAGGTTTAGATATGTAGTTGTCTTAGGGTGGCCATACACAGGAAGAATTGCTAGTTTGGCAAGGTCAGCAAGCAAGTGGATCCTCTTCCTGATATGCCCAGCTAAAGGTGGGCGATATCGGGCTAATTCAATCGTTTTGCTCTAGGGACAAATGATCAAATTACAATGGCAGGCATAGTGCTGTAAGATGGAGCTGATGCAGTCCCTGATCCAATGTAAAATCAAACCTGCACGATCAAGATCTGAGCAATTTTAGGCCAGATATTGGTCGGGTAGGCCCGTCGGGGGTGCCCATACATGGGGAGATAAGCTGTAAATCAGTCTAAAGGACCAGAATTAGCTGCTGAAATCTGTCCATGTATGGCCACCTTTACAACAAATGTTTGGATATCAATCATACATTTTAATGCAATGATCTAAAACTAACATTTATATTGAACAGTAGGATTGTATTGAATCGCAGGATTAAAGTCCAAAAAATAACAAATTTGACAATGTGTTGGCTGTTAATAATTGCCAGACAACAAATGTACGTAAGTTATATCCTGGAAATACATTGAAGGTCACCCATGGATATCGTGAGTTAGGCAATACATGCACAGATATTATCATTATCCCACAATAATATCTGTGCATGTGTTATTGCCTATCTGACGATTTTCTAACCTGTTTGATCGAGCACACACATGTGGGTTGACTCACTAAAGGTCGATATTTCGAGCGCTATTTTTAGCATGCGCTAAAAAATTTTGTTGCGTCTAATTTTTCGCGTCTTAATGCACGATTCACTGACAGTATATTTGCGTTAATTTAGACGTGATGCTGTTTGTGTTATTTAAGTTGCGAAACTATTTTTGTGAGGTATTCAGCGCAACGCGTGCTAATTAACGCAGCACGCTACTTGTCGCGCGTGCTAATTAATGCACGTGCGCTACTTATCGCGCGCATGCCATATTAGCCATACACACCATTACGTTCGTAAAACTACTTTTTTTGAAAATGACTATTTCCCTGCAAACTGGCGGCTGCATCACTCTAGGGCCAACAAATACTTGAATAAATCCCACTGCAAAGTCCATATTTTATTGCCAAAAGCTCATTAACTGTACTTTTTTATAATTACCGCCTGCCTCAAGTACGTGTTAATTTTCACATAGAGTAATGCGATATTTAGCGCGTATGTAGTGTTTGTGAATCATGCATTAGTATTATTTCTGCGTGCTAATCAACACAATGCGGTAAAATTAACACATGCGGTTGCGCGCTAATTAACGCATGCGATAATACTTTAGCGAATCACACGTTTTTTTTTTTTTCGCGTCAATTTTAACGCAAAAAAGCATGCAATATGCTTTATCGCATTTTAGTGAATCAACTCTATGGTCCGAAAATCAAATTAAACTTTGTTTTGTACGATTATATCGGTAAATGTATAGCTGTGATGTAAAGGTCTAAAATACAGCTACAATCCATGGTCAATGGTTATTTTTAGGGCTCTTACACACAGGCCTGTTTACATGTACACTTGTGGTGGATTTTTATGTGTTTCACCTTCACCAGAGAAGATTATTTTCTATTCTGCCTGTACCCACCCTATTATGCAATATGCAGTACCCCACTTGTGTTCAGTGCAGTGCTGTGGGTACTGTCGCTATAGGATAGAATGTCACACTCATGTGGTCCTACGTGGTGGAACACATACAAAAGTTGCAGCACAGGGATGCATCAAGAAACACCAGTATATACACCAGTATATAGGGGCAATTAGAGGGTGCTTCAAGAGTTCTATAGTAGTCAGAGAGTACTGTTTCATCAAGTAAGGGTAGTGGGCAACTGTGGGCAACTATAGTTTTGCAGAAGTGCATTAATAGGCTTAGAGAGTCTTCTTAGTACCCTTAGAGCAGTGATCCCCAACCAATGGCTCGGAAGCAACATGTGGACTCACCAACCCATTGGATGTTGCGCCCAGTGACCCCAAAGCGGGTGTTTAGTTTTGAATTCCTGGCTTGGAGGCAAGTTTTCGTTAGTCTGCTGTGGTATATAAGGACTGTGACACACGGGGAGATTAGTCGCCTCCTGACAAATCTCCGTTGTCGCGGGTGACTAATCTCCCCGAAATGCCATCCCACTGGCTAGAATGTAAATTGCCGGTGGGATGGCATACGCGGTGCCGCGATTTGCCGAAGTTGCAGAAGTTTCCTTTCAAGGCAACTTTCGCGACTTCGGCAAGTCACGGTGCCGCAACTAATCTCCCCATGTGTCACAGCCCTCATATTGGAACTATGACTATGACTATGCCCTTCCTCAAGTGAGGTGAGATTTTCTAAAAGCTCACCCACACTAGTCTTGGAGATAAATGTATTTATAAAGTGCCAAGATATTCTACAGCAGTTTACGGACAATTTTCTTTTCAGTCCCTGCCCCAGCAGAGCTTACAATCTAAGGTCCCTATCCCATTTATACACACACTATGGTCAGTTTGATCAGGAGCCAGGGAACCTGTCTGTATCTTTTTGGATTGTGGAAGGAAACCAAAGTACCTGAAAGGAACCCACATAGAAACAAGGAGAACATACTGACTTGTAGATAGTGCCCTGACTGGAGAAACAGTTAGTAACAAAGACCAAAAGGACATCAATTCTTATTCTAATTTCTTTAAGAAATTTCCTAAAATGGGATGCAGACTTTTTTTTCAGTACACAAGTTTAAATGACTAATAATACAGAGGTCACATCACAGACAATTTTTAAAGGTATCATTTAAAGGTTACTTGTTTCTTTTTTGGATTAGAATTGGCTTACAGCGATGTATTTATATGTACATCTAACAACTTACACGTACAGTATCTTTATTTCTGCCTACAGTATAGCCACGTGTCCAGTAATAGATCTTTCACACCGAGCTCTAATCTTCATGTCCCACTAAGCAATATATTTATATCCTGAAGTACAAGCTCAAAGTCAGCCCGAGGCATTGCAGAAATGTAAGTCGTTCTGTTACAGGCATGTGCTGCATTGAAAGGTCACCTTAATGACGTTATATAGCTTGTCCTCAGGAAACATTTCCAAGATCAAATATGGCAGAGGCCAAAGTGAGCAGCTTTGGTAACCTGTATCTTAAGAGATCACTTAGTGGGGCTCATTTGCCACCATAGTTGCTGAATAGTAATTTATTCTTAGACCTATAACTTTTCAGTTGCTTTAAATTATTTAAACATATTTATTTGTATGGTGCTAAATGAATCTGCCTTATGTCCAGCCCACAACTGAAAATATTATATTTGTTGGGGTCACTGACCCTGGCAACAACAAAAAAGCAACTCAACTGTGAGTGTTACATTATTCTTATTTGTAATTGCTTATCTTCATTCTCTGACTCTCTCCTGTTGATATTCCACTCTGACTTCCAAACGGCTAACTATTACATTTCTAAAATGTTGATCTTGTTCTTTTTATTAATGCTCATCATTTTCCCTGCACCTGATTTTTTCTTAAGAAAATCCTTAAAAAAGTGCCAAAATGATTCATATTTGAAAAAACCTTGACAGGGTAAAAGAACTTCTAAAATTTGCCATTTACACTACAAACAATGTAAATATTTTTAAAAAAGACTAAATGCATTCTAATGCCTACATCAAAGTGAAGGATATTTTTAAGGTTAAATTCCCCTTTAATAAGTATTTTGCACAACATACCTGTTTATATATAGTGAATCCCCCAATTTTCTAAAATTATGCTGACATTTCTCCTGTTCTCTAACCAATGAAGCAACCACTGAACTGTTAATTCTGTGTCTTATCTTTACAAAGGGGCAATTACTAATGCTCAGTTTTTCTAATTCAGGTTTTTTGGCACCAAAATACAATTTTGACACAAAAAATTGTCATTTTTGTGATTTGTTATGTGACAAAACCCAAACAAATGTGAAAGCAAACTTATCTTTGTTTCATGTTTTTAGAAGTTTCGGGTTTTTTTGTATGTATAACCTTATTTATAAAGTGCTACATGGTAACACAATCTTACAATATACACAATTACACACAGGGAGGACAAGTGTCATAATAAATACAATAAATAAGTATAAATACAGAAAGATTAAGTGACATGTGGTATGAGACAGTAGGAAGGCGGTCCCTGCCCCATAGAGCTTACAATCTAAACATTGTAGGAGGTGTAGATGAGGCTACTCTGCTTCATATGACTCCAACTTACGTCCTGACAACAGAGGGACAAATAAAGGGAATAAAGAAATAAAGGGAAGAGACAATCTGGAATTTTTTATAATTCAAGTTTTCCAAACTGCAACACTTGCGATTTATGACTTGAACACAAAAAAATCTTGGAAATTCAAATGAAAAAAGGTGGCACCTAAAACCTTGCGAGATAGAAGTCAGTGGTTTAAGTATTTGCAACATTCAACTATTCTATTTGTCAATTTATTTTCTAAACATTTAAATCTGTAAAAGTGGATGGACCAATGTGAACAATGAACAATTGTTGTTGCAAACTAGTTTATCAATGTTTTTCCTAGAAGTGAGCACTGTTACTTTCTGTGGTGCAACGTTCAGCCACCTGGTGTCCCTGCTTAGCACTAGTATTAATGATATCTCCTACTGATAGTGCCGTTAATCTTCCTTAAAGTCAGTGATAAGCTCATGTAGTATCTCTTGCACTGGAAGTGTTTGACCATGTCTGCATGGGATCCTCCTTGAATCAGCTGTAGTTGTATAGTACGTCTTGCAGGCTTCGTAGGTGCTAAGCCCCGTTAACCCTGACGTCAGCAAGGCTGCGGATGTCCACAAAAGCACACATTTGCGGCGTTTCTATTTACCGGTATTTGGTTTATCTTTAACAAACAAAATCAAATAAAAAATGCATCAGTTGTTCGTACATAGGTAAGTTCTTGACTCTATATTGGTTGCTAGGACCAACCAGAGTTGGCAAACGAAAATCAAACACTTTTTATTTACTGTATATACTCGAGTATAAGCCGATCCGGATATAAGCCGAGGTAACTAATTTTGCCTAAGAAAACTGGAAAAACTTATTGACTCGAGTATAAGCCTAGGGTGGGAAATGCAGCACCTATTGCTAAGTTTCAATAACCAAAATAAATACCAATAAAATTACATTAACTGAGGCATCAGTGGGGTATATGTTTTTAAATATTTATTTAAAAGAAAAACAGTAACCTAGCTCTGTAAATGGAGAAGATGGTCAACAAGATCAATATGGTATCAACAATGATACCTTAAGAGTACAGGTATGGGATCCCTTATCCGGAAACCCATTATCCAGAAAGCGCCAAATTACGGAAAGCCCGTCTCCCATAGACTCCATTTTAATCAAATAATTCAGAATTTTAAAACTGATTTTCTTTTTCTCTGTAGTAATAAAACAGTACCTTGTACTTGATCCCAACTAAGATATAAATAATTCTTATTGGAGGCAAAACAATGCTATTGGGTTTAATTAATGTTTTATTGATTTTTTAGTGGACTTAAGTCTTAAGACTTAAAATCCTCAAAACTATGATATAGTTTCTATAGAATATAAAGTGCAATGTCTAGTGCAGAATGGGACAGGTGAGGATGGTACATGAAGCAACCACTCCCTCCCTCCCTTACGCGCCAGCACCTCTGTGTCCATCACGAAGGATGCCAGCATCACGTAAGTGACGTCATCATGCTCATTGTGCATTAGCAAACTGTCAGCAGACCCGGAGGAAACGTAAGGGGAAATAAGTATTGCGACTGGGAGTGGGCCAGGGCACTGGAGGGTCTGGTTGCGGGTGGCCTAATTTGCACACAAAGGAGAGAGGGTGCTAGTGTGGAGGGACCCATTGCACCCAACTTGAGTATAAGCCAAGGGTGACTTTTTCAGCACATTTTGCTGCTGAAAAACTAGGCTTATAGAGAATATACAGTATTAACTATGGGTAAGAATGAAGAGGGAGAATGAGGGGGGCAGGCCTTGGGGCACATATCAATAGAGATAAGAGTATAAGTATTTAATATGCTGTTATTTGTTATCCTGACTTTTAGATGTGTCAAGTGTATCCGCCCATGAGTCTCAGACTTTTTCAAATTTGTCTGGGCAACCTCTGCTCATATAGGTCAGTTTGTATATGGAAAGGGAAGGGCTTTATTTATTAGAGATCTCCAAAGTTTTAAAGTGAGTGCACCAGGCAATTTCCAGACTTAGATTGTTTTCCTGGCATAAAAATAATGCAGTCACAGGAGGATGTGCTGATATTTGCCAGGGTATTCTCAACCATTCCCAGAAGGCATGCTTCTGGGGACAGTATATTTACTTTGCACCCGCTTTGCTTGGAATAATGAGATGGGATTTCACTGAATTAGTTACATTGTTATACATTATGGCAAATAACAGTCATTCTGATACACTGTGAGGTCAACAGAAAGAGCTGTGCCGCACAGTAATGATGCCAATGTTAACACAATGAATCTGTTTGTGTTTACAGTTTGATGTCACTGGCAAAGGGGCACATGTATTCATTTTCAAGTTGCAATTCTGTTGCGATTCACAGAAATTGTTTGTCATGCTTATTTTTTATTTTCATTATTATTAATAATACAATGATTATTTTCCACACATTTTGTTTGCAGCATTTTTGTATTTGTGACTGTGTTTCCCCTGCAATTAGAAATAAGAAGATATTGCTGTGATTTTTGATAAATGCAGCAAAATCACAATTCAAAAATTATATATAACATTTATTGCATCACTATAAAGATGGACATATATAGGCTTATTTATCAGTTTTCGGGTTTGTGGATTTTGGAGTATTTTCTACTTTGAATAACCTCATTTTTAAAAAACCTGAATGTTTGCTGATTTATTAAAAAATCACAATATGAAAAACTCAATTGAATGAAAAAAACTCGAATATCTCAAATCTGTGAGTTTACAAACTCGAAAATGAAAAAACTTGATGAATTGAAAAATTGGCTTGAATTTTGAAAGTTTGGACAAGTTGCATTGACTTTTACATAAACTCACAAGCTTTTCCTTCCCAAAGTTTTACATTCAACTTTTCAGATCTTTTGTATACAATAAATATCAAACATTCAATTTTTTTGAACTATAATTCTGAGAGTTAAAGTGCAACAAAAATGTAAAATGTGGAAAAAATTCAAATTCAAACATTGCTAAATCGCACCCATACAGGTCTCTGACTAAAGACACGCAGGGCACCTTACTGGCTGATGAAACATATCCAGTACGAATAAGTTGAATGCTTGCATTATATTGATATTCATGGGGCACATTTTATAATCATGCAAATAAAAATTCAGTCCATGTGAATGCAGTTCCAGCAGTGATGTCTCTACAGGAGCCACTAGATGGAGCTATTCACTCATTCAGTAGCAAGAAGGAGCTTTGTCCTTTTTAAAGCATTTGCATTATACCAAAAACATACTTATTTGCTTTGTAAAATTGCAAAGCCGCATAACATCTTATGCCTGCCTGTGTCTTATTATCAGGGAAGGGATAAGGTTTGTATTATATATGTATATAATTCTCAGCCTCCATCTAGACACCTTTCCATTTTCTTTTCAGACCTTGTCCTGTGTCATTCATGCAAGCAGATTGCAGAGGAAACTATTAAATGGAGAGATGGATTAATAATCATTTTGGGCACTCTACATATTTCCCAGGAATTAATACTTTTTATATAGACACTTAAAGGCCACTTGTAAGTTGTGCCAGTAGCAATTAGCACGAAAACTTTGCTCCAGCTTGAGGATGCTTGCTGCCATTCTCTGCCGTTAATTGTTAATGATACCCATGTAGCCAGCCTGCAGAGGGTAATGGTCTGGACCTTGTGCCAGGGAGGTGTGCTAGGAGCGCCTCTGCTCCCTATGACTCAGCTTGTAGGCTTATTATTATTCTCAGCACATTTCCTACAAAACATCAGGGAATTAAACTGTATGAGAAGAGAGGATGTCTCTGCACTACTTTATTCTCTGCTCTGTGACTTGAAATAAAACTGGACTGTAAACACTAAAACAGAACCAAGCTCATTTACTATAGTGGGGCAACCTTTAAAGTGCAAAAAACATTGGGGGCCATTTATAAAATTTGCGCAGTACAGAATTAACAGTGAACATATTCGCCCTGCCCTTGTTTATATTTATGAAGCTGGACAAGACTGGTGCATTTAATGTGCAAACATAATTGTGAATGTCCTTAAATTATATCTTTAAATATGGCATATTCACAAATTGCGAATATTTATGCGCACACTCTGCGTCTGAGTTATGCCACAACTACTGGCGAAAAAAATATTCGCTAAACCGATTTTGCAAATTGCAAATTTATATTCGCAAAGAGAAAATTGGCACTGTATTTGCACATAATAAATGTGCTCAGAGGGCAGGCTCATGCAAATTGCAGTTTTATTTGCGAATTTTTGTGCACAATTCGCAAAAAAAGGAAAGACAGGCACATCGGTGCAAAATGTAAGCATTTGGTGGAAAAGCATACAAAAAGAGTGGGGGATTGATCAATGCACATTCCCTGGTCCCCTGTTTCATAAGTAAATTGTCTATGCTAGTGCATGTATTCACAAAAAACAGGGGTTTTTAGTTACAAAATTATGATGATAAGATTGGTAAGCCACCGTACCACATCAAGGTAAACCCCGTATCTATTTACCTCTGGTCATATTTTTCAAAGGCTGGCACTCCCGTGCACAGTAGCCATTCTTGACCTGGGGGCTGGTTTGAGTCAGAGGGCTTAGTCACTCCCATGCCTTCAGCTTTTATAGAGAGAGATTGCCAAGACCACAGCTTGGTTCTACAGGCTTAATCCTCCCGCACTGGCAGCTTGTAAAGGAGAAGACTGCCCATTAACCAACACACATTTTTTTAAAGGCATAAGACCACCATTAAAGGGATGGGTGTGGGGGTGCTAACCCACATGAAAGTTTGGCCATTCTTCCTGCAGAATAACTCTGCTAAAATACATAGATACACAGAAAGGGGTTGTGGGAGCACTCCAAGGCTAAATAGAGGATACAAATACAATGGAAGTGCGACTGATCTGGCCAAATTAACTACAAGCGTACAAAAAGAGAGGGGGATTGCACATTCCCTGGTCCCCTGTTTGGGGGAAAACATACCCAAACAACCATTTGGGGGAAAAAATATTTATAAATGACCTCCATTGCGTTGAATTTTGCCTATGCTTTTGTTGCAACTGTAGCTGTAAGGTGCAAAGTTCCAACTACTATTCATATAATACTGAAAATGGATAATTCCCTCTCATACCATTGCAGGTAATTTGTGTATCTTGGCTTATATTATGCTATATCAAACTGCCTTCAGTGTCAAATTTATTCATAACAAAACATAAAAGGACTTATTTAGTAATTCCATTGGTGCAAGTGCTAAGGGGTACAAAACTGTGCTACCCAGGACCCATACATTGAGCACTTTTTGTGTTATGCACATTGCGTCAAGATGTAGAGTGCAGCGCTCTCAGATGAAAGGGAGCTTTAGGCAGGAAGTATGGGCCTCCTGGCACCTTGTGCCCATTTGTGCTCCCTAGTGTGCCTGTCTAAATAACACACAAGTTTTGGGGCATCCAAAATAATGCCCATGTACTATACCCACCCCTCAGCTTTGCCAAACTCAGTCAGTCATAGAAAAGATGCAGAACTTTTTTCTCTGTTGTGGAGTGCAAATAACTGAACCTAGGGACACAACCCAAGGGGCAGGGTATAAAGTGCAAATAACAAAATAATATACAGGCTGTTGAGAATCAGGTAGCAATGCCAATCTTCTTCCTGGGACATAATACATGATTGTCAGTCAGTAGAAATAGTGGTTGGGCCCAAGTCAAGGAATGGACAAAAAGGGCTGGGTTATGGCCCTTTTGGGAATTGGTTATATCCTATGAAATACACATTGCCATATGGAGCACATACAGACCTGTATTTTTGACCTCTGGGTATACAGTATTTATGGCTCAAAGTTTATACCTAAGCACCAGAACCAGGGAGTCACAAACATGCAGATGTAAGACAACAGCCCCTTCAGTGGTGCATGTTATATGTTAGTGCATTCACATCTTTTGTGTGAGTAAAGCAGACTGTACATTTTTCACATTTGCTATTGTGCTCCAAATATATTTTGACTTTAGTTTATGAGATAAATGTGACTTTTGTGAGGCATACATTTGGGGGCACATTTACTAACCCACGAACGGGCCGAATGCGTCCGATTGCGTTTTTTTCGTAATGATCGGTAATTTTGCGATTTTTTCGGCGTCTTTACGATTTTTGCGTAAAAACGCGAGTTTTTCGGCGTCTTTACGATTTTTGCGTAAAAACGCGAGTTTTTCGTAGCCATTACGAAAGTTGCGCAAAGTCGCGATTTTTTTGTAGCGTTAAAACTTGCGCGAAACGTTGCGCCTTTTAAGTTTTAACGCTACGAAAAAGGCGCGACTTTGCGCGCAAGTGTTAACGCTACAAAAAAATCGCGACTTTGCGCAACTTTCGTAATGGCTACGAAAAACTTGCGTTTTTACGCAAAAATCGTAAAGACGCCGAAAAAAATCGCAAAAAATGCGAAAAAGTCGCAAAATGTTCGTTTCCAATCGGAATTTTTCCAATTCGGATTCGAAATCGTGTCTTAGTAAATCAGCCCCTTGGTGTGTGTTTTTTAAGTGGGCTCACATAGCAGGAGCTCCTGGATGAATTTATAAAGTATCACACCAGAGATGATCGGCCAAGATGCTCAATGAAAGTGGCTGCAACATTCATTCTAATTACTTGTGGGGAAACTGAATGGCAATTATTTTTTATGTGGATTCTATAAGTCCAAGCAAGAGCTGAATTATGTGTATACATACAACATACAATACATGTTGGCATGCAGATAAGATCACTGGACATCTCTGATTATAAGGGGGCCAAGAGGACAAAATCCCCCAGCATTCCAAATGCATGTCAGCTAGTATTTATGCTTTAGAGAGCCTGTGACTGCTTATGAATGCACAAACTGAATGCAAGCAAAAGTGAGCAAATAATTTCATTGTAAAATAATCATATATATATAAATGAATTTTAATGTTTATTGTACCACAGACCACCCGGTGTTTTTATTTTTAGATCTGTTTTATGGCATTCGGCTCCTTGTCAATCTACATGCAGCTGTTTGGTGCAGATAAAGGCTTGTGAGGCTATTGTGCTATTTGTTCCCTACACAAAGAGAAGAGCAACGCACAGCCGCTGCCCTGGTAAATCCCACACTTTCCAATAATTATACTGCACTGGTCCCAAACTGTAGGGTTCAGAGCAGAGGTTGGCTGGGGGGCAGCCTGATATCCAGTTAGGCACATATTTGGGTATAAAGCCTATTTTAATATAACCTCACGGAAGTCAATCTTCAGTGTGGTTGAATGAATAAAGCAGTGTTTTTATGTTTTTAAAAAAAAATGCTGCACAAAATGAATGCACAAACTGAATGCAAGCAAAAGTGAGCAAATAATTTCATTGTAAAATAATCATATATATATAAATGAATTTTAATGTTTATTGTACCACAGACCACCCAAGTGGTACCTGTATTTTCTTCCCTTTCTCATTGCATGAAACTCCTCTGCTGGCAGTGTGCCTCTATCATCACAACTGGACAGCATTACCATATACAGGTATGATGACCTGTTATCCAGAATGTTTGGAACCTGTGGTTTTCCAGATAAAGGGCCTTTCCAAATTTGGATCTCCATACTTTTAAAACTATTAAAACATCTTTTAAACATTAAATAAACCCAAAAGAATTGTTTTTGAGATCAAGTACAAGGCACTGTTTTTATTATAACAGAGAAAAAGCAAATCATTTTTAAAAATTAAAATGATTTGTTTTAAAAGGAATCTGTGGGAGATGGCCTTCCTGTAATTCAGAGTTTTCTGGATAATGAGTTTCCAGATAGCGGATCCCATACCTGTACTAAGCCTACTGCAAACTGAAGTTCTTTTTAGGCAGCAATCAGCCAGCATCTGAGATATTTAGGTGGCTCCAGTTTGCCAGAGAGATACATTTAACTGAGAAGTTTTAAAATTATTGGCACAAATGCACCTTCTCTTTCTTAGAAGTGTCCATGATTCAGATGCCTTTTGAATTCATTTGGAATTTGATGTCAGCAATACATTTCAAAAAAGTTAGGTGGGGGGCAACAAAGGACTGCAAAAGTTGTGTAATACTATAAGAGCTGCTGCTAGAGCAGCTGGGTGTCTCATAAGTATTGCAAAAATGTAAAAGTAATGTTCCTCAATGTAAAATTGCAAAGAAATTGGGGATTTTATCACCTTAGTACATAATATCATTAAAAGATTCAGAGAATTTCTATAACCAAGGGACAAGCTGAAAGCCAATATTGGATGCCCATGACCTTTGGGGGCTCAGGCTCACAAATCTGTAGTGGAAATCACAGCAAGGGCTCAGGAATACATTCAAAAATCATTGTCTATGAACACAGTTTATTACTGCATTCCCAAACGCAAGTTAAATCCCTACCATGCAAAGAAGAAATCATATATAAACCTGATCCAAAAACACCACTGCTTTTATTTCGCCCAAGCTCATTTAACTGAGCCGAAACTGAAAACTATCCTGTGGTCTGAAGAATTCAAATTTGAAATAAATTTTTGGAAATTATGGACGCCACATCCTTCAGGCTACAGAGGAGAAGGACCAACTACCTACATGGAGGTTTTGGAGCAACATGCAGTATATTGCCAACCCGATGACATCTTTTTGAAGGAAAGTCTTTGCTTATTTCAGCAAGAGAATGCCAAACTGCATTCAGCATAACAATGTATTACAACAGTATGACTCTGGTAAGAGAATCTGGGTGCTAAACTGGCCTACTTGCATTCCAGACCTGTCACCCAATGAAAACATTTGGTACATTATAAAAGGAAAAACACAAAAAAGGAGACTAACTACTGAGCAGCTAAAATCCTACAGTACTGTATATCAGGCAAGAATGGGAAAACATTTCATTTTCAAAACTACAGCAGTCATCTTCTCAGTCCTCAAATGGGTTTATTTGAGGTTATTTTAAAAGAACAGGTGCTGCAACACAGTGGGAAGCATGCCCCTATCCCATGTGGTCAAGTACTTTCCCAGAAAAATTCTATTGGTCTACTGTTCCCATCCTTCATGTTCAAAACAACGTTTGCATTCTATTTATTGGACACAAGTCTGGTGTGCCTAATGACGAGATCTGCTGTGGGAAACCTTGAGCTACTACTAGGTCTAGGGTTAAGGGTTTCCCAAGTACCAACAGGTGCAATTGTGTACCATTCATCAGTAGAGGTAGGATGGCTACATGGGCAACCATATGGAAGTGCTGGTGCATGTTTAGATGCTCTTCATTGTTTCCATTTTGGAAAGCATGTGCTTTTATAAATTACCCCTAATATCTTTTATCCAAAATTTCCACCTGCTACAAAATGTGTAATTCCAGTAAACTTTTTTTTTTGTCAACTGTTTTCTTTTCCTTTTATAAAATTCTTTCTGTTTAGAATGTATCAATTAGTTTACTATTGTTTACTATTTAACCCTTTTCATAAATAGAATTCTCCATATTCTAAAAGGTTTAGAAGAGCTGTGTGTACCTTGTAAAATTAAGAAAAATCTTTTTTCATAAGTCTCGAATTGTTTTAAGAGCTGACAAACGTTTGCTCTAAAAACCCTGCAGTGTCATGGATGTGCTGAAACGTGGACCACGAGCCTGAAGTAGAACATCTGCTGAGTAAAGTGGGTCAGTAAATAAGAATACAAATTAACTGGCTATAACTATTGCATTTCTTGTCCTAGAGAGCAGTTGAAAGCAGTGTTTCTGTCTGAGGGCACCAGACGACTATTTGAAGCAGACGACAGAAATAGCTGTAGGGGATCATACTTTCCTTCCATGTGTCCCTCTCACAATCTGATTCCAAACATCTTGAAGACATTGCATTGAAACTAGATTTTTGGCAGTGAAACTTCCAAAAATGGTTTCCACAGTTTGAACAGTAGTTTTATACAACTGAACGCCTACTGTGCACTGTTTCACACTTAGGGCAATGGCACCTGGGGCAATTTGGAGGTTTTCCTCCATGAACACAGGGATACATTGGCATAATGGAGACAAAAGGGTCTAGTATCAGTCATACTCCTACAGCAGAGTACCATACGATACATTTATTATTTTATACATTCAATCTAATTTATTAATTATGGCAACCTAACACATTTTGTTTAATGCTTTTGATAAAGTGCTTGTTTAAAAAAAGTGTTAGGCAGCCATTTTTGTATTATGCAAGATACAAAGCTATGTCCTAAAGAAGTGCTGATAGCATCTTGGCTTGCAATGCAAGACCCATTGTATGCTTTTTCCTAATGACGTGCTGATGATATCTTGACCTAGAGTACAACCCCTGTTGTATGGTTATCTATTAATCTGACTGATTACCATGCATTTTCTTAAATGAAAACTTCAGCTCTCCTTGAAATCTGTTGGGTGTTGGGAACCTTACTTCAATAACATATAAAAGGACATAAGTTAGACTGTCCCAATAAATATAAATAATAGAGACTTTTAATGACTTGCTGTTGTGCTGGGTCCACCCACATTAAAGATGATCCATTTTGAGTCTTATTGACAAGACCCCTATGATGAGAGAAACAATTAAACAAATAGATCTTTGTTTAACAGAGTAGTTAACATTAGAGTAGTAGACAATATCTTTAGAATATTTCCTTGATTTTTCCTTGATTTCTTTTTACTTCTTTAAATGTCTACAGAAGAAACCAGTACACGTTCCAATTGTTGGTCTTGCTGTTAACATTGTGCTTGTGCCAGTACAAATTTGCATCTTATACTGAGATGCTTCTGTAAATTGGACTAAGAAAGAGTGGAAATTTTGTGTGTGACATCTGACTGCACAGTAGGTTTCTGAATAACACTTTCCATAGGGAAAATTTATTTTTATTCATAACAACCGTCACTAGTATTTGCAAGTAGGGTTGCCTTTAGCAAAGGCTGGCCCATCCCATCAGGCTCCTTGGTGCTAACACTACAGTGTATGCAACATGCAGCACTTAAAGTGCACTACCTGCTGCCCACTAGCTGCTGCTGAATAACAACTTTAAGGATTCAGGTACAACAACAATTACTATACACACAGCTCCTTTTATTAAAGCTGCAGATCCTCCAACTATACCATTAAAGAAATATACCATGTATTGAAATATCCCACTAATACTGATTTGTCATTCAAATGGAATACAATTATTTGTCAGCACATGGCTTGCTCTCACTAAGCCAAGTCTGCTGATTGGAAATGGTTTACTCCAGATGGACTGGGCTGTATAACCCTCTCTCTCCACTTCCAGCCTACTCTAGCAGCAGGATTGACTAGACTTGTATCTGAAAGTTAATCCTGGAACTTAAACTCTGTGACCCAATAGCTACTGACCTCAGAGAACAAGAAGGGAATGACCATGCAAGCCTACACCAAACTTCACCCCCCCCCCAGTGGAAAAAGTGCTCTTTTAATCCCATCCTGTAACCATTACAGAAATATATCTAAGCCTATATAATTTAAATAAATTCTCTCTGCCCTCATGAGTTCTCTCAAATGCTACCAAATACCTAGTGCTATGCCACAGCACCCTCTCTCTGACAATTAAAATAACAAAAAAACTAGGAAACACTCCATATTCAACTCTGAAACTCAAATATAGCATAATTTTCCTCTACTACTGGACCTCTGAGCATGTATACAGATGCAATAATGGAAGTGCATAAAAAACACAAAAATAAAACACATATAGTGCAGAAGGTAAAGGCAAACTTGACAATAGTGTGATTTATTCACGGTAAATCCACACCCACTAGTGCTAGTGATATATATGCTCACCAGATATCAATGGATGAGGACCAAAATAGATAAGGTAGAACTTTGATTGAAGGTAGAGCCAGGATCCTCAATAGGATATAATTGGAAAGGAAACACGAGATAATGCAACAACTGCGCTTCCATTATTGCATCTGTATACATACTTGAGACCCAATCAAAGGGGTTGTTTAAGAGGGAGCTGCATAAATTTGGACATCGTAACAGCACCGAAGATCACACACAAGACAGTCCACAGAGCGCTGAGTATTGTTATATTTTTATATACCACTTGTTTTGGACCTCTGAGCAGCCTGCTAAATTTGACTACTTTAGTAAGAACTTGCAAATAGCTCAAGCCTTTTATTATTCTCCAATGTGTATCTACCCCATCGAAACCTAATTTACTGCCATCGGAATGGGCCTCTGCCTGATGAGCTGCCCAGAAAAGGTATGAATGGCCAACGTGGACCTTGGATTTGCCAACTCAGAGGGATGGGAGAAGATCAAACCAGGCTCAACAGTTGCTCCACCATAAATAAATGTGCCATACTCTGCCTGTCCTATGCTGCCTGTGTGTGCCATACTCTGCCTGCCCTATACTGCCTGTGTGTGCCATACTTTGCCTGCCCTATGCTGCCTGTGTGTGCCATACTCTGCCTGCCCTATACTGCCTGTGTGTGCCATACTTTGCCTGCCCTATGCTGCCTGTGTGTTCCATACTCTGCCTGCCCTATGCTGCCTGTGTGTGCCATACTTTGCCTGCCCTATGCTGCCTGTGTGTGTCATACCCTGCCTGCCCTATGCTGCCTGTGCTGTGGCAAGTGAACCAGGCACCTGGAAATAGTTATTATATGGTCCTAAATGTGTGTAATTATATGCTGGGGGTTGCTCTGCTATCCACAAGGGAGGATGAAGCATACCGTATGGATTTAAGGGTACTGTATGTCTTAATATGACATAATATAATTCTTTCACATATGAATGAAGGGTGATATCCCTACAGTGAGCGTCAACTATAAGGGTTTTCACTGCTGAGGGTATTGTCTTAAAAACTCTTGTGATAACATGGGTGTGGTTTGAAGAGGGTGCAGTTTAAAAAAAGGGGCGTGGAGTGATCAAAACTGGCTTCCATTATTGGCCCTCCACCACGTAGGCTAGAAAAATTCTGACCCTCGGTACCACAGAAGCTGGACAGCACTGTAGTAGAGCATTCACATGTGCCCCCTTGCTGAGGTGGAGGTTGATTCTCATCTTCTGGGATGTGTTAGGGTCAGGAATTGCATCCTGAGCCAGTGGGGACCTGGAGGTCATCCCAGAGCTGTCTTTGGTTGAGGTCTCTGAAAAGCATGCAGTCAAAAGGCAGAGTCTATCTGTGTTACTTACTAGAAACGGTGGCACATGTTCTTCTCTGGTAGCAGGGGTATCAGAACTGGAACATTCATTTTACCACCTCAGTCACAGCACACTATCCTAAAACTGTTCAGTGCAGTCAAATTGTGGTAACACTGCACAAATACAAGACAGAACTTGGAGAATGGAGGTAGCCAGTGCCTTTGTTGAACTAGTAGTATCATTTTATTAGGAGAAAATATTTGTGATGTGTTTTGCTATTAATTTAGATTATAGATTAGAGTTATAGTACAAATTATAATTTGTCACTGGTATCAAATCATTCAATTTATGTATAACCCTGATCCTTCCTTTTCCCAGCAGTATGTCAAACTCAAAAATCAGTGTTTAATTGAATAACTGCCCCCAGCAATTTGTTAGTATCATAAGCAGTGGGTAATTTTCTTATGTTCATGTCAGCCCATAGCACTGTGTAATTGCCCACAGCAGTATACTATTTCATTATTATTTATTTAATCACTCCCACCAGTATGTCTGTCCTTCAAGCAGTGCATCATTGCTCTTATCAGTATGGCAGACTCATAAGCAGCGTATAACTGCTTCCAGCAGTATGTCAGAATTACGAGGGGTATGTAAATGCCCCCAGAAGTTTGGAATTGCTCTTAACAACCTGTCAGTTTTATATGTAGCAAGTAATTGCCACTAGAAGTATGCTAATCTCTTTAGCGTATAATTGCCTCCAGTATTACTTCAGGCCAGAAAAAATAGATAGTAGTAGGAGAGTAGTGAGGAGATCACAAACCTCTCTGCAGGCTTTTTAACCTCCAAAAAAATGCTTTGGTTCCCCAGGCATCACGTCATGGGAGTACAAGTTTGAAGCCCACTCTAATATGCCCCTGAAATAGATCCTTTTTGATAGTGTCTTTTTGATACTGTATGCAGCTGTCCCTTCTGTGCTCACTAGGCTGTGCCACCATCTTGTTTAAAAGACTGGGCTTGGAGAAAAGAAGATGCCACAAAGATACATTTGCACAGTTACTGAGGCTGCCAGTGAGCCACACTGCTATGGAGGTGGCATAGACAAAATTTGTGAATAGACAGAGAATGCTGTGTGCAGTGGTTTCAGTGGAAAAAGTCCCTCCATGTGGCTGCCAATGAGTGATGGTTTCAGTGAGTCAAACTAGGCTAGTGCCAAGGAAGCAATCACCCCCTCCTGCTCACCAGCCAGGTCCCCATCTCCTCTACAAGACAGTTATACACATTTTATCCTTTATGACTTTGTCCTTCATATTCAGAATGGGGGTGGTTAGATTGGCACAAACAAGCTTATGACATAGTTTCAGACTGTGCTCATATCCTGATCAGCCAAAGGCTACATAACCACTTCATCCCCACAGCAGTGGGAGACACAAGTCATACTGTGACTACACACGCTATTTATAGTTTGCCTTTTGTTGCAAATACTTAGGAAGCTGTTAAGGATCAATATATCCCTGTAAACACATTATTTTCCTTTTAAAATGTGAAGTGTTTCGCAGCAGTACGCAGTAGCTAAACAGTATTTATCCTGGCAGATCAGCTGCAGAGCAGGTATTCCAGAAGTACTGTACGAAATTGGGATAGCTCCATTACCACAAATGGAATTTTTTAATATCCTTGCGACTCAAGCTGTCTTTGGGGGGTTGTGAGCAGCCAGTCACCAGGGGCCCCACAATTTAACACTAATATGTGGGACGACTACAGGAAGGTCCTATCGGGCACTGTGGATTTAACTCTTCACTGCTGAAACAGAGCAGCTCCTGCATAATCACCAATGTTTCTAAAATGAGAAACTGTACAAAACAGTTTATGGTATGTCTACATAAGCCTAATTTAGTTTTTTGGCTCTTCAACAGGCCTGCCCAACTGCTTTCTGGCTGAAAATTGGGCAGATATTGATTGAGTAGGTTTAAAAATCCCATCAGGGTGAGGGCTGCATAGTCTTGTTGATGAATTTCTTTGCCCCAACAGTCTTTACTATATAGGTTTACGATAAGATTTACAATAATAACATTAAGAGCAAGAACTAGCAGTAGGCAGCTGCCTAGGACGCAAGAAGGGATGGGGAGCAATTCCATGGAAGACAACACACTGGCATGGGTGGTAGTTATGAGTTTGTAAGTGAGCAGGATGTCGATAGTGAAGGGGGAGAAAATGAACAGTTTAAGAATGATGAGGAGACACTAAAAGAGGTTGCTGGGCCAAGTGGCATTTTCTCAGGCAGGAATACTACTTGGCCCGGCTCTGCTAACATTCTGCTGAAGGCTACACACTTTCCGTAGGACAGACATACTGCTGCAGGCAATGACACTGCTGGGACAGATATATTGCTTAGACCAATTAAATATTGCTTATGCAACTAGCATAATGTTGGCAGCAATAACACTGCTGATGAGACATGCTGCTTAGACAATTACACACTGCTCATAGACTGGCATACTACTTGTGAAATCACACACTGTTGACGAGGCTTAGACAATTACCCACTGCTTATAGACTGGCATACTACTTGGGTGATCACACATTACTTATGAGATTGGCATAATGATGGAGCTAAAACACACTGTTTATGATACTGAAGGGAACCAGTCCTGGACTGGCAATCTGGATTCTGGCAAATGCCAAAGGGGCTGCTGTAAGATGCCACAGACAGTGAGTATTAAGTGGGTTAGTTGGGGTCATTTTGGGCCTCCGTGTACTTAAAAAGCCAGGTGATTTTGACTCCAAGTCCAGGCCTGCAGGGGGCCATTACTGGGGGCAACATTCAACTGCTTGTGAATTGGACATACTTTAGGAGAGTCAGAATTTTAAGTGACGCAGTCTGAGACAAGGGAATTTTTTCTTTATTATTACAAGGATTTATAAACATTTTTATAGGTGCAACATTTATTAATTAATCATATGAAGGTGGTAATCCTAGTTAGTATATTGGTAATGCTAGTTATCCCTTACTCCCCAAATTATGTCTCCAGTGTTTTCATGCAGTATTACCAGTTCATTACTATGCAGGCAGCATCTTCAATAGATGCCACTCTGCACAGTTTTGTTCCAGAAGTGCTTAGAATTGCATGCTAAACAATATTATATACATTTGGAGAGGGGATGTAGGTCCTCATTTAGTGTGTCCTCTCCTCACTGTGAAGTGTCAGAAGCTATTGTGTCAGGGTCTGAGTTCTAGGCCTATCACACTTTACTTGCCAAAGACAAGAGATGCTCTTCACTCAATATATGGACACATAATCCCTTTTAGTAGCTGAATGCACAAAATGTCTTAATGTCCTTATATATTGCTAATAGCTGAGCGCAGGGGACTTTTTGTCATTGTCTGAATTAATTTTGTTTTCACAGCCTCACCACACCCCTGCATAAAGGTTTAACTTTATTAAGTGTTGAGCATAACTTTGGCTTTCTGCTATAGTTTATACAGGAGCAGTGGCCAGTTCCTTGTAGCTCCTATCATTCCCCAGCTACAGTGATCCCTATGGTGGCCAATAAATAGAGCAACCATTTGGGGGTTTTAAGTTTGCCAGCAAGTTGCAGGTAAAACCTAGTCCCTGTGAAAAATGTAAAATGAGGCAGTAATATTATTAATGAATCAGATGAAAGTGAGTGTTGGACTGACAAGCCCAGGGATGACTTTGATGTAATTGGCCAGCTTGTATATATTGCAGTATATGGACAAACAATCTTCTGTTTTGTTTAAAGGGAGAGTATTTCTTAGTAGCTTAATGCATAAAATGTCCTAATGTCTGTTATCAAGGATGCTTGGGACCTGGGGGTTTCTGGATAAGGGATATTTCTGTAATCTGGATCTTCATACCTTAAATCTACTAAAAAAAATGTAAACATTAAATAAACTCAATAGGATAGATCTGCTTTCACTACGGATAATCATATCCTAGTTGGAATCAAGCACAAGGTACTGTTCTATTATTATAGTGTAAAAGGAAATATGTTTTTTAAAAAGTTGAATTATTTGATTAAAATGAAATCAATGGGAGATTACCTTCCCTTAATTTGAAGCTCTATGGATAACCGGTGTCCAGAAAACGGATCCTATATCTGTATGTGCGTATAAAATATATATATATATAAGAGAGGGGGTGATATCACTCCAACTAGCAGTGCAGCAGTATGACTGAGGTGTATCAGAGAACGTCACATGGTTTTGTCACCTTGGGAAACGAAGAATATGGCAAGCCCCAAGTGAAATTTCAAAATTAAATATAAAACCAATTGATGGCATCTCAAAATCTGATTTTCCCAAATAAAGGCCACCTAAACTATATAGTGAATTACCTTATAACTAAAGATTACCCCTATCTGAAGGTTTTACTTGATTACTTTACTACTTGATATTCATACCTTATTTTAAAAAATGAAATCTTCCCAGTTACCTTTCTCTTTTTATTTTCCTCCTTTTCCACTTTCATTTTATTTCCTCCACTTACTTTGCTTTATTAAAACTGTATTTTTACCATTAGTCCACCTTATATAGGTGAAGTTAAACCGCAAATGTAATTGTGATACCCATGCTTTTTAAACACTATTATTACGTATTTCCTGTAATAATCTTTTGTACCAAACGAAAGCTGGGGCGGGCAAAGCCGACTAGGCGCCCTAGGCAACCCTGTCTGCCGACACCCCCCCCCCATGCTTTGGCGTGCATGCGCAGTCGCGCGCGCGGGGGTGCACGATGCGATGGGTCATTGCCCCTGCCACTAATGACAAGTGGCGGAGGCAATGGCAAAGAAGGAGGACTAGGGGTAGGCAGGAGAGGCTCCTGCCTGGCGCCCCCTAATCATTGCGCCCTAGGCAGCTGCTTCTTCTGCCTACCCCTAGTTCTGGCCCTGAATGAATGTATACCAATTGCGATGGAAATTTTATTTTTTTAAAAAATAAAAAAAAATTAAATATAAAAAAAAATCAAAATCGGATTTCAATGCAAGAAAAGTATGACTGAAGTGTATCAGAGCATGTCACATGGTTTTGTCACCTTGGGAAATGAAGAATATGGCAAGCCCCAAGTAAAATTTCAAAATTAAATATAAAACCAATTGATGGCATCTCAGGCATCTGCATCTTCTGCCTACCCCTAGTTCTGGCCCTGAACAAATGTATACCAATTGTGATGGAAATTTTTTTTTTTTAAAAATAAAAAAAAAATTAAATATAAAAAAAAAATCAAAACCGGATTTCAATGCAAGATTCTACTGGAGAAGCTTTATTAACTGAAGTGTTTAAAAAAAAAAATGTTTTCCCAGAACAGTATTCATTTAATATAGCAACATCCTTGTTGTTAACACGCACCTAACCCCTCTCACAAGTTTACCATACAATCTTGATTTTCACACATAAAAACGTGTTTTTTGTATTCAGGGGTTAAAGTTGTATCCACTGTTTACATTTTGAGGTCTCCCCTGCACCATGTGTATGTGTGCTGTTGTGGGGTGACATTCGTCCTTTGTTATGGAATGGGTTTGTGCTGTCATTTCGTCATTTTTTGCTAAATTACAGTTTCCTTCTGGTTTCTGATGTTCTTTTCTGTTTTCTTGTTTGCCTCTTGCTGCCTGCCCTGACCCTTGACCTGGCAATATTTTCTCCTATCCTTGTCTATACTTCAATGTTATGCTAATTTTGCCTTTACTTCTACAGTACAGTATGTTATTCTGATCTAATCTCTGAAATGAAGTGGGTTATCTGCTAGTGCTACAGCAGTAAAGGCCCCCATACACGGGCCGATAGAAGCTGCCGATTCGGCAGCTAATCGGCCCGTGTATGGGCAGAAACGAGCGGCCTGGCCGACCGATATCTGGCCTGAAATTGGCCATATATCGATCGGCCAGGTTAGAAAATCCGGTCGGATCGGGGACCGCATCGGCTCGTTGATGCGGTCCCCGAACCGACTGCCCATGGCCGCAAATGTAATCCGATCGTTTGGCCTCAGGGCCAAACGATCGGATTATTTTTTTTTAAAGCGACTTCCTACCCGATATCGCCCACCCGTAGGTGGGGATATCGGCTAAAGATCCGCTCGCTTGGCGACATCGCCAAGCGAGCGGATCTTATAGTGTATGGGGACCTTAAAGGTGGCCATACACGTGGCGATCCGACGATGTTTCGTACGACCATCGGTCGCACGAAACATCGTAAGATCCGCCACACACCATTCAGGGCTGAATCGGCAGGTAAGGAGGTAGAAACAATAGGATTTCTACCTCCTTCTGCCGATTCAGCTCTGAAGGGAGAATTTTGGTCAGACGCCTTCTATGGCGCCCGATCAAAATTTTCAAACTTGTCCGATCGGCGAGTCGTCCGATATCGGCAGCTTCCTGCGATATCGGTCGACTCGCCGACATGCCATACACGCACCGATTATCGTACGAAACGAGGTTTCGTACGATAATATCGGTGCGTGTATGGTCACCTTTAGTCCCAGAGCTACTAAAATACAATACCCATCCATCTGGGTGCCTCCCACTACTGAATTGTTACAATGTAGTTACAGTATGTAAGTATTCAGAAGACCACAGGACCCTGGCATTCATATTTAGGATATTTTATCCTTCTGTCCCAGAGCATGCTGGATATAACAGGCTCGAATGGGCCTTTTCAATGTATAAACTTCAGGCAGTATGTTGTGTTTGCAAGGGCTGTAATGCAAGAAAATTCATTTGTACTATTTTTATTTTGGGGTCTTTAGAACTTGAAGCCACATTGTAGCCTATAATCACGTGGTATCAGTTTACTCAGAAGTTTCTAATTTTTATTCCAAAATGTTGTCTTTGTGCCCAGCAGCATGTGGGAGCTATTGTTCTGTATTTGTAACGTATGTGTTATGCCGATTTTTATACAAAAAAAAGTAAAATATTCACATTTTGTATTAACATGCTCGCTTCATTGAAGGGTGTATATTGTAGGCTATGTAAGCTACATATTGTACATATGTAGGCTTTCTAAATATGTGTGTATTTTCCAATGTTTCAATTATTGTTTTCCAATTACAAAAAAAAACACATTTTTCATCATGTATTTGTAATGTTTTGTTATAGACGTGAAATAACAAACTCGTTTTACATATTTGAAAGCAAATATTTGATGAAAGTTGCCCACATAAAATGTCCATACAGAGTGAGAGCACAAACTTAGCAACTTAGCATGTACAAATGAACAACATGGCAGCGGAATGGTTAATCCCCTCATTTCCCTCCTATTCTGTGGCACTCAGCTCAGTCTAGTCTGGATTCGCAGCCATCCTGCCTTTATAGCGTCACATGCTCACCGGGCTGAACCAACTTGGACGTTTCAAGGGGGGGATGAATTTCATGACTGGTTAGTTCCAGAAGTAACTGCAGCCGCTCCAGACAAGAGAAGGGTTAAAGTTGTGAATGGTGCGGGAAGCCGCAGAGCCAAATACCTAGAGCACAATCAGAAGGCACGCAGTGGAAGTGCTCGGCTCCATCAGAGCGGAAGGCAGGCGATACTTAGAAACTGCCCAGACAGGAGTAAGGCTACAGACAACGGGTACTTCTGACACAATGCCTGCATTTATTTTCGGGGGGCGGCCTGCACGAAAGACACGACCAACTGCAACACAATGGGATAATCAATAAAAAGAAATCATATGCTGCAGCATTTCACTTCCAGCGCTCCCCCTTCATCCGCTCCACTCCGGAGCTACTGCTATGTAGCCCAGCCCAGTCCAGCTGGGGTAAACACATTGAAAGCAGCCGGCTGGGCTGGGTGAGCGCAAACAGGCGCCGTGCTGCTGCTGCTGCCGCCAAATAGTCGCATTTCATTTGAATGACAAGTCGGTAGCGCTGGTACCTACCGGTACAGGTGCAAGGACCCGGTGCATTTTGCGTTGCTACAGTCGGTTCTGATTGCTATGTCCGCCGGATCCCCAGACTGCCAGATGGACGAGGAGGAGAGACAGAGAGACAAGCTTCCGCCAATCCTGTGCGCAACTAGCGCAGCCTCCGGGGTAACTATCTGCCATCCCTCATCCTCTCCTTCAGGGACTTGTACACCTGTGGCTCCAAACTCCCAGCAGCCACTCCGTTACTTTGTGCGCAAGTTTCTGCTCACTCTCCTGCTCTATTGGCAGATGTGGGCTCTAACTCGCTCTTGTGTAACTCGCTGTAGTGGGGTGCAAGCAGCTACCGGCCGTGGGGCTGAGGGGTAAAGAATGTCTGGAGTGTCCCACAGAAATACCTTGGGGCTGATTTACTAATCCACGAATCCGAATGGGAAAAATTCGGATTGGAAAACGAACATTTTGCGACTTTTTCGTATTTTTTGCGACTTTTTCATAGCCATTATGACTTTCGTGAATTGTCGCGACTTTTCCATAGCCATTACAAATTTCGTGAATTGTCGCGACTTTTTCGTAGCCATTATGACTTTCGTGAATTGTCGCGACTTTTTCATAGCCAGTACGACTTTCGCGAATTGTTGCCACTTTCATATTGAGCACTCGAAAAAGTCGCGAAATACCCATCATTACGAAAAAAACGCATTCGGACGCTTTTCAGACGTTCGTGGGTTAGTAAATGTGTAGTGTGGGGAAAGGCTGCGAGTTTGGAAACTATTTATCGAAGGGGGAAAGAGAATTCTTCGTTATGAGAACTTTGCACAAAATTCTCTTTCTGTCTTTTGATGCCTATACATCTTTGTATTCAAACACGCAGCCTTCAGCCAGCATTGCTCTGCAACCCTTTAATCCACAGACTGTTTGATAAGTACTGGGGGATGTGGTTTACAGCTGGAGAGCAGCATGTTTATTGTAAAGGATTGGGGTATTAGGCCACAAACTGATACCAATGAGACCTTAAGGTTCAAGATCCCTGGGGTTGCAAGTGCAAGAACACTACTGCAATGTTCCTTTCAATTTTTTAATTCCTTCATGGCAACGTGCGCAAAAAAAATGTGTGTTGTGTGCATATTTTAAACTTGTGTGTGCATTTTTAAGTACAGGTATGGGACCTATTATCCAGAATGCTCGGGACCTGGAATTTTCCAGATAAGGGATCTTTACGTAATTTGGATCTCCATAACTTAAGTCTGCTAAAAATCATTTAAATATTGAATAAACCCAATAGGATTGTTTTGCCAATAAGGATTAATTTTATCTTAGTTAGGATCAAGTACAAGGTACTGTTTTATTATTGCAGGGAAAAAGGGAAATCATTTTTAAAAATTAGATTTATTTGCTTATAATGGAGTCTATGATGTTGATGGTCTTTCCGTAATTTGGAACTTTCTGGATAACAGGTTTCCAGATAAGGGGTCCAATACCTGTACTGTGTGCTCAGGTTAGAATAAGTACAAAATATTGTGCTTTTTTTTTACACAACATTTTTTATTTGCTCCACAATTTGATGTGTGCGCTGGCCTCAAAACTTGTGTGCGCTTGCACGAGTGCACAGTTTAGTGCTCATTCTGGGAACACTTGCACCCCATTGGCGCTGTGCTCTGTGATGGGTGCCGAATGAAAAATCTGCCACTCACTGACAAGTGCAGCACCCAGAGGCGCAGCTAACCTTGTCCCTAAGGACAGGACCCAATGCAGAATGCTCGTCCTGCTGCTCTGTACCTTGCACATCTCAATGACGCACAAGGTATGGGCGTGAGGAAAGGCGACTACATTCCTCTCTCCCTGCCTGCCCTTCACTAATACAGAGCTAACTAAAGAAATGGAGCAATGAGGCCTGTGGCTCTTTTCACACACTGAAGTGCAGCATGCTAAGTGCAAAAAATTCTGCCTTTTTTGCATCCTTCACTTGGATTCGTTACATTGCATTCAGAGACAAGGCTGAAAGTTGTGTCCAGTTTGTTGCTTTTTAGCTTCTGTTGAACTTAAACTCGTGTCCCACAGCTTATGGTTTTGGGTTTTTAGTTCAATAAAACATACAGCAAAGACTTTGTAACTAGGACACATTGTGGTTAATTTGCTAATTCACATTGAAGCTAACATTATCAACTTAAGCTGGCCATACATGCACCGATGATGTTGTACAAAACCTCGTTTCATACGATATTCGGTGCGTGTATGGCAAGTTGGCTCGGGCGATCGGGCGGGTTAAAAGATTTTTGATCGGGTGCCATTGAGGGCACCTGAGCAAAATCTACCTTCAGGGCTGAATCGGCAGAAGGAGGTAGAAATCCTATTGTTTCTACCTCCATATCTGACGATTCAGCCCTGAACGTCTGTGGAGGGTGGGAACAATCTTTTGTGCGAACGATGGTTGCACGAAAGATTGAAAATCACCACGTGTGGCCACCTTTAGGCTGATGTCCCACAGAGTGTGTTAGACACTCCAAAATGCCTTTCCACTGGCAACAATAGGAGTCGTTGGTGGAAAGGCCTTTTCATTGCGTGAAGCAATTAGAAGGCCTTTCTACCAGTGATTCCTGTTTGTGGATAGGCATTTTTTGTCTCAGAATAGCATTGTCCACATCATACGAAAAGACCCCCTGATTGCTAAGTGTTCTGCATCCAAGATGTTGTGCTGCAGCTGAATCATTCTTTCCTACTTGCTACCTTGCCAAAAAATCTTAGCAATCTATTTAAGTATTTTGTATTTATTAACAAAAAAAAACACATGTAATGAAAGTGTATTAGGAATAGAGAGGCAGGAAGTAATTCCTACATCAGCCATTCAGCTTATTCTCAATAAAACATTTCTTATTAGTCATGGGGCATTTTTTTCTTATGGTATGTCTTCAGCACAGAACTTTCTTGTGTAAAGATCCGGTACATCTCTGCAGACAGGAGAAATAGGTATTAAAGTAATGTTAATACTTTCCAGTGATTATATGTTTCACTGATCTCCCCCAACCCTTATGTAATATGGTTGCTATGAGTGCTGAATCTGCTTTTGTCAGCAAAGGAAAGGGCTGACTAAAAGGCAAAATAAGTTCTTACTGATGCAATTATTTCTGATCTTTAGAGAGAAGTCCAATTCCCTGTTCCTAATACTCCTTGTTCCGTGTGAATTATGCTTAGCTGGTTGGAACAGGGGATGTGTCCTTCTGTGTGTGTCTGCTAGGATCTGTAAGGCTTTGTCAAAGGTTCTGCTCATCTCAATGGCTTTATTGAGATGCAATACATAAAGTTTCATGACTTTTTTTTTTTTTTTTTTTTTTTGCTTTTCATAGTAATTTTTACTTACAGCCCTGTAGCAATTGCTGCTTTGTTTATTTAGCAGTATTCACAGCATCTTAACATTTTAGTTATATATTTTTAATAGCTTCTGTTGAACCCATACATCACTTCGTATTGCCATTACCATGGATATTTCTGTTTCTGGATGCCTCTTGGATTTGTGCCTCGCGTTTACTGGTAACATACGCCATGGCAAGATCAAAGACTGTTAGCACACCAAGGGTTAGTGCTGCCACTGCTTTATGTTTGCTTAGGCACAGAATATGTATCAGTTGTTAGTGGCAATATATGTGTTGAAATAGCAGTGAATATCACAGCCAAAGGTAATAGAAAAGCGGCTCCTAGAAGAGCGTTGTTTGTTGTTGGGCAACTGGTGGGCTGATATCATCTTGCTTACTTGGCCAACATAAGAATATGTACAGTCATGCATTTGTGGAGGAAATTTGTGATACCGATTTTAAGGTAAAAAGGTAAGGTTTAGTTGACTCGCACATGGGTTCTGAACAAAGACAAGAGTTAGAACAACAAAACAAAGACAACACTGGGTTTTTATAGACTTTGTGACATGGTAGCATATGACACAGAAAATGTATGAGCATAGGCATTTTCAATTTACCAGTGTACGCGCGTAGAGATATCTGTTCACAGCACAAAAAAATCAAGGAGCTACAGAGCCACACAGGTGGCTCTGTATTTAAGGCCACAGTAGTAATAACTAATGCTAGATCAGTATTCCCCAACCAATGGCTCGTGAGCAACATGTTGCTTACCAACCCCTTGGATGTTGCTCCCAGTGGCCTCAAAGCAGGTGCTTATCTTTGAATTTCTGATAAAAACCAAGCATAATGCCAAACAGAGCCTTCTGTAGGCTGCCAGTCCACATAGGGGCTACCAAATAGCCAATTATAGCTCTTATTGGCACCTCCAGAAACACTTTTTACATGTAAATGTGGCTTGTGGGTAAAAAAGGTTGGGGATCCCCGTGCTAGATTGAGAACAGAATCCATCCAAGTCGGGGAGGGGCCTGTGCACACACAGATTTTATTCCTTATCACATTGCAATCACCATGCACATGCTTCTAATAATGATCACAATCTATGATCCATTTGAAGTTAATTGAAGTCCCTTATTCTTTCCTGTGTCTTCAAAACTTAACCTTGATGTTTTGGATCTACTTTGCGTCTTCTAGGAAAAAAGAATATGGCAATATGTTTTTAGGTTTAAAATGTAACCATTAAAAGGAGACATATCATGTAAAAATTAAGAATGTACCAGTGAATTATACTCTAAACATAGAAGGATTGAGCTTAAAAAAAGTTGTGTTTCAGACTGATTTATTGAGAAATTTCCCCAAAACCCTACTAGTTCCACCCATCTGTTTCACTTCCTACTGGCTGAACTCTCTGGATGTGCAGGGGAGCTGGCAGTTCTGAGTGCATTGCACTGTAGGATAGGAACCAATCAGCAGCTAGGCTAACCTGATAAAGAACTGAAGCCTTCATGTCTTTGTTTGTATGACTGCAGGGCTGTGATTGGCTTTCCCCCCTCCTACTGTGTTTCTGGCAGAGGCTGTTAGGACACGCCCACCCTTCATTTGAAACACTGACAGAGACCTGAGAGGATCTATAGGGAGCTCCAATAAAGGGGCCATTTTGCAGACCGTATTCAATTTTAGCCCAAAGTGAAACCATATTCTATTCATAATTGCCTACAAAATTAGTGTTTTTTCCTATATGTCTCCTTAAAAGATACAGGCCTAGGTATACCCATCTGGGGCAGAGCATCATGCCGTGTTGAGAGTGCAGCCCAGGGCAGAAGGAACTATTAATTTGCCCCTGTCCATAATAAACCTTGTTAATTTGGGAGGGCAGGCTATCTCTCTTAAGCTTGCCACTTATACTGCAGCCTGGTAGTCTAATATGGTAATTAACAATTAGTTAAATCAACCAACAGTCATTGTGTGCAGCCCCCAAATTAATTT
This sequence comes from Xenopus tropicalis, assembly GCF_000004195.4. Classification (NCBI taxonomy): domain Eukaryota; kingdom Metazoa; phylum Chordata; class Amphibia; order Anura; family Pipidae; genus Xenopus; species Xenopus tropicalis. The sequence continues at coordinate 37,002,261 of NC_030683.2, forward strand.
CCGAGTTACTAAAAAAAACCAAAAAACTAAAACTAAAAATGACTAAATAACAAAAATCAGGCTGGCCAACAGCCTCTACTAACACTAACAGAACTGAATGACTGGTCACTGAAGCTGAGTGATTAAGCTGTCTACGAAGTTTATTTACAAATATGTACTAAACTGCACAAATGCAGTTGCCTATAGCACCCAATGACCCAATGAATTTAAATGGGTAATGTAATATGCAAAGTTTGCCCTGGTCCAGTCACGCAAAGTAACCAATGAGATCTAAATTTATTCTGTTTCCATGCTTTCTACATTAAACACTTAAACAGCTACCCTTGAGCAGAACTGCCCAAATTCTTTATTTTTCATTGGTTACCCCCATATTGAAATGAATCTGTTTTCCGGACCTGCTGGTGGGTAGGTATTTTGCAAGGCTTGCCGATCCCACTCAGCACTGGATTATTTATTTGAGAGGAACAGGGTGTGCCTGTGGATAATGGTCATTTTTTACTTAAAACATATCACAAAGAGTTACATTCCAATCCCTAATTTATTCATTAAATATTACTTTAAAATTTGTTTTATGTGTCGTTCTCCCAGTTTATTTTTTAACTTTGTCATTAAATCTGCATTAGTTCCCTTTATGCACCTTCATACTTGTTTGGGAACATTTGTTTTACTTTATATTCACTTTTAACCCAATTTATATTATGTTTGGTGTGTGCTTTCCAAGTTGTCTGTGTGGTATATAGTGTCTTGCACATACTCCGTTTAGAGGGAGCATTGGCGGAACTTCAAGGAAACAGCTAAAAGTATTTGTGCAAATGTTGAAAATGAGTATGCAAATCCGGGAGCACACTTTCTCTCCTTCCTGTTGTTGATTAAAAGTGAAGTTTAAGACTAATGCTTTTTTCCTCTGTTCTACGGAAAAAGGAAAGTTATGGCATGTTGCTATGGGAATCAGTGCTGGAATGTGGCTCTCGTCAGTCCTTGATTGATGGCGTTAGCTCATCCCTTAGCATAAAAATGTGTAAAAGCCCAGCTAAAAAAATAAACTCTTTTACGTAAATGTTTAAAGCTAACGTAGTTATGAAAATCCAGTTACCACCAAGCAACCTGGCTTTGTAGTTTTTAAAGGGTACATATTTAAAAGAAAGAACATATTTGGAAAGCTTCCAACGTATTTGCACTTCAGGAAGCATAGTTAAAGCTGTTAAGGTAACATCGTACAGCTGCTGCTATCAGCACGTGATCTCCTCATTCTACTGGTGGGACACAGTGAGAAACCTGGCATAACCATTATATGAGCCTTTAGTTGGCATTTATGGGTAGCTATTGCCTGTAAAGTCAAGAATATCCTTTATGAGAAGTTTAACTATTCTGTAATACCCAGACAACTGCCAGTTAATTGATATTTGTGACATTCCCATTGGTTGGAGGGCTATTGAGAAGAATGGAGACACAAATATATATTCTCAAAAGAAACGTGTCTGTAATGGAAATTGACCCTCCATACAGTCTTATACAACAGAGTAAAACAAAGGTGTCAGTAGGGTTCTTAAGAAAGCTCAAATTTTCCCAGCATACCAAAGGTCTGTAAATACAATACATAGATACAGGATAACTTTCTGATTTTATAAATGGAATAAGTTGTCCAGCAATAACTGCAACTAAACGTTTGTGGTAAATGATGATCAGGACTTTGATTTGAAACATTCACTTTATTGTTATTTAACCATTCTTTGGTAGAACCACTTGTATGTTTAGGATCATTGTCTTGCTGCATGATCCACTTTCTCTTGAGATTCAGTTCAAGACAGATGTCTTGACATTTTCCTTTAAAATTCAGAATTCATTGTTCTATCAATGATGGCAAGCCAAACAGGCCCAGATGCAGCCAAACAGGCCCAAACCAGAACACTCCCACCACCATGTTTTGCAGATGGGATAAGGCTCTTATGCTGGAATTCAGTGTTTTTCTTTCTATAAATGTAACGCTTCTCATTTAAGCCAAAAAGTTCTATTTTGGTTTCATTCACAAAACATTCTTTCAGTATCCCTGGTTTGCCCACGTGATCTTTAGCAAACTAGACGGTCAGCAATATTTTTGGGGGAGAGCAGTGGCCTTCTCCTTGCTACACTGCCAATACACATCATTGCTGTTCAGTGTTTGCCAGACGGTCGACTCATGAACATAAACATTCGCTAATGCAAGACAAGCCTTTCGTTGCTTAGAAATTACCTTGGGTTCCTTTATAAGTTCTTGAACTATTAGACGCCTTGCAGTTGAAGTAATCTTTTCTGGTCAACCACTTCTGGCTAGGGTGACAATGGTCTTGAATTTCCTCAATTTGTACACAATCTGTTTGTTGATTGGTGGAGTCCAAATTATTTAAAGATAGTCTTGTAACCTTTTCCAGCTTTATGGGTATCAACAACTCTTTTTCTGAGGTCCTCGGACATCTCCTTTGTTCAAGCCATGATACACATGCGCAAATGTGTTGTATTTGTTAATCCCAAGGATTCACTTACTTTTTCCACATGCATATATGTTATCGGATCATTTTTTTCCCAATAAACACACAATGTATTTAATTAGGTTTTCTTCATCTACTTTTAGGACGTGTTTGAATATCGGATGATGTTTTAGGTCGCATTCATATAACAATACAGAAAATTTTCTGGGATTACGCACTTTCAAGAACCACTGTATATAATCAGTTCATTCATTGCCTGCACTCTAATGCTTAATAATCAAAAGCAGGGTGCCGCACAAAATTAACATATTGGACTGAAATAGAAGATTCTGTTGAATAATATGCTTGCTCTGTGTGTATATTGTTATGGCTTATGGCATAAGGTCCTTTTTCATGTAGGGGAAGTGATTTACAGTATCTTTGATCTTTGCCTTAAGAGAAAAATTCCACTATTTCACTGAAATCGCGCCGCCGCGTATGCCATCCCACCGGCGGTTTACATTTTCGCCGGTGGGATGGCATTTTGGGGAGATTTGTCGTGGGCGACTAATCTCCCTGTGTGCCAGAGCCCTTAGGGGCACATTCATTAAAGTACGACAGGTCCGATTACAAAAATTTTTTACAAAAAGTTTACAACTTTTGCGTATTTTCTGTGATATTTTCGTTAATTAGCGCAACTTTTTCGTACTTTGCGACAATTTGCGCAACAAATCCGAAAGTCTCGGATTCATTCAAACTTTCGGTATCATGACTTTCCTTGGGCAAAGTTGGAGCTGCAGAGTGCCATTGAGTGCTATGGGAGACTTTCCTTGGGCCGGGTTGGAGCTGCAGAGTGCCATTGAGCCCTATGGGAGACTTTCCTTGGGCCAGGTTGGAGCTGCAGAGTGCCATTGAACCCTATGGGAGACTTTCCTTGGGCCAGGTTGGAGCTGCAGAGTGCCATTGAGCCCTATGGGAGACTTTCCTTGGGCCGGGTTGGAGCTGCAGAGTGCCATTGAGTGCTATGGGAGGCTTCCAAAATCATGCACTGAAGGTTAAAGTCAGAAAGGTTTTTGCGCCGTTTAGAATCGTTCGGATACGAAAATTTTGCAACTTTTGGATCGTACCACGATATTTTCAAGCACGATGCAACTTTTCAAAAAATTAATGGACATCAGAAATTTTCGTATTTAATGCGAGTTTTTTTGCAAATCATACTCATAATTTGTACTTTAATGAATCGGGCCCTTAGCATATGGCGGCGTATATTTTCGGCAAGCCGAAAAACGCTTCCCGAAAATAGCACCATGTTATCCTACCCGTGCCTGAACCCGAATGAATGGAATACGTTCGGTTGCAGGCACATGTAGCCGATATCCACCGAAGATATGAAGTCTCACGTTTTTTAGTGGATGTATTCCATTCATTCGGGTGCAAGGCACAAGGTAGGATAAATATACAATAGTGGGACGTATTCTCAGCAAGTGATTTTCGGCTTGCTGAGAATATGCCCGTGTAGCATTAGCCTAACTACTGATCACCAATGAATTAAAAAAATTAAGGTAAATTACATTGCCCCCTAATGAACTGACTGACTTATTAGGACATTAATGGTTAATTTTAACTATTTATATGAACTCCTTATTATGGAGCAACATCAGCTGTTTATATTGGGATCTATTTACTGAATTATGTCGGTGTCTTGTACATGAACTTTGCGGCAGGGGAATGACTGGGTATTTGGCCCCACAGCAACATCATAGGTCCCCTAGGATTACACAATTTATGTAAATTATGCAAAAGCTTACATTACTTTCAAATAAACTTATGTATACACTCCACTGACCCCCCAATTAAAATACTGTTTACTAAATACTGTTTACTATTTTTATGAACTGCTACTGACTAGCTATTGGGCCGCTAAACTTACACAGATTATGTTACTTATGCAAGCCATGACCTCAGAGAGCAAGGGTAGGTAGGTGTGAAGGGGTTAAACTTAGGGCAAACTCCACTGACCCATAATAAATTGTGACTTATTAGCACATTAATCAATGGAACTCAGCTGTTTATACACACAGGAAACAATTGTTTCCTACTGTTACTCATATACTACACTATGTCGAGATGACTATTGGAAAAATCAAAGACTGTATGACAAAGATGTGTTGCGTGTTAGGAATTATTCTGTTCTGTCAGCCATCATTTCATTTAAAAAACAAGGGTAGCTGGTCATTTGCAGCTATGACTGGCTCTACTTTTCTGGGTACGCCTTTCACTATATGTTGGAGTTGTTAGTAAGGCTGGGCAATAATGTTGAGCAATCTAACCGGGCTTGCAGGTTGAGGTGAGGGCTCTCTGCAGATCTGTTGAATTCTTCCACTTTTATCTCAGAACACCAATTCTGACTTTGAGGATTTGGGGGTTATAGCAGCATTAAGTTGACAAGAAATCATTTTATTTGTTGACAAAAGCTAAGCAAATCATATGACACCCCCCCTCCAACAACCTAAATGGTGCAGCCAGGAGTGAGAAGGAAGTGGCTGACCTCAAGCACTTAACTCATTAGGTGCAGCAGCCCTTGCTGCTAGTGAAGTCTGCTGTGTGCTTGGAAGTCAGGCCACCCACATCTTCTCAGAACTGGAAGGCTAAAAACCGTCTCAAATCTTTCCAGAACCTCAGCTGCCTCACCTCTGACTCCAGCCTATAGTCTGCTTCTGCTTCTATGGTTGGATCAGTTCATGCAGAGCCACATAGAAGGGTGCTTCGATTGTGTTTGTCATAATTTCAGTGCTATGAAAATAAACTTTTTTTATTCACCTAAATAAAGGAATTGATCAAGGCACAGAGCATGGCCCTGTACTTTTTTTTTTTTCACCCTCCTTTTATCATGAATGATATGCAGGGGGGGATCCAAGGGAATGTCCATATCCCACCCACATTACATAATGTCATCCTTTAAAGATTTGTGCTTGAGCTGTCGACCCAATCTGAGAAATTGCATTTAATTTTATCAGACAATGCATAAGGGCAGGTTTCACAATATGACCAAATAAAAATATAATTCAGATAATGTAGATAACATAACCCCTTGTTTTTATGACTCTTATAAATGAAACAGTTCCTCCTTGCCTTGTGTTTTTGGTGTAGGTACTCAAATTATGCTTTGAGTTCTAGGATCATTATAAATGAATCAGCCATTGAAGACTGCATAATGTGATCATCATTTAGTCCCAGTTTAGACCATGTAACATCGTTTTGAGGAAGCAAAAACCTCTGTGATGCCCCATGCAGTTTTTCAACTCTGGGCCCATTAGCTTCCCAAAGGGACAGTATGAACCCCTTTTCAACCTGAGCTTAATGAATAGAGCTTGTGTCCAACACTTTGGACATTTTTAGCAAAGGTGTTTTTTGGATGTATACTGACCCTGGCCAGCTGTAGTGATTAAATCAGTGCCTACTCATATTATCATGTGACTGCATCAATGATAATTAATTGTGTTCAAATCTTTGTTTTTTAATTGTAAATTCCACCCACCTGAATTTTAGAGGAATGTCAGCCACATAATTATATAAAAAGGCAAATATACTTGGCAGGACCAACATTAAGTTTCCCTCACTTCTCTTATACATTGTAACAAAACCTCAACTCAATTCTCCAGCACAAAACATGTGTGACATTTGGATCACAAATCCACATAGTTTATTTTTCAGTAAAGCTAGCAATTTCTAGGACTGGTTGATGTTCATGAATGCTACTGCCCTAGTCCTTTTGACACCAAACTGCCGACTAGCTGTAAAACACCAGGCTCAGCACCATTTTACCTCCATAAAACAATTTTGTGATCACTTGTCCTCAAGCATTTTCTTTTGTGCTCTCCTTCCTTTTTCAAGTTAAACGAGCCGTTTACTCTGAGCTCCACTCACCCGAACACCAGTCAGCCATGGGTCTTCACCTGTTATACTGTGGCATGTCACATACTAGCACCATGGATACATAGGGGTGGGAGAGTGGTTGCCAGGTGTTCTGTTACAGCTTTTGTCTGCTATGTATTGTCGAATTTCCTTTAACTCCCCCAAAGCCATCACTCCTGCCCTACCCTGTACTTAGCAACCCTCCACGGTCACCATTATACTGCTTTTCTAAGTAAGTTTCCTGCACCAGCTTCATAGTGTGGCCAGATGGATAGGTTTAATTGATTTTCAAATATTTCTGTTTGTTGTCCTACTCTTACAATTTATTTGGTACATTATAATTTATCTTGTAAGTTTTGTAGAAAGTTTGTGCATGATACTATTCATATAGTTAACAGTCTTCACTTGCAACATAATTACTGGTAGTTCACAGGTGCCAAGTATGAACATTTACATTTTCATTCAGCCCAAATGGTTCTGCCTTGTTGAGTTCTTTAATCTATTTTGGTACTTTGTAATAATAATGGGCTTTTTTTATCGCCTATATTGCTGGAACCCTAATCTCCGCAAGTGCTTACCATCTAAAGATAGCTTCTCCGTGCTTCTGTTTAAAGCAATGTTATCCTACATGAGCAGGGACTAGGGTGAGTGGTCCGAGAATAAATACATTCCCTTGGATCAGTTATAACCCAGCATACCTTTTAAAATATGCTTTTCTCCTTTAATTATCACTTCCTCTATGAATGAGAAATCTTTATCAGTGTATTAATACTTGTAATTAATAAGCTGGTAATGACTATATTTAAGAGCTTGCTACTTAAGTAATATTTTTTTTGTGTAATTTTTATTTTTTATTAAAAACAAAAAGTCTAATATTATTTTGATGTCTTTTTAGTCCTTTATAGTGTTGCTTTTTTTTTATTCTGTTAGTAGCTATATGTTTTAGGGCTCACTTGCTGGCATAGCAGTTGCCTCTCGGATATAGTGGGTAGCTAGCTTTTTAACACAATTTGCTTTATGAAATAAGGTTAAGCCAAGTCCTATAATAAGGTGTGTGGCCCTTACGATAGTGATACATTATATATTCATACCTCACAAGCAAGTTTGTGTTGCCCTATTTGGAGGTCAAATTGGAAAAAAAGTCCATGGACATGCCTGCAAACTTAGACAACTGTGACTACTAATGTAAATGTCTATTCTGGTCAATTAGTATTGCTGGTCTATTGCCAGAGGTATGAATTGGTGCCTCCATGTTCCTCCAGTGACAAATGTGTCATTGTGATCTTAAGCTTGCTTACCCCGAAATGAATAGTAGTAGTCCAACAGCACCAACCTAAGTTGTCCTGAAAAGAGAGATCTTGGCCAAATAATGAAAATACGGGCAGATTATATTTAATAAAAAAAGCTTATTCGTGATAACTGGGTTTAACTCTTTTACTGCCAAGCACGTATGGCATACGTGCTGGCAGTAAAAGGGCTTAAACGCCAACGACGTGTCTCATACGTCGTTGGCGTTTAAGCGCTGCCCTCTGCAGCGGCGGCATGTGCCGCCGCTGCAGAGGGCTTCTAACAATGACAGCCCCCCTGGGCAATGTGCCAGGGGGGCTGTCATCAGGGTCCTGCGAGCCGATCGCTCGCAGGACCCTCCAGGAAGCAGCAGATGCGATCGCATCGCATCTGCTGCTTCCTGCTTCCTCCCTCTCCCCCAGCGCCGGCCCAAATGAGGAAGGAGGCGATCGGTCTTCAGGAACAGGTAAGGACTTTTTTTTTTATTGCATTTACACACTTTTACACACTTATACACACATTTACATACATTTATACACACTTACATACATTTACACACACTTACAGCACACATTTTAGCATTTTTTTATTTTTTTTTTTTTATTTTTTTTTTTTCATTTTTCACACTTTTATACACTTATTTACACTCATATACACACTTACACACTATCACACAACTTTTACACATGTACACACATGTATACACAAACACTTTGGTTTTTTTTTGTTTTGCTTTTTTTTTTCATTTTACCACTTTGTTTTTATTTTCTTTTACCTAAAAACTGTTTATTTTGACAGCGTAACTATTGGATCAGATATTCTGGCCACTAATTACACTGTCATGTAACTTATTTTGTTGTTTCACTGATTTGCACAATTTTTGTGGTTTTATCACATTTTATCCCTGTATAAGTGTTCCTGATCTGTTTTTAGCGTAGCTTTGCCAGGTGTAACTTTGGTGTACAAAAATAACTTTACCTATTTTGAATTCATCAGAGTGTGTACTTTCCAAAAATATATGGTTTTCTGGGGGTCACTGTATAGTTAGGGGGGGGTTACTGCACATAATACACTGACAGGGGGCTCTGTGTGCAAAAGCTGAGCTGGCAGGCGAGAAATCCTTATGCGCTATTTTCATTTAGGGTTCAGTACATACCGCAGACTTTGGTATATCTATGCATATTGGGCATCAAACTGTTCAGTAGGCCTCTGGTGTTCCTATTTGGGGTGACTTGCCTTTGTACGCAAGAAATTGTGTGAGATAAATGCGGCAAATTGCAACATTTTTAGGCGATTTTCTGAAATCTCATAAAAACCGATAACTTTAGGAAAGCTTTGCGGCTTGGTACTTTGGTGTAGAAAGGACTCTTTACCCTTGTTGGATTTGTCAGAATGTGTACTTTCCAAAAATATATGGTTTTGTGGGGGTCTGTGTATAGTTAGGGGAAGTTTTGGCACATAATACACTGACAGGGGGCTCTGTGTGCAAAAGCTGAGCTGGCAGGCGAGAAATCCTTATGCGCTATTTTCATTTAGGGTTCAGTACATACCGCAAACTTTGGTATATCTATGCATATTGGGCATCAAACTGTTCAGTAGACCTCTGGTGTTCCTATTGGGGGTGATTTGCCTTTGTACGCAAGAAATTGTGTGAGATAAATGTGACAAATTGCAACATTTTTAGGCAATTTTCTGAAATGTTATAAAAACCAATAACTTTAGGAAAGCTCTGCAGATTGGTACTTTGGTGTAGAAAGGACTCTTTACCCTTGTTGGATTTGTCAGAATGTGTACTTTCCAAAAATATATGGTTTTGTGGGGGATCTGTATAGTTAGGGGAAGTTTTGGCACATAATACACTGACAGGGGGCTCTGTGTGCAAAAGCTGAGCTGGCAGGCGAGAAATCCTTATGCGCTATTTTCATTTAGGGTTCAGTACATACCGCAGACTTTGGTATATCTATGCATATTGGGCATCAAACTGTTCAGTAGGCCTCTGGTGTTCCTATTTGGGGTGACTTGCCTTTGTACGCAAGAAATTGTGTGAGATAAATGCGGCAAATTGCAACATTTTTAGGCGATTTTCTGAAATGTCATAAAAACCGATAACTTTAGGAAAGCTTTGCGGCTTGGTACTTTGGTGTAGAAAGGACTCTTTACCTTTGTTGGATTTGTCAGAATGTGTACTTTCCAAAAATATATGGTTTTGTGGGGGTCTCTGTATAGTTAGGGGAAGTTTTGGCACATAATACACTGACAGGGGGCTCTGTGTGCAAAAGCTGAGCTGGCAGGCGAGAAATCCTTATGCGCTATTTTCATTTAGGGTTCAGTACATACTGCAGACTTTGGTATATCTATGCATATTGGGCATCAAACTGTTCAGTAGGCCTCTGGTGTTCCTATTTGGGGTGACTTGCCTTTGTACGCAAGAAATTGTGTGAGATAAATGCGACAAATTGCAACATTTTTAGGCGATTTTCTGAAATGTCATAAAAACCAATAACTTTAGGAAAGCTCTGCAGATTGGTACTTTGGTGTAGAAAGGACTCTTTACCCTTGTTGGATTTGTCAGAATGTGTACTTTCCAAAAATATATGGTTTTGTGGGGGATCTGTATAGTTAGGGGAAGTTTTGGCACATAATACACTGACAGGGGGCTCTGTGTGCAAAAGCTGAGCTGGCAGGCGAGAAATCCTTATGCGCTATTTTCATTTAGGGTTCAGTACATACCGCAGACTTTGGTATATCTATGCATATTGGGCATCAAACTGTTCAGTAGACCTCTGGTGTTCCTTTTTGGGGTGATTTGTCTTTATCTGATCTTTATCAAGAAATTGTGAGAGATAAATGCGGCAAATTGCAACATTTTTATGCGATTTTCGAAAATGTCATATAAATCTGCAAACTTAGGAAAGCTTTACAGCTTGGTACTTTGTAGCAATAAGAAATATTTACCCATTATAGATTCGGGGGGATGTGTATTTTCCAAAAATATATGGCTTTCTGGGGTGAATGTACTTTTTTTGTAGCATTATCCCACATAAAGGATGTAAATGTGTTGATTTTGCAGGAGCTGAAATGATAGATCATATGGGGGTATGTTCCCATTGGGGCCCCTACATGCCACATACTTAGGTAAACCTATACATATTGGGCATCAAACTGTTCAGTGGACCCCTGGCGTTCAAATTTAGGGTGTTTTATCTTGGTACCTAACACTATGTGGGAGATAAGATGCTGCAAAGTGGAAGCTTTGAGGGGATTTTTGGAAATGTCATCAAAATTGCTAACTTTAGAAAAGCTGTGCGGCTTGGTACTTTGGAGTAGAAAGACATGGGTACCCATTTTAGATTCGGGGGAATGTGTACTTTCCAAAAATATATGACTTTCTGGGGTGAGCGTACTTTTTTGTAGCTTTATCCAACATATAATGATGTAAATGTGTTGATTTTGCATGAGCTGAAATGACAGAAATGACAGTATATATGGGGGTATGTTCACATTGGGGCCCCTACATGCCACATACTTAGGTAAACCTATACATATTGGGCATCAAACTGTTCAGTGGACCCCTGGCGTTCAAATTCAGGGTGTTTTATCTTGGTACCTAATGCTATGTGGGAGATAAGATGCTTCAAAATGGAAGCTTTGAGGGGATTTTTGGAAATGTCATCAAAATTGCTAACTTTAGAAAAGCTGTGCGGCTTGGTACTTTGGAGTAGAAAGACATGGGTACCCATTTTAGATTCGGGGGAATGTGTACTTTCCAAAAATATATGGCTTTCTGGGGTGAGCGTACTTTTTTGTAGCTTTATCTCACATATAATGATGTAAATGTGTTGATTTTGCAGGAGCTGAAATGACAGAAATGACAGTATATATGGGGGTATGTTCACATTCGGGCCCCTACATGCCACATACTTGGGTAAACCTATACATATTGGGCATCAAACTGTTCAGTGGACCCCTGGCGTTCAAATTCAGGGTGTTTTATCTTGGTACCTAATGCTATGTGGGAGATAAGATGCTTCAAAATGGAAGCTTTGAGGGGATTTTTGGAAATGTCATCAAAATTGCTAACTTTAGAAAAGCTGTGCGGCTTGGTACTTTGGAGTAGAAAGACATGGGTACCCATTTTAGATTCGGGGGAATGTGTACTTTCCAAAAATATATGGCTTTCTGGGGTGAGCGTACTTTTTTGTAGCTTTATCTCACATATAATGATGTAAATGTGTTGATTTTGCAGGAGCTGAAATGACAGAAATGACAGTATATATGGGGGTATGTTCACATTCGGGCCCCTACATGCCACATACTTGGGTAAACCTATACATATTGGGCATCAAACTGTTCAGTGGACCCCTGGTGTTCAAATTCAGGGTGTTTTATCTTGGTACCTAATGCTATGTGGGAGATAAGATGCTTCAAAGTGGAAGCTTTGAGGGGATTTTTGGAAATGTCATCAAAATTGCTAACTTTAGAAAAGCTGTGCGGCTTGGTACTTTGGAGTAGAAAGACATGGGTACCCATTTTAGATTCGGGGGAATGTGTACTTTCCAAAAATATATGACTTTCTGGGGTGAGATTACTTTTTACTAGCTTTATCCCACATATAATGATGTAAATGTGTTGATTTTGCAGGAGCTGAAATGACAGAAATGACAGTATATATGGGGGTATGTTCACATTCGGGCCCCTACATGACACATACTTGGGTAAACCTATACATATTGGGCATCAAACTGTTCAGTGGACCCCTGGTGTTCAAATTCAGGGTGTTTTATATTGGTACCTAATGCTATGTGGGAGATAAGATGCTTCAAATTGGAAGCTTTGAGGGGATTTTTGGAAATGTCATCAAAATTGCTAACTTTAGAAAAGCTGTGCGGCTTGGTACTTTGGAGTAGAAAGACATGGGTACCCATTTTAGATTCGGGGGAATGTGTACTTTCCAAAAATATATGACTTTCTGGGGTGAGCGTACTTTTTTGTAGCTTTATCCCACATATAATAATGTAAATGTGTTGATTTTGCAGGAGCTGAAATGACAGAAATGACAGTTCATATGGGGGTATGTTCACATTGGGGCCCCTACATGCCACATACTTAGGTAAACCTATACATATTGGGCATCAAACTGTTCAGTGGACCCCTGGTGTTCAAATTCAGGGTGTTTTATCTTGGTACCTAATGCTATGTGGGAGATAAGATGCTTCAAATTGGAAGCTTTGAGGGGATTTTTGGAAATGTCATCAAAATTGCTAACTTTAGAAAAGCTGTGCGGCTTGGTACTTTGGAGTAGAAAGACATGGGTACCCATTTTAGATTCGGGGGAATGTGTACTTTCCAAAAATATATGACTTTCTGGGGTGAGCGTACTTTTTACTAGCTTCATCCCACATATAATGATGTAAATGTGTTGATTTTGCAGAAGCTGAAATGACAGAAATGACAGTTCATATGGGGTATGTTCCCATTGGGGCCCCTACATGCCACATACTTAGGTAAACCTATACATATTGGGCATCAAACTGTTCAGTGGACCCCAGGCATTCATATTTAGGGTGTTTTATTTGGTTACTTTATGACCTGTAGGAGATAAGATACTATAGACTAGAAGCTTTGAAGCGATTTTTAAAAAAATCACAAATTTTGATAAAAACCAATAACTTTAGGAAAGCATTGCGACTTGATAGTTTGGAGTAGACAGACAGTTGTGCCTATTCTGTATTCCCCAGAATCTGTTCTTTCCAAAAATGTACAATTTTCTGGGATAAACCTTCTGTTAGTGGAATTTTGGCCTTGAAATCCAAAGTATGCAGTTTTTTTGGAGCAGTGCTTTGGGAATTTGGTAGTGTACTGCTGGGAGTTTTTGACCTATACAAGTGAGAAATCTCCATAAAACTATATATATTTGGTATTGGCACGTTCAGGAGACATGGGACTTTCCAAATCAGTTGTATATTCGTGCATAAAATAATTTTTGTTTCTAGTATGTGTGATTATATTATGGAAAATTTGATTTTTTTTGCATTTTTAGACATTTAGAAGCCTATATCTTGTTACAGAATTGGAATTACACAAAAATTCTACCATATTTTGAAAGCTTAGGTTGTTCTGAAAAAAACGATATATTGTTTTCCTTGGTAAACTAAAAGTCCCCCCGAGGAAAGGCCCCTAAAGTGAAACAGTGCAAAATGTTCAAAAACTGTCTGGCAATACAAGTTCCGCTTTGACCAAAATGGCTGGCAGTAAAAGGGTTAAACTTGCATGTTTTCAAGATGTACCCAGTGTTGGAATTAACTCAGATGGCAAAAGTGCCAATACATTTTTCAAATAAAGTGACAACCAAGGTAACTTTTTAAGCAGGTATTTGCCTATGTTTTATTTTATGTTCATTCTTCTGACACCAGAGCAGACTGGTCTGCTGCCAGCCTGATTACCTCAGAAACCTGTTTTCAGTGCCTCAGCACAATTAAGAGTAACTTAATCCAAATTCAGGAAAATGACAAATACCCATTAGGATTTGTTTCCTTTTCCTTTGAAAAACTGTATGAGCTCATCTCCTGCTATTTTTTGGTTCTTACTTTCTAGACGAAGAGCTCACTCCTCACTTCACTTCTGTCTTTACAGTTGATGACTCAATAATTCCATTACCTGCATTGGCCTTTCAGCCTGAGTGAACACAGTCCATGTTATTCTCCACATCTGCACTTTTTTGGAAAGACAGACCTTCTTGCTAAAGTCTTCCAAGTTACTGTGCCCCACGTGGTAAATTATAGATTTTATGTGCAAATATTATAGAACCCAAAAACTACTGGTGCATGACAGAATGCAGAGCCAGGGAGGTGCAAAAAGGGGGAATAGTAGTTTTCTACCTTAACCTGCACAGATACACTTTAATTGCATTCAAGATCCATCCATTTGTTCCTTTTTTCCTTTTTTGGCATCACTAATTTTAAAATAGAAGTAAGAGCAAGCCTGCGTGACAAAGTTTTAAACATGAGTTTCAGACAAATAGAACAAAATGTACTATTTTATTTCCTGTTTAATTTCCGAAACTGACTGCGGCGGCCCATTAGGAAAACCTTGTTTTAATAAAGCATTTCACTTGGCCAAATTGTAGAGTAATTCTTTATCCCACACACAGTAAAATAAAAACACTGATAAATGGCATGTTAATTAAGCAAAAGCAGATAATCCCCGATGCCCAGATGTTCTGTTAAAATATATGCAGTTAAGTGCATGGACAATAAAGTGATGTAAACTTTAAAACCAGTAGTGAGATAAAGGTTCCTGTGACATTGAAACATTTTGTGACAAAGCACCTTTCTGACACATGGTAAATTCATTTGTTGGTTTTCCATTATAGTAGAATGCTTTTTGTGTTGTACATAATCTGCTTTCCATTGCACCAATGGTAGGTTTGCCTTTTAATACATTGTACATTTAAAAAGCAAATGGAAAATAAAAGGGCTGTTCAGGTATTGTAGAGCTATAGCATCCTGTATCCCGCTGTCTTGGAAAACAAAATTTAACAACAGGCATCACACTTTAACAAGGCTGATTCGTATGATCCATTATGGTGCACTTTAAAACTCAAAGTGCTATTAGTCTGCTCATTAAACTGTTTTTCCACCAAAAAGGGATTGCAGTAAGGAATGATAGCTCTATATCATGGACAAAAATGGTTTCCCTGATACCCCAGCTTTTGCTGGGCCAATTTTTACACTACTTGGCATCTGTATTTACCAAATGGCCCCAGTCCTTTGATAGCAATGTTTTGTACTTTAACTAGGCTCCAAGGATACTGCAAGAATAAAACCAGGAATTTCCTTAATACTGTATGATTTTCAGATGAAGTGCTGAGCAGTGATGGAGAGGTTGTGCTACAGGGTCAACTTTACTAGTTTACCACAGTGTTGTCGTGGCTGGAGGCTTAACTACTAGTTAATTAGAAATCACAAACTGGACAAGAAATACACCCTGCTGGTTGTACCAGGTCCATGTTGTCCAACTTAGCAATGTTACAGGCAGAATCTTTAGAACTTGTTCAGGTTGTTCTCCATATCGCCACAGAATTATCACCCACAGTGTCGGTATACAATAGTTTAATTTTCACTGACCCAATTTAGGAAGCATGGGGGCTCTATTATAAAGCGTCTAAAGAAGCTTCAAATTTCTAAAATGGTAAATTTCCCTTTTTTCCCTTTTTAAAGTGGGCATTGTCTTACAGTTTATTTAAGTATGAAGCAAAAGAAGTCTAAAGATGACCATAAACAGTTGGGTACACTCTCTGTCAGGCCACAGACTGAATGACAAGCAAATGAGGGTTTATACATAGCATGGCCACCTTCCTATTGCTCCTCTGCAACTGCAGCTCCTCTTTTCTTCCCTATATGCCGATGCACCATGGATTGATGGTTTATTGGCAGATGAAATGTTCAAACCTTGCTGAATCCCAAAGCATCCAATATCCATAGTGCACGGATATCAGTTGGGAATGCCAGGCCTCCATAAACACCCAGAAAATGTTTGTATGGGTCTTATTTATGTGTGTATGGCTGGCCTGACAATTTGCATAGCTTTTTATGACCACTGCAGTTTGGAAATTCAAATTATACTGTTAACGTTTCCCTTTAAACAGTGTGTGATTTTGTGTATTAATATTCTACTTTTGGTTATTGTGTGAATGGATGAATTTGCACCTAGTCAATAACCCTTGGCAAGCAATCAAATTTTTGTTTTCATTGTTCTACCTGATTGGTTGCAATGTGTTAATAACCAGGTACAAATTTTCCCAGCATTGGTAAATTCAGCCTCTCACTAGGTTGTATTGTAAAAATAGAACAAAACATTTAGGGCTGTGGCGATTTGAAAGCCAAATCTGTTTCAGACAAAACAATGATGGTCAACACAGAAATACTCTTTCTGAGAACATTATGATGGCTAATTTGCATCTGATGCCATAGCCCTTTTTGAAAGGGATACTAAAACATTTATAGCCAGGCTTGCATAATGAGGCAACTGCTCCTTGATCAGGCCTACAATTTTAAACAGCTGTCCTGCCAAAATAAGGGCGTTTTGAGGATTTTGGCCAGTGCTGGTGTGTCTACATTAGTTAGAAAAAGTCTACACACCCCTGCAAATTGGCAGGTTTTTGTTTGATAAAAAAAAGAAACAAAGATAAATTCTGTCAGAACTTATTCCATCTTTATGCAAAAAGGTGAAGTTCCTCCTTCAGTTCTCCAACAGATGCTTGAAAGTTTTGTGACAAAATAGTCAGATACATGGATCTATTTATGATTCCATTCACCTTGACTAAAGCACCAATTCCACCTGAAGAAAGCAGCCAAAAAGCATGATGCTGCCTCAACCATGCTTTACCGTGAATGTGGTGTTCTTGTGATGATGTGCTGTGTTATTTCTGTGCTAAACATACCTATTGGAATTATGGCCAAATAGTTCAACTTTGATCTCATCAATCCAAATTAGATTTTTCCACATGGTTGTGGAAGACTGGGTATACCTTTTTGCAAAGTTTAGCCAGATGTTTCTCTTTGTGAGCAAAGGCTTTCCTTTTGCTACCCTACCCCACAACCCAGACATTGAAGAACGCAACTGATTCTTTTCACCGTGCTCCTTGGATGTTTAATGATTTTGGATACTTTGTTGTACCCCTATCCTGATTCATATTTAAATGACAAGATCCCTTTTTATGTTTTGAAAGTTCTTTGTGGACCATGACCTTTTCCTACAGAAACAGCCTTTATCTGAACTCAGTCAGAGCCACTTTAACTGATGTGAGGTGTATACTAACTACTATTTGAAATATATGGCCGTGCACAGTAATACAACCAGGTTTTTGTGTGATTTTTGTTTTTCCTTTCACTAAAATGTTTGATTTGTTTTCAACTACTTTGCAATAAAGGTGGAATACGTTCTGACAGGATTTATCTGTTTATTTTTTTTT
This sequence comes from Xenopus tropicalis, assembly GCF_000004195.4. Classification (NCBI taxonomy): domain Eukaryota; kingdom Metazoa; phylum Chordata; class Amphibia; order Anura; family Pipidae; genus Xenopus; species Xenopus tropicalis. The sequence continues at coordinate 37,019,880 of NC_030683.2, forward strand.
TTTTATTAAGCAAAATCCTGCCATTGTGCAGAGCTGGGTAAACTTTTTAAATCCAGTGTTTATGAGATAACTGACCTCAGTGGGGAGCAGCAGAAGGAGAAATGTTGATAAAGGTATGGGACCTGCAATCCGGAATGCTCGGCATCTGAGGTTTTCCAGAGTAGGGATCTTTCTCTAATAAATTTCACCATACTTTTAAGTTTACTAAAAAATAATAGTTTTATCATTAAATAAACCCAACAGGATTGTTTTGTCTCCAATCAGGATTAATTATCTTAGTTAGGATCGAGCAAAATGCCAGAGAATCACCTTGTATTCCACAAGCCCGAAAGTGAAAGGGATAGATACAAAAGCTAAGCTGATACAGAATAAACAGAAGTCCTTCTATATGGAAAAAAATATTACTGCAGGCTATTTTAGGTATTTTTACAGGTGATCTTAACTCTTAAGGTAGAAGAATGAAATATTGTTTTCTCTAGTGTATTACAACACCGGTATGGGATCTGGAATGCTGTTATGCAGAAGCTTTGAATTACAGGAAAGCAAGCATAGACTTCATTTTAAACAAATAATTCACATTTTTAATGCTGGCTCCTTTTTCTCTGTAGTAATAAATTAGTACCTTATACTTGATTTCAAAAAAGATATAATTAATCCTTACTGGAGGCAACACAAACCCATTGGGTTTATTTATGTTCAAAAGATTTTTAGGTAGACTTAAGGTACGGAGATCCAAAGTACAGCAAGACCTCTTATTCGAATAACAGATTTGCTTTTATTTGAACAAAGCTACCTAGAATTTACTACTGCCAGGATTCAACAAGCATAATTTTTTGGGGCGCATGTTAAATGTCATTCTTTTTATGTAGATAGACATTGCTCTCCTTTACAGTAAGAAAAAAAACAACAAAGCTCATACAATGCCAAAGAAAAAAAGCTGAACAGTAATTTTTGATTAAATATCCCTTTGTGCACTGCTTTCAGCTAGGCCAGCTTCCATTGTTAGGAAATTGCTTTATCTCACACTGTAAAGTCTTTTGATGTGTCCTCTTTAATCCTTTGCTCATTGATATGTATATCCAGCTGTTCATTACAGTTTGCCTCTCTTCAGATCATGTTAGACATGCCTTGTAATAATTATCATGGCATGTTTTAAATTACATTAGCAATTTTCTAAAATTATGTTTTACAGTGTTTACCGAAGTTAACCCTGGTTGCATAGTTTGCATAGAAGGTTAATTTAATTTATCTTTTTTAATCGATCTATATATATATTTTACCGTTATTGTAAGGCTCAGTGCTGTGTAATTGCATTTCTGTGCAATAGATTATATTATGGTGTCATACAGAAATGTTTTACAGTCCATAAAATTCACCAGTTCTCCAGTTTAGGAGCAATGATCTTGCTGGGTTCAAATGGAATTTGTTTCTATGTGTTGCGATGCCCTGACCTCTGTAGTCTGCAGCCAAAGTTGATATATGAACACCCATATTGGACACCTATTATGTCACAGAAGTTCGTTCACCCCTTGAAATTCACATTAAATTATAAGGGGTCTATTCTAGTGTATAGTATAATATGGTGGCTTTTATTGCTACACTTTCTTTGTTAATGCCTTTTTTGGCACTGCTTGCTCCCATTTACCAAAGTAATGCTTTACTCTAGAAGTCTGTGGTGCCAGTGATTTTTACAGGGCCAAATGACTATTTTCATTTGCAGATGGTGTTACAGATGTGATACTGTAAATATTAAGAGAAAAAGAAATCTGGCTTCCCAGAAAGGCATTAAACAGAAAAAGGAGAACCTAAGATAATCAAGTAATAATGACAATTTTAGATCTCGTCTGGCATCAAAAACTGGTGTATACAAATGCCAGCAGTCCATGTCTCAGAAGAACATAAATGTTACAGTTACTCTGGAGACCTAAAGTTAACATCATTATTTGGAGCCTACATAAAGTATGTGGTTAATTAACAAACATTGTTGCTTATTTTTTTCCAACTATCGCTCAATTCATTATGTTTTTGTGAGAGTTAGTTAGGGAAGCATTGTTCTGATCAAACATACATTAATATTGCATATTTAAATTGTGTCTTCTTTTAACACAATTAACCCAGATAAAGCAGATAGCTGCAGTATCCTGGCATAGTATTTGTGGCTTTTTGTTAGGGAACGTAACCCAATATGGGCAATGGCTTACGGGGAAATTAGTCGCCCGCTGTTAATCTTGGCTACTGCAGGTGACTAACCCCAGAAAAGCCTTTCCACTGGCAATAAAGTGAATCGCTGGTGGAAAGGCATATGTGTCACTTTGTTTTCTGAAGTTGTGCAATGTTTCCTGCAGGAGGAAACTTCTCGCGACTTTGGAGAAACAAGGCGAAGCATATGCCTTCCTACCAGCAATTCACTTTATAGCCAGTGGGAAGGCAATTCTGGGAGATTGGTTGTCCATGGTAGCTGAGATTTTACCAGGGTAACAAATCTCCCTGGTGGACATCAGCCTAAGGCAGGGGTCGGGAACCTTTTTGGCTGAGAGAGCCATAAACACCACAAATTTTAAAATGTAATTCTGTGAGAGCCATACAGTATGTTTGGCTGTGGATGCTGTGGGACAAGGTAGGGTGGGTGCCAAGAATGCTGGATGCGGATGCGATGCGGAGGAGGGCATGGCCTGCGCTCGGCGGATAGAAGACGTGTTCTAAGGCTTAGAACACGTCTTCTATCCGCCGAGCGCAGGCCACGCCCCTGTTATTTTTTTTATGAAAGATTTGGCAGCGAGCCAGATGCAGCGATCAAAAGAGCCACATCTGGCTCCCGAGCCATAGGTTCCCTACCCCTGGCCTAAGGGAACTATAAGTGGTGATATTTCAAAATTTCTCTCAGATGGCTCACTGTAACTTTCACTTTAAAAAAATAAGTAAACCTTTTTTTACCCAGCCCCCAGAATTGCATACCTTTCTCCCTGCACTCAGATTCATGCAGATTGGATATCACAGGCAGCTCAGCTGCAGCTACTTCCTAGTCTAATGTGAAGCTCCAGATGGGGTTGTTGCCGCAACATTGTATTAGTGCTTACTGTGCATGCTTGCTGCCTCTGCGCAGTAGACACCTCTTCTAAAATACCAGAGACATAATGGTCATTTCAACGATATGATCAGTAGAACTCTGGTGAAGCATATTTCTTCCCCAAGGTGAATCTTGTAAGGTAACTGAAAGGCAGTGCTCCCTGCAGAAGCTTGTGTAACTTCTCTTATCATATACCTTAAAGGGGAACTCCACCCAAACATAACTTGAGCTTTTTGAAAAGTAAACACGCTGCACATAATGTCACATGGCGTCCCTGACCCCCTTACCCACCCAGCCCTGTTGCCGGATTTCCCATGAAAACCCATGGTGGAAGATGGGGGCATTTTTTTTTTTAATTAAAAAAATACATGCACCAGCCCTCAGGTGCCCCATTATAAATATAGCCCTGGGTGTAGTAGACCAAGGTAAGAAGCTGTTTAGCTCAAAAGCTGTGCACAATTCATGCCTTAGCTTTGACATTAAAAGGGGCTAAAGACATAAACCAATTATTTTTCAATGGATTTAGTTATGGGTTTCCCCAAGGCAATAGCCGCCAGATATATAGTGGTATAATCATGAATGTCTACAAAATCTATGTCTCCTAGCTGGACCATATCAGCTTCAAATGAGCATGCTCCTTCTTGGCAAGGAGTAACTAACACGGAAGAAAATACTGAGCTTTTGTGCAGTTTGTTTCTATACAGTACTATGGACTTAGGCAAATACATGATATATAACTGTTTATGCTGTCCTTCATCACCATAGCGCAAAATTTCCTCAGATTCTTGGCATAGAGCTAAAACCCTTAGAAATACTGTAAACTCTAATTTTCCTAGGTCTAAATCTTTTTAGAAGCGGGTAGAGATTTGCTAAGATGGCCAGTTCCTTAGCTGCAGTCAATTTATCCTGTGCAAATGTCAGAAGAATTATATAAACACCCATAATTATGGCATGAAACTGATTCAATTAGCAGTTTGCTGTTCCCACTGGTGTTATGGTAACTGTGCTATGTTATTGTTTATATATTTATATATTTTTGGTTAGTCATGAGCAATTTTATTAAAGTGACATCATTTTTTTATTCTCATATAAAGGGACATTGAGACATTATGTTCCCAGAAGTTTCTGTGATAGTAAAATTCGCATGAGAGAAATTATCTGTAAAGCACATTTTGCAGTAATTGCGTCCTCTAATTACAGGGAATGGATAGAGGAGCCAAGGGGCAGTTCTCCACATTCAGCAATTTCATTTCGACTATCAACCAGAAGAAAGAAGCCGCTGGAAACAGAAACTCACCTACCCAGATGGTTTTACCTAATAACAAAAATGGTAAATACAACCCCCCAGTCCGACCCTGCTGCTGTATAGGGGATATAATGAGCCTGTGTTTGAGTATTTTGGTTATCTAATGTGTGAGGAAAGGTTGGTATATAGGAAATGATCCTAAGTTGATGGTGGCAAACTTTATTGAGCATTTGGATGCAGGGTGTTAATGAGAGAGTAGAATCAAACATTGGTATGTTATATACAGATGTTATTAACAGTGATAGTTATGGCATGAAGAGGAACAGATGCAGTTTTGTCCATGTTGACTTTTAGGGCTATGGCCCAAGGAGAGATTGAATTCCGCAGTTAAATCTCATCTACTGTGGGCGATTAATTACCCAGAAATGCTTTCCCAGCGTTAATAAAGGGAATTGGTGGTGGGAAGGCATACATAGTGCTTTGTTTTCTGACCTTTCGTGATGCGTGTGCCCTCCCACCGGTGATTGCCGCTGAGAAGGCATTTTGGGGAGATCAGTTGCCCGTGGTAGCTGCGATTTACTTATCTTCCTGTAAGCCACGGCCCTCTGTTAATAAGAGGACATTTACAAAGAGATTGCAATTATACAGCTGGTGTTACAAGCTAGAGTGACGGGCAGGTTTGGAGGGAAGCGGTAGATTTGAGTACCATATGATGATCTTAAAGGAGAAGGAAAGCCTAAGTCACTTTGGGGTGCCAAAATGTTAGGCACCCCCAAGTGGCTTAAATTGGTTACCTTTTACCCCGGGCTGGTGTCCCTGTTAAGAGAGAACCAGACCAGCCTGTGGTACCTGCGAGTGCTTCCTTCTTCCGTGTTGCGCATGTGCATTAGAGTGAAAAGCTGAACTTTAACAACAAAGTCGGCTGTTCATTCCAATGCGCCGGCCAAGGGAATTCATCACAGAAGAAACGCGAAAGAAGGAAGCGCTTGCTGCAGGTACCCTGGGCTGGTGCGGTTTTCTCCTAACAGGGGAACAGCCCGGGGTACAAGGTAAGCGATTAAAGTCACTTGGGGGTGCCTAAAATTTTTGCAAATCCAAAGGAAAATCGGCTAACTAACACCAGATACTAAAGGTGGCCATACACAAGCAGATCCGCTCGCTTGGCGATGCCGCCAAGCGAGCGGATCTTTCCCCGATATCCCCACCTACGGGTGGGCGATATCGGGGAGCATTTAGGTAAAAAAAAAAAATAATCCGATCGTTTGGCCCTGGGGCCAAACGATCGGATTATGTGGTCGGCAATGGGGCAGTCGGATCGGGGACCTCATCAACAAGCCGATGCGGTCCCCGATCCGACCGGATTTTCTAACCTGGCCGATCGAGATCTGGCCAATTTCAGGCCAGATATCGGTCGGCCAGGCCGCTCTGCTCTCCCCATACACGGGCCGATTAGCTGCCGAATCGGTCCAAGGGACCAATATCGGCAGCTATAGTCGGCCCGTGTATGGGGACCTTAAGAATAGATGGGTGTTAAAGTACCCCAACTCAAAGGATGAGGTGGAGCTTTAATGGGGAACACAGAATGATGGATTAGAAAGATTAGATGAGATTTAACAGGTCCAGTATTTTTAAATCCAACAGCTAGGAGAATATATGGTAATAGGAATGACCAATAGTGTCAAAGGCTGCAGACAGATTCTGTAGAATCAAAAAAGCGTAGCCCTTGCATTGAGTAACATTCAGATCATTACCTACTTTATATAGGCTATTCCCCTTTGTTAGGACACAGACCAGACTATAGTGGATGTAATGGGGAGTTAGATGACTGACAGTGGGACAGTACATTGTGTACATGCTGTTCCAGTAGTTTTAATAAAAAGTGAAGAAGGGAGACTGGCCGACAATTACTGTACAAAGGCCTGTGGGATCCAGAGAAGTTTTTTAAGGATAGATTTGATGAGAGCATGTTTGAACGGTAATGGAAATATGCCAGAGACTAAATTGTAAAGTGACATTTAGAGCAAGTATGGATTAAAAAAGTGGAAGGAAGAAAGTAAAAATCACTTTAGGTTTACATCAGATACTGTAAACCTTAAACATACAGTAATTAGTGACTAGCAATGGAATTTCCCCATGTGCCATAGTTTAGTCTTTTTTACATTTCTCATTCCACGAATTATGCATACGGCTGTGCGTGTTGGAAAAACTGACCTACACCTGACCCTAACCAACCCGCACCCAACCTGACCTGGCAATCCCTCCTCTATTTATAGACATACACCCGACCCACCCTACCTCTGATATCACAAAGGGTGCAGAGCATGCGTGTGCCTATAAATAGAGGCTGCCAGAGGTGTAGGCGGGGCACAGTAAGGTTGTGGGCTGGCGAAAGGAACAGCTCGGGCTGAACCTGTCTCTGATCTGCAAATATTGGCACAAACCCTCCAAGCTGCAGATCACTACTTCCCTGTATAGCAAGTCACACTCTGAGTTAAAATTATATAATTAAAGGGGGCCCCCACCCAAAACAGTTTTTTGAGTGGTGAAAGAAAGTTGAAACAACTTTCCAATATACCTCAAATATTTTCAATGCTATTGAAATCAGTATCTGCCTGTCTGTATACTTGGTCTGCACTTCTAACTGAATCCTGAAACAATATTGCAAGATATTGGATTAAGAAGCCGGGCAAAGAAATAACTTCTGTTTCATTTTTGTAACTAGAAATGTATTTTATATATTGAACTTACGCAGAAACTGCCCCCAGCCCTGACATTAGCTTTGCCTGCACCTGGAACCAATGTATAGGCCTGGGTGCATGCAGACAGTGGATATCCAAACTGTTGCGTTTGAACGCTGATTCTCACCCAGCCCCAGTGAGGCATTAGCCTAGCCTAAAGCATCTCTATAGCAGCAGTTATCCAGGCCTTCAAAAATGTGCCACAGGAGCTCCCTATCTTGGATTTTGTTAGTGTCAGTGACACTTACATGCTCTGGGAAGCTGTAGGAAAGCTATAATTCTCAAGGTTAAGTGTTATAGAAGCTGATGCTACAGAGCTGATGGAAATTGCATTTTGCACAGATCCCCACTGCTAAAGGGCTATTTCGCTTAGGCTGGTACAGAACCCCAAAACATAATGTGCAGCATTTCTACCCTACATCTTTGTTAAAGGAACAGTAACACAAAAAAATAAAAGTGTATAAAAGTAACTAAAATTTAATGTGCTGCTGAACTGCACTGGTAAAAGTTGTGTGTTTACTTCAGAAACACTACTATAATTTATATAAATAAGCTGCTATGTAGCCATGGAGGCAGCCATTCAAAGGAGAAAAGGCACAGGCACATAGCAGATAACAGATAAAACACTATTGTATTCTACAGAGCTTATCTGCTATCTGCTATGTAACCTGTGCCTTTTCTCCTTTTTTCCAGCTTGAATGGCTGCCCCCATGGCTACACAGCAGCTTATTATATAAATTATAGTAGTGTTCCTGTAGCAAACACACCAGTTTTACCAGTGCAGGGCAACAGTGCATTATATTTTTATTACTTAAAAGCTCTTTCATTTTTTGGTGTTACTGTTCCTTTAAGCATTTGCTTTCATTTAAGGCCAATGTCCGACAGCGTGATTTAATTGCCTGCTATAGATCTCTGCTGCTGCTTTTGCGCGACTTCGGAAAGCTGAAGCGATGTGTTGACCTTTCCACTGGCAACTCCTATTGTTGCTGGTGCAAACCCAGTCAGACCCAGATCACAGAAATAAATAAATACTGCTTTCTATAGCAATTACATTTACAAATAACTATATGGTGAATATATTTAGTAAAGTTGCTTAGAATTACATTTTTTTTCATAGATGTGGTGTTTAAAGGAGAAAAAAAAAAAAAAAAAAAAAAAGATGACTCTAAATGCTTATGAGTACAACCAGGTAGAATACAAAACAGTTCTTCTGTTACTGCATCATTTTAAATCCTGGCAGTGGAGGAGGGAGAAAAGAAATAAATGTTACAAATTGTAACAATCCACCACTTTCAAGCAGCATGCAGGAACTACATAACCCACAATGCATTGCACAGATGTTAATTTCCTCATTGACATCAGGTGTGCAGGGAATTGTGGGATTTGGAGGATGTAGGCTGAAGGCAGACTGAGGACATACAACTCAAAGTAGTCAGTCGGATCGGCAGGAGAACAGGGGGCCAGGGTTATTACATTAATCATGAAAAGGCTGCATATTTTTTATTTAATGTATCTTGCAAAGTTTCTTTAAATTATGTTTAATTTTAAAAAAGCTTATGTTTGGGTGGAGTTCCCCTTTAGGCTTCTCATTCCTCTTGTCCCAAAATAGAGAGCTCATTCTCCACCAGCGTTGTAAGGTATGTTAAGTATATGTTACAAAATATGCCCAAATTTACCCCTATGCTAGTTCACTGTCATTTAAACCCAAACCTTAAGTGACTGAAACCATTTAATTAAGTGGTGAAAGGTTTTTAGGAATTCATTAGATTTCATTTTCATCCGAGTGATACATATTCCGTTTCTCTGGACAGAAAACAGTGTTTAAGCCCTGATTTGCCCTGGCTTTAAAATCACTGGGCACCATTTCCCTCTGGCCACACGCTGCCCATTATGTGCACTTTTACATTGTGTTGATGCTGTAAGAGACAGCGCCATATTGTCACACTGCTAATAGCTTCATAGTCACTGTTTATCATTCAGAATAGTCTGCACTCTTGGCAGATGGGCACAGCACCTGCTTAATTTAGTTTAGTTCAATAATGTATTGATTTTTCTTTGAATTTTTCTTTCTTTGAATCACTAGGCTAGGAACACAGTGTACAAGATACACACGATATCCTTATTGGCTTACATTATAGATGCGGAATTCTATTTTTAATAAGAAACTGACAGTTTAATACGTTGTGCCTTTTTGATGACTTGTCAGGTGTATGTTAAGGGGTATATTTATCATGCTGTTTAAAAAGTGGATTGAAGCAATACTGGTGATGTTCCCAGGGTAACCAATCAGCAATTAGATTTTAACATTTAGGAAACCAAAGCAAAGCATCTGATTGGCTGCTATGAGCAACATCACCGGTAATGTTTCACTCCACTTTTTACACAGCATGATAAATATACCCCTTAATGTACATTTTTCTACTCTCCTTAAAGGACTTAAAGGGTGCCAAAATATCAGTGAAATATATTGCTGACTTTTGTCCTTAGCCGATGCTCCTGTTAGGAGAAAACTGCACTGCCCACGGAAAAAAAGTTCAGAGCCTGATACAAAAAAACTCACCCACATTCTATTTATTCCTATGGGACTTTTAGAAGTGTTCATATGAATGGGTGAAAGTTATTAATTAATTAATCACTTGATAAATTCCCTTCCATAGGAATGATTATAACGTGGGTGAGTTTTTATGTATTAATCTCTAAATTTACATTTTCATAAATCTGCCCCTAATTGCTGCTCCAACATCTCCTTACCTTTAGGTGATTGCACTTGCGCAGTAGAGTAAAACCTGCAGGTTGAAATATGAAGCGTAAAACACTGCTCCCCCCCTAAATAAACCATTTTTAATTTAATTATCTTCCTCACTAGAACCAAACATGAAGTGGCCCTCTCCAAAGGCCAAGTTTTATAAAGCAACAACTTTTGAGAATAGCAACCACTGCTGCTTCAAAACATCAGTTTCTAGTGTTTCATTTAGCTCTGTTAAAAGACTAGTATACCTTTAATTGTCTTATTTTACCAATGAATTTACCTAATGGAAATATTAAAAGCTGAATATACATTTTTCATTTTTTTTATTACTGTATATATGCAACAGGTTCAGCATGCAGTTTTGCCTTGCCCAAGCAGCCAGACAGTAGATGACAACCACAAGCTCTTTATCACCTCCCACATGGTTCTACGGTGTCTATAATCCCATTACTCTGGCTGGTATAAGTGTGACTCAACTGTCAAAAAAAAAAAAAAAAGAAAAGTTTGGTCTGATGTTATCTCTAGGGGCTTGAGCAGTTGAACAGAGTTGTAAATGGCAATATTGAAACAAAAGACTACTCCGTTGGTTTTCTTGTAATTTATAAAGAAGGAAAGCATAAGTCTATGCTAGCATAGGTGTGTTTCTTTGTACTAAGCAGAAATCTGCTTAAAATGTGATAATATAGTGGCCTTTAAACCTGAAAATTTCTACAGCCAGGGTATCCATGGTACATGAATTCTTATGGAAGTCAGACAGTGAAACAGTTAATGCAGGATCCTGTTTGAGTGTGTATTGATTTAAACAGTTATAATCCATAAAGTTCCCTTTCAACTTTCAGTATAACAACCTGCCAGTATAATATGCTTTTACTACTTTTTCTGTGCTTTTGAATGTTCCTTTGCAGTTGCAACAGTGTTCACATAACTAGAGGGTTACATTTTTAATCAAAATTTGCTCTGTTGTTTGTTATTCCAAACACCTTTTTTTTGTTAATTTGAATCCCTGTGATGCCTTTCCAATTTCTTGCTGTGAAAACCAAAAAGAAACCTTTCTGTAAAATCAATGGTACTGATGGCTGGCAGTGTGTGGGCAGATGTGACTCACTTTATATACTCAAGTGGCTGATGCCGTTCCATCTGTGTAGCTTTTCCTAATTCACAAAATACTAAAAGTAGATTGAGCTACTCCATTGTCATCTCCCACTCATACCAGTAGTGTGTCCCGTAATGCTATAAACACAAAACAGCAAGCACCATCTGTCCTATAGTAGTACAGCTGAATGAGTTAGGAAAGGGTCAAAGAAAAGTTTGCGAAATAAAATCTCATCACAAATTATCTAAACATAATTATCTAAAGGGATATTCCTATGCAATTGTGGCATTATTGGAATTTTACATGTAGTTATTCTATAGATATAGATGCAACATATATATATATATATATATATATATATATAATATATATATATATATATATATATATATATAATATATATTTGAATCTATTGCTCACATTTCAGAGTCCTTCTCAACCCAGTGAGTGTGTTACTTGTGGGGAAGAATGCTGGAAAATCTTAGGAACAAAATGGTGAATATTAGACTATAAGAGTAAAAGGTAACAATGAAATAAGGTGCAAAGTATGACAAAGATCTAGTAGCCCATAGAATTTAGCAGCTCTTCGCATTTTTAAAGCAGACCATATATTAAAAGATCTGTTTGGTTAGTGAGGCTGTGAAACTAGTGACCATTCCCTGATGTGCCCACCTTGAGATGGGCCATACCGGACTGATGGATTACAACAACGGAAACACAGGCTGTCAGGGTGAGGACCACAGCAAACTAACTGATGTGGTCATCACGCCAAGGAGATCTCTCACACCTTTACACCAGATATCTGTTGGGTAGGCCTTCAGTATGCCCCATACATGGGCTAGCTGCTGGCTTGTGTCTCTTCCTGTGTATAGCCACCTCTAGTCTACTGAATGCAAACATCTTATTAGTTGCTATGGGTTATTAAGCAAATATTGCACATATGGCATTATTGTCTTTTAGACATGCTGCTCTACACATTAGAGTCATTAACAACCCGTGGGGGTTGAAAGAGCACCAAGCAGGGCCAGAACTAGGGGTAGACAGAAAAGGCACCTGCCTAGAGCGCAACAGTGAAGGGGCACTAGGCAGGTACCCCTGTTGCCACCCCTAGTCCAGGATCTCTTCATTTCCCAACGCTCCCTCCCTGCGCAGCACTCCCTCCACTACTGGCATCCCCGCGTGTACACGCTTGCCGACTTGGCCCACCGCTGGCACTAAGAGGCAGCAGAGTATGCCCCTTAGAGCTCATTTAACAGCACTTGTGGCCCCAGGGTTCTTGCTCTCTGTGCAGAGTGCTGGATTGAAAATCTACGCAGACTAATGCCGGGCAAACTCAATTCTAAATGCAGTTCACAGATTTTGGAGAGGCCTGAAGCTATTTACATAATGTTAAACACAGTAGGTAAAGTGCAAACAAAATGGCTGATTGCTGCCTTTCTTTGCTCTTTGTACACTGGGAGGGCCACTCTGGGTATGCTGTAATTTTTTTTTAATCGTTACAATAGCAATAGTTAACTACTTGAGAAGGAAGCAAAAATTGGGTCTGACCTCCATCGTCACTATCTGGTGCTGTAAAAGTGATAATTTACAGGGCAGGGCTGTTCCACTGACAGTGCCAACATCTTTTTAGCTTGGAGGTTGCTTTGGAAGATATAAAACTTCACAGGGCAGTGGGCACAGGGATATGAAGGCTCTCGTTGTTTTGCATGACCAGCTTTGAAAACTTTCAGATAAATGGCCACTATGCTCATTTCTGTTGGAGACAACCATTGGGAATGATAAAATACAATATGCATGCTTTCATCATAACCACACACAAGAATATTGAGCACCAACATATTCTGCAGTGCTGTACAATAAATGGGTGGATACATTGAACATACAGATTAGATACAAAAACAACTGATACAAGAGGTAAAGAGGGAGTTGTAAATTTACTGCTGATATTGAACATACGCTGCTGTTATGTGTTCAAAGGGAAAAGAACAATTTCTTATTGTATAGTTATTGCCTCATTCTCTCTTTGCCACCCTTGTGAAAACAAAATTTCTTCTCCATACTTTTTATTTTAGTCCGTGACCTTCCTCCAATTTGCCTTGATGTCAGACAGAAGCAGTGCATTTCTATTGACACGCTGCCCCCAGAGATGAAGGCCTCCATCCTTCCTGAACCTCAAATCCCAACACGCAACAAAACTCTGAAGGACTTTCAGTGAGTTACCTGTACTTTAAACTTTTATTTAGATGTGAAACGAGCATTTCTCTAGTCTGTTGTACAGGTATGGGATAAGCTTTCCAGAAACGCATTATCCACGAAGCTCCGAATTACGGAAAGGCCATCTCCCATAGACTTTATTTTAATCAAATAATTGGGTTTTTTTCTCTGTAATAATAAAACAGTGCCTTTTACTTGATCCAAACTAAGACATAACTAATCCTTACTGAGGAAAAACAATCCTATTGATTGGATTTATTTAATGTTTACATGTTTTTATAGTAGACTTACGGTATGGAAATGCAAATTATAGAGACCCAGCCCTTTCTCAAGAGGCTTGAGAAAGGGCTGGTGCCCGAAACGTTGCCTGGTTTGTTGGCACAATAAACACTTGCTACACGGAATTGGAGTGCTACAGTGTGTTTATCAGTGAGTTATAGTTGAACCTCAGCAGTGCGATCGGCAGCTTGTACCCGACGCTACAACAAGCGCACGGTATAGTGAAACATTATACATTTTTTGTATTCTCCACAGGTGGAGCAACTGCTCCATATGACATTAGCCTAAGATGACTTGTAAGAAATGCACTGGCATATCTGACTGTGATCCAGACTGCAGAGTGGTCTTCCAAACTGTCCTCCGAGCTGCTCTTAGATTCCCAGATGGTTGGACAGAAAGTATTAATAATACTTTTGCAATTTTAAGAAAATGCATTAATACTTTCAGGGTTAGACCAGCCAGACAGAAAACTAAAACATCCATTAGCGAGCCTCTGTCAGACAATGATGGGGTCCCCACAATTTATTTTGCAGGGGTGTCCGTGATTAAAGATTTATTGATGATGATAAAGAGTACTATCTGGTACTGAGGAGCCCTAAAAAAAAAGCAAGGCGTGTCTGCATTTTCACTTTCTGTTCTGCAGCTTAAATAAGCAATTGCCTGTAAAGTTTTTTTTTAAAAATGGATTCATTAAAGTCATTTAAGGAACATTTACCCACTCTGGGCACTGTAATATAATGTACAAAAGTATTGTCGTTTTCGTGTTGCTCCTGTGAGCAACTAATAAGCAACAGCGGGAAATTTATAATGTATGTGTCACTGCAAATCACAACAAGGCACACAGTGTATCAATCATTCTATGAGTGGCAATTTGCTATAAATACTAAATGTGAACAGAGATAAATACAAGCAGACAAGAAAATTGCTGTTTCGTTACTTGTGTTTAGAGCACATTACCAGTGCTTCACATGCTCTTTTATTAACAATGTTCTAATATTGTGTTCTTGAGATATTGGTAAAATAGACCTGTGATCCATTCTTAGCTTCAAGCCAGTGCCAATAATGGAAACGTGTGCGTGTTATATATGATTACATTAGTCTTTCACAACCTATGCTTGCTTCTTGCAGAAAAGCTCTGTATTTCTTTAAATGATATATTGCTTTTTATAGCTCATGAAAGGTAGGTAAGGTGACTAAGCCATAAATACCTACTTTAATTTCTACCATTTTCTAAGTAAGACATGTCTCAACCATCTGAGATAGCAGTGTTTATTCTTAACTGTACCTGCTCCCAATGTTCTGCAATCATATCCTTATGCTTCATGGCTGAAAAGTAGAAAATCACGACAAGGCTATTATGACCCTAGGGGTTATTTTCCAGCAAACATTCAGGAATGGCTGTTCTGTAAATTAGATATTTGTCGGAAAAATTACAGGTATTTATGGAAAGATTATAAAGGAAACATGCATGGTGCAAGTGTGAAAGACACGGCTGTATGCTTTCCCTGTGGGTTTATATACAGGTAATGTACCCTCTACTGCAATATCTAAGAACCTTATAAGTCACCAAAGCCTTACGTGACCATGTATACTTGTAAAACTTAAGGCTGACAGTCGAAAAAGCCAGAGTTGTAATATACTTTAGAATTCCTCTAAGAAGTACATGATTCTGGAGCATGAATTATGAATAAATATTAGTGATATCTGTCTGATATCCCCCTAAATATGGATGTCTCTTCAAAATTTTTTGGGAGGGTTGACAGGTGTGTAGATGCAAAAAGAAAATCAGAAGCAGCAGAGGGCTCCACTTGCTTTTGCCACTGCATGTTTCTTCTGTAAGATTACATTTAAAATGCATAACTGGCTCAAATGGAGCAGTTGTTAAAGCATTAAAGGGAGCGTTTATGTCCCATTTAAGGTTATATTTAAGTAATACAGGTATGGGACCTATTATCCAGAATGCTTGGGATCTGGGGTTTTCCAGATAAGTTATGGAGATCCAAATTATGGAAAGACCCCTTAAGTCTGCTGAAAATCATTTAAATATTGAATAAACCCAATAGGCTTGTTTTGCTTCCAATAAGGATTAATTATATCTTAGCTGGGATCAAGTACAAGGTACTGTTTTATAATTACAGAGATAAAGGAAATCTAGAAAAATTGGAATTATTTGCTTATAATGGAGTTTAGGGCTGTGTTTGTGATATTAAACTGACTGTTCTGCATGCATCATTGGCCATGGGAATAAAAGGAAAGTGATTTGTACAATCTCAGGTTATAATTTCTTAAATCAGGGTTGATTTTTTTTATGCTAATGCTAGGCATAATAAATACATAAATATGCAGCATGAGGCAAGTAAATAGTCTTGTTTCAAAAAGACTTTCACTGCCTTTTCTCCAAAAATATTTTTTCTTCAATCAGTCAATTAGTGACATCCGGTGGCTGAAATTGGAAATGCAACTTGAACTTTTTCCCCAAAAATCTTACATTAGGACATGTTCCTAGTTGTTAAGCATTATCTTGCTGGATATTTATAGAAAAGTTTATAAACTAGTGATTATAAATAGTGTTGTTTTCTGTTAAACTGAAGGCCATGGAATGATATAGGGAATATTTATGGAGTGCAAATAGGGTCTTCTGCAGAATCTGCAGACAAAAGTCTACAGGCAGTCTCTGTACATGATGCCATGAAAGCAAGGCCTGTTCAGTGACATGAACATTTTATATTGTTAGTAATAGAAAATGAGCTCATCTGCAATTTTAAGAATTTTATGTATGTAAAACCCCAGCAAAAGATGCCTAATTGCATTTTCAACAAATATTCTACATTAATCCCCAAGTGAGCATAGAAAACTTTATTTGGCAGTAACATCCTAAGCCAGTGCCTAACACTCCTCTGTTAAGTGTGGGGAGAAGAGTGATGTTATCACTTATATACCTCATACTGACCTGCCAGAATTTCAGATTAATTAAGTAATTTAAGCTTCTAAAGTTGTATCCGGCCCAAACAGAACAGGATGGGGCACTTGTGGTACACAAGTGATACACAGCTAATATCTTGGAAACTACTAGAATAAAATTACTGTAAATCTTGTCCAAATTGTAGTGCCAAGAAAAGCACTACAAGCATTTTTTTATTTGGTTGTGCACCCTATGTTCCTTTAAAAAAAGAAAAAATTGGAAAAAGTGCCCCATTACGGCAGGGCTCCTTATTCCAGTTTGAGCTGCAGTCTGCACTTTGTGCCAAATAAAACACTTAAAAATGTGAAATTGTACAGTGCCCTAAATGGTGAGATGTGACGTTCAGCACTTGTATCTTTAGCATTGACAAATAATCCATATAGAATGTGGTAATATTAAATACGTGTGAGCGGCAAATTCAGTGGTTCATTATCATAAAGTACAGTGCTGATCCAGTTGTACCATGCGGGATGATCTGTGTGATGTAATTCCTCTGAAATAATGTTACATAAAATAATTCCAATTGCTTATGCAGGAACAATTTGCTCTCCAACAACACTTCCACAGGAGCCTGTGCCATATAATGGAACTGACTTTAAAAGGTGGATGTACTTTTCAATGCTTATTATCATTTTAGACTTCCACACAAAAATGGTATAATTTGGTTCCTAAGGGTGACATTTCAGAAATGTCAAGAGACCTCACTAGACAAGGAATTGCTATTTAGTCATGAGTCGCTCTGCAGTCATAACAGCTCATTACCTGCAGCAGTTTTGGGATTTAAGCCATCAGTAAACTTCAGAGATGTTATCCAGCACTGCTCCTTTATGTGCCGGAACAGATTTCTTCTCCGCATGCAGTAAAATAACACAGGTATGAAATCCGTTATCTGGAAATGCATTATCCCGAAAGCTCTGACTTATGTGAAGGCCATCTCCCATTAACTCCATTTTAATCAAATAATTCACATTTTTAAAGATTGATTTCCTTTTTCTCTTTAATAATAAAACAGTACCTTGTACTTGATCCCAACTAAGATAATGACTCCCTATTATAGGCAAATCAATCCTATATGTTTTTTTTTTTTTTTTAGACTTGGGGTATATTAATTCAAATTACGAAAGATCCCTTATCCGGAAAACCACAGGTCCTCAGAATTCTGGATAATGACCCCCATATCTGTATTCAAAGTGAAAATCTAGACCTGTATTTCACATCAATCGAGCCCCTGGTCCCTAGGACTACATGTCCCACAATTCAGAGCAAGTGCTGTGGGGAGGGAGACAACCCATTTTGCAACTAGGGAAACTCTTCTAAATATACATGATGTCATATCAAATAAAGGTACAAGCAAAATCAAATATCCAAAAATAACTGTATACCTACAGTACTTGTATTAAAAGTCCGCTAAGGCTTTCTTCATGTGGTGCTTGTAGTAACCCATATATTGTTCCAAATAATGAGAGCAAAGTATATTTGTTGTCAAATGTGTAAAATCTGTACTGTGTTATAAGTATCATGCAGCTCATCGAAACAGGTGTATGAATGGATGTGTGAAGCGTTCTGAAACTGCCGGGGTACAGATGTTAGAACAGCATTGTATGTAGCAGACAGATGGCGTTGAAGGCCCCCTCCTCTGTTTAGGGATGGTTTCTCCACTTAAACATGAATAGCCTCTTTTACACCTCTTTCAAACCAGCGGTCTTCTTTGTCCAAAATTTGGACGTTGCTATTTTCAAAGGAGTGTCCCTTGTCTTTTAGGTGTAGAAACACAGCAGAGTTCTGGCCTGTAGAGTTCACCCTCCTATGTTGAGCCATTCGCTTGGAGAGCAGTTGCTTTTTCTCCCCAATGTAAAGGTCTGTGCACTCCTCGCTAGACTGGACTGCGTATACAACATTGCTTTGTTTTTCCTTTGGTGTTGGATCCTTTGGGTGGACTTGTTTTTGTCTCAGTGTGTTGCTAGATTTGAAAAACACAGGGATGTGGTGTTTGTTGAAAATTCTCCTGAGCTTCTCTGACACTCCTGCTACATATGGGATGACTATATTGCACCTACTCTGTGTCTCAGGACAGTTATTCCTTTTGGTGTTCCTGTTGGGCTTAGTTGCTGTTGTTTTGACAAAGGCCCAGTCTGGGTAGCCACAAACTTCTAATGACACCCAGTTTGTGTTCCAGCGGATGGTGGGAATCGAACAACAGATATTGATCCGTATGAGTGGGTTTCCTGTATACTTCTGTTTTCAAGTTACCCCCCTTTTGGATGGCTATCAAACAGTCAAAAAAGCAAGTTTATTCCCATGGACATCCTCCCTTGTGAACTTGATGTTATTGTCCACTGAGTTAATGTGTTCTGAAAAGGCCGCCACTTCATTGGATCTAATTTTAACCCGTGTCATCTACGTACCTGAACCAGTGACTTGGTGTAGTTCCATTGAATGTGAGTAGGGCCTTCCTTTCCACTTCATCCATATACAAGTTTGCTACAATGGGAGAAACTGGTGAGTCCATTGCACAGCCATGCTTTTGCCTGTAAAATTGGTGTTTGTATTTGAAGTAGGTGGTGTTGAGGCACAAATCTAGCAATAAACGTACTTGGTTGGGACTGAGCTTTGTTCTGCTGCTGTGTTATCTTGCTGCAGTTGATTTCTTACAGTCTCAATAGCCTCGGTGGGCAAGTATTTTGCAAAGCTGTAAGTCAGCAATTAATGCTGCTGACAATAGGGGGCTGATTTACTTACCCACGAACGGGTCGAAATGAGTCCGATTGCGTTTTTTTCGTAATGATCGGTATTTTGCGATTTTTTCGTATGTTTTTCGGATTCTTTACGAATTTTTCGTTACCAATACGATTTTTGCATAAAAACGCGAGTTTTTCGTAGCCATTACGAAAGTTGCGTAAAATCTGGCGATTTTTCGGAGCGTTAAAACTTGCGCAAAAAGTTGCGCTTTTTTCGTAGCGTTAAAACTTACGTGAAACTTTGCACCTTTTAAGTTTTAACGCTACGAAAAAAGCGCAACGTTTTACGCAACTTTCGTAATGGATACGAAAAACTCGCGTTTTTACGCAAAAATCGTATTGGTAACGAAAAATTCGTAAAGAATCCGAAAAAATCGCAAAACATACGAAAAAGTCGCAAAATGTTCGTTTTCAAGTCGGAACTTTTCCAATTCGGGTCGGATTCGTGGGTAAGTAAATCAGCCCCTAGGTCTGAGTGGTGCTCCATCTTTGTGTATCTTGGGGAGCATGGTGGAGTTTCTCTGGGGTATAGGCGGTGGTATGAAGTTTGATCAATGGCTTCCTCCTTTTCAAGTTGTTGTAGGCAAGCTATCACTTTTTTTCTAGTAACTGCTGGTTTAGTCTCTCCTTAAAGGTTCATATGTATTGCTATCACTGAGCAGCGTGGTCATTTTGCAGTGATAGTCAGTTGTGTTGAGCACAACTGTGCCCTTTATCTGCTGGCAGGATAGTGATGTTCGGGTCCTTACTAAGAGATGTGAGAGCTCTGCTCTCTTGTGTAGTAAAGTTAGAGGGGGGTGTTCTGGCACTTGACAAGGAAGGTAAGACTTTTATTCGGAGTTGTTCTGCTTCCTTTATATGGTTGTTGTTGATGGCAGATTTTGTGGCTGTGGCAGAGGGAGATTCTGAGGCACATACTGCCTATATGTGTTTGGAGTGGCTGATAAAGCACAGGGGTATCTAGGGGAAATCCATGCAAGCACAGTGAGAACATACAGACTTCTTGCTGATGCCCTGGTAGGATTGGACCCTAGTGCTTTAAGGTAACAGTGTTAACCAGTACGCCACCATGTGATAAGTGATTAAGTGGGCAAGTTTATAACATATTGAACTGGGACATCTAGAAGAATTCTGTGCAGTTCGATTTATTTTTCTATTAACATTTATCCGGGAAAGTGTTAATGAATCGACACATTTTTTGCAGCAAGCTGATGCGTACGTTTGTCCGAAGCACAATTATTTTCAGTGGGTTGTTAGAGCTCTGCACAGCTTGGCAGCAACACTGAACACTTTCACCCATCTATCATTATGCCCTAATGCAAATTGCAAACAGGGATCAACAATTTGGACAACTATTTTGAATTTTTTTAACAGGGGCAACGTACCCTCTTGTTCAACATGAGTGCATTGAATAGATCTTGGGATGAATATACTTGTTGCTTATTATTTTAATTAAACGACTAAATCTACTTTTTTTAACTAAACATAGCTTGGCATGTTCAGCACGAGCCTTAAATCAAGGGCATATAAGGCATATGATTGGTCACAGCGACTTGTATATTAACCTATGGCAGCTAAATCACTGCAATAGACGTGGAGACTAATCTCACTGTGTGAGGCATTCATCCCAGATCTTAACTTACTTGGTTAACCTATACACACATCCTCTGTTTGCAATCCTCTACGTCAAATGATGGTTGTTCTAACACCATGCATATATCTAGTATATATGTATATACTGCAACAATTGTACAAGCCCACACCAAGCTGAAAGTGCTGCTATTTCTGTATTGCTGGAAATTACCAGCAATTCACTGGGCCATGAGAATAACTAGCAATTTTCAGCTTTTGACTAGCCCCTAAAATTAGCTAAGCCTCTGCGTGTTACACTATTGGCAGTTATTTTGTTGATTGCATATTAACTTTTGTATAAAACCCATTCCATGTGTACTGCAACATTTATCACATTTATTAACACTTTCCTGACTGTGAGGACATTGTTCCTGTGAATGTCATTTAGTTGTTTTGGGTGTTAGAGCTCAGTAGCAGCACTGAGCTCTTAACACTCTACCAATGTGTTAAGCTCCAGAAACATAAGTTAATGGCGAATTTATGATTCATTGAAGCTTGTTAAATCTTAGGGGAGCTATTTTCTATTGTTATTGCTCAGAAAAAAATACAGAGTAATAATAATTTAGGCCATTTGAGTTTATTGTTTAATTTCCTGTACTATTGGCTGCTACGCTGATAACTTTGTAGCCGAGTCCCTTGCAGATTAATCACTGAGAACTAGACTGTTTCTCGTTTAACTTATTTATATCCCTGAAAAGTTGACCCACAGAATCTATGCTGATTGATATAGTTTGTGTGTCCCCATTTTATGTATTTTTATATTATTTTTCACTGAATTGAATCAAATTGGCAGTAAGACAGAAAGGCACAATAAAAGTGTAAATGTCTATCATTGAGAATACATGCCTCCATGGAAGTGTGGTTGAAACCACTTCCTCCAACCGTGTTCCTTAATTAGAAATGGCATTCTTTAAAAATAAACAGTGACAGTCTGTGCTCCCAAAGGCAGTTACCAAGATAGCTGTATAATTTCCAGTTTTATATATTTATGTTTTTAACTCTTCTTAAAGGCATACTTCAGAATCCCTAAGTAACCCGACAGTGCCAGCGTCTACCGCGAGCAGAACCTTTGCCAGTCATTTTCAGTTAAAGTAACTGCAGGCAAGGAATATTTTGGTTTCCCGAGAGAACCCTTTGAGTTTCAATATGCCCTTAGGAAATCAATGGAGGCTGGTGTTGTAGTTTTAGAGAGTCATGAGGATGCTAAAAGGGCTGATATCAGTAATGCCTAAAGCAACTTGCCTGTTTCCCTCATGGTATACTGTATATCTGTAAAGTGCAAATTTTGGATGCATTCCAGCATAATTGTGGGCATGTGCTAAGTTGCATGAAAGTTGCGCCAAATGCTATTTCCCCAGATTACTGGGGAAAACAGTGTTAAAAGCATTAGCATCAGACACACTTGGAAGTTGTGGCAATTGATGGAACACTGTAAGAGGACCCTCCAATTAAGAGTGTAGCTTCAGTCTAATGATCATTTTGGTATTCACCTACATGTGCGTGTGAGGCTGAAGGGACACATTGGCAATATGCATGGGCACAAGTACCTTCCTTAGTATCTTCAATGCATGCTCTGTTTTTTGTTCTAAACTGCACTTTGCACATTATAAACTCCTAAGAGGAGAAGGAAAGGTAAGCTTTATCAGAAAGGTGCATGTAAAAACATCCATAAACACTTACAGAACTGCTGCTCTAAGTCCTCTAAGTGAAAAAAACTACATTTCTTTCCTTTTCCTTTGATCTTCTGTGTCAGACTTCCTTCTCTCAGAAAAATCCTTTAGGGCACGGCACAAGCCTGCTCAGTTTGTTCCTCTCTTACCTGCCCTTCTCTGCTCTTTCTCCATCCCCTGCTGTAAGCTGAGAGCTGTATCCTGCCTGAACACTGTTGCCTGGAAGTAAAGTCAGACCAAGCTAAAATGGCAGCTGCTATCTTAAATAAACAGAGCTTCTAGGGCTGTTTACTCAGGTATGGTAAAGCATTCCGCAAAAAAAAAATATAACGTTCTATCATGCAAAATTGTGACTAATCTATTGGCAATAAAATACCCGAGTTGCTTTCCTTCTCCTTAAATAATTTTACGTTAAATTTTACAATTGCAATTGTAAATGATTCCTTATACCTATTTTTAATTAGCCAAGGGGTATTGTAGCAAAGATTATAATTACCAGATACCATTCTTATTGACAACTGCTTATTGACTTTGACTTTGCAAAGATACAACAAATATTGGGTGGCAGAGAAGCCCTAGGTTTGTATGGTGTAACCTTTTCTTAGTCATGTTCTAATCAGAATTGTGGGGTTGTGCATTAAGTATGGAAACCAAAGACAAACACAAAACTAAATGGATACGTGAGAAAAAGATTTTATTTGGTTAACCACTAGCATGCTATATGATGGGGAAGACTAGCTGTACACACAGACCGACTACACACTAGATGAAAGTAAAGGATCCCATGGATTAGTGAGATTTGCTCTGTTATGTAATGGGCCCAGAAGAATTTCTAGCAATCATTACCCACATAAAATGCTATTAATGTCACACATTGAATAAAAAGGAATTTCAGTACCAGAGAACTGAAATCAGTCCAGATTTAATATAAACCATTCTATCAAAAGCTCAGGCATTTATTAAGCGCCTGGAAAAGGTCAAGTTTTCCCCTTTGCCCCTACAGTTGATTTATTAACCAATGAAAAGTACAATAAACAGTGAGCTTTAAAAAGAATCAGATAAGTAAACGGTCAGCACCTAGGTTTGCTACATTATTTGGGAAATCACAAAGCAAAGGCAAATACCGGAGGCCTTGTACCATGGTTCACATTTTTACTTACTGACCTCTCTACACCTTTAAAGTCCTTAGCAGTTGCCTGCATAGCACATTAGTGTGTTCAACCATGATTTATTACCGCTATAATGTCCAAAGTCATTCACCTCTTTTTTATACAGATGGCCTTTTCTTCTTTCTCGGTGGAGCCTCTTCTTTTTTTAAAGGGCCAGTAATATTAAAGTATGAAAGAATTAAGCATGGATTTGTATATAATGTACCATCATTCTAAAAATTCATGTTTATTTAAAGAAGAAGGAAAGTCATTTTGGCATTTTACTGCCAATAGATTTGCCACATTAGTGCCACCTAGAACAATATATTTATTCTGCAGAAACCATTAACATTCCTGAGTAAACAGTTTTAGAAACTTTCTCCCTTTGCTTAAGATAGCAGCTGCCATTTTAGGTAGCTTCCTGCCTGCAGCTCTAGCCGTTATAGCTGAGATCACACATTCCTAAGAGGGGGGGAGGGAGTTCTTTGCATTCTAGTGGGAGGGGCAGCAGGAGAAAGGAGAGAACTGTGCAGACTCTGGCCACGGGAATTAAGGATGTTTCTGAGAGGGGAAGTCAGACACTGGAGCATCATGTTTACAAAAAAAGAGACAAGAAATCCTGTGTTTCTTTTGATAGAGGGCTAGAGGATAATGCAGCATTGCTGTGTTTATGGCTGTATTTACATAGACCTTTCTGATAAAGCTTACTTTTTAGTTTAACCTTTTCTTCTCATTTAAGAGCGTTGAGGTAGTTTATTTGAATAAACTACCATTGGGGCTGCCATTTAAGTTCTAAGAGTTGTAGGGTGCACATAGATAAGCTGTTTAGAATACAAATGTTTTAGTACTTAAGTAGAAAGAAACTGGGGTCAAATGTAATTTATGACTTTCTACACACATCATAGAATTATAGCATTCTAAGTTAAAATAAGACTGCCAAGAAATATATTTGTTTTTCAATCAATGGAGAAATATATACAAGGGGCCATTTACGAAGGCCTCGAACACAGTGCTAGAGTGAATAGTTTACAAAGTTTGGGGCAGGGTACAAAGAACATGATGGTTTTTGAACATGATGCTCATTTTTTACACTTTGCACCTTACCACTGCACTTTGTAAATGTAAATTTATTTTTGACTAAAGTTCCATTAGTTTTGCCAGTTGTACAGTGGTCAAAAGTTAGGCGATTTTATTTTGGCATTTGGATCTGGCCTCGTCCAATTTTCCTTTTCTTTTAATTAGGAAACATCTATATATTTGTAATTTTTGCAGGAAAAAAGAAAATGAAACTAGTTTCACTTTAGCCCCTGTAAGGGCTGTGGCACACGGGGAGATTAGTCACCCACAACAAATCTCCCTTGTCGCGGGCGACTAATCTCCCCAAAATGCCATCCCGCCAGCAAAAATGTAAATCGCCGGTGGGATGGCATTCCTCTCAAGGCAACTTCTGTGATTGCCATCCCACCAGCGATTTCCATTTTCGTTGGTGGGATGGCATTTCGGGGAGATTAGTTGCCCGCGACAAGGGAGATTTGTCACGGGCGACTAGTCTCCCCGTCTGCCACAGCCCTAAACGCCAGTTCTGTCAAACAAATTACTTGCCCACAGATAAGCCTTCTGTTTAATGAGCTGCTCTTTATCTCAAAGACTGCATCTTGGGGAAAGGGGGGTTTGTTTATTCACATAAATTACCCTGTTTATATGGGAAGAGTGAAGTCAAAAACAAACCCATTATCCATTAGTGATTTATATTGGTACCAAATTAGGAAAACATACATATTTTTTAATAAAAGAATAGGCAGAAAATATTTTCAACCAAAGTCCTAGTTATTGTGTGCGTTTTTTAGCAAAGATGTTTTTGGGTACTACTTAAAGGAGGCGGAAGATCACAATCCCTGGAAGTGCCAAAAGTTAGGAACCCCCAATGATTGCAATTACTTAGCTGATACCTAAGCTGGTATTCCTGTTTGTAGAAAACTGCACCAACCTGGGGTTATTCGAGCAAGCACCACAGATCAATCCTCTTCTTCCTCTCTCTTTGGGAATGCATGTGCAATAAAGTGAAAAAAGTGTGGTGGTTTTTTTTGTTAAAGTTTGGTTTTTCACCAATAGACTCCACTATAAGTGGAATATATATAAATAATTATAATTTTGAAAAATGATTTCCATTTTCTCTGTAATAATAACACTTAGTATTTTAATCCTAATAATTTTATTGGGTTTATTTAATATTCAAATTATTTTTTAGTAGACTTTAAGTTATGGAGATCAAAATTATGGAAAGATCCCTTATCCAGAAAACCCCAGGTCTCTAGCATTCTGGATAACAGGTCCCATACCTATACTATGAACCATTAATACTTGTTTATAGACATATAGAAGTAGTAACTACTAATCCATTGCACCAAATCCATTATTTCTGCATTCTGCCAAATACTTTCTCTTTAACAAAACATTCATCTATGTATTGAACCCAATAAGAACCTTAGTTTGCAATATCACACCCCAAAACTAAGTCAAATCACAAACAAGATTGGAGTGATGTGAACTCTTTAAAACTGTTGAAGTATCAATGCTGTCCCATATTAGTGGACAAGTTATCTTGTGATATATTGAAAAGTGCACTAGAAGGAGTTTTGATGCCAAGACCATTAACCACTGACTGCAGGTCTGTATCATCTTTTCATATGAATGAATTGGAATTAACCTTGGGATGACTGTACAGTGTGGGCATAATGCTGCTCGGAGTATCACAACCACTACATTTTTAAATGTCTACATACTTCAAGTTCGTCTGAGTGGGGCATCTAGACTGCTGTAATAATTATACATGGAACAGGCTTCAGCTCCAAGGTTCCCGAAAGTGGCCCAGTTGGGAAATTGCACACCCCAGTGCCACTACTCTTACGTATGTAGCCAGGAATATTTTGTGTGTGGTGAGGAAAATATGCTGTTTGAACCCTGCTGTTTGACCAATGGGAAATTTATTGAGAATATAACATTCTAAAATGTAATTTAAAGGTAGACTCCCAAGCATATTTTGTTTTAATAAAACAGTATTTGATTGGCAAATCATTTATATAGTACTTTTTGGGCTGTTTTTTTTCTAGGGTGGATTTAGAGAAAGCAAAATCAACAGGAGAATGGAGAACAATACATGACTTCTATTTAACGACATTTGATTCATTTTTGGAATTAAATGCTGCATTTAAGGTAATGCTGTGGCATTATATTAGAATTTCTAAGCTGTTACTCCAACACCTGCACTTACATAGTTTCTTGGAAAAAATTCCATGTTGTACAAGATGAGTTTTCAAAATAAAGGGCACCTGACTTTTTTTTTACATGTATGGGATCTTTTAACCCAATATCCAGAAATCTCCAATTTACAGGAGGGCTATCTCCCATAAACTTTATTACAGTATATATTGATGGGAACTAAGCTACAAAAATCCATGTTGGTGGCAAAACAATCCTATTAGGTTTATTCTATGTTTAAATGGTATGGTGACCAAATTACAGAATGATTCCATATTCACAAAACACCAGGTATAGACCTTTCTGGATAATAGGTATCATACCTGTATCACTTAATTACCTAAAATGTGCCCATGGGCAGTAACCAATCAAATTGTTTCATTCATTGTTCCTTCTGCAGCTGGCTTGAAAAAAGCCTATCACTGATTGGTTAATATGGGTTACTGCCAGTGTTGATAAATGAGCCCCCTTGTGTTCAAAAAGCTTTTATTTGCTATGCAAGATTTACAGGATATCTAATGTATTTTAATTCCCTATTTTACTTGTTGTTAATGAGCCTTCTTATACAATTCCTGCAGAAAGAATTGTGATCTTAAATATTCCACACACAAAGAATTCATGCACACAGTACATTCAAGTTGTTTATCCCTGACCTTGAAAATGGTTCATTCCAATGTGTTTTATTTTCATAATACTGAATATTACAAAAGATCAAGGTCAAAGTATGTGCCAAAAAATCTAAAAGGCCTTTTTTTCTGCAGCCTAGGCATATTTAGATATGATTCTAACAGGAAATAATTAGTAATAATGATGAATTGTACAATCTCTTACTGTTGATATGCAGACCTATCTCCCCATGCTAGTTATTCAAGTGAAGGGTGTTTTTACTGACTGGTTCCTTTACTGATCCTGTTGCTCAGCTTAGGCCAAATGATCTTGTGCAATGTGACCTACCATAATGTTATGTTCCTTATAGGCTGCCAAGATTTTGCTTGGAGCTATTATACATGATCGGGCAGTGATTGCTCATAAGGTCATGCTAGGGGCCATGTAAGGAATTGTCATCTTCATTATTGCAAGGCACCTTTACCTCCAGACTGGTACAATCCTGTGCATAATGCACATTGTTTACAGCCTAATGGTCTTTTATGGGTCTTTAGTTACCCTTCAAAAAAATCTCAGTGCTTTTCATGTAGATATTGCTAACTAAAACCTTTGATCCAATGCTTACAGAGAGACGTCAGTTCCTTTGTTAACACAATTGAGGACTCCAGAATCAATACAAAATTTCTGAATGCTGTGTATGACACCTTATTAACAACTGTAAGTATTACTGCCTTGAAAAACAAAAGCAAAGTGGGGTCTGTTATTTTCATTCTTCTATTAAAAGGGGGGCTTTGTCAAGAGAACTCCCTCCTTTGCTAGTGTCTGCTTTCATAATAAAGGCACAATGTATATGAGGGTAAATTTTTTGATGATGATGATACCACACAGGATTGTAATCTAAATGAAGTGACTTGTACAACAATAAACAAGATTGAGTAAAATAAATGGCTGAGTATGAATTCTAAACAGGCAGTTTGGGATTGGGCTCTAAAAGTGGCCATACATGGGCAGATTTAAGCTGCTGGTTCAGCCCCTTCAGACCAATTCAGCTGATTATCTGCCCATGTATGGGGACCCTCTGACAGCCTACCTGCCCGATATGTGACTTGATTTGCCCTTCTGATCAAGGACTGCACCTGGATACTGGATCTTTTTTCCAGCATGAGGTACCCTCCGCAGCCAGACCAGGGGAAGAAGTGCTGGATAAATTAGCTATAGCACCACTCTTCGTCACCCCCCCCTCCGCCCCCGTCCTTATAAAGGACCCCAGTGTGTCTGACCCAACAGGTAATGGCATGTAGGTTGTATATTCTTCTATAGTTTTACTGTCCCTGCATTTATTACTAAATAAAATCCCATGGAATAATTCTTTCTTTTCTGCTGCAGTCTCAAGATATCCAGAAAACTGTTCTGAAAGGAATTATTAACAGTCTGTTAAGGGAATGGAAAGGGTAAGTGTAATCAACTTGCTAGGGATTCCTTTTACTGAAAGTGCTGTAAGTGTCTATGTGTTCGTTTAATATTTATCTTTAAGTGTAATGAAAGATTGTAGTACATGATTGAGTGTAAGGGAACCTTATAAATAAACTACACTATGCAGCAGTGGCAAGAGGAGCAGGTTCAGTATTCTATTATCAAAAGGCAAAATGGAGTTCCATTACTCTATGGTGGTGTTCTTAGTTAGAATTGTTGGTGCAAGAGTCTTCATTCACTGACAGTTATATACAGCTACAGTATATATGAAGGTATGCTAAAAGGCAGTAACATGAGCATAGTAGAGGCAGTACTATAGAGAGCTTTGAGCCATCCCCAGTTTTTGAATGGTTCACACAGATCAAGCTCCTGGTTTTAATTTAAATATAGCAGAAAATCTGTATTTTGTAGTGCAATTGTTACATGTTTGTTTGTTTCAGGCCAAGAACAAAAGATGACATCCGCGCCTACTTTATTCTAACACAGGTATGGATTCCCTAAATACCATCTTAGTTTAAAATGTAAATCTACCTATGCATTTCATACTAATTACATCACAAATGAACAATAGAAAGGCTACAATTTAGTCACTAGTTTCATAAACATTGATGTCAGACACCTCTGTGTCTCTCTCCCCAGTCACCAGATCCTAGCCTTTGAAACAAAATGATCTTAAAACTTCTTCTAAATCAGCGGTCCAAAGAATAATTGTAGTAAATGCTTCAAAGAGGGAGAGAAGAAGCTCTGAGTATAGAGGAACACCCATGTCTGTCTTCTGTTGAAATATTCTCATGTCACAAATTTTAAAATCCTTAGTGCTTAAGTGTCATAGATGGCAGAATCTACGGGTATTGGTCCTGTTATCCAGGCTGGACCCAGGGTTTTCCTGATAAGGGATCTTTCCATAATTTGGATCTCCCTACCTTCAGTCTACTAAAAAAAACATTTAAACATTAAATAAATCCAATAGGATTGCTTTGCCTCCAATAAGGATTACTTTTATCTTAGTTGGGATCATGTACAAAGCACTGTTTTATTATTACAAAGGAAAAGGGTATATTTTTAAAAAATCTCAAATAATTTGATTATAATGGATCCTATGGAAGATGGCCTTCCTGTAATTCAGAGCTTTCTGGATAACAAAACCTGTACCTGTATAAATAACAGCCCCATCTGTGCCATAGATTCCAGTTTTCTGATCAGCTCTTTGATCTAAGCCACATGCTGGTTTACATGGCAATGTGCTGCACAGATCAAAGAGCCGACCCTCTGCACGGAAAGACTTACATCATTGCAAACCAAATATTAAAGTGAATATTGACTGTAGCAGTTGTTTCATAAGCATTCCACTAACTTATATGCAGGGTATAGTGTTTATTTATAGTGTTATATAGTGTTATAGTTATATATAGTGTTTATCATTAATAAACTTGTTTATTACTAACTTTTATACATCAGGTGGAGCAAAGCATTGTGTATAACAGTATTTGTACTGTGTATCCAATACAGTGGATGGAAAGGACTAAAATTCATTGTTGTCTTGCTTCTTTTATTCCAGAATCCACAGTTCAGCAGTACATCTACCTATGTCATCTATGCCCATTTGCTAAGGCAAATAGCTACCCTTTCTGACACTGACAACCATTTTCTAATTCACTGGTTTAAAAAGTAAGAAACAAATTTGTACATTACTAGGAGATGGAACTGTGGCTTGCATGAACAGCGATGCTGTTGTATTTAAGTGGGTTCGGTTATATTATCTGTGCTTTTTTCCCTGTGTTCAGCTTATTCTGTCCATTTTCTGCAGATACTATAGGTAATATTAGAAGTCATATCAGCCAGGGAATCAAAGGTCCCCTGATAAATGCTGCTGAAGCTGCTGAATATAACTTTATGTACAGCAGAATCCAGCTTTTGTGTTTTTCCAGGATGGATGCCTATTTTTTTTCACAGTCCCACACAGACAATTTGCAAGTTTTCATGCATGAATTTTACAGTTTCCCAAAACTGACATCGCTTTAATGTGGTTCCTTGGTGATCGTAAAATCTCAACAGCGAATATTGTGGCGCTGTTTCAAACATGTTACTGAGTGCCATGCCGAAAACACTTATTTGATATGTGGCTGGTCCATAAGTAAGCATCTGTGTGTCCAGATAATCCTAGATAGAAGAAAACAAGTGATTATATGGAGGATTTTATATTTTCTGTAAATGATGAGGAAACAAATAGCAAATACTGTAGGTTTACCCAGATTAAGGAGCAGATTTATAAACATGTCAGATTAGAGTTTACAACAGAAAAAAATCACCCACTTTCTATTCATTCCTGTGGGATTTTTAAACTCATATTTATTAATGGGTGAATTCTAAATATCACCCATTGATAAATACACTTCTAAAAATCCCACATTAAAAGGCCCACAACCTAATTCATATGCAGAACAGAGCCATGTATACTTATCGATAATTCTAAACTACTGACCAAGAAAATGACTTGGAGTAAATCTACGTTTTGCACAGTAATGGCTGTGTTTACAAACAACCCTTACCAATATCCACATAATAAGTCAGTCAGTTGTGTTTTGAAAATCTCATGATGCACCATATCTGTCAGTGCATTGGCAGGTAAGAAAGTGAGAGGTATCCACACAGTGTATGGCCCCTTATACATAGCCATCCATTCAGCCTATGGAGTTGGATACCTTGCCTGTTTGGCCCATGCATGGCTGCATTTAATCAAGTTACACTATAGTGTTTTTATATGATCAGAATTGCATTTAGTGAGATTCTTGAAAGACAATTTAAACCCTCTTTACTTTACTGTAGGATGTCACAGAAGCGCTTCAAGCAATTGGTGGACAGGCTGCTGCAGTTCATTTCATTACGACTCTTTCCTGCAAAGCCCGAAGAATTTCCACCCTTGGCAAAATGTACCTGGTGGATTCCCTCTGCAACCAAAGTTCTTGCTTTACTAAGTATGGAAATCTTTACAGCATCATTTTGGGTTTAACCCTTACAAACTCTTAAAAGTACAGTGCTGGGAGATATAAATATTGTTGAAATGTTATGGAAGAGAACTGAGGGATGCATATCAAATTTATTCTTCTTAAAAAAAAAAAAAAATGATGGGGACAGAGGGGATCAAACTGAGGCATGTGTTTACAAAGCCTCTGTCCTTTCATGGAAAACATTGTGCCTAGTAATTGCAATAAATTATAAATGTAGTCTAATTAGCTTCCATGACCATCTAGAATTAGACTATAAAGTACATAATCATCACTCAAATATCATTCACTCTACGGCACCTTTATTATCTCCTTTATTATCTAGTTACTGACTTCTTACAAATCCCATATTTGGAAGCCCATTATCCAGAAGTCTCTGAATTACAGGAATTCCATATCCCATAGAGCCCATTTTAATCAAATAATTCTAATTTTTGAAAAATATTTCCCCTTTTTCTCTGTAATTAAAAAACATTTAGAATCAAGTACCAGGTACTAAGAAACACAAATCCATATTGGTGGAAAAGAATGCTATATTGACTTTATTTAAGGTTTAAATTAAATTTATCAGATTTAAGGTATGGGGATCAAAAACCTCAGGTTCCCAGGGTTCCAAATAATAGCTCCCATACCTGTATTCTATTAGGGAGAGAATTTACTATTTAAGGAAGTGAACATTGATGTGCTGAGAGAAAGCATGTTTAGTAAGGAAAAACAGCTAAGTTGGATTTTGTGAGGTCAGACAGAAGGATTGACCTGTTTCTCTGTAAAAATTGGTTAGCAGCAAATGAATGGGGGTTGGAACAAAATACCTAAATGAATACAGAAATAAGGATATTTGTATATGTACATCTGCCAGTACAGTTTAAATTTGGGGGATTATAAATCCCTGCAATGTACCGTTAAGAGCACTGGTCTCCATGGCGATGTCCCATGTAATGCATTAATTATTTTATTTATTAATGCGTAAATATAGAGTTAAAAGGTTTGTGCATCTAATCAGGCCTTTTTTCATTTATACTGTTTTTACAGATGCTGCTAATACCCTTAGTAACCCACCTCTGATCCCTTACACTGATTTTTATAACTCCACTTTGGATCATATTGATCTCATGGAGGAATATCAGACGTGGCAGTTCTATGGAAACTCTCACAGGTTAGTCCTTATGTTTTCCTGTCTATTTACCCAAACCAGGCTGGACAGGTCTCAGTGGGATTTGGTACCTGGAGGGCTCAGTGTAACCGCGAGTATGAGTGGGATAGGCAAGTCTTAGGCTGCTGCACACAGAGCAAACCACCCCTTCACTCTGATCTGCTTTATGGTGTATCTGCACCCAGAGACACTGCGTAGGCCTGGGTGCAGACACGCAGAGCGGATTTCAGTTCAGAAAGGCATTCTCAGGAGCTCTGGTGCTGAAATCCAGTCAGTGTGTCTGCACCCAGGGCAACGCAGTGTCTTAAAGCAGATCAGAGTGGAGAGGCATTAAGGGAAGTACCCTTAATGAAGGACATGCTGTACAGCACTCACTTTTATCTTTCTCTGTTATGAGAGTTTGTTGTTGGTTTCCCCAGCAGCCCTGTGGTACAATTAAATTTTATAATGTATAACAAACACTTTATTTGCCCTTTTAATATACAGTTCCTTGTTGTGTAATTTTTCCAGTGTTTTTTCCATGTTTTTTGTTGTCTTTTGTAGTCTTACAATTAATGCTCTATACCTGTTATTTACATATATGCTTCTTATCACCACCAGCATATTTTGCTTTTACTAGGACTATACTTGCTTTAGTTCATGCCTCCCAGGCTTCATTTGAAGTGCTTGTGCATAGTTACTCTGCAGTGTGCCTGGCAGACAGTCTGATGACGTGCGCAAAGCAAACAGAAGTGTCAAATGTACCAGATGTCTGCTGGGCTTCATGTGGTGTGTGCAAGAACACAGATGCTTCACCACTGGAAAGTGCTGGGGGGGTTGAAAAAATTGGCAGTGTTGTAGCCTCGGGATGGAAGTAAACAGAGAGATGTGATGTTTAATTATATTAAAGTTTTTTGCTTGCAGGTCACATTTTACTTTAAATGTCCTTTATTGTTATCTAAATACAGTAGACTGTATATGATTAAAAGAGGAAGAAAAAAATTCAATTTTAAACAGTAATATCAGGAAATTATCTGATAAATAAACTGAATAGGAATATTACTGGTATAGATGAATAGGCATTACACTGGAATAATATGTATGAATATTATAACATCTGCTGACCACATGGTGGCACCTTATACCACACAGCACTAAGTAGTATGTTTATATAATTTGTCACTGCTTGAAATATCACTGTAGTTTCTGACTTCTAAAATACAAATGGTACCGGTACATCTGATGTGATGTTTGAACAGGTATGTTTGAACAGGAATGCTTGGGAACTAAGGTTTTCTAGATAATTTGGATCTCCATACGTCTACTAAAAAATTATTTAAACATTACATAAATCCAATAGAATTGTTTTGCTTCTAATAACTATAAATATAAATTGGAGTCTTTGGGAGATGGCCTTCCCATAAGTTGAAGCTTTCTCTATAGCGTTTCAAGATAAAGGCTTGTAACAACAATAATAGCTGACATGTAGTCATGCAACATCTAATAGAGGGACCCACTTATTTGTTTTGCTGTATAATAATTAACTTGATTGATTTCTTTATAGAGAAATAATTTTTGACATGATGTTTATTTTCACATGAACTTTTATAACTTTTATATAGTTCTGGGTTTTGAAACAGCTGTTGGTATTGAGTTTCATCACAATTCGTGTTGCTCTGTTATCTGTCTCTCTATGTATTTAGGCTTCGGGAAAGCATCTTCTACTTCTCACTGTGTGTATTTGTAGCTTACAATCCTAATTATTTTTCCTACCCCTTTGTACCTAATATGCATACATTGCTATTCATGTCCACCAAGCCTCCTAAATCTATAGGGGAACACAGTACTCACAGTTGTGTTATTTTATAGGTTTTTTGTATTAGGAACCCCTGTGGTTATAACTATATTATCGCCAGAAAATGTTAATGGTATTACATGTATGTGTATATTGATAGCTTTTTTTTCTTTTTGTTGATATTACAGATTCTCTTTCTGTCAATTCCCATTCATTATATCTATTGCTGCCAAAAAAGTAATTATACAGAAGGATTCTGAGCAGCAAATGATCAGTATAGCACGGGTAAGGAGAACTTTAAACAATTTTATTTTAGTGTTAAAGTGAAAATGTTTCCCTTACTTTCATAGATAATTTTGTACTGGGGGATACATAAGTGGAATATATATAAAAGCACTGTTCAGGTATGAGATGAGATCAGTTAATATATATATCACAATGAGATCAAAATGAGATCAGTTAATATATATATATAATACACACACAGCTTAATTTATCAAAAAATGGGTTACTGTGCAAAAACCAAGTAAAAGTGTTTTCTGCACCTTGCTTATTGAAGTTATTGAGGTTAGTGTGTCCATTAGTGGACAGTTTGTTAAATGGCAGGTTAGTGCAGATAACCGAGTAGAAGTCTGTAATTGGACAGGGGAGGAAGCCCACTGTTGCTCTTGTGCTACACTATTGTGAGAGGGAGGTACCTGGGAGGTGTATGGGTTGGGAGAAACCTGTATCAGTTGACTAATGAACGGGACACAGTGCTGCAATAAAGAGCAACATTTAGATCACAGCAAATTACGTCCAACTGATTGTGTGAAAGTGCGCACTTTTACATGTGCACCTGTACCATTGGTAAATTAGCTAATATTCTTTTTTGTTTGTGTATATACCTATATGGGTTGAAACAGGTCTGCAGCTGCAGATAAACATGGTTGCAGTGTGAATCCCAAGGTTTTTTTAAGCAGTTGCTCTACAAAATTCAGTCAGTAGTGGTTTTGGAGGCAGCCTATGGGGAGGAAACACTGTACTCATTAAACAGCTAAATCAGATACAAGCAAGGTCCAGCTTGTGTAACAGTAGCAATCAATTGGAAATACACACATTACAAATCCTGTTATGCAACACTATACAAATGTCTACTGTGCCAATATTAGGGCAATGGCACTTAGGGCAATTTCAGCCATTTTGCCTGCTGCATATTTTGAAGTAGCCCTAACAGTATATTGAACAAGCACTTTCAGGCTGTTGGCACAGAGGACAATGGGCACTTTGCCCTGTTTGTTTGAGCTACTAAAAATAGCGCCTTGTGCCATTGCTCTTATTGTTAACATTTACAAGTTTAGATATTGTAAATATTTTATTAATGTTTTAATACTGACACCTAGTTAATAGACTCTTGCCAGCCAGGTTTTAGAAAATGTTATATTTTTGAAAGTTTTTTAATTTACAGGGGATAGTTCCAAATTAAACCACTCTCAAGTTGTTCTTAAGCCCAAGTTTTATTTTAATTGGGATTAATTCTGTATTTTAAACATTTAATTGAAATTTGCATTAACTTTTAGGTTCCTTTAGTTGTTAGTCAGCGCCTTCTTTTTTTATTTATTATAGTTTTAAAATGATTTGCCATCGTCTTCCTCTTTCTAGCTTCAAATGAGGGTCACTGTCCCCAGCAGCCACAGTTTTATTCTTATTGTTACTTTCTACTACTTATCTTTCTATCAAGACCCTCTCCTATTTATTTAGCATCCTCTCATTCAGCCCACTGCCTGGTAACCAACACCTTTAAGAATTAGTTTGTAGAGATCATTGCCTCCATATCTTTGACTACAGAACATTTATTTGTAGTATAAGTTGCCTGCAGCCCTGCCTGGCAAAAGCTGAAGTGACCATCTTTGCTGCTGATACATCTACTACCCCACTACCAACAAACCTGATTCCAACCACTGCCTATTTGCTGCGGCTTTTTATTAATCAGTTTATATAGGGTTGGCATTGATTGTTTGTGGCTGGAATGGTGTTTAGGTTGCCAGCATGGACTGCCTCTTCCTCCAAATCAGCAAGCTCAGTCAGAAGGCAAGGATAAAGTGGAGGCCCAAGAGATTGTGGATATAAATCCATGCTTTTATTTACAAAAAAGTAGTACAGTGTTCTGGTGGGTTTGTTTGGCTACTAATAGTTACTTGTTTTGGCATATTTTCCACACACAGCCAATATTAATGTGTCTCAATAACCTAATTTAAT
Source organism: Xenopus tropicalis (assembly GCF_000004195.4). Taxonomy (NCBI): domain Eukaryota; kingdom Metazoa; phylum Chordata; class Amphibia; order Anura; family Pipidae; genus Xenopus; species Xenopus tropicalis. Next base: position 37,056,923 of record NC_030683.2, read on the forward strand.
TAAGTTGGCACCACTCTACACTCTAGAGCAAGGTGTTCTCCCTCTAGGGTTGGTTTCAAGGGATGCAAGATAATGAATTTGCTTGGTTTGCCATCTACCAGTCCCATAGAAACCACTTCCATATTATTGTTGCTTTATATATTTTTGTATTTGAATTGTATGATTGTAACAGTCTGTTTACATTCTTGTAGCAAAGCCTTGTGGACAAAGTTTCTCGACGGCAAAAACCTGACATGAACATGCTGTTCTTGAATATCAAAGTGAGAAGGCTGCAGTTAGTCAGTGATTCACTTGATGAGGTACCTACATCCCACTGCCTACTTATAGCAGCTATTTTGATTTTGCCTGCATTACTATTTGTCACTGAGGTTGCAAGACGTAGCTTCTGTGTGGCTGCTGCAAGGATTTGTTTAACCTCTGCAGTAACATGGCAGTTGGCAAGAGAATACAGCAGTTCTAGGGGGCATTTATAGTCCTTGGAAAATAAAGTTAATAAATAATATAAATTCTGAAATAATGTATGATTCCATAGTCAAAGTTTGCCATCTTCTGATTTACTGGGAAACTCCATAAAGTTATATTTTTTATTGATTTACATTGTTGTGTAGTTCAACCTGCTTCTTCCAAAAAGGATGGTAATTGAGCACCTACAAACAAACTACTGTTTTATATGAGAAATGTTTCAGTCTACTCAGAGCCATGAATGGCATTTAACCTCTTCAAAGTAACAGCACATTATATTTATCTACTACTAGATTTTACTGGTCCTTTAATTGCTATATTGTTATAGCTTATTTCCTTGGTTCCCTTTTATTAAATGTATCAAATCATTATAAGAGAATGTAGGGATAATTGACAGTGACCCCGAATGCAAGTGCTAGAGCACAAAAGGGTGCAAAATCACAGCCCTTATTGCTTATTCAAGAACTTGCATCTGGGGTCATGCTGCACTTTGCACCTCATGCTGGATTAAAAATAACACACAAGTTATAGGACTTGATGGGGTGGGATGCCTACGCTGCACACAGCTCTTTATTCTTGCTGTTTATTCCTTGTGCTTTAGACCACTAATGTATGTGAGCACTCACTCACAGGCAGGGTGCAAAGTGCTTGCCCTGCAAGTGATAAATGATGGGGATTTTTTTAGAGCTATAGAGGGAGCAGTCTGCTTCGTCTGTTGTTGCACCACTGCCTCTCGGCCAGTTACAGGTGCATATCAAAGATGTTAAAGGCCTTCATAATTTTAAATATAATTCAGAATTTGACAAAATCCTTTTTTTGTACAGAGGTACAGCTGTATATTTTATTGTTATTATAAGCACGGTACAGAGCTGGTTTGTAGCTGCTGAGAATAATAAGAACTTATTTTTCAAAGGCAGTTTTTAGCATGAAAATTCAACAATAAAATTATCACAGAACTTTCAGTGCTTTGTGGTTTCCCTGATTATCTTGTTTATTTTCTTAGCTTACCAGAAAAAGGGCCGATCTAAAGAAAAAGCTGAAGGTCACATTTATGGGGGAGGCTGGCCTTGACATGGGTGGCCTTACCAAAGAGTGGTTTCTCCTGCTCATCAGACAGATTTTCCACCCAGACTATGGTAATGTTAAGTATTAACTCTTGGAAAAACAGTAAAAATGGCTTTGAAAAATTCTTTATTTCTGAGACGATTAGGGCCAATTGCATTAATCTGAAATGAAATATATTTGTTCCCACCTAATAGCTCAGAACTAAATACATTCCTGGGTATAAATATGTACACCCTGTCATGTTTATCATATATTGTACAATTAAAAGCTAAAATACAGTGTTGTGCTTATATTTAACAGGCATGTTTACATATCACAAGGATTCAAATTGCCACTGGTTTAGCAGCTTTAAGTGCGACAACTATTCAGAGTTTCGACTTGTTGGAACTGTATCCTTTTTATTACAGTAAATGCTTTCTGTTAGAAGTTCTTTTCCCAGTACAATTCTAGCTACAATTCAGAATGGTTCTGGGATCTGGTTTTACAACTCAGCTTGTTTAAGTCAGTTTAGGCAAAGTTGAAACAAGCTGAGTTGGAAAACACCTTTATTTAACCTTGTGGTGGGACATCCATATTATTATACACATCCATATTATTTTGGGCAGATTAAAAGGGAAAAATAGAACAGGGCAACAGTGATTGATTAAAAAAAAAAATAATAATAATAATTACATTTATTTAAATATAAAACTGTAATGTACTTGATCCTGACTAAGATATTGTATTTTGTATTGTATATCTTTATTTATAAAGCGCTACTTATGTACGCAGCGCTGTACAGTAGAATTCATTAATACAGACAGGGGGGTTAAAGATAATGGATAAATACAAAGTACAACAATAAATACAAATAAATACAAGGTACAGTTGCAATAAGAGTCAGAAACACAAGATGAAGGAGGTCCCTGCCCCGTAGAGCTTACAATCTATATGGGAGGGTAACTAACAGACACAAATAGGCAAATATAAGTGCTATAGGTCACAGTGGGTGACATTACAGATATGAATCTTTATTGAAGGCAAAACAATCCTATTGGGTTTAATTCTTGTTATTGGTTTTTTTTTTTTTAGTAGACGTAAAGTATAGTGTAAAAAGGGAAAGACTCATTATCTGGAGAACTACAGGTCCTGAGCATTCTGGATAACGGGCCCCATACCTGTACAACCATTACAACAGAACAGTGCATGAAGCTAGGATACTGCACCACTTTCAGCTGCTCTTTGATACAAATAACTTAAATAGCCTTCAAACTGGAAGCTACTTATTGTTAGCTTTTGTAATACAACTAATTGTAAGTAGAACTATAGTTGTATTATTCTGGCACACCATCTCATGCCAGCCTCTATTACAGTGAGTTTCTTATATTCAACCAAGGCCACAAGTGTTATATAAGAGGGACTACAGGGCCACAATATGTAATTTTACAGAAAATGAGGATAGGATCATTATAACTTCTATTGGTGACACCTTCCCTCAACTTCTTGTTTACCAATAATCTTATGCTTTTTGCTGCTTTACATTGGCCTTAATTGTACCTACCATTCCAAGCTGATGGGTCTAGCTGTATATAACAGCATCACTTTAGATATCCGCTTTCCACCATGCTGTTACAAGAAGCTGCTGAGTCCTCCCATTGTTCCTTGTGACCAGAACATGCCTGTTGGCATTGCACCTGTCACTCTTGATGACTTGTATCAGATCATGCCAGTAAGTAATAAGCTTATAATGTGTATGTGGGTTGCGTCAATAGGCCAGTGAAGAGAATGCAACTGCTATTTTGGATAAGTGCTCCAGTAGTTCCCACTTTGAAAATGCTGAATATCAAATGCAAGTGCATTTGCATCAGTTTTGACTCATTGGATATAACTGCTGTGGACTCAGTGCACTGGAATTATGGGGTACTCCTCTTTAAGGGTTAAAAAACATGGTGTTTTGCAATCATAATTGAATGTTGCCTATATTGCTTACTGCAGTTGCATTCATAAATGAACTGTTTTGTGGTTTCTTCTGTCATCTAAAGAAGATTTAAGAGCAGTGTCCTATTTAGAATACGATTACATAAAATCTAATTCTAAGTGGATATTAGACCATATGACTTGCACAATGATTTCTAATTTCAATTTGAATGTATTCGTATATATACAATAAAACTGATTAGAGAGACAATACCTGTTTACAAAAGCTATACACTGTAAATCACTAACTACATTTGTGGTTTTTAGGAGCTGGCTCATGGGTTAAATGAACTTCTATGTTATGATGGTAACGTGGAAGAAGATTTTTATTCAACATTTCAGGTGAGTTACCATTAATTTACAGAGTGTACTTATAGGCCACCACACATTTTACATACACACAATACTATTGGACATTTACGTTCGAAGGGAAACTTGCTGGACCCTACAGGAAAAAAAATATATAAGGTTAGGATTAATATATGGTGCAAGTAGCATGTTGGGGGATAATCCAGGGGAAGCCATGCTTTGCAACCTCTGGGGTAAGGTGCAACGTGTAAAAATACCAGCAGAGAAAAGGCAAAATTTCTGCCATTACACTCATGGATCTATGCCATGTGTGCCAGAGACCAGCAATTTTTTGAAGATTATGACTTTGGTAGTGTTCCTTATAATGTTACAATGTCCCATTATTTTTTTTTTAATACCTAATGAAAATTGGACTATAAAGTGAATGAACAACTTTTACTTACTGTACTTAGTCACTTGTATTCTGTTGTACTAGAGCAGATGTCTCTTTCTATATCATAAGGAGTTCTTCATGTCTTTGGAGATTTGTAATGTTTTTTATTAAATTAATAGTTTTCATTTTTTCTAAGGTTTTTCAGGAAGAGTTTGGAACAATAAAATCATACAATCTCAAGCCTGGTGGAGATAAAATACCAGTAACCAATCAGAATAGAAAAGGTAAATATGACTATTTAATGACTACTATTAAAAGTATTTGGACACCTGTTCTAATTATTGGAATTAACCATTTATGGTACACAATAAAATTATATTTTTCACAATTCTGTAGTTCCTGCTCCACACTGGAACTAGAATTAGACAGAAGATGCACTTATGGTGCAACTGTTGGGGGGGGGTTCTAGGCACATATCTCTTCTGTTGCTACTCCTAGACCCCTTGTAGTTCACTTCTCCCACCTCCTACCGCTTGGGTTCATGCATAGTTTTGCAGTTTCATTTGCTTATGCGCAGAGCCGCTGGTGAGGTTGTGTTGTTGCCCAGGGCACTGTTCCTACTTTGTAGCAGTTGTTTGGAGAAGGCCCTTTTCTGTCTTAGCACCATAATACCTCTATGAACAAAGTGAGGCTCATACAGGATTTTACTAACACAGATGTGAAAGAACTTGACTGGCCTTCTCAGAGCCCTGAATTCAACCCAGCACCTGTGGAACGCTGATTTAAATCAGGCCTGATTGCCCAGCATTAGTGCCCAATTTCTTGCAAATAAATGGAGGCAAATCCACCAACAATGTTCCAACACCTAGGGGCTGATTTACTAATCCACGAATCCGAATGGGAAAAATTCAGATTGGAAAACTAACATTTCGCGACTTTTTCGTAGCCGTTACGACTTCCTTTTTCATAGCTATTATGACTTTCGTGAATTGTCGCGACTTTTTCATAGCCATTACAAATTTCGCAAATTGTCGAGACTTTTTCGTATTGAGCGCTCGAAAAAGTTGCAAAATACCGATCATTACGAAAAAAACGCATTCGGACGCTTTTTGGACGTTCGTGGATTAGTAAATGTGCCCCCTAGTGTAAGGCCTGGAAGAGTAGAATGTAAAGGCTGTTTTATCAGAAAAGGAGGACCAGCTTTATATTAGTATCCTAGGTTTTGGAATGAGGTATTGGACTGGCAGGTGTCCACGCACCTTTGGTTGGAGTATTGGAAATGATAGTGGCAGTAAGTGTAAAAATGCACTGACAAGATTTTGCTTCTCTTTACTTTTTAGAGTATGTCCAACTTTATGTAGACTTTCTCCTCAACAAGTCAATCTACAAACAGTTTTCAGCATTCTATTATGGATTCCATAGTGTTTGTGCTTCCAACGCATTAATGGTATGTGAGAATATTAAAATATTGTGCACGGTTGCGCCATAGCCATAAAATGTCTCAGTTGGGAATGTGTCTCCAGGTGGCTTCTGCTAGCTGCAATAATGGAGATGAGCACCCTGCACAAGTTATTTGTATTTCTTAATTAAAGAGAATCTAACCAAATCTATAATTACAATTTTTTTTTTAAAGTTACTTCGTCCAGAAGAGGTAGAAATTCTTGTTTGTGGAAGTCCCGAATTAGACATGCATGCGCTCCAGAGAAGCACTCAGTACGATGGATATTTAAAGACAGATGTCACTGTGAGGTGAGATGCACTCACTTGCTTTAAAAGCTGTTCATACCAAGCATCAAAAGATTTACTGGTTTACAGTACATAATAGGATGGATTTACTCAGAATATCAATTGAATGGTTTACATGTTAGTTATTACAAAGGTTAATGTGGCTCACAAAGTTAACAAACTTGTAGCTGACATGAAATAGGTTTTGTTGCTTTCTTCGGGTCAAGCAGTCTATTATGTCCCCATAAGAAGCAATGTAAATTATTTCCAGCTGCAATCAGAAGCTGCTACTCTCTAAATGTAGCATTAGCCTAGGAAAGTAGAGGCCTTTTCAGAGCCACTGACGCAATATTTGACACCAGAGGGCTTTTCTGTGCAAGTGATTTTCACCCAGCACCACAGAGAAACGTTTGTGCCATAGAAGCCTTATACTGTTCTAGTATTGAAATTGATCTTTTGGCCTTTGGATACATTATCATGCTGTATTTTGCTGGTACAATGTATCATTCAGGGTCGGACTGGGGGGTGAAGGGCCCACCGGGGCTTCCCGGCAAGGGTCAGGTCTGGGCCGCCCAGTCCGACCATGGTATCATCTGATGCTACAGCAGGCTAAATGTCAGCAGAAGGCTCGGAGGATAAAGCTGACCTGATTTTTATGCAGTAGCAGATCGTGTTTTAGAAAAACCAAGCTTGAAACATGTCTGGAGAAATCATTTGGGATAGCTGGTGTTCCATTAGAATATAGCACAAATCTATCTCAAGACTACAGACTCTCGGGGACAAATTCCATTAGTGAAACAAGTGGAACAGCATACTGTATATAGAGTACAGCAGAGTAATGTAATAATAGACACAGAGCTTGCCCATGTTTATTTAGATGTTTGCTGACCAGTAAATGCTACTTGATGATTGGTTGCTACAGGTTTATAGTCAAGTGGCAAACGTTGCACCTTTCAATGCATTATTCCATGTATGTGCGCTTTATTTATTTCGCTATATTTGGTTGGCTGGTGAATCTGTCCCTCACCAACCACCGAAACTGCATTTCTATATGGACTGTTTGAAAGTGCATTTTTTCTTGTTTTTATTTATTAAATGGTATTTTTGCATGAGAAGCACCTCCCCTTGTTTATCTCCAAGGTTATGGTGGCTGCTTTGAGAGGAGCAGTAAATATTTTGCAGGGAGTCCGCAGTCTCCATCGTATTGTTTGTGTTCCATTATAATTTACGACTGTTTGGGATACACACCTAGGGGCTGATTTACTAAGACACGATTTCGAATCCGAATTGGAAAAATTCTGATTGGAAACAAACATTTTGCGACTTTTTCGTATTTTTTGCGATTTTTTTCGGCGTCTTTACGATTTTTGCGTAAAAACGCGAGTTTTTCGGCGTCTTTACGATTTTTGCGTACAAACGCGAGTTTTTTCGGCGTCATTACGAAAGTTGCACAAAGTCGCGATTTTTTCGTAGCGTTAAAACTTGCGCGAAACGTCGCGCCTTTTAAGTTTTAACGCTACAAAAAAGGTGCGACATTGCGCGCAAGTGTTAACGCTACGAAAAAATCGCGACTTTGCGCAACTTTCGTAAAGACGCCGAAAAACTCGCGTTTTTACGCAAAAATCGTAAAGACACCGAAAAAATCGCAAAATTGCCGATCATTACGAAAAAACGCAATCGGACGCATTCGGCCCGTTCGTGGGTTAGTAAATGTGCCCCCTAGCCTTATATGATTTTAAGTGTTTAATGGGGTGTTTACCTTTAATATGTTATAGAATGTCCTATTCTTTCAATTGGTCTTTGTTTTTATGTTTTGTTTTTTTTCAATAGTTTTTTTTTTTTGTTGTTTGCCACCACCTTCTCCTGCTTCAGTGGGTGTCACTGACCTCAGCAGCCAAAAAATGATTGCTCTGCGAGGGTACAATTCAATTGTGATTGTTACTTTTTATTACTTTTCTTTTTATTTAGGCCCTCTTCTATTCATATTCCTGTGTTTCTCCTGTGTTTGCTCGTTGCTATGTTGCCCTAGCAACAAGATAGTTGCTGAAATTCCAAACTGGAGAGCTTCTGAACAAAAAGCTAAATAATTAAAAAAAACACAAATAATAAATAAAGACCAATTGCAAATTGTCTCAGAATAGCATTCCTTACATTACACTTAAAGTTAAGGTGAACTGCCCCTTTAAGGTTTATCTGTATAGTCAAAATTGTTGTACAGCTTTAACTGTCAAATAATCACTTATTATGGCATGTGCTCCATTGCAGATACTTCTGGGATGTTGTTCTTGGATTCCCACTTGAGCTACAAAAGAAGTTGCTACACTTTGCCACAGGAAGTGATAGAGTACCAGTGGGGGGGATGGCTGATTTAAATTTCAAGATTTCAAAGAGTGAGACACCCAGTAACTGGTAATGGTTCCTGTTATTCATTTGTGCAGATTTCTACTTTCAGATATTAAAGGGGAAATTGTTTTGCGTATGGATATATATTGATGAAAGGGGCTCATCTCTGCATCCAGGTGACTAGTAGCTACAGGAAGGGGGTGGGGGAGTTGCTTGGATTAATGTGTATAGAAAGCTTGGTGTATAAAAGGCTAACTTTTTGTAGGTCATTTACAAACACATCCACTAGTGCAGTTGCAATGAAGTGAATGCAATTCTGTGTGTTGATGGTGTTTATTAAAGGTAATTGCCTCTAAACACACTCGTTGCACTTCCATATAGTCTGTCCCACCTTTTCTTCAGTAGTGCACCTATTGATGCAAGGGAACCCTGAAGCAAACGCCACCCTGAATGTGGTGCTAATTCTAGGGTTCCCACAGTGGCTTGCTTACAAGAGGTCTTATACCTGTCGCCCAGACATAAAAAGCTGTATATTTTAACTCCTTTTCGAATTAAACTTGAAACCCCATTTTTCTTAATTAAAACATCCATACCTGTTATACTGTAAGCTTGCTTAAAAATCTCAGTTGTCAATCATATTTTCTCCACCTCTATGCCTCAGGCAATTACTTTTACTTTCCATTCAGCACTTCCTATATGTCATTGCACTCCTCACATTCCCCCTCGCTTCTCGCGGACTATAATGTGTATCCTGGACATGCGCATCAGGTCCCCCATACTGGTGCACAAACAAGATTTTGGGGTGATGATGTAAAGCTTGCCTTAATAACAGTGTCCACAAAATAGTGCTTGCTGGGATTGTGAATTCCAAGACTGAAGGAAGCACAATTTATATTATTTATACAGTGCCTGATTAGCAAAGCAAAACTAGTAAAAATGAACTTGGAATTATTTCTTAGTGTGGCAGGTCCCCTGTAATAGGTGTAGCAAGTAGGTGCCAAATAACAAGCAAATGTCATATAAATGCAGATTAATGAAAATGATGCAATCCTGACTGACAAAATTCTGATCGCAACTTGTATTTGATTTGTCAAAACACAATGCAATGTCACTTGTTTACTTGCATCAGACACAATTATGGCAGGTAACTTCCCCTGGCAGCGATTACATGCAAGTTCTGGGGGAAAATCTGCATTGTGGGTAAACTGCACTTAGCACACTACATTTGCATTCTTAACTCACTCCTTTTTTTGCTTGTATTTAAAGGTGAAGTAAAGGTAAAAACTAAGTAAGCTTTATCAGAAAGGTCTATGTAAATACAGCCATAAGCACTCACAGAAACGCTGCTCTGAGTTCTCTGTCAAAAGAAACAGGATTTCTTGTTTCTTTTTTTTTTTTCCCTATGCCAGAGTCTGCGCAGCTCTCTCCTCTCCTGCTCCCCCCTCCCTCAAAAATGCTAAGAACTCCCCCCACCCCCCCCCTTAGGAATGCGGATCTGAGCCAATCAGCAGAAAACTTCCTCATAGTCTTACTAACTGTGCATGTACACCGGTCTGGGTCTTGGTGCAGGAGCGAGGCATTATGGGAATTTTCTTTACAGAGCTCAGCGGTTTTTTATTCCTATGAGACTTCTGATTATCTGAACGGGAGAAATATGGGGAGACTAAAGGGCACTATTTAGAGAACTGAAAGTATGCCTGCAGCTTGAGATTAACTTTATTAGCTTTTCCTTCTCCTTTAAGGTTTAAATGCCTGTATAGTAATGTCTACGAAAAACCTTCCCATATTTGGACTCAAAAATAAAGTAAAATAACTAAAGGTTTTAACAATCTAATGGACGCTTATTGTGATGTAGGCTGGGGGTCCAGCGATAGCACTAAGCTAGAATTTCTTTATTCTCTATGTAACAGACTCTTCAGCTAATTTAATCAGATTTAATCATCTCTGTCATTTCCTTGTGCAGCTTTCACAAAGTTGTATTTTTATCTTCAAAAAAACATCTAAATATATTTGTAACTACTTACACTGCATTATTTCCCACATAAATCTGATGTACTAGATGTGTTTAACTCTTACTATTCTAAATTGCTGCTCACTCAAAAGAAGTGTGTGTGTGTGTGTGTGTGTATATATATATATATATATATATATATATATTATAATGTTGCTGTTCACAGTGTGTGTCCTTTGGGAATTACGATTTGAATAAAGGGGCTTGTAAGGGTGCTTCACACCCCTTTATAGTATGGCCAGTTTGAAGTGAATTGTAAGAATACTGTTGTCATTCTGTTCCTACCAGCAACCATATCAGCATGAACATGGACAACACCTACGAAATATCTTATTATATTTAAAAGGTCATTATTAAATGCTGAAACCATAATTATTAGTAATGTTATTAGTAATGTTTTCTCTTAATAAAAAGGTCAGGACAGAACTGGGCCAAGTAGTATTGGTACTTATGGTGATACTACTTGGCATGGCTGTGGCTGAAAGCCCATTCCCTTACCTGCCAGCTACCTTATTGTACCTCGTTGTGCCAGGGCACTGGAAAAATTTGTAAATGATTTTAAAAATATTGGATTTTTGTAACATTTGTTTTGCGTTTCCTGTAGGTTGCCTATAGCACACACTTGCTTTAACCAGCTTTGCCTGCCTCCATACAAGACGAAGAAGGAACTAAAACAGAAGCTGACAATTGCGATTTCAAATGCTGAAGGATTTGGCCTACAGTAGGACAGTGGCAGCTCTGCTACAACATTGAAAGTTTCTCAATTCCTCTGTCATTTTAATTTATTTTTGTACTACTTTGCACTGAGAGCAGCAGAGCAGACTACTCGTCCAAATTTTTATTTTGTGCCTCAGGTTTCTGACACAATAGACTGATAGACCTTAAACAACATTGCCGAGAGGTATTCGGAATGCTCGTAACCTGCTTGTGAGCATATTTGCCATCCTTCTTGCCATCAGATGTGCTGAGAAAGTGTCTTCGCAACACTGTTTTACTAGCAGGTTTAGGTAATGGAGTTTGTATTTGAAGATTTAGGCACATATTTAAATGTTTTCCTACAAAACTTTATGCAGGTCACTGAAGTTGCCAAATTGACCATTATTCTGTCGCTAGTTTACTATGCTTTACTAAAATACAGTAAAGCTAATATATTTATTTTAAAAAAAAAAAAAGGGAATATATCCCCTTAGGGCAGATGGGTCTGCTTAGATTTTGTACTTTTACTGTTATTAATGAAGGCAGAAATTGCTTAATCCTTTTGTGTTGTGCTTAAAAACACAAAATACTGTATCTATGGTCTGCATATAGGTTTACTCTGACCTTGGTTAAGCAGGCGTAGCGACATCCTTTTCCACTGGCATTTGTAGTTTGCAACAGCTAAACTGCTTGTGGTTGCCAGACCAATGAACTTTGTTTTTTTTTATACCATTATGTATCCATATTGCATATTGTCTGCTTTACAGCTGAATAGACGGAGCTGGGCCAACTCGGCTGGGTGCCCTAGGCAACACAGCCGTCCACCTCACCCACGCAAGCATGAATGTTAACATCGGGGGGGGGGGAGTAAAGAGCAGGCAGTAGGGAGCTGGCCGCACTGGGATTGCAAACAGGACTCAAGGGCTAGCTCCCCGCTACTGTTGCCCCCTAGGAACATGCCTCTTCTGCCTACCCATAGTTCAGACATGTGGATAAAGGGCATGATTTCCATTGCCGTTTCTCTGTTCCTGTAGTAATCTGGGAAATACAGTGTTAGTGTTACTAAATATACATATTTTGGAAGTGCTGGCATCAAGTGTTTTAGCACATGGCTCTTCCTCTGCTTGTCAACATGGTTCAGCCACTTTGATCATTGATATGTAAATAAACCTGGTAGGAAAGAAGCAGGCTCTTCCTGCCTACTCTTCTCTTCTTGCATATTGCATCACTCAGTGGGCAGATGACCCACTGGTGAAAGCCTGGTTAGACATTAAGAAAATTAAATACAACCTCCTTCTCTAAAAATTTGGGACTCGTGTTAAAACATAATTGAAAACAAAATGGAATGGTTTGCAAATCATTTAAATCCTACATTTAATTGCAAATAGTACAAAGCCTACATATCAAATTTTGAAACTGAGAAATGTTATTGTTTTCTGAAAAATATCTGATTATTTTGCATTTGATGCCAGCAACACATTTAAAAAAAAGTTGGGTGAGGGCCATGATTCCCACTGTTGCATGAGCTCTTCTTTTGCCAACACTCTGTAACCATTTGAGGACTGAGGAGACCAACTACTGTAGTTTTGAAAGTAAAATGTTGGCCCATTCTTGTCTGATATTTCCACTGCTCAACAGTTTGGAGTCTCCTTTGTCATATTTCTCATTTCATAAAGGCTCCAAATGTTTTCAGTGGGTGGCAAGTCAGTACTGCAGGCATGGGGCCAGTTTTTACTGAAAAAGATGTTGGCAGTATGATGGCAAAAGTATGAAAGTAAAAAGTATGATGGCAGTAAATGTTACTCCAAAACCTGTATATACTGTTCAGCATTAATGGTGCCTTCCCAGATGTGCAAGCTCCCCATGCCATATGCACAAATGTATCCCCATACTATCACAGATGCTGGCTTTTAAATGTGCCATGATGATGATCTACAAAAAGAATTTCAGATATTGGTTGGTCAGACCACAGGCAGTTTTCCCTTTGCCTCAGTCCATTTTACATTGTATATGAGCTTGGGCCCAGAAAAGGAGCCACAGTGTTTGTGGATCATATTTACTGGTATATATGGTTTCTTTGTTGCATGGTAGAGCTTTAATTTGCGTGTGTGGATGCCGTGATGAACTGGGTTCACAGACAGTGGTTTTTGGAAGTATTCCTAAACCCATTCAGTGATTTCCACTAGTGAATCGGTTCTGTTTGTAATGCAGCGCCGCCTGAGGGCTGAAGATCATGGCAATTAAATAGTGTCTGTTTGCCTTGTCCCTAGTGTACTGAGATTTCTCCAGATTTTCTGAATCTTTTAATGATATTATGTGCTGTAGACAATGAAATTCCCAAATTCTTTGCAATTTTACACAGAGCAACACAGTCACTGTGGGATCCGCTCTTCTTTGGCATTGCACAACTTTTTCAATCTTTTGTTGCCCCTCAGTTTTTCTTTTAAAATATCCTACTGGCATCAAATTAAAAAAAAGCAGATATTTTTCAGAAAACAATAGAATTATCTCGGTTTCAACATTTGATTTGTTATCTTTGTCTTTGCTCTTCAATATAGGGTTTAAATGATTTGCAAGTCATCCCTCTCTTTACATTTTACCCAATGTTTCTACTTTAAAATTGTACCATTTTAGTTCAATCCAAAGCTAAATTGTAGATTTGATACAGGGTGAGTTCGAAATTCAGGCCATGAATCATGCATTTTTCCAGACTTTTATGCGATATACAGGCAAGCGCCAACCAATCGTTCTGTTTATTATTAAACCATGCCAGTAATTCAGTTTTTTTTACAGTATATTTACTATACTTAATTCAGTCTGTATTAAAATAGGCTTGATATGACGGTTGCACACACACATAACTTTCTGTATATTTTTAATCTGTGTGACAATATTTCTTGTCTATCAATTCAACACAAACACTTGCACTACATTCTACCAAAGAAAACAGTTTATTGATTTTGGTGCAGTGACATGTTCTCAGACTGGCTTTGGGTTCTGTTTGGGAAGTCTCTGACTGCACCTTCATCATCATTTATCATATTTAGGAATGTAGTGGTGTTAAGAGGTAAGAGTACAGTGCATTTTCATATCGTGGCCACTCTAGTAGTTGGATTGTGAGCAGATTTAAGATCTATTAACCAACTGGATAATGTCTTGGTTAAATCAAGGGGAGCTGAAAAATACAATTTAAATACATTTACCCTTGGAGAAGAAAGTAACATTAGTAGGACAGCTGATGTGCCTTTTAAGTAAATGCAATATTATTTGGTTTTGTATACAAGAAAAGCTGCACTTTGGAATCACCAGCATTATCTTATTATAAGGTCTAAGCATTGGAAAAAAAGAGTAACCAGAGTATTGAGTAAAGAAACCACATAAATATCTACACATCACAAGGTGATAGTTGCAGTCTCCTTTAAAAAAAAAAACACTTTTTGCCCCTGTGTAATGTAGAATGAAATGAAACTATAACAGGGATAGATTATAAGGATAATTCCATTCACTGGGAAGCAGAGACTTATGGGGTGCTTCACCTTCAGGTTAACTTTTAGTATGTTATAGGATGGCTTATTCTTAGCAACTTTTCAATTAGGCTTCATTTTTTAGTTTTTATAGTTTTTGAATTATTTGCCTTTCACTTCTGACTCCATCAGAAGAGGGGGTCACTGAACCCATTGGCCAAAAACTATTGCTCTGTGGGGCAACAATTTTATTCTTACTGTTACTATTTATAACTTTTTTTAGTCCTTCCACTATTCCCATTCCTGACTAGCTTTCAAACTATTCTTGGTTGCTAGGTTAAATTTGGCCTAGCAACCAGATAGCTTTTGAAATTCCAACCTGGAGTGCTGCTATGAAAAAAAAAGCTGAATAATTCAAAAACCACAAATAATAATTTTTGTACCTTTTAGAAGGCGTATTTGCTTAGACACTGACCTAAGGTTTAATCAAAGGAAAATTTGTAGAGAGTTACTTCAGACCTCCCTACCTCGCTATATGGGGTTGGAAAGATCAGTTGTTTTAGCCTTTTCATAAAGGTTTTTTTGTTGTTGTTTTTGTCTCTAGATAATAGAATTGATAGGTAATCATAATACCTATTTTAAAATATTGAACTCAACTTCAGTACACGTTGACCCATTCAGTTTGGGCAGTGTTTTTATTCTGTTGGAAGCACCTTCACCTGTACAGTGATGTCACATGCGTGTAAATACATTTTCCCTTTTTCCTGGATTCCTTACATGTTCTATGCTTCTATAGAACTTATGGCATTTGTTCAACAAACATATTACTAGTGCCACCCTAAGTGCTGGCATATTGATGCAAGACTGGCCTCTTGCTGCGGACGCATTATTGTTGCTAGCTTAGATAGCATAAATGATAGACTCACAGGCAATATCAAGACTGCAATGTAGTGTGTACAATTTTTACATGGATGGTATTTACAGCCAAATTCCATGCTGAGAGAAGTTTGCCTTTGTCAAAGACAGAGTAACCTTGTTTGCAGTTGATTGTATATAATTTATAAGATGAAGTAGAGTTTTAATGACGACTAGAGATTTATTTTTACAAGATAAATCCATTGTTTTAGGGATGTGGTATTTATCTTTCAAAGGAAACACTTTTATACGAAAGGTTGATATTTTAGGATATCTGATGTTAAGGTCAGACTTTAGTCATGTAGTTAATATGGCAGTGGATATGGTTAAAATGTAATGGTGGCAGGTTAAAGATCTGCTCAGTTAACAAGTTTTGCAATAATGTAACAGACAACATTAATAGGAATGGAAAGTGATTGGCTTTCTCTGTTCCTGAAATGGCTTTTACAGAGTGCTGTTTTATTTTATATTTTCCTATTATTTATTGAAATAGCTAAATGTTGAGCATTGTATTCTGTTAAAGGACAAAAGCAAAAACACACAGTTGTGTAAGCCGCTTGCATTAATCACCATAGTATTTAAAGGTAAAGAGCAATTTTTGTTATAAGCAAAGGATCATTTGGGAATCATAGGACTTCAAGAAGAAGTACATATATGTGCATGGGGGTAATTTATTAGGATGGTGCTACAGTTGCAAGGCCGCATTTTGTGCTGCTGGCAGCGCATTTTATGATCTTGTCAGAATCTGGGCCTGTCTCCTGGACTTCTGCTCAGCTTCAGCACCACTTCCTGCTTTGTCATACTTCCTGCTTTGTCATACTTCCTGCTTTGTCCACCCTCTGTGTCACCATTCTAAGCATGCGTGCTTATGGAAGCACCGCTGTTACTAAAGACTGAGCTTTAGGTCAATAGAAAGTGGGTGGCAGTACCTCAGGAATTGGTCATGTGGATATACACATAGTAAAATATTGCCCATAGTGTAACTTATATTGATAGAGTGCATATACATTTAAAGAACTGAGGTTCTTACCTAGTTAGCAGATTGGCTAAGATAAAGCCTTTACACTTTTTCAATGTTTTCAGGTTGTGTAGACCAAGGGAAAAAGTATATGTGCCATTTATAATACAGTTTTCTGCATTAGTAAGAACCCACATGCACTCAGCAAGTGCTAATAACAGCATGAGCTAAAAAAGAAAATGGGCCCCATCTTACTTATGTGCTACTGGTGCTGAACAATTGTCTATCCTGGTGGAACCAAGTGCTTTCACTTTTGTTCCTTTTAATAAGTTACCCCCAATATGTCAGTCTCAGTCTTACATTTTTCAGTCTCATAGTTTCTGTTTGTATTTGGTGGAATCTGTTGCAGAACTTGCTTGTGGTATAAATCAGACTACAGCCCCTTTTGCACAGAATCCTGTACTGGTTTCTCCCTGTATTATCTTTTCTTGTCCTTAAGGAGAACATTACTGAGAACCATATTCCTGTTTTTGTAGGAATAAGGACACATTTTTAAATATGACAATTATTTTTATTTTTAAAATTCTCTGCTACACATTACCCGTCACCCTCAATATCTGCGTTGGACTCACTAACATGTGCTTAGGGAACCTGGTTGCTGTAGAGGAAAACCATCCGCAGCCATGCTGCTTAGTGAGAACCACCTAGAAGTTTGGGCAGCTATATCACCTACTGGGGGGACATCCAGATGGCTTTTAAAAATGAGTTTATATCCTTGTAATTCCCTTCTATCTAGCGTATATAAACTTTGTACACACAGTTCTGGTATATAACACTGCTGCTGCCTGTGATCCTTAACAAAGCTTTATTCTTAGCCTTGTTCAGTTCATTGACGATTGCCTTTGGCTTTTATGTTTAATTTATTTACGTTATTATGTTTACTGTAAAAATAATACCTCAATTACAAACTACTGTTTGCATAAGTTATACATTTAATAGGAAAAAAAAATGTTAACGCATTATGTACGAAAAAGCTATAAATCTGCGTTTTGTATTTCTGTTAAAGTATTGCACATCATCCGACATATCTCTGAATTAGCTTGTAAGGTCTGTCTGTGTAGCGAGTACATCAGCGTTTCTCAGCCGTTTGCTTGGGCACCCAGCTGGAGTCCTGTGCTGTGAAACTGCAGGCCAACAGTTTTGAACAGCACCCATAAAGAAACATTTTCTAACAGAAAGGGAATACAGGTTTAGAATCCATTATCCAGAAACCCATTATCCAGAAACCCATTATCCAGAAAGTTCAAAATTATGGGAAAAGGAAATTGATTTCCCTTTTCTCTGAAATAATAAAATACTAATCCTTATACGAGGCAAAAGGGTCCTATTGGGTTTATTTAATGTTTAAATGATTATTTAGTAGATTTTGGCCATGGAGATCCAAATCAAGGGATCGTTCCATCTGGAAACCCCAGGTCCAGAGCTTTCTGGATAACAGGTCCCATACCTGGATTGTACAGGGTACTTGTATTCTTTCCTCAGTTACATGCTGCTAGCTTACTGCCAACTGTAAAACATAGGAGAGCAACACATTCACTCGTTATGGTTTAAAAAATGTATACTTTTTTTGTATTTGGCCCAGTATTAAATACTTAATATAGAACTAGTTGAAACTTAACCCTAATTTGCTCTTTTGACGTTTAAGTTTGATCCTCTGAATACAAGCTTCTTTGAGCAAAATGTATCACCCTCAATTGCTTAGTGTTGTTCAATTACCCAATGACAAGGGCTTCAAATTTTACCTGGAACCTGTGATTTTTGTAATCCTATCCAGATGTGAAAAGAGAAAGCAGTTGATGGGTTACAGTGGGGCCCAGAAGGGTCCTAACTAATGGCTAATTTCAATATGTCTTGGCAGAATAGGTCAACTAACTGATATTTTTGGACCATAAATTTGCAGTGGGGACCAGTAACCTCTAGTTGTGCCACTGTGCTTATTCCCCCCTAGCAACCTTACCATTTGTTTGCTGGAGGCCTCAGTTTAGCCATGCCTTGTCTTTGTGTTTCCAAACAGGCAGCACAGCATATGTTAAAGAGAAACCCAAAAATGTAGAGTCTACAATTCTGGTAGTCAAGTACTTCATGACCAGTGCCATAACTCCTACGATCTGTTATAAGTGGTTAAATGTCCATGGTAAGAATATTAAACTCACACAGCAAGATTTCAAATTAGAAGTGATTACTCAGGGTATAAGCTTAAATGGATATATCTGTAAAACTTGCACAGTATGTAGTTTCAGTACATCACCTTTGCTTATTTAGATGAAGACTAATTGGTGCTTGAATGATGCCTGGAGGAAGAAACCATTCAAGCACCCTCTTACAATATAAATACATCCCCTTATTCACTGCGCCACAGTGAATGTTCAGTAGTCTTTAAACCATTTGGGTCCAGTGGCTCTAGTGACCTCAGCAGGAGCCAATCAGAAAGGGTTACCTGTGGTGTCACATGTGGTTATTCTTAGCTTGCAGAAAACACAGACCAGGAGCATACTCGCACGTTTCAGTGACAAAATCCACTCTCTGTGCCTGCACCCAGGCCGACACATTGGAAAAATTCTGTAGGCCATGAATGCCCTGTGTGGCATTAGCACAAGGATAAAAATTGGCTCCTGCTTTGGCCACCAACTGAGCTGCTCTGAAAAGAACTGGAGGTTGTGCAGTTTCTCCCTGAGAAACTACCCCTGCCAGCCCTGTATAATTAACAGCCCCCTATATTCTCCTATCGTGTGTCTCTGGCAATAAATAAGGCCTCTGCCTTTTAGCTGTTCCCACCATAGAAACTAAATTACTATTTCCTCCTTTCCCATTGCTGGAAGAAAAAATGAAGGAAAAAATAAGAACTCAAAAAGGTAGAAAAGAGTTAATGCTCTGTGTTCCAGAAAGGTGAGGAACGACCCCAGTCCCAGTTTCCCGGCAGTCCAGTCTGACACTGGACACTGAGATGTGGCACAGTAAACAAGGGGATAAATAATCTCTTGAGAAATTCTATTAAAATCCCAATGCTTTGAGACTTCCTCTTTAACTAATGAAGCTTATTCACTTGGTGTCATGCCATATGTAATGGGTTATAATGTTACCTTTCCTTCGACAACCTTCTATCCAAAAGCAGTGCCATTGCAGAGAATATTGTACCAGCTGGGATTCCCACAAGAAACGACTGAGAACCAACAATACAATGCAATCTGTTGTTCCTTTCTTGTTATTCATAAGAAAGAGTTTTCTCCTTCTGCATCTCTATATTATGTCATGCATTGTACCAGCTTTTAGATCTTTCTTACTGAATGTTTACTTTTCATTTAATAAAACCATGTTTTTCAACACCGACTGGTCCAGTTAATTCCCCAGGGATAGGTTTAAGTCTCCTGTAATTCCTGCAATCTGGGCATGTTTATACTTGAATACAAAATCCTGTTCATGTACATTCAACAGATTTTATACTAGTAGGATTTTTGCCAGTATCTCATTTTAATTACACATAAATAGGTAGGGATATAGTGACTTAATGCTTTGAAAGTGAGTGAGATGATGTAAAACCACCACGGTGGAACTAAACAAGAGTAGGCTTTTTCTAAATAGTTTCCAAAATATCCACAAAGACCACTGGATGGCAACACCAAGGAATTGCCAAAGGGAAGGGGGAATATTTTTCTTAAGCCTATTTAAATGACCATTTTTCACACTAACCAGAGATCCCATATTTCCTGTTTGAAACATTTACAGAAAATGAATAGTTGAAGAACAGTCTGGGGGGTGTTGAATGTAGTTTGGCAATATTCTACGTTAGTAATTGGCCTGCACTGCACGGACTGATTAAGGAAATCATGTAAAATCAGGGTTCCCTTTTCCGTCTGAACTCTTTAAGTAGCCTGACAACACCAGTGTTGCCTTTAGTATGTCCTGAGCTTGTGACAGATAAGCCATGCATAGCCGTAAGATGCTGTTAGTACAATATCTGTGCTTTATTTGCTTTAGTAGCCACGGAATTACATTGCCTACTGTTACACAGCTTGTTATCCACAAAAATCACCAGATCGTTTTCAGATAAAAATTCCCCCAACACAACATTTATCATGTAAGTACATAACTTGTCAACATTGAACCTCATTTTCCATTTTGCTGCCCAGTTTTCTAATTTTGTCAAATCGTTCTGCAAAGTGACAGCATCTTGCATGGACCTTATAGTTTTGCACAATTTAGTGTTGCCAGCAAAAATGGAAGCAGTACTTGCAGTGCCTACATCAAGGTCATTTATAAAGGTGAGTAAGGGAGGGTAATGCACTGTGTGGTGATGGATAAACATCCAATTTTATAATCTGGCCAGTGAAATCTACAATGTCAACATAAAAGTACAATTAGGCCGGCGCTGTAGGTTCCACTGTTTTGGGTTTCATTTTGATCAATTCCAGGAAACATTCTGAGTGACAAGATAAAAAAAAAAAGGATAGAATTAAGAGGCTTCAACCTGAACCCTTCTTCCCTAAAATAACGAATGGAGGAAACAACACATTGTAGAAACTGAAGCAGAGAGTATCAGGTGTGTAACTTCCTTGTCCCGTTCCTCACAGCAAATGTAATATTTTCATGCCTACTCTACCCCTTGGATAAGTGTACAACCCCCTGCTCCCATATGCTCATGACCCACATGCAGGTGCACCCCTGTGAATGGCCTTCCTACTTGTGGTGGGATCTGTTCAAACCTGCCAAGAGAGGGCCGCCCACCAAAACCCACAGACCGGGCAAGGAGGGCATTAATCAGCAGACCACAACAAACCTGCCAAGAGAGGGCCGCCCACCAAAACTCACAGACTGGGCAAGGAGGGCATTAATCAGAGAGGCAGCACAGACACCAAAAGTAACCCAGATTTCCACAGCAGAGACTGGAGTATCTGTCCATAGGACCAGAATAAGCCGTACACTCCATAGAGCTGGGCTTTATGGAAGAGTGGCCAGAAAAAAGCCATTACTTAATGTTAAAAATAAGAAGGCACGTTTTGAGTTTGCTAAAAGGCTTGTGGGCGACTCCCCCAAATGTATGGAGGAAGGTGCTCTGGTCAGATGAGACCAAAATTGAACATTGGCAAGATGTGGAAAGCTCATAGAGACTTATGCAAACAACTTGCAGCTGTAATTACCGTAAAAGGTTTCTGTTATTTTGTCCAATTTGTTGTTTTCTTCACAATAGAAAAAAAAAATACAACTTCAAAGTTGTAGGCATGTTCTGTAAATGAAATGGTGTAATTCTAATTCCAGGTTGTGAGGCAACAAAACATGAAAAATGCCAAGGGGGGGGGGGGGGGTGAATACTTTATCCAAGCACTGTACATCATTTACATTTTTCTTTATATGTTAGTAAAAGAGAACTAACCCCTAATATGTATTTCCAGAGCAAATGTAGGCTGGCATAGCTAGGGTGAAACTTGTTTTTCTGGATTTGTTTACGGACTTTTGTTTCTGATTTGTACCATGCTCAGTCCAGGATGGGCTTGTGTCATCTCTGCTAATATTTAACATGTTTCGATTTGTTTGATTCCCTGTTGACACATGTATTGTAAAATCGTTTAAAAATGTAGCTTCGGAATAAAGAAGTAGACATTAATATGTCAGATATTAAAGGCGTGTCTTGGGAAAGGCTGTCTTCTGTTATAATGTGCATTTCCACCTGTCATTTTCTTTAGTGTCACTTATCTGCCTGGATCTTTGTATAGTAAGCTGTGATATCGGGGATGATGATGAACATGGAAGCCTCCATAGGCTAGAGTTGCTCAAACAGCTGGACAGCCGACAGCCAACAGCCATGACAGACTGCCCCATTTTGAAATGTTGGAGTATGGTGGTATAGCAGGAAGTTCTGAAAGTATCAAGCACACCTTGTCCCTTGACAAAAAGGGCTTATTTCCAAACTGCAAAAGTGCAAAGTGAAAAATGCTATTAGGTCCTCTATAATTGTGCTTTTAAAGAGATATTAGGGCTGATTCACTAAAGTGTGATAAGCGTTATCGCAAGCTTTTTTGCGTTAAAATTGACGTGCTATTTGCCAAAGTATTATTGCATGCCTTAAGTCGCATATCGCGTGCGTTAAATAACGCGCAACCGAATGCATTAATTTTACCACATTGCATGAATTCTCGCGCAGAAATAATACTAGCGCATGATTCACAAACACTTAGACGCACTAAATATCGCATTAGTCTGTGTGTAAATTAACACCTACTTGGGGCAGGCGGTAATTATAGAAAAGTACAGTTAATGAGCTTTTGGCAACACAATATGGACTTTGCAGTGGGATTTATTCAAGTCTGTGTTGGCCCTAGAGTGATACAGCCTCCAGTTTGCACGGAAATAGTCATTTTCAGAACAGTAGTTTTCCGAAAGTAATGGCGTGTATGGCTAATATGGCATGACAATTTGTGCGCGCTGCATTAATTAGCGTGCGTTGCGTCAAATACCGCACAAAAATAGTCTTCGTGACTTAAATAATGCAAACAGCTTCGCATCTAAATTAACGCAAATATCCTTTTAGTGAATCGTGTGTTAAGATGCGAAAAATAAGATGTGATAAAATTTTTAACACATGCTATAAATAGCACTCGTTTTAACGCACCTTAGTGAATCAGCCCTATTAACTCCTGAAATTGCTGCTATAAAAGTAATTCCTGACAAGTTCCTCTATGAGGAGACGCCATATTTGTGCAGCAGTAGCCCGTTAGGTTTTGTTTACAAAAGCAGGCCTTTCAGCGAAAAACCATCAACATGACCTATAGGTAACTCTGTTCCCCCACTAAGAACACCAACAAAACTTTTTATGCACATTAATATTTTGAAAAAGTAGATTTTTTGTGCCAGTGTCACTTTAAGGTGCAAAGTACAGGGTGCATGTTATTCACACCAGCCATGAGGCTTTTTCCCCCCCCAGCATTCCCTTTGAGGTTTGCTCTTGCTCATGCAACTGATTTACACCATTGCCGCCAGAATTGCCTGATTGGTATTTACATCACTTGCACCAAGTTAATGCCACAAGAATGCAACTTGAATGCAATGATTGACCAGTATGAATACTAGTTGGTAAGCCTCAGATACATTTCTCTGTGCATATTTTAGAAGGAGCCCCCACTTTACACTTCTGCAATTCTGGGAGGGGGGGACTCCTGCATTATGGGCAAATGCACTTTGCATGTTGCACTAGTAAATGAACCCTTAAAGCATAAGTTACATACATACATAGTTACATATATAATATCCTGCTTAAGGACTGGAGCCCAAAACTGCACTGCATACTCAAGGTGAGGCCTTACCAGGGACCTATAAAGGGGCAAAATTATGTTCTCATCCCTTGAGTCAATGCCCTTTTTTAAGTAAACCATAAAAACCCTCAGTGTGTTCTTCTAAGCACTTTTGCAATTGACATTATTTATTTATTTACAGATATTTCTGTTTCAGAGCTATTAAAGTTTGTATTAACTGGCAATATAATAAGTGCACTTTATAATGTGCACACACCAGCCAGGGCATCGGCATGAACCTCTGGGCCTTAAAGCTCCCTGCAGTTTTACTCTTCGTTAGGGTGTGCAATTATAATTAGTAGGGAATTCTTAAGAAATTGGCACCCCCAGGTGATTAAATGCAGTTTTTAGAGTTAATAACAAAGGCAGTGGGTATGGGAGAGTAGCATACTTTGGGGTTGCAGTATATACAAATATAGAACATGACATCACTGCACAGCACCATACAGTACATGAGAAGCATAGCCCGTAGCTTAGAGCTGTGCTTACATCACTGGCCCAGATACCGCTGCTCGTTCTGTCCCAAGGCTTTACTGTAGTACATTTACATTACTTTTGGTTTGTCACTGTTTTCTCTTGTTAAGACTCACTACATTCATAACTGTCTTGGCTTGGCAGCACTGTCTGACGCAAACATTCCATGTGGATTTTGGGTGCTGAAAATAAGCACAGAATCTCGTATTTCACAGCTTGGCTGAATCATAGGAAAAAGTTGGCCGTGTGATTAAGAAGCCATAACTTAGTCCTTAAGTGACACATGCCATTGGATTATTGGCTTGAGAAGTTTTATATTAACAAGGTCTCACTGCCTGTATACTGTGCTCCTTCATGCTTGCTAAAAAAAACCTAAAGGTCATTGCTCCCTGCCTCTCACATGAATGTATTTCCAGATGGTGCTTGCGCTAAATTTCTGTATAATGTAGCTTTTATGCTTGTATTTGCACTGTTTGTGGGTCTCAGAGTGTCTAAAATTAGAAATGTTCCCTGTGTGCAGTGCTAAAGAATGACACCAGGTGGCAGTGTTTGTAGCATTTAGACATTATAAACACTTCATACAGTTTTTTCACATTGCTTTAACCTTTTTCATAGTTGTATTTCTAGATGATTACTTTTAATATAAAGACTATAAAAAAACAGAAAAAAAGTACATAAAAATGAAGGGCCTTTTTTACCAAGTAGAGCCCCCTGACCACTGACTTGTCCAAGCTTGATGCCTATTAAAAGTGTTCCACTAGTGCTTTCCTTGTGACGTGAATAGGCCAATAAGCACATACCAGCATCCAGAGCATCATGAATATCTGCAGAATCCCAAACTCCAGGCAAAGGGTTTACCACATACAAAACAATTAGGAGCTTCAGGGACAAGTTCTGAGTTATGGCTATTCACTGTAATTGGGCAGCTGACAGCTTGGCCATAATCCACTCTTGTACAGTATCTGTGGCCCAAGTGCCTAAAGGCTAATTTTCCCACATGTTCCCATAGTCATACAAATGAATCAAGCCTGAAACAACATACTGACAGAGGGGTATTTTTAACGCTATAAGGCAGCAAGGTAATAACAGCAGGCAGTCAAAATGCCTGATTGCCATAGGGCTTAAGCTGGCCATACATGGGTCCCTCCAGATCGAGTTAGCAGCTTATTGGTCCATGTATGGATCCCAACAATGGACTATACTGTTTGTCAGGCTGATATCAATCAGACAGGTTTGAAGTTTAATCACCTTCCTATTTAATCACCTTCCTATTAGTTCTCATATACAGTAATAAACTCCTACTTTTCTCTGTGGCTTTGACACAAGCACCAATTAGGTAAAATGGAGGTCTAATTATATAAAACTTTCTCTTTCTCCTGGAGGAGTTCCATAAGGGTACAGGTTTCGCTCATCCATTAGTGCTTTATTATAATAAAAATAAAATACCAATTGTTTTTGCAACCAAAACAAATACAGAACAAATTCAGTGCAAGCCCTAATAATCTTGCTCATACTGACCAGAGCCTTTCAGGGAGTTGTTTTAGCCACACGGTGTCCTTGAACCACAGAGCTTACAGTCTGTTTTATAGTGGCTTAAACATCATTACAGAGAGAAAATAGGGGCAAGCAATCTATTCAGGCTGCTGCATCCAAAATTAAGTAGTCTGTTTAAAACCCATAAAAGTATAAGGGTTATGGTAAGTGGTTATAAAACTTCATGCCAATAGCTGGACCTCAAGAGCCACAATTCATCTTGACCCCAGTGTTTGTGCTGCGTCCTGTACTCAGGCAAAGTAAATAGGATGGGAATAAAAATGCCTGTCTGTAGGCACGAAGGCAGCCTGTGGGAGGATGGATGTGTACTTTGTGCCACATGGCAGCTTTAGCTGAGTCTGATGTTCCATCTTGGCTGCAGTTACACTAAAAGGATTGGAAGCAGTTCTTTGCTAGAATGAAGGAGAATAAGCCTTCATGCCTGGAACTTTAAAGTAATACTGTCATGGGAAAACATGTTTTTTTCAAAATGCATCACTTAATAGAGCTTCTCCAGCAGAATCCTGCATTGAAATCCATTTTTCAAAAACACAAACAGATTTTCTTATATTTCATTTTAAAATGTCACATGGGGCTAGCCATATTCTTCATTTCCCAGGGTGCCACAGCCATGTGACCTGTGCTCTGATAAACTTCAGTCACACTTTACTGCTGAGCTGCAAGTTCGAATGATATCCCCCCCTCCCAGCAGCCGATCAGCAGAACAATGGGAAGGGAGCAAGATAGCAGCTTCCAGTAGGTATCAGAATAGCACTCAATAGTAAGAAATCCAAGTCCGGCTTGGGACTCCTCCAGTTACAATCACTGAGGGAGGGGTGCCTTAAATTTTGGCATCCCAGTGATTGTACCTTTTCTTCTCATTTAACAGCCTGATATCAACAGTTGTTTTTCCCCCTTAGATGTTTATATTTCCTGGGACCTTTTCTCATTCCAGCCCTGCACGTCTCTTACTCATACTGGAAAAGAAAACTGATGGTTTGGCAAATCTCCCACAACCACAGCATACCAGAAAATAATTTGTCTTGCTTAGTGTTTCTAAAAAGGAAATAACATTGGGCTCAGATACATACTCAATTTCTGTGCAATGAAGGAGAGGACCCTGGCTCCCTATTGGGCCATCACACTGGACAATAATAATCAGTATAGACATTATGCTCTTTGTGATGGCAGTAATTATGGTGCCTAGTATGCAGCACACTGTAATACATAAGGGTATGGGTGTCACAATCGGTAACCCAAAACTCAATTGCCAAGGTCCCGGTCACAGCTCACACTTGGGTGCCGCCAGGTCTTGAGAGTGAGAGGACCAGGGCAAAGGTTCTGGGTAAGATCGTTGAGGAGGACTGAGGGAGCTTACTAGAATCAGGATCAGGCAAGTTGGGTCAAAACCAGAACGGTAGTGCAGTACACAGAGTCAAACAGGTAAATGGGTCAATCCAGGCAGAATTCACTCAAAGTCAGGATACAGGCAGGCTAGATAAAAGATTCAAAACAGGTGTGTGTAAATAGAGAGCTACTGTAGCCATCAGTCCTGCCTGGGTAACTAAGGATATTTTTGAAGTGAACCAAGAATCCAGCAGTCCTGCTTAAATAGATGAGAGGCAGGGAAACTGCGCAGCAAGTAGTGGGTTCCTGGTTCAAACCCAGGTGGGATGTTACAATGGGGGACTGAGCCAACACTATCTGAGTGTAATAGTGTTTTTACTGTAAGTGGAATTTTGTTGAATGGTATTCAACAATGCCCAGTTCAAAAGGGCAGTTCCATATTGCATAAAGTGTAACCGGAAATGGGTGTCTGCAGTTCAGAGCATTCTGACCAATGAGGTTTTTCCAATGAGGCTGGAATTGATCAAATGCCATGTCATGCATTAGGTAACTACAACAATTCCCAATAACCAATTAGTGGGGCATTGTCTCTCCAGCATATAGCCATACTCTATAAACCATGCACTCTCATCAATCAGCGCTGATCATTCCTCTATAATTCTTATCTATCAACCATCAACCTTCTATGGGAGTAAGTGACATAATTGAAAGCTGATCTGTGATTCTGAAGGCGTGAGGTCTGATTACTGAGGGCGTATGTCTGATCTGGATATGGAAAGATTATATAAATACAGAAGGACTGGAGCTAAAGCAAGAGAAGGGGTGTGGTCCAAGGTGAAAGTAAGTTTTAGACCAGAATCAAGGCAGTAACAAAGAGGAATAAAAACAGTAAGAAAGTCTACAAATATCCTCATAAGAAGTAGTTTATATATTTTTATGATTGATACCTGCCAATCAGTTTTATTAGGGCCGTAGTTGCTGAGTATGTGTTTCTGATAGCAGAAAAGCTGTATAACGCTTTACCGCCCATTTCATCTTATATAACAGATGTTCTGAATACAGAGAAGTCACTCATTCTCATGCCAACAAATGCCGATTACTGACGTCCTGGGATACAGAATTCAGATCAAAGTGATCTTCCACACAATAACCATCACACTTGCTTTGCTCATCCCTGCGTCACATAAAGGGGCATTATATGATGACTTGTCTCAAGGCTAATGAAGTGAGACAGCTACAGTCTCATGCCTTCTAAGTACAGTTAGAGGTTATGCATCAATTAGATATATCACTTTAACAGGCTTAACCTTGGATTAAGCAGTTAATCTTTCCGGATAGGTCAGCTTTAATAGGATGTTGGCTTTGTTTGAAAAAGGTTGGTGCACGTTCCCCATGCTCTTAAAGAAATCCCTGGACAGGTTGACAATGAAAATATTTTAGAAAAGAGGTGTTTCTAAATCCCGTTATCCTCGTGTCACATTGAGCAATATGATATTATACTCAAGGGATTTTATATTATGCTGTCTGCTTACGCAGAGAGAATTATTATTGTAATAAGACCTTCAGTTCATGCATTTTCTTCTAATGCTACAGCTGTGTTTGTATACAAGTATTTTGCTCTGTCTTCATAGGTAGGTAATCCATTATCTTAGAAGAGCTTCCCTATAGATACAGACTCAAGCCCAATGCACAGCAAGGTTCCTTGGTGAAACTAAGACTGTGTTTGGGCCACTGGAGAAGCAATGGGAGACACCAAGATTTCACCCTTGTGTGTACATTTTGGCAAACTTAACATTCTTTTATTGCTTCTGAATATAGGTGGATATCTGTGGGATCATTATGTTGCAGCTTTTCCACAGAGTCTACTAAATTGCTTAAAGCGGACCTGTCACCCTAAGAAATAAGTCCAAATTATTTTCTATATTGTTAGTTGAGCAAAATAAACTTTACTTATGCTATATAAATAATATAAATCTTGTTTCCTTCCGTCTTGGAATTACTCAATCAAAGCAAGCAGGAAGGTACCATTTTGTGGACACTGTTATTAAGGCAAGGTTTGTATCATGCCTAAATCTTGTTTATGTGATAGAATGGGGGACCTGATGCCCATGCCCATGCACTGGCTACACAGTTAGATAAGGAGGAGGAAGGGGAGAAGTGAGATGTGCAGTGACATCTAGGAAGTGCTGAATGGAAAGCTAAAGTTACTGTCTGCCCCGCCTCTATGCCTAAGGCATAGAGGCGGGGCAAGCAATATATGATTGACAGCTGTGATTTTTAAATGCCTTTATAATGGGTTTGGATGTGTTAATATAAAAATGAATTTGGGTTTCATGTTTAATTTGAACAGGACTTTTATTATACAGATTTTCATGTCTGGGTGACAGGTCCACTTTAAGTTTTCTGCAGCAGACTGTCTGGCTATACTATAAAAAGTAGTTCAATAATTCTACCTACTGTAGGTAGTTCAAGAGGTCCATTAGTCAAAGGAGTAAAAGTCACACAGGGCTCCTGATGGTCCACCAACCCCACTGTGGAACTATGAAGATAGAGAACATCGGTGGTGGTAGGACGCCTGAACTTTTATGAAACGGCAATGCGGTTAGGGCAGGTATTGGGTGAAAACAGGGGGTGGATAGTTGTCTTTTTGAAAGTAGGCTTATAGCACCCAGACAGCTTCTCCTCAAGCTTTATTTAACTGGTGGAGAAATGCCTGAAGCTGTCAGCACTACCTCCCATTGACTTGAATGGAAAATGTTTGACTCTTTGAGTACATTGACATGAAAATGGTGTAGGAAATTTGGATTAAGAGCACCTATGCCCCTAGGTAGGCAGCAGGGGCAGTTTTGGAAAGTTTTGTGGTGGAAACCCATTACCCAGAGAGCTCCAAATGACAGGAAGGTCATCTCCCATAGACTTTATTTTATTTAAATAATTCAAAATGTTAAAACATATTTTGTTTTCCTCTGTAATAATAAAACAATACTTTGTACTTGATCCCAACTAAAATATAATTAAACCTTAGTGAGGGCAAAACAATATTTTGAGTTTAAATGTTTTTTTTAGATTTGAGATATAAAGATCCAAATTACAGAAAGACCCATTATCCCATACCTGTACTGTAGAATCCTCTCCATGTGCCATTAGCCTTAGATACATTATCAGAGAGATGGTGGTAATTAAAATATATTATTAAACAAGGTGTTCATGTATTATGTGCTTCTTAATTGTCAAATACTAATACAGTTTTCCTAAAAGGCGGCTGGTACTAATTTACAGAAAGACAGTATCTGTGTATCTGTAAGGTCTTCACTTTATATTAAATCTTCTAAATTACCCAAGGGTACTCAAGGCTCTGTATCTCATGCTTTAGAATTTTTTAAATAAATAAACTTTGCTAGTAAAGATTTAATATTCATCCTGGAACCCAAAATACATTTAGAAATAGAAGTAGGTCAGTCAGCCTGCCTCACCATTGAGAGCGTGTTTAATCTCTATGAGAGACAAAGGACAAAGGGACATCTGCAGGACAGATCAAGCTTAGCTAAATTTAGTTGACAGATCATACAGGCAAGATGCATCCTTATCTGATGAGGATTTCATATTCTGGGTTATGGAAAGACCAATTACTTGTAAATGAAGCATTTATTAAATGTGCGGCGTGTCTCTTGTTTGCTTATTAGGCCTACCTCCGGGGTTGCTTTAGCTCTTACGGCTTTATTATACAGTATATTTCAATGGATTTCTAGAATACTGATATATATTAATATATGAGCGGTGTTCTGTTGATGGGTGTCATAATATAATAATCTTAGAACGCAATTTAATTGTACAGCCTTTATTTATTACTTTTTATTTTGGTGTTATAGTGCTGTTACTGCTGTATCTAGAGGGAATTGCTTTTGTGCACATTCTGGGGAAATAATCCTCACTATAGGTGCTATTGTTTAAATGTATTACAACTTTCATTTCAAAATAGCCTACTCGCTCTGCATGTTTAACTCTAATGTCTAGCGAATCAAGAGAGGCAAATATTCTCTTCTACTCTGCGGTCTGGTGATCTTCCACCTGGCTGATGGAAGTTATTGGTTAACAGGATCATCCCTGCCTGGTGGTCAACTTTGTTCCAGTGGTGCAGGGCAACACCCCATTCCCTATGACCCAGTTCATTACTTATGTACACGTTACAGGCCCACAATGAGGCTGTAGCAGTGGCACTAGTAATTCTGATAAAGAAAATGACTGGAGACACAGAGCCAAAGTTACTGGTTTGTTTTTTCTTGTGTCTAAACTCCATCCTGGGATGGGTTTATGAACAAAAAACAGTTCCTTCAGCACATCACTTACTTTATTTTATTGGATGCACTCAATTCCTGAGCCGCTTCCAACCATCCAGTGAAGTTTCAAATAGGGAGGAAGCACACCTTCAAGCCAGCAGATGCCTTTGGCACATTTATTTGCAGAAATATTTAACACATGTATGTGTTATATACTGTATTTCTGTGAATAAATATGCTTAAGGCATCTGCTGGCTTGAAGGTGTGCATCTTCCCTATTTTAAACTTCACATGGGTTTATGAGCGGCCTCTAGTGGTGGGAGTGAAAATAAATACCCAAGACATACATTACTGACCTATGGTCTGATGCACATTAACTTCCTTACTTTTGAATTGCTTTAAACTGTATATAAATACATTCATATTTATTCATGTAAGTGTGACCTCATATTTACTGGGGTCACATTCAGAGCCCTGGGAAAGAAGGGCACCTTTTCTTCTAAAGAAAGTAGTAAACTGACATCTAAGCCAATGAAGAATGTTTTGAGAAACATAGACAAGGAAATCCATACAGGCTGACATAAGAAACAGGTGCCGTCCTAACTTAGGGCATGAGAGACAGTAGAGAACAATGAGGAGCAACCGACCCTGAGACAACAGGGCAAATGCACTACATAAATGCTGCAGTGCATGATACATCTTTAAAATCTTTTCTTGACTCCCCTATATTGTTAAAATTGAATATTTACATGAGGAGCCGATGGGTTTCAAATATACCTTTAGACATAGATTTCAAGATTTTTCAAATTCATTTTTACCAATGAATCTGTAAGAGTGAAATAAACATACAGTAAGTCACGCAGACTTTGAGCTTTACAGGACAAAGGCCAACTTCTTCCTGTACCTCCTAACACTTGTTCATGCTTATACTATTCATTTCTGTAAAAAACTTATAATATATAAGTGCATACAAGTAGCAATAGGTATATATAGTGAAAAAAGTATCCATGGAGAATTCATTGCCTTTCTGGTAATACCTCCCCACAAAAAAAAAAAAGTAATCTATAGATAGATTGCCAAGAGGTTTGAACGTAGTCTTTAAGTTTATTAAACAAAGGTTTGGTATTGATGTGTAGGCTTTTGGTACTGGTGTGTCATCTTTAAGGTACAGTAACATTTGCAAACTTGGTATGCAGCTCAAGTCCTCATCATCTCTTGTAAAAGCTGCTGATTCTTCATATAGCATGCATTTAACAGACTTTTGTTGTTTTTCACTGAGATGACTACGGTCAACTGGTGGATTCCAATGTAATGATAACTGCATTTGGGACATGCATGAAGTACTGTTACTCACCTCCTTTTCCCATTTCTATTTCTATGGGGCCGGCATGTTTGTTGCTACAACCTTGTGAATGTGCTGAATGCTTCCAATAGCTGCCCTGCATGGGAGGGTCACATCATGCTTTGTATGATTTCCCACAGGTCCTGCCACATATGGGACTTTGCCATTCTGGACTTCTAGAAGGCCCTTACCTATGTCCAGTTCTTCTAGGGTAAAACTGTTTTCCTCTGGCTCAAACAGAACTACTGGTTCAGATATTTTAAAGTTTGGAGGAACTCTGCACTTCACCCAAGTCAGTTTCCCAGCTGGAATGTATGTGGGTTTTCATCTTTTCTTGAATCAGATTCACTATGTTCCTGACTTTATCACTTGGGACTTAGATCGTACTACAGGGAAGGCTAATAATTGTAGGTATTACTCTTTCCAGCTGCCCTTGAATTAATTGTTCAATTATGTTGAACCGGAGCAGGGGTCTGCCCATTAGGCAATGACTTACTAGAAAGGGGACATTTATTGCTAAATCAGGATTTTCATTTCCTGGCATGTCTACATGTATTGTTCCCAGCTATCAAATGGTATTAGTTCTCCACTTATAGCATAAACTTCCAGTTCACCATCAATGAGCTCAGTAAGTGGTCTGACTGGCAAGTTGGGCAAATTGTTATCTTTCCATTGTTTATCTATAACACTGACCTGAGCAGCAGTATCTAATAAGGCACTGACAGTGGGACCATTAAAGTTACATTTTGCCAGAGCTTTCTTTCCAGTAAGTTTGTTGATCTGATACTTTCTCTTTTCTGGTAGATCTGATGGATTTGGTGATAGTGTGGCGGACTGTCCCTGGGGGTTACTTCTTGCCAGATGTAATCGTCTGAAGTTTCCCAGCTGGCATGTGGTGGCTAGGTCACTTTGTCCCTGTACAGTGACCAGTTCTCATTTCCCTTTAACTTGGGGTTCTTTAAACAACCAACAGCTCGGAGGTCCTCTACGCCACACACCCAACAATGATTAGAATTTGAGAGATGCTGTTCACTACACTTTGTGCAAACATAGGTTTTTCCTCTGCCCCTTGATGAAGAGCTCTGCTGCCCTGGGGTACAACGGTGAGTTGATTCTGGTTGTTTTGGTGGTTGCCTCATTGAATTTACTACGTTAGTAAGCTGGTCAATCTTTTCAAGTGCAGTATGACATCAGCTTTGATTTTACTTTCATGACTGACCTTTTCTGTTTGTTTGTCTTGCACCTTCTGTGTTTCCAATTGAGCAACTTGTGCATTTGCATGCTTTTGGCGTGTTATTGCACCCAGTCTTGTCTCTTACTCTCATCACTTGTGACCTTTTTCACTTGCCTCAATATTGTCTCATCAGTAACATGCTGTCACGAGCCTTCGCCGCTCCCTACCTGGCCCAACTGTTCGGCGGCGTCCTCCTTCCCGGCGCGGTGAATCCAAGATGGCGGCGCCCAGGACTCCACGTGGGCGCAAGGACGCCGGCGCTATGACGTCACGCGCTATGGCGCCAAATTCAAAAATAAAAGGACGCCAGAGACCCAGGTTCAATGCCCGAGTATAGCTCAATATTTCTATTGTGTTCCTGGGTCTCTTATTGTCTTCCCTGCTCTCCTATTGCCAAACTACTGCCTGTTCCTGATCTTGAACCTTGCTGCCTGCCTTAAGTGACCTTTGCCTGAACCTGACCTCTCTATTGGATTGCTCCGAAACTGTAATTTGCTCGGACTCGCTGGAAGTGGCCTTCCTCCTTGATCCTGACTACACCCTCCCTGTGGGTGCCGAAGGCCCCCGCTGACACATGCCTGTTGCATGCATATAATGTTTAGAACCTATGCCCTGGTATATTGTGTGCAACTGTATCTGGATGATATTTAATGCCAGCATCTGCTTGTTTGGATGTGAAAAGAACTTGTCTTTTTAATCCTATAACCCGGTACAGGAACTCCTGTGTACTTTCTGTTGGGTGCATATTAGCTCTTGGAATAACTCTGTACTGTTGCAAACTGTGTTTGCAAGAAACCCTTGGGTCCAGCCACCATCATATAATGATTGTTCATGAGCATATCCTTGAAATGACCAGGCTCTTTTATCCTAAGCACCCCCCCCCAAACAATTTCTGTTTCACTCATTCATTTCCTCATCTATTTGTTTGCAGATATTGTTGTAAGTAATATCTGATGTGTCACTGCATGGACTGGGCTGAAAGTGCGTGCATGCACTGAAGGAGTGCAAGCCTGTCTAATGGTTCCTGGGGTATCAGCTAACGACTTAGTATTCATGGCGCTTGTTAGTGGTACATTTGTGCTACTGGAGGGTATGACAGATGGTATTTTACTAGAAGTTACTGTTTCAGCTACCTCTTTAGTTTGCCTAAAAAAATCATGGAAAACATATTAAAGTCAAACTGAACAATGCCCTGCTCCCAAGTCTTTAAGGTCCAAGTATAACCTGGGATACAATCTTATATAACTGGGATTATTACGTTTCCCTCCCTATCCATTTCCATTCAATTATTGGTTTCTTAAGGTGGCCATACATGGCCAATTTTAGATGGCAATATTGGTCCTTTAGATCAATTATCTGCCCGTGTATGGGTATGAACGACAGGCCTCCCCAACTATCATCTGGCCTGAAATCAGGCAGGTTTGATTTTTCCGTTGAATTGGGACTACATCAGCTCATTGATGTGGTCCCCGAACTTACAGCGCCTATACCTGTTGTTTTAATTCAGTCGTTTGGCCACATGGCCAAACAACGACTTAACCCGATATAGGCCACCCATAGGTGGGCATATCAGGAGAAGATTCGATAGCTTGGCGACCTCCCCACCAAGTGAGCGGATCTTACTGTGTATGGCCAGCTTTAGGTTTTAAAGATATGACCCAGCCATTAACTACATAAATTTTCTTATCTCATTTGGGTAATGCTATTTGGTCAAATACTGTACATGTTAGTGTTTTAACTTTATTATGGGGTGGGCAGAAATATTATGAAGGCATTACTTAATATTTGTTTTTCTTTCATGGTGATATCAAAACGATATTAGAGAAAGATTGCTAAATTTTACCATTACCCAGAGTTTTATTAAATTGGCACAGAATACAAAGAAGTATATTGTTCTTCCATAAACATCTGCCGACTCTGTTATTCTCTATAATCAACGTACTGAACTGTGAGTTGAAAAGCTCTATAGGTTTTTCCACAAATGACTATTCATTTTTAACCAATTACAAGCTCAATTTAAAATAAAAGCAGTCATGTTATTTTGCTTGTTATATAATCAATCATATTGTAGACTTTTAGAGGCTTCAAGAAGAAAATATCACTGGGAAAACAGGAATTAAGGAGATACTATACAGGTATGGGATCCCTTATCCGGAAACCCGTTATCCAGAAAGTTCCGAATTACGAAATGGCCATCTCCCATAGACCCAATTATAAGCAAATAATTCTAATTAATAAAAATTATTTCCTTTTTCCCTGTAATAATAAAACAGTGCCTTCTCCCAACTAAGATATAATTAATCCTTATTGGAGGCAAAACAATCCTATTGGGTTTATTTAATGCTTAAATGATTTTTAGCAGACTTAAGTTATGGAGATCCAAACTACGGAAAGATCCCTTATCCGGAAAACTCCAGGTCCCAAGCATTCTGGATAACAGGTCCCATACATGAGAGCACACAGCCCATCACTAAATGGTGGATCAAGGGAAAGGATGTAAAAGGGCAATATTTACTGATATATATATTCCAGTTTGGCAAGATTCTTTAATAGTTCACTTAACATAATATAAACTATCTGTTGGTTATGTATTCAATTTGGGGGTATAGTTTTCTTTTAACATTCAATTTAATATC
The DNA here is from genome assembly GCF_000004195.4 of Xenopus tropicalis. Classification (NCBI taxonomy): domain Eukaryota; kingdom Metazoa; phylum Chordata; class Amphibia; order Anura; family Pipidae; genus Xenopus; species Xenopus tropicalis. The sequence continues at coordinate 37,093,386 of NC_030683.2, forward strand.
TACCTCCTTTCCATAATTAACTTTACTTTTCATCATTCACGTAAAGCAGGGATCCCCAACCTTTTTTACCCATGAGCCACATTCAAAAATAAAAAAAAAGTTGGCGAGCAACAAAAGCATGCAAAAAAGCATCCAATATGGGCTGTCACTGGCATTGGTAGCCCCTATATGGCAGCCTACAGAAGGCTCTGTTTGGCAGAATACCTTGTTTTTATGCAACCAAAACTTTACTCCAAGCCAAAAATTTTAAAATAAGCACCTGCTTTGAGGCCACTGGGAGCAACATCCAAGGGGTTGGGGAGCAACAGTTGCTCGTGAGCTGCAAGTTGGGGGTCACTAATCCAAAGTATATGACATAACCATTCAGTTCTTGTGTGTTTTCCACAAAAAAACGTATTGGAGCCCCTTATCTTCATTCGCTGATATGTATATGCAATATTTGATTAAACTCCCTTTCAGCAATAAGCGTGCCCAAACTCCAAGAGATCCAGTATGTAGTCTTGGCTTGTATATGTATTTAATATCTAAAATAGAAACGTATTATGCTTGGACATATGTTAAATTACAACAAACTAGAGCTTAGTTAATACAGACTTAAGGCAGACTGCTTTCCTCTTAATGTTCTAGTCTTTTGTATTAGTTCCTCCATCTGTCCCACCCTCCTAGCCCATCTTTCTCTCTACCCTAGTCATAACCCTGTCTGCTCTAAATATCTTCCAATCTGTCTCAGTTTCACATCTGTTTTCTCTCTAATTCCTTCAAACCTTTCTGCCTTCCCAACACAAATATAACTTTTCCTGCATTGGCAATGTTTTCATATTCATTCCATGCACAACCTGTCTTTCTCTGCCTTCCTCATTCTAACGCACCCTATCTATGTGAATTAGCAAGGCAGAGACCCTCTTATCTATAATCATCCTTAACCAGTTTATAAGCTTCTTTCTTCCTTCTTAATTAAACTGCTACATCTTCACTCAACATCTCCATTATTTAAGGTGCAAAATTCCATGAAAAGTTGTTTACTTAAAGGAGAAGGAAAGGCTAATAAAGAGTTAATCTCAAGCTGCAGGCATACCTTCAGTTGTCTCAATAGTGCCCTTAAGTCTCCCCATATTTCTCCAGTTCAGACGATCTGAAGCCAAACAGGAAGAAAAAACGCTGAGCTGTGTAAGGAAAGTTCCTATAATGCCTCGCTCCTGCACAGACACCCAGACCAAATGAACATGCTCAGTTAGTAAGACTATGAGTCAGCTTCCTGCTGATTGGCTCAGATCCACATTCCTAAGGGGGGGAGGGAGTTCTTAGCATTCTTGAGAAAGGGGGAGCAGGAGAGGGGAGACAGACATAGAGCTGCGTGTCTGTGGCACATGAATTACAGACACAAGAAATCTTTTGACAGAGAAGTCAGTGCAGCATTTCTGTGAGTGCTTATGGCTGTCTTTCTCCTTTAAAGGAGAACTAAACCCTAAAAATGAATATGGCTAGACATGCCATATTTTAGACAATTAACTTATTGAACCAGCATAAAGGTTCAACATCTCTATAGTAGTAATAATCCAGTCCTTTAAAATTGTCACAGGGGGTGACCATACTGGACATACTGCAACACTGACATGCTCAGTGAGCTCTGAGCAGCTGTTGAGAAGCTAAGCTTAGGGGTTGTCGGATATTATCAAGCAAAAAGAAGGATGTTTGTCTGTTATATAAGTTGATCCTAATGGGCTGATGATTAAAGTCTGATGCTAATAGTACAGGATTCAGAGCTGCCATGCAGTAATCATCTGTGTTAATTACTAATCAGCCTTATATTGTGATATTTATATCCTATATATACAGTATATTGTGAGTCAGCCCCTAAGCTCAGGTAGGTGACAGCAGCACAGAGCTTGTGCAGTGAATCAGCAGAAAAGAGGTGGGGAGCTGCTAGGGGCATTGGCATAGATCCTTAATGCTAAAGGGCTGTGGTTGCCTTGGGCTGGTACAGAAGCCCAAAACATAATTTACAACATTTCTAGCCTACATCTTTAGTTAAGTTTTAGTTCTCCTTTAATATTAAGCTTACTTGCATGCGTACTGTCTTACACTCACAGAGATGTTTATCAGTCAAATATTAACAAAACATAAATTATTGGACATTAGGAGCTGGGATATAGTTAACATTGGTCTGTGGACTGAATTACTGCAAACAGGAAGGTTGCAGAATATGTATCTCACCACCCATTGGCACAGGAACCTATAGTATCCACTGAAACTCTTTTCAGTCTTTAACATGCATTCTATTTAAATCAGGGGTTTGTAATGATTAATAAGGGTCACATACATAAAATGATAGCCATCCAGTTTAGTAGAAGTCAGCACTGTCCACTAGGCCAAGGAGTTCTAGTTATACCTGGTAACCTAGATATACCGTATACATCCAATTAAGCATTGTTTAGGTAAAAATATACCAAAATGTTTATGCAATCTATGTCTGTATCCAGGCACAAATGTAATATTGAGCTGTCCTATGCTGTGGCCATTATGTACGTGGGGCACATGCAGCAATTTCCACTAAAGTAAAATAACTAGGGGGTTATCATGCTCGCATCCTCTATGCAACCTGAAGGAGTTACTGCTGGATTAAGTCTTGGCTTAGATTACAATGGGCATATGGCATTTCCTAATATTGGGTCATCCCCCACCTTGACTTTCTTCCATCTCAAATCCCATTAGCCTACATTTGATGTTGGTTACTCTGCTGTGCACTCTACTGTGAACCAACCATGAAGTTAACCTTTTATTCATATCCAAGTGCTCTCCCTCTGATACAGCTGCATCTATTTCATACTGGCCTAATTATACAAGGAATATTGATAGCTGGATGGCCTATCAGAACCATTCTTTATTATCCCTTCTGTTTGACTTGATTCTGTGGTAAGCGATCATATTAACCATGACTGGCAAAGGAATAGCATGGGTTGAAGTGTAATTGAAGTGCTTCTGATCAAACCACAATTACTGCCAAACAAACATATATAAAGGATGCTAAGTACACATTTCATCTATTAGTTTAATAAAAATGGTAATCCATATTAAGGTAATCCATCATTTGTGGGCTGAACTATAAATTTGTGTACATAAACCCAGTGACTAGCAAAAGATGTTTGCACTTGCCCAAGTGAAGTATAACACATGCAGTGGCCTGTCTTCTGTGACATATATAGCCCAATCAGAGCAGATCATGTTCCAGTTCTGTTTAAAGCTCATGGTATATGACTGACACAGTCCTCTCTGGGTGACTGTGCAAATCCTGCAGCAGCTCCATCCCATTTGTTAGAATTATGATTAATTGCTCCGTTTCTTCTGACATGTGTTTAACTTGCATGCCATTCAGCTGGCGCTAAATAATTTGCCTATGAGGACCAAGCTTAAAAGGTAAAGGTCAAAAATATACATCTAATATTGGGCCTGTTTTTGCACCTCATCACAACAAGGCAGTTTGATAAATGAGGCCCTTTGTGTTTTGCAAGACATAACTGAACAATAGAAAAGTTTTTGAATTGTTACCTTTTTTAGGCCTTCTATTATTCATCTTCCATTTCAAACTGCTGTTACTGGAGCATGCCTGGGGTAATTAAGTCTCAGCTTTTGTAAATATTTCAAAACCCATAAATAAAAAATGAAGACTAATAGCAAGTGGTTGTAGAATTCTGCTGTCTATATCATAATAAAAGTTCATGTTAAGATAAACTACCCCTTTAAACCCTTGAAATGAATTCACCTGCAGGGTAGGCCCATAATCTTTCCTCAAATGAAAAATAAATTGGAATATAATATGAAGTTAAACAAACACATCTCTCCTATACCATATAATGTTAACAATGACCTGCAGCACATAGAGAAAAGAGAGAATATATTTTTGAAATTATGTTAGGTGTTTATCGATCTGTTAGTACCAGGCTGATATAAAGTCTTGCATTTACCTACCTTAATTGAATTCAATAAAGCTATATGTAATGTCTATGCAAACCCAGGCTATATAGTATGGCCACCCAAGGTAATATTACCTGGGTAAGCACTATACCAGGCAATATTACAATTTTACTTGGCCCAGCACTAGTGATGAGTGAATCTGTCCCATTTCACCAAAATATTTTTTCAAAAGATTTGCAAAACGGTGAAAATTTTTTTTACTTGACACCCCTTCCCCCTCTCTATGAGCAGTCACTCACTCCTCCTTCCTCTGCTCCCTTGTCCCCCCTGTAATGTTACTCATTCCTCACATCTGCCTGACCCTAGACGTAGGTGACCCTACAGGTAGGTATATAAACTTTGCAAGCAGGGCCAGCCCAATTGAACCATTTTTGCGGGGGCCCCCTAGATAAAGTGTTGCTGGCTGGCAAGGGGTTCCAAAGCTGGTTGTGCAAATAATGCCCTGCCTTTTCACCTCTCTCTCTCTTGGCCCATTGGCCCCCAACATTCAAAGATACAATGTCGCCCCAAGCACTGGTTACTGACACACCAAGTATATTATATATATAAAAAAGGGAGAAAATATGGGCCCACAAGGCAAGAGAGAGATGCTGGAAATAGGGGCACACACATGGAAAAAAAGAGAGGGGGGAAATAGGGGCACGCACTTAGGCACAGGGTGATTTTCTTTATTTTGCAAGGCTAAAAGCAACATACACTGGCACACTTTAAAATTAGTAACTAATAGGTATGCAGGCTGAATGGTTAATCCATATCCCATGAATATTGATAGCATTTCAAAAGTCATGGCCCCTGCAAAAAAAGGTTATGCATTAATAAAACAGGACCTGTATTTCTGTATCCAGGGCAGCTGATAAGAATGTAAATGATGTCAAACTGTAGGACCTTCATAAAACTCACTATTTAGTATTTTTCAAAAGAGGTGCAAACAAACTATATTTTGGCATTCATTACCAAATAAATCCCCTGAACACAACAATAAACATTCCCTATGCAGGAGCCTGTGTGCTTGTAATAAATCTATTACATCAAATCCTTCTCTGAACCTGAGAGGTTGCAATTTGTTACAACAGTCAGTCAAGTTCTCCATGTAAAGACTACTGATATAACACACACCAATCTCACAAGAATGGAGACTTGGAGAGGGAGCCTTGATGAAAAAGATTTATTGAAAGCACAAACACATACACACAGACACACACACATGAATAAACAAAAGTACTCGCCTAATGCAGCAAAAATAATGTATTTCAATTTTGGCACAGCAAGTGCGGGGAGGTCTCCCAACAACTGGTGTTTGTGGGTATCCTAGAACTATCAGACCATCCTATTAAGAATCCCGTGGTCATTTTAACAGTGTTAAGGGTGAAGTCATAGACTGGGAGATAAGAACAGCCCTGTTCAGACCCTGTCAGGGATCCTTTATTTAGCGCAGGTAAATTTCATTTTTATTAACTATTTATTAGCTATGTTTTGACAAAAAGTCTCTTGTTAAACAGAGGGTATTCTAAATCAATAAAATGGGTGCCTCCAACAAGGTAGGTCCCTTTTTTCACACTTTTGCCAATCATATATGTACATGTGCGCATAGGGTGCAATAAGGGGCAAAAGGACCTCAGGACTTTTGGGTTTGTTTTGGGTTTGCCAAAACTCACCCTTTTCCAGAAGCATTAGACTAGTCTCTTGAATCACTTCTCTACTTTGAAATTCAATGTTTTAATATTTTTGCACCTGTTGGCATAGTTTTATTTCAGCCCACAACTGCCTACTTCTGGTGGAGTAATGTTCTAAATGCAGCATCCAAATGAAGATCTACCAAATCAGTATGGCTACCTTTAGTTAATAAACCAAATATAGTATATAGGGCTGTGCAGCTGGAGGTCTATGGACTAAATGTTTTCCACCAAGGGACCATTATGTCTCAAGCCTAGACAACGTCTTGGGTTGTCTAATTATCCTACTCATATACAGATAAATAAGTATTCATAAAGCATTCAGTGATATAAGGTTAAGGGAACTTAGTGAAGTCCTTAAAACGTAACTGTTAACCATGCATGACACCACTAGCAGGACTTGTTGCATAAACGCACTGAGCTCTGATGTCAAGTGTTGTTACCAAACATAACGCTATTCATGTGTATATATACTGTATGTCACTGTGTGAGGTCACAGCATTTGGGCATATTTCCCATAGCCTATTCTTTGCCTTCCTGTAAAGTGGGATCCTCTTACTGAGAAGAAATAGTTTTAGAAAGTGTAAGAAGAATAACAGCAGGATATAGCAGTCGCAATGGGGAGGGGGGCAGTTTAGCAGGAGGCTGCTGAGGGGAAAATGAAGGAAATATCCCAACTGGTATTGGGATAGTGACAAGATTACACAACAATGGCTCATGATAGCGACTGACATATCTTTATCAAAATTATTCAAGTGCAGTGTCCCCTAAAAAAGTGGTTGTGAAAAGTTCCATACAACATCATCTGTGTCTCTGTGGACTCCAAAGTTGAGAGTGTAGAGAGGACTCGTCCCAGTTGCACAGAAAGGAGACATCGCTATTAGGAGAATCTGAAGGGTTCTACATTAACTGAGGGGAATCCATCTGTAGGTCTGGACTAAGGAAGGAGAACCCTATATAGTTGTCAAAGAAATGGGGGGGGGTCAGTGGGACGAGCTGGCTTCATGCATACTATATGGTAGGCAACTTGACCATTGCTCTGTGGGGAGGTTATAGCAATAAGAGCTAAACAGAGACATTATGGTTATTACTGGGTTGTTTAACTTTACTAGATCATTCCTACTGTGTTGAAACTGTTGAGACAATAAAATACCCCTGCAGGGTAAACGGTTCAGCATAAAGGATATTCAAACCATGCAATTTTAACATTGTAAAATGTTCTTTATATTTTTAACTATGTGTTGGGTCCAAGAACATTGAAGCTGAATAATATGCCCTTTGTGTGTAACTACATTGGCACAGTTTGGCAGCCTAGCAGTAAAGCAACGCAAGATATAAAGTTTATTATTTTCTAACTCAACACACAAACTCCTTTCTTAGCCAGACAGAAACAGTTAACACAGACTTACTATTCAGAAAAGGGTGGATCAGAGTGTAACTAGACTGATCAGGTGAGGGTTCACCCATGTCCCAATATCTGAACTGGGAATGCTGCAAGTGTAAAGTTAAAATTCCTGTGGTTCATTCCTGTGTTGAAATCAATCCACGGCAATAGCCCTAATCGGCATACTGATTACTATGACACTCCTGCACCCTGGTGACCTGGTGAGACACAATAGTAACACAATACATTTATGTTGTAGAGTGACATTCAAGCACTTAATTGTGTAGCAGTCTGTACCACTGTTCATTGTATATCCTTATATCTAATTATTAAAAGAGACAAAACACTATTTCAAAAATCCATGGTGGAAAAATACAGACTGCCATGTTTATATAGATATGTCAGCAACATGACACTTGTCCTGCATTTGCTCTTTTTAGGCTACCCACGCTGTGTCTCAACCCCTTCCCCTTATAGATTGTAAGCTCTTTTGGGCAGGGCCCTCTTAACCTCTTGTATCAGTTATTGATTGCTTTGTATGTAATCGGTATGGTTATTGTACGGCACAGCTGAATATGTTGGTGCTTTCTAAATACATGTTAATAATAATAATAATAATAATTATAATAACCCATGCCACATTGCCTATTATCAGTCATAGGGGTTATATAATAGAAGCCAAGAAGGCACTGAGTTCATAATAAGTTGCCATATATTAAATAGTTTGTTATGACATAAAAGTGTTTATATCCCAACTGTATACTGTATATATATATATATATATATATATATATACAGTATATGTATATATATATATAAACCTATTTGCAGGGGTGTCTAACTAGAGGCCCCCCAAAAGATTTTTATAGCCACCAGGCAGTTCAATGACTTCATAGGCTTTACTATATGACGTTATCATTTTAATTTAATCCAGTCCTCCAACTTGCTGTATGAGATATAATTCACCCATTGCATGTAATAAGTTGGATAGCACTGATCTGGGGGTTCTACCCAAAAAATAGACTGCCATGGTGGGGGGAGTTTAAACCCCAAACTGTGAAGCAACTTCTGTATCTGTTTCAGAGACAAAGACTGGTTGGGAATTAAAGGATTTAGAAATTAACCTTATTTGTTTAGAGATTTCAGAAAGCTCCTCTTCTGTAATGATATTTATAATGGTCGCTTTATGCCTTTTTGATATTTTCATATTAGACTTAAGTTCTTATAGGGCGGAGAGGAAAGCGTTCTACAGAAGTGGTTAGCTGGAGATTCTGTTCTAGAATGTATTTCCTAACCCAGTAGTCAGTACACTACAGTGTTTCTGTTCAAAGACCCCTTTGTAAGCCAAGGCTTGCTAACATCGTGTTATGACATGGGTTTCTTTTGGCAATGGCATGCATAGAAGGATTTGGTTTGTTCCCCAGATATCTGAATGCTGTAGTGCACAAAATAAGGTTTTTTTTGTTTAGAACTGCCTGGCTCTCAGGATCACTCAGCCGAATAAATAATCTGAACAGCTGTAAATTCACCCTAAGGGCCCTGTGTGAATTGGATTCGTGCAGAAGGGAGTGGCTTTAGATGTACTGTATCTAGCAGGGGCTTATAGCACAGGAACAATGTATTTTACAGTTTATGGTGGCATTTTTATGGTGAAATATCAGCAGTTAAAGAGTTAAATTATTGTACAGTTTGAGTATTTATGTTAAATATATTGCACAAAGATAAAGAAATAAGCAAAGTTTGGACAGATACAACATTCTCCATATGTCTCTAGACCTTAAAACAGGGATGTCCAACTTGAGGACTTCCAAGTCTTGAAGCAAAAGTTCTTAAATTGGAGGCTGCCTCCCATCTCGTTAGATAGCCAAGAGCAGTTAATAGGGTGCCCATCCTGAAAGGTAGTTATGATTTGGTGTGAATGTTATTATGCTGAATATTCCTGGAACACTATTGCAGGTGAGCCTAACATAAATATTTAATGTATTAAAATCGCTATGTTTTTTTTCCAAAATACAGCATTTTTTCCCAGAATTCCAGCATTGTTGCAGTAGCAGTTGGGCATTGTGCCGTAACCAATTGCAGCCAATGCATCAAAATAAACATAATTGCGCTCACACCTCTATGTAAATCGGACGCAATTGCTCTAAAAGTTTTCCAAGTTCCTGGCGCACTAGTGACATGCACCCTATGCTTTAGATACAAGACACGGAACTCTGGAGCTCCCATCTGGTACAGAGGTAATGCTAGGGTTCCTCTGTATTACAGCGGCGCTCGAGGGCAACTATAAGTACATTCAGTGAATAGGATTTTATGAACAACTGACTGCGGGGAAATTTGCAACTTCGATAGCGGATGTAAATTAGCCCTGCGGTGGCACAATAACATTATTATTAGTGATGATCGAAAAATTTTTGCCAGGCATGGATTTGCGGTGAATTGATGTATTTTGCCAATGGTGGATTTTTTTACAAATGGGGTGCAAAAGTTTGCCATGGAAAAAACTTACAGCACACCAAAAACCAGGGTTGACTGGGGTGATGGGACACTGGGAAAAAATGTGTTAGCCCCACAGGCCTGCTCCTGGGTCCTGAGTGCACTAGCCCAACCTGATGGCGGACACAAGGAGGCACTAAGAGGTACATGCTCCGTTGGAGGGGGTTTTGGCGTCAGGTGTAAAGGAACCGTCGACTGGGGTGGAGGGCCCCTAAGGTGACACCCCAGTCCAACACTGCTGGCAACTGAGCGCAAATGGATGGTTAAAATGCATGTTCCCCCATCTTATCTTAATTTAAAGAGTATAGCACCCACACAGCATCAAAATATACTATAACTCAACAATAATGGATGAAATGGCTTAAGTAAATGGAAGTGCTTGGACCCTCCCCTTGCTTATTTTACATGCAAAGGAAAGGAAGCAGTTGCTCAAGCTGTATCTCAGATGTGTTTGCTGCCGCCATGGTTGGTAACTATAGCAGCTAAAACATATATAAGGTTTCCACATACCACATTTATAGTCTGGCCAATAGTCCAGAGAGCTTGGGTATTCCCATAAAATTCTGTGGGAATGCCTGTTCTAAAGGGGTTTTATTTATTTGACCTGCCTGGCTTTATGTAGCAAGCACTTAAGAATGCAGTTCATTTTGTCATGTGGCTGATGTATTTCATATAGAACACCATTTATTCACATTTGAGATTCTACAGCCTTATTGAAATTAAATGAACAATGCGATACATCAGTGATCCCCAACCAGTGGCTCAGGAGCAACATGTTGCTCACCAACCCCTTGTATGTTGTTCTCAGTGCCCCCAAGCAGGTAGTTATTTTTGAATTCCTGACTTGGTGGCAAGTTTTGATTGAACAAAAACAAGATTTACTACCAAATAAAGCCCCCTGTAAGCTGATAGGGTGCATAGAGGCCCCTAATAGCCAATCTTAGCCCTTATTTGGCACCTCCATGAACCATGAACTTTATGATGCTTGTGTTGCTCCCCAAGTCTTACATTTGACCGTGGCTCACAAGTAAGAATATTTTAGAGTAGGTATATTACAGAGTAGGTGAAGAACCTTCTAGAAAATCAATTTAAGCGGAACAAAAGAAAAATATGAACCCATTGCATCATCCTAGTAAACATTCATCAGTTACACAGTTGTCAGGCAGGTTATTTAACATATCTACTGAATCAGCAGATACACCTTACACCAAGAATTTTCACCTATGTTCTGATTGTGATTGATCGTTAGAGGCATATGAAAGGGAGTGAACTGGTAATATTGCAAGGAATTTAGGAGAGATATGCTCTCTCACCTTTGCTGCACACATACAAGGTTCTTCCAAGTTGGCAGTATATACAGTGAATTGCATTCCCCTCACTGAAATGATGCCTATTGACTTACACACAACTGTCCTGTTTACACTACAGTAAGAAGTGAGACAGATGTTTGTGACCAGTCAGCCTGCACAAATGGCTGTTTTCCCAAAATTGAATAAACTGACAAATACTAAGGGGATACAAAGGAAAAATGAAAAAATTACCCTTTAACTTTGTAAATGCAACCACTTAATATAAAATCACTTTAATGTGATATTTATTATATGTATCTGAGCTGATTAGCAAACCTATGGATAGAATTAATTGTAGGACCAAAAAAAGTAGGCCAGAAAAATAATGTTATTCTGGGGCCCTAAAAAGCCATTTCTTACTTGTCAGCTTGCCTTAGCAGGCCTTAGTTTGCCTTAGTTCCACTTGTAAGTGAAACTATATTATTGGGGTATCTGGGGGCTCACTTGGTACTGGACTCAAGGGCCCACAACCCAGCCCCACTCTGCCCTCAGCTACCACTGCTCCCGCTCCACTGCGCAACTTACTTGCTGTTAATAAGTAAAGATGGCTGTGCATTTCACTTTGGAACACGCAGTCTTTTTTTGTAAAATAAAGTATGTAGTACAGCAGAGTGGGAGAAGCAGTGACTGGGGGCACCTGTCTCGTGGGCAAAGGGCAGGGTCCAACAGGGTGAGGCACACCCAGGCCCGGATTTGTGGAGAGGCCACAAAGGCCCGGGCCTAGGGCGTTACAAATTTGGGGGCACCATGCGCCCGCATATATATTTATATAAAGAAACCCTTTTCTTATAAATAAGTTATATTGTCTCTTAAATTGCCACAAAACATGTTGGTTTGACATGTTGACAAGAAATCCCCCTCTACCTACCATTTTATGATATCTGTGATATCACAGTTTGATATCAGTGCACGTAGAATTTATATTTTATTTGTGGATTTCTCCAATTGCTACTCCCCTTCCTCATGTCAGTCATTTGCGTTTGCTATCCTAATTACATTAAGCTGGAGGTGAGTCTCACAAAGAGGCACCATTTTTGGTCCATTCTGAAAAAGCAGGATCGTTTTGAATGGATGACAAGAAAAGATGATCTGTAATGCAATAAGCCTGGAGGCAGTGAGGAGATACAGGCGAGCAAACAGAACACAAAGTAAAGTGTGGATGAGCTGCTGGGAGACTGAGGCCCATAATAATGGAAAGCTATTATAGTTCTACAGGAAACTAGACATTAGGGAAAGACACAGCTGTCTCTGTTAAACTCCCCTAATATTTCCTGTCACCACAATTTACTAACAGTTCAGTTAGCGTGCTAAGTACACACCTCCTGCCATGTCACCTGAGTCACGCTCATGCACAGATGGCATTTACTGACAATACCTATTGCTGTATCGCTCTGCTTATCTTCATTTGTCACCGTGGTTATTCTCCCTTAATAAAACATCCAGCTCTATTCTCTAGTCTAGAGCATCATTTCTCAACCTATATATCCACATGCTTACTGGAGTCAACTCAATACCTAAATGACTCTTAGGGCTACGGGTCTGTGCTATTAATTGTTTGGATAAAAGTGAATTCCGGTCGGAACCTGCCACGTGCAAATCTGAATTATATGCAATAAGCTTAACCAACAACAAGCTGGAAGACTCCGAGATTGCCTACCACATAGTTCCTAGTGGATCACTTTACGGAACAGCTACCTATTTTATACAAGTACTTGCGGATTTGAAAATTTTACTTTTATTAATCAATGTTTAAAGTTTGCCCTTTCACTGATAATATCATAAATACTTCATAAATACACCATCATTATTCCCACCTATAACTCTAGCATAGGTTGGGATAATATGCTTAAAATAGATACAGAGTTAAAAACACAAAGGGGACCATTGTTGGTAGCAACAAACAGTGAGTCCCTTCGAGTCATATGGGATATCACTTCACTACCAACCCCCTTTACTGAGGGGGGCTAGCCCCCCCTCCATTTAGGCTACACACAGGTTTTTACATTGCTTCCCAAAAACAAAAAATAAAAATTGTAGTACAAGTGTAATAGAAAATAGTTTGACACATTGAAGCCACTACCACAAGATGGTGGGAGACATTTCATTGCACTCATCATGCCTTTCCCCTTTGTTTAAGGAACCGTTAAGTCAGGTGGCCATTAACTTACCTGGAGGCCTCAGTGTCAAGTATTTGATTGAGCTTCCTGTGGTTATTGGGGCTCATGTAGAAGCCATAAGCAGATCTTTACAAATGCAGTAAAGCAAAAGATACAATAAGAGATTTACTTTACAGACATAGAGAAGGTAGTGCTGTTTGACCAAACATTCTGCCTTCCTATCAAAACAAAGCACCACCAGTGGGCAGTATATAAAGAAGCCTTATCACCACTCTGCTTACCAGGGATGTATGCCAGCAAGATCATACAAGGTTGACAAACCCCTAATGTGATAATATCATTCCACAACTTGACTTTGTCTAGGCATGCCTAATCAGTGTTGAATATAATATTTGTGACTTTTCATGAAATTAGCACAAAGTTGTATTCTAAGCCTTTCTACCTTGCTAAGCCTCCTCACCTTAGTCACTCTGCTAATTAATCCTATTGAAATCTCCTGGGTGATGTAAAGAGATTACACTAACATTACATGTGATTATACCTACCCGTGGAAGCACAAAAGTGACTGATTTTCTCATAATTTTAGTAAATCAGTACCCCAAATCATCTCTACCTTAATATGCATTACACAGCGTTAACATACATATGCAGGCTATATATGCAGCTATGTGCTATATGCTTTCCATTCAGTCTGTTCGGCTGAATCCCATACAAGTGTGCCTACTGGTGCAATGGTGCCCAACCACTAACCATCTGCAGTAGCTCCAGGGATGCAATCCTGACTAAGTCAACTTGACTTCTACTTGCGTCCCAACCAACCAACCAAAGTTGTATGCATTTTAACACATTGTGCACAGTCTTTTACTTGGCACAGGTTTAGTAAATCAACCTCTTATAGTTAACTGCATAGAGGGTTCTTTAACTACTATTACCATAGGACCGTAGTTTTATGGTTTTTTGTTCACATAAGGACGTGGTGTGTATACGACTTTATGGATCCTTGTGCCTCCACCCACCCCCCGCATGTGTTTTTGAGGTGAAAAGTGCAAAACACATAAAGCATTGTGCCCTTTATTTGCACTTTGCTCCATTATAGTAAATAAGCACTGTAGTGAGACCTAGTACATATTTCCCCTGAAATACATGAGGAAAACTAAAAGGAATTATCCTGGATGGGATTACGATGAATAATTCAGACTTAGTAGATAAACATGTTGGCAGTGATGGATCTAATGGTGCCCTGGCTGGGAGTCTGGGAAAGCTGGGAATCTAATGAGCAGTGGGAACTGGAATGGGCTGAGCTCAAGGGAAGAGGTCAGTGGATTTTCAGTTAATCCAAGAGGAATAGAAAGAAATCTTAATATATGGTGGGTTTATTTGCAATGGATAGAATAGCAGACATGGGCATTTGCAGGCTAAGCCTCAACTATTGCTAATATTAGTAACCTGCTTGTAATTGTATGATGGATATCTATGTTTTCCTTCGACTGCAAAAGTGAAGAAAAACAAATCAATAACAGGGGTGGTCCCTACCCCTGAACTGTATAGATAGATTCCCCATTGGTCAAGCTACAGTAGGCAAAGTTGCTGGGGGATGAGGGAAATTGTAGTACATCAACTGCTGAATCACCAAAGGATTTTTTTTATTCCAGGCACATTCAATTACTTTTGTTACTTATTAGGGCTTGTTTCTGTCAGCAAGTGCAGTTGCGGTCCCAGCACTTTCCCTTTAGTCAGCTGCGAGTAAAACCACTTTCATTAATAGTACTTGTTTCAAAATACCCTCCTTGTACATCCATATATTTGTGCTTAGCACCACTCAGTCCTTCCTACCAAACGGTCTAAATAGTGTAATGCAGTAGCTCCAGGGTTCCCTTCACACCCAACGTAAATTGGCGCAGCACGTGCACCTAAAGAGTCACTGGAAATGATGCCAGGTGTACTACAATGAAATAAGTCCAAATACTGGACAAATGCAAACACAGTTGGCAGGAATTGCATAAGTGCGGCCCAACTGCAGTAGGCATATGAGGGTTGATTTACTAAAGTGCGATAATGCATATCGCATGCTTTTTGTGTGTTAAAATTGACGTGAAAAAACGCGCGATTCGCTAAAGTATTATCGCATGTGTTAAGTCGCATATCGTGTGCGTTAATTAGCGCGCAACCGCATGCGTTAATTTTACCGCATTGTGTTAATTACTTCGCAGTAATAATACTAACGCATGATTCACAAACACTTAGACACGCCAAATATCGCATTTGTCTGTGCGAAAATTAACACCTATTTGGGCAGGCGGTAATTATAGAAAAGTACAGTTCATGAGCTTTTGGCAACACAATATGGACTTTGCAGTGGGATTTATTCAAGTCTGTGTTGGCCCTAGAGTGATGCAGCCTCCAGTTTGCAGGGAAATGGTCATTTAAAAAAAAAAAGTAGTTTTACAAACGTAATGCCGTGTATGGCTAATATGGCGTGTGCGCGAATAGTAGCGCACATGCGTTAATTCACACGCGTGACAAGTAACGTGCTGTGTTAATTAGCGCATGTTGCGCCGAATAACACAAGAAAATAGTCTTCACAACTAAAATAACGCAAGCAGCATCATGTCTAAATTAACGCAAATATCCTTTTAATGAATTGTGCGTTAAGACGCGAAAAATTAGACTCAATAAAATTTTCAACACATGCTATAAATAGCGCTCGTTTTAACGCACTTTGATGAATCAGCCCTATGGTGTCAAAAGCATCACCCCCTTGCGCCTCCAATGACACTGGATTGTGGGCAAAAAACATGGTGGTTGTGCACAAAATTGCACTTTGCTCACTGTACTTGTGGATTTACCTGTGCCCTATAGAGTACAACATCAGGCATTAGACATCTTTTTATTTGGATCAATAATTTTAGATTTTATGAAGTCTTATTGTTCCTGATGATAAGTTTCAGACCAAAAAGTCGTAAAAAATCTGAAAAGGACATTTTCATAAACAGAAACTCCAATGAGCTGCAGCTCTGCCGCCTCAACTGCTGATACCAAATAGACTGGTTGGCATGACGCCATTTTTCAAACCAGCCCTATCAAGAAACCATCCAATACCCATGGTACATAGATATTGGCTGGAATTCCTGGGACACTACATATGTAATGAAAAGATTTTATTTGCACTTGTATATGGCCAGCTCAGAGTAAAAATGAGCATTGTATAGATATGAGCTAGAGCAGTGCTGTCCAACTGGTGGCCGATGCCCCCCATTGTGTGGCCCCCCCCACCTGTCTGGCTGCTGTGACTGCTTAGCTTTAAAATGGTATCAGTACTTAGATTAACTGCCCCCGTGCATGGTTTACATCCCAGATTCAGGCTGTAATCCCCCTGTATTGTTTAAACATGTAATCCCCTGTATTGTTCACACCATTTAGTCCCTGCATTGTTCACATTTCAGACTGTAAATGCCACATTGTTCACCTGTTCACACGTCAGACAGCCAGCATTGTGTCACTGTGTGCCAGCCCTATGCTGCCTGCACACACAGGTAGCATAGAGCAAGCAGAGTATGGCACACACTGGCATTACTCTGCCTGCCCTATGCTGCCTGTGTGTGCCACACTCTGCCCACCTTATGCTGCCTGTATGTGCCATACTCTGCCTTCCCTATGCTGCCTGTGTGTGCCATACTCTGCCTTCCCTATGCTGCCTGTGTGTGCCACACTCTGCCCACCTTATGCTGCCTGTATGTGCCATACTCTGCCTTCCCTATGCTGCCTGTGTGTGCCATACTCTGCCTGCCCTATGCTGCCTGTGTGTGCCACACTCTGCCCACCTTATGCTGCCTGTATGTGCCATACTCTGCCTTCCCTATGCTGCCTGTGTGTGCCATACTCTGCCTTCCCTATGCTGCCTGTGTGTGCCATACTCTGCCTGCCCTATGATGCCTGTGCGAGTTGAACCTGGCAGGGGTTTGTTCTGGGAGTTTGTTGGCATTTGGAAATGGTCCTTATTTGGTCCCTAAGGTGTGTAATTATGTGCTGGGGTTGCTGTGCTATCCACAGGGGATGAGAAGACATATGGATTTAAGGGTATGTAATCCTTTCACATATGAATAACGGGGGATATCCCTACACCAACCATTTGGGTTTTTGCTGCGCTACCACCATTAATGTGGGTCTGGTCTTAAAAGCTCTTGTGATAATATGGGTGTGGTTTGAAGTGGGTGCAGTTTAAAAAACAGGAGTGGTCAAAACTGGCTTCTATTATTGGCCCTTCACCATATAGGCCAGAAAAATTCCGGCATTCGGTACCACAGAAGTTGGACGGCACTGAGCTAGAGCATTAGTGAATTTCAAATATTTTTTTTTAAAAAACGTCTTACTGTGTTATATGCAGTGTGTCCGTAAAAAAACCCATAAAATGAAGTTAAAAAAAAAAAGAAGGTGATGATTGGGTCCCTTTAAACTGAAGAAAAAACTATTTATGCTTATGTGAATTTTTGCTTGTTGGAGCAGAGTGCACCGAGTTCATTGCCAAGTTTTATTGGCTCCGTCTGCTGCCACAACTGTAATTATAGCTCTTACCCTGCAGAAAATAGAGCTTTTCTTTATTTCCAAGGCAGATTGTATATAGCATGCACAAAGGCTTGTCTACTCAGTATCAGTTAGAAAGGCCAGTATAAACCTCTACTGTATATTTAGTAGTGATTTCATCAGCATCATTTCAGTCTCAGACTGTATCTGCATATGATACAAGTTAGCCTCTCTGCAAGTATAGCCTTTAGCCCGTGTTATAGCTGTTAGCAGATCAGCAAAGCTTAAGTGGGCTTAGGTGGTACCAAGATCCACAGCAAAAATAGATTTTCATTTATTTTTACATATTTTCCCACCCAGACCCCCTTTAATTCCTCTTCCAATCTGTAATTTAAACCACTGCCTAGTAACATAAGGTGGCACCCCCTTTCTGGTTTAGTTATGACCGAGCCTCTCATCCAGTGCATAATCATTGGGTAACATATGCTCTGATACCTCTCCCCTCCAGCCATAAAGCTTCTCTCTTTTGACTCATAGCCTCCATTTGGCCACAGGACAGGCACCTTTGGGTGGCAGACATCTATAGTAGTGATAAAGCAGCTTCTGTGTAATTTCTACTTTGCTAAGTGATCTTTGCATAATGGCAAGGAGAAGGTTGTTTTGGCTGACATAGTTATACCAATGTTGCCTTAAACTTAGGTAAATAGTAGCCAGATAATGTGTTAAAAGGTCACCAAGTTTAACAAGCAATACCCATCATGCTATCAAATCTGTATGGTTATTTTGGCTTCATAGACTGGATGCAAACTTTGCAAACTCACATTACCTCTTATAAATTAAAACCATTTGATCATTATGGAAGTTTTTTTTTCTTTTCTTTATACATATTAAGCAATCACATTGCCCCAGATTTAATTTAAGACCATGGCTATGTTGGGTTCATTACCTTCCCGCCCCCACCAATAACTTGATAAATAAAGATTTGATGAACTACGGTGCTGCAGTAATATCTCGTACAGCAGAAACCAGCAGTAAGTACCTGACCACATTCCAAACAGCAAGTAGGACTCTCTTTCCCAAGCTGAGAGATGCTTTAAAGGAAATGAAAGAATGTACAGAGAGGAAATTAAACTCTTTTCCGTAACTTATCTTAACTCACAAATTCATTCCTATTCAGCAATTTTCTGCTACAAAAATAGCTTTGGTCTCAGGTCTGGATCCAAGCCTTCAGTTTATCTAATACATTACAGTTGAGTAGCACATACATACAAAACAGCATAACAGTACCAGCCATATTAGCAACGGATATGCACTAGGGAAAATATATAAAACTGGATTAGGGGTAAATCTGGGGCAAGGTCAAAATTTATCCCCAGAATTACTCCAACTTTAATCTATCTTACTGGAGGGCTCTTCCACTTAAAGGGGTGCTAAATTAACTGATAGCAAGTGATCAGCAATAAGCTTTGATCAGCCAAGTGTAAGTCAGACAATAAAACCAAATGTTCCTGCAGGTTACTGAATATATTGCCTATGTCAGTAGCTGACGGCACAGGTTTCTTTGAGAGAAGCTGAAATTCACCCTGAATGCAAATTCATGTGACTGGAATACACAGCTCAAATGCCAGAGTTACTGCTGTATTCAGAATTTCCATCCTCTGAATACCCTGAAATTATTCCATTGCCACTGAATTACAGTTCAGAGCATGCATCTCACACAGAACCGTTACAGAAACCATAGCTGCCTTTTTGTTCCATATTGTTTTTCTTCTCCCATAAGACCCCAAAAGCCTTCTCCAGATTTAGCACTTCTTTCAGATCCCTATTAGGGGAGCTTTTTATAAAATCCAGCTAGAATTGCTGCAGCGAAGGTAATCAGTGCAGCCCAGTAACATGGGTCGGTAGACATGTCCCTGATTTGCCAAAAGATCTGGTAACCGTATACTTGTCACCTTTTGTATCAATTCGTATTCATTATTGGTTGCAGTTTTAGCCTCTATGGGTTGACTGCACTAGTGATACTGTTGGAAAAAAGAATATCTATAGCTGGGAGCTCTCTAACTGGATCTATAAGTAAAGTTGTGGAACTGAAGTTCAAACCACAGGAGTTTAAATCAAAAGGAGTTCAAAACAAGGACTTAAACAACTTAAAGGATTTGTTATTGCTTATTCTAATTTGTTTTCCCTGTGTTTTTGTGCATTTTGACTGGGATAATGAATGGTAGCAAGGCTGACGATGGGGCAAGGCCTAGCCATATGCATGTATATTTGGAACAGGGATTTCAAAGTCCTTACATCTGTGGTGGATGTGAGCAAATTGCCACTTTAATGAATTGAAGAATTAAACTATGAGGGTTGTTTTCTCTGAAAATGTGAAAAAGGTGCTCATGATGAAACATGATGACTCTTAAGTATATTAAAGGACATTATAGATAGACAGCTTGGGAATCTTGTTTTCACATCAAAAAGAACAGAAGACATAGTAACATAGTAAGTTAGGTTGAAAAAAGACTTACGTCCATCACGTTCAACCATAATGCCTATATATAACCTGCCTAACTGCTAGATGATCCAGAGGAAGGTAAAAAAAAATCCATCTGCAGAGGGGGAGGGAAAAATTCCTTCCTGACTCAAAGATGGCAATCGGACCAGTACCTTGAACAACTTGTACTAAGAGCTATCTCCCATAACCCTGTATTCCCTCACTTGCTAAAAAGCCATCCAGCCCCTTCTTAAAGCCATGTTGATTCATGGGATTTTTTGAGCAACTGCAGAGCTGTAAATGAATGAACCCTACAAACACCTTGCAGGCCGTGCCCTGGCTGGAAATGAACCCTAGCACTACAAGGAAACAATGGGTGCTGATGCAAAAAATGTGAAGAAAAAGGCAAACTAAAAGTTTATTTCAAAACGGTCATTGCCTAAACTGTAGCATTGAGAAACCAGACTAGCGCGTAGTTAACTTCCCCTCCAGCCTGATAACTGACAATGGCTGGGCATGTTGACTAATAAGATACATGCCATAATGACTGAGAATGCTGGAATGTTTAGGGTGGGGATTCTTGAAAAAAAAATGAAGATTTTTTTACTTTTGGGCAGATATGAAACTGGCAGGACTATTTTACAGACTTCAGTAACAAGACAAGAATGGCAAATCCCTCCTGGTGCAGACAGCCCCATTAATTTCCTAATTGTAAGAAACATTTTAAGAGGGACAATTGAAAAAACAAAAAGGCCTCACTGTGAGTCACTATTTCCCTATGATGGTTAAACTTCCTACTAAGAGACAGCAACAGTATTAAAGGAGAAGGAAAGGTATAATCACTGGGGTGGTGCCATAATGTCAGGCAAACAAGAATAACCTGGGCCGGTGAAGTTTTTAGCAAACAGGAGCACTGGCCCAGGGTATCAAGGTAAGTGATTATTATCATTATTATACCTTTAGTTCTCCTTTAAACTGGCTTAGATTAGAGTTGAGGGTTATGCCCCTTTGAACATATCTGTATGGTTCCTCCCCAGTGGCCTATTCGATAGAATTAGGCTGAAAATTACAAATATGACAAATATCCGTTGAGCAGGTTTAATAATCTGCATTGGCACATTAATGTGGTGCTCTTCTGATAGGTACCCAATATGAAGCGATTGTTGGCCTGGGGACCAAACGATCGGAATCAGCCCAATTTGGCCCAGAATATAAGTGACCAAATCAGGCAAATGTTTGACATGTTTGGTGACCTCATCAAACAAGTGGATCTTATTTTGTATGACCAGCTTTGCATGTACATAACTGCTTAAGCTTCCCTTATTCCAGCCTCCCATGGGTGCTATTAGGCGCAAAGTTTGCTACAGTTCTAATCACCTATAGCAACCAATCAGCATTACTAAATACTTTCCCCAATGGTTACCATTTGTATATTTGTACATTTTCAGTTAATGCACCGCTTGAAAAGTGTTATACAACAAAAATAAATGGTGAAAGTAAGTGGCCTTGTGGGCATGGTGACTGGCATTCCCCAATTGATCCCTCTGGTAGTGGAAGTAGCTATGCAGTCTAGTGCCCGCAATTGAAAATTGAAAGTCCTACCGTAGGTTCCAGTATTCAAAGAAAGTACTCATCACCAGGTAACAGGCCCCGTGCTGGCTGTACAACTTTCAAATTCAATCCAAATAACCTGAAGAGTACACATGTTCCTCAGTGCATCAGTGTAATTTATTGAGATATCAACGCACCGCAGAATATGCAGTCTAGTGCCACTGCAGAAATGCAGCATGGGAGGGAAAAGCGTACACCCCCAAGACACTTGCATTTGATTTCAAGACTACTGCATCTAATAGGGTGTATCCATTCAGGCAGTATGTATTATTCAATAACATTCAATTTTAGTTTACATTCATTACATGGGCAGAAAGCCCACTACAGCGTCATTTGTGCAATTCACATTATGCATCCAGCATTCTGTATTTTTCATTTAAAAAACAAACAAACACATTTTTATTTAGCAGGGGGAACGCAATGTATAATGTACTGCGTTTAATAACTGAACTACGTTCTCATTTTTTTATAGGTCGTACTACCTCTTTAATAAGTTCAGCGGAAGGTAAATCTTTAGCTGTATAATAATTTACCATTATTCAGGTAGTAAAAGCTGTGGAATTTAGGTCACTAATATATGACAAACTTAAATACTGATAGCTGAGAGCTATATAACCAGGTAACCTTGACACTATATTCTGAGCTGTATCAGCACTGCTAGTACCATGCAAGTGAAGCATGTAGGGTTAATGATGCTGTTATCATGGTGGTGCCTGGACTTGAGCCAGGTTCACAGGGTTCAGTATGAGGCGTATAGGGAGAATATTGGCACTGCTGCAGACATGCTCAGACTGGAATGCTTGTGAATCCACTGGTTATACTGATTACCTTGGCTAGGGAATACATTTCCTGTCCTCTATTAGCAATGGACTGACACAGTATGGCCACAGTGAGCTGTGCCGGGGGTAATTAGGGGTAATTATAGAGCATGGGCATATGAAAAATTAACTAGATTTTATTAATAAATCTGTGTACTGTATTGAGCGAGGTGTAAAAATAGGCTTTAGCTTGTTTATATTACACAGATTTTACACAATTTAGTCATCATTCATCTTGTGGGACCTTCTAATTATTTACAAAGAGGCTCTGGCATCTATATTGCTATTTATGATTGCATTGGTTATGTTCTCTTAGCCCACATTCACCATGATAGAGTAAGTATTTACCATTTAACTTACAGATAGTTTTTATATTTTGTCTCTCAATTCATATTATCTTCTACAAGATCTGTCATTTACATGGCCATTCTTGAAAAACCCTTAGTTTTTAATATAGCAGCTTTGTATAATCTGCAATGATTGCTTTGCTGTGTGGGCCTAATTCTATATCATTATTAAAATAACCTGTTGATGAATTGACCCCAATATTAAACATTAATGTACACCACTAGTTGCCTTAACCCTTATTCATGAAAACTCTTATGTGACGTTATGTAATAAAAAAGCACTAAGTTTGTTCGGGAGCAGTAACCCATAGTAGAACTTACTACCTAGGGGATTATAGGCAGATGGGGGATGTTCTTTTTTCCCATAAAAACAATCAACGCACCAGAGGCCACCCCTTTAGATTAGAGGAACGGAGCT
Organism: Xenopus tropicalis; assembly: GCF_000004195.4. Taxonomy (NCBI): domain Eukaryota; kingdom Metazoa; phylum Chordata; class Amphibia; order Anura; family Pipidae; genus Xenopus; species Xenopus tropicalis. The sequence continues at coordinate 37,116,571 of NC_030683.2, forward strand.
TCCATTTGAAGCAGCGTAGGTGGTTTTTCATGGTGAGGGCAGTGAGGTTGGGGAATGCCCTTCCTAGTGATGTGGTAATGGCAGATTCTGTTAATGCCTTTAAGAGGGGCCTGGATGAGTTTTTGAACAAGCAGAATATCCAAGGCTATTGTGATACTAATATCTACTGTTAGTATTACTGGTTGTATATATAGTTTATGTGAGTGTATAGATTGGTAGGTGTGGGTTGTGTGTGCTGGGTTTACTTGGATGGGTTGAACTTGATGGACTCTGGTCTTTTTTCAACCCTATGTAACTATGTAACTATGTACCTGTTTAAAAACTATGAGTTACTGCTCTTGGGCAAACCTATTTATTAACACTGGAGACAAACTTTACCAGTGATGTTGCCATAGCAACCAATCAGATCTTTGCTTTTGTTTTCTAACTTGTAGGTAACCATTCAGAACTAATTGCTGATTGGTACTAGGACAACATTTCTGGTGATGTTCCAATGTTAATAAATACGCCCCATAGTGCCTTTGTTTTACACATGGGGCTAACATATTATAGCTGATTCTCTATTCATGCACAGATTTGCTTATACTGACAAGAAAAAAAAATCTTATTGTTATTAAACAACTGGGTATCTTGTATTTTCCAATGGATCTGCATCAAGACAAAATGTTATTGTTTGTGTTTCCTTTGGTACAAACCCATTGGGAAGCTTGAGATCATTTAACAGCATTAAATGCACGGAACCGCACATCAAATGCCCTATGGATGCCCTATGTCCATATGGATCATGAGCACTGTGTGCACAAATCCTCTGATACCATATTTAAATACTAGTATTGCATTTCCTTACTGCCAATCACATGATCTATTACTAATCTTACATTTCAGAGGATATTTTTGTGGGTGCAATGAGGCCAAAGTATTCTTATGTAATTCATAACTCTCTGTCTTTACTTGCTCCTTTGTCAGAAAGAGCTGTTTTGTGGTTCTTTCAGTTTGAAGTACACAGTGGAATGACAAGCATCACTTTCTCCCTTTAAACATTAAACTATTTCCTAGAATTCTTTCCATCCATATAGATGACATAATTGGTATGGCTGGCATCAATTCAGCCCCAGAGCCAAACATTAAATGAGTCATGAGTTACTTCAAAAGGCTGTAAGTTTTGTTATTGCATACAGACCAACAATATAACAGCAACCCTCCTGTGTTAGAATGTTTAATACCCCTCTTATATATAGTGAATACTGAGCAAATATTGTATTATCCACCTGCTAAACTACAGATGCCATTCCAAAATGACAGCTAAGAGGAGCAGATTCTGTGATTGTTGGAAGGGCCAGGATTGTACAGGGTCTTGTGAAGCCCTGACTAATATGCAATTTCAATATATAGGAAATTGTTCAACTGATGTTCACCTGATGTTTTAGGGGTCCTACAAAGATCTTTGCCATGAAGCCTATTAATATCTAATTATGTCACAGACTTATCTGCTGGAGGGAGGCCCAGACTCGCAATCTTCAGGTGCAATTTAACATTGGCGATGATTTCAGGCAAGGGATTTTTGGACTACAGCTTCCATCTCCAGCACATAAATGAAGCCAGAAACCAGCAACTGCACTCCTTTTTGGGCACAGAATTCTAAAAAACATAAGTTCTGCAGGTTAACATGGCTACATTGTTAGTGTATAGTGTGCACTCTTTTTGCCCAGCAGCTTTCGGGACCTAGAAATCTCAGCATGACCCAATAATGAGGCCAGGGGCTTGACTTCACCAGACTTGTCTCTGGATTAATTCATGGCAAGAGAGAAACCTCTTATCGTACAACGTAGGTTTGCTGAGCAAAGAAAGATAAAGACGGAAATGCTTTTATCATGTAATGACTGGCTGGGTCCCAGTATCTGGACAACCCAGAGTCCTGCCCTTTTGTCATAAGTGTGTGCTAAATATAGTGACCACTTGTGTCCAGACCTATGAAATCTGCATTACAGTGGGGACTAAAATATTTGAGTTGATTGGCCTGTCATTAGTGCAACATTGATTGGGAAAAAAGGGTAACTTGTTCAGGTGCAGTAAATAATAAAATAATAATAATAAAGGTAAATACAATAAAGTTAAAGTCAGTTAAGTGTGGTGTTTTGAATGAAGCACTGGGGTTGCTTTCTATTGCCACTGCCTGGAACTGTTAAAGTGATACTGACACTAAAATATGACTCCTCAAAATATGAATGTACATAAAAAGTTGCCTATAGGTCATGTTGCCCCCTCATAGAGGAACATGGGGGATCAGACAGGTAATATAAAAGCATTGGGCAAATATTTTTATGGAAAAAATGAAGATCATGCAAAGAAAATGTTATGATAGATGTAAAAAAAGGTTTAATATCTGGTGTCAGTATCTCTAAAGAAAGATTATTAGTGAAAATTAGGAATATGCATTAGTTACTGTTCTCATCCGAATATTCCCTTTTTACAAATAATTTAACACAAATTTATCTCCAAGGAAGCTTTAATAGAACTGATTTTTTTTAGGTTCAGTGGTCACAAGCCTCTGCAGAAAGAAGCAGTGTAGCAAATGTATATGTGTATATATATATTTCGATTAGGACTTTAGCTTGTGAACTGGGTGAGTGATTTATTTATTGAGTTTACTTTTTATTTTTATAATTATTTTATATTCATATAGTTTGTACCCAAATGTTTAAGGGACATATTTTTCTAATTTATTATATTTATCAATAATCTACATTTTATTTAGAGAAATGTAAATAGGCCATTCTGATAAAAGTAAATTGTCTGTTAACATTATGTTTTTTCCTACAGACCAAATTATTCACATTATTTTTGGTTTATTAAAATTTGTGTTTTAATCAAAAAGTTCTGGGGTTTTTTTCATTACCAAAAAGTGTTTTTCAGCTTTTGCCTTGTAAAATCCAGTCCAAATCCTAGGGGCCAAAAAACCTGCAAGTCATTTGAAAGAGATGAAAATCCATGGAACGTTTTTCACACTGATAGAAAAACTATATATATTTGTTTATTTAGTTCATTCTTCTTGCTTTCGTAATGAAAAGTTCTTGACTTTTGTGAATTTGCCCCAGAAAGTGAAAAAAATAATAATTTGTGGCTCTTTAAAAACCAAACACCCTTAATATAGTCTGAGCAGATAATCTCCATAATCAGGAGCAGCGTGGAAAGTGCATGTAACACTTATCTTGCAAAAAGCATAACCTGAGCAGTTTGGAAATTGCCACTCGCTCTGCAGGTTCTACTGATCACGCTGGCAGCTTCCTCTGATCACGTTGACACTAGACTTTTATTGAGAACTCTGTTTGCACTGGCATCTTCCGAGGTTAACCACTAACTACTGATAAATTAGCCAAGTTAACAGCACTGATATACTTTGTTTTACTAAAGGTATTGCTTAAGGGCACAATGTACCCCTTTTTGCACTTTGCACACAGCCTTACTTGTATAAATTGCCTCAGGTCACTTTCAATTACCCCCAATGATTTTTCTCTGGGAAGAAATGCTCTGCGAATGAGCATCACAGGGCTCTTGCATTTATGCCTGGTTGAATAGTAAATTACCTGTAAGGTTCCTTTGTATTGTAATTCATGTTTTCCCAGAAGGTGCCCTTTTTCTGGTGAGATCCCATATCAAATGCCCTGTTTGCCCTATCCTTAAAGTGTTCAAAATAGATGACATATTTACAACTGGCTAGGGTTCTAACTTGGCAAAGTGGCAAAGCAGTATGGGTTATGAACACACACCTTTTATGAATGCAGCAGACAGATACACCTGCTTGCCAGTGTAGACAGCACTGGACTTCAAATGTGTGTCCCTGGCCCTGGGCAAAGTTCTTGAAGTTGTCTTGACTGGCCTCTATGAAGCTCCCCAATGGTATGATATAGCCTGTTTGTTAGACTTTCAGGGCCATCATCTTCTAGGAGCTTTAACCATAGAAAATCTAGGTGTCCAAAGGGCCATAGCGTTAAAGTCTATATGGGATGTTAAGGGTTAGCAGCATCTATCTTGTGTGCATGGAACTGCAGACTGTTAAGGCCTTCTAATCTGTTAAATCTAGATGACACTTAACCTTGCTTAGTCAGGGTAACGGTATGATGAAACTGTTTGCATGAGGGCTGACACCTACAAGACCTGCACCTATAATAGACATTTTAACAGGCATTTTTTTCGTAATGATCAGTATTTTGCGATTTTTTCATCGCCGCCGCGACTTTTTCGTGAATTGTCGCAACTTTTTCGTAGCCATTACGACTTGCGCGAATTGTCGCGACTTTTGCGTAGCTGTCGTGAAAAAATTGGAAAGGTTTGCCCACCGTTTACTAGCGCTCAATACGAAAAAGTTGCGACAATTCGCGCAAGTCGTAACAGCTACGAAAAAGTTGCAACGGCGACGAAAAAATCGCAAAGTGTTTGTTTCCAATCCGATTTTTTCCCATTCGGGATTCGGATTCGTGGATTAGTAAATCAGCCCCTTAGTGTTACATATAGAATAAATAAGTGTTTGAAATGTTTGGGTTTTTTAAGTGATACAGAGCTAAAGGAAAAGCCTTTTTATATAATTCCTTTCTTTTGTATCTATATTTTGGCATGAATTGTAGCTATACATGCCTCCCTAAAAGTTTCCAAATTTTCTATGGAAAGAGCAGCAGGCAACTGCTGGTGGGGGTCAGAGTGCCCAAAGATAAACATTGTTCTAGTGTTAAATACTAGAAGCCTGTGGTTAATAAATATCACAATATGGTTTTGCCTTAAAGTAGAAAGGCATTTTTTCAACCATTATGCTTGGTGGCTCAGTAGGAAGCACTTCTGCCTTGCAGTGCTGGGGCCCTGAGTTCCAGTTTGGGCACTATCTGCAAGGAGTTTGTATGTCTTGCCTGCGTTTTGGTGGGTTTCCTATCACATTCCAAAACATACTGGTAGGTTACTTGCCTCCTGATTAAATTGACCATTATGGAAGTAATAGGGACCTTTGATTGTAAGCTTACCTGGGGCATGGACTAATGTATAATCTCTGTAAAGTGCTGTGTAAATGTGTTGGTACAGCATGCCCTTTTCTTGGCGGTAAAGCTGTAAAAGCTATTAACACAACCCTCTTGTGTGGACTCAGACAGGATGGGCTCACTGACCTTTTTGTTCCCAAGCAATACCAGTATATTAGTGTCTGTCATAAGAAGCGAGTTTCCCACCACCTTCCAGCAGAGATGAGTGTGTTGAGAATTGCGCCTATTTGGAGAGTAGTAGTCAGCACCAAGCCTTGTGATTAGTTAGAAGAAGTGCAGGTTCCCCAATGGCCACTTTCCATCGGCATATCCTGGTACAGAACAGGAACAGCACCTCTTGTCTTTGTAGAGTAAAATGCCTTTATTGCAAAGTGCATTTTACCAACTTAAGATCATGTGACAAATCAGGGATACTTGTAGAAAACCAGCAAGAAGGGTTAAGGTCCCCATACACGGGCCTGCCCGTGTAGGGGCACAACCGAGGGGCCTGGCTGACCGATATCTGGCCTAAAATTGGCCAGATATTGATCGGGCAGGTTAGAAAATCCAGTCAGATCGGGGACCGCATCAACGAGCCGATGCGGTCCCCGATCTGACTGGATTTTCTAACCTGCCCGAACCGACTGCCCCATTGCCGCATGTAGAATTCGCCTACATGCCTCCCCGATATCGCCCACCCGTAGGTGGGGATATCGGGTGAAGATCCACTCGCTTGGCGACATCTCCAAGCGAGCGGATCTGCCCGTGTATGGCCAGCTTTAAGCTGGCCATACACGTACCGATAATATTGTACGAAACCTTGTTTCGTACGTTATTCGGTGCGTGTATGGCAAGTCGGCGAGTCGACCGATATCGCAGGAAGCTGCTGATATCGGTCGACTCGCCGATTGGCCAGGTTAAAAGACTTTGATCGAGAGCCACAGAAGGCGCCTGATCAAAATCTGCCTTCAGGGCTGAATCGGCAGAAGGAGGTAGAAATCCTATTCCCCATACACTATAAGATCCGCTCGCTTGGCGATGTCGCCAAGCGAGCGGATCTTCACCCGATATCCCCACCTACGGGTGGGCTATATCGGGTAGAAAGTAACTTGAAAAAAAAATAATCCGATCGTTTGGCCCTGGGGCCAAATGATCGGATTACATTTGTGGCTATGGGGCAGTCGGTTCGGGGGCCGCATCAACGAGCCGATGCGGTCCCCGATCCGACCAGATTTTCTAACCTGGCCGATCGAGATCTGACCAATTTCAGTCCAGATATCGGTCGGCCAGGCCGCTCTATTCTGCCCATACACGGGCCGATTAGCTGCCGAAACGGTCCAAAGGACCGATATCGGCAGCTATAGTCGGCTCGTGTATGGGGACCTTTAGTGGCCGATGGTCACACAAAAGATCGGAAATCGCCACGTGTGTGGCCACCTTTATACTGGTGAACTAAGTTTACTTACAATCAGTTTGAAATCAAAGCAGCCCTGCAATTTGCATAGATTAGGCATGTCTGATTTTTTCACAGAAGCCGATAACATGAACTAGTAGAAGCAAGTCAGCCATAAACAGTAACCTCTTGTGCATAGTAAAATGAGTCACTCCATTTTGCTGAGTCGAGATAAACCTACAGTGGATTATGTATCAGACTTGGAACGGATCACATTAAGTCAAATCCTGGTTGTTGAATCCATGAGTAATCGCCATGGAATTGTGTGTGTTGGCTCATGTCACAATGAAATAGAAATGAGAGACACATTCCTTATCTCTCCTCTTACTGGTCTCATCCAACAGGAACCAGATTCACTCCATTCCACAACTGCCATGAGCAAAAGACCAGAAAATAATTGTCTTTTTCATTATAGGCATATTCAGTGCATTCTCATTATTATGGCGTTTAATTTAAACAATGACCCATGAACTCGATGTTTAATAGATTTCATTTTTCCATTTTTTATGTACTCCTGGAATTACAGTGATTTGCTGGGCAAATGTCCAATAGCCATTTGTTATGTGTAAATACTTGAGGAATTAATGCTGTTTGTAGTTCATGGATAATTGCTGTTATGTAACTACTGGGAGGTAAAGCAGAATAACTAGGCTGCAGTCTCCTATGATTCCAAGTCAGCCTGGGCATTCTGCAGCTAGTGATTATCTCCTATTCCAGCGCTCTGCCTATGCTCATCCAGGCTTATTGCTTTTTGTTAATAAAATCTCATTCTACTGCAACTAAATACAATTAGAAGAAGCTCAAGTGCTATTTAAAAAGTAATTTATTTATAAATCATTTGTAAGACCCACTTTTGCTCTTTTTTCTTGCTACTTAAACGTTATACTTATAGCAGAGTATCTATTGGTCAGGAAGGGATGAAAGCATATAACAATGATGACAAATACACACTGTGGTGTATATTTACCTTCTGCTTCTATTTCGTCAATAAATTGTCACTTTACTTTTATTGGAGTGGGCAAGATATTTTTATATCCAGAGAATAAACCTACACAACAAAGCTTAAATGGTAGTTTGTACTAAAAGCTTTTCTGAAACCTCCAAATTCCCTTTCCTGGCCATGGCACCCATTCTTTGCCTGTGTTTTCATGCATGTGGATGCAATTGAAATTTTACATTGTTCCTGTTACAGAATAGACTCCAAAAGCAGGCCCAGACTGGTGATCTGTGGATATTGGCAAATGGCAGAGGGGCTTCTATAAGATGCTGTAGACAGTCAATATTTATTGGGCTGGTGGGGGGCTGTTTGGGCCTCTGTGTACTTGAAATGCCCAGTGCCTATTTTGAATCCCAGTCAGCAGTATAAAAATGTGGCACCGGGCCCCCAGTAAAAAAATCAACCTATCCACCCACACTCTTACTGCCTACTCGCGTCTGTCTGCTACATATAGTTCGCAATGGGCACGCACATTTTCAGGAGTTAGAGAGTGGCTATAGAGGAAGATCCTGCAGTCCAAGCCCCCCCCTGTTCCCCAGGGCCCCAAGTGACTGTGGGGTCTGCTTCTATTATGGTTATGCCATTGATCAAGTGACAGTTGCTTATTTACCCCTCAATAAGCCAAAATGCTAACTTTCTGCCGTGGGCTGGTAAACATCCTTATATACAGAGTGCCTCTATATGCCTAATGTAGATGAAGATATAAAGCAAAATGCAGGTGAACTAAAGGCAGTGGTTGTCAAACTTTTTCAGTTCAAAGTACAAAAATATCAGTCTATCGTCATTCAGCCATAATTTCAAGAATATATAGGACAGCAAATACCTATTTACCCCAGATCTTACCCTAACTGAATATTTAAGCATGGAAATTCTCCCCAATTCTCACTTTAATCGCCCCTTCTGGCAGATTCCCTGAAACTGATCAAAACCGGAGGGGCCAGAATAACAAAACATTTACCAGTGGTAATTATGCATCAGTTCCTCAATCCTCAATCCTAATCTCCCTCCTATTCTTCATGGGCTATGTCAGCAATCATTATGTGAAGAAATGGCCCGGGAGAACCCTGCAACCTAGAGCCCGGGGCAGCAGCTTTACTCTTAGGTGAGATCCTTTCTTTGCACAATGTTTCAGAGTTCCATGAACATTTCTGCCAAAACCCATATTTCACCTGCTAAACATGTCCTGTTGCTCTGCATTGGTAAAACTAGTCTGCTTGCTTCAGAAACACTGCTATTGTTTATATAAACAAGCAAAATAGCAGGTTAAACAGATAGCAGCTCTGTAGAACACCATTGTATTCTACATAGGTTATCTGCTATGTAACCTAAACCTTTACTCCTTTGAATTGTTGCCCCCATGGCTACATAGCTGACTTGGTCAATCATGTGTCCAAAAATATTGGAAGAGCACATGACTTAGCACAGTGTAATGTTATTGACCTCCCTGTTATTACATTCTCCAGCATGAAAGGTTACTACCACACATGGAATTTTTTGCCTCCAATAAGGAATAATTATAAGGAATTATAAGGAATAATTATATCTTAGTTGAATCAAGTACAAGGCACTGTTTTATTATTACATAAAAAAAGAAAATCCTTTTTAAGAATGTGAAATATTTTATTAAAATTGAGTTGGGAGATGGTCTTCCTGTAATATGGAGCTTTCTGGTTAACATGTTTCTGGATAATGGATTCATTACCCGCAAATGTAGCTTCAACTGCATTGTCCATTCCCACATTAGGGGAGCTATTTCCACCATGTTTGAAGTGGCAGAGATTAATTTGCAAATTTACAGCAGGCAATGGTCTTTGTACACTGGGCTCTGAGTATACCAGCAGCACAGACAGAGCACACAGCAGATGACGCTGCACTAATTATATTAAATATATAATTATATTAACTTATTTGCTTTATATTAGCCTCTCTGATCATGATCCATTGTTTATTCCTGTGTTAGAATCTTTTCCCTTTGAGCTCGTACTCACAAGAATCTGTCCCAGAATTTTCTTGTGGTGCAACATGCTGCACTCCACCTGAGTTCAGCGCTTACATGCTAAGGACAGCACCATAGGGAAGATAGGACTATGTCTCACCCTGTGTTACCCTGTCGTGGAATGCAGGAGAACAGGAATGCAGGGGGCAAAGTCTGTCTGTATGAGTCCTTACTAACTGAACTGGGACCGTGTTAACCTTATCTAAACTGATTGTATCCCCCCAGCAACTTGATATGGGAGGATAGCTGCCAACAGCCACAAGTACTTTGCGTCCTACTGAATAGGGAGCATATAAAGTTAAGGAGTCAATATGATTCCCGTAAGGCTAATGCCAAACAGACAGATTCTCAGCATGCAGATAAGTGCAGGCCAAGAATCTGCCCCTCCGCTTTAAAAATCTGCAAGCTGAGGCTGCACCCAGATGCATTGCTTTGGCCCGGGGGCAGGCGGACACAGCATATTTCAGCCTCAAACTGCATACTCAAGAAGTTCCCAGCTGAAATACGCTGTGTGCCTGTGCCAAAGCAATACTTTCGGGTGCAGGCACAACTTTCAGATTTTTAAGGTGTAGGGGCAGATTCTAAGGGGCCGATTCATTAAAACACGAGTTTGAATCCCAAATGGGATAAATTCGGATTGGATACGAAAATTTCTGAAGATCGCAAATATCACGATTATGCTTATGATAAAATCGTATTAGTCACGAAAATATTGTATTGGCGATCCGAAAGTCACAAAATTTTTGTACCGAGCGATCGTAAAATGCATGAAAACCTTTCCGACTTTGATCCTTCTGTGCATGATTTTGGAAGCCTCCCATAGGAATCAATGGCACTCTGCAGCTCCAACCTGGCCCAAGGAAAGTCTCCCATAGGGCTCAATGGCACTCTACAGCTCCAACCCGGCCCAAGGAAAGCCTCCCATAGGGCTCAATGGCACTCTGCAGCTCCAACCTTACCCAAGGAAAGTCTCCCATAGGGCTCAATGGCACTCTGCAGCTCCAACCCGGCCCAAGGAAAGTCTCCCATAGGGCTCAATGGCACTCTGCAGCTCCAACCTGGCCCAAGGAAAGTCTCCCATAGGGCTCAATGGCACTCTGCAGCTCCAACCTGGCCCAAGGAAAGTCTCCCATAGGGCTCAATGGCACTCTGCAGCTCCAACCTGGCCCAAGGAAAGTCTCCCATAGGGCTCAATGGCACTCTACAGCGCCAACCCAGCCCAAGGAAAGTCTCCCATAGGGCTCAATGGCACTCTGCAGCTCCAACCTGGCCCAAGGAAAGTCTCCCATAGGGCTCAATGGCACTCTGCAGCTCCAACCTGGCCCAAGGAAAGTCTCCCATAGGGCTCAATGGCACTCTGCAGCTCCAACCTGGTCCAAGGAAAGTCTCCCATAGGGCTCAATGGCACTCTGCAGCTCCAACCCGGCCCAAGGAAAGTCTCCCATAGGGCTCAATGGCACTCTGCAGCTCCAACCCGGCCCAAGGGAAGTCTCCCATAGGGCTCAATGGCACTCTGCAGCTCCAACCTGGCCCAAGGAAAGTCACAATAACGATGATTGAAGGAATCGCGCAAATTTTGTCGCAAAGTATAAAAAAGTCGCGATGGTGACGAAAAAAACATGCAAGGTACGAAATTGTTGCAAAAAACCCGCACATTACGAAAAAAATGCATTCGGACGCATTCGGAGCATTCGTGCATTAATAAATCTCCCCCTAATTCTGTGTTTATCTGCAGACTAAAAATTTACCCCTTGTGGCTCTAGCCTAAGCATTCATACAGTAGTTTACCTACAGATTTGAATCTGGCACTATTTCTAAAGAGTTTATTGTATTGTAGATATAGTTTTTTTCTGCTGGATAAACCACATGATTTACCAGATTTTTTATTCCAGTGTATGAAAATAAATAAAAGTATAATATGCAATGTTTAGTAATCAGTTGAATGTGTCCTTACCTTTAATCAGCAGCATTCTTGTTTGGCATCAAAATAGTGAAGTTAATCTGTTCAGTATCACAGGGGTCAGTGGCCTGAATACTATTTTGATGGTCACCCTTTTTGTCCTTTTAATAGAGATGTTTATTTGCAGAATGAAACCTTTTGTTCTATGAGGGCAACCAGGTAAAGAACAGGATGATCTGTATACACTAGTTATCTTGTCATTTTTGGCCTGCTGAGCAATGCTAAAAATGTTTTGGGAACTTATGGGAATCCTCCTACATTCCTACCTTATCATGTCTGTCATTTAAGGACAAGGAAAGTGGGTTGGGTTAATTTAATATTTAAATTATTTTTAGCAGACAAAGTATGGTGATTACAATTATGGAAATATTCCTTATCTGGAAAACCCCAGGTCACAAGCATTCTGGATAATTGATCCCATAAATATATATAACAGGGCCCCTGTATTGGCCTTCTCCCAAACCTGGCCATCCACGCTCTCCAGTATGGCCCCACTCCATCATACAAGGTAATAAATGCAAAGCCACCATGTCTTCCCATTTGTCTGCAGGAAAAGTTAGGACCAAATGGACTTTAACTGCCCATGTTTCTGAATGGCCATGACTGTCAAAGAGCTAAGGCAGTGCTGTCCAACTGGTGGCCCGCTATCCCCTCTGTATGACCCCCCCCACCTGTCAGGCTGCTGTGACTGCTTACCATTGTGTAAGCTTTAAATGGTATCAGTGCTTAGATTAACTGGCCCCCTGCATGGTTCACACCTTAGATTCAGGCTGTAAACCCCCTGTATTGTTTCAACATGTAATCCCCTGTACTGTTCACACCTTTTAGTCCCTGTATTGTTCACCCCCTGCATTGTTCACATCTCAGGCTCAGACTGTAAACACCCACATTGTTCACCTATTCACACCCCAGACAGCCAGCATTGTGTCATTGTGTGCTGACCCAATGCTGCCTGTGTGTACCTGGCTCTGTGCTGCGATGGTATCTTATAGCCTGTGCCCAGGTTGGGATATGTACCTGGCTCTGTGCTGCAATGGTATCTTATAGCCTGTGCCCAGGTTGGGATATGTACCTGGCTCTGTGCTGCAATGGTATCTTATAGCCTGTGCCCAGGTTGGGATATGTACCTGTCTCTGTGCTGCAATGGTATCTTATAGCCTGTGCCCAGGTTGGGATATGTACCTGGCTCTGTGCTGCAATGGTATCTTATAGCCTGTGCCCAGGGGTAGATATATACCTGGCTCTGTGCTGCAATGGTATCTTATAGCCTGTGCCCAGGTTGGGATATGTACCTGGCTCTGTGCTGCAATGGTATCTCATAGCCTGTGTCCAGGTTGGGATATGTACCTGGCTCTGTGCTGCAATGGTATCTTATAGCCTGTGCCCAGGTTGGGATATGTACCTGGCTCTGTGCTGCAATGGTATCTTATAGCCTGTGCCCAGGTTGGGATATGTACCTGGCTCTGTGCTGCATATTATTTGACTTACTACTTTAACCACTGCTGCATCAAAATTGCTATCAGATATATGTTCACTGATTTATACTTTAATTTCTGCCCTACATTGTACTTTACACATGTAATTAAACACACAACATTTCTTGGATAACAGTTAATGTATGTGCGAACTGATATGATTTTTTTGTGTCGGATGGAACAAAAGTATCACCACATAAATAGGACAGTACCACACACTGCTTATCTCTACACTCAAAGGTTCCTGTATGTGACAGGCAGATAGGGAAATTCAACCTCTGCTCCTTCCGTAGAGAAACTGTATTCCTTAGTGGGCAACTTTTTCTGGTAACAAATTTACCTAATCAACCTAACTTAAAACATTATTAAGTTTCTCCTCTGTCGAATAGAAAAACTTTCTAATCGTGCGTTTTATATATGGGAACTGTGGGCTATAAATAATGATAAATATGGAGATCTGTACAGTACCACTCTTCTTTTTTCATAACCCTCAGTCATTTTAAAGGCTTCGATTAATGACTGCATTTTATATCCCCTTTCTTTCTTCAAATTGAATGCAATAAACTGTCTAAACTTTATTTGTGATTTGTCTAGTATCTCATAGCAGCCAATAAGCAGGCCCGATGTGTTCAAATTTGACCCCATATATTTGGTCCTTTTTGGTTCCATAGGTCTTATTTTGCAATATGGGGTAAATTGTCCAAAGCAGTTACTCAGTGCAAATTAATGAGAACAATAGAATAAAAATTTTATTGGTTGCCATGGATTGCTGCCAGTGCAAATTTGCCCAGTGTTGATAAATGAGCCCCTTATTTTGTTGTATCTTGGTAACTGAGGAAAAAACTACATGACATCAGGAGAGTCATGTATGGAAAAAAAATTACATTTAGTAGTCAATTTCAATTAACTTTATAGAAAGGTAGTGTATTATAGGATAATCTTTGTGGAGTTAACCATTATTTCCCTGTTTAAAAGTTTCCATTCAGGTTTTGCAGTCCCCCTGGCTGCAGTAGGTATGTATATTTATATGTAATCCAGCCAGTAATACTAACATGCTATTCCATCTAGCATAGGTATATAAGATCAGAGGGCAGGGGCATATCTGTGAGTAGATCAACACCGCCTGCTGCAAAAAGCCTGTATCGTCTCTTGCCTTTCTGGTTGCACCATCAGCTGCTCCTTCTTTACTAACAACCTGCAGGGCAGTGGCTCATCTGGGTACGGTAAGTATGGGGTAGGTATAATATATGTGAGCCAATGGTGCGTGACTGTGTGAGAGAATGTGAGATACGAAAGGCTAAGGGTGTAACAAGAAGAGGAGCAGATACTAAGATCCCAGCCTGCTTTGCCTTCCTGCACATCATGTCTATAGAACCCATACCCTGTTAGTTATGTATTTAGTTCTATAGTTCTGTAGTTTTTCCAGGCCAAGGGTTTTTTCACTGTCTGAGGAAAATTGGCAGCCGCTTCAGATGGGTTTTCTTTACCTTCGCCTGGAAGTTTAGTTAAATTAGTTAAAGTTAAATGAGCAAAGGGTGGGAAGCATAGACACGTGCAGTTTAAGCCTCTTGTGCTGTCTTTGTTTGTGTCATGTTTGTCATGTTTTGTGTAACAAGTGAAATTCCATCTCACTGAGGGAAGCCAATGGCAAATTATTCACATTGGCTCTCCCCTGAGGCGTTACACCCGGCTGCTGCCTGTGTATGCCATACTCAGCCTGCCCTATGCTGCCTGTGTGTGCCATACTCTGCCTGCCCTATGCTGCCTGTGTGTGCCATACTCTGCCTGCCCTATGCTGCCTGTGTGTGCCATACTCTGCCTGCCCAATGCTGCCTGTGTGCAATATTGTGTCTGCCCCGTGGACCTGGTAGGGGTTTGTTCTGGGAGTTTGTTAGCATTTGGAAATAGTCATGGTCATGGACCCTAAGGTGTGTAATTATGTGCTGGGGGTTGCTCTGCTACCCACAGGGGAGGAGGAGGCATATGGATTTAAGGGTGTGTCTTGACATAATATAATTCTTTCACATATGAACAAACTTCATATGTTCATATGAGAACAAACTTCATGTTGGTTTGAAAAACGTGAAGTCACTAAATGAAATCTGATCTGTTGTTGGCTCTGCCACTTTTCTAAACTAAAACTGCAGTCCCCTAGTGACCAACTGTGAAAAGTTTGGGGACCCTGGGGTTAGTACTGTGAGAGTGGCAGAAGTTTGAAAATCTTCCCTGTCAAAGTCAATGGGAAAATTGGGGTGTTCAGCACAAAAATTCAGTTCCACTAAAAAAAAGAACAAGCAACCTGCTCCGCTATAGGGCGAAGTGGAGAGTTTGGGTGTTGTACCTCTAGAACTGTAGGAGAAGTAGCGTTTAGAAGATGGAGGGGGTGCTAAGAAGAAGAAGAAAAAGTGGAAGAATAGGCTCAAGAACAGTAGGTTGGGTGACAGCCCTGCAGTGACCAAATGCATTTGGGTTTTTGTTGCGCTACTATCATTAATGTGGGTATGGTCTTAAAAGATCTTGTGATAACATGGGTGTGTTTTGAAGTAGGTGTGGTTTAAAAAAAGGTAGTGGTTAAAACTGGCTTTTATTATTGGCCCTCCACCATGTAGGCCAGAAAAATTCCAGCCCTCGGTACGACAGAAGTTGGACAGCATTGAGCTAAGGGAGAGGAAATTGAGCGGCTAGACATGGCGAATGGCAACCCCTCTGATACTTTTTGATCACCATGTATGATAAAAGCGAGAGGATGCTCTGCAGATCTGGGCCTTGTGTCCCACTGCCCTTAAAAACAAATTCTTATACCTGCTATCCCACTCCCTGCTGCTCGTTGCTATTTCCAAGCACTCTCCCCCCTCCTCCCATTGAACAGTTCTGACTCCCTTCCCCATAGGGTATTATTCACAGGGCTGGAACAAGGGGTAGAACTAGGCACAAAGGTACAGTGTATAGGGTCCTTGCACCCCCAACCGTTTTACCCTAGGCATGTTTCTCTTCATCTTACAATTAGTACTGGCCCTGGCCCCCTATAGGGGCTCTGTGATATATTAGTTTCCTTGTCCTGGAGGACTAGGAGAAAGTAGAAGAAAAGATAGAATATATATATAGTTATTATTATTATTATTAGAATGGGAAAGGGTGTGTGACAGGTGTGTAACAGTGCAGGTGATATGTATGTGCAGGAATATGCATTCATGTGAGGATACAGTAATATAGTGTTAGAGCTAAAGGTAGGAGCCCACGGTTTGGCACACCACAGTAAATTATTTAGCTGGTATCTGCTCATAATAAAAGTTTCATCAAAATACTTTTATCTTGAATCTTTTTTACACTTATAGGAAGCAGTCATAAAAATGTTTGTCTTTTGATCATGGAGCCTTAGGGTTAATAACTGCTGTGCCTGTTCTGCAGCTGAAGAAGCAGAGCATTCCTCTGCAAATGAGAAGCAGTACTTGGGTTTATGGAGATATTCTTGGCAAAGAAACAGAGCAAAATGTTAAGTACAAAAAACAATAAAAAGAAAAAAGTGAAAAAAGTGAAAGTGGCACAAAAAGTGGTGTCTCATCTAACCTATACACACAGTGGGACACGGAGAAACCGTATGTTATAGGTACCGGCACAGTTACACTTAGTAACTCCATTAATAAACCAATTAAACCTATGTTAATCCAGGATCTTTGGGTTAAAGCTTGGAAAGTGCTGTAGATCATCAAGTCCTCTTTTCTGCTTGCATTGTTAAATTAGTATGACGCTTGTGGGGTGATTCTCATTGGAGAATTGTCTTGTATCTGTAATTAAGTTTTAATTGGCCACTTAAAAGGATTACAGCAAAGAGCTCCAGTGCATTGCTCATACATTGTGCTTTTTTTCTTTGTACTCCAGTTTTTTATATTTTCTTCACACCTGTGTGCTTTTATTTGTTTTCCTATTTTCATTCCATGTAGGAGGAATTTAAGGGGACCTAAACATACTATAAACATGACTCTTTTGCACTGCCTAGCTCTCCTAAGCATCCCAAATGTAAGTCTATGCGTGGCTTTGGCTTTCCGAAGTGGTGCAAAGTTGCCTGCAAGAGGAAACCATTCAACTTTGAAAAGCCGAAACAATGTGTAGCCCTTTCCACCAGTGAATCCTATTGTTGCCGGTGGAAAGGCATTTCGAACAGTTAGTTGCCCATGGTAGCAGAGACCTATCATGGACAATCAACTTGCTCCATGGGACATTAGCCTTATAGTGGAACATTAGTAATTTTCACACTACTATGGCTTTAAGATATTTATCAAGCACCAACAGTCGGTCTGCCCTCCTGATGTTTGATTACAGTGCAATATCAGCGAGACAAAATTGCACCTTCATCTTCCTATGTAAGATAACAGCAAGATTTCTTAGGCAGCACTGGTAGGAATTACTCTTGTAAGTAATTAAATTTGGACTGGCAGTGCCAACTTTGGAGACATAAGTGTAAAGTATAAAGTCATTTTTGACTGCAAGACCAGTTGTGAGTTGTGCATCAAACGCCTTTTAAAATAAACTCCTTCCATTTCCATATACTGTAGTTGCACTCCGCACTGCTCAGTCCTTCCTGCCTTCTATTCTGAATCGAGCATTTCTGTGCCAATTGACACGGGAACCCTGAAGTAACTGCACCTCCTAACCAGGCGGTGCCTTCCAGGTTCCCCTGAAGCCCAGTGTCAAAAGGTGCATGTCACTTGCATACCAAACACTGAAAATGGGCCAGGAAGACTTGTGTGTGATTTGAGACAAAATGCACAGTTGCGTTAATTTTGTTTATTTTTCCAAAGTCATACTGTACAACGTTGCCTGCAGGAGGAAACTTCACACAACCTCGGAAAAACAAAGTAACACATTTGTGTTTTCACCGGAATCCAGTTTGTTGCCGGCGAAAAGGCATTTCCTAGAGATCAGTCACCCGCAGTAGAAGAAATTTATCGCTGGCAACTAATTTCTTCATGGGGCATTAGCAGGCCAAGATTTGTGGCGCGTGATCGGGGGGGGGGGGGGGGGATGGGGGGAGGCAGGTGAGCAGAGAAGGGGGTCGGCCTGTGAAATTATGAAATTAGCCACTGAGCATTAGCCTTAGTCTAGGTAGTTATTATCTGTGAAGGTATTTTCCACCTCCCACAGGTGTTCTATTACATAACTGAGGCATTCTCCACCACATCCTCACAACCCAATAAAAAGCATGATGCTATTATAGTGGAATCAAGCTGACCGCAGCTTTATTACAGTTAGAACCAAGATTCCATCGAATAAACAGCATATTAATATAATATTCAGAATCTCATTACACAACTTTCTATCAGCAAAATAGAACATTGTAAAATGCATAAACATTAATTATCCTTAAAATCCTAGATCAGAGCATGCACCATCACTCCTGAATTATTATAGATTTATCCATCCACAATAATGATCACCCACCTTAGGGGTTATAAACCATCCCACCAAGATATACCTCTCTTAATGGCACAAATTTCACCTGGCAGACTGACAAGGGCCCACCCGTTTGCTGTGATAAGGCCCTCCCACTAACTAACTAATATCTAGTGTACCCCAGCCTTCCAGTAAATCTATAAACTTAAACAACATAGACCACCAACAAACTAGAAAGGGTGGGCAGGGAGACTTACTTTCAGCTACCTGAAGATGGTGGCAAGTTGATCCTATCCTAGCACTAAGATGGCTGCCTACATCACCCCCTGCTTAACAACCCCCCTTTTGAATGCACCTATGGGCCCCTGAATGGGTTGAGTCTGGGTCCTGCCACCCCTACTTCAAGTTTTGCTTCTATCCTTGGCAGTCCTCTATGTTTATAATTCCTTTACAAGTCAAGGGGGGGGTGGGGGGGTATGGCCTAGTGGTTCAGGGGTGTGTTATGTGATATCACAGGGGAGAAGGTCCATAAATAGTACTTCATTTGCAGGATCAGCTCCCCAGTAGTGCTGAGAGAATCTGTCCAGTTTCTCTTTTCTCTGTTGCTATAATAGCCTTTAATTAAAAGACTTCACTAAAAGTCAAAAAGGGTCGTTATAGTTCCTAGAGAAGAAGGAAAGCAAAACAAAAGGCAAACTAACCTAGCTAAGGGCTGTGAAACTGACATGGCTAAGCTATAGAGTTCCCTGCTAATATAGTAATTTACTGGTTAGGGTTAAAAGGGTTTGGATGTCTTTCTAGGAAAAATACATATATGGCATTAATAAAGAAGTCCACTGAGTTTTCCAAATGTTATTTTTTTAGGATCAGAAAGGATTTTTCCTTAGCTCCTAAGAGATTAAATGGGCAGATGGCCTGCAGGAGGAATTATGTATCCATATTATCCACAGAATTACCCAAAACATGTATTTCATTGGTCTGAAGATTGAGTTATCTTCAGTTGCTGCCAGGGCCTGAAACTGAGGCCTATAACCTGATCTATTGATGTTTCTTTTGTAGCCCTCAGCTGATGATGCAGTTGCTATATGACTAAAGGTAACAGTGCTGGTACCCTGTTTGGCCTAAAGGTACTTTAAGTGGCAAAGCTTACCTACCTTACTAACTGAGCTTCCTACTATCTGTGAAATAAATGCAGGGGAGAGAAAGGCATCTCTGTACATGAGCCATTTCTTGGCATTACCTAACTAGTTTTTAGGTACTGTATGATCAGCTACAATCATACACAATAACTCAAAATGGCTGTGAATTAAAAAAAAAACGTTATGCTCTAGTCTAAAAAATATAAAAGGTCTAATTTTGATCCCAAGCACAGAACTGTATGACATTGCTCAAAACCATTCCATTAGTTACTCACGTCAAAATTTGCTCTTTGTACTTCTATATAGGTGTGCTTGCGGCCAACTCCTTACTGGGCAGTAGCTGAAGGGTTATCTTAGTGCTCTGCATCAATAGGCGCAACAAAAGAATTGGGCCACAGACATCACGTGACTAGTGATGGGTGAAATGTTTTGGCAGGCATGGATTTGGCGAATTTCTGCGTTTTGCCATTGGCGGATTGTTTCGCGAAACGGCTAAAAAGATTCGCTGCAGAAAATTCGCAGCGAGTCCAAAAATTGTCGCCCCATCAAAAGAATAGTCGCGCGACAAAAGAATAGCCGCCGCCGACAAAAGAATAGCCACGCGACAAAAGAATAGCCACGCGACAAAAGAATAGCCGCGGGCGACTAAAGAATAGCCGCGTGACAAAAGAATAGCTGCGGGCGACAAAAGAATAGCTGTGAGCGAATAGAATAGTCGCGGGCGACAATTTTTTTTGGTGCACAACATTTTCGCCATTTTGCAAATCTTTTGAAAGATTCGCAAATTTTCCGGCAAAGCGAAACGGGACAGATTTGCTCATCACTACACGTGACACCAGGTGTACTTCTGCGCAGTTGCACCAGATGAAGTGCGCGCACAGTTGCATTAACTTGGCCAAATCAAACGCAGTAGTGGCCAAAGCCATACTACTGCATCAGATGCAACACCTGCTTGTGCCCACAATGCTGCTTACATTGTGGGAAAAAATTACAATTGCACTTGAAGTTGCACTTTGTCTGTGGACGTAAATGAGCCAAAAATCCTTTGTAGTTGAAATAAAGTGCAGTGTGAATGAAGAATGGTTTTACTTACATTTACCTAAGTCTCACTGATTCTTGAGCATGATAACATTTTTAGTCAGATTCCTCCTTTTGGTTAACCCTGTGTATAATTAATTAATCTTTATTAAAGATTGCTCTGTTAAAGGGGTTTTACACCCTTAAGTGCTATACCGAGACAACTGGCAATTGGTCTTTGTTTTTATTTTTTGTGGTTTTTGAATCATTTAGCCTTTTGTTCAGCAGCTCTAAAGTTTGGAATTTCAGCAGCTATCTGGCTATCTAGGGTCCAGTGTAACCTAGCAACCAGGCAGTGGCTTGAATGAGAGATGAAAAAGAACATAAGTAATAAAAAGTAACAATAGCAATAAATTTGTAGACTCACAGAGTCCGTTAGCTGCTGGGGGGGGGGGCACTGACCCCTATGTGAGAGATGTAAAGAAATATAAGAAGGTAAATAATTCAGAAACTGTAAAAATAAAAAAATGAGGACCAAATGAAAAGTTGCTAAGCAACTGTACATAGGGTACAGCAATCTGGAATTCCAATATTCTCTGTATCTGCACACAGATGTTGAAAAAGATTTAATACATCTATGAAAATGTATTTTTTATTTAATTAATGTGATATAAATATCTTGAAACTTACATTTGTGAAGTAGGACAAGTGGGACTATATGATACAGTGGAATTTAATAAAAGGTGCAATGTTTGCCCAGGTGCAGTAACCCACAGCAACCAATCAGCTGTTTGATTCCCAACAGGCGACTGGTATATGCTACTGCTGACTGTTTGATTGACTGATACAGGACCTAGACTATTAGCAAACTTTGCAACGTTTATTACATCACTTAATCAGTTATGCATTTACCATACGCTGTATACTCTCACCTATTGCTAGTCTGTGAATGGAACAGACAATGCAATCCCAGCTCCTTCCACTAATATGAATAAGCACAAATATGCAGAAGAGATCGTGAATGTTGCCAAATTTGTAGTTATAAACAGATTCCTGTGAGTATAGCCCAATATTTCAGCCTTGAATGTAGCATTATATGTATATAATAGTAACTGAGCATATTTCCACAGCTTCTCTGCATAATGTAGCCTTGTGCTTGGAAAAGGGTCTGCACCTATCCGTCAATGTACCTAATAACAAAATAAAACCAGCATCCCAAGGCAAGTGAAAAGGGGAGATCCCCTGCATGTTTATTATGTGAAACTGTAACATTTCGGGGGGACACCCATCTGTAGGTTCTGGCAAATGCCAGAGGGGCTGCTGTAAAATTCCATAAACGGTTATTATTTAGTGGACTGTTGGGGGAAGGCTGTTTGGGCCTTTGTGCACTTGAAATTCCTGGGCCTATTTTTATTCCTTATTCAGGCCTGGGCACACCCCTTCATATCCCCACTGGTCTTGGTGTGTTGGCCATGTCCTCATATCCTAAGCTGTAGCTACAGTACGCTGTACGTCATGCTATGGTAACTCAGAGTAATGTGGCATGTCTGTATACGTACCAACTCCCACTATTGCTAGGTACAGGAAAAAAAATCCCATTTCCTTTAGGTTTGAAAATAACATCTTGCTTCAAATAAGTACATTACTGTTTTTTGTTTTTTTCTGTCTTGAAGATTTTCAGGAGCATCACTTTGTTAATTATTTAAGCTGCAAATAAATCATCCTGCTAGGTTTTATTGCAAGTAGACATGCCTAACGGTCATTTAAAATAATTTATAAAGCCTTCAGAGTTAAATTAAGCTATACATAAAATGGGTTCTTCGTTGGCAGCTTACAGGATCCTGCTGCCAAGAATGTACATGAATCCTAATATGCACTATCCCTATGAAAGCCTTTTCTGTTGCATAAGATTTCAACAACCATACTGTTCGATGGGCTCTTCCGTGCTATGGAGTTGCCCAATTTTTCAAACAGGAATTTAACATTTTCTCAAAAGTAAGCCATTTTCTGATTTAAAGAGGAAATTCCAGCATACATAAAACTTCCACCCTGCACCCCTAAGTCTTTAATATACAGTAGACAGCCTAGACAAATGCAATGGATTGTCCAGAAATAATCTTGACAATCACCCTACTATTTTAGCACGTCAGAACTACACTGTAATGAAACTTCGGAAGAGTGGACATAATGCTGTTTAGGTGTTTAGTAGTAGAAAACAAGTGCTCAATGCCTCCAGCTCCATTCACATGAGCAGGGTGTTCTTTATGTAAGAAATAATTAGGGCAGGAATAGTGATCCTTCAAGCATTCAGATTACAACTCCTGGCTTCCCACCAACAGCAAAAGGCTATTCAGGGTTCTGGAAATTACACACCTAGAGGGCTGCAAATTGCCAGAGTGTTATACAGGATCTTGCAAACATAGCATAGAACTCAGAAGCCCATAACCTATAGTTACATATAGCTAATCTAAAGGGGTGACCTCTGGTGCGCTGATTGTTTTTATGGGAAAAAAGAACATCCCCCATCTGCCTATAATCCCCTCTAATGTACTTGTACAGAGTAATCATGTCCCCTCGCAAGCACTTTTTTTCCAGAGAAAACAACTACAACCTTGACAGTCTAACCTCATAGTTTAAATCTTCCATCCCCTTAACCAGTTTAGTTGCAGTCTCTGCACTCTCTCCAGCTCATTAATATCCTTCTTAAGGACTGGAGCCCAAAACTGCACTGCATACTCAAGGTGAGGCCTTACCAGGGACCTATAAAGGGGCAAAATTATGTTTTAATCCCTTGAGTTAATAATTTTTTATAGAAGACAGCACTTTATTTGCTTTAGTAGCCACAGAATGACACTGCCTGGAATTAGACAACTTGTTATCTACAAAACCCCCCAGATCCTTCTCCATTAAGGATCCCCCAACACACTACCATTTAGTGTATAACTCGCATTTATATTATTTCTACCAAACTGCATAACTTTGCACTTTTTAACATTGAACCTCATTTTCAATTTGCTGCCCAGTTTTCCAATTTTGTCAAATTGCTCTGCAAAATGGCAGCATTCTGCATGGACCTTATAGTTTTGCACATCTAGTAAAATAGTAAAATAGAAACAGTACTTTCACTGCCCACATCCAAGTTAAAAAGCAAAGGACTAAAGACCCCTGCGGTACCACTAACAACACTGGCCCAATTAGAAAATGTTCCATTTACCACACTCTTTGTAATCTATCCAGTCTCTCTGCACCATGCCAGACCTCAATGAATCCTAAAAAATTAAGTGAAGAGGTTTGGCAATCACAGAGCTAAACTTGTTTAATACACTGGTCCTGGACCTTTGTTTACCTTTACAGGTTCAAGTCTCTTTTGACTTTTCTCTGACCCATGCGTCAGTAGCTAAATTACTAGAACTGGGTCTATTATAAGCCTTGATTAGCTGGCTCCTCAGTTGTAAAGACAGATGCAAATAAGAGTTCAGAATACCTGCTTTTTCCCCGTTCTCATCAACCAACTGACCCCCTGTGATAATAAGGTTCCCACCCCTTCTTGCTTCATTTTTTTACTATTTACATATTTAAAAAATAATTTTGGATTTCTTTTACTCCTAACTGCAATATCCCTTTCCATCTTTATTAAAACGACATGTCAACCCCAAAAATAATTTTTTGCCTAATAAAAAAAAACTTAATTCTAAGCAACTTTGCAATATACATTCCTTACATATTTGTAATGACTTTTGAGTTATTTGTATATATAATTGCTATTAAAAGCAGTGTCTGCCTGTCCTTTCTATTCTCTGCCCTGGTGGCTCTGGCATTTGAAACAATGTAACACAAGCCAGCAGTCTGACAGACCTACCTTGCTGGAGGAGACTGACCTTTACAACATTGTTTAAATCAGGGGTGGGCAAACTTTTTGGCTCAGGGGCCACATTCACTTACAGCCTGGCTGGGCCAGGCCAGCATCACGGGGCCTCTCAGCTCCCCCCCCCCCCCAGCATCCTCAAGCTCCATTCCCCAGCATCCTCCCCCCAGTGTCCTTCCCAGCAACCTCCCCCCAGCATCCTCCATCAGCCCACCAGGGACCTGCAGCTCCCTGCAGCATCCTCCGACTTCTGTTGTGCCCCCCCTCCCTCGGCATCCTTCAGGGCCCATATTTCTTTTAAGGGGCCCATGTCAGCGGGCCGGATTAAAAAGGCCAGTGGGCCGTAGTTTACCTACAACCAGGAGTTCAGCAAATGCTGCTTTCTATAGCAATTACATTTACAAATAACTTTTTAAGCACTATTAATTTTTTAATAAATTCATATTGGAAAGTTGCTTAGAATTATGTTTTCTTTTATTAGGCAAAAAATTATTTTTGGAGTTGACATGTCCTTTATAAGCAACATTTTAATGACATTCTATTTTCCTTCTGTGTTTGATGTGATTTCTGTGATTTGTAATGATTTGTAAAGTTCCTATACTCTACAGATTCAGCTTGTTCCTTGTTTGTAAAACAATTCATAAACATGTTTGCTTCAGTTTTTGAACTACTAAGACTAAATTAAATGTAAAGATGGACATTATGCGTTAAATAGCACGCTGAAAAGAATACTAACGCATGATTCACAATCACTTAGGCGCGCTAAATATCGCATTAGGCTATGCGAAAAATAACACCTACTTAAGGCAGGCGATAATTATAGAAAAGTACAGTAAATGAGCTTTTGGCAATAAAATATGGACTTTGCAGTGTTATTTATTAAAGTCTGTGTTGGCCCTAGAGTGACGCAGCCGCCAGTTTGCAGGGAAATGGTCATTTTTAATACAGTAATTTTACGAAAGTATTGGCGTGTATGGCTAACATGGCGTGCATTTTTTCGTGCGACTATTTATACGCGGCTACAATTGATGAAATGTTTCGCCAGGCATGGATTCGCGGTGAATTTTTGGACACGCGGCGAATTTTTCCACAGCGAATTTTTTCATGCGTTTCGCAAAACAATCCCCCAATGGAAAAAACCCATGAAAAAAGTTGCCGCAGAAAAATTCGCAGCACATCCAAAAATTTAATCAATTGTAGCCACATATCAACAATTTTTTTGGCCGCATGACATTGCAAATTTTTCGCTAAAGATAAACGGAACAGATTCGCTCATCACTAGCAGTTACTTTTTATAAGCAGCTACTAATTATATGCTACCATATATATGTGGCGACAATTCATATGCGGCTACTATCTATTTGCGCCGACTATACGCGGGCGTTAATTAGCGCATGTACCGTCAAATACCTAACAAAAATAGTCTTCGCGAGTTAAATAACGCATGCAATATCGCACGTAAATTAGAGCAAGTATGCTTATAGTGAACTGTGCGATAAGTCGCGAAAATGTAGACGCGATAAAAATTTTAACGCGCGCTATAAATAGCGCACGTTTTATCGCACTTTAGTGAATCAGCCCTAAGGTCTTTCACTCCATGATCCTTTCCCTCCAGGCCATTTGTTATTATTGTACTAGTAGGTCA
This sequence comes from Xenopus tropicalis, assembly GCF_000004195.4. Classification (NCBI taxonomy): domain Eukaryota; kingdom Metazoa; phylum Chordata; class Amphibia; order Anura; family Pipidae; genus Xenopus; species Xenopus tropicalis. The sequence continues at coordinate 37,142,512 of NC_030683.2, forward strand.
CATTTTAGCTTCCTGCTCTTCTAGTCTTTGAGTCCTCCTTTTGTTTAAAGGGGACCTGTTACCCTAAGAAATAATTCTAAATTGTTTTCTATTCACTTCACTTACACTATAGAAATTATTTATATCTTATTTTCTTCAGCCTTGGAATTCACAATTGTAGCGAGCACCCAGGCACCATTTTGTGGAAACTGTTAATAAGGCAAGCTTTGTATCTTGCTAAAATTTTGTTTCTGTGCCAGTATGGGGGACCTGATACCCGTATCCATGCACTGGTTACAAAATTAGATGGTGAGGAGTTCTGAATTGAAAGTGAAAGTAACTGTTTGCCCAACCTCTATGCCTTAGGCATAGAGGCGGGGCAGGCAATATATGATTGACAGCTGGGATTTTTAAATGCTTTTATAATGGGCATTGATGTGTTAATAAAACAATGAGTTGGGGTTTCATGTTTAATTTGCAAAGGGCTTTTATTATAAAGCTTTTCATGCCTGGGTGACAGGTCCACTTTAAGTAAAAAATGACCTTTTATCATTAAGTATAAGGACAGTAGAAGTCTTGGTGTGTTATGAATTCCTCGCTGAGTTTGATATCCCTATATATATAAACATGGGTAGTATGTTATTCCTTATATATATGATCCTAAAGTCAAAAATGCAGAAGAGCCAAAGTTTGCCTGCCAAATAGATAAAGTTATCTGGACATCAAACACCTGTTTTATTTAGAAATTGCTTGCTAATCACAATATGTTCTTTTACTTAACATAGTTCTTGGAAATTATTGATTTTGTTTAAGAATTGTTAGTTTTGGAGGAACCAATTGTTAATATAAAAAGTGAACAAACAAACAAAGAAAAATCAAGTATTTTCTGCCATACTTTATAAATCCTTAAATTGCATGGTTACAAATAGAAATATTTTTGGGAAACGTAAGTTTAAATATGCCATAATGCTCTAAATGGGATATACTATACACTGATATTGTTATAAGCAGCTCTCTCTGAAGACATTTTAAGAGCCAATCACATTGTTGGGTTCACTAAGAGCTGTCACAAACTGTGCTGGACTCTAGCAACCCCAAATGATGGGCAGAAAGGTAGATGATAGGGAAAAGCAAAAAAAAGAGAGGGGGCGCTACCATAGTGTAAAATCAGTGATACAATTTATTGATAAAAATTTTTGCAGTACAATCAGAGTTTCAAATGGTACAGTCCAAATTAATAGCCCAATAGCATGCCCCTGATGAAGTTGGAATAAAGACGAATCGCAATGGGCTCTAGGACTATTTATTTGGAATGAGAGACGCTGATTGTACTGCAAAAATGTGTAAGTACAATATATATTAATCAATTAATTATATCTTTGATTTTACACTATGGGAGCACACCCCTCTCTCTATTTTTTTGATTATTTACAGATTTTATTGGCTTAACCAGCCATACTGAAGAGGCAGCACCCCACTCTGGCAACATTACTCTGGATTTATTACATAAAACATTCACTAACCAGTTGTTGTTGTTTTTTTTTATTTTTTTTGGTTTAGAGTCCCTTTCTTTTCCTTTTGGGATTATACATTTTTTAGATGATAGGGATGGACAGGCAGACAGACAGATAGATATGAAAAAAATAAAAACAAAATTCTCCAGGGTGCAGGGAAGTGAGGGGAAGTAGCTAAAGAACCAATTGCAATAGATGATTTTATTCTAGCAAATAGGATGGAGGCATAGAGGACATCACAAGGCCTAAAGGTCTTTGGTTTTACTTTGTCTAGTGACCTGCTTTCCTCTATATAGTAGGTTACCCCTGTATTTGTGTGGGTTTCCCCCAGATATATAATTTCCTACCCCATTCCAAACTTCTAAAAAATACAACAGCAGATTAAAAAGTGATCCAAAGGCAATAAGATATATGGGTCCCACATGAGCTGTACAAGTAGAAAAAAGTGTCATAATAACCAAATAACTAATAGAAGAAAAAAGTATTTTCATAGTTATGTGTGGAAAAGGCCCTTGACTTATTCTAGCATGCCATTGCAGTGACAGAAAATAGATAAGACCTTTGGAATTCACCCAGCTGCTAAAAGTAGAAAAGTGCTTGACGTGAGCCATTCCACACTATACAGCTCTCATGGTTTAAGAAAAGTCTAGTCGATTCTCTAATGCGTATACTAGCCACCAAAAATGAGACCTGTCATCAGCTAAAAGGCACTCGTCAGGCCCAGGAAGTCCCATGCATCGGAGATATTCCATCCCAGCAAATTACTGAGAAATAATGAATACTGTGTTCCATGTGAGTTTAGCAATCTTCATAAAATCAATTTCAATGATAAAATATACCCACATTGTAAACGCGTTTATCTTCTTTTAAATTCTTTCTTACTGGGGATAATGTTGATATATCATTTCTGCCCCTTTTGTAAAGGGGTGGTTCAACTTAAAACTGAACTTTTAGTATGATGTAAAAAGTAATATTCTGACACATTCTGCAATTGGTCTTCATTTTTTATTATTTGAATTATTTAGCTTTTTATGTTTCACAGTTTGGCATTTCAGCACCTATCTGGTTGCTAGGGTCCAAATTACCATAGCAACCAGGCATTGATATGAATGAGAGATTGGAATATGAACAGGAGATGGCCTAAATAGAAAGGTAAGTAATAAAAAGTAACAAGTCATTCTATAACATATTAAAGAAAAACTATACCTCCAAACAATGTAGGTCTCTATAAAATTATATTGCATAAACAATCTCATATGTAAAACCCTGCTTCATCTAAATAAACCATTTTCATAAAATAATCCTAAATAGAAAATTGCCTTTTTAAGAATTAAGGGCCGCCTCCTGGGATCATAGGATTCACAGTGCACACAAACAAGCCAAGGCACACATACATGCTAGGCCTCATCAGCCAATGAATGGACAGAGTTCTGCCTTTTGCTTCCACACTTCTTCCTGTTACAGATAGAGCTGCATTATTTCCTGTCAGGTGATCTCTGAGGGAGCACACAGCCCATCACAAAATGGTGGATCAAGGGAAAGGATGTAAAAGGGCAATATTTACTGATATATGTATATATATTCCAGTTTGGCAAGATTCTTTGATAGGGCACTTAACATAATATAAACTATCTGTTGGTTAAGTATTCATTCTGGGGGTATAGATTTCCTTTAAATGTTTACTTAAAAATGCATTTCTAATTAGCAAGTGTCTAGCTATAAAGTTTTCTTAAGAAAATACTATGTCAGAACAAACATTTTAAATTAAATTCAGATTTGTAATAATCAACTATTACGGAAATCCTAATACAGGTATGGGATCCCTTATCCGGAAACCCATTATCCAGAAAGCTCCGAATTACGGAAAGCCCATCTCCCATAGACTCCATTTTAATCAAATAATTCAGAATTTTAAACAGTCCCTTGTACTTGATCCCAACTAAGATATAAATAATCCTTACTGGATGCAAAACAATCCTATTGGGTTTAATTGGGTTTTTTAGTAGCCTTAAGGTATGGGGATACAAATTACGGAAAGACCCCTTATCCAGAATACCCTTGGTCCCGAGCATTCTGGATAATGGATCCTATACCTGTACTTGCATAGTGTTTCCATGACTTTGACAAAACTATTAACAGGTAGGATCATTTTTTTTATTAAAAAGAGGTTCTTCTTTCATCAAAATTTTCATAGAACACATTATTTCTAAGTAAAAGAAAAGTGGTAAAAACCAAAATACATTGAAAATGATTTTTTACATGGGATTAAATAGCACAGATATAAGAAGACCACCTCTGAATGACAAGTCCTATACCTGTACCATGTGCAATTTACTGTTGCAGAATACGTAACATCATCCTCATCAGCCCAGTGCAGCGTGCAAATTGCATTTATGGTCACAAATCCCATGTTTTTTCCCAGAACTCCAGCATAACTGCATCCACTTTGGGAGTAGCACCAGCTATATTCAGAGGTGTAATTGTTCCATAAATTCTAGCATCAAAAAGTCTCAATGAAATGGATATAAATGTTATGCTTACCGTAGTTACGCCATTCATTAAAAGTACATGCACCAAACCCACTCCTTGCACTCCTGTATAGTTGCGCTAAACATCACTGTGTCTGACCTGCCTATTGGTGCTGGGAAAACCTGGAGATAACTCAACCCAGAACATAGCAGTTATTCTAGAGTTCCTACAGTATATTGCATTAACAGACTTTCACAAAAATAACCACATGCACACCAGAAGGGGTCAGAAATTTGCACCCGATTTTCGAATATGCACATGTACAGTTGCATTCAGTTTCATACATCAAGGGCAACTCCCCCCTCGGCTACAATTACACTGAAAATGTGGGGGGGAAATTTGTAAGTCATCCTTTTTTGGTTTCTGCCACAGTAAATACTTCTGTTTTGACAACAGTAGGCCTCTAAATAAATATATGAAGTTCACTGTCTGGACATTCCTTCTTTTTATTTCTTAATCTTAAGTGGGAACTTGCCATATTGCTTCATTTGGCTCCGGCACTTGGAATAAGTATCTGTAGATGACAGTTGTAGCAACATTTTCCTTTTACAGTTACAGCAGTGCTATCTGTTTCAGTGGTACATGGGCATACTTACTTAGCCCTAGTATTTTTGCAAATGTTCCACTGAGATTCTTTTTTTATAACAAGGCGCTTTGTTTTTGCCCACTTGCCATTTAAATACTTGGCATTTCTAACCCAACAGAACAATCGGCATTATACTGCTTTCTGCACAACATACTGATTTCCAGTTCCTATAGGAACAAGCCCCATAGCCTTGTTAGTGAGTAAGCACTGTGCCAAAGTGTCATGTCACATTAGGCAGAATGCAAAGAGCTAATATCATGTTTTACAGCTGTAAATTGTTTGGAGTCTGAAACAGCAGGCAATGAATGCAGGGGGACACACCCTGTTGCACAAACACTAATAGCTTATTTTGCCTCAGAGTGTGGGAAAGGGTAGTCTGTGCTACGTCTGGACATTTTATGAAACAGAAAGTGGTAGGAATCGGAGAGTATTTTATTGTCCCAATATAGGTGGCTGCATAGGGGGCCCTCAACAGCCCATATGAATGTTGTGTAGTGTGGCTGCAAGATGGGCGGTTGTTGACTGGGAGAGCATTACAAGCTAAGGTCCTTAGTCCTTAGTGCACAGGGGCCCTCTGCACACTGCGACCACCCATATAATGCTAATGGCTCACTTGTCTTTTATGTTATAACTTCACTAAAAAGCCTTAGTGATGAAAGAAAGAGCAAGTTTTGGGTTTTTTGCACATTTGGCCACCTGACCACACTGAAGAATGATATCAAATACCTATACTGGTTAAAATAGAACTCTAAGATGAATAAGGGGTCCACAGGATTTCTGCAAAAATATATTTATACTTACTCTTTCAAGCATAGTTTTTAGGGTTTTACACCTTTTTTACTCAAAATGTGCTGGCCTTGGTCTGGCATTGGGTTGTCTAACTGCCAGCCAGCAGGCCATATGTGGCCCTACCAAGTATAGTTTTGGCCCCAAATCATGCTCATGGGTCCCACACATTTTCTTGGTATTTCATCATAATCATTGTAATATAATTTGACCCATGAATGTAAATGGAAAGTGAATATATAATCAAAGATAGAGGCGTGGGTGCTACAAATAGAGCTCTATTATCTTGGTGTAACATTAGGTGCACACTGGGATCCCCTTGGAACAGTGGTAAAGCGCAATCAGTGGCAGCAGCATTTAGCATTAAAGCATTAAACTTCAAACAGAAGTGCTACAGCGTATAATATTTTAGTCTGCAACTCGGCACTCTTTCACTCCTGTGTATATGTTCAAGGAAGGAGGAGTTCTGTGAGGTTCTATGAAGCCATTACTGCCTGGGATTACCATGACCATTTTTTCTGTAAAGCCCTAAGGATTTGGGAAAGAGGTGCTTAGAGAGGCACGCAGAGCATGGCTTAGCATTGGGCTGCATATCTCTTGAGAAAAATGTAAGCTGTAATAAGAGGAGGAATGTTACTGCTGTGGGGTATGGATTGTACAAGAAATCACCTGGAATGTTCACATGAAAAGAGGATACAGAATAAAAACAGAACCCATTGTGTGTCCGTTCCAATATCCCCATCCTCTACCCTGCCATTATCATATATGTGTGTTATAGCTTTCATGTAAATCACTAAACCAAAAACACTTCCATGACAATGTGGCCATGTTTATATCCATGAGGATGCTTAAGTAAACAATGTCAGTGAAATCACATATTCTATATTACTGGTAAATGTCAGCTGGTGCTTATGCAAGCAGCCAGACGCCACTTTGTGGGCACTGTTATTTAGGAAAGTTTTGTATCATGCCAAAATCTCAGAATGGGGCACCTAAAGCCTATGCCCACTTACAGAATGCCCAATTATACACTGTAAGAAGGGAGGGGAATGTAAAAAAAAGCTCAATGGAAGTGAAAGTGATTGATTGCCTTGCCTCTATGCCTTGGATCTAGAGGCAGAGAAAAGCAAAATATGATTAACAGCTTAGATTTATAAAGACATTTTATAACAGGAATGGATGTTTTAATTAAAAAAGGAATTTGGGTTTTAGGTTTAATTTGCAATGGACTTTCGTTATACATCTTTTTATGTGTGGGTGGAAGGTCCCCTTTAAAGGACCTGTAACAGTAAACCAACAAATGTAATTAAAGGCACAAATTTGCCCAGGTCTAGTTACTCATAGCATCCAATGTGGTGCTTGTTGATTGGTTGTTGTGGGTGACTAGACTAGTGCACCTTTATTATTATATATTATTAACATTACTTTATCTACATCAACAGATTAAATCTGAAAGTGAGCATCACACTTTGCTTAGTAATATGGGCACTGAGGATTGAAAGACCATGGTGCTCTATTATAACATAGCAAACAATTAGGTGTACATACCTTAATTGTCTGGGATCACTAGCATCTCTCAGAAAACCACAACAGTCTCCATCAATATTATAATGCATTGCTTGACCATCTCCCCAACAGTCATCATATTCCTAGAGGATAAACCACAATAGGTGAAAACCACACTACTCTGACATCTGGTGCAAATTTCTACACCTAATTGTGGCTGGTGAAATGACATTTGAATTGTGGGAAAGAGTATAGCATTGTGGGTAAACTGGCAAACTGGGATGATTTTTTTTTTACTTTTTATTCCTCTTATGCATGCTGGATTCTCAAAAGATATCTTGCCCTTATGGATAAACAATTATTACTTGTCTCCAGCAACCTTCATTAGATTTTTTCGCAAGCACTGCATAACTTCCTGGTGCTATGTGAATAAATTATAATACTGATGATGAGTCCACCTCTATCTAATGAAGATAAGCTTGTAGCATCTACTGTCCATACCACTTTAAAGAGAAAAGGCTGCTTGAAGGAATTGGTAAGTATGTGTTAATTTCTAAAATATGCGATTGATAGTTCGGAGGGTATGTAAAGTAAGATACCTTATCCCTGTACTGTAATTGGTTATTATTAATGCACAACAGTACAAATACAATGGTATGGCCAGAGAAGTGAAACTACTATAAAAATACCCGCCAACTCTCTGTACCCCATGCCTTATGGTGACTTGTTATCTGCAACATATCATAAAATACAATCATGCATATAATCTATTTTGAGTTTCCAAGATATATTGGAAGCAGTGTAATAACTATTGATGTTGCAAGAAGCAATGTACCCATCCAACATTATCACAGGGTGAAACCAAATAGATATATTGTACAGTATGCCAGCCTAGCAAAAGCATTTAACTTTCTCAACAAGAATAGAAAGCTGTTTCATTTTTTCCTGTTCCGAGCAGCCAAGACATGTACTGTATATTTCTGAAGTTCCTGTTTATTTTCTCCTTTGCCAAAAACCATTAAGCAAGCTCCGACTTCTCTCTGAAAAATACATATTGCCTGCCAACTTTTTTCTTAATTCTGGTTGGGAAGGAATCTGGAGGCATGGCTAGTCTGAAGTTGTTCCTATGCAGAAATACATTTTAAGCTACAATGCCTGGTTTTTAAAAGAATGAAATAATCTTTTTTATGTTAGTTATTCTCCTGGCTTAATGTCAACCATTGTCCCTTTAGGTATCAGGGGACCGGGCCAATGACCTTGTATATCACCAGTTTCCAGTAAGGTAATTGGCTCTCTGTATTGCAACTCTCTGTTGGCCTTCCATTTATTTCTTCCTACTTCCCCTCCCATCTGCTAACTGCCCTTTGTTCTCCAATCTGGTGACTTTTTCCTTAAAAAAAATATTCCTTCAGTTTTATCTTTTCAAAAATGTACCCTTTAAAGGGTATATAAAATTTTCATACTAGAGTTGCTCCCCCAACTGCTCCTACCGCTCTCTATAATAGGAAAAAGTAGTTAAGAAAATATAGTTATATAACTCTTTTAATGACATCTAAACCCTCTCCCCCCCAAAAAAAAATATCAGTGAACAGCTTCTTTGAATACCTGGCATTCTGGTTGTTAAAAGGTTAACAGTAAGGCTGCAGCATCCCCATAATCAACCAGGATTCTTTTTCCTTCTCTAACCCACACATCCCCCACCCTCAGAAATTTACTTTGGCTGTTGGCTAGTGAGCATGCTCAGTTCTTCTCAACTAAAGTTACCAAACATGCCCTCCGGTCTAGCAGAGAATGAAGAGATGGCAATGCCGGTTTCCATAGAAACTCTGCTTTAGCTGTGAACTCTTCTAAAAAAGCATTTTTTTCTCCTAACCTTCTCTCCTGAGCTCAGTTTTACTATTACATGGCATATGTGCTGGTTGCAGATGTAAAAGACACTGATGATGCATTAGAGGGAAAATGGCCTCCAGGTAAAAACTGCTATTTGATTTAGAAAATATGATGGCCCTGGCAGATGGAAGAGATATATGAAGAATAAATGGTGTGTTTTGGGTGGTGGAGATGTTCCCTAACTTGAAAATGTAGGGTTTACATGTCCTTTAAGCACCAATGTACAATAAAATCAAAGGCAGTAACCCAATCAATGCTCCCCTCGGACACCATCAACTGCATTAGTTGCCGGACCTCTTTGTATTCTTTTCACAGTTTTATATGGTCTAAACCAAAGACAATTGGTCTAGTTTTCAACCCTTAAACAGCAGTATATCTGCTCTTCTGAAGTTCTGAATACTGTGTAATACTCGCAAGAAATAATCTCAATATACTTAACAATGGGATGGCTGATGTAGCACTAGCAGAGATGATTCTCATTGGAAATCCTATCTGCCTGCTTTAGAGATCTGGGGAGTGCAAAATAATCAGTTTTGCAGCTTTTTACAATAAGCAAAATGATAAATCTGTTAGTACTGTATTTACTTTCTACCCCTTTATGGGAACCTTTTCAATGTATAATTGGAAATACTATGCCTAGTCAAATAAGTTTGTTTTGTTTATCTAAGCCATACATTGCCTATGTATGATGTAATTGTAAAGGCTCCCAATATTTTGGTACTGAACCCATTAATATGTTTACCTGCTAGCTAGTCAATTATGTTGGCCTTATGAAGATTAATAAGGCAAGTCAAAAACATTCACTGTGAAGGTAGAGAAGTTTCCAGCCTCTGTGTTTGCTCTTGGGCATGTTTTAGAACACTTGTATAATATTACGTTCCAGTACTGGAACAAGAAAATATTAAAGCTATGAGTGAGTAATAGCAGATGCATTAAAAATCCTAAATATATTAACAGTGGTTTGTTTCCACCTGTATTTGGCATTAACAGGAAAACACTTACATTGTATTCATTGATTTTTTTTCTCTGTTTTCAGAGAGAAATAACATTGATGCAGACATATGCCAACCATCATCAGCCAGATTATGTAATTTTCCTTGGGCTGTTACTGCAGGATCAGCCAGATAGAGAGCCTATTTATATTGCGAGTTACATAATATTTTGTTTGCAGTTTAACTTGCCAGTTAAATAAAAGCTGGATAATGCAGCCTCTTCAAACAGGCTTTATGCCGGCACATATTTAACATCAATACAGACACAGGAAACATCATATGGCACATACAGAAGCCGCTATTATCACCTACTTATATATTTTCATGCTTTTTTATTGAGTCATGGACATTTGTGATTAATCTAGCATAAATAATAAATATGGGCCCTTGCTTTAGCCTAAGAATGAGCAGTGAGTAGCAACAATATGTGATAGTAAACACATTTGATGAAAACCACTTGGGGGTGTAAAGATATTAGATACAGTATGTGTGCCTAGTTAGTAATACATGCAGAATAGCACTGGGTTCATTGTTCAATTGTTTTCTGTGTAGGTTAAGTTTAGTAAAAAAGGAACAATTCAGATTGTTTGCCTAATACACGTAATGCAGAGGAAACTGAGCAACTGTGCTTACAAGAAACTGAGTTTGAGCAAGGTTCAGCTTGCCTTAGAGCCTATGGAAGTTCCTCAGGCAGATTTCAGGGTAATTTACAAACAGGTGGTTGCCTTCATTTACTGATATTTTGAACCTGTATAAATAAATCTTGGTGTCTTCAAATTTATTACTGATATTTCTCAGGAACAGATACAGGGGTACAACAACAGGGGAAGGGCATTTCTCTTGGGATGTCATATGGTCCATGAGAGCCTTGACTGAGCCATTTCAATGATACTTTTACAAAACACATTATCTGTCTGAATCTGAAGTGTGTGTGTGTGTGTGTGTGTGTGTAGGGTTGTGATTATTTGCAACTTTGGTACAACCCTCTATTTATAGATCATATGCTAAGGTATGACTCTCCTGTTGTGTCCCAATTGCAATACATTGAGTAAATATATTATAGAGACTGAAACTTGTTTTAATAATTGTGAGCAAAATAGATAGGTCAAACTGCCCTTAACTTCCAGTATTATGTTCATTAATACAAGTTGCTACTTTCTTTGCACTATGACAGAGGCAAGCATCATATACTGTATATAAGTGCCCATTCATGCAGTTTTAAAAGTAGTGTGGTTTTTAACAATTTTTGAAAATTGTTCAGCAAAGATTACTTTTATATTTTGGCCAAGCGTCAGTCACACGCACTGAGGAGCATAAAGTTTTACTGGATATTGCTGTGTGTATGACTACAGAGCTAAAGTAGTGATGTGGTCAGTATATAGAGTGCAACACTGCCAAATGCAAAAGAGAAAATGTAGGCCATAACTCCAGATTTGCACATTCACATTTTGCTTTGATTTTAAATGTTGCAATTATATTGATAAAATTGATAAAAAGTAAGATTTGGAAATTCATCAGGAAATGCATGGCTTTGGTATTAACACAATAAATATATACTTTGCATCATTCTAGTTTATTCTTGTTGTAAGGAATGTAAATGTCATGCCTACTAGAAGTGTGCCCAGTGGGTACATCTCCCTAAAACTTAAGCCATTTGTGGCCCAACACATGCAAAGGCCCTTTTTTGGTGAAAACATGGATACAGGCACTGTATCCAATGTTTAATTGTTCTATAATTCAACAAATATCTCGGACAGCAATTAGCATTCACTGCAGAGCTCACTCCCTTGCATATGAATTTGTGGGTCAGATTTTTTCTGATCTTGGCAACAGCATGAGATTTTATAGGATCCTACAAAATCTGATCTCCATAGGCTCTAATGTAAAGTTGGATGGTGTGTTTTGTTCCTGTATCTTAATCCAACAGTCAATGTATTTCAATGAGAAAAAAAGTACGTTAGACACCATCAGATTTTATCTCGTTGGATGAAGACACATCATGAAACGTTACTGTCTAGCGTGCGCTTCGTGTCAGATGGTAAATCTTTCTTGTGGTTTACACATCAGATTTCTAACAGTCCCATTATATTGTATATTGTTATGGTATATTATTATATGATCTATCTGCTTACATCTGACTTGAGCTTGCACCAACAGCTTTTAATGACTCAATGTATTTGCTAATTGCTCATTGCTAGTTGTCAGATTCTAGTTTATTAGAGCGTTAGCTAAATATAGCCAAACCCACACTGAGTTCAAACCCAGTACAGTAATATTAAGATAATTATGTGGCCTAAATTCCATCCAGTTTGGTTATGTATGAGAACACTCCTTCTATAGTTCATGGCTTTTCTTTCTTCTGGAAAACCCTAAAAGCTACAGTAAAGTTTAGCCCTAAGTGTGACAGCAATGTTTCAGCCATACCTGGCCCTTTATCAAACTGTTCCTGGTTCTTGTAAAGTATAATTTACATTACCCAAGGGCACCAGTGCTAGAGCACTTCAGGGCAATCCTTAGCGCTCATCTAAAAAGCCCTTGTGCCCTGGTAAATGTAGTGTTCTGCTCCTCACACCACATTGGATATCAAAGTATAGAGCTCAGCATCAGGGTCCATGTCCTTTGGGGAGGATAGCAGATGCTTAGGGCAGTGACAGACGGGGAGATTAGTTGCTCCACAACAAATCTTAGTTGTGGGCGACTAATCCCCCCGCAATGTCATCCCTCCAGCAAGAATGCAAATCTTCGGTGGGATGGCATAAACATCCCTGCGATTTCCGGGTTGCCCGAAGTTTCCTCTTAACTTTAAGCGATTTCCAGAAATCGCAGCAATGCGTATGCCATCCCACCGGCGATATACATTCTTGCCAGTGGGATGGCATTGTGGGGAGATTAGTCGCCCGCGGCAATGAAGATTTGTCACAGGGCGACTAATCTCCCCATCTGTCACCTCCCTTATGTGCCACTGACGTTACAGGGAGAGCTACATTCAGGAGTCTAGTCACATTCCACCTGTGGCCAGTCTGGAACAGCAGAATTCAATTAATATTCAATTTAAGTGCAATTTAAAATGCAAAAATGGTGAATGGCAGGCTTTGTTGCACTTTGAACAATGTGTTATCATTGTAGATCAGCCCTAAACTTTCTTCCCAGTTTTAAAAAAGGTTTCTGAGGGATAAGCATTGGCACAACCAAGTGTCCAGCATGGGGCAAGTCCTTACAGTTTGGTTCTTATGATTTTATTTCCTTGTCTCCACCTCCTACCCCTATGGAGTGCAGAAACCTGTGGCAATTCATTTAGGGTGAAAGACAGGGTGCAAAGTGCAAAAAATTGTCAGACTGCACTTGTATTTTGCACCCTGCATTCTAGTTTGTAAATGACCCCTTAGTACAGGGGTCGGGAACCTTTTTGGCTGAGAGAGCCATAAACACCACATATTTTAAAATGTAATTCCGTGAGAGCCATACAATATGTTTGGCCACGGATGCTGCGGGGCAAGTTAGGGTGGGTCCCAAGGATGCCGGATGCAGATGCGATGCAGAGGAGGGCGTGGCCTGTGCTCGGCGGATAGAAGACGTCTTCTATCCGCCGAGCACAGGCCACGCCCTCCTCTGCATCGCATCCGGCTTAGAACACGTCTTCTATCTGCCGAGCACAGGGGCAAGGTAGGTCCCAAGGATGCCGGATGCGGAGGAGGGCGTGGCCTGCGCTCGGCGAATAGAAGACGTGTTCTAAGGCTTAGAACACGTCTTCTATCCGCCAAGTGCAGGCCACGCCCCCAGTTTTTTTTTTTATTAAAGATTTGGCAGTGAGCCAGATGCAGCCATCAAAAGAGCCACATCTGGCTCCCGAGCCATAGGTTCCCTACCCCTGTGCTTAGTAGTTCTATGACCTTTACAGACAGTCGAAGAACTTGACTACAGACATCCTCATTATTTCCTATACAGTGCTTCACTACAACCCCCACTATTCTCAGGTGGTGCTGCATCTGGAACTAAGAAAATCAAGTTCAGGAATAATGTGCCATGGATGTTCCAGTTGATCCCACACGACATCTTCCATTGTTGACCACAGTGCTTTATCTGCCCTATTTATGTTTGATTTTAGCATGATAATAGTAAGCTAAAAAATATTTTAAATGGATGATGTAACACCAGCAGACATGATTGTTACTGGTGAATCATTATGTTTGGAAAGGCTACTTTAGAGCTTTGGAAAATAAAAGCACAAAATTTAATTTTTGACTTCCCAGACATAGCAGATTATTAAACAATTCACCTTCAGGTTAACTTTTATTATGTTATAGAATGATCTATTATTATAAAGTTTTCAATTGGTCTTCATTTTTTTATTTTTTTGAATTATTTGTTAGAGTTATTTGCACTCTTTCCAGCTTTTAAATGGCTTTTTAAATATTGCTCTGTGAGACTACAATTGTATTATTATTGTTACTTTTTATTATGTATCTTCTATTTAGGACTTCCTTAATTTGTATTCCTGTCACTCTTTCAAACCACTGTCTGGTTGCAAAGTTAAATTGGACCCTAGCAACCAGCTTGCTGAAATTCCCAAGTGGAGAGCTTTTAAAAAAAAGCTAAAATAACTAAAAATCCCCAAATAAGAACAAATGAAAACCAATGAGAAATTGTCTGAACAACCACTTTAACTACTGTATGTAAACCATATTTAAAATGTACAGTTTTGCTTTAAACCCCCTAATGTATGGAGCATTGGCTAAGAATTGCATAACCTTAGCTGAGAGTCTAAACTAACATGAAGCAAAGTAGCTAGACACTGATTTACTGTTAGGGCCAGGGGCACGCTAAAAATCTATACACTCTTGTGTAAGTCAGGAGTTCTGTGTCCTTGGAAGACCTTAGTTTGATGGAGTGAACCAATATAACAGTGGAATTTGTTTATGGGCTTCATGTTGCAGTGTCTCATTTACTGTATATGATCTTTACTTTATATTTATGATTAAAACACATTTGATACTTACCAGCTGTGATACAGAAGTTTCCATTTATATCTACTGTATAGGAACACATAAACTGAAAGAGATTCTAGGGCTCATTTAGAAAGTGAGTCAAGATGAAAAGTGCGAAAGATAGGGGGAATGTGCCATTTCTTTTTTTTTTTTGCACTTAGCACCATGCTGTACAATTATTTTTGAACTGCAACAGGTCTCTGAATTGAGGCGCACAGACCTGTGGGTACATCCATGAATACAGCACTGCCTATTTGGCAAAAACGTCTTAATAAGCAAAGTTTTAAAATACAACCCTGATATTGCTGGATTACATCTCCCGGTATAACCTAACTTTGTTAATATGTTAAAGTATGCTGGGTTTTTTGGTCCAGAAACCAGTGGTAAACTGTGGTTGAGCAGTCTTGTGAATCAGGGTTTAGATGCCCTTTAATGTCCAATTTTTCTAAATGCATTTCTAAATGCAGTGTAATAGGACTTGCCCAGTGTCATTGCATTTTGATAGCGTTGCATATTAGGCAATGGAAATGCTGGTTGCTTTACACATTCTTGAAAATTTTACCACCTGTTTGTTGACCATGATTCCTGTCAGGACCATAGCCGAAGGCAGAGACAGATAGTTTTCAGCTGACATAAGGGCTTAAGCTTCTTACATTTAAACCGTTATTGTATATTAAACAACAAGGAGTTGAAGCTTCTTTGGCAGTGACAAAGCATAATGAGAAACCAGACTAGCTAAGTGTGAAATATCTATATATAGAAGGTCTACATCAGAATATTGCACAAGTGTTTTTTTCAGATGCCATTGGATCGACAAAATGCATGCGACTAATTGGATGTAGTCGCAAAATATAATGAGACTGATACAAAAATTGGATGTGTAAACTACATGTCATTTTTTTATATCCAATACTACACTGAAACCTTAGGTCTAAACTCCATTGGAGATTTTGTAGGATGGTGCCAGACAGACAAAACATATCCTACAAGTCAGATGTAGTTGCATGGTTCCATAGGCACTGGAACCGGGGGGCCAGGGGGGCTGTGGACCAGTACCAAAGAGAGAGATTATGAGAGTGATAACATAGTGATAAAACATAGGAGAGAGGAAAAGTGAGAATAAATGACTAAAATAAAGGAAATGTAGGGAGAGAGGGGACAATGAGAAACTGAATAAAAGATTCATAAGAAAGAAGTGAAGTGGGCTAGTGGATGGGGCTATGGTGAAAGCCAGAAAGTGGAAAGGGGGGCAACAACAAGAAAATAATGTAGGCTTTAGATACTGGGTAGAAAAATAGCAAACAGCACCTTCTTGTCTCCATTAAAAAAGCCTTTATTTAATATACATGGCTTTTGAATAAAGCGACGTTTCAGGCCTACATCTGGCCTTTTTTAATGGAGACAAGAAGGTGCTGTTTGCTATTTTTCTACATGGTGTTCTGGATGGATTGTGGCCATTGAACAGACGCGCACCTGCCACTGATTAAGAGAGAGACACAGGAGCTGAAGATTTAACACACTACGGCTTTAGATACTGGAACATAAGGAAAAAAATGGAAAATAAGGCGACATCAGTAGAGTGTAAGTGTAGAAAACAGGGGCAAATCATTTGAAAAAGGACCTGCAATGCCCAAAACATTTTGTTTGGGTTGCAATAAAATTGCATTATAGGAGTGAATCTGCATTTGTCCTCTAGTCTCTCATTACTTATCATTAGTTGGATTGGTGAAAACCATTTGTAGGACAGAAAGCTATCTGTTTCCAGTGTATAAAGCCTATGCATGGTTCAAAATATAATGGAAAAATCTGATTTGTAAGCTACATGAAAGATTTGCCATCCAACATGACACGCTGCATGCTGCATCTTCATCCAACAAGATAAAATCTGATGGCGTCTGACTGACTTTTTTTCTGATTGTAATACCTTGACTGTCAGATGTAGATGCAGGAACAAAACACTGAATCTGACTTTATCTGGCTTTATATCTACTGCCTATGGAGTTCATATTTTGTAGGATCCCTAAAATCTCATGCTCCTGTACCCTTAGGCCTATAGATAGGGTTGCCACCTCACCACTTTAATGCTGGCCACATATTGAATGGCTAGTTAGCAATAAATTTAAATGCACACTGCATGGCTGCACATTAATCAATTCAGTCTGCAGCATTCATTTAAATTAATTGCTAATTAGGCGTGTAAGATGTTAATTCAATATGTATAGACCCCGACTGCCAATCTGTGGTTTCTGGCAAATGCCAAAGGGGCTGCTGTAAGATGCCACAGAAAGTTACTATTTATTATTTTGGCCTTGAAATGCTTGGAATGCCAGGGCCTATTTTGCATCCAAATTTAGACCTAAACATGTAGCTGGTATTAACGGGGTGAGGTGCCAACCCTACCTATGGTACATGGGGTGCTTTAGCTAAGCTGGTGCTAGAAAACCACAATTATGAAAACACTGAAAATGTTCTGTTATCACTCACTTTTGCATTCCTGGTGGTGGCTGATTGTGACCCTGTGTCTGCTATAAGCAGATTTTGTCCAGAAGATGTTCAAAGTCACACCTTCTCCAAGATAGCTCCTTAAGGTGCCCATACATCTTAAGATCCGTTCGCTTGGCGATGTCGCCAAGTGAGCGGATCTTCTCCTGAAATCCTCCACCTACGGGTGGGCGATATCGGGAGAATCCAGGGTAATTTGATTGTTTGGCCCTGGGGCGAAACAATCGAATTAAAACGGCAGGTATAGGAAAAGTCGGTCCGGGGACCGCATCAACGAGCCGATGCGGCCCCCGATCCGACTAGATTTTCTAACCGGCCCGATCAAGATCTGGCCGATTTGAGGCCAGATATCGGTCAGGCAGGCCCGTCGGGAGTGCCCATACACAGGCCGATTAGCTGCCGAATCGGTCCAAGGGACCGATATCGGCAGCTACTATCGGCCTGTGTATGGGGACCTTTAGTGTGGCACACACAATGCAAAGATTAAGTGAACTTCTCTCCTTTTTATCTGCTTTCAGGTGTGATTTTTATATTGCCCACAGCTGTTACTTGCCCCAGGTGAGTTTAAAGGAGCAACACATGTTTGAAACAATCTTATTTATCCACAATTTTTTTTCCTCCCTTTTTTTTGTTCTGTTCCAATACACACAAAGGGAATAAACATGTGTACCACCTATGGGTTGGGCGATATCGGGAGAATCCAGGCCAGGGCCAAACGGTGGAATTATAATGCCGGGCATAGGCAACTAGCCTATGTGGCCCTCGATCCGACTAGATTTTTAAACCTGCCTAATCGAGATCTGGCCGATTTCAGGCCAGATATCAGTCGGGCAGTCCTGTCGGCAGTGCCCATACATGGGCCGATTAGCTGCTGAATCGGTCTAAGGGACCGATATCGGCAGCTAAAATCGGCCCGTGTATGGGGACCTTTACTCCCTGACATGAAATCATGTCATTCCCTGACACAGCAAATCATGTGTATAAATAATGGTTCCTGTCTGTACGTTCAGTTTGTAACCCATGTTTGATGATTTTAGGCTGCCAGTAAAGAGAATTTATATGCTGCATCATTTTCTATCAAAGTTGCACCATAAATTCTTCCCTCTGGCACTGAATCAACAGAGACGATCATGCACATCACACCATAGCAGGTTACAACAGGCTAAACTACAAGAACCTTGCCCACACATCCGGCCTGTATTGTGTCTGCTGCAACAACATGTCTTTGGTAACAATTTTACAACGTAAATAATGATTAAAATTACTTAAAGGGACCCTCCGCCCAAAACTATTGTTTCACAGTCAAAGAATATTTGATTTTAATAAACTTTCCAATATACTACATTGATTAAACATTTGAAAAAGGTTTTAAAGCTATTTGTAAATGTAATTGATATTGAAAGCAGTATCTGTCTGGCCTTCTGCACTCCTTGCTCAATAAAACAATATTGCAAGCTAGCTCCTGAAAGAACTGGCGGTGCCCTGACTCCTGTTACATTGATTTAAAGAAACAGTAATATCTACAAATACAAATGTATCAAAGTAATTAAGAGATAATGTACTGTTGCCCTGCACTGGTAAAAGTTGTGTATTTGCTTCAGGCTAATGGCACACGAGGCTGATTCTGGGCCTGTGGAAAAATGCTGTGGATTTTAGCATGGAAACACTCAAGTATGCATTTCCGCTCCAAGCTCTACCACATGTGCCTGCTCCCAGGCCAACTCAATGGTTCTGTATGCAGGCAAGCTGCTGTGTAGCTATAGGGACAGCCATTCAAATTGAAATAGGGCACAAGTTACATAGCAGATAACAAATAAGCTCTGTAAAATACCATTGTATTATACAGAACACATCCGTTATTTGCTATGTAACCTGTGCTTTTTCTCTTCTTTTTCAGCTGTGTCAGTACACAGCTGTTTGTTTATATAAACTATAGTAGTGTTTGTGAAGCAAACATACCTGTTTTACCAGTGCAGGGTAATGATAGATTATATATTAATTACTTTCAAATACATTGATTGATACATTGTTACTGTTCCTTTAATGGGGTTGTTCACCTTTGTACAACATTCACAATCTAACAGTTCACATTAATAGAACAATATTTGTCATATACACAGTTAACCAAAAATGTGCAGCTGAACACAGGCCCAGTGATGGGGGGAGGGGGTCAAAATTTTTATGGAAAATTGATTATTTAACATGCTGAGAGCATTGCTGGTTTAATAAGATTTGGACATTGAAGGTGAACAACCCCTTTAAGAGACAGAACCAGAGAACACAAAGAGACAAACAAACACAACTTTCAATAGCAATTAAATTTACAAATAACCTGACACTTTCAAGATGACATATTCATTATGAAAAGTTTTTGGAGGAGGGCCAGTTTAATGAGATCTAAAAAAAAAAGTGAGGTTTTAGATTTGACACACACACTATAGGGTTATTTTCCAATATGCAATGCAAGTACTGCTCTTCCATAAATTCATTATAGGCAGAGGACCAAAATTAGGATTTAGTTTAGGACTGGCCAGATCTCATAAATTTGGATTCAATCTGGATGAACATGTAAAAGTTATGTGACTTTAAAGCTCTGGTATTCACAAAAATCTTTTGTGGAGGATTCGGTGGACGGAACCCAAAAATTGTGGATTTGTATTTGTAGTCTGTAAGTTCTTTTAGGCAATGCCCTTTGTGTGGCTCTTGTCTAGCTCTTGTATAGGTTATTGGTTATTTATTTATTATGTAATGTGTTTGTACCCTGTATAAACCTTTATTGTTACACATGTTCAAGTACAGTACCATCCATGCACAGAAAGATAATGGGTACAATGGGTGTTTACTTTATGGTAACCTTTCTGCAAATATGTTTCTGCATGTACCATTGGGCACTGGAAAGATATGCAATATTAATGAATGGAGCAGTTTTCATTTGCACAAGTGATATTTGAAAGGATTAGCATAAATGGCAAGGAGCTATTCATGGACACAGAGAGAAATGCTTGGCTTATAAACAGAAACCTAGAGGAATTTCAGCAGCAGAATGAGTCACAGAATTTAAAAACTTATAGTACATTTGGTTGATAAACGGTTTGGATTATTTCCACTTCCTAATTAGAGCACTAGTACAGTTTTCACTAACCCATATACTGTTAGCGACTCATATAATCTTTTGTCACACAGAAAATACCCATATACTTTATGATATATTGGTGTGATTGTCTTTGCTAGACAAAGTATGCATGTAAGAGCACTTATCTTTAGTTATTGACAAAGACGGTTTTAGGATTTCTATTTTCCATTTTATTAAATGTTTTGGGGACTCTCCCTATTTTTTTCCCTCTTACCCAATCAAGGACTGTAACAGCCCAGTCTCATGCTCTCCTTAATTAAAAAGGCATAAAGAAAAGTATCTCAGATACAGGGAGCGTTGGCAGACCTGGGAAAATGAACAGGGGTGTGACCACGTCAGAATGGGCCTGGGGCATACAGAGCATGGCCAAAAAAACTTAAGTTTGCTTTACTTTAAGTTGAGAGCTCAGCATTCTGATGGACATATGAACAAGGGACCTTTCACAAACATTTAAAAACAAGTGCAGTAGCCAATAGCAACCAATCAATAATTTGCTCTTAAATGTTGTACTGGTTGCTGTGGGCTACTGCTCTGGTAAAGAATTGTTCAGTGGTAATCAATGAACCAATGGTGCAAGCTTTGCTAACAATTATTTAACCCCTTAAGCTGGGTTTGGAAAGTATCAGTGATGGGTAATATTATACCAGGTCTGAAGTTTGATATAAGTCATATAGACCAATCAGCAGTAGTATTTATTGAAAGCAAACATGTGACTACAGAATGGGTAATCTTATTGGATCCTTGCCATTTGTTCTTTAATAGAATATGATGGAATCTACAGGGTCAATTTGATCAAAACTGGTATTTGTCACTGCCTAGAATAAAAGGTCTGACCTATAGAATCCCATACTAGGCGTACGGGAAATGTTTATGATTTTTTTTAGTTTTTTTCTCAGTTGGAGGCAATCAATATCAACTTGCCTGGAAACATCTTTTGATAGTTGCAGTAATAACTAAAGGTCAATATGGATTAAAAGTAATCAATTGTTGTGTAATAGTCACTAGTAAATCAGCCTTATAGTCTCTTAGAAATGAAATATGTTGAAATGAGAGGGCCGGCTTCTGATTGATGCCATGGTAGCAGCTAAAGATTACAATGGATTACACTGGCATAGAGGCAGGGGGCTAAACAACATGCTTGTACAGCAGTGGGATGGATTTAACTGTATTGCATGTTTTCCAAATTAGTAAATTGTGCATTATAAAGAACTTGGCCTATTCATTTGGTTATAGATATCCTTGGTGAATTTAGCTACAGTGACAATTCGTTACAATTTCAGTCGTTTTGTAAATAATGGAAATGCTTTTGAAAACAGATAAGGGCATATTTAAAAACAAGTGTATTTATACGGCAGTTTGTTTAAGTTCTGTGGAAATGCAAATGTTAAAACATAGCAGGAGGTTGGGGACAGTAGAGGGCTTTTATTTGTTAACTGGCAAAAAGCAAACACAGAGAAGGTTTAGTGACTTTTTTACCAACATAACCTTGATTAGTAGCTGGCATGATGCCATTCCCATCCCATGACTAAGTGCAGTGCTGGAGGAATACTGTAAGGCTCCTTCTTGAGAACCTGATCATGCTCAGCAAGCAAAAAAATTGGCTCCCATGCAGAGTAGCACCTTGTGCCTGCCAGGCTTGCCAGCTGCTTTTGTTGTTTAGCATTCCTTGTGTCAGCGTGATCTCCATGGAATCTGACTCTGTCCAGCTCATAGGAATATGCCAAGTCATGTTCTTTATAGGAAAAAACTAAAGTTGGTCTTTATGGCATCTGAATTTACTACTGGCTTATACTAAATGCAAATTAATCTAAGCAGACATAAAGGGCTGTTGTAATAATCCTTTTCCATACCGAACAGTACAGTGGACTTTAACAAGTTTTTTGCCTTATTTTCCAACTCTCTTTAATGATTCCATAGTGGTGTGCAACCGGAAACTTCCAACCTGCATGGCTGCCGCCCTTTTACAGGTCAAAGCAGTGCACAGGTAGGGTAATCTCTGGTGTGTTATAACTATATTCAGGGCTGCCATCAGAAACTTTGGGCCCCGTACAAGTTTCAAGGTAGCCTTATAAGTAACTTAAGCAACTTGCAATTTACCTGGACCCCCTTCCAAAGTAGATTTTCACCTGGCCAGGCAAAACTGTACCCCCTTTTCTGATGGTGGCCCTGACTATATTATATAACAGTGTCTGAGTGTAAGCTAAGGGCCACAGGGAAGCTTAAACTCAGAAGTCTGAATACCAATGGGCAGACTGTTCTGGGAATAGGAGACAATCTGGATCTCCTAACGCATCAAGAAGCATCACAAAGAGGCCCCAGTAAAAACAATATAGTAACATTGTCAGCAGCCCCTACCTGTACCATGTCAAGTATAAGCCTCATAGTGTGCTGAAGCAGGCTTTAATCTTTACCATCTTGTCAACCCATTTTCCCTACTAGGATTGGTAAGGTCAAAGGTGCACTTTTAAAAGGCACTAGGGCTAAAACTATGGGTAGGAAGTATAGGCAATTGCCTATAGGGGGTGCTACTAGGCACATACCTCCCCAGCTCTCTACCTACCCCTAGCTCCGGCCAGCTGAAAGAGTGAAAATGCAATGCGCTCCCTACTTGTGACAATCATGCATCGCATCACCCCCGCCACTCGTCAGCCCAACTTCTTTCCGCTCCTCACCTCGCTGCAGGGGGGGCAAGGGCGTTCCAGGGTGGGGGATGTGCCTTGGACACACATTGCATTCGACCCAGCCCTGAAAGGCACATACATAACTACACAGGGGAGGATTCATTCATTAAGCACTGCCAGCAGCAGCACTGAGGACTAAAGGTCATCCATATCTTTAATTCCTGATGCAAATCATGTAGGGAGAAAGGTTTTGGAAAATGATTTTCCTAAACCAACACAGAAAATATTGGTATTTCTATAACTACCTTTACCCCATCCAGTCAGTAAATGTTACTTATCAATGACAAATCAACCCTAAATTTTGTATGTCAATAAATGTGTCTATTCTTTCACATTAAGGGCATATTACATTAGTCTTCTAGTGCATTTGCACTGAGCTCACAGAGAACCCAATAGGCAGAATTATCAACATAATTTTTTTTCCCAGGCTCACTTAAAGGAGAACTATACACTAGAAATGAATATGGCTAAAAATTCCATATTTTATATACTCCGCTTATAGCATCAACCTAAAGTTTCAGCTTCTCAATAGCAGCAATACCAGGACTTCAAACTTGTTTGCCCTTCTCTAGTTAGGTTTTAGGTCTTCTTTAAGTATGCTTGAATACTTTCTTGCCTACTTCACAAACCATGAATAAAATGGCTCTAGCTTTCAGTGCCAACACAAAGGCTGCCTAATTTCTCATAAAAGTTAACAAAAAACTCATATTTTATAATTTGCTGAGGCTCCATTACCAGGTGTAGATGTCTATGAATGAAGAAAAACTGGAGATTCCAGAATCTAGGCGACCATTAACATTCTAACTTGTAGAACCTCTGGCAGAAACATGTTAGGCAAGTCCAATGAGAACTGGTGGAAACAGAAGTTGCAGCCATAAAAAGTTAACAATTATCATCTAAAAATTTGACTACTAATTATTTTATCTACTTTTAACTTTCTCATATTAAACTCTGGAGCATAGGATATTACTATACAACAGTATGGCTGAGTTGCATTTCTGACTTTATTTTATCTGTAGCCTTCTGACAAGAATATTGGGATACTTGTAACACAGATACAGAAAAAAACCCTTGAGTTACACTTGTGCTGTCCAACTGTTAGTGGTTCAGTTATTTACTAAACTACATGTTGGGGTCCAGAGTCCAGATTAAAATGCAATTGAGATGTCACCCAAAGAGATCAGGGGAGTATAAGGGCCATTATAATTTTCCAGAGGGCCACATTGAACCGCAGACGACCAGTTGAACAGGCAAGTTACACTATGTGCTGTTACATTCACATGGTCAGACTGGGCCTGCAAGACTCCGGAAAAAAACCCAGCGGGCCCTGCTGTCCCAGACCCACTTCTTTTTAAAAAAGATTTCCTATTTCTCTGTAATAATACCTTGTACTTGAGCCCAACTTAGACATAATTACTCAATATTGGAGGCAACACAATCTTATTGGGTTTATTTAATGTTTAAATGGAGATCCAAATTATGAAAAGAACCCTTATCTGGAATATCCCATGTCCTGAGCATTCTGGCTAACAGATCCTATATCTGTATAAAGAACATATATATGTGTGTGTGTGTGTGTGTGTGTGTATATGGGGACACCCCTCCAAATTACTATTTAAGCCATAGTAAAGTTTGTGTTTCATTCTTTTTGCCAAAGGTTTGAGAAAGGCCCTTTCCTGACCAATAATATACTAGATGCATTATTTAAGGCCCATACAGAATTGGTTTGCAGACATGAGAGTGGAAGAATGTGACTGGTCTGCCCAAAGCCTTGACCCAAACCCAAGTGAACACTTGTGGGATGAATTGGAATGCTGACTGTAAGCTAGAGATAACCCCCAACATCAGTGGCCAACCTCACTAATGTTCTTGTGGCTAAATGCAAGCAAATCCCACCAATGTTAGAAATGTCAAAATCTGGTAGAAAGTCTTCCCATAAGGGTAGAGACTGTCATAGCAGCAAAATACTGGATTAACTTCATATTAAAACCCTTGGTTTGAGATATGTTTGACATCTTACATGTTTTTATGAGCAAAATGCTATATATTTGAACTAGTTGGGGGGCTGCTTCAATAGGGTATCCTGCTATCCAATCAGATTGTGTTCACTGTCCAGACTCAATATTTCAGCTACTGATGCTCCTTTCCAAGAGGCAGATTAAGCACTGGTAGTCACTTAATTAAAAAGACATGCATTTGGTATAACCATATACCAACTTTTATAATCAATATGGAACCACAAAATATTTAAATGTATGGTGCTTGAAAACCTATGTTGTTTGCAATCAATAATTAGACCACTGTCATTATACAAAACATAATTTATTATTGAAAGTTCACATTTACGTAAAACAGGTTAATTTTTACAGTGATAAAACATTGTAGGAAAACAGACTGTTGGGTTAGAACTCACTCTCTCATCACTCTAAAGTTCAACATTTGACATACTGTGCTAATAAAGTGACCTTTATCATTCCTTAAAGCTGATTTCGTTTCACACATTGGATACAGCAATATCCAATTAATCTTTATCAGTTTTAAAAAGCATCACAGTTCATTTCACAGTCAAGAACGCTGCTCATTTTTTTCATTCTGACACCAAAAAACAATATTGTCAGCTTACGAAGGTACTGTACATCAAAAAATACACATTTAAGCCAGTTACAAAATAGAAAAATACACTGCTCAGCTATTTCATGTAAAAAGTGCAAGAGTTTCTATTGAGAGAAAAAGGAAGAATAGAGAAAATAAAACATAATTCTCTGCGCCATAAAGGTATTTCATAAAAAGCTGTCATTACTCTTCAGAAGGAAAATAAGGTTTGACTATCTGATGTGCAAAAATATCGACTACAATCATTTCATCCTTTAAGGAACCTACAATTCTATCAAATACCAAATTCACATATAAAGGTGCAAAAGCGATTTGCGTTACCTTCAATATGAAGGAAATTGAATTTTCTGACTTCTGTAATTATCTCAAAAAACATAGAAGACAGGGAATATTACAGATTGCTTACAAACAAGTGCATTTTTTTTTACAGGGCAGGGAGAATGAGGGTATTATTATCCTGAAAGGTTGCTCCTTATTTACACATAACACTAAAATGTTGGACATCTGGTAATCTTCCAATATAATACATCCTTTGTTTTAGGTTTGCCAGAGCCCAGTGGGCCAGAGTGGACAGATGCATTGCATGGCACTATGTTGTACACACCTCTAGCATCAAGTGGGATCAAGAGTGGGAAGGGAAATAGTTCAGAAATTGACAATATATAAGGGATGTAGTGTAACTATGCAGTTTGGTTTTGCAGTTTACTAAATGGCACAGCATTGCTACTGACTATTTTATATTCAGGAAACCTACAATTCTGTATTAAAGGGGTTTTTGGCAATCTTTTAGAAAAGGCACTTTTTACAACATCAAAGCAGATTTGTTGGGATAGCTTAAAGCAACATTGCAGGGCCCTCCCTTACCAAAAAAAGTGCACTGGATTGGTTAGTGCATTTAGACTTTCTGTACTCTTGCCTCCAATGCAAAATTATTCATTCTTTAGTCACATCCATAAAAATTTTGATAGGGATGTCCAAAGTGTGATACATTGGTTGCTGTTGTATTATTTAGTGGAAATTATAGTATAACAACAGCTACAAGGATACCAGTTGCACATCTCTGAGCCACCTTGTATGATCTTACATTATTTAAACTGAGTCTGTGAAAGGTTTTAAAAGTCCAGCTTTTAAAATGAAACCTAACACTACTTTCCGAAGTGTATGGTGCGTTTCGCGCTTACTGGCAGGTCACTAGAAATACATGATAGCAACTCAAACATCATTATGTAAGTATTGCATTGACAGTCTCTTTGTATTTTCAGCTTTTCAACCTTCAGGGGTTGTATCGTTAGCCATTTCGTACCATAAATTCATCCTAAAACACATATCTGCAAAACTCCTTAGGGTGTCTAAGTATTTACTTATAATAGATATACCATGACCTGGATGAATGAAAATCTTCATTGTCATATCCTTAGGGTGTCCTGAATTCTATCCGATGCCCTCTTTGTAAGAACTATCCTCATATGGGTTACTACAAGCTGCTGTGTTTATAGCTCATCATATTAGCCTTACACAAATGTATATTCTGTGTATATGACTAACGCCAGAGATTCAGCTGGCATCAGCACTGAGCGCTCTATTTCTATGGTGGACAAAGGCAGTACATATGGTGTTTTGACAACGTGCTTGTGAAAAGCGTACTGTCCTAAGCTATGGCTGTGAACATATAGCTATCAGCTTTCCTTACACTGTTACTTTATTTGAAGAATTTCATTTGTTTGTTTGCAAATGATGTCTCATCAGCACCGAGATGTCTCGATGAGAATGAATAAAGCAGAACATCAACAATGTTCTTCACCAGTAAGGTGATCCTCCTATTTTACCCCAACTTTGCCATTCGGGGTACAGACCAGCAGATGTTCTGGGGCTGCCAAACTGATCAAAGTCATTGTTTTGTGGTTTCTTCTTATAGTCATATGATGCAATCTCTGTTTTAGTTGGGGTAGGTGTGTGCACACCATCTGATTTCCATTCTGCACGTGTCACTGAGTAGTTCAGTCCATCATTGTTGTCCCAGAAGACCTGCCCTTCACTTTCATAGGATATACAAAATTCGATTTTCTCATGACTGGGAATGTTGGGGGGTATGTCAATGACGAAGGAAAATGTGTCACTGTCAGTGCTTCCATAGACGTTGTTCATGTAGACACAATCAACATCTACAAATGATTTCCAGGTGTTGAAGGTGATACGAATCTTGACAGATTTCTTGTAGCTCAGGTTTTTTACTTTGACAGTACCTGCAACAGATCTTTCCTGAAGGCTGCAATTTTCTAGGCAGACTAAACTCTTCTGAAGGCGATTGCGAAACTGCAGATAATCAGCTGAAGGCTGAGTGAATCCCAGTATCAAGTTCTTCTCTTCATGCAGCTTTAAACTGGCTGTTATATCTTCTAGGTCTATCAGGTCAAACTGAAGATCTAATGAAGATTCATCCTTAAACTCTGAGAAGACATGCACCGAAGTTAAGGAAAGTCCTTTGGAATCAGCAAAGATGACCTTCTTTTTGTTTCTAGACTTTGAGCGGTTCCACTCGTTGCTCCTGAAATCAGATTCCTTTTTCAGACTGAGGCATGGTCTTAGTGGCTTATATCGGTTCACAAAATTTCTTCCCCTGCAATCAGGGGGACTGAGAAATTTTTTTAGCGGTGGAGAATGTGCTAGGCATATCCTAACTGCCACATCTACAGGCATTATGGATCGTGGGAGAGAGCGGGGTTCCAAAATCTGTATCATTCTGTAAAGAGATAAAACCCATAGATAAAATTATGTTTTTGGTCTACAATGTGCACATACTCACAAACATTTAAGAATATATTGTCTGAGCTACCCATTTAAAACTATTCTGTAATGAAACCATGAACTGCGTCACATAAAAAGGAATATCTGCCTAGAGGAGATAATAGATGCGTTGCAGTGCCCCCTTATGGTCTTTAATTGTCAAAATAAAAAACGTCTCATTGTATGCAAAGTTATTTATTTTAAAACAGTCAGTTGTATATTATGGTATTGAAGTCTACATCATTAGTATCAATATTTCTATTAATATTGATAGCCTGTCATGACTTAATAACATGTACAATCATTAAATAATGCTGTGACTTATTACTGTAAAATAAGCTTGAAATTACATTACATTACATTAACATTTATTTATAAAGCGCCAACATATTCCGCAGCGCTGTACAATAAGTGGGTTACATACATTGGACATACAGAGTAACATATAAAGCAATCAATAACCGATACAAGAGGTGAAGAGGGCCCTGCCCAAAAGAGCTTACAATAAGATACTGTCTACTTTAAATCCTTATAAATAAATTCTTTGACATGCTTGCTGGGATAAATGACTCTCAGTCCTGCAAATTATTTGTGTATCTTGAACTCAAAGAACCTACATGTCCATGGAAATAATTTATATACATATCATTTTAACCTTCAACAAACTCAGTACAGAAGAACCTTCAAGTATAATGGTATATATTTCAGAAATCTTTCAACTCTTTAAACACATCAATTCGACTATATCAAGGGATGGCACTTGACCATATATCTCAGACATCACTGTATTCTGCTCATTCCCTACAAAGGCTAAGTTTTACCCATTGTGCTGCACTTTGCAGGTTCTGTAGTAGAACAGAAATCACAGAAAGCCCCCATGCAACTTTGTCTGATAGTTCTGCTTGCAGCAGACTGAGCTGCCCACATTAAAAAGTGTGTGGTTAATGCTAAACTACAAATCCCAGCAGCTCTAGAAAAGACCTTATGCATAGATGCAGGAGACAAGCTGGCAATTTCTAGTATATATAAAGCTTAAAACCACTGATACAGAATTGGGGTCAGTAAGAACCATAATCCCTTTACCATCAATCATACAAATGGACTTCAGTGTATGCAATCACTATTAAACGTAAAATATACATGCATTAGGCATTTCCCTTTGCATTATTACACTTTTTATATTTAATTATAAACCATGGTACAGTCAGTGCATAAGAAAGTCTGATAAACACACTTTTTTTAAATGACATTATAAGACCATTGTATCTTGCCCATACAATGTAACTAGCAGAAAATAGACATATGAATCAGGTACCTCTCTACTCACAGTAGTGCTGAAGACAGCTTACAAAATGCAGCACTCTCATTTTACTATATTTATTGCTATGCACCAAGTGAACCCGCTATGTTGTCACTTATGACTGTACTGTGGGTGCATTGGTACTAGGCAGAGAGGTAAGTACAATAGATAGCGCCTTTATCATGCAGAGGGGTGTACCTGGATAGGAGCAGCTCAGAAAGTGACACTCGCTCCGCTGCAGCCGCTGAAACATTGGCACAGACTGCTGCCCGCTCTCACTGCTTATCCACACCGAGCCCGCCCTCAACACGTGAAAGCGAGGAGACAGCCAATGGCAGCGCGGCTCACGTTTCAGGCAGCCAATTGCATCATACCTACCAAATCCACTCAGAGCGTGATAATCCGCGCTGCACTCGGTGACACCTCAGTCCCAGAAAAGGAGGTCAGTGAGGGGGTGCAGCGGGCGGGGGCCATGGAATATTTACCCAATCGATAACCATCAGAGTGACAGGAGGAGATGAGCAGGCTGGGAGAAAATAGAACTCCACTAAACTCTGCCCGATGCAGTTTCATCTTATTTTCCCTATAGAAGAGTTGGTTGCTAGGACTGTATGGGCAGGGACTTACGGTGCGTTTATATCTATACTGATAACCGCAAAATAGGTGTTGTCCCAACAGCAAGGATACTGATACATATTCACTGGGTGCAAACATTGACATTATTGGCAGTATCTCCCTAATGGCCCTAATTTGTGCCCGTAGTTTTCACTTTCTGTCACTGAAAACTTTTTCTATTTAGAAGTGACAATGTCTGTGGCCATGTGACCCAAAATCAGCCTGCTGTTTCTGAGGCCTCTCTGTAAGGCATAGTTAGATAGTGTATGACATAGTGACCCTGTTATATAAATGTCAATTTAGTACAACTATGGAGAGAGGGGTGCCTTAGGCCACATTTCAACAGGTATCTAATATGGCTTCAAACCTCAAATGCTCGCAGATGCGCAGATACTACTGTACTGTACTCAGATGCGCAGATACCTACTGTACTGTACTCAGATGCGCAGATACCTACTGTACTGTACTCAGATGCGCGGATACCTACTGTACTGTACTCAGATGCGCAGATACCTACTGTACTGTACTCAGATGCGCGGATACCTACTGTACTGTACTCAGATGCGCAGATACCTTCTGTACTGTACTCAGATGCGCGGATACCTACTGTACTGTACTCAGATGCGCAGATACCTACTGTACTGTATTCAGATGTGCAGATACCTACTGTACTGTACTCAGATGCGCAGATACCTACTGTACTGTACTCAGATGCGCAGATACCTACTGTACTGTACTCAGATGCGCAGATACCTACTGTACTGTACTCAGATGCGCGGATACCTACTGTACTGTACTCAGATGCGCAGATACCTACTGTACTGTACTCAGATGCGCGGATACCTACTGTACTGTACTCAGATGCGCAGATACCTTCTGTACTGTACTCAGATGCGCGGATACCTACTGTACTGTACTCAGATGCGCAGATACCTACTGTACTGTACTCAGATGCGCAGATACCTTCTGTACTGTACTCAAATGCGCGGATACCTACTGTACTGTACTCAGATGCGCAGATACCTACTGTACTGTACTCAGATGCGCGGATACCTACTGTACTGTACTCAGATGCGCAGATACCTACTGTACTGTACTCAGATGCGCAGATACCTTCTGTACTGTACTCAAATGCGCGGATACCTACTGTACTGTACTCAGATGCGCAGATACCTACTGTACTCAGATGCGCGGATACCTACTGTACTGTACTCAGATGCGCAGATACCTACTGTACTGTACTCAGATGCGCAGATACCTTCTGTACTGTACTCAAATGCGCGGATACCTACTGTACTGTACTCAGATGCGCAGATACCTACTGTACTGTACTCAGATGCGCGGATACCTACTGTACTGTACTCAGATGCGCAGATACCTACTGTACTGTACTCAGATGCGCAGATACCTTCTGTACTGTACTCAAATGCGCGGATACCTACTGTACTGTACTCAGATGCGCAGATACCTACTGTACTGTACTCAGATGCGCGGATACCTACTGTACTGTACTCAGATGCGCAGATACCTACTGTACTGTACTCAGATGCGCAGATACCTTCTGTACTGTACTCAAATGCGCGGATACCTACTGTACTGTACTCAGATGCGCAGATACCTACTGTACTGTACTCAGATGCGCAGATACCTACTGTACTGTACTCAGATGCGCAGATACCTACTGTACTGTACGCAGATGCGCAGATACCTACTGTACTGTACTCAAATGCGCAGATACCTACTGTACTGTACTCAGATGCGCGGATACCTACTGTACTGTACTCTGATGCGCAGATACCTACTGTACTGTACTCAGATGCGCAGATACCTACTGTACTGTACTCAGATGCGCAGATACCTACTGTACTGTACTCAGATGCGCAGATACCTACTGTACTGTACTCAGATGCGCAGATACCTACTGTACTGTACTCAGATGCGCAGATACCTACTGTACTGTACTCAGATGCGCAGATACCTACTGTACTGTACTCAGATGCGCAGATACCTACTGTACTGTACTCAGATGCGCAGATACCTACTGTACTGTACTCAGATGCGCAGATACCTACTATACTGTACTCAGATGCGCAGATACCTACTGTACTGTACTCAGATGCGCAGATACCTACTGTACTGTACTCAGATGCGCAGATACCTACTGTACTGTACTCAGATGCGCAGATACCTACTGTACTGTACTCAGATGCGCAGATACCTACTGTACTGTACTCAGATGCGCAGATACCTACTGTACTGTACGCAGATGCGCGGATACCTACTGTACTGTATTCAGATGCGTGGATACCTACTGTACTGTACTCAGATGCGCGGATACCTACTGTACTGTACTCAGATGCGCAGATACCTACTGTACTGTACTCAGATGCGCGGATACCTACTGTACTGTATTCAGATGCGCAGATACCTACTGTACTGTACTCAGATGCGCTGATACCTACTGTACTTTACTCAGATGCGCGGAGGTAAATTCACAGCTGATATACTTGGGGCACATTTGCCAATTGTATCACCATTTTGTTTCCAGGGGGAGCTATCCGCTCAAAGTATGCTCAATCACCTGTCTCCACTAACCATTGAAAAACATATCATTTGAATAATGCTGGGTACACATAGGTGGCTTGCTCAGTTTCCAGGATTTATTCTGATTTTATACTCACTAGGAGCTTAACACTATAATATAAGTGTACTTCAAAAATACCTGGGGCACAACTGCAAGACCAATAAGGGGCGGAAAAGTGCATCCTTAGTACTCATTTACAGAGCACTAGTGTCCCAGGGATTAAGCAGTTGGAGGAGGCGCAACAGCATAGACAGGTGCAGTCAGTAAAGTGCAGTTTCAAGAGTCTGATTCACCAAAATGAACTCAACTGCGCGTGCATTTTGCTGCAAAACAGATGCAATTGGGCATCTGCCATCATTTTTGGTGTTTGGTATGCAAGTGATGCCTGCACCCAATTCTTTAGGCACAAGTGTGAGCCCTGGAGCTACCTTAAATCATATAGATGGCTCTTTCTACATGTTTTAACATTGTTGTGGTATCCCCTAAGAGACCAAAGACGGTTGGTGTCCATTTAATCCTTGTGTGGTTACATTTAACCCTGGAGCTACCGCCTGGTGAGGAGGTGGCGATAGCTCCAGGGTTCACCTGCATCAGTAATTGCAGCAGTGCTCAATTCAAAATGGAAGGCAGGAAGGACACAGTGGCACCAAGTGCAACTATACAGTTGCAATCAGTGCATTTTGACACCAGTACATGTAATGAAAGTGATCTTACTTGAATCTGACTGCAAGGATATTGCAGGGACCACAACTGCACGTGTGGACTTAAATAAGCCCTCTTATGAGAAAATGTAAATGCCAGACATGATCTTCTAGGGGGGAATGCTTTAGCTAAGCTCCACCAGATAGCATAAAAGAGATGGTCAGAAGCATTCCTTGGGTTCTGTTTTGATTAAAAGATACAGTAGAGTGGATTAACCATGGGTAAAGCAAGCCTTAGTACAGTGATCCCCAACCAGTAGCTCGTGAGCAACATGTTGCTCATCAACCCAATGGATGTTGCTCCCAGTGGCCTCAAAGTAGGTGCTCATTTTTTGAATACTTGGAGGCAAGTTTTGGTTGCATAAAAACCATGTGTAAAGCCAAACAGAGCCTTTTATAGGCTGCCAGTCCACATAGGGGCTACCAAATAGCCAATCATAGCCCTTATTTGGCACCTCCAGGTAACTTATTCATGCTTGTGTTGCTCCCCAACTCTTTTTACATTTAAATGTTGCTCACGGGTAAAAAAGGTTGGGGATCCCTGCCTTAGTAGATGGTCAAGTGGGGAGGGCAGCTGTGAACAAAGGATTAGTAAATGAGATGGCAGATTTATGTATAAGGACTAGGAGAGGTTAGCACTGATGTCTTGGACAGTACTTTTAGAATGCTTTTTGAATGAATGTTGTGTACTGTTAATAAAAGTTGGGGAGTTTGTTCAGAACCTCTGCAGGGAAACATATGAACATATATGGGTATAACAGATTTATTGATTATTTACAACCCTGGGGGCACAAGTACTAGTAAATGAGCACTAAGAGGTATTCTCTTGCAGTTGTGCCCACCGGAGTTGTAGCTCTGTGCACAAAGCATCACATAAAATATCTGGTGGTCTGTGCAGAGAGCAGTCCTCTGCCACTCCTACATTGCACCTTAAAATGATGTGCAAGGTAGAGGGAAAAGGGGGAGGACGCCTACGTGTTTCCCCTGCCCTCTCATTTATGAATCTGCAAGTTTTTCTGCAGGTATTCACCCAATGCCCGATGCAATAGGCAAAGTACAAAAAAAAAAGAAAAATGGCAGATTGCGCACTTTGCACACTGCATGTGGCATTGTAAATAAATCCTATATTATTGTTAAAGCTATCTTTTTATTCAAGAGAAACTGTCATTAAACAGATTTTCACCAAATGCTACTATATTAATTCTATATTTACTTTTAATATGTCAACGGGAAAAAGATCTGTGGCTGAGTCCAAAATAAAATCTACGCACGCAGGAGAGTAAGTGAAAGAAACACACAGTAGTTATAGAATTACACATTGGCTGTGTAATGATGCAATATTTTTTTTAAGCTCAAAGGGTCAGCTTTGCCAGACATACACTGAAATCAGTTAGCCTTCTTGCATCATTTTATTACTCAACATAATCATTATTAGAATATACTTCTTTTTTAAACTTTTTTTTCCCAAATCAAGTGCTGTGTTACTTATATTTGCCTAATGAACTTAGGTGTTGGTTATAAGAGGGCATTCTTTAAGACAGAAGGAAAGGATGTTTCATCACCATGTTCTGGGTGCTGACATCATGACTTCCTACTGAAGAAGCTTGTGACAAATAATTCACCGGAGAGGTTAAGGATGTTTAAGGGCCTTACTTTCAAGAAAATCAGAAATATATTATTAAGTGAGAGTATAACATTATTGATATGAGTGGAGCCTGCCTTGGTTTATCTGATATGGAAACTTCATCCAAAGACTCTAATAAACCAGTATCCTCTAGTAGGAAGATAATACTGAAAATCAGAACACAAAAAAGAAGGAAAGGTACCAAGGTGGTCCAGGTATCACCAAATTGTTCGACTCCTCCCAGTAAATCTAATCACATACATGCTACCCTGGGCTGGTTTTCTTTTTCGTTAAAAAATTCACCCACCAGGGTAGTGCGTGCTAAGCGCCACCATCTTTTTTTACATGAGCAGTACAGAATGTTTATCTACTGCCCATGGGCCTTAAGGGCTGTGACAGATGGGGAGATTAGTCGCCGTGTGACAAATCTCCCTTGTCGCGGGCGACTAATCTCCAGAAATTCCATCCCACTGGCTAGAATGTAAATCGCCAGTGGGATGGCATACGCATCGCTGCGACGCCGAAATCACTGAAGTTTCCTCTCAAGGCAACTTTGGTGATTTCAGCA
This sequence comes from Xenopus tropicalis, assembly GCF_000004195.4. Taxonomy (NCBI): domain Eukaryota; kingdom Metazoa; phylum Chordata; class Amphibia; order Anura; family Pipidae; genus Xenopus; species Xenopus tropicalis. The sequence goes on from NC_030683.2 coordinate 37,178,384, forward strand.
AATCACAGCACCATGTATGCTATCCCACCGTCGATTTACATTCTAGCCAGTGGGATGGCATTTCGGATTTCGGGGAGATTAGTCGCCCGCTACAAGGGAGATTTGTTGCGCAGCAACTAATCTCCCCGTCTGTCACAGCCCTTAGAGTTGGTGTAATGGTGTAACATTTAGCAAACAGTACACCAGGCTGGTTTGTTTTTTGAAAAAAAAAAGCAAAGCCAGGGTAACAGGAGGGTGGCTAACAATCTGATTATTATACAATTCCTTTAACTTTATGAAGCAATATGCGTTAGTTGGCTTTACTTGAAATTTGATTTTAAGCATCACTGACTGACGGACTAATGCTAATGATGAATGAACTCTGGTAAGTTCTGGGTAATGTTGGCAATGTATAAAAATTATAATTATGAAAGCTTCTCACTCACTTTCCAGCTAACTTGTGTCCAACTGCAGCACTGGAAGATTCCATACCACAACAACAGCTAAATAATAATAATAATAATAAAGCTTGAAAAGAAGAATATTTAAAACCAATTCATCCTTTCAAAAGGACAAAATTTCCAGAAGCAAGATTTCTACAAATATTTAAAGGTCATACATTTACTACAAAAATGCCTGAAAGCAAAAGATACTGTATGCATAATACACCCTATGAAAAAAAACACCATCAGGCCAGAAGCACCTAGGGCAGGGGTAGGGAACCTATGGCTCGGGAGCCAGATGTGGCTCTTTTGTTGGCTGCATCTGGCTCGCTGCCAAATCTTTAATAAAAAAAATAACGGGGGGCGTGGCCTGTGCTAGGCGGATAGAAGACGTGTTCTAAGCCTTAGAACACGTCTTCTATCCGCCGAGCGCAGGCCACGCCCTCCTCCAGATCGCATCTGGCATCCTTGGCACCCACCGTACCTTGCCCCTGCGCTCGGCGGATAGAAGACGTGTTTCTAAGCCTTAGAACACGTCTTTTATCCGCCAAGCGCAGGCCACACCCTCCTCTGCATCACATCTGCATCCGGAATCCTTGGGACCCACCCTACCTTGCTCCGCAGCATCCACGGCCAAACATATTGTATGGCTCTCACAGAATTACATTTTAAAATATGTGGTGTTTATGGCTCTCTCAGCCAAAAAGGTTCCTGACCCCTGACCTAGGGGAATCACCAGGAAACAATTCAGCAGAAAGCTCTATATCTTCAATGGCCTGGGCAAACATTTTCCTTTAGAATACTGGAACAAAATAACACCATTCCCATACCTACTCTTAAAATATACTAAGCAAACCAAAAAAAGATCCTATGTCACAGGGATAACACACCAGCAGCCCTGCACAAAATGTACTCTAGTCAATCACCTAATTGTTGGAGATACTGAAACATGAAAGGGAATATGCAACATATGGACCTTCCCCTTATTAAGGGATTATGGACCTCTGTATAGCTGCTAATCCAGCAGGAAACACTCCTACCAATATACTTCACTTTAAACCTGGCAATACTAAATATTGGGGGAAAAACCCAAAGCCTGTTAGAAAACTATTTTTACAACAGCAGCAAGGATTCTTATAGCAAGACTCTTGGAACAGAAACTTTTCCAATAAATTGGCTCAAATCTCATATGACAACTAAGACAGAGTTATGCATTCAGTACCAGAGCGTCTAATGAATTAAAGAAATGGAATCGAACTCTGACCAACAACCCTCCCAACATAATATATAACATTTCACTAACCATCTCACCTTCCATCTGTCTAATTCAGTGTCTGATGTTTACCTGTTACTAACATTAAGGGCTTTGCCCCTTTAAACTGCAGACTTGTGAACCTGTAAAAAATACAAACTAAATTAAATAAAAATAAGATAAAAAAAAAATGATAATAATACTCGGCTTGCATTTCTGTCACACAGAAGAAGTCAACAGATGGCTGGCTGTGAGCTGGTAACAACCTTCGTAAGCTAAAATTACACTTAGTTGTCCAATTGGGCACCCTGTTAGAGATCATGTTATGTAAAGGGATTGTAAATATTTGTGTTGGTTATGGAAGCTTTTGAAAACTTTGCTGTAACACACAATACTTACACATATCCAGGCAGTTACAGAAAGCTGGGAGAAAGTTTTTTTAAGTTTTTTTTCATGATGGTTTTGCAACAGGAGATTACATTTTTGTGGGCAGGAATTGAGTAGTACATGGTGATATTGCTGCCTATACTGTCTCCTATGCAGTTCTAATTGGGCATAGGTATTACCGTTCATGGTGTGGTGCTAACAGCCACATGTATTATCATAACGTATCTCTTAGGTCTGAATGTAAACTTAAAATTGCATAAGGCACATTTATAAACACTAGGAAAATTTGCACATGGACAGTAACCCAAAGCAACCAGTCAAATGTTTGCTTTTACTTTTATATTTGCAGTTGGCTGGGAAAAGCTAATCAGTGATTGGTTGCTATGGGTTACTGTCCAGATTCAGATTTGAGCACTATTCATAAAGAAGCCCCATCATCGATCATCTCAAACTTTACATCTTAACCTGAATGGACATTGTGTCTTTTGCAAAGTATCTTTCATTTTATATCTGTACCTGGTGCCAGTATTCACATTGATTAAAGGCACACTTATCGACAAAAATTAAGTTTCTGTTGTTCCTGAAAACAGTGTATTCTGTTTAGTTCAGTAGTTTTGGGAGAATAAATTTCTCTATAGTGCTGGACTGATTATAGCTACCTTTGTGCTTGCATATGCATGTACAACCAAATGGATACATTGTCATACTTCCTCTCACAAAGCAGCAGTTCTGTTATGCTTTATAGCTAGATAATTTTAAGAACTAAAACCCCAATGATCTGAGATTCTAGGGCACATTAACAGATGCAATAACAAGTGTCGAGCACTACAATGGGCGCAAAATGGATTGCAAGTGAGGCTATTTACAAAGGTCCTTGCACCCATACATGTTCCTAGTAAATTACAGCGAGCACCAATTTTCTATCTAGCTTGCTCTAATGAACTACCAAAAACCGACTGAAATGAAGTTGACAAGTAATGTTACCTGTTAGTTGGTTGCTATAGGTGATGAGACCAGTAACAATGAGTATCACCTTTTATTACATAGCTGTGACTGTAGCCTTCAGATACATGCTATGTAATGCACACTCCATACATCATACAAATCAAACTGCACTGTGATATTGAGGGTGAGGGGGCTTTGACTTTAGAGGGCAGGGTGGTGCAGGTGAGTGGATACTGATGGGGGCAGGCAGTAATGCCAGTGGTGTGGATTGAGCAGATTAGGGGTCCTTGCAGGGAGGCAGGCAGTGTTTTAAGGAATATCTGTCTAGGTTTTAGACGTAAACAGGATAGCACCAACGTCATATAATTACTTCTTAAAGGACAAGGAAATGCTAATTCACCAAAGGGGTGCAAAATGCTATGCGCCCCACTAGGCTGGTGGTTCTTGCACCAGTCTGAGGATCATTCTAGGAAGTGTTGCCATCTTGTGTCTATTCCCAGAGATCCATTGGCCATGCTTTTCCACAGCACAGGTATGGGTTATCTGGAATGCTTGGGACCAGGATTTTTTTTCATAATTTAGATCACCGTACCTTAAGTCTACTTAAATATTTAAGATAAATAAAACAGGAGTTTTGCCACCAATATAGATCTATGCAGCTATGTTACCATGAAGTACATGTTACTGTTTTAATATTACCAAAAAAGGAAGTAATTGAAAAAATTGAATTATTTGTTCAAAATCGACTTTATGGGAGATGGCCTTCTTGAAATTTGGACTTTCTGAATAACGGGATTTTAAATGAGAGATTTATCCCGATTTTAGTATACAGCACACATGCAAGCCAAATCCTATGCAGGGGATCTCTGGGAATGGAAGTAAGATAGCAGCTGTTCCTTAGTAAGATCCCCAGAATGGTGCATTTTTTTCTGAAAAATAACACTGGCACAGGGTCAATTTAGTAATTTAATTGACTGGGGGGTATCTAACATTTTGGCACCACCACCATTTTTTTTAAACTGTTTTTGATGCTCATGCTACTATTGCTACAGGGCTTGTGACATGACTAAAAGTCATCAAGATTTGTCTTGACTCCAGATTTAATACTGTAAAGAAATAAAGGGAACACTTTATTGGGCACACTGAAAGTGTGTCTCATGAGACACAGAAGCTTATCATTGGGAATATGAATATGTATAAAGGAGGGGTTTAACATCTGGCACCCCCTCTCCCCAGTGATTTTAAACTTGCTTTCTCCTTTAAGCACAAGAGGAAAAGGAAAGGAAATAGTGGATAAAAGTTAACTATTATAGAGCGGGTAGACTCTAAGGCAATGAAGAGAGGTCAGAGAGTTTGTTGCAAGACTGGTATGAAATGCTTGCTTATGCAGTAAAGCTGAGAAACAGTGGAGCATTTGTTGAACTTAACACCTGCCACATATATGTCAGGATTTACAGGTCTTGGAAAAACATTCCACTTTGGAGTCCATTCTTGACCCAAGCTATCAATAGAGATATTTTCCAGCTACTGAAAGTTCGCCCTGCTGATCTTTGTACCCAGTGACCTAAATCCTGCATTAGGAAAGTGTTCAAGGGGCACTGAACCAGTTGTTCTATACTGTAAAGCAGAGGCTTTCAGATGTTTTACTTCAGGTCCTATCTTTGAGGCCCAACAACTTGGTGTACCAGCATTGGCTGATAAAATCACAGTCATTGTGCTATTGATTGAGGGACATCTGAGACAATCAAATTCATAACCAGATTTTTTTCATGACTGAAATCCAAGGAACCCCACCTCCTTATTCACCAAGGATCCTCTGTATAGTTTTATAGTTGTTATTTTTACTTAATGACAACAATTTGGGTGTCAAATCTGGTCTTTGAATGGTCACATGAATCACTTGAATACTGTCATGTTTGCTGTCTTAATAGACAAGATTTGATTATCTAAGTTTTTTGCTGTGTACACATTAAGGATCCACTGGAGAGCCAAACAATATAATGCCGTTTTTAAATTTATTTAAGATGCATCCCAAACTACATTATACTGTTTGGCTTTCCAGTGGATTCTTGATATCTATATGATAACTTCAAGTAGAAGTGAACTTACTACACTGTATCAGGAGCAGAACTATTTACATTTAAAGTGTATCAGTGAGATTTACTGACGGATAGTGTTCCTTGCTGTATACTGTGTCTTTAAGGGCCATTTAAAGCTACATACATGGAGGGCCAGCATTATAACAGGTTGGCTGACCTATATAATAAAGGGTAGTGCTCCTCTCTGTCCTTTACATATATATATTTATACTGTATATATATAGTATATATGGTGTCTTCTAACAACCTCATATTTTACAAAAGGGGCACATTAGTTTTTACAGGGGTACATTATTTCTTTAATACACAGATGTAAGTCATGTGACACAAACAATATCACAAAGCACTGGCTTTAGAGAAGAATGAGAAAGGCTGATAAATTACCTTTTTTGATACCAAAAAAGTGCTCTAATTTCCTTCTTCAACAAATATAAGTACAGAGAAAATTGTGAAGTCCCCTTGGCCTAATTTATATATTGCTGGAATTGTTCTGACCAGACTAACATCAATGAATAACAATTTATCAAAGATACTTGGGCAAATTTCTTAACACAGGTGCTTAATTGTGCCACTGTGGTTAGCGATAGTGACTAATTAGACCCTTCCTTCATTTCCTAACTGGTAGACTGTTCAAAATTGTTAACTGGTTGGTAGGTAACTGAAATAGTAAAATTTAGCATTCATGCTAGTAGTAGCCTCCCCTCTTTCTATTAATGGCTTTGGTATTAAAGATAGATATTAAATATAGAGATTAGATCAACTATATAGAAGTAAGAGGTGCATTGTTTCAGGAGAGGGTTCTCCGCTTACATAGCCATATAGCACAGGTCTTCTAAGGCCACAATCTATATAAATAGAAAGCCTTTCTGCATTTGGCATCTATCCTACATTCACACCTGCCCCTATCAGTATAGTTTAACGCAGTAATTCTAGTTCTTCAGCTGAATAAGCTTCACTGAATAAGATTCTATAAAATTCAATAAATGCATCCTTTTTATCCAGGACCATATTTCTTGATTATTATTAGTTTTTGTGTTACACTGTCATATCATTTTGTCTTCTCTTTCCTATCTGCATGCATTCCTTAGAGCCCTGGACTGGCAAATGCCAGAGTGGATGCTGTAAGATCCTAGACAGATACTAATTATTGGGTTGGCTGGGGGGTTGGTGGGCCTCTCTAATTTCCTTATAGTGCACATTGCTCATAGACTGCAGAGACATCAGCCTCCAGTGGAACCGAATCCTAGATATATTTGGCCATACTCCCAGAATGTTCCATTTGGCCTGATCATGTCCATTACTTTACCCCCATTGGGGGATAGACAAAAACAATATCCCGTTATCCCCTACATTCTACCTCCTACATTTATCAAATTATCCATTCACGAATTAAAACAGATGAAGGATTACAAAATGAATTTCCAAGGACCACTACAATCCTTTCGACACCTTTGGAAGACATTTTGAAACACCATTCCCATATAATGTCAACATTGCCATCTAGTAAATATCAAGAGATGGCTCTTCAGATCTGGCTCTGTTCGTCCATCCACCCTCCCGCTAAGTCCTATCTCTTCCAGCTCCCCCCAGTCTGCCGTCCGTCTTCCCAGAGAGAGTCCTCTTTCTGTAAGCCGTTCGTCCTCCCTCTCAGCTCCCCCGTCCTGCTCCCCGCTGAGTCCTCTCTCTCCGGTGCCAGGGGTGAGGATGCAGCGGGGGGGCCGGATTTGGCCTGCGTGCCGTAGTTTGAGGACCCCTGCCTTAGAGGCTCTGCTCCAAAAGCAAACGTAACACATACTTTCTGGTTATATCCTAAAATACAAGCCTTTTGGTTGGAAATCACCTCATACTGGAGACAGGTTTCCGGGAAATCTATTACATGGGCAATGTTCAGTGATACTAATTCCTTAGAAAATCTAACAAAATCTAAAAAACAATTTGCAAAAAGATTGGCAGCAGCTCGAAAGACAATACTACAACAATGGCTTTCCTTCTATAACACTAGTTAAACAGAAACCAGACTAAATAGCTCATCTGGATTGGATAGAAACAACAATAAAAAAAAGAACAAAAAACCTCCAAATTTTTAGATGTTTGGTCAACCTATATCTGCTCTTTCAAACCAGCCCAAACGGAAGTGAGTTGAACATTATTCTTGTTGTTATTTTCATTGTCATGGAATGTTATATCCCACATACTGTTTCTATAGTAGAACTATCATTACTTTTACATCCAATATATCTTACAATTGTATATCTTTTTGAATGAGAAAAATCTTAATAAAAACAAATTTAAAAAAAAGTGATTTACTTTTTCTCTGTAATAATAAAACAGTACCTTGTACTTAATCCTAACTAACATATAAATAACCCTTGCTGGATGCAAACAATTGGGTTTGTTTAATGTTTAAGTTATTTTTTAGTAGACTTTAAAGTAAATTATGAAAACATCCCTTTTCTGGAGAATACCAAGTCCAAAACATTTGGATAACAGGTCCCAAACCAGTATATGAAAAGACTCCTTAATTTAATAACACAGTAAACTTAATTTTAAGAGAAACCTGCCCATAAGTTAGGTCACCATATTGGGTCAACAGAACTAATATAAGGTACAAATGTTAACCTTATCCAAGGTTAAAATATATAGGTGCTAATAGCAGTAGCACAATATTGTTAATCATTGAGTGTAATTATGTATGTTGGTAAATCTGTCTGCCCAACAAAAGAGTGTATCTGTGAAGAGTCAATAGATTGTTTCTACCCGCCGCCCTGTCCTATTACATAAATTCTGTGCTTCCAGCATTTTCTCTATAAAAGCTTTACTACAAGCTCTGTCGATTTCTGCTGATTGGTCATAGATAGGTTTGCACGTATTTGCAGTTGGCATGAGAATAGAGGCAGGTCTGTAGCTGCACAGCATTAAGAACAGTACACTCTCTGTGTCCATATGTCTCCAAGGATTACAACATTTTGTTTCCAGTTGCCTTCTGTGTGTGTCCAACTCTAAGCTTCAAATACAAAATTAAGCTCTGAAGGATCATTGGCACCATCAAGCAATATCGTAATGGTCTTTTCCAGCAGTATTTTAAAGTAAGAAAAATATATATAATGTAATATATAGTATATAATATAATTATACTGTATATATATATATATTTATTTATATATATATATATATATATATATATATATATACAGTATATATATATATATATATATCAGGCAGTCCTGCCGTATTATACATGCTCTAATCATGGAGGATCCAGGTACCACACCCTACCCTTCAGCTCTGCTGCTGGACGTATCCTCAAGTATCCAGGCGTGGAGATTTTTTATTTACCATATAGAGCCTCCCCACTAAAGCCACCGCTTCCTAGACACAAGCTCTCGGTTGCCTATTTCCTCATAGGTAATAAAAGGCATTAGGTTTGCCCAGGTGCAATAACTCATAGCAACCAATACAATTTTTGCTTTGAGACATGTGACCAGTAAATGCTACCTGCTGATTGGCTGCTATAGGTTACTGCTCCTGGGCAAACTTAGTGCCTTTTATTACATAACCCCCTATATGTTTAAATCCTGAAAATCAAGTGACATTAAAGGTGATCAATACACTCTTGTGTCACACATTGGCATTATGTGTATATGATATGCAGTCTTTCGATGATGTAACAAAATTCCATGTCCTCATTAAAATCCAAATGTAGCATTGGGCTGCTGGTGTCCACAGTTGAACAATCTTTATGAGCCCTCCTTGTGATCTGTTTATTATCCTGATGTCTGATCATCTGGTTTTGGTAACTTAAGGGGGAGATTTATCAATCCACGAACGCTCCGAATGCGTCCGAATGCTTGTTTTTCGTAATGATCGGTTTTTTTTGCAAAATTTCGCACCTTGCGCAATTTTTTCGCCGTTTGTGCGACTTTTTCGTACTTTGTGACAAAATTTGGCCGAAAAAATCATATTGCCACACCGAGTACGAAAGATTCGGATTCCTTCAAGCTTCGTTATCGTAACTTTCCTTGGGCCAGGTTGGAGCTGCACAGTGCCATTGAGCCCTATGGGAGACTTTCCTTGGGCCAGGTTGGAGCTGCAGAGTGCCATTGAGCCCTATGGGAGACTTTCCTTGGGCCGGGTTGGAGTTGCAGAGTGCCATTGAGCCCTATGGGAGACTTTCCTTGGGCCGGGTTGGAGCTGCAGAGTGCCATTGAGCCCTATGGGAGACTTTCCTTGGGCCGGGTTGGAGCTGCAGAGTGCCATTGAGCCCTATGGGAGACTTTCCTTGGGCCGGGTTGGAGCTGCAGAGTGCCATTGAGCCCTATGGGAGACTTTCCTTGGGCCGGGTTGGAGCTGCAGAGTGCCATTGAGCCCTATGAGAGACTTTCCTTGGGCCAGGTTGGAGCTGCAGAGTGCCATTGAGCCCTATGGGAGACTTTCCTTGGGCCAGGTTGGAGCTGCAGAGTGCCATTGAGCCCTATGGGAGACTTTCCTTGGGCCAGGCTGGAGCTGCACAGTGCCATTGAGCCCTATGGGAGACTTTCCTTGGGCCGGGTTGGAGCTGCAGAGTGCCAGTGAGCCCTATGGGAGACTTTCCTTGGGCCAGGTTGGAGCTGCAGAGTGCCATTGAGCCCTATGGGAGACTTTCCTTGGGCCGGGTTGGAGCTGCAGAGTGCCATTGAGCCCTATGGGAGACTTTCCTTGGGCCAGGTTGGAGTAGCAGAGTGCCATTGAGTCCTATGGGAGGCTTCCAAAATCATGCACAGAAGGATCAGAAAGGTTTTCCTGCATTTTACGATCGTTCGGTACAATATTTCCGTGACTAATACGATTTTTTCGTAAACATATTCGTGATATTTGCGATCTTCAGAAATTTTCGTATCCAATCCGAATTTATCCCATTCGGGATTCGAACTCACATTTTCATGAATGTGCCCCTTAGACTTAAAACTCGGGTAGCCCAAAGAGCTGCTTACTTAGCAGACTGGCCAATGAAACAGATCTTTTTGTGTGTGGCAAGCTTTAAGGTGAAGGCAAACAGAGCTTCTAGTAGCAGCTAATTGCCAGTAGCTACTGCAGTGAGCGTTATTAAGCATCCTAACAAATTGTACATGAATAGTCTGATCTTAGAATTAGCAAATTTGAAACCAACACTATGCATTGTGCAATGCATCTGCCAGCTATGTAAAGAATTCCCTTTTTGTGAGGGAAATCATAATGTGAACTATGGGAAATCATTATTATCGATCACCTATGTATTTTCATCCAGGGGCACAGGAGAGAAAAGGCTGGCTGACGTAATTGTTTCTGGATGACTTGACCTATTAATTCTTGGCTCCTCGCTATCCATTTGGAACAGCCATCATGCAATACTATAGGAATACAACGATGTAGGTGCACAATCATGCTTCCAATGAAATCTGATTGGTTCACCCACAGCTCTCAGTACAATTATCAATGGTGATGTTGCCCATAGCAACCAATCTAGTGTATATTTATTTTGCTGGTTCATATGCTATTGGTAGAGTGATTCATACAAAAAAAGACAAATTTGAAAACAGATGCATGTAAAAGAATCTCTGTCCTACAGGTGTTAAATAGCAATATTTTATCTCATTACAGGATAGCACATATTGGTTTAAAATATTAATAAAAGGGATGTTAAACCTGATTTTATTTTTTTGCTTAGTTCTACACCACAGGTAGACATCTGATCCACTAAATCAGCCTTACTGCGTTCTGTAAAGGGATATGCTATTAACACAAATTTGTGTTTCAGAGCAAGTATGGGGCTGTACCCATAGCACTGATCAGCAATTCATTATGATCAAGTTAATACATTAAAGCAATGGCATTTGTGTTAGTAAGGCTAGAAGTCTGCCAGAAGAGAGTACAATAGGCCAAATATATTCATCTTCAAATTAAGACGCCCTTAAATTAGAAATCCATTAATAGAGGTATATCAGGTAATATGAGAAGTATAATGTGGCATATATTAATAATTACTCGGGTGTTATCACTCCACGCCCACCATATATCACATTCCTTTAGGCATAATTGTTACAGACGCATTGCATTGATTACATGAACTTTTCATAATTTAATGATCTCAGATTCAGCTAAATTCTTTCCATAAGAGACAAAATACTTCAGTTCTGAAGTAAAACCAAAAATACAATTAATGAGTATCAATGTGCTTAAAAATGAGGGTCACTTGCTGGTTCTACCTGAGAGATATCACACAGAAAAATAGCTGCAAGGTTTGATAAGCGCAGAGAAATAGGCAGTTGTCTCTTACTGGACTAGTGCTAAAAGTATAATGGAGGGGTGTCACCGATTGGTTGGTATGCATAACTGGATTCCATAGAATTTCTCCAGTCCCCAGTAAGTACCTACATGTGCTTTTTAAAGGAGACATATTGGATAAATGGAAAAAAACACTCATTTTGTAGGCAGTTATGAATAATATATGGTGCTGGTTTCACTTTGGCCAAAAAAATAATCCTATCTGTAAAAATGGCCCCTTTATTGTAGATCCTATCAGTTCTCTGTTCGTGTTTCAAATGAAGAGTGGGCGTGTCCTAATAGTCCCTGCCAGAAGCACAGTAGGAGAGGGACAACCAATCACAGCCCTACAGTCACACAAGCAAAGACAGTTCCCTATCAGGTCAGCCTAGCTGCTCATTGCTTCCTATCCTATAGTGTCCTGTAATGAGAATTGGAATTTCTCAATAAATCAGTCCGAAAAACAACTTTTTTAAGCACAATCCTTCTATATCTAGAGGAGAATAATTCCCTGGTACATTCTTAATTTTTATATGATATGTCTCCTTTAAGTTTAGTTTTATACATGTTCAGTTAATGTCAGCCAGTTTGGCCATTTCTCAAATTCTGTATTTTGGTGCAAGCAACACAATTCCAACTAGACATGTTAAATAATTTCCACTGAGCTACTGATAGAGTTATGGTGTTGGGGGGATCTAAGCCCCAGGTAGCACCAACAATGGAGAAGGGTATATGTTTAAAAATGGCCAATTTTTTTTTTAGTGATCCAGAAACAATTCATATCGTTGTTAGCTATACAAAAAATACCTCTCATCATCTGAAAATTGATCAATTCCAGTCTGCTAAGGTTATTGGCAAACCTTGCAGTTTCTCCACAGGCTGAGTAATGCCCAAAACAGCCCCTTCCACCTGCTATTCTGTTTATGGGCAACCACCAGATGCAGGCTCTTTTTGACCTAAAAACACTAAAATGTGTATTTAAAGCTGAAAACTGTTAGTGCCAGTGGTGATAAGCAGACGCCATTAAACTCAACAACAGACAGCATTGGCAGTTTCAGGCATCTCTCTGTTGATGTCAAAACGCAAAGAAGCTGCCAGGAGTCAAATTACCTTTCTGTCTTTCTTCCATTGTCTTTAGAGCAAATAAGCAAATAATATAAGATTGCTTTATCTCAAGGGCTGTGGGCTGTCTGTGTTTGTCCAAGTGGACATTGATTATAGTTGAAGGCCAAGCTTTGACTTCATCAGAATCAGTAAAATAGTGTTACATACCTTGTCTTTATAACCAATAAACCTAAAGTAACTTCCTCTGATGAAGCACCTAGTGTGCGAAACGCGTTAGGAAGGAGAGAGGGTGCCATGTAGCATGGGATGTACCTTTCCATTTGGTATAGTATGTTTTGTTTTTTGAATTTTGTATTTAAATTCTGAGCCAATAAATGGTTGTGTATTTCACTGAATAATGTGTTTAATTAATGGTATGTTATTTCAGGACCTTTCAGTGAGATACATCTTAGGTTTTCTTTCTCAATCTTACTAATTGTTATTGATTGAAACCTAAAGTAATATTGCCACTTACAGGCAATCTTGATTTGCTAGCCTCTTCTGTGAATCGGAATGGATCAATGAGAGTATTATTAGTGATATGTTCCTATGAAGGATAAAAAAAAGTGCCAGTATCACCTTAAATTACTTTGGTTTCTGCTTCCATAAATCCTATGGTTGCTCCATTATGTGCTTTTTACTATTTTGAGGTATTGGGTAATAACTGACATTGGAAATATGCTTGCATAAATAATTTGCCAGTCCAATCTTGGCTTACTGAATACTTATTGTGTGCAACGTTCTAGGGGTTAAGCAGGAGTGCTAAGGGCTTCAAAACATAGCCTTTTGCCACCTTCAGGCCATCTCCTCATGAATCCAGAGATACCAAATGCAGGCAGCAACATATTCATCAGAAGTGCAATGTCCTGTGCCTATGGGTGGACATTTCTGGTTAGTGTTTTACAGTTTGTATCTGCCCCAGACTTTCCCCCACTGCCCACAACTTCTTTTTGTATAATGTGTATAAAATGTATGTAAAGATGTATAAAGTGTAACTAACTAATATACATTTGTCACCATAACATCAATATACAGCCATGGCACAAGAAATTTTTCCAGAAAATAAAGTATTTCTGGCACACACAGACACACAAAGCAAAGACTAAGTGAACTTCTCTCCTTTTTATCTGCTTTCAGGTGTGATATTTATATTGCCCACAGCTCTTACTTGCCCCAGGTGAGTTTAAAGGAGCATCACATGTTTGAAACAATCTTATTTATCCACAATTTTGAAAGGGTGCTAATAATTTTGTCCAACCCATTTATGTGGCATTAGGGTTGATTCAATAAAGGTCGATAAGTTTTATCGCACGTTTTTTGCGTTAAAATTGACGTGCGTTACATTTCGCGCTACCGCATGCACTTTAGTGAATCAACCCTATTTTGTTCCAATACACACAAAGGGCATAAACATGTGGGTGCTGGCACATGTAGCCAATATCCGCCAAAAAAACACGAAACTTTGCATTTCTGGCAGATATCGACTACATGTACCTGCACCCGAGCATACTCAATTCTTTCGGGTGTAGGCACAGGTAGGAGGATTTTTAAAGGTGACATATTGATGGTTTCACTTTGGTCTAAAAATAGGGTAGCACACATTTAAAAAGTACAAAAGAAAAATCTTTTATTAAATACAAAACATAGAAAATACATCCCAACGCGTTTCAACCCAATAAAGGGTCTTCATTAAAAAAAACTTTTTTTGCCCCAATGAAGACCCTTTATTGGGTTGAAACAAGTTGGGCTGTATTTTCTATGTTTTGTATTTAATAAAAGATTTTTGTTTTGTACTTTTTGAGTGTGCAGACACTTTTTTTGCTTTTGTGATTATTTTTGAAATTGCTGAATGGGTTTTGTTCTGCACCTCTATCATTATTGAGGCTTTGGTAAGGTATGCACTCTGATACTTTGTATTATTAAAAATAGGGTAGGGCAAGCAGATTATGGCACATACAGGCAAGGTAGGGCAGGCAGAGTATGTCACACACAGGCAGCATAGGCCAGGCAGAGTATGGCACACACAGGCAGCATAGGGAAGGCAGATTATGGCACACACAGGCAGGGTAGGGCAGGCAGAGTATGGCACACACAGGCAGCATAGGGCAGGCATAGTATGGCACACACAGATAGCATAGGGAAGGCAGAGTATGGCACACAGGCAGCATAGGGCAGGCAGAGTATGGCACACACAGGCAGCATAGGGCAGGCAGAGTATGGCATATACAGGCAGCATAGGGCAGGCAGATTATGGCACACACAGTCAGCATAGGCCAGGTAGAGCATGGCACATACAGGCAGCATAGGGCAGGCAGATTATGGCACACACAGGCAGCATAGGGCAGGCAGAGTATGGCACACACAGGCAGCATAGGGCAGGCAGAGTATGGCACACACAGGCAGCATAGGCCAGGCAGAGTATGGCACATACAGGCAGCATACGGCAGGCAGATTATGGCACACACAGACAACATAGGGCAGGCAGAGTAGGGCACACACAGGCAGCATAGGACAGGCAGAGTATGGCAATATATATGCTATATTAGCGCACGATTTTACGCATGTAACCATTATTTTCGGAAAACTACTGTTCTGAAGATTACCATTTCCCTGTAAACTGGAGGATGCATCACTCTAGGGCCAACACATACTTGAAAAAATCCCACTGCAAAGTCCATATTGTGTTGCCAAAAGTTGACGAACCACAATTTTCTTTAAGTACCGCCTACCCCAAGTAGGTGTCAATATTCGCACAGACTAATGCGATATGTAGTGCATTTAACGTTTCATATGTGTTTGTGAATCATGCGTTAGTATTATTTCTATGCAAGAATTAATGCGATGCGAGGTAAATAACGCATTGCGACAGTGGGGTTTTTTTGCGCATGTAATATGCGTCTTAACGCATGCAAAATGACTTTGATGAATCTGGACTTAATTATTGCATGCTTTTTAACGCAAAAAAGCATGCGATAAGTGTTATCGACCTTTAGTGAATCGACTACTATGAATAATTACCAAGTTACCAGTTACCAAGATACAGCAAAATAAGGGGTTTATTTATCAACACTAAGCAACTTTGCACTGGCAGTAAACCATGGCAACCAATCAATTTTTTTATTCTATTGTTCTCATTGGTTTGCACTGAGTTACTGCCCTGAACAATTGACCTCGTATTGCAAAATAAGACCTTTGGAACCAAAAAGGACCAAATATATGGGGTCAAATTTGAACACATCGGGCCTGCTTATTGGCTGCTATGAGATACTAGACAAATCGCAAATTAAGTTTAGACAGTTTATTGCATTCAATTTGAAGAAAGAAAGGGGATATAAAATGCAGTCATTGATTGAAGCCTTCAGAATGACTGAGGGTTATGAAAAAAGGAGAGAGGTACCCTAACAGGACTCGCCAATATTTATCGTTATTTATAGCTCACAGTTCCCATATACAAAACACACGATTAGAATGTTTTTCCATTCGACAGACAGAAGAGAAACTTAATATTTTAAGTTAGGTTTGTAAATTTGTAACTGTTGTACAAGAAATGTTGTGTGTTTAATTACATGTGTAAAGTACAATGCACAACATGTAGGACAGAACTCAAGGAAATCAAGGAATAAATCAGTGAACATATATGAATATACATAACGAAACCAGTGTTTCTACACACTTTCTTTCATGTGCATCAGGGAACCTTAAATATTTCAAAGTGCAGGGTATTGGGAGAGTATTGATTATTTTAAAAGTTTTCTGTTTACTGTTACAGTTTATAAATCCCACATCAACAAGTCGGGGAGTATAATGCATGTAGGCCTTATATAGTGGATAATGTAGCCCCTACTGTAATTTATAAACATGCTAGAAATCACTGAGCATATATGTGATGAAATAAAAGAAAGAGGATGCAGGAATAGTGCTTTTACAGCTCATGTAACGCTTATATAATTCATAATATCTTTAAGTTGTAGTATGTGGTACATTACTCATTATAATCTATAGCCAAACATATTTAAGTGTCTGTCTTCCCCAAAACTTCCATCCATTTTCCTCGTCTTTCTCCCCGATTTTCCTGTCTACTTTACCATTTATAGAAACTCTTCTGGTTCCTGTCATCTTGCACACCCATAGTTGCCATAGCAGATCAGACAATGATAGAGAGCAGCAGTAGGCAAGGGGGGGGTCAGTGGAGGACAAGAGAGGATGGAGACAGTGGCAAGCTATTGTGGGGATGGCAGTTATTATATTAACATTTATTTATAAAGCGCCAACATATTCCGCAGCGCTGTACAATAAAGATGGCAGATAGGTGGGCAGGCCCACTCTCACAACAATTTGGTATACTCAATGATAAATGTTATAGCTGATATGTAGCCCTATGGTGAAATTATGGATTAATAAATATTGATGGAAAATACCATTGAGGCTGTGACCCATTGGGCTGTCCTATGGTACTTTGGCAGGTTGGTCCAACACTGCATCTATGGGACTAAATGTCAATTCTAAGCCAAAGTTGTACCTGATTTTGAAAATCAGCAATGCAAAGAAATGGGCACCTTCTGGAGATTTTAAAAAGGAGGCTTGGTAGGGACCTTTTTAAAATCTCAACCCAACCTCATAATAATCTGCATCTTGATCGCTGAGTTCACAAAAAAGTGTTTTTGCCTAAAACAATGTGTCGGTTTTTGTTTAAGTACAGTAGTTTAACTAAAAAAAACTTTTACTGTGTTGCTGGAAACGTTATTGGAACTTACTTATGTTTGCACATTTTTTTTTCTTTGTATTCCTTTGACTAATTCCACTAGAATGCTTGATATACTGTCATGATCAGTGTAAAATGAGCTATACCTGTGTATTTATACACCCAGGAGAGCATTTTACAGTCTTACAACCCTTGTGGGGAATATCCATTAGCATTGTTTCAGGCAAAGATTTAAGGTGGCCATACACGGGCTGACTATAGCTGCCGATATCGGTCCCTTGGACCGATTCGGCAGCTAATCGGCCCGTGTATGGGGAGAGCAGAGCGGCCTGGCCGACCGATATCTGGCCTGAAATTGGCCAGATCTCGATCGGCCAGGTTAGAAAATCTGGTCGGATCGGGGACCGCATCGGCTCGTTGATGCGGTCCCCGATCCGACTGCCCCATTGCCGCCCACATAATCCGATCGTCTGGCCCCAGGGCCAAACGATCGGATTATTATTTTTTTTACCTAAATGGTCCCCGATATCACCCACCCGTAGGTGGGGATATCGGGGGAAGATCCGCTCGCTTGGCGACATCGCCAAGCGAGCGTATCTGCTCGTGTATGGCCACCTTTAGGCTAAAAAGGTTTTTATCTTGCTTTGTTCTGTGGTGTGTGAGAAAGGTCCCACTCTATTTGTCTATAATGTCCTCAAATGTATTTGTATAGTGTTATCCTGTCCCCTTGTAAAAGCCACTTTTCCAGAGAACTTTGTTTTCCTTGTTGTTTCATCATTGCATTTCTTACCAGCTTAGTTTAATATGTCTGTACTTTTTCCAGCCCATTAATATGCTTTCTATGGGCCTGCACCAAAAACCACACTTTCGACAGTGTCACACAAAGTCTGGTTTTCACAGTAACCCTCCCCCCCTAAAAAATCTTTTTTAATTAAGGAGGCCCAACATAATTACATTTAGCATGCATTGAGCATTTATCGAGCATCCCGAGGTGGATACCAGTTTTATTTATCAAAGCTGAAAAGTTGTTGCCAAGTCCTCCAGTTTATTCCAATCACTCTGTAAAGAGGAAACATCCTGCACCAAGCCTATAAATTCATACTTCAGTATCATTCTAAAATAAAAGAAACACATGCAATGTCAGTCTCAATGTTATTTATAAATAAATTAAAAATCAAAGAGCAAAGGGACATACCCCTTAGGAAATTCAGTAACAACATTGGTTTACTCTTTGTAATATATTATTTCAAACAGTTTAAATTCATTTAATATAGTATGCCAATATTCCTTCATTTAATTCAATTTTGTGTGTGGTACTGTGTCAAACACTACCGTAATCTAAGTAGATCCCATCCACTACAACCCCAGCTCTAGATTGCAGCTAATCTCTATAGCACACAATCTATTACATATTAAACCAGTGATCCCCAACCACTGGCTTGCATGCAACATGTTGCTCACCAACCCCTTGGATGTTGCTCCCAGTGGCCTCAAAGCAGGTTCTTATTTTTTAACTCCTGGCTTGGAGTCAGGTTGCATAAGAAACAGGTGTACTGCCAAAAAGAACCTCCTGTGTCTGGCAGTCCGCATAGAGGCTACAAATAGTCAATCACAGCCCATAACTGGCACCCAGGAACTTTTTGAAAGCTTGTGTTGCTCTCCAACATATTTTACATTTAAATGTAAAAAAAGGTCGCGGATCCCTGCATTAAACCATCCATACACATACTTATTGTACTGAAATTTCCAGTATCTTATCTCTTTATCAGACTAACAGGCCTGTAGTTATTAGACTGAAAACATTATACCTTTTTAAATAATGGTATCAAAATTCACCTACTCATCTCATGCCAGACAACAAAGAATTAGAGTGTATGTTCACTGGAAGCTGAGCCATACAACTGGGCCAGTGCACATAAAACACCAAGATAAAGGCTGAGAGTGACATGGTCAAAGATGGCAGCCAACAATACCAAATTCTTCTCATCACCCTTTCAATTTATATAGTACTCAATGTAATTGATCTTAAAGGGCACATTTCACCCTAAAATTGCTTCCCCCCCTCCAGAGGTGCAGGCTGATAGAGCCTAGCGTTGGTGGGGACTATCTTTTGTTACAAAAAAAACTAGTGTTTCCCCCAACTAGATTACAGGCTTTATTAGGTAGATAGGTGCGCTTTAAGTAACATTTATAGTGTTCTGTAATAGCTAAGAAAAATCTAATACCTTTCTCTAAACTGCAGTAATAATTTACAGATAGTTTCTTCTTCACAGGTATCTGTCGTATATAAATATATATATATATATAGTGGTATATAAATCTTACTGTCCTTCTCCTTTCTGCTCCTCTGCTTCAGGATTTAAGCATGATATATTAATGGCAGGTGCTGAAGGACAAACGGAACAAAAAGTAAATGTGTCACTGGATGAAAACCTACCAGCAGGACCAAGCCATTAGAAAGGTAACTGTCCAGACTGTGGCCCTCCAGCTGTCAAACTACATACCCAATATCTTTTATAATAATGGTAATTTTTAAATTGTTATTGGGAAACGGTATTAACCTAATATGAGGAACAGGAACTCCACAGATCAAAGGCTGAACAGTCAAACTTGCTTTATTGTTTTGGTAATATGCACAATATTGTCCTTTAAAAGAAGTTCAGTAAAGAGAAACAGTGATGTTTGTGAAAAAGGGAGAAAGCTGCAAAATTACAACTCTGAATAAGAAATCTCCTTGGCATACATTAAAATGAAAAATGTGTGATAATTATTTGCAGTTGAATGACAATTGAATTGAAGATTTTCAATCTTTTGGCATATTCATGAAAAGTAGACCCAGTGTTAGGCCTTGTTTTTTTAACACGTGTATTTAAACCAGGGCATTAGTACATTTGTATTATGTTTCATGCTATTCTAGGATAGTGTGACATGCTCTGTTCTCTAGCTATGATTTGTTTAGTACTTAGCAGCCTCCAGATTTAAACAGTTGGCTTGAGGTCTTACTCTGGAGCCCAACAGTCAGGCCAAAAGATATTTTCAATGTTCTCATGCTTGTACTTAGATTACCTAGAAAGCCACAAGCCCTGGCTAAGGATTTCATGGTGTATAATCCCTTTCACCAAGAGAATGGAAAGCCAGGTGAATAGATGAGGTATAGAATGAATGAGAGACAAGAGCTTGCTGGCTGCTACCTGGCCCAGTGGTTAAGTTCCTGGCTTCAGTCCCAGCAGAGCCTTACATTACATTTGTAATTCACCCACTGTGACATTGCCATAAAGTTGAAGGTTAAAAGAGACCTAACTGTAGCATTTCCACATCAGTAAGGATTGTTCAACATGCCTTAGAAGATATGAACTGTACATTTTGCAAGATGATCACCTTTATTCTGCTGTGTCATTTTGCAACATATTTGTATTTATATAAGTATGTTATTTGTTGTAAGTTCTACTAGGGCAGGAACTACTGTGAATGACTGACAGTCTCTGTAAAGTGCTGCATATCTTGCTGCCGCTATAAATAAATGGTGATGATCTTGAGTCTTGTAGGCAGTGCCTCATTCTGACAAGTAATTTAGCTAGCTGTTTTTTGACTGATGCCTTCCTTGACCTCAGTATCCTAGCTCTTGATCTTTTAAGAATGTACTAATCTGCTGCCTAGCCTCAACAGAACAAGTCTCATCTCAATTCTGCTGCTTCCTTTGGTCTCTGACATTGACCTTTCTAACTCATCCGTGTCTTCCTCATTGTTATCACTCTACTTCCTCTGTGTTCTTTTTTGGTCAAATATTGGAGATTCTGCACGCTTCACACATACATCCTGTGGTCATGCAGTAAGCTAAGATTTACCACAAGGAAAATGTGGCGATTGCATTCCAGCATCGTCATCATGCAAAGTCATTATTTTCAAGTGCATATATTTGCACATGCCCAAACCCCATCCTTTTATGTGTCTTTATGTCTATGGGTATTGGTTTGGGAAAGCTCTCCTCTATCAAAAGCCACAGTAGGGACCAGTCAGCCTGTAAGACCAAGGTGTGGGTAAAGAACACTTTTCCTAAGATAGTCCATCTAGAGAGGGCAGCGCTAGGCTATGAAATAAGTAATGAACCTCAATATCAGATTTAGCCTGACATGGGTATTATGGTCTAACATTTATGTCATCAAAAAAATTGGACTGAAATGTTACCAGTAAATTGAGGAGCCATTGCATTACTTCACCCCATTTTTATGTTTGCACAGATTGTGGGCATGTCAATAGCAATTCCAACATTTACTTAGCCTTGGAGCGCTCTAACAGCCCTCTATGTGTCTGTGTAACCAGGGCACTTAGTACAGTGGTTGCAAAAGAAAGGTCCAAATCACTCATGTAGTGGTTGCAAGGCATTATTTGGAACACAGTGGCAATAAAAAGACATTTTGGGGAAAGGGAAGGTCTGCCTCTCCAGTCTTAGGGAAACAATGGTCTGATTTAGGGATGTCTAAATTGCAATCGTCCAGCCAACTTAGCATATCCCTGGACTAATATTCACAGAAGTCAATGCATGTCCTCCCATTGCTACAAAAATAAAATGTTTCACATGATTATGAACTGTGTGAACTTGAATTCAGAGTACAGGAAGAGTGTTGTGTCACATCAGAATCATCCACCATATTCCTCAACCATGGGAAAGGGAAATTACTCAGAGTGGTTTTCCTTTATCAGAAATGAATCGCTTGTGCAAGCCTCACTTTCTACAAGTGTTATGCTTTCAATGGAATGTAATATCTCAAGCGTGATATGATTTTTTTCTCACATAAAATCCAGGAGGTGCACAGAATATTGCTTTGCTATTGTATTTGTGTAGGTTAGTCATAACCTGCTGATAGTAATATAAAGTTTGGATGATGCTATGAACTAATGAATCAGACTATCAAGAGCAGTTCGGTTTTTTAATAGGGATGGGCGTTTGTGGTTCCAGTCATCTTTCCTGCTGAGTTCCAGTATTCTGGGCTCAAACAGGTGCCAGGTGTTAGGCCCACATATTTTTCATTGTGTTCCAGGATATTGCTATGTAGGCACAAAGTATCCTTATGGGATGTTCAATGGTACTGTGCTAGGGCATGGGTTTGACCATAATCAAACAATATCTCTGCGGAGGGATGTGTGTATGTGGTTACGTTGGGATTCATTTTATTTAGTTTTACATTTTTTATATTTAATTAACAGCAACTTCCATGCGCATTGAAATTTCTAACTAATCAACCCATATTGGCAGGTCCTGCAGTTACACAGGTCCTTTGCCATTAAAAATTATAGGAAAGCCATCTCTCATAGACTCCATTTTAAGGAAATAGTTCAAATTTTTATAAATGATGCCCCTTTTTCTGTTTAATAATAAAACAGTACTTGTACTTGATGGTAACTAAGCTGCATTAATCTGGTTGAGTTTATTTAATGTTTAAATGTTTTATAGCAGACTTAAGGTATGGCGATCCAAATTATGGATAGATCCCTTATCCTAAAAAAAACCCAGGACCCAGGCATCCCGGATAACAGATACAGGAATGGAACCCGTTATCCAGAATGCTCAAGACCAAGGGTTTTACAGATAAAGGGTCTTTCCGTAATTTGGATCTTCATACCTTAAGTCTACTAAAAAATAAAAAAAACATTAATTAAACCCAATAGGATTGTTTTGCCTCCAATGGATTTATTATATCTAAGCTGGGATCAAATACAAGGTACTGTTTTATTTTTACAGAGAACATGGAAATCAATTTAAAAAAGCTTTCCGTAATTCAGAGCTTTCTGGATAATGGGTTTCCGGATAATGGATCCCATACCTGTACTATACCTATACAGGTACAAGACCCATTATCCAGAATGCTGGGGACCAAGGGTATTCCGGATAAGGGGTCTTTCTGTAATTTGGATCTCCATACCTTAAGTCTACTAAAGAATCAATAAAACATGAATTAAACCAAATAGGATTGCAATTACAAGGTACTGTTTTATTACTACAGAGAAAAATCAGAGAAAGAAATCAGTTTTAATTTTCTGAATTATTTAATTAAAATGGAGTCTATGGGAGACGGGCATTCCGTAATTTGGAGCTTTCTGGATAACGGGTTTCCGGATAAGGGATCCCATACCTGTGCCACCTTTTCTGGAAAATAAAACTGGGCTACTAATCACTGTTACCTTTTTTTCCTATTGATAGCTGTTGAAATAAACATAGTCTTTGTAAAATACCGGCTATCTTATTTGCCATCAGAGAGTGCTGTAAGGGAACCATGCTGGAGGTGGGAAATTGTTTTTTGGGAGAATATCTGTGCTACTAAAGACAGCTAGCAGCTCACAAGCCCATGAGCAAGCAAAGGCACTGAACAGCGGCAGGTCTCACAGTGTGCATAAATAGGAAAAAAGCTAACTCACTGTTATGATAATATGCCCATATTTTGATGGTGTCTGGGGTAGGGGTGTGTGTAATATACTGTGAATACATTGATCATGTTCTCTGTGATTTGGGCACTTCTTCCTAGAACATTAAACTGCATGCACGACTGCATGTACTGCTGAACCGCAGACTGTCATTTCCTGTCCTACTGTAAAAAGCGTCAGTACATTCCTGACTCACATCACCTGCAGGGCAATAAATCTACTCTATCCCATTTCAGGGCAGACAAATTACCTGCCCAGATAAGAAACACTTTGCGGAAGTATATACATTATGACAACATATTTACTAATGATGGTCCTTTGTTTAGAATTCTTCACTGGAGCACAAACCTTTTTGCAGCTCTGTAGAGGACCCCAAGGAAATAAATGAAATATAAAACTGCACCCACATGATGAGAATAAAGCACCCTTGTGCGATAGAAAACGATAATGACATGGAAAATTGTCTAGGTGAGATGTGATGACAGTTTTCAATTCTCTTTAGGGAATAATGGAGAAGAAGAAAGATACATACAAATGTATTATTATTCAAATAATAGCCCCGGCACCTCCACCACTACACATGCAGGTCACATTTTATTCCTCTGGAACATTTACTAAAAGATCCTAATATGAAAAGCACATACAAATTAAAATGTTGAACAAAAACGGTGAACATGAAAACCTCAAATTTTTTCGCTTTAGTAAAAATTTTCATGTGCGTACAAACAAACAAACAAAAAAGAAAACTTCTAAAAGCATGAATTACATGGCCGCAAAATGTTAAAATTTTGCTGCAGCGGGGCGGCATGCAGCCCCTAAAATTGTGCCGCCCTAGGCCCAGGCCTTTGTGGCCTCGCCACAAATCTGGGCCTGTCTGGCAATCACAATCTGCCTATTAAGGGTGAGCACGTGGGCATGAAGGAAACCACAGCTTGCACTGCCCATTAAAGTGTAACTACTGTAGTAGAGAATCCCCAGTGCAACTTATATGTAGCATCAAAGTATGGCTTCCTGGTACATCTTTGCTATGTGCTAATATAGGAAGCTGCAGGCAACAGCCAGACTTTCTAGGATGCTGAGCTTGTCATTTTGGCAACTATATCGGCAAAAATCATAACAGGCGAATGCATGAGTTTCGTATACTTTTGATAACTAAAAGTTGCATGTCTACAACTGTTGTCATTGCTGTTTGGCAACCCATAAAATATTGGCACTCTCTCCCTCTTCAACATTGCTCAAGAGAACTTTCTGTACCTTGTCCTGAAATATGACCCAGTGGTGCTCAGACCTTGGGCACCTAGAGTTAGAGATAAATCTGCAAACCTGAAGTGCAAATGAAGGAGATGACAACAAGCCAGAAAGGAGTTTCAGTGATGAGTAGAAATCCAAGTAGACTTGTGATGGATGTTGTAGCGATATGAAAAGCATAAAACAATCCTGCATATTAATATCTGTTCATAAATGACAGGACTTGATAAATTATAAAGCACCTTGGCTAAAACAGGGCCAATAAACGCCCTCCTTTATTTAGATTGTGTTAAACCAGCAAAACACTGTGAGATCTGCTATTTTGGTGAGGTTGCCAAACTTTTGGCCAATTTGACCATGTACCCACTAGGCCTAACTAGGCTGACCTGAATGGTAGCCCCATGTGGTCCTTGCCCGATGGTATCTTAAATCATGCCTGTTAAATATCTTCTGATTTTTGGATAGATATGGATCGGGCAGGACACCAGGAGTCCCATTCCAATGGCCACTAAGGTGGTGACTTGGCCCATGTATAGGCAGCTTAAGTGCGTAATACTGTTACATTGCTGTTTACAGGTGAGAAGTGGTACTCTGTGGGTACTGCACGAATCTTTGGGTACTGCACGAATCTTTGGGTACTGCACATGTGGGTAACTATGGTGTCACATAAGCCCTGACGGGATCAGTTCTTCACCTCAGAAATTGATTCATTGCTGCCTAGAGGTGCAACAGGCTGAGGGAAGAAGATAAGAAACCTTTGTATCTAATCTCCATTTCTGCCGCCCAAGGTTTCCCCCCTGCTGTCAGAATCCCAATGCAAATAGCCTTTTTGCCCTATCCCTTTCTATTATTATTCTTGCGTAATAATTAAACAAAGTACATAAATAGTAAACATATGCAGAGGCTTCATGTTTACCAACACAGCAGTCACATGGGCAGCAGTTACTGTGTGACATTTAAATACAACCTCTCACATTATTTTTAGCTTTGAACTGACCTTTTTGTCACTGAAGCAGGCAGTTGTTCTGGAATACTGAAGAGAGAGATGTGTAAGATTCTCGGCTGAGCATTCATCCATAAATGTGTTTCTTTAGTTACAAACATAAGGGGGTCCGTATAAGTCTATAAGTTGTTCTGTGACCTTCTTTACTCCTGTCAAAAGGAATTTACAGCTGAATGCAAAAATTGAGGCCATTATATTTTAACTCTAGGGTAAAACCATAAGGAATAGAGAAGTCAGGTCAAGGTAGATACTTGGGAAATATAGGAACTTGATAAAGCAAGTTATAAAGCAGCAAACTGCATCAGGATATTTACAGAGAAAGTATTACTAGAGAAAATGCTTGGAAACATTCCATGAAGAATGCAGCCACAAGTGTGGTCAAGCTAAATTGGATGTAAACAATGAATATGTTGACACCATTCATTAAAGGTATTAGTGTCCAAACATTATTCCTTGCACAGCCATGTAGTTGCACCATTGCATCCATCTGGCCTCTTCTTCTGAATTGTGACCTACTGATGCAGTAGCAGAATTGCAACATTAAATGCATTTGTGGCTGATGTAACCCCCTGCATGGCCGCAATTACACAGGAATTAAGGGGGAAAATAATGCATTATGGATAAACACGCCTCTCATATCAATGAAATTAAGCAGCTAATACTAATTAACCCCCAGTGCACCTGTCAGCTTCCAGAAATAAACATTTAGAAATCAAAGTATGAAAGAACTGCTAAAACACACTATTTTTATTCATTTTATTAAAAGTAGGGTGAGCCTGCATCCATTTAAAGATCTGCTCTGCACATATCCAGGCTTGGCTGGCAGGAATCTGCAGATGAAAAGAAGAGAGGCAACCCCTCTGATTACAACACTGGATATATAATGTCATTGCCAAAAAAAGTCAATAATTCTCCACAAACGGGAATCTGGTCTGACATGCTTTGTGCACGTGCACCTACTTACTCAAAGGAGGGGGAGAGAAACATGAAAAAGAGAAAAAAATGGGACATAAAAAATGTTTGTTGGTGAAAGATCCGTCCCATCACAATAGAAATAGCTGAAATGTATATAGCATATAGCAATATATATATATATATATATATATGGCAATTTGGCCAATCGTGCATATGTACAATACTTTGTATTGATGCTGAACCTGTATTAAAGGGAAACTGAAAGAGGGTACTAGACTACTATGGTCTAAACAGGACCACCATCAGATTTCATACTACTAACTTACTGGACCTCTTGGTTAGAGGGCGCTGACAACAAAGCTCCATGCCCACTTGTGTTACTGCTGTTATAAACTTTCCCCAATAAGACTTGCTTTGTATATTAAAGACATTTGTGCCATCTAGTGATTGAAATGTAAAACATCAGCTAATTAATGTAGTGGGTTTTGGTAGCCAACTGCGTCTTCTTGCTTACCCCAGCATGACATGGGCTGCATTGCTGACCCCTTAATATCAAAAGTAAATCCTTGTATGTAAGGCTTCTGTATGTATTTGCATTTATGTATTTATTTGTATAGCACCACTATTTTACACAGTGCTTTACAAGGTGTAAACACAGACAAGTGAATGGTTATTACAGTATAAACAGATAAATCTATGCTTAAGTGCTTAGGTGTTGAAATACACATATATGATGAGGACCCTTACCAAAAGAGCTTACAATCAAAAAGGGGCTGGTTAAATGTGCATAGGATAAGTTGCAGAGGAAGACTAGCAAAGTGCTTCATCTAGAATATGATTAAAGAGCGTAGAGAAAAGTGTGGGAAATGGGAAAAGAGAGGGAAGCTATCCTGATGCAAGATGGTGGAGCAATTAGAGAGGCAGGGCGCAATCAAGCCCATATGCGCCATATTCTGTTTTGGTGAATTGTATAGTCAGTAGATTGCGCAAGGCCAGGAATAAGTGTATGAGGTGATGAGAGTCGATATATATAGAAAGTAGCAGAAGCATGAAAGGCTTTGAAGGACAGGATAAGAGTTTTGCAGTATTTGCCACTTGACCAGAAGCCAGGGGACAGATCTAAGATGTGAGGTGGAGGTGAGTGATTTAGATGCACGTGAGCAGGTGGGCAGCAGGAGTAAGGATTGAATTAAGAGGGTAAAGATGTAATTAAAGGGGGACCAGTTAGTAATATGTTGCAATAGTTTATTCTGAAAAGTATGAGGGCCTGGACCAGTGTCGGAGGGGCAGAGTAAGGGATGTATTTTTACAATGTTTATTAGAAAGAAGCAGCATGTTCTGGTAAGGGATGCAATGTGGCTGAAACGTAAGGGATGGGTCTAAGTTGACCCCCAGACACCTGCCTTGGTAGTTTGGATGTAGGGTGACATTGTCAAGTGTAATGTTAAAGAAGTAAACCTTTTTTTCTATCTTTAAAATTACTCTAAACACCCCCCAGAATAGCATACCTTAGTCTCTGCATTCAGTCTGATTCCTGTACCAGGAAGTAACAGAAAGGAGCTTGAGATTTCAACTTAGAATTCAGAAACTAAGGTATGTTATTCTGGGGGTTGTAATTTTAAAGACATAAAAAGGCTTACTTGTTTTTTCAACAGAAGGTGATAGCAGAAGCCAACAGATGTGATAAGGTCACCAATAGAGAGAATGTAAAGATGCTCTATGAAAGACCCTTGTCTTGTCACCCAAACAGAGAGATCAACAGGTCAAGATATATTGTCAAAAACTGTTACAGTGAAGGTGTGCATAGAAAGATAGGATGCCAACCATGATAAACAGAACCACTGATACCACACATTTGGAGATGTTTTAAACGGAAACAGTGGTTAACTGTATTGAATGCTGCAGAGAGATCCAGGAATCTAAGTATGGTATAAGTATAGTGTCCCTGGTCCTTAGCAGCATGGATATCGCTGATGGCCTTTGTTAGAGCCATTTCAGTTGAGTTATATTCATGAGGAGGTTTCTTGTCTCCTCTTCTCTCAGTTTGTGTCCCCTTTAATGAGTGTGAGTGAAGGATGCAAGGCAATACTAAGGGAAAAGGTCCTCTAGAAGTTAATTTGTACAAAAGCAGGCTTGGGAAGTAATTTAAAGAGCCCACTGGTGTCCAGGCCCATTTGAAGCATCCCCACAATCTTTGCTTTCCAGTCTGATTCAGGGATTTACAGAATTCTGCCAAACTGACATACATTTTGGGGCCTATTTATTATGCTGTGTAAAACAACTTTTGCTCTTTCCCTTTGCTTAAACGATACCTTTTTATTAAATGATAGATCTAAAATCCTTAGGGGCCCATTTACAAAGGTTTTCTGAAAAAAGTTAAATTTTTTTATGTTTCATTTTTTTCACGATGTATGTATGTGTTTTGGCAGTATATGATTGTTTTGTTTTTTTTCTCAAAAAAATCAAGATTTTTTTTAAAACCCACAAACGTTCGAGATTTATGAATTTTTTAGACTGACACAATTCACACAATTTCAAGGGGAAGTTAATACCATCATTGTTTTTATATTTCACATTATTATTTTCAAGAATGAGCGCCAATGCCATTTTCCTGTTTGGGAAAAAAAAGAAGGATTCAAGGAAATAAACATCCATTTAAAATTCACATTGTTTTCGAGAATTTCCTGCAATATTCTCAAATTTTTAGACAACTACATAAATTCTCAAATTTTTCATATGATCAGCTTACAAATTATCGTGAATATTAATAAATACATAATTGATCATGATCATAATTGCTAACTCATGCAATCAAACCCCAAACAGCACCAACCCGCCTAAACTTAACAAACTGCCACCACCGCGTTTAAAGGCCGCAAGCACCCAAATCTAGAGGTTCTATTGCACACTGACGCTTCACAGAGGCAAATCACCCCAGACTCCTAGCTAAGCACTCTAGCAGACAATGCAAGTTAGTCTACAGACAACACACAACTTTCCCGCCAGCAAACAAAAGGTTAAGCAGACACACTTTCCTTATAACTAGCAAGGGGTTAAACACATTTACATAAACACTCTTCTTAAGGCATAAAGGTTCAATAGAGCACAAAGAAAAACTTATTACATTTTATATTTAATATTCCAAAGTGGACAGTGCATATGTTATATAAAAACAGTGAATGTTACAAACAGACATACATGTTGCAGAACAGTTATAAAAATAAAAGGGGATTAAAACACAGAGAAATACGTTACCGAATATCTTGTGCCCTCTGAGGCAAGAGGTTGAAATCCTGAGCCCATCCCTCAACATAAGTTGCATAAGTTGAGGCCTCCAGAATGAGCTAAAGAATACCTGGGCATGCATGCTTTTATCCCCCGCTGGGCCCCTCCCTCATTACCGTATGCATGAGGAGGGAGTGCCCAGAACCTGGTCATATGACCCCTTTGGGTGGTCCCCACCCACCCTCTTTAGAGAGCTGTACTTTTCATGGCAGTTTCTTTTCATATAATATTGGTACTTGCCAGTACTCAATATTATTATGAAAGTAGGGAATTGTTTTAACCCATCAAAATGATACCAAACATGAGGGGGGGTCTCATGTCCCAGTCCCCCAGAACCCATTTCTCCTAACTGGCGGGTATAGGCCGCCCCTGTTTGGTATCATTGGGAAGCCTGGGGCCTCCTCGTAAATCCTGTGTGATTTATGAGGATGTGGACCTTAAAGCATCGGAGATATGGATCCATTTCTATAATCCATATTTTCTGTATGCTGTCCCCCCCGTGCTGTTACTAGGCCCACACTTTGCCTCTCTTTGATCAACAGATCAAAGACCCCAGCTTCCTGCCCCAACGGGCTGGTCCCGCATTGTCTGATGAAGTTGACACCTTCCTGCAGTCCTGGTTTGCATATTTAATTAAGGGTCTCTGTGGGAGCCCGAAACCAGATGTTGATAGTGTGTATTGGGTTAATTAGGGGTGTCTGGTGGACACAACGCAAATGCTGCCATTTTACCTTGTTACAATGCCCGGGCAATATGGCCTGGCATGACAATGTGAGTTTCTAAAAACAATTTTTTTTATTTTTAGTAAATGTGCCCCTTAGAGTTATGCAGGATCATTGGATGTTTCAATATGTTTTATGTAGTTTCAGGACATGTCTAATTCCTGGTTGTTGTTAATTACTTGCTTTATCTGAACAGTGATCACATTAAGATAGATTGACCCTGGGTAACTGTAAAAGATGTGGAAACATCTAGGAACAAAAATAATATGAAGGGGAAAACCAAAAAATTCCTCAACAGCTTTTGTTAGAACCTTTTACGCTTTTTAACAGGTGCATGTCACTCAATGGCCACATCCATCTGCT
Organism: Xenopus tropicalis; assembly: GCF_000004195.4. Classification (NCBI taxonomy): domain Eukaryota; kingdom Metazoa; phylum Chordata; class Amphibia; order Anura; family Pipidae; genus Xenopus; species Xenopus tropicalis. The sequence continues at coordinate 37,209,530 of NC_030683.2, forward strand.
TATCCAATATCCTCTTAGTCGACAGCACCACAATAAGCAATATCTTCTTTATTGTAGTACACAATACTGAAAATTGCCTTTGCTAAAACACGTAAAGACAATTATCAGTAAATGATTCGCATTTTCTATTTTTGTAGCCATGACAGCAGGCTCGCACTGGGGGGTGCAGAGCCCACCGGGGCTCCTGCCCCAGGGGCCCTGCAGGTGCCCCCACCGGCCGCATCCCTCTAGGCCCCCCTAACCTCCCGCAGTGACCCCACCCGGCGTCCTCCCCTGGCCGCTGCTACTAGTAGCTCCATGTGTCTTCAACTTCTTTCAAGCTGCTACCAGCAGCACATGCTTAAATGCTTATATATGACAAAATAGTGACCTCTACTGGTGATAAATCATACCACAAACCACAATAATAGTTACAAATGTTTTCACTGAATATCACTTTAGACAAGTTACAAACCACAATCATATTTACAAATGTTTCCATTAGCCACTTGAAAATGTGTTACTTATCTATTAATTTCATATATTCTTGTGCACATTCCCAATACCAATATTAAAGTTTCATCATTCAAATAAGTTAACTTGCAAAGGAAGAAGATAAAACCAATTAAAAACTCTAAAAACTTACTCTGGGACATCGTAAGTTACCGATAGTGATGAGAGAATCTGCGAAACGCCAAAAAGTTGCGAAACACGTCTTTTTTGATGCGACCGCAAATTTTGTACCCGTTTTTGCAGAAAAAAATTTGCTGATGGCGAAATGCGGAATTTCGCTGCAAACCCATGCCTGCCAAAAAATTGGCTCATCACTAGTCACCGATAAATTTTACTTAAATCATATTCTCTATTAAGGGCATGGGTTGCCAGTGTTTCCAATCTCTGTATCCATCTTGCTTATTTTTCCAATAAAGCTCTAATTCTATCGCTACCCCAACGCTTTTTTGGAACACTATCCACGATTTGGAATTTCAATTGTTCACCCCATGGCCTATGAGAGAAAATTATATGAAACAGCTTGATCAGCCATTTTGGTGTTTATATATAGCAGATTAATGTTCCTGTATACAGTGGATATATGGTAAAATGGCAGGTTCCTGTGCTGTGCAAAAATGAGACAAAGATAAATCATTTCAGAACTTTTTCCACCTTTAATGTGACCTATAAACTGTACCACTCAATTGAAAAACAAACTGAAATCTTTTAGGTGGAGGGAAGAAAACCAAAAAAACTAAAATAATGTGGTTGCATAAGTGTGCACACCCTCTTCTAACTAGGGATGTAGCTGTGTTCGGAATTAAGCAATCACATTCAAAATCATGTTAAATAGGAGTCACATACACCTACCATCATTTAAAGTGCCTCTGATTAACCCCAAATAAAGTTCAGCTGCTCTAGTTGGTCTTTCCTGACATTTATTTAGTTGCATCCCACAGCAAAAGCCATGGTCCACAGAGAGCTTCCAAAGCATCAGAGGGATATCATTGTTAAAGGAACAGTAACTCCAAAAAATGAAAGAGCTTTAAAGTAATAAAAATATAATGCACTGTTGCACTGCACTGGTAAAACTGGTGTGTTTGCTACAGTAACACTACTATAATTTATATAATAAGCTGCTGTGTAGCCACGGGGGCAGCCATTCAAGCTGGAAAAAAGGAGAAAAGGCACAGGTTACATTGCAGATAACAGATAAGTTCTGTAGAATACAATAGTGTTTTATCTGTTATCTTCTATGTGCCTGTGCCTTTTCTCCTTTGAATGGCTGCCTCCATGGCTACAGCAGCTTATTTATATAAATTATAGTAGACTTTCTGAAATAAACACACAACTTTTACCAGTGCAGGGCAGCAGCACATTATATTTTACTTACTTTTATACACTTTCATTTTTTGGTGTTACTGTTCCTTTAAAAGATATCAGTCAGGAGAAGGGTACAAAAGAATTTCCAAGGCATTAGTATACCATGGAACACAGTGGAGACAGTCATCATCAAGTGGAAAAAATATGGCACAACAGTGACATTACCAAGAACTGGACATCCCTCCAAAATTGATGAAAAGACGAGAAGAAAACTGGTCAGGGAGGCTACCAAGAGGCCTACAGCAACATTAAAGGAGCTGCAGGAATATCTGGCAAGTACTGGCTGTGTGGTACATGTGACAACAATCTCCCGTATTCTTCATATGTCTGGGCTATGGGGTAGAGTGGCAAGACGAAAGCCTTTTCTTACGAATAAAAACATCCAAGCCAGGCTACATTTTGCAAAAACACATCTGAAGTCTCCCAAAAGCATGTGGCAAAAGGTGTTATGGTCTGATGAAACCAAGGTTGAACTTTTTGGCCATAATTCCAAAAAATATGTTTGGCGCAAAAACAATACTGCACATGACCAAAAGAACACCATACCCACAGTGAAGCATGGTGGTGGCAGTATCATGCTTTGGGGCTGTTTTTCTTCAGCTGGAACTGGGGCCTTAGTTAAGATAGAGGGAATTATGAACAGTTCCAAATGTGCCATGCTGATAGACTCATACCCAAAAAGACTGTAATAAAGTGCTGTAATAAAATTAAAAGGTGCTTCAACAAAGTATTAGTTTAAGGGGGTGCACACTTATGCAACCACATTATTTTAGTTTTTTTGGTTTTCTTCCCTCCACCTAAAAAGTTCTGAAACGATTTATCTGTGTCTTGTTTTTGTACAGCACAGGAACCTGACATTTTATCAGGGGTGTGTAGACTTTTTATATCCACTGTATGTTCACTAATAATATGTATGGTTTGACCAACGTAAACTAGCCCACACAGGCATTTGATTACATAAACCACATAAGAACTTTCACACGTATACCATTTATTTTTGCAGGAAAGCGTTTTCTCGGGTGGTATATAACATGACCTTTTGACAATAAGAACAGCAAATATAACCATGGGAATGTCCCATTTCTCCTCAGTTGCCATTGTTTCAACAATGGAAAACCCATGTCCGGTTTTACTAAAATACAGCCTATCATTCTTGATCTCCTGTATGACATTACTGGTGGATTTCTAAGTGCTTTAATATCTAGCAAACCATCCCTAACTAAAGGCCAATGTCTTCTAATTGCTTTCCACATGTGCGCTAACTGTACTGTAACCGGAAACAAAGGGAATTCGATCCTCAGTATTTTTTCTTTTCTCTTAACCCGGAAGGAAGGAAGGAATCTTCTCCAGATCAAAATATGAGGTGAATTTTATATATAAGGCAAAATGAATCTGCTTATAAAACTCTGCTAGGGTCCACTGTAAACATGAGCTGTACACTAAATGGTAGTGTGTTTGGGGTAGCCTTACTGGAAAAAGATCTGGGGATTTTTATAGATAACAAGTTGTCTAATTTCAGGCAGTGTCATTCTGTGGCTACTAAAGCAAATAAAGTGCTTTCTTGTATAAAAAAGGGCATTGAATTATGAAAACATAATTTTGCCCCTTTATAAGGCCCTGGTAAGGCCTCACCTTGAGTATGCAGTGCAGTTTTGGGCTCCAGTCCTTAAGAAGGATATTAATGAGCTGGAGAGAGTGCAGAGACTGCAACTAAACTGGTTAAGGGGATGGAAGATTTAAGCTATGAGGTTAGACTGTCGAGGTTGAGGTTGTTTTCTCTGGAAAAGAGGCGCTTGCGAGGGGACATGATTACTCTGTACAAGTACATTAGAGGGGATTATAGGCAGAGAGGGGGTGTGCTTTCTTCCCATAAAAACAATCAAAGCACCAGAGCCCCCCCCTTTAGATTGGAGGAATGGAGCTTCCATTTGAAGCAGTGTAGGTGGTTTTTCACGGTGAGGGCAGTGAGGTTGGGGAATGGCCTTCCTAGTTCTTGAACAAGCATAGTATCCAGTATGTACATGTAGATACTACAGTTAGTATTGTTTGTTTATATAGTTATGTATGTGAGTGTATAGATCAGTATAGGTTTGTGTGTGTTGGGTTTACTTGATGGACTGTTTTTCAACCCCATGTAACTGTGGTCCTGCTTAAATCACTCCATTGGGCCATTTCTCCAATGACTGGAAATAAATCCCATTTGCCATAGGCCTATAGATACTCAGAATCTGACTCAAGTAAACTGGATAAAGCAGCTCCCCAATGTAATTTGGGCATTATGCAATAACAAAGGACAGGAGAACTGGTAAAAATCATGACAATTCATACTGTGTAAGCTCAAGTTGCCAGTGTCAGGTTAAATTCTGACATATCTACTCATTTGCAGCGAATGAATGCTCTGCAATCCCAAACTGTATAATCTCTAAAGAAACAATAACACGGTGGCGCTTTTGTGTACCCAACAAGGCTATACACATCTGTATAAGGACATCTGCAAGTAAATTCTCTGGAACGCCAGCACAGCCCGGGCCTGCTTTCCTGCTCGGTGTATTGGCGTAACCTACGTGCTCGCACTCGCGTCATGTGTCGGTATGCGCGTTCCCGCTGCCACCTCCGATTTCCTTATACTGCGCTGCTGTCACGTGATACCCCCTCCGAGAACTAGGATTTTCCTGGATGTGATTGATTCGGGTTCGGTAAAGAGAAGGAGAGGAATAGAGAACGGAGATGGCGGAGTAACTGCGCCCGGTGTGAAGCCTGAACATGTTTAGGCTTGTGCCATAGATATTCGTGCCAGACGGCGGCCCGGGGTTGCGGGGACCCTTCCGGGAATGGCCTTAGATTCCCGGTGAGCCGTCCGGTGGGTGGGAGGAAAGGAGAGTGCGGCCTGGGAGCGAAGGCATTGCACGGTACCCTGGGCGCGACGGCTCCTTCTTCTTCGCCCGTCCAGCCGGGAACGACGGAGTGTTGGTGGAGGATGTCGGGACGTCGCTGCGCTGGGGCCTCAGGGTCGGCAGCTTCGCACGGAGATATGGCAGCGGCTGGGGAGCCGGCCCGGGAACTGTTCGAAGCTTGTAGGAACGGGGACGTGGAGCGGGTGAGAAAGCTGGTGAACGCCGATAATGTCAACAGTCGCGACACTGCCGGCAGGAAATCCACCCCGCTGCATTTTGCTGCAGGTAAGATCAGGCCTCAGCGAATGGGCAGCTCAGCCTGGCTTCTCCCTTCATACCTGCACAGGCCTCTCTCTGCCTGGGAAGCCACCTTACACACAGTGGGTGCTGCTGTCAGTGATGCTCACATTGGGGCTTTGCATTTCATAGGGATCAGCACCCACAAACTGCATGGTCACCGAAAATGGAATTTGGAACAACTTTCCATTATACATGAAATATTTTCTATCGCTTTAAAAGTATTTACAAATGTGCTGTAGCTGCATTAAAGAAAAATAAAAAAAAGCTGCATTTTTTTTTTTAAATAAAGCAGCATAAGTTTATTACTTTCTTGGTTCTGATTTTTGAAACAATATATCAGGTCAGTTATTTTCCAGGTCTTTAAGGTTATTGTCACACAATGGGTTTTCTATGCCCTTGGGGCAGAAGCCAATTTGGCCCCTACCCTGTGTATTTTAATTGACAGGAATGGAATCATCCTGTCACTGCACACATGGAGGGATGTGTCAAGAAAATGCTCTAGTGGGCACTGGGGGGTGAAACAGGCTTTTCATCCTCCTCCCCTAATACAGTTGTTGTATAGGACTACATGTCCTGAGGCAGCACTGTCCAAACATTTCCATGTAGCTGCCCAGCTATCTATATTTTCAGGCTGGACTCTATTAGAAGGATCTCATGCCACAAAATCAGTGGAGTTTATAGAAATAATCAAAAGGCATTGGTGGTTCCAATCCAGTCCACAGGGTAAATTTATATCTTAAAAAATTAAAGAAGCTGTAATACTGTGGAATTATGTGTCTTGTACTTCTACCTATAGCAGTTGGTTTGTAGGCCAATCGGAGAAGAAAGTGGTCTTTTTTTGATCATTAAAGCCTATATAAATGCCTTATTACACATAGGTTGAGTTATATAGATGATATTCTGTTCCTTTTATCTGACTTTATTGATATTTTGGGTCATCTACCCAAAATCCAAGCAAAATATTACATTTAGGATTTGAATATAAAAATGAAGGTGTGAGAACTGCTCTTTTTAGAAAGAAAACTGGCATTACTTTGAGTGATTTTTTTTTAAGAACTTTAAGAAATTGTACTGGCATATCTTTGTATAAATTATGAACAAAGGAGCTTCCTCTGAGGCTATTAGAATTGGGATATTCCTCTTGAAAAAAAAAACCATATGGATGAGAATCTAAATTTTAAGCAGAGTTTACTTTGTTTTCACACAGCAAACCAAGTCAATTAATAAAGTCTATTTGTAATAAATATTGGCCCATTTGTTTTTTTACCTGGCGAGTTAATTTTAGTTATCGCAGATCAAGATTTATTGACCCAGAGCCCCTTTTCCCACCCAGAATAACCACCACCAATCTGCCATAGCTTTCCATGTGGTTACTGTTGCTTTTGTCAGTTTGTGAGAAGGATCATTTTGTGGATCTTTGAGACTCAGCATGAGATCTTTTTAATTGTCATATTCAACATGTAATTGCTTGCATAGAATTTCTGTGCGAAATGAAACATTGTAGTATCATCAGAAATGAAGAAATCCAGTGCAGTCAGTTATTAAATAATCACTTTGGTCTCAAGACAAATTTTTATTAAAGTATAACAGAAACCATGACACCTTAAAATTTAGGGTGAATGAAAAAATATCATCAGGCATAACACACACAAATGTATACTATTTACTTGTTTTAAATCTTAAACCTTGCATGGGTATACATGTATACAGTAGGACCCTGATTGTAATCCCCTGGATTTAGTTTTCCCTGAACTGGCACTGGTTTTTTTTCTCCTGGTCTTATACAGGATTACCACGGTTTTTTCTTTTCTGGATTTTATGTTTTCCTGGGAATTGACGCCCCTTTGGTGCAATCCCTCTGGAAACTATAAAATTGTGGTTCTACTGTACTAAAGATTTGTGACAGTTGCTTTCTGAATTTTCAATCTATTTACAAATGCCTTTATAAATCAGATGAAAAGCTAAATTAGTATTTAAATACAGGTATAGAACCTATTATCCATTATCCAGAATGCTTGGGACCTAGGGTATTCCAGATAAGGGGTCTTTCCGTAATTTGGATTTCAGTACCTTTAGGGCAGTGGCAGACAGGGAGATTTGTCACGGGCGTCTAATCTTCCTGCAATGCCATCCCACTGGCAAGAATGTAAATCACCGGTGGTCGCAGCGATTTCCCAAAGTAATCTCCCTGTCTGCCACTGCCCTAAGTCTACTAAAATCATTAAAACATTAATTAAAATGGATTGTTTTGCATTCAGTAAGGATTAATTATATTTTAGTTAAGATAAAGTATAAGGAACTGTTTTATTATTACAGAGAAAAAGGAAATCAATTATAAAAATCTGAATTATTTAATTAAAATAGTTTATGGGAAAAGGCCTTTCAATAATTCGGAGCTTTCTGGATATCTGGTTTCTGGATAATGGTTGCCTTACCTTTATTAGGATTATAAAGGTAATGATGTACCCCCTATTGTAAAATATGATGTTATAAGTCACCAAGAAGTTCCATGACCATATAAAAGCTTAAGGCCAAATGCCATAGAACTCCGATGTGACTATTAATATCCTCGTATTTTACAACTTCATTATAGTAAACAAGTTTAAGTGAGTCGTGACAGAAATGACATCACTAAGCCTTATAACTGATATCACTAAGTACCATTTATAAGAAGAAGTCAATATTTTGGCAGCTGTCAAATGACATATTTTATGACGTCTTCCTATTTCACTTCTGATTGGTAGATAATTCTAGTGTTTGGTTATTATATGTCCTCATTAGATTGGGTTCTGTTCGTTTAAAAATCTTTGGTGAAACATGTTCATTGTGCATTTTAACAATAATTAGACAGATCTTCTCCTCTGAATATGGTCACATATGATCATGATCAGTCTCTGTCCAGCTTCCCTTCCTCCTCTCTCTTTTGATTGAGGAAATGTGAAATTGTCCACAATTAATTCACAAGACAGACGTGTTACAAGCACCCTTTTCCTCTGGTAAAAAGTAAACATTTTCTGTAATAATTAGATGTGTGTCAATTTAGAACAATTGTATTGTACTTCAAGGCTAAGATTTATGTTTAGCATTATGGTATGGATTTTTTTTGTTTTGTTTTTACATTTTGAGTGCTCTGCAATAGTGTGTACTTTGCTACTTTTGTTTTGATTAGCTTTAGCCTTGGATTACAACATGGATTGTAGATAAATACAACTCAGAATCAGAACAGATTATTTGCAAGATCAGTAATTTGTGATCAGAAATTATATTTATAGCACTACTGAGTGAAAATGCTTTTGTTATGATTACTGCTGGAAATTGCAAAAAAAATGCTAAAATGCATTGTGTGGGAATAGCCTTAGGAATTTAATTCTGTATGTTTCATTGGTTTTTATTTCATTCCTTGCCCAAAACAAGCAAAGAATGTACTCTTGTTTTACTTGTTACTTTTATTTCTTAGGATTCGGTCGAAAAGATGTAGTAGAGCATCTGCTGCAGAGTGGTGCCAACGTACATGCTCGTGATGATGGTGGGCTTATTCCACTCCATAATGCGTGTTCATTTGGCCATGCTGAAGTGGTTAGTCTTCTGCTGAGGCATGGTGCTGATCCAAATGCCCGAGACAATTGGAATTATACCCCTCTCCATGAAGCAGCCATTAAGGGAAAAATTGATGTTTGCATAGGTATGTGCCAAAAGAGAACATTTTGCTGAATTTCTTAAACACTTTTCATTATCTGCTAATTTTCCATAAAAATGTGACAGAAAGATATATTGCATGCGCTAGATCAATGCTGTCCAACTTCCGTGATACCAAAGGCCTACATTTTTCTGGCTTATGTGTTGGAGGGCTGACAGTGGCAGCCTGTTTTGACCACTGTGCCAGTTGGACAGCACTGCTCTAGATGATTATAAATAAATGACTATCTGTCAGAAAGCTGAGTGTGTGAGCATAAGGCATGACTTGTGGCTAAGCTGGTAGCTATTCATTTTAGTTTGCATTGGAGTTCCAGTTCCGGAACACATCATGCACACAAACTAGTGATCTGTTTCATAGATAGTCATCAAAGAAACTACATATTATCAAAACATTCATATGAGCATGTTGGTATTATGAAGGCCAGCATGTCTCTGAGAAGAAGCCAGCCTTGATTACATTCCTGCATTGACGGAATAGTATAATAGAAACGAATATGAGCATATTGCCCAAGGTTTTTTTCCTGTTTTGCTGTTTCTTGCGAGAAAGTATCACTTCCACACATACTTTGTGTTTGAAAAGGTGGCTTCAAACTTCAGTGCCTTTCCCATATGGCTAGTATCTCCCTGTGCTATACCCTTGTTTCGTGTTCAGGATCACAGCTGCTGCATGAGCAGAGAAGAGGTTGTTTGAAGCCAAGTTTAACATTTCCTTTGTCTAACAGAGGCTCAAATTACTCCAAATATTTAACTATTCTGCTCTATTTCTTCTTGTATTGGGGTGAGCTGCCATTTCGCTTGACTCTACTGAGACTGGAAATCAATGTTAATTCTGTGTTAGTTCATCTCTGTGAATTAGTAGTATCTAGCACCTAACCTAAAATATCTGCTAAGGGAAGGAATAAGAAACTTTCATTCATGAAATTAATAAGATAGTTCTCTCAGCAAACCTTTAGTTTACCAAAATCCACACAACCCCATGGTTTACAATGTTGTAATTGTAAAGATTATAATTGTATTATTTAATTGTCTGAAGGCATTGTATAATGTGTCATAAGCTTGGTATCTAGCTGAAAAAGTGCTTACTGTAGCAGTATGGAACTGCATCAAACAACTCTCTGCAAAGTCTAAAGAGAAATACCATGACTAGTGGGGGCCTAAGATGGCTACTTAAAGAGGTTGTTCCCCTTTTAATTAACTTTTAGTATGTTGTAGAAAGTGCTGTTCTGAAACATTTGCAATTGGTCTTCATTTTTATTGTGTTTTTCGAATTGTTTATTCAGTGACTCTCCAGCTTGGAATTTTAGCAACTATATGGTTGTTAGGGAAGAGCCAGAAAAGGAAAGTAAATAATTCAAAAAGGATAAAAAAAAAATGAAAACCAATTGGACATTCTATAACATACTACATGTTTACTTAAAAACAAATTAGCTTACATGTTGTAATCTAGAGTCATATATAAAGTGTGCTTAGGTGTCTGTTATTTTGCCACCTTGGCTAGAGGAAAAGCTGTCCGTGATATTACTTGATTCTTGTAAGTCAAAGGGATTCTGGGAAAAAAATCCTTAAAATTCCCCTTTACGTGGGTTTATCCTATAGGCTAAAGCTTACCCACTGGGTTTTGTGATTACTTGATTCTTGTGTTATGTTAGATACCCAAAATGATTAATCCTGTATTGGCCTTAACTGTGTTCTACCATGGACGCATGGTTGAAAGCTTCTTCCCCAGGGGCCCCTGCACCCCCCCAATGGCCCCCGCCACCTTCACCCCCCCTCCGCAAAGGGCCCCAACACCCTCCGACCCCCTCCCTCGAGTGCTCCTAAAATAAACTTACCTGCGGCGCGTCAGGGGAGGGATACGGCAGATCGCAGGAGCACCCTGGGGGGGGATTGGATCTGGGCCACTGGGTGGCCCAGTCCGATAACATATGTATTTACAGTTGCTCCACTCTCATATGGGTGATGGGTGGCTGCACAGCAGAAAGTTTTGCATTAAAGGCTGAGTAATTCGCAACAACTGATGTTGGTTTGCTTTGATCAGTCTGTCTTTGCAAATAGTTTATGTAACATTCCAACATTTTAGTTACATGTGCAATTAAGTGTATGTTAAAAAATTTTCTTTCATTAAATAAAGCCCAAAGCACTATGGTGACATTTAGGTAGGTAGAAATCTTACTGAATTCTTTTCCTGTTCTTAAAGTCCTTCTTCAGCATGGAGCAGACCCCACCATTCGAAATACTGATAGTAGGACAGCTTTGGACTTATCTGATCCCTCTGCAAAAGCAGTACTCACAGGTAATCATTGTTTCTTGATTTTTAAAGAATTTGCCAAATTTGCATGCTTCTGTTTTTTATTAAGGGTGCTTTTTGAATTAATTTTTTATTAAGTAGCTTTACAGTTAGGTATTTCAGCAGCTTCCTGGTTAGAATAACAGACTGATGGCTGATGAATAGTAGAGGGCCTGAATAGCAGAAGTAATAAAAAGTAACAAAATAAAAAAAACATTGTAGCCTCACAGAAGCAGAGGAGTATGACAAATCATTCACTGGTTATGTGAAGGCGTTTTCAGGCCCTAAATAATTGCTTATTTTTTTCATCACTGCAGACTTTGTGGATCGCTTTTATATACAGTGTCTTTCGATTGCTGGTAAAAACAGCCAAACAGCTTGTTAAAGGGCGTGTCAACCAGAAATAAATTTTGACCCAATACAAGAAAAAGTATTCAAAGCATCTTTGCCTTATATGTTTCTTTCACATGTTTAAAAGGTCATAACCAGCAGTTAAAAAAAAATGCTGCTTTCAATAGCTATTGCATTTACCTTCAAAGCAATACAAACTTGTAATAACTGTATATTGGAAAGTTTCTTAGAATTATTTTCTTTTATTGGGCAAAATTTTATTTTTTTGTGTTGACATGTCTGTTAAGTCTATACACCTTTACAGTTGTCATGCTGTTGGTTTTGTAACAGTCTACAGTTTGTTTCTGAATGTGAATTTTATACCTGTCTGTGTTTTAGAAGAATTATATTAACCTGATTAACATCTGTATTGTTTTGTTGCCCGCACAAAATGTTATATCAAATAGAGTACTGGGTGAAAGTATGAATGCATCAAATCTTCAAAAAGCGGCAATTGTAGCCATATTACATTGAAATAGCATTGGATTTCTCACACAACACCAATACCAATAAAATTACATTAATTGAGGCATCAGTGGGGTACATGTTTTAAAATATTTATTTCAAAGAGAAACTAGCTCTGTAAGAAGGTCAACAAAAACAATATGGTATCAACAATGATAATACTACCCCCTTAGCTCAATTAGCAACCAAGCTAAAACACAAAGAGTTAAAGTCCTTCAAAACTATATATATATATATATATATATATATATATATATATATTGCAATGTCTAGTGCAGAATGGGACAGGTGAGGATGCTAGATGAAGATGAATTTGGGAGCAGACCAGGGCACTGGAGGGTCTGGTTGCGGAGGGGCCTAATTTGCACACAAAGGAGAGAGGGTGCTAGTCTGGAGGGTCCCATGGCACCCAACTCAAGTATAAGCCGAGGGTGACTTTTTCAGCAAATTTTGGGTGCTGAAAAACTAGGCATATACTTGAGTATATACAGTAAGCTTTATCAGAAAGGTCTATATAAATACAGCCATAAGCACTCAGAGAAATGCTGCACTGAGTTCTCTGTAAAAAGATTAGTTGTGTCTGTTTTCCTCTGCCAGAGACACGCAGCTTTCAGCTCTCTCCTCTCTGCTGCTACCCCCCTCCCTCAAGAATGCTAAGAACTCACTCCTCCCCCCTTAGGGATGTGGATCTGAGCCAATCAGCAGGAAGCTTCCTCATAGTGTTACAAACTGAGCATGTTCACGTGGTCTGGGTGTCTGTGCAGGAGTGAGGCACAGCTCAATGTTTTTTCTTCCTGTTTGGCTTCTGATCATCTTAACAGGAGAAATATGGGGAGAGTTAAGGGCACTATTGAGACAATTTAAGGTATGCCTGCAGTTTGAGATTAGCCTTTCCTTCTCCTTTAAAAAGCAAGATCCAGCGACAAGTCTGAGATTTTAACAATGGAGCGATTCTGTTTCCCACAAATCCAGGTGTCATATTCCCTGCCCACAATTAGAAATTGCATTCAGTGCAATGGGGAAATCGCAGCGACTTCCTGCTCAGTGGGTTTTACTTTCAGCGATTCTAATAGTTTTGGCAATGCTTTCTTTGTAAAATCACTTGAAAATCATAGGAATATGGAGCAATAAGCGATTTGAAGTAGTATTGTCTGTTTAGGTACTGGCGATTTATATTCTTCTCTACGTAGAGACAAAACGAGCAACTTTAAAAATCGTTTTTTAAAAATCTCAGCGACTATATCTCCCTGGGACATTAGCCTAAAGCTCATTCCTGAGAAGCAAAGTAGGGTTGTGGGTGTTTTTACCTTTAGACTAATCACAGTTTTGACCATGCTGTGGGTGTGGACATACTGCAGTTCCTTTTCAGGTCCTCTGAAACATTACCAGAGGACCAGAGTTTTTCAGATTAGTGTCTGTAGTGAATTTAATTGTGTGCTCCCAAAGTTCCCATTTTATCTGCATCAACCATCAAAAAGGTAGACGTTACTTAAATGTCCCTTTTTCTTTTCCCCAAAAACATAGATGCCACATTCTTGGCAAGGGAGTTAACATAAAGGAAAATTTACTTTTCTGCTTAGCAATACATTGTTGCCACAGTGCCTGCTCAGAAGGAAGTTAGTTTGTCTTATGCATGCCAGTCTATTAAAATTATTAAACTATTAAAAAAAAAAAAAAGTTTCAACCTTCATATGGGGTTTACCTGGATGTGTGTAAGGGTGGCTTAGCATTTTTATGGTCATACATTTGTAATAAATATAGCAGTTATTGAAGATAAGTATGAGACAACTAAATGGCTTTTAAACTTATTTGTAGGTGAATACAAGAAGGATGAGCTGTTGGAAAGTGCCAGGTATGTATAAAAGGAAATTTACCAATAAGGTAATAAAAACAGACATTATAAAAAGTTTTTAGGGGATTAAATATTTTGAATGGCCAATATACCCTCAAACTTTCCATATGAAGATACCAAGTTAATACCTTTGCTAGTTTATGGCATCTCTTGGCACAGCCCTTGCTGAGGAGAGCTCAGTTACCCCCTCACCATGCAGCTAGCCTGCCTCTCTAGGCTAGGAGAGTTTAGTTCAAATAGCTTTTGGCATTTGCAGCTTAAGCTCGTTTCGTACGATATTCGGTGCATGTATGGCAAGTCGCGAGTCGACCGATATCGCAGGAGGCTGCTGATATCGGTCAACTCGCCCATTGGCCAGGTTAAAAGATTTTGATCGGGCGCCATAGAAGGCGTCTGAGCAAAATCTGCCGTCGGGGCTGAATCGGCAGAAGGAAGTAGAAATCCTATTGTTTCTACCTCCTTATCTACCGTTTCAGCCCTGAACGCCAGTGGCGGATTTGACGATCTCAAATCGCCACGTGTGTGGCCACCTTTAGTCTGAAACAACAAGCTGAAGCAGTAAATTTATATAATTAAAATAATTCAGAAAAATATGTATTTATGCACCAATGTAAATTAAACAAATTGAAAAGGTAAATAACTAAGCATTCATTGACCTTTTAATCACTGCATTGTGATAAATTTATCCTTAGGGGCATGTTTATTAACATTGGAGACAAACATCGCTGTTTATGTTGCCCATAGCAACCAATTTTGTTTTCTAACTTGTAGGTGACCTTTTTAATTGAATTGCTTATGGGTCGCTATGGGCAACATCATTGATGATGTGTATCCAATGTTAATATATATGCCCCTTAGTGTGTTGTAGTTAGATGTCATGGACAATAGTTGTACTTTTGTCATACAACAGCTTGGGAATGAGGTGTCCTACTAATAGATTAGACATGAACTGTCAGTGATATGATGCAGCTAGTCTTGATATGGCTCAGTTGTCTTGAATCTGAAAACCAAGGTCCACACATACTATTTTAAAGATGTGTAGCAGGACATGGAAGTATGCATGAGGAGTTTCTACCAGTGTCCGCAAACATACAGTGTTATTAATTATTTGTAGACCTTATAGGGATTTATGTAGAAATTTTAATAAATATGAATTTAATTATTACACCAAAAAGAAAAAACTTCTTTATGTAAAAGTTGCTTTTAGTTTGTATAAGTTTGCTTCAAATGGAGCCATTTATTATGCAGCCATGTTCATCACCTAGTAATGGAATGCTTAAAATAAGCATTCAGGAAGTAATTCCAGATCTTCCAAAAGTTACTTCTATTGTGTGATATGAGGTGCTGGTTTATGTGAATTGGCTGTCCATGTGTCTACTCTTACCCGTGGGCCATTAACTGTCAGGCACAAATCGTGCACAATGTTTGTTGCTGTAACTACAGGGGATCAGGTGTGTTGTGGGGGGAAATGCAGACTTTCTTGTTAAAGAACAGCTTTTCATTCTACTGCACATATGCAATGATTGTACCTTTCCCTTTTGCACCTTAGTAAGATAGATAGCAGCTATGCATTAAATATTCATCTGTGAATTGCTTTTCTATTACAAAACTACAAGTAATTTATAGTGTGTTCAGCATGCTGTTACTTTTTTTTAATTCTTTAAAATTCTGTAATTATATAGAAGTGGTAATGAAGAGAAAATGATGGCTTTGTTAACACCTCTAAATGTCAACTGTCATGCCAGTGATGGAAGAAAGGTACTGATTTTATACTATTAATCCCGATGTTCTTATTGTTTTCTTTAAATGTGTATTGTGGTCATGTGTATTTATTTAAAGGGCAGCTAAAGTCCAGTTTATATATATTTATTGTAATTGCTTTTTTTCTGTTTCATATTTTTTCCCCTGCAGTCTACTCCACTGCACTTAGCTGCTGGCTATAATCGTGTCAAAATTGTACAGCTTTTGCTTCAACATGGAGCCGATGTGCACGCAAAGGATAAAGGGTATGAAAACCATTTTCTTAATAGTAGAAGATGTGTATATTGCTAAGTAACCCTGAATACACCATGTGTCAAACCACTGTGTATTTGGTTGCATGTAAGAACTCTTCCATTGTAAGCCCTTTACAAGGGCATCAGGAATTATTTGTGTAGTTGTTACTGCTTATGTATATATTATTTTTGATTGCCATTGCAGAGATTTGGTGCCACTTCACAATGCCTGTTCCTATGGTCATTATGAGGTTACTGAACTTCTTGTAAAGGTTTGTGTTTTATACATTTATAGTGGCAGATTTGCTGTGTGTGGAGAAATTATGGTGGTTGGAGCAGATGTGAAGTTGTGCATGCATATGGTTTTAATGCATTTTTTAACCTTATGTTATTATGCAGTCTTGGCTAACAAATATCAAAACTCTAATCTTTCTTAGCGTGGTGCATCTGTGAATGCAATGGATCTGTGGCAATTCACTCCCCTGCACGAGGCGGCCTCTAAGAATAGAGTTGAGGTGTGCTCTCTCTTACTGAGTTATGGGGCTGATCCCACTATGCTAAACTGCCATAATAAAAGTGCTATTGATTTGGCACCAACTCCTCAGCTGAAAGAAATGTTATCATGTGAGTACTGAAGTGTTGTCTGTTGAAAACAATGTTCTGTTATAGGACTTTTTACCAGAAACAAAATATTCACTATGCACCAAATACTACAATTGTTATTCAGTCGTATATACAGTGGAGGAAATAATTATTTGACCCCTCACTGATTTTGTAAGTTTGTCCAATGACAAAGAAATGAAAAGTCTCAGAACAGTATCATTTCAATGGTAGGTTTATTTTAACAGTGGCAGATAGCACATCAAAAGGAAAATCGAAAAAATAACTTTAAATAAAAGATAGCAACTGATTTGCATTTCATTGAGTGAAATAAGTTTTTGAACCCTCTAACAAAAAAAGACTTAATACTTAGTGGAAAAACCCTTGTTTGCAAGCACAGAGGTCAAACGTTTCTTGTAATTGATGACCAAGTTTGCGCACATTTTAGGAGGAATGTTGGTCCCACTCCTCTTTGCAGATCATCTCTAAATCCCTAAGGTTTCGAGGCTGTCTCTGTGCAACTCTGAGCTTGAGCTCCCTCCATAGGTTTTCTATTGGATTAAGGTCCGGAGACTGACTAGGCCACTCCATGACCTTAATGTGCTTCTTCTTGAGCCACTCCTTTGCTGCCTTTGCTGTATGTTTTGGCTCATTGTCGTGCTGGAACACCCATCCACGACCCATTTTCAGTTTCCTGGCAGAGGGAAGGAGGTTGTCGTTCAGGATTTCACGATACATGGCTCCGTCCATTTTCCCGTTAATGCGAATAAGTTGTCCTGTGCCCTTAGCAGAAAAACACCCCCAAAGCAAAATGTTTCCACCCCCATGCTTGACGGTGGGGACGGTGTTTTAGGGGTCATAGGCAGCATTTTTCTTCCTCCAAACACAGCGAGTTGAGTTAATGCCAAAGAGCTCTATTTTGGTCTCATCAGACCACAGCACCTTCTCCCAGTCACTCACAGAATCATTCAGGTGTTCATTGGCAAACTTCAGACGGGCCTGCACATGTGCCTTCTTGAGCAGGGGGACCTTGCGAGCCCTGCAGGATTTTAATCCATTGCGGTGTAATGTGTTTCCAATGGTTTTCTTGGTGACTGTGGTCCCTGCTAATTTGAGGTCATTAACTAACTCCTCCCGTGTAGTTCTAGGATGCTTTTTCACTTTTCTCAGAATCATTGACACCCCGCGAGGTGAGATCTTGCGTGGAGCCCCAGAGCGAGGTCGATTGATGGTCATTTTGTGCTCCTTCCATTTTCGAACAATCGCACCAACAGTTGTCACCTTCTCTCCCAGCTTCTTGCTAATGGTTTTGTAGCCCATTCCAGCCTTGTGCAGGTCTACAATTTTGTCTCTGACATCCTTGGACAGCTCTTTGGTCTTTCCCATGTTGGAGAGTTTGGAGTCTGCTTGATTGATTGATTCTGTGGACAGGTGTCTTTTATACAGGTGACTAGTTAAGACAGGTGTCCTTAATGAGGTTGACTAATTGAGTAGAAGTGTCTAACCACTCTGTGGGAGCCAGAACTCTTAATGGTTGGTAGGGGTTCAAAAACTTATTTCACTCAATGAAATGCAAATCAGTTGCTATCTTTTATTTAAAGTTATTTTTTCGATTTTCCTTTTGATGTGCTATCTGCCACTGTTAAAATAAACCTACCATTGAAATGATACTGTTCTGAGACTTTTCATTTCTTTGTCATTGGACAAACTTACAAAATCAGTGAGGGGTCAAATAATTATTTCCTCCACTGTATAGTAAACAATGATTTGTTCAGTTTTAATACATTGATGCTGCGTGGTTATATGACAGCCCTTTCTTATAATTCTAAGAAGGCTCCTAGCATTTCCTCAGAGCACCTGGACAGTTAATGTTAAGTCATTCACGGCCTAAGATGTTGAAATCCACTTTAAGATTAGGGCCCTATTTTGCAGTGCCCAAGTGTGAACAAGGTAGCTTGTGTAGGCACCTCACAGGAGAGGAGGTTGCACAATTAGATTGGGGTAGGGCATGTCCTGGAAACCTAGAACTTTTAAAGGAGAAGGAAAGGCTAAGTCACTTGGGGCTGCCAAAATGTTAGGCACCCCCAAGTGACTTCGAGCACTTACCTTGTACCCTGGGCTGGTGCCCCTGTTAGGAGAAAACAGCAGCAGCCCAGGGTACCTGTAGCGAGCGCTTCCTCCTTCCTCTCTCTTCTGCCGGCGAAATCTGTGGGCCGGCGCATGCGCAGTAGAGTGAAAAGCCGACTTTCTTGTTTAAGTTCGGCTTTTCACTCTACTGCGTATGCGCGCGCAAGCGAATAGGAAGTAGGAAGCGCTCGCTGCTACCCCGGGCTGGTGCTGTTCTCTTCGTACAGGGGCACCAGCCCGGGGTAAAAGGTAGGCGATCTAAGTCACTTGGGGGTGCCTAACATTTTGGCACCCCCAAGTGACTTAGCCTTTCCTTCTCCTTTAACTTCTGGTGCTACATTCAGCCACAGGTTTTCCCAGAAGGAAATGGCATTCATTTCAGCTATTTTTAAGGTGATTACTTTGCAGTGTTTAGACAGGCATTGGTCATCTGTTTCATTTTAAGTGTTAAGGATGCCCATTCAAAAATATCTGTTAGCCTGAATGGTTGGTATGAAGGATATAGATTTTTTTCTGCTTTCAAATGATCTATCTAATGCTGTTTCTGAAAGATGAAATCAAAACCAATTTATCATGTTCCGGTGCAGCTTTTTTTTTTTTCCTCATAATTCCAATGTAATTGCTAGTGCAAGGTTGTCAAGTGATATAACTAAAGGGAGTGCAGTTGAAAATTTTCAGTATTCCATTGATGTCACTATGCATAAAAATTACATCTGCACCCAATTTTGTAGACATTGGCTACCAGCAGCATTGGGCATTGGCGACTTCAGGGTTTCCTACAGTGGACTAGTTAGATTATTTAAAATACGTCAAGAGACCTTTGCAATTAACATAATCAGTTTTGCACATTGCTGGTTTAGTTTTCTGATGACACAAATGAGTTATGTATAGTATCTATGCAGCGATATAGATATATCACAAAATGCTGTATGTTCTATAGGCTTGATAACCTAATAAAAATTGTCACCTAAAAGAATAAGTAGATATTTACATTTGTTTTACCTTTATGTATCAAATTGTTTTTATAATTAATACAAATCAATTACATTTTTATATTTCTTTTTTTATTCAGATGAATTCAAAGGCCATTCATTGCTTCAAGCTGCCAGGGAAGCAGATCTAACACGTGTTAAAAAACATCTCTCCTTAGAGATTGTGAATTTCAAGCATCCTCAGACTCATGACACTGCTTTGGTAAGAAACCAAACCCAGTTGCATTGGTTTCTATGTAAATGTCATGTGCTTATATACTATGTATAATTGGGCACGTGTATGCAAGTTTATTTGGTTTTATAACTGTGTAAAAATCTTTGCCCATTTTTTTATCTCTTGCTTTGATAAGGACAGGATATCTGTGGCTGATGGAGGGGTAGAGTGTCTTCTGGACCCCAAAATATCTGTCTACCTACTGAACACACACAAATATCTCATTTGAATCTGAATCTCATTTGAAGTGGTTGCATGCTTTAAGTGTGTTAGACCTGTTATGAAGAATTGGCATCGTATATAAACTGATTTTACTCTTTGTACATGACGGATTTCTTGTTGCTACATTTTCTTATCGTGCATTGGCTGTGACTCTTTAATTTCTTCTACGACCAGAATGCTAGTTTGGCAAAACCTAGTGGCACATGCTAGGTTTCCTGTCCTTGTCTGGTTGCATTCTTGCTTACTTATATGTTGTTTTTACCTCATTGAGGTTGCCTTTATCTGGCTTCTTTAATTCTATTAACAGTAGCAGGACATGTTGTAGGGTAAATCCAAAGAGTAGGAGTCCTTAATATTGGTGTCCATTGCTCTAAAATGCACCCATCCTCTGTTTGAGCAGAAATATTACCAGGGCCCAAGCTATCCTGTTGAACTAGCAGAACAGCTTTTCAGCAATAATTTTTTTCCCTCTTCTTACAAATATGCATAGGTCATGTGTCTGCCCTTTCTTCCCAGCTTTGCAATACTCCAGGGAAAATGTCTGTCTTCAGTGTTCTCATGAAAATGAATTATCGCTAAAATTCTTAAACTGTTTTAAAGCTTTGTAGATGCCATATTGTAAGCATTTTTATATTCCTACTAATATATTTATGTTCTTTGATTAGTTAGGCATATACATTCCAAATTAACACTCATGTATAATAAAGGTTGAAGAAACATGAACGTTTTGAAAGGCAGACATATTGGCCAAGTGCATTTGCCCATAGCAACCAGTCATTGTTTAGTTTTAAACAACCTACTACTAGCTAGGAAATGAAGATGATGGTCCTATTGGTTGCTATGGACAACTCCCCTGGTGCAGAGTAGCACCAGTCTTATTAAATCAGCCCTCTTTTCTTTCAGTGTACCCCTAAAAGTTTGTAATGGTTTAGACGTCTCATAACCATACCAAAAAAAATGATGCTGCATATATTGTTTGAGTGCTGATGTTTAGAATGTTATAGATTTTTTTTTTCTTATACATGAAAATGTCGGTCATCAATAGATTTTACAATGTATTTATTTTCGTTTTCCAGCATTGTGCTGCTTCATCACCCTATCCAAAGAGGAAGCAAGTGTGTGAACTTCTCTTTAGAAAAGGAGCAAATGTTAGTGAGAAGACCAAAGAGTAAGTTTATATTCTCTTTTTTAAAATCTTTCTTAAGGATCTCAAAATTGTTATTTTATTATTATTCATTTATTTCTTTTTTTCTCTAAAGCTTTTTGACGCCTCTCCATGTTGCTTCAGACAAAGCTCATAATGATATTGTGGAGGTGCTGATTAAACACGAAGCCAAGGTATAATTTTTCTCGTATTTGATGCTCCTTTTTAAGTTCTTACATTCCTGTGTGAATTGTTAAGTCACTGTAAAGACTATATTACTTTTATTTCCACATCTTTTGGAGTGAAGCTTTGCTATTTTTAGCTTAGATGAGAATGTTCTGAAATATTTCCTTGTTTAGATTCCTGTGTTCCCATGCATATGTAAAATGCCATAAATTCATTTGTAAGAAAACTACAGCAAGTCAGCATGAAGATATTTAGCCATTTTAGCCATTTTCATCGCATTGCAGGGAAACTATTGAATAATAGTATTTTTCGAACCATGTATTTTTTAAAATTGACACTTCTTTCTGTTTACCAGCCAAAATTATCAGCACTGTTGAAAATTGAGTTATGTGCCATTATTGGTGTTTTGTCTTGAGTGGGGGTGTTTCTGAATCCCCATTTAGCCTTCATTCTCCCTAAGGGATTTAATTTATTTCTTCAATATTTTCAGTGTTCTAAAACAGACAAAATGTTTTCTTCAGTCCCAATGTGAATGCTTGCAAGTGAGGTTGATGCTGCCCATGGTCACTTGGTCAAATAAAAAAAAAAAAAAAAAAAAAAAGTGTTTGTTTATACTTTCTAAATATAAACAGGTTTGATATCATGACAAAGTTCTGTTTATCTATTGGAAGGATGAACTAGTATGAGTATTTGTGTTAATATGTGTGTGTACACATATATTTATATAATATTCTTCTGCTAGGTCAATGCATTGGATAACCTAGGTCAGACGAGTCTCCATCGTGCAGCACACTGTGGCCATCTGCAAACCTGCCGACTTCTACTAAACTCAGGATGTGACCCATCGATTGTATCTTTGCAAGGCTTTACTGCTCTTCAGATGGGAAATGAAAGTGTGCAGCAGATTCTTCAGGGTATGTATTTTGTGCTTACAATGTCTCATTTTAGCAAAGCAACATTGCATGAGTTCAAAATAATGGTATCCGGTATTTTCCATTAATTATACATTTCTTCTGTGTAGAAGGCTTACCATTCAGTAACACTGATGCAGATCGGCAACTGCTAGAAGCAGCAAAAGCTGGGGATGTGGAAACTGTAAAGGTGAGCGTTTGTTGGGTGCACTTACAAATTGTACAGTGTGATATTTTAAAAAGAGATCTACTCTGAGTACGATTTGCCTATTTATTTTTCCTGCTTAGGTCAAGTAATTAACTGGATTGTTGTATGCCTCCTCTTGTGCCAGAACCTTTTGCTGTCATATAAACCTAAGAAATATACTAATACCTGTATTTATAAAATTGCTTCCATGTTTGTTTTCCTAGCTTCTTTGGTTTGGTACAGTTTGTAGTTTATCTTGCCTAAGCTTTCATTATTCTAAGACTAACTGGGCATGACCTAATACAATTTCAATATAGAATAAAAATTCTTCTCTTGCAATGTTCTATACTATTTAGTACAACACTTTTGCCAAAAGCTATTGATTTTTTTCATGAAAACAAGAGAACATTTGCTGCTATATCTGTTGATTGGGCTTTTGTCGAACACAAACTTATTTTAATCCATGTAAGGGTAAAAACACACTGAGCTACTAGTGGCAGTTACTTCAGGAAATGCCTTGCCATAGACAGCACTGAGAATTGCCTCTGCTATAATACACGTAGGGACAATTAGCAGTAAATGACCAGCATTGTCTATTTAAGTAGCCACAACAAGTAGCTGCTACTAGTAGCTCTGTGTGTCTTCACTTGATAGTATACTTGATAGTATTTTGTATGTATAAGTTTAAGATTCCATCTAAAAACTCTGCATTACATGTTGCAACAGCACCATCTGTGTTTCCACTAGGCATTACATTCTGTATAGATACAGTTTACTTCTATAATAAAATACGTTTTATGCCTGCAATTGTAGATAGGCTTGTACAAGCATCACCTCAGGTTTGGTAAAATATACTGTGGTTTTCTCAATTAGTTGACAAGTCTTGTCCAGAAATCCAAGAATATGTCCAAAGACAGTGAAGGCACCCAAAACCAGTATTAATATCAGACTTCAGATAATAGTTTTTGTCTGGTCTCTGGTTTATCAGCTTATCATTTTTTCTGTTAAAGCACCAGCATATTGCACAGCTTTGTTAAATTATGGTGTATACATCAAACATAAAGATTTCATAAAATTCTTATACAAAAGCTAATGTTCAGCAGAAAGGAGATTAACCAAAGATTTATCTTAGGGATACGACACCCTTGTGTCAGTAATATACATGGAGATTATGCAAGTGGAGGAGAATGCCTGTGCACAGTTTCAAACTCAATATATATATTTTAGGTGTTAGTGCCACATTTTGGCTGTAGTGCATTTAAAATCACTAGATTTCCCATGTGTGCTCATTGTTCATAAGCAAACACAAATTTTTATGGCACTACATTTAGAAATTGTGAGTTTTTAAACAAAAGAGATGTCACTTTAGTCAGCTAACATATTTAGAAGAATAAATCACTGGTATATATTCCCCTTTTCTCTATAACAGTTAGCACACAGGGTGGCATATACTTAAAAAATACCAGATACAATGATACATACATGTTTACGGTCTCAAATGACACATTTTCCTTTGCCTGTTTTTGTAAGAGTACTGACCCTTTTTATTATGATTTTTTTTATCATGTGATTCAGCTGTACCAAACAGTTTGCAGTACAACACACCTCTGAGATATATACAAGAATTTAGACATTCAGTATTAAATTAGATTGCAGTTGGATTTTTGCTAGATTGTGCACCTAGACTCTAGGGCCTAGAGCTTAATTTTAATTATAAGTGTTTTTGCCTTCTTTACAGAAACTTTGCACATCACAGTCGGTTAATTGTAGAGACATAGAAGGGCGTCAGTCTACACCCCTACACTTTGCAGCTGGATATAATCGAGTGGCAGTAGTGGAATATCTTTTGCAGCATGGAGCGGATGTGCATGCAAAGGATAAAGGGTAAACAAGCTCAATTCTTTCCTATTACTCCCTTTTTTAACCTTTTTTTTTTATTGCATACAGAGTAAATGCAGTGGAAGTTTATAAACAGTTGTTCAAGAACAGGTTGTATTTGCAAAATCTATTAAGAAATATATATTTGCAAATTAAATGCATATCATATTTGTAAAAACAATAGACCTAAGCCCTGAACCAGCAAACCAGAAGTCAGAACTCCGGGAATTTATACTGTGGGATAAATCTGGTCCCTGCACATTATTATGTGGTTTCATGTCTAGTGATTAATAAAGGGCGGAGGAAAGGGATTCTCTGTACTTGTTCAATAAAAATAAAGAAAATTACATACTTTAACATTTTAAATTTTTTTTTTTGAAGAAGAAGAAGAATAGCGTGTCTGAATGGGACCTACAATCCAGATATCCATTATCCCATTATCCAGAACACTTTAAAATACAGCATTGCCATTTACCATTTAAAACACAGCTTTGAATTTTTTGACTGATTTATTCTGTTTTCTCTGGAAAAGAGGCGCTTGCGAGGGGACATGATTACTCTGTACAAGTACATTAGAGGGGATTATAGGCAGATGGGGGATGTTCTTTTTTTCCCATAAAAACAATCAGCGCACCAGAGGTCACCCCTATAGATTAGAGGAACAGAGCTTCCATTTGAAGCAGTGTAGGTGGTTTTTCACGGTGAGGGCAGTGAGGCTGTGGAATGCCCTTCCTAGTGATGTGGTAATGGCAGATTCTGTTAATGCCTTTAAGAGGGGCCTGGATGAGTTTTTGAACAAGCAGAATATCCAAGGCTATTGTGATACTAATATCTACAGTTAGTATTACTGGTTGTATATATATAGTTTATGTATGTGAGTGTGTAGATTGGTTAGTATAGGTTGTGTGCTGGGTTTACTCGGATGGGTTGAACTTGATGGACAATGGTCTTTTTTCAACCCTATGTAACTATGTTGCAGTATCTGTTCCTCGTATGTGATGTTAACTAAACCATCATGAATTTTTCTCTAAATTGAAGCCGTTGCACCTCACATACCAGATAATAGAACCCATTGTTTATATGGTTTTTAATAGTTACAGAGAACAACTTGGGAACAGAAGAAATGAATGGTGAATTTAACCGTTGTTGTTGGTTGAAAATAAGAGTGTTATGTAAATTATTTCCTTTACA
The DNA here is from genome assembly GCF_000004195.4 of Xenopus tropicalis. Taxonomy (NCBI): domain Eukaryota; kingdom Metazoa; phylum Chordata; class Amphibia; order Anura; family Pipidae; genus Xenopus; species Xenopus tropicalis. The sequence goes on from NC_030683.2 coordinate 37,234,914, forward strand.
GCGGGTTGGTTCCTTTACACAACGCTTGTTCCTACGGTCACTATGAGGTTACAGAGCTTCTTGTCAAGCATGGAGCAGTTATCAACGTTGCAGATTTATGGAAATTCACCCCTTTGCATGAAGCTGCAGCAAAAGGAAAATATGAGATTTGTAAACTTCTTTTGCAGGTTTGTATGTTTAACCTTTTACCCAAAGAATATAACCCGAGGAGTTATGTGACCATATAGAAGCAAAAGGTGACTTTATAAATTACAGTAAGGGGGTGTATAATTCATTATAATCTACAGTGTTTCTATGTGCAGTGTCTTCAAAGAGCTCTCTGTTTGCTCCATTTTATTGTCTAAAAAGACAAACTTTAGTCTCCTCCTTTCTGTTCCCCTTGTTGTTTTAAAGTTTAGTCTTGCCTCTCTCGGTAGTCCCTATGTACATGTGTTTTTTCAGCATTTTTTTCCTTCCTGTGATCTGAGCAGTGGTATCCTAACCAGCTGTGTTAAACTGTGCAGGTCAATGAGAGGAAGGGAAAAGGAGACAACGATGATGGGGAGAGGGGAAGCAAGAGCAGAGGCGGATGGAGAGGAGGAAGCGAGGTGTGAGCAACACCAGAGATTGATTAAAGGGTGGGAGCAAGACTGAAGAGGGAGAGAATGCATTAGGGGCAGAGGGAACGAGACATAAAGGGAGCGAAAAATGGAGTTGGATGGTGAATGGGAGCGGCAGACAGAGCAAGACCAGAGAGGGGCAGAGGGTGGGAGGGAGATGCTAAGACCAGAGATGGATGCAAAATGGAATCAGTAGACAGAGCAAGACTAGAGAGTAACAGAGTAGGTGGAGTAGAGTGAGAGACCGGAGATGGATGGAAGGTGGGAGCAGCAGAGGGATCATGACTGGAGAGGGGCAGAGGAAAAAAAGTGAGAGGGAACAAGACAGGAGAAGGAAGAGTAAGTGAGTGCACGGATTGAAGTAAGAAAGTGAGGGAAGTCAGACTGGAGGGGGAAAAGCCAAAAGAAACACTGCAGGGAGAGTGCAGCCGTGGTAACTGCTGTCTCAAGTTATAAATGGCTTCTGATGAAGGAAAGCACCATTTATAAGGATATAATTTAAAGTTTGGTCCCACAGGAAAATTACCAAGTTGTAGATAAAAATAATATAAACGGACTTGGCTAGTTCAGCAAACTTTTATATCATGTTGCAATGTTGAATCTTCTGTTGGTGGTTGAAAGAACCAATCTATCTTTTGGCATTACAAGGCTTCTAGATTATGTGTGATTGCAATAGTTTTTTTTTTTTTAAATACATTTTTATTTTTTTAAAGTTTATTCCGCTGTTCTTTACAGATATTATGCAATGTTCATACCAGTCCCTGCTCCATAGAGCTTATAGTCTAAGTCCTATCACGTTTAATTACACTATGGTCCGTTTCATCAAGAACCAGTTAACCTGAGTGTGGGTGGAAACTAAAGTATCCAGAAAAAACCCACACAGACATGAAGGAAAATATACAGCAGATAGTGCCCAGGCTGAAATAGAACCTAGGACCCCAGAATGGCAAGGCAACAGTGCTAACTATTGCGTCATCTTGTTTTAAATTTAGACTTACAGAGCTCTATTTTTTTTTTTATTTAAGTAGCATCATGGGAACCAGCTTCATTAGATAAGGCCACACAGGACTGGTTAATCTGATTACTACATCCAAACTGCCCAGCTTTGACCAAACAGTTTACTGATCGTAAGGGAAAATAAGGTTTAATCGGTTTGGTATGATCATTCATGAGGCCACTGGCTAACACAGAACAGCAATACTGTATATAATTTACATGAGTGCGATGCAGGTATATGCTTGTATGGCCAAATTATAAGGGTATCCTGGAAGTTGGCTTGTATTTGCCCACTTTTATTTTCCCATATGGCCCTGCCCAATCAGCAGTTACTTGGGGAAACTGAGAAACAGTTCACAGATAGTGCTAAGATAATAGAGACCAGGTGCCTACCCTCTTTTGTGTCTGAAAGCAAAACAGCAGCAAGTCATGGCGTTTTAATGTTTTATGTTACAACTAGCCATAATGAAAATTTTTTTTACATTGTAATTTTTATAATATCTGTGATAAATAGCATGGAGCTGATTCAACAAAGAAAAACCGAGATGGAAACACCCCTTTGGACTTGGTGAAAGATGGAGATACTGACATTCAAGATCTTCTCAGAGGGGATGCTGCATTGTTAGACGCTGCTAAGAAGGGCTGTGTATCACGGGTTAAAAAACTATGTACTCCTGAAAATGTCAATTGTAGGGATACGCAGGGAAGACATTCTACACCACTTCATCTAGCAGGTCAGTTGGGTGAAGCAGCTTTATTTTGGTAAAGATTTTTTTTTTTTTTTTCTCTACAGCAAGTCCCACTGCTTTTGGGTAGAGGTTTTTATTTTTATAGTTTTACAGATACAGTTGAACTTCAAGGAAAGCATTAGTTAATATTCATTAAAGGATAGCAAAACCCACTCATATCACTAAAGGAAAGCAAATACTAGTTATATAACTAAGGCTCCATAAAGATGCTGCCCTTCCTGTTCCTGGGCCACACCAGAATGACACCAATACAGCCTTGTTTAGCCCTGAGTAGCACAGTAGGGTTGGCAGCCACAACCTTTGCCCAATTGACCTCCTTTTCCCAGCTCTGTGATGGCCAGACTCTGCACATATGAAGCCGATCTGGTCCTGACTTTGCTGACAAGAAATGTGCACAGTTGATAGCTGTTGAAAGGACCTCAAGCAGCCACAGATGGTGCCCACCAACCCCACTGCGCTGCTTTATATTCACATGGTGTGATTCAGAATGGGGGGTATAAAGGCCTCTGAGGACGCCGAAGTTCTCTTAATAGGTTTCTTTCTCATTTCAGTTACAGTGCATAGATCCTTTTACACAGAGTTTATACATCATTCACATCATGAAGTTTTCAACATTTTCTTGAATTTTTATCTCTTTACTTAGTATTACATAACCATTAGCTTGTTCCTGATCTTGCTCTTCTATGTAAATGTTCATATTTGTGTGACTCCACCTGAATGTCATTTCTGACGCAGCTGATTTTATTCACAGCTGGCTACAATAACCTGGAAGTTGCAGAGTACCTCTTACAAAATGGTGCTGATGTAAATGCGCAAGACAAGGGAGGCCTTATCCCTTTACACAATGCAGCATCATATGGGGTAAACAGTTTGTTTATTGGCATATGTTTGTCTAAATCTTCTGTTGATAATTCAGAAGTAACCCACAAAGCTATTGTTGTTTTGCAGCATGTGGACGTGGCAGCTTTGCTCATTAAATATAATGCATGTGTCAATGCCACTGACAAATGGGCTTTTACGCCCTTGCATGAAGCAGCTCAGAAAGGAAGAACTCAGCTTTGCGCTCTGCTCCTGGCACATGGGGCAGATCCTACTTTGAAAAACCAAGAAGGGCAAGCTCCATTAGACTTGGTAACAGTAAGTTGATGGCCATTTTATTATTTAGATTTATTTCAACTAGAAAATGATTGTGAACATTTTGTCAGTCTTACAGCGCCGGTTGATAATACTTTTAGCAATATATCCGTTTCTGTTAATTGCTGCATATTAGCACTAATTTATAAACCGCATGCTTGCATTTTTTGCCTAGCTGCATTAACTGGCGTTCAAGTTGCTGTGTAGATTGAAAATATCCTTGAAGTTTCTTGCAGAATTTTGTATCAGCCAACCATTCCTGCTTTCTCTGCTTCACATTAACTTAATTAAAATAAAAGTTTCTGGTCCTGTTAACAAAGGACATCTGTGTGACCTTTGAAGTACAGTGGCATTGTTCCTATGTGGCTTTATTCTTCCGCTTGAGGTCTGTGGCTGGAAAAAAAAAAGTGTAGACTTTTTTTCTTCAACATTGCTTTAGCAACCTAAATATTTAGGCATTCTTGGTTTCTTTAGCAGTGCTAAAAATATTTTATATACATGTATAATAAGCCTAATTGGATTAAACTGTGACTAATTATCTTTTCTCTGTGATCAGGCTGATGATGTTCGGGCTCTTCTGACAGCTGCCATGCCTCCAGCTGCTCTGTCAACATTTTATAAGCCACAACTAATAAATGTTTCTCAGCCTTCTGCCACTGCTGTGGCAACCCTTTCTTCTGTGCCATCAAGTTCACCAACTCTCTCTGCTGCAAGTAGCCTGGATAACTTGGCTTCCGGCTTCTCAGAAGCCACCTCTGTTAGTAGTGGAGGAGCTGAAGGAGCATCTGGATTGGATAAGAAAGAAGAAGGTAAGATGTGCTTAATGCTGTCATCATTTTGTAACTATCTGTGGAACTTTTACTGCAGCTTTATAATCTCAAATAAAAAGTACCTTCAGCATTTACATGTTCTCCATTTTGTTGCCAGTATTATGTCATTATTGACGGCACCAGTGACATTGTGGCACAATTTTTTTTCCTCAAAAGTAGGCCGGTGATCACTTCTATTTAAAGATTTTTTTTTTTTTTTTTTTAAAAAGGTACATTTTATTGATTCAAAACGCAAAACAGACAAAATTAAAATAAAGCAACTTATGCTCCAGTAGGGCAGATGGGTGTCAGAGTGAACAAAGCAATATAAAGCCATATCTGCCCAGAGTATGAACTTTTACCAATACATCAACTATAGTCCAAAGCTTTTGAACAAAAAATCACCAGGTACTTTGGTTATTTACCCCTACTAGAAAGAAGGTAAGAAGTCTTTATGATGACCAAGGAATAATAAAGCGTGTCTTTAACTGTACAATTTTCTCCATAGTTCCAGGTGTAGAGTTGAGCATCAATCAATTTTTGCGGAACCTTGGCCTAGAGCACTTAATCGATATCTTTGAGCGAGAGCAGGTTAGTACTTTATGTAGTCATATTTAATGAATTGTTCTTATTCATGTTATATGTTCTGCTCATCAGTTATTGCTGTGCAGGAAGATTGCAGCATTTAGTGATAGAATATTTTTAGTAAACCAGCTAGCATCACAGACATTTTGTTTCCTGCAGGTTTGCATACTAATACCCACACTTATCTCCATCACCAGTCAAGCAAAATCTGGGATCTGCTGCATTTGATGCAAAATGAAGCCTGGCAACTTTGATTCCTTGGCTAAAATATGTATTTAAACATACAGTATTTCTGTGGCAGCTTACAATAAGTTGTGATTACTGAAGAAAAATATTTAAAATAAATATAATCATTTATGGATTTGGTGCATCTTAGAATTACTTTTTTTGTTTAAATACAGAACTCTAAATACTGTATTCTGTCCAGACTTATCCAACCCAATTGTACATGGCAGCACTTTGGTATGAGGATTGTGGAATTCATGTTGTTTTAGATCACATTAGATGTTTTAATTGAAATGGGCCATAAGGAATTCAAGGAGATTGGAATAAATGCGTATGGACACAGACACAAGATCATCAAAGGAGTAGAGAGACTCATCTCTGGACAGCATGGTAATTAAAAAGATCTAATATTCCTTATTAATCCTTTATACATTTAAGGTAGAGTTTTCCAGTCACTGTAACTAATGTTGTGCTATCATTTGTGTATTAAAAAGTAGAGCCTACATTTTAAGCATTTACTGAAAAGTAGTATCATGTACTAAAAAGTAAGTGATACATGCAAAGTGTTAGTTGTATTTCTTCAAGGAAAGTTATGGTAAAGTAACAACTGTAGCTATGGTCAACTGATTTCAGATGTAGATTTTGGCACACGTGACTTTTTAAATGGTAGCAACTCTTCTCTGTTACAGTTTGTCATTCCCTCAGTATCATTGGAATAATTTTCCTTCTCATTTGGGCACTTTAATTGTAAAGAACATTGCAGAAAATATTTAAACATTTTATGTTCATGCCTTGAAAGTGACAACTTTTATTCCAATGAAACTAACCATTAATGGACTTTATAAGTATACAAGAGGCATTCTTTAACTTAGCTTATACTCAGGTGATGGATTTTACTCTGAAACTGAATGACTAATGGATACATGTAATATATTTTGCAGACTGGACAAACTATAAGAATATAGATCACTTTGTGTATATAAACATAAATAACATTGTTAAATGCCACGGAAAACAAAACATGGGAAGCTGCTAGAAAATTGTCTAACATAACCCTTGCCTTTGTTGTTGTTTTACTTTTATTTAGGTTTGAACCCTTATTTAACACTGAATACAGCTAACAGTGGAACAATCCTGATTGATCTTGCTCCTGATGACAAAGAATTTCTTTCAGTTGAAGAAGAGGTAAACTGTGTAACAAGATCCATTTCCTTTTGACACATATATATTGGAACTTTCTTGATTATAAATCTTTCAAAGCTTTTGAGATGAGTATAAATAAAAAAAAAATGTTTTTCTAATTGCAAATACTGAACTTTTCAAATAACATTCAGACATCATTTCCTCAGAACATTCCAAGAGCTACCTCACCTCCTCTATTTACCTAAATAAACATACAGGTGGTGCTTTAGTTTGGATTCCTGCTGCTTTTAGGACTGTATAACTCTAATTCAACACCTTCCAGATGGCCCCAACATGTTCTGCAATGTGCAAATTCCATTTTATGGTACTTTATTAAGATCTCAAGTATTGCACGTTGCAGGATAAGTGGGTGGTATTTGGATTGCGTCCTATTGGAATTTTCAAGTAGTTTGTGTGTGTGTATTAATCTATTGTATTTTTTTAGATGCAGAGCACTGTCAGGGAACATAGAGATGGGGGGCATGCAGGTGGAGTCTTTACCAAATATAACATCTTAAAGGTACATGTATTGGTAATAAACTGAATGAGTGTTGTGTTACACACTTGTCTTTTGAAAAAGTTGCTAATTATCTAATTATTTTTCAATTCCTAGATTCAGAAAGTTTGCAATAAAAAACTTTGGGAAAGATACACTCATAGGAGAAAAGAAGTTACTGAGGAAAACCATAACCACTCTAACGAAAGAATGCTGTTCCATGGTAAGGCATACATTATAGTCTCTAGTACAGTGCATGTCATACTCTTGTTTCCTGGATGGTTGGGCAGTAATATTTAGAACTTAAGGGATGTCAAGTGTAATATTTCTATGTGTTGGTATAGCATGAAATTGACATGATCCATGGTTGTTTTTTTAAAACTGATATTAGGATGTTACAGTGCATGACAGTCTCCTGTTTTTTGCATACTTGGTTATTTTTAGTTCCACACAGATTGTGTTTTTTCTGGTTTATTCAGTGTTTTACTTATTTAAATGTTTTATATATTCTTCTGTTCACAGGGTCTCCATTTGTAAATGCAATTATCCACAAGGGGTTTGATGAAAGGCACGCATACATTGGTGGGATGTTTGGTGCTGGAATATATTTTGCAGAGAATTCCTCCAAAAGTAACCAGTATGTGTATGGCATTGGAGGTGGCACAGGGTGCCCAGTTCACAAAGATCGATCTTGTTACATTTGTCATAGGTATGTGTATTTTTTTTTTTTTATAAGAATGATCATTCCAATACTTTAATTTATATGGCCTTGAATCTGTTTTGCCCATAAATACCTATTTAATATTTGCACCATATGTGGGAAATGTATTTAATAAAGAGCAAAATTGCTACTGTTCTTATCACCTATAACAAATCAGCAGGAAGCATTTACTGGTTACCAGTATAGAAGTAAACTTCTTATTGGTTGCTATGGATTACTGCTCGTGGGCAAAATTAGTCTTGTATGAAATACAGGGGTATGATGCAGAGAAGGTGAGCTAGAGGTTAAATAGTTTGCTCTGAGACAGGATATTATGCTAGTAACCCTAGTTTCAGTTCTAGAGATCCTAAGCAAATTACTTGATGTCTCAGTATGCTTGGTGCCTCTCTGGCTACCGAATGATAAAAAAAAAAAATCACTATCCTACTTATAATCTGCGATAATCAAATTAAATAATTCCCACTCATTAAAAAAAAAAAAAGCCAAAGAATTGCATTAGCTGAAGAGTATGCTCTTTATAGTCCAGTGAGCTAGTGTTTTGTTTTATTTTGTGAAACTTCCTTCCACTAGGTGGCATCTGTAACATGTAATTAGTCTTTCTGTATAAGTGTAAATACAAGAATCCTGCAATTTAGCTGCTGTTCTTTGTTACCAATAGGCAGTTGTTATTTTGTCGAGTTACCCTGGGGAAGTCGTTTCTTCAGTTCAGTGCAATGAAGATGGCTCATTCTCCTCCTGGTCACCATTCTGTAACTGGTCGACCCAGTGTAAATGGACTCGCTTTGGCAGAGTATGTCATCTACCGGGGAGAACAGGTATAGTTTGTTCAATCAATAATTTTTGTGGGTCTGGGTAACATGCACTTCAAGATAACCTAGAGAGTCTGTGTGTGTGTGTGTGTATATATATTATATACACACATATATATATATGTATTATAATATATATATATATATAAAATGTAAAATATAATATTGTGTGTGTGTGTGTGTGTGTGTTACCTGGTTACCTGGGCTTAAAGAAATTTTAACTGCAGGGGTGTCGTTTTAAACCCAGACTATTTTTATCCTCTTTTAACTGTTTTGTAGGCTTATCCTGAATATCTAATAACCTATCAAATAATGAGGCCTGAGGTGGTTGCTGAAGGTTGAGAAGAAGGGCTACTGCAGACAAGTGAAAGATGGTTCGCAAATTGCCTACTTTTATTTTGCCACCAAGGAGGATCCATTATAAAGCAACGTGAATGCATTGGAACAGTCGAGTCGCTTTAAACAATGTACAGTTTGTTTCCTGAACATTCACAAAAATAATTTTTGTTTAGCAGCACTTTAACAGACTCCATTCTTGTTATAAAATGGGTTTGTCTATTTAATTCTACATGTTTTAACTTGAAACTTTTTTTTCAGTTCACCTTGAATATCTTAACTGAAAATCTTTAATCTGTGTAAAAATTGCATTACTAAAATTGTGTATTTTAAAGCACACTGAATACTGTTCACTTGTAAAACTGTAAATAAGAGCTTTTGTACTAGCCTGGTATTTATTTACATTGCTTTGTAATATAGACTTTTAGAATTTCAACCTTGTACAAAATGAATTGCATACTGAATCCTCTGGGCATGGAGATTGCACTGTCCTTGGTGTACCACAATGCTGGCCGTTATGTACTATATTCTAGGACCGTTTCTAATGTCGAAACCATTAAATAACTATGGGAGATTTCAGGCACAGCTTGTTCAGGGCTATTATTGCACCAGTTTTGTTTTTTAGCTGTGACGCGAACTTGCTTTGTTTTTAAAATACAGTCTATTTAAAAGAGAACAATTTATTCAAAATGAATTTGAGGAAAGGAAGAGTCATGCTTTTAATAAGTAAAGGGAACTTTTTACAGTATTGCTTCAATAGGAAGAAGCATACTTGGCAGGATTATGTAGTTTGCTTGGTCCAGTAACCAATAGCAGCCAATGCAATGTATTTGTTTGTTCACCTTTTATATTAACTTTTAGTATTATGTAGACATTGATATTCTGAGACAATTTGCATTTGGTCTTCATTTTTATTTTTTGTGGTTTTTCAGTTATTAAGCATTTTGTTTAGCAACAACTCTGGTTCCTAGGGTTTTATTTATCCTAGCAACCAGGCAGTAGTTTGAATGAGAGATTGGAATGTGAATAAAAAAATGGTCTAAATAGAAAAATAAGTTATAAAAAAAAAATAACAAAATCGCAGCCTCACAGAGAAATAGCTTTTTTGACTGCCAGGGTCAGTGACATAAAACATGAAACATAAACAATGAAGACCAGTTGCAAGTTTGCTAGGAATAGGACATTCTATAGCATGTTAAAAGTTAACATAACTGCCCTTTAAACTGTGCTGATTGCTGTGCATTATTGGGCTTTGCAAGCTTAGTTTTTGTACCCAATGTGACTTCATGCTGGTGGTGGCATCTGAAAAGTTGCTTAGAGCCGCTGCTGGAGAAAATCCACCCCATCTGCAAAGGGGAGACAAAGAAGTGAGGCACTGAAGAGGAGATGTGGGTGTGGGGTTCGAATTGGTCACATTTGTTTCAGTACCCGTTGCTATAAAGAACCACAGTCTTGGGCTTCTGTTCTATTACTAAATTGAAGTCACTCCTAGAGCAACCAAAAACAACTTCATGGTAATAGCAACTCCTGGCATTGTCTGTCTCTTGCATTAGTACTACATGTGACCTTGTTTTGTTCCCTATGACCAAAAAGTTGTCCCAGCTGTGCAGGGATTCCTGATGTATATGCCTTCTGTGTTATAATGGCCTTTTAGAACTAGTGACTGATACCTTATTAGTCCATAACAATGTATTAGCGTGGGAAGGAAACTGCCAGTCATTGATATCCTGTTATCATTTCACCAGTGGATATTGAACTTCCTTTTGTAGGTGGTTGCCGACTTCAAAATGTACATGGTTTAAATTGGTGTGAATAATTTCAATGTGGATATTTGTCATGCCTTTCATTGTGGTGTTTGGTCCAGATAACTTGTACCCACAAAACAATTGACTTTCTCATTTTGTAGAGAGAAGGAAACCATTGGTGATTTATACTCTCTTTTATCCCAGGGTGTGACTGTATGCTGAAATTGTGTTTTTTACAATGCTCATCCTATTTAAAAAAAAAAAAAAAAGGAAATGTTTGCTTTGTGGGTAGCCAATAGCATTGCATTGTGTGTAATGTGCTCCCTTGTGTTGAACAAGAATTAAAAATGTGCATTTGTCAAGTTGTTAAACTTTGTGCTGTTGATATATCATTTATTGTAAATTTCAATGGCAAATAGTTTTTTTTTTTATTTTTTGCCCAGATTAGGGTTGCCTTTTCATTTTGGTAACTCTGCGAAGGGTGTGGGGCTAGTGATAGTGGGGGTGGGCTTGTTACATCAGGGGGCAGGATTTCCTAATTTAGAAAACCCAGACAGCCCTTGCAAAAAACAATCTGCCCAGGTTAATACACCCAAATAGTGTAAGAGTAGTTTCATCTTCAATGGTCTCGGGGCCACATATTACCTGGGCCCCCAGAGCAGTGGACTCAGACAAGACAATAGAGATAAATGATATCTTAGTTGGCACCAAGTACAAGATACTGTTTTATTATTACAAAGAAAAAAATCATTTTTAAAAATATGAATTATTTAATTAAAATGGAGCCTATGGGTAATTGGCCTTCTTGTAATCCTGAGCTTCGGGATAATTATTTCCATGTCTGTATTAGAATATATTACATCTCATAAAGACATTCTAAAAGTAAATGAAATCTTTGGATAAGCCATGGAGGGAATCAAAAAAAGAAATAATGCATACAGCTGCACAACTAAGTTACTCATTCACATCAAAGTGCTTTATCCCCCCTCCTTCATCAGTCTGTGCAAGAGACCACCAGTTTTTACATTCAGACCTCCACAGTTCCTGCTGCTTTTCTCTGTGCTAGCAAAATGCACAAAGCTGCTCCCAGGTCTTAAAATACAAAGCCTTTATTAGAATTTGTGGAGGGCATAAAAGTGATCTGCTCCATGGCATCTGGCTGTCTAGCTGTAGGTTCAATAGATTTATGACCTGTGAAAGATGGTCAAATTAACATCTCATACATTCCAGAAGAGATTAGTGTTTTCTGGACGTAAGGTCATATTCAGCAACATTTTCTTCATCAGAAATGTATTTTAGATTTCAAATGCTTGCAGAAAAAAAATTGTGTAAATTCAAAGTCTCTTGGACAGAGCCAAATGGGGCAACCTGGCCTTGATGTTAACTTCTAGAAGCCACAAAAGTCTATACATCACGTTTATATAGGCCAAGCGGATAGAACTGTAAATGTTCACATCTGAATATCTTTAATAAAGCTTGACACATCTAAATTCAGCCCTTGGGGGATGGAGATTTTTCAAAAAAGCCTGTAATAAAACTCATAAGGTAGTGCAGGTTGTTAGGCCTACCCCTGTGATTCTAGTCAGTTCCTATCCAGGGCTGATGTTCCTCTGCAAATAATGCACCAGCATGAGAGCACTGTGCCGCCATGTTCTGTTGTTCCAGGCACCGCCCTGCCACCCTGGGGAGTGCATGCACAAAACTTTAAAGTTAAAATTATATTTACCGAAATTTAACTTTTCTTTAATCCAAAAGGCAGCATAGAAAACTATGGGTTAAAGGAATAGTAACACAAAAAATAAAAATGTTTTTAAGTAATCATAATACAATGCACTGTTGCCCTGCACTGGTAAAATTTGCACATTTGCTTCAGAAACACTTTTATAGTTTATATAAAAAGCTGCTGTGTAGCCACGGGGGCAGCCATTCAAGCTGGAAAAAGGAGAAAAGGTACAGGTTACATTGCAGATAACTGATAAAACACCATTGTATTGTACATAACTTATCTGTTATCTGCTATGTAACCTGTGCCTTTTGTCTTTTAAATGGCTGCCCCCGGGACTACACAGCAGCTTCATTTACTAAACTATAGTAATGTTTCTAAAGCAAATACACCAGTTGCACCAGTGCAGGGCAATAGTACATTATACTGTAGTTCCTTTTATACACTTTGAATTTTTGGTGTTACTGTTCCTTTAAGTCCCCTTCCACCCCTGTAGCACAGGAAAAAGACACACAGAGTAATTAATACAAATCTATAATTAGGGATGCACCGAATCGACTTTTTTGGATTTGGCCAAACCCTTCATAAAGTTTTCGGCCGAATACTGAACCGAAATTTGGGGGAAAAATTGGGAGAAAATGTCAACTTCTGTGTTTACGTGACAAAAAGTCAGGTGTTTTTTAGGATTCAGGGTGGCCAGAGACAAGGATTTGGCTGAATCCCAATCATGAAGAAAAAGGCTGAATCCCGAACTGAATCCTGGATTCGGTGCATCCCACACCATGCCATGCTTAAAATGTATTTAGGAAAGGAAATATTTGTGCTGCCTTTCAGGCTAAAGAAAATTTCTCTAAGTATACATTTTAGTTTTTCCATAATCCTACAGGCAGCACAGAAAACCAACAGGATCTAGCAAGCTAGAAATAAGGAGGAGGGGGGGGGAAAGATCTAGGGATGTTGAATAACTCCTGAATCCAGCTGCCAAAGGCTGCATTGTTCAAAGGTTGCTAAGTCTGTAAACTTAATAAAGGGTAGAAATGTTGCTCCATGTAGCGTCTTTACATATTTCTTCCAAGCTCAATGGTGACTTCTCTGCCCAGGAAGTAGACACTGCTCTAAGCAAACTGGAGGATCCTTCCCAAAGGATGTGTAAGCCAAAGCAATAGCATTTTTTACCCATGCTGAAATGGTAGGCTTTGCAATTTTTTTTTTTTACCAGAAAATGAGATGAAGAGATGTTCAGACTTCCAGAAGGATTTGGTTCTTTCAATATAAGCCAAAAATCTTTCAACATCTAACTTTTCTTCTTCCTCATTGGAAGGTATGGGGAAAAGGACGGAAGAACAATTTGCAAATTTATGTTCTGGTCAGAAAGAATTTTCGGTCTGAAAAAAATCCTCAGCACGTTTTCTGGAAAGAACAAGGCATAAGAATACGCCACTGCCAAAGCTTTGCAACCCTCCCAATTGCAGCAGAAAAAGAGTTTTCCAGGACATAATTTGCAGGGCTTCCAATGGACTCTCACATAAGGCCTCCTTTTAATTGTCAGGAGAGAATCGGCCACCTTAACTTCTCCTTGCTGGATGGGTGCTTAAGCAGCTCGCACCCTTGCCAGGAGTGATTAATCATATCAAATAGAAGATACTACTACACTTCTGTTTGCAAAGTGAAAAGGTCAATTTTTATTTGGGTCAGAGACTAGGCAACGTTTCGGACCATCTCTTGCCCTTCAGATCCCACGCAGAAACAGCATCCCTAACTGAAAGTTTTATTCTCATAATTGCTTTAATGAAGCGTTTGACTTAAGGCTCACTGGCTAACTCTCTCTCTCTAAAATGTCACAAATAGTGGCTAAATTAACTTTTATGGCAGAAGGCTTAAGACCTTTATCAAAGTTATCTTGACAAAATTGAAGACTCTTTGCAACTGGACAGTCCTTTGGATGTTTTTCATAGAACAGCTATGATTAAAAACTTTCCATACTTTCCTGTACCCTTTTGAAGTAGACTTTGTGAGAATGCAGTAGAGTTTGTAAGCTGTTAAGCTGGCCATACATGCACCTCGTTTCGTACGATATTGAAGGTGCCCAAGAAAAATCTACATTCAGGGCTGAATCGATAGGGGTAGATATCTCTATCTCCATATCCAACGATTCGGCTCTGAATGTCAGTGGAGGGTGGGAATGAACTTTCCTGCTACCAATGGTCGCAGGAAAGATCAGACACTACCTTGGACAGAATCATAAGGTCTATGAACCACAAACTGTCCTTGGCCAGAAGGGAGCTATCAGAATAACCAAGTCCTGGTCTTGTCTAATTTTCTTTGCCACCCTCTGAATCATTGCCAGAGGGGAAGTGGAATGTAAGCTATCTAAAACTTCCATGGAATAAACATTGCATCTAGGAAGTCTGGACTTTCTGCTCTTGACAGAGAACAAAATTTTAACACTTTTCTGTTATGTCCGGTCCCGTCAGATTGATTTGGGGAAACCCAGCAGACAATCTGCTGTTTTCTGAACTCTTTATTTGAATTGCTTTGAAAAGTTTTAGATTCCTCTCCGCCCAGCACATCAGTTTCTGATACTCCCTCATCAACAGAGGGGCTCTTGTTCCCCCTTGGTTGTTTATGTAAAATACTTTTGTTGTGTTGTCTGATTGTACTAATACTTCCTGATCCCTTACAGATCTGCAAAGTCAGACAGCCAGTACAGCCCTGACCTCTTAGAAATTTGAAGACTGACTTCTTTCTCACTGACCACTTTCTTGGACTGCATTGCTTCCAAGGTGAGCACCCAAACCTGTTGTCACTAATCGATACACCAGGAGATGAAAGGGCATTCCTACACTCAAGTTGTGGGCTTGTATCCACCACTTTCAGGGGAACCAAGATCCTCATGAGATGATCGAGAGACTGTGGTGACCTGTCCCAGCGAAAAATTTCTCTGGGCACTGAGGTTATACCAAAAGGAAGAGCTCTGAATTGGAAGTGGTGAACTTTGTAGCTGAACCTTACCATGATGCGAAGAAACGTCCCGCACCCCGGGTCAATTAGTACATGCAAATTAGCGTCTTTTAAGTCTATGGTGACTAGAAACTTTCCCTGTTGAAGAATATTTAATGATGATCTAATGGTCTCCATTCTAAACTTTCTCCATTCAGAAAGTTCAGATCCACCGCCAGCCTAAAGGTTCTCTTTGGCTAAAAAGATAGTCGAATAAACTTCCCCCTTAGCTTCGTCCCGAGAACCTTATTCCAGAACTTTCGGGACAAGAAATTGGTTTACTGCTGCAGCCAGGGCTTCTTGCTTTGTTATGCAAAATCTGTAAATTTGGATTTTCTGAAAAGTTATGAAGTCACCTTCTTCTATCACCTTTAACACCCAAGAATCTTAGGTTGTTTCCTTCCAAATAGGAAAGAAGAGAGTCAGCTTTCCACCAATCTCCTTTTAGACGTTGGAGACAAATTCCACAACAAGCCTTTTTAAGTCCAAATATGCATCTAAAGACTCAGGTCTTGTTGTGGAGCTTGTCTCCAACGTCTCTGTCTCTAAAAGATTTTTTTTGATCTTGAAGACTGGGGAGAAACTCCCCTGTGGAGGGACGAAAAGAAGATTTCCTGTGGACGTTTGATATACCATGTTGAAGCACCCTCCCCTTCCTTTCAATTCATTTATCCAATTCAGAACCAAACAGCTTCCCTGGTTAAAATGGCATAGAGAGAAGTTTGTTTTTAGAAGCCAAATCCACTGACCAAGCCTTTAGCGGTAACGCTTTTCTGCTTGAAGTGGAAAGAGACATAGTTCTGGTTCCCAACTTGAAAGATTCCACTGCTACATAGCACAAGAATCTGTAGCCAACATGATCGGATATAACATATCTAACAGCACATCCCTAGCAGTCCCTGCATCTGTGTCCTCTTAAAAGGCATTCAACCAGAACTTTAAGGATCTTGAAACCAAAATAGCAGCAGTTTTATAGATATTGGCATCCAGGGCCAGAACTAGGTGTAGGCAGAAGAGGCATGTGCCTAGGGCACAATGTTGGATGGGGGGGCACTAGGCTCATACCTCTTCTACTCCCCTATTCCGTGCCATTGTCCCCCCACAGACAGTGTGGTTGTCACACTTATTCTTGCTCTCCCCCTCCCCTCGCTGCCAGGACGCATGCGCGGTGACAGAGTAGGGTAATGCAACGGGAGAGGGGCGGTGCTGTAAGCGAGCTGGCCAGCTGGGCTACCCAGGCCCGGCATTTTTGGCATCAGCTACATAAGATCTTCTAAGGGATGCTTTATTTGGGTTGCTTTTTTGTTTTATACTTAGTTTACCCAAAACAAAAATGATATCTGATGAACGTAAGGTTACCCAGACAAAATGTAAAGGGGGCAGAAGCCTAGCTTTGTGCAAGCACAGCAGTTGGGCCTCTCTTTTATGACTTCTTTTGCCATAGACTCCTTTATGTCAGATAACATTGCAGAGAGAGCTGGTGCCCTGCCAACCAGATGTTCCACATACTGGCAAAATGCAGAATACAAGAGTGACGTCCCTAAAGTCATGTGTCTACCAGTTCACTGAACCATAAACATGCTACAGTGCCCATCCGGTCATTTATACATAATTTTGTTGTAATTAAGGGAAATGTAGGTCATTATAGGAACATTATATCTGAATGGGCCGATTCTCTACTGAGTGCTCTCCATTTAAATACACAAACTGGACTACATCCAATGTGTGCATGGGTGGTGATATCAGCCATCTGCCATTCATAGCGGTAAATAAACATCCCGATAAACAACAGTGATAAGAAAGCTCTTTTATTCTCACCCATCCAGTGAAGTAAACAGAAAAGCTGCAGCCATTGCCAACAGTATCTGTGTGTATTTATGTACTGCAGTCAGTGGGCTCTGCTACACACATACACATATATGGGCACAGTTTGTGTTTGGATGCCTACATGTTTTTTAGAATTTTTTCAAACGCGAAAGTTTCAATGTGTCTTTTTTTATAACCAGTAATGAGTATGCGTTTGAAGGATATTTCAACTTGAATTCCCAGCACAGGCTGTTTCAGAATGAGGGGGCCGGGCCTGAGCCTCTGTGGGGTGGGTACTGATGAGTAAGATCACACCATACTAATCAGGCGATTTTGGCTATTCAAGAAAGCGAAGTGTGGGCTGAGTTATGGAACATTTGTCCGACCTCTGTGTCCTTATCCCAGAAGGCACTTGCATTATTAACCATCAGCATGCCTGACAATAAAATCACAATTCCCACGGTCTTGTTTTCTGAATACCGGAATAACAAATCCAAGAAAGGGACCTTTACACATTGTATTTCATCCAAAAGACGAGATACAATGCTATGTGCTGATTTCTAGATCCATTTTCTTGACTTTTCTAATCTGAACATTGCTGCATTTTTTAATGGAGCCAAAACAACTCAGAATATTAATTATTATCATTGTTATTGTAATTATCACTGCACACTATTCAAACATATTTTAAAGAGTAGATTGTTGAATGTAACTATAATATCTCTGCCGTGCCCTAGTTTCTTTATATAACAGCCTAATTAGTGAGGATGGAAATCAATTAGCAGATGTAAGCACTGGGATTGTATGTTAAATATTCTGTATGCAGCAACAGAAATATTGCCCCAATTAGCAAATAGTTCTATCTTTACTGCAACAGACCAAAAATGGCCGGACATGGGGTTTATCAGTACAGGGTATGGGATCTATCATTAAGAATTCTTAGGAAATATTATAAAAATAGATTTTGTAAAAATGGACCCTAGGGAAGATGGCTTTACCGTGATTTTGAGCTTTCTGGAAATCAGGTTTCTGGAAAAGAGATCACATACCTTAAATGCTGGGTATGGGATCTGTTAACTGGAAACTCACTATCCAGATTTATTAAATTCCAAATTACAGGAAGGCTATACAGCAAATAATTCTAATTTTAAAAAATGACTCTGTAATAATAAAACAGTACCTTGTACTTGATCCCAGCTAAAATATAATCAGTCATTATTAGTGGCAAAACAATCCTATTGGGTTTAATTAATGTTTAAATGCTTTATTTATTTATTATGTATAGAGATCCAAATTACAGAAACATCAGTTATCCAGAAACCCCCAGGTCCTCAGCATTCTGGAAAACAGGTCCAATGCCTGTGTAACAATACTTAATATTTGGACATTGGTTAAATGGACATTGTCCATATTCTAATGCCATCTAATAGCCTAAGAGTTGGCTGGACAAGTAGAACAGTTTTTCCAAAACTGTACCTAACACTCCCCACCTGTGGACCAGGGGCATAGATACCCTAGGAATCAGCCAATTTCAAGCTAAAAGACCGGGTTAACACATTTGTAATAAATACAATATTCAAACCAATTTGTGAGTATATACTACTGTAACATTTGTCTTTCCCCATAAACCACTAAGGGAACCTAACCCATTACTGGCTTAGTGTGTCCCAAGATATTGTGCTGCTTGTGTTTTTCACATACAGATGAACAAGTGGTAAATATTTAGCTTTGTCAAAATGGTTTAATTTTTATTCCGGTCTTTTTTATTAATTTATACAGTACAGGTATAGAAATTATTTTTCAGTTGGCAAAGTATGGAGATCCAAATTATGGAAAGACTCCTGGGCCCAGGTCCCAAGCATTCTGGATGACAGATCCCATACCTGTACTTACACATTTGTGCAACACTTTGTAGAGATTATACAGCAGTCCCTGCCCCAGCGGAGTTTACATTCTAGGGTCCCTATCACATTCACACACAATGGGGCTCATTTATCAAAGTACAATCGCTTCTAAATACAAAAAATCTCAGCCCCAATGTGTGTTATCAGCAGCAAGTTAACCAGTATGTTTTTGGAGTGTGGGAGGAAACCTTGAGTACCCAGAAAACCCATGCAGACTTGGGGAGAACATGCAAACTCCTTACAGTGTTGAAGCTGGATTCAAACTTAAAGGAGACATATCCTATAAAAATGATGAATGTAGCAGGGAATTATACTCCTCTAGATATAGAAGGATTGTGCTTAAAAAGTTGTTTCTGACTGATTTATTGAGAAATTCCCCCAAACCCCACTAGCCCCGCCCATCTGTGCCACTTCCTGCTGGCTGAATTCTCTGGATGAGCTGGGGAGCCGGCGGCCCTCCGTACCCTGCACTGTAGGATAGGAACCAATCAGCAGCTAGGCTGACCTGATAGGGAACTGAAGCCTGTCTGTGCTTGTGTGAGTGCAGGGCTGTGATTGGCTCTCCCCCTCCTACTGTGCTTCTGGCAGGGACCGTTAGGACACGCCCACCCCTCATGTGAAACCCAGACAGGGACCTGAGAGGATCTATAGGGAGCTCCAATAAAGGGGCAATTGTTACAGATAGGGTTAATGTTTAGCCCAAAGGGAAACCAGCACCGTATATTATTCATAATTGCCTACAAAATTAGGGTTTTTCCCATTTATCCAATGTGTCTCCTTTAAGACCCCAGCAGTGCAAGGCAAAAACTTTAGCGCATCCTCTTGCCAATGCTTTGTATGAGTTAAGTGGTTTGCAGGCTCGCAAGCACGGGGGGGGGGGGGGCAAAAGTAGGCAGCCTCAGGGCATCCTATTCAGAAATCCAGCCCTGAAATAGAGGCAAATATTTTTTTAAAAAATGCAAAGATAGGAAATAAGCAAAATATTTTTTTTTTTAAATGTTTTTATTTTCCTTTTTTTCCAAACAAATAAAACCAATATAAGAGAGGGGGAGAGAAAAGGGAGAAAAGGAGAAGGGAAGAAGGGTTGGTAGGGAGTTTGCACATTTGCTCGCATTGGGGTTAGTGAGACTTAAGGGGTTAACATGTTAAATTCGGGGTATAAGCAAATTATTTTATTTGTTTTCAAATATCATAATCTATACTGTACTACAACTTAATTCTAAGAGAAACATCTAAATATCCCACATTGTTAAGTCATAATGGTTATTGCATTTAATCATGGCTAGTTTTGTAGTGCAGAAGTGAGACTTGCTCTTGCTTAAATCCCTGGGTGGGATCAGAGCCTTTTAAAGAAGGGAATTCCTTTTATGTTGTCTGGTTCTCACATTTCCCAAGACCCCCATATTTCTTTGTTGTATTGGCAAAGTATGGTAATCATGGGAAACACTGTGTGCAGGAATTTCAACAAGGGAAACCATGTTACATATTTGAGTTGCTACAAATACCCAGTGGCATCCAGCCCTAGCATTCTGATCCCTTCCCTCCCCCTCTTCTTAAATATTTTCTGAAGTACAAGTTCTGGTTGCTGCCCTCATAGAACTAAAACATCTATTATAGTCATTGTGTCAAACAACAAAAGAACTTATTGATCAAAGATGGGAGACCCGCTGGCTACAAATTCAGGATGTGACCACCCAAAGTAATGCTGAAAAACCCACAATTTTGCCTTAATTCTCCTGGGAAGCCTGGCCTTTCAGAAACACTTTGTATCAAGCTAATTCTTATTCAACCCGCTGGTGACTTATTTATCCAGAAATAATATTATGCCTTGTCTCTCTTGATTCTTAGTCGTAGTGCTCAGTTATTAAATACTGTGGCATAACTTGATGTTACAGGGCACCGCAGCATATTCACTGCAGCCCCAAAACATTGTTAAATTGACCTTTTAGCCATGATATATTGAAATTACTCATTAATTGGACCCTAACTGGGCCTGCTTCTCTCCTGAGCCTCCCTTGCAACCTCAAGGTCTGCTTCCTCTGTAGTTATGCCCCTGGTTAAATACTTTGCAGGGTCATGTATAATGGACTGTAGAATATGTTCTACTTTAACCCCCTGCTACTTATGGAGATTGCTGCAGAATGATATTAGAGTTTTTACTTCTCTTTATTAGCAGTTCTATAGCAGCAGTGATTATTTCTCACTATAATGAATTCTCTAGCAGAAGCTTCTGTGTAGTTTCCATTTAGAATTTGTCATCTGGAAGAGGCTGAGCAATTTTGGCAGCTGCCATCTATGGATCAACACTATATTGCTTATTTATTATGGAGCAGAAAGGCTAATTTAGGGAAAGGCAGGCAGCAAAACCTGACAATACAGCAACTGTGCTTAGTGCAACAGAGACTCGCAGTCTTGGGCTTGACTAAGAGGGCACGTATCTACATCCATGGACAGTAGAACTCAATGTAATGTCTGTCTCTGGTACAGGTGCAGGGGTCAGTTTCATTGGGGGGGGGTGTTAGGCTAAATTGCCTGGGCAACAATATTATACTCCCTTTCCACCCAGTCCCTACATTTGTAGAACTCAAAATTGTGTAAATAAATATAATAGTGGTGATGACATCTGGCATCAACCTGACATTGGTTAAATTGTATCTGTACTGTTTATGTGCCTGGGGGAATGTCTGAGCATTGTACTATGGCTTTTCTTTATCACTGGTGCAGTATATGTATGATATACAGTATCTGCTACTTATCAAGCTAAATTTACAATTTTTTTACTAAGTACACCTCACACCAGATATAAGACATTCGTTCATAATAGCCTTTACAAGTGATCAGCAATGGAATAGTCACCAGAATACCAAGTTAGTGTACAGCATCATGGGTGATGCCAACCTGTTCATTTGAACATAATTAATGGTTTCATTTAAACAATTCAAGTTTAGTAGCCTTTGAAATGCTATGTTGTTTTACACAGGGAGGCAGCAGTTCTGAGTGTGCTCTGATTGAACTGATTCATGCTCTGGGCACATAGGGCAGATCCCTATCTGAATGCTGATTTCAAGCTGGGAAATAAAAGAGGTTGGCATAAGTATGTCTGTGCTGCTAGACTGTACAGGAGTGTGCTTCTGTACAGGAGTGGCATATGGTCATAAGGCTTCCAAAAAAAGAACAAATGCATTATACAGGTATAGGATCTGTTATCCAGAATGCTTGCAACCTGGGGGTGGTATCCAGATAAGATCCAGTTCCTTAATTTGGATATTCATATCTTTAGTCTTCTAAAAATAATTTAAACATGAAATTAACCCAACAGGATTGTTTTGCCACCAATATGGATTCATGCAGTTTAGTTACCATCAAATACAAGCTACTGTTTTATTATTGCAGAGAAAAGGGAAATCACTATTAAAAATTAGTATTATTTGCTTAAAATGGCCTCTATGATAAATTACATTTTTTAAATTTAATTTAAATTTTTATAGATCCTATACCTGTACAGGTATGGGATCCCTTATCCAGAAACCCGTTATCCAGAAAACTCCGAATTACGGAACGCCTGTCTCCCATAGACTCCATTTTAATCAAGAATTCAGAATTTTAAAACTGATTTCTTTTTTCTCTGTAGTAATAAAACAGTACCTATAAGATATACTGTAATGAATCCTTATTGGAGGCAAAACAATCCTATTGGGTTTAACTCATGTTTTATTAATTTTTTAGTAGACTTAAGGTATGGAGATCCAAATTACGGAAAGACCCCTATCCGGAATACCCTTGGTCCAGAGCATTCTGGCTAATGGATCCTATACCTGTATTTACCTCCTACCCCAAAATTTCACCCTTTTCCTGTGCTTCTGTACCAAAGTGTTTGCGATTCCAGGATCCTAAAGTGTAAATATAGTCCTGTGGTTATGGACCTGGGAGCAGATTTAAAAAAAAGAATCCAAATCACAGGATCAATATAAGAATATTCTCACCACAGTACAAGTACCTAGAATTATTAAAGGCATTGTTACTTTAGGTAAGGTTTTCCGTCTGTCATGATTTTATGGTATAGTTTTTATTACTATATTACCCTGTTCACATTGCAAATAATTGATTCAACCGTTTAAAATTTGATTCTTGAACAACAGGTCCTTGGCAGCCTGGCCATAGATTCTTTTATCTATGACAGTTAAAGTATTCATTTTATTAACTTCTATTTATTAATAGATACAAGCAGTATACGTCCAATGAGTAATAGTAAAACAAATTATAATTGAATACAGTATTATGCAAAATTTTTGCCATAGACTCATAGGTCTTTTCCAAGAGTACCAGTAATTATATTATGTCAGATTTACTAGAACGATGAGCAAACATTTATCACTTTATAAGGTTACAGGCACAGGGAAAGGCTGGTAGAAGTGTACAATCCAAATAGCCTTTTCATGGCGCCAAAATGCATATTCGCGCATTATAGCAGTGAAATCTACATCATGTGCCCGCACCCAAAACACAGTGGCTCCGGGTGCAGACACATCTGAAAGCTGGTCAGAGCATAGGGGCCCCTAGGCTTGTGGGGGCTGAATAAGTCCCAAGTGACTTAGGGCAACAACCACATGGGCTGATTCTTGACCTGTGATAAACACAGGCCTAGAATAAGTCCCTATGATCTGAACAACCTTTCTATGTGCCTGTACCTGGAGACACTGTGTTGGCCTAGGTGCAGCCACACAGAGTGGATTGTGTTTTTCTGTAGGCAAAGAATCAGCCTTGTGTGGCTTAAGCCTAAGCTTTACACCAAATCTGCCCAGCATTTGTGTGTGTGCAGTCGATCAGATTTGCGGTTTAAAATGCTTTAGGAGGCAAAGATGTATTGGTAGGTTATAAAATCTGGACAGTTGATGACCAAATTGGCCAGTGCATACTGTAAGGCAGGGTTCCCCAACCTTTCTTACTCATGAGCCACAGTCAAATGGAAAATTACTTGGAGAGCAACACAAGCACCATAAAAGTTTGTGGAGGTGCCAAATTAGGGCTAAAACTTGCCCCCAAGTCAGGAATAAAAAAATAACTCCCTGGTTTGGGGGCACTGAGAGCAACATCCAAGGGGTTGGGGAGCAACACGTTTCCCCCGAGCCACTGGTTGGGGATCACTGCTGTGATCTGCTCGGTGAACCAAGAAGCAGGGGCAAATTCATCTTAATTTGAATTCAACTTTTTACTGTGATTTAAGTTTTTTTTAACAAATATCATGAACTTGAGTTTGTGAAATGCAAATTATTTGTTAATAGATTTTCTTAAGTGCAAAATAAAATTATTCGGCATGTAAAAGCTGGCACAGTCAACAGGAGCTGTAATTTCAAAATTCAAGTAACTTTTCATTTTGAGTTTTTGAGATCATTTTGAAATTTGCCAGAAAACAAAGGGTAAAATTTACTACGTTCAAGTTTTTTTATATATGTTACAGGGGATTTTGTTTCTGACATCGTTTTATTTTATAAGTTGGCACACATTTGAAAAATGTAAAGTTCAAAAAAAAACTTTGACATTGGATAAATCTGCCTCGTCATGTGTCACCATATCACCCTATGGTATTTACACAACAATATATATATATATATATCTCAAGCTGCTTAATGATTTACGTGGTTTTGCAAAATCATTCTTAAAAGACATACGCAGCGCATAAAAGTCTCATTGAAGTTCTGCCTTTGATTTTATGCTTCAGGCTTTGTGTGTGTAAGATTAACAGACAAAATCTGTTGTTGTTCATCCTTTAACACCCCTGGCTATGTACAAAAGCATGAAAAATGCAGATGAAGGAGCTGGGAATTCCTTCCCAAAAGCAGGCAATGCACAAAAGAATAATTTAAGCAGAAATATGCTTGGCCTCTCTGGAGAATATTTGGCATCTTTATTAAGAGAAATAAAACCTGAAAGTTGCAGAAGATCATTACTTAGCAGAAAATACTGCTTTCATGTTTATCAATAATATTTATTGTATTAAATACTTATTATCATGGTGTTAAGTGTCTTATAACTGAAAATGAAACATGAAGAGCATGGGTGCCAGCCTAGAAGAACACCAAAATAACACCATGGTTGGTTGGTGCAGATGTTGGAAGGAGGATACAAATCAATAAACAGAGGCCACTTTTCCAAGTAATATATATGCAATTTGCATTTTAGGAATAGGAAAGCAGTGCTTTATTACAATAGAAGCAAATGAGAGACACCTGGGCTATGACAGACCAATATCACCTTAAATAAAAATTATTTAATTGACTTAACATAACATTTTTTTTCTATCCTCTATACAGTATGTAAGATGTTTATTTGAACCTGTTTGTTTTGTCATGTTCGACAGTAGGACATTAGTGCTGAAGAGTTCATCCCTACATTTTCCTACCATGTACTGTATATACATCTGTATTGCATATATCCCCTCTGTTTGGCAGCACCATCACATTTTCCTAAACAAATAGCAGCTTTTACCTGGTGGCAATCTTCCCTCTCACACATCTTCAGTGACATTTACATCTGCAAACAGTACTTGTGTGCTGTAAAGTCCATGCAATGAAGAATGCAGGCTTACACATGCAGAACGTACTTTGATAAAAAGTCCTGCTTGGATTAAGCACTTTAACAGTTAAACTGAGACCAGGAGAGGAGGTTAGGAGAAAAAAACATGTTTCTTCAGCAGAATGCACAGCAGAGCAGGGTTTTTATGGAAACCAGAATTGCACCTCTTCATTGGCTGCTAGACTGGAGGGTGTGTTTAGTAACCTGAGTTGAGAAGAAATGAGCATGCCCAGTTAACCAACAGCCAAAGCAAATTCCTAAGGGATGGAGTAGAGTGAATTAGTTTGGAGAAGGAACCCTAGGTGATTAAAGGGATGCTGCAGCCCTACTATTAACCTTTTAACCACAGGAGAGGCAAGAATTTTAAAGATTTCAAAGAGACTGTTCACTGATTAGATTTTTTGTCAGTGGTTTACATATCCTTTAAATACTAATATGTCATGACCATACTGCTGGTTGGTTCAGCTGGAAAATCTTGGGTAAGGGAAGTTCTCTCTGTTTGGACCCAGCAAGCCATCTACTTACCTGCTTATTCTGGGATATCATGTAAGGCACTTTAAGGAGAAGGAAAGGCTAATAAAGAGTTAATCTCAAGCTGCAGGCATACCTTCGGTTCTCTCAATAGTGCCCTTAAGTCTCCCCATATTTCACTGTTCAGATGATCTGAAGCCAAACAGGAAGAAAAACCGCTGAGCTGGGTAGAGAAGATTCCCATAATGCCTCACTCCTGCACAGACACCCAGACCAAGGGAACATGCTCAGTTAGTTAGACTATGAGTCAGCTTCCTGCTGATTGGCTCAGATCCACATTCCTAAGGGGGGGGAGTGTTCTCAGCATTCTTGAGGGAGGGGGAGCAGGAAAGAAAAGAGAACAGAAAGCTGTGTGTCTGTGGCACAGGAATTACACACACAACTAATCTTTTTTCAGAGAAGTCAGTGCAGCATTTCTGTGAGTGCTTATGGCTGTATTTACATAGACCTTTCTGATAAAGCTTACTTAGTTTTTACCTTTCTTTCTCCTTTAAGAAAGACAAAACTAAGCTGAGAACATGTGAATGAGAATTGATGAATGGCATGCTATGTATTTTGTGCTCTATACAACCAATGGATGACATGGCAAGGATTAAACAAATTGCTTTACAATATGTAAGAGTCTTTTAACCAATCAAGGCAGTGTAAACATACATTATATTTATGTAATATGATGTTAATTGCTGGCTTGAGCCAAGTGGGTAATTGTATCCCCAAAGCTTCTACCTCTCCACTGATCATAGCATTTATAAAATGCTATTCCTCCCTCAGCCTGGCCATTATGAATACAACACTGCCAAATGCTGACAGCACTGTATTCATGGGGAAAGCACAGCTCTTTGTGCTGCATTCTGAAGTGCAAACTCTTCTGCATGTGGTGCAAATGGCAGGGCAAAGTAAAAACATGCATAAAGAGCAACAAAACAGTCAGCTTCATGTCAGTTTGTGCTTATCTGCACATTTGTAATTATGCAAAAGAAGTGGGGGAGAAGGCTAATTTATTGGGGTAGACTACAAATGTTGTCCAGGCCCTGGAAGGAGAAGGAGGCGGCAGGTATTACTGTTCTCTAGTTGGTACTGGTGCATTACTGCATAAATTCTGCACCTGCATCAGTTAATCACCTACCTTTAATGCATTTTGCATTCACTCCATGAACTGTAAAAAATTATTCGTTTGAACCATTAGTAACACTTGTATGGATAAGTATGATTATTTGAGGAATACTAATACTGTTAGCCCAATGTTGTTTCATGTCAACAAAACTCGGGGAAGGGATAACCCAGTATGGTGCATTCAGTTTCCTACAATACATGTTTATTTCTAGCATTCCAGGGTCATTGTGGATGCAATTAGATGATTCTCTTGATGCAATTGTGCTGTGCCTACTGCAGTTGTATCCAGTTCACCAAAATAGACTGTACATGTGCTTCATCGGAAATCGGGCACAATTGCGACAAATATTTTCAACTTCTGTCTGCTTTCATTTCAGATGTTTGGCTTAGGAGTGACTGTGTGCCCTATTCTTTCAGTGCATGGGGGCCGAGAGATGTCACTTCAATTAAGTTTTTGTTTTAACTTATTTTCTCTGGTGACCTTTGTAGATTTTGATTGCCTGTTCCCCATTTTTGCACTGATATATAAGGGTTTCCGCACCCCTTGCTATGGGTCTGGGGCTGGACCATGCTTTACATTTGGTAAGTTATTATTTCTACCTATTATAATACTGTGTTTTATGTCTGGATGGTTTCCTTGTTTTGCTGAGGGAACCCATCCATTTGTTATCACCTGTTCCTAAAGTTGCAGTAGTTCCACGGTTCTCCTGTATCAATAGACTTTTAATCACCATTTCATGCCTGTTTCATTGGAGTTGCAGAGTTTATAGATATTTTAATGTAATTTAACATTTCAGATAGATACGAAGTGGGACCTAGTGCCAGTGTGGTTTGGTGCTTAAATACTAGATTCTTGGACTATAAAAATATAATTATTTTTTCATTTTTCAAGATTGCAGCTTTCATCTTAAAGTAATTGTGCCACAAATACAAAACACATTTGCCTGAAGTAGATAATCTTTAACAGAGGTGCAGAATGCAGTAAGCAGTATAGGAAGCCGTATGCTTGGACTGTGCCTTTAAGCAGTGGCAGTGCCAGGTCACAGGCTCTAGTTAAGTGACTGAACCGTGTACTGGGCTTCTTGCCCATTTCAGTATCACCAAGTAACCTTTGTACATGCTGTGGGTAGTTTATCTCTTTTTCTGTATAGGCCACCAGAAAAACTGTATTTTTCTGTTCCAATCATATGCAGCAACAGGGGGTATGTCCAAATTTGTACAGCACAATTGTAAAGGAATGTCCCACAGGGAAAACATGCACAGGGCAAGTCTCGACTTGTGACTGGGAACAAGCATGACCGACATTTTGAGCAGCTTTTGAAGAAAGTGTTGAGATTAAACTCTAATGTTCAGAAACATTTCTGTTTGATTGGATAAACGGCTTGTAAATTAAAATAACATTGTAAATGGGACTGCTTTGCTCCTTGATATGGCTTCCCTTTATGTTGATGCCAGTATGGCAGTAAGGATTCAGAGGGAAGAAAATGATGTTGATTTTGTGGACCCCTTGGAACAGTAAGTTGGACCTTGATGTGTTGAACTCCTCACACTCATACAGCACAATGTCACTGCAATAGCACTCTGTGTTAGAATGTATTACCCTGCTGTAATAAATAACTATATTATACTTTCAAATCATTTTATTAGGATATTCAAATGTGACAGTAAATATTGATCATAAAAATATGCTTCACTGAATTAAATATCACAAAAACCATTTCTAGTTATAAGACAGAATATAATATGGAATGATTAAATTCATCACAATTGCCCTCTGTAATAGCATAGCACCATATGACAGCAGTCTGCACCAGCAGGGTAGAGACCTAGATCTTACAGTTGTCACTGAACTGCAACTCCCATCATCATTAGTGATTGAGTTCTGACTAGGCTTACACAAGTTTACTAGTCTAAAAAAATACATGATTGAAAACAACGCATAAATGCAGACATGCCTACGCTTGCTTTAGTATTAAAGGATTTGTCAGTGATATTACGAATAACAATGAATTCCTGAGTTAGCAAATTTTAGCTAAAATAAAAAGATTTAGGTCTGGTCCTTTTCTGTCCCACCCACAATTCTTATGCCCTTAACCATTCCAGAAATTGACAAAGAAAGAGCACAACGAATGCCACTTTTCTGCACAGTAGGTTTCTGCCAGATCTTCATTCAGTTCTATAATATCATCATTAACTTCTCTGGCTGCGGTGGCCAAGGAGGGTAGAGTTGAAGGAGTGGGTGGGCTGGGCTTGTGGTTGGACTTAGAGGCAGGTTTCCTCTTTTTGGAGCTGCTTTTCTGGTCTCCCCCATCGTCTTCACTTACTTCTGGGCTTTTTGGTCTCTGCTCTGCCCCCTTTGCAGACTCTTTAATGTGAGTTTTGCCTTTGGTTTTGATATTTTTTCCTTGCTCGTCAGCCCCTACATCTACTTTTGTGAGCTGGGATTCCACAGCCGCTGATTTTTTACAGATACGTGACCTTAAGATCTTCTCCTCACATGCATTTTTCACTTTCTTAAATTTCCCTAAAATTTGCTTCCAGTACTGCTTGGCTTTCGTTTTGTACGAGGGGCACTTTAGTGGCTCACCGGTATATGTGCAATTGTAGCTGTTAACACCTTGCTGATTACAGAGCACAGTGAAATTAACTATCTGATCCCCAGTAATCTCCCATGTGCATTCATGCTGATGTTTGGTTGAAAATTGTCCACTTGGAGCAAAAGCTTGTTTCTCCCCTCGTTTGCTTGGTGCTTTTTCATTTTTGCCAAGCACCCCCGGAGCAGGAATCAAGCAGATGACAAAAGAAAGAAATGAAATAACATGGGAAAGCCTCATCTCATTAGTTGATATCACCGATGGCTTGTAATTCAAGAGCATCCAAGCATCAATAATCTTTACAAGCGTTAATGCAGAGTACCAAGCATTCCAAAATTCCTGAAAGTCAATAGCAGAAAAAAACAAAAATTAAATCAGAAGAACAAAACCTACTTCAACTACACGTGCTGATCTCAAACCTAGTGCTCAAAATAATGATAAATCAATGCCTTTTTGAACTGTTCTTTCCATAATATCCTAAATTAATCCCAGTGTATTCAACAGGCAGAAGAAATTTTGAAATTCTCTTTCAGTTCTGTTTTTATTATTTCAATCATTACTGTATTGGCTCTGGAAAAGAGATGTCTGCTCATAACAATTAGAAATAAGAGTAAAAACAAAATTTAAATTGTATAAAAACTTACTGTGCTGTTTGGTTTACCTATAAGCATCCCCAGCCCCAATCAACTAACTCAAAACTGAAAACATTTAGCAATTTGAGATAAAAATGCAGAATTGTCAAACGTGTTGGCTAAAGAGTATTTTAAATCCGCTGCGGTATGATAATCATATTAAACTTGTAGAACCCTTACTCTATGTAAAGGAGCTTGTACTTTATACTGAAAAATTCTCAAGTACCCTGCTAAAACCACATTAGTAAATTTAATTTCACCTATATGAAGCACTAAATGAAAACGTAGGACCCAGAAGAACCCATTCAAGAAATTATTTAAACCATCATTCATATTATTTATAGATACTTCTAAGAGCAAATGGCAGTAACTTACCAGGCAAGTCTAACAGACAGGGGTGCAGCACTGGAGTGGAGTATTCTGCATGTGGGCAATGCTATAGGAGGGTGAATTAACAATGTCTTATCAATGACACAGGAGGGGCCACAACAACTTTGTCCCCTCCCTGGACTTCTGGGGGCCTCAACAGCTTTTCAGAAAAAAACATCAAGTGAATCTACCATGTGTTGCATAATGAAATAGTTGTACACACACTTGTTTATGTATCAGAGCTGAAACCATCAGTCAGGAGCCCCCATCTGCATGGTTTAGTTAATTGCATTAAAATGTTCAATAGTTACATTGGAAGCACTGCATAACAGTTACCTTTATAAACACAGAAAAAAAATATAAAATGTATTTCTTTATCTAACATGAAATATTTTACATTGAATTATTGTTTATATGCTTTATCATATTTTTATTGCCTTTGTTTTGCTAATATAATAAGAACAAGTCAATCATGCCCTACTTTGCACTTGCTTCAATCTTATCTTGCTCTCTGCTACCACCTTGTGTTAAGCACAAGTTTATTCTTTCTTTCGCTCTGTCGGTCGCTGCTTAAAAATGCTTCAAAATATTTTGACCATTGAAAAATATTTTTATTATTTCTGTAATGGCCTGGAGCAACACAAGCAACATAAAAGCTGCCCTCTGAGGCGTTTGACATTCATATTTCACCAAACTAGCTTTTCAGCAGACATTCATCAATAATTCCGTTTTTACTTATCCAGAGAAAAGAGACATGATCAGATCTGTCTGGTTTGGTTATAGTGTGTGCTAAAACAATAACAATATAAATGTGAAGGTAGAAACTAAACAATGAATATAAATAATGATAAGAAATAATAACTAAAAAGAGAGAGAGAATAGTAGGATTTGTATCTAAAGTAGTTTTGTTTTATTCTATTTATATATGAATATCAGCTAAGTATATGTAAATACATTTATTGAGTAATATTTGGTGTAAAACCAGGTGATACTTTAAAATGTAAAAGGCTATACTAAGCCCCAAAAGACCAAATAAAGCCAAGGAAAATGTAGACCAGTTAATCCAATTGCATCTTTCTTTAGGTTTCTCCTACTAGGGTAAATTTGGATAATTTCCAGCTCTGCAGTTCCTTTGTTTTGTTGTAGTCCCCTGATAATAAATACAATTCCCAAATCCTAGTAATTGAATAACTAAAGCTCTGGTCCATCCGAAAGAAAAAAATGCCCAGTATACCCAAACTCACCAGTAGTTATATGCCTTCATACCCAAACTCACCAGTAGTTATATGCCTCCATACCCAAACTCACCAGTAGTTATATGCCTTCATACCCAAACTCACCAGTAGTTATATGCCTTCATACCCAAACTCACCAGTAGTTATATGCCTTCATACCCAAACTCACCAGTAGTTATATGCCCAGTATACCCAAACTCACCAGTAGTTATATGCCCAGTATACCCAAACTCACCAGTAGTTATATGCCTTCATACCCAAACTCACCAGTAGTTATATGCCTTCATACCCAAACTCACCAGTAGTTATATGCCTTCATACCCAAACTCACCAGTAGTTATATGCCTTCATACCCAAACTCACCAGTAGTTATATGCCTTCATACCCAAACTCACCAGTAGTTATATGTCTTCATACCCAAACTCACCAGTAGTTATATGCCCAGTATACCCAAACTCACCAGTAGTTATATGACTTGATGCCCAAACTCACCAGTAGTTATATGCCTTCATACCCAAACTCACCAGTAGTTATATGCCTTCATACCCAAACTCACCAGTAGTTATATGCCTTCATACCCAAACTCACCAGTAGTTATATGCCCAGTATACCCAAACTCACCAGTAGTTATATGCCCAGTATACCCAAACTCACCAGTAGTTATATGCCTTCATACCCAAACTCACCAGTAGTTATATGCCTTCATACCCAAACTCACCAGTAGTTATATGCCCAGTATACCCAAACTCACCAGTAGTTATATGCCCAGTATACCCAAACTCACCAGTAGTTATATGCCTTCATACCCAAACTCACCAGTAGTTATATGCCTTCATACCCAAACTCACCAGTAGTTATATGCCTTCATACCCAAACTCACCAGTAGTTATATGCCTTCATACCCAAACTCACCAGTAGTTATATGCCTTCATACCCAAACTCACCAGTAGTTATATGTCTTCATACCCAAACTCACCAGTAGTTATATGCCCAGTATACCCAAACTCACCAGTAGTTATATGACTTGATGCCCAAACTCACCAGTAGTTATATGCCTTCATACCCAAACTCACCAGTAGTTATATGCCTTCATACCCAAACTCACCAGTAGTTATATGCCCAGTATACCCAAACTCACCAGTAGTTATATGCCTTCATACCCAAATTCACCAGTAGTTATATGCCTTCATACCCAAACTCACCAGTAGTTATATGCCCAGTATACCCAAACTCACCAGTAGTTATATGCCTCCATACCCAAACTCACCAGTAGTTATATGCCCAGTATACCCAAACTCACCAGTAGTTATATGCCTTCATACCCAAACTCACCAGTAGTTATATGCCTTCATACCCAAACTCACCAGTAGTTATATGCCCAGTATACCCAAACTCACCAGTAGTTATATGCCCAGTATACCCAAACTCACCAGTAGTTATATGCCTTCATACCCAAACTCACCAGTAGTTATATGCCCAGTATACCCAAACTCACCAGTAGTTATATGCCTTCATACCCAAACTCACCAGTAGTTATATGCCCAGTATACCCAAACTCACCAGTAGTTATATGCCCAGTATACCCAAACTCACCAGTAGTTATATGCCTTCATACCCAAACTCACCAGTAGTTATATGCCTTCATACCCGAACTCACCAGTAGTTATATGCCCAGTATACCCAAACTCACCAGTAGTTATATGCCTTCATACCCAAACTCACCAGTAGTTATATGCCTTCATACCCAAACTCACCAGTAGTTATATGCCCAGTATACCCAAACTCACCAGTAGTTATATGCCTTCATACCCAAACTCACCAGTAGTTATATGCCCAGTATACCCAAACTCACCAGTAGTTATATGCCTTCATACCCAAACTCACCAGTAGTTATATGCCCAGTATACCCAAACTCACCAGTAGTTATATGCCTTCATACCCAAACTCACCAGTAGTTATATGCCCAGTATACCCAAACTCACCAGTAGTTATATGCCTTCATACCCAAACTCACCAGTAGTTATATGCCTTCATACCCAAACTCACCAGTAGTTATATGCCTTCATACCCAAACTCATG
Source organism: Xenopus tropicalis (assembly GCF_000004195.4). Taxonomy (NCBI): domain Eukaryota; kingdom Metazoa; phylum Chordata; class Amphibia; order Anura; family Pipidae; genus Xenopus; species Xenopus tropicalis. Next base: position 37,268,859 of record NC_030683.2, read on the forward strand.
ATTCGGCAGCTAATCGGCCCGTGTAGGGGAAACAACGACTGGCCTGCCTGACCGATATCTGGCCTGAAATTGGCCAGATATCGATCGGGCAGGTTAAAAATTCAGTCTGATTGGCGACTGCATCGGCTCGTTGATGCGGTCCCCGAACCAGCTGTGCCTATTCCAGGGCCAAACGACTGAATTAGCCTGAATTCCCCCAATATGGCCCACCCGTAGGTGAGGATATCGGGAGAAGATCTGCTCGCTTGCCGACTGGATCTTTACGTGTATGGCCAACTTAAAGTTTATTGGTCTGTACCTAAAGTCTTTCTACTCGTAAGTGTCCTTGAGACTACCTTTAGACTTCTTGTGGTCTGGGGTGCAAACACATCTACATCCCCTAACTACTTCCTAACTAACTTTTATACTTGGTGGTGACACCAAATATTTCAAGAGTTCTGCAAACACCTGTGTGGTATTAATGTTTCAGTATTTTTTAAGCAAAAAATTCCTTGGGTACTCAACTCTGCCTGCCAACAAAAATTAGGTGACAAAATACTAAAGTTTTTGTTCAAATAACATGTACAAAATAAGTCTGATGCATTTTGTTCCTCTCTGGTTCCTAGTCATAGGTCCAGATACAGTCTATTTGTCCTTGAAACCAGTTGTTGCTTATATTAGTAACATGCCCACTTTATACTTTTTGTAGTGGCTTTCATATATAAGGCAAAATTGTATCAATTGTTAGTGTTCTCACTAAACTTTTTTGTACTTTCCGTGTTTGAAGCAACTTAAGAAAGTTCCTTGATGAGCCATAATGGCAGCCCGTCCCCCTTCCAAAACTTGATGAGAAAACATGGGTCTTCAGTATCAGATATGAAGACAGGTCACATCATGTCTATAATTGATTCACTGGAGACATTTTTCAAGATGTAGCAATTAGGTGTTCTTTGGGAGTACATCATTTGCGCAAAAGAAGAATGAGATCAAGGCTATTATTTTAGCAATTTTACAGTGATTTTGAGAATCAGAGTGATTAGGGCTTAAATGTCTGTTCCCTAACTTGCTTATTATTATTCTGCAAAGAGTATATGGCTTTTTGGCATTTGCCATTTGGTCATGAAGACAAATGCTGTATATGAGATGGTTGCATAAGCTATATAAAGTGTCACTTAAGGGGTACGAGTCTGAGGTTGCTAATGTACCATTTAGTGGTTGGTCACACTAATATTAAAATGGATACATTATTTCAACACTAAGGGGCTGATTTACTAACCCACGAACGGGTCGAAATGAGTCCGATTGCGTTTTTTTCGTAAAGATCGGTATTTTGCGATTTTTTCGTATTTTTTGCAATTTTTTCGGCGTCTTTACGAATTTTTCGTTACCAATACGATTTTTGCGTAAAAACGCGAGTTTTTCGTAGCCTTTACGAAAGTTGCGTAAAATCTTGCGATTTTTCCGTAGCATTAAAACTTACGCGAAAAGTTGCGCCTTTTTCGTAGCGTTAAAACTTAAAAGGTGCGAAGTTTCGCGTAAGTTTTAACGCTACGAAAAAAGCGCAACTTTTTGCGCAAGTTTTAACGCTACGAAAAATCGCAAGATTTTACGCAACTTTCGTAATGGCTACGAAAAACTCGCGTTTTTACGCAAAAATCGTATTGGTAACGAAAAATTCGTAAAGACGCCGAAAAAATCGCAAAACATACGAAAAAGTCGCAAAATGTTCGTTTTCAAGTCGGAACTTTTCCAATTCGGGTTTGGATTCGTGGATTAGTAAATCAGCCCCTAACTGAGGGACTATAATTATCAGCTGAAAAAGAGTAATCATGTTTGTTATTACAAGCATTAGGCAATGAGCCACTAACTTTCTTCTACAGGAGTATACGGAAGAAATGCAGTACATAAGCATGTATACATTGCTTGCATGACTTGTGGGGAATTATTTTTTTTGTATGACTTTTTTTAAGCAATGCTGAATACAGTAATGTAATATACTAATAATATACAAACCGGATTCCAAAATAGTTGGGACACTAAACAAATTGTGAATAAAAACTGAACGCAATGATGTGGAGGTGCCAATTTCTAATATTTAATTCAGAATAGAACATAAATCACGGAACAAAAGTTTAAACTGAGAAAATGTACCATTTTAAGGGAAAAATATGTTGATTCAGAATTTCATGGTGTCAACAAATCCCAAAAAAGTTGGGACAAGGCCATTTTCACCACTGTGTGGCATCTCCCCTTCTTCTTACAACACTCAACAGACGTCTGGGGACCGAGGAGACCAGTTTCTCAAGTTTAGGAATAGGAATGCTCTCCCATTCTTGTCTAATACAGGCCTCTAACTGTTCAATCCTCTTGGGCCTTCTTTGTCGCACCTTCCTCTTTATGATGCGCCAAATGTTCTCTATAGGTGAAAGATCTGGACTGCAGACTGGCCATTTCAGTACCCGGATCCTTCTCCTACGCAGCCATGATGTTGTGATTGATGCAGAATGTGGTCTGGCATTATCTTGTTGAAAAATGCAGGGTCTTCCCTGAAAGAGATGACGTCTGGATGGGAGCATATGTTGTTCTAGAACCTGAATATATTTTTCTGCATTGATGCTGCCTTTCCAGACATGCAAGCTGCCCATGCCACACGCACTCATGCAACCCTATACCATCAGAGATGCAGGCTTCTGAACTGAGCGTTGATAACAACTTGGGTTGTCCTTGTCATCTTTAACAGGATGACATGGCGTCCCAGATTTCCAAAAAGAACTTCGAATCGTGACTCGGCTGACCACAGAACAGTCCATTTTAAATGATCCCTGGCCCAGTGAAAATGCCTGAGCTTGTGGATCTTGCTTAGAAATGGCTTCTTCTTTGCACTGTAGAGTTTCAGCTGGCAACGGCGGATGGCACGGTGGATTGTGTTCACTGACAATGGTTTCTGGAAGTATTCCTGAGCCCATTCTGTGATTTCCTTTACAGTAGCGTTCCTGTTTGTGGTGCAGTGTCGTTTAAGGGCCCGGAGATCACGGGCATCCAGTATGGTTTTACGGCCTTGACCCTTACGCACAGAGATTGTTCCAGATTCTCTGAATCTTCGGATGATGTTATGCACAGTTGATGATGATAGATGCAAAATCTTTGCAATTTTTCGCTGGGTAACACCTTTCTGATATTGCTCCACTATCTTTCTGCGCAACATTGTGGGAATTGGTGATCCTCTCCCCATCTTGGCTTCTGAGAGACACTGCCACTCTGAGAAGCTCTTTTTATACCCAATCATGTTGCCAATTGACCTAATTAGTGTTATTTGGTCTTCCAGCTCTTCGTTATGCTCAAATTTACTTTTTCCAGCATCTTATTGCTACTTGTCCCAACTTTTTTGGGATTTGTTGACACCATGAAATTTTGAATCAACATATTTTTCCCTTAAAATGGTACATTTTCTCAGTTTAAACTTTTGTTCCGTGATTTATGTTCTATTCTGAATAAAATATTAGAAGTTGGCACCTCCACATCATTGCGTTCAGTTTTTATTCACAATTTGTTTAGTGTCCCAACTTTTTTGGAATCCGGTTTGTAATAATAATAGTGCTGCCAATGTCGAATGGACCCCATCCTTGTATTGCTCTATAGAACGACTGCTTCTCAACAAATGAAACAATTGAAACCCACACAATTATACACATATTAACATTTAATTCTCTCCAGTACCTATGTTCTAGCTATACCATGGTTTTCAGACACATTGCTATATACTGAAAAAGGCACCTAATATCATTACCCTGTACAAATGGACACGCAACCTATATTATACAACTCTCATCCAGACTGCTGCTTATACTTTTTATGTGCTTGATTGTAGCAACTGATGACACTAAATTTTCATAACAAAAGTTTCATGCAGAATGGTGCCACTTTGCACAGAGATTTGGCAGAAATGTCATAAATGCCAGTGCGGGTATCTTTAAATAAGAAAGGATCTGGGGATTTTTGTGGATATCTAGCAGAATAATTCCAGGCAGTGTCATTCTGTGGCTACTAAAGTAAATAAAGTGCTGTCTTGTATAAAAAGGACATTAACTTGAGCAATAAAAACATAATTTTGCGTCTTTATAGGTCCCTGGTAAGGCCTCACCTTGAGTATGCAGTGCAGTTTTGGGCTCCAGTCCTTAAGAAGGATATTAATGAGCTGGAGAGAGTGCAGAGACTGCAACTAAACTGGTAAAGGGGATGGAAGATTTAAACTATCAGGTCAGACTGTCACGGTGGGGGTTGTTTTCTCTGGATAAAATGCCTTTAGATTAGAGGAACGGAGCTTCCATTTGAAGCAGCGTAGGTGGTTTTTCACGGTGAGGGCAGTGAGGCTGTGGAATGCCCTTCCTAGTGATGTGGTAATGGCAGATTCTGTTAATGCCTTTAAGAGGAGTGGATGAGTTCTTGAACAAACATAGTATCCAAGGTTATTGTGATCTTAAGATCTACAGTTAGTTTAGTAAATGTATGTGTATTGTGGTAGAGTATCAAAAGAAATTAGTCAAAATGTGAGTTTTCCCTTTAAGTTCTCCATTGCTTTCTCTGTTTAAAGGATTTTGTTGTGTGGTCCTGTAACCTGGAGTGTTCTGGAAGGAAAAGGCAGACCAGGTGATCCATTTCAGTAGTCCAGCTCATATATAGGAGCGCACTTTCCACAGGAAGGCTGCAAGGAGCAGAGGAAGCCTGTGACCAAGAGACTGGGAATCACTGACAAACTGAGAAAGCCAGGAGAAATTCCCCCAAACAAGTATTGTGAGTACAGGGGTTACCCCAACCATTTGTGCTTTTACTGGTAGTCCACAAGGGACCCAGGTTAGTGAGGGAACTCATCAAATGTGTGAAGGTAGCGCCCTGAGGGCAGGATTTACTTTTATGATGTTTTGTATGCTGAAATGGGCACCCCTGTGTTAAATAAACTGCCTTAACTTGAAAAAAGTGTTTGTTGTGGATCCTGCAAGTTTACATTATATATATTGTTATGTATGTGAAAATAAATATGTGTATAGGTATTTTTAATTTGCTAACCCTATATATCCAAATGATATCCTCTCTATAGTTCTGGCTGTACACAGGCAGATTCTAGCTGCTAATGCATCCCCTTCAGACCTAGTCGGCAGCTTCTCCGATTGCTGTTGGCAGATTTAATATATCCCATCAGGCAAGGGCCATTTGGCCACATGGGCATGTTGATGCAGTCCTCTCCTGGTGGCCCTACAGTGGCCAATGATTGGCACTTAAATCTGGATCTGAAGCAAAGTTTACCAAACGCCACCAGTCTTCAGAATGATGTCAACTTATGAATTTCATAAAGTGAGGCCCTGCTTTAGAGCACTTTCATTGAATCTTTAAAAGAGGATTAGAGTTACTAAGGCACTATTGCACTAGGGCATTTTACAAATAGATGGTTTACTAAGACTAGGTCAATAAAATGCCCCCAAAACCGTTAAGTTTTTGTCTAGCTGTTATTGAAAGGCATCACAAAGAATGTGACAGAGCCTTTTATTTACAACATTTATATTGTACTTGGACTAGGTATTGTCTTCAAAATTGTCCAGCATTTTTCAGAGGGAGCTTTTAGGAAGGAGAAGTGTTAGAATATGTAGGAAAACAATCTTGCCATCATCTAGTGAAAGCAGAACTCAAATATAAATGTAAAATTGCAGTTGGAAGGGTCATTTATGAATGGCGGGGCAGGGTGCAAAGTGCAAAAAACAGGTGCAAGCTGCTATGGTTTTAACAGTTTTTAACGTGCCCCACAATTAGCACCCTTAGCAACAGGTCTGAAGCATGAGGACTTGAACTTTCTGAAAAAATATAAGTACTGTAACATAAAAAGGAATTAAAAATATAAACCCTGCACTGTGGTTTCTGACTGCTGACTGTGAAGGAAATGGAAGGCATTAGAAAGAGAATCTTGCCTAGAGGAGAGCTGAATTCAGCTACATATTTTAGAGAATCAGACCAGCAGTGCTGAAAGGGTTTTTAATTACAATTATACTTACATTTTTGAAACCACTGAAATAGTTTAATGAGTGTTTAGTGGAAAGTTGCTAAGAACAACATTATTTTATTAGAAAAAAACTTTTTAATTTTGGACTCACATTCCCTTGAAAGCAGTCATCGTTGATTATCATAAGCTACATTGGGCTCATGATTAGATCCACATAAACGTTCAGCCTTTGAAAATACTGATCAATTCAAGCAGAAGCAATGTCTCCCTCGGCGGAACTTTCACCTGCAATCATAAGAATATCATCTAGTTTCCATTATTTTGGCCTCTTAAGGGTGCTTCAATCATGCCTAATGACCGCAAGAGCAAGCTGCCTTTAAAATAAAACAGATGAAATCTCCCGCTCCGTTGTTAGAAAATGGATTTCATTTACACAAGTAGTCTATTTTGAGAAGCCAGTTAAAGGCCACAATAATGGCTTTGCAATATTTAACCTGTGTGTTATATCATCATGAGTTTGTAAGGGTGAGAGCAAGCAGTATACTGAAAACAATCTGTGTTTGCAGGAACTAAGACAAAGCATTTCTTTTGAATATATATAAAACTAATGTTGTCATGCAGCTGTTTTTGTTTAGGAAAAGAAAGTACACTTCTTTCATGACTGCCAATACTGCCCTTGCTGCCTTTTGCAGGGACAAACAGTTTAATGATATACAGTACCAACTGTATAAACATAAATTCATCCTTAGACATGTCTGTAGGCCAGATTTGCAATAGTGATTTTTTTTGGGTGATAGTGATTTTTTGGGTTGCATGTAAGTTGGTAGAAGATCTGAGCACAATAGGTAGAGATAGTCTTGATGCAACAGTTAAAACACTGCTTAGCTCCAATAAGGTCTCTGTTCCTTGCATGTTCCATGATTAACAGAGCTGGGAAGCAGCATGCAAGGCACTGTGGGAACTGGAGTCTAGAGGAGAGCTGACTGCGTTGTTTCAGGAGAATAAGTGCAAAGGAGGGAATGGCCAGACAGATGCTGCTTTTGATAGGAATAACATTTACCAATAAGTTTCAATCCTTTTGAAATATCTTTAATGAATGAATATCGAAACATTATAATGGATATTGGGAGGAAATTTCAGAATGAAAATCAACAAGTTATTTTTTTTTTACCTTTTCTATATTTTCTCTTTTTATCTTTTCTACTGCAAAGGTCAGTTTGAACCTTGACCCAGACATGAGAGTGCTGAGTTAGAGTGCACACAGGGCCACAATTAATCAATGGATTTAGAGATTCATAACTCAGCACAGGGGAGAATATTTGCCTGTTTTGCAGGTGCATTTTCTCACAACCTATAGGAGGGGCAAAATCTGTAATTTTAAGAATAGATAACCTGCCGTATCTTGCCCCTAACGCATTCTGCAGGCAGTGACATTTTCACATGAAGAGTAGTGCACATCAGTGCATGCAGACTCTACTTGTATTACTTGTATACACAGAGACACTCACTGAGAACCATGGAGACAGAAGGACACACTAATGGTGGCCATACACTATAAGATTTTGCCAAACGAGCGGATCTTTCCACTGATATGCCCACCGAAGATGGACAATATTGGAGTAATCCAATCATTTGGCCCTTGGGCCAATCAGAGTTAAGACCGCATCAATAATCCGATTCAGTCCCCGATCTGACGGGAAAATCAAACCTGTCCAATCAACATCTGGCCAATTACTTGGGCAGATAAGCTGCCAAATTGGTTTGAAGGACCTTAAGTACCTTAAGGCACATATTAAAGCATGCCACAGAACACCTGTTGTAACCTCATCCTGTGAGAAAATAACCGTTTTACTATAATAATTTCCATTACAGGACCAGAATAAGCAACAAGCTTTCTTTTTATTAATCTTGTGGCATTGAACAAAGCTGCTTTCTAGTGCCAGAAGCCATATGCTGCTTATCGGAGAGCTCCTCAAGCTTACAAATCTGTGCTGCCCCACACCCCAGTGCATGGAGGAGTCAGTGTGCTCAGAAGGAACATGGGAAGAAAAGAAAATCCAGTGAAACCAAATATGTAATTGAAACTGCCCTGAGCTCTGTGGGGTGGTGCTTCTAGGAAGCGGTATAGCAGCCCTATACCAAATAACTAATGACATTAAAATAGCTATTTATAAAGCTGAATATATGGGTTTAAAAAGGTGAGAGAAAGGTGAGGACATGAAGCAACTCCAAAAAGCAAAAAGAGAATGTACTGAATAATTCCCTCAGCTCTATGAAAGTAACACATTTGTATGGATATTACTAGAGAGATGTATTATGAACCAATCACTAATGGCTTTGTCCACCTTTCTGGCACTAAGCAAGGTATGTGGCATTGCCTGTGTTAGTGGTAGCAGAGGGGACTATTGCATTGTGCATCAAAGGGATTCCCTGGGCAAACTGCCCTGCATGTATTTAGTGATCAGATCTACCTTATCCCAATAGTTTCATAGCATAGTACTAACTGCATTAGTTTGCTTTTACTAAAAAAACTGAGCTCATACATGGTACAGGTTTTGCAAGTGAACACACAAAACCAAGAAAGTGCTTGGGGACTAGATATACACATTGCACCTCTAAGCAAATGAGCACATGAGTCCCCTTGAATGTGCCATCTTGAAGTCAGTCAGCTACATGATAATTGTGCCAGTAATATGACTGCCAATGACATTTGGGTGGAACAGACCTTCAGTCTATGCACTGCCATTACACTTACTTACAAGCTGCCATTACACTTACTTACAAAACATTGCAAAGATGGAGAGGAGAAGAGGTGGGTGAAGAACCTGCTCCATGAAGAGAGGCTGTCATGGCTTACAAAGTGGTGTAATATTAAAGATATTAGACTAAAATTAAAGATATTAGACGTTACTATGGAGCTTTTGATACCCTTATAAATTACAGTATATTATGTACATTATGCACTATGTTGTATACAATAGCGTTATACAAATACAAACATACCTGCCTATTCTGGATTTCAAGGCATACAGCCCTGATGCTTTTTCATTGAAATCTATCATTCCTGATGGCATCAAGTCAGCATGCAAGGTTTTGATCTATGACTTCACAGCCACTTGGCTTATCCCTGAAGGGAGCTAAGAGAAAAGTTTCCATAGATTAAGCTGCCTATGGCAAACATATCAAGAAGAATAGATAAGTGCGGAGAGGACCTTCTTCAATAATGGAAGAGAAAGTTAACTTCAAGTAATTTTTCAGTGAGGAAACATTTTCAGCTTCTAAAAATCTCACAAAGTGCTGTGACTCAGGCTCCCTGAGCATATCTCTCTGTTCTGTGTAGAGATGCAGGCCTGTCTAGATCATTATTCAGAAATGGATTGATCATCAGTGACAGTAACACTAAAGGAAAATGCTAAATATTTTATCATGCCCTGCTTAGTGACCTATTTGAAGTTAAAGGATTTATTTTCCAAAATTGGGGCCAGGTACAATGTGCACAAAATAAGTGCATTTTGCTGCTTAGCCCTGAGGTGCAACTCTGTCTTGGATATTATGTGACTTAACAGCTCCCAATGCTACAGACCAATGCTACAGACCAATGCTAGGATGCACTTTCTGGACCCTTTCCCCAATAGTTATTGGCAAGGTGGAAAAAAGGGTAAGTTTAAAGTATATTCATGTAAATGTTAGTTATGCACTAAATGTGTTGGGGGTTTCCTTAAATGAGATGGATCTGGGGATTATTGTAGATAACAAGTTGTCTAATTCCAGGCAGTGTCATTCTGTGGCTACTAAAGCAAATAAAGTGCTGTCTTGTTTAAAAAAGGGCATTGACTCAAGGGATGAAAACATAATTTTGCCCCTTTATAGGTCCCTGGTAAGGCCTCACCTTGAGTATGCCGTGCAGTTTTGGGCTCTAGTCCTTAAGAAGGATATTAATGAGCTGGAGAGAGTGCAGAGACTGCAACTAAACTGGTAAAGGGGATGGAAGATTTAAGCTATGAGGTTAGACGTTCAAGGTTGGGGTTGTTTTCTCTGGAAAAGAAGCGCTTGCGAGGGGACATGATTACTCTGTACAAGTACATTAGAGGGGCCTGGATGAGTTCTTGAACAAGCATAGTATCCAATTGTGATACTAAAATCTACAGTTAGTATTGATGTTGGTATATATAGTTTATGATTGTGATAGTATAGATAGGGTCAGTATAGGTTTGTGTGTGCTGGGTTCACTTGGAAGGGTAGAACTTGATGGTCGTTTTTCAACCCTATGTAACTATGTACAACTGGAGTGCCAACCTCAGAAACCTGGCATTTGGCACTAGCCCTCTCTCTTGGTTCTTTATGCGCTTCCAACTTGTTCCCATTTTCTTCTTTTTTTTATGCAATATTAATTTCTGTAGATTTCACCTTTTCCAAAATCTTTTGTTAATATGAAAATTGTGTTTTATTGAGGTGACTATTTTCTATGGACAACAGTGCGTAATTCTGGCAAAATTGCTTTTTTGAGTATTGATGTTTTATTAACACAGTTTTATTACCCCAGTTCATCAGTTTACAGCATGGTCCTACTATGTGGCCTTTACAGCATCAAAGAGCAAAGAGCGCCTTCCATATACAGGGACTTTAAAAGAGTTAGCAAGTTCTTCCATATTTCTTCTTTATTGCCAGTTGATCAATACAAATATACATATGCAGTGTATAGTCATACCTAGATACAGTAGTTGCATGCCCACCATGTTGATACTCCAGAGACAATGATGATGAAACCTGTCTTTCCTTCAGCATTTCCCTAGAGTAGAGGAGTGGGAGAGAATGGGACAGCTACGCTAATAATGTATATTTATAGAGGCCTCACTCGGTGTATGAAAAGAAGAGAATAATTTATAATGTCATGAATATTTCTTCCCAAGGTAGAAAGAATATTATGTTCCATACATACAACTTTAAGTCAGGTGACCCTATGATGAGAGATAGCTGCTGCCAGGTATACATTGTAAGAAAAGTTTCTCCAACAGCATAAGCGAAATATAAAAAATTAACATTTTGCAATTGCAAAGTTTTTGAATTGCAAATTTTAATGGCACATTGCATACTTTTAAAGGCATGCTTAAAGGTGGCATAACAACTTTTTTTATTAAGAAGTTTTGTCACATATACTGTGCACTGGCTTAAACATTTTTGCATAACAAATATTTGTTATGGACTTTTATTACTTTGCCCCCTAAATATGATTTAGCAAGCAGCCTAACCCTTCTGAGGAGTGTGAGTGAGGTTAGTGCCAGCCTAGGAAACCAAGTAGCTGGTAGAAGTGGTACTTCAAGGACATTTTTTAAGACCGTGCAGCAGGATTTGCCATGTTCTCTCTGCACTTCTGCTCCTCTGTTATGCTGTGAAGACCCTGGGGTGCCTTTCTCTTGTTTGAAAATAAGTGCCTGTGATGCTTCTGTCAACTGGTTTCAAACACTGCATTTACATCTGGAAACAATCAAAGATTTGTAAAAACCTGGCTCCCACAGGTCCTTTTGGATCAATAATATTACACAAAACTATTTCACAACTAGTTGGATTGTTATCAGGAGTCACTATAGATCTGTCTCACAATTTAAAGTGACTGTTAGGACTTTACCCATTGCAATCAGTTTAAAATATCAAAACAGGGGAGCACTCACCAGATGGGTTGAACTGCAACTAGATACTCTGTGCTGCCACGTCTCGAACACGCCTCAGATCCAGGCAAAGCTCAGTACAGTATGAATAAAGTGTAGACGGAGCACAGAAGCTTCTGATGAAGTGGCGAGAAGCCATGAAACGAGTAAAGTTGTGGGTGCCTAACTCCGTGATGGTTTTAATCGTCTGAATAAAAGTTATATTTTATGGAACGATGTTCCTGTGCTCCGTCTACACTTTATCCATATTACAATCAGTTTAAAAGAATGACTCTTTTATTAATTAAAATAAGTTGCTTAGCCAGTTTGGGATCAGCACAGATACAGAGATCAGCAGCAGGGAAATTAGAGCGGTTATCTAGAACGGTTAAGCATTACCCCACACTTGCTCTCTGTCTTCCTCTGTGGATCAATCCGGTTGGCTGAAGGACATGACAGAAGAAATTGTGCATGTACAGAAACTCCAAACTCCCGTTACTCCCTGCTGCCTAGCTCTGTGTTAAGAAAGTGAATGAGGGGGTTGGCGACCCTCCTCTTCCAGAAGGATAATGCATCCTTGAGGATCCAGTAAGTGGAAATTTTAACCATTAAAATAATATAGAGAAAGCATTTTTTAAAATTGACTGAACCACTCTGGTCAGACTTTGTAAAAGGCAGAGGCGGGCCAAGCCAACCAAGTACCCTAGGCGACCCGGCTGGCCACCTCGCCCCCACAGCTTCCCTCTCACCTCTCCCTGTGCGTGCACGTGCAAGGCGCTCAGACGCTGTGAAGGGGGGGAGTGATGGGAAATCAGCTATATGGGTAAGAAATCCCAGACTAGGGGTTAGGAAAAGAAGTGCCTAGTGCCCCCTCACTGTTGCGCCTTAGGCAGGTACCTCTTCTGCCTACCCCTAGTTCCGGCCCTGGCAAATGGTGAATTGATATTCATGGGTAAAGTTTTTCATTTGCAAAGGCTCACCATTCTCCTTCTGCAAAGGACATTAAATAAATCATATAATTTAATACACTCTACGTCATTCATTACCCTTCAGTGTTAAGTATAATTTGATCATTTGCATGAGGCAAACAAGATTAAATATAAAGAGGGACAAATTCTGGACTAAAGTCATTGTCATCACTCAATCACTCAATCTGCCTAATAACTAGTGGATTCAAGCAGTTTTGGCTGTTGCCAGGGAAAGGGTTAATGGGTTACTAAATACAGCTAACTACACAGTTTTTTTTTGGTACATAGTTATAATTATGGTGATGGCAAACTATGGGGACTGTTTCTGTTAATGTTACAGTATGCCATCTCTCTCTTGCCATGCCCAGTGATGTTGTACCATCCTCCGTTCGCTTCTTGGACACTGCTGGCTTCTATTAACACAATAAAGCTGATGTGGGAGGGAATAAAGAAGAATTTGACAGGCTTTTTGCCCCCCTAGAGATGTGGCTTTCAATGAAATCGAAGTAAGGTACAGGGCCTGTTATCCGGAATGCCTGGGACCTGGGATATTTCTGGATAAGGGGTCTTTCTGTAGTTTGATTCATACCTCGTCTATTAAGCAATTATTTAAACATTAACTAAACCTCCAGTAAGTATTAATTATATTAACTGGGATCAAGTACAAGTACTGTTTTATTATTACTGAGAAAAATAAATATTTTTTTAAATTTAAATTTGATTAAAATGGAGTCTGTGGGAGATGGCCGTACCATATTCTAAGCTTTCTGGATAATAGGTTTCCAGATAATGGATTCCATACGTGTATAATACAGAAGAAGAAAAAGAAATTTGAAAATAAAAAAAATGAGAAATTATGGAGTTTTAGTCAATCTGACCCCCAGGTGTCTACTGATAATGCCATATTTTGGAGGACATTATGAGCGGGGCAGGTAATACATGTGTGACCATGAAAGACTGGTGGTGCAGTGTCTCTGTAATTTAGCCCCTTTGTGCTTTCTAGGAATGTTGTTCAGTTTTTCAGTATATAATTTGGATTCCTACAGATCCTTGATCTATTTAACTTTTTAACCCTCAGTAATGACCATTTGACACAGAAAAATACATTCTTATCAATTCATGGGAGAAAATGTTAGGTTTGTTATTGTGCCATAAATGTATGTATGTATATTTTTATTTATATAGAGCTACTTATGAATGCAGCGCTGTTCAGCACACTAAATAAATCCACTAAATAAATCGAACAAACAGGGGGTCAGTAAAACAACAGGCACAAATCAATACAAAGTACAATAATAAATACAAATAAATACAAAGCGCAGTTACATTAAAGATTCCACAGAGCTAAGGGGTGGATTTACCAAACATGAATTCAGATTTTTTTCCTCAATTAAAATTTTTTTGCTCTAAAACTCTCAATATTCGAATTATGGTTTCAAAACTTCAATTAATTAAATGCAGAAAAACTTGAATGTAAAACTTCAGCATCTAAAAGCTTGCAAATATGAAGAAATTAAGTGATGCAGGTTACAGTACAATATGAATGCCATTCCCAGTTCAGGTGCTATATAATAATATAATAATATTTAGCCAAGGTTAAAAAATAAACAAACTGTTTCATCCATGCAAATATTTCTGTACATCGTTAACCTTCTTTTGATTGATAGAAACAACTCATTACTTTCAAGCATTTCCCTCAGAGATCAGCATTAGCGATGTATGGTCAGAGAGCAAAGAGTCCGGGAGCAAATGCTGAATGCAATTTATATTTTGGCAAACACACTTAAAGCTGCTGTTGGCTTTGGAAATAGCAATTATAGTTTGCATATTTCAGGACAAAAAACTCTGTATGCTGATTTACTTAGGCAACAGCTACATAGATAGACTTTGGTCACTGAACATTTTGTGATTATGCTATTATTGATTCCAAGTGGATAGCAGCTGTGTCAAAATTGCAGAAGAAAACCTCTCCATGATCTCTGGATTGTGGTGCCATGCTTAGGGGTCAGCTTATGGGCTCAAGTAGTGCTTTCTGAACCCCTCCCCCTGCCGCCCACCTTCATCAACACCACCAGGCTGTTTCAAGTATAGCGGTTTACTGAACTGGGATATGGCATGAGTATAACAAGAGAGTAAAATATTGCTGGGCAATGACAGAAATTACATTCAGGCTATTACATGGCTACACCAACATGCTTTTAGCACTGGCAATAAATGTTACCGTTCTATTTATTATATAAAATAAGTGTTGGTAACTGATCAATGGATGGCACAACCTAGACATCTGGAATTATGGGACAATTCATTCTTTGTTTGTGCTTTTTCAGTGGTGGAAATGAGTTTAGCTTATAAAAACACATAAAACCACAAAAATCTGAATTCCAAAAATTTCACATATTTGATTTATTGGTTAGGCTAATAGTATTTGTAATCTCAAGCACTTCTATTTATACCCCAATATATGGACAAACAATTCTTATTTAGTTTAAAGGGGGTGCATTTTACTTAGTAGATAACAGTAACTGTGAGCAAGAATTTCACTAATAGTTGATATGACAGTGGCCAGCGCCTTGCTGCAGCTCCCATCATTCCCATCTTCTGTCAGGTGACCACTAAAGTCTTCAATATAAAGGGAGTTTCAACCTTGCTAAAACCAGTTGCAGGTAACAATTATATACATCCCTATAAAATTCATAGTGAAATTCTAATTGAGAAAGTGTAGGCCATGGCAGACCATGGACAAATCTGACATAGTTGGCAATCATAAATATATTCCTTCCTCAAAAATCTTTACCAGGCCGTGGCAATACTATCCTCCAGTAAAGGTCTATGGCATTTTTGGGTCACAGCTTTCTCTTCACAGTATTTCATTGTAAAATGGTGTTTTGGCAATGCACAGCTATGGCAACATTGTACATGTACATAGGCATGTTTAGAAGGATATATAAGGTGTGAGCTTGAATTAGATATGACATTTTAGCATATTCAAAGGACATAACTCCCAAAACAGAGATGCTTTATGAGTAGGACCATTAATAAATTGTTCATAAGTCAAAATTAGCATTTGCATCAAATGCAGCTACAAACAAAGGGAGCAAGAGTTGCAATTCTATGTATAAGAAATGGGACAGATGGATTTGGGCAAGGTTAATGAGTGAGTTAGCATTTCCTTGACTGAGACAGAATATGATAAATGAATGGATAGAGTCATGAGGATCAGTGAAATGTATTTCATGCATGTTGTTTATAACGTAAACCAGTCCAGTGAGCCATGGACAAAATCAGCATTTGGATCCGCACACAAACACAGTGTGTATAATGGCTATAAGTATACTTAGTGACACTTGCAAAGGAACCACTAATCAGTGTGCTTTTGGGAAAATATTCAATATAAGGGTGATAGTCAACATAATTATATAGTCAATATAATGGCATATTGGGGGTTAAAATGCCCCTTATCTATTTCATTCAGTGATTCTACTAGCTTGTTTGGGGTTAATATGCTCTTTATCCATTCTCTGAAGTAATTATACTGGCATTTTTGCAGAGCTGTTAACCACCCCTCTCATGAAGTCCTGGGCGAATTGCGGGATTTAATGCGTTTGCGCATGTGCAGGTAGAAATTTTCGGCTTCAGCTGCGATTTTGCACATGACATGAAATCCACTCTGGAAGCGTGTGTGACATATGTGACGTCATTTCCCCCCCCACCCCCCCTTCCCAGATACCATAGCTTTCAAGTTGACATCTCTGCTTCTGGGGTATGTTTAAGTAAGATGGGTGTGGTATTTAGGGGTGTGTCCACAAAGTGCATGTGGCCAAAATATTTTCATTATTTATACCCTCTATTTAAACAGCCCCCGAGTTATGCAATCATATAAGTTGCAAGTGACTCTATGGGCTTTGCCAATAAATTGATTTCCTACAAACATGGCACCTAGTTATTGTATACAGGCTCATTCCAGAAAAACAAGTTGTTTTTACTTGATGTCTTCCTCCTCCCAATGGAAAATTTTCAGTAGGCACACATGTCAGGAGTGGAAAAAAGTTGCTTCTAGTAACTTTAAGAACCAAAATTCTCATTATTAAACAGGATATTTAGCTCTTTTACTGCAAAGAACGCGCTCTGCAGTAGTGTTGCAGCTCCTCCTCAACCTGCACCAATCCTTAATTCCCACTGCTTCCATTGAAAGCATTGTCTGATAATTCTTCCTACTTTGTAGCAACAGCTCCTTCCTGTTTCAACACAATGATGGCAACATGTACAAACTAAGGTCTGTATACAATGGAAATGGGTGGAAAAAAATATATTGTAGAGCTGTCAACCAATCCCTTGTCATGAGGGGGATAATGACCCACCCCAGGCCTTTTTGATACCTTATTTCATGTTATCATTTAGTGTGAAAAAAACAGAAATGGATCGTTTTCTCCCTCATGACATGGAGCTGATTGACAGCTCTGCATTGGCCTGAACACAGCCATGATTTACCCCATACTAACTGCCATGGAAAAAACTCAGGACTGGCAATCTGTGGATTATGGCAAATGCCGGAGGGGCTGCTGTAAGATGCCATAGACAATTACCTTTTATTAGGTTGGTGTGGGGCTGTTTGGGCTTCTGTTTGGGCTTCTATGTACTTCACACTTGAACACCAACTGTAAGCCAGGCCTAAGCCCCAACATCTGTGCCCAAATCCAACCAATAGTATTGGTTGCAAAGTCTAGTGAAAGTTTAGTGAGCAATAAAGAATCATGTTAAGTTTTGTAACAGTGGTTCAAACTTCAGTGACTTTTATTGCTGGTATAGGTTGCCTGCAAATGGACTTTTATGCCTTTTTGGGCTGAACACCATCAACACCAGTCATAGCAGATGGTTAACGTCTTTAGGATGTTTTAGGAAATTCACCGTATGTGAAAATACACTTATAGAGCATCTGCCTGGTTTGAAAAGGCCTTAAGCTTTCTATTTTTGTAATATAGGTGTTCCCAGCTGGTACCTGACAAATTATTGTTAGTTCAGTGTAGCAGAATTTTCGCAGGAAGAAGAAATCATCCAAGATAAAAGTGAAATGTGTGGCAACTTTCAACAAGAAACACTTATATTATTAGAAAATTATCCTCTTAAACCAATATTCCAATATTCTAAATCAGCTTCAGACACGAGACTGGCATGGAGTACTCAGGAAGAAGGTGTTTATAATTCAATTGCCTTGACTGTAGCAGCAGTGTTACCCAGTGGATTCAGAACATTCTTTTGGAATATCATGTATTTATGCTTAAATATGCTGAATTGTAGATCTGAAAGATGCAAGATTAGGGGATGGATAGGGGCAGGAGTGGGGGAAGACTATTTACCTTCCCCAGGCTACCCCTCATAAATACTGGGCTCATGGATGCAGGCAGTGCTGTATTTATCCAGGAAGTGCAGGTCCTCGTGCTCCATTCTGGATCTGTGCCCACAGGCACTCATGTCAGGGAAGAGTGCTAAAAACATGACAACTTGCACCTGTACCTTGCACATGGGAGTTCCATGGGAGAAAAGTGCTATATAACTATATAATTTCCTCTATACAAATTAAGTATTGACAGATACCCCAATCTACTGGTATTGGGTCATTAGAGCATCATTAAAGGGGTGGTTAATCTTTATGATAAAATGTATATATGGCATGTGTAGAAAGAAACATTTTTGCAATATATATATGAAAAGATATTCACCTCACTAATTCTCAGTTAATCTCAATAAACATATGTGAATATTGCAGACACAGTAACTACTGGACCAGGGTGCAGGGAGGGGGTGCGGGCCCTGGTACAGCTGCACCCACTGCTCTCCCTGTAGTTGCACCTCTGCTGGGCTACTTGATGACAGCTAATCATTTGCAGGTACTTTAGTGAGCTTCAGATGTCCCTTGTCCCTATACAGTGCTGTCCCACTTATTTTATGTAAATGTGACATTTTGTCTCATACTGAATATTCAAGGGCTGGATTAAATTAAAATGATGGTGTCGTACAATGAAGTCTGTGGAGCCTTTAAACATGCCTTGGCGTATTGCTTTTCTCTACAACTAGAATATTATCCCTATTCAGTGATGAGGAGCACTGGCCAGGGGGGTACAAAATGCCACCTGGCCTCCCCCCCTTCCATGACGAACTCTGTAGTTCTCTTTTTCACTTCCAACATTGTTACAGATATTTGAAAATTTGGTTGTAAAATTATATTGGGAAGCAATGTTCTAGGAAGATGTTTTATAACTTTAAAGGACATTCAACCCTAAAATAATTGTTTCCCTAATTAAAGAAAACATAATTTGGGGTGACATGTCCTTTAATGTACTGTTTTATATGCCTGTATTTTGCCCTTCTATATTTATTCATTTATATGATGTTAGAGCTCTACCAGTCCTGGGCAAGTGGTGATATGATTTCAGTGGACTTTAATCTACCCTTTTACTTTATTTGCATTCCATTTAACTTGGCCTTTCTTGGAGCAGTGACATGCATCAAAGGCATAAAGAGTTGTACTTAAAACTGATTCAGCTTGCCATTTCATAATCCTGTTATGATCACTTGGGATTTCACTGTGATTAATCATGTGCATCACGGGCCAGCATATTACTGTACGTCTCACAGAGACTATTTCCTTTACAGCTGCAACTATAAATGAAAAAATGAATGAACTATAACTTAATGACATTTAAAGCTGATCAGTAGCCAGCTGCAATATTCAGATTCAGGTAGGTAGGGTAGACATTGCATTACATTGGTTAAGTCATGTGTAGCCAGCAGTTGCAAAACTAGAATTCCAACTGCACAGGGTAGAAAATGCAGAGGATATGTACAGAACCCACACATGAATACAACTATTGTTGGTTGAAGCTCAGGATACTTTAGTGTATAATGTAAAAAAAAGTGTTTTCTACAGCACCTCCATTTAATTACACAGTGATCATGATGATAGAGTTGCCCTCTAATCCTCTGACAAACCTACTTGCATTGAACAATACAAATAGGATAGTGTTGTCTGCTCAGCTATTTTACCAACTATAACTGCACAGGAAAAATATACAATAATATGCTTTCTTCTTATACGTCCCAAGGTAAAGAGTGAAGGCCAAGCACCTGTTGGACAGACTGCAGTGCATCAGTACAGATAGAGCAAGCACTAATCAAACATTGTTTTGTTTTCATTCTTTTTTAGTGACACAAACATAATAGCAATGCCTGGCTCCTCCATACATAAAGGCATTTTTCCTGCCATGTGCAAAAATATTCCCTGGAAAGAACTGGAACTTGAATCCAAATAGTCATAATTAAAGGAACAGTAACACCAAAAAATGAAAGTGTATAAAAGTAACTAAAATATAATGTGCTGCTGCCCTGCACTGGTAAAAGTTGTGTGTTTACTTCAGAAAGTCTACTATAATTTATATAAATAAGCTGCTATGTAGCCTTGGGGGCAGCCATTCAAAGGAGAAAAGGCACAGAGCAGATAACAGATAAAACACTATTGTATTCTACAGAACTTATCTGTTATCTGCTATGTAACCTGTGCCTTTTCTCCTTTTTTTCCAGCTTATTATATAAATTATAGTAGTGTTACTGTAGCAAACACACCAGTTTTACCAGTGCAGGGCAACAGTGCATTATATTTTTATTACTTTAAAGCTCTTTCATTTTTTAGTGTTACTGTTCCTTTAACACAGGATAATTTGTGTTGAGGAATGTACAGTATTATGCAATCCATCTTTACAGATTTCATCTCAAGAAAAGGGAAAAGAAAGAAGCTTAACAATCCCCCCATGTGAAGTTTTATTTCAAGCAGTTAGATTTTGGGAAAAAAATATTTAATATTTGATAAAGATAATATTTTCTTCTTAACTCCAGCTGTAGGTATGGGGCAGCTTTGTCAGCTGAGAAATCCCCCAACCTTTCCCAATTACACTTTTTAGGAAGCCCATGCTTTTTGTTTCAGGCATTTACTATTAGGCATAAAAAAATCCTTTTTCATACAAAAACACTCCTTCTTTCTAGAGAAGAACAATATATGTAGAAACTGAGTTTTATTACTATAATATCTATAAGATAATTTCCCTGTGTGTTTCACAGAAGAGCAGATTTATGGGAGCACATGCCAGTTCTAGGCCGATTTCCCCCAAAGTTATGATTTACCACAAGGAGTAAACCAATTATGCATTTGAAAATGTTCTTTATTGATCTGCCCCAGCCTTTCTTTGAATGACAGTATCATTTTGAACAAATTCATTAGAGACTATTGAAGCTGAAGCTTTAATTATATGCTCTTCATCTTGTAAGGAGGACTGATAAGCCCTATTGATGCACCATTGAAGGGAAGAAAATAAAACATTGCCTGGATTGGTGTTGCTTCTCAAAACGTTTCATTATCTTCTTTAGGGGATTTAGGGGAGAATATAAAAATCTGGATTGTGTCTGCAGCTTTGTCTTGGATTTGTGCTGCATAGGAAATAGATCTGGAGACTTGTGTTACATTCCTTTACTGCAGTGGGCTAGGAAAGGAGAAAATTAAAATCATACTTACGGGGTTTACCTTGACGTGGTATGGTGGCTTTCCAATCTTATGATCATAATTTTGTAACTAAAAACCCCTGTTTCTTGTCAATATACTGTATGCACTAGCATGAAACTAATAGACAATTTACTTATGAAACAGGGGACCAGGGAATGTGCATTGATCAATCCCTTTTGTCTTTCTGTAAAATCATACTTACCGTGATTTTCTTTTCCTGCCCATACCTTTAGGCAGCATAAAACGAAAGGGTTAGGTCAGTGGGGATTAACCCTTTCGTTTTATGCTGCCTAGGGATGGCCAGGAAATCATTTTGCACAATCCACAAACCATGATTGGCATGTATGACATACCCATACTTCACGTTTGTTAAGAATATCAAAACATTTTAGAACTGTATACTCTTTATGATTGTTTTCTGTTTTGAATTGTAATGTTTATCTCACATTTTCTATTGCAATGGATTTCTACATTTTTCTTATTGGAAAAAAAATTATTGGTGTTAGTCGACATCTTTATTAGTTGTAAACAGGTTACAAGTTGAATAATGTGAGTGAGAAGAATGAAAATGTAATCATTGACATTGATTAGAACATTGATTTAGGAATTATGGTTTTGCTGTTTGACCTGAGCAGTGGCATAAATAGTCATCACCTGACCCCCTTGCAAAAAATCTCTGGAGTGGGCCAGCACCCAGGCAGGAAAGTGGCTGGGGAGGGATGATTTCTTTACAGCTATTGAGTAAGCAAACCGTGGGGTCTGCTACCTTTATAGTTACATCAGTGTGGGCCCAGACTGGCAATCTGTGGTTCCTGGCAAATGCCAAAGGAGCAGCTGTAAAATGCAACAGACAGTCACTATTTATTGGGCCTGTGGGGGGTTCTTAGGCCCTGGCATTTCAAGTACACAGAAGGCCAATTTTAATCCCAGTCCTAGGATAGTTGAAAAAGCTGTAGCTCTACTATGTGAACGTATATGATTTTTAACGTCACTGTTTATCTTACAGAATATGAAACTGTATCACAGATAAAAGAAATAGTAATCCGACAATACAAAGCAGTAATTATTACTATTCCTTTTCTCATGTGCACTGGTGTTACACAGACGCCTTAATCAGCAGCCTTTAAAGGACAAAGAAAGGTAAAAATTAAGAAAGCTTTATCAGAAAGGTCTATGTAAATACAGCCACAAGCACTCACAGAAACGCTGCACTGAGTTCCATGTGAAAAGATTTCTTGTGTCTGTAATTCCTATGCCAGAGACACGCAGCTCTCTGCTGTCTCCTCTCTCCTGCTCCCCCCTCCCTCAAGAATGCTAAGAACTCACACACCCCCCCTTAGGAATGTGGATCTGAGCCAATCAGCAGGAAGCTGACTCATAATCTAACTAACTGAGCATGTTCACGCAGGAGTGAGGCATTATGGGAACTTTCTTTACCCATCTCAGCATTTTTTCTTCCTGTTTGGCTTCTGATCATCTGAACAGGTGAAGTATGGGGAGACTTAAGGGCCCTATTGAGACAACTGAAGGAATGCCTGCAGCTTGAGATTAACTCTTTATTAGCCTTTCGTTCTTCTTTAAAGGAACAGTAACACCAAAAAATGAAAGTGTATAAAAGTAACTAAAATATAATGTGCTGCTGCCCTGCACTGGTAAAAGTTGTGTGTTTACTTCAGAAAGTCTACTATAATTTATATAAATAAGCCGCTATGTAGCCATGGGGGCAGCCATTCAAAGGAGAAAAGGCACAGGCACATAGCAGATAACAGATAAAACACCATTGTATTCTACAGAGCTTATCCGTTATCTGCTATGTAACCTGTGCCTTTTCTCCTTTTTTCCAGCTTGAATGGCTGCCCCCATGGCTACACAGCAGCTTATTATATAAATTATAGTAGTGTTACTGTAGCAAACACACCAGTTTTACCAGTGCAGGGCAACTTTACTTTAAAGCTCTTTCATTTTTTGGTGTTACTGTTCCTTTAACTACTTTATGAACTTGGAGCCAAGACTTGGATTCTGTTGCTTTGCTGTATCACAGATACACATTTTCTTTTCAGAGTGTACATGCAGAGCACTTTTAAAAAATGTTTCTTTCCATCCTAAACTACTGTAATTGTGTAAATATAATCTATAAAACCACTCTTTGTTTTAAACACTCCTATATCTTATAGTATAGGTATAGTTTTTTAAAATGACTGCTCAATTGAATTGAAACATAATACAGGTATAGGACCCGTTATCCAGAATGCTCAGGACCAAAGGTATTCCGGATAAGGGTTCTTTCCGTAATTTGGATCTTCATACCTTGTCTACTAAAAAATTAATAAAACATTAATTAAACCCAATAGGATTGTTTTGCATCCAATAAGGATTATTTATATCTTAGTTGGGCTCAATTACAAGGTACTGTTTTATTATTACAGAGAAAAAGGAAATCAGTTTTAAAATTCTGAATTATTTGATTAAAATGGAGTCTATGGGAGACAGGGTTTCCGTAATTCAGAGCTTTCTGGATAACGGGTTTCTGGATAAGGGATCCCATACCTGTATATGAAAAAGAAAGGGCACAATGTCTACTCATGTTTTCTGCAGAGAAAAACAATGTCCTACATTTAATAAGGTCTAAAGTAGACTGGGGCTGTAAATGACAAATATATTAGATAGCACTACAGCAAATGGTAGATTTTGAGTGTTATAAATGCAGACGTCAAGTCACTAAAACACATGGTGACAGCAAATTCATAATCTTATCTATTGACTTGCATGACATTTGCCTGGAATCATCATAGTGCAAGAAACATTTATGACCAGACCATTTACGCTCTGTTTGGATCCTTTCGCATTTATAAGCACAGATATGAGTTTAAAGATCTTCACGGAGGACTTGGGAAGGATATGGCTACTGTCAAAGTGTAAAAGACCACAGATTAGATATCAAATTGTGTGTATTTAAAAATTAATAAGAGGCTTCCATTGCCAGTTCCCATTCTGCTGGAAACTTTGCACATCATATAAGTCTTGGAGACTAAGACAGGTGGATATATTATTGCCTAAACAAATTTCAAAGCCTTAAACACCAAAATACTACTCATTTCTCAGGCTTCTGCTCAATAAATGATAAAATATGAAAACAATTGGGGAAATAAAAGTAAGGACAGAAAATCGTTTTTTTCCTGTCCCATGTTAAAGACCTTGAGAGAACTAATTGCCCTACATCAAAAGAATCTGTCACCATAACACAAATTAACAAAGGTAACATGATTAGAGTTTAAGATCAATACACATTTACAAGACAATATCCACATAAGTGGAACACATGTTCGTTATGTCACTAGAGGCCTGCAAATTAGAAGGAGCAGATTTATTAATAATAATTATAGTTGGAACAAATTTGATTAATACATAGCAATCAATACATTTATTAGGAAACCAAGACTCAGGTTAATATCAAACTATATTTAGAAGGAAAAACACAAATTAACGCTGCCCATAGCCTACAATGAAATTTAGCACCTCAGAAAATCATTCTTTTAGGGGTCTAAAGTCAAAGGCTGAACCCATAGAATTCTCAACCAATGTATCTAGGTGTGATCTAGTCAGTCAATTGCTCTTTTGATTTAATTGAATCGATGTCCTAATCTTTACTTTGTTCAGAATTACATTAAAGATTGATCAACTACGAATTTATTTCCCATTCAGTCTTTGATAAATCTGCCCCTTAATCTTGGTCTAATGGTGTAATTGCATAAACTAGAAATGTGATGAGAAAGAAATAACAACAACAAAATACAAACAAATTAAGCACTACAACTAGAAATACCAGAATAATAAGAGTATAATAAAGGTATTTTGGCATGTCCAAATTTTTAGCAAATGTAACACAAGGAATGGACATAATGGGTGGATTTAATACATTAGTAGCAAGCAAAAGGCATACTGTATATCCATAGTTATGACAGGAAACAGCAAAGATTAAGAAACTGGGATGGATATCAGGTTCTCCAGTTCCCTTTGTAGAACCAATATGAACATGTACATTCATGATATATTGTGAGCGACTTTTTGCCGCACCTCATAACCTGCAGGTCGCTTCCAAGTGAGGCAAGATTCTCAACTTGCCTCATGGCAGCAACATCCCTGTCCAGCTGGACAGGCCCGGATTTGTGGGGGTATAAATTTAGGGGCAGCATGCCACCCAGCCCCAAGTACGTTGTGCTCACATACGGAGCACTGAGGATGAAACACGCAACAAACTTCAGCGAATCCTGTGCCCAGTGCTCCGTATCTGACCGAAAAGGATGAAAATGCACCAGATCCTTGGGGGGGGGGGGGGGGGAGCAAGTGCAGATTGAGATTGATAAGGCCTTTGGGCACTGAAAAGTAGTGATGAGCGAATCTGTTCCGTTTCGCTTCGCCGAAAAATTCGCGAATCTTTGAAAAGATCCGCAAAACGGCGAAAAATTAGCGAAACGGCGAAAATGTCGTGCGACAAAAAAAATTGTCGCCCGCGGCTATTATTTTGTCGCGCGGCTATTGTTTCGTCTCCCGCGGCTATTGTTTTGTCGCGCGGCTATTATTTCGTCGCCTGCGGCTCTTGTTTCGTCGCCCGCGGCTCTTGTTTCGTCGCCCGCGGCTCTTGTTTCGTCGCCCGCGGCTATTGTTTTGTCGCGCGGCTCTTGTTTCGTCGCCCGCGGCTATTGTTTTGTCGCGCGGCTCTTGTTTCGTCGCGCGGCTCTTGTTTCGTCGCCCGTGGCTCTTGTTTCGTCGCGCGGCTCTTGTTTCGTCGCCCGCGGCTATTATTTTGTCGCGCGCTATTGTTTCGTCGCCCACGGCTATTATTTTGTCGCCCGCGACTATTCTTTTTTGACGCCGGCGTCAATTTTTGGACGTGCGGCAAATTTTTCCGCGGCGAAATTTTTCATCCGTTTCGTGAAACAATCTGCCAATGGCGAAACGCGGAAATTCGCCGCGAATCCATGCCTGCCGAAACTTTTCGCCCATCACTACTGAAAAGTAAAATATGGCACTGCAGTTGGAATGGTGTTTTTCACAGGGATCTGAATTGATTTTATGGATATAGGGGGGCATTCACCAAGGTAATTTTTTTCATGATTTGTATTTTTTGCACTAAAAATCTTGTCTTTTTTTACTGGAAGACCTTTCTTTGCTTCATTGTTTTAGAGGTATTTTTTTTTTTTAATGCTTTTATTTGTGTGACATTACAAATTTGTGTGACATTGAAAAACCTCTAAAACCACAAAAGAAGAATGCTGATAAATGGGCCGTATAGTATAAGGGAAAAAAGTACAATTCTATAATCTAGATCAGTGCTGTCCAACTGGCGGCCCGTGACCCCCCTCTGTGTGGCCCCCCACCTGTCTGGCTGCTTTGATGGCTTACTCTTGTGTAAGCTTTAAATGGTATCAGTACTGAGATTAACTGGTCCCCTGCATGGTTCTCACCTCAGATTCAGGCTGTAATCAGGCTGTATTGTTTAAATATGTAATCCCCTGTGTTGTTCACACCTTTTAATCTCTGTATTGTTCACCCCCTGCAGTGTTCACACCTCAGGCTCAGGCTGTAATCACCCATATTGTTCCCCTGTTCACACCTCAGGAGCACTAGAAACCCACAAATAATCCCTGCACACTACAAAAAGAACATATACTGAGGTGGTACTGCAATTAAAAAGTTTTTTAATATTTAGTTATTGTGCAGACTGTAGGAGCAGTGCCAGCATTGTGTCACTGTAGGCTGCCTGTGTGTGCCATACACATAGGCAGCATAGGGCAAGCAGAGTATGGCACACACAGGCAGGGTAGGGAAGGCAGAGTATGGCACACACAGGCAGAGTAGGGCAGGCAGAGTATGGCAGGTTTTTGCTGTACTACAACCATTAATATGGGTATGGTCATGTGATAACATGGGTGTGGTTTCAAGTGGGGGCGGTTTCAAAAAGGGGAGTGGTCAAAACTGGCTTCCATTATCGGCCCTCCACCACGTAGGTCGGAAAAATTCCGGCCCTCGGTACAACAGAAGTTGGACAGCACTGATCTAGATGTATTGGGAACATACCTCAGTATTATATTGCATTGCACTGCAACTATTGTGAAACCATAAACAAAACTAGTTACCATTGCATTTGGTACTGCATCATTCTGATCAATCATGTAGCAGTTCATCTTGTCAGAAATCAGTCTGTCTGTGCTTATCAGCAAATTGGCAGGAGAGGTTATGATCAATAGGCTGTGGCCAGACATGCACAGGGTTTGTCAATTTCTGCTGAAATCAGGTGGAATTCATGGACAGACAAAATGCTGCTTTCTTCCTAAAATGTCTATCCATAGTCATCTATTGAAATCAATGCCTATGTTGGGTGCATTTGCTCTGAAATGCCAAAGCATTTAGCAGAGCTCTCGCTGTCACTGCCAGGTCAGACACAGTGAGAGTTGTTGCTATATACAGTATATGACAATGGGATGGTGAAGTAATGCTTTTATCCTGTTTTCAGCTTGTCGGGAATCTCTGTGTAACACAAAATCCTGCTAATAAGGAGCCACACACAACAAGATTACAAATGGCATCTAACACATTTATTTATAGCAACAGGAGGTACTACCCTCAAGGGTTTAAATGCCAGGGAATTCTCTACCAGCCATTTCAACTGAAGAAGCCACTCAGATTGGTGAAACGTTTTCAAGAAAAAACTCAGAAAAGTCCAGTTGTTTCAGATTTATTTCTACTAGATACTGTATCTAAACTGCTGGTTTCAGAAATCTCTGCAGACAAATAAAGCCGGTATCAGGGAAGCTGGTGATTGAGCAATGGCTGTTGTGTTAGATCTCATGCCTCGTGATGCAATCTTATCCTTAAGGTTAACAAGTTTTTATAGAAATCAAATCGGATTGCCTGTTGAGTACATTGGCTGCCCTGCTGTGTATAATGATTGCTTGTGGCTTTCTTAGCCGGTTTCACATTAGGTTCAATAGTTAAAAGATTTTCTTTTTCTAACTGAAATTTTAAATCTTCTTAGACAAGAAAAGAAGAAAGTAATATAGCTTTAAAATGTAATTGTTGGTCTTTACACACACAACATGTACCAGCATGATGGTTTTGTCAGCTGTTGAGTTATAGTTCTTAGGAGAGCTGAGGGACTTACCCCCATATTTAACAAAAGGCACTAAGTTTGCCCAGTAGCAGTAACCCATAGCAACCAAGAAGATATTTGCTTTTGAACAGGTTGCCTGTAAATTCTACCTGCTGATTGGTTGCAATGGGTTACTGCTCCTGGTCAAATTTAGTGCTCTTTATTTTGCCAATCCCTCTCTGTAAATATACATACTATTCTTGTGCCTTGGAACAGCCTACCAAAAATTGGTCTATTGTGTGTAGCAAAGGTTAAAAAGCCCAATCTACTAGCAACTACTTGGTATGGCTACTTTATATGGCTCCTGCATTATCTGCATAGCTGCTCTCTTCCCTCCTAACTCCAGAAACAGTGTGGCAAAAGCCAGCTAATCAGCCACAGTACTGACATCTACTACACTGCAGATAAAGGAATGAACAAATGCGAATTTCAGTTGCAATAATATTTAAAAATAAAAAAATTGATTGTAATGATTCTGTATTGGAATCTTGCTTAGAATGGCATTTTATTTTGTTATGCCAATAAATGTTTCTGGGTTTTGGGTGCAGGACCTCTTTAAAAGCTCTATAGTGGTCATGTAATGAAAGAATCTTATTTCGCTAATTGTCTAGTAACCAGTAGAAAATACACATCTGTGGTTACTAGATATTACATTACTTATACCATATACTGCACCTTTATCTCATTTACCTATATGTTGACAAATAGTCACACAATGCCTTTCTTGGTGGTCCCAAACTTGCGAGTAGTCTGGGCTACACAACTATATTGGCATGTACCATGTTTAGTAATAATCGAAATTGGCCGTTTTGCTTTGTAGAAAAATTCATGAAATTGTGCAGACATTTTGCCAAATGCCTTGGAGAGGACTTTTTGTATTTTGCACGCAAAATACAATAAGTTTTTTTTTAGTGAGTCAATTAGCTTTTTACTTGTGGCAATACATTTAAGTCAATTGCTTTCTTCTTGTGCTAAATGCATTTTAGTCAATGGGCGTTTTTTCTCCATGTATTCTTATGACAAGTGCATAGAAGTTAATGGTCATTTTTTTCTCAAACGTTTTTCTCCAATTTAAAGCCCTTTTTGCTACTGAAGGAAATCCTGATCTCCACTACAGGAGTATTGTGTCACCGCTATATGGGAGAGCAGGTACACTATAATCTGGCATGCCTCCACCCAGGGTCATAACAAACTGGGCTGTAATACCCCTCCTTAGAAGTTCTCTGATCCGCAATCACGCACAGAGATAGGCAGGCCCAGATTTGTGTAATTCATCCAGGTCATGGTATATCTAGTATAAATAAATCTAAAGCAACTGGACTTGTTAAGTAATCATTGAAGACGTTTCACTACTCATCCGAGCAGCTTCTTCAGTTCAGAGGAGCACTGAAAGCTTGTGGCTACCCAGACTGGGCCTTTGTCAAAACAACAGCAACTAAGCCCAACAGGAACACCAAAAGGAATAACCGCCCTGAGACACAGAGTAGTAACATAGTAACATAGTAACATAGTAAGTTGGGTTGAAAAAAGACATACGTCCATCAAGTTCAACCATAATGCCTATACCTAACCTGCCTAACTACAAGTTGATCCAGAGGAAGGCAAATATAGTAGGTGCAATATAGTCATCCCACATGTAGCAGGAGTGTCAGAGAAACTCAGGAGAATTTTCAACAAACACCACATCCCTGTGTTTTTCAAACCTAGCAACACACTGAGACAAAAACTTGTACACCCAAAAGATCTAACACCAAAGGAAACACAAACACACATTCCAGTGTAGCGAGGAGTGCACAGACCTTTACATTGGTCAGACAAAACAACTGCTCTCCAAGAGAATGGCTCAGCATAGGAGGGTGAACACTACAGGCCAGGACTCTGCTGTATTTCTACACCTAAAAGATAAGGGACACTCCTTTGAAAATATCAATGTCCAAATTTGGAAGAAGACCGCTGGTTTGAAAGAGGTGTAAAAGAGGCTATTCATGATAAGTGGAGAAACCATCCCTAAACAGAGGCGGGGGCCTTCAACACCATCTGTCTGCTACATACAATGCTTTTCTAACATCAGCAGTTTCAGAACCCTTCACACATCCATTCATGCAACTCTAACAAGTAACACCTGTTTCGATGAGTTGCATGATACTTTGGTAATCCTTTCAAAATAACTCCGCAGCATTCACACCTCTGTGAGTTTCAGATGTCACCTTTCTGAAGAGTTACAAAGTGCCATTGTGATTGGATTAGTGGAAGAGTATATATGCTGAGGACTTCCCATACCAGTCAGTTGAACTGAAGAAGCTGCTCGGATGAGTAGTGAAACGTCTTCAATGATTACTTAACAAGTCCATTTGCTTTAAAGGAGAAGGAAAGGTAAAAACTAAGTAAGCTTTATCAGAAAGGTCTATGTAAATACAGCCATAAGCACTCACAGAAAAGCTGCACTTCTTTATCACCTTTATCAAAAGAAACACAGGATTTCTTGTCTTCCTTTTTTGTAAACAAGTTCTTTGGTATCTAACTTCCTCTCTCAGAAAAATCCTTCTTTGTGGGTCAAGTATGCACAGCCCTCTCCTCTCTTCCTTCTCCTGCTCCCCCCTCCCATAAGAATTCATAAGAATTCACTCCCTCTCCCATCAGAATGTATGATCTGAGCTACCAGCATCAAGAGCTGCAGCATGGAAGCTATGGAGACCAAGCTAAAATGGCAGCTGCTATCTTAAACAATCAGAGGGAGCTTCTAGGGCTGTTTACTCAGGTATGGTAAAGCTTTCTGCAGAATAAATATAGTGTTCTAGCTTGCACTAATGTGGCTAATTTATTCGTTCTCATTTAAATAACTTTCTTACAAATAGCCTGCTAGCCAGGAGCAACTTCACATAACATTGCAGACTATTTAATCTCTGAGTTGCTGGGGGATTCCTAATAATGTGGCAGTTTCTTCAGAGACTTGCACTTTGTTTCTTCAGAGCTCTGAAAAGGACTCCCTTTCATTACACACCCTAAATAGAGGGTTTCTGCCACTGGGACTGGGGTTCCCCACTGTCTTTGCACACACAATAATAGCTGAAATCTCACAGCATCTTCTCTTACAATGCTGCCTCTCTCTCCCAGTACTTCCTGTGCCGTCCCTAGGGCCAAACAATCAAATTAAGACGGCGGCATAGGCGACCTTGGTCTAGGGACCGCATCAATGAAGTCCCCAATTCGATGGAACCAATATTGGCAGCTGAAATTGTCCCTTGTATGGCCACCTTTAGTCCGATAATTTTGGGTCATAAAAAGTTTTTGTAAATCGTCGACCAGGTGATTTAAAGCAATGGTTGAGCATGGAGGAGGGATGGCATTATGGTTTGGGGGCGATTTGCTGGCTTTAAAGTTGGGAACCTGCATAAAGTAGTAATTCTGAATCATAGCCCCAAGTCTGGTATTAGACTGATTGGTCAGTCCCTTGGAATACAACAGGATAGTCACCCTAAGCATGCTTCCAAGCTTTGCCAGAACTATATGAAGAAGAAGAAAGATGAAGGAAAGCTGAAACTGGTGACCCTCACCCTATTAAGCTATTAAGCTAATTTAGAATAGTGTGGTCAATGTAATTCAACTGATTGGTCAAATAGTTGATTAGCAAAAAAGTATAAAAGAATGATGTTTCAATCCTTGTGCATTAATATGGTCAGGTAGTTCTAACACTCTTCTGCTATCCTTATAAACTCACATTATTGTCTTTATAAACATTTAGGGAAATATATCACTTGTAGAACAAGTCAGTGCCTGGACTGGTCCTTGTTTAAATTCCATTAGGAAGAGAATTTTTATTGCCCCCCTCTACTGATTCATGGTAAAGAGCAGATTAACTTGACGTTAAGGCAGACCTTGTAAAATGCATGTCATGCTTGGAAAAGACAATCTCCTGCATGAATATAACAGTTTAGTAGCATTGAACGGTTGGAAAAGTCAGAATACAAGAAATTATGTTTATATGTCCTTGATGTCAGAACGTCCCCTGAGTGGGATAAATATCATAAATATTTCCCATGAGCACTCCAATCTTTACTTTCCTTATTGTACTATTGGCTTTCGTTGGTAGCACCAGCACAAAGCTATTTGCAATATCCTTGAAAACGTCCTATGATTACAGACTTTATTATAAGAAACTTTCTTTGCAGCCATTACACGCTACCCTTATACTTTTCATTTTGGATGAGCCAGATTCCCAAAAGGGTTAGTTCACCTTGAATGAACTTTTAGATGTAGACAGTAGCATTCTAAGTCAGTCTGCAATTATTTTTCATTTTAATGTAAAAAAATAAGAATAACGCATTATTCCCCCAGACAGCATTTTTACTTGCATGATGGAAATAGGCAGAATATGAATTCTAAAAATTAAAATAGCAAACAAAATAAATCATAAAGTTTGCTTTGAAATAGGTCAAAGCAAATACTAAAACTTGTGTTAAAGGAACAATATACACATAAAAACACCTTTGTTAAAAATTAACACAATTAACAAGGACTTGTGTTGAAATAACATTCTGTTAATTGTTTTGTGCCATTATAAAGCACTAATTGGAAGGTTGAGCTATTTTCACTGACCTTACCCCTAAGGGCTCTGGCACACGGGGAGATTAGTCGCCCGCGACAAAACTCCCTGTTCACGGGCGACTATTCTCCCCGAGTTGCCGCCAGTTGCCATCCCACCGGCGACAATGTAAGTCGCCGGTGGGATGGCACACGCGGCGGCTCGATTTCGGGAAATCGCCGAAGTTGCCTCGCGAGGCTTTTTCAGCTATTTCCTGAAATCGTGCCGCCGTGTGTGCCATCCCACCGGCGACTTACATTGTCGCCGGTGGGATGGCAACTGGCGGCAACTTGGGGAGATTAGTCGCCCGTGAACAGGGAGTTTTGTTGCGGGCGACTAATCCCCCCGTGTGCCAGAGCCCTTACTCTCCCTTCCTTTGTAAACAAGGCAATTAGTTCAGAGCTCCCTACCTAACTTTCTACCCGAAACAAGCCCCTCCCTTTTCTAAGAAGCAGCTGTTGAGCAGCTAATTATCAGGGGCTTCTCAATGGACTAATAATTATGTGTATCAGCTTGTTGGGATCAGGAAGTGATAGGAAGTATTGAAGTGAAATTGGCTTTATATTCTTGTTTAGTGCCAGAAATAACAAAACAAATAGGTACAGGTATGGGACCTGCTATCCAGAATACTCAGGACCTGGGATTTTCCGGATAAGGGGTCTTTCTGTAATTCGGATCTCCTACTTTAAGTCTACTGAAAAAAATATTTGAACAGTAATTAAACCCAATAAGATTGTTTTGCCTCCAATAAGGACTAATTATATCTTAGCTGGGATTGAGTACAAGGTACTACTTTATTATTATGGAGAAAAGGAAATCATTTTTTAAATTGTGAATTATTTGATTAAAATAGAGTCTATGGGAGATGGCCTTTCCATAATTTTGAACTTTCTGGATAATGGGTTTCCGGATAAGTAGTCCGATACCTGTATTTCCAAATTAAATTAAAAGGCAAACAGTATCCTCAGCACAAGCCCTATTGAGATTATGTTGAAAAGGGGAGTATACCATCTATTTAAAGGTGATCTTTCCTTTAACCATTGACATTGTTGTAAGACTAAAAAACTTTATAAAAACACTTGGAAGGCTTGGCTTAGCATTGTATAACTGGGCAGGCTCATGTATACCTTATCTTAAAACTAAAACGTAAAGCAGTCTAGTATTGAAGGTATAGGATCTCTTATCTGGAAACCCAATATCCAGAAAGCTCCAATTAAAGGAGAACTGCCATTAACTATACAGTAAACCCTACCATTTTTCTCACTATTGTAATAAAATCCATTAGTTCAATAACATCTATACTAGTGCTGGGCGGTATGACCAAAAATTTATATCACGGTATTTTTCAAAATTATATCGGTATCACGGTATTTGACGGTATTTTTTTTTCCCCATGCATGATTAGGTGACCACCCCAAACACCTGCCACCCGCACCCCCCCCCACCCCAAACACCCCCCCATCCGCACACACACCCCCCACCCCACCCCAAACACCCCCCCATCCGCACACCCCCCCCACCCCAAACACCCCCCCATCCGCACACACCCCCCCACCCCACCCCACCCCAAACACCCCCCCATCCCCTTCACATAAATATAACCCCCCACCCCACCCCATCCCACCCCCCCAAACACAACCCCATCCCCTTCACATAAGTATAACCCACCCCCACCCCAAACACCCCCCCCATCCCCTTCACATAAATATAACCCCCCACCCCACCCCCCCCAAACACAACCCCATCCCCTTCACATAAAATATAATTACTGGCCAGGCACCCCCCGACAGCTCACATTGGTATCCGACTCTGAATGCGTCCTAGCGATGGCGCTTTTGTAGAGTGTGCGCGCTGACGTCACGTGCGCACCCGGAAGTATTCAGTACACCGGTATGGGGGTATGTAGAAAATTCATATCGGTTTCAAAAAAAAAACCGGTGATCGGTTTTTACCGGTATACCGCCCAGCACTAATCTATACCAAATTCTATTACATTTGTATGTAAAAAAAACTCTTGCTTATTACTCATTTCTAATTGTTCTGCAAACCAGGCATTTACAGAGTCTGAAAGTAGTTGTGTCTTTTCTATTGCACTTGTCATCCCAGCATGCATTTAGGCCTGCCCACATTTCCTGAATCTTAGGTCTCCTCCCCTTCATCCTCTAGTTACATCATCTCTGTGCACCACATTTTGTTTCCTGCTGTTTGCAGAGAGGTAAAAAGCCATATTTCATAGGCTCAGACTGGGGGTATATAGTAAGGATCACCATATGGGGTTTACCTAAACACTAGGGGGAACATTTACTAACATCTGGATTTTTTTTTATTTCATTTTGTTGCATAAATG
Organism: Xenopus tropicalis; assembly: GCF_000004195.4. Lineage (NCBI taxonomy): Eukaryota > Metazoa > Chordata > Amphibia > Anura > Pipidae > Xenopus > Xenopus tropicalis. The sequence continues at coordinate 37,304,067 of NC_030683.2, forward strand.
AAAAAAATCACAAAAATCCAAAAACTTCTAAAACCACGAAGCAAAGAAAGATCTTCCAGTTGTAATGTGATCTTGATAGGGTTTTGAATGGCTTATATTTGCTTTCAGATTTGATGGGGTTTTGTAAAAAAAAGCTTTTTGTTTTTTACGACAAAATTGTACTTTGCCACCAAAAAACCTGAATCCAACAAATAGGTACAGGTATGGGACCTGCTATTCAGAATGCTCAGGACCTGGGATTTTCCGGATAAGGGGTCTTTCCGTAATTTGGATCTCCTACTTTATGTCTACTGAAAAAAATATTTGAACAGTAATTAAACCCAATAGGATTGTTTTGCCTCCAATAAGGATTAATTATATTTTAGCTGGGATTGAATACAAGGTACTATTTTATTATTATGGAGAAAAGGAAATCATTTTTTAAATTGTGAATTATTTGATTAAAATGGAGTCTATGGGAGATGGCCTTTCCACAATTTGGAACTTCTAAAACCACGAAGCAAAGAAAGATCTTCCAGTTGTAACGTGATCTTGATAGGTTTTTGAATGGCTTATATTTGCTTTCAGATTTGATGAGGTTTTGTAACATAATAAATAAAAAAAAAAGCTTTTTGTTTTTCACGAAAAAATTGTATTTTGCCACCAAAAAACCTGAATCCAAAAACTCCAGCGTTAGTAAATGCCCCCTATAATTCATTGTTCATGAACAAAATCTTTTCTCCTAAAACATATAAGAAAGAAATATGCTTTCTTTCTTAATCACTTGTTTATAAAACATTTTTCCTATGAATGCGGCTGAAGGCCATGCTGTGTAAAGATGAAGGCCACATAATACAGATATTCAATATTTATATGAGAAATGACAGCAAAACTGGTAAAAAGAAAAAAAAATGACAGCGGATGCAATCAATTGTGCTAAAGAACAAACGCCTGTCTAAAAGAGTCAGTGAAAGGAGTATAACAAAACAGACGAATGCGTAGCAAAAACTTCTTCAGGTATAATAACCCACCAGGAAATGATAAAACAGAATACTAGAGGCTTTTAAAAAGGTTATAGGTAAGCTGATTAACGAGAATAAGGAAAAAGCAGAGCAATTACAGTCTTTCTTCCACATGTACTGAGCGACAGCTGAAGGCTGAAATCTTTGAAAAGACCAGAGCTACACAATTATATCCATCACATACACGGCTGACGCAAGTGTAAAGGAGATTAAAGAAAGTTAAATGAATAAATAACTTCAGCCAGCTAGGCAGCATCCAAGGATAGCTAAAGAAATTGCTTTTCTGAAAGTTTTCCAAAAAGCTGTTAAAAAGTAAAATCCGGAAAATAACACAGGACCTTTACTTGACACTTTGGTTATTACTAGACAGTGATTTCAGGTATTGGAAAACAAAGTACAATTCAAAATGTTTGGGATGTATTAATAGTTTCTGCCGGGGTATAGCAATAATGGTAGCCCAGGAATCAGAAAATAAGTAAACCTTATAATCAATGGAAAATTGCTTAGACTGCTTTCGAAGCAATCTTTTAATTTACATGATTTATTTTTAATTTCAGAGATATCTGACTTTTATTAAAGGAACAGTAACACAAAAAAATGAAAGAGCTTTAAAGTAATAAATATATAACGCACTGTTGCCCTGCACTGGTAAAACTGGTGTGTTTGCTACAGTAACACTACTATAGTTTATATAATTAGCTGCTGTGTAGCCACGGGGGCAGCCATTCAAGCTGGAAAAAAGGAGAAAAGGCACAGGTTACATAGCAGATTATAGATAAATTCTGTAGAATACAATAGTGTTTTATCTGTTATCTACTATGTGCCTGTGCCTTTTCTCCTTTGAATGGCTGCCTCCATGGCTACATAGCAGCTTATTTATATAAATTATAGTAGACTTTCTGAAGTAAACACACAACTTTTACCAGTGCAGGGCAGCAGCACATTATATTTTAGTTACTTTTATACACTTTCATTTTTTGGTGTTACTGTTCCTTTAACTGTCAATATATTGACTTTTGTAACAACAGCACAGCCTGCTGGTAAGTTCCTGTAACTGTACGGTCAGAAAGATATACATTCAGAAGGAAAACAAAGGGCTGTGCTGATGTTACTCATCTCAGGAAAGAGAAAACTTAGAACACCATTCTCATGTCTTGAGCAGAGCAACATCAAAGAAACCCTCTGTGTTTCCATCTCTCTGACCATACAGTTACTGACCAACAGGTGTTGATGATCAGTATTTTACTTGGGCCGAGCCAGATGGATGACTACATGGATGGCCAAAGTGGCCAGGCAATTGAATCATTCCAACAGCAATTTATGTACTGTATAAATGAGATGTGTTTTCTCACTGGTTGAGTGACAAAAAAAGGTACTATGGGGGAATTCACAACATAACTGTAAGACAAAATTGGGGTTAATCTGAGAAAAAAATGTTTGTTTGCCATGAAAAAATTTTTTAGGGCACCCAACACGAAAATGTTTTTTTATGTCAAAAGTTGCAGTAACTTAATTTCAAACTCAGTCTTTCTGAATTTGACATTATTAATGCAGACAAAATGTCACAAATAAGAGCAAAAAAAGTACACCCAATTCAAATTCGGATATATCTGATTCTTTAACACCAAAGTGTGTATAACCACCGTGTTCAACAAAATGGAGTAAGGCTTCTGTGAATCTAATCTTCTTTTAAACTGCAGTTATACCCCCAGAATGAATACCGTGAATCATACAATCCCAGGGGGCGGCCTTTAGTACTTAAAATGGCAATTTTCTATTAAGGATTACCCAATAGAACATACTACTAAAAAGTATCTTTTTATGAAAATGGTTTATTTAGATGAAGCAGGGTTTTACATATGAACTGTTTTACGCAAAATATGTTTATAGAGACCTATGTTGTTCAGGTTATAGTTTTCCTTGAACATTCAAAATTTTAGAACTCTGGTTTTTAATGTGTGAATGCCCACCCTAGTGGCAGACTCAAGGGGTATCAAAGTCCTTTAGCTGTTGGTTTTTTACCATTATACCGCCATTATACCGCTAGCATTGACAGTGTGCTTGGCATTTACTGCTTTAGCTGCTGTGCATTATATGTCTGGGAGAGACACTAAATCAATACTGGTACAAAAATACCATTTAGATCCCAACAAACTATACATATATATTTTATAAGAGTTGCATTGACTTTCTAATTTTCTCACTTTCTCTCTGTAGTTTGTTAGTATTCAGACATAAATGTATTTGATACAGTATCAGTCTGCGTGTTAGTGATAATTGGATTTATACATTTCTTATTGTAAGGAATAGAACAAGGTTGATTTGCTGTTTACAAGAATATGGATATGTAAATATGTTTTGTCCCTTAAGATTATTTTAGTTTTTCTGCACAGACATGGAACAAGACAATCATATCACATTTGTGTCCCTATCAAAATAATCCAGTGGCTGTGAATGAACACAAATTGGATAGTCTGGATACACCTGCTTGTCTATGATGGGTGGATTGCATTATGTTAGGACAAATATATCATCATATTCAGAGTATGACATTCTGCATAATTGGATGCATGTTTTAGATGGGTATGGGCTCAAACCAATCCGTCATGTAAAATAAGACATGTACAGATATGTTGTCGGAAGTGTGAAAAATCTCATAATGATTTGGACACAATGAGCAATGAAGCAATGAATTTTAAGAGACAACATATGTTTACAACATACTTTTAAATGAGACATCTGCAGTTTTTGTTATTTATTGCAGTCAACAAGAAATGGTAACTTTCTGTAGCAAGGTACAGGTCTGCTGAGTCACTGTTTGCAGAGGAGTACATAGTAAAATGAATTATAAGTTCACAGACAAGACCTCTGTGTAATGAGCTGCTTCTTTGTTTCAGCCAAAAAAAAAGCTGCAGCTTAGGGAAGAGGGGGGGTTGTATGGATTTGTCCTGTTTATGGTGGGGTTCAGGGGTCCTATTAGTGTTGACTGCCCTTGGGGTCAAAGCCAACACTGACCTATCAGGTATCACTATAGTACAATAAATTACTCCAAAGCGCCCGCTTCTGCTTTAGACTTAGCGATGAGGTCTTATGAGGAAAAAAATATATATATATAGTGTAATACTGTTATTACTTCACAATGTGCAATCTCATGTGCTTTTTAACACCAGTGATGACTTTTACTTATATCACCCTTTTGTGCCCAGTTGTGATATCCCTTTCCGATTGCCAATCTACTTACAGACCCCCTTGGGTTTATATGGCATCCAATTGGTTCGCTTGTAGCTCACGACTCTCTGCTTTCCCACCTCTTAGTTTCAGGCAGTGTTAGGAACCACTTCACATAGGTAAACTTCCAACTTTAGCAACTTTAGGTTAATTCCACGACCTTTCTGTTTCCCTTCCCCTTCTGTGCACTTACTGTGGGATAAATGCATACGCCATATGTGTAAAAACTTAAATACTTTAATATAAATAAAACTTCCCAATACACTCACAAACAGAGTATAGGATGCGCATGTCAGGAGTCACTGGTATGGATCAGGTCGCTGCTCCTTTTTTCTTTCCCTGTTCCCGACCTGCAGTGTCGTTCCTGGGTTCAGCAGTCCTGCCCTGTATAGTGCTCCTCCTCTGCGTCCTCTCTCACCGCTGACGCGTTTCGCCACTTCCGGCTTCCTCCTGAGCGATGACCTCACTACATCCTGGCTATGCTTAAATATCCCACAGTTCAAAATGTCCAAACTTTATTGTACCATTTGTTTGCACAATGTCTCTAAGTCCATGTGTTCACTTTGTGCTTAGAGAATTCAATTAATTCCAACTTTATAGATATTAAAACAGCATAAAAAAAACAATAGATTTCCATATCAGCACAAAACAGCATAGAATAGCCAAAACATTTTTTTTAACCCTTTCATGTAAAAACATTTTTTTAACCGATTCATAAAAAAAAATTTTACATTTTTTTAAAAACACTTTTTAGGAATCACAAAAATGCCGTCAGATTGTAATCAATATTTAGGCCTAGCAGGTTTAATGTTTTTAATTTGTATATCCACCAGCTTTCTCTACGCAATGTATTTCTCACTATATCTCCACCTCTCCAATTTGGTACTATTATCTCTATACCGTAGCACATTAGCCCTTTTGGGTTTTGGTTATGTGCCAGTTTGAAATGTTTGGAGACACTAGGGGGCTGATTTACTAAGACACGAATTCGAATCCGAATTGGAAAAGTTCCGATTGGAAAACGAACATTTTGCGACTTTTTCGTATTTTTTGCGTTTTTTTCGGCGACTTTACGACTTTTCGGAAATTATCGCAACTTTTCCGTTACCAATACGATTTGCGCGAAAACCGCGAGTTTTTTGTAGCCATTCCGAAAGTTGCGCAAAATCTGGCGATTTTTTCGTAGCGTTAAAACTTGCGCAAAAAGTCGTGCCTTTTTCCTTAGCGTTAACTTAAAAGGCGCGACTTTTCGCGCAAGTTTTAACGCTGCGAAAAAATCGCCAGATTTTGCGCAACTTTCGGAATGGCTATGAAAAACTCGCAAAATACCGATCATTACGAAAAAAACGCAATCGGCCCGTTCGTGGGTTAGTAAATGTGCCCCTATGTGTTTCCAGACCTTTCTTAATATTACCAATGTGTTCTCCTAATGTCTCTCTTATGCTTCGATTTGTCTTTCCTACATACTGTAGGCCGCAGGGGCATTCTAGCACATAGATAACATTCTTAGTTGTACATCTTATTATTGTATCAATTTGAAACTCTTCGTTTGTTACTTTTGATGTAAATTTTTTTGTTTTCTTGCCATATTTACACGCTTTGCAGGTGATCACTATAGTACATCTTATAGGGCTATGCTAGTGTCATTTATTTTCCTATGAATAATAATCAAAATAATTTGGCACAGGGGAGCCTTAATTATTGGAATTTGTGTTTATTGGTGCGTGGTTATCCCACTAAAATCAATCCGTTTTAAAGCTGCCAAACTTCCACCTAATGCAGTATAGTTTAACAGATGATATATTTGTATGACACTGAGACAAGCTCAGGGTCTTAGTCTAATTTAATTATCTTAATACGGCTCCAGTCTGCAGTCAATAGCTTGCAAATAAAAAGTCATGTTAGGTATAATTGGTCTCAAAAGCAATAGACAAGTGCAATCAGGATAATATATTGAATATTTTGGAAACCTCTAAACTTAATAAAACCCTTTTGCCCATATGTTCTACACAAGGTCCCTGTTACGCTTCTGTAGGAGTTTATTATAGCCATGACTACCATGCTATAGAATATTGCTCACATATTCAACCCAGCCCAACACATTTCTAACGCATTAAATGTAGATGTATAAATTATATTTATGTAGTTGGGCGCAATTGCACCCAATTTGATATGAAATGCACACATGGTTGCATAATTTTTGTCAAATTAGATGAAGTGCCGTTCTGGGGAAATTCTGCATTGTGGGATAAAGACATGGTGATTGCGTTTAAGATTGTGGGAGTAAATGAGCCCTAAGATGTTTCTCTGGGATCCATACTTGTACGGGACACATCAGAATAAAGTTTTTGTTTCTTCATTTTTCTTGTTGATGAGGCTGAGTAGCCCATCAAGGTTTCCATGACTGTGTGCTAATGTACTACAAAAAAAGAATTAATCTAAATTTATTCAGAAACTATTCTCCTCTCTTTGCTTTTGATTTCAGAAATGAAAGCCTAAATTGCTCATTAACATAGTACAAAAACTCATGAAATAGAAGTTGCAGAGTCTCTTGGGAGTCTGATATTGGAAAACATGGCAATTTACATAAGGACATTAAATGAAATTATGCTTAATGCGACCAATTAGCTCATTTTCTAAAGATTTACTATTTTTCTCTTTGACTTTTTCTGGGCCAATGAGATCTAGTCATCACTGTCCTGAATTCACACCAGAACATAGTATAAACTGTTAAACTACAGTAGCACTAATAAATCAAAAGTAGGGCAGCACATTTCACTGAAATCTGCAAAGTCAGTTTGGTATAAATATATGTGTCCTGAAAGCTACATTTTTATTGAACCCTAGTAAGTTGATGTGGGTACTTTTTGCATGGAATAGGTTATCTCTTTAAACCTATCAGGTGTGAGCAGAAGGGTATGTGGAAAGACTAAATCAATCAGCTTTTTGGTTGCTACAGTTGGGAGGGATCACATACAAATGAAAAGTGCATAGAGATGTTTTATACCCATTCCATAATGGGTATATGTATGTGTGTATATGTATGTGGTGGAGCAGGAAGTACACAGATGTGTATGTTGGTTTCCCCAATGACCCTAATCTATCTCTTGGGTAAAGGAATGATAAGTTGCTCCTCTCATCTTTAAGAGGACTGGATGGAGGCAATATCTGTTACACGTTTAACCACATTTGAGAAACCCAATCCTTTACTTGTCAGAGGATGTGACTTAATATGCCTATGATCTAAGGTCATGGCCCCTTAAGAGGTCATGATGATTGTAGGAATCAATAATAATAATCAAAAATTCTGATTTACTCCCAAAACTTCATATACCTGGTTTTTTACCCGGACAGTCCAGTTTTTGGGAGGGCTTTCTGGGTACAAATTGTCTTGTTTTCCAAATTAGAAAAACCATGTGGGACTCTATTAGATTTACCCCCCACCCCATCAATCCAACCCTAGCTTCATGTGTGTACCATGGCTGCAATGTCACTTGCCTGTCACTGTGCACACAGGAAAGATTTCGGGAAGTGTTTTCTGGACAAAATTATCCCCAGAGACAAATTCTACTTTTGACCCTGCATACAAAAAGGGTGGAAGGGGGCAGAATCTGCCGTGTCAAATTAGCCTTACTGCATTGCAAATAGGTGGGGTCAGGTAAACCTCAACTTGTTTAATTCTTTACAGTACTGCCTTAGTGACTGTGTTTGTTGTTTTGGTGAAAAAACTGTAAAAATATCCTTATTAGTGACAACCAAACTCAGGTCATTTCACTTCACGTACAGGTTTGCAAAATTGCAAAATGCATTGGCCTTCATAGGAAGGTGAAATTACATTGTAGTTAAGGCATTTTTCTTCCAACAATAGTATATACTACACCAGGCAAAAAACTCATCACTCATCCCTAGGGATGAGCGAATCTGTCCCATTTCACTTTGAAGCAAAATTCACAAAACAGCAAAATTTTCGAAAAATTCACAAAATGCTTTTGAATTTTTTTGCAGCAAATTTTCACTGAAGTTTTGCGAAACAATTCGCCAGTGGCGAACTGCGGAAATTTGTCTGGCGAAAAAATTTGCTCAGCCCTACTCATCCTTAGTTCTTATGTTTGAGAGAATGTACTTCACCACTGCTTTATACATGATCATGGAAAATATCTTTTTCTCTACACAAACCTCTGGGATTCTTGGAGTAGCTTGTTCCCAAAGGCTGTAACCAAGTTTCTTTCTCTTCTCTACTTCTCTCAGCAATTTCTCTCCTCCTTTATCTCTTATATGCTCCTTTTCCGTGTGCGTTTTAACCTCTCAGTTTTACTTGTTCTTTACTTAACTTTTTCTATCATTTTATTGTGCTATCCACCCCCTCTTATCTTATATTTATTTACCATTTCTTGCTTTCCGTTTTATATTTTCATTTCCTTCCTTTTCTTCTTCCCCCTAATTCAGTTTTAAATTCAGGTGTAAGCTGCAGTGCTAGCTATTTATATATGGCTCACTTTTTAATTTTTTTTTAAAGTGTACGTCTCTGTACAGAAACATGGTGATTGGATGGGGTGGAGGGAGGTTTACTCTGGAGCTGATCAAATTACTGTGTGGCTGTACTGGGACTTTCATTTTGAGAAAAAGTATAAGCCATTAGGCTGCAGGAAGTTAGATGCCAGCACTGTAGATTATGTATTTTAAATGCAGAGGAGAAAAAGAAAGTTATGGGATTCAAAAAAGACAATAAAGAAGTTCCAGTAATTTGAAACCATTGCATCCCTGCTATAGGGGATGCTATTTCTCAGAAATAAAAAATTGGAGGAATGGCTTCCTTTCACATACCTTCCCAGTTCCAGCACTGAAAATGAATGCATCTAATGATTGGGTACCGTGCAGTATGATACCCGAGGCTTTGTTTGTACTGAAACAAGGTACGCTACAGGTTCACAATCAATAAACATTGTGTTCACCTTTAGGCACAGAATAGTACCAAGTATTGATTTTACAGTACAGATCAATAAAGTATTATAGTCTTAAAGTGAAAGCTTTTTTTAGGAGAAAGCATGGAATAAGAATGAAAAATATGATAATAAACAGATTTTGTGTGGTAGAGATTATACCAACTTAGCTGCCCACCCTTAACAACTTCATGTACCTACAGCAATTCTAGATCCAGCTCTTTATTGAGTAGTCCTCATTCACAAGGTCTCTCAGCTCCACTTTAGACTTTACTGGAGGCTGCCTACTCCAGGCTTTGAACACACACCAGTCCTCCATTGTGAGTAGGGATCCAATAAAGATATGAGGTAGATTTTTGATTTGTCATTTTTTAATAGGTGGTACTCATGCATTCTCATAAAAAAATATAAATGCTTCCCTATTTGCCACTTTTCTGCAACGAGGAAAAAAGAACTGTCCATATTGTTATATATTATTGTTGTTGTCTCCACATGTGTATTGCATCACAGGTCAAAGAATGGAAAGGGTGTTAGAGCCTAATATTTCACATTTACAATAACTTTTAATATGTTATAAAATGTCCTATTTTAGCAACTTTTCAATTGGTCTTGCTTTTTGTTTGTTTCAATTATTTGCCCTTTTTTTCTGCCTGATTTCTGTTTTTAAATGAGGGACACTGACCCCAGCAGCCAAAAAAATATTGCTCTGCGAGGCTACTATTTTATTGCTATTACTATTTATTACTTATCTTTTTATTCAAGCCCTCTCCTATTCATATTCTAGTTTCTCATTTACATTTTTTCATGAGCTATACTTGAGGTAAAAGACAAAAGAGTAAGGTTTCTTATCCATTTTCTCAGACAAACCAGCAATGGGTTAAGTTCGGTGAGCTACCAGGGAATGCAGGGTACATTGTGCACATTGGTACACTATACTCTGGTGCTGGTACCCAAAAGTTAAGGGTCTGATTTATTATATATTATTATATATTATTAAAAATAATAATGGTTTCACATTTATTACACAATATTTCTGTACAAGAATGTTTTCATTCTAGAGAATTTAATTCTAGAAAATAATTGTCTGAATCCTCTTCCCATCAGGGGGGCAACACAAACATTGTGTTGAATGCTACTCAGCAGAGCTGAACTCTGCCATGCAATAGAGCAGAATGGATTTGACTGCCACACTGACACAGGTAAATAATAATTAATAAATGTGCCAAATTGTTATAAATTTGACAAGGGGGCTCCTCAATTGACCCCTTGCTTTCAACCATCCCTCTAAACCCCCCTGTCACATACCTTAATGAAACACCAGGTGGCAGAAATGGCTAAAATGGCTGCAGCATTTATTCACATTTTATCAAATAAATAGGACCTTGCCAGCCTCACCTCAAGGCAATATTCTAAATCCAGAATGCCATAATAGATCCTTGTTCCTTGCTGAAGACTATGTCATTACATCCACCACTGAGTTTTAGGCTGCCTTTACCTACAGAGATGGCCCCATCATCTACCAACAGAAGCGGCATGTCCTGAATCTGCAGTGTCTCTATGATAGGAAATCCAAGCAGGCTATCACCTGGCACAAGCAGTAGTAGCGTCTGTATCTATCAACCCACTGCGCAGTCACAGGAGAGAACCTCCTTTCTCCCTCTGCTAAAATTTCCTGTGCAGTACTCTGGCAAGGTCCTACCGCTGCTGTGACAAATAAAACTTAAAACACATTATCATATATCCACTGTTTTGATCCAGAGGAAGGCAAAAAAAACAGCCTGAAGCCTTTGCCAACTATCCCTCAAGAGGGGAAAAATTCCTTCTCCTGCTGGTCATTCGGATCCCTTGTCATTCAGCCCCTGTGTTTATAGCTCCAGGGCTTTATTTTACTTTCTGGAAAGTTTTGTTAAATCAAAAAATAGACCTTTGTGAATCCTCAGTTCAATTAATCCACTTTTATGTGCAGCTATGTTTGACTTGGAACAGTGCTGTTTTTGTCGTGGGAATTGCACGACTGCCCTATGACATTAAAGCCATTTAAATTGACAACAGGGCTTTAGATTCCTTTGAATAGATTTAAACATCTTTAAAGCGATACCAGAACAGCATTGTTATGGGAAATAAATACACATAGCTGCCAGTGCTGTGCTCCTGTGTGTGCATTGACTAACACCTGGTTTGTATTACAGCCCAGCATCTCCTGGTGTGCACATTGCTTGATTCAGCAGAGTAAGGAAACACACACAGATGCAATACCATAAAAGAACATCATGGATGTGAATAGCAGCCTCCTGAATGATACTCGGTTATATTTGCTCTTTAGAAATGAAAACATCTACCATTCTAGTCTAGAGGGAATCACATTTAATGCCATCCTTTAGTGAGTTTATTCCTATACAAAGCTACTCTGAGTGGAGAAATGCCACACATCACAGAGGCTCCGCATCAAAAGCAAAGACTTTGAGGTATATATTGTTTTTCCTAAGTTTTAAAAAGTAAATGAAACTTCTAAAACTCTAAAATGACCCTTGGGATATTTTTTGGCCAGCAGGACTGCAACACAACCTGATGACAATTTTCTCATACGTTGTGTAGCAATTTTTATGAAAATGTACTTTTTTAAATTTAATTCATTTCACCGTGGCTGCAAAATATGAACAAAAGACCCCTCTTTTTCACTACCACTGGCCCCAGGGCTAAATCAATATGTGCATTACCTGCACTGATTACTGGATACTGAATAACGGAAATTTATAACTATCAAGATTCTTCATCATGAAGCATGAATTTTACTGTCCCAGTACTTTAACCCTTTAAGGCCCACAACATTCACACAAATTCCTTTTCTGTTCAACAGACAAGTCAAGATCTACTTCTAACACTGACAGAAAGGGCACTTTTTTATGCCAACCTGCCCACCCCCACAAGCCGGCACAGTGCCACCTAGCCCAAAATCATTCCTGATCTGATCTGTATAACATACACCCCTCTCGGTTGTACCTTTATTACCCATGCTGTCCCTTCATGCTGCAGTGTTAACCCCTCCTGCAAGACATTACAGTCACAGGATTATCTTCCTTATCCATTAAATACACTGGCTGATTTTGTGTTGTTTTTATTGCCAAAATTGTATTTTGTATTTCTCTAATACGAAAAGTTTTTCCATTAAGGTGGCCTCCAAATGATGACAAGGTCATTTCTTATGATTAAATCACTTTGTTTCTGTAATTGTATCTAGTGTTGAGTAATCTAATAAACCATATCAATAGATCAAGAGGGCAATAAATCAGATAGTAGAGCTTAATTAGCAGGGGTAAAGTCAACAATGCATGCAACTCAGTTTATTATCTTTCTGAAATGTAATTGTATTGGTGCATTGATCCATTAGAGTCAAAAAGAATAGGTTGACTGGACTTTACAATGTAGCTATTACCATGTAGATAGCAATTGGCATTCACTTATTTTGTTTTAAACACCCTCAAAATGGTTTTCTACGTACAGAATATTATATATACCAGTGCTGTCCAACTTCTGTGGTACAGAGGGCCAGAATTTTTCTGGCCTACATGGTGGAGGGCTGATATTAGAAGCCAGTTTTGACCACTCCCCTTTTTTAAACTGCACCCACTCCAAACCACACCCATGTTATCACAAGACCTTTTAAGACCATCCCCACATTAATGGTGGTAGCGCAAAAACAATCCCAAATGCTTGGTGGTCACTGTAGGGATATCACCCTTTATTCACATGTGAAAGAATTATGTCAAGACACACACTTAAACCCATATGCCTCCTCCACCCCTGTGGATAGCACAGCAACCCCCAGCACATAATTACACACCTTAGGGACCATATAACGACTATTTACAACTGCTAACAAATTCCCCGAACAAACCCCTGCCAGGTTCACCTCCCTCGGGGATCATAGAGCAGGCAGAGTATGGCACACACAGGCAGCATAGGGCAGGCAGAGTATGGCACACACAGGCAGCATAGAGCAGGCAGAATATGGCACACACAGGCAGCATAGGGCAGGCAGAGTATGGCACACACAGGCAGCATAGAGCAGGCAGAGTATGGCACACACAGGCAGCATAGGGCAGGCAGAGTATGGCAGTACTTTGCCTGCCCTACGCTACATGTGTGTGTCCCTACCCTGCCTGTGTGTGCCATACTCTGCCTCCCCTATGCTGCCTGTGTGTGCCATACTCTGCCTGCCCTACCCTTCCTGTGTAATTGCTAAACCTTATCAGCGCTTAGTTGAATCTCAAACCCACTATGTGAAGTGGAATTAAATAAAAACAAAAATAATACTTAATAGTGCCACCTCACCAATAATGTGAAAGGAATTAATTAATTAAAGTGAACAGCTGCCTTCCTCTAAACTAATCCCCAATTATAAAAAACTATTAAGAAAACAGAGTTGGCGCTCTACAAACCACTCATCAAGTGTTGTGAATTGATTCAAACAATTAGTGTTTATTAATTTAAAAAAAAAAACATATATACATGATTAATTCTTACAATAACAGTCTAGATAAAATACACCAATGTACAAAGCAATAATCTGGAGTTCAAAAATGAGGAGCTACAATAAATAATTAATAGAGAGCCTAATAATTCATGAAACAATTCTGAGAATGAAATATAAATAATCAAGGGGTAGATTTAAAAACAGCACAATAGAGTTACTAAAACTGCAAATAGGCACTTAAAATAGGGAAGATTGGGTGTGGGTAATTGCACGTTTGCCCAATTCGAAATTACAAGGTTATTGCAACAACATTAGCATCCGCTTGCCACATGCAACAAATAATAAAAAAGGAAACCAAATTATTCCCATAAAGAGCCCACTTATCCAATCACACCCAGCAAGGGATGAACTGATTCACAGCCACCTTACCCTTCCTGTGTGACATACGCCAACTGTAAGTTCAAAGGTAAACTCTCCCTCTATTGAATATTAAAACATCAGTCCCAAATCTCAAACACAGTTTTGACCTAAATAAATCTAGTTCTCAACAACTTCTGGCAATAAAACAACACTTCACTCACAGTCGCACCATTGGTTGAATTAGCACATGTTTCTACATGTGAGCAGTAACGCCACGTCAAGGCTTCAACCCTGTTACTGGCATTCACACACCATTCACGCTGGGTGTAACACCTCAGGGGAGAGCCAATGGGAATAATTTGCCATTGGCTTCCCTCAGTGAGATGGAATTTCACTTATTACACAAAACATGACAAACCTGACACAAACAAAGACAACACAAGAGGCTTAAACTGCACGTGTCTATGGCTCCCACCCTTTGATCATTTAACTTTAATTAATTTAACTAAACTTCCAGGCGAAGGTAAAAAAAAACCCATCTGAAGCGGCTGGTAATTTGCCTCAGACAGGGAAAAAACCCTTGGCCTGGAAAAACTACAGAACTATAGAACTCTATACATAACTAACAGGGTATGGGTTCTATAGACATGATGTGCAGGAAGGCAAAGCAGGCTGGGATCTTAGTATCTGCTCCTCTTCTTGTTACACCCTTAGCCTTTCATATCTCACATTCTCTCACACAGTCACACACCATTCTCTCACATATATTATACTTACCCCGTACTTACCGTACCCAGATGAGCCACTGCCCTGCAGGTTGTTAGTAAAGAAGGAGAAGCTGATGGTGCAACCAGAAAGGCAAGAGACGATACAGGCTTTTTGCAGCAGGTGGAGCTGATCTACTCACAGATATGCCCCTGTCCTCTGATCTTATATACCTATGCTAGATGGAATAGCATGTTAGTATTACTGGCTGGATTACTTATAAATATATATACCTACTGCAGCCAGGAGGACTGTAAAAACGAGAAGTTTCTTGATGTCATTTTTATCCTTCTCGGGCTCAAGGTATGACAGCTTGGGCTCTCCATCATATGGCCTGAATAATTCTGCTGATGGCTGCATAAAGGGAAAATAAATTATTTTAGTCAAGATGTTACAAAATATCTATTATAAGCAAGAGAGTAGTTACTGTATTTGTTTTTAAATTCTGGAGCAGTTGGTGTTAGTTTGCCATGAATGTGACATCCTTGTTTAATAAAGATTACACTTGAAATGCCCATTAGAAATGGAAGTGCCACATCGCTTCCTTATGGGAATAGGTTTCTCATGGGCTGTCATGGCTGTGTGAGTATGGAGACTTGTTTAATGCTTAAATAGCAGTTTAACCCTCTGCTTTCTGATCCACCTGTTTCACTAGTCAGTGTTATACACCCAGGGCTATAATCATATCTAATTGGTATTCACAAATCATGTACTTACTGCACAGAGCCAGGTACATATCCCAACCTGGGCACAGGCTATAACATACCATTGCAGCACAGAGCCAGGTACATATCTCAACCTGGGCACAGGCTATAAGATACCATTGCAGCACAGAGCCAGGTACATATCCCAACCTGGGCACAGGCTATAACATACCATTGCAGCACAGAGCCAGGTACGTATCCCAACCTGGGCACAGGCTATAAGATACCATTGCAGCACAGAGCCAGGTACATATCCCAACCTGGGCACAGGCTATAAGATACCATTGCAGCACAGAGCCAGGTACATATCCCAACCTGGGCACAGGCTATAAGATACCATTGCAGCACAGAGCCAGGTACATATCCCAACCTGGGCACAGGCTATAAGATACCATTGCAGCACAGAGCCAGGTACATATCCCAACCTGGACACAGGCTATAAGATACCATTGCAGCACAGAGCCAAGTACATATCTCAACCTGGGCACAGGCTATAAGATACCATTGCAGCACAGAGCCAGGTATATATCCCAACCTGGGCACAGGCTATAAGATACCATTGCAGCACAGAGCCAGGTACATATCCCAACCTGGGCACAGGCTATAACATACCATTGCAGCACAGAGCCAGGTACATATCCCAACCTGGGCACAGGCTATAAGATACCATTGCAGCACAGAGCCAGGTACATATCCCAACCTGGGCACAGGCTATAAGATACCATTGCAGCACAGAGCCAGGTACATATCCCAACCTGGGCACAGGCTATAAGATACCATTGCAGCACAGAGCCAGGTATATATCTACCCCTGGGCACAGGCTATAAGATACCATTGCAGCACAGAGCCAGGTACATATCCCAACCTGGGCACAGGCTATAAGATACCATTGCAGCACAGAGCCAGGTACATATCCCAACCTGGACACAGGCTATAAGATACCATCGCAGCACAGAGCCAGGTACATATCCCAACCTGGGCACAGGCTATAAGATACCATTGCAGCACAGAGCCAGGTACATATCCCAACCTGGGCACAGGCTATAAGATACCATTGCAGCACAGAGACAGGTACATATCCCAACCTGGGCACAGGCTATAAGATACCATTGCAGCACAGAGCCAGGTACATATCCCAACCTGGACACAGGCTATAAGATACCATCGCAGCACAGAGCCAGGTACATATCCCAACCTGGGCACAGGCTATAAGATACCATTGCAGCACAGAGCCAGGTACATATCCCAACCTGGGCACAGGCTATAAGATACCATTGCAGCACAGAGCCAGGTATATATCTACCCCTGGGCACAGGCTATAAGATACCATTGCAGCATATATACTATGACGTACCATGCACTGAAGGCAAAAACTGTTACAGAAGCGCACATAGAGACACTTGCACACAAGTAAGGCTTTCTTATTTCTTCTTTTGTAATTAGATTGATTTTATTGCTTTATTGCTAAACAAGTTGTCAGCTTTACTGTAAACTGTGTACCGTGACTTTTCCCTCATTCTGCGAACTTTTGTCGCTAATGGCGAAATGCAGAATTTCGCTGTAATCCATGCCTGCTGAAAAAATTGCTCATCACTACTACAGAAGAATGGCCTGACTTTCAGGTGTGCATCTACTTTCCTCCCCATTACCATATAGATATCTCATCGCTTTAGTACAATATGTTTTAATACTGCCTTTAACAAACCTCTGTTGTAAAATTATCATTTAAATAATGCTGACCTCGCACCTTGCATGATATGACTCTATCTACAGGAGGCAGCCTGCTCCAGCAACAGGGTGATAATTTATAAATACATGGCAAATTAACTTATGCAAATGAGTTTTTTAACTGCAATATGTATGTAAATTGGGCTTTATTCTTCCTTTCTACATTAGTTCATCGTGCAATTTGCTTGAAAGGAATTTTCTGTTCTGTATTTAATACATTTTGTTGTTTGCATTATAATTCTTTTCTCTTTCTGTTCCTTTGTTGTTTGCCACTGGCTCTGATTATTGTATATTCTGAGCTACATTAAGCACACTACTGTTTAACAATTCTACTGCTATTCTTTTCTAGACACAATATAATTTGTAGTCCTAATATCCATTCCACTTACCTCTCTATAGGGACCTGTTTTTAACTTTTCACAACCAATGTATAAAAATATTGGGCATTACACTAAATAAATTAGCCATCTTGAATAGCTCAAGTAAAGCATTTGCCTTCATACCACTATGCAATGTGTATGAACATGGAACTTTACCTCTTACCTATTCTAGAAGGAATTTGTGTTTTGTATAAGAGGTCTTTGTGGCACTAAGCATCCACAACCATTGGTTTAATCAGCCTAATACTTCAGAATTATAGAGCCAAACTTGCAGGCATCCTGTTTAGTTCTCATCACTGCTTGCTCTTGCTTAATGATTCACAAATCTCAGAGACAATTTGGACCTAAATAAATCCAGGCCTCAACAAAGTGACCAAGTGAAACAAATTGTGCAGTCTCACCATTGGTTGAATTACCACACATTGTTACATGTGAGCAGTAACGCCACGTCAAGGCTTCAACCCTGTTACTGGCATTCACACGTCATTCATGCTGGGTGTATAAAATAGGAAGTGGTGAAAACTGGCTTCAATTATTGGGCCTCCACCACATAGGCCAGAAAAATTCCGGCCCCCGATACCACAGAAGTTTGACAGCACTGCTGTAGGCTAATTTCTCTTGCTGAGTCCTTATTTGTATTTTTTTTAACTTAGGAATAAGATAAGGCATGTATATTAGGGTGTCTTTCTGCAAGATTCGTTCCTCGCAGAGCAATCGTTTGGTTGCGCCCCCCACTACTACTGCTGTTTCCCACCTTAAACCTTTCTGCCTTGCTGCCCCTTACATTTGGAATGCCCTCCCTGATTTCCTCCGGAGAGAATCCTCCCCCAGTCTTTTTAAAACTAAACTTAAAGACTCCCTTTTGGAGCACTCGCCCAGCACCTGATCTGGGAACTGGCACTTATATTGTAGTGTCACCCACTGTGACCTACAGCACTTATATTTGCCCATTTGTGTCTGTAAGTTACCCTCCCATCTAGATTGTAAGCTCTACGGGGCAGGGACCTCCATCCTCTTGTGTCTTTGACTCTTATCTTATTGCAACTGTATCTTTTATTTTTTGTGTTTATTGTAATACTTTGTATTTTTCGATTATCTTAATAACCCCCTGTTTGTATCAATGTATTCTACTGTACAGCACTGCGTATATAAGTAGCGCTTTATAAATAAAGATATACAGACATACATACATACATACAAGATTCTGTATACATTTATGGGACGTGTTCAGGTAACCTTCTGTAATTTGGGTTACCATACGTAAGTCTACTAAAAAAACCATTTAAATATTAAATAAACCCCACTGGAAAGTTTTGCCTCAGTAAGAATTCATTATATGTTAGTTGGGATCAAGTACTAGGTACTGTTTTATTATTACAGAGATAAGGGGAAAAAAATAAAATTTGAATTATTTGATTAAAATAGTCTATGGGAGATGGTCTTCCTATAATTCAGGGCTTTCAGGATAGCAGGCTTGTGGATTATGGATCCCCTACCATACTGGGATAACTTAAAGAAGGTCAGAGATCTATAGAAAAGTTGTGTTGCAAAACTGAAAATGTAGTGGATTTATTAGAGTAACAATGGCTGCATGTTAGCAGGGATAATAAACTTTTTATTTTAACATGATATAGAAATTGCTGAGACAATTTGTAAATAGTCTTTCGTTTGAGGGTTTTATTTTTCAGTGGTTTACCTTTCTCTAAAAGAATGTAAAATGCTATGTGGTTGCTTGTGTCACCGCAGAATTCAAGGTTTGTAAGGTCTAGAGATCTTACACCGGCTTTAGTTCCAATCCCCAGCGCAAAACGTGGTTTCAAAAACCACTAAAACCACTAAAATCATTGTTTTGATAAATAGGCCTCCCAGGTGTAAAGATTCATCAATCAGTGGTGACTTTATAGATAATAAAATGCATTTACAGAACCTGATCCAGTGTTTGCTCGCATCAGTTCTGGTGTTTGGAGTGCAAATGACATCTGCGCCTCATTCTTTAGTTGCAAGTGCGCTGTGTCTATACCATAGTTTGTATTTTATCTGGTTATTTATGTCACATCCTATGCCCACTCCACTTTAGTCTAATCTCTCCAATTCTATGCTAGCTCCAGTCTGTTCTGTTTTAGACCTGCTCTCTCTTATTTCTGTCTAGAATTTACATTTTTGCCCGCTCTGTCCAGACCGAGGTGTCTGATGTGTGGCTCTCCCACCCCAGCCAATTCTACCCTTTTAAACACCCCTCCAGCCTCAAACAAGAGGGTTGGTGATTGGGCAGTTTCAGGGGAAAGGTGGGGGAAGAGAGAGTGTGTTGTGTTTGTGAGCCAGCCCCCTTGAAGATTTGTTTGCAGTGGGGTTTGACTCTGTTTAGTTACACCACTGGTCTGGGATATAGATTATTCACTTAACATTTGTGCAGTTGTGCAAAGTTTTCTACAATCATTGAGCATTCCTCATTGTTTGCCCCCCCAAGTGACTGTGTTCACTCACCTGATACCCCATGCCGGAGCTCCTATCAGTACAAAACTGCACCGGTCCAGGGTTCTTCCAGCGAGAACAATAAAGCTATCCTCTTCCTCCTGCTTCTTCGCTTTTCACTCTACCACACATGCGCACTCACATGAAGACAGGAGAAACATAAGAATATTTTTGCTCCATTGTGCCGCTGGAAGAACACCACTGTTTTCTTCATCCTTTTATGAGATGTGCTCAAGTGCATTTATTGATGGCAGGAAAACCCTGGATATACAACTAGCTCCAAAGGTGGCAGTAGTTCCAGGGTCCCCACAGTGGCCTGCATTAATTGCCAATCACATGATTTTAATGCTGAGCGCCGTGACACCACTTTGCCTTCATATTTTTTAGCACAATTGCACCCAATTGGCAACAAAGTGTGCGCAAAGCGAATGGCCCCTATTACCTTCCTTAACCCTAGTATCAGAGATTTAATAGTCCATGGTGGGGTAGTCTCTCTTGACAGATCCCTGACAGATTTTTTGACATTGCAATGTAAAGTATTATTATTTCTGGTGCTGGGTTTTGAAAATCCTCTTTTGCACTGCTTTGGGGTTTTGATCTATACAAGTCATGAATCTCCATAAAACTAAAAATATTTGGTATTGGCATGCAGAAGGGATATTTTCTGCTTAAACTAGTTACAAGAGTCAAAGCTGTGTTTGTTCAAAGCAATAACATTTCAGAAATATCTAATGTGGGACTACTGGAAAAACAAATCTTTTAAATAAAGTATAAAGCGCTGTATTTACATATTCATCTGACTAGACAGGGAAAGACACATTATATTCTGTATTAGATCGTTGTGTGTCTTGATAAAAACATGCAAGTTCTATTCTTTACACTGCTTATTTATTAATAAGGGCTTATATGCACTGGTTTCATGTGTATAATACTTTATATTGGGGTGTTCATGCACTATATTATTGTGCGATAGAAAAAGAAGATGAATGTTGATGTACTACACTGTAGAGAAGGATGGGTGTGTGTGTTTGGAGTCTCCAGACTGAACTATAACTTTTGACACATACAATGTCACATACACACTTGGGTGCCAGTGGTTCTTAACCAGGAACATTCTCTTTCGTAATGCTTTCTTAAGGATTCGCAATTGATGCTCCAAGGTATTACATAATTGCCTTGAGTCACACCCACTTAACTCCTTACACATGTTGAACAGCACCTAGGGAACTACCCCATACTATAATCTCCTCAGCGGAGCACGCTGCTATGCTAACTAGACCTGTCTGTCAAACACTACCAGCCACTAACCACAAGGACTTTGTGAGCAAATAGTCCCTGCCTCTTTCTCTTTTTCCATTGGCCTCCGATATTTCATGGCACAATGTGGCCCTCAAGCACTAGGGACTGACACACCAAGCATACTATATACAGAGTGAGACAGTGATTATTGCATCCTCAAGCACACTCTACACAATCAAAAACTGCGTACTCTGAGTACTCTGGGGTAGTGGTATGAATGCAGTGCCAACTTTGTGTTTAATGTCCCAAAACACATAGCAGCATTATCAGGCAATCATTGTTGGGGGTGGACTGGACAGGTTTATGTGCTCATTCCCACTGGTACAGACCCCCCATGGGCCCAATATATCCAACTGCCCTAAGTAACTCTTCTCTCATTCAGGACATAGGTACTCTTTCTTGCAGTAGAGATGCTTAGCTCTTTACATCCCCTACATACCCATTGTATGAAGTAGAGTTCAGTTAGTCAGTGTGGGAGGGTTGCAGTCATGCAGCAGCTATTTAATACCTAATTGAGCAACAAATAAAGCCCCTAATTGCCTACTTCCATTACTGCAGTGCATCCAAGGAGACTATAGATTATATGCTTTTATATGCATAACGTTATATAAACTGTATAGCTTAGTGTACATAATAATAAATGTATATATTTCCTTCAACGCAGATGCTGTTAAAGTATTTAATGAATGTGCTTAGGTGACCTATAAACTCTTCCCCATATGCTTTAACTGAGCAGCCTTTCCTGCAGACGGTGCACTGTACTTTAGAGAGTACATAGTTGTATTATTTCTGCATCGCCAAATACAAAATAAAACCTACTGGGAATATTTGATGTTTCATCTGTTTAAAATAGTACTGCAATGAGCACAGGTTTGACTTTGGTCAGGTACATAATATTAGAAATTTGAGATTAAAATTTAAAAGTGAAAACAGTCTTTTGTCAAGGATGTGGAAGCCAAATGCTGTCATTTTTATTTATTTTATTTTCATTTATTTATGATATTGGAATAATGTAATTTTTTTGAACATTGATAGGCTTTGTTTTTGTACTTCTTGCTCATTATCCCACTGGAGTAGCTAAAGATAACAATAGGCAGAGAAAGCAGTGATAAAGTGCATGAAGCCTATAGGCATTTATATTAGCATTGCTGTGTCTATTGACGCACAGCGCTGTGCAAACCTGAAGCTACTGTCACCTCCTGGTTGCACCAGAAATTCATTGTGCACCAACTTCCACTTCCTGCTGCCTCCTTTCCCAGACTGTGTAGGGGAGCACCCTGTAGGATAGGAACCAATCAACAGCTGATAGGGAACTGAAGCCTGTCTTTGCTTGGGTGACTGCAGGGCTGTGATTGGCTATCCTCTATGGGGAGCTCCAATAAGTGGCCATTTTTAATTAAGTTAATAATAATTTAAGCTCAGAGTGAAGCTGGCACCTTATATTTATTGCCTACAAGATTAGGGGGATTTTAGTGAAATGCCTCTACTTTACATAAGTGTTGCCAAACCTTTTCTGGTGGGAGGGCCACATAGATACAAACATAGTTGTTGGAGAGCAAACCCGACCAGGGAAAGTGTCTGCCATAGAGCCATAATTGTATTGGATGGTACAGACACCCACATATTTTTGTAGGTACAGTTGGGATACAAAGTTTTAATGTTGGCTAGCTACTGTACTTAATTCCTCTTCTGCGCTTTCTACTCTCTCTTTCCCTTTCACTTCTCCCTCTACCCCATTCAATTTTGTTCTCCTTTTACAATGTTATCCTTTTTTCCTAATGTTTGTATCCTTAGCCCAGTGTTTCTTTTATCTTTTCTTTCCTTCCATATTTTCACTCTCTCTCTCTTCATTTCCACATTTATCCAACTTGATTAAAGAGATCAGACATGGTCTGGCCATCTGTGGTTTCTGGCAAATGCAGGATGTTGTAGGATGCCATAGGCACTCACTGTTTACTGGGCTGGTGGGAGGTGGTTTTGAAATGCCAGGACCTATTTTGAATCCCAGTCCAGGCATGAAAGAGATATATAAAATGATTAAAACATCTCTTTAAAAGTAATCTTATGTGAATAATGAAATTATTTTAAAGATGCCATACCCCCTAACTTTTGAGTTCTGAGAAACAAGACAATTTAGGCCATGTTCCTGGTTTGCCCTGGCCACACCCAGTTATGCCCCCACATCCCCTCACCTTCCTAAAACCTCTCCCACTTTCCAGTAAGCCCCTCCTCCTTTGGGTCCTGTGATCAAGAACTGTCCCAGATAAACAGGGTAATTGGGGTTTTAATTTACTTTGGTATATAAATAAAATAAAAATAAAATTAATGCAAAAATAAAAGACAAAATGTTGATGTGCCTCTGTACAATTGCACGTTCTTCCAAAGGTCCACCTCCAAAAATAAAATGTCTTTCTATTTCAGTTATACAGATGTATCACATACTAGTTATATTCTTACCCCCAAAACCAATTTATACATCTAATTTCAGTAAATTCTGGAAACAATAACGTTAACATATGATTTCATTGTCACCAGGAAACCCTTGTGAACACTTTCAATACCTAGCTTATGGTTTTTTAATCTTTAGACGGAACTGTGTTGCTGGCATGAAGTCTGCTGTAATGATATTGGTAAAGAAAAGGTAAAGGAATAAAACAGGATTTGCAGGGAAAATACACGTTAATAAAGTCTAGTAATATCCGTTTGGTAAGCCTATAATCCTCTTATTAAATGTATTACATTTGAAAGTATTTGAAAAAACAATGTTCTTTTAATCATCCAGCTTGTTTTTTAATGCAATATGTGTCGATGCTTGCAGCCATTCCTATTAAAACAAACTGGAAACAAAATAAAAGCTAAAAATGAAAACAGAAATAAAAAGCAAACGAACCTAAAGCGATTTTCATTCTCCTTCGCAGAACTCAGACTCAAGCCTCTGTGAAAAACATTGGGGTTTGTATGTAGCTATTCCGCTGTTCTGCTGTGATTTCTACATGATAAACCATATACAGAGGCGGTGGGAATCCAAACGCAGATGGTGCAAAGGGGAATCATCCAGCTGAACAAATAACTGATGTATCAAATCTACCTGTAAATTTATGGCTACATTCCCAGAACTGATACATATAATGTGTACAATATACAATATGATTCCAAAGTAGATATTGTTTGCTGCTGCCAGTTACTTAGCCATTCTTTTTTTCATTAGCATCGTAAAGGTTTTATAGCCATGTGAAAACAGCATTTCATTGTGATATTTTGATGTGTATTTCAATACAGGGGAGTAGTAAAAAATGGATATTTCATGATTTATTGCAATACTTATAATAAAAACACTTTTTCAAGTAATGATTTAAAAAGAAGATTAGATACTTTACATGGGTGTATTATCACACTTTATGCCTCACTAATGAGTGGTGGAGCAGGGTGCCCTCTAGATATTTTCCTCTTTCTTCTGACTTTATACAGGTGTGAGACCTGTTATCTAGATGCTTGTGATCTGGGGTTTTCCATAAATTGGATCTCCATACCTTAAGGCAGTGATCCCCAATAGGATTGTTTTGCCTCCAATAAGGATTAATTATATCTTAGTTAAGATCAAGTACGAGGTACTGGTTTATTATTACATAGAAAAAGGAAAATTGTTGAAAAATTAGAATTATTTATTGAAAATAAAGTCTGTGGCAGACGACATTCCCATTATTTGGAGCTTTCTGCATAATGGGTTTCCTTACAACAGATCCCATACTTATAAACTTACTTGTATAAACATACTTGTAGTATCCGTTCCATTGTAGGTGTATGTCCAGAACTTCATGACAGGATTGTCCATTCCATGTTCAACCACAAAAGTTTTGAGCAATTTGAGTTTTTTGAGGCAAGAATCAAAAATGATTTGATTACATTCACAGACTCACAATACAGCTTCTCAGAGGCCAGTGGTACAGGCAACACATACACATACCTCCCAACATTTGAAAATGAAAAGAGGGACAAAAAGATTTTCTTGACCACACCCACTTTTGTGGCCACGCCCCAAATCGCCACACCCCATTTAGAAAAAATACTCCTTTTATATAGATGAAATGGCAGGATCAGACACAAATGTGCTATACCCTCATACTGAACGAACTAAGGAAAACAATATAGCAACTCCTACATTAAAATACAAATATACCAGTTTTGCCCCCCCATACACAGTACCCCTATACACAGTGCCCCCATACACAGTAGCCCCCCATACACAATAGCACCCCCATACACAGTAGCCCCCCCACACACAGTAGCCCCCATACACAGTAGCCCCCCATACACAGTGTCCCCCATACACAGTGTCCCCTATACACAGTACCTCCCATACACAGTACCCCCCATACACAGTACCCCCCATAGGAGCTCCGCCTTCATCTGCGGCTTCTCTCCTTATGCGGCGTTGCCAGACCCTTTTATAAGGTTGCGCCCTGTGCGTAATGACGTCACACGTACGCACGGGACATTCATGGAACTATCCAGGACAGCAGGATGCGCCATAAAAATCGGGACTGTCCCGCGAAAAGCGGGACAGTTGGGGGGTATGCATACAGAGTGTAATACAGACTGATACTCCCCTGCGGACAGACTTGGCAGGACTCTCACCTCTGCGACACACCCCTGAGTGGATCCCCTTAGGGATTTCTCTATCCTGATTCCCTAGTCACTGGGATCCCTACAATACAGGCAATATGGCCTGGAAGAGATACCTCCAAAACTACCAGTCCTATGTAGGAGCTCAGAACTGCCCTTTCTAGCTCAACCCTAACTGCCTTACACTCCTAGAGTGTACTATAAAGGGAGCTACTCCTGCCACTATCTAATGCCTCATTCCCTGTTCCCCGACTTCAACTGGGCCTGGGCCCATGCCCTGGGCTCACAGCAACACCCACCCTGTTACTCAGGTAGAAGCAAAAAGGAAGATGCCACTCTATTCCCAGCACTATACCAAAGTGAGGCAGGATGTGGTCACCATACCTGCTAACCAATAGCATACATATGTTAATGAACTCACTTAGATATATTTCCTTCGGCCCAGCAACTAAGGGAACTGAACCTGTAGGGATTTAAAGCCATAGGGGCCATTTAACCCTATGGGTCCCTACATGTATATTAACATTTATTGCAGTGTATATTTTACTTTTCTGTACTATGGGGCACATTTATGCATGCTCGAGCCTTCGGGCTTGAACATTCATATTCCAAAACCACGCGGGAGTTCCCAAACTCACGTTGTTTCTTCAACCGAATAGCCCAATTTGCACGTGTAGGGATCCCAGATTTGGGCCTCTTAGTCTGGGTTCCCCTTTAGACAGGCAAACCAGTGGGTGGCCTTGTGGCATATGGACACCTAATGGTGGTCCTAGCTGTTTGTGTGTGTAAAGAGAGTTTCCTCTTATTCAGCAGCAACCATTAGGTGTCGGTGTGCTGCAATATAAAAAGGGATGACACACACACTGTGTAGGTCTTTGGTCCTGGGACCCCACCTCCGTGAGAGACAGGATTCAGTTAGAGAGTACCAGTTAGATCTATTATAGTCACTCTAGGAGTGAAAAGATAGACAGGGTATCTAGTAAGGGCAGTCTGAAGCCCCTCCGAGGAGATTATAGAATTTATGACCTCGCAGCATTACGCATGTAAATGCGTGTTAGAAGTCAAGCAGTAGCAAAAGAGGGCTACACACGAATGGTCTGTCTGCCATAATTTCCAGTGTTTGCCTTGTGAGTGACAGGTGCACCCTATTCTTTTGGTGCAAGTGCACTGCTCCTATTAACACAGGGTGCTGAGGGAACCCTGGAGCTACTTGCCCAGTCAGGTGGTGGCGGTAGTTCCAGGGCTCCCCATGCCAATAGGCACAACAGCATCTGATTCAGAACAGGAGGCAGAAAGGACTGAGCAAAGCCGAGCGCAACTATATAGAAGTGCAAAGAGCACATTTTGATGTAAGTACCTTTACTAAAAGCAGTTTTATGTGCATCTGACTGCAGGGACATAATTAAGACCTTATATATGTACTGCCTTACTAGCTAAATGAAACTCATACATACAACTTGTTTTACCACCAAACACACAGAATATTGATTCCGTAGTATCCCATTAGGCTTAATAACATTGATTGCACTATTGCTACTCTTTTCATTAATAGTTGTACCCTGCACTGTTCTGATTCTATATATGTAAGTAATTATTTGCACTCCCAGAAGCTTTCCACCCAGTACAAAATTACAGTGTCTGAAACCTCCTCCCTCACAAAGTACAGGACATTTTGGATTAACGTACAAATGTACAACACCAGCTCACGGCAATTATCAAGTGACGAATCCCAAAAGAAAGAACTAACTGTTATTGTTCTTTTTTTAATCTTCCCAATGTCTGCAATGGAATAAATATAAAAGGATTGAAAAGGAGAAGATAATAAACCGACTAGCGCTTCATTCAATTATTACAAATAACTTTGGCAGTGAAACAAATTTACAAAGGTCAATGAAACCAGATTTAAAATAAACAAACTAAAAGAATTATAAATGATTGCATTGCTTTTGAAGCAGATCTAGAGGATGTAAAGCAACTACAAAGGGTGAAGCCAATAAACAATATATTGTGTCTCCCCTGTAGTTCTACAGGGAATAGCTCAAAAGTATGAAGTTCTTGCTGGTACATTTAAACCAGTGATTGTGACAGGTTCCCATGGTCTGAGTCAGGGCTGTCCAACTTTAGGACCGTGGGCTGAATGTGGCCCTTCAAAGGATTTCTTTGGCCCCAGTCTACTCAAGGGCTCAATAGAAGTAATTGTATGACAGCATCATTTTAATATAATCGGCCCTTGAACATGCTGCACGAGTAATAGTTGGCCCACGACATGTAATCAGTTGGACTGCCCTGATTTAGACCATGAGAACCTGTCAAAATAGCTCATTTTCATTTGTAATTGAGCATGTTATCATATAAAAGATATATTCATCATTGTCGTGATTTAGGTCATACCAGCGTATCTACACCTGGGGAAAAAAAAACACAGATCCATTTTCTTCTGCCGACATCAGTGTGCTCTGACCAGTTTGGCACTGACTTCTGGATTCTGAACCCATGTTGTCTTAACCTGAACTTTGCTTGTGGACCTTGTTCCTGCCTGGGGATTCAGATTTGACACTTTGGACTTTTTTCTAAGACACTTTTACCCTCCTTCAATGGTTGTTTTTTAAGTGGGAGGTGTAGGAGAGGTAATTTTCCCCAATGGCTTCTCGACTTAGTTCCCAACGTTCCTCCACTTTGTACTGGCCAAGTGCTACACCTCAGAAGCCTTGGATATCTTGGATGTCCACCTTGAAGGTCAGGTAGAGTGAGATTTGGAATTAACACTTATTCTCTGACCTGGATATTTTCACTGTATCTTGTTTTGAGTCATAAAAATACTATAGACATACATCTAAAAAACAAAAACGAAAAAAACACCCACATTGCCTTAGATGAAAAACTGGGGCCTGATTTTTAATATATGAGCAAAAACACTAGTGCAGTAACCCATAAAGAAATTTCACTGGTCTAATGCCAAAAGGCTTGAGCAATCATAAATCGGCCCCAAATTACTATTTTACTTCAATGCAGCTTGTATTTTCTTAGCATAAGTAATCTGAGGGCATTTTCATTAACATAATGAATAAATAAATATGGAACTTATGTTAGGCACCTCCCAGTGACCGTAATGGCTTACCGTGTACCCCGGGCTGGTGCCCCTGTTAGGAGAGAACAGCACCAGCCCGGGGAGCAGCGAGTGTTTCCTCTTCCTTCTCTAAATGTAGGAAAGGGATGACACAAAGGGTTTGCTATTATTTACTCAATTATTTTATGTTGAGATCAAAATAAAAAATATACGCGTGCACACAAAATTTCTGATTTATGCAACGAATGCCATTTGAGTTACTGACAAATTTCAGAACTTTAAGTACTTCAAAAAGTCTAAAAGAGAACTTTAAACAGTATTTTGAGAAACTGAACTGTTATTGACTAAAAGTTGATATTGGAATATTATTGACCTAGTTATTAAGTTACTAATATACCCTCCAATTTACCTAGTAATAGAAGTTTCATATTTTAGTAAGCAATTATTATTCAAATCATGGGCTAAGTGCTGCTTGTGAAGGGCCTCTAATTTCTTAGTGGAACCACCTGCTAATGCTCAACCCCGCTAAGTGGAGGCTCCATGATAAACTGTACCCAATATCCATTATAAGGGTACACATAATATATACACTCAGCTTTCTCCTATGTCTGACACTCCGCTGCAGACAGGGTGTTACAGCAGGGACTCCAGTATCAGAGGGATTTACAGGGTCTCCTAATAGTGACAGCATTACACAAACTGCCTGTTGAAATAATATAAACACCCACCAAAATATGATTGACTTCCTACTTCAAAGGTGACCCCTTCCCATTGACTTCAATGTATTGGGAGAAACTGACATTTTTCTGCAAGTCGCTACAGGGCAATATACAGTGGTCAGCCATGACAAAGGATCAGGTAATAAAGCCTGAAATGTTGCTGTGCAGACCTCTATAATTTGCCTTGTACTTAGAGTAGTAGTGTTAATGTCAGCACTGTTAGCCTAGATTAGCCTGTGCATTAATCCGCCCCTGCTTAGCTTCTACCTAAGATAGTTCCTTTAGAGCAACATGTTGCCAATTCTCCAAGGGATCCCTTGACAGGTTAATGCCAGTACAGGTATAGTCATTTTTACTACACTGCGCATGTATCCAACAAGGAACACCAGTAAGAATAAAGAAGACGGTGGCCAATGTTTTTAATGGTAAGTACCGAGAGCTGAGAGAATATTAGGAGTGTCAGTATAATTGGGGAGACACCCAGTATATTTGATTTTCCTTCACCTTGAACTAATTCACTATAGAAATGCTTCTCAAAGTTTGTCGGTCAGCAAAATACCAGTAGTTCTGTTACCTTTTGCAAAGATCTGCCCACATATTCATTAAATATTAAACCCAGTTTTTCTGATCTAGAGACAAAATTACATTTTAGCAAAAGCTTTTAGACTTTCAGAATAAAATAAAAACTGAATGTATTTGTAACAAAGGGCTTCAGGTATAGTACAGGTAAGAGTATAAAAAGAACTTATATATGCATTTTTAGTGGAAATACATGCAAAGTTTCCCTAAAACAGGCTTTCCTTGTCGCGTACATCCTAAACTTAATTACAGAGGCAAGAGATTTCTCCAGTGAAAATCATTCCTACTAGTAGTAAGTCAATCATCTTGATATCCAACATGTCTGTGAAGGTTCTCATTCATCCAGGTCATAGTATATCTGTAGTAATAAGTCAAATCAACCTGGACTTGCTGTGTTTTTTTCCTTAAAGATGTTT
This sequence comes from Xenopus tropicalis, assembly GCF_000004195.4. Lineage (NCBI taxonomy): Eukaryota > Metazoa > Chordata > Amphibia > Anura > Pipidae > Xenopus > Xenopus tropicalis. The sequence continues at coordinate 37,334,822 of NC_030683.2, forward strand.
CGCCAGTCATCAGAATGAATTGAAAAAGCCAGATGACTGGCTTTCAGATGAAATGTCTCCACAAGACAACAAGTACAGTTGATTTGATTCATTACTACAGATATACAATGACCTATAACTATCTTGATATCCAAAACAATCAGATTAGCGTAGATTCATTTGCACCATTTTTTTTGTTTGCCAGTCATCAACAACAATAATATGGAACAAAGTTAAGTGTAAAAAGAGGAGGCAGGAATCAGTAAACACAGAGTTGGATCCTTCGGCTCATGGCACACAGGGAGATTTGTCACCCACAGTTAAATATTTGCTACTATGGAAGACAAATCTCCCAAAATGCCTTCCCTCCAGCAATACAGTGAAACATACACAGCACTTATTTCTCTCACAAGAAAACTTTGGCTGACTACGAAAAACAAAAGGCTGCGTGTGTTTTCCCATTGGTAATTCTTTCCAGTAGCAAAGCAATATGGGGCTATTTGTCACCCACAATAACCCAGATTTTACTAAACTGTTGAATCCTGATTACTCTGTTTACACTTGACTCTTTCTTCTTTGTTCCTACTTCTGTCTTTCACCTACTGTAAGGCTTTTCAATTATGATCTAGTCTCCAGCCAAAGGTAATAAAGTGCTATATATATATGGATGATCACTGTGAGAGCACAACAAGGACGTCTCTTCTCAACCAAAGTGGATCCGCTTCCCTGGCTCTACTTATGCTGACTCGAAAACCCTGCACTGCACTGATGAGCACCAGTTAGGGCAAAGCTGGTTTGTGTTAACAGCCTGTCTGCATTACTGTGATATAACAATGATGACGAGGATGAGATCAGATCAAATTTTGGTCTGGTTTAGGGCTTTCTTATTCTCCCCCATTGCCCAGCATTAACACCAGAAAACCCTTCAGGCAATACTCCGCCCCTTGTTGAACTCGTTAGTGGAATCCACTGAAGTTCAGCCCACACAAACAATTTTTCAGAATATTGCAGCCTTGGGAAATAGTCAGAGGAGGTGGGGAAGCTAGTCTTTGTGGCCAATTCACTTTGACGCTAATGAGCAACTGTGCTTATTTGACCACATTGCATCAGAGGTACTGTCCCCTCAAGACCACAATGATTCTGGAATTATGAGAAAAATACTGCATTGTGGGTAATAAAACATAGTGATTACCTCCGAAATTGCACAATGGAATAGTAAATGACCCCCTGTGCGATGTGGCAACAATGTCACATTTACGTTCACAACTATGAAGTCTAGACACCTGAATGGCAGCTTACTAACACAACAACGCCTTTTAAACCTCCAGAACAACTTGGGGTCAAAATAGACCCCTGGAGCTGTGTTTTTTGGTTTGTGCCTTTTAAGCAATATAAATGAGTTAGCCAAGCATTTTTTATTTTGTGACCACCAATATCAGAACTGTTCTGCTCTTTTTTGACAGACTATTTACAATGCAGAAATAATCCAGAAACACACAGAGCTAAGAAAATAAGGCATCTTTACTTGATAATACTTATCTAGAAGTCCTAGAGGAATTCAATTGAGATTTAGAAAGGCTTATCATATTTTTCAGGGTCTGGGCCAAAGGAGATAAAGCACCACTATTCAAAAAGCATTTAGTATCACAACTAGGAAATAAACAACCAATGGCTTCAAATATTTAGTGTGGGAGTTGTTTGAAAAGAGAATATTGAATATTATAGAAAAATAAATGAAACATTTCACATTCAGCAACTGCCCAGTGTATTGTTACCTTTCAACTTTACAGCCCATTATGCATCTATGACTTGAATATTGTGAACATCTGAATTTTCTTATTTACATTTCTACGAATGTGAAAATGGGTAAGAAAACAAGATAAATGCACTGCAGCCTTAGCGAACTGCAAAACAACAAACTACCGAAGTCCATACAATAAGGACTGTTCTCCCCTAATTGCTTGCTTTTCAAATATTTTAGCATCTAAATCAATAATCTTAAAGCAAATCAAATTCCCAAAGGGTCACTGTAATGAACAAACTGCTATTTAATGCTGATTAGAAGACGTGTAACACAGAATAAAATCTCTTATCTAAATGAATCTAAATGTTTAATAAATTAAACACGCAGTGATTAATAGAAAGTCATTATAATTTCTGTCTTCACTCCTTTTATCAAAGTCAGAGCTACCTATTTTCATGAATTTTAAATACCTGATTTGTTTTATATAAAGAGATCCTATACAGACAGTGAACTATTTAAGTAAAAGGGGAGCGCCCAGGGGCATAACTACAGAGGAATCAGGCCCCATGATTGCAGGGGTGCCAAGAGTGTAAAGGGCCTATTAAGGCTCTAATTAATGAGCAATATTTTGGTAGAATATGTGCCCTGCACTGAATTTGCAGTGGGGCCCAGTAAGATCTAGTATCACCACCCTTTGCATGTTAAGCTAATAGATGCTAAATGTTATGGTAGCTGAATAGCATGCAACTGAAGTGCTTATGAGGGCACATTTCTATTCTGCCTTGGGCTGCCCCAAACAATGGAAACACATGTTGCACCCATTTAGGTGCAATTTACAGTCTTTATATAGGATCTCCAGTATTGTGTAAAATTGTGGGCCAGGTTAGAGCAGGTGTAATTATGCTGGAAAGATGGGACCAAATTTTGCCATGAGGGGAAAGAAAACATGGTGCACTGTGCCAATTTATTACACTTTGCATACATTTAGAAAGCAAATCTTTAGTTATTACAAAAATTGTCATGTTGTCTCCTCAGTTGAGGGTCCCATGGCCACCACTGGGATCACTTGACTAAAGCTGGGAATGATGGGAGATACAACATGAAGTTGGCCACTGCTCCTGTATAAACTATAGAAAAAGTGAAAGTTGTGCTTACCACTAAATTTTAAACCATTGGGCAGGGGTGCAATGAGTCATGATCACAAGATTCATACAGACAGACAAGAAGTCTTCTGGACTTACCCATGATAAATATATAAAGGACATATAAAAGACATTCTGTGCACAAAGCTACTAAGAAATGACCTCCCCTTTAATCCAAATGTCCCATTTCACATATAATAGTCACAATAAAGTACTTTTAAATACGTAATAAGTATTTACTCTGCTTTAAGAATAAAGCCCAGTGCATAGTTTTTTCACTAGTGCAAACTCCAGCTGAGCTATTATAATCTTATTGTTCTCATTTTTTGTCTTTTGTTAAAACTTTAGGTTTAAGGAATGTTTTTTTATTTATTTCTTTAATAAATAAAATAAAAAACCACAAATGACATGTGCTCATTTATAGATTTAGACCCAAACAAACAGTATCCTTATTGATGTGGGCAGTGACAGTGACTTGGATGGCTAATAGGGTAGTGCATCAGTTTCCTAGTCAGTAATTCTTTGGTTTGTTCATAAAAGCTTCATCTTTATATAGCTTTGAAATTGCTGAGCTTTGGCAGTGATGAAATACCTTGTATGTTGTTTTCTTTCAATCAACATGGAAAATACATTAGTATATTAAAACAGAGGAGTTGGAGTCAAAGTTGAAGTCAAGTCTGAGGTACTATAAACAGCCCTGGTATATATAAATATAAACTCAAATGAACAGGCCACTCCACACAAGACTTATGAAGAACAAAAAAGGTTTGAGAAAGGCTGGAACACCAGCCGAAACGTCAGTCTTTGTTATAGTCTGCAAATAAAACCTTTTTTTTTCTTCATAAGTCCTGTGTGGAGCAGCCTGTTCGTTTGAGTTTCTATGCATATTGGTGAGGACTGCACCCAGGCATTACTGGTTTTTCTTTATCGTGAGTGCCTTTCCTATGAACTCTATATATATATATATATATATAGACAGACAGAGTACCGCACACATAGGGACTTTATAGAAAAAACAAAAAATTTATTGAAAAAATCCGACGTTTCGAGCACCAAACTGTGCTCTTCCTGGTTTGTCCCTGAGGAAGAGCACAGTTTGGTGCTCGAAACGTCGGATTTTTTCAATAAATTTTTTGTTTTTTCTATAAAGTCCCTATGTGTGCGGTACTCTGTCTGTCTATTGAATTGTTTGACCAGCACCAAGGGCATTTGCTTCATTTAAAGGGTGTGCTCCTTTTATATATATATATACAGTATATTCAGTATATAATGCACAAGAGCGATAAATATCCTGTAAATTATATCCTTATAAACAGTGCTTAGTGATGTCGTTTCTGTCACATGACTTACTTAAACTTGTGTATTTTGATAAATAAAGTACCCGCTGTTGCTTCATAAAAGCATTTGGCCTTCGGCCTTGTGCTTCTACTGTATATGACCATGGGACTCTTCGGTGACTTATAATATCCTTATATTTTACAATATGGGGTACATTTATTACTGTGTGTGTGCAAATGCCTCTAGCATTGAGATATTAGCATAAGATGTTAATAAGGGGTCAAAAATTGCCTGGATTCTTGACACTGCTGTGTGTGTAATTAGCTACATACAAATACACACATAATATAAAATATATTAGCAAACACAATAGTTAATACAGAGAAAAGAAAGTGATTGTAATTATAGGATATGGGCAAAATAATGGTATGAAATCAGAATAAGACTGCAGCCGAAGGTATAATGGCCACTTATGAAAATGATCTGAAACAATTTTATCTTGGGAAAGAGCAGAATCTCTATAGGCAGTAGAAGGGTACTTGAGTCAGAATGGAAAACTCCTATGCACTGTGTGGCACAGAGTAGGCATCAAATATGAAAATATGCTGATTACTGCCAGTGTCAAATTAATCAGACTTTTCAAAATCTTTAATCTAAATAATAACCTTATCTTTAAAAGGGGGTTTCTTAATCATGAAGCATTTAAACACTGGCACAGAGGAGAAGCAAAGGATCTAGGAGGAAAGAGGTTATGAAAGCATTATGTCAATATTCTTATTTTTTTTTAAAAAAATGACAGCCCAAAGTATAGGCAACCTATGACAAAAGAAATAAAACAATATGAAAACCAATCCCCTTTTATTGTGTGTGCATGTATCGCATTCCCCTTATTAATTATAACCCTCCTCATCAAAGGCGCTCTTCTCTGAGAATGAGCAACAGTCAAATGCTTCACTAAGGTACAAGGGCTATAAATACTTTATACACTAATGGCAATGATTCATTTTTAATGTTCATGATTCAAACTGTTAGATGAAACAGATTTTGAAGGGAAATTATATGACCCCTGAAAACGAGTGAAAAACTGTCCTTGGTTTATTAATAAATGAAGACTTGGAGGTAGATGGGGAATATAAATTGTTCTACTGCTCATAATAACTGGATTCCCTATTTATTGTTTTAGTTCCACCTGAGAACCTGGATACCTTGACAGTGTTTTTTACAATTAGTACAACATCTGGGGAAATAGCAAATACAAGCAAGAACACATGGTTATGGTCTTTGTACACTTGATAAAGGGTATTGACCCGAAACATGTTGTGTTACCACTGCCCACAATAAATGGTTTGCAGTACATCTGCTGAAGCTTTTTTCCTACTTTCTGGATTTTTGCGGAAATAGCAAATACGTTTATTATCATGAGAGTTATCATTTGCTCTCATTCAAAAGTAAGCTACATTTATTCTTATGCCAGATAATAGGAATCAATAACTGTAAATTCATTTAATAATTTCAGCTTCTCTACTTTTGCCACATAGCAGCTGGTGCCAACATTAACATTGGGAAAAAGGTTTTAAACAATTCAGTTCTCTCCATACATTGTATCTGTGTTCAAGTACTAAAAAAGTTGAAAATAAAATTAAATAATATATATAAAGCTGCCCCACTACACCCCCTAGTTCTCTATATAAGGTGACAAAAAGCTAAATAACAGAGAAGCCATTAGTGAGAATACTAATCACCTACACTATGTTAGTCTTCTTGCTGTTATTTTATACAGATATGTTGTCTGTTGTGGGGAAACCCTTTATCCAGCAATATCCGAATTACAGGGCCATCTCTCATAGACTCAATTTTAATCAAATAATTAACCTTTTTTAAAAAGCAATTCCTTTTTCTCTGTAATAATAAAACAGTACCTTGTACTTGATCCCAACTAAGATATAATTAATCCTTATTGGAGCCAAAACAATCCTGTTGGGTTTATTTAAGATTTAAATGGGTTTTTTAGGTATGGCAATTTAACTTACAGAAAGATTCCTTATCTTGAAACCCCAGGTCCTGGGCATTCTGAATAATTGGTCCCATACCTGTATACTGTGATTATTATGGCACTTTGATTTTATTATATGACACTTTATGCAAACATAGTGAGGAAGGACACACTTGTTTAGTGCTAGAAAAACTGTGATTCATGCTTTCAATTCTAATTAACGGAACAAAGTAAATGAAGCCAGATTTACTCAGATCGGGATTGGATTTTTATGGTGTCATCTTTATTTCTAAATGACACTGTTTACATGGCAAATAATTCACTCTACTATTTAAAATTTTGTTTTTGAACCAAAAAATTTATTTTTTTTAGCTGTAATATTGGTGTGTATGCGCCACCTCAGTGTATTGTGTCCAATTCTGAGCTACACATTAGTACTGCTTTCAGGTAATCTATTGTTTCTCATACTCCCATGTAACTGGAGGAGTCCCAAGCCAGACTTGGATTTCTTACTATTGAGTGCTATTCTGATATCTGCTGGGAGCTGCTATCTTGCTCCCTTTCCCATTGTTCTGCTGATTGGCTGCTGGGAGGGGGGCGATATCACTCCAACTTGCAGCGCAGCAGTAAATTGTGACTGAAGTTTATCAGAGCACAGGTCACATGGCTGTGGCACCCTGGGAAATGAAGAATATGGCTAACCCCATGTGGAATTTTAAAATTAAATATAAAAAGATCTGTTTGTGTTTTTGAAAAATGGATTTCAATGGAGGATTCTGCTGGAGAAGCTCTATTAACTAATGCATTTTCCCATGACAGTATTCCTTTAAATAAAGCCACTGGCTCTGGAGAGGGGGAAGTTTTATTAGGCAATATTGCTTTAAGAATACAACCCTGATGTTGCTAAACTAAAGCTCCCAAAAGCAGGGCCATAATTATGGGTAGACAGAATAGGAATGTGTTTAGGGTGCAGCAGTGGGGGGTGGTAAGTGCATACCATTTCGGCACCCCTAGCCTAAGGTGTCCGCCCAGCTTAACCTTGGTAATATGTCAACAACTAAGTACTGTGTAGTTGAGCAGTGCAGAGCTGTGCATCAGGGTTTGTGGCCACTGACACAACTGATTAGAATTCTGCCTGCTCTGTTTGAATGCTCTTATCGTGGTTTCATAGATTATTGGTAAAACTATTTTTTAGTTCAGAACACCTAACCAGCCTTATATATAACCAATATGTCACATGTTCAATTACAGGGTAATATTGACAAGTACAATTTGCACAACAGTAGCACTATATTTCAGATAACAAGGAGATGGCTGATAAAGAGGCGGTCAGTATTCTTCTCAGTGGAGAATTTCCTTCGGTCTGTAATTAAGCTTGTAACGCCTACAGCACTTTGAAGAGGTAATGGGGAATAGAGTTAATTTTAGGGAAGGTATATGTCCCCTTTAAATGAGAATTGCAGGTTTAAAATGAATATGGCTAGCAATTCTGAACACTGAACTTACTGTTTCAGCAGAGAGGTATATCATAAGCCCCACAGAATATGATCCAGGCTTCAAAACTGTTCACAAGACCTTGCCATCTTTTAAGTACTCAGTGTGTTCTGATAAGAATAGTGGTTGTTAAAAATCATTAGGTTTATCTGTCTTAGAAATAAATACAGGTATGGGATCCGTTATCCAGAGACTCATTATCCAGAAAACTCAGAATTACGGAAAGCCTGTCTCCCCTAGACTCCATTTTAATGAAATAGTTCAGATTTTTAAAATTGATTTCCTTTTTCTCTGTAATAATAAAACAGTAACTTGTATTTGATCCCAACTAAGATATAATTAATCCTTATTGGATGCAAAACAATCCTTTTGGGTTTAATTAATGTTTTATTGATTTTTTAGTAGACCTAAGGTATGGAGATACAAATTACAGAGAGACCCCTTATCCGGAATACCCTTGGTCCTGAGTATTCTGGATATCGGGTCCTATAGCTGCACTATGGGGTTGGTTATTAAAGGACAGGTTGTTTATTGGGAAATAATATTGTGCTATGGCTCCTTATATTTTCCCAAGAAGAATTGTATGCTGGAGAATAATGAAAGCTATACTCACACAGTATTTGTCTGGAGCAAATCTACCATGCTGTGGGGGTATATATACTGTATGTCTTTTTAGGAAGACTTTTGTTCCCTTTAGCTCAAAAGACATAAGAAAAGATCAGAAAGCATCAGATGTTTATTTTAATCATCCTTGACCTGTATTTGTAAATAGCTGCCTCAGACTGCAAAAACCTGAAGATAATCCTAAATTATTCCTTTAAACTGATCAAGAGGTCAAACAAGAGTCACTTCAACCATCTGTACAAAGCCACAAATCTTCCACAAATGCTCTTTTACAGAATAATATGGCTGTGGATGTGTTATTAAGCCATAGAGATATTTATTGCTGTTTGCTATAATAGCTTGAAACATTGTGTTGAACCACAAACCCAGCCATAACAATATCATGTGGAGAGCAAAATCCTAGTAAACTCTGCCATTGTAACCAATGCTATACAATGTAGGCAGCCCAAATGTTATTATAACATGAGAGCCCTGTACTTAATGCCTACCTTGAATGCACTATAAGTGCATGTTCCCATGTGCCTTGGCCCTCACTGATGCTCCTTCTTGCATGCATGACATGGGAGGTGCTAGCAAACAGAGCACCCATGGGCCAGGTATGTGTTGCCCATTCCATGTTGGGGTGGGGATATGCTGATATTTCCTGCCTCCTGTTCCGCCAAGAACAAATTTTATGCCCCATACCAGATATGGAATACTTTTCCTTGGCCAGTAGTGGGAGTAAAGTGCATTATCGCTAAAAAATAAGAAACTTTGCATCTATAATTATGTTTGGGACACCTGTACAACTAGGGTGCACAAAAGAGTCAGACTATTCCCTTAAAATAGAAGAATGGGAGGGGGGGCGGACCCACCTGACAGCTGTATTTTAGCTAAGCTCCTGCTCCAGAACCTAATCTATAACCACTGTATTTTAATAAAACCTAAAAACACCTGAAACTATTTTGGTTTTGTTTAAGGATATTATGGGTGAAAGCCATGAAACATCTCCTGGCTTACCCTCCAGCCTGCAACCCTTGCTGTCCCAGACCAGACCACTCCCGGAGACATAACAAGTGGCCTGACACACTAGCTCTGAGTGGAGCGGAACATTTGGTTAAAGCAGCATTCAAACTGGTGAACAGTAATTGCACAGTAGGGGCAAATTCTCTAGAGGGACACAATACTAATGGTGCTGTGACATGCAGGCTTTCCTCATTCTCACCCGCGCTGCCTTGCAATACAATTAGACACACGCTGCCTGAGGAAATCTTCTGTTAGCAGTGTCATATCACCTTATAGCTCACCAAAACAATACATTTTAACAATGGCTTTAAAATCACAGCTATAATCTTGCAACTGCTCAAGGAGATCTCTCCTATACTGACTTTGATTTAATATTCTATTGATTCAATAGGCCGCAGTGTCTTTCACAGCCGGCAGTGCACCTGTAAGACACAGTCCTATCACGGATTCAGTGGATTCTATTATTTAATCAGCATTCTAAAAATATATTATTTCGCAGTTTCATGTCTTACGCTGTGAATGACCAGCTGCGCTACTATACAAACTAACTACTACTGCTGATAACTATATATATATTAAAAATTGGGTGCCAAGGTGAAATGTTCCTCCTACTATACCATAAAAACAGCTACCCCAGAACAATGTAACTCTAATCAACTAGAGGTATCAATCTTTGGCTTCATTATGGGCATATTGCCCTGAAATATCCCTATAATATGATGACATTTTGATTAAAAGTGAAAAGGGAGTTTTTATAATGAGTAACTATTATAGAATAGTTCCACTAAACTTCCCCCAGAGAAGCATATACCCTCTTCAAGCAAGTTTTAATTACAAATGGAGAAAAAACTCACTCACCTATCCTGGGACCCATATATATGCTTTCTATGATTTAATATATGCCGTAAATAATTGGGAATGATCAACATTGAACTGGCCGATGCGCTTCAGGTAAGTTTAATTTAGGCGCACTCGGGGGGTTGGGGGAAGGCAGCAGGGGTCATTTGGGGGGGGGGCAGGGGCCCCTGAGGCAGAAGCCCCGGTGGACCCTGTACCCCTCCAGTCCAGCCCTAAGAATGATGATACACAACACATTGTCACATTTTTTGATAAGTTGTGCTTTTATTGGAATCAGTCTGAGGTATCTTTTGAAATGTAATATACATTTATAATACAATAAAAATATGTTAAAGAAAAAAACTAGCCAGCATTAAAGAATCAGCCACAGAAACAACTTATTAATTAATCTCAAGGAATAACAGAGGTTAAACAAAGAATCTCTGCACTAGAAGACAAGCTGGACAAAGCCAAATAACTACAGATGCACAACATGAAATTACAATTTTATCAGACAAAGTGGACAACTTGGAGAACACGAGCAGAAAGAACAACCACAGACTGGTGGGCAATCCTGAGTCGGTAAAAAGCACAAAGCTGAAATCACAACTAACACATAAGTCCCAAAATGCTCAAAAAGGATACAACCAACTCAGAACACTTTCATATTTAAAAAACCTCTTGGGCAAATTATATTGATGATAAGACAGATCATTGTAATGATCCACAACTACTATGGGCAGCGGCGAAACCTCTCTTGAGGGGGCATATTGCTTCTTATATAATTAGACAGAAAATGCTTTCAAATGAAAATACAGGTATGAGACCTGTTATCCAGAATGCTCAGGACCTGGGGTTTTTGTACACAAAGTGCACAAAAAAAGTTATTTAAACATTAAATAAACTCAATAGGATTGTTTTTCTTCCATTAATGATTAATTATATCTTAGTTTGGATCAATTACAAGGTACTGTTTTATTATTACAGAGAAAGGGGAATCATTTAACCATGAAATAAACCCAATAGGGCTGTTCTGCCCCCAATAAGGGGTAATTATATCTTAGTTGGGATCAAGTACAGGTACTGTTTTATTATTACAGAGAAAAGGGAATCATTTAACCATTAAATAAACCCAATAGGGCTGTTCTGCCCCCAATAAGGGGTAATTATATCTTAGTTGGGATCAATGACAAGGTACTGTTTTATTATTACAGAGAAAAAAGGAAATCAATTTTAAAAGTTTGAATGATTTGATTAAAATGGAGTCTATGGGAGATGGCTTTCCCGTAATTTGGAGCTTTCTGGATAATTGGTTTCCAGATAAGGGATCCTATACCTGTATAACCTTCTCTAAAATGAACTGACTAGCATTATAGCAAAATGTCAAACTCAATGAAAGATAAAATGAAATACACTGAAACCAAATCACTTTTTCACCCTTTATTAAAGGACATGTAAACCTCTGACAAAAAAATATCAGTGACAGTCTTTTTGATATATTTAAAGGAATACTGTCATGGGAAAATATGTTTTTTTTTTCAGAACACATCAGTTATTAGAGCTTCTCCAGCAGAATCCTTATTGAAATCTGTTTCTTAAAAGTAGAAATAGATTTTGTTTGTGGAAATTTCACATGAGGCTAGCCATGTTCCCAGGGTGCCACATCCATGTGACCTGTGCTCTGATAAACTTCAGTCATACTTTACTGCTAAACTGCAAGTTGGAGTGATATCACCCCCCTCCCAGCAGAACAATGGGAAGGGAGCAAGATAGCAGCTCCCAGTAGATATCAGAATAGCACTCAATAGTGAGAAATCCAAGTCCGGCTTGGGACTCCTCCAGTTACATGGGAGTAGGAGAAACAAAACCTGAAAGCAGTTCTAATGTGTAGCTCTGGCTCCTTCTAAATGCTCAGACACAATGCACTGAGTTGGCTGCAATGATGGAAACACTATATTTGATACTCAATGTTATAAATGTTTCTATAGCCACTAGGTGGCAGGTAAGGGTATGAAGTGCAAGGTGTTTAATTGTTAGTAAGCTTGATGAAGTGCTGCATAGGACCTGAAACATTGCTGTAATGTTCCGAAGGCATGCAATAAAGGCATTTTATTTTAAACAAATAAGAGCGGTGCTGTTCCAGATTGTATCCAGGTGGGGGAGATGTGCCCAGCTTATATACATTGCAGGAAAAAGTAGGATAAAGCATACAGCAAATTGATTCTATAGCTGGGGCAAAAAATCAGAGAAATTATTAGGAAACAAACATCTAATGTTTTTATACCAAAATGAAAAACAACACAGGATAGGACTAGAGATCTAAATTATACTGAAATATTAAATAATCATTTAAAAAACCTTTACAAAGCACCATACGTCAGCCTCACCAATGGCTTGGTTTAAGCCCTTTGGAAAGTATTTGCCACATTATACCAAAGTAAACTGTAAAACAAAACAAAGCAAAACAAAACTTCAATGCAGATAAAGGCTACATATCACATGCACATATACAGCGGGAGGAGTGATAATCACAAGACTTATCAGCTTACAATTAAAAATTCCTTTTTTGACATACAAAAGTCTCTTAATGTGTTTTGATTTTTTTCAACGTTGATTTATAACTATAAATCCCCTTCTTATATTAAATTACATTTAAAATGTATTAAATTTTGGGGTGCACAAATGGAAAGGGCTTTTGAGAAGGATTATACCTCGCTATTTTATATCCCCTTTAATACAAGAAATGACACATTGAAGGGCACTAACCCTCTAATGCAATAGCTAATACGGGTGATTGGTTACAAGTCTGCTTGTAACCAATACAAGCAGACTTGTAACAAAAGTAGTATGTGTAAAGTACACCTTTCTTTTCTATTTCATTTTTTTTTCTCTGAGTTCTTTCATTACTGAGTGGAGCTTCTACTGTCTTTCCCTCTATTGCTACTCCCTCTCTGTGTAGCTTTTATAAACCTGCTCATATATTATTAGATCTTGTTACACAGTCAAAATCTCAGCTTCTGTCGCCAGCAGTGTTCTGATCACGTGCAATCTGACTAATGTAAGGAATGGGGAAAGGGAATAGCAGCAATTGTTTTATATATACACGCACCTAAAGGATTATTAGGAACACCATACTAATACCCTTCTCTGACCTCTAGCATCAACAAGGCACTTTGGCCCACAGGACTGCCGCATACTGGATGTTTTTCCCTTTTCACACCATTCTTTGTAAACCCTAGAAATGGTTGTGCGTGAAAATCCCAGTAACTGAGCAGATTGTGAAATACCCAGACCGGCCCGTCTGGCACCAACAACCATGCCACGCTCAAAATTGCTTAAATCACCTTTCTTTCCCATTCTGACATTCAGTTTGGAGTTCAGGAGATTGTCTTGACCAAGACCACACCCCTAAATGCATTGAAGCAACTGCCATGTGATTAGTTGATTAGATAATTGCATTAATGAGAAATTGAACAGGTGTTCCTAATAATCCTTTAGGTGAGTGTAAATACAGGTATGGGACCTGTTATCCAGAATTCTCAGGACCTGGATTTTTGCAGATAAGGGTCTTTGGATCTCCATGCCTAAAGTCTGCTAAAAAATCATGAAAACATTATTTAAACCAATTAGAATTGTTTTGCTTCTAATAATATTATATCTTAGTTTTACTTTTATTTTAATTATTTCATTAAAATAGAGTCTATGGAAAAGGCCTTCCCGTAATTTGGATCTTTATGGATAACGGGTTTCCCAATAACAGATCCTATAACTGTATATACATATATATACAGGTAAAGGATCTATTACTTAGACTGCTTGGGACCTTGGATTTTTCAGATAAGGGTTAATTTGTATCTTTATTCCTTAAGTCTGCTAAAAATAATTTAAATATGAAATAAACCCAATTGAATTGTTTTGGCATCAATATGGATTCATGCAGCTTAGTTACAAGTACAAACTACTGTTTTATTGTTACAGAGAAAAATTTGAATTATTTGCTTAAAATGGACTCTATGGGAGATGGTCTTTCCGTAATTTGGAGCTCTTTGGATAACGGATCCCATACCTGTAATAGTAGGACATATAAGTGGTCAGTTGCCAAAAAGGGAAAACTGCTAAAAATCAAAAAGTTTGGCCTATTTTTAAAGTTCTAAAACATAACTGCACCTGCTTCAATAAAGTGCAAAATATTGCACCAGACACTATACAGACTGCTGAAGTGAAAGAATGCTGAAGGGACTGATAGATAGCTAGTGTGCTATTGTAAAGTTATGACAAATATTTTATTTGCAGTCTTTATTCCCCTTTTAAATTAATTTAAATTAATGATTTTTATAACAGTTTAGACTTTAGAAATAGGAACAGTTTTGTGTATTTCTTTAATGTAATCACAATCCAAAGCAGGCCTGGACAGGTAATCTGTGTATTCTGGCAAATGAGGGGCTGCTGTAAGATGCTGTTTGGACCTCTGTGTACTTGAAATGCCATGGCATATTTTCAATCTTAGTCCAGGCCTGCTCCAAATATACTGTGAGTTAATATAAATGGGTGATCATATCAGAGGCTGTTCTGATTATAAGCCAGAATGCAGGATGACAAAATAGTTATGCATGTGAGTATGAGTATGTATCTGCGCACTTTGGCCAAAAATAAATTGTAGCAGTAGCAAATGAAATGGAGATTGATCGCTTAGAATAAGTGACTTTACTGAAACAACAGCATGAGAGCCAAGGGCAGTCAGATTTGCTTTCCCTTTTCAATGTGCATCCTTGCAGGGCATGAGAGACAATGCTATTGTAAACCTGACACAGCGGGGAGAGAAAGATTGCCATTGATCTGCTCCTGTCATTCTACATTTTGCCACCACCAAGAAATATGAATTATTCCAGTGATATTATTATGGTACACAGAGACTGGAAGCATGTGTTGCTGCTTATGATAACAAAAAAATAACACAAAAGTGAGAATGCATATAATATGTATGTTAATTCTGTGCCTCCAGCTTGTTATTTCTATTACAACATAAAAAGAGTGGCAATCTTTTGCTGTTAAAAATCCTGTGACATCAGCCTTTATCTACCGAGACCAGAAAAACGGTGATATTTAATGTTAACCTTAAGTGCCCCCCACATGCTAGTGATAAAGGGATTAGATTAGTCAGACAATGGAAATCAATACCATAGTAATCATCAGGAGATGCAAGCTAATATGATGCAGCTCAGTATGGGATGAAGTGGCAGTCAGCTTGAAAATGAATATTATTGATGGCAATCTGATTGCTAAAGCAACGCTGAAATCATTTCCATAAAATACAGTGAGGCTTAAAGCTGGTCACACATTTTTGCTTTCTGAAGGTTGGGCTGCATGAACCAGAAGACCCCATGCCGCTGCCTAGTGTTCTGATCGATTGCCTATAGGCTGATCTTCAACATGTTTGATCATCCACATGTGTTGGAAAGCTGAACTAATATTTGTCCAACCGTTTTGCAGTATGATGTTGCACTGTGGCAAAAAAAATCTAAAATGGTACTTTCCATCTGTAATTAAGACTTAGATGTATGTTTCCTTGAAAGGAGAAAAACTCTTACATATTGTAGCAGTATTGCCTCATCTATACTGTATATTGCTGGACTACCACTCCCTGCATACTCCAACATATTATCATGGGAAATAGCATGTTAGAAGCAAAACATTTCCATGGCTGTCTACATTCAGTGGCAAATTTATGCAAGAGAAAGGTATAACGAGAAGGGGCATGATTACTCTTTATGAGTACAATAGAGGGATTATAGACAAATGGTGTGAATCTTTTTTTTTGCCATAGAAAAGATCAATGCACGGAAGTCCCCTAATTATATTGGGAAATGCCCTGCCGGATGGTGTTGTGATGGAAGATTCTGTTAATGCCTTTAAGAGTGGCCTGGATGATTTCTTGAACATCCAAGGCTATTGTGATACTAAAATCTACAATTAGTATAGGTATTGGTACATAAATCTTATATATGTGAGTATATAGATAGGTCTGTATAGGGATGTGTATATATGGGCACTGGAAGGTGTCATTTGGAGGGGTTAAACTTTATGGAATTAAAACCAAATTATCAATGTTACTATGTAACTCAGCCTGTCTTGGGGCAATTTTAGCTTATACATTTCAAAAAGTGTCAATATCTAGTTCCACATAGATTATTTTCAGCGAATGTCTCTTCGCCAGGCCTGTATCTCGATTGGGTTGATATTTGGAGTAAACATTTTGCAATCCTGGACATTTATGAATTATATGTAGGGAAGCAGAGAATTCATCATTTCTGGGTTCAGGCAAATACAAAATCCTTCATGGAAAATTTGCAGATGACTGAGCCAAATACAAAGCCTATTGTGCAAATTCCTTGTCACATCCAGAAGTGTAAAGCATATGACTTTAAAGGGCTCACTTACATTTGCAACTGCAGCGGGCAACGTGTGCTTTTCCCCACAGTGGGTTGCACCTAAAACAATGTTCATTAAAGGTACTTGTTTAAAATGTTTGCTTTTCATTTCCATATAGTTCTTCTGCACCTACTGACACAGGGGAACCCTAGAGCTACCACCTACCCCTAACCAGGCAGTAGCTCCAGGTTTCCCTCAATGCCCTACGTCAATAGGCACTGCAAACCGAAACAATTTATAAACACCAGAAATGATATCAGGCAGACTTAATGCAACTGTGTCCGATTTGCAATGAAGGCAACTGGAGTTGCAGTCATTTTGCCTAATTGGATGCAATTGTGGTAGGCAAAAATGAAATTGCATCAAGAGAATCACCCATTTGCATCTGCAATGACGGCAGAGTTCTGGGAAAAAAAAACAGCATATTGGTAAAAAAAAAACATGGCAATTGCTCTAGAAATTGCATTTTGAACACTGAATCAAGGTAACTGTTCCGCTGAACTGAATCTGAACTCTAAAATGTATACAGAATCCTGTCTGTGCACGCAGTTTTTTTCTAAATATATTTGTAACCATATTCAATGGTTAGCACTGCTCCCACAGCACTGGGGTCTTAAATCCCAGCCAGGGCACTAGGTAAGATGTTTGTTTTCCCTATGCGCCAGGAATTTAGGGTTTCCTCTCACACTCCAAAAACACAGTCAGCTTACCTGTGCGCGTGATAGGGACCTTAGAGTGTAAGCTCCACTGGGGAAAGGAATTATATGAATGATGTATAATCTCAGTGCCATGGAAAATGTATGCACTATATGAATAATAAATAATAATAAATCACAGGTTTTAACAAAAACAAAATGTGTATTAATCACTTTTGGAACTAGCGGTTTTGCATTGAATCTTTTATTGCTAAAATAAGAAGAGCTTGTGTCGGTAAGTGTTTTTGTAAACATAGCACAAGACAATGGTGAAACATCACTAACAGATTTAGGTGTTGCTTATTCTTTAAATACACCCATTCGAACTGCTAAACTATAAATGCGTTCTTTTCTTACAATTAAAGACTCAGTAAACTTTTCCACGTACTGTATGTGATAAGTTCTGCAGTGCAGCTAATGTTTTCACACTACCCTATATTTTTAGACCTAAATGAGCTCTCTAATGCAGGGGTCCCCAACCTTTCTTACTTGTGAGCCACAGCCAAATGTAAAAAGCCTTGGAGAGCAACACAAGCACCATAAAAGTTCATGGAGGAGCCAAATAAGGGCTGTGATTGGCTATTAGGGGCCTCTATGCACCCTATCAGCTTACAGGGGGCTTTATTTGGTAGTAAATCTTGTTTTTATTCAACCAAAACTTGCCCCCAAGTCAGGAATTCAAAAATAACTACCTGGTTTGGGGGCACTGAAAGCAACATCCAAGGGGTTGGTGAGCAACATGTTGCCCCTGAGCCATTGGTTGGGGATCACTGCTCTAATGCTTTCGACCAGCAGATTCTGCATTGTTTGTACTTTTAAGCTCATTAAGGGGAAAAGAGAAGCCATTTACCAACTCTGAGGAAAATGCTTTTTGAGAAATCATTTCACGTTCATAGGACAGATAATTGTGGATTTTTTATAAATCACCTTTTTAGGCACTACAACACAAAGGCACTGGCATAAATATAGAGGAAGCAGACCTGCGGTCTGCGTTCCCCCAGCCGCTCTCGTACCCTCTCAGCGCGAGCAGAAGGGTAGAGGAGAACAAGGGCGGGCGGAGAGAGGGCTGGGTAGGTACACACCAGCCTCCTTATATAGAGCACTGCACAAGTTAGCCAGTTTATCGAAGAGGGGAAGGCAGGGGGAGGCATGTAGCCATCCTCTCTCCCAACCCCTAACTTGCAGTTCAATCAGATGTGCAATTTAAAGAGCAACGTGTGGCATGGGGCCTGTCTGTGCCTCCTGACACTGTTCTCTGCACTGTGTTCTAGATTTTAAATCTGCCACTTGGTAAAGAGAGCAATATTCAGCAGGGTTGCAAGTGCATGGTAAGTGCTATGTGCCACTTAGGGGCACATTTACTAATCCACGAATTCGAATCCTGAACGGCAAAAATTCGGATTGGAAACGAAAATTTCTGAACTTTTTTGTCGCCGTCGCCACTTTTTCGTATTTTTCACGACCGTAAACGCCGGGAAAACCTTTCTGACTTTGATCCTTCAGTGCATGTCTGCATGGGCTCGATCAGCACACTTGCGCACAAAAGAACGTTCGTCAATCCGAAAATTTCGGTAAGGTGCCGAAATGTCGGGGAAAATACGAAAAAGTTGTGACGGCGACGAAAAAGTCGCAAAAATACTGATCATTACGAAAAAAACGCATTCGGATGCATTCGGAGCTTTAGTAAATGTGCTGTGTCTAGCACTTGTGCCCCAGGGAATAATAAATAACCCCCAAAAGAGGCATTCATCCAAATTGTGCCAAATTTTTTTTTATGCACTTAACATGCAGATAAATGTCAAACAGTGATTACAATTATTATGTTAAATTATTCCCCAGTAAGGTTTATTCACTTTTTTGGCACTACTAGAGCAATTAAAAAATGGAATCTAATGGGAAATTCTGCAAGGCAGTGAATGGCTATGATATTTGTGTGGAAAGTATAAAATTGAAAGCCAAACATAAAGAAGGCTTTCCTAAACTATTATACTCTGTAACTTACCAGCTGCCTGCCATAGACCTATGCATTCAACGAAACGAAACATTTTGACATTATCAAAATTTATGAAAGCTTAAAAAATAGAGGCATGGGACCTGCTATCCAGATTGCCTAGGACCTGGGGTTATCCGGATATATTTTTATAAATTGGAACTCCATACGTTAAGTCTACTAAAAAAATCATTTAAACATAAAATAAACCCAATGGGATTGTTTTGCCTCCAATAAGGATTAATTATATTGTTGTCGGGATCAAGTACAAGCTACTGTTTTATTATAACAGAGAAAAAGGAACTTTCTGGATAACAGGTTTTCAGATAATGGATGCCCTACCTGTACCAAAACTCCTGGGCATAACTAGTATGAGTTTACAACAATATCTGCAGCATTATATTTATCAACCTGCGCTCGTTGTTTCCTGGTACAGCATTATGTGAGCTTTCAGTGCTAAGATAATCTAAAGAAGGGAAGGACCAATTATATAAATTGTTGCACAGTTTAAAGAATTATGTTCTATTTAATTTCTTTGCATTATATGGGATTAAACATAATTTATATTCACAATAGCTGAGAGATTGCTGGACAGTAAACACAATGCATCTAATCCAGTTGTTGCAGATTAACAGTTTATGTGCTGCCCACTTACGTGCATGGGTAATTACAGGAAGCATTGTGGTGAATGCGATAATATTCTGCCATCTACTTAACTTCTTTTATTGCTCACTGCACAATGGCACTATAATACACTAATATGGGTACAAAAGATAGGTGCCATTGTTTTCCCTTCTAGTACCTGAATCAGCCTTTCCATTAGTAAGTGGATTATTTGTCTTCTTGAGCACATAACAGTCTTTATTCAGCTTGGATTGAAAGGTAAGGCAGTATCAGCCAAAGCAGGTTGTTAGCCTTGAGCAACAGTTGCAAGCATTTATTACTTCACAAAATTCAATGTTATTAGAATGTATCCACGTAATCCCTTGTGGGTCCGTCAGCCTAACCTACTTACAGCTCTGCTTGTATTTCTGCTTTGTGCCCCTGGGAGCATATCTTTCCAGGTTTCTTTGGATGAGTTCATTGTAGTATCCATTGTGGCAAAAAGTATTTTTTTGTCTGTTTGGACATTTGCAGCAAAAATGAATGCAAGCCCATGACATACCGGGGTTTGTGATTGCTGATGTCCTTCAGAGGACCGTGGTTATAAAGAATACCTTGTGTCATGTGACTTACAGCAGTGCAGATAGCAAAGCAGGATTGTGACTGTACAGATTAAACTCTCTAGGAGCTGCTATACTTCCGCAGGTATAATAAGGGTATAATAAGGGGTTAAAGGGGTTGTTCACATTGGTCTTCATTTTTATTATTTGCGTTTTCTGAATGCTTTTTGTTCAGCATTTCTCCAGTTTGGAATTTCAGCAGGTATCTGGTTGCTAGGGTCCAATTTAACCTAGCAACCAGACAGTGGTTTGAAAGCCAAAGATAAGTAATGAAAAAGTAACAATAATAATAAAATTGCAGCTTCACAGAGGAACAATTTTTTGGCTGCTGGGGTCAGTGACCCCTCATTTGAAAACTGGAAAGAGTCAGAAGAAACAGGAAAATAATTAAAAAAAAAACTATAAAAAAATAAATATATATATATAATGAAGACCAATTAAAGTTTCTAAGAATAGCACACTGAAAGTTAACTAGGTGAACCACCCCTTTAATGAATAAGAGGTTTTATCTCTCTGGAGTATCTGCATGGGTCTTTAGATTTGTAACTGAGTGCATCCGCATCATTATGCATTTTATTAACATGAGTGCAATAAACAGTACATGTATGTATGTATGTGTGTATATATATATATATATATATATATATATATATGTGTGTGTGTGTCTCTTATGTACACAGCACTGTACATGTATATAACATGCTTTTTTGCTGCTTTTAAATCAGAGAAAATATATTTTTTTATTTCTTGTGCTAAACAGAAAGAATAGAGAAATGAAAGCTAGTTTTATTTTGCAACTTCCTGGTTCTGTAAGACAAAGAGACAGACAAAACAAGAAGGGGGGTGGAATGGGTTGTTTATATGGAGGCCATTATCACTATTTATACTAACCTAGCTTACTACAAGGGATGTAGTAAGATGAAGAACAATTCAGCCACTTGTGCTTTACAATAAAAAAATGAAAATTTAGATTGTAGTTCTTATTAAAGGAAAACTATACCCCCAAACAATGTAGGTCTCTATATAAATATATTGCATAAACAAGCTCATATGTAAAACCCTGCTTCATTTTCATAAAAATATACTTTTTTAGTAGTATGTGCAATTGGGTACTCCTAAATAGAAAATTGCCTTTTTAAGAATTAAGGGCCACTACCTGGGATCATAGGATTCACAGTGCACACAAACAAGCCAAGGCACATATACATGCTAGGCCCCATCAGCCAATGAATGGACAGAGTTCTGCCTTTTGCTTCCACACTTCTACCTGTTACAGTTAGAGCTGCATTATTTCTAGTCATGTGATCTCTGAGGGAGCACACAGCCCATCACTAAATGGCGATATATACCGATATATAAATATTCCAGTTTGGAAAGATTCTTAAGTCACTTAACATAATATAAACAATCACTTGTTAAGTATTCATTCTGGGGGTATAGTTTTCCTTTAAAAGTATAGGCAAAATGCATTACACCATATGTTCTATGTATTTGCTCAGTATATACAGTATATGTGTCTTTTTAAAGCCCTTTCTTTTAACCAGTTCATTAAACAGGAGGATTAACTTTATATCCAGTGTAGCATGTTCAATAATTTATGTCTCGTTATAACTGTCTATTTCCCTGAGGAAGCAGCACTCATATTAGATAAGTTATCACACTTTATATTTTAAGCCTTAAAATAACCCTTTACAATGTTTGCTCTAATGTGTGGGTTTGTTCCTGGTACTCCAGTTTCCTCCCGCACTCCAAAAACAAACATTCGGGTTAATTGGTTTCTGATGAAATTGACTCAAGAGATTGTGCAAGTCTCTGTGTGTGTGATAGGGACCTTAGATTGTAAGCTCCACTGGGACAGAGAACATTCTCTAAGCTGCTGAATACATCGGCACTATATATTATAGAATAATAATAATTGATGGTGTAATTCCAGTCCCTAGTGCTTCCTGATGCGCCCTATGGGATGCCCCCCCGTGCTTAGGTTTTTCGCATTGGAAGGGGCCGAGGGGGGGCTGCATCGTTAGTGCAGAGAGTGCAATAGTGCTCTCTTAGCTAGTCGAAATCCCGATTTATAAAATTTCATCTCTTTAAGTTAACAGGAGGGAATTTTTGCCACCCCTGGGGGTGGGGGTATCTCAACTCACCTCATGGTAGCAGGACCCCTGGGAAACACTCCCCATGTATGTGAATAGCTTTACCTTCTGGTCGATCAATGTAGTTCATGTAGATAAAGAGGGCCCAGCACACACATTTATTCACTGCTGTGTTACCTTTATTTTATATCTGAAGATTTGATATAAGGACTGATATGTGGATTTTGGAGTTCAAGCACATTTATGGACATCAAATGGACTGCACCAATTTTTTGCCCTGTGTTTTATATGTGTATTTCGTGTTGATATGCAAATGTCATTTATTACACACCCACTCTTTAACAATATAGAGAGATGGGGTTAAGATTTAATACCTTTATCTCAAAAAAGGTAAAGCCAATATGCAGCAGCCAACCTGCCAGATAGAAAAGCTGAGGGCACCCTTAAGGGCTCTGGCACACGAGGAGATTAGTCGCCCGCCAGGCCCGGATTTGTGGCGAGGCCACAAAGGCCCGGGCCTAGGGCGGCAAAAATTTAGGGGCGGCATGCCGCCCCGCCGCAATAAAATGTGTAAGTTTGCCTCCCTTACGGAGCAACGGGGACCTCTCCCCACTGCTCCGTATCGGACTTTAAATGCTTGCGCATGCGCGCTCGCAACCAGGGGGTGGTGGTTCAGAGTTTGCGCATGCGCACACGGGGCGGTGGTTCCGCGTTCGCGCATGCGCACATGGGGGCGGTGGTTCCGCATTCGCGCATGCGCACACGGGGGGGGGGGGCTTAGGGGCGACCAACGGGGGTGGCCTAGGGGCGCCGAAAGGACGAATCCGGCGCTGTCGCCCGCGACAAATCTCCCTGTTCGCGGGCGACTAATCTCCCCGAGTTGCCATCAGTTGCCATCCCACCGGCGAAAATGTAAGTCGCTGGTGGGATGGCACACGCGGCAGCGCGATTTTGGCAAATCGCCAAAAATGCCTCGCGAGGCAACTTGCGCGATTTCAGTGAAATTGCGCCGCCACGCATGCCATCCCACCGGTGATTTACATTTTCGCCGGTGGGATGGCAATCCGGGGAGATTAGTCGCCCGAGACACGGGAGATTTGTCGCGGGCGACTAATCTCCCCGTGTGCCAGAGCCCTAAAGAGTACTCCCTGTAGTTACAATGTATGATTACAATGAGTTGCTCAGAAAAGATGTTTAGTATTGTTTATAAAAAGTTATAGTCACACCTGACCCACAAGCTAATAGTGATCTGTCTAACTTTAGGTTGTTGTTTTAGATTCTTCAGCTGGAGACAGTACATTATAGTCTATAAAGATCTGCAAGTTTTCTGTTGCTGTGATGTTTAATTATTTGTGAAAAATGAAAAGGGGCAGAATTAATCTGCACAAAATATTTCCCATGTGTAGGGCGTGGAGACCGTGCTGTTACTTTCTATCTCCATTTCAATCATCCCTGACAGTGTAGCCTCTGCAATGTTACTGCTGATTCCCCTGTTGTCTTCTCTGGCAGACAGTTGTTCTCTGGCAGCTCTATAGGGATCACAGCAGATATTCTTACTTTCCATCTGTGATGTTCCGCACCATGCAGGGTTTTTTAACTCCTAAGCACCAAATTAAGACTTTCTGGATGATTAGATCATGAATGAAATTTCAAGTGTTGTTTTATATACCTGTATATACGGTAACTGTATTTTAACTGATATTTCTATTGGGATCTTGACATGCATGGTAATATACTCAAATATATAAGTAAAATCTTTCCAGTTAACAATCATAATGTAAAGGTGGTCATGCACGATAAGATACACTTGTTTAGCAAGGTTGTCAAATGAGTGGATCTTCTCCCAATATGCCCAGCTAACATGGGCGATATCAGACTAATTTGATCTAATTTGATCTGCCCAAGTTTAGGCCACATATCGGCTAGGCCCATAGGTGGTGCCCATACACAGGTAATATGCTGCCGAATTGGTCTGAAGGACCCAAATCAGCAACTGAAATCTTCCCCTGTATAGAATTTACAAGCAGAGACCAAGGTTTTTATCGTGGGGCAGAATGTGTTGTCTATATATCACTGCAGTAGTGCATGTTGGTATCCTGGGCCCACTGGTTACCCAACTCAAGGGCCCAGAACCCAACCACGGCTACCCACCGCTCCACTTTAATCCACTTTGCTACTTACTTTGCTGTCAATTAGGCCGCACCTCCAAAAAAATGAAATAAAGGTGGCCATGTGTTCCGGAGTGAAATGCCCACTATCTTTAATATTGTTTAAATCTTTCCAATGTTGCGCGCTGGTGGCTGGCTTGTGGCCATTAGGCAGGGCCCAACAGGGTTCAGGAGAATTGGGATTTTTTCAGGTGTCCTGGTGGGCAGTACAACCCTGCCCAGCTCTGCAGATTCATGGGAAAAGGGGATAAATAAGAATCTGCTATGTTGTGATATGGTTACATTTAATTATCCCCTACTGCTGCCTAACATGTCTGATTTCAGGTGCTCTTGGAGGCATGTTACAGTTGCAACATGCTATTAAGAGACTATAAATAGGAAAAAGACACTTTGGGCACTATATTAATGTAATTGCCTATCAGTGTTCACAATGTTTAATTGATCTACAGAAAGCAGGAGGCTGAACAGCGGAGGCCACGTGCTTTTCTACCAAAGGTTGTATTTGCATTCAACTCTGCTTAAATCCCTGCTATGTCTTGACCTATATTTCTACAGAGAGTCAAATGTATTTCCAAAGTTATGAAAAATAAAATGATGTAACTTTTACTAAGCACTGCTTAATCCATAATCATAGGCTGTTGAAACATTTGTTGAAATACATTTGAGAGGCCTTAATGGCATAAATACTGTGTACAAAGAAGGAAAAGATAGTGGGCTGGGGGTAAGGGTTGGAAGGGGACTAAAGAAGTTTTGTGCACATTTCTATGTAAATAATGTAAGAAGGCACATTAGCAGTGTAAGTGCAAATACTGTATAGACTAGGCTTAATGCAAGGTAACAGAGTGACTACAGAACTCACTCTGAAGCCAACCTAGTACTTTACAGATATGTTACATTTTTCCTGAATTTAAACCAAAATAGCTAACAATTATTACCTCATTTGATGTATCTTTTTCTTTTGCCATGAATATTTTCAAGGGGCTCATAATCAGGAGGAAAGCTCAAAGAACTCTCGCTGTCTTGCCCTAAAACAAGACTGAGTACATGGGAAAACCACAAGAATGGAAGAAATTCAGCAGCCACTTTGATGACATGTGCAATTTGGTAGCCAGTTCACTTATCCTCATAAATTACACCTTACCCTGAAACGTGCCTGTATGGGAAAATGTTTGTTACCTGTGATTTAGCCAAACCACCTATAATAATAATAGCATATTGCCTGCACTTTTAAATGGAGTCTTCCAGTATGTAAGTGTTAACATTATTTTATCCCTATGGTCCAATAACAAAATGCATTGTCAGGTTACATTTCTGTTTTAACTGCATCTAAAGCATTTCCAAGCCGTAATGCAGATATGTTCTATAAACAGTACTGTATGGTACAAGGAGTTGCCATGGTGCACTTATAATGTTCCTATATTTCACTGAGCTGGTATGGCAACCCAAAGACGGCAGACACACAAGAAAATAGTTATATATATTTGTTATGTGCATAGTAAGTTGCGCCCTTCGTGTCTTTATCATGTTTTATAGGTAAGAGAGGGACTTGAGTCTGCATTGTGCAGGGTTATTATGGTTGCATCTTCTTTTTTAAAAAAAAAAAAAAAATATATATATATATATATATATATATATATATTTTTTTTTTTTTTTTTAAGTTTTAATGCTAATGAGTGAGGAGTATGTGTATATAATATAAACGGGGCACCTGTGGCCCTAGATGTTTTCAAAATACCACATCTTCCCTTTCCACATTCTCTGGCCCATGGCTAATATTTATAAACAATTTACAGTGTCTTTAAGTGTCAGTTTAAAGCTAAGCTACGCAAAAGGCTATTTCTTAGATCATGCAAATATTACAAAGCCAATACTCTCTTTTGTATCCCTGTTTGAGATACTCTTCTAAATTATATCGAATCTCTGGCATTGACCCAATTCTATTTTTTCACTGAAGTACTGGTTGATTTAATTGCATCTAAGGAAAAGAGAATACAATTTGTTTTGACTAGTAATACATTTAATTTCAAACAATAAGTATGCTGCGGAGAGTGGAAGCAATGTTACAGATCAAGGAGACAACCTGCTTATGAAGAAATAAAGATATTAAAAAAAAGTATGTTATTATTTAAAAGTAAATGTATGTTAATTGATCAACTTTATAACTATCTCAGACTAACATATCAAAGCAAAGGGGTTTTGTCATTGTTTTACAACACACCCCACCATCATTTCCTCATAACTGCATACATTGTGATATATATTGTAGATTGTATTAGTGTTTTATATTTATTAACAAGGCCAAATTGCAACAAATTGTAATGACTTTGATGGTCACAGTCACAGAAACCCTGTTCTTGTTCACACCAAGGTTAGCACAACCTATTAACAAATTGCTATAGAACATGCTGGAAGATGGTGTGTGGTGGCTCTAAAATGGACATGAATATTGAATGTATTTTTGACAATCATTAAAAGTACTTGTGGCCCAACATACTCGCACTTCCATATTCCAGTGTGTCCAGCCTTGTGTGATGAATGTGGGTCTACTGACATCAGTGAACCCCGGAGCTCTACCACCCTGAACATGGCCGTAATTCCAGGATTTCGTCAGTGGGTTGAGTCAATACGAGCAATAAGAGAAACAGACTGATACCAAAAGAATCAAACACTAATTCCATTTTAATGCTGCCTGGTGGAATTGACACATTCCCCACTTGTAACATGAAATATGTTTTGTTTTGATGCATGAGGTGCAATTGTGGTAAACACAACCTGGATAACGTAAAGGTTCTCCATCAGGTGGGTTTGTTGTAAATTTCCTGTTCCCCTTCACCCAAGAGGATGGCTTTTTGTCTTAAACAGTATCTTACACTGGTATTTGACTTGATACGCATCTTAGCTATAATATTTATTCTTTAATCAAAATGCTTCCAGCCTATTTCTAACAAGAACATGTAAACACTTTAGATCTGTTAGATGGAATAGGCTACCTAATCACCCAGCCCAGCTTAAGTAAGATTTAAGAGATGATGCATATATTATCATGTGAAATTGTCATTTTATAATTTAATGAAATGTAAAATAAGATTCTTTGTGCAAGTCATGAGTTTATGCCATTAGGCTACCAATACTGTCTGGAAGTGTAAAAGACATTTTAAGTGCTTTCTAAATTAAATACAGATTGGCAAAATTGAAAAGGCAAATTAAGGGGTGACTCATTTGCTCTGATATCATGAGCATAATTGCCAATTAAAAACAGAGAAGAAAATACAATTACATAGTGGATGTGTTTACACTGGAAACTTGTATATGAAGAAGCTTATACACATAATTGTATAATGACAGTACGACAAGTTATATTATACAACCACATCTATACATCAAAATGTTTCCTTTGGAGGATGAATAGAACAGGTTCTTTGCAGGAGTTTTTATGAATGATTTGATCAGTACAGCCTTTACTAAAGCTCACTTGTGAATGAAGATCAGAAGCTGTGACAGGAATGCTTAAATAGTGCTGTAAAGCCCATTGCACTGTGTATGGAGGTTGTATTATTTAGACTATTTGCGTTGTTCGGTATAAAATAAAATTAAATGTGGTGAATACACTGTGAAATTTTGCATTCCTTGTGCAGACAAAGCTTAATGTAAGATGTACAGATGTACCCTAGCTGTATGCACTCACAGAATACACTATAATAACAGATGGAGTTGAATCCCTGAGCTGAGTGTAATCATTTACCAGTCACCCTATATAGAGTGTTATTATTGCAGTCATACACACATTAGACACATTATACAAAGAAAGCTACATTTAAATAGGCACAGCTATTGAGTCCAATATTATCTAGTCTACCCAATCAATTGTAAAGTAATTGTTATGTTGTATCTTACCAGTGAGATTGCCTTTATATAAACATATTTTTGAAGCTATGTTGCCGTATGACAGTACAGGTATAGAACCTGTTATCCAGAATGCTTGGAATCTGGGGTTTTCCAGGTAAGGGATCTTTCCATAATTTGGATCTCCATACCTTGTCTCCTAAAAATCATTCAAACATTAAATAAACCCAATAGGATTTTTTTGCCTTCAGTAAGGATGAATTATATTTAATTAATTATATTTATTACTACAGAGAAAAGGGAATTTTTTTTTTCCAAATTACAATTATTTGTTTACAATGCATTCTATGGGAGATGGCATTTCCATAATTCAGAACTTTCTGGATAATGGGTTACTGGATAACGGATCCTATACCTGTATTTTTAACAAATGTTTCAGTAGGGAGTTAACAGTTAACTTGGTCTAGTAGAGTTTTGTGGTATAGTGTCTATCCTCATCTGCAACTAACTGTGGGAGACATTCAAGGGGTCCCGTAGATGTAAATGGTGTAATAGTCTCCAAAGTTATTTCTGCCTCACATTCAAACTGAACGCTGGCAGGCAAATGTAAATTCTTGTGGCTTCTGGTCCCATGTGAAGTGGATAGAACTGAAACTTTGTCAAAACACGTTCCTTCTAAGACTTCCTGGTCTTGGTCCACTACATTGGGGAGGTGAGAGTTATTGAAAGTGACAGGGATATCCTTCTGAAATGTTGTGTCGTGGTGGTAGGACACCAGTTCATTGCTGAAATTTACAGCCTCTACGTTGTTGCTTGAGCAGAATCTATTGCATCCTAGGATAGTAGTAAAGGCTTTTCTGAAGTCAGCATTGAAAGCATAAATAACAGGGTTCAGTGATGAGTTGGCCCATCCAAACCACACAAATATATTAAATGTAGTCTCACTAACACATGGGGGCTCTGGTTCATTTTGACCTGGAAGACTCATATGGCAAAAAGGGATCATACAGTTGAGAACAAAAAATGGAAGCCAGCAAAAAACAAAGACCCCCATGATTATGGATAAGGTCTTTAGTACCTTAGTCTCCTTCCTGAAAGAAGTTTTCAATGAATTTTCATTAGAACAGTCTGGATGGCCACTCTGTGCATGCTCCACGGCTCTTTCTAAGGAAGAAATTCTCCTTATCTGTGTCTGAGCAATTCTGTAAATCCTGGTGTATGTACCAATCATGATAACAACAGGTATGTAGAAGCTAATAAGTGAAGAGGATATTGCGTATGTCCGATTCAGGCTCGAATCACAGTTCTCTGTGTGATTTATGGCATTAAGTTCCTCATCAACCTCCTGGGATTTATGCCAGCTAAGCTGAACAGGTATAAATGATATTAGGATAGATAAAGTCCAGGCTACGCCTATCATAATAAAAGCCACCCTTTGTGTCATTTTTCTTTCATACCTGAATGGACTTGCAATGGCCCAGTATCTGTCGAGACTGATAATACAGAGATTGAGGATGGATGCAGTAGAGCACATAATGTCGAAGGCAACCCAAGTGTCACAAAAGTCACCAAAGAGCCAATACCCAGCAACCTCGGTCACTGCTTTCCAGGGCATCACCAACAAAGCCACAAAGAGGTCTGAAACGGCCAAAGAAATCACAAAGAAGTTGGTTACCTTTGATCGAAGGTGTCTAAACTTGATGACTGCTAGGCACACAAGCGTGTTGCCCAGGAGGGTAGACAGGATGAGCAGTGATAGAAGCAATCCAGTCAGCGCACGAAGGCTTAAATCTGAGCTTCCCACATCTAGATCTGCATGCAACACATTGACTGTTACATTGTATATAGAGAGATTTTCCATGAGGGGTAATGGGGAATAGGTTTCTTTTTCACAGCTCCTTTTTTCTCAAAAGGAAAATAAGTACATTCAGAAGTCTGCTGAAGATCATGCCATCCTTACAAGCTCAGCAACAAAATAAATCTCACAGGAGCAGTGCGTTTATCTTCAACCGGCTCTAAGCAGCAACAAATTCCATTGGAGAATGGAGTAAATTCAAATCAAGCCTCTAGTGCTCAACATTATTATTTGTATATGAGAAAAAAAATACTCATATCAGTGAAGAAGAAAACTCATTTGCAGTCTTTGATTTGCTCTGCCCCTGCATGATTTCAAATTACAGTCAGACATTCCCTCAATTCATTATGATGCATGCACATTTTATCACATTTTCCACTTTCCGGCACAAGTTCACTGCCATTAAATGACTTCATAATTTCATCAGGAAAGAAGAAAACATTAAGGTCTTTCTACTTGCTGTTTCACTGCCTGAAAGTGTAAAAAGACCTCTTTTCTGATGTTTTGTGTGTTCCATTCTTCCAAACAGCTGACTGCTCTGCCGATATATCCCATTTGTTAGAATAAGCAGAAGAAATTCCGTGTATATAAAGCTTCATGCATGTCCTTTAGCCTGTACTCCTTAAGGCTCCCAGAGCTCTGAACTTCAACATCTGCCTGACGGCTGTTTATCCTTGAGATACACAGTGCTACTGATATCCTGACCAGTGGATTTGAATTAAAATAGAGCTATGAGCATCTCAAGAACACATGTCAGAGCAAGGTGTATTTGCTGATAGATCGGGACAGCCTTATGGGCAAGGCTTTGTGCTGTGTATGAGAAGGCAGAACTACTGGGTCCTAATTCATAAGAGGTTGTATTTCTTCTGGTGCCCTGAAATACATACATTTTCTCTCTCTTTTTGCTTCATTGAATTTATTTACATACAAAATGCAGAATTTCTGTCTGGATCCAGACACCTGTTGTGCATTCCTTCTCTAACAATTCACATCCCATTTTGTTTAGCCTACAGATCTTTAACTCTATTTACCCCTAAAAACTTATATTAATTAACTGAATACTAAATGTTTCCCCAGTCATTTAACCCACGCACACATTAACGTTCATATCATTTTCCAAATCTTTTTTCACATGCTGTTAAATATAAAGGTTGCCGAATATTTCCAATTTTTTTCCACTTGGTATTCAATTCACATTTGTCACATATGCTTACATATACTTGCAAGATCCCAATGGCAAGTAAGTAAATGGCCCTAATTAGTGCTATGTTTGATTCATAAGCTAAATACATTGATGTTTTTCAGACATTTATGCATCTGTATAAGAAAAACAGCAAAATTTAATAAACGGTATGTTTTTCATGCATTTATTTAAAGGCAATTAGGTCAGTTATACAGGAATAGGATCTGTTATAAGGAAACCCATTATCCAGAAAGCTCCAAATTTTATAGACTCTATTTTAATCAAATAATTGAAACTGTTAAAAATGACTTCCTTTTTCTCTGTACTAATAAAACAGTACTCAGATAGAATTATTGGAAGCAAAACAATCCCATTGGGTTTATCTAATGTTTATATGATTTTATAGCAAACTTAAGGTATGGAGATCCAAATGCCAAAGGACATGCGAGGGGGAGGGGGTGGTGCAGGGGGGAGGTGGCCAACCAGATTGCCTAGGGCGCCCGGTCGGCTTGGCCCACCCCTGATCTCAGTTATAGCATAACTCGCCCATAGAATCTATTTCATAAAAGTAATCTATTTTGTAAAAAGTACAATAGAATTGGAATGGGCAGAACACAGTAAGGTTTAACCCATACGTATTCTTTGTGCTAATCTGTATAATACATTTAATTGTACCAGAGCCGTCATCAGGGGGGCACGGGGGGGACAGTCGTCCTGGGCCATTTTCACTTTTACAGTTTTCTTTGTAACTCGGGCCCCCTTTAATCAATTCCGGGACCTGTCAGTCCTCCGCTGAGGGAGCCGCTGCCGGAGGAGCCGAAGAAGATGCCGGTGGGGTGGGGGTAGGGGAACTGCACAAACACGCACATTCTCTGGCCAATATCTAGCAATGTCAGTCCATGCTATACATATATATCTGCCAGGTCCTATGCTGAAATTTATTAAAACATTTCATTTTGTAAAATGCCAGTTAAAGGGGGAATTTATCTTTAGGTTATCTTTTAGTATGATGTATGGAGTACTATTCTGAGACAACTTGAAATTAGTCTTCATTTTTTTATATTTTTGATCAGCCGCTCTCTAGTTTGGAATTTTAGAAGCTATCTGGTTGCTAGGGTTCAATTTAGCCTAGCAACCAGGCAGTGATTTGAAAAATAGACTGGAATATGAATAGGAGGGGGGTAAATAGAAATATAAGTCATAAAATGTAACAATCACAATAAAATTGTAAAAGATTCAGAAGAAGAAGGCAAATAATTCAAAAACAATAAAAAACAAATAATAAAGAAATAGGCAAATCTACACCATACTAAAAGTTAACCTTAAGGTAAACCACCCCTTTAATGACCAAGTCCATCTCCATATGTTGTGTTTCTTTTGGAGCTAAAGTAACAACAAAAACTTATAAGCATATATACAAAAATATTTATTATAAATTTATTGCAGTGTGCAGAATATACCAAATACCAAAATGTATTAGGGGGCACTGCTGGCTACCAATGTCTCATGTCTGTGTGTCCTTTGTACTGATGGGAGGGGCCATTGGGGGAGTGGCCCTGTGGGAGAGGGGCCCAGAAATTTTTGTTGTGAGGGGCCCCGTGATATCTGATGGCGGCCCTGAATTGTACAGACAATAGTTAAAGGTTCTGCAACTTCTATTTCAGCTCAATAAGTCCCTTCTCGGAATAGTACCAGTAGAACATGGGTTATAATGGACTCTCTCACTCAAAATGGGCCTTCACTAGGAGGAACAGGAAGGTGAGGGTGTTGTGCAATTAGACCTCTCTTGCAGCTATACAGAAAAATAAAGACAGAAGAGGCCAGAATTTCTTTCAAACAGAAACCCACAGGGTTTACTTACAAATGGCTTTTCAGAGGCAAGTGGTACAGGCAACACCAAATGTAGAGCATAATACAGGCTGACACTCCCCTGAGAACAGACTTGGCAGTAATCTCACTTCCCCTCTGTGACACCCCATAGTGGCTTGGATCACCTCAGGGAATTTCTCTATCCTGATTCCCTATCCAATGGGATCCCTATATTGCAGGCAATATGGCCTACGAGAGATTCCTACAATCTGCCACTCTTATGTTGGAGCTCAGAACTGACTCCCAGCAACATCCAGTCCCTCCTGAAGTGACAGTCCAAAGTGAGAGAACACTTTGGAAAGCTGAAGCGATGCATAGGCATGTCCATCAGCAACTCCTATTGTAGCCAATGGAAAGGCATTTCGGAAGCGGTTAGTCATCCATGGCAGTAGAGGTCTCTTGCAGGTGACTTAAGCTGGCCATACACGCACCGATACTATCGTACGAAACCTCGTTTCATACGATATTCGGTGCGTGTATGGCATGTCGCCGAGTAAGAGATTTTTAAGCCATTGGAGAAGTTGACCCTATGGACCCCCACAGTTCTTACACATGAGCTGTTGTGTTGTACTCCAATGTGGTGGATTTTTTGCGACTTTTACTGCACAGGAGTCTCCTCTGTAGGGACTGTACCCACAGAAGTGCACGCAAATACCAAATACAGAAAAGAAACTAATCCTAATTGCATTTAATATTTGTCTACACTCCCATAGGTACAGTGTACATAGATAGACTTGGGTCAGTTAACCCCTGCCTTTCCATGCAGTAGAAGGAAGAAAAACAATCCACTGCTCCAGAGAGCAGAATGTAAGGGTCCTTACTGCGGAAGGCTGGAAGTGTAGATGATGTACAGTATACTTTAGGTTGGTATGCTTATGGACCTTTTTGTTTTTAACAAGACCTAACCAAAGAACAACTTCCCAGTAGCGGCATACCTGCATTAATTAGAGTGAACAATCTAAATAATGCATTGCTTCAGGCTTGCAGCATGTTATAGAGCACTGAAAAACAGTAAATTAAAGGGCAGCTGAGAGATTTAAGATGGAACGGTAATTGTAGCTTTGCAAAGGAAATGATCTCTGTTGAGCATGAGATAAAGATTTCTGGAGCAGTTAATTAATAAGCATCTTTGCCTGGTTGTTAGGCAAGCAAAGGCATTAAATCTGAATGTGAGCCTTGGGACTAGTGTCTGGCAGAGAATATGATAAATTACACCCTGCTGTGGGAAGGTAGATAATGTTTTGGTAATATAATTGCAATGTAGTCAAAGAACAAATTACTTGAACGGATGAGTTTTGGAAACAACAAAATATTGGTCATACAGGTATGGAACCTGTTATCCAGAATGATTTGAGCTTTTGAACTTTTCTGTAATTTGAATCTCCATACCTTAAGTCTACTCAAAAACTCAATAGGGTTGTTTTACCTCCAATAATTAAAGATATCTTAGTTAGGAATAAATACGAGGTACTGTGTAATTATTGCAGAGAAAAGGGAAATATTTGAATTATTTGATTAAAATAGAGTCTGTGGGAAATGGTCTTCCCATTATTTAGGGCTTTCTGGATAATGGGTTTCTGGATAATGGATTCCATACCTGTACAATATTAAGGATACTGTCATAATGCTAAATACAACAGATAATGAATATAATATTTTTGGTCCTACATTTTTATTTTTTTTTTCAAAGTACAAAAGTTTATATTTACCCTTGCATTCATTACCCCTAAAAGATGAATACTGTTATGCATGTATCTTTAAGACTCTGAACAAGGACTTTGCTCACTTACATGCTGTAAAATATTGGACTTTTATTGGAAAATGTGGCCACTGGTACCGGTTATTATACAGTACAAATGATCTATCCAGACATTATGCATAATTTACAAGCAGGTATTGTCCATGGGACAGACAATATTAATTAGCTATAACGATAACATAGTAACATAGTAGTAACATAGTAAGTTGGGTTGAAAAAAGACATACGTCCATCAAGTTCAACCATAATGCCTATATATAACCTGCCTAACTACTAGTTGATCCAGAGGAAGGCAAAGAACCCCATCTGAAGCCTCTCTAATTTGCCGCAGAGGGGAAAAAATTCCTTCCTGACTCCAAGATGGCAATCGGACCAGTCCCTGGATCAACTTGTACTAAGAGCTATCTCCCATAACCCTGTATTCCCTCACTTGTACTGAGAGCTATCTCCCATAACCCTGTATACCCTCACTTGTACTGAGAGCTATCTCCCATACCCCTGTATTCCCTCACTTGTACTGAGAGCTATTTCCCCTACCCCTGTATTCCCTCACTTGTACTGAGAGCTATCCCCCATACCCCTGTATTCCCTCACTTGTACTGAGAGCTATCTCCCATACCCCTGTATTCCCTCACTTGTACTGAGAGCTATCTCCCATACCCCTGTATTCCCTCACTTGTACTGAGAGCTATCTCCCATAACCCTGTATACCCTCACTTGTACTGAGAGCTATCTCCCCTACCCCTGTATTCCCTCACTTGTACTGAGAGCTATCCCCCATACCCCTGTATTCCCTCACTTGTACTGAGAGCTATCTCCCATACCCCTGTATTCCCTCACTTGTACTGAGAGCTATCTCCCCTACCCCTGTATTCCCTCACTTGTACTGAGAGCTATCCCTCATACCCCTGTATTCCCTCACTTGTACTGAGAGCTATCTCCCATACCCCTGTATTCCCTCACTTGTACTGAGAGCTATCTCCCCTACCCCTGTATTCCCTCACTTGTACTGAGAGCTATCTCCCCTACCCCTGTATTCCCTCACTTGTACTGAGAGCTATCTCCCCTACCCCTGTATTCCCTCACTTGTACTGAGAGCTATCTTCCCTACCCCTGTATTCCCTCACTTGTACTGAGAGCTATCCCCCATACCCCTGTATTCCCTCACTTGTACTGAGAGCTATCTCCCATAACCCTGTATTCCCTCACTTGTACTGAGAGCTATCTCCCATACCCCTGTATTCCCTCACTTGTACTGAGAGCTATCTCCCATACCCCTGTATTCCCTCACTTGCTAAGACAAGTCCGGTTGGCTTCTATAGAAACTCGCAAATTTTTACATTCAAGTTTTTGTTTTTTTTGCACTTAATAAATACCAGGCATTCAAGTTTGTGAATCAAGGGGGAAAAAATCTCCCCCTTTAAATGAGCCTCAGGCTTTGCCAGGGGCCCAGAAGGTTTGTAGCCCTAGGTTGTATTCCTAAAATAAACTTGCCCCCTGTCCTGCACAAGGGTTCCCCTCTTTAATCTTTTATTCTTGGTCCCTGTAACATAACTATATTTTTGCAAATCTACTGT
This sequence comes from Xenopus tropicalis, assembly GCF_000004195.4. Classification (NCBI taxonomy): domain Eukaryota; kingdom Metazoa; phylum Chordata; class Amphibia; order Anura; family Pipidae; genus Xenopus; species Xenopus tropicalis. Next base: position 37,371,602 of record NC_030683.2, read on the forward strand.
AGCCTGTACTTTTATATATCTCACTCCATAATGTAATACCCACATTAGTGGTACTAATCTCTACTTTAACAGTCTCTTCCAGTAGATGGAGGAGGCTGAATGCAAGTCATAATTCCAAATTCAGTATCTGAATACATTTAAGCATGAGCTCTGATTATCTTAACAGGAATTGCATATGAATGCTTATTGTACAGTTTCTCCTATGTGAAGCAGATATATAAAAAATCACTTGAAATAAAATGGTTATTGTTTTAAAAGTTTTTTCATCAGAGGGTGATATAACATTAATTGTTATAAATCCATCATCTCATTGTGGAAAGTGTGTTGAGAATTGCTTATCAAAAGAAAAACATTCTTTTGCTTATTTAAGTCATATAAGAAGTAATATAAGACATATCAGTTATATAAGTAGTCATATAAGTCATGTAAGAAGTCAGATAGGTCATGAAAGTATGTACTGTACTCTCTGTCATTATATGCTCTTTTTAGCAGGTCCCTCTTCACTTGGCTGTATTTTGTATGTAATCTGTATGTTCAATGAATACACATATTTATTGTACAGCATTAAAGAAATATGCTGGCACTTTACAAATATATATTAGTAATAATAAGGATGATGATAATAAGACTGCCACTGTCTGTCCTTCCAGTTTATGTAGAGCGAGACATTATGTAAGAGGAAACAAATAGTTGTATGTCCTTTGTGTGAAAGAGGATCATCTTTACATTTTTTCCACCCATTTTTTTTCTTTAAAACACTTTTGGAAATTGTAATTTCCAGTTTGTTTCCCGTTTTTCATCCTCATAATTACTCTTCATGCTGATATTGCTTTGAAACTTGATGTGGGCTTTTACCACAGTGGTTCCCAAACTATGGGACTGGCCCCTTTAAAGGATCCTGGAGCAGTAGCTGTGGGGCTCAGCCTGTTCCTCTTAATACAACTAATGGTCCACCTTGAAGGTTAACAGGGTGAGACTATGGCTGAATACACCATTTTTTCTAAATATTTAAATTTTGTTATAACCTAATGGCGTCTGTGACTAATGTCTATACCTCTAAAAGTGAGCTTGAACTAAAAAAATTAGTCTTTTAATAAGATTATTCACCATTTGTATTTTTCACTATGCCACCAAAATGTATTTAATGATAATATTATACATTCAGCAGGGTTTATCTAGACTGGAGACCCTAAAAAGCAGGGTTCTCTTAATTTACTGAGTCAGTATTTGTATGTAATAGATGAAGATACACAATGATTTGGCCCTATTATTCTTCAAAGTGCAGGAGGGATATTGATATCCTTCCTTCCAATCTGTATAGTCAGGAAGGAGTCTCCCACCCCAGTCACTCCTGTGCATGGCCATCCCGTAGCCAGCCCCTGAGATTGTGTCAGCATGCACTGTACCTGCTTCCTTACGAATTGGGGATGGGGATGGCAGTGCCCTCAGGTACCGGATAATCATGAAATTTGGTATTATTATTTTTTTTATATTGTATACTAGTCGGTCCAACCACTATGTGCTGTAAATTAACAGAAAAGAAGATGAGAAGCCAGGGCTGTTTTAATAAATGGGCAAAAGGGGCTTTGCCCTGGGTCAGCCCTCAGACATTTCATCTGCTATAACTTTGGCATGAAGCATTCCCTCACAAATGACAGACCCATCATTGTAATCATCTGCAAAAGGACTACAATATAAAGTAGGCATTTTCCCCTTAACCCTCTATTCAAACAAATGTTCCAGTGGGATTATAGAGGTAGATTTTGTTGTTGTTGTTGCAGCAAAAAGCACAAAATAAGAAGTTTTCTGAGTTTCATTTCTATTATTATTATTTTAAGTTCACCTTCTTGAGTGTAGTATCAGTGGTGACTGCAGTGACCATTGGATCATGGCCCTTGGCCCACTGGTACCTTGAAATGATGGTCCCATGGAGAGCTACTGGGGCACTCTTTGGAGCCATAGATCTTAGATAGCCATAGATCACAGCTAAGGGTGACCATTGACAGATACATTAGTCAAAAAAAAAAAAGTATAGCATGTATTGCCTAATTCTTTGTTTAGCTTAGGTTCTCCCTTAATAATAAAATAAATCTTAGCACAATGTGAAGCAATATCTTGTACCATGCTTGGATATAGATGCTTTGTCAAGTGACAGAGCAGCATCTTGTTATAACAATGGACTTGTTATAATTACTTTTTCCTGTTTACCATATTGATTAAAAAACATTTTCTTTATGGTAATTTCTATAAAAGCATACTATATCTAAAAATGCCATTTGTAGATAACAAGGAATTGTTCAGTGACGTCCACATTCTTGGTGGCAGAATATTATCAAAAGATGATAACACTTTCATAGGATATGAAACATGATGCACTGTTCTATGTAAATATATTACTAATCATATTTTTATTGAACTTACAACAAAACATAATTTAACAAGCAAATATTTAATAAAATGATTTAGAACAAAGGTATATTTGTTTTATGTAAAATGTCAGCCAATTTGGTTAGAAATAGCCTAGAATGTCTCAGAAGAAAATGAAGTCCAAATAAATGTACAAGCTAATTTGTTTGTCTTTTTGTCTCCCCAGTCTTCACCAGGAACAAGATCTTCTGGGCCTCCCAAAGCAAAAAACACCCCCCATGTAAATATTGGGAAGTGCAGGCATTAGCGAAGCAAATTTACAACCTCTGCAACCACATCCCTCTCAACTCCAACTTCTCTTTGCATTTTTATACCAGTGACTTTTCGTCCTGTCTTCTAATGTCAAAAGTAGACAGAGCATCATGGTCACTTCCCTGAGTGGGTTGGGATAAGGCAGGACCAACATCACTGGACAGACAGAGGCAAGTGGTTGACCTGACCAGTAGGAAGGGGTTGGGTCTATTGCTCCACTACAGATATAGTATGCCAGGCTGATTCAAGAGATTTGGACAACTAAAAGGCACTATCCCCTGGACCACCCAATACAGTCATAATCTCTCTTACCCCCCTAATTATGACACTGGTAGGAAAGCTGGATGACATTCCAATGGAACATTTGCTGTATAATACTGTATGTCAGCCCATTTGACACTAAAATAGAGGCTTATAAAAAAAAATGGAGCTTTGCTGTGTAAGCATATTAAACATTTTAACATTTGTTTCCCTAAATGTTGTGTTGTCATGTGTGGTAATAGGTTATTAATTGGCTCAATATTAATGCACTAATATAAAAAGTAATTTCTCTATGTAAGCTTTTCATATTACTATTTATATTGCCCCCTCCACAAACAAATCTTCCGGAGGGGCGAGCCGCTCACTTCAACCTAACCCCCTAACCCACCTTACAGGTCTGTACTGGGATTCAAAATAGGACCTGGCATTTCATGTACACAGAGACCCAATAAATACTGACAGTCTATGGCATCCTACAGCAGCCAGAAGCCACAGATTGCCAGATTTCCATTGTGGTTATAGATAAAGCTGACCCTGCTGGCCCCTCAACCCCCCGCAACAGCAGGGTCTGCTTTCTCTATAGTTATGCCACTGGCTACATGTTTCTTATATATTTGCAGTTTTTAAAATAAAGGAGAAAGGTTCAGCTTGTAGTGTGAGATTTGCCTAAACATCCACTGGGGATAATTTATGAACAGTGCTATATAACAACAGAGTAGACATTTACTTTCCATTTCTAAAGGTGGCCATATACAGGCAATCTTTAGCTGCTGATTTGGTTCCTTCACTGCTTCGTCAGCTGCTTACCTACCTGTATATGAAGAACTCCTGTGGGCCTACCCAACCAATATCTGGCCCGAAATCAAACAGATTATTGATCAGCGAGGACTGCATCGACTCGGGCCGACTGCCTGTACCCTCGTTGTTGCGATCTGATCATTGGCAATCTTTCAATGTATGGCCTCCTAACTTGCAGTAGATTATTAAAAGTTTTTTTTATGGATTGTTCTCATAGACCTTCAAGATCTTCTAACCTTGTCTAATTGCCTAACAAGAAGCCAGAAGCAGACGCAGTTAGCAGCTAGCCATCTAGGGCAGTATCATCTTTTTTATGTATGTACAGCTGCAACAACAGCATATACGCTGACATTTCTGGTAATATTTCCATACAAGGACAGAACAATTTCCTAAAGTAACAAAAAAATAGGAATCTGTCCTTCAGCAAAAGGAACTTTCCTCTGCTTTTTTTTTTAATATTTAAAAGCAGACTTTTTCCATGCCGTGAGACTCAATTAATGAATTGCAGATAATTAAATCGACTGTGACACTACTGATTCTTATTTTAATTGTCAAGCTTGCATCTCAAACAATGAATTATACATGTACCTTCAAGGATCCCAATGCAGGGCAAATGATAAGCTTGATTAAGCAGATATTTCATTAACTATATGGCCTATAAAACTCAGGCAACGAGCGGTTACATAATAAGCTCATTTATCAACACAAATTAATGAGGGTATTTTTTCATTAATATAAAGTGTAGCTAGGACAAGGACACATGCAATGGTACTGTAAAAGAGAGTATATTAGTAAAGATTGCATTGTTTTAGCTGATCACCTTTTACATGTAAGGAAGAATGCACCCAGTAAAAAAGTGCAATGAGTATCCTAATCTTAGTGCCCCCTCTTCTATAGTAAGAAAGTACTGAAATAATAATTAAAGAAAGCCAAAAGATACCTACAGAAGGATAAGATGGAGCTGCAATAAGGAAGTTGCATCCCCAGGCCCTTTTGCAAAAAGGAGAATGAAGCTGATTAAAACAATGAATTGGTTAATTAATAATTGGTTTTGCAGTGTGTTTTCACAGTGTATGAAAAGCACAACTCTGCCATGGAATGTAAATCTATATGTATGTTGCTTCTGTGCAGCGCAGCCCACTGGTGATCCTGACAATAGTTTTTATGGTTAGCCCATGGTGCCCTAGTCCCACACTTGTGAAGCAATACACCAGGGGTTTAACTGCATAGGATACAGACTCTGTGGTTACAGGGGAAGCCAGGGGTGCAATTTCAATTAGGGATGCACTGGGATTTGGCCAGACCCTGGATCCTTTGTGAAAGATTGGGCCAATTACCAAACTGAATCTGAATCTAATCTAATTTGTATAGGCAAATAATGTCACAGAAGAGACCTGCACAAGACAAAAAGTCATGTGATTTTAAGGATTCGGATTCGTTTCTGCCAGGCCAAATCCCGCTTTCATGCTTATGTGGCTCACCAACACTTTTTACATCTGAGTGTGGCTCAGGTTGGGGATCACTGCTGTATGCAATATATAGTGTGCATTTAGATGTGGACAAAGTGCTATTCTTTTTGTTACAGAATCCCATTAATTCTTCTATCTTAATTAAACACTAACATAAACCATGTGGAAGTATGTGCCAAACTATACAAGCAGTCAGCATGCTCACAAAGAACACACTGAGAATCGATTATATGTGCAATATTCCCATCCACACATCAGTGTTCCAATCATTACATTTGTCTGCAACCTCTACTTGGCGCTAGAAGGGCTGACACTTTTAGGTAAAGGTATAGATTTCCAAATAGATTAAGAACCTAGATGTCAATTTTATAATGAATCCGCTTCTCAGTTTGTATTTGTAAGTCCCTTGAGAGCTGGCTTTTTGTTTCCTTTTTGTGAAACTAGTTACAATTAATTAATTGCCATTTGCTAACATTCTTTTTTTTTTTTTTTTTTAAACTCCTTTCCCTAAGGCTGCATTTCTTACCATATCATTAAGCACAAAGGTCTTATTAGCAACTCCAGGGAATACAGTACATTTCTATATAAGATATTGATATATGTGCTCATATTGCTGAGATAAGAATAGCAATATGATGTGTGATCTTTAAGGATCAGTCTTAAATTGCTCCTATGGCACTATAATTTGACAGGACTATAGTGCCTTCTTTGGGGTGAAAGTGGTATAGCAGGGCAAGGCATTAAAAATGATGTACTGAACTTAAAAACACAAGGTATAATAATTTAGGTCAACTGTTGCTTACTCGGTTTATCATCATTCCATTCTGTTTGTTTTGAAATTCTCATAAAACCAATTATTCTCCTAATTGGGGATGATGTGGGATTTATAGTAGATTTATTGCATATTTATGAATATATATCACAGTAAATTAATGTCCCACAGGGTGTTAGTTGAAAATGCTAAGTGCTGTCTGTAATTTAATTTGAATATTTGTATTTTGACTTAGAGAAGAAGGGATTATAAAGAATAAATACATTTCTAGATTGTTTTCCAAAACTAAATATTTTGTGAAACAATTTAAATAACCCATCTAGCTCTGAGACTGCCTCTATTTTAACCTTTAAGACAAAAAAAAATATATATATATACAGTGGTGTGAAAAACTATTTGCCCCCTTCCTGATTTCTTATTCTTTTGCATGTTTGTCACACAAAATGTTTCTGCTCATCAAAAACCGTTAACTATTAGTCAAAGATAACATAATTGAACACAAAATGCAGTTTTTAAATGAAGGTTTACGTTATTAAGGGAGAAAAAAAACTCCAAATCTACATGGCCCTGTGTGAAAAAGTGATTGCCCCCCTTGTTAAAAAATAACTTAACTGTGGTTTATCACGCCTGAGTTCAATTTCTGTAGTCACCCCCAGGCCTGATTACTGACACACCTGTTTCAATCAAGAAATCACTTAAATAGGAGCTACCTGACACAGAGAAGTAGCCCAAAAGCACCTCAAAAGCTAGACATCATGCCAAGATCCAAAGAAATTCAGGAACAAATGAGAACAAAAGTAATTGAGATCTATCAGTCTGGTAAAGGTTATAAAGCCATTTCTAAAGCTTTGGGACTCCAGCGAACCACAGTGAGAGCCATTATCCACAAATGGCAAAAACTTGTAACAGTGGTGAACCTTCCCAGGAGTGGCCGGCCGACCAAAATTACCCCAAGAGCGCAGAGACAACTCATCCGAGAGGCCACAAAAGACCCCAGGACAACATCTAAAGAACTGCAGGCCTCACTTGCCTCAATTAAGGTCAGTGTTCACGACTCCACCATAAGAAAGAGACTGGGCAAAAACAGCCTGCATGGCAGATTTCCAAGGCGCAAACCACTTTTAAGCAAAAAGAACATTAAGGCTCGTCTCAATTTTGCTAAAAAACATCTCAATGATTGCCAAGACTTTTGGGAAAATACCTTGTGGACCGAGGAGACAAAAGTTAAACTTTTTGGAAGGTGCGTGTCCCGTTACATCTGGCGTAAAAGTAACACAGCATTTCAGAAAAAGAACATCATACCAACAGTAAAATATGATGGTGGTAGTGTGATGGTCTGGGGTTGTTTTGCTGCTTCAGGACCTGGAAGGCTTGCTGTGATAGATGGAACCATGAATTCTACCGTCTACCAAAAAATCCTGAAGGAGAATGTCCGGCCATCTGTTCGTCAACTCAAGCTGAAGCGATCTTGGGTGCTGCAGCAGGACAATGACCCAAAACACACCAGCAAATCCACCTCTGAATGGCTGAAGAAAAACAAAATGAAGACTTTGGAGTGGCCTAGTCAAAGTCCTGACCTGAATCCTATTGAGATGTTGTGGCATGACCTTAAAAAGGCTAAGGGTGGCCCAACCAGTTATTAGGTTCAGGGGGCAATTACTTTTTCACACAGGGCCATGTAGGTTTGGATTTTTTTTCTCCCTAAATAATAAAAACCGTCATTTAAAAACTGCATTTTGTGTTTACTTGTGTTATCTTTGACTAATAGTTAAATGTCTTTGATGATCAGAAATATTTTGTGTGACAAACATGCAAAAGAATAAGAAATCAGGAAGGGGGCAAATAGTTTTTCACACCACTGTATATACACACAAAGGATGGCACACTGCTACATATCATACCTCGGGTGCACAATAAAGGGTTCCAATACTGTAGAAATGACCTGTGTGCTGGTCATTTCTACAGTATATATATATATATATATATATATCATATGCATAGCCTAGTTCTAGGGTTGGCAACTTTTTAGAAATTCTATACTGGCTGGGGTCCATAAGGGTTCAGACAATGACATTCAAATGGGCAGAGACGTATCATCAAGCTTGGGATTTGGTGAGTATGGGTGCTAGGAGGGGGATAAAGGGGTGGATCTAAGGCAGACCAAGGGTGTATTGTTCAGTAATTACAGTGGAAAAAATCTGCAATTTACTTATGTTTTTACCCACAATCCAAGTGCTAGAGGCATAAAGATTTGTTTGCAATGTGTACCTATGTGATTCACTTGGTGCAACACCGAGTACTATATGCACAATGCACAAAAGGAGCCCTGTACGTACTATCATGTAAATGAAGGAGTTAGGTACAGTTCTACTTTGCACCTCATGCACAAAGTAGGAGCTAGGGTTGTCACCTTCCGTTGTCAGCAACTCTGGGCGGGATAGTGACATCATAGGGGCAGGGCAGGTGATGTCATGGGCTGGAGTGGCAATGTCAGAGCCTGGGTTATGACGTGGCGATCGGCAATGTAAGTAAATTGATATGTGATCCTGGGGCTGCAATTCAAAGAACTTTAAACACATCACTGTGTCTGCTGTCATTGGCTTATACTGTGATCATCTCCAAAGAGCCAACTTTGAGGCAGCATTGCTTCTCTAGGGGTTCCAATCTTGGCAGATCTGGTAAAGGTTATTATACTGTATCTAAACCTGAAAATGCCTCAGAACAGAAATGTTACATGCTGCATGGCATATTGAAGAGCACCCCATATAAATTAGACCTCCTGCCTAATTTATACTGCTATGTGCAATACCATCTCTCTTTCTAGGCATCATTGCAATGCACCACAAATTGCACAAAGTGCAAAAAAGGCCCTAATCCTTATTGGAGGGCAGAGACCTGTGGCAATTCATCATTCCCTGCAGAGGCAAGTTGAGAAACTTGCCTCCGGTGGCAGCTCCCCTAAAGTTATCAGGGGCAGCAAAAATCTGTTCCTGGTAACTTTAAGAGCCACGTATCCATTTTTTAAAACGGAAATTCAGCTCTGCTACTGTAGAGAGCGCAATACTGATTGTCTGCCTTAGGCAGTGCTCCATCCAAGAGGGGCAGGTGGTGGAGGCATGTGGATGGCCACCCACCCCTTAACTTGCTTATCATTTAGATGCTTACTTAGAGGGCATCAGAAGCAGGTCTGGACTGGGAGTCAAAATAGGCCCTGGCCAGCGGCACTTCTGGTGCAACAGCCCCGATGCTGCCACCCTTACCCGCTCCAAGCTTACTTCTTCCACGTTGGAGTGGGTCCTGGGGGGGACCGTCACTAGCTCAGAGAACGTTATTGAAAAAAAACTGTAAATATGTTGATATCCATGATCAGTCTAGAGACAGATCTAAGTAAACAAAATGATTTGCATGTTTATCAGCAGCACAGCCATAATGTGATTAGCATCACTGCCTTTTTATCATTGGGGTCTTGGGCTCAGTTCAAGGCAAACACTAGTACCTTCCAATTGTCCCAATTTTCACAGGACCCCTTTTAACAGCTCAGCCCACAGTCCCGGATTCTTACTGAAAAGTCCCTTATTTTCCTTTGATCTCCTGCACTGAATGCTAATAAAGATTCAAAGTTATTTAAAAAGTAGCTTTTGGCAGAGAGCCCAGAAATATTACAATCTATACCTGCACTTAGATACATTGTTTATCACATTTAATTAAATAAGTGGGCTTTTGGCAGAGAGCCCAGAAAGTTAACAAGTCACACCTGCACTGAGATACAATTGTAACTAATAAGCTAAACATGTCTCTTGGGGGGACTGAGACTTGCAGCTTAAAGGAGAAGGAAAGGTAAAAACTCAAATTCAAAGAACTTTAAACACATCACTGTGTCTGCTGTCATTGGCTTATACTGTGATCATCTCCAAAGAGCCAACTTTGAGGCAGCATTGCTTCTCTAGGGGTTCCAATCTTGGCAGATCTGGTAAAGGTTATTATACTGTATCTAAACCTGAAAATGCCTCAGAACAGAAATGTTACATGCTGCATGGCATATTGAAGAGCACCCCATATAAATTAGACCTCCTGCCTAATTTATACTGCTATGTGCAATACCATCTCTCTTTCTAGGCATCATTGCAATGCAACACTAGTACCTTCCAATTGTCCCAATTTTCACAGGACCCCTTTTAACAGCTCAGCCCACAGTCCCGGATTCTTACTGAAAAGTCCCTTATTTTCCTTTGATCTCCTGCACTGAATGCTAATAAAGATTCAAAGTTATTTAAAAAGTAGCTTTTGGCAGAGAGCCCAGAAATATTACAATCTATACCTGCACTTAGATACATTGTTTATCACATTTAATTAAATAAGTGGGCTTTTGGCAGAGAGCCCAGAAAGTTAACAAGTCACACCTGCACTGAGATACAATTGTAACTAATAAGCTAAACATGTCTCTTGGGGGGACTGAGACTTGCAGCTTAAAGGAGAAGGAAAGGTAAAAACTAAGAAAGCTTTATCAGAAAGGTCTATGTAAATACAGCCATAAGCACTCACAGAAACACTAATTTTCTTTCAAAAGAAACACAGGATTTCTTGTTTTCTTTTTTGTAAACATGTTCTTAGGGTATCTGACTTCCTCTCTCAGAAAAATCCTTCATTCCCAGGGCCAGAGCCTACCCAGTTCTTTCCTCTCTCCCATCTCCTATCCCCCCTTCCATAAGAATTCATAAAACTCACTCCCCCCCACGCTTAGGAATGTGTGATCTGAGCTATAACGCTAGATTGCAAACAGGAAGTTTTGAACACCAAGCTGAAATGGCAGCTGCAATCAGAGAAAGCTTTCTAGGGCTCTACTCAGGTATGATAACATTTCCTGCAGAATAAATATAGTGTTCTATGTGGCACTAATGTGGTGAATCTATTGGCAGTAAAATGCCAAAATAACTTTCCTTCTCCTTTAAAGGGCCATTTCATCTGCATTAGCAAAACTGTAATAATACATAAAACAACCCTCAAACCCCCAGAAATGTGTTAAAACTTTAAATAACCTGCCAAATTTAGTAAAATGGGAGTGGTATTCAGAGGGTGTAGTTGCAAAAATAGGCACGGTCAAAAACATATCCAAATAGTACAGAAAGCTTAATTGGTTACTGATACACTTTGGGGCTCATTTACTAAGCTATTTTGGGGAAAAGTTGATTTATTTTACTTCTAGATATTTTTGAGATTTACGAATGGGTTCTCACCAGAACTCGATTTTTTTTTATATTGTTTCTGGGAAAATTCAAATTTTTTGGAAATTTTCACAGAAAACTTCACATTATTCGAAAATAATTAATACAATTTGAGATTTATTAACACTTTTTTCTAGGAAAAATAAATTTGTCAGGTTTAATCTGTTAAAATCCATCATTGTTTTCTATTTCACACACTTTCTAGGGGGAGTTAATCCCATCACTGTTTTCTATTTCACCCAGTTTCAAGGGGTAATTAATCCCATCATTATTTTTTATTTCACACAATTTCAAGAGGAAATTAATCCCATCATTGTTTTCTATTTCACACACTTTCTAGGGGGAGTTAATCCCATCACTGTTTTCTATTTCACCCAGTTTCAAGGGGTAATTAATCCCATCATTATTTTTTATTTCACACAATTTCAAGAGGAAATTAATCCCATCATTGTTTTCTATTTCACACACTTTCTAGGGGGAGTTAATCCCATCACTGTTTTCTATTTCACCCAGTTTCAAGGGGTAATTAATCCCATCATTATTTTTTATTTCACACAATTTCAAGAGGAAATTAATCCCATCATTGTTTTCTATTTCACCTAGTTTCAAGTGCAACTTAAACACATTATTGTTTTCCTAAAATGAGCACCAATGTTCCTAAAATGGCTGCAGGAACAATCCCTGTTTCGGAAGAATAAAAAGGATTCATGCAAATGAACAGTCATTTAAACTTCACAAATTTCTCAAATTTTTCGGCTCTAAATTATTTTTTATCTTTGGACAATAAACTCAATATTTTCATTCAACCCTACCAACGTTATCGTGACATTTAATAAATGCAAGAATGTTCATGTATTATTAAAAAAAATACCAAGTCGAGTTTATGCCAGAAAAATTCTAGTTTTAGTAAATCTGCCCCTTTGTGTGTAGTGGGGGCATTAGAGTTTAAGCTCCACTAGGGCAGAGACTGATGTGAATGATGCTGCAGTAAAAATCAGAATAAAAGTCAAATAAAAGCATAACAAAAGTGTAATGAATAAATAAATACAGTAGAGCTTTGCTGTGGACACGTCTTCTAATTCTCTGCCCATAGATGGCGCCATAGAACAAAGATATAACACATTTTGAGCCAAAGTTCTCAATACATTAACAATAATAGATCAGAACAAATAGAGAGCCCAACTCTCAATTTACAGTCTAATGATTACATTTTTTAAAACGCCGCAGAAGTAACACAAAATAATGAAAGGGGTTTGTGTTTAGTCAAATAAAATGTACTGTGTTTAATAAATGAGTATATTTTAGTTAAAATTCCTGGTGTGCATCAGCATTGTTTTACATGATATGTACAGGTAAGGGATCCCTTATCCGGAAACCCGTTATTCAGAACGTCCCAAATTACGGAAAGGCCATCTCCCATAGACTCCATTATAAGAAAATAATTCTAATTTTTAAAAATGATTTCCTTTTTCTCTGTAATTCTAAAACAGTACCTTGTACTTGATCCCAACTAAGATATAATGAAACCTTATTGGAGGTAAAACAAGCCTATTGGGTTTATTCAATATTTAAAAGAGTTTTAGCAGAATTAAGTTATGGAGATCCAAATTACAGAAAGATCCCTTAACCAGAAAACCCCAGGTCCCAAGCATTCTGGATAACAGGTCCCATACCTGTATACTGTGTATATATACAGTATTAAAAGTATGACTGTTATGGGTAATTTAGATCTATGGTAAAAAAATGTGCTTTTGCTTTGTGCATTACCTTTATACAACTGTATATAGGTACCATTTTTTTATATTTTCTATGATTTCATTGCATCCAAGTGTCTGACTACTGGAAGAAGCTGATGTCATTCACAGAATGATGTTATGGCTCTCTCAGGAGTGCATGATATCCCTTTGGGTCTCTAGATCTAGAAGGACCTGGAAGCCTCTCTAATCTATAGTAGTGTATGTTCTGTGGGGCTGTATGTTGTGTGTCTGAAGCTATCAGGGATGTTGGAATTTTATATATATAAATAATAAAGGTTTAAAATGATGCATAGATAATGCCAGAAAGGAATCAGGAAGACCTGAGAAGTGCGGATTCCTTTCTAGGATTATATATAAGTGACTAAAATTAACTTAAAGGAAATCTATACCCCTGGGCGTACCCTTAAGCAGCTTATCAGCCAGTGATTTGGGCCCTGAGATGGCCAACCCGACTGATTTCTGCCTGTAATTTAGACAGATCTATATCCAGCAGGTTTAAAAATCCTGTTGAGGTGGGGAGTTTATTGGATCAATCCAAAAGAAATGGTTATGAATAAAGGTATGCAAGATCCACTCATTTGGCAAGCTCAACTTGAGTTCCACATTTTATGCCCTGAACAAAGCTTTATTTATTAAATTAGTTGTACTTAGGAAAATTCTGTAAACAGCATTTTTAAAAATGATAGAATCCCTTGGTACCATCTGTACTTTAGCCTTATGATTTCACATTTTCCGCATTCCACATTTTCTGTAAAAACTCATGAATATCCCTGCTGACCCATTTTCAGCTCAAACAGTCTTACTTTGTTCTTCAAGCGTAATGGTAAAGTAAACATATGCATTGCATAGTCACATAGCAACTTCACAATATGTATATGATACATATCTTTAAACACCAGTGATTTATATTAATCCTGGTAGATGTGCTGCTTTTACAAATACATCCCAAAAACTGATATAAATCGGAAATTTTTCTGATACTAAAAATCAAAACCCAATAGGATTTTATTGCCTCCAACTAGGATTAATTATATCTATGAACTATTTCATTAAAATGGAGTCTATGGGAGATGGCCTTCCCATAATTCAGACCTTTCTGGATAATGGTTTTCAAAACTTGTACTGTAATATTAGTGAAGTGAAAATGCCATTTGTAACACAGCCTTTGTATGCAGCTTTATAAATAGCTATGTAAATATGTAACAAAGGCAACCTACAATGTAGAAGTCACTACCATGCAGTATTCTCTATAAATGTTTTTTAAAAATCATGGAAATATTCTGAGAGCTGAATTGTGCAATATATTAACTCAAAGTATTCAATAATTGTGAGCTTTACATTGCTAAAGGGATATTGTTCCCTCTTTGTGATCATACTCCTTTAGAAGGTTGTGTGTAAAAGCAAAAAGCCAGACGTTATACAGCATGTTTTCAGTCTAGTCTTTGCTTCATGAGAGAAACCAGTGCCCATAATTTGAGAATGTGTTTGACTTCATCTTCGGTATCTATAAATGTGTATAAAGTAAAGTTTATATAGTAAAGTGTCTTTAACCCATCATTTCACCTTTTTGAGATGCTGTCTACTGTGCTATTGCTAACAGAAGTCTAATAAAATTATCTCCAAAATGATCAGCCAATAGGATGCAAGAATACATGGCACCTAAAGGTCCCCATACACGGGCTGACTCTAGCTGCCGATATCGGTCCCTTAGACCGATTCGGCAGCTAATCGGCCCGTGTATGGGGACTATCGACGACCTGCCCGACCGATATCTGGCCTGAAATCGGGCAGATCTCGATCGGGCAGATTTGAAAATCTAGTCGGATCGGGGACCGCATCTCGCAAAGCGAGCAAATCTTAATGTGTATGGGCATGTTGCTTTGGATGGCAAATCTTCCAAGTCGTTTACACATAGGGTTTGACATCTCTCTGGTTTTGAACCAGTCAGGTTTTAACACCAGCTGTCTGGTTCAAAACTGCCTGCCCGGTCTTTGCACCCTATTTCTTAAGGATATCCCTCTCATGCACAGGTATGAAGGTGGGGGATGCCTACGTACCTCCACTAGGGTTGCCACCTCACCCATTTAATTCTGGCTACATATTAAATCCACATCCTGCAGAATGCATCTGAGTTATATGCTTATTAGCCATGTAGAATGTGGATTCAACATGTGGCTGTTATTAAAGGGGTGAGGTGGCAACCCTAATCTCCACTGTCCTACCCATCATGAATACAGTTCTGATAAATGCAGGAAGCACTGCACACAAAATGTAAGGGTGCAAAATATAGGAATGTTGTGACTGATTGTGAACATAAACTTAAACTGTCCACACTGCTAAAGAGCTTAACTGCCAAAGCTCCGCCATTATGAATGCACACATACAGTAGAGAGCACACATAGAAATGCAGACTGTCTGCTGATCAACCCATTTTAGAAAATTCAGCAGGGAGAGTATAATTTTGAATGAAGCAGTAAGATATATCTATTAATACAGCAGTTTAGAGGTGGATTAAGTAGTAAAAGATTATGGTGTTACTGTCCCTTTAAATGGCACCTATCATGCAAAAATATACCTCATCGGAGTTGCTGGCTAACAGAGCCTGCACTCTGGTTGGGGGAAATAATAGTATTTTGTCAAGAAACCCACCATCATGAGCATTATGAAACTCGCACCAGTAGGAAGTGGCCCCCAATCTTACATCACTCACTTGTGCATATTGAGTGAACTGGGGTACACAATCATTATAAGTATGGGTGTGCTTCAATATGGCCGCTGAGGAGCTCCCTGTTAGTGTGGGTGGTATAGCACTCACAAGGGGGGTATTCTTGACAGTATATTATAGTTTGCCACAACTGAAGTGCAGGCTCTATTAGCCCATTTAGTTTTTGCATGGTAGGTGCAATTTACATGGAATTCCAACCCATAATCTTGCAGCTATTCCTGAACTACAACTTACAGTTCATTGACTGTAAGTTGTAAGTATAGATTGAATATATATATTTTGGTACTGTTCCATCTAATAATACTAGAGCCATCTATTTTGGGCAGTGTGTAACAGGGTCAGAGTTTTTCAAGTCAGTGATGAGTTCTTACAATTTTTTAAAATGTTAAGAATTTGCAGACTTCCTAACTCACTAATTATTGATACTCCCCTCCCTGTGATATAGAGGAAATTGCAGATGATGGCCCACACCTTGTGTCTTAACCCTTTCTCCTTGTAGATTGTAAGCTCTTTTGGGCAGGGTTCTCTTCACCTCTTGTATCGGTGATTAATTGCTTTATATGTTACTCTGTATGTCCAATGTATGAAACCAACTTATTGTACAGCGCTGCGGAATATGTTGGCGCTTTATAAATAAATGTTAATAATAATAATATCATTACACATCTGCACGCCTACACTTTCTTTAATCACATTTGCTAAATTTTGGCTACTCACTTTAAAGATTAGCTTTTTGTACAATTAGGGGCCCATTCATTAAAGCATGGATTTTCACCAATTAAAAGCACGATTGGAAAAAATTCGGAGTAACCACGATAATTTCTGATGTGCGATAAAGGCTTGAAAATTCTTATCTTGGTCGTACAAAAATATCATGGTTGCGATCAGAAAGTCACACAATTTTCATATCTGAATGATCGGAGAAGGCGCAAAAACCTTTCTGGCTTTGAAACTTCAATACATGATTTTGGAAGCTTCCATAGGACTCGATGGCACCATGCTGCTCCAACCTGGCCCAAGGAAAGTCTCCCATAGGGCTCAATGGCACTCTGCAACTCCAACCTGGCCCAAGGAAAGTCTCCCATAGGGCTCAATGGCACTCTGCAGCTCCAACCCGGCCCAAGGAAAGTCTCCCATAGGGCTCAATGGCACTCTGCAGCTCCAACCCGGCCCAAGGAAAGTCTCCCATAGGGCTCAATGGCGCTCTGCAGCTCCAACCCGGCCCAAGGAAAGTCTCCCATAGGGCTCAATGGCACTCTGCAGCTCCAACCTGGCCCAAGGAAAGTCTCTCATAGGGCTCAATGGCACTCTGCAGCTCCAACCTGGCCCAAGGAAAGCCTCCCATAGGGCTCAATGGCACTCTGCAGCTCCAACCTGGCCCAAGGAAAGTCTCTCATAGGGCTCAATGGCACTCTGCAGCTCCAACCTGGCCCAAGGAAAGTCTCCCATAGGGTTCAATGGCACTCTGCAGCTCAAACCTGGCCCAAGGAAAGTCTCCCATAGGGCTCAATGGCACTCTGCAGCTCCAACCTGGCCCAAGAAAAGTCTCCCATAGGGCTCAATGGCACTCTGCAGCTCCAACCTGGCCCAAGGAAAGCCTCCCATAGGGCTCAATGGCACTCTGCAGCTCCAACCTGGCCCAAGGAAAGTCTCCCATAGGGCTCAATGGCACTCTGCAGCTCCAACCTGGCCCAAGGAAAGCCTCCCATAAGGCTCAATGGCACTCTGCAGCTCCAACCTGGCCCAAGGAAAGTCTCCCATAGGACTCAATGGCACTCTGCAGCTCCAACCTGGCCCAAGGAAAGTCTCCCATAGGGCTCAATGGCACTCTGCAGCTCCAACCTGGCCCAAGGAAAGTCTCCCATAGGACTCAATGGCACTCTGCTGCTCCAACCTGGCCAAAAGAAAGTCACGATACCGAAGCTTGAATGAATTCCAAATTGGTCGTAGTCTTTGTGAAAAATATGACTTTTTTGTGGAATTTAACGAAAACCACAAAAAAGTTATCGTGGTCAATACAAAAAGTTCTAACAATTAGAAAAAATAAGAATTTTTCTCATTGTGGTCAATCGTGCTTTAATGAATGGGCCCCTTAATGTAGAAATTAGCATATTTTTGCAGATACAGTTTGCAATGTATGGCACAGTGGCTCAAAAACAATTTAGCCTTTTATCCATTTAATGCAAAGCCCATATAAATTTGAACACTAGGCAATTGAATTGTATATCCAACATTATTTAGTGAAAGTTAGTGGGTACTGGCACCCCAGTAAAGTACAGTGACATACCGCCCAACTGTCCCGCTTTCCGCGGGACAGTCCCGGTTTTGGTAGCGCGTCCCGCTGTCCCGGATAGTTCCATGAATGTCCCGCATTTCCGTAATGCGGGACATTCATGGAACTATCCCTGACAGCGGGATGCAGTGACTGTAGTCAGGCGTTACTCCTCTTCTTCAGCGTCTCCTCTATATGCGGCTCCTTGTTCGGCGGAGCCAGGCCCTTTTATAAGGTTGCGCCCATGCGTATTGACGTCACACGCACGGGCGCAACCTTATAAAAGGGCCTGGCTCCGCCGAACAAGGAGCCGCATATAGAGGAGACGCTGAAGAAGCTTCAGCAGCAGCCAGCAGCATGTATGGAGGCACTGTATGGGGGGCACTGTATGGGGGGGCTACTCTGTATGGGGGGCACCTGTGTATGGGGTGGCTACTCTGTATCGGGGGCACCTGTGTATGGGGGGGCTACTCTGTATGGGGGGCACCTGTGTATGGGGGGGGCTACTCTGTATGGGGGGCACCTGTGTATGGGGGGGCTACTCTGTATGGGGGGCACCTGTGTATGGGGGGGCTACTCTGTATGGGGGGCACCTGTGTATGGGGGGCTAATGTGTGTGGGGGGCACCTGTGTATGGGGGGGGCAAAACTGGTACATAGTTATAACTCACTTATAACTGACTGCCTTCTCTCTATATTTGTATTTTATATGTAGGAGTTGCTATATTGTTTTCCTTAGGTAGTACAGTATGAGGGTATAGCACATTTGCGTCTGATCCCGCCATTTCATCTATATAAAAGGAGTATTTTTTTAAAAAATGGGGTGTGGTAATTGGGGCGTGGCCATAAAAGTGGGCGTGGTCAAAAAATTTTGCTGTGGTGCGCACGCCAAATCTTTTTGTCCCTCTTTTCATTTTTCAAATGTTGAGAGGTATGCAGTGATAGGCAGTGAGTAGTCACACACTATATATAAGCACATTATATAATATGAGTTCCAGCTGCTGACACACACTCTCTATCAGTGACAGGCAGTGAGTTCTTGGCACCCCATGGACATTATATACAGTGAGAAAGCAGAGGGTACTGGCTCTCCATATGCATTATATATAGGGACAAGTTGTGGGTACTGGCACATAAGTATATTCTATACAGTAAGATGCAGTGCTGGAACCTAAGCATATTATATATACACATAATATACAGGAAATAGTAGTGGGTGCTGGAACCTAAGCATATTATATATACACATAATATACAGGAAATAGTAGTGGGTGCTGGAACCTAAGCATATTATATATACACATAATATACAGGAACTAGTAGTGGGTACTGGCACCTAAGCATATTATATATACACATAATATACAGGAACTAGTAGTGGGTACTGGCACCTAAGCATATTATATATACACATAATATACAGGAACTAGTAGTGGGTACTGGCACCTAAGCATATTATATATACACATAATATACAGGAACTAGTAGTGGGTACTGGCACCTAAGCATATTATATATACACATAATATACAGGAACTAGTAGTGGGTACTGGCACCTAAGCATATTATATATACACATAATATACAGGAACTAGTAGTGGGTGCTGGAACCTAAGCATATTATATATACACATAATATACAGGAACTAGTAGTGGGTACTGGCACCTAAGCATATTATATATACACATAATATACAGGAACTAGTAGTGGGTGCTGGAACCTAAGCATATTATATATACACATAATATACAGGAACTAGTAGTGGGTACTGGCACCTAAGCATATTATATATACACATAATATACAGGCACTAGTAGTGGGTTCTAGCACCTAAGCATATGTATACACAGTGAGATGTATGGCCGGCTTTAATAAAGCTGTAGGCATACAGTGTCCATTTTATGACACTTACGCACCAAATTAAAGTGTATCCTATCCTCTTCCTCCTTCAACATCTCTGAATTACTAAGAAATTGTTATAGCGCCTTCCCCACTGCTGGTAACAATTCTGTGATCTCCTCTTACTTTGTGCTGCCAGGTCCTACCTACCCCATTCCTCCTATCGCAGCTATTCTATCTCTCCTCTTACTTTTTCCTGACAGGTCCCGGCTTCCCCATTCATCCTCATTTCTGTGATGTCATGCTTTGACCCACCCTAGTAGCGCGTCATCCCTGGCCCCGCCTCCAAACGATGTCAGGCCGCCATAATTCTTACGGGCAACAAAATAATTGCTCCTCCATCCGCCCAATTCGCTCATCCCACAGACCTCCCCTTTTCAACGTCATACCGGAGGCAAGATGAGGAGAAGATAGCTAACATCGCAGGCAGGCAGTAGGGAGGGGGATGAATGGGGCAGGCGGACCTGTCAGCACAAAGTAAGAGGAGATCGCAGAACTGTTACCAGCGGCGGGGGAGGAGCTATTCGGATTTGTTAGCAATACGGAGATTTTAGAGGGGAAGAGAGCAGCACTTTAGATTTTAGACAGATGTCCTAAAATGGACAGTGTATAGGCAGCCACAATCAGCCACGGAGCGATATACCCAGACTCGGTGGCGGCCCCTGCACCGCTCCCAGGGGGGCCTCGCCTCCTGTAGGCCGCTGAGGGCGGGCGGGGCGGCAAATGGTTGGGCCGGAGGATGCCGGACAAGGTGCAGTGTATCGCTGCGGAGAGGAGCGGCACGGACTGACAGACGCTGCAGACGAGGAAGAGGGAGAAGGAGAAGCGGGGGACAGACAGACGGACATTCTACAGCTCTATATCAGCAGGCCGGCCATTAAAATGACCAATGGGGACCTGAACTACCTACCCCAGGGAGGGGCAGGGGAAGGGGATATGCCCAGTGCAGGGGATATGCATTCCCTCTCTACCCATAAGGAGGATATTAAGCAGCCCAATGGGGGATTATTAGTGGCCGACAGCACCCGACCGCAGGGATGCGCCTGTCACCGCCAGTGCTGCAGCCTGAGTGAGGCTGTCCCTTCCCCGGGGACTCCGCCCGGCAGCTCCCCCATATCGAGCTCCAGCTCATCCCCTGTGAGCGCCCGTACGGTAGCCGGTTACTTTGTGTCAGAGGAGGCTGATCGCTTCCGCTTCCTGGACGTGAGTCGCCAGAGCTGTCGCAACACGTTCGAGGGGAGCCGGCGGCAGAGTGCCCCCGATCATCTGGCTGATGGGCTGAGTCTCCCAGCGGAGAGCCCGGGAACTGCGGAGCAGGATGGGGACAGACCGTGGAAGGTTGGAATTGCCGAATTCTTCTCTAGGTAAGAGGGGCCGCTCCCTATTGGCAGGGACCGTCTCCATGGCAACAGGGCACAGTGACATGCATGCTTATGTCTCGGCACAAGTATCGATAGTGATAATACAAAGCTGTATCAGAGCAAAGGCCCCAATGAACCCCTATTACACAAACCCCAAAATTGTGTCTAGCTCTAGTGTGCTTGGCTTGTCACAGCTGCACCACTGTCCGGCCATAAAGGATATAGTTGGACAGCAGTCCATCATTATTGGCCTATTTTTCTAATTTTGATATAAATGTCATTCAAATGTTTAGCAGGACTTGCCATGAGCCCCAATTAATATCACATTTGGTTACTTTGGTGCCCCTGGGAAGTGTGGATATGTTAACAAGTGGATTAGGGCCTCAATGGGGAAAAAACACACCCTATTATGCCCCAACCTTGAGACCCCCAAACTGCACTTTCACATCTCTTTGGGTATTCCCTGTAACCTAATGGCTACCCTGCCATTTCAAAGGAGAAAATCTTATAGTGATGCTGACACGAAAAAACAACTTTTTAAAATATGAATTTACATAAAAAGTTGCCTATAGGTCGTGTTGATCATTTTTTACTGATAGAGCTGCTTTTGTAAGTAATTGTTACTTGAAATCCCAAAACCTGACTGTCCCTTCTCAGCCTGTCAGTTATAGCTTCTAATGCTAACGGACTCCTGCTGAACAAATATGGCCGGCCCCTCATAGAGGAACATGGGGGATCAGATAGGGAATGTAAAAGCTTGGACAAATACTTTTATGGCAAAATTATAAATAGCATGCAAAGACAATGTTATGACAGATGTAAAAATGGTTTCATTTCTGGTGTCAGTATCTCTTTAAGCTGACCATACACGTAGCGATTTTCGATCTTTCATGTGACCATTGGTCGCCATGCCGCCATACACGCACCGAGGTTTCGTACCATATCATCGGCCCGTGTATGGCCAGCTTTAATCTCACAGCCACCTCAACAGCAGCTGCTCCGCTCATTGCTTTGTGTTGCTGGGGCTGCGTCAGATTCTTGCTGAGCAGGGAGAACTGTCTGTTTTGCAGTTTGGAGTAAGTGTCCTGCTTAGGCTAATGCCACACAGGGCTTATTTTCTGCTTGCAGATAAGCCCAGGCCAAAAATCAGACGTTCTCTGTGCTTGCACCCGGAGCTATTGCGTTGGCCTGTGTGCAGGCACACCAAGTGGCGTTTGGCACCAGAATGTGCATTTATGCATTTTCATGCCAGAATCCACCCTGTATGCCAGTGCCCAGGCTGACATAATGGTCCTGGGTACAGACAGGGGAAAAGGATGATGCCAGCATAGGGGCTGATTCTCGACCTGCATTTATCCACACACTAGGAATAAGCCCTGTGGAGCCTTCCGTACTCTAATTCACTAATTTTAGTATTAGGTTGGAGGTGGGGTTTAGAGGGCCATCCTGAGATTCTGTCAGATCAGATGATCTGTCCTGTGTACCATGTCAGTGGGTGCATCAGCTGAGGAGGAAGTGAAAAAAATCTGCAACTTCTATTCACTTCCTGCTTTCCTGATCATTTCGGCTATTGGCCTGAGAAAATTTAACAAGGTGGTCAGGCATTTGTATGGCCGTTCTCCCCTTTACCTCACCAAAAACTGTGCTCTATGAGAAAAGCCAACTAGCAGTATATGTAAAGAGAGGAACAAAGCTGTGGGGGAGTGGCTTGGGAGTAAATGTTAATACTTTTTGGTTGATTTCTTAAATAAAAATATGAAACAATTCCTTGTTCCCCTTTTAATTACTGAGTCAGCACTGCTCACAGAAATTGATATAGATCCTTTAGCTGTTTTAGTTGCATTTGAAACTTTTTATTCATGGATGTTTACAAACCTTTGGGAAACTGATTGGACTGTAATTCTGTGTGTTTTCTGTGCAAGGTCTAATTCATCATCTGACTGTCGTGTAAATTACAACAGCATACTTTTGGACTGTTCCAGCAGTTGAAATCAACAGCAGTATCCAATTCCTACCTAAGGCTGATGCCTCACCAGGAAGATTCTCGCCTGTAGATAAACACATGCTGAGAATCAGCCCCTATGATCCTAACAGCAATTTGATGTGCCTGCACTCAGAGCCACTGCATATGCCCAGGTGCAGGCACACAGAGAAGATTTCAGTGTGGAAAAACTTGAGAATGCATTTTAGTGCTGAATTCTGCTCCTTGTGCCTTCGCCCAGGCTAACATAGTGGCTCTGGGTGCAGGCAGATCAGAAAGCAGTTCAAGGAGAAGGAAAGGTAAAAACTAAAGGTCCCTTAGACTGATTCGGCAGCTAATTGGCCCGTGTATGGACACTACCGTCGGGCCTGCCCGACTGATATCTGGTCTGAAATCGTCCAGATCTCGATCGGGCAAGTTAAAAAATCTAGTTGGATCGCGGACCGCATCGGCTCGTTGATGCCTATACCCGCCATAATAATTTGATCGTTTGGCCCCAGGGCCAAGTGATCAAATTAGCCTGGATTCTCCCGATATCGCCCCACCCAAGCGAGCGGATCTGAAGGTGTATGGGCACCTTAAGTAAGCTTTATCAAAAAGGTCTATGTAAATACAGCCATAAGCACTTATAGTAATGCTACAGTCCTCTATCAAAAGAAACAGGATTTGTTGTCTCTTTGTTTTCCTGTGCCAGAGACATGCAACTCTCTCCTCTCTCCTGTTCCCCCCTCCCTGAAGAATTCTAAGAACGCCCTCCTGCCTTAGGAATGTGGATCTGAGCCATTCAACAGGAAGCATTCTCATAGTCTTACTAACTGAGCATGTACACCGGTCTTGGTCTTGGTGCAGGAGCGAGGCATTATGGGAACTTTCTTTACAGAGTTTAGCTTTTTTTTTTCCTATGAGGTTTCTGATCATCTGAACAGGAGAAATATGGGGAGACTTAAGGGCACTATTGAGAGAACTGAAGGTATGCCTGCAGCTTGAGATTAACTCTTTATTAGCCTTTCCTTCTCTTTTAAAAGTTTAGGGACGTAGGGACATATTCTCACATATATGTATTTATCCACATACTAGCAATGGACTTATATATATATATATATATATGTGTGTGTGTGTGTTCAACTGGATATAATATACAGTATATACAGACAATCAAACAAGCACTGCACTCATCTGGTATCACGCATCTGATATTTTATGTCCTCCCTGTGGGACACTTCCTAAAAAATGCCATTGTGTGACAGAAACGTTAGATTTTCACTAGGGAAAGGAAGCTCCCTTTTTTCCCATGGGACTCTGTTTTAAGTATGCAGAGACACCAGGAGATTAAAGGACTTGGAAACATTGATTCACTTGGAGGTGCCAGTAACTGGATCCAAACAATAAGTTTTTTTTTGTT
Source organism: Xenopus tropicalis (assembly GCF_000004195.4). NCBI lineage: Eukaryota > Metazoa > Chordata > Amphibia > Anura > Pipidae > Xenopus > Xenopus tropicalis. The sequence goes on from NC_030683.2 coordinate 37,396,200, forward strand.
TTGTTTTGTTTTGTTTTTTAAAGGAAAAAAAATACACTGGCCTGAATAATACTGTGCAAACATCTTACTCAACCCTTCAAAGTATCCCTTCAGATTTTACTACACTGCACATTTGCAAGTCTAAGCCTGGGCTAGGGATGTCTGAGAGATTTGCACAGCTCTGCCATTTTACTTCTCCTTTGCTGGGACAGTGCATTTTCTTCCTAAAAGAAGCACTGGCCAACTAAGCAATTTGAATCATTGGGGGTGTCTAACATGAAACAGTGATCTGGGTTTTATTGACCTTTAAAGGTGTCCTCCACCCAAAAAGTGATTTTTGGCATAACAAAAGAAAATAGTTTTAATGTTAGTTGTAAAGGCAAAGGCACATGGGGAGATTAGTTGCCTTTGGTAAAAATGTGTTACCGAGGGTGACAAATCTGCCGAAAATGCCATTCCCTTTGCAAACATTTGATTTGCAGTTAAAATACATTACTCGCTGTGATTTGTCTTAATTGCAGAGAAAAGCCTTCTTTTGTTTTTTTCCATGATTAGGCTGAATCGCTGCAAGTAGTGTAATTTTACTTCCAGTGTTTCTGAGGTTTGCAAAGAGAATGACATTTTTCTGAGATTTGTCATCAGTATTAATGCATTTTTACTGTGGCGGGTAATAAATCACCCTATGTCATTGTCTTAAGGGCAAGGGCCCACAGGGCATATTGTCATCCTGCACCCATATGCTTAAAAAATCTTTTTGTTGTGCCTGCACTCCGAGGCAGTGAATCCACCTGAGTGCAATGCCAAGTCTCTCAGGTATTTGGCTGCATTTGCCTGCACCCTGCCTGTGCTTATCCACAGACCAAAATCAGTATTTTATTATCCCCTTATCATTTCAGGGTTTGCCTTTTAAAACAATGTAGTAAGAGTAAGGTCTCCTAATGCAACATTGTTGCAGAGGAGAGAATACTCTAAGAATTATTTGCTTAAACTTAACTTATTTGGGAGATGGCCTTCTGTTTGGAGATTTCTGGATAACAAGTTTCCATTTAAGGGATCCCATACTTGTATTTTTGTAATTGCTAGAGGCTATGGTTTGACACCTTATGCTACACTTTGTAACCATACACAAGTCACTTCATGTGCTCCTCTACCCAGAAACTATTTCTGCATAATAAAATAAATTTGTAAGTTTAAGGAATATCTAGTATAAGTAAATTGAAATTAACTGGACTTGTTGAGTAGTCATTGAAGATGTTTCAGTTGAACTGAAGAAGCTGTACAGATGAGTAGTGAAATCCCTTCAATGGTTACTCAGCAACTCACCAGTCTCTAAGTGGGACATTAGCCTAAACAGGGTAGTTTGTTTCAGTGGAGATAATGAACCCTGTTTAAACAAACCCCTCTATTCTATTAAGCTGCTGTGTTTGTCAGCCATTGTGATCCCCTAAGGTATGCTATGCTATGTTTGTATCTGCACTGACAAGTACAGCTTCCACCTAAGAGCAGCTACACGGACCAGAGATTGGTAATGCCTGAAAATGCCTTTTAGAATTTTTGAGCTGATCTTTGTTCCACCATGTCTAGCTGCTCTCAGGTGGAAGCTGTACTATCAGTGAAAATACACAGGCCTGCGGAGGTGAGCAGATACACTTCTCTCTGCCTGCCTACACAAGCAGAGAGCAGTGGCGCCTATACTCTGCTTGTCCTTGCTCTTAAGGTGGCCATACATGGGCAGAGTTAAGTTGCCAATTCAGCTCCTTCAGATCAATTCTGCATCTTATCTGCCTGTGTATGGGGCCCTCTGACAGGCTTCAATGACCAACATCCGGCTAAAAATTGGACAGATGTCAATCGGAAGGGCTTGATTTTCCTGTCTGATTGAGAATCACATTGGCTCGCTGATTCTGTCCTTGCTCAGACTTTTCGTATGCCATTTGCCCTAGGGTAAAAATCTTACCATGTATGAACACCTTTAGCTGTAAGCTCTAAGAACATGAAACAGGGATCCCCCCCGATAGGTTGATTTAAGGGGTCTGGAGGGGATAACTAAAGCTGTGCCTAAAAGTAAATAAAGAAAAAAGGTTAAATAAGCATACTATCTTGGAGTGTCACTTTCTGTAAGATAATTAAAAATAACTAGAATTTAAACTTTTCTTCCTCTCTTCCAGATTTCTATTATAACAGCATGTAAAGACAGATTTAGGAAACAATTAGTGGAAATTTAACAGTGACTTTTCATGAGGCATCACATATTTTTTAGGGTATAGTTTCTTTTAATTCATTTTTATTGTGTTTAAAGGATGGTGGAAATATTCAGAGCCTGATCATAACATGTACTGTTTATTTATGTACAGCACGACTAGCATGGTTCTTCTCACTGTGCCCGGCAGTTCCATTCATGGATCTGCAGTATCAACTGTGTACTGTGTTCCCTGCCAACCACGGCTGCCTTGGTAATAAGCGCTCCCAGTACAAGGCATGTAGTTATTCATTTATTTATTTTTTTTTATTTGATTTCTCTTCTTTTGAAGTGTTCATTTTGTACTCATCAAATGCCACCTGTCCTTTTGATATTGAGCATACATTGAAAATATATATTATTAACATTAACACAAGATTTACTTGGTTACATAAATATTGTATCACAAAATACTTGTATGTATGTTATCTTTACTTAGTAGATATTTATCTATAAAGCATAAATAAATATTTGTAGTAGACACAGTATTATTAACATTCATTTATAAAGCGCCAACATATTCCGCAGCGCTGTACAATATGTTGGTTACATACATTGGACATACAGAGTAACATATAAAGCAACCAATAACCGATACAGGAGGTGAAGAGAGCCGTGCCCAAAAGAGCTTACAATCTACAGTAATTCTGTGTAATTTCTGAAGCCAGTGACTGGTATGCCTTTCCCTTTTAAGAGACTATTTATAATACTTTCAGGAAGTTCCTGTGCCGGTCATCTGTATCCCCTACCTTTTGTGCCTGTTGTTTTTATGAATCTCTGAATCTTACCAGGTAGCTAAAGAATGTGTTGCTTAGAAGACCTTAATGACATTATATTGTCAATCTATTTAATTCCTTATGACAGCTCGGTGAACCTCCGCCTAATCACTTTATCTCCATCTGTCTGTCATCCTAACTCAGTTTGTAAGCCATTCAGTGGATCTGTGTTTTGCCACTTAGTCATTAACATTTGCCCACTGTTAGTGCGACCTTTTGCCTAGGTGGGAAAATAAGGGCAAGTCACAGATATCACTGAAGAAATGGGTTAAAGTTTATTAATGTTAATATACATTGTATTTCTGTTGTACATTATGACTTTTCTGGTTGTGGGTGGCTTGATATTAGGTAGATGATAATAAAAGGTTATCCATATCATTTAACATTTGGTGATGATGTTGTGGCAAGTATGCCCTAATGGTGATCTGGTGACCACTGGTCCCCATAAAAAGAAAAATCTTTTTCTGCACAAGGGTAACATAACCACATAGAAATCATTACAACAGATAATCTTCTTGCCGATGATAGTCTATTTCTCAAACCTGTTTGAGCACCAGCTCAAATTTTGTGGATGGCTCTATATACATGCCTGTAGGGACTATAGGCTAACCAGCTTTCTAGTTTAAGTAAATATATAGGGTGGCATAATGAAATCAATTTACACAACTCTTCCTGCCCCTACATGTCTTATTTCATGAGTGAGGATTGTTACCCTGAGGATGCCAACCCCACAACATGTAACCATCTGTGCATGCTAAAAAAGGATGTTGGGTATCTGGCATGGCTGTTGGGTCACAGTTTCTGCTTAATTTACTTTAATCTATTAGAAAGTACTGAAATTATCTTTATAAAAAAACTCCTGGGAAATTTTGTTTTCCAGTTCCTAGAATCTGGGTTATATTGTGGTGGATTTGGCTAAGAAATACTTTAAGAGTGAAAAACTGTTGCATGCATGACATGCTATGCATTAAGTATGCATTTGATCACTCGCTCTATAATATTATATTGAATTATTTTATGTGTATATTGGTTTCTGACCTATTTAAGAACATGGTTGCTTTTTACATATGCTATTACATATAGAGGGATTTGCTTGTTATTTTAAGTTTTTGCACTACATTTGGCTATAAAAGCTTTACATTTTGGGATTGGCTAGTTTCTACAGGAGTTTTGAAAGCTGAGTGTCCACATCGCAGCCTACAGTTTTACTGTACAGCAGGGGTTAGTAACCTTTTTCCTATAAGACCCATACAGTTTGAAACCTAGGGATGCACTCTTCAGGAGATTTGCTAATACAATATGATCACACCAGGATTTAAAAAATCAGAGACACATCTAAAAGCTTTACCACTATATATACTGTTTAGCCACTAAATGACCTTGTTTTATTCATTGCTTTTTAACCAGGCCAAGCCTGGTTAGGGAAGACACCGCTTGCATATAGAGGCACATAATCCTTACATCTTTAGATCATTCAATCAATAGAAATTATTTTTTCTTTTAGTCAGACCAAGAATCTAGTTCTTCTCTCAGAGCTGCAGAAAGTAAAGAGTTTATGGAACAGATTAAGTTCCCTTTTATCCCGGCTGCATACTTTCTGGTTTAGTTCATGGAAGATGGTGTTGTTTTGACACATGGTTTCACTCAGTTTTCTCTGGGAGGAAGAAAAAAAAAAAAGAGGAAATAGCTGTGGCAGATCACATGCATTTAAAAGAAGAGCATGCCAGTCTCCTTAAATGAACAGCTGTTTGTTACGTCTGATGGAAATTTTGTTTTAAATATGAATATAAAACTATAACATACTGGTGGTATTGAACTTAATATGTATGGGATTTGGCTGCACATTAAACAAGAAGTTATGGTCTAATTACTGGGGGGTTCCAAAATGTTAGGCACCCCCTTCTGCTTTTGCTTTTATTTTATATTGCCAAAAATAATTTATTTATCCAGGGTCAGAGACAAAAATCTGGATTGTGCTTAAAGGGGATCTAAATCAAAAAAATGAGTTGATGTATACTTCCTCAGGGTGCTTCTACAGTTGACATTCAATTTCTCTTTTTAGTGGTTTCTTAGGGATATATGAGCGATATACAGTATATATATATATAATGTTTTTTGTGTATGTAGGACAGTTTTGGTACTAGGACAGTTTTGGTTTTGGTAATATATTAATCTGGAAAATAGCAACAGCAGAGATCACAGAGAGTACTGCTCCAGGCTGTAACCTGATTTTATAGCAAATTTCTAAGTTTATTGTTTTAAACATCTGTCTCCATATAACTGCTGCATCTGCCATTTGCTGTGAAAGCTGCAAGATATGCACAGATTTAAAGGGAAAGTAGAATTTACCAAAGGTAGGGTGGGGGGTTGTACTTAGAAAACTTTCAGCGCAATTGTGCTAATTTTGAAGCATTAGCAACAACTGGCCAAATTCTCCTGGTGAGCTCAATGACACTGGATTTCTGGAAAAAACAAATGCTGTGTTATGGGAGAAAACATGGCTATTGCACTTAAAATAGGGATCAAATTCATGATAATAATGTTTTGCTGTGTGTGTGGTTTTCCTTGACCCTTTTATCATCTAATTTGATCCAGATTTGGTTTAGGATTCAGAATGTCTGAACCCCAAACCAAATCCGAATCAAATTAGGTTAAAAAAAAGGGTCAACGAGAACCACACGCACAGCAAAAAAATTCAAACTTCCATGTTTATGGGATAAAAATTATTTCAAGGATTTGGTTTGGCCAGGCACATGGATTCCCCCGAATCCATCTGAAAAAGGCTAACTCTTGGCCATATCCCGAACAAAACCTTGGATTTGGTGCATCCCTACTTGAGATTCCACTTCATTTACTGCACTTGTGCTCATAAATGACCCCAATAAGGCTGACATTGGCAGCATGAGTGTCGCATTGCAGCCATCATTCACTGCTTGAGCCCTTGGCTGTGTCTTTCACAGGCCTGTGTGAGTGTATTTAGGGTTACCATCTGTGCTTTTTTTGTTACCATTAGAGCCCCTGTATTTTTCATTTTTATTACCGTTAGGACCAGATTTGTGATGCCGACACTGGTTACCTTTCCTTCTCCTTTAAGGGAAAGTAGAACTTACTAAGTTTGGTTCCTTTTGGTATGAAAATGACTTGCTTCTTTATGAATTTGAAGTATGATATTTACATTTTGATATCATTCCTCTCACTTTAGTTCTACATTGATTTCTACCTGCAGGCTTATTCTTTTCTGTAGGGATGAACACAGAGGAGCAACGATGTAGCGCTGTTCCTTCCCTGCAAAAAAAAAAAAAAAAAAAAAATCTTCAGAGGGGCCAAGTGCATACCTACCCGACCCTCACGTGTCCTCTGCACCCCAGCCGTACTATAGAATTTCTCTGTGCATATTGTTTGAGGGGGAAGCATATCATGTTTTTGCGCTTGAAAGAAAAAAATGGCTTCAATAGATATGGTGCGGGAAAAAAAAATGCATTTGGCATGAGAAGAAACTCGAGGAAAAAACTCGAGTTTCTTCTCATAGGTGAATAAACCTGTCAAAAATTTGACTTTAATCCATTTGGTGAAATTTTGCCATTTCACAAATGTATCCATGTTTTCATTCATCACTAGTGGCTAACCTATTTCCAATGTCCAAAAAAGCACATTAAAATGCAGCATGACTCAGTGAAGGCTGGCTGGAGAGCAAATGCCTTCTATTTCATGGCAACATAGGCAATTACATACACATTCACCGCGCCCTTGGGTACTGACCCATGGAGATCAGCTCATACCTCTAATGGCCCGCTGCTTGTCATCAACATACAATGCTGCTTTGACATCCTTACCCCAGCAGTTTCATAACAGTTCACATGTCATGTAGTTTGAAGGATTAACACCTGTATCAATGAGAATCATGGTACCATTGTGACTGGATCATACCTTCTTACACATTTCCAATGTCTGAGACTGTACTACCCTCCAGGGTTTAAATGCCGGGGAATTCTCTACCAGCCATTTGAACTGAAGAAGCCACTTGGATGAGTGGTGAAAGGTTTTCAAGAAAAAACTCAGAAAAGTCCAGTTGTTTTAGTTTTTGTTATGCCAAATAACATTCTTAATTGATTGTCCCCTTTAACCCACAGATGAATTTTGTCCATTTGGTTTATATATATTGATAAATCGCCCTGCGGTTATCTGCAGAACCAGCCTGGTGTTCCCCATTGCTATAAAGCAAGTACAGAACAATTCAATCTACTAACATGGCTTCTTGGTTTGTCCATGTGTCTGAAGAGTCTACCCAATTGCTTTGTGTTTCCTGAACAACAGTTTTACAGGGGTGGGCCTTTTTCTTGTTCTGCTTGATATAGCTCAGTACCACCCACATACAGAGCCAAATAAACCAAATAAAAGAACATGCTGTACAGAAACTTTCAAATATACCTGTTTATAACACAATGTTGCAGATTTATTATAAAAAAAAAAATTTGCTGTCCCACTTTGTGCTAGGTTCTGACAAAGTACTGTTGTTCAGGAAACACAATGCATGTTTTTGTAATGATTTAATAATCACAAATGGGTTATTAATGATCACATAAAGTCATCCGTAAATATCTGGAGGAAAAACAGTCTTTATTTTTTTTAAAAATAGGATATTTATATATACATGTGATTCAGGAGGGCATTTCATTGTTTAGAATTGTATTCTAAAATATTATATACATATACATTTCATTTAGGAATGCATTAAAAAAAAAAAAAGTCATTATATGTTTGTTTTTTGGTGGACTTTTTAAAGGACCAGTAGTACCTAAACAAACTATTTTGTATATATTGTAATATAATGTACTGGTACAGTGTACGCATTGATTCATGTTTGTTGATTAAATAATCTGGACAGATATTATTGTGCCTTAGATCTTGGTTGTTTCCATCATCCGGCCAATTTAAATCCAGATCTTATGGCTGTTTGTGTAATATACAGCATTATATCTACATATATGACCTTCTTTGCCATGCACTGGTGGAAACTGTGTATTTGCTTCTGAATGATGGCGGCATCTTTTTCAAATTGAAATTGGGCGATAAGGCCCATTTTTATATATAGTTAACTGCTTTGTTCATTGAATGTTTGCTTTCCTTTTTTCCCAGGAATTTCTTTTCTAAAAGAACAAAGGACCCTAAATCATCATCGAGTGTCCCTGGTTGGAAGTTGTTTGGTAAAGTACCTCCAAGAGAAACTGCTCAGAAGGACTCAAAGATAATTCAGCAGGTAAATAGATTTTTTTCTCTTTGTATATGTAAAATAAATCATACTTCTGTAGACTTGAGGGTCTGCAAGTGTTTTTTGTCCTTAGCTCTTAAATATATCCTTTTTTGGATCTTTTCACTAGTTAAATTTGTCATACCAGGGAATTTTAGTTTTTTCATTCAGCTTTATTTAAACCAACATTAATAAAACTGAGGTATATAGAAGCACAGCAAGAAATCACTGTACCTTTAATTTAATCTTTCAAAAAACGAAACTCTTTCTTATAAATTAAATATATGGTATAATGTAAGTTTGTATAAACAGATTCATTTTCTATAACATAAGTAAAATTATATTTTGATATTTTAAGTTGTGGAATTTATGAAGGTAGAACATTATTTGTAACATTACTCAGTTGAAATATGCGTATAGTCCCGATGCAAGCTAATAAACAGTCCTCTAGCACAGTGTTTTTCAACCTTTTTTGGGCAAAGGCACACTTGTTTCATGAAAAAAATCACGAGGCACACCACCATTAGAAAATGTTAAAAAATTTAACTCTGTGCCCAGCAGCAGTGCCCCCCTAGTACACTGGTGCCCAGCAGCAGTGCCCCCCTAGTACACTGGTGCCCAGCAGCAGTGCCCCCCTAGTACATTGGTGCCAAGAGCAGTGCCCCCCTAGTACATTGGTGCCCAGCAGCATTGCCCCCCTAGTACATTGGTGCCAAGAGCAGTGCCCCCCTAGTACATTGGTGCCCAGCAGCAGTGCCCCCCAGTACATTGGTGCCAAGAGCCAGCCCCCCTAGTACATTGGTGCCCAGCAGCAGTGCCCCCATAAGTCAGTGTGCCCCGTGGCCCCCCCTAATACATTGGTGCCCAGCAGCATTTTACTCTTCGGCGGCTTCAGCAGCATCTTCCCCTCACGCGCGCCGCCTCTGCACTTCTGCCTACACGCGACCGCACACAGGCCCTTTTATAACGTTGTGGCCCGTGCATACTGACGTCACCCGTACACACGGGGCGCAACCAATGACAGGGCCCGGATTTTTTTTTTAAAGTAAAAATTGCGGCCCTGCCTACGGCACACCAGGCAACATCTCGCGGCACACTAGTGTGCTGCGGAACAGCGGTTGAAAAACGCTGCTTTAGCACATCACATACATATGTTTTACCCTTACATGAGTAAGGATGAAATAGCTCTATTAGTGGCTTGATGCTTGAGAATTGGTTGCTGCAGATGTTTCCCAGCTTATGAGCAGACATGTGATGTCTGATTACACTAGAGCTGATTTATGGGTTGAAAGAGAAGCATTCCAAAAATGCTGGGGTGGACCCAGTGTTTGTAATTTCATAGCATACCCAGTTATTCAGAACAAGCTTTTCTCCTGTTTGAAATGTGAGATGTGCTTACCTTAGAGGTACCATGACAAATAGTTTTGCTTTTCCTACATATATAAAATATTGAAATCAACATAGAATGGTTTTCCTATACTTAGGAATTCATAAAAGAAACGATAATTCATATAAGTCATAAGTATGGAATCAGTCTGTAAACCCATTTTTCAGAGCTCCAAATTATGGGACGGCCATCTCCCATAAACTCAGTTTTAACCAAATTATTCAGTTGTTTAAAATTGATTTGGTTTTTCTTTGTAATAATAAAACAGTACATTGTACTTGATCACAACTAAGATATAATTTATCCTTATTGGAGGCAAATCAATCCTATTGGATTTATTTGAGGTTTAAAGGAGAATGCAAGTCAAAATTTAAAAAGCATACTGCCCAATAGTCCTCCTATTGTTTAGTAAAAACGCCACACTTTTGGCTCACCTAATCAAATATTTACTCAGTCACACTTACTTCACATTTTCTAGAACAGGCAGCCATCTCTAAAAAGGTATTCTCCCTTCCTTTCCCTCCTTGCTTCATACTGCACATGTGTTTCATTCCCTCCCCCCCTCTGCCAGATCCGCTTCTGATTGGCTGGTGGGCATGTATAGCTCAGAACAGGAGACAGGATCAAGTTACACACATGCTCAGAGAATAGGAAGGCTGCCGCTGGCAGCCTACAGGAAGGGAAGAGAGATTTCAGTGATGTCACTGTAGTCTTCACACTGCTGTAGGCTGCCAGCACCATATCTCAGAGACGCAAGCAGGGATCTGGGAATTTAGATATGCAGTAAGTACTTAAAAAGAATGCCTTTAGACTAACTTTTAATTTATATTAACCTTTCATTGTCCTTTAAATTTTTATTTTTTAAGTAGACTTAAGCTGGCCATACACTTGAAACAGCAGATAAGGAGGTAGAAACAATAGGATTTCTACCTCCTTCTGCCGATTCAGCCCTGACGGCAGATTTTGGTCAGGCGCCTTCTATGGCGCCCGATAAAAATTTTCTAACCTGGCCAATCGGCGAGTCGTCCGATATCAGCAGCTTCCTGCGATATCGGTTGACTCACCGACATGCCATACACGCACCGAATATCTTACGAAACGAGGTTTCGTACGATAGTATCGGTGCATGTATACACTGATCATTCAGTGTATACACTGAATGATCTACTTTGGCAACCTCATGTCCCACCTCAGTTCGATATTGGATTGACAACATTGACAAGGGTGCAGGACGATATGATTTTATATTTGTCTGATCAACATCTGCACCAGATATTGATTAGATATTGACCAGATATTGTTCGGCAGGCCTGTCTGAAGACCCCATACGCAGCCCGATAAAAACTGCCAACTGTCTGAGACAGCAGCTTATCTGCCCTTGTATGGCCAACTTTAAAGTAAAGTAAACTTCAAAATATGGATAGACCCATTATGTGGAAACCCCCAGGTCTCAAGCACTCTGGATAACCGGTCCAATACCTGTATTGGAAACAGCAATTTAAAATAATTGCTTGTATCCATCACCTTCGGAACATAGATGCATAGCTGTAATCATTATGTGGTAATCATTACATTTAGGGGGTGACTTGGTAATATTAACATTTCCCCTAAGTTTATAAATGCTCTTGCAGTTTTAATTTACCAAATACGTCCCCTTTAATATATACACAGTGTTTTCTCCTGGTTTTTTTTTTTTTTTTTTTTTTTTTTTACCAGACACGTTGCCCAGCATTTTGCAGAATTTGGTAAGACTTTGAGCTGTATTCACAAAAGCAAGTTTGTAGAAAATGTTCTGTTTAGGCTGGAGTAGTGGGAAAAGCAATTAAATATTCCTCCGCTTTACTTCCGGCAAGGTCTTTATTTTCTCAGGAGGATACTGTATACAAGGCCTTGATGATCTGGTCCTGGAAATCTCACACCCAAATATCATGCTCTGATGAATCACATCACCTCCATAAGGAAACCATAGCTCCCTACAGTGCCTTCGCCTACTAGAACATCTGCTGCTTTTGGAATATTTAAAACACAGATGTCCAACCATTGTATACTGAGGCGTGGCTTTGCCTTTATTTTTGCTAATTGTATTATATGGTTATATGATATGATTTCATGTGGGGTGTGCGATTGGATTTTTTTTTTTTTACCACGCAGTGTTCTGCAGGGGTTTGCTAATAGTCATATGATAATTAATGGTTAAAGTGGCCTGTGCCACAGATTGAGTCACAAGGATGTCAACGTCTGGTTATTGTCTGAAAATGTTCTGATCGGATGGATTTGGTCGGCACTCAGTTGAAGTGCAGTGGTGCATACAATGATCAGGGGATGTCAGATGGTGGTGTCCCAGGAGCCAGATCCCATACTGGTGCATGTAATTGCTTTTCTTCAGCTATTTGTGATATAAAGTGTTTTTTTGTGTTTCTGCCCAACAATCCACTTATTCTTACAAAAGTCACATATACAATATAATTCACACCTTATCCCGGTCCCCATCTTCTCTTTAATATTATAGTCAACAGCATCACCCTACAACCCTACATGCATCCGTTCCTGTGTCTTTCTACTTCTAAAATATTGATGCAGGCCCTTATCGTCTCCAGGATTGACTTCTGCAATGTACCACTAGTTGATCTCCCAGAATCTCACCTCCACCTACTGGAATCCATCTTTGCTGCTGCCAGTATCATCTCGTCTGCATCTAAATCTTTCTTTGCCCTTCATTACTATAGTGTCTCTAGCTCCTGGTCATGTCATATCACATTGATTACAAAGTTATCATCCTGCAGAAAAAATCTATGCATACCTCTGCTCCTCTTGGTATGAGTGCTACATCATCTTCCATAACCATTGGGCAAGGTAAGAATCTTGCCTCGGGCAAGTTGCTAGGGTTGGCATAAATCTGCTCAGGGGCCCATAAACACCCTTTTCCACGAGAGACACGCTCTTGCACTAATTGTGTTCTCAGACCTCCTTACATAATGCTACATAGCCTACAACAAAATTTTGTGTTTTTATAGTAGAATAAGCTATAGTGGTGATGACATACCTGCCAATACTTTCAATTAAAAAAATTGGGATGCTAGGCCATATCCCTGTTCTTCCAAATTATGCCAAGCTATGCCCAGACAAACAGTGTCGTTTTGTTTTGTTACAGGCAATCACCTACCGTATGTGATCTAGTCAAATGTCATTCAAAGTATGAGTCTTTTTCATAAGCAAAATTGGATGTGTGGCAGAGTTTCTTTTGTACTATTTGCAGATATTTAACAGACATATAAATGTATATGAAGTTTTTTATTTGTTGCCGTTACCCTTTGAATATATATAGCTTCTGAAGATTAACTTGGTCCTTATGACCTGTTTATTTTATGTTTTCTTTATCTATACCAATTTTAAGTATGGTTTCATGAGGTTTCATGATCTTGAATTTCTGTAATACATCCAAGAATCCAATAGTGTATAATGTGTTAGTATTTTGTGCTCATTTGCCGAGTTATTCCTAATAGCATCACTTGTGACTGCATCAGTTTACTCTTACTGTAAATCACATAAGTCAAAGAAGTCATGCGTGTCCTAGAAGACCTCCTAGTAGACGTTGTATAAGAAGGAAGTCCTATAGGTCATATAAGTCTTGTACTGTACATATATAAAGGGATTGCTACATCTAGCGCTGAATAAAATGTATGTTTCCACATTGTTAAAAAATGGTAATGATAGCCCCACACCTGAACTATTGCCCAGATAGGTGCTGTTTGCTCATTTCTTGGGGTATAATGTATAATAGCTCTTTGGTTTTACGTGGTGCTTCCTAGCAGTTTATTTGTTTTGTTTACCAAAATTACCCTGACTAAAAAATTTCCTTGGAAGGAAAGGTTCAACAGACACGTTTATCAAAGCTGATACCAGTATCGGTTTGTGTTGCACTCATTCCCTCAAGGTAATAGTGCGCTTCTGTGCTCTAATATCCTTTAATCCTGATTTGCATGTGGGTATCACAAGAGAAGCAAGGGTTTGGACAATTATTTTCTACTGAAAAATGCTAGAATGAGTCGTTCAAGAATAATACATTTTTCAAATTCCCAGTAAAGCATTACGGGGAGGTAGGTATACTTGCCATTTGGTAACAATTCAACAAAGTTAATAAATTACCTGCTGAATGTTTAATTTAGGCTATATAAAATTGTACATTTTTATTACTAATTCCATGATTATTGTTATTATTTTTTTTTATTTTAACATTCATTTATCCTGATTTCTCACTAAGGCTTGAATTCTGTTTTTCTCATTAGGATGACAGTTCTGGCAGCTTATCGTCAGTCTCTACGCCAAATCTATTAAACACAGGGGTATGGAATTTAATATGTTTCTGTCCTAGTCATGCTGCTCCATGCATGGGCCGTCAGAATAGCATTTGCATGGAATATTCACTGAAGCATGTTTACTAAGATCCAACTCATTCACACCCATTATTAGCAATTAATGCTCATTCATCTTCATGTCATATGCATCATTTGAACTAAAGGATACGGAAATTAATATTTAAGCAGCCATTACAAAATACTAGATTTGGTTGGAATATTGAGAAAAACAATGACTTCTGGCTGATGAAGTTTTAAAGAAATTATATACAGGTATAGGATCTGTTATCTGGAATGCTCAGGACCTGGGCTTTTACAGATAAGGGATCTTTCTGGAATTAGGGGGCTGGAAATTTCAACTTATAATTCAGAAACTAGATCACACTGAATCCAAGGACAAAGGTATGTTATTCTGGGGGTTGTTTAGAGTAATTTTAAAGAGAGAAAAAAAGGCTTACTTATTCTTAAAGAAGTTATTAGCTCAGACTGCAGTATTGGGGTTGCCATTGCCCATTCCATTGTCTTAGGTTTACCACAACCAATGGGAGTTGCTGGTGTTTCCAGGTCCAAAACAGACAATGTCTGAACTGTTACTAAAAACACTAATTTAATTGTATATAATCTGCATTAGGCTGGTCCCACCAGAAACCTGACATCCAGTAGCAAGTGCTAAATCACATAGGCATAATGTAGGGCTCTAGAGGAAACTCTAAATTACTTGAATGTATTGCCTAGGCGGTGGGTTGTTTAGGGAATGGGCCGAGCAGGAGATCCTCTTGTAATCTAGTAGGCCAGTCTATCCCTGGTAGGGAACTGTAATATAGGATATACTGGAGAAGGGGTATATATCTATATATAAGATAGGCACATGGCATCCAAAAGCTTGCCCCTTTGGCATAGACTGGCACCATCCATCCTGAAGTTTCCTGCAAACTTTACCCCCTCAATTTATTGTTTAAATTAACTTGTTTAACAGCAGGAATGCTGCCTGAAATCATATGCAATAATAGCAAAACCTGTGTATCATCCTCAAGTGGCACTGATAAGTGCCATGTTTGGCAGTACATATGGGGTTAACTGAATATTAGCATTGCTGTCCAATTTCCCAGTGTGAATGCTTGTTGTATAGCATGGAAAATAGCATTTCCAGGCATGCAGGAAAATAGCTCAGGTCTCCTGTCCCCTCTGAATAAGGCTACACCCATTTACATTCCCTGTGTTCATTAGCAATCAATAGAAATGCCCTTAAGCAGCATAGAAAATGACCATTCCTGATGTCCTGATCCCAAGGCACTATAAGAAAAACTGTATAAAGCAAGTTTTTCACTCTTAAGGTTTTTTTCTGATCTGTCATGAATCTAACATCTTTTCCATATTCCCTCTTTTTCTAGTTTTAGCTTTTGTTCTCTGTCAGCTAATGGTTTGTCTGTCAGTGACTGGCAAGCCTAGTTTTGTCACTGACAATAGCTTATTATCGCTCCATTTAAGTTCAGAAACTTCTTACTGCAGCCTCTTTTATCAGGGAAACACTGTCTCTTGATTAACTGCTGTTTTGTTTTTTTACGGCTGTTGAAAGCAAAAATATTAGCTTTAGAGTTCCAATTCCAAGAGCATGCGTCAATCTACCCCATTATATCCCAGCATGTCCACAGCTATTCAAACCACACCCATTCTGGTAGCAAGTCCATAATTGCAGGACACAAAATAGACAGCCCAGCCTGTCTGGGCCGTGGGGGCTTTTGAAATGACTATCACCAGTCTCCCCATTGACGACCCATACAAGTTCCTGTACATTTCATTATACAGGTAGGGGATCTGTTAATTAGAATGTTTGGGACCTGGGAATTTTCACAAAAGAGGTCTTTTTGTAATTTGAATCTCCATACCTTAAGTCTGCTATACAAACATTTTAAGCATTAAATAATCCCAATAGGATTACTTTATCTCCAATAAGGATTCATTATATTTTTAAAAAACGGAAATCATTTTTAAAGCTATTTAGGTAAAATCGAGACTATGGGAGGGGGGACCTTTCCTAATTCAAAGCTTTCTGGATAACGAGTTTTTAGATAACTGATCCTAGACCTGTATTATTAACAAGTTACTAAACCTGTTAAAATTTATCACTGCATATTACCCTTGTGCTTAAAATTACTTTTAAGTCTGTGTCTTTAATAGATTTTGGCAACTGCTTCTGGTTCTTTGTTCTGTAAATCTGTACTCTCATTGCTGTTGCACACATTGTCCTATCCATTACCTCCAGTGTATTTTAGCTCCCGTTACCCTCATTTATTAATTGTCAATGAGACATACCTGATAAATAAAAGGTGTTCACAATAATATATTGGTTGCTTATAATCTGTTTAAGGAGTTGCCAAGAGATAGTGCCAAATGGACCCTTTTCTCTGAAAATTATAGGCAGCGCTGGCAAGCTCAACTACAATATAGTGGACTTTAATTTTTACTGTGAGGTGTGATGTGGGGACAAATGCATGGGACATCAAAGTGTAATGATATTATTTATGTATTTATATAAGCATTAATTCTAGATGTTACCCTAATTAACCTTTTAACTTTACTGACCTTAGGAACCTCTGATTTATCCCAAACATCCTTTTGGGTTGCCACCAAAACAGCCTAAAACAAACTTTCATAAAAATACATACAGTGTATTCATTTTTAACATGTGGGTTTCCATAAATTCCCCTATAAACCGTAGCTGTTTTATTCATTAATCAGTGACCAGACGTCTCCAGATACGATGACTTGTAGGAAAATTAGAGGGAGGAATATATGACCTTATTCCAGCTTGAAAATCTCAAAGGGAAAAGATGATTTGCTAAACTTTTGGCTTCTTTCATTACTGGATCGTGTTGATAATCAAAAATATATTTTTGGAATTTATTCCATATTTTATTAAAGGAACGGTTCAACTTTAAGTTAACTTTTAGGGGCCCATTCATCAAGTCACGAATTTCGGATTGTTAAAAGCACGGTTGGAAAAATTTCCTAATACCCACAATCATTTCAGATGTTTGTCAATATGTGGTTGCGATCCAAAAGTTACGAAATTTTCGTATTCAAACAATCATAAATGGCACGAAAACCTTTCTGACTTTGAAACTTCAATGCATGATTTTGGAAGCCTCCCATAGGACTCGGCTCCAACCTGGCCAAATGATAGTCACGATACCAAAGCTTGAATGAATTCTGAAATGTTCGTAGTCATTGCGAAAAAAAAAAATAATGTTGTGCATATTTACTCAAAACGCAAAAAAAAAGACGTGTAACTTTAGAAAAAATACGAATTTTTTCGCAATCGTGGTCATCATGCTTTGATGAATGGGCCCCTTAGTATGTTATAGAATGGCCAATTCTAAACAACTTTTCAATTGGTCTTCATTATTTATTTTTTATTGACTTTTTAAAATGGGGGCTACTGACCCCAACAGCCAAAAAAAGATTGCTCTGTGAGGATACAATGTTGATGTTATTGTTTCACTTTATTACTTATTTTTCTATTCCTCTCGTATTCATATGTCAGTTGCTCCTTTAAACCACTGCCTGGTTGCTAAGATATTTTGAACCCTAGCAACCAGATAACTGCTGAAATTCCAAACTGGTAAACCGCTGATCAAAGTGAAATATAAAAAAAGAAAAACGAAGACCAAATGCAAATTGTTTATTCTACATCATACAAAAATTTAACTCAAAGGTGAACAACCCCCTTTAATATATAATAAAGGGGAACTTTATCCCTTGGATAATCCTGTGTCTAAAAACTGCTATTTTAAGATCTCAAATCTGCCCTCTGGTTCATAAAAGGCACTGTTCTCACACACAAACCACATGTTCGATTTCCTGTATTTGTAGTTTCTTAAACTACTGCCTTCCAAAAATGCTTGCAAGACATTAGAATCTGAAGCTTGCTTGTTGTTTTTTTTTGTTTGTTTGTTAACAATAACAAAAAAATATATATATATATATAGATCTAAGCATATATCGATTTACACTGATATTGAACAAGTTCCAAAGATATTTTGTGTTGTTACCAAGTCATTTGTTTCTTGAGTTCACGGCAAACTGCTCTTTTCAGCCAGCGTGTTTCAGCTTTTGGTTGTCAGTAGATCACTTATATGACCACTTAGGTGCTATGTAATAAAAGGTGCAAAGTTTAAAAAAAAGGTCTAATCACGCATAGTGCTGAATGCATCTGTCCCAAAGAAATTCACAAAGTGTATTGAAGTCAATTTTTTTTTCACAGTGACGATTTCCATACCACGCAACTTATTTTTGTGGCCATTGGGGTCTATGGCTGTTTATTGCAGCAAAACCTTGCTAACCATTTTGCTCATCACTATTTCATTATAGGTCATCTGCTTGAAAGCAGACATCTCTTATGTTGCTATGTATAATTGCATATGGAGAGGCTTTTTTGCCTTGGTGCAGTGATCCATAGCAAACAATATGTTTGTTCTTAAATGGTTGACCAGTAAATTAAACCTGTTTATAGGTTACTGTAGGTAACTAGATATAAGAGAAATTTTACACCTTTTAGTACATAACCTAATAAACTCATATTTAGGCGATGCTCGTTTATCCATTTCACTTATACTGTTGTGCTGAGGTGATATTCCCCTGCATACTTGTGTTCAAAAAAGTTGATGTTTTCAAGTACCTCTTAAAGGAAAACGAAAGGCAAAATCACTTGGGGGTGCCAAAATGTTAGGCACCCCCAAGTGACTTTAACCGCTTACCTCGTTCCCCGGGCTGGTGCCCATGTTAGGAGAAAACAGCACCAGCCTGGGGTACCTGGAGCGGATCGCTTCCTTCTTCCTGCTTCCGTTGCTGAAATGCCAGCGGTGGGCGCATGCGCAGTAGAGTGAAAAGCCGACTTTAATGTTTAAGTTCGGCTTTTCACTCTACTGCACATGCACGCGCAGCGAATCAGGAAGAAGGAAGCGCCGGCAGCTACCCCGGGCTGGTGCTGTTCCCTCCTCACAGGGGCACCAGCCCGGGGTAAAAGGTAGGTGGTCAAAGTCACTTGGGGGTGCCTAACATTTTGACTTTCTTTTTCCTTTAAGTCAAGGTTGTGAGAAATCTAATTGAAAGGGTAACAATACCCTATTTTTAAGTAAGTGTGTTTTTTATTTTTCTTTTAAGCAGCCAAGAAGACATTTATATAGGAAAAATATCTAATTTTCTGCAGATGATTACAGCTCCCCTAGTTGTCACATGCATGGTGGGGTTACTCTTCTAGATGAAAGCAAGCATACAATGTATAAACAGCATTAGTGTATACTCCATCTAAGAAGAACTTATTAAGATATAGGTAGATATATGTTCAATTAAGCTTTCATTTGTCTGTTTCATTCTGTGGCAGGAATATGAAGCACGAACTGGAAGATCATGTAAAGCACCGTCTCAGTCTACCAGAAAGAAGAAGTTTGAATTTGAACCACTTTCTACCACTGCTCTTATTTTGGAGGACAGGCCATCGTAAGTTTACTTTTTAGTGTTGGCAGCACCTCTCTTATTGACATGAAAGATATTTAAAGCACTGTTTTATATGTTAATAAATTTAGCAACCTTAACTTTACCTTGTATTTTGAGATCAGGATACAGGTATGGGACCATATATCCAGAGTGTACAGGACCTGGGTTTATCTGGATCCAGGGATCTTTAATTTGGATCTCCATACCTTAAGGGGCTGATTTACTAACCCACGAATCCGACCCGAATTGGAAAAGTTCCGACTTGAAAACGAACATTTTGCGACTTTTTCGTATTTTTTGCGATTTTTTTCGCCGTCTTTACGAATTTTTCGTTACCAATACGATTTTTGCGTAAAAACGCGAGTTTTTCGTAGCCATTACGAAAGTTGCGTAAATTCGTAGCCTTAAAACTTGCGCAAAAAGTTGCGCCTTTTTCGTAGCGTTAAAACTTAAAAGGTGCGAAGTTTCGCGTAAGTTTTAACGCTACGAAAAAAGCGCAACTTTTTGCGCAAGTTTTAACGCTACGAAAAATCGCCAGATTTTACGCAACTTTCGTAATGGCTACGAAAAATTTGCGTTTTTACGCAAAAATCGTATTGGTAACGAAAAATTCGCAAAAAATACGAAAAAAACGCAAAATACCAATCATTACGAAAAAAACGCAATCGGACTCATTTCGACCCGTTCGTGGGTTAGTAAATGTGCCCCTAAGTCTACTAAACAATCATGTAAACATTAATGAAATCCAATAGGATTGTTTTGCCTGCAGTAAAAAAAATCTTAGTTGGGATCAAGTACAAGGTAGTGTATTTTTTTTTATGGAGAAAAAAAAAATAATTTTCATTAATTTTAATTATTTGGTAAAAATGGAGTGTATGGGATATGGTCTTTCCGCAATTCTGAACTTTCTGGATAATGGGTTTTCAGATAATGGATCCCACATCTGTATAGTCAACTATTACACTGACCGCAGGGGTTTTAGATGGCTCTGCCAAAAAGCAAAATACATAGGGGAGACAACTTATTAATCACATTCGCAATTGTTTTACAATTCAGGCAAGTTTAATTTTTATTACATTTTTTTTTTTTTATTGCAAATCACAATTTTTTTTCGCTTGCTTGAAAAACTAGGCAGAAAAGTTAATCTGTCATGATTAACCACAAGGCTGGCATCAGCCTTCTTTATAGCCTGCACCCAGAACTACTGAATCGGCCTAGGTGCACGGAGTGGATATCGACGAAGAAACACAAGAATTTGCATTTCTTCGTTGATATCTGCTGTGTGTGCCTGCACCAGGGCCGATTCAATGGTTTCAGGTGAACAGTATACTAAAAAGAAAGGCTGATGCCAGCGTATGGGCTGATCCTCTGCCTCCAATTTTCCGCAGGCCAAGAGTCAGCCCTGTGTGGCATCAGCAAAAAGCAGGTAATGCTTGTTATTGCATACTTTTTTAATAGAAGCTGTGAGCATCAGCCCTTTGTATATTTAGAAGCAGATTAAACTAAAATATTAGCTTTTATTTGTCACAACATGTTTCAGTTCCCATGTTTCAGTGCGCCTATTTTCAAGTGTAACAGAAGCAGCTGGGAGAAACCTGAGTTTTGGTTGCTCCCAGTCCAGTGCAACTGAATAGTAATCACCCTATAAAATAAAGGGAAATCCAGGCATAAGTTATTTAATCATACTTTCTTCTCAAAATGTATTCATTAGCTAAATGCAAAGAGTGAAATAATGAAATAATGTACTAAGTTGTTATTAAATTTTATTTTTATAATTATCTAGAACAGTATAAAAAAAAATTAAAACATTCCCATTGGGGTTTCCTAAGGTCAATTCAAAACTGACCTTTATACTGCATGCTTAAGTCCAACATGTGAACTTTATAAACATCACTTATGCAGATGTGAAGTCTGAAGATCAAGCTCCTGCTGGTTTCATCTTTTACTTATAAAATGTAAGCTGTTGCTATACTATGCAGATATTAATAGCCCCTACACTGAGCAGATAATCATTTTTTAAAATATACAGAAGTCATAAATATGGCATAAAGTGTCTAGTATTGGCACGGAATAAATTGGGGATTTTTTAATTGTTGTTCACTGTATAATGAATGAAGTTTTGGCTAGGGATGCACCCAATCCAGGATTTGGTTCGGGGTTCGGCCAAGATACGGCCTTTTACATCAGGATTCGACCAAATCTATATACCAGGCTGAACAGAAAGCATGGTAATTGACAATTGTTTTATAAAGGATTTGGCTGGATCCCAAAAAAGTGGATTTGGTGGATGTCTAAATTTAGCAGTGCTCCATTCTGCATCAAAAGTTTTTTTACTTCTTTGAGCGTCCTATTTGTTTATACGTATTATTATCTACTACCTTGGCTTTAATCTGAAGATAAGTAGGATATCACAACAACCGTGATCAAAAACATATATCAGAGTCCACAATGAACTATTTCAGGAAATGAAAGATTAAGGTTTTGGAATAGCCTTGACAATCCTTAAATATGAATGTTGGCAATCTATGATTTCAAGAATGCAGTGCATGCTGGATGAGCAAAAGCTATTTCTCAAGTGGAAGCATTCTGCAAGCAATAGAAAAAACTATTAACTATTAAGACTATTAACCAGCTACAAGAAACAGTTGGTTTTATGTGAACTTTGCCATAGGGTGTGTTAATGGAGAGCAAATAAACAAAAGGAATTCTGGGAATGAATTCCAAAGATCTCCAAGAAAATCCCATTTACATGGGTTTATCCTATAGGCTAAAGCTCACCCACTGGGTTTAAAGCAGAAGCCAGGATAATTGCTGATCAGATTCCCAACTACAGACCGGTTTCACCCTTCTTGGGGCTCATCAGTGTAGTGCAGGGTTTTCTGATCAGCTTGGGTAGAGCCAAGAGTGTGGATTCACAAACAAATCAATAGAGTTGAGGCGACTGCCTCATACAGATACAAATAAACAAAATGGGTTTTTTTTTTTAGCTCTTTGGAATTCATTCCCAGAATTCCTTTTGTTTATTTGTATATGTACGAGGCAGTCTCCTCAACCCTAATGATTTGTTTGTTAATGGAGAACAAAAAACAAGTTTAAGGCTCCTCAATACTGGCCTCTTTCTCCCACAATAGAAAAGAAACCCTATAGGGGTTATAGGGTTGCTACCTGAATGGTATTTGACCGGCCCAGATGGTAAATCACTAGTTAGGACCACAGCTGAAATTACAAATTTAATTGAAAGTAAATTTATAATACCCTATAAATCCCTCTCCACTGACTGATTCCCCCTTATAAGGATAAACTCCCATTTCCCTGCCCAATACTTATTACCCCGCCCCCAGTGTGCCCTCACCTACTACTCCCCTACCCGAAAGCCAGTATTACTTTACAAAAAAGTGTCAACCGTACTGGCTAAAAGTTGTATCTCTCCCTGTGCCATGCCATACACATGGCTTATACCTCTGTATTCCCTGCTGTTCTCTTAATACTATATAAATGACACAGTGGAATGGATACCGAGCACATTTTAGCTGCATCCCTACCCACAGACTGATGCAACTGTGCATAATATTTGTCCTGTCTCTGCAGTGAGGAGCTAAATGCATTTGGGGGAGGGTGGGGCTGCTTTTCTTTGGGAGAGAGTGAATTACACGTGTGTATAAAATACAAGTGCAGCCAAAGTTTACAGAGCAGTTCAGAAAATTGAATATATAAACGCTCAGCCTTACTGCTCACACAGCACGATGCGTCAATCCCCAATAGCCCACCGCCTGGATTTTGGAATATCACAGAAAAAGAGGAGAGCACCTTCACACAGATGAACTGCTTCAGCCTTTATTCAAACCACAGCACTAGATCATAACCTATTATTCATACATTAACCTTGGCAGTTTAGATTCTTAGTGTTTATTTATTTTTTCAGTTAACTTTTTTGTTAAATAAGTAAAAAATGCTTATGTACATGTGCTTCTATCTGCCTGTGCTGACTTTAACATTTCACATGTAAAATGGGACCTTCAGGTACTGTAGTTGCTTAACTGGAAACAAAGTAAATTGTAATGTTTAAACATTCTTTCCGGCGATTGAAGTTTTGACTCCATTGCGCCTGTCTTTTGATCATGATGGCTCTGATTCAAACTGTGAAACATCCTGAACAGGGTGGATTCATGGTTTGAATTGAATGTTACAATGGAGCCTGTGTTTTGTAACTTTTTTTTTCCTTGGGATACCCTGCTTCTGTTGCAAAAGTCAGCTTTCTAACCCAAAAATTTGCTTAAAAACAGATGTGCACCTATGTTCAAGGGGGTAAGGATAAAAACCTGCTAGTTAAAAAATCTTAAGCAAATTATATTAGGGGATCCCATATCTGTACCCTAATCTGGAAACACTTAAATGAAAAAGCTCCAAATTAATGGAAGCAAATAATAAAATTTTTAAATGATTGTTTTTTTTTTTCTGTAATAATATCACAGTACCTTGTACTTGATTGTAAGAAAACTGAATTAATCCACATTGGTGGCAAGACAATCCTATAGGATGTATTTATTGTTGTTATTTAGTATATTTAAGGGATGAAGATCCTAAAACCCCAGTTCCCAACAATTCTGGGTAATAGATCCCATACCTGTATCTGTTTCATTTACTATATAGTGTGGTTATTTTATTTCCTTTAACTTTCTGGCCGTGCATGGCTTGGCACAGTTTTAATCTTGCAAAATGCACCACACAGGGAAGGGTATTATATGCCCCTTAAATACATCTTTATTTACTAGCTTTTTTTTTGGTGACCCCAGTCACTTTTGTGGTCTTTGTAGACAGTGAGAAAAAAAGAGTGCCAGCCCTGCTGCTTTACATTAACTTGCGAGCTCTCTTTCCTTATGTGCTGCTATTGGCTAGGTATATGCATAGAATATCTCTGCATGAGCATATACAGAGCAGAGATGTTCTGCATGTAGGGCAAGCTGACAGCAACTTATATGGGAGCACTAGCAGGATGGTGCCTTAGCTCAGTGCAGAGTAGGGAGTTCAGCACATTACTAACAGGATCGTGCCACACAGGGCAGCCACTTAATTGCTGGGACCAGGGTTGGGTGCCTTAGAAATTGCCTCCCCCAATGTTTTACAGTTAGCTTATGCTTTAATTGATTTTATTTTTGATAATTCTACAATAATTTGGCTTTATTTTAATAAAACCTTGCTTATCCCTTGATGACCTTGGTTCTGTTTACTCTATGACTGAATCTGTAAAGGGCTGCATTGAGAGCTGCTTTTCCAAAAATGTATCATTATTTGAAAGTTCTTTAAATAAACCTACATGTGGTCTGATCTGGGCTACTACTTGGGAACATTGCTTTTTAGTGGAAGAAAATCACCTGCACTATGTTTATCCAAAATTTAGTGGTGCTCTTGCTCCCTTAATGTGTGTCTGCGGCTCCATAAAATTGGCTAAACAGCCTTAAGTGCATGTTGCTGCTCTTCCTGCTGTTACTCAGACTAACAGAATATTGCTTTCTGACACACAAGGGAAAATTGGTTGCTTTATGTGCCAGATGTTTCAGGTAAGCCTGCTCCAACTGTCTGGGTACTTAATAACATTGCTTTGGCTGTTTTTGGTTGGGACTGTGATATCGCATTTGATAACATTTATTTATAATTGTTCTTAGAAATCTTCCTGCTAAATCAGTCCATGAAACCTTGCGTCACCGGCAAGAATATGACGAGATGGTAGCAGAAGCAAAAAAACGTGGTAGGTATTGCAGATTTCATCATGCAAATTTCAAGAGATCCTGACACTAAAGCTGGCTATACACACGCCAATATAATCATTAGAAACAAAATTTCTCAAGATTTTTGGACCGTGTTTGGACACCAAATAACCGTCAATTTTCGTACTGTGCCGAACGGTTGTTTACTTGATCGAACAGGTTATAAAATTTCTGTTGGATATCGATAATATCTTTGAAGTGAGAGCATACAAGATCCTGCAAGCTCTAATGATTGGGGTCCACTTTAGGGCAATGGCCCACTGGGATATTAGTCCCCCATGATTGATCTCAGCTACTGCAGGCAATTAATCTCCCTGAAATGCCTTTCAACTGGTAATAAAGTGAATTGTCGGTGGAAAGGCACACATGTTGTTTTCCGAAGCCGTGCAAAGTTTCCTGCAGGAGGAAACTTTGCGTGACTTCGGAAAATCAAAGCAACACATATACCTTTCCACCTTTCTATGTACCCTTCGTTTTCCTATGTAATGAGCTATGGTGATATTGTCAGTCTTGGGTAATGAGACTAAATAGTGCAGATCACACAGACTGCAGCAGATAGATTTACATTGTATGCCGTGGCCTATGTACTGGAAGAGCTGCTGCTAGCAGAGCAGAATTAGGTGTGAAACTGCAGGATCCTATAAGTGAACCTTGCTTACCTGCAAGGTGATATTTTTTATGGTAGCATCAGGGCTATGCTAAGTTACAGGAGTGCACCATCTTATACACCGAAAATCTAAATCTATCTTATCATCTAATCTGTTTGTCTGTCCATCCATGGACCAAACATTGGAATCACGTTAAGATGGTGGAATAAAGGAGTGCTAGTCCATGTATTTCCATACATATAGTTATTAACCATGCACCCGGATTTTGAACTGTTAGTGCGTGGGCTTCATTTATATATATTTATATAAATAATTGAAACCTAGTAACCCCTCTTTGAAAAAATGTGCTTTTACTTTGTGGTATATTACCTTTATACAGCTTTAATGCGTTTGGCACAGATAGTTTATTTTAATGTAATTATAGGAAGCAATTGCTGTGTGTCATACATTATGCTCAACCCGTATCTCTATGATTTCGTTATACTCCATCCCCCCAGAGAGGTAATATAACTTGGCTATTTATTTTGCTTAAATCCTGTATCTGGTGCCTTGATGGCAAGTGTCTGACTACTGAATGAAGCTGATGTAATTTACAGAATGATGTCATTGCTCTCTCAGGAGTGCATGACATCACTTTGGGTCTCCATCCAGTCAACCTGGAAGCCTCTCTAATCTATAGCAGTGTTTGTCCTGTAGGGCTGCATGTTGTGTCTACAGCTATCAGTCATTTATTATGATAATATTGGTATCTTTATTAAATACAACTGATGATTCCTGTCTGCTTTATACAGAAGTAAAAGAGGCACAGAGGAGGAAGAAACTAATGAAAGAACGAATCCGGCAAGAAGAAAATATTGCAAGCGCCATGGTGATTTGGAACACTGAAATTCTGCCAAACTGGGATGTCATGTGAGTGTATAAAATAAGGCTGGGGACTCTGAGGATATGTTACATAACCAGCTTCACATGCACCAAACCATTTTACGAGTGTGTTTTTTCTGGGGGCAGGTACTTATAATCATAGAGTTGCTGTACCTATGGACTTGTACAGCAGCCTTGCCATGCAGCAATGTTGCTTAGTGCTGGTTGGCATCATCTTAATTGGCTATCATCCCAATGATAGCCAGTGTTGATGACTTACCAATTGCATGGTATTCTTTTGTATATACTAAAGCAAAAGTTTTAGGGACTGCCCTTAGCTCATTACAGGGTTATATACAAATGAAAACATTGCTATGATAGCAAATACGTATTAACCACATAACTCTCCATAACTGACCATCGGACTTGGTTATCTGATATACCTAGGAGGGCAAATAGCAATTTCTCCTCTAATATTAAATATTATTAACTGGCTACCATGATGGTTCCCCCCAACTACTGCTCAGATTCCCCTAGCAAGAAGGGGGTGAGCACAGAGTCTAGGAATCACTGTACCAAACACAAACCAAGGTATGTTGTTGGATTTGGGAAATTTCCCCTACTGGGAGCAGATTTATCAAAGTATGAAAGAGCTCACAACAGAAAAATACTCCTACTTTCTTTTCATGCCTATGGAATTTTTATTATCAATGGGTAAGTCTGAAGCTACAGTTTACTATTTTATAAAGACACTTTTAAAAATCCTATATGAATGAATAGAAAGTGTTTTTTCTGTAGTGAGCTCTTAGTTCACATTTTGATAAATTAGTCCCTAAATGTTGTGCCATATGCTGCATTTTTAAGAGACTTTGCTCCATGCCATTCAATATTTAGCACTTCTGCAAATTAAATCAATACTTAATGCTGGTTTGGAATCCCTTATTGATCTGAGGTTAGTGCTAATGGCTGGAGGGTACCTCCCTCTGTATATATTATCTGTTAAAGATAAGTGAATGTTATGCCCTCTGACATTACTATTTGCTTTAATTTATATAATATGTAAATAAGATTTATACCAAATAGAGACATATTAAAGTGAAATACATTTAATCTGCATACTGACTTGCCTAGCCTCACACAGAGAGCAGTGCAGGCTTTAATGTTATGTTTATCTTGTAGTTTAATATATAATTGGGAATTTCTAAAGCATTATATGCTCCAGTGCAGGTAGTAATTCCCAAATCTGTAGAAAAATTTTCAGCAGCAACTTCTAATTTCAGTTGTTGCTGCAATAGCATCTTCTGTGGTTAATTTCATTTTTCCATAAGATCCTGTGGTCCTGGGAGTGCTGATAATTACATTTACTCTTTCCTACCTAGGAGAAGTACAAGAAGAGTCAGAGATCTCTGGTGGCAAGGCTTACCACCTAGCATACGGGGGAAAGTATGGAGCCTTGCTATAGGAAATGAACTCAATATCACTCCTGGTAAGTATAACTACTCGTAGTACAGCATGACTTTGCTCTGCTAGCTTATAGTATGTATCCCTCCCTCTATGTCTAGTAGAGAATGCATGTAACCAAGCAGCTTTCTTTCTTGCATTTGCAGAACTGTATGAAATCTTTCTCTCAAGAGCTAAAGAGCGATGGAAAAGTTTCAGTGAGACAAACTCAGAGAATGAAAATGAAGGTTAGTTTGATAAATGTTGTTTGAGCGACATTAAAGGGACAGTATACACCTAAAACATGTTTGCTAAAAAATGAGCACATTAAATAGGACTTGTGTCAAGATCTCATTCTGCCTATTGTTTGAATTTAAAAAAATCCATATATTCTTTTTGATTTGCCATTGTAAAATTTGGTCTATATTTACTGAGCTCCCTCCTCCCCCATCCTTTATAAACAGGGCAGTTTGTTGATGGTTCTCCATCTACCTTTCCACAAACAAACTTCTGCCTTATCTAAAGGTGGCCATACATGGGCCAATCAAAACTGCCGACGGTCTGAGTGGGGTGGAAAAATGCAGGCCAGGAATCAGCCCATACGCTGGCATCATACATCTTTGCAGCCGGACCCATGAATCTGCCTGGGTGCAGGCACACATGGTGGATATCAGCAAAGAAATGCAAACTCTTGTGTTATTTTACTGATATCCACCACATCTGCCTGCACCCAAATTTCCTGCACAGGACAACTTCAGAAAACAAAGTGCCAAATATGCATTTTGGGGAGATTTTCTGCCTGCAGTAGCCCAATCTCCCCGTGTGCCATTACCCTAAGGGCTCTGGCACACGGGGAGATTAGTCGCCCGCGACAAATCTCCCTGTTCCGGGCGACTAATCTAGCCAAAATGTAAATCGCCAGTGGGATGACATACACAGCGCTGCGATTTCCCTGTGCCTTTAAACAGCTGATTATCTGGGGCTTCTTAACTGTTAATTCGTTTTATCCACTCCTTTTGAAGTTGTTTGGAGTCAGGAAGTGCTACAGTGAAACTGGCTTCATAATCTTGTTTACTGCCAGAAATAACATAAAACAGACATTTCTTAATGAAAACAACATTCATTTAATCTTGTTCATTCAGTTTATGTTGCAAAATGGGTGTATACTGTCCCTTTAAGTGCTACAGGATATATTGCTTTATAAATATGCATTGATAAGTGGAGTTCCCAAAAAGGTCCTTTAAGTTTATTAAGATGGAAGGAAATTGTACAAAGTTGTAAAGCTCAGTTGCTGCAGTTTACTGTGTTCCATGGCTTTTGAATCTGATGGAGTTTTTTCTACCTGTAAAATAAGCTGCTGACTACATATGAATATTAAAGTCCAGGGCACAGCCCCCTCCCTAATACACACAAAGTACCTGTTTCCCCGTCTCTACTGTAAAGCTACACAATGGCCACCATGTATGGCAGCATCACTTCTGTTCTCAGGTGGCTTGACACATGTGTAGTGGAAGCTGACCCACATGAGGAGTTTAGTTCCTGTTATGCATATTTAAGTTGCAAGCTTTGCACCAGATCTAGTAACCCATAGTAACCAATTATTAGGTGACATTTACCAGTCCCTTAAATGAAATTTGCATGATATTTGGGTATGGATTGCCATATAGATTTCATCTACTGAGGAGTCTCCCCTTAAACCTAAAATATTTTTATATTTAGATGAACCACTAAAAGCCTTTTAGGTGCTGAGCCCTATGCCGTATGCACTTTTCATCTCATCCATTCGGGTTGTAGAATGTGGTATGTAGAATATGGTCTGAGGCTGCTTCTCCCACCCAGCCTACAAACACTGGACCACTGAGAAGAAACTTCAGTCTGGTCTAGAAGCAACTGAAACTCTTACTTTGTTGAACTCATATAGATTAGGGCTGAATTGTCAGATAGGGGTAGAATTTCTATTGTTTCTACCTCCATATCTGACTGGGGGTACGAACGATCTTTCATGCCACCAGTGGTCACAGGAAAGATTGTAATTGTAACATGTATGGCCATCTTTAGTGCCTTTACAACACTGTTACAAAGTCTCCCAACTGGCACTAGCGTAAATAAAATACTAGTATACTAGAACTTAGATCACCAGTCACAGGTTGGGGTCATTTATCAACACTGGGCAAATTTGCCCATAGGCAGTAACCCATGGCAACCAATACAGTTGTTGCAATCCTTGTTCTATCTGCAGCTGGCAGAAAAACGATAATCACCGATTGTTATGGTGTACTGCCCATGGCAAATTTACCCAGTGGTGATAAATAAGCCCAGTGGATAAGCAAAAGAGCATTACCCATTCATGAGTAATCATAAAATATGCTGCGTAATTATTAGCTTTGGACAGAATATCATTTTAGACAACATTTATTGAAATAATGTGAAAGAACTTTAAAGAAGAACAACACCCTCCCCGGCTATAAAAGCCCCCCTAACTGGCCTGCCTCGACCCCCCCCCCCCCATCTCTCCTTTATCGCATAGTCTCTAACTTTAAAAACTGTCCCTATAGCTAACCCCAACCTAAAAGAGCAGAGAAGCGCAGCTGCATACCTGGGTGTCATCTTCCCTGAAATCAAACATTCTTCGAGTCTCACTGCCGACACAGACCCTGATTGTGCATGAGCAGTTTAAGCTGATTTCCTGCTACCTCCAACTGCGCATGTGCAAGCAGGGTTCGTATGGGCAGAGACCCGAAGACTGTTCACTTGCAGGGAAGATGTTGCCCAGGTACGCAGTTGTGCTACTCTGCTCTTTTAGGTTAGCGATAGGTATTTGTTTTAAAGTTAGAGACTATGCGATAAGGGAGATATGAGGGGGTTCGAGGCAGGCCGGTAAAGGGGGCTTTTATAGCTGGGGAGTGTGTTCTCCTTTAAACAGGGCATTTTTTAAACAACCTCCACCTTGGAAATAGTTCCGCACACTGAAATACGTAGTATCTGCCGAATATGTATACATTTTAATATGTCTGATCTGTCCTCTGCAGATGCCGGAGCATCACTTGCCGACAGGGAAGCCAGTCTGGAACTAATTAAGCTGGACATATCCCGAACATTCCCTTCACTTTACATCTTCCAAAAGGTTAAATAAGGTTTTCTTTTTTTTCTCTGTTTTTTTCTCATAAAGTCTTCAGTTTTTTATATTTGTGTGTGTGTTTTTAACTTTTAGCATTTATAAACAATAATTTATGTGCTGCTGGGGTCAGTGACCCCCATTTAAAAAGGTGGAAAGAGTCAGAAATAGGCAAAAAAAAAAAAAAAAGCAGTTGAAAAGTTGCTAAGAATTGGCCATTCTATAACATACTCTAAGATGAACTGCCTCTGTAGTTCTAAAATATGTTTACCATTTAGTTAGCTGAAACTTTGGCACAGTGTGTGGAAGTCATGGCTTCAGCCATTGAAGTGCTCAGAGTGCAGAAGCCCATGGAAAAATCCTGACCTAGTGTGCCAGCCCGTACCGTTTTTGGCAAAACCTATTTTCACATTTCAATATATGCAGTTATTCTAGTAACAAATGGCAAAAATGCGTATATTAGGGCTTAGTTTGTATTGGGTTATTTTGTTATGTATTTATGTGCAAGGCAATGTAGGTTCTACAGCTTTTTGTGCATTTTTATTATGAGCAGGCTGATTACAGAACAGAATGTAACAAGCTGTTTTTATGTCAACAGGGTGGCCCATACCATGACCTGCTACACAGTATACTAGGAGCATACACGTGCTATAGGCCGGATGTTGGCTATGTAAGCATCATTTTCTGTTACACTGCTGTACTGTTACTAAGAGTGCCTACAAGTGAACCTATGTTTGATATATTTGCAAAATGTGGTTTTTACTCACCTAACTTATAAGTATCAGTTTAATGTACTATTAGATGGAAGTTAAAGTTAAAATCTAAAAGCTTCGTCTGTTTTGCATTTGGTACAGCCCCTTGAAGTTTTTGTAGCTGTGATTGAGGGACAATTAAGACACAAGCTGAAGCTCTTTAAAATAGGGAAAATGTTGTTCCCATAGAATTCAAGGGTCTTTGGGGGGGGGGGTTACATAAGAACATAAGGTTCCAGGTAAAAACAACGACACTTATATAATATTTAACACATGTTATTTAATGGGACTCTGCCCTTTTGCTTAAACCCAAAATGATTTAACAGCCTGCCTTACATGGAACCTCTTTGGATCTGGAATTACTATGAAGCAATGCTTGTAAATGTTTAGCTGTATGGCTATGTTCTTTTGGCATATTTAAGCATGCAATGTGGCTACAATCTACACCATCTTTTCAATGTTTTTTTACACTCACAAATATTCTTGTTGGTCATTTAAAAACGGTCTGTTTTCCTTTAACATTGCACAGGTCCAGGGCATGTCTTTCATAGCAGCGGTGCTTATTCTCAATTTAGAAGAAGCGGATGCATTCATAGCTTTTGCAAATCTTCTGAACAAGCCGTGCCAGCTGGCCTTCTTTCGGGTGGATCACAGCATGGTATGCCGTACTAATTTCTAGCTGTCTGGACAGACTTGGAAGCTTTCTTAATAGCAAGCCACGGTTTCTCCAATTGGCAGTGGGCTAAAAGGAGTTTTTTGCGGGAAGGGGGGTTCTGGGGATAGTCTCAAGCTTGCCTTTCTTTTTTTCTTTTTGTCAGATTGTAAGGATTCACTGACTTTTAAGTGGAAACTGTCACAGATGACTAAACTAATGCCAAATAATGTAGCTTTGGGATGCAAACCACCTAACTTCATGTGTACAAAATAATGTATATGGGGAGAGAGTAGGGCGCATTTATGAACAAAGGTGCATTGGCAAAGTGCAATTTTGGGCACAAAACGCCATGTTTTTTACCCAAAGTGCAGCATTTCCCCCCACAATTCCAATGTAATTTAGGTCAGGAGGTGAGAGGGATGCACTGGAAGTGAAAGGAGCAAGTACCTTTCAATGAATGGAGTTGACACAGAAACAAACCACATTTATTTCTTCCTTATTAAAATGTCATAATGCTCTTGACCTTTAAATGGACTTTCATAATGACATAGACATGTTCAGCAGCTCTCCTGTTTGGAATTAATTTCAGCAGCTATCTGGTTGATAGGGCCTTGTTTACCTTAGCAACCAGACAGTGGTTTGCAGAAGAGACTAGAATATGAATAGAAGGGAACCTGAATATAACAATAAGGAATACAAATTAACAATAATAATAAATGACCCCTGCAGCTAAACAACTATTACATTTGAAAGCTGAAAAGAAGTAGAAGAGAAAGTACCCACAGCTTGAAATATGCTGTGCTGGTTTAGTGTTTAATCTTCTTTTTCAATTTGTGTAGTTTTAATTTCAGTGGTTTTGCTCTGTCTCTTCTATAAATTCTCTTCTAAACACGTCACTGTAGGAAATGCCAGCTGGGTCAATAGCAACTTCTTTGATGTTAGAAAAATATTTGTACATTCACTTCCTTGTATGTTTTTTTAAAGGGCATACCCTTTTTTCTGTAGAGAAAATAAAACATAAAAAAAATCAACATAAAACAGTAACGTTAGCAAAATTAAAATTTCATGATGTACTTTTTCTCCTAGATGCTGAAATATTTTGCTGCCTTTGAAGTATTCTTTGAGGAAAATCTCCCCAAACTCTTCTTCCACTTCAATGCCTACAGCCTAACTCCAGACCTGTACCTTATAGACTGGTAAGATTTATGTAATTACTATTTAGCATTGACATTATTATTAGAGTTATCTGCTAAAGCATTGTTATCAAAATAAAGCTGGGCTTGTTGAATCAAGCACAGGCCCAGTAATACTAAGGGGCACATTTACTAATCCACGAACGTACGAAAAGCGTCCGAATGCGTTTTTTTTTTAATGATCGGTACTTTGCGACTTTTTCGCAAATTGTCGTGACTTTTTCGAACTCTCAATACGAAAGTTGCGACAATTTGCAAAAGTCGTAATGGCAATGAAAAAGTCGCGACAATTCTCCAAAGGCATAATGGCAATGAAAAAGTTGCGACAATTCTCCAAAGGCATAATGGCAATGAAAAAGTTGCGACAATTCACGAAATTTGTTATGGCTATGAAAAAGTCGACAATTCGCGCAAGTCGTACCGGTTACGAAAAGTCGCGACAATTTACGGGAAAGTCGTAACGGCGATGAAAAAATCGCAAAAAATACGAAAAAGTCGCAAAATGTTCGTTTTCCAATCCGAATTTTTCTCATTCGGATTCGTGGATTAGTAAATCAGCCCCTAAGTGTATGTGTGCTGCTGATCAGTGCCTTAATGTTTCTTGAGATTGGTAAGCATTAGAGTGATTATTATTGGGCTTTGCTTTCTCTGGTGCTATTGTTGTGCAACAGGTATTTAGAATATCCTATATGTACACTGATCTTGTTAATGTTGGCATGATTGAATAAATAATAAATAACAACAGCAGAATAGACCTATAATGTGTCTGTAGCATCACAGATTAGAGCAACATATAGGGTAAATATGACCCTGGAACCAGAATGTGCCCAACTATATGGGTCACAGTTTCTTATGCTGGTCTCAAGACTTGTGTACATATGCATAAGATGGGGTTGTGGGAGCACTCCAAGACCACAGCATTTGTTCTACAGGCTTAATCCTCCCCCGCTTGCGACTTGTAAAGGAGAAGACTGCCCATTGACCAACACCCATTTTTATCGACAGAAGACCACCAATAAAGGGACGGGTGTGGGGGTGCTGCAGCTACATGGAAGTTTGGCAGAGTAACTCTGCTAAAATACATAGATACACAAGAGGGGGTTGTGGGAGCACTCCAAGGCTAAATACAATACACAAATAC
This sequence comes from Xenopus tropicalis, assembly GCF_000004195.4. Lineage (NCBI taxonomy): Eukaryota > Metazoa > Chordata > Amphibia > Anura > Pipidae > Xenopus > Xenopus tropicalis. The sequence continues at coordinate 37,431,210 of NC_030683.2, forward strand.
AATGGAAATGCAACTGATCTGTCCAAATAGAGGGGGATTGATCACATTGATTGCTATCTATGCTAGTACATGCATTTTCAAAAAACAAATTATGATCATAAGATTGGTAAGCCACCATACCACGTCAAGGTAAACCCATATGGGGGTCCTAACTATTTACCTCTGGTCATATTTTTCAAAGGTTAGCACTTCAGTGCATAGTAGCCTTTCTTGAGATAAATATCTCAGGGGAGTTCAGCATTAAGGCCTGTAAAGGTGCAAACTAGAAAATGGCCATTAATTGTCCTTGATATACCTCATATCCCAGGTTATTGGCCAGTTAGGGTGAGATTTGGGTGAATGTGTTTTTTCAGTACTAAATAATCCTGAAACTGTGGCTAAATGAGTGACTGATTCACCAATGTTTTTCTATATCTGTATGTATATTTTTTATTTATAAATGCTACTTATTTACACAGCATGTACAGCAGAACAGTAGTTTAATAAAATAAACAGGGGTCCCTCACTAGTAACATGACGCCAAGACTCTCCCCTTGCCTCATGCCTGCAGTGCCTCTAGTCACAACCATGTCTTTACAATGAGCGTTACATTAGGTATTAGTGAAGATCAGTGCGTGTCCCACTTCAAGATCCAGCCTTTGGTTAGGGACCAACCTTTTTGCCTCATGACGTAGTTACAGACACGCAGCACTTAATATCCTTCTATTTATGTCTGGAACTTACTCAACCACTTAGATTGTAAACTCTATGAATAGGCATCTCCTTTTTCTTGTACTTTGTATTTATTTTTTTTTATTTTATACATGGTAAAGTTGCTTTTCTTCATGATCCAAAAACACATTTGGACAGAGTTCCTTTTAATAGATTTATTTTATTTGAGTGAAAACATTGTCTTGTCCGAATAAAACCGCACAGTATTTTTATAGTTTACCATATTCATTCCTCCATGTCAGTTTTCCATACCTTTTAAACATTTAATTTCTTCAGTTTGCTATGAAAAAGGCAAAGTATGGTGCCATTGCCCTCTCACACTGGGAGAAACATTTTTAATGTTCACAAGGAACATTTTTCATTTCTACAAATTCAAACATATTGCATTATTACATATTTTTAATTTATCCAGCTTCAGCCAGCATTTTCTTTCATAGAAACTAATTGCAGTTGCCACTTCCTTAGCCCCCCCTTTTCTTTTCTTTTTTCCCCAACAGGATTTTCACACTGTACAGCAAGTCACTGCCACTTGATCTTGCCTGCCGAGTCTGGGACGTCTTCTGTAGAGATGGAGAAGAGTTTTTGTTTCGGACGGCTCTGGGTATCCTGCGACTGTATGAAGATATACTCCTACAGATGGACTTCATTCACATAGCACAGTTCCTCACTAAACTTCCTGAAGATATCACATCAGAGAAGCTGTTTGGCTGTATCGCAGCTATTCAGATGCAAAACAGTAATAAGAAATGGACTCAGGTATGCAAAAGCTGGCTTTACACATGCAGATTTTAGTACAAACGAAAGACGCACGTTCACATAACGATCATACGTTTTAATGCAACAGTAACACCAAAAAATAAAAATGTTTTAAAGTAATTGTATGTATGTATAACTTTATTTATAAAGAGCCACAAGGGTACGCAGTGCTGTACAGTCTTACAGAATACAAAATTACACACAGGGAGGACGAGTGATATAATAAATAAATACAATAAATACATATATGTATATATATATATATATATATATAAAGTGCCATGTGGTATGAGACACAGTAGGAAGGAGGTCCCTGCCCCGTAGAGCTTAAATATAATTTACTGCTGCCATGGTGAAAGTTTTGTATTGGCTTCAGAAAGACTACTATCGTTTATATAAACTGGGGCAGCCATTTAAGCTGGAGAAAAGGCACAGGTTACATAGCAGATAACAGATACTGCATTAGATTCCCATTGTATCTACAGAGCTTATCTATTATCTGCCGTGTAACCTGTGGCTTTTCTGCCTTTCTATTTTAGATTTTATAAAATTTCACTGCAATCTGACAGCTGACACTGCATATTAAAGAGGTGGCTCATCTTAAGGTTATTGAATCCAAATATAACTATTGGATGATGGACATAACAAATAAATCGGATATCCCGAAGACTGGGTGTCCAATTACTTAACATATACTATTGAACCTGAATTTGAATGGGACTTAACCCCTGCTTTGATTGCTGAGGCAACAAATTAGTAAAAGCAAAAATCTTCATTTCCCCACTACCAACACATAAAAATTCTTTTAAAATGTGCATACCCCATAAAAACAGCAATAGTAGAAGTAGGGCCCTTTCATGTATAACACATAATTATAACAAGATAACATGCCCCAATTTATAGCATATATATATGATAAGTTTCAAGGTTATTGTCATATACAAATAACAATGAAGCATCATTACTGTAATGAAATTTTTTTGACCCGTGTTCCTCCCAACTTTACATAGACAAAAAAAAAAAAATACAAATATTAAATGTAATAAAAGTGTGCAATAAAGGTACAAGTATTTACAATAAAAAAAATTCAATGAAATATTTGAAATTGTGCAGTGAGGAGTGAGGATTTAAAGTGGTATATGATAGTTACTTATCGTGTTAGACTGGGAAAAATGTCCAAAGAAAAATAGATGTGCATAAATGCCATAATCTAAATGGGCTATAATTTGTCCATAAAGAGGTTATTATTGTACTAGACTCCCAATATGGTACCTCTCCATCTTAATTATTTAAAATGTTAATAAAAGTTCCAAAAGAGTTTTTTCCCCACAGTTAAATGGAACAATGAGTTAAATAGCATCATGTGGCTGCTCCTGTGCCACAAGCGCTATTGTAATTCGATTGCTTGAGAATATTATTATATCCTCTCAATATCAAAACATCCATACATGTCCAATCAATGATATGCAATGTAAATCTCGGATTGTGGATTGGAGAATTATTGAAAAAGCTATAGTTACAGCAAAACGGTCATCGAGGTGTTTGGCAGCAAGTCCTGAAGTTTGGGGCCCCCCTCCTTTGAAGACACTTGCTTTTCTGGTCCATCTGTTGGCACCTTGCTGGCGCCGTGTGCAGTACCATGATTCATTTGGATATTCCGTACCAGTTCCAAACAAACCCACATGTGTGACTGCATAGTGGATGCCTAAAGTGGTCATCTGCATTGACTTTTGAAGTGGAAACGATAAGTAAAATTGTAGTGTGTGTATAGGTGCTTGAGAGAGGGTCAGCACTCACAGGACTTATATAAACAAATTATTTTAATTAAGAGGAGACTAACGTTTCGGCTAGCACTCTAGCCTTTAATATATATATATAAAATTTAGTGGTTGAGCACAACTTTCCCTTTTTTTGCTATAGCTTATACAGGAGCAGTGGCCAGCTCCTTGTTGTAGCTCCCACCCTTCCCAGCTGCAGTCAGGTGATCCCAGTGGAGCCAATAAAAGGGCAACCATATGGGGGTTTTAACCTTGAAAGCAAGAAAGTTGCAGGTAAAACTTAGTCCCTTGGCTAAATGTATATTGAAGCAGTAGAATTCTTAATGAATCGCATAAGTCAGTGTAGGAACTGGTCAAAAGGGATGACTTTGACGCAGCATTTCTTAGTAGCTTAAATGCACCGAATGTCTTAATGTTCTATATATTGATAATGGGTGAGTGCAGAGGATCTCTTGTTGTTGTTTCTATATATATATATATATATATATATATATATTATAATATAATATATGCGCAAATAATTCTCCAATCCACAATCTGAGATTTACATTGCATATAATTAATTAGACATGTATGGATGGTGTCTACCCTGAGGTACCCGGAATTCCAGTCCTTCTGTATGTTCACCTACATAAAGCGATATTGGCTTTATTTAACGTTAAAAAGATTTTTACTCAACTTTATGTATAGTGGTCCAAATTATGGAAAGATCCTTTATCCAGAAAATTACAGGTCCCAAACATTTTGGATAATGGATCCTATAGCTGTAAATGTTTAGATTAGAATACCCCATGAAGTGGAAGTGTGTCCAATATTGTTTTCATGAATTGTCTCCTTGTGTTTGCAGGTCTTTACATCACTAATGAAGGATTATAAAGAGGGAGACAAAATGAGTCAAGCCTCGAAAACCTAAAAAGAGCCCTTTCTTTACTTTGTGAAACCACTTAACAATACGGTGTGTATCTTCTGACTGAAACCACTAAAGACATGATCTGAGACCTGCAGGACACTGCATATTGACTTGATGCGGCAGAACACACAGACTTTCCTTTTTTGTCAGTATTAAGTAGACAACAAGACACGTTATTGGTTGCATTCTGTTCTGACAGGCGCATTTTTGCACCAAATCGCTCTCATTTAATATACAAATATTTAATGCAATAAACATTTGTAACATACCTTTTACTTGGTACACTAATGTGGGACTAAGTGCATCGTTTTTAAAATTGTATTTGCACTTCCCCCACCAAATTTTCATTGTTTTTAAAAGAATATTTAGAACCCGTCAAGTACAGTTCCAACCAAACCTATGTTATATTTATTGTTTGTGCTATAAAAGTTCAGCTGTGTTTTGGACCAAACAGGCTGATGTCTCACACCTTAGCGTAATGACAGAACCGCAGCCTCCCATGATAACTGAATGAAAAGCCAGCAATAGAGAGCATAAGGAGAGAAAGTAGCTGCTGACCACTGTGAATCCAGCCAAACCACTGGCTCATTTTCCTGTCCTTTCCAAAAGGTGCATTTTATACCATTCTCAAGGACACCTACGGTAGGTAATGTTTACCTCTGATTGGCTGCTTGATGGAGCACTTTTTTGTAGTATGCTTTGAGGGCCCACACAATTTGTGAATGATCTGTAAAGAGGAAGTGCAGTGGATGCGTATATATAATCAGAATGTGTATTTACAAGAAGACACTATGATTTTTGGTAAGGAAGATAACTACAAATTGGAACACTGCAAAATGTTATTGACATTCCGTTCGAAATGCTGACCTCTTTAAGAATGTGACTTGGCTTGCTTTCTATTGCTTTGTTTGGAACTAATTATGGAATGTGACGCTATAGGGCTAAGTTACAATGCAAGGGCAAAGTGCCCAGTTCAAAATTTGTATACAAACAACCATGTTTTTATCCACAAAGCAGATTTATTTTCCAGAATTTTATGGCCTTGTGCTTGTGTCCTAATTGTTAAAGTAACTTTAAGCTAATGCCACACTAGGTTGTTTCTCTGCCTGAATATAGACAGTCGAACAAAAAGTGGTTCCATGGTGTAAGTGAATTGACAGGCAAGGTGTCAGCCTGTGTGGATACCGAGTGAACAGAGCAAAAATGCATTCTTTTGTGTTTGCACACACATACATAGCAGATTTAGGTGCACAAAAAGGCCAATGCCATGTCTGTCATTGCACTTATGCCACAGAGGAGAAAGCAGCTTTTTCCTCCACCTGTATTTATATGCAGGGGCAGAAACAGCCTGGAGTGGCATTAGCCTTGCAGACAGCTGTCCAACCTAATTCTTCTCAGCTGGGAACAATAAGATAGGCTTCATACAGTCAGGCCTCGCAAGGATGTAAGGCTGATGCCACACCAGGCGTAGGGCTGATTTTTTCGGCAAGCGGAAAAACGCTTGCCGAAAATTCAGCCCTACACCTGCTACTTGTGCCTGCACCCGAATGAATGGGATACGCTCGGGTGCAGGCACATGTAGCCGATATACGCATGAAAACGCGAGACTTTGCATTCTCTCGCGTTTTCGTGCGTATATCGGCTACATGTGCCTGCACCCGAGCGTATCCCATTCATTCGGGTGCAGGCACAAGTAGCAGGTGTAGGGCTGAATTTTCGGCAAGTGTTTTTCCGCTTGCCGAAAAAATCAGCCCTACGCCTGGTGTGGCATCAGCCTTAGGTGTAAAAAGCTGAGTTAAATTAGGGGAATCTTTATCAAAATAAAGAATAAGAAATTCAGTTTTTCAAGAAAAACACTGGAAAAAAACATTAACTTGAGTATAATCAAGTTTGCATTTTACTAACTCAAATTTTGTCATTTTATCAAATATGAATGAAAAACTTACTCAGTGAGGGAAGTGTATCTAATATTTCAAACAACTTATGAAAATGCAGTCTCAAAAATTGATAAATCAACCCCTCCCCCAATGACTTATTTGTGATTTTTTTTTTTATATATATATTTTTATTATGGTTACAAATAAAGAGTGAATAAGTTATAGGCATTTCCTTTTTTATGTTTAAACATAAAATAATCCTAAAAAGAAAAAGCTTAAATAAAGAAAGATGGGAAAGTATAATAGTTACTCTGCTCATAGAAAAAAATGAGGGCAAAGACAAATGGGGTAGTTTCTTGCAGGGATGATGCGGCCAGTAATTCCTTTTTATTGCAGGTAGTGAGAATGTGAAAAAACTCAATTGAAACAATTAGAAAAACTCAAAAAAAAAAAATATCAAATTCAAGTTTTGGAAACCTTAATTTTTATTTGAGAGTTTTTGAGTAAAAAAAATATTGAATTGTTGGTTTTGCCAATAATTCTCACTTCCTGCAATGAAAAGGAATCCCTCTCCCTGTCTTTGCCCTAAAAGTATAAATTTGTATAGAGATGGCCTGGAGCTAACCGCACACAGGGGGTGAATAACTGTTGCCTAAGAAAGTCTAGAGAAAGTGATCCGCACCAGCAGTCCCAAATGGGCATTACTGTCATCAAACAGATACACGTGCATTTTATAAAGTGGAGCCTTAGTTATTACTGACATGGTACCAGGATATTCTCTATATAGTTTTATGCCTTGCATTGGCTCATGCTCAGTAATAACTTTATATTACACATTTCTGGAGCTTAGTTACAGTTACAAACAACAAACCAATAACACCTTCATTGGTTTGCATCAGATTGGATCCTAAACTAGGGAAGGAACTGAATTCTGGACATATCTCCCTCCTTGGTCTGTTTATCCCAGTGCGGAAAAGAACTGTCTGAATCCTTTCTTCCGTATATAATAGGGCTTCAGGTAGCAAGGATTTGGACAATTGATAAATGGGGAAATGTTAAACTTGCTGGGAATTATTCAGTACAGGTATGGGGTCTGTTATGCAGAATGCTCAGGACCTGGGTTTTTTTGAATAAAGGGTCTTTTCAAAATTGGAATTATTTTCCCTCCAATAAGGATTTATTTCATCATAGGTGGGAAATCATTTTTAAAAATGTGAATTATTTAATTAAAACGGAGCCTTTAGGAGATGGAGCTTTCTGGATAATGGAGCCTATACCTGTATAGTGATGCACCTGCCCATTCTCAACCAGGGTCCAAACTGGACTGAGAAAAAAAATCACGGCCTGAACCCACCCCCCTAGTTGATGCCACAGATGATGTCCCAGGAAATTCCACTGTCCCACCAACGATGAGGGAGCCTAGCCGCAGCAAACAAAAAAAAGTTGTGTGATGTGCAGCAGGGTTGGCACACACATAATTAGTTCTGTATGCCAGTAGTTAAGTAGGGGTGCCTGCCACCATTCTCCTGTAACACACAAGTGAAAATTTATGATTGTTAACCTATCTGTCCTTAAAAACACTAACCCAAAATATATATATATTTTTTTCTTTTAAATTGAGAGCTTTACAGTTTTGAAAAAAAACATGTAACAAAATATTTTCAAAGCAGCGTGTGTGGGGGTGGGAAAACTAACTTTTCTGATGTGCAATACTGAAACTTCAGGCATGTTTTCTAATATTGGGACATAGCAACCCCCCCTTAATACTAGGGGGCCTGCATTTGCTCCCAAGCTCACTGTTAACGCACAGTGTTGTTTGGTGCAGTTTTTAGTCGTTTTCTACAAGGAAACCGATCTTTCATCCTTGAATTGAACTAACAGCTACAATGTACTAATATTTTCTTTCTAAACTGAACCAAGAGTTTTGATAGTATTTTGTGTAAGTACATTGCTTACTTGTGGTCTTCTTGTTGCTTTCCTCCGTCTGTCACAAGGACGCACACAGTTGTGTATCTCACAGCTTGTACAGCTGACCATTCGCTCATCATGTGCGCAGTTTAGTTTCTAGATTTCTCTTGCAGTTTCAAGACTGTTCCAATACAGAAGTTACTGCTCATTACATATAATTTATGTATTTCTTTAATGTAATGCAAGGTATTTCTAATTTTTTCTGTCTCTTGTACAGTTTTCTTACTTTTCAACTATAAACTTGTATATAGAGAATGTAAATAAAAAAAGACCTGGGCGTCATTTGAAACCACTAGATGAACAATTCCTATGTAAATAAAACTTGGAAGCTGAAACATTGTAATGGAATTCTTGTCTTTTTTTCAGTCCTGGCTACAGGACTTATGTGTATATGAAAAGGTGAGGTTACATTTTGACTAATAACATCATTGCAAAGGCAAATTATGGTCTTTATCTCATTATTATTTAGTATAATAAGCAAAAAGCCCCATGGATAGAAACAGGCCAAGCAAGGATTTGGGCAGTTTAGAATTTAGGCAGGGAGGGCCCCCTCTAGTTTGGCACTATCTCATTCCTTTAGTGGGGTTATTGGGTCAGATCAGGGCTATAAAAATGGCAGAGGAGAGCTGGCCCATCCGGGGTGAGTTAGGGTTAGGGATCACTGGGGCTTTTTAAGCATGTGGTTAGACACTACTACTTCTACTGTGAGCCTTTTGTGCCAAAATCTGCCCTGTGTGTAGCTCCACACAGATTAATGCCAGGCCTGTCTATGGAACTACAGAGGGTTGTGCATAAGAGTGAATCCGCTCTCCTGCGTGTCTATAAAAAAACATTTGTAAAGGAAAGTGGTCAATCCACTTAGGGGCACATTTATCAAAGTATGATTGCTTCCAAATACAAAAAAATTGTATTTTTCTAATTTATAGAACTGTGTGTATTTTCTGCATTTTTTTTTTCATTTATTTGCATGACTTTTTCGTACTTTGTGACCAATTTTTACACGGCAAAATCGTATTTGTCGCAATGAGTACGAAAGTTTTGAATCCATTCAAGCTTCGGTATCGTGACTTTCCTTGGGCCAGGTTGGAGCTGCAGAGTGCCATTGAGCCCTATGGGAGGCTTTCCTTGGGCCAGGTTGGAGCTGCAGAGTGCCATTGAGTCCTATGGGAGGCTTTCCTTGGGCCAGGTTGGAGCTGCAGAGTGCCATTGAGCCCTGTGGGAGACTTTCCTTGGGCCGGGTTGGAGCTGCAGAGTGCCATTGAGTCCTATGGGAGACTTTCCTTGGGCCAGGTTGGAGCTGCAGAGTGCCATTGAGCCCTATGGGAGACTTTCCTTGGGCCGGGTTGGAGCTGCAGAGTGCCATTGAGCCCTGTGGGAGACTTTCCTTGGGCCGGGTTGGAGCTGCAGAGTGCCATTGAGCCCTATGGGAGACTTTCCTTGGGCCAGGTTGGAGCTGCAGAGTGCCATTGAGCCCTATGGGAGACTTTCCTTGGGCGGGGTTAGAGCTGCAGAGTGCCATTGAGCCCTATGGGAAACTTTCCTTGGGCCAGGTTGGAGCTGCAGAGTGCCATTGAGCCCTATGGGAGACTTTCCTTGGGCCAGGTTGGAGCTGCAGAGTGCCATTGAGCCCTATGGGAGACTTTCCTTGGGCGGGGTTAGAGCTGCAGAGTGCCATTGAGCCCTATGGGAGACTTTCCTTGGGCCGGGTTGGAGCTGCAGAGTGCCATTGAGCCCTATGGGAGACTTCCAAAATCATGCACTGAAGGATCAAAGTCAGAAAGCTTTTCCCACTGTTTACGATCGTTCGGATATGAAAATTTTGTGACTTTTGGATCGCCAGTACGTTATTATGACTACTATGATTTTTTCGTAAGCATTTTCGTGACATTTCCGACCATCAGAAATTATCGTATCTAATCCAAATTTTACCCATTTCGGGATTCAAACTCATATTTTGATGAATCTGCCCCATAGTGTATAGTTGTCCTTAAGCTGTAGGTCCAGGACAGAGTACATGGGCCGACAACATTATCAGGGAGTATATTCAGAAGAACTCCCATATGACCAAATAAAAGAACAGTTTGGTGCTAATGTTACACTGTATGATTCAGAACTCTTCCGCTATGAACCCACTCTCATTTACTGCCAAAGTATATCTCACCATAACTGCGCATCAGCTGAAGAATGTATAGTACTATAGTAAAGTTGGGTAAAGTTTTAACTACCACACGCAGCAACATCAATATTATAAAAAGTAAAATAAATGCAGTAAGACATATCCAGCCATAGGAAAGCAAACCCCATAGAATTGCTGGCTACAGCAGCCTAGTGCAGCATCACTGAATGGGGGCAGCGGACGTGGGAGGTGGGACACTGACTGATATATTCTGCAGGTTAAAACCAATGCCAGACACTTTAAATATTATTCATGGGAGAGTTTTGCAGCACCTTAACCTCAAAATCTCCCTTCAGTGTCTCTGAAGCCCATGGGCGTGAATGAGGTGGGACATGTGTCATTGTATAATAGACTGGTGTGTGACTGTAGAAAGTTTCAAGAAAGTCGAGAATGTCAGATATAAATTAGAATTGGGAGCAATGCCGGCATTAGAACTTTTGGGGCCCAGTGCAAATTATTTGTCTATGCCCTCCCATGAATATAACTTTTGGCCATGCCCATGTATGCAAGATTAACTAGCTGTTAGCTAGGTTTTGCCAGAACAAAAGTTTTAATTTGATGGATGTGGGTTTCATTTCAGCTTCTATCATACAGTTGTGTGAATAAGGACACTGCAGTGTGTGAGTCTGTGAGGTTCTGAATTCCCACCCCCCCTGCCGCTACTGGGGTCTAAAGGAACCTTACAGCATCTGCCCCACCTGCAAGTGGACATGGCTCAGAGCTCCAGTCAGCTGGACTAAATCAAAGATGGCCATATGTTCTGAAGTTGCAGCTACGCAGAGAAGGCAGAGGGAAACAAACAGCATTGGGACAGAATAAAAGTTGTAGTATTTTGCTTATGACGGTAATGCTTTCAATCTCTCCAGTAATGCAGTGATCTTACTGCCAAGTCTGGGTTTAAACGAGTGTTAAGTGGCCATTTCTGTGGTGATCTGGCATGTCTGGGGTTAATGGGTTACCCATTGGCTATTTTTTTTAGCGATCTTACTGGCAATATGTCATGAAATGGTGTGGTCGACTGTGTCTGTCTGTGTGCTGCACTTTGTACTTCTGGTGCTGCCATTCCAAAGATGGAAAGGGGTGTGTTTTTATAAAGTTATTGTATTTGGGGATGTGGCCACCAGTGTGGCTCTATTAGTGCTCTAAGGGGGAGGGGGTCCCCCATAATAATTCCGCCACTAATACAAACTCACCAATCATTTAATTTTGAAGACAGGGGTGTAACTATAAAAGAAACAGACCCTGCAACTGTTTGGGGGCCTAGGAACTATTTGGGGCTACGTGGGACTTTTAATGACAAATAACTGCAATAAATATTTATGGAAAATAAATTGTTCCCAAAGTTTAGGAGCCAAATAACTAATCATTCCACTTGGAAAGTGATGCTCCCCTTGGCCTCTCAGCCCACCCCCCAATTGTTACACTCAGTTGAGGAACAGCGCTCCAATAGTATTAGACAATAACTGATTAAGAGGAAACAGTACATTAAAGAAAAAAAAAACCCTAATTTTTTAAATACTTTTTTAAAAGAATGTTGGTATCTTACATGAACTCTGCGCTTTTCATCACTTATTGTCCAATACTATTGGAGCGCTGTTTCTCACTTGTGTATGTTTTGTAGTTATAATGTACTTTCCCTAATGGCTGCTCAGTAAGTTCTATTCTTATTAATGATAATTAAATACATTTATCTATAATACCATAGGAGGATTTTGAATAAGGCTAGGGGAGGCTGCTTGGCACCTTAAAAAAAACAAAACAAAATAATATATACACGGGTACTATACCCTGGTACTATACACGGGTACTATACATGGATACTATACACAGGTATTATACATGGGTACTATACACAGGTACTATACATGGGTACTATACTCAGGTACTATACCCGGGTGCTATACACAGGTACTATACATTGGTACTATACATGGGTACTATACCCAGGTACTATACATGGATATTATACACAAGTACTATACACGGGTTCTATACATGGGTAATATACACGGGTACTATACACGGGTACTATACACAGGTACTATACACGGGTACTATACCCAGGTACTATACATGGGTTTTCAAACGTAGTGGACACCAAGCGCTCCGGACTCCGGGGTCTCTCATAAAATCAAATCTTTATTGTTGCATTAAAAGAAGGGTTCCTTCTTTTAATGCAACAATAAAGATTTGATTTTATGAGAGACCCCGGAGTCCGGAGCGCTTGGTGTCCACTACGTTTGAAATCGGCTTTTTTTCCCCTTCAGCTACGGGTTCGGGGCCCTGAGCACCCGGACCAGCCAGGGATACCGGTGAGCTATTTTGACTTGTACTGACTATGCTTGACCATTGTGTTCCTTGAACAGCATTTGCTATACGTCCGGGGTTTTTACACCCGGACCTCACTGCTTAGATTGGTACGGATTGTATTTTGTGAATTGGAGCATTTATTATCATATGCAGAGAAATTTACTTTTGTTTTTCGTTTTTGTTTTACTTTATATGATATATTATCTTACCTCTTTTTCTTTGATCGGAGTACTATACATGCGTACTATACATGGATACTATACACAGGTATTATACATGGGTACTATACACAGGTAATATACATGGGTACTATACCCAGGTACTATTCCCAGGTGCTATACACAGGTACTATGCACAGGTACTATACACTGGTACTATACATGGCTACTATACACGGGTACTATACACAGGTACTATACATGGGTACTATACATGGGTACTATACACTGGTACTATACACGGGTACTATACACGGGTACTATACACGGGTACTATACACGGGTACTATACACGGGTACTATACACGGGTACTATACACGGGTACAATACACGGGTACAATACACAGGTACAATACACAGGTACAATACACAGGTACAATACACAGGTACAATACAGTTCTAAAGGCTGAATCACTAGTTGAAATTAAATTGTTTTTTTGCCTGACCTGACATTTATAATATCCCTACCCTGACAAATGGATGGTAAGTTAACTCTTTCCCTCTGAAAAAACTCATTGTGCTTTTATATATTTGTTGTTTTTTGCACTTACTATTTTGTTTTTTACTTTTGTCATTGTTTTGTTCATTTCTAGTTAGTTACAGTGGGGCTAATGTTGTGTATCAGTGCCAGTGTTATAGTGCCAGGGCCTGAAAATCTGCCGTCACTACTCACTGCCTCTCACTGTATATAATGTGCTGGTTTTGTAAATACAGGCTGCGTCTCACGGTATATAATGTGCTGGTTTTGTAAATACAGGCTGCGTCTCACGGTATATAATGTGCTGGTTTTGTAAATACAGGCTGCGTCTCACGGTATATAATGTGCTGGTTTTGCAAATACAGGCTGCGTCTCACGGTATATAATGTGCTGGTTTTGCAAATACAGGCTGCGTCTCACGGTATATAATGTGCTGGTTTTGTAAATACAGGCTGCGTCTCACGGTATATAATGTGCTGGTTTTGTACATACAGGCTGTCTCTCACTGCGTGTAATGTGCTGGTTTTGTAAATACAGGCTGCTTCTCACTGCGTGTAATGTGCTGGTTTTGTAAATACAGACTGTGTCTCACTGCGTGTAATGCGCTGGTTTTGTAAATACAGGCTGCTTCTCACTGCGTGTAATGTGCTGGTTTTGTAAATACAGACTGCGTCTCACTGCGTGTAATGCACTGGTTTTGTAAATACAGGCTGCTTCTCACTGCGTGTAATGTGCTGGTTTTGTACATACAGGCTGCATCTCACTGCGTATAATGGGCTGGTTTTGTAAATACAGACTGCCTCTCACTGCGTGTAATGTGCTGGTTTTGTAAATACAGGCTGCTTCTCACTGTGTGTAATGGGCTGGGTTTGTACATACAGGCTGCGTCTCACTGCGTGTAATGTGCTGGTTTTGTAAATACAGGCTGCATCTCACTGTGTGTAATGGGCTGGGTTTGTACATACAGGCTGTGTCTCACTGAGTGGAATGGGCTGGGTTTGTACATACAGGCTGCGTCTCACTGTATCTAATGTGCCTGTGGTGTCAGTGCCCACTGCCTCTGTCTATAAAACTAACTTAAACACATCTAAAGGGGGGGTTCACTTTTAAGTTAATGTTTAGTATGTTATAGAATGGCCTATTCCTAGCAACTTTTCAATTAGTCTCCCTAATTATTTTTTTTATAGTTCTTGAATAATTTGCCTTTCCCTTCTGCCTCTTTAAAGCTTTCAAATGGGGGTCACTGACCCCGGCAGCCAAAAAGTAATTCTCTGCAAGGCTACAATTTTATTATTATTGTAAGTTTTTATTTCCTATTTCTCCATGCAGGCCCCTTAACTATTCATATTCCCATCTCTTGTTTAAACCACTACCTGGTTGCAACCAGATAGCTGCTGAAATACCAAATGGAGAGGACCAATTGCAAATTGTCTCAGAATATCATTGTCTACATTATATTAAAAGTTAATTTAAAGATGACCTGCCCCTTTAAGCTAACTGATCCCAAGCACAAATGGATGGAGAACCCCTCACACAAGTGCATGTATGAATACTTTTACATCCTAAGCATTTTAGGGTAAAAAAGCTCTCCCACCCGCACTTTTGCGCAGTATCCCTGGGAGTCAGTGGGAACAGCAAGAGGTAGTTGGGAGGTTAATTTTTTACACCAGCAGCGAATCCACTAAGTCTCACATTAGCTGTAGGTCTCTGTATGGCCCATCCATAGCCTCCACAAACAAAAAAGTCACCCTCCTCCTATGTATAGTACGAGTTACGTATAGAAATATAAAGTCCTTCCATCCAAATTCCTCACAACCTGCACCACATGTGCTTCCTACAGCAGCCGCCTGAGGGCGCCCTCACACCTTTCCCTTACCTGACAGCAGCTACAGATAGCGCTCAGTCTTTATTCCTCCAGTGCTTCCTGTACATACGCATGTACTGGGCTGGGAATCTGCGTGTGTCCCAGGGAGGTGTCGCTGTTACTCTCCCCACAATGAAGCCGGTATGTTGCCTTCTTCATTCCACATTCTCTTCATTCTACATTCTCTGTCAGACCGTGTGTAACTGCAGTAACTTGTCACTTCTTAGTCCTTTGAGGCAGGGATTGTAGCACTAGTGTGTAATTGCCTGGTTGCCTTTTTAAGTATACTCATTATTTTGTATGGCTTTCAATTTATTATATTTCTTTCGAAAATGCAACTTTGAGAAAAATGCTTCTTGGTTTAACCCTTTCACTGCCAGCCGATTTGTCCCAAAAGTGAACATCTACTGCCAAGCCGTTTTTAGACAATTTGCACTCATTACATTTGCTTCGGTTTCTTGACAAGAAAACCTACATGAAATTAAGCATGTTATATATCGTTTTTTCCGGAACGAATTGGGCTTGAACATTGTAATAAAATTTTGTACTTTTTCTGGAGATTTAACACATTTTTTGAGTGAAATATGTTAAAAAAAAGTGAAATAAAGAAAAAAGTATTTTTATTTTGTGTTTTTTTTCCAAGAACGATTACATTAACTTACAAAAATTTTACTGTTTGTAAAAGCCCTGCTTCTGCTGAATCCAACAATACCAAATATGTGTTGGTAAGCCACTTTTCTTGTCCAGAAGACACCCCAATAATAAAACAGCGTTTTGTGCAATTTTACATCGAAAAAAAAGCGAAAAGGCCATCTCTATTTTAACATGGCATATCTTATGACAGAAATGGAATACCCTCATAAGTCACACATTTTTAGAAACTGCACACCTCTATATTTTTAGTTGTGGTGTAGTTTTTGCTCTAAATGTAGCTCCTGTCATACAGATAGCGTAAAAACATATACCATATTTTAATTTTTTTTTTTTTTTCTGAAACACTATCACCGTCACAAAGTCCAAAGTAAATTTGAGAATAAAACACCAATGAAAATTTTCAAATGAAGGCAGGTTATGAAAGAACAAGTTATCCCGAGTAAAACGATACCCCACATGCATGGGTGCACCTAAAGACACGGCCTCCAAACAGCCCAAAACAGGGGCAATGCATAAGGGCAATTTCAGCTGGAAAGTTTGGAGCTGCGCTCTAAGTGCACTCCATGCAGTTTTTCAGTCTAAACACCCCCTTACTTGTGAAATACCCCCACAAACTATATGTTTTCTGAAAGTGCACATCTGTAGCTATTCAGCAGCACCATTCTTGCTTTCCTACATGCAGAATTGTGGACGCAGTTCTCCGTAGAAGTTTGCAGTTTGGCCTGAAATAAAGAAAAAAAAAGATCCAAAGTTAGATTTCTCCCCAAAATTGCCATAGCAACGAAAAAAAAACACTAGAATATCAATCTACAACTTGTCCTGAACAAAACGATACCCCACATGCATGGGTGCACCTAAAGACACGGCCTCCAAACAGCCCAAAACAGGGGCAATACACAAGAGCAATTTCAGCTCGAAAGTTTGGAGCTGCGCTCTAAGTGCACTCCATGCAGTTTGTCAGTCTGAACACCCCCTTACCTGTGAAATACCCCCACAAACTATATGTTTTCTGAAAGTGCACACCTGTAGCTATTCAGCAGCGCCATTCTTGCTTTCCTCCATGCAGAATTGTGGACGCAGTTCTCCGTAGAAGTTTGCGGTTTGGCCTGAAATAAAGAAAAAAAAAGATCCAAAGTTAGATTTCTCCCCAAAATTGCCATAGCAACGAAAAAAAAACACTAGAATATCAATCTACAACTTGTCCTGAACAAAACGATACCCCACATGCATGGGTGCACCTAAAGACACGGCCTCCAAACAGCCCAAAACAGGGGCAATACACAAGAGCAATTTCAGCTTGAAAGTTTGGAGCTGCGCTCTAAGTGCACTCCATGCAGTTTGTCAGTCTGAACACCCCCTTACCTGTGAAATACCCCCACAAACTATATGTTTTCTGAAAGTGCACACCTGTAGCTATTCAGCAGCGCCATTCTTGCTTTCCTCCATGCAGAATTGTGGACGCAGTTCTCCGTAGAAGTTTGCGGTTTGGCCTGAAATAAAGAAAAAAAAAGATCCAAAGTTAGATTTCTCCCCAAAATTGCCATAGCAACGAAAAAAAACACTAGAATATCAATCTACAACTTGTCCTGAACAAAACGATACCCCACATGCATGGGTGCACCTAAAGACACGGCCTCCAAACAGCCCAAAACAGGGGCAATACACAAGAGCAATTTCAGCTCGAAAGTTTGGAGCTGCGCTCTAAGTGCACTCCATGCAGTTTGTCAGTCTGAACACCCCCTTACCTGTGAAATACCCCCACAAACTATATGTTTTCTGAAAGTGCACACCTGTAGCTATTCAGCAGCGCCATTCTTGCTTTCCTCCATGCAGAATTGTGGACGCAGTTCTCCGTAGAAGTTTGCGGTTTGGCCTGAAATAAAGAAAAAAAAAGATCCAAAGTTAGATTTCTCCCCAAAATTGCCATAGCAACGAAAAAAAACACTAGAATATCAATCTACAACTTGTCCTGAACAAAACGATACCCCACATGCATGGGTGCACCTAAAGACACGGCCTCCAAACAGCCCAAAACAGGGGCAATACACAAGAGCAATTTCAGCTTGAAAGTTTGGAGCTGTGCTCTAAGTGCACTCCATGCAGTTTGTCAGTCTGAACACCCCCTTACCTGTGAAATACCCCCACAAACTATATGTTTTCTGAAAGTGCACACCTGTAGCTATTCAGCAGCGCCATTCTTGCTTTCCTACATGCAGAATTGTGGACGCAGTTCTCCGTAGAAGTTTGCGGTTTGGCCTGAAATAAAGAAAAAAAAAGATCCAAAGTTAGATTTCTCCCCAAAATTGCCATAGCAACGAAAAAAAAACACTAGAATATCAATCTACAACTTGTCCTGAACAAAACAATACCCCACATGCATGGGTGCACCTAAAGACACGGCCTCCAAACAGCCCAAAACAGGGGCAATACACAAGAGCAATTTCAGCTCGAAAGTTTGGAGCTGCGCTCTAAGTGCACTCCATGTAGTTTGTCAGTCTGAACACCCCCTTACCTGTGAAATACCCCCACAAACTATATGTTTTCTGAAAGTGCACACCTGTAGCTATTCAGCAGCGCCATTCTTGCTTTCCTCCATGCAGAATTGTGGATGCAGTTCTCCGTAGAAGTTTGCGGTTTGGCCTGAAATAAAGAAAAAAAAAGATCCAAAGTTAGATTTCTCCCCAAAATTGCCATAGCAACGAAAAAAAAACACTAGAATATCAATCTACAACTTGTCCTGAACAAAACGATACCCCACATGCATGGGTGCACCTAAAGACACGGCCTCCAAACAGCCCAAAACAGGGGCAATACACAAGAGCAATTTCAGCTCGAAAGTTTGGAGCTGCGCTCTAAGTGTACTCCATGCAGTTTGTCAGTCTGAACACCCCCTTACCTGTGAAATACCCCCACAAACTATATGTTTTCTGAAAGTGCACACCTGTAGCTATTCAGCAGCGCCATTCTTGCTTTCCTCCATGCAGAATTGTGGATGCAGTTCTCCGTAGAAGTTTGCGGTTTGGCCTGAAATAAAGAAAAAAAAAGATCCAAAGTTAGATTTCTCCCCAAAATTTCCATAGCAACGAAAAAAAAACACTAGAATATCAATCTACAACTTGTCCTGAACAAAACGATACCCCACATGCATGGGTGCACCTAAAGACACGGCCTCCAAACAGCCCAAAACAGGGGCAATACACAAGAGCAATTTCAGCTCGAAAGTTTGGAGCTGCGCTCTAAATGCACTCCATGCAGTTTGTCAGTCTGAACACCCCCTTACCTGTGAAATACCCCCACAAACTATATGTTTTCTGAAAGTGCACACCTGTAGCTATTCAGCAGCGCCATTCTTGCTTTCCTACACGCAAAATTGTGGACTCAGTTCTCCGTAGAAGTTTGCGGTTTGGCCTGAAATAAAGAAAAAAAAAGTACCAAAGTTAGATTTCTCCCCAAAATTGCCATAGCAACGGAAAAAAACACTAGAATATCAATCTACAACTTGTCCTGAACAAAACGATACCCCACATGCATGGGTGCACCTAAAGACACGGCCTCCAAACAGCCCAAAACAGGGGCAATACACGAAAGTTTGGAGCTGTGCTCTAAGTGCACTCCATGCAGTTTGTCAGTCTGAACACCCCCTTACCTGTGAAATACCCCCACAAACTATATATTTTCAGAAAGTGCACACCTGTAGCTATTCAGCAGCGCCATTCTTGCTTTCCTACATGCAGAATTGTGGACTCAGTTCTCCGTAGAAGTTTGCGGTTTGGCCTGAAATAAAGAAAAAAAAAGGTCCAAAGTTAGATTTCTCCCCAAAATTTCCATAGCAACGAAAAAAAAACACTAGAATATCAATCTACAACTTGTCCTGAACAAAACGATACCCCACATGCATGGGTGCACCTAAAGACACGGCCTCCAAACAGCCCAAAACAGGGGCAATTCACGAAAGTTTGGAGCTGTGCTCTAAGTGCACTCCATGCAGTTTGTCAGTCTGAACACCCCCTTACCTGTGAAATACCCCCACAAACTATATATTTTCAGAAAGTGCACACCTGTAGCTATTCAGCAGCGCCATTCTTGCTTTCCTACATGCAGAATTGTGGACTCAGTTCTCCGTAGAAGTTTGCGGTTTAGCCTGAAATAAAGAAAAAAAGATCCAAAGTTAGATTTCTCCCCGAAATTGCAATAACAACTAAAAAAACCTGCCCAATTTAGCCCCAAAATATATTCTATTTACCTTTATCTGTTTAGTTGAACATCTTTTGACTGTATAGCTTCATCTGTATTCCTGCGAATCTTCGGGTGATGCGAGGAGGTGGTGAAAGGGAGTCATTGCCCCCACCGAGTAATGACAACCAGCGGGGGCAAGTGGCTAGGGTTAGGCAGGAGAGGCTTCTGCCTGGCACCCCCCAATTGTTGCACCCTAGGCAGGAGCCTCTAGGGCACCAGTTTTGCCCCCCCATACACAATACACCCATAGAAAGTGCACCCAAAGACAGCACCCCCCATACACATTGCCCCCATAGACAATACCCCCATACACAGTGCCCCCAATTGCCCCCATACACAGTGCCCCCATAGACAATACCCCCATACACAGTGCCCCCAATTGCCCCCATACACAGTGCCCCCCATACACAGTGCCCCCCATACCCAGTGCCCCCCATACACAGTGCCCCCCATACACAGTACCCCCCATACACAGTACCCCCCCATACACAGTGCCCCCCCATACACAGTGCCCCCCCATACACAGTGCGGTAATCTATTACAGAAATGCGGGACATTATTGCATAAGTTGCATAGCACCACAATTCTGAAAAAAGCTGAATGCCTGCACCAAGAACAAAATATATATTGCCCAAAATAAAGGCCTCAATATCTGCATTGAAAGCTGAGCTAATGAGTTTTGAATTTGCCAGTTTCTCTCCAACCAAAAGAGCTATGCCATCAGAACAATACTATTACTCATAATAAGGAGAAAGACTACAATTAGCATAAGTGTTGAAATGTAAACTCCCATCTACCAACAAACTATAACTTTCTTTTCACTACTGCAAACAAAGACCCTAACTGTGCAAAAATAATAAAAAAAATATTCCATGGAGAGCTAATACTGTACACTAGTAAAACCTAAAATGTCACCCAGAAATACATATAGCCGTAGCAACTGCCCTGAAAGGGTAGCTTATGAGGTGTCCGTAAAAAAAAAAAAACCTTGTGGCATCAGCAGGGGAGATGAAATCATCCGCAGGCAAGATGAAACATCATGATCATCACGCACCACAAATTTTTAGGGGCCCAGTCCGTCACGCAACACCTCAGTTGGCTATACATAACCTAACGTAACATTTTAGGTAAGGAAACAACCAAATTAACCATGACATAAAATTCTGACCTGAATACATAAACCATAAGGCTACTATATTAATTTTGCACAAAGCGGGATGCCAATAATTATTATAAATTCCATCAGTGCACAACAATTTATTACCCTTTCAATAGTGCAGACGAGTATGGTATATTTCAAAACATGGTTTGAAACATAACCCGGGGTTGCGAGGGCACTTAGGGCAGTAGTACCGTGTATCTCGTCTTATACCCCTTTTGCGGCACACTCTGCAAGCTTTCTGGGCAAACACTTTTCCAGGTGTGGGTGGAAGCGTATCAATAAAGTGCTTCCCAATCAATCGGGCCACATTGTCACTAGGGGGCATCTCAGGCACAGTCTCCTCTACACCACTAAACAACAGGGCAGGGATTATCTGCAGCTGGTATTTATAATAGGATAATTTGCGGCCTGGTACTGCTGCCTTATATACAACGTATGAATTTCGAAGGGCCATTTGAATCAAGTATATACCAACTTTTTTGTACCAGGCCTTAGTTTTTCGAGTGGCGTTGTAGTAATGTTGGAGTTGATCAGTTCTGTCAACGCCACCCATGTACCTGCTGTATTCCCTGCAACAGAGAGGTTTTGTTTTAGGGGGCCTACCAACTCTCTGTACCACAGTTACTGACTCATCGTGGATTGTCGTCAGCATGAATACATTTTTTGTGTCATAATAATTTATGGCAAGGAGCTCATCATTTCTTAGGGCATAAACTTCTCCACGATTAAGTTTTTTGCTGACCAGATCCCTGGGCAAGCCCTTTCGGGTACGATTTATAGTGCCACAGGCTGGGGTATCTAAGCAATATAGGGCAGTGAACAGGGGGATACTAGTGTAAAAGTTATCCACATATAAGTGGTAACCTTGGCCCAAAAGTGGAGAGATGAGCTCCCATACAATTTTGCCACTGACAGTCAAATCAAGGGGACAACCAGGGGGGTCTAATTTGGAGTCCTTGCCTTCATAAATCATGAAATAGCTGGTGTACCCCGAAATGCTTTCGCACAGTTTGTAAAATTTGATCCCATAGCGGGCACGCTTGCTTGGGATGTACTGCCGAAATGCGATGCGCCCTTTGAAGAGGAGAAGTGACTCATCTATACAAATGTTTTGGGAAGGGGTATACACTTCTCCACACCGCTCAGACAGGCTATTTATAAGGGGCCTCAATTTATGCAGCCTGTCATGGCCGGGCACATCAGGGGGTACAGCCGTTGCATTGTTATTGAAATGCAGAAACCGGAGCAGTAGCTGATACCGGTTTCTCGGCATGGTGGCAGAAAAAACAGGGATAGACAACACAGTAGTGGTATCCCAGTAGGACTCCAAAGAATTTGCTTTTATGAGACCCATAGCTAAAGTGAGTCCCAAGAACTTTTTCATTTCGGCAATGTCAGTGGGATGCCATGCCTGCGCTCGAGCATACCTAGGTAGGGGATTATGGGTAAGGTATTGCTCGGCGTATAAATTTGTATAGAGGACCATATCCTGTAGGATGGCCTCAGTGATGTACAATTGAAAAAAATCAATAGGCTCAAAATTCCTGGTGTCCACCTTAACACCAGCGACTGCAGTAAAAGGGGGGATCTCAGGGGGAAAATTACAAGGAGGCCTCCACGCAGGCTCTCCTCCAGCTGCAGCATCAGCCCTATCACCCTCTCCCTCATTTTGCACACTCTCCTCTACCTCCATGGGCTCCTCAAGAGCACTAACCGTGCTACTACTACACCATGACTCCTCAGTAGAGGAGTCACTCTCTGAACCAGGGGGCACATACTCGGAATCAGAGTCACTGAACTCCTCCGAGCTAGAGGCCATGCACAGTGCAGCAGCCTCTTCAACCGAGTACAACTTTCTGGCCATGTTGCCAACAAAATATTTTTTTATAACACCCTAGTCCAAAATCACAAAAAATCAAGTAAATCAGAATATGATCAGAAGCCAGAAAAATCTAACAGCTACGCAAAGATAAACTACTGCAACACAGGCAAGGCAGACACTAGAAAAAAAAAACAGGTAAGATCTGGCTAAGAAAAAAAGCAGCTTTGGTTTCAACCCCCCCCCCCCCCCTCTAAACCCCCTTGAACTCCTGAACTCCCTAAAAAAAAATACAACCAAGAACAATCAGGAACAATCAGGAACAATCCAGAACAAGCAAAAAAAAGCAAAAGCCAGTAGATGCAACACACAAATAAAAAAAGCCAAGATCAATAAGCAAGAACAGTAAATGAACAGCAACACAAATCTAAAATGCAACGAAACCACTGAAAAATGCAAAATCAAGTTAACACAAGCAATATAACTAATCAAAGTATAACACAAAACTGAAAACTCACAAAACCACTGAACTATGCAAGAAAAATGTGATTATGCCGTGTGACTTGTGTTCAGGCTACCTGATCACTTGTCACACTGCAAAATCAAGGTAACACAAGCAATATAACTAATCAAAGTATAACACAAAACTGAAAACTCACAAAACCACTGAACTATGCAAGAAAAATGTGATTATGCCGTGTGACTTGTGTTCAGGATACCTGATCACTTGTCACACTGCAAAATCAAGGTAACACAAGCAATATAACTAATCAAAGTATAACACAAAACTGAAAACTCTCAAAACCACCGAAAAACACAAGAAAAATGTGATTATGCCGTGTGACTTGCATTCAGGCTACCTGATCACTTGTCACACTGCAAAATCAAGGTAACACAAGCAATATAACTAATCAAAGTATAACACAAAACTGAAAACTCTCAAAACCACCGAAAAACACAAGAAAAATGTGATTATGCCGTGTGACTTGCGTTCAGGCTACCTGATCACTTGTCACACTGCAAAATCAAGGTAACACAAGCAATATAACTAATCAAAGTATAACACAAAACTGAAAACTCACAAAACCACTGAACTATGCAAGAAAAATGTGATTATGCCGTGTGACTTGTGTTCAGGCTACCTGATCACTTGTCACACTGCAAAATCAAGGTAACACAAGCAATATAACTAATCAAAGTATAACACAAAACTGAAAACTCTCAAAACCACCGAAAAACACAAGAAAAATGTGATTATGCCGTGTGACTTGCGTTCAGGCTACCTGATCACTTGTCACACTGCAAAATCAAGGTAACAGTAATAACAGTATATATATATAATATAACAGAAATAAAAGTATAACACAGAACTTAGAAATCAGAGTAATAGAGTAAAACAAGTAATAAAACAGAAATAAAGCACAACGCAGAACTGAAAAAGCAATGAAAATCAATAATATACAATAAAACTGATGAAACAGTGATTAGTGTGTAAAGGCTAAAAATGGAAAATAAAATAAAGGCAAAGTAAAAAATATGTATTTGTGTACACTTGTGAGTGTGTGTAAGTGTATGCCTGTGCAAAAAAAAAAAAGTGGAAACTGCAAAAAAAAAATCAGAAAAAAAATTTACAATTAGTGTGATGTGTAAATGGTGCAAAATTGGTACCTGGGGCAGGCAAGGCAGATCTCAAAGGCAGGCAGGCAGATCTCTGGTGCTGGAAGACCGCAGGGGGATGCAGGCAGGCTCCAAGAGGCTCCACGATGCTCCACGAGTGAAGGGGGCGGCGCCAGGGGCAGGATTAAATACCCCAAGCAGCAGGCACGTCCTGATGACGTCGCTGCGACTTGGGGTCACACAGAGGCGATCGGAGGGGGCCCAGGAGGGAGCAGCGCCGGTAAGCTCGTTGCCTAGGGGGTTTTGGGCCTGGCAGCGCGTCTCTGCACTCGGATCGATCGGCGAGTGCAGAGAACGCGCTGTCCTTATGGGAAACGTAGCTTCTACGTGCTTGGCATACAACGATTTTTTATGCCAGCACGTAGAAGCTACGTGCTTGGCAGGGAAAGGGTTAACTGGATAATTCATGGAGAGCTGCAGGAAAAACAAAGAAATATTAAAACAAGAAAAAAATAGCAGCTCCTAAAAATTTCTCCCCCAGGGGGCTGCCCAAAGTGTTGAAAAGCTCTGCTCAATGAATTCTGTCAGTTCAGTGTATAAGTTCCTTGTGCCTCTCTGTTCCCTTTATACTGCATTTTATTTTGCACATGTTTGACAGCCAGACCCTGCCTTGGTGCATCAGCAGATGAGGGAGTGATGAGGAGCCTCACCTCCTGCTGTTCTGATCCCTCTTGCTCATTACAGGTAGAACTGGAGCTATAGAAAGGCGGCCATGTTGTGGCTCCTCGTATGCTCACCATCTGTTCAGCTCTCTGGCCTATGGGTTAATAATAAGCGTACCTGATTGGTCTTTGTTTGGAACCTCTGATGTCGGCACGTTGGCGTCCTTGTTGCCAGGGCAACTGGAGTATATGGCGATCTGCACGGGTGAACACTAATACGGGCACTCTTAGGGTACGATTCCTCCAGAGACTGGACTTTAAAACTAATGTATGGTGCATACACTGATCGTGCTCTTCTATCTACCTCTGCGAGATTCTGTATAAACTAATGAAGTATGCGAGTGAGTGTGGGAGTTGCAGTTCAGCTATAACAGGTGGTTCCTTTCATTTATTCTATCTATTACATATATATCTATTTGTATTTAATCTATTTATTTCTGTACACTTCTTCTCTGGACTACTTATATTTTTCTCCAACTATGGTCTTTTTTCATTACCGTATATACTTGAGTATAAGCCGAGTTTTTCAGCACCAAAAATGTGCTGAAAAATTCACCCTCGGCTTATACTTGAATCTCACCTGCAAAAGCCAGTGCCGGCGATCGCCCCAGCCCCTGTACACTTCCTGCTTCTTCAGCGCGCCTGGGCGGAAGTGATGTCACGCCCCCCCCCCTCTCCTTCACTTGGCCGATAGTCCACTTGTCCCCCTCCTTCTTTCTGGCTTTTCTTTCCACCTTCCTCCCCCCGGTAACTATGGCTTCCAAGGTGGGGAAATCCGTGGACTTGGAGCAAAGTTGTGTGCTGTGCTGTCAAGACCTGGACATTTGCCGTCGACTAAAATGAGAGTCCTGTGCGAGCAGAAGTACTGCGTTGTGTGCAGGGAGGAACTCGATAAGGTGGTGTTTGTGAATAAACTGGCTCCTTTTACAAGCCTCCCTTTGCAAGCTTTGTGTCGGACACCTAACAAACTTTACATATGAACGAACCTGGTATAAGTGCAGGGACCTGGCACGGCATTGCATACATACTGTAGATCCTAATTATAGTTAATAAAAATTGATTGAAGTTAAACTTATGTGTGTTTAACTTCAATCAATAATTACCTATAATTAGTATGTATCGTAAGTACAGTATTTACCAGTATTAGCAATACTGATCAGGTATATCCATATCATGTGATCAGCATTGCCAATACAGGTGTATATTGTTAATTATTATTAATTACTTAATTTAAAATTGAACACATGGTGGATACCAATCAAGCTGAGTATTGAAACTTCCCATCCTAGGCTTCCCATCCTAGGCTTATACTCGAGTCAATAAGTTTTTCCAGTTTTCTTAGGTAAAATTAGGTACCTCGGCTTATACTTCGAGTATATACGGTAATTGTTTTGTGCACGGTGGGTGGGTAATCACTAGTAACACTGTCTATGATGTCATCAGCTGAAGCTTGGCGCCAATTTGGGTTTATGAGTGGGTTTGCTGTATTGTTTGTTCACTTTGAGAAAGGCTGTGGAGTCAACCGAAACGTTAGTTTGACACAATAAATTTCTCTGTATTTTTTCACTAAGACCTGTGAGTGCGGCATCTGTTCATTTTTTGCATGATACTTGTTTGTATTCTGAACCCAGGCATCTGTGACTCCATCATTACGTGAGTGCCTGCTTCCTGTGTGGTGCTGAAACGTTGGTATCAATAAACCTCTGATGTAATCAATTTTTGTTTGATCCAGTGACTTCTGTATGCAAATCCTGTGTGTGCCGTCACTTATGGTGTGCTGCTTACTAGCATTTTTTTTTATATATAAAACAAGGTAGAAATCCAAAAATGAAGTGCCGCACTCACAGGACTTAAATTAAACAAAACAATTTTTTTTAAGCCAAACATCTAACGTTTCTGCTGTGAACCACTGATAAACCCCAATGGCATGTAAAACAAACTAAACAGCAGAACATAATGAAACAATAGTGTGTAAAAAGAAGTAAAGAAAAGCTCAAAGGTAAGTATGAACAGATTGGAAAATCCTGGCTCATCTTTTGCTGAACTGCAACCCTCCTGTATTAAATCAGGAGCTGCCGAAATAGACCCAAATAGTTGGGATAGTAAGAATAGATACCAATAAGGTACGCAACCCCCGTATTGAATATTACACCACACACATTCTGGGAGCGCTGTTCCGATCGACCCCAAAGCTGCGTCCTGCTCGTATAGAAGGAGTGTTAAGTGCGGGTTATGATAATAAGTGCTTATGATAAGCAGAACCTAACATAGGGTTTGCTTGGAGAATACCCCAATGTTTGTGAATAATATTGTGTTTTCTTTTAGAATGGTTATTAAATTCTGTTACAAAATCTGCCATTTGTGTTAATTCATTATTTACTGACCTTTGTTTTTTCTTTAGAGTATCTGATCTCGCTATCCCTCCCCCAAAAAATACATGGACTGAAAAACAAAAAGAGTAATTAGCAAAAAGTAGTAAGCTTTTTACAATAAAGTAACGAGCTTATAATGTACAAGCGTTACAATCTCACTCTCTGATATGCATAACATACATAAATTGTGAATGTAATATCAATAGCTGTTGCTGATAGCAAAATGTATCAAGCAGGGTGGTTGACAGCAGTAGAGACATATCATAAGGGTGCTTAGGTGACTATACCGAGCCCCTAGCATTTAGTTGCGCAACAAAGGCAATGGGCCCCTAGCAACTGGGGAGTATATTGCCAGGTCCAAGGATAAACAGCATATATGAGGTGTGCAATTTAATGCACAAGTTTTTTTTTTTACCATGTACTATACATACTTGCCAAAAATGAAGAAATGCAGTCTGATTGCCAATTGGAAACCACATCATACAGATCATGGACTGAAATAAATTGCCAGGTAATGCAATGTGAAGATTATGTATCATTAACATGTTGCGTATACTTAAGAAGGGGGAAACAAAAAAAAAATAAAAATAAAAAAGTAGAGGAACAGGAAAGGACATTGGGGACAGAAAGTGAGTCGGGAGAAGCTACAGCAAGTTAAAGGAAAGAAGGATAAAGAGGGGAAGATGACAAAAAAAGACAAATTGCACAAGAATGGAGACCCTGGTAGAGAGCGGCCATTGCCACGTTAATATGAATTATTAGATGCTGTTGGTGACATTCAAAACTTATATAGTGATTAAAATATGGCTCACCAAGTGCCACAGTAAATGCTTAAAACAACATTAGTGGTGATTTTAGTCTTGACTGCAATGGGGTCATTTTATTTTTTGTGTGCACTCTGCTTTCTGGTGTAAAAATAGGGAAATAGGCTAAAAGTGAGAGAGACCCTAACAGATATCAACATAGTATACATTTTTATATAGGCACGAACCATGCATGATTCACTACGGCACTAAGGAATCATTGGTCAATATTTTCATTCTACATCCTGGTAGAAAGGCTAAGGGGGAGATTTATTAACATTCGAGTTTGATTTTTTTTTTTTTCAGGTCTTTGCACCCCCTCCCCATGAATAGAGCCCTGCCGTTTTTTGGCAGTGCTCTAAACCGTACAATATTGTTGATACATGTTTGGCCAACTCCTTTGGGTAAGAAAGTGCTCTTCCTGCTTGAAATAACTAGTGGAAGAGAATTAGAAACATTATAAGAGTTGGCAACACATAATAAGGACAAAGTAAGAGAGAAATGAAGCCATTGTGTGCTCAGCAGTGATTCCATTGAAGGGAAGGGTTCCACTGGATGCTGCTGAGCCTGAAGTAATGTCAGCTGGTGTAATGTGTCAGTTTCTGCCAACCATACAACAAGCCAGTATGATAATGAACTGTTATAAAGTTTATATCAAATTACATGGTTTATTATTAGTGACACTGTTCATGATACTGTGGTCTTATTTAGTCCTAAGCAGCCCTTATCCCTGTATAATTAATTGAAAGCCTTGTCTGCTTTTCTCTCTTCACAGAAATGTTATTTAATCCACATCTCAGCAGCACTGGCCCATACTGGGATAAAATTGACAACAGAAAATCTGGACCCAGAGTTTGCTCATTTGCCTCTGGAGTAACCAGTTGGAAAAAGTTTCATATGAAAAATGCTGAATTTGTGACAATGACTATATCCCATTTCTAACTAGAAAGAAACATTGGAGACACCTTCTCCCGAGCAAAATATCAGCGCGGCTTTTTGAGAGGAATCCGCATTTTTGCCTCCAAAGTTCTCCAAGTTCTATAAGTGACTAAAAAGTACGAAGGGTCTCAAGCCTGGGGTTCAAGACGACCTAGAAGGATCTAGCAGCTTCTGTTGTTCTACCAGCCGCCAGGAGGAAAGGGATATGCCAGCTGGAGATGAAATTTCTAGGAATACTTAGGATACTATAAAGATAAAAAGCAGCCCCCATACAAATCAGTTAAAGGAGTTGTTCACCTTTGAGTTACATTTTAGTATGATGTAGGGAGTAATATTCCAATACAATTTGCTATTGGTCTTTAGTTTTTATTATTTGTGTTTTTTAAATTATTTTACTTTTTGTTCAGCAGCTCCTCAGTTCGGAATTTCAGAAGTTATCTGGTAGCTAGGGTTCAAATTACCTTAGCAACCAAGGGGAGGTTTAAGGCTAATGTCCGACTGAATGATTTACTTCACTTTGGAAAGCTGAAACATTGCATAGGCCTTTCCACTAGTGACTCCTATTGCCAGTGGAAAGGCATTTTGGAGCAGTAAGTCGCCCGCAGTAGCAGAGATCTGTCTCAGGCGACTAAATCGCTCCGTCTGACATTATCCTTAAACCACTTCCTGGTTGCTAAGGTAATTTAAACCCTACCAACTACATATTAGGCTAAATGAGAGGCTGGTCAACAAATAGGTATTCAACCGCACAGCCCTTAGATCAGGCTTGATGCATCAATGCTCGCAAGGCACACCGCTGAGCCCTTCAATACAATCCAAATATAGAGGAGAGCACCATAAAGCAGAATTCTGCAAAAATGCTATTTATTTCAGACCAAAATACACAACATGTTTCGGGCAGTGTGACGCCCTTTATCAAGTGTAAGTATTACTTAAACAAGGTGAACCATTTAAACCATAACTCCACCCTCTGTGTCCATTGATTGGTATTCAGAAGTGTCCATCAAAAGTCAAAATTTTCTCATGTGTTGCTTGTTTTTCCTTGCCATTCATTCCAATTTTAACACTGTGTTTCATCAAAAACATATCTCATATCCAGTGTTATATTACTACACAATTTTAAAATACATAGATCATTGATTGAATAATAATAATGGTAATCACACCATCAGGAATTACTCTTACCCTTATCTTAATGAAGCTACACACCCTGACGCAAAGGAATTCAAGGCCTGTAAAAAATCAATCATATTTATAAATACATATTACTAGCACATCATAGAAATATTAAAAATCATTATAAAAAGGGTTTCAGACTCCACGCATCATTGAGGCCATCTGGAGCTAGAGTATTAAGCTTCTTTATCCATTTGCCCTCGAGTTTCAGGAGATTTTTCTTGCGATCACCACCTCTTACATCCAACTTCATTACATTACTTCACCGAGAACACACCACCTAAGTTGTGCAGCGCTATGCTTAAACTCAATAAAGTGTCTAGACACCTGTGTATCTGTTTGTGTACCGGGTTTAAAGTTTCTAATATTTCCTTTGTGTTCTTGTATCCTAAGTTTCACTTCTCTTACAGTTTGGCCTACATACCCTAACCCACATGGGCATTTTAATAAGTAGACCACATACGAAGAATTGCAAGTGGCAAAAGTTCTCAGTGGTATATCATACCCTTTAGAAGGGTGGCAGATGGACTTTCCCTTTATGATCGAGGAACAACAATTACAATTTAAACATGGATAGGTACCAACTTTTTGCACCCCTTTAAATCTTGACTTCTTTATTCTAGTGTCTGAGGGACACAAAATATCTTTCAATGTGGATCCCCGTTTGTAACAAAACAGAGGGCTACTTTGAAACAATTTGCCAAACTGTTTATCATTCTGTACTAGAGGCCAATATTTATAGACCACATTTTGTACTCTCCCACTGTGTCTACCATATGTAGAAACAAAGGTTATTCTCGGATTTTCGTCAGTTTTATTTTTGTTTTTTTGTAATAAATCTTTTCTATTAATTTTATCTACCTCCTTAACTGCAGTCTGGACTATATTTGTTTCATACCCCCTTTCAATAAACCTTTCGGTAAGCCTGGTTTTGGCCTCCTCATATTTCTCTGCACATGAAGCAATTCTCTTAGCACGCATAAATTGGCCCTTCGGTATTGCACGCATTATTTTAGGGTTATGATAACTCTTCGCATGCAATAAATTATTTCTATCAACATCTTTCCTTTAAAGATCTGTCTGTAATAAACCACCCTGCAGAGTTAACCTAACATCTAAAAAATTAATTTCAGATGTCGACCATTCATATGTAAATTTAATAGTATCGTGGCCTTTATTTGCCTTGTTAATCATTTCATGCAATTTATCTAATGGTCCTTTCCAGAACAACAAAATGTCATCCACAAATCTAAAATAGGCGTGTATTGATTGACAAAAAGGTTCATTATCTAGGGAAAAACTTCTTCTCCAACCGGTGAACAAAAATATTGGCAAAAGAAGGGGCGACTGTCGCCCCCATTGAGGTACCTTGCGTCTGCCAATAGAAATCACCTTCAAAATTGAAGTAGTTCCTAGACAGAACCATATTCAAACAATCAAGCAAGAAAAATATTTTAGAGTTAGCCAAATCTATTTCCAATAAAGTCCTCCACAAAGGCCATTCCTTCTTCATGGGGGATAGAGGTGTATAAACTCTGAATGTCAATCCAGAATCATGTTCTCTGGCATAGTGCCCAACTGTTGTCCGTATATATTCGAGTATAAGCCGATCCGAATATAAGCCGAGGTACCTAATTTTACCTAAGAAAACTGGAAAAATGTATTGACTCGAGTATAAGCCTAGGGTGGGAAGTGCAGCAGCTACTGCTAAGTTTCAATAATCAAATAATGTATAGAGGACAAGGAAAGTGCTATTCCCTTAAGGGCACCAATTAGTTAGGTACCCCTCCAGTAAATATAATGTTTAACTTGGACAATGGGTGTAGAATCATCTGCAGAACAGCAAGGGTGTTTTCCCTCAAAACACCATGCTGCCATCTTTAAAGATTTCCCACGTACTGCCTGCATGCACTGCTTGGACTCCTCTAGTGAATAGCACTTCGTTATTAGAAATCCTATTTAGAAATCTGCAGCCTGAACTGATGCCTGAATGCCAACACTACGTGTAGGTTCTTATGGGCCACCAGAGAAACTGACACAGAGGGCCCACTTTCATAAAAAATAAGATGTACTGTAGACAGTGCTAAATGTTACAGTTGTCATATAGACTTATGGTGGATAATGGAAAAGGTGACTGGCTGGGTTACACTAGGGAATATCCAGTTCAACAGCGCTTAAACCCGACTGCTCTACAATAGGATGGACAGTACCTGTGTATGGTTTTTGTTGCATATTTTAAATTTCCCATGTAAAATATATAGGTTTCTACATGTAAAAAAAATTAACAAAATGCAAAATCAAAACAAATGTATACTGTATATATATATTTACTCTCTTACACTGCATGAATTTTTGCAACTGGATTTTTTTCCTGTGCATGTATGATTTTCCATTCAGCCAAACACAGAGCTGATCAAACATAACTCTAATAACTAATTAACTATAAATAAACTATATCATTATTATTACTATTTCTAATTAAGGTAGGAGTATGTAAGAAGCACGATTGCCTTTAGGGCGATGAAAGAGAAATATGTAAAACACTGAGGCAATCTGGCTTAATTGTGAAAAAATGCTTTCTTACATGCAGCAAGGACAGGTAAGTGATGAGTAAGTAGATATGTCCAACTCTGGGCCTTACATGGAAAAACTCTGCAACATGTGTATAGAAGACCGGGATCCCCCCCACTGCCGGTAGAGCTGCAGGTAGAGGTATCTCCGTGTGTGTAGGGTAGAGACATGCTCCGGTCCGCGCCTGCAGCCAGACATCCCCCAAATGTACGGCAAAGCGGGGCACACAGAGAGCGCCAGTTAGAGGCGCACACAGGAGCCATGCACAGGTAGAGACGTGCTTCGATCCGCATCCCCCCAATGTACAGCCGAGCGGGCCACAGAGCGCCTGTTGAAGACGCACAGGGGAGTCATGACGACACGCGCGCACGTACACACGCACGCGAACGGTCATGGGGGGGGGGGGTTGCTGTTGATGTGCGGCCAGGTGTGATGCCAGCACCGTATTCAATCGAGTATAAGCCGAGCATGAGTTTTTAAGCACATTTTTTGTACTAAAAAACTCGGCTTATACTCGAGTATATACGGTAATTTCAGTAAGAGGTCAGTTGTATCCTTCAAGCAACACTTAATTTTCCATACTTCTTGCTGTAAATAACTATCTACATATTTGGACAAAGGTTCTAATACAGACCCCCATACCTGAGACAATAGGTCTCCCCGGGGGATTACAGGGCTGAACACTACAGAGCTAGCAGCAAACTAACTGCAATAAAAACTAGGACTTCTGTTTCAAAGTGGTCGGCTTAAATGTTCTTCTTCTTAGCGCCCCCCATTTTGTAAACGCTACATTTTAGGGGTACAGCACCCAAGCTCTCCACACTTCTTCTATAGCGAAGCAGGTTGTTTGTGCTTTTCTAAGTGACCCTGCCCCCCATCTTTTTGTGGCGCCGCTCTGAACCCCCCAATTTTCCGATTGACTTTGACAGGGAAGATTTTCAAACTGCTGCCACTCTTACAGCTTTGAAGCTACATTCCCATAAATTTGAATAACATAATCATGTGGTCACCCCGAATAAACAAAAACATTGGTTGGATGACCCAAAGTGGGAGGGGCCAACAACAGCCAATCAAATTTCACCTATTGACTTGAAAGGGGAACTTGAAACTGCTGCCAATCTTACAGCTTTGAGGCCACACTCCCCAAACTTGAATCACACAGTCATGGGGTCAGTCTGAATGAAAATATGATGATTGTTGGATGCCCAAAAGTGGGCGGAGCTGTAAACAGAAAATACGATTTTACCTATTGACTTGGCAGAAATCCAACCTGCTGCCATTCTTACAGTAATAACACGGGGTCCCCAAACTTTGCAGAGTTAGGCACCAGGCAACTGCGGTTCAAGGTTATAAAAAGTGGGCGGAGCCACCAACAGCCAGATTTTACCTATTGACTTTAAATGGGGAAATCCAACCTGCTGCCATTCTCTCAGAATTAACACCAGTGTCCCCAAACTTTTCACAGTTTTAGTTTTGCAAAAGTGGGTGGAGCCACCAACAGCCAATTAGATTTCATCTATTGAATTTTATTGGTTTGATGCCAGGGTTCCCAAATTTTGCACAGTCAGTCACTCACCCATTAAATTTTATTGGTTTATATTTAAACTGATGCCATTATTTAAGTATTAATTCCAGGGTTGTTAAACTTTCCAAAGTTAGTCACTGGGTATTTGTGGCTCGTCCACTTTTTCTAACTTTGAACTGCAAACAGCCAATCACATTTCACCTATTTACTTTCAAAGGTGAAGTGTAAAATGCTGTCAGTCACACAATTTTTATGCCTGAGTCCCCAAACTTTGCAAAGTTGGTCAATGGGAGGCTGCAGTTCAAAAATAGGAAAAAGGGTTGGGCTAATCAGAATTTAAGTTGTTGCCATTCAGACACTATTAAAACCAGGGTCCCCAAAATTTGTGGTTTTTCCTATATAACTGTGCTCCAAGGTTAGAAAAAGTGGGCAGGGTCAACAACAGATCAGATTTCATTCAGTGACTTTACATTTTTTAACCCAACATCAAGTTTGTTCTCAAACTTCCCATTCTAGTTGTACATAATGTGCTGATGTTATTAGGGGACACTGATATGGGCATCCACTCACTGACCTATTGTTTGTGTGTGTGTTGCTGTGCCTGAAACTCAAATGAAAACACCTGGAAATATGTTGGCCTAAATTGATAATGGACCCGTGCTTCAGGCCAAGTCAACTTAATAAATTCACCGTAGGGATTCAAGAAAAACACAGAGCCACATTTACGGGAAAACCTGTTGGTGGTCACAGGATTTATTAATATTATTAACAAAAGGGGGTGTGGTATAACATCCAATGATCCAGATGAAGGCGAACAAACCCCTTTCAGTGCTTTCAGTGCCAATTTGCACTGAAGGGGAAAAAAATTCCTTCCTGACTCCAAACGGCAGTCGGTTTTATTCCCTGGATCATGGTTTTATATATATATATATATAACACACAAACCCTGGTGCTCGGCTTCCTGACTCCTGGAAACGGCAGTCGGTTTAACACCCTGGATCATGTTCTGTGCACCCCACCCCCCAAGCTAGTACCCAACCCACTACACAACCACCCACCTCCTTTCACACATCCCTGCACCCAATAACCTACACATGTACTCATGAACCCCCCACCTTCATGCAACCCACCCCATACACATGCATGTGCCCACCCACCCCATGCACACCAACACAAGCACCCACCCTCTACACACCCAAACATGCATCCATCTCTCTTTACACACACACAACCTCCACACATGCATGCAGATAATGATCCAAGGAAGGCAAAAACCCTGGTGCTCGGCCAATTTGCACTGAAGGGAAAAAATTCCTTCCTGACTCCTGGAAACGGCAGTCGGTTTAACACCCTGGATCATTCTCATGCACCCCTTACACACACCCTCACCCAACACCCCCCGAAACCCAACCCACCACATATCCAACTATCCACTATACATGCACAACCGCCCATCATCTTACACACACATTCATGCACATACTAACCCATTCGCCTACACATGCATTCATGAAACCCCCCACCTACATGCAACCCATCCCCTAAACATGCATGTGCCTACCCACCCCACACAAACCCACACAAGCCCCCACCCTCTACACACCCAAACATGCATCCATCTCTTTTTACACACACACAACCTCAACACATGCATACAGAAAATGATCCAAAGGAAGGCAAAAACCCTGGTGCTCGGCCAATTTGCACTGAAGGGAAAAAATTCCTTCCTGACTCCTGGAAATGGCAGTCGGTTTTAAACCCTGGATCATTTTCTATCTAAATTCATACTTACCCATACACACCCATAAAAAGATATTGATGGAATAATTCAAGGAGCAGGATGATGATGGTGGCAGCAAAAGGTTCTTCTGGTCGAATGCTGAAAAAATAATGAAAAAGCTTAGAAAGAATTTAGGGCCAGTCTAGTTCCCAATGAGAACCACTTTCCAAAAGTGAATATCCAACCCAGACCTACAGTGGCCCTATGAAAGTAAATATACCACACACCCCATTGGCCTACTAGAGAATCAGCAGTGACATCTGTAGAATTGCCCAGATCTTTACCCAGCAACCTAGTACCTTGTAAGATTAGCTATACACTTTCTATTGATCATTCATTGAGCTGCACTGGCCAACATGGGGTGCTGGCAGATTTAAAGTGATTGCCAGTATAAAGATATATTACCCAAATTCTCTGCAGCCTTTTCATAATTGCCCTCTTCACCCTTCTTCTTAGGGCTGGTCTTTCCATCTCTGCAGAAAGAGCTGCTTCTTCGTGTTCTTCTGCTGCATACACTTCTTCTTCCTGATATTCTAAAGAAGGAGCATCCTCTTCTTGGTGCTCAGTAGAAGCATCCCCTTCTTGATGTTCTGCAGGAGGACCCTCCTGCTCTTTATGCTCCTCAGCAAGAGCCTGCTCTTCTTTACCCTCTTCAGCAGGAACCTGTTGTTCTTTGTCCTCTTCTGCTGGAATCTCCTCTTCATGATCCTCAGCAGGAACCTGATCTTCTTCATTCTCCACAGCAGGAGCCTGGTGTTCTTCTTTGTGCTCCTCTGCAGGAGCCTGTTCTTCTTTGAGCTCCTCAGCAGGAGCCTGTTCTTCTCTAGGCTCCTCAGCAGGAACCTGTTCTTCTCTGGGCTCCTCAACAGGAGCCTGTTCTTCTTGTGGCTCCTCAGCAGGAGCCTGTTCTTCTTGTGGCTCCTCAGCAGGAGCCTGTTCTTCTTGTGGCTCCTCAGCAGGAGCCTGTTCTTCTTTGGGCTTCTCTGCGGGAGCATGTTCTTCTTGGGGCTCCTCAGCAGGAGCCTGTTCTTCTTGGGGCTCCTCAGCAATAGCCTGTTCTTCTTTGAACTCCTCCACAGAAGCCTCCTTTTCTTCATGCTTCTCAGAAGGATCCTCTTCTTCTAGATGTTCTTCTGACTTCTTTTCTTGATGCCCTATAGAAGTCTCTTCCTGTCCCATTGCAGCAGGAGCTACCTCTTCTTCTTCTTCAATGGTTCTGAAGGTTAAAATGTAAATGAATCAATTATGTAATTTTTTTTTGAGGTATAAAACTACAATCATGGCTACTGGATGAATACTATACACAGATAGCCGTTTATTACATTAACAGTATATTAATAATTTTAAGGCCATCTATAAACATCATACCTGCTACAAAATAGTGCTGGGCGGTATACCGCCAAATACCGAATACCATTTTTTTGTTAAAAAACTGATATTCATTTTTTAAATACCCCCATACCGGTGTAGATCGGGTTGCGCCCCGTGCGTACGTGACGTCAGTACGCACGGGCACCCCGTGCGTACGTGACGTCAGTACGCACGGGCACCCCGTGCGTACGTGACGTCAGTACGCACGGGGCGCCCGTGCGTACTGACGTCACGTAAGCACGGGGCGCAACCCGAAGCAGCAACAGAAGCGCCACGGGCCGCATCGCTGCACCCACAGGCTCAGGTCCTTGTGCTCTAGAATGGATATAGGTGGGCCCCCTAAGGGGTGCTGAGGAGCCCTGTCCTTCCCGACTGCATATGGTGGGCACAGCATTGTATGACTTTCGGGGCACAGCATTGGCCCAGATGCAAGTGCTGGATAAATGAGCACTGAGCGGCATCATTTTGCATCCTTTAGTGCTTTAGCACTTGGGTCTCTGTGGCTTTTACAAGCATACAAGGAGGGTATTGATCAATGCACATCTTCTGGCCCCGTGATTTATTTGTAATTTATTCTGCGCAAGAGCATACATTTTTAAAAACAGGCAAACAATTACTTGTTCGCACTTTGACCCACCCCTCTCTAGCTTTATATGGGGTAGATACAAAGGGATGAATTTTGGGGTGCTACAACCACATGGAATTCTTGGCCTTATTCCTGCAAAAGTCGCAAAGCTGGCCTGGAGCTGGCCAGCTTGCTGTATGAGGGGGGGGGGCGGTTTAAAATACCGTGGCCGGCCTGCAAACTATTTAGGGGCCCTGGCCACCAATGTTAATTGGAAAAAAAAATATCGTCAAATATCGTGAAACCGATATAATTTTGAAAAATACTGTGATATAAATTTTTGGTCATACCACCCAGCACTACTACAAAACTGTCCCTACTGTAACATATGTGGGCAGTTACCGATCTCAGTACGTAACATGCTCTTCTGTAGGGATAGGCTACATTTTAATGAGGAGGGAGCTCTATGTTTAGAAATCACCTACTGGTACTGTGAGGCAGGGGCACTTGGTATATTGTATAAATGGATAAAGACTAAACTGATAGACTGCTAAACATATAAGTGGAAAAAGGGATGCGTTTATAAGTGCAAGATGTTTCAATTTATCTTGCTATATCTGTACATCCACCTTTTTTTATGGCATTCCTGAATTTGTTCATAAGTAGAATAAAAGCATATATTGTGACATGGGCAATAACTAGAATACATGCTATGGCTGTAGGTACCTAAAAAAAGGAAAACTATACCCCCAGAATGAATACTTAACCAACAGATATTTTTTATGTTAAGTGAACTACTAAAGAATCTTTCCAAACTGGAATATTTATATATCGGTAAATATTGCCCTTTTACATCCTTTCCCTTGAGCCACCATTTTGTGATGGGCTGTGTGCTCCCTCAGAGATCACATGACCAGAAATAATGCAGCTCTATCTGTATCAGGTAGAAGTGTGGAAGCAAAAGGCAGAACTCTGTCCATTCATTGGCTGATGAGGCCTAGCATGTATGTGTGCCTTGGCTTGTTTGTGTGCACTGTGAATCCTATGATCCCAGGTAGTGGCCCTTAATTCTTAAAAAGGCAATTTTCTATTTAGGAGTACCCAATAGCACATACTACTAAAAAAGTATATTTTTAAGAAAAAGGTTTATTTAGATGAAGCAGGGTTTTACATATGAGCTTGTTTATGCAATATATTTATATAGAGACCTAAATTGTTTGGAAGTAAAGTTTTTCTTTAAGGACAAGGACTCAATGTTTTTTAATAGAAGTATGACCAAAGCATACATACCCAGCAACTGCTTGTAACTCCTGTTCCTTGTCCCAGATCTTCATGATAACGTCGACAAGGTGTTTCCGTATAGTCTGCAGGCACAGAGCAAGGTGCATGGGTCTGAGCAAAGGGGAAATAAAAAAGACATTTATGATCATGCTGATATATATTATGATATAATATATATATATATATATATATATATATATATATATATATATATATATATATATACAAAATCATAATATAATTTATTATGATCAATATTATGTATTGGAGATCAACATATTTTGCAGTTACAGATGTATAGATTTATAGAAAATACTAAAGGAGCATGTGGTATTGTAAGAATCCCTGAGCATTCGTATGCCTTCTGTCACAATAGGGAGAAACCCAGTGGCCCAAAAGCATTGTGTGCAATAGTACTGTTTGCAATATCTGTTCACTGTTTATTTGATCTAAGGCAATAATCAAGTAAATAAAGAGTTAATGCAGTATTACTATATATTCCCTTAGATATTTGTACCTAAACAGGTGGACAGTAAATTTCTTTTTTAAAACAAATACTGGCAAAACTCACAATTCATGTTCCCTATACTCTAAAATACATTGTGTATATTGCAGAATTTGGCGATAAATACCCAAAAAAAGCATCAGGGGCAGAGAGCAGGTAACTTACCTTCTGGAGTAGCAGATATTCCAAATACTCCATCCCTTTACGTGTCATCTGTGGGAAAAGAGACCTAATGTTAAGCACTGCTTTATACCAATCCCATTATTGTGGCCTTGTAGCCTTTTGTTCTTTAATGATCCTCATTATTATAGAGTCATACTGTGAATAATAACCTCTCCAATAAAAAAAAAATGAT
This sequence comes from Xenopus tropicalis, assembly GCF_000004195.4. Lineage (NCBI taxonomy): Eukaryota > Metazoa > Chordata > Amphibia > Anura > Pipidae > Xenopus > Xenopus tropicalis. Next base: position 37,471,710 of record NC_030683.2, read on the forward strand.
ACTTACAAAATTCAGACACACATTATGGAAGACGTTGGTGTCTTCTCCAGCTTATCCAGGTGATCCTGTAATATAAAAGAACATGTGTGAGAAAGGTATCTATTAATCAGTGCTTTTCCTCTTTTAATCAGACCTATAAAGGAAAAGTTCTTCAAGACCCAAGTAGTTTTCATGCCTCCTCATTATAATTGTGATTCCCTTACTGACTTCTAGGAGCCATTATATATTACCTTTATGCACACTGACATATGGCTCTGTTTAATCCCATTACCATTTAACCTGGATAAAGGAAATAGTTATCAAAACAGCAGTTATGTTCTGTGCAGTTCTAGACCTACCCATCCAGTCTTTTTGTCTGAGCCTTACGCCATTTTATCTTAAAGATTCACATAAAATAAGCTGGGACAAGAGCTGACAATCTAAAATCAGTAATTCCTTATTTATTAAAACACCTATTTTGGATTCCTTACCAGATGGTTGATCATTGCCAGAAAGTGGCCGATGTTTTCTGCGTCAGAACTCTCACCACGATCAGTGATGTAGCAAAGAAGGAAGTGTTCCCTGAAAAAAAAATAGTTCCCATTGAGCGTTGATAAAATGTTCTTCAGTTGCATTGTATTTCTAATATAGAGGCACTTTTTTAATTTATTATCTCAGATACCGTGTGATGTCAAACACAAAACATTGCAGTTTGCAGATGTTTGGGCGCGGTTTATTCGATATAATTAGGTTTTAATTACCCAAATTTCCCCTGGGGCAATGACAAATGACTTCCAACATGTAATAAGACCAGTTTTATTTTACTTACAAGTTGACCATCTTCCCGAAGATCCCTCGGTAGTGATGTTCTGTAATGAAAAATACCCATTAAAAAAATGTCCATTAAACACTGAGCTAAAGAAGCAAAAAGAATTCACAAATAATAAACTAACACTGTAATCCTTGCCAATTACAAACACAATGTTTGCCTTAATCCTGTTACATTTTTGGCTACAGTGTCATGTTCTTGAGACTATTCCCATTTAATGGAGTTGTAAAACACTTGGATGGGGGGTGCCAGTTTTTTTCAGACACCTCCAGAGACAAAAATCATTGCTTTTTCCCCAGCCTGTGTCAGCCCAGCCCAAGGTACTTCCCTACAGAATGCCACAGCGCCATTGTTGCCTTCCCCCAGGTATCCCTTTTACCAATTCAAGCTGGGTACAGGGGCAGATTAAGCATTAGGCCATACCTAGGCTATAGCTTAGGGGCCCATATAGATTTTTTAAATGATTATTTTTCAGCTCTACTCTCCCATATCTGTTTTACTTATTATTTGCGCTAATGTGCGGGTGTGTGCCCAAGGTTCACTGAAGCTCTCTTAGCCCTGTTGAGTAGGGTTCAGCGCACACCAGTAAAGTCACCAGCACACGCCGAATTGAGCACAGCATATAAAAGGTGAGAGCTTCAGTGAACCTTGGGCACGCACATGCTACATGGGCCCTCCTAATCACATGGACCCCACAGATATTTTCTCCACAGATACAGCCTAGAAGGGTGGTGTCTGTACAAAGTGTAGCCTAGGGGCCCAACATATCATTAATCTGTTACTGGCAGTCAAGTACCAAGAAGTTACTTGGTAGAATCAAGGCACAGCAAAATAGAGCTGTTGAATGGAAATGGGATACTAGCAAACTTTTTGGCTCACGGGCCACATTTACTTACCCCTGGGCCAGACCGGGCCAGGGCGGGTAGGGCCAGGCCAGCGTTACGCCCCCTTCGTCTCTTTAATTCCGGCCCGCCAATGACACCAAGTCTCGCGTGATGAGACTTGGCGTCGTCGGCGGGCTGGATTAAAAAGGCCAAGGGGCCGGATGTGGCCCGCGGGCCGTAGTTTGCCCACCCCTGAATTAGACTCTCTATGTTGGGGAAAGGCTGTTAGCTAACTGACAAGCACAATGACTTCAGCAATTGATTAATGCAGGATTTTACCATAATAATAAACGAGGGCCTCCATGTTGCTGTTCTCTGTCCTGAAGTCCTTTAGGTCGTCATAAATCATCTGTAAGTGAAAGCAAAGAGAATTAGGCACACAGTTCTAAATGGATCTAAATACTGCTCACAATCAGTCTGACTTTGAGGACAACAGTGACAGAAAAGATTTGGGGATTTCTATGGCACCTACATGTCCATAATAAGAACGATGGCTCATGGGGTGGCAGTCTGTTAGTTTTTTCCCCAGGATGGTGTATTTAACAAATGGAGTCTTGGTCCAGGGAAAAATGTGGCCATTGAATTCTTTGAGGGTTGCCTAACATATTGGCTCCCTCTCTGTAAACAAGCTCTTCCGTGCCCTTTACAGAAACTGTTTAGTGTAAAAATTAAACTGGATAAATAGGTCATGTAAAATAAAAAATGTTTTCAATATTGTTAATTAGCCAAAAATTTAATCTATAAGGCTACAGTGAAGGGATGTCTAACATATTAGCCAGAACACAACTTACTTCTTTACATGTCTTTAACCCAGTGATCCCCAACCAGTGGTTCGTTAGCAACATGTTGCTCCCCAACCCCTTGGATGTTGCTCCCAGTGGCCACAAAGCAGATGCTTATTTTTGAATTCCTGGAGTGGAGGCAAGTTTTGGTTGAATAAAAACCAGTTGCACTGCCAAACAGAAGCTCATTTTGGCTGCCAGTCCATATAGGAGCTATGAAATAGCCAATCACAGCCCTTATTTGGCACCCTCATGAACATTTTTCATGCTTGTGTTGCTTCCCAGCTCTTTTTACATTTCAGTGTGGCTCACAGGAAAAAAAGGTTGGGGATCCCTGCTTTAACCTGTGTCTCTCTTACTCATTAGTTGTCAGTGACTTAACAGGGGACCACATGAGACCTAACTGCTCAGTTAGTTTGCTTTTGAATCTGACCTGCATGCTCAGGAAACAAAACATGTCCCATGTGGCCCCCCTTCAAGTTGCTGACTGTGTAGGAGAGATACAAAGAAGGAAGTGGTGTTCTGACTATGATATGAGAAATCAACTCTCTCCAGCCTTTATAGATAACATTTTTGGCTAACTATATTGAAAACTATTTTTATTATATTATCCAGTTAATTGTACACTGAACTGGTTCTTAAATGCAATTCTATATCTGCACAGAGGTAAATGGTATAACAGGTCCTCCTATATGTGTAAAAGAAGACAGTGACAGAAGTCAGATTCTGTGCAGACAGACAGGTGATTAAGGAAAGGTTATGTAGAATAGTGAAAGGCAAACAGTAGTTCAGATGAGAAGGTATTTTGTACGAAAGAGACAGTGGCATTACCTGAAACGCAGCCATGTTCTCTCTCACACTCAACAAACCTAAAGGTACAGATACAAATGGGCATGACATTAGTGACAGAAATAGAAAGATTTTAAATTTAATAAAACAAATTTTCATTTCAAATATGCTTAATAGTTCCCAGATAATAATGGCTTGCAGTTTAAAGTTCTGTTATTCCCCTTCTCATGTTTCAAAGAAGCAGTTTGGGGAGGCTAAAGATGGCCCATACAGAGACCTACAGCTAATGTGAGACTTAGTGGATTCGCTGCTGGTGTAAAAAATGAACCTCCCAACTACCTCTTGCTGTTCCCACTGACTCCCAGGGATACTGCGCAAAAGTGCGGGTGGGAGAGCTTTTTTACCCTAAAATGATTAGGATGTAAGAGTATTCATACGTGCACTTCTGTTAGGGGTTCTCTATACATTTGTGCTTGGGATCAGTTAGCTTAAAGGGGCAGGTCACCTTTAAATTAACTTTTAATATAATGTAGACATTGATATTCTGAGACTATTTGCAATTGGTCCTCTTTTATTCTTAATGGTTTTCAGTTATTTAGCTTTTTGTTCAGCAGCTCTCCATTTGGTATTTCAGCAGCTATCTGGTTGCTAGGGTTTAATTTAACCTAGCAACCAGGTAGAGATGGGAATATGAATAGTTTAGGGGCCTGCATGGAAAAATAAGTAATAAAAAATTACAATAATAATAAAATTGTAGCCTCGAAGAGCAATACTTTTTGGCTGCCGGGGTCAGTGAACCCCATTTGAAAGTTGGAAAGAGGCAGAAGAGAAAGGCAAATTATTCAAGAATTACAGACCAATTGCAAATTTGCTAGGAATAGGCCATTCTATAACATACTAAACATTAACTTAAAAGTGAACCCCCCCTTTAGATGTGTTTAAGTTAGTTTTATAGAGATAGAGGCAGTGGGCACTGACACTGAGACACAGCCTGTATGTACAAACCCAGCCCATTACACGCAGTGAGATGCAGCCTGTATGTACAAACCCAGCCCATTACACGCAGTGAGATGCAGCCTGTATGTACAAAACCAGCCCATTACACGCAGTGAGACGCAGCCTGTATGTACAAAACCAGCACATTACATGCAGTGAGATGCAGCCTGTATGTACAAACCCAGCCCATTACACGCAGTGAGATGCAGCTTGTATGTACAAACCCAGCCCATTACACGCAGTGAGACGCAGCCTGTATGTACAAAACCAGCCCATTACACGCAGTGAGACACAGCCTGTACAGTGGAGGAAATAATTATTTGACCCCTCACTGATTTTGTAAGTTTGTCCAATGACAAAGAAATGAAAAGTCTCAGAACAGTATCATTTCAATGGTAGGTTTATTTTAACAGTGGCAGATAGCACATCAAAAGGAAAATCGAAAAAATAACTTTAAATAAAAGATAGCAACTGATTTGCATTTCATTGAGTGAAATAAGTTTTTGAACCCCTACCAACCATTAAGAGTTCTGGCTCCCACAGAGTGGTTAGACACTTCTACTCAATTAGTCAACCTCATTAAGGACACCTGTCTTAACTAGTCACCTGTATAAAAGACACCTGTCCACAGAATCAATCAATCAAGCAGACTCCAAACTCTCCAACATGGGAAAGACCAAAGAGCTGTCCAAGGATGTCAGAGACAAAATTGTAGACCTGCACAAGGCTGGAATGGGCTACAAAACCATTAGCAAGAAGCTGGGAGAGAAGGTGACAACTGTTGGTGCGATTGTTCGAAAATGGAAGGAGCACAAAATGACCATCAATCGACCTCGCTCTGGGGCTCCACGCAAGATCTCACCTCGTGGGGTGTCAATGATTCTGAGAAAGGTGAAAAAGCATCCTAGAACTACATGGGAGGAGTTAGTTAATGACCTCAAATTAGCAGGGACCACAGTCACCAAGAAAACCATTGGAAACACATTACACCGCAATGGATTAAAATCCTGCAGGGCTCGCAAGGTCCCCCTGCTCAAGAAGGCACATGTGCAGGCCCGTCTGAAGTTTGCCAATGAACACCTGAATGATTCTGTGAGTGACTGGGAGAAGGTGCTGTGGTCTGATGAGACCAAAATAGAGCTCTTTGGCATTAACTCAACTCGCTGTGTTTGGAGCAAGAAAAATGCTGCCTATGACCCCCAAAACACCGTCCCCACCGTCAAGCATGGTGGTGGAAACATTTTGCTTTGGGGGTGTTTTTCTGCTAAGGGCACAGGACAACTTATTCGCATTAACGGGAAAATGGACGGAGCCATGTATCGTAAAATCCTGAACAACAACCTCCTTCCCTCTGCCAGGAAACTGAAAATGGGTCGTGGATGGGTGTTCCAGCACGACAATGACCCAAAACATACAGCAAAGGCAACAAAGGAGTGGCTCAAGAAGAAGCACATTAAGGTCATGGAGTGGCCTAGTCAGTCTCCGGACCTTAATCCAATAGAAAACCTATGGAGGGAGCTCAAGCTCAGAGTTGCACAGAGACAGCCTCGAAACCTTAGGGATTTAGAGATGATCTGCAAAGAGGAGTGGGACCAACATTCCTCCTAAAATGTGCGCAAACTTGGTCATCAATTACAAGAAACGTTTGACCTCTGTGCTTGCAAACAAGGGTTTTTCCACTAAGTATTAAGTCTTTTTTTGTTAGAGGGTTCAAAAACTTATTTCACTCAATGAAATGCAAATCAGTTGCTATCTTTTATTTAAAGTTATTTTTTCGATTTTCCTTTTGATGTGCTATCTGCCACTGTTAAAATAAACCTACCATTGAAATGATACTGTTCTGAGACTTTTAATTTCTTTGTCATTGGACAAACTTACAAAATCAGTGAGGGGTCAAATAATTATTTCCTCCACTGTATGTACAAAACCCGCACATTACACGCAGTGAGACGCAGCCTGAATGTACAAACCCAGCCCATTACACTCAGTGAGACGCACCCTGTATGTACAAAACCAGCCCATTACACGCAGTGAGACACAGCCTGTATGTACAAAACCAGCACATTACACGCAGTGAGACGCAGCCTGTATGTACAAACCCAGCACATTACACGCAGTGAGACGCAGCCTGTATGTACAAACCCAGCACATTACACGCAGTGAGACGCAGCCTGTATGTACAAACCCAGCACATTACACGCAGTGAGACGCAGCCTGTATGTACAAACCCAGCCCATTACACGCAGTGAGACGCAGCCTGTATGTACAAACCCAGCACATTACACGCAGTGAGACGCAGCCTGTATGTACAAACCCAGCACATTACACGCAGTGAGACGCAGCCTGTATGTACAAACCCAGCACATTACACGCAGTGAGACGCAGCCTGTATGTACAAACCCAGCCCATTACACGCAGTGAGACGCAGCCTGTATGTACAAACCCAGCACATTACACGCAGTGAGACGCAGCCTGTATGTACAAACCCAGCACATTACACGCAGTGAGACGCAGCCTGTATGTACAAAACCAGCCCATTACACTCAGTGAGACGCAGCCTGTATGTACAAACCCAGCCCATTACACGCAGTGAGACGCAGCCTGTATGTACAAACCCAGCCGATTACACGCAGTGAGACGCAGCCTGTATGTACAAAACCAGCCCATTACACGCAGTGAGACGCAGCCTGTATGTACAAAACCAGCCCATTACACGCAGTGAGACGCAGCCTGTATGTACAAAACCAGCCCATTACACGCAGTGAGACGCAGCCTGTATGTACAAAACCAGCCCATTACACGCAGTGAGACGCAGCCTGTATGTACAAACCCAGCACATTACACGCAGTGAGACGCAGCCTGTATGTACAAACCCAGCACATTACACGCAGTGAGACGCAGCCTGTATGTACAAACCCAGCCCATTACACGCAGTGAGACGCACCCTGTATGTACAAACCCAGCCCATTACACGCAGTGAGACGCAGCCTGTATGTACAAACCCAGTCCAGTACACGCAGTGAGACGCAGCCTGTATGTACAAACCCAGTCCATTACACGCAGTGAGACGCAGCCTGTATGTACAAACCCAGTCCATTACACTCAGTGAGACGCACCCTGTATGTACAAAACCAGCCCATTACACGCAGTGAGACGCACCCTGTATGTACAAAACCAGCCCATTACATGCAGTGAGATGCAGCCTGTATGTACAAACCCAGCACATTACACGCAGTGAGATGCAGACTGTATGTACAAACCCAGCCCATTACACACAGTGAGACGCAGCCTGTATGTACAAAACCAGCCCATTACACTCAGTGAGACACAGCCTGTATGTACAAACCCAGCCCATTACACACAGTGAGACGCACCCTGTATGTACAAAACCAGTCCATTACACACAGTGAGACGCAGCCTGTATGTACAAACCCAGCACATTACACGCAGTGAGACGCAGCCTGTATGTACAAAACCAGCCCATTACACGCAGTGAGACGCAGCCTGTATGTACAAAACCAGCCCATTACACGCAGTGAGACGCAGCCTGTATGTACAAAACCAGCCCATTACACTCAGTGAGACGCAGCCTGTATGTACAAACCCAGCCCATTACACGCAGTGAGACGCAGCCTGTATGTACAAAACCAGCCCATTACACGCAGTGAGACGCAGCCTGTATGTACAAAACCAGCCCATTACACGCAGTGAGATGCAGCCTGTATGTACAAAACCAGCCCATTACACGCAGTGAGACGCAGCCTGTATGTACAAAACCAGCCCATTACACGCAGTGAGACGCAGCCTGTATGTACAAAACCAGCCCATTACACGCAGTGAGACGCAGCCTGTATGTACAAAACCAGCCCATTACACACAGTGAGACGCAGCCTGTATGTACAAACCCAGCACATTACACGCAGTGAGACGCAGCCTGTATGTACAAACCCAGCACATTACACGCAGTGAGACGCAGACTGTATGTACAAACCCAGCCCATTACACACAGTGAGACGCAGCCTGTATGTACAAAACCAGCCCATTACACTCAGTGAGACACAGCCTGTATGTACAAACCCAGCCCATTACACACAGTGAGACGCACCCTGTATGTACAAAACCAGTCCATTACACACAGTGAGACGCAGCCTGTATGTACAAACCCAGCACATTACACGCAGTGAGACGCAGCCTGTATGTACAAAACCAGCCCATTACACGCAGTGAGACGCAGCCTGTATGTACAAAACCAGCCCATTACACGCAGTGAGACGCAGCCTGTATGTACAAACCCAGCCCATTACACGCAGTGAGACGCAGCCTGTATGTACAAACCCAGCACATTACACGCAGTGAGACGCAGCCTGTATGTACAAAACCAGCCCATTACACGCAGTGAGACGCAGCCTGTATGTACAAACCCAGCACATTACACGCAGTGAGACGCAGCCTGTATGTACAAACCCAGCCCATTACACGCAGTGAGACGCAGCCTGTATGTACAAACCCAGCACATTACACGCAGTGAGACGCAGCCTGTATGTACAAACCCAGCCCATTACACTCAGTGAGACGCACCCTGTATGTACAAAACCAGCCCATTACACACAGTGAGACGCAGCCTGTATGTAGAAACCCAGCACATTACACGCAGTGAGACGCAGCCTGTATGTACAAACCCAGCCCATTACACGCAGTGAGACGCAGCCTGTATGTACAAACCCAGCCCATTACACTCAGTGAGACGCACCCTGTATGTACAAAACCAGCCCATTACACACAGTGAGACGCAGCCTGTATGTAGAAACCCAGCACATTACACTCAGTGAGACGCACCCTGTATGTACAAAACCAGCCCATTACACTCAGTGAGACACACCCTGTATGTACAAAACCAGCCCATTACACGCAGTGAGACGCAGCCTGTATGTACAAACCCAGCACATTACACGCAGTGAGACGCAGCCTGTATGTACAAACCCAGCCCATTACACTCAGTGAGATGCACCCTGTATGTACAAAACCAGCCCATTACACACAGTGAGACGCAGCCTGTATGTACAAACCCAGCACATTACACGCAGTGAGACACAGCCTGTATGTACAAAACCAGCCCATTACACGCAGTGAGACGCAGCCTGTATGTACAAAACCAGCCCATTACACGCAGTGAGACGCAGCCTGTATGTACAAACCCAGCACATTACACGCAGTGAGACGCAGCCTGTATGTACAAACCCAGCCCATTACACTCAGTGAGACGCAGCCTGTATGCACAAAACCAGCCCATTACACGCAGTGAGACGCAGCCTGTATGTACAAACCCAGCCCATTACACGCAGTGAGACGCAGCCTGTATGTACAAAACCAGCCCATTACACGCAGTGAGATGCAGCCTGTATGTACAAACCCAGCCCATTACACACAGTGAGACGCAGCCTGTATGTACAAAACAAGCCCATTACACGCAGTGAGACGCAGCCTGTATGTAGTACCTTTGTATAGTACCTGGGTATAGTACCCACGTATAGTACCTGTGGGAGTGGGATGAAATCTGCAGCAAAAGTTGAGAGTTGGTTCTCAGGTTAAGTTACAGCTGCAGATTCTTCCATTTCTGCACCGCCTTTAGTTTGCAAAATCTCCTGATCCCTGTGTGCATCTGTGCTTTGATTGGTCAATTTTACTGTCTGTCAAGAAAGCTGTGCTCTGATTGGAGAATCCACAAGAAGAAAGGTCCAGTCGGAGCACAGCAGAATGGGCCTGCAGGAACAGAAGATTTGCAGGACAGTGCAGAAATGGAGTGAGTTTTTATTTTGTTTTGTTTTTTGTAAGGTGCCAAGCAGGTTTGGGGAGGCTTAGCCACCCCTAGCCTTATTCAAAATCCGCCTATGATCCGGGGGTCAATGACTCTCACTATTTTAAGATGTATAATGCTACTGAGAGTACACCCTGAGCTTTATTACTATTAATGACACATTAGTTGCTGCCATTTTTTGATGCTGCATCCATATGTACCATAATGTAGCACACTGTGGCCCAGGATAGTTTTCTGCAGGGCAGGCTGCTGCCATCTTCCCAAAGCTCCCCAGCATCCTCCAGCTCTTCAGACTGGGCACATGTGCAATAAGGTTGTCTTTGGAAAAGTTCCGTACTGCACAAGTCTGACTAAGGCACAGGGGACCCTGGGAAGTTGGGGCAAGATGGCAACAGCCTAACCAACTACCATGGGATGAAGAGGAGCATAGACTTGGGAAAGATATAAGTGACTTAACTAATTGGCATTCCCCCCCCCCCCCCAGTGAATTTAAGGCAGATATGCTGTAGAATATATTTGCAAGATTACCTCTTAAACGAAGCTTGAAATGATGCTGTAAGGCCGAGGGGCCGGCACAAGGCCGGGGTACCCCAAAGGGACCTCCCTCTGTAGGTTCTTGTTCTCCCTGACGCTAGTTTAGTAAAGATGGAATAAACTATAAAAAAAAACTGTAAAATCCAATCCATCGCCGAAGCAAAAAAACGCAGGCAAAAGCAGGCAAAGCTCTGTAGCAAGATCTGTATAGAGAAGAGAAAAAAATTAAACAGAAAGGTCAGCTTCAGTGATTATAATTATAGTAGATTTCTGTTTGGTTGCTAAGGGTAACAATACTTTTGTCCTTAGTTCAATAAATAATTCTTGTCCTAGATCATGGAAAGAATAATTGATTTGTCAGATTCCCCTCTGATGTTTAGTAGGCATTTCTACTTTCACTACTCATGGCAGGAATGCACCAAATTCATTGCTGCGAATAATAATACCATCTGGTTGCTAGGATTCCTGACCATTGAAGTCACTTGGGGGTGTCTAACATTTTGGCACCCCCAAGTGACTTTGACTTTCCTTCTCCTTTAAACCCTAAAAATAAATATGGGAAGCAATACCATATTTTATATATTGAGCCAGCCAGTTTCAGAATCTTTATAACTAGAGCTGGGCGGTATGACCAAAAATTTATATCACGGTATTTTTCAAAATTATATCGGTATCACGGTATTTGACGGTATTTTTTTTTCCCCATGCATGATTAGGTGACCACCCCAAACACCCCCCCCGCCACCCCCACATCCGCACGCACCCCCCCCCACCCCACCCCAAACACCCCCCCATCCCCTTCACATAAATATACCCCCCCATCCCCTTCACATAAAATATAATTACTGGCCAGGCAGCCGCAGGCACCCCCGACAGCTCACATTGGTATCCGACTCTGAATGATGCGTCCTAGCGATGGCGCTGACGTCACGTGCGTGCTGACGTCGCGTGCGCGCTGCCGTCACGTGCGTGCTGACGTCACGCGTGCACCCGGAAGTATTTGGAAAAATTGCCAGGAAGCGCGCACACCGGTATGGGGTTATGTAAAAAATTTATATAGTTTTTTTAAAAGAAAACCGGTGTTCGGTTTTTACCGGTATACCGCCCAGCACTATTTATAACAGTAATGATTTTGACCTTCGCTGTTGTGCATATGGGCCACTACATTGGACTCTGTTAGATGTGCCAGTGACACTGCACATGCTCAGTAAGCTTAGTGGTCTTCACAAATCATCAAGCAGAAAATAATTTTCTTCTGTCAGAAGCTGATTCTGCCATGTAATGAGAATCAGTATTAATTACTATTGTGCTATTTATATTATATATATAGTATACAGTATTGTGTGGCAGCCCCTAAGAGCTATATAAGTAACGGCAGGTGTGATGGGTAACTGTATTATAAAAAGCTGTCAGGTAAAGTATGTTAACGGGCAACATTTGGTCCCACTTTGTAAAGGATATAATATAAATGCTCTTCTATTATGTAAAGTTTATACCCAGCACCCATGGCAGTAGGCACAGTGATTAGACTGTGGGCTTCTGTGGGTTCAGGTAACAGGGACTAATGTATAAACAAAAACCATAGTTTAAGGAGGATTTCTTTGAGCATAGTAATATTATCGCTAATCAACTCAGGCAGGAGCAAGCTATTCTCAGGGTTAACCCAGGGGATAAATGGAATGGTACTGCCCAAACATCTGAGTATACATGTAAAATATCTGGCTACATGTAAAGCCCATACAAATTCTATATATGGAATATATGAAGGCGGAAAGGTCAGAAACAGATTTAAAAGTTTTTGGTGCACAACTGACATAACAATATAATTGTATTGATGATTATAATTTAATGTTGAAATTTGGAGTGAGACTATCCATATTCTTACTTCCATAGTGCCTTCAGCCATGCGTCTCTTTTTAGGCTATTGCTAAGCCAGGCTGATTCTCAGCCTGCAGATAAACAGATCAGCCCCTACGCTCTGATCAGCCTACCCATGTGCCCGCACCCGCACGTGTACATATTCAGATTACCTGCATGGAGCCCATAGAGGGTTTTGTAAAGGTGTGTGTAGAATTTCAGAGGATCAATAGTGGGAACATCACCTGGTTAATACAAAAACAATACAAAGTCACATAGCACACAATGTCTCTGAGTGTAAAGCTGTTTTATTTAAAGAAATTTTATAGACGCTATTAAGAATCCTGTAGAAACTGGTACAAATAACCTCATATGAAGACAGTTACAGTCTTTTTGTGAAGCAGTTTCCATGATGGTTGATGCAAAAGTGCTCTGGTGCAGAACTGTTACTGGAGTCAATTAAAGCAATTATTAATATTACCCAACATTCACTGTCATGAACAAGAGTGCACTGAGAGTATCCTGACTGGTGCATTCCCCACTGTGAGCCAGCATGGACAGCAAAAAGCCAATGCCTGGTTACAGGAGGTTTAGAAGTGTGACAGGGTCTGTACTACAGAGAAAGTGTGGCTCATTTAATGAAAGGGATAAAACATCTGAATCTGAGGTGAGAAACATGCAAGGGGCCAGTTACTAATTCCATTTAAATCTTACATAAAGGTAAACCATCAAAGCAACCAGACAGGTGGGGGGGGGCCACACAGAGGGGGTTCACGGGCCGCCAGTTGGACAGCACTGCAGTAGACAAATGGGACACACAAAGCATATTTATTAGTTGTCAGGAAATGTAATCAAAGTAAAACATTCAGGCTTTAAGTATGTTTTTTATTGTGCTGGAAAACATTGTTCCAGATGTGTGTTGTTCACACTTTTTAATCCCTGCATTGTTCACCCCCTGCAGTGTTCACACCTCAGACTCAGGCTCTAATCACCCCCATTGTTCACCTGTTCACACCTCAGACATTGTATGTACTGCCTGGACTATGCTGACTGTGTGTATGGCACACACAGGCAGCATAAGGTAGGCAGATTATGGAACATAGGCAGCATAGGGCAGGGAGGGTATGGCACACACAGGCAGCTAAGGGCAGGCAGAATATGGTACACACAGGCAGCATAGGGCAGGCAGAGTATGGCACACATAGGCAGCATAGGGCAGGTAGAGTATGGCACGCACACACAGGCAGGGTAGGGCAGGCAGAGTATGGCACACACAGACAGCATTGGACAGGTAGAGTGCTGCCTGTGTGTGCCAGACTCTGCCTGCCCTATGCTACCTGTGGGAGGTGAACCTGGCAGGGGTTTGTTCTGGGAGTTTGTTAGCAGTTGGAAATAGCCATTAAATGGTCCCTAAGGTGTGTAATTATGTGCTGGAGGTTGCTGTGCTATCCACAGGGGAGGAGGAGGCATATGGATTTAAGGGTATATCTTAATATGACATAATATAATAATTTCACATATGAATGACGGTTGATATCCCCGTAGTAAGTACCAAGCACTTGGGCTTTTGCTGCACTACCACCATTGTGATAAAATAGGTGTGGTTTGACATGGGTGTAGTTTAAAAAAGGGGAGTGGTCAAACTAGCTTCCATTAGCGGCCCTCCATCATGTAATAGGGAAATTCTGTCCCTCTGCACCGCAGAAGTTGGACAGCACTGGTCTACTGGGCTAAAACTTAAGAACTACCAGGTTTTTTTTTTCCTGTTTCTGGCCATCATGGCTGGGTGAGATGGCAAATCTATATTTGAAGCATGATTAGATGGTCATTTATGGAAGGAATAGGAAAATATTTAATTCACTTACACCAGAATCAAGTCTGTGAAGAAATGCAAGGAGGTCATCGAAAACTCCTTAGCCCCCAACCCAAGACTGCTAAGGATTCTTCAACTCCCAATCCTCTGCCCAAGGTGATACCTGAATCTCAAACACATTTACCTATTGCACATTTTAATAGGAATGTCCTTGACCCACAACTCTCCTGACAGAGGTCTTTTCCACTCTCCACAGCCTCAGACCTCTAACTTGTACACTGGAACTACATCATGGCCTTCATCCAGCCTACCCAGGGGACTATCCCAACTAAGACCAAAATATTTGTGTATCTGGGTTTTATTTATTCCTTCTAGTGTTCTGCAGTGCAACCTGCCCAGGTCTGTTTATCTTTTCTGATGTCTATAGAGAGGCCTTGATGTAAGCAATTTCATGCCTGTTTTGGGGCCATTACTCAAGCTTGGCAGCACGTCTATAAAGTTTATGAATCTCTTACCAAGTTTAGTTTCTTTTCCTTGCTCTCTGATGCTTCTGCCTCCAGCAGCTCACGCTCCTATTTCTCATCTGGTTTCTTCCACTAGAAAGATATACAACAGTGTTGAGTAATGAATGTGTGATTCACACATGAAATTTCCCTGACTACACAGACTTTAGCGATCTACGGTGTGTGTCCCTTCAGCAGTTACAATAGAAGCTCCCAGCTTCTCCTGACTGTCAGTGGTTTTAGAATTACACTTAAAGTAGTGGTTCAACTTTTACCTATACCCCCAGGGGCAAAAAGCCCCCTTAAAGGAGGAGGAAAGGCTAATAAAGAGTTAATCTCAAGCTGCAGGCATACCTTCAGTTGTCTCAATAGTGCCCTTAAGTCTCCCCATACTTCCCCTGTTCAGATGATCAGAAGCCAAACAGGAAAAAAAACGCTGAGCAGGGTAGAGAAGATTCCCATAATGCAACGCTCCTGCACTGACAATTTGACCAGATCCATAGCGTGCACATGCGCACACAGCAGGAGCGTCTGTTTGCCATGGCAACGCAGCCTACAGGAGAACACTGCTCTGTGACATGCAGACCCGGCAGGTGGGTGGAGCGGGGGGGGGGGCAGGTGGCAGGAGCGGGGGTGTTTGTGGCAGGAGCGGGGGGTGTTTGCGGCAGGAGGGGGGAGCGGGGGTGTTTGTGGAAGGAGCGGGGATCGGGGGGTGTTTGTGGCAGGAGCGGGGATCGGGGGGTGTTTGTGGCAGGAGCGGGGATCGGGGGGTGTTTGTGGCAGGAGCGGGGGGTGTTGCAAGTGTCAGGCAAACATATGAAGGGAGGGGTTTGTGAACAGGTGCAGGGATCGGAGAGGGGCTGGCTTGTGCTTTTCAGCAATAACCCATACAGACATGCTGGACAAGATGGCGGTGCCGTTCACTGAAACAAGTATGTGGGTTCTAGTATGTGTATCTCTGTAAATCTTTCATTAGGCAAGCCAGAAATATAGCGTTTTACACAGCAATAGTAGTACTATTTAATAGTGTGCTTAATAGATTTTTACTTTCCTTCTCCTTTAACTATCATTGCCTAGACCCCCCTCACCTCTCCCTTATCGCATAGTTTTAAAGTTTACACTCTGTCCCTATCGCTAGCTAAAAATGCAGAGTAGCGCAGCTGCGTACCTGGCCGACATCTTACCAACTGAAGGCTCTTCGGGTCTCACCGCCGACACGGACCCTGTTTGCACATGCGCAGATGGAGGTAGCAGGAAATCCACTTCAACTGCGCAAGCGCAAGCAGGGTCCGTGTCGGCAGAATAGGTTACTTACTAGTCTGGCTGGGAAAGGATTCCTGTACGAAGCTTCAGGAGGGAAAGTAGACAAACAGTGATGTCAGCTGTATCACATCCCTTTAAGCAACTGCCATGAAATTCTGTAAAAGACAGCAAGGGAGAATTTAGGGTATTTTTCCAGTGCCCATTAGTAAGCAATGAGAATATCATGTATTCCTGATAAGCTGTGTATATATTTAGGGATTTTTGCATTTTAAAATCTGTTCAAGGGTCTCCAAATGAAATTTGTACTGACTGACCAGGCCTTCTTTAAATTCTCTGAGCTTCTGAGTTTCTTTTTTTGACCTATAATTAAAAAGAAATTTAAAGTGTTTCACAAATGTACTGAGGGATTAAACATTACATTTAATGTAACTAGCCATGCTTAATAGTGTTAACCCTTTCCCTGCCAATCACGTAGCTCCTACGTGCTGGCATAAAAAGGTGTTGAACGCCCAGCACGTAGGAGCTACGTTTTATTTACTTTGTGCTCGTTCTCTGCGCTCGCCGGTTTATCCGAGCACAGAGAGCGATCGCAAATTAAAGAACCCCCTAGACAATGAGCGATGGGGGGTTAACAGTGGCCCCTGGGGCACGATCGCCCAGGGGCCCCATAGAAAAAGTCGGACACGTAGATTCTACGTGTCCGACTTTTTCCTCTCTCTCCCTCACTTCCTGCACTCCCCCTCCGCCCCCCCCCCCCGTTTCCTGTAACGCTACTCACCGGTTCCTGCTGCTGTGCCTGCGTCTCCTGGTTCCTGCTGCTGCTACTCACCGGTTCCTGCTGCTGTGTCCTGCGATTTTCCAGTGATCTTCAGCTATTGGACCCCAAGTAAGCGCTACATACACACACATATTGCACTAATACTCACACTTACACACACACATACATTTTGGGGGGGGTTGGGGGGTTACAGAACTCACACTTACTTGCACACTCACACACATGCATTCAAAACACATTTTACCATGTGTACACACTCACTTACACACTTATGTAATTTTGTAAATTTTTTTTTAATTTTTATCTCATCGTTTTTTTTCTTGCCTGAAAAAAGTGTTTTATTGCCATTGCGGATAGCGTATTCGCTAATCGCACTGCGCAATACCTTTTGTGTATTATTTTGGTGTTTTTAATAAATTTTCTGTGATTTTGGTGCATTTTTCACTTGACTTTGTCTCTAAAACTAATTTGCCAAGCCAGAATACTCAAACTGTGATTCTGACTGCAGATATCACTAGGATTTTAGGGTTTTTCTTTGTGATTTTAGCGATTTTATTGCATTTCATATTGTTCTTTGTTACTGGTCTTGCACATGGACATTTTGTCTGCTGTATTTCAACTTGGCTTCCTCTGTACCCCACATAGTTTGGTAAATCTATGCATATTGGGCATCAAACTGTTCAGTAGACCCCTGGCGTTCATATTTATGGTGTTTTATGTTGGTACGTTATGAAATGTGGGGTATATAATGGGGCAAAATGCAAGCTTTGTAACAATTTTCAGAAATGTTATAAAAACCATTCTGTTTAGCATAGCTTTGTAGTTTGGTAGTTTGCAGTAGAAAGATGTATTTACTCATTTTTGTTTTGTCAGAATGTGTACTTTCGGAAAATGTATGGTTTTCTAGGGTCTCCGTACTGTTAGGGGGTCTTATGGCACATAATACACATACCGGGTGCAAAAACTGCACAAGCCGGAGCGTCATATGTGAAAATTCAAATGCACTATTTTCATTTGGGTGCCCCTGTACTCCGCATAGTTTGGTAAATCTATGCATATAGGGCATCAAACTGTTCAGTAGACCCCTGGCGTTCATATTTAGAATGTTTTATGTTGATACGTTACAAATTGTGGGGGTACATAATGAGGTAAAATGCAAGCTTTGTGACGATTTTCAGAAATGTCATAAAAACCGTTCTGTTTAGCATAGCTTTGTAGTTTGGTAGTTTGCAGTAGAAAGATGTATTTACTCATTTTTGTTTTGTCAGAATGTGTACTTTCGGAAAATGTATGGTTTTCTAGGGTCTCCGTACTGTTAGGGGGTCTTATGGCACATAATACACATACCGGGTGCAAAAACTTCACGAGCCGGAGCATCATATGTGAAAATTCAAATGCACTATTTTTATTTGGGTGCCCCTGCATAATTTCGTAAATCTATGCATATAGGGCATCAAACTGTTCAGTAGACCTCTGGTGTTCCTATTTGGGGTGATTTTCCTTTGTACGCAAGAAATTGTGTGAGATAAATGTGGCAAATTGCAACATTTTTAGTAGATTTTCTGAAATTTCATAGAAACCACTAGCTTTAGGAAAGCTTTGCAGATTGGTACTTTGGTGTAGAAAGGACTCTTTACCCATGTTGGATTTGTCTGAACGTTTTTTCAGGGGTAACCCTATATTTCTGCAGTTTCTCTCCCACATAAAACTGCCATGTGTTTATGAATTAGGTAAAGGTAAGCCATGAAATTATTGTGCACAAGGTATATTTGGGGGTCTCTAACTGCCATGTGCTTTGATAGACCTATGTACAGTGGGCATCAAACTGTTCAGTAGACCTCTGGGGTTCATATTTAGGGTGTTTTATCTTGGTACCTAATGACCTATACAAAATAAGATGCTGCATATTGGAAGTTTTGAGGTGATTTTTGGAAATGTAATAAAATCGGCAAACTTAGGAAACCTTTGCGGCTTGGTACTTTTGAGTAGAAAGACATAGGTACCCATTTTAGATTTCGGAGAATGTGTACTTTCCAAAAATATATGGCTTTCTGGGGTGAGCATACTTTTTTTGTAGCGTTGTCCCACACAAAATGATGTAAATGTGTTGATTTTGCAGAAGCTGAAATGACAGAAATGGCAGATCATATGGTATATGTTCACATTGGGGCCCCCACATGCCACATACTTAGGTAAACCTATACATATTGGGCATCATACTGTTCAGTGGACCTCTGGTGTTTTATGTTGGTACCTAATGCTATATGGGAGATAAGATACTGCAAAGTGGAAGCTCTGAGGGGATTTTTGGAATTGTCATCAAAATTGCTAACTTTAGAAATGCTTTGCGGCTTGGTACTTTGGAGTAGAAACACATGGGTACCCATTTTAGATTCGGGGGAATGTGTACTTTCCAAAAATATATGGCTTTCTGGGGTGAGCGTACTTTTTTGTAGCTTTATCCCACACAATATGATGTAAATGTGTTGATTTTGCAGAAGCTGGAATGACAGAAATGATAGGTCATATGGGGGTATGTTCACATTGGGGCCCCTACATGCCACATACTTAAGTAAACCTATACATATTGGGCATCAAACTGTTCAGTGGACCCCTGGTGTTCATATTTAGGGTGTTTTATTTGGTTACTTTATGACCTGTAGGAGATAAGATACTATAGACAGGAAGCTTTGAAGCGATTTTTAATACATTTCACAAATTTTGATAAAAACCAATAACTTTAGGAAAGCATTGCGACTTGATAGTTTGGAGTAGACAGACAGTTCTATCTATTCTGGATTCCACAGAATCTGTTCTTTCTAAAAATGTATAATTTTCTTGGATAAACCTTATGTTAGTGGAATTTGTGACCTTGAAATCTAATGTATGCAGCTTTCTGGAGCAGTGCTTTGGAAATTTGGTAGTGTACTGCTGGGAGTTTTTGACATATACAAGTGAGAAATCTCCATAAAACTATATATATATATTTGGTATTGGCACGTTCAGGAGACATGGGACTTTCCAAATCAGTTGTATTTTTGTGCATAAAATAATATTTGTTTCTGGTGTATGTGTTTATATTATGGAAAATATAATTTTTTTTTCATTTTTTAGACATTTAGAAGCCTATATCTTGTTACAGAATTGTAATTACACAAAAATTCTACCATATTTTGAAAGCTTAGGTTGTCCTGAAAAAAAACAATATATAGTTTTCCTGGGTAAACTAAAATTCCCCCCAAGGAAAAGCCCCTAAAGTGAAACAAAATGTCTGGCAGTAGAAGTTCCACTTTGGCCCAAAACGGCTGGCAGTGAAAGGGTTAAACATCCATTTATTAAAAAAAAAAAAAAAAACTTATACAATGACAGCAGTGCATGCCCACATATTTGCATTAATATTTATGTAAGTTTAGCATAAGGCTTAGATGATCTCTGGCATCTAACTGGGGGCCATTGCCTGTCCTTTCTAAAATAAGAGCAAAGGTGTTCATGCTCATTTGTGTAACCCTTTTCTCTGCAAAGTTTGGCTCAGACCCCCAGCTCATGGGTAATTTACACTGATATGATAGCATTGTACCTCATTCTTCTGAAGTTCCGGAACACCAAATCAGCATGATTCCTAGTGCTCACCTTCAGTTCTCAGCCACCCCCTAGTCAACGTTTGAGCCCACCTAGGGAACCAGCCCACATACAGCCTGGGTTCTAGAAACTCTCCTCCAAGATCCTTATTCTACTAACACTGCTGGTACGTGCCTGTACTGCATGCTTCCTGCAAAATGTTCCTAACACAGCAACAATACTTACCTGAATTTTGTAACAGAGTATTACTTGTATATCATACACCTTATATAGGGCATTGGCCGGCCTTTAACTCATCAGTAGTTTTCCTTCTTAGAATGCCATTAAGTTGTAAACTATTGTTAAGAAACAGAACCTCCTGTTATTTAAAGGAACAGTAACACTAAAAAATAAAAATGTTTTAAAATAATTAAAATAAAATGTACTGTTGCCCTGCACTGGTAAAAGTTGCGTATTTGCTTCAGAAAGACTACTATAGTTAATAGAAATAGCTGCTGTGTAGCCATGGGGGCAGCCATTTAAATTGAAAAAAGGAGAAAAGGCACAGGTTACATAAGAAGATACCAGATAAACTCTGTAGAATACAATGGGAATCTGCTACTTATCTGTTATCTGCTTAGTAACCTGTGCCTTTTCTCCTTTTTTCAATTTAAATGGCTGCCCCCATGGCTACACAGCGGGGTATTTATATAAACTGTAGTAGTGTTTATGAAGCAAACACACAACTTTTACCAGTGCAGGGCAATAGTACATAATTTATTAATTATTTTTATACACTTTCATTTTTTGGTGTTACTGTTCCTTTAAGCATCCCAAATGCTAGAGGTTGAAACCTACTCCAGCCCACAATCTAGACCCTCCTTCTGATGCTAATAAAACTAATTCTGTATCAGTTTATCAGTATTTATGGGGATATGAATGACAAAATTTCAGTGTGTGAGTTGCCTGCGTTAATGTATGGTATGCCTTTACTTTAAGCCCTACCAAGCATGTAGATACTATGTGCTTGCAGGAAAGGCTCTAAATACCAAGCATGTAGTACCAATGCCTACATTTTTGGCAGATAGAGGTTTCTTTCTGTATCAGCGGCTTCTGCCAGGAGCAATGACAGCCCCTGGGTAAGGAGTAAAGGGGGATATCATGTCGGTCCTGTGTCACACACTTGCACACACTTATGTACACACTTACTTATGTACGGAGGAAGTCACTGGGGGTGGAGCTGGAGGATACTAGGGGGAGCCGCAGGAGGATTCTGGTGGAAGCTGGGGGGAAGCCGGAGGATGCTTGGGAAGTACTCTGGGGGGGAGCTGGAGGTTTCTGGTGGGAGCTGGAGGATGCTTGGGGTGGGAGCTGGAGGATGCTGGGAAGTACTCTGGGGGAGGAGCTGAAGGTTTCTGGTGGGAGCTGGAGGACCAGGGAGGGGGTAACTGGAGGATGCTGGGGGGCCTTGGCTACCAATGTCTGTGTGTCCTTTGTACTGATGGGAGGGGCCATTGGGGGGCAGGGCGTGGGAAGAGGGGGGCCCGGAAAATTTTGTTGTGAGGCGCCCCGTGATTTCTGATGGCGGTCCTGCTCACCGTGTTGTATGTATGTGCCTTATTTAATGTGCCATAGTTTTTACCCACCGTGAAGCAACCCCCACTAAATTTCCAGCATAACTGATGCCCATGGTAGGCAGTAAGGAAAGGGAAAGGGTAGCAGGCCTGCACCCCTTGACACTGTTATCCACCTTATGCGTCTGGGCAACACAAGTTGGGTGTAAATAAGCACTAAGGGTTATGCGTCTGTGCTCCTTGGTTTTTTCTGCACCTGTGGCAGATGCAAGCATAAATCCAACTTTATCCCTGTGTGTGCACTTTTTTGTTTGAAAATGAGTGATTTAGTACACTAGCAGAGAGTTCAGTGCTGGGCAATCAGATAGTAGAGAAAACACTCCAACCTGCACTTCATCATGGTCCCACTGACGTAATAGAGGGAACCTCAAGAGGCAGTAGGGCGGTTAGTAGCAATACCAGTGGCATTTGATTCATAAGAATGTGTACTTTCCAAAAATATTTAGTTTTCTGGGGTGTTTGTATAGTTATTATTAACATTTATTTATAAAGCACCAACATATGGTCTTATGACATACGCAGTCAGGGGGCTCTGTTTGCACAAGTGGAGTTGGCAGTCTTCGTTTGGGGTCCGTACATGCCACATACTTTGATATATCTATGCATATTGGGCATCAGACTGCTCTGGGGACCTCTGGTGTTTATATTTAGTGTGATGTGCCTTTGTATGTAAGAAATTGTGCAGGATAAATGCGGCAAGTTGCAACATTTTTAGGTGTTTTTTAGAAATGCTATCAAAACTTCTACATTTAGGAAAGCTTTGCGGTTCAGTAGTTTAGAGCAGAAAGAAATATTTACCTGTTTTGGATTAGTCAAAATATGTACTTTCCAAAAATATATGGTTTTTGGGGTGTTAAGGTCAAACGTTGAATATGAAGCCAAAGGATTGTCAGCTGTAGGATAAAATGTATTGCATGCAAGAGAACAGACGCAGACACAAGGCCTAGCTGTTCTGTCCTACCTGATTGGTAGGCAGATCTTTATATATTAATTGTTCCCACACAATGAGGACATAGGGTGGTCTTATAATTTCACCAATCAGATTGAAGCACGTCCTGATTACATGTTATCTTTTAGGACTACTCATCATGAGACCAGATTTGATTTATTCCCTAATTACAAGTTTTGGCAGTACATCTTAAATCAATAGTTAATTCAAACATTACTATTTACTTAACTTTACAAAAATGTCATTTAGAATGTCATTTTGTGATTAAGCCTAGTTCAGAAATATTGACTTACACAATGAAAGAATAACATAGTATTAAAATTGCTCTATATAGTTTAATTAATATATATGTATCCATATAACCTTAACATTTCCCCTCTTTTGGTCATTCTACTGACCACACTAAACTATGTAACCTACAGCCCTAAGCTTGTGCCTAAATGCAATTAACTTTATTGCAGCTCCTTTGTCGTGAAGAGGGACTAAGACCGTCTTCAAAACCAAAAATTCATTCTTGACCAGCAGAATTTGACCATAACTCATGCTGGAGAATTCTCGATCCACCGCAAACCAATTAATTGCCTAAAAATAACTAATTTCCCCTCTTTAGTCTAAGATACCAAACATAACATAATAAACTCAATCCCCATAAGGTTCCACTCCAAGTGTTTAGTAATGTTCTTTTTGGTGAAAGGTAGCCGTTTATTCCATCCTCCAGTGTTATTGTAAAAGGTTGGAAAATATGCCATCTCCGCTTTGGTATTGGCTTCAGTGTTATCCCAAGTACTATTTACTGATGTTATAATGCCAATAGAAAGTTGTTTCGTGTAAACACAAGACCAGCTATAAACGTCCTTATAATTGGAGCAAGTTCCTGATAGCAACCACTTTGATGTACGTCTTATGGAGATATGGAATATGCCACCATAGTTAAATTGTGGATTGAAGCAAGAATGATTTGATTCTCGTAGAAAATTTTCATTGTCAACAAAAATTGTTCCTTTCATGTCATTAGTTGAGCAGACGGATATCATGATGATTGCAAATATTTTCTACATTATCAAAAAGGAACAATTCCAACTAGGAGAAAATTAAAAACACATTCATAATTCTGTATCATTGAAAGTATTGGAATCAAAGTTATCAACATTAACACGATAAATGTGCTGATGCCTAGCTTTAATGTAACGATTAAGGAAACACAGAGTTAATTTGTAAAATATGTAAAGCATAAGTATTATTATCAGTAACATTATTAATAATGCTCCTACTTGTTTAAAAAAAACTTCCAATGGATCCAAAAATTTCACCAATTTTGAATCCCTTCATAGGATTCCATCCCTCATGACCAATTTCTCTAGCTAAAAATTGTAATTGTTTCACCTATTTAAATGACCTTGTACTATATCTTCATTATCATCTATCCAAGTACAACAGTCTTGCTTAAGGATAACTTGACACATCCCTCCTTCTGAAGCCAAGATGTAATCAAGCGTTAATTTTTTATGAAGGGCTAACTTGCTCATCTGAGCTATTTCAACCGAATTAGCAGTAATTGCAGCAGTAGTTTCATTGAACATTTTGTCAACAATACCAGGTAGCAATGGTACAAGTACCGTAACTATTTTCTGGCAACCAAGTATATGCACATGATCCACAGACAAAATAATAAGGTGGTTTGAGTGTTATCAAACCATCACTAAACATTGCTGTAGATATTGATTTATTAATTCCTGCATCAATCACGGCTAATGCAATCTTAAATAGATTCCAACATTCAACTTTTGTCAAGGATTCTGGCTGCGTAAAATTACACTCTGTTTTGTTAATACCTTCCTCATATGGATAATTCATCCACTCACTTTCTGGTTGTCTGGCCTAAGGCCAATCATTAGCTTCCATATATCACCCAAACTATTCATTGCTTCTTCTGAACTATTTTCCTCATGTCATTTTAAAAGTATAATTTCTGCCGTTTTGAGTAGGTTTCAATTGGCCTAGATGTAACTGATTCCATTTTTCTGTCTTATTAATACTGGCAGGGTCTTATCAGTGATTAGTTTAGCAATTGGAAGTCTCCAGGCTTTCTTTCTTTCCCTAAAGTCATATTGTTGTAGGTAATATTTTCAGTTTGTAATACATACAAAGAAATTGGCAATGCTATCATAGGAAGACTTTTTGAATCAGCAAGCCTATTCCCACAAATCCAATAATTAGTACGGTTAACTTCAGCTATCCTCCTTTGTAAATTCATATTTAAATTAGGCTCTTCATAAAAACAATGTTTACTTGAGACGTAAGTAATAATCCCCAAAAGTAAAAACAAAAAAGTAATGAATACCTGCACATCACCTCAGATAATATTCTCTTTGCTGTAGTTTTTGCAGTGGCTTTGGCAACTGGCCAGGCTTCTGGCCATCCTGAAAACATATCAATACATACTAAAACATACTTACATGTCCCCATTCTGGGTAGCTGGTTGTAGTACATTTGAAGTCTTTGGAAGGGTAGTCTGGCTTAGGTGAGTGTCGTCTTGGAGTTTTGACTACTTGGCCTGGATTATGACGTAAACAGGTAACACAAGAAAAAACATTTTGCAGCAAAAGCTGGAAATCCTTTGAACCGTGGCAGCCATTGCGTTCTTACATGAATGCGCAACTCCATGGGTTAGGTGAGCCATCATAGCATATAATGCCTTAGGCAGACAGTATGTTAGGCCATTTCTCCAGAGTCCTTTCTCATCTCTGGTGGCTCCTAATTTTGACCATTTTGTTTTTTCCACTTTAGGAGCTTGGTCCTGCATGGTTGCTAGGACCTGCAGATCAACTGGCCCCTTGTGGTCTTTTTTGTCATAACTCACTGTCATGACTGTCATCTGCTTTCGCATGTCCTTTTGCCTCTGCTGACAGATGCTTTGTTTATACTCTATTTAAAATGTCAGTTACAATTTCCCAATTCATGATCCAATACTAGATCTGCCACCTTATCCAGCAATAGTGCATAGGCTGGAATGGTTTTTCATAATTTCGCAGTGCTAAAGTTGGTGCCTCTGTCAAAGTTCTTTTTAGGTTTTCAATTGCCTTGTAATTTTTCTTTACTGACTTTGTTGCCAGTCTGAGCCAGAAAACACAGTAATCCTACTGTGTCTTCCTTACACTTTCCCTTATTTTCAAAACACAAAGGTAAATCATCTACATATTATAACAGTACTGTATCTTTGTGTTTTGGTGTCCACCCACTTAATAAGTCACAGATACAGTATGTGGTCTCCAATCCCCTCAATCTGTTGTGTACTCAGAGGGTATTGGGGTAGTCCATCTTACCTTGTAAAGTACATTATCATTATCTATTTTGCATCCTTCTATTTTATCTATCTCATAGACCCACTTGTTTGTTGTGGGGACCCTTCTTCAATAATAGGGATCAAAATATCAGATCGTAATAACATATTCTAACGAAATTTCATCCAACCATTTGTCCCAAAAATCAACAAAAAGTTTGTCACATAAAGTAAGATGTATAGAAGGTTCCCAGGTATCATCACTCGGAGGATATCCTGTCTATCTTACTCAGTAATAGAGGTCGTTATCTTTGATCGCACAATCTACTATCTTCTCTACCTCAAACACTTAAGTTGAAGGACCTTCCCCCTCCTGCATTTTTTCCAGGTGGTGCTCTAACAGCTGTTCTGTAACAAGATATTATTAACATGATTATAATGAAAAGTACTATAACGAATATTATCACACACCCTATAGGAGCCATTAATGATATGAAGATATTTGACAGCCATGTCGCTGCACTCCCTGGCCTGTTAATAGATAATCTAAGGTAATAATACTAATAATAATAAGATAATAATTAAGATTATTATCTTATTATTATCTTATCTTAAGTCATGCATATACCTTTTTCCATATATATATATATATATATATATATATATATATCTATCCCTGGCGGTAATAGTTTAGGAAAAGCCACACCATGTTATCCCATTAATCCTGTAAACCACTGCATATAACTTTCAATTTTAGATTCACAGGTTGCATCCTTATTTTCCTCTGCATGAACCCTTAGGGGTACATGTGGAATGCAGTGCTATACCCTAACAATTAATACCAGTATTGCAGTGACTCAGATTTGTGTCACATTTCTCAAGTTCATACGTTCACACGTTCATTTCTATACACAAATTTTAGTTATGTGAAACATATATCCATTTACTCTGACTATGTGGTGGACAAACATAAGCTTCATGCATAGAGTTTGCTGGGTAAGAAGCCCCTTTATTTCTAAATATGTTCCTTGATTTGTGAGGGGATTCTTATAAGTATCTACTTTTACCCTGTAACTGAAATTTGTATTATTTAAATCTTTTATTGTTATAGGAATGCCTATTAAAGGATTTCCTTTATGGTCCACTGATGCGTGTGAACAAACCCAGCAATCAGTGGCGTTCAATCTGTTAGGCAGCTTCCCGTGCAACTGCCAAACCGTACCTTGTTGCCAACCTTGACCCAGAATCCAGGCGGTGCACTCGCGTTATAACTTTTGGGCCTGACAGTTGAATTACTATACCTTTTGGGTTCTATCACTAGCAACACCTCTTAATAAAGATTCTTTAAATTCCTTTTTAACCCTTCTTTGAAAGTAGTTCTTAATTGAACTTTGTCTCAGTAAATGCCAATTTCAATCTGTGAAAGAATTCCACAGATCCTTCCTCACTTGTTTGCTTAAGGTTAGTGGCCATTGCCCAAGTTTTATTTAATTTGCCTACTAACCAATGTTGTTCTAAAGCTTTAATTAAAGCCTGCCCCTCCCTTATATCTGTATATCCCGTTTCTTCTCTAATTGAGGAACCTGCTTTAGGAGAATGGGCATTGCATTCCTCTATAATTGGAATAACTCTCGGACCAAGTCCTGACTTCATTAACTGTTCTATGTTTCTTTGTGTTACAATTTAAGTTGATTGTATGACTTCAAGTATTTACAAACCCTGCCGGATTTACATCAGGGTCTGGAATTCCCTCTAAAAGGGACATTTGCTCAGTTCGGGACCAATGTTGGTACCAATTTACACTGTATCTTGGGACTGGATTATCACCCTCAAATACAGCTTGTATCCTTAAGGGAAGCGTACCAACTATATCTTGTTTGGAGTAGAGGGTAAAACACCTTCCCCTGCGTGTGGGTAAGCTAAAGGTAATTCAGCCCCTCCCGTATACGGTGGAGGGTCAGATGTCACAAGAGACATTGTATGTGTACTCACTGAGTTGCGTAAAATAGCTTTTCTCTTACCTTCTCCCTCTGCCTCTTGTGCTTCATAATCTCTGCAATACCCCCCTTTGGTAAATATAAAAATATTTTAAATCATTTTTTTTTCCTTACATTTGCAATTATAGCATCTGATAAAAGAGTTTTAGTCTCTTTGCTTGCACTGCCATACTCATCTTCTTATTTTTTTTTTAATACATTTTAATTTTTAAACTGTATTCTAATGTTGTTTTTTTCCTTTCTCTATTGCTTCTGTTTCCTGAGTTCTCCTAATAGCTCGCATTTCTTCCCTTTCTGCCTGCTCTTGGGTCTTTATTTGCTTATCACTAGAAAGAGTAGTAAATAAAGCAGCAAACCCATAGGGATCATCATCATCTAATATGCTTCCATCCGGCCAGGAGGCAGGAAGCTTACCTTTTTGAATATATCTATAATTCCCACTATAAAAACATTCCAAAATTTTCCCTGGTTTCTTTTTACTCTCTGCTAACCATACACGTGCTTCCGTGTCGTAACCTTTCTTTCTTAACCATTTATCATGGGTATCAATTAGAGTCTCCCAGAGAACTCTATCTAACCTACCAGTATCTGGCATCCCCGTTTTCTTACATGTACCTTCAAGGGGTGCCGTAACCCAATTCCCATGATTTTGCTCCATCCATTGTATTGCTGTTTGACCAGGGGGATAAGCAACCCTCTCCTTAGGGTTCTGTTTCAGACGGAGCACCATATTGCCCATCTCTTTTAAGTGGTTGGCCAACCAATTTACCAAAAATGCCCCACCTACCAACTGGACCTACCTTGGTCACACAGCTTGGAGGTGTTTTACCTGGGTAAAAGCAATTTCTCTATCCAACCGTTTGCTACTCACTTACTTTAACAATATTTTCCAAATAATCTTAACTTTAAACATTCACCAAGTCTTATCAGTTGCAATAAAAGAAGAATAGGAAAATAGAAAATAGACAACTTTTTACAAAAAAGGTAGTGTTGTGTTAGGTAGATACTTGGAATTATCTACTGCTTACGTGTATATTCTTAGTTTGCGGTTTATACACTAGAAGTACTAGAACTAGAAGGAAATAGTTGCACAGAGACTAGATATTCTTAATCAGATATGCATATAACCCATTTATCTTGATATTCTAAAGGAAACATGTGTGAATACCTAAACGTTTAAAACATACTTAACATATATATTGATATACTTAAACAAATAGAAACAATAGTTATTTGCAAATATTTGCAGCCACAACAGCTTTGAAACAGATATTTGACAGATAATTCTAGATATAACAGATTCAAACAGATATTAGAGAGATGTCAAACACTCTTACACACAACAGCTTTGAAACAGATATTTGACAGATAATTCTAGATATAACAGATTCAAACAGATATAGTAGAAGTTAAAGATACGACAGCTGTTAAACAGATATACTTAACCCCACAGCTAAGGTCCGTGATCTGGAGTGTGTGATGTTCTAGACCACTCGTGTGACTAGTCACACTTGTAAGGGAAAGTCCCTTGGTAAGCAAACAATGGGCTCACCTGCCGGCTTGGGGAAGTTTCCGTTACTAGAGTCACAGCCGCGTATGATGGTGGTCTTTTCAATCACATCCAGACCCAAATTCTGGGGTTATGGTCAAACATTGAATATGAAGCCAAAGGATTGTCAGCTGTAGGATAAAATGTATTGCATGCAAGAGAACAGACGCAGACACGAGGCCTAGTTGTTCTGTCCTACCTGATTGGTGGGCAGATCTTTATTTATATAATAATTGTTCTCACAAAATGAGGACATAGGGTGTCGAGACACAACAATTGAATAAATTCTCTGTACTTCAATAAGTCCTGTGAGTGCGGTACCAGTTACTCTGTGCTACATTATTTTGGCTTGGACTGCACCCAGGCATCTTAGACCTTTGTTTGTCGTGAGTGCCTGTCACTACAAGTTATGATTATATATGTATATATATATATATATACCCAACTCACCCAAGGGGTATAATTGGGCCTTTGTTATTAACATGGGGTGAATAGCAGCAATGTACTATGTCGTTATTCTAACTGTACCAATGCTCATTTCTGATTGTCTACTGTAAGCAAACTTATAGTATGGTTTAAGTGATGTAAAGCTCAAATTTTAGGGTAAAATTATCAGATCTCTGCCTTCCTCTTTATCATCACTGAAGCTGACTTTTTATTTTTTTCTCTTCTCTATATAGATCTTGCTACAGAGCTTTGCCTGCTTCGTGGTTTTTTGCTTTGGCGATTTACCCTTTGGATCCAATTTTTCTGTGTTTTTTTTAGTTTAGTACATTCCATCTTAACTAAACTAGCGTCGGGGAAAACCAGAACCTACAGAGGGAGGCCCCTTTGGGGTACCCCGGCCTTGTGCCGGCCCCTCTGCATTACACCATCTTGCAAGCTTCTTTAAAGAGGTAATCTTGTAAATTTATTCTACAGCATATCTGCCTTAAATTCACTGGGGGAGTCTCTTCAAAAGTGCCCATGGTTGTTTTCATGGCAGGTAAGGCTGCCGCCATCTTCTGCCAACCTCCCAGGATCCCCTGTGCCTTAGTCAGACATTGTACATGTGCAGTACAGAACTTTTCCAAAGTGATTCTTGTTGCACATGTGCCAAGTCTGAAGAGGTGGAGGATGCTGGGAAGCTGTGGGAAGATGGCAGCAGCCTGCCCTGCAGAAAACTACCCTGGGCCACAGTGTGCTACATTATGGTACATAAGGATACAGCATCAGAAGAATGGCAGCAACTAATGTGTCATTAATAGTAATAAAGCTCAGGGTATACTCTTGGTAGCCCTGTATTTTTTAAAATAGTGAGAGTCACTGACCCCCTGATCCTGGGCTGCTTCTGCAAAACATGAGAAGGGAAATAACAAATCTTTAAACGGCAAGTCATTATTCTCTGGGAACTATTGAGCATATTGGAAATTGGAAAAAGTGGATTACTAAATTTGAGATCTTTCTATTTCTGTTCCTAATGTAATGCCCATTTGTATCTGTGCCTTTAGGTTTGTTGAGCGTGAGAGAGAACATGGCCGCGTTTCAGGTAATGCCACTGTCTCTTTTGTACAAAATACCTTCTCATCTGAACTACTGTTTGCCTTTCACATCATAGTCTCTTACACAGTCAGCGAATTGAAGGGGGGCCACACGGGACAAAACTGTTTCCATAGATTCCTGAGCACGCAGGTCAGATTCAAAAGCAAACTAACTCAACAGTTATGTCCAATGTGGCCCCCTGTTAAGTCGCTGACCACTAATGTGTAAGTGTGTGTAACCTGTGTTAATGCAGGTTAGAGACAAGTAAAGAAGGAAGTTGTGTTTAGGCTAATATGTTAGACATCCCTTCTATATTTGCTACTTTTTGGCTAATTAACTGACATTTTTTTTAATTTTACTTAGCCTATTTACCCGGTTTCATTTTTACACTAAACAGTTCCTTTGAAGGACAAAGAAGAGCTTGTTTACAGAGAGGGAGCCAATATGTTAGACACCCTTAGTGAATTCAATGGCCACATTTTACCTTGGGCCAAGTCTCCTTTAGTAAAATTCACTTGGGGAAAAAACTAACAGACTGCCACCCCATAAGCCATCGTCCTTATTACTGACATGTAGGTGCCATAGAAATTCCAAACCCTTTCTGTCACTATTCTCCTCAAAGTCAGACTGATTGTGAGCAGTATTTAGATCCATTTAGAATTGTGTAGCTAATTCTCTTTGCTTTCACTTACAGATGATTTATGATGCCCTGAAGGACTTCAGGACAGAAAACAGCAACATGGAGGCCCTCATTTATTATTATGGTAAAATCCTGCATTAATCATTTGCTTAAGTCATTTTTAGCTTACAGCCTTTCCCCAAAATAGAGAGTGTAACTTCCAGTGTCCCATTTACATTCAGCAGTTCTATAATTGCTGTACCTTGATTCTACCAAGCTACCCATTGGTACCTGACTGCCAGTAGCGGATTAATGATATATTGGGCTCCTAGGCTACACTTTTTACAGGCCCCCCTTCTAGGCTGTATCTGTGGAGAAAAAAAATCTGTGGGGTCCATGTAATTGGGGGGCCCATGAAGCTTTTGTAAATTATTACTTTTCAGCTCTGCTCTTCAGCGTCTACTCAGCTCTACTCTCCCATTTCTATTTAATTATTATTTGCACTGACATGCATGTGTGTGCCCAACGTTCACTGAAGCTCTCACCTTTCTATGCTGTGTTGGGTTTGGCTCACACCAGTGACTCCTCTCAACATGGCTTATAGAGCTGAGAGCTTTAGTGAACCTCGCCACGCACCCCCACATCAGCACAAATAATAATAATAATAATAAGTAAATCAGATATGGTAGAGTAGAGCTGAGTATATCCGGAAGAGTAGAGCTGAAAAATAATAGTAATAGTAAACTATAGCCTAGGGATGCCTAATGATTATTCCGCTGAGACTGCTCATGTACCCAGCTTGAATTAGTAAAAGGGATGCCTGTAAGAAGGCTAAAATGATGCAGTTGCTCTCTGTAGGGAAATTCCCTGAGCTGGCGTGTTTCTAAAGAAATATGACACGGGCTGGGGGAAAAGCAATGAATTAGTTCAGTGTTTAATTAAAATGTATTTTTCTACATTCACTACAGAGGGAACTTCGGGAAGATGGTCGACTTGTAAGTTAAATAAACTTGGTCTTATTATATGTTGGAAGTCATTTGCCATTGCCCCAGGGGTAAATGCAAGTTCCTTCCAAAGTATTGCCTTCTGCACAGTGCTAAACATGAGAAAAATCTCTTGCCCTATAATAGAAAATAAGCCCTCTTATGTTTGTGCCTTTTTGATTGTATGAATGTATTAATGTTCCATATAAAAGAGTCCCTTTGGACAACTTTTCCTTCTTTAGCTATTTCTAAAGAATAAAATATTGTTTTGTAAAGTGGCAAAATATTATTTTGTAGCTTTTTGTTTTTATTATTTTGGATCATTAAAACATGATTATATCAAATAAGCAGCGCAATGCATTGTGTTTAACATTACCCTGTATCTGATATAAATAAGTGCCTTTATAGTTAAAATACAGTGCAATTGGAGAATGTTTTGTTAACGCTCAATGGGAATTTTTTTTTTTTAGGGAACACTTCCTTCTTTGCTACGTCGCTGATCGTGGGAGTCCCGACGAAGAAAACATCGGCCACTTTCTGGCGATGATCAACCATCTGGTAAGGAATCCAAAATAGATGTATTGATAAATAGGGAATAAATGATTTTGGATTGCCATATCCTGTACAGCTTATTTTATGTGAATCTTTATTCCACAAGATGAAATGGCAAGGCTCAGACAATAAGACTGGATGTGTAGATCCAGAGTTGCACTGAATATAAATAAACCTGCTGTTTTTATAACTATTTATTTTATCTAGCTTAAATGGTAATGGGATTAAACAGAGCCATATGTCAGTGTGCATAAAGGTAATATATATGGGGTAATTCTCCTGCAACTATAACATACAATCCATGTGCCTAAATTACTGCTTCTAGAAGTCAGTAAGGGAGTCAATTATAATGAGGAGGCATGAAAACTACTTGGGTCTTAAAGAACTTTCTTTGGGATCCAGCTTTTTCCTTATAGGTCTGATTACAATAGGAAAAGCACTGATTAATAAATACCTTTCTCACACATGTTCTTTTATGTTACAGGAACAGCTGGATAAGCTGGAGAAGACATATACCACCATCTTCAATAACATGTGTCTAGTTTTTGTAAGTAAAATTATTGTATTATTGGAGAGGTTATTATTCACTTTATGTCTCTACAATAATGAGGAACATTAAAGAAGAAGGGGCCACATGGCCACAATAATGGCATTGGTATAAAGCAGTGCTTAAATCTGAGTCTTTTTTTCCACAGATGACACCTAAAGGGAAGGAATATTTCGAGTACCTGCTACTCCAGAAGGTAAGTTACCTGCTCTCTGCCCCTGATGCTTTTGGGAGGATTTATTGCCAAATTCTCCAATATACACAATGTATTTTAGACTACAAGGAACATAAATTGTGAGTTTTGCTAGTATTTGTTTTAAAAAAAGAAATCTACTGTCCACCAGTTTCGGTACAAATATTTCAGGGAGTATATCATAATACTGTATAAACTCTTTATTTACTTAATAATTGCCTTTGATCAACCAAAATATCAATACATAGTTAATTTGGGTTGAATTTAGATAACAATCCTTTAAGTTGAACTACTTCAAATGATCCAGTGCATAGACATATACACAAACCTACAGAGACCAACCAATACACTGAAATATTATATATAAATATTGTATACATATAATAATATATATGTTAATACCTATGCTAAACTATCTGTAGATGCTGAGATCACTGTAGTCTTGAAAATTATACTTACAGGCATGAATACAATCTGCCATCATAACATTACCCTCAAGGGGCATAAAATACCCTCACTGCCGTCACCGTGAAAGTGGCATTATTGTGACTATCTATACCAGAATAATCATAAAATGTCTTTTTTATTACCCTTACGTCTTACCCTGTGCTTGCAGACTATACGGAAACACCTTTTCAGCATCATCATATAGGTCTGGGAGAAGGAGCAGGAGTTACAAGAAGTTTCTGGGTATGTATGCTTTGGCTATACTGATATTAAAAAAAAAAAACACATTTAATCCTTATCCATAAGCAGCTACAACCATAGCATGTATTTAAGTTCTTGCCCAGATCACATACATATTTTTATGCTGAATCTACAGATGGGGCAAGATAAATTGAAGCATCTTGCACTTATAAATGCATTCTTTTTTCCCCTAATATGTTTAGCTGTACATCAGTTTATATGCATACAATATATCATGATCCTCCTGGCCTCAAAATGGCAGTAGGTGATTTCTAAGCACCCTCCTCATTGACGTGTAGCCTATCCCAACAGCAGAGCAAGTTACCTACTGAGCTCAGTGGGTAACTGCCAACATTTGTTACAGTAGGGACAGTTTTGTAACAGGTATAACGTTAATGGAAGGCTTTAATATGATTAATATACTCATTACTTAATGTAATGCACAGCTATCAGGTTATATTATTCATCCAATGGCCATAACTGTTGTCTTAAAACCTCAAAATAAAATTATATCATTAATACATTTACATTTTTCCCTTCAGGACCATTGAAGAGGTAGTTCCTGCTGTAATGCAAGAAGAAGAGGAGGCCGAAGAAGAAAAGGCTCCTGCCGAGACGTCTGAAGAACAGGCTCCTGCCGAGACGTCTGAAGAACAGGCTTCTGCTGAGGAGCCAGAAGAGAAGGAGGATCCTGCAGGGGAGCCCGAAGAGAAGGAGGCTCCTGTTGAGGAGCCCGAAGACAAGGAGGCTCCTGTTGAGGAGCCCAAAGACAAGGAGGCTCCTGTTGAGGAGCCCAAAGACAAGGAGGCTCCTGTTGAGGAGCACAAAGAAGAAAAGGCTCCCGTTGAAGATCACATAGAAGAACAGGCTTCTGCCCGGGAGCATGAAGAACAACAGGTTCCTGCTGGAGAGAATGAAGACTAGGCTCCTGCTGAGGATCATCAAGACAAGGAGATTCCAGCTGAAGAGGACAAAGAAAAACAGGCTCCCACTGAGGAGCATGACGAGCAGGAGGCTCCTTCTGTGGAACATCAAGAAGGGAATGCTCCTACTAAACACCAAGAAGAGGATGCTCCTTCTTTAGAATATCAGGAAGAAGGAGCTTGTGCAGGAAAAGAACAGGAAGAAGCAGCTCTTCCTGAAGGGGTGGAAGTGCTAGCCCAAAGAAGGAGTGTGAAAAGGGCAATTGTGAAGAGGCTGCAGAGAATTTGGGTAATATATGTATTTACTGGCAATCACTGGCAAGTGCAGCTCCACTTCCCTTCCTTATGTTTCAGTTGTATGGGATATGTGGCAAAATGAAAGTGTATAGCTGCTAAGGTACTAGGTTGCTGACTCTGGGTACAGATCAAGTCTGAATCTCTAGTATGCCAATGGGGTGGGTGGTATTTTAACTCTCATAGGGCTGCTTTAGGTCAGGGTTAGATATCAGCTTTTGGAAATGGGTCCTCATTGGGAACTAAACTGGTCCCTGGTAATCAATAAAAGGTGCTATTACAGGTAGCTGATGTGCTATTGAGTCAGACGTTAATATCAAGTATCAAATATTTGTGGGTTGTAATTTATTCTTAATTAAATTCTTTCTAAGCTTTTTCTTTCCTTTGCAGCATTCCACCAGAAGAATCCTTTGCTGCCACCATCGTCATCCTTCAACTTAAATCACTCCTCCTGTATGTACACTGTATGTGTATGGGTAAGATGGGTTGGTTGGGTGGATGGGTTGGGGTGTGTGTGTGTATGCATCATGTATGTGGAGAGAGGTGGATGCATGTCTGGGTGTGTAGAGGGTGAGTGCTTGTGTGGTTGTGTATGGAGTGGGTTGCATGTAGGTGGGGGGGTTATAAGTACATGTGTAGGTGGGTTAGTGGGTATATGGATGTGTGTAAGGAGGTGGGTGGTTGTGCATGTGTAGTGGGTGGGGTACTTGATTGGGGGGTGGGGTGCACAGAACATGATCCAGGTTGTAAAACTGACTGCCGTTTCCAGGAGTCAGGAAGGAATTTTTTCCCTTCTCGGATCATTATCTGCATGCATGTGTAGAGGTTGTGTATTTATAGAGAGGTGGGTGCATGTTTGGGTGTGTAGAGGGTGGGTACATGCATGTGTATGGAGTGGGTTGCATGTAGGTGGGGGGGTTATGAGTACATGTGTAGGTGGGTGGATTAGTGAGTGTATGGATGTGTGTAAGGAGGTGGGTGGTTGTGTACTGGGTTGGGTACTCGCTTGGGGGGTGGGGTGCACACAATATGATCCAGGGTGTAAAACCGACTGCCGTTTCTAGGAGTCAGGAATGGATTTTTTTTCGCCTTCAGTGCAAATTGGCCGAGCACCGGGGTTTTTGTTTCGCCTTCCTCTGGATCATCGGCTATTAGGAATATAACTCCTCCTTTTGGTAATATTAATAAATCCTGTGACCACCAACAGGTTTTCCCGTAAATGTGTCTCTGTGTTTTTTTTTTTTTTTTTAAATCCCTATGGTAAATACTGAGCAGAGGGAAAGGGCTCCTGTGCCTCTTTCAGGTAACTGACCAGTTGTGTGATGGGGTAATTAATACGGCTGGGGGCTGTGCAATGTAATGGCAGTTTACTAATACAAAGTATGACAAGTTTTGGCATATTAACTTAGCATTTATGCACATTCTCATATATTTAGGCCAGCATATTACCAACGGTTTCCATTTGAGTTTCAGGTCACAACCCCATATCAGAGGGGACTAACTTTCAGAACTACTGTATTCAGGGTCACACAGTGCTAGGGTAAAGACAATGGGCACCTAGACCTTCTGTGTAGTCTCATCCATACTCACACGCAACACAGTCACACACACAGACAACACAAACAGGTTAATGTGTGTATATCAGATACCTAGCACCCTACTGGATCAGTGAGTGGATGTGCATATTTGTGTGCCCTAATAACACTAGCACATTGTGTACAATGAGAGTGAAATGTGCCTGTGGCATGTGGTCCATAGAAGGCACCAATAATTTTAAATAATATATATAATATATGAGCCCATAGCAGCCAAAAAACTATTGTTCTTTGAGGCTACAATTTTATTGCTAGGGTTACTTTCTATTACTTATCTTCCTATTCACATACCTGTCCCTTAAACCATTGTCTGGTGGCTAGGGTAAATTGGACCCTAGCAACCAGGTAGTTGCTGAAATTCCAAAATAAAGGGATGCTGAACGAGAAGCTGATTCAAAAATAAAAAAAATGAAGACTGCAAATTGTCTCAGAGAAGTTCTATTTGCACACACTTATCAACTTGATCGCATACATTACCTTCAAGCTGCAGCAGACAGCAATGCACCATCCTTAGAATTTCAAATCACAAAGCCTGTGGCCTTTATTTTACTTGACCTCTCATTTCTGAGCCAATTTACCATATAAGGCTGCAACTGTCCATTTTTGTGCATAGGGCATTGGGCAAACAGCCACAGGCCTCTGAGC
Organism: Xenopus tropicalis; assembly: GCF_000004195.4. Taxonomy (NCBI): domain Eukaryota; kingdom Metazoa; phylum Chordata; class Amphibia; order Anura; family Pipidae; genus Xenopus; species Xenopus tropicalis. The sequence goes on from NC_030683.2 coordinate 37,510,058, forward strand.
TCTGTTTCAGAACACAGAGACTTGTAAGACTTGGACTGCAGTTGGAATCTAGTGCGCCCAAAGCCCCCTACCCTTCCCATGCAAGCTTTATTTAGAAAACATTCTAATCATGAATGCACTTTATGAACCCAGATGCCCCCCTCAGAGAAGCTTATCCAAGATCTGTGTAGAGAATACATAAGCCAAAGCTGGATTATAAAGAGGCTGTAACTGAACTATAACTAAATGCACATTTGGTAATAATTTACTGGACAAAAGTGAGCTCTAATAGGGAACTGTGATGTTGGACGTTGGGACGCAGTTAGCATTAAGCATTTTAAATGGTGAAAGGGTAGACATATTATAAAATGATTTATGGCAAGGTTAATTTAAAAAACAACAATTTGGTTGCTATAATGCCAGTAACGATAGCAATCAAGCAAAAGTATGATGATGAATGGGAGGGCCTAAGTAGACATATAAGCACAAAATAACAATCAGAATTAAAATTTAGCCTCACATAAGTTTGAATCCTTTGCTTTTCTCTGTAATAATAAACAGTATTTGTAATTAATGGTATCAAAGCTGCATGAATTCATATTGGAGAAGATAATCCTATTGGGTTTATTTGATACTTGAATGTTTTTTTAGTAGACAAGGTATGGTGATACAAATTGCGGAAAGACCCCTTATCCAGAAAACCCCAGGTCCCATGCATTACAGATCGCATAATAGATCCCATACCTGAATTATATCTGTTATCTGGGAACCTGTTATCCAAAAAGCAACTGGGCTACTACATTCACAGCTCTGTAGCCATAATCCTTTAATATGACAGTCAGATGATTACTCACTGTTTCTAAAAATGTTAAGCATTAAAAACTACAATTACTCATATGAACAAAAATATTTGTGATACCTGCAAATTAATAACCAAGCTTGAATCATACTACTTTGTCATTCTGAAAACTACCCTTTATGTCAGTGGTTTAACTAGAGATCTGGGGTGTCAGTGCAACACTGGTGAAAGATCCCCATCCTGTCAACCCCAAAGACTCATATCCAGTAATTACCACCAGTCTCTTAGTTCCATTCCCTCTGCCCACTCCACTCAGCCTGAACAGTCTGAACAGAATTTTCCCCTTGATAAAAGGCCTATTTGTTAGTGGGTGCGGGCTTCTCTTAGTCCCAAGGCCTGTGTCTGACTGATTCACCTGCATCCCATGTAAGTATCCCACTAAGCTGAAGGCAGTCATACACTGGCTCCATTTTTGCCCAAATTGAAGTGTTGCATTGCAGAACATACAAAGACAACAAGACAGATTTTTGGACTATAAAAATAATTCTAACAATAGTCAAGAATCCCTTCAGAATGTTAAACACTGTTTGCAAGAATGGGTAAACGTATATATATATATATATATATATATATATATATATATATTGATAAAGGTCCCAGGAGGGACCGAAACGTTGGAACACACGGTGAATGAATAAATAGAAGAATTGCTGTGAAATGGTGTGCTGGTCCTGTTTATAGGTATTTACATATTTTGACTTCAGCACCCATCTGTTAAACTGGTTTAGTGCGGACACACAGCTTGACTTATATATATATATATATATATATATATCTCCATACATACATACATACATACAAATATTATTAGACCGGTACACCTTTTAAAAAAAAAAAAAAAAACTATGCCTTTATTAAGCACATTGTACAAAAAAAATCCAAACTTCAGTCTTATTAGGACCTTTCTCAAGGATAACGCAACTGCAATAATAAGCTTTACATACAAACCAAAAAACACAGAATAACGCGTGCCCAATCACAGTCACCAATCAATTACATAATTAACCACTTTCTTGTGATACAATTCAAACGTGTTCCATACATGATATTATATTAGTGCATATATCCACAACTGACTAATTTTCTCATGTGTATAATACAGATCAAGTGATGATATGACAATGAAAACTTGACTAAGAAATAATGCTCAAAAAATCATAAGTCCAATTGAGTCATATCTCAATCCCACCATAAGGTGTCGCTAGTGTACCATTAAAACTCGTGTCACAGTGTCTTGTTTTAATCCATTAAAACTCCTGTAGAAAAAGAAAAATATTCAATAATCTGCCTATAACAATGTACATAGTTACATAGGGCTGAAAAAAGACCATTAAGTTCAACCCTTCCAAGTAAACCCAGCACATACAAACCTATACTGACCTACCCATACACTCACATACATACATAAACTATATATACTAACATCAATACTGACTGTAAATATCAGTATCACAATAGCGTTGGATACTGTGCTTGTTCAAGAACTCATCCAGGCTAACTCGTGTATCCAAAAGGCCTCTCTCCTTAACAACATTTTTTCCCCATTATCACTTCTGTACCTTAATTTGTTCAACTGGCATGCATCTAAATGCTGAAGAATCATGCTGCGCTTCAGCCCAATGCTTTCCAACTGGTGCTGAGCAATGTCTTGTGTTTGCTCCCCCTCCTTCTTGTGTTTGCTGCTCTGATGCTAGTATGATGCATGCCATTTTTTCTTTCTGTTAATGACCTCACTGTTTTGCCACAATATAATAGTCCACATGGACATTTAATGATGAACACCACCATAGGGGTCTCACAGGTCATTCTCTGTCTGATCTCATAGCTCTTTCCAGTGTAAGGGTGCATGAAGTCTGTGTCCACAATGAGGCTGCCACACATAACACAACCCTTACACCTGTACACTTCCAGATGTAAGGAAAGAAAATGTCAATGTCTGTTTTTTTACATACTTCTTTTTAATATATATATATTATATATTAAGTGTAGCGTCCCGTCTCCACAGGGACTCGGCACATCACTTCCATTTTTAAACTATACATGGATCTTCAAACAAATGTACATTATATGCTGTGAGATGGCCACGGTAACACGCTTGAGAAAAGGATTGCGATATTCCCGAAACGTCGCGTAGAAGTGACAAACCGGATGGATAAGTACTCACACTGTTACTATTGGGCATTGATTGTATGCTTTTTTCAATAAATGCTACGTTTTATATATACGAAGTGCGATATGTCAAGTTGTTGAGAAGAACAAGTCAGGTTTGGGTTATAAAGAAAAAATATCCAAATGTTTGAGTATCTCTGAGCACCATCAAATCCATCATCTTCAAATGGAAAGAACATGGTACCACAACAAACCTGCCAAAAGAGGGCCGCCCACCAAAACTCACAGACTGGGCAAGGAGGGCATTAATCAGCAGACCACAACAAACCTGCCAAGAGAGGGCCGCCCACCAAAACTCACAGACTGGGCAAGGAGGGCATTAATCAGAGAGGCAGCACAGACACCAAAAGTAACCCAGATTTCCACAGCAGAGACTGGAGTATCTATCCATAGGACCACAATAAGCCGTACACTCCATAGAGCAGGGCTTTATGGAAGAGTGGCCAGAAAAAAGCCATTACTTAATGTTAAAAATAAGAAGGCACGTTTTGAGTTTGCTAAAAGGCTTGTGGGCGACTCCCCCAAATATATGGAGAAAGGTGCTCTGGTCAGATGAGACCAAAATTGAACTTTTCAGCCAAAAAGGAAGATGCTACGTCTGGCACAAACCCAACACATCCAATTACCTGAAGAACACCGTCGCCACAGTGAAACATGGTGGTGGCAACATCATGCTGTGGGGATGTTTTTTAGCAGCAGGGACTGGGATACTGGTCTGAGTTGAGGGGAATATGGATGGTGCTAAATACAGGGATATTCTTGAGCAAAACCTTTGTCAGCCTGCCTGTGATTTAAGACTGGGACAGAGGTTCACCTTCCAGCAGGACAATGACCCGAAGCATACTGCTAAAGCAACACTCGAGTGGCTTTAGGGGAAACATTTAAATGTGTTGGAATGGCTTACTCAAACGTCCAGACCTCAATCCAATTGAGAATCTGTGGTCAGACTTTAAGATTGGTGTTCACAAGTGAAAACCATCCAGCACAAAGGAGCTGGAGCAGTTTTGCCTTGAGGAATGGGCAGAAATCCCAGTGGCAAGCTTATAGAGACTTATCCAAAGCGACTTGCAGCTGTAATTGCCGCAAAATGTGGCTCTACAAAGTACTGACTTTAGGGGGTGACGAACAGTTACGCATGCTAAAGTTTTCTATTATTTCCTATTTATTGTTTGCTTCACAATAAAAAAAAAAAACAATCCACTATTTAAATACTAAAACTCTGCCTCCCTTAACCATTCTCTGCATACAGCAATTTCAGGTTCAGTGGGGACTCACTCACATTTTCTGCTTTACTGTAACAATAAAAGCAGCACCAGGATAAACTTTCCTCCTATCGCTACATAACCCACTGATGTTACACTGAAACACAGCTGTATCTCCTTGTATTATAAAGCACAAGAGTCATATATAAAGTTATATATATTCTTGTAATACATTTGGCACTTGACATAACATTGCAATATATTATGATATCCTGTAAATTAGAACTGTAGTAAACGTTCCCTGATACAAGGCTGCTCATTTCATGCATTTGACATTGGATTGAAGCGCAGATTTGAGAAAACCTAAACACAAAAAAAGATTATGTTTTATTCTGCCTGGTTGTACTCATGAGCATCCTGATTTGCATTTATCATAAGTCTATCGAGACTAAAAAAGATAGAGAGGGTAATTGTGTAGACTGGGTGGTTTGTCCATATATTGCAATATATACAGGCTGACCAACTACGTCATAGTCATCCCTGGGCTGGTCAGTCCTACACTTATTTTCATCTGATTTCTTAAGAATATTACTGTTTCGTTACACATTATTCTCAGGGATTATGTGTTACCTGCAGTATTGCTTTCCAAGGTTAAAACTCCCAAATGGTTGTCCTTTTTATTGGCCACCCCTGGGATCACTGGGAGACCTGAGCTACTGTACATGGAACTGGCCACTGCTCCTGTATAAACTATAGCAAACAAGGGAAAGTTGTGGAAAATGTTAAACCTTTAGGTGGGAGAGCAATGTGGGTGTGACCACAAAATTAATACAGGCAAAGAAACCAGGAGCTGGATCCATGGAGCTGCCCATTTCTCCTGTGTAAACTATAGTTGCATGTTGTAGTTCCCATCATTCCTCATATAGAGTCAGTAGTCATTTAGTCCATCTACTATATACATGATGCAGGGCTGCACTGATTGATAGCCCTGCCTGAGACATTTGCAACTGGTGATTTGAAAGCTAAGTGGCTTAGTGAAGCATAGAGATGTAGCGAACTGTTCGCCGGAGAACTAATTCGCACGAAAATCGGGTGTTCGCAAGTTCGCGAACTTTTAGCAAAGTTCGCAATTTTGGGTTCGCCTTAGCTGGAGCCAAATTTTGACCTCTCACCCCAGAGCCAGCAGATACATGGCAGCCAATCAGGCAGCTCTCCCTCCTGGACCACCCCTGGACCACTCCCTTCCATATATAAACCGAAGCCCAGCAGCCATTTTACATTCTGCCTGTGTGTGCTTGATGAGTTAGCATAGGGAGAGAGCTGTGCAGGGGTTTGAGGGACAGTTTAGGTAGCTTTGCTGACTAGTAATCTACTTTCTACTGCTCTGTATGTAGCTGCTGTGGGCAGCTGTCCTGCTGATCATCTGCTGTAACCCAATAGTCCTTGTAAGGACTGCTTTTATTTTCTGATTACTGTTACTCTTCTTTTCATTGTGTACTGCAGCTCCGTCTGTGTGTGTTTGCTACTGTAATTTATAGAGCCTAGTGCTATTAGTCTAGCTGTGTTGGGGACTGGTGTGCTGCTCCTAGTAGTTCACCCCCAGCACCAACCAGAAATTTAAGTTACTGTTCTTTAATGTGTCCAGTGCTGTTTGCTGTCGCTGAGCGATGTTTTTCCACCAGCAATAATATATTCCGTATCCACTACTGCGTCGTTTTGTCTTTGCGTGTGAACCGGCTGTAACCTTTACACGACTTGATTGGCATGTAGACGCCGGACATTTTAAAGCAGTTTATTACACAAGTTTAGAAATGTAGTGTGATTTCTGCCCTTTACAGCACAAAACGTAACGCTGTGTCAACAACGTATTTTTCAGAGACATTTTTGCCCTTGATCCCCCTCCTGCATGTCACTGTCCAGGTCGTGGCACCCTTTAAACAACTTTAAAATCGGTTTTCTGGCCAGAAATGGCTTTTCTAGTTTTTAAAGTTCGCCTTCTCATTGAAGTCTATGGGGTTCGCAAAAGCTCGCACTTTTTGGCAGAAGTTCGCGAACGGGTTCGCGAACTTTTTTTGTGAGGTTCGCTACATCTCTAGTGAAGCACTGTAAAGTTTAACGGTAATCCTGATAGTGCCAGTTCAATTTTGATCGGTGATTTGCCATGGATCTTTTTCACCACTGGGTGCCAAAATAATTCCAGCCTGGACAATAAAAATGATACGTGTTGCTGCAGTTACACACAATCCGACAGAAAATGAAGAAGGCAACATACCGGCTTCATTGTGGGGAGAGTAACAGCGACACCTCCCTGGGACACACGCAGATTCCCAGCCCAGTACATGTGTAGGTACAGGAAACATTGGAGGAATAAAGACTAAGCACTATGCGTAGCTGCTGTCAGGTAAGGGAAAGGTGTGAGGGCGCCCTCAGGCGGCTGCTGTATATAAATCCATGTGCCAGCGCTCTTCTTACAGCAGCCGCCTGAGGGCGCACCTTTCCCTTAGCTGACAGCAGCTGCGTTTTTCTTGCCAGCGCTCAGTCTTTATTCCTCCAGTGCTTCCTGTTGCTACACGTGTGGGTACTGGGCTGGGAATCTGCTTGTGTTCCAGTTGGTGCTGCAGTTACTCTCCGCACAATGAAGCCGGTATGTTGCCTTCTCTCTTCTACATTCTCTGTGGGACCGTGTGTAACTGCAGTAACTTGTGCAATGCCACCGTGTCACTTATCCCTGTGAGGCAGGGGCTGTAGCGCCCGTGTGTATCCAGCGCCCCTGGGTTGGAAATCGCATGTACAGGCGCGACAGAATTCATTACATATATCGACTGGAGGCGATTCGTGGGCTCTTGTCTCAACTCACCCTATGGTTACAACTAGTTTGAGTTTTTAAATATGTATAGCGTCTGTCATCTTTAATGCTTCCCCACATGCCCATGCCTTTAGTTTCTGTTCTGTTAGCCATGTATATGTACCTGCTTGCTGGGGCTCTTTAAGGAGTTCTGGTTATTTTTTATGGTTTTCTGTTTTTTATCTATCCTATCCTGCTTGTTTCCAGAATGCAGCCAAAGGGTCACCAGCAACCCGATTGCTTGTATTCATAAAAAATACTTCCTGGTTGCGAGAATTATTAACCTGAAGCAACTGTTATTGTTAAAAAAAAAAAATACAAATAAAGATCCAATTGCAGATCTTCTGTCTAAAATGATCCCTTACTATAAGGTAGGCAGCACAGTTTTAAGGTGTAAGACTCCCCCGGGGTGCCAGCCCCAAAGGTTGGGAACCTATTTTAACTGAATTCTGTCAGTTCAGTGTATAAGTTCCTTGTGCCTCTCTGTTCCCTTTATACTGCATTTTATTTTGCACACGTTTGACAGCCAGACCCTGCCTTGGTGCATCAGCAGATGAGGGAGTGATGAGGAGCCTCACCTCCTGCTGTTTTGATCCCTCTTGCTCATTACAGGTACAACTGGAACTATAGAAAGGCGGCCATGCTGTGGCTCCTCGTATGCTCACCATCTGTTCAGCTCTCTGGCCTATGGGTTAATAATAAGCGTACCTGATTGGTCCTTGTACGGCCGCCTTAAGGTGGCCACACACCATCGGTCGCGCAAAAGATCGTCAGATCCGCCACACACCGTCAGGGCTGAAACAGCAGATAAGGAGGTAGAAACAATAGGATTTCTACCTCCTTCTGCCGATTTAGCCCTGACGGCAGATTTTGGTCAGGCGCCTTCTATGGCGCCCAATCAAAATTTTCCAACTGGTCCGATCAGCGAATCAGCCGATATCAGCAGCTTCCTGCGATATCGGTCGACTCGCCGACATACCATACACGCACCGAATATCGTACGAAACGAGGTAATACTGGAGTATCTTTAACTGCTTATGCACCAGCAAGATCCATTTTGCCTAACTGGTCCGAAGAAAACACGAAGATTCAGAAATTGGCACTTGCTAGCTCTGCTTGTGTAGTTCAGCTTTACTATCAGAGACGCTGTTCACTGAAATAGACTCTGCGGGGAGAGAGCAGGGAGGGGCTCATTAAATGGCAATGGATGGGGGATTTTGTCTGTGGGGGTTACATATCCTTTAAGGCAGTGATCCCCAACCACTGGCACGTGAGTGACATGTTGCTCACCAACCCATTGGATGTTGCTCCTAGTGGCCTCAAAGCAGGTAGTTATTTTTGAATTCCTGACTTGTTGGCAAGTTTTGGTTAAATAAAAACAAGATTTACTACCAAATAAAGCCCCCTGTAAGCTGATAGTGTGCATAGAGACTGCCTAATAGCCAATCTTAGCCCTTATTTGGCACCTCCATGAACTTTTATGGTGCTTGTGTTGCTCTCCAAGTCTTTTTATATTTGACTGTTGCTCACAAGTAAGAAATGTTGGGGACCCCTGCTTTAAGGGGTTATTCCTCTTTAATGGACATGGAAAGGCAAAGTCACTTGGGGGTGCCAAAATGTTAGGCACCCCCAAGTGATTTAAATCGCCTACCTTGTACTCCGGGCTGGTGCCCCTGTTAGGAGAAAACAGCACCAGCCCTTACTGTCTCGCTGCGCGCGCAGGCGCAGTAGAGTGAAAAGCGGAACTTTAACAGAGAAGTCGGGTTTTCACTCTACTGCGCATGCGCCTATCGTATAGTCACAGCTAAGCGAAGCCGGAAGGAGGAATCGCTACAGGTACCCCGGGCTGGTGCTGTTTTCTCCTAACAGGGCACCAGCCCGGGGTAAAAGGTAAGCCATTAAAGTCACTTGGGGGTGCCTAACATTTTGGCACCCCCAAGTGACTTAGCCTTTCCTTGTCCTTTAAGTTAACTTTTAGTATCTTTAAAATAAGCTATTTTATAATTAGCCATTCTTTAACAACTTTATAATTAGGCTCTTTATTTTATCTTTTTTATAGTTTTTAAATTATTTGCCTTCTTATGACTTTCCCATTTTCAAATGGGGGTGACTGACCCCGACATCTAAATAACAAATGCTGTCTGAGGCTACAATTTATATTGTTGTTGCTATTTTTTTTATAACTTATCTTTCTATTCAGGCCCTCGCCTTTTCATATTCCAGCTTTTTATTCAAATCAAGGCCAGGTTGCTAGGGTAGTTTGGACCCTAGCAACCATATTGCTTCTGAATAACTCAAAATTATAAAATTATAAAAAATCAATTGCATTGTCTAACCATATCGCTCCCTATATCTTGCTAAAAGTTATTTAAAGGTAAACAGGGTAATCTGCATAATGGCCACCCATTATCAAGAATGCAGATTACCCTGTTTACCTTTAAATAACTTTTGGTAACCAGATTTCATTCAAAGCTTTACTGTATAGAATGGCTTACAAAAATGACACACCGACAAAAAGCTTAAAATATTTGCATAGTAATAGTAGCAATATTATTAACTGCCTAGTTTATTTCCCTCCACAACATAACAAACATTACAATACAGGTAAATTACCCTTCCTTATTCCAACAGGGTCCCTAATTAGGGTACCTATGTCCTTACTTGTGTAAACTCTTTCCTACAGCTGCACATAAGCAAAGATGGGGAGATAATATAGAGCACTGTCTGCACTGTGAGTGTTGTAAATCACATGACTTGTAGGCCAATATCTGCCTATTAACATCTATATTAACTCAAGGAAATTAAACAAAGATAAGCTAGTTTTACCTGAAGGCAGGGTCGGACTTGGGGGTGCAGGGCCCACCGGGGCTGCTGCCCCAGGGACTCTGCACCCCTCAAGGTGCCCCTGCCGACCACATTCCCTGCAGCACCCCCCTAACCCCCAATGATTTTTTGCCTTTCCTTCTCCGTTAAACTACAAGCTTGCTTACCAGGTGAATCAAAGGTTGCAAATTCTCACCCTAAGTACTCATCAAGCTGGGCTTCAAGGAGGTCAGACCCGCAGGTTGAGAGGCACTGAGGTTAAGGGGGCCTAAGAGGGTTTATGCCTGGTCTATAAAATAAAAAATAATTTCTGTTACAGATGAATAAGAGTAACCTGATAAAAATGTTGTTGTTCATTTTCTATATTCTACCTGTCTTTGATGGTTCTGCTTCATTGCTGTGTGTTATGTAACATACAGAATGTAATCGTAAAGGACGGCTTTATAGCTGTGATTAAACTGCACACCATTGCCACACTGCCCCTATGAAACAAGGCTTCCCCCAAGGCCGTTAATATGTATTTCTCAGTTTCTTATTTCTATCTCTTCTATTCTTCTAGAGGAGGAATCGCAAGCAAGCCCCAAGCTTCCGCAAACTGCTGAAAACCAGCAAACTAAAACTTGACAACAAATTAAGGAATAAGCAATTTAAGCAGGAGAGCTCTGCAAAGAAACGACGCAAAGAGCAGAAGAAACTGAGAGAGGCGGTGCGAGATGTCAAATCAAAGATCCCAAGGCCACTGGAGACTGTCAACAAGAAGAAGCCAGGTACTGTATGCAGCGGATTCATTTTACTTGTATTGTTGCAGGCAGGCCAACACTGACATATACAGTGTGTGCTGAGATACATGTGTATAGGTATAAAAAGGCAACTTCTGATTTTGCAATTAGTGTTTTTTCTTGAATGCATTCTAACAAGGAAGTAACAAATTCAGTTTATGTAAAGGCACAACACCTCATGAGTACAATGAGCCTAATCATACTGTCCTGTTCCTTCAGCTTTTTCTTAAAGGGGAACGATCATGGAACATGTTTTATAATATTGAAAATATAAAATCTAGACAAACAGTTTGACCGTTTATATCTTTTAAAATGTTTTGCACCATTACAAAGTTATGGCTAATTATTGAAACAGTCTCCCATCCCCCACCCTCCATAATCTCTGGCTCCCTGGACAGAGCAGAGAAAGATGATTTGCTGTGGCATGTCATGGTTCCACACCCCTCAACAGCAAATATGTGCAAAGGGAAAGTAAAGAAATGGAGCCCGGTTGAGTGCTGCCATTGTACTTATAACAGTAAAGCAGCTTATTATTTATATCCTTTTTTATCCACATATACACAGCACTTCTGGCTCTTTTGCATCTGGAGTTTGTGCTGCTCACCAGCAGGCTTAGATCAGCTGCCAGTCACTCTCCTGCAATTTATACATGCAGATGCAAATCTTAATAGCCAAAACAGCTGTGGGGCAAGACTGTGTGACAACCTGATAAGCTGGCTACGCATGGACCATTGAGCGTCTACTGATTTTCCGATGTTTCCGGGAAATATAAAGATGTGCAGCAGATCTTTGTTCCTTTGTACATTTAGAGGTTATTTCCATTTATCATATAAGTTGCTTCCTGTCATCCAGCTGAAGAAGAATATGAAGTGGAAGAAGAATCTCTGCCCTTGGACATGATGGATGAGGATGATGTGCAGCTCATGAAAGAAATGGCTCAGCGGGCGTCCTTTCTAACTAGAGACCTGACCTACAGGTACCGTTAGCATAAACCACGGATGGCTGACTATGCTTATTAGATGCAGAATGCCTGATAGAAGAGCACTTATGACAACATGCTTGACTTATTGTTTATTTTAAATACATGACAACATTTAGAAGATACTCAATTCTTTTGTAATCTTGTTACAAACTAATGGAAGTCAAGATATGTTTAAATTCTATATCATTTTTTCATTGCTGTGTATTTAGCAACAGTTAACCTTTGTACTTCCCGTCTCTCACATTCTTCCTTGTCAATAAAGTTTGCTGACTAGATGTTACTAGTAATCTATAGACACTAATCAGATGTTTGTTTTTTAGGGCTCTGGCACACGGGGAGATTAGTCGCCCGCGACAAATCTCCCTTGTCACGGGCAACTAATCTCCCCGAACTACCATTCCAACTGGCAAAAATGTAAGTCGCCGGTGGGATGGCACACACTGCGCAGGCGATTTTGGCAAATCACCAATATTGCCTCGCGAGGCAACTAGTAATCTCCCCATGTGCCAGAGCCCTTAGGCAGGTGACCAATAAATGCTACCTGCTGATTGGTTGCTGTGTGGTTTACTGGTTTTTTTTCCTACCAGTGAGCCAGTTCATGCAAATAAAAGGAAACGGGAAGATGTGATAGATAAATATGAGAAGATGCCCAGACGGAGTAAAGCTGAGCCAGAGAAAGAAGTGATTCACTTACTGCCCATTAAAGATAAACATGGCATCATCCCCCAAAGCATGGAGAAGCCAGGTAAGGGGTCCATGTGTTGGAGCCTGCACTGTTAACCACAAAGTAGGGTGTAATGTAACTACCTTTGTGCTGCTCTCCTGCAGTTATCCCATCAGAGGAACAAGAGGGGAATGAAGAAGAAGAGATGGAAGCTGAAAACACTGAAGGTAACAGTTTAAAACAACTGAAAATTAAATACAATGTAAACAGAAGTCTTTAAATAGAGTTTGAAATCAGTCTTAAGTTTCTACTTTTGTATATGTTTTTTAACCATTTATATTTTGTTATATCTCTTGGTATTTTAGCTGCTTCCTGGTTCCCTAAAATCCATAAGCATTGACTGACCTGTAAAATATATTTTTATAAACTTACTTAGTAAAGAAAAAATCTAGAACGTTATAATTGAAAAGTTCAAAATTTTATTCTCTAACATACTAAACAATAATTTAAATGTAATGTACCCCTTTCTACTACAGTTCTAGCTAAAGGTTGTCATGTGGATGAAAGTCTATGGATTTGCCCACACTTGTATATTGTACAGGTTCTATATCTGTTGCAGAAACTCTGCATCCAACCCAGCTGTGGTTCTGAATTCAACCTTCCAAACTCCTCAGTGAGAAATTTCTCTTTTAGGACTGTGGAAGCTGAAGCAGGTTTCATATTCTTAGTCTGCTTCTCTCAGACTCAGTTCAGAGTGTCTGTCTGATGCTAACAGGTTTTATTGTTTGATTTTAGAGGTGCCTGAGGAGCCATTGAGAATAATGACCGTAGAGGAAATGATACTGCAAAGACAAGCCACGCTGGAGCAGAGGAAGACTCAGATTGCAACACTGGCATCAGCTATACTCGCAGAGCCAGATAACAGTGTGTGTGGTTTGTACTCTCTCTCAAAGCTTCAATTCTGTTTCCTTAAAGCACATGTCAACCTAAAAAAAAATTCTGCCTGATAAAAGAAAACCTAATCCTACACAACTTTGCAGTATATACTGTGATGCTTAAAAGTTTGGGAACCCTTTAGAATGTTCTTTATTTTTATATGACTGTGGCCTAAAACATCATCTGATTTCCAATCAAGTCCTAAAAGTAGGTGAAGAAACCCTAGTTAAACAATTGAAACAAAAATAATTATATTTGGTCATTTAGTTATTAAAAACACATGATCCAATAACATATCTGCTTGTGGCAAAAGTAAGTGAATCATGCTCTCAGTATTTGTTGTGATCCTCTTGTGCAGCAATAACTGCAAATAAACATTTGTGGTAACTGTTGCTCAGTCCTGCACATCAACTTGAAGGCATTTCAGCCCATTCCTCCATATAGAACAGCTTCATCTCTTGGATGTTGATGGGTTTCCTCACATGAACCTCTCGCTTTAGGTCTTTCCAGAACATTTCAGTTGGATTAAGGTCTGGACTTTGACTTGGCTGTTCCAGAACATTCACTCTGTCTTTGGTAGAATGACTTGAATGTTTAGGAATGGTTCGTTGTCTTGCTGCATGACCCACTCTTGCTTGGGATTCAGTTCACGAACAGATATCTTGATATTTTCCTTTAGAGTTGCTTAGAAGTTAGTCTGAGAGGTTACAGAAGAACACAGTGTATTAGATGCCTTGCAGTTGGAGTTCTCTTTGAAGGTTGACCACTTCTGGGTAGGGTAACAACGCGTTCCTCCATTTGTACCATATATGATGGTCGACCACTTCTGGGTGTACAAGTTTCCTCCATTTGTACACAATCTGTCTGATACACATCTGCAAATGTGTTGTATGTGCGATCAGGCTCTGCTAGATCCCCTTTCTTTAAATAAAACAGGGTCTCTCACTCACACCTGATTGTCATCTCATTGACTGAAAACAGCAGACTCTGATTTCACCTTCAAATTATATGATAATCCTAAGGATTTTCTTACTGACCAAATATAATAATTTTGGTTTCATTTTTCTAACTACGGTTTCTTAATCTATTTTTTGGACTTGTTTGAAATCCAGGTGATGTTTTAGGGTCACATTCATATAAATAATATATAATAATATAGAAAATAATATTGAAAAGGGTTCACAAACTTTCAAGAACCACTGTATTCATTATAAATTTGTATTGATTTTTATGTTTGTATATATTATTGCAATTAAAAGCCGTGTTTGTCTGTCATTTTCTATTCTCTGCACGTCACTGGCTGTCCACACATCAGCCACCTCCAGAAAGTAGTCATAATAGTCCCAGCACCATCTCGGGAAATAATTTACATATGGTTTAGATCTCCTACAAACAGCAACGTTTCAGGCCTTCACACAGCCCTTTTTAAAGCTACAGTAGTAAAGTAAATTTTTTAAAAATCCATATTGGAAAATTGGTTAGAATTTAAGTTTTCTTTTATTAGGCAAACACTTGTCATTAAATCTGAATATAAATTTTTTTTTTTTTGGTCATAATCCACCCATTCCAATCCATTGATCTCAGGTATGCATATTCCACAGGATTCCGTGTGAATATTAAAGAGAAGGGGGGAGGAAAGGAATTCATAGTTAAGAGAGTCCCCCTTAGTAGCCTTAAGTTTATCTTATTTGTAATCTGAACAATTAAACCGAGCATGTAAAAAAATACTTGCTTGGGTTTCTAGCTAAAACATGTTTTTATATACAGGTATGGGATCCCTTATCCGGAAACCCATTATCCAGAAAGTTTCTAATTACGGAAAGGCCATCTCCCATAGACACCATAAGCAAATAATTCTAATTTTTAAAATGATTCCTTTTTCTCTGTAATAATAAAACAGTAGCTTGTACTTGATCCCAAACTAAGGTATAATTATTCCTTATTGGAGGCAAAACCAGCCTATTGGGTTTATTCAATATTTAAATGGTTTTTAACAGACTTAAGTTACGGAAAAGATCCCTTATCCGGAAAACCCCAGGTCCCAAGCATTCTGAATAACAGGTCCCATACCTGTATATAAATTTAACCTTTCTTGCTGTCATCTCTTCTACAGATCAAAAAGCTGAAGGAAATGCGATCAATGCTCATGGAACAGGATCCTTCTGTAGCTGTGACTGTCAGAAAGCTTGTTATGCTCTCACTGATGGAAGTGTTTAAAGATATCACCCCATCCTACAAAATTCGCCCTCTGACAGAAGAAGAAAAATCTGCAAGGGTATGGCATTAGTATTTCTGTTTCTCACAGAGATGGGGGGGGGGGGGTTACTAAGCCCAAACAAAGTAACAACTTTTTATGTTAGAGGAAAATACACTAAACTTATTAAAACAAAATATATTCAGTTACTGCATGCTATAAAAATAGCATTGCCTTACAAAACTGATACATTAGATATATAATCCGTGCTTATGGTATTTTAGGAGATGTACAAATCACTCCACATATGTTCCTTTGACTAGTGATCTTAAACATCTATTTAATTGCATAGTTACTGCTTGATATCTAGTGTCATATATACTGTTTGCAGACAGCAACTGTTAGAGATCATATTTGATATCTTTGCTACAAGACCATGGCTTCTATTACATAGTGTGAAAGTAAAGTGCGAGCAAGGGTGATGGTGGCTTCACCCATGGGTGAGGCTGGTATAACACACTGTAGATGGCCTGGTTCTGTTACTTGCACTGAATTGAACCATGTGTCAGTGGAATAGCTCTGTCAGTTTGCATATGTTCACAACAAATTCAGTTCATGGGAGGATATAGCAGCTCCCAGTTGCCAATTTGTGCCATAAGTGGCCAAATGAATGCATACTAAATAAAACACCTGTGCAAGGAAGAAAGTATTAGTTCTGTTACTAGTGCAGTATTAAATGCTGAGATTTTCCCCTGGTGGTTCCCCTGGTATTAAACGTGAGTTTGAAATCCATGGGAAAATCTTTTGTCTGACTTCAATATTGTCTTTTCTGAACTACGTATCAGCAAAATTGAATGTCTGATATCATTTGGTATCGGGAACAGACAGAACGCATAAACCAGCGCTTAAAAAGTGCCTTGGGCTGTGTACATAATCTTGTGCCCTTTATAAGCATTTTCTAGGGTAACTGGAACTGTGTGCTAATGAATTTGGAATTTTATTCCTGCATTATTTAGCACTTGCTGATGTTCAAAATATAGAGCCAAAGGGTAACATTCTATGACCTCCCATGAAAAGTTTTAATCAAGAAAGCAGAAATCATGATTTTTTTTTGATTTTTTGTTATCTTCCGTTTACTATTTTTAATTAATTTCTTTTTTTTTCTCAATTCTTTTACTTATTAGTAATTTATGTTTCAGTTTACACTTTTAATTAGAGCAGTAAGATAAATTTTTTTTTAAATGGATGTTTAACATTATTAAGCATGGCTAGTTACATAGAATTCACAGTTTTCCCCCTCTGCATATTTGTGATACTTTACATTGATTTTTATTCGTCTTAAATATAGGTCAAAAAGGAAACTCAGAAGCTCAGAGAATTTGAAGAAGGCCTTGTCAGTCAGTACAAGTTTTATTTGGAGAACCTTGAACAGATTTTAAAAGGTAAAGTCCCCTAAATATATTCAGATTATTTGGCATTCTTGATATTCTGATTGCTTACTAATGGGCACTGGAAAAATACCCTAAGGGCTCTGGCACACGGGGAGATTAGTCGCCCGCGGCAAAACTCCCTGTTCGCAGGCGACTAATTTCCCCGAGTTGCCTACCCCTGCCATCCCACCGGCGAACATTGCGCGAAATCGCGCCACCGCGTCTGCCATCCCGCCGGCGACTTACATGTTCGCCGGTGGGATGGCAGGGGTAGGCAACTCAGGGAGATTAGTCGCCCGCGAACAGGGAGTTTTGCCGCGGGCGACTAATCTCCCCGTGTGCCAGAGCCCTAAATCCTCCCCTGCTGTCTTCCCCAGAGACTGATGGTAATTACTTTACAAATACATTCTAATGAGCTTTGAAGCTGGCCATACACTATAAGATCTGCTCGTTTGGCGATGTCGCTGACAAACAGATCTTTCCCGATATGCTTATCTGAGGTGGGATGATTGGATCACAATGACAGGGATACAAGCAGTTGGGCAAATGCTGCATCACTAAGCCGATGCGGTACTCGATCTGATCTCAAGTCAAACTTGCACAATGAACGTCTGCTGGATTTTTGGCCAAATATCTGTCGGGTCCCGGAGGACCCCATACACAGGCAGATAAGCAGCTGAATTGGTCTGAAGGGGCCGAAAAACACCCCGTGTACCAGCTGTTGAAAAGGCCTAAGGTCTCATGAACAACTTCTTT
The DNA here is from genome assembly GCF_000004195.4 of Xenopus tropicalis. Classification (NCBI taxonomy): domain Eukaryota; kingdom Metazoa; phylum Chordata; class Amphibia; order Anura; family Pipidae; genus Xenopus; species Xenopus tropicalis. The sequence goes on from NC_030683.2 coordinate 37,527,676, forward strand.
TTAGTAGTGATCCCTATTAGTGGGATAAGACTCAGACTTTACCAGTTTGAATCTTAAATATCCTCTATCTAATAATGCTTGGTGGTACTTGCACGTACAGTATGCTACAGCTTTGGTTTAACAGTGTACGTTCCAGAGAGCTGTATTGATTGCAGTTCTGTCAGTTACATCAGAGCTGAATCGCATGAATTGCACTTAAATCACAGTAATATCTCAGATCTTTCCTGGGATCCTGCTGAACCTACTATTAAATGCCCCCCTACAAATATTCTATTTAAGCAATTACAGTCTACAATAATGAACTTAATATATTAGCAATCTGTTTTCCAGCATTTCCTATTATGACAAATTTTAATGGTTAATTACATTGGTTTTCCCATGAGATTTATGTTATTAAAGTATAAATGATTGCTATTTAAAAATATATAAATAATGAGACAAAATGCAAAAAAAAAAGCATAGCCAAAGTCATTGGTCCTGAAGCCATTGAACAGCAAATCCTGTATAATATGTGTCTGAGATAAGCCATAGAACTCTCCAGATAGCAGGAAGAAATGCTGAAGGTTAAACTGGGTCTGAATTGTGCAACATACAGAGCAAACAGGATGGCTGTTTGGTCTGCACCCATCACTGTCTGACATTTTTACTTGTTAAATATAAATGTTATGTCCTTGCTTTTCTTGTCAGCTCTCCAGTTATGAAATTCTTTGGGGACTTTTTACATTAAATTTGCTATTTCCCACTGAAAACTTTTGTATCTAGAGAACCTCTTATTAGAGTTTTTCTCTGGTTCCATTAACCTTTGAGCAGAAGCATAAGTAAAATATTTCAGGGGAAAATTCTGACTCTTAGTGGCTGCAAATGTGGCCTGATAATGTAAGTGCAGTGTTTTAAAACCTCCCTGATTCATCCAAGGGATCAGCCTGATCTAGTAGAGTTGAAGTGGCTTTGACATGGAGAAAGAATGGCACAAAAAAGCAAAGTTATTCTGTATGTGAAGCCTCTCAGTCCCTGTGCCGTTCAAGAGCAAACTTGACATGCTTTCTTCTTTTTATGCTATGTAAGTAATGCATGTGTGTGCAAACTGTGTCTCTAGTGGCGTACAGTTGCTCTTTCTTTCATAAATGAGCACTCATGTACATTCCTGTGCCTTGTAGGCAGTGTGCTTTTCATATAATTAAGAGCTCAAGAGGCACTGAGTCGTAAAAAATAGGTTCAGATAGTTTGTGACTTTTATGATGGTATTATTGCCCATAATGACAAGTTACATCTCTATCGTGAAGCATAGGGTGTTTGCTGCTTTTTGAAAGATAGAAGCCAAGTTAAACTGATATTAGGTATGTGGTACAGGTATGGTATCCAGTATCTAGAAACCTGTTATTCAGAAGGCTCAGAATTTTGGGAAGGCCATCTTCCATAGACTCCATTTTAAACAAATAATTCAGTTTTTTTAAGAATTATTTCCATTTTCTCTGTAATAATAAAACAGTTGATTGTACTTTATCTCAACTAAGATACAATTAATCCTTATCGGAGGCAAAACAATCCTCCTGGGTTTATTTAATGTTTAAATTATATTTTAGTAAACTAAAAGTATGGAGATCCTTATCTGGAAACCCTCAGTGAGGGTTGGGCTAAACCCACGGGTCAGAGAGGTTCAGCCTGACATTTATACAAGATTTGCAGGTCGCAGGTAGGTTCAAGCTGAGCTCTTCCTTTCACCCTCTGCCATGACTATAGCGTGCCCTGCTTCCGTCACTGGCCCTGCCCCCTTTGTGAGATCAAGCATGGGGTGGCAGTGGGTCTATAAATAGTGGTGTTTCACTGGTACAGGTTGGGGAAAAGTGTGTAAGGGTCAGGTGTGTGTCGACTTTTTGTTGACCCACACATACAGTGTCTTGCAAAAGTATTCAGCCCCCTTGAACTTTTCCACATTTTGTCACATTACAGCCACAAACATGAATCAATTTTATTGGAATTCCACGTGAAAGACCAATACAAAGTTGTGTACACGTGAGAAGTGAAACGAAAATCATACATGATTCCAAACACCTTTTACAAATAAATAACTGCAAAGTGGGGTGTGCGTAATTATTCAGCCCCCTTTGCCTGATGAGTGCTAATGACTAAATAGAGTGCACCTGTGTGTAATGTCAGTACAAATACAGCTGCTCTGTGACGGCCTCAGAGGTTGTCTTAGAGAATATTGGGAGCAACAACACCATGAAGTCCAAAGAACACACCAGACAGGTCAGGGATAAAGTTATTGAGAAATTTAAAGCCGGCTTAGGCTACAAAAAGATTTCCAAAGCCTTAAACATCCCATGGAGCACTGTTCAAGCGATCATTCAGAAATGGAAGGAGTTTGGCACAACTGTACACCTACCAAGACAAGGCCGTCCACCTAAACTCACAGGCCTAACAAGGAGAGCGCTGATCAGAAATGCAGCCAAGAGGCCCATGGTGACTCTGGGGGAGCTGCAGAGATCTACAGCTCAGGTGGGGGAATCTGTCCATAGGACAACTATTAGTCGTGCACTGCACAAAGTTGGCCTTTATGGAAGAGTGGCAAGAAGAAAGCCATTGTTAACAGAAAACCATAAGAAGTCCCGTTTGCAGTTTGCCACAAGCCATGTGGGGGACACAGCAAACATGTGGAAGAAGGTGCTCTGGTCAGATGAGACCAAAATGGAACTATTTGGCCAAAATGCAAAACGCTATGTGTGGCGGAAAACTAACACTGCACATCACTCTGAACACACCATCCCCACTGTCAAATATGGTGGTGGCAGCATCATGCTCTGGGGGTGCTTCTCTTCAGCAGGGACAGGGAAGCTGCTCAGAGTTGATGGGAAGATGGATGAAGCCAAATTCAGGGCAATCTTGGAAAAAAACCTCTTGGAGTCTGCAAAAGACTTGAGACTGGGGCGGAGGTTCACCTTCCAGCAGGACAATGACCCTAAACATAAAGCCAGGGCAACAATGGAATGGTTTAAAACAAAACATATCCATGTGTTAGAATGGCCCAGTCAAAGTCCAGATCTAAACCCATTCGAGAATCTGTGGCAAGATCTGAAAACTGCTGTTCACAAACGCTGTCCATCTAATCTGACTGAGCTGGAGCTGTTTTGCAAAGAAGAATGGGCAAGGATTTCAGTCTCTAGATGTGCAAAGCTGGTAGAGACATACCCTAAAAGACTGGCAGCTGTAATTGCAGCAAAAGGTGGTTCTACAAAGTATTGACTCAGGGGGCTGAATAATTACGCACACCCCACTTTGCAGTTATTTATTTGTAAAAAATGTTTGGAATCATGTATGATTTTCGTTCCACTTCTCACGTGTACACCACTTTGTATTGGTCTTTCACGTGGAATTCCAATAAAATTGATTCATGTTTGTGGCTGTAATGTGACAAAATGTGGAAAAGTTCAAGGGGGCCGAATACTTTTGCAAGCCACTGTAACTGTTCCGTATAACAGGTCCCATAACTTTACTCTGTTTAAGAAAATGTATTTGTTGGGGTTTTTTTTTTTTTTTTTTTTTCATTATAGGGTACATATAAAGATACATTATATAGTTATAGGCCTTCTTATTCTCAAGACAGCGGTGTTCAAAATGTCCGTTTTCCTGCCCCACTTGTAATTTTAATGAATATAACCCTGTCTGACATACAGAATGGTGCCAGATAGACCTCTGTGCAAAATGAATTCCTCTTATCACTGCTCTGTTCTGCAGACATCTGATAACCTGGGCATATTGGTTTACATGGAGCTTTAGCCTATTGCTGGTTTTCTCATGTTGGACAAAGAATTTTTTTTTTTTTTTTTTTTTTGCTTAATGATCGGCTTTTTTAGATTTAGAATAAGTGTTGCATGTATTAAGCCCTAAGCAAACACTTGTCTTTCTGTTCAAACAGTTCTGTGATGATCTGGAGGCCACCAGCAGGCTAAAAATGATTATGTAGCTGATTTCTGTTCCCATTGTTCCATATATCAGTGTATTTCTTTTGCAGACTGGAAGCAGATGAAGACAAAGAAGAGTGAGGTTGTCTCTTTAAATGCCTACAAAGGCTTGGCTGTAATTGCAGTGAAATGCCTGTGTGAGCTCATGGTGTCATTATCGCACTTCAACTTTCACAACAACATCATCTTCCTCGTCGTCCCTCTCGTCAATGACCAATGCAAGCAGGTCAGTGCTATTTAAGTTCATGCTGGCATGGTGTTTTTAAGGGGATTCACATAGGGTAATATCTATACTGCAGAGAGATTTTGGTTTCTTTGTTCAGTGTTACAGAAATGCTATTTTCTGTGAGGAAGTTATTTAAAATAGATCATTATTCATACAAATTTGCCTACTTTTATGTGCAGAAATGACTTAATGTTCTCTCTTTTTTTTAATAACTGGCAGTAGATGGCAGTAGCACGCTGAAAATATCCAGCGGAAATCCTGCATCTGTTTATGTGCTGCGCGCATAAAGTTTACCTCTCATTTATGTAAGCCCAAGGCAACAGATTGGTTATTCGATGTTGGACTGTAAACCTGCAGCAGAAGTATCTTACAGTTGCTGTTGTTTGCCGTAGGACCTTTGGCATAGGGCCCCTATTAAAGATCAACGCTGTTTTTGTATTGATAAACAGCTGGGGAAGTGGCTTTACTGTACCATTGCCATTGTTCCTTTTAATGCACTTAATTTCTTTTTAAAGGAGGTGTAAACCCAGAAATATAACTTTGTTAAATAATATAATATGTGACTGTGATTGGAAGTACTTTCTGCTCCTTTCTGAACTTCTGACTCTTGGAACAGTGGAGCAGAAAGCCACTCTCCTCAAAGGGATTGGTTGGCCTCTGTGTGTGTTTCTATAGTTCGAATCACCAATACAGAGGGACAGATAAACACACTTTCAACTCAAATTACATTTACAACACTAACTTTAAATTTATATCTATTGGGAGTATGTTTTTTTCGTTAAGTAGAGTGCTGAGCCTGGGTTGTGTGTGTGTATATGTGTATATATATTTGTGTGTGTATATATGTATGTAATATAATATATATTATCATCATCCTGATGACGATCCTGTGGGGATCAAAACAAACGTGTAGGACTACATTTTTTGCCATGAGTATAGATAGATATAGATAGATATAGATAGATATAGATAGATATAGATAGATATAGATAGATATAGATAGATATAGATAGATATAGATAGATATAGATAGATATAGATAGATATAGATAGATAGATATAGATAGATATAGATAGATATAGATAGATATAGATAGATAGATATAGATAGATAGATATAGATAGATAGATATAGATAGATAGATATAGATAGATATAGATAGATAGATATAGATAGATAGATATAGATAGATATAGATAGATATAGATAGATATAGATAGATATAGATAGATATAGATAGATATAGATAGATATAGATAGATATAGATAGATATAGATAGATATAGATAGATATAGATAGATATAGATAGATATAGATAGATAGATATAGATAGATAGATATAGATAGATAGATATAGATAGATAGATATAGATAGATATAGATAGATATAGATAGATATAGATATAGATAGATAGATATAGATAGATAGATATAGATAGATAGATATAGATAGATAGATATAGATAGATAGATATAGATAGATAGATATAGATAGATAGATATAGATAGATAGATATAGATAGATAGATATAGATAGATATAGATAGATATAGATAGATATAAAACTACACACAGCACACAGTGTTTCTTAAAAGTTTATGAACTTTTTCAAATTTCAAAAAGTAGATGAAGAGAACCTAGTTAAACAAATGAAACAAAAATCATTTTATTTGATCATTAATTTATTGAAAAAATATGATCCAATAACATATTTACGTGTGGTAAAAGTAATTGAATCACGCTCTCAGTACTTTTCCCAGCATAGCCTACAACTATATCCACGTTTCTTGCCTTAGGGTACACAGTAACCTGTTATCAGCAGTCAGAAAGTCTGCACACTTCTCCCAATACAGCTTGTGGGGGACTGGTCTACTTTGCGCACTTTGTATTTGGAGAAGCAAGGTGTCTGACTGGCTGCTGTATAATGTTTCCTGTGACAGCGGAGGCAAGAGACATGCACAGGCTGTGCATTGACATAATTTATACATGAAGTACACCCAGTAGGATTGTTTTGTTGCCAATAAGGCTGGGGTCAAATACAAGGTATACTTCTTTTTTTGGGGGAAGGAAAAAAAAAAAAATGCCCACCCTTACTGTATTCTTATCTTTTCTCCCTATTATAATAACTTGATGGCATCAAGTCATTTATTTTTTTTTAACATTTTATTGAATATAGCATTTTATAAATTTTTATATTTTCTTAATTAATCTTAAACTAGATTAACCGTCAGGATTGCTATTACCCTTTACAGTCCTCGCTCCATCACTGAACTATCAAAGGGATCGCCAGTTGCAACTGTCTCAGGCAGGGCTATCAGTCAGTGCAGCCCTGCATCATCTTTAGGAAATATGTTAAATTGTTCCTATCAGTCTCTCCCTGTGGAACTTTTAAATTCCGATTTCCTTGTCACAGTCACACAATAGGTCATTTTAATTAGAAGCCAAATAGCTCACAGTATAAAATTTGGCTGTGGGTGGAACTCTGAGCACCTGGAGAAACATACAAACTCCCAGCAGACAGGGCCCTGGTCAGGTACTAACCCATCGCTGTGAGGCAATGCCATTGTGCCAATTAGGGAGAATTATTCTAATTCTTCTAATTTTATATTCATCAGCCTTCAGTTCATTAAGCTGTTAGCACACCATCAGTCTGTTTAGGATAGGAATGACTCTTTGCATTTGTGTTGATACATCATTCAATATATTTTTAGCAGTGCATATTAACCTCTGTCTCTAGATTTCTACACTAAGAAGCAAAGACCATTTTGTGGTGTGTGGGAGTTGCTCCCCAGCACAGGTTAATTGTATGATTTATATATCTCAAAGGCAACCTCATTCTGTCAATGACATTCTTTGACAGGTTTCAGAAATGTGCGTGGAGGCAGTCAGAAAGCTTTTCAGACAAGATAAGGTGGGCTATGCCTCTCTGGCTGCTGTGAAAGTCATCTCTGGCCTGGTCAAGAGCAGAAATTATGATGTTCGACCAGAGGTAATCCATTATATAAGATTTAACAAATGATAAATGCTTTTTTTTTTTTTAATAGGAATTGAATTAATTTTTTTTTTTTCTTATAAAGGGTTGTCTGCCATTACACGTACGAGGGAATATAGATAATTATGTGTGCTGTATTAGTGTGGTTGCTATACCACTTCCCTCCATAAAGGCAACAATTGGAACTGCTAAATATATCAAGAGACTGTAAAATATTGTCTTGGGGTCTATGTATGTTGTAAGTGTAGTGTCCAGTGACCAAACACTAGGGCTCTGGCCTGTACTAATGTAAGGAGTAGGTTTTTATTCTCTTATACTGCATTTCTGTAGCCTTACTAATATCTGTCTATAGAACATGCTTACTTCTAAAGTTTTATTTACAAGGTTTTGTGTGTGTTTTGGTCCATTTAGCTTGGTATCTTTGAGATCATATAATTGTTTGGATGTTAGAGGAAGAAAGCAGAAATCATTTACACCCATTAGTATTCATTATTAGGGCTTAATGCCAGATGGCCATGCCTAGCTTTAAGCTTTTATGACATAGAATTTGAATTTGATAGGAATGTCAGTTTTGTTGCCCCCAGGCTCCAGTGAAATGGCAGGCAGTGTGATAATCTGCTGCCTGTTCACGTGTGTGATTATGCTGTTCCCCAGGTACTGCACCTCCTACTCCACTTAAGGATAAAGGAAGTGGAAGTGAAGAAAGATACAGAGGACCTTGCTCCAAAACAGAAGGTTATGTCCTATAAAGACAAGAAGAAAAACTTGTCAAGGATGCAGAGAAAGGTAAAGCAGGACCCATTCCGTATCATAACCCCTCATACATTCTCATGTAAATGGAATTAATTGTAAGATTTTAAATAGGGCGCACGTTTTTTTCTGACTGTATTGCAATTGGTGCTTTAGGCACTATTTTAAGCATTTTCCTAAAACTACTATTAGGTGAAGCTGCAAACTTCTAATTTAAACTTCTGAAAGGACACAGACTGTAGATCTCTGAAGTCTGTGTAGTCAGGGAGATTTAATGTGTGGATCACACATTACTCAACACTGTTGTATATCTTTCTAGTGGAAAAAAGCAGAAGAGAAATTGGAGCGTGAGCTGCTGGAGGCAGAAGCATCAGAGAGCAAGGAAAAGAAACTAAAGTTGGTAAGAGATTAATAAACTTTACAGGAGCACCACTAACCTTGAGTAATGGCCCCAAAATAAACAATGAAGTGCTTACATTGAGGCCTCTCTACAGACATCGGAAAATATAAATAGACTTGGGCAGGTTGCACTGCAGAACACTAGAAGGAATAAAATGATTAATCACTCAACCAACTAGTTCATTTTAACCGGAAATAAATAAATAAAGACACCAGTTATTGTTTTTTTGTGGTAAGTGCTGTGTGTAAGTAATGAGCATGGATGGTGCATCATGGCACTTGCACTGACTTTATCAGAAATACAAGGGCTTGAGTGAAACCAATGCATGACTTCTTTCTGCAATAACTAGCATCTTTTTATGCACTTTCCCACAGAATACAGAAACCCTGAATATTGTGTTTTTAACATACTTCAGAATATTGAAGAGAGCACAAAAATCTATCCTTATTCCTTCAGTTTTGGAAGGGCTTGCTAAGTAAGTATGTTACCTTTGTATCACAGTCTAAACAGCAGGAGAATGTGATTTTATAACAGAATTTTTTCAGTCATGCCAAAAGAGATACTGTTATATTGGGGGTTTGGGGAAAAATTGGTGGCTGCCAATATTTCTGGGCTATCTGTTGCCCATGAAAACACGATTGGTATACATACATACTGTTTAAAATACAGTTTTATTTTTATTTTGTTATTAGATTTGCTCACTTAATCAATGTGGATTTTTTTGATGACCTCCTCGTAGTTCTTCACAAACTCATTGATTCTGGTGTAAGTACCTTAAATATTTTTATATTCTCTGCATAAGTCACAATCCATCATTTTCTGATGCTATATGTATAGATTTGCTATTTCATCCAGCCACAATCACCTGAATCAGGCAAGGTAAAAGAGCCTGGTAGTTCTTATGTTTCAGCCCTGTGTCCAACAGGGACACCTGAGGCAAATTTATCCATATTCTATAAAGTTAATCAAAATACATTTTTTACATGCTGGAACAAATTTTCCAGAATTAAAAATAATTGTCCTATTCCTTTTTCCCGTGCTGTGATTTGAGTGGGGGGGGGGGAGCAAGGATTTTGGTCTATAATGTATCTATCCTGTTTGTTCAAATTACCTGAATTTTGTGGAACATCGATGAACTGCAGAACAATACAGAAGTAGTTGTTCTGATTTAAAAATATTATTAATACATTTCTTTTACAAGGTAAATAAGTATATGGTAAAAGTGCTTCTTTGTAAATTTTAATTTGCTTTGAAGATCTTTTTGTTTTCCTTTGGATGATTGATCATTGATCTTTAACACTTTCTTCACAGCTTCTTTGTTTGTCCTGGCCAAACTATGAAGCAGCAGAATCTGCCCTTTGTAATATGGGATGGGTTTGTTTTTTTTCTTGTTTCCCCCCTTTAGGATCTGACCTATAGAGAAAGCTTGCACTGCGTCCAGACCGCTTTTAATATCCTTTCTGGCCAAGGTAAGTGCCTCACTGGAAGCACACAGTTTCTCCAGTTTGTTGAGAGTAATTGCCTTTTGGTTAGTAGCTATTTCAGCATTTGGTTCTGATTCTGGGGATGGGCAGCACAGGTGAAATTACATTACTGGCAGTATGGGAAGGCTTGCCAAGTATTGCAGTGCAGTCAAACACCTGTCCATAGGAGTGCAATACACTTATGCATATGATGCCAAAACGTGAAGCAGCTCATTATCAGACCTGGAGAACAACTGATTTCTGCGGAAGGAATAAACAAACACTGCTTTCAAATGGAATTGTTGTAAAAACTAACTTTAAAGCCACTGTAAAAAATTGGAAAGTTGCTTAGAGTTATATTTCATCATACAAAAATATATTTTGTGTGAAGATCCCCCTTTAAGCAAGAATTTCAGAGGTTGGCTTTTCGGGTGCTGAAGAAGTACAGTTTACAGAGAGCCCTGGGTTAATTAAAGAATAAATGAAAAAATGCCAGAAAAAGTTTTGTTTACTGGGACTGTATTATGCTTCCTGTTTATTTATTGTAAAACTAGCATATAATGACATGTCAGATTTAAATAGACAGTAAATTTGAGTTACTGTTATTGCGTATCCAGAGCATTTTTTCATTGCATATTTATAGAAATTAGCTGGACCCTCTATTTCTTTCTTGCTTTTGGTGGGGTAAGTGTCCATATTTGGTGCTTCCATGTTGCCTTTAGGGGCAGCTTGCTTTGAAAAAGGTGCCTTGTTTTATCTATTTCATTTCATGAGCCACACTTTCTCTGTAGTACAGATCATGACACACTTCTAAACCTCCTGTAACCAGGCATTGGCTTTTTGCTGTCCATGCTGGCTCACAGTGGGGAATGCGCCAGTCAGGATACTCTCAGTGCACTCTTGTTCATGACAGTGAATGTTGGGTAATATTAATACTTGCTTTTAAATGACTCCAGTAACAGTTCTGCACCAGAGCACTTTTGCATCGATCAGGATGCATCAACCATCATGGAAACTGCTTCACAAAAAGACTGTAACTGTCTTCATATGAGGTTATTTGTACCAGTTTCTACAGGATTGTTAATAGCGTCTATAAAATCTCTTTAAATAAAACAACTTTACACTCAGACAGTGTGTGCTATGTGACTTTGTATTGTTTTCTGTATTAACCAGGTGATGTTCTCAATATTGATCCTCTGAAATTCTACACACACCTTTACAAAACCCTCTATGGGCTCCATGCAGGTAATTTGAATATTCTTTTAGTCTTATAGTCTTTTTTTTTTCCCCCCTCTCTCCATTTGTTCGTCTGATTCATCAGTTATGTTATGAATAATAATTTGGGCCTACAAGGCAGATAATCCTGAGGAATCACTGCAGCTTCTGATGAGTTCCCCTAAGCTTTCCTGCTAGCAGTGACAGGCACTCTTGCTTGCTCCTCCATTAAAAGAGGCAAACAAATTGTTATAAGCTGGGTTTATTGTGACACTACTAACATGAAAAAACCTCGGTGAATAATTGCAAAGCTCGAAATGTGCCAGGCATAATTTTGAGCACAATCTAATGTTTTATTCCATTCTGCAATATCTTCTCCATGGTGAATAGGGCAAGACTTTATTTGAATTAGTTGTATTGTGTGTGTTGTGACTGCTGTAAGTTATGTGCGTGACACTGGCCTTACTGAGGCCAAACACTAGGTAGAGGAGATAGAGAGCTTTGCTCAATCTAGAAGCCAAATGCACACACAAGCACACTGCAAAATCCGAGAGCTCAAAATTCTTCCCAATTGACTGCACTGGAAGTATACTTTTTTTATACAGCGGCAGCATATGACACTATGCTGTTTAAATGAAGAATGCTATTATGGTTTTACTGAATTTCCTACTCTGCACAAACACTTCTGACACAGTTATCTGGGATTTCCCATTCACTCCAGCACATGTTCCTCCAGCACCAGGGGAATTCAACTGTTTTTCTCATGACCTTGCACTTGAGTTAGAACCTACAAGTCATAGCCATATCCTCTCCCTACTCTTTCCTTGCCTCTGGGTCAGAGAAATGGCTGTGAAATGATTCCAGTGCCCCAGAATATTCTGCATGGGAGATAGTAAATGTCCACCCTGTAATAGGAATCTTTGTGGGAAGCGCATATAGCTCAAATATAACTTATTTTGCAGTCAGCTGTAGTCTCCTTTACTTGTTCTGGGAAAAAAGAGCTGATGCACTGAATCCAGGATTCAGTTCGGGATTTGGCCTTTTTCGGCAGGATTCGGTCCGAATCCATGGTCCTGGCCGAACTGAATTTGAATCCTAAAAATCACGTGACTTTCTGTAATATAAACACATTTAACCCTTCCGTAACCTAATAAGCATATGATAATTCGGAATCTTTGACAAAGGATTCAGGGTTCAGTCATATCCAGAAAGTTGATTTAGTGCATCCCTAATAAATATATATATACACACACACACAACAGGTTGGAGTCTTAGTCTTCCATCGCATAATGAGAAGGGCTGTACTAAAGGAATTGCATTCATTGGGCAGGAAAGCGAATCCTTCTATTCTTTGGCTCATGGGGCAGTGGGAGCTTGGACTGACTGTCAGTATATGCTCCTAGCTCTATGCATGGCATCAGCTCTTGCTCGTTACTGAGCTCAGTCTTTTATTGTTAATCCCAGAACTTTTACAGAGTTGGCTGTAGGTTTTAACATTTTATTATCAATCTGTTCATGCTATTTCTCAGTATGCTGGGGAGGTGTTGCTGGCACGCCTTTAGCATGAACTAAGGACAGTGTAGGACTATTGCTCTAATTACAGTATGTGGAATTGGAACAACCACACATGGTGAAAGTGCAAATTGTCCAAAAATAACAGATTTTATTCAAATCCCGAGTGTCCATCACCCGAAGCTTTGGGAACGGATCTCTCTGTGCAAATAGACTGAGTGCGTTTGAGTTTACTCTGTGCTTTGAATAGCACCAATCCCCTACACTGCTAGGGACCTAACTGGGCAGTACCTGCTCAACACTAAAACTGCTCATATAGCCTGGAACATCATTTTGCCACCCAGTAGAGTAACAGGACAGTTGGTTGCACCAGCAGGAGAAGATAAGCGAGCTACCATGGAGCCCATTTTAAGGAAATAATTCTCATTTTAACAACTTTGTTTTTCTCATTAAAATAAAACCTAACTTGTTATATTTATCAGCTGAGAGATATTATTTTGGTAGTACTTGTACTTTTTAACTTAATAATAATCCCGTGATTCCAGGTGCTACAAATGATGACACTTTAATAGCACTGCAGTGTCTGGAACTGATGCTCACCAAGCGCCGAAAGCAAGTCTCTCAGCAGAGGGCACTTTCTTTCATAAAGCGACTTTCTACATTAGCGCTACATGTCCTTCCAAATTCCAGCGTTGGTATACTGTCCACAAACAGAGTTCTAATGCAGGTAAGTGGCAATCATTCTTTAGTTCTCATGTATCAGGTATGTTTTCTTCATTGAAAAAGTTTCAGCTTGTCAGGAGTCCACCTATGGGTGCAAAATATTTGAGGAGGATACATAGATTGGACGCTGCTCAGTTATATAAAAAAAAAAAGAGCAGTTAATGTATTGGTGCTACTGTTCAAAGGGATTCTTTTGGGATTTGTATGGTGTATTTTTTAATATACTTTTTGCAAATCATTCATTTGTCAAATTAAAATCCTAAAATCAATAAATATATATTTTGTTAATGTTTTTTTTAGTTTAAATAATGGTTTGTCGGTAGCTGGTAATGGAGCCTAATCCAGTGCTTTCAGAAACCACCAGCATATCAACGCAAGTCCTTTCAGGCAGCTGCTGCCCCACCTGTTTAATTCCTTTTCTCGTGCTTGGGCACTATGTTAAGTGAAGCATGGAAACAGGTTTAACAGTGCAAACCAGTTCATTTTAATCTCTTTAGTCTCAAAACCCTATGTAGCCCTCAGGTAACATGCTTTTTGAAAAAATAAGTTGGGTTTTGGGGTGTCAGATCCTTATGCTTCTCATTAAATATAATGTATAGGGCTAAAGTTCTCACTGAAAGTGAATGGGAGGCAGTATGGGCAAATTTGCCTGCTTCACCACTCGCTAAAACACAAGACCGTTTATCTGCCGGCAGTGCTGTTAGCCCAAAGCAGAGCAGTGGCAGTAACATAGAAATATGGAGGTGCTATCGGTTCAGGCAGCTGAATCGTTCAGAAAGAGCTGTGATCTTGTTACCTGTCCATTGTTCTTTTGATACATTTGTGGGGGGTGGGGGTTTGACATCACTCCAACTTGCAGCAGTAAGGCTACTGACGCACCAGGCTCATTCTTGAATATAATCATCTAAAAGCTTGGTGCCACATTCATTTTGAGCAGCAAATTTTTTTATCAAATGTGCATCAGAAGCTTTGTAATCTTTTTCTGCCATTGCTGCCTTCATGTTCCTTAGTAGAGTTTGTATGGCCTTTCCATTTAGCCAGATAGATTCTTTCCATTACCTTTCTTTCCCATGGGAATATATTCAGATGTGTGTTTGGGCAGTACCATTCCATTTATCCCCTGGGTTAACCCTGAGAATAGCTTGCCCCTGCCTGAGTTGATTAGTGATATTACTATGCTCAAAGGAATCCTCCTTAAACTATGGATTTTGTTGATACATTTTTCCCTGTTACCTGAACCCACAGAAGCCCACAGTCTAATCACTGTGCCCACTGCCATGGGTGCTGGGTATAAACGTTAAATAATAGAAGAGCATTTTTACTGTATCCTCTACAAAGTAGGACAAAATGTTGCCTATTAACATACTTTACCTGCCAGCTTTTTTATAGCAGTCACCCATCACACCTGCCATGCCATGGGCAATCTAAGGTTTAGGATGGTGATCACTGGGCGGTGTCTTAACACATTGGCACACCCCCAGTGAATTTGCCTCTACTTGTCCTTTTAAAGAAGAATAGAGTGAATGTTCTGAAATGGCCAAGTCAAAGTCCTGACCTTAATCCAATTGAAATGTTGTGGAAAGACCTAAAGCGAGAGGTTCATGTGAGGAAACCCACCAACAAGAGCGAAAGCTGTTCTGTATGGAGTAATGGGCTACAATTTGATGTGCAGGACTGATTATCAGTTACCGCTAATGTTTAGTTGCAGTCATTTCTGCACAAGGGGGTCACCATTCACTTACTTTTGCCACACGCAGATGTTATTGGATCATTTTTTTTTTTTCAATAAATAAATTACTAAATATAATCATTTTTAGTTTCATTTGTTTAACTAGGTTTTCTTCATCTACAAGTTAAGACACTAGTCTTAATAGTGTTGAAAAATAAATTATAAAAAGATCCATGATTATAAATGTATTTGTAAATGTAACTGCCGTATCTTTTATTTCCATAGTCTTTCTATTGTTTAATCTTAACTATGTGTAGTATGTGAAACAATGTAGCAGTAGTAAGCTCACCTCTAGGAAAGACTCCGACTCCTACCTTTCTCTGATACCAAATATCAAGGAAGTGTGTTCTAGTTCAGCAACTAGACCAAGTGGCCCTGTACTGCATGTCATTACTTTAGTGCATCTTTTTAATCTGTCAATGTGAAACCTTTCAGACCTTCCCCAAGACCGACATCTTGTTGGACAATGATTCCCACGGTAGCGGCATCTATCTGCCTGAGCTTGATGAGCCCGAGTACTGCAATGCCCAGAATAGTGCTTTGTGGGAGTTTCACATCTTGCTGGTAAAGTGCTTTTTATATTTATATATTGACAGTAACTTTCATGTCCTTGTGATCTCCCATCTATGACCTTGTCCCATTTTTACTGCCCTCATATTTATTTTTTTCAAGTCATTCCCTCTGTATAATTGTATACCCTCCCTTCTTTTTGCATCTCTAGATGGAGGTAAGGCAGAGAGCCAAATGATTTTGATTAGTGAATCTCTACCCTGTCAGACCTTCTAGAAATACTGGCCAAGTGGATCTCATACATTCAGTATAATATAATATCTATCTTAGGGGATTCAGTAATTAGAAAGTTGGATAGGATAATTCGTCACAAAGACCCTTCATGCCGAACTGTGTGTTGCTTGCCTGGTGCTAGGATTCGGCATGTGGTGGAACGAGTGGACAAATTGTTGGGAGGGGCTGGGGAAGACCCGGCCGTCTTGGTACACATAGGTACCAATGGCAAAGTTAGGGGGGGGGAAGTCCTCAAGAACGATTTTAAAAAAACTAGGTGAGAAGTTGAGGGCGAGGACTTCCAAAGTAATTTTCTCAGAGATTTTACCTGTGCCCGAGCAACGTTAAGAAGGCAGCGAGAGCTTAGGGAGATTAATGCGTGGCTGAGAGATTGGTGCAGGGAGGAGGGCTTTTTTTTTGGAGAACTGGGCTGATTTCTCAATCGGCTACAGGCTCTTTGCCAGGGATGGGCTGCACCTCAATGATGATGGGGCAGCTGCTTTGGGGGAGAAGATGGCTAGAGGGTTGGAAGAGATTTTAAACTAGAATTTTGGGGGGGGGGAAGGTGCAGGGGGTAATTCTGTGGGTGACAGGATAGATGAGGTATAGTAAGGGAAAATGGGGGAGGAGACTTGCTTCGGGATACTGATAATGGCAGGGAGGCCCATAAGTTGTTTACACGTCATTCTCACGCCGGAACCAGTATTAAATGTATGTTTACCAATGCAAGGAGTCTGACTGGTAAAATGGGAGAGCTGGAGGTACTGGCGTTGGAGCGGAAATATGATGTGATTGGCATTGCTGAAACTTGGTTGAATGAGTCTCATGACTGGGCAGTTAATATTGGGGGTTATACATTGTTTCGGAGGGACAGGGGCAATAGAAAAGGAGGAGGGGTGTGTCTGTTCTTTAAAGGAGAAGGAAAGTCTGAAAACATCATAAGCTCCAAATAACAGTCATGATATGATACCTTAGACATTGCCCTAGCTTAGCTGTGCCTTGCTTCCTTAAGCTTGAATCTGCAAAAGTCTGCCAAACAAACACATACCTGGTCTCATCCAGAGAAACTTCCGTTTGCTCTGCAGCACAAAATTCCCGGGGCCAGCGCATGCGCACTGTCCTGCAGAGCCGTTCCTGTGTTTTGGGGGGTTTTTTTAAGCAGTTGCAGTCGCGCCGAAAATCTTGACCCTTTAGCCCCGCCCACTTTTCCAAATCAACCAATCACGGCGCATATGTATTATTTCTATGACAGCGCTGTCCAAGTCCTGCACAGCCAGGTGACACACACAGATTTTAATGTAATATATATACACAATTTATTTATATTTAGTTTTGGCTGCAGACAACATTGGTGTTCAGTGGTTACCTTGCTGACCGATGCGGCTCTGTCTACGCTGCTCTGCACGTGCGTTTGTTTACATTTTGCAGAGCAGCGTGACCCGCCAGGTCAGCGATTCAGGGGGAAAAAAAACAGTGTGCGCAGGGGAAAGGGGAAATGACGGAGCGCTTCGAAAATGGCGACGACAGCTTTTTGAACGGCGTAGAACTTTGAAGTGCAATTTCAGCAGCAGTAGGTCTCACATAGGGAAATCGATGTAGCGGTTTAGGAGGCAGGAGGGGGCTTTATCTAAAGGTGAGAACACCTTCAAAAGCCTTTCCTTCTCCTTTAAGCAGGAATTAAAAGCAAATAATAAGGAGGAAGTGATGGGGGTAACAGAGGGAGCTGAATCCTTATGGGTATGGGTAAAGAATCTACCAAACCAGTTCTTTTCTTCTGTGTATACAGTAGAGGAGCCAGAGGGCCGAGTCCCACCCAATAGCTGCACTGTTGCCTCAGCTCCAACTAGTTGACACAGGATATGGTGCTTAAAGGGTTACACAAGATAAATGTGAACAAAGCACCTGGGCCAGATGGAATACACCCTCGGGTACTGAGAGAGCTAGGGGCAGAATTACAGTGGCCCTTTTTTCTGATATTCTCAGACTGGATGCTCAAACGGGACATTATTGAGTTAGAGAGGGTCCAGAGAAAGGCATTTAAGCTGGTAAAGGGTATGGAAAGTCTCCGTTATGAAGAAAGACTGGCCAAGTTGGGTCTGTTTACACTGAAGAAGATGGGCTTAAGAGGTGACATGATAACTATGTATAAATATAATAAGGGGATCATATAATAACCTCACTAATACTTTATTCACCAGAAGGTCCTTCCAACGGACACGAGGGCACCCACTCCGTTTAGAAGAAGGGAGGTTCCGTTTATATATTCGGAAAGGGTTTTTTATTGTGAGCTGTGAGGTTGTGGAATTCCCTCCCCGAATCAGTCGTGCTGGCTGATACATTA
The DNA here is from genome assembly GCF_000004195.4 of Xenopus tropicalis. Lineage (NCBI taxonomy): Eukaryota > Metazoa > Chordata > Amphibia > Anura > Pipidae > Xenopus > Xenopus tropicalis. The sequence continues at coordinate 37,545,774 of NC_030683.2, forward strand.
TATAGCTTTAAGAAGGAGCTGGATGGATTCTTAGCAAGTGAGGGAATACAGTGTTATGGGAGATGGCAATCAGACCAGTCCCCGGATCAACTTGTACTGAGAGCTATCTTGGAGCTATCTTGGAGTCAGGAGAGGTTTTTTGCCTTCCTCTGGATAAGCTAGCAGTTAGGCAGGTTATATATAGGCATTATATAACTTACTATGTTACTATCACCAGCAGTCTAGTGTTTTTCCTACTGCATATGAAGGTATCTAGGATGAAGATCCTTTTTCTCCACCATGATCCTCTCATCTTATCCTGTGATTGTTAGAACTTTGTCTACAAATTGAAAGAGATTTTGTGTGCCATTATCCTTGCACCTACTTACTTGACTAAGACATTTCCAGGCTTCCTTTGTATGGCATCATGTCATACTATAAATTCCTCACTAATGTGGCCTCCACTTAAATAGAAGAACACGTGACTTGACTTGATAGTTTAATATAATGTTGTTCAGGGCAGGTCACCTTGTCAGCTCCACGTGTTTCTTTGATTTCTTTTGTGTGAAAATCGTGACCTAGTTTATAATAAAGCCAAGAGCTGTAAATGCCTAACAGCATTACTGACGGGCTTTCTATTCGTAATCCCTAGGTTCTGACTTTGTGCTACGCCAATTTATTTTCTTCGTACTTAGAAATAGCTCATTACATGACCCTACAGGCGCAGCAGTGAATAGTACAGAGCCGCAGAAAGGCAAATAAACAAAGACATTTCACTTTAGCACCATCATAAAGCAGGGTGCCGTAAAGTTGTTTGGCTGATGTTAAAAGGAATTCCAGTGGAGACAGCAGTGCAATAAGGTGTAAGTTTTATTAATATATACCTAAACTTTCCTTTCAGAGACATTATCATCCCGTCGTGCAGATGTTTGCTGCTCACCTTTGTGCCGGTGCTCCATCCGAGGGCTCAGCTGCTTTAAAAGCAGAACTAAGTCGCAGGTAATAATACAAAGAAGTAACAGAAAAGAAAAAGAAACCAAATACAAATACTCTGCTCCTAATAATAAACTTGGAATTGAAGGTCATGTGATTTAATAAGATATATACAAATTGGCTTGATACAGAAAGGGGTGTATGCTTTCTTGTGTTTTTGCATAACCCCACTCTAAACGAGATAACATGGTTATGGAGGTAATGCTTAAAAGCATCATCCTGGGGTGATAGAGACCCTAAACAAATGGGTCATGTTGTTTCATTATAGTTGTATTAAATTTGTTGAAAATAAGAGCATATACATGAGAATACTTAAAAGGGTAGAGTGGAGAGAGGGTAAGTGTGGGAAGGCAATTGGCTTAGTTCAGTCACATTCCTTCAAATATATCAGCTCAAGAGAGAGAGGACATAGACAATGATATTCTGAGACAATTTGCAATTGGTTTTCATTTTTTTTATTATTTGTGGGTTTTCAGTTATTTAGCTTTTTGTTCAGCAGCTATCTGGTTGCTAGGGTTTTGTTTACCTTAGTAGCCAGGCAGTGGTTAGAATGAGAGGCTGGAATATGAATAACATTTTTAAAGTTAACTTTGGTGAACTACCTCTTTAAAATAACTCACCCATCCAGACCTTTAACATTCTGGTTTTGAACCCAATAACATTAAAGCAAAATAATAAAGCAAACCTGTCCGTTTTCAATTGTACCACACACACGTTTAATTGTACCTCCCAAGTACAAGCTGTTTTATATAAACAGGCCTTTCCTCAGTTATTAGTCAGCTCATCTCCTCTGGAGACTTGTATATGTACATATATAGGAGCCTGACATGTCCTATTCTATTGTATGACGTCTAGAACATCACTGAATAAAACAACATTTAAATAATTGATTTTAATCCCATCTAATTTGCTTGGCTGTATATTCAGTCTTTACTTCTGCTGCATCTCACTCAGTAACAATGCATTCTGGGACTTGGGAGGAAATCTGGGGACATGCAATGAAATGTGGATTGCTCATATGCTTTCCCCAGCTAAGGCTGGCCTATTACCTGGTGGCATTTGCCACCCCAGCAGTTATAAAATACTTCCCCCACCTGTGCTGTTTCTGCACATGTAGAGCTCTGGGCAACCTAGTTTTCTGTGTAGTGGCAAGGGCAGACAGAAAAATCTAAATGTATAAAAACATTTTGAAGGAAACTGTCAGGATCCCTTGGCTTTTTCCTTAAATTACTCTTAAGGACTTGAGAAGCAAAGAATAATAATATAAAGCCTTGTTTCATGAGCAGCTAAACTGACCCACAGCTCTATAGTGGCTTTCTCTTGCCTTAAGGTGGCCATACTTGGGCAGATTTAGACTGCCAGATTGGCCCATTCAGACCAAGTGGCAGTGTATCTGCTGTCCCCTGTCTCTTTGGGGACCCTCCAACAGGCCTCCCTGACAAGCATCTGTCCAAAAATTGCCCAGATGATCAGGCAGATTTAAAAATCCTGACTGGATGAGAACTGCATCAGCTTATTGACATGGCCCTCACCCCAGCAGCCTGCATTCCATCATTGTGATCCAATTGTGTTTATAAGGAAAGCAAATAGCTGTGTAGCAATGGAAACCTATTTCTTCTAAAAGCTGTGTCTGCTATATCTACATACAGTTTATTCCAAGGGGGTCCAGACAGTACAGAAGCACCCCTGTTCATTGTTATATTGTTGTGCATATATGTGTTAAACCCTGATTTAAATTACAGTATAACTTAACCTTGAAGTGTTTTTATTTAACATTTCTTACATTTGCTAAACAAGAACATTAATTGGAAGCCATTGCATGTTTTGCAGGTCTGCTCAAGAACTTTTTGCTGATTACAGTATGAATGAAATGACTTTTAATCCCCCTGTTTCAGAGTCTGTGCCAAAGAGAAAGGTAAAGTCAAGCTGAAAGTAGCAATATACCTGTTTCTAACATCATTCCAGCAATTCATGCCATCTTGTTTACCCTTTTAAAACCTAACAAATACAAAATGATTCTTCAAAAAAAAGTAAAAAAAAACCTTCACAGCTAAAAGATAGGGCTTAGTCTAAAAGGGTATTTGCTCCCTTTGCCATTCTCCCTTTGTACAGGGGTTTGTTTACCTTTAAATGAACATTTAGTATGATGTAGAGAGTGCTGTTCTGAGACAATTTGCAATTCGTCTTCATTTTGTATTTGAGTTTTTTTTAATTATTTAGCTTTTTGATCAGCAGCTCACTAGTTTGGAATTTTGGTAGCTATCTGGTTGCTAGGGTCCAATTTAACCTAGCAACAAGCCAGGAGTTTGAAAAAGAGACAGGAATATAAATAGGAAATGGCCTAAATAGAAAGATAAGTAATAAAAAGTAACAATAATATTACAATTGTAGTCTCACAAAGCAATAGTTTTTTGACTGTTGGGATCAGCTGAGTCAGAAAGAAGACGACTATACAGAAACGATTAAAAAAAAAAAAAAGCAGTTGAAAAGTTTCTAAGAATAGGCCGTTCTGTAACATACTACAAGTTAACCTTAAGGAGAACCTCCCCTTTAATATATAATGTTTACAGCATAAGCCAAGTTTGCTATTTTGCACTGTTTCCTAATACTTTATTTGCTGTGAGTGGAATAATTTCTTAAATCCTATTAAATAGTATCCTATGTCCTGTGAAAGATTTATAGCGTTCTTTGTTATGCATTATTTATTTTGCTGAGGCATTAATGCTTTCTGTAAATGTGGGATGAATTCTGGGCTGAAATTACTGGAACTCACCTCTCAGGTTGTTAAAGCCTGGGGTGCTGGAATCTGTGCTCTGAAGTGCTGAGGTAACCACTAAAAAATGCCCATTTATTTAAGAAGATGAATTTTCTGTTTAAATGATCACAACTGTTTACAAAAAAAATGTCATTTTATCTGAACTTTTCTAATGCTTGCAGTTTTCTTTTGGTTTTGTGTTACAGGCTAAATGTAGAGTGTATGAGTTGAATAAGGACTTGGAGCAACTAATTCAGGCTCAGCTTGAAAAGGTATCTTCATTACATGTGGACTTCTCCTCCTGTATTAAATCAGAGTCTACGTGACTCCTGTTACAGTGATGGAAAAGCATACGGGGAACTCGGCTTTCCTTCAGCTTTGTTGATTGAAGACACAGAAAACGGAGATCCTTCTCGTAAACAGAAACTGCTTTGTTCTAGAGCAGTAGTTGTTGGATTTACAGTTCAAGCCCACCTTGGAGGTCCAACCTTTGGCCAGACCCTTGATTAACTCATAAGCATCATATTGGTGTATAGCCATAATTCCAAAAAATAGGTGGAACAGCTCCATATCTCACCCTGACTGACCTTCAAGCATAGCTTTCTATTGTACCTTGCAGAACAAATAGGTGTTGTGCCCAAATCTCCCCCAAGCATTTATGGACTGATGCACATTCACTGCTGGGAATATTAACATTTCCTCTTAAAGAAAAAGTCTTGCAAACTTACGACACATCATTTTTTATTCAACATATACAAATACAACAGTGTTTCAAGTCTGTATATGTTAAGTAGTCTAGATCAAAGATAGATCTTACATGTACAAATCCCACACACATTTGTAAAACTGGCACAAAGAGTCAGATATCAAAACACTGACATGCATAAATTAGGCACAATCATAACAAAATCATAGATATACACAATAGGTTTACAATGAAACATCACCTTTAATCAGTGGCTTGTTGGACTGTGATGGCTGCTAATGAGTGAACAGGCTGCTTTGGTGAAGATGGTGGTTGCTACGGTGCTGTATAGCCTGTTGCTAGGCTTTTGGGGAAGCATTACCAACTGGCAGTTCAGCTTGTGTGTGTGTAGCCTAACATATTTAGCAGCTCTCTACACCAAGAAAGTGTGTCATGTACTGTAGACTTCTGATCTTTCCTATGTACATACAGATTGTGTCAGAAAAACTATTTTGCAGCTACAAATAACAATAAAATCAGTGATCTTATGAGTGTGTCTTAGTACTGTACAACACCTGGTTCTGAATCTCACCAGCCAATGCTACTAAAGACTGCATGATCCATATGGGGCTTATGGTCAGGCACTTGCACAAAGGCTGCTTAACCTACATATTACTTGCAGTGACTGCTTTCATTGGTCCCCCCCAGTGGCACAGGCATTAACATCACTTTCCTTACAAGGGATGCACAGCAGGCATTAAATCAAATCATGTGCATGAAGAGAACTGCATTTTTCTCCCCCTCTAATCCCAAATGGTTAAATCTGGTCTGGTACCATTATGTTGTAATGCAACTGGTTTTGGTGTTCATGGTTTTTTATAAGAGCACAGGCACATTAGGTAGTTGGCTTAATCATTCAGACACAACTGCTCTTTAGCTAACATATCTCCTGGGATAAACCACTGTGCATTATGTACCATTAATAAAGCCTGCTGGGTGGGAACATGAGAAAGCTGCTAAGGAGCCTCAGCATGAAAGGGCACCCATTTACCTGTACTGTCCTGCCTTTTCATTCACTCTGTTGTTGCAAAATGCTGTGCCAAATTTTTAATGTATATTAAACTTAACAGTACCTTTAGCTTTTCCCTTGAGCCGCCATTATGTTATGTTCTGTGTGTAACGCAATGATCACCTGACAGTAGATAAGGCAGGGTTCAACAAGAAGTAGTGTAGGAGTAAAAGACCCAGCTCTGTCCATTCATTGGCTGAAGCAACCTAGCATGTATGTGTGCCCTCGGGTTGGTTTTGAGAACAGAGCTTCATACAAGCAGTTAAATCCATACATTAATTGCCAGTGATTCATTAAGGAATTATCCAATGGCACATATACAAGAAATCTGTTTTACTGAAAGGTTTTATACATATGAGTAATGATGGGTGAATTTGCCCCATTTTACGTTTTGTGAAAACTGCAAAAATTTGTAAAATGCACTGGTCAAAGCAGCTTGCTGGTTTTTTTTTTTTTTTTTAACAGCTGTCTATGGGTGTTTTTTGCTGACAAAACCTGGTTAAAGAAAGTTCGCTCATCACTAAATTTGAACAATGTTTTACGTGTTAATTTTTATAGAGGCAATGCTCAGGGGGTTATAGTCTCCCTTAATAAACACAACCATGAAATCTTTTTCCCCAGTTGGCGAAACATTCTTTTCATATCATCCTCATAACTTATTTATAACAAAATTACAATATTTGCACAAGCGAGTTACAAAATAAACATGGAATTAGATCCACAGGGTGTGGCATGAGTTACAGATACTGAGCATGTGCAGCTCTGAAACAGCCTTTGATTGGCTGTTAATGAATCTTGTCCTTTTTAAGATTGATATCCTGGGGGCTGACATTTATTCTTCTCCCAGTGGCCCTACCTGCCTGTCCTGTAGGATAAGTTGAAGGATCAAGGTGACATTGAGAGACACAACATGAACATTCTCATTACTTGTCACTAATTAATGGTTCCTACTAAATGCTGTGGATGATAAAAAATAAATGAAAAAAATCCCCTTTTACATCAGCCAAGTGAACCAGCCATAAAGTCCCAGACCATCAGGTTTGATTGCTAGCCCTCAGTGTACCGAGCATTAGTCTAACACTATGGTACCACTGCCTTGCCGTCACCATTTTTAATACCAATTAGACAAGTTTAACTTACTTGCATTAGGGCCTAGTGGCTGTGGTGGTTTTGTTTGCTCTGCAGCAGCTATGCTTTCTCATCACTCCTGTCTAATCACTTTTTTTAAAACTAAAAATACACAGCCCCTTCTAAAGAGTGAAACATGAACCCTATGTTCTCTCTATCTCCCAACATGAGAGCAATACAGATCACTTGTGCTGACCTATGATTTCCAACAGTGCCTTACCTAAGGACTATGTATGGATTATGGGTGCAGTAACTGAATAGTCTGCAGCACCACCAATTGCCTAGCCCTGTGCTAAGTTAATTGCTTGTAAACTGAACCGGGTCCCTTTGGTACTTACTCGTAAAACTTCCCTCTGCTTATAATGCTTAAGACAACATTAAGCATCTTAACAAGTGTGCGCCTCAGTACAGGCTTAACTATTGCCTGTCTCTTCTATGGGAGTCCTCCTTTGTCCTGTGGAAGTGCTATACACAGCAGCGCCGTTTCAGAACCAACAAGACACAGAGCCTGTTTAGGAATTAACTGCAGAGACGGCAGCCACAGACCAGAACATCAAGAGCACTAAATACTTATACGTGGTGCATCAAATATATTCATTCTGTTGAAGTGTTTATGCCCTGGAGTTTTAGTGAAGCATGCCATGGTTTACAGTCTCTAAAAAATAAATATATGTAGATATAAAGTTTGCTGACAGCCAAAATCTATAATAGGATAGTTAAAAGGAATCAGAGCAGCAGTCGCTGAACTGTTCAGGCCTATACACTCGGGCCAAACGTTCTGTTCATTTTGCTTTCCTTATTAAGAACATAACAAAATACAAGTTAAACTTAGATCCCCATTAATCTGCCACATACCGTAGGGATGTTTCAATAAACTCAGATACAATCACTAAAGCCAAAGGCCTTTAGACTTTTTTCATGTATTTAGAGACCATGTAAGACAAAACCACCTTAATTGCATCATATCCACATTAGCAGCTTTTATACAAACATAGATTTCCAAATGTTTGTGATTAAAAGGGATACTGCCATGAAATAAATTCTTCCTCAAGCCGACCACATTCAACAAGGCTGCGGGATTGGTAAGCACTTGAGGAATGATATATTCTCTAAAAAACAAAGGAATCCATTCGTTAAGTGCTAAAGGAAACAAAGAATGCTGTACTTCTGTACTATTTACCTCTCTAAACCCTCTACCTGTGTAATAACCTGCCCATAATAATACCTTACTGCTACTTGCAGCTATTCAGATCATTACACAAAAACCCTGCACTTCATGTGGAAACACCACTGCTTATTGGTACATTTTGTTCACTGAAAAAAAGCAAGTACAGATACACAACTTCTAGAATAAAAAAACTCAATTGACGTCAAACACCAATTTTTCTGGCAATAGGGCAGCCTGAAGTTTAAATATACATGGCTAACCCACATTTCCATAGTAAAATAAAAAAACCTGTAAACAAATAGGTTTGGGTGGCAGCTTGTGGGAATAAAAATAAGAAAGGTGTCGCTGCCATGTTTGATCCATGGGTGCAGAATAGGCAGCTCAACCCTACAGCTGACCCCTGTATCTTAAGGATTTATATTAAATAAATATTGTTGACACGGGCATAGATTTGGAAGTACAAAACACAACACTCACATAGTCAGTGCTGAAGGAATTAAAACTGTATCTGTTAGCCTATCAGCTACAAGAAGGGACTGCTTTTGTTATCCAATCAGGACCTGCAAGTTCCTCCAGCCGCAAAGTCGCACTCCACGTATTGCAATCACCAATTACAAATACAAATACTTCATATCACAATATTGTAGTGCAATGTTACCTAGAACTGCCGAGTCCAATTCTAAATACAAATGCAAGAACAAAGCATGTTCCGCCAATTAAATTTGGAACTCGGAGTTTGGTTTGACCACAATGATTTTTCATTAAATAGATTTACCACAAAGCTATAGTTGAACTATGAAAATACAATAAAGAACATATGTGATAGTGCCAATAGTGTCACTTCAATTAGAACAGTGTTGCCATCATAACACTACTAGGTAGTAATATCTATGATTTTAATAAAACAAATGTCTGAGGTGACCCTTTTTTTAAAAAATTAAAAATTCACTTGCGAAAAGCCAACAGCACATAATGTGTTGAGTTTTTTTTGTGAAATCTGTGTGCTGTAATTGTCCCTCACAAGCTGCCGTAAAATGTCTTGCTATGAGCAAGCAACACAATAGCACAAAATACTTGTTTACCTGCAACCGGTTTCCTTTAAGGTTGCTCCAAAAAACCCAACATTTTCTCCTTATCTCACCGAACAAGCCTTTCTGATTCGCCTCTCCTAAAACAACATACTGATTGGGGCCTGCTGGTTCCTTCCATTTGTGTACCTACACACAGGTACTTTCTAGAACCTCAGCTTCCTCTCGCTACCGGATGAGACCCCAAAGAAAGCATGCAGTCGTCACACAACTGCAAGAGACATCTCATTATACAACTTCCCACTGAGTGCTCTCAATCGTATCATTTTGGCAGCTTCCAGTTCTTCAGCAACAGAAAGTACCAGGCAGCAGAAGACCTCCTGCAGCAGGTTGGATGCACATTTACTTCATTATCTGCCGAAGGCTTTTCCTGCGTTTTGCTTTTTGTAGGTTCAGGGCTTTCACAGGCATCTGGAAAAATACATCATTTTTAGAAAGTTTTGCGAAAACAAAATTACAACAGAATACATAAGTACATGTAAGCCAGCTGACTGAATGCAAAAAGCATGTTAAAGAAACCCCTAAAACAAATACTACATTTTACATACTGAACTTACTGCACTAGCGAAGGTTTAGCATTAGCAATGGTTTAGCAGCCCTATAATAGTAATCTTGGATTCGGTTAGAAGTGTCAGTGACACTGCACATGCTCAGTGAGCTCTGAGCAGCTGTTGAAAAGCTAAGCTTAGGGGTTGTGACAAATTATCAAGCAGGACATGGGGCTCTCCTGTAATAGAAGCTGAAGCTACAGGGCTGATGCAACTTGCACTTGTTTTGGAGCTGCCATGCAATGAGAATCTGAATTAATTACTTATTTACCGGTAGTTATATTTATATCCTATATACAGTATATTGTAAGTCGGCCCCTAGGCTCAGTAAGTGACTCAGTAAGTACCTGTATGTGCAATGAATCAGCAGAAAAGAAGATGGGGAGCTACTGGGGCATCTTTGTGGTGGGGGGCACAGACCTTCCTGCTAAAGAGCTGTGGTTGCCTTGGGCTGGTACAGAACCTTAAAACATAATGTACAACATTTTCTGCCCTACTTCTACTTTTAGTTCTTTTTTAAGCAACATAACATTGCACTATATAGTTCATAGGCATAAAAAATTTCCCTTTGAAATAATGGCTATTAAACTGGTAATTGCTACTGTTCTGCAAAGAATAGAACACAAAGTGTGCTTGGGGGGCGGATACAATGGGCGGATACATTAAGTGCCTATACATTCTATTACTACAGGATAATTTTTAATTTTACTACTAATTTACTAATTTCTACTACTACAGGAGCCGAAAAAAGGTTTCAGTGAGAGACTAAAGAGAATAACGTAAATACTCTAGCCCAGGGGTGGCCAATATGTTGATCGCGACCCACCAGTCGATCCCCCACCAGTCGATCACAGAGATGAAGCCGGGGATGCGGAAGTGCTGCGTGAATGCATATGTATGATGCGTTGGCGTATATACACTTTCACGACGCACTTCCACATTCCGTGGTCGACCGCGGAATGAAAAAGTGTGGCCACCCCTGCTCTAGCCTCTCAGTCTGCCTTGTCATTGCTATGGGCACTGATCCTAATACACATAGGGTTCCCATCAGCCTCATTTCAAAGGGATAGGCTGTGTGTCAGGACCATGGTCCCCAAGGAAAAATGTCTATTTACAGCAGGGGTCCTCCAACTTTTTAAACAGGGGGCCAGCTCACAGTCCCTCAGACTCTTGGGGGGCCGGACTAAAGATAGTCCTGGGCGCGTCATTAGCTGTGGGACACAGTGAGGATGCAACGGGGGCCAGGTAAATGACCTTGGGGGGCCGTATCTGGTACGCTGGCCATAGTTTAAGGACCCCTACTTTACAGTGTCTCTGTCTGTAGCTATTGGCTCAAGAATGTTGTCACTTTTTGGCTCACTCACCCTGTGATTCTGCTGTAGAGCTACTTCTGCACTGACAGCAACATCAGTGAGTCGCATCTTTTATTTTCCATTTATTAAATGGAACTTAGTGGCTATAAACTTGAAAGAATGTGGTCAAGGGGTGGTGGTCAAAAAAATGGATGTGGCCTAAATAACAATTTGCTCCTATTTGTCCCCTTTCCCTGGTAACCTTAGTTTGTAGGGATTTCTGGCTTTGATTCTGAATGGGGCCACTTTGAAAGGAGTTTGTATGTTCTCCCCATGTCTGGGTGGGGTTTCTCCCACACTCCAAAACATCCAAGTTAATTGGCTCCTGATAAAACTTCAGAAAGAACATTTCAGAAGAAGATTCTCATTTAATGAAAACCAAAACATTCATATATATATATATATATAAACAACCACTTTGACTTAACCACACTCATGCAAGCTTTGTACCTGGATATTGATATTATTGTGGTTGTACAAAACTCATCCATCTAGTACAAACTTCATGCAAACAGCCGCAACTCCACCATGATAAAGTTCTTAGGATGCCATAACAGGTGCTTAACAAAACTGCATGCACTGAGTAGTAACGCAGCTGCTAGACTTATATGCCCAAGGCATTAATGCTAAACCTGCTGCCGGTGGGCATTTGTGTGTCATTTGCTGTATATAGTGGTTTGTTCTTGCCTTATGCATGGAATAGATAGATAATCAGAACACACAGCAACGCAAAACAAAATTGGGTCACTTTTTTAGGGGTAAATAAAAATAAAAAAGTAAATAATGCAGTTTATTTTTTCCCTTAGAAAATATAATCCCCAGATTATTATTTACATCTGGCAATTGCTGGTGCAACACTTAAATGTACCCAGGTTGGGTAGTTTGTTCTCAAACAATATTGGTATCTCAGCACCATCTAAACCGCTTGGCTCCTAAGCCAATACAGTGTTCCTCTACGCACAGTGATCCCCAACCAGAGGCTCAGGAACAACATGTTACTCGCCAACCCCTTGGCTATTGCTCCTGGGGCCTTTGAATGTTTGGCTTGGAGGCAAGTTTTGGTTGCATAAAAACCACGAGCACTGCCAAATAGAGCCTCCTGTAGGCTGCCAGTCCATATAGGGGGCTACCAAATAGCCAATAGCAGCTCTTATTTGGCACCCCAGGAACTTATTTCATGCTTGTATTTCTCCCCAACTCTTTTTATATTTGAATGTGGCTCATGGTTAAAAAAGGTTGAGGATCCCTACTCTAAGCAAGATACAGTGATGCCGTGCTCCCTCTAAGCCTCCTTGTACGTGTTACAAGTGTTTGGGATGATTTTTGTTGTTTTTGATTAATGGATTAGTAATAAGATCATGTTTAGGGCCGGTATTATTACGATTACAGTGGTTAGAAGAGCTGTACTACTTCTTGTCTGTTCAATAACCTTGAAGCAAACTATTATTTCAGAGAACATTGCAGGGTATTATAATAAGTAACATTTAGATTTCTGACAGCAGAGAAAGGCCAGCAGACCGTCAGCACAGCTTCTTTTTTTTTTAAAGGAAGTTTTTCATTTATCACTGGGACATTTCTAAGTCTTACAAACATTTATCATTTCTGTACACTGACTTTCCAGACTTTTACTGCCCTAGTTAAAGGGAACACACACTTTATATAGATTTAGCATTTCGTAGACACCAACAAACATGATTTGGAACTAGAATTTTATTTATTATGTTATTTTATTTTCCAATACATTTTGGTTAAATATACTAGGGTTCATTTATAAACAGTGGGCAAATTTGCACCTGGCAGTAACCCATAGCAACCAATCAGTGAATAGCTTTTTCAGCCAGCTGTCATGGGATACATCCCAGGGGCTAATTTGCCCAGACTTTATAAATGACCCCCATTGCTCCTGGTGAATATACTAGCAAGAGTAGTTGTTGGTGAGAGCAGCCAGAATTATATTGGTATGTCATAGAAAACCACAGTCTATATAATAAAATCTACTTTTATATTGAATTTCAGCTTTCATAGTGAATGAAAGCCACTCCAATACTGTAATACGGCCAAGCCAGCTCAGATATATATCAGGCTTATGGCAATGAAAATGGAACTATTGCAGGTATTAACTGCTTCCTGTACCCCAATACTGACTCCAGTAGCCTGTTATTAGCTGTTGCAATGTACATGTTTACTGATACTACAATCGGGGGTAAAGGAACAGGACCCTATAAGCACAACATCAAAGACTAGATTTTCCTTTGGCTTTAAATAAGGAAAACTGTTAAATAAGGAACATTATTTCTTGGGTGGTTGGGTTTTTAAGCTCATCATCTCTGCTGCTGCTGCTGCTGCTGCCAAACATGCAACATTCTGTAGCTGTTTCTTTAAGATGAAATGCAAAACAGTCACTGAAAATACATGTTATATGTTATGTGACCAGGTATAGGAACAGGTAAACCAACCATACCTGCAAGGAATATGGTGCAAACACATAAAGTTGCTATTCATTGATGTCACTGAAGGACAAACTGCATGCAGGTTTTTCATCCCTATTCTGGGTACCTTCTGATAAAAATATCTGAGGTGACAAAGTGAAGTTCCGAGATTGCCGGCTGGACTTTGCTAGCTTCTTCAGTTCACTGGCTATAGACAGACCTTTGCGCTTGTCGTCTCTTGCCGCCTGTGAATAATGACATGTACATTAATAACAGGGCTCTGTCAGCTTTTGTAAATTGTGACAAGTTTGGTGATGCTTTAAATAAAAGGTCAATATAGGCAGCCCTGTCCTGTGCATAAGCCATTATAAACAATGAAAGAGATATTAGTAGCCCCTGAAAGACAATGTGTTCATTGCTTGTTTGTAGAACAACATCTTTTAGTTTCACAAATGATCCTGCCAGTGACAGTGACCAAAGTGGCCTTTCAGTTGGTACCAAAAGCACAGGTCAGTATCACAGCAAGGTTAGTAAGATTGTTTTGCACCGCATTTAAACCATTTAAATAATTTTTACAATAGCCCTAGAAGGCTGTCATATCCTCCACTACAAGACCATAAAGGTAATTTACCATTATTGGGGTAACTATCCCACGCTGGGACCCCTCCCCAAATAAAATCATAGGAGGTGCCCTGCAGATTTCTTGTCCCCCACTCTCTGCCAGCTCACACTGCCCACTTGCTTTTAGAAGGAGAATGGCTTGGGAGGGGGCATATCTACAACTAGAAGGAGATTGGCTCGGGAGGGGGCATATCTACAACTAGAGGACAGCTGTGACCTGGGCCTGCTTCCTCTATAGTTATGCCACTGTTTACAATGCAGCATGCAAGGTGCAAAATATCTGCAATTAGACATTTTTTTTTACATTTTGTATGTAAAAAAAATTATGTTATTTGCCCCCAGGCCTCCTCATGGGAAGGAGGGGGAGACATGTAGATGTGCCCTCACCCATCTCCTAACTTGAGTGGTGGGAGGTGCAACCTGCAACGTGGCCCTGGCCTTAGTGCCTACCCTAAGGTGGGGGTAAGGGGTAGGCCTTGGTCGTGCCTCCTGACACTGTGCTTTGTTAAACCAGGGTGCAAGTTTGCACTAAGGGGCAGGCTCTTTAGCACTCCGGGGTAACATAAAGGAAACCTAGTGTTTTTGGGCAGTTACATAAATGGTGAGATCAGGTATGTAATCCACTAGACTAGTAATCATTTATAAATCAATCAGCCAAATAAATTAACCTATATGGCTGATATTTATTGACTTAATTTTAAGCAGATTACAGTTGGCTCATTTACATTCCAAGTGAAATTGTAATAAGTGATGAGTGCAAAGTGGCAAAGTGTTCCACATATTATGTTTTTATTTTGTACTGAAACTATTTATAATATTTCAGACTGGTAACAGTTCTAGATGTTTAATCCACTCCTATCACTCTTGTCTCCAAAGGTATAGATGGTTGTGTGGAGAAGCTGTAAGGTGTCAGACTAATAGCAGGAAAGGTTACTAAGAAACAGGTTATTTCTATTCAAAAGTGAAAAGCAAACATACGTTATGCATTGCCAGTACAGCTCTCTGTGATATAACCATTTCATTTTGGTCACTGAGCGACACTGACAAGTTAACCTTCAAGTTATATTTGACACAGTAATTCAGTCTTCAAAGAAATAACTCCAGAGAGTGAAAAGGCAAAACAGGTGCCTGGCATGTTGCGCATGAAATGTACTTGTCTGCCCAGAAGACATTTAATCATGCAAACCAAGATCTTCCGGAAACGAATGAGACATCCTCTCTGAAACCTGATGGTGATAGCATCACATAGCAGCACACTGACCAAGGAGGGGTTTGCAAGAATAATTCAAAAGGAATTCTGGGAAGGAGGCCCAGGAGCGCTGCTACCACTGAGGCTGAATAAACCCCCAACAACTGATGCTATCACAATACATCAAGTGATAGTATTAATTACCTGGACTTGTTCCTTCAGTTTAAGAATGAATTTCCCTGCTCCCTTCCACTTGCTCTGTGCCTGGAATACACACTCTTGATCCAAGAGAACCCTCTGAATTGTTTTGGAGGTAGAAGACTTCTTATTTGAAGCTTCTTTGATGACTTCCTCCAGAAGCACATAATCACTAGGATTAGGGTTGCTCAGGATGCTGTATGAGTATTTAGCCTTGCATAAAGCCTGTAACAGAAGCAAACATTTGGCTTTAGGTGGGGGAAAATATTCTTTTATCTTTAACAGCAATAAAATGGAACAACTTGACCTGTAAATGTGATTCTGGTAGTTTCTGCTATGACATTCATTCATGTAAATGTAGGGTTTACATGTCTTTTAAAGACAGCACAATAAACAACGCTCTTGTGTAAATGAGTTATACAAAGTATAGTCAGTTGGGTTTCTTAATATAATAAATAATTTATATCCTTAGCTTACTGAAAATAAAAGTTGCCAATAACTAAAAGTCCAATGTTGGGCTACCATTGCTAGAGGAAGAGTTGTCGATTTCAATGACTTAAAGGGGTAGTTCGCCTTTAGATTAACTTTTAGTATGATGTAGACAGTGATATTCTGAAAACATTTGCAATTGGTCTTTATTATTCAATTGGTATGGTTTATTAAGCTAATTTTTTAGCAGCTTTCCAGTTTGGTATTTCAGCAGCTAGGGTCTTATTTTCCCCAGCAAACAGGCAGAGGGTTGAGTGAGAGACTGGAATAAGTATAGTAAGGGCACTAAATAGGAATGCAAGTAATGAAGTAACCATTAAATAAAATTGTAGGCTTGAAGAGCAATAGCTGATTGGTCTAGTGACCCCTATTTGAAAGCTGGAGGTAGAAAAAGAAGGCAAATAACTAAAAACCTATAACCTATAATCAGGCCCAACCTGCCTGATTCCCAATCTGACCAACAGGCCACCATACACAATAATTATACAAAGTTTTGTTTCACATGATATTACTGCTACTTGTATGGCTAGCTCTAGAGATATAAAATAATTATTCTGGTAATCACATGGATGTCTAAAACGAAGACATATAATGTTCATGAAGGGTAATTAAATGTAGTCACTTGATGGTGAGAAGTGGAAGCAAATGCAAAGAAAGTCTTTACAAGTTATGACCAAGATAGCAATGATAGATAGCTGTGTTATCATACCTAACATATTGTGGCTAGTCTGTATGTAACATTCCAAGATATCTGCTCAATGTACTGTACAGCATGTTCTAGCAGAGACAATTCCTTATGTATTTAGGTGAATCATGGGACTTGGCAGACAAGTAAAGGGAGATGTAGAATCTGCATTCTTATTACCTGCTGGATAACTTCCTGCGCTGTACTGAATCGTAAAGCTTTGATAACCGTTCTTGGCTGTTCAGGAGAAACATCATGGACCTGGACAAAGAAAGTCTCCTCATCGGAGCTCACGGTCACCTCTTTTTCTTCTTTGTCCTCTTGAACATTTTTGTCATTCATGTTCTGTCAAAGTGAAACAAAGAATCGTGAAAAAGACTGATCCCATGCAGTATAAACAAGCACGTGCACAGGAACAAAGCTCAAGCAGTTTCATGTCATTGGTGATTTGCCACCCGTGGAACATGACCTTCTGCATTTTTCCACGATTAAGGAGATTGTCGCATGTAAACTTTTTTACATGCAGTGATCTCCATTTTTCTGTATCACATTACTATGCTAGGGAATTCTGGGAGTTGAAGTCCAAAATATTTAAGGTGGAGCATCACTGCTGTAAAAGGTTTATGTACGAGTTAATCACAAATAATATGTACTGCCAAGAGGTCATAATGCCTGCGTAAATTGTCTCCTATTATTATCTGTAATGCAACCTACCTCCTCTCGTGTTTTAAGAACAATTCTCCCCACGTAGCCTTCTTCTGGGAACCAGCTATTCAAAATTTGCAGGATATCCTCTTCTGGGCTAATCACTCTCTGGAACGGCAATTTCTTGCATTCATTTTTGTCTTTAGATATAAAGCATTTTTCCTCCATCAAAAAATAGTCAGTGATGTCTGCTTCATTGCCTTGTATAGTAGCCAAAATCTGTGATCAGACACAATAAAAAAAAAATATAATTTCTGAGATCATTCATCTAGGTATTTATATATCCATTAAGCCACGGTGGGCAGGTTACTGTCTCTGGAGCTCACAAGCAGCAATAATATTCACATATAAATCAGTCACATCCGGCGGGCCTGGGGACCATGATGCATTTGGCTCTCCAATACTATTTTTATTTTTTAACTCTCTGTTAAACCCTGTTTATTTTATCAAGTTATTGTAAAGCCCTGTGTAAATTACTGGAGCTAAACAAATAAATGATGATCTCTTAAGTCAACATGAATTACAAAAGATTTAAATTGGTTTATGCCACAGAAATCAAAGTCACTGTTGCTCCCCCAACTCACCAACCAACACAGCATCTCCTGCTATCTGCTAAGCTCCCATGATTTCTGCTCCTTCTCTAGGTGCCAAAGCTGCTGAGCTTGCACTCAGTTTGACTGGCCAATTACAGACCAGCATTTAGATTACAGATCTGCTACCTTTGGCTAGACATTTGGCTCATATAGCTCACAATGTCCCGCCATCTTACAGATCATGATTTCACCTTTTCTATTTAGATTAATAGTCTGACGTTGTGCTGTGGTGTATTTTATGTGTGTTGTCATTCAGATGTATCTTGTTCTTAGATGCAGTATGATCTTCATCATAGACGCAGTAGTGTAAGAGCCATGTCATACATGGTGGTACAAAATCATTGGAGCAGAAACCAATAAAGCCAGAATGCATTCTGTGTGCTAAACTTTGGACTTTTGGGGTTAAAATTTACACACATGGGTAGTAAGAGGGCAGTAAGAGAAGGATGCCATTGCTGTCAGTGGCTGCACACACAGGGCAGATACAGGGCAGAGATTGGTAGGACCTGTATCCATCATTTCCTGGGAAAGCAATCTGACAAATGACGTGGAATTCCATAGTGTTGGAGAACTACTCAGCGGAGCAAATGTTGCGCAATGCAGAGTTTTTTTTTTAATGATCCTGTTATTTAAAATATGTTATGTAACTATCTCAGGCAACAGTTATAGGGTTCCAGGATCTACATTCCTGATTTATATAACTCCCAGCCTTTCTGGATTATCAGGGCATTTTCTCATCTAAAATTTGTGTTCTAGAAATATGCCCCTAACATTAAGGAGAAACAAAATATGTAAAACCCCGGTACACCATGGAACAGCTGCATTATCATTGCTATATATATAATAAAAAGCACTAAGTTTGCAGGTGCCTTAACCCAATACCACCAATAAGATGTGGGTTGAGGGGCACAGCTGCTTGCACGGTCCAACAAAGTACACCTTTAAGAGCTTTAGCCTATATAGTGTACAGATATATTGTTATTGTTTCTGTAGCTTCCCTGTGGTTTTAGAAAGAGTCGGACTCATGCTCTTCATGAAACAGAAGTTGTGAGACAGATCTGCATGAAAGGCACAAGCCCCAGGGATTTACTAAGCAAGGCTAGGCTGCATTTCCTGGCCAGCACTAACCGCTCTCTGAGAAGTAAACAGAGCAATGTAGGCCACTCTGTGACATTCTTCCTGGGAACATAATCTGTTTATAAAGGCAAAAGCAAATCAGCAATACTGTATTTCAAGCAGCTTGACAGCTCTTAAATTTCCCCTTTAATTGTATTTCCTAATTTGAAATGTACACTCTGAATTTGTTCTGTATATTGCAAAAAAATCGAATTATTTAGTGTCTCCTTTGTTCCACAGGATGTAATACTTCACTGCAAAAGTGGTTTCCTTCAGAGAAATCTAGACAATATTTTCTCTTATGTTCTTCGCAAAAGCCTGAGTGTCTGGCAGTAATTCTGTTTATTGTGGGTTATTTCTAGTTTGTATACCAATAAGACTTTTGTATTTTACCCATTTCCTTAAGTAAATACATTTCTAAATGTATATTTCTATATAACGGTAACAAAATACAGAAACACCGGAAAAAGAAATTACCAGATGTTTCCTTTGCTTTAGTAATTCTGGTTCCTGTCTCTCTAGCCCTTTCCACTGGAGCTTCTAGTCACTGTCAGCCAATAAGGCCATAGGGCTCATTTACTTTAACTCTGGACAAAAGTGGTATTGCAGTAGGGTGCATCAAAGTTGTCCACTTAAGGGGGTTATGTAATAAAATCACTAAGTTTGCCCAGGTGCAGTAACTCATAGCAACCAATCAGCAGGTAGAATTTCTGGTCACCTGTTTAAAAGCAAACATCTTACTGGTTGCTGGGTTACTGCTCATGGGCCAAATATATGCATTTTATTACATATGGGGTTATGTACTTATTTGGAAAGCCTTGTTTCCTAGTTTCTCAGGCACGTAATTTAGAGTGCAGCACTATAGCCATAGAGAACAGGCAGTAACTAAAGTAAACTAAAGTAACTGCATCCTATGCCTCCTGGTGCTCCTATACTTGTACTTGTGAATGACACGAAAGTTATGGGGCAGAAAGGGTGATGTGCTTCCAAATACCTGCCCCTTCTGACTGCAGTGCTGCCAGAGATGTATTCATGGGGCCAGAGACCTACAGCAATTAATACAAATGCAGGATGCTGTTTGCACTTTGCACCCTGATCTACAGTCTGTAAATGATTGCCTTTTAATGTAGGTTGCCAAATCAGTGCTCCAGGCACTGGGGGTACATTCTGGTTAGTGACTTGTACATTGCATAAACATTTTACATAGGTTACAACTGTGTTGCTCAGGTCTTCTTCCATTTCTAGCATAGTAACTAGAGCAAGCACTTTAATAGATTGGAAGGTAATGCTACAAGAGTTTTTCAGCCTTTTCCAACTGGTTATGTTCCCAATGACATCATCCAACTCCCTCTTGGCTCCCTATGAAAAGTGATGGGGCTGGTTGTGGGAACGTGCTCAGTGAGGAATGGAAGCTTAAGCTAGCTATACCTGGCAAGTGTGTGTGCTTGAATTAAGTGAAAATCTTAAAGTGTGTGTAAGCCAATTAATAAAGAGATCAAAACATTTTGAGGGTTCATTCTCTAGGCTAGACTAGATTTGTAAAAAAAAATGTAAAACTGGTAAAATTAGGAGAAAAAGAAGGGGTCAGAATGTTAAAAAAACCCATCATTGGAAAACAGATTGTTTAAAGTGACTGTTCACAAGTCTAAATAGTGGTGTGATACCTACTGGAAGATTCCACAAGGGATTTGTTAAAAAGCCCCTGAGTGTAGTGCGGGACCTTACTCCCATTTATTCCATAAGTCTTCATATGCTGCCCAATTTGTAGGCAGTAGCCCAGTTCACCAATAACATCGTTGGGAGTTGTTATTTGTTGGGGGGGGAGGTTAGTTGATTCATTAAGAGTGAGTCATTTGCCTGGAGGATGCTGCAAGCCTCAATGGCCATCTGGGAAGGAGAAGGATAGGAGGACCCTGATGTTGGTGCCCAGCCCAGAAATAGACTGTAAAGGAGAGCAGGAAGGGTACTGCTCCACTGAGCTCTACCACAAGGAGAGGTCCTTTATTTCCTTATATATATTCCTTCATTTCGTTATTTATATTCCTTAGTACCCCATCGGTGTAGAGATCACAGTTAAGTCTCAGGTTTCTCAGTCTTCCCTCCCAATACAATGAAGAATTCAAAAGTTTGCCTAATTACAGGCTGGTATGGTGCCCTATGTATGCTTAAGCATGATTGTGTTCTAGAACTATATGCCATAAAAGGATTATACAAGAAAAAAGATAAGTAAGAAAATCAAAAAGGCTATCAAAATATTGTTGGGATGTGCTGGTTATATACTGGAAAATCACAGCGAAGATAATACCATCAACATTGGGATCAATCAACAGAAAGTCTTAAAGTCTAAAAATGATAACAAGGTAGATGGAAATTTTTGGTCAATAAGAAGAAAAATTGATACACCATGTAGTGGGAGAGATGTAAGTACCACTTTACCCTTTATGCTGAAATATAGGTATTTCTCATTACAGTTTAGGAGAATAAGCACATCTAGAATGTGACAATTGAAAAGAAATTATGTAAACATTTCATTTACACTCCCCAACTAAATGATACCAAAAAGTAAGGGAATATGTGCCTACATGATCAAGAAGTTGCTTTGCAGTTGTCCCAAGACTGATTTCAAACACTGTAAATGGTTCTGGCCCAGGAATCCCATGTACTGTAGCTTTAAATGTGGCTGGAGTCTTTCTTTCTTCTGAGCTGAAAAACTAAACAAAAACATCTTCATCTACATATGATTCATGAAGGCATCTGCAAATACATCACCAATATTGTATAGTGCTTATTCTCTACCAAATACATTACTACGTACATCAGACCTAAAAAATCTGCATTTCTGTGGGACAGTTCACAGGCCAAATATCAATCAAACACCAAAAATTCCTTCTCATTCCTTTTAAATAGGCTATAAAGATAGCTGGGGTGTTTCTGTTCCTTCAAGTAATAAATGAGTTGATGTGGAAGTTTATAATGGAGCTAAAGCTAAGAACAACAAAGTAGCCACCATAACAAACTTTGTCTCCATAGCAACAGCCATTTTGTTTTCTATATAGAACAGCTCTAGACGGGTAGGCGACATGGAGGAGACAACAACACAGCATGAATCATGGCAACACAGCAAGAAACCTGAAACTTACTACATCAATTACCATGTACCTTGGTAAAAAGTATGTGGTATGATTTACACCTACACCTATCCTACACAAAAGAGGTCTTCGGTGCTGGGCATACTGAAAAAACACTGAAGAAAGAGTAGGAGTTTGCTGCATAGTGCGCTTTATTGGGCCTTTGGTTTAATTTCTTATCATCTTTGAATTTCCAGGTAGAAGTAATATGCTTCAGTTGGTTTTATAGGCCATAGCTGTTTCCCTTCAACATCCCTCTAAAATCCCCAGCTCTGAACTAATTTGATACCCATTGTAGGTTGAGTTAACTTGGGCCTGAGTGCATTGATTCCTGTATCCTGACTCCTGTGATTCCTGCCCTGTTCCTACTATTCATCTCCTGGTTTTAACCTTGACCTGTTTCTTCTAATTGAGTTTTACTCATAATTCAGTCTGCAGTTGTTTATCTGGTTCTGACACAGATTCATATGACTTTATCTGTCCTTACTGATTACTTCCCTACATTTTGAATTAGGCACCCTCACTCACCCTAGTGGGAATCTCTGCATTCTTGTGCAGTAAGACACTGGTAGCAGAAGCTGAGGGCCTGGCTGTTATAGGCAGAGTTACTCCTCTGGGATTTAGGATTGCCTCACTTGCCATGTTATCTACCTTAGTGCTTGATCCCTATCTTAGTACCCACTGTTAGAGGACTTGGTATCACCCTACTTTTACAGTCGCCATGCATCCTCACTGTAATTGTGCCCATTATCTTCACTCAGGGCACACACAGCAAAGCCTTCTTCTACCTTTAAATAATGGCCCAACTTTTCCCTAGTAGACTTATTTTAATGGAGCTGCACACACACAGTATATGCAGCTGGGGAGCTTACCCCATTTATTGTGACCACCTTAGATCTAAAATGGTGCTCCCCAACTGCATATATTATGTGTGTGCAGCTCCGTTACAATTTGTCTGCTGAAACGGACCTTGCCAGTCATACGGAAGTCGTGCACCACGTGAATTCAATATACGGGTGTGTGGTGAAGGTAATTCTGTTTGGATTTTCTTTCCATAGTACCCAGAATTTCAAGGTGGCATATTAGTCCGTGATACATGTGTGCAAGTTACTGGAAACAACAAACATATGCAGATACTATACTTCACCTACCAAGGAGGCGGGTAAGGTATTTCCATTAGGGATTTCTTCCATTCTCCTGCTATTTATAAATAAGGTAGAAACCTCTAAGGGCTCATTATGTAAATTTCTTAGCTGAAGGTGTCTGTTACCTAGATGGACATACATGAGAAAACAAAGAGAAGATATTTAGCATTTATTAAGTAGTCTTTATGCTTGTTTAGCTTGTTTATATCTGATGAAACCCTTCCTTAATCTCATTAATAGAGATGTAGCGAACCTCACAAAAAAAGTTCGCGAACCCGTTTGCGAACTTCTGCCAAAAAGTGCGAACTTTTGCGAACTTTGCGAACCCCATAGACTTCAATGGGAAGGCGAACTTTAAAACCTAGAAAAGCCATTTCTGGCCAGAAACCTGATTTTAAAGTTGTTTAAAGGGTGCCACGACCTGGACAGTGGCATGCAGGAGGGGGATCAAGGGCAAAAATACGTTGCGTGATCAAGGGCAAAAATACGTTGTTGACACAGCATTGCGTTTTGTGCTGTAAAGGGCAGAATGAGATCAGCAGGACAGCAGGACAGCTGCCCACAGCAGCTACATACAGAGCAGTAGAAAGTATATTACCTAAACTGTCCCTCAAACCCCTGCACAGCTCTCTCCCTATGCTAACTCATCAAGCACACACAGGCAGAATGTAAAATGACTGCTGGGCTTCGGTTTATATATGGAAGGGAGTGGTCTGGGGGTGGTCCAGGAGGGAGAGTTGCCTGATTGGCTGCCATGTATCTGCTGGCTCTGGGGTGAGAGGTCAGAATTTGGCTCCAGCTAAGGCGAACCCAAAATTGCGAACTTCGCTAAAAGTTCGCGAACTTGCGAACTTGCGAACACCCGATTTTCGTGCGAATTAGTTCTCCGGCAAACAGTTCGCTACATCTCTACTCATTAACTTCCCTTCCTAAAGGTGGCCATACACCCACTGATATTATCGTACGAAACCTCGTTTCTTACGATAATCGGTGCGTGTATGGTATGTCAGCGAGCCGACCGATGTCGCAGGAAGCTGCTGAAATCGGTCGGCTCGTCGATCGGCCAGGTTAGAAAATTTTGATCGGGCGCCATAGAAGGCGCCTGACCAAAATTCTCCCTTCAGAGCTGAATCGGCAGAAGGAGGTAGAAATCCTATTGTTTCTACCTCCTTACCTGCCGATTCAGCCCTGAATGGTGTGTGGCGGATCTGACGATGTTTCGTGCGACCAATGGCCAGCTTAACTCTATGATCATTGGTCTATATGGGCCTGACCAACCTTCAGAATGCTTGCACTAGTGTTAATTGGAAAGATTTAAACAAGTCTTATTGGGAGAAGGATCACAAAGAGTGGTGACTGCACTCAACCTCACTTTGCCATATTTATTTCATGTTCACACCCATCTTAATGGCCACTTAATAAAGTAAATTTGTGAAGAACCTGCATTTATGGATTGTTCCTATAGAGTGCTGGCATTCGTAAGAATGTCTCAGCAATTTAGAAAGTTCAGGCTGGTTGGTGAATGTGCGCTTTGCCTAAATGTCTGGTATGAAATGAAAATCCGAGAATGAACCAATCATATTTACCTCTCTTTAAAGCTTTAAGATTAATTATTCTTTGGGCAGTTACAGCAGAGCTGTTGTTTTCCACCACAGCAAACCGAAGAAACACAAGATCCTCAAAGTATATTCGGAATAAGAATTGTTCATTCCACATGGGATTTAAGGTATTGCGATGGATTGGTTTGGTCCGAAAATGGCAGCTGTCTACTGGCATACCCAAGACATCAATTTCAATGCAGGGGCTGCCTGAGCTGTTACCTGGACACACATTTTGCCCAGAGACTATCTGAAAGACAGAACAGAATTCTACGGTTGACAACATGTATACATTTGTTTCTATTTCATTCATTTTATATAAATATGTATGTGAAGGTTCTCATTCATCCAGGTCATGGTATATCTGGAGTAATCAACTGGACTTGCTGTGTTTTTCTTGAAGACCTTTCACCAGTCATCCGACTGGCTTTCTCAACTTGTACATTGATCTTTCTGGAATAAATACCCAGAAATCTTGCTCCAATCAGCATAATCTGTTTATCCTAACCAGCATGGGGTCAGTGGTCTCATGAAGGTAAGGCGCTGATTGTATTAGCATGTTTGGAGCTATGAGATGTTATTGAGCGTCCAGTTGATCTGACTTTTATTACTACAGATATAATTTCATGTGAAGTAGAGTTGAGCCTGTCGCTGGCCTGATAACTATCATGGTCAGGTAACATGCAGAGAAGAACAATGGAGCAATACCTTTTCTCTTTAACATGTTTATAACACACACCAACTGGTAATTTTTGTAAAAAAGGCAGACTGTCCCTTTTAAAACACTCACCGTCAAAGAATATATTGCTGGTTCCATATTTTCTAAATCTCGTTCTAATGGTGAGAATAATTGGTACATTGGGCAGGTCCTATCCCACTGCACGGGGGGCTTTAACACATATCCGCAACCACCATTTGCTTCAAACATGGCGGCGTTTAGATGTAAGGGGAGATCTGGATAAAAGAAAAAAGACACAAAAGGATTAAGTCACTAAAATGACATTATTATAGGCTGCATAGATAAAGGACATCAAGTAAACATGCATAAAAAAAGAATATGGAAGCCAGTTATCTATTTGGCAACTATTTGACTCTCCATTCTGCAGTGCACCAGTGGCACTGATGACAGGGAAGAGTGCAAGCTGCTAAATCATGGAAGGTCATGAAACAACTGCTCCATGTTACTGGACTACAACATACATCATTCTCCAGCATATTTTCAAGGGTTAAAATAACATGGGAGCTGGAATCTCACAACAACCACATTAATAGATTCTTAAAGTGACACTGCACAGCTAAACTCTTTCCAAACCCCTCAGGTCTAGCTGCTTAACTATTGCACAGGATCCTCCAATCAGAAGCCAACCTGTCTGCATGCTCTTTCTTCTTAGTCGCATATAAGACAGCAACACCTAAACAGCACTGTATTTGTCCTTTTAATGTATAGTTATTTATCACCAGGCAAATATTGTAAACAAATCTTAATACAGCCACAATAGTAGAGATAGAGATAATTCTCACTAAAGTGTGTGCCTATTGCTTTAGAGAACTAGAGACAGTTTTATGGGCTTCACCATCTGCCTTCACCCTGAAATGCATCGGGGTCGAGCATTGCCCAAACCACAAAGAGATAATGAGAATGTACATAGAATGGCAGCTTTCCCCAATACAAATACAAAGTATGTCAAAATAGTTTACTGAAATGAAGGGAATGTACATATTACCAATACTAGTCCCAGCTCAAACACCAGGGTGTTGCAACACAATTCTGTGTGTGACTTGAACCAAAGAAAGTCTATTAGTTGTTTCTGTGTGTTTTTAATCTGTGTATAGACTATGGTTCTGGACACACACAGAATTTGTTTGTACTGAGTGTTAACAATACAGTGCTAGGTTCTGTTATTTGTTTCTTTTCTATAGCCTGTGGTGTTGATCTGTATTTTGTCTGGAATTTCGTGATCCAGTGGAGGAACAGCAAAGGAAAAAATTCTAATGGTTTACTTTCCCTTTAATCTTGCTATTTAACTTTGTTTCATAGCATATTACCAATACCACAAATAAGGTGTCTGTTTTCCTTGAAGAAAATAGCAATGTGAATTTACAGCACTCTGCATCTACCCAGTGAAGCCAGATGTGCACCCCCACTATCGTAACTGATACAACAAGAGATGGGAAGGCAAGTCATGTTTTTATTAATGTCCAAGATCCTGGGAAAAAGGCTCAAACCACCTCAAAATAATGTCCCTGACATCATCAGGATTTGTTGGATCTCAGCCACAAGAAACAAACATCTAAACATGGATCATTTCTAAGGGTTTAGGTTACCTTTTATGTCCCCCCCCCCCATAATCTCACAAGCATATAACTGCCATGAGGAATTGTTGGAAAATGTGTATTACTATAGCAGAAAAAATTGTATTCACTTTATTTTGTTACATAAATCATATGGTTTTACTGGTTACGAATGGATGACTTAGGTGGACTGACCCATCAACTCCATTTTTAATGAAAACATGTATTTCAATGTTTATAAAAAGCTCATTGTGGTTTATGGGGGTAATCTGCAGCAGGGATACATAAATTGCTTATATTGCGGTTCCCTATCTTTGTATTAGAGGGGAAATGGTCACAATGGCTAAACCAATATATACTTGAGGTGCAGTCATGGTAGGGGGCACTGTTTTTCAGTCCTACACAAACTGTTGTGACTATATTTTTGTGAGCCTATGATAAAGGGTGCGATGCCCGAAGCACATTAGGCCCATGTCTGCAGCCTTTTATAATAAAGTTTTTGTGGCTTTTTTACCCCGGAGGGCTGTTCATTGATCTTTATTCTGTTGCATGGAGGGGAATGCTGAGAGGTGCACCTGGGGATTTCCGCAATGTACTAAGGAACTGCAGGTGATATGTTCTTAACTACGGCTTGCACAGAATGTTTAATCATAAAGAGCAGAGGAAACAACACACATTATTTATGACATGAAAAGGATGAATCTTAAGCAGCTTCTTTGTTTATTGACCTTTTATGGTGCAGTCATGGTAGACTTACCATCAGTTTGGTAGTTTAGAGCAACCAACTGTACACCATGAAGCCAGAAAATAAGAGGATGTGGGTTGGAAGAGTCTATCCGAGTGGCGGCGGGATATGTTCGGAGCAGTTGATATGCGGTATGTTGAATGAGTTTCTGAGAATACCTTCGGCACAAGCGCTTGGCTGCGTTCTCATTTAGGGAAGAGATATGGTAGCACCTGGGTGTCCTGATTATTGCACTGAGGGAAGTGCTGGGGTTAAAGGGAGGAGAACATGGCTCTTCCCAGCTCTGCCGTGTTTCATTTGTACCTACAAACACAACATAATTATGTGTATTACCAGAGATGAATTCCTTAATAGTAAAGTAAAATCACAACATAAATAAGGTAATTCCAGTGCTCATTTATCACTGTGTATGTGCAGTGATAAGCATAATAATGGCTACAGAGTTATGTCAAATAAACTGCAATGTATCTCTGACACAATGGCACATCACATTCCTTTGGCAGTTGCATGTCCAGCACAACGTAACCTTAAAATTAAAGGGCACCTATTGCATCGAAATTGATTTCCCCAGCTGGAGCTGCTAGGCGGCACAGTCTGTACTATGACTTGGGGAAACAATTCTCTCACTTATTTACTGCCTCTCACAGCATTTTGCCTGGATCTGCTATTTGGATCTGTTCCTCATCTGTGTATAGCCATCCAAATATAGAGGAGAGCACCATAAAGCAGAATTCTGCTAAAATGCTATTTATTTCAGACCAAAATACACAACATGTTTCGGGCAGTTTGACGCCCTTTATCAAGTGTATAGCCATATTGGGGCTCAGAGTCACATATCCCATGTGTAGCTATTATTCTAAAATCACAGGAGGACCTGGGCACGTGTGCTAGACGTGTGCTGTTTCTGTTAAACCATATCTCTGGTTTTGCATATTCTGACCAGAAACCTTATATTGAACTGCTGAAGTATGAAAACTGTCTGTAATTGGGACCTGAGAATATAACCCTAGCTGGGTTGGTAATTGGCATATTTCAATGATTTTTCCCCCCAAGAATTTGTTTTGTATACAAACGAGGTGGGATTTTGGGTGACTAGTCCTGGTCTCAACATGAGCTCATCAGAAGCTATTTTATACATCATGTAATGCAGCCTTAGTCAGTTTATTAAACCAGAATAGAATAAAAAAATGTTACCTTTTCCAGATGTTTTGGCAAGTGCTGTTGGTTCCCCAGGACTTGTTCTGCCAGGGTTGTTGCCAAAAATGGACTTCCTGCTTTTTCTTTCCTTCCCTCTGCCAGATCCACATGGGTTTAATGTTGTAAGGCCTGTTCCCATAAAATTAAGACAAATTAATAAAAAAAGCAGTCCAAGAAGGAACAAGATTTTTCCATGGCCTTTGGCTAAATTACAAATAATGGAAACAAAATGCTGCACTGCACATCTGTACATCTGTATCCTCATCTTTATCAGTCGAAAGCATCAGGATACAGTATTCTAGGAATCAATAAAAGTGCTGAGAAACACAAATACCCATTTGCCACTAACCTTCCAATCAACACATTCTAGCACCCTTTGATACTACCTACAACTATGAATTTGCTATGCACGACAGCACTGCTGAGCATCTGGCTGCCCATCTGACTGCAATAGATGATTGCCCACAGCAACCAAGTACAGAGTGGATACGATTAAAGTGGAGAAAGGATGTTGCTATGTTTTTTATAATCTCATGATTTCTTCAGGAGTTAAGTATGCTTGTTGTAGGCATTGTTACAAACATTTATTGATTAGGATGAAGTGTTGTTCTATGTGGCACAGAGCAAGAATCTATCCCTCACAGGTGGAAACTAACTTTGCTTTACTTACCTGGGAATTTGACAGCTTGGCAATAGATAATAAGGTCTGACAATTCAGGTGCAATTTGCCTGCTCTCTTTTTTGTTTTGTGGAAGATAGAATTCCTCACCCAACTCCATGTCATAGACCTAGGGCATGGACACACTTCATTAACACCTTATATGATTCTACTAATAAAACATACACTTGTTTATTATTTATTATGGTCAGCTTTGCTTCTCTATAGTTATTTGCCAGAATGAATGCCAGCAAGACCTTCTGGGAGCCCTTGCGAGACAAATAAAAGCAGGGCAATTTAATGAAAGCGAAATACCTTTCCTTTAGTGTTAATACTGCTGCCATCTGTCTTTTTGATTCGCTTTGAAGCTTCCTCATTATATTCAAATTGCAGTTTGTCGCTGTTGGTTTTAGTTTCAGATCGGTCATCAAGAATATTATCTGCAATAAAAATATACCGAGTTGAGCAACACAAGAAAAAAACAGGATATATCTTTGCACCGAGTCCTATGCCAGCGTTTGACAAATCCCTGGCACTGGAATCCCTTGTAAACTCCACGGCTGTCTTTTTACAAGAGAACAGATTAGCAGGCAGACAGATGCAAACAGCAATGTTTTTAAGGCTTGATAAAGATGTAATTGTTTTCCTGAGCACAATTGTTAAACTGAGAAATCACAATTCCCAAATTGTCTTTTTTTTCTGCCTATGATAAACATGCTCCTATGTACTGTAAGTCATGATATGAATTATGAAAACAATAATTCTTGCTGATATGACCATTTACTATAACTAGTACCAGTAGACATTTACTACCGCTATAGGATATAAAAGGACATCAAGAAGTGGGACTTTTTCATGTATCTTGGGTCTTCTTCTAAGAAGCAATGTTATGACAATGAAAAGTTTGAAATATGTTTGGATGCACTTAGAAATAACTGTTTGAATAGGATACTTCATATACAGAGTATATATCCAATCCCATGTCTGTTCCCTGCAGGCTCAGAAATTGAGCTGGGAATCTATAAAGATTAATTAAGTGGTGTCTAATAGTCACTTTGTCCTTTTCTTGCCAAATTCTTAATTAGCTGTCTGTGCCTAGTTAACTCTCCTTTGGGATATATTAACCCAAGGATTTACCCTCAAAGCACATTGCAAGCAGATAACAAGCTCTATAGCATGTATCATGCAGAAGCAGTTAAAATGATAGCAGACAAGCATAGAGTATCAAGAGGCATGCTCTTTCCATCTGTGACCATTAACCTGCAGTGTATTCTCAAAATGTACTGTGAGTGTGAATAAAGAAGAAACATAGAACATTAAAGATCACCCAAAAGCTCTTTGTGTTGGTAAGTGGAACAGATGATCAGACACACTCATGCAGAAGCAAATAAAAAAGTCTGTATATGCACAAACTCATATTGTGTTTATATTTTAGTGAATTTCATTATTAGAAGTGAATAAATCCATGCAGTTAGAAAATCCATTCAAGAAAGCCTTTACCTTCCTGGCTGTTAGGAGCAGGGGAAGCATTAAGGACATCGGCTACAGGAAAAGAGTCAAAGAAGCAATCAGACAGAGTAACATTAAATAACAGGCAACAGCAGTCATTATAAATCTCTAATTGGTTCTGAAGGAAAATGGCAATGTTAAAGCAGTTATAAGGCAAACTAGAAAATGAAGAGGAGGGCTGCAGCACATGCATTTCAGGTCACAGACATAGCAAAAATGACTGTATCTACTATCACTTAGCTACTTAAGCACAAATATACTACAGGGAAATAAAATATAACATGAAAAATACTTCAATAACTTGCTTCTACAACGCATAGACTGGGCATTATTGTAGCTCTGATGGAGTAAGGGTTTAAGTGCTAATTTGCCCTCATTAGATGGAATTTGGGCACTTTTCTTCTTTTCCTCCCTGTTTGAAGTCAGTATTTGGCCCACATGTGAGGTTTAACCTGTAACTAGCACCTGAGTGATGTATGGGTTCAACTGGAATACTTTCACAATAGTTTAAAAGTACTATTAGTAATTAGGAATTGTGAGGAGGGTTGCCTTTTGGAGACCACGGCTATGTAACACAATGTTCTCAAATGTTCAAGGGGCAAAAGGAAATAACTGGGTAGGATTATCAAGGCTACACAGAGTGCAAGTGGCAGTAGGATGAAAGACAGTAATCAGTAATCAGCAGAAATCAGAGCCAAGGAAAGCAAGTTGCAATCTACTTGTACATCTTTTGCATTCTGTGAAAGAAATTGCATTGTTCATAGTTATTAGGCTATTTCTTTAAAACCAGCACATGGATGTAGATATACATGGTCCCAGGTCCAGACTGAGACCCAATATAGTCCCTGGCCTTTTTTATTACACAGAGGCCCGACACCTCCTGCAAGTAGTAGATGTCTATGGCTTCTTACAGCAGCCTCTCTACCATTTGCCAGAATCTACAGATTGCCAGTCTGGGCCTGCAGGGTCCCCTTTGAACAATGGAAAGGTCTCAATGCAGCCAGTAGATGATCATGCTTTTACCGTACACATCCAAGCCAACATTAGCTCCAGCTTAGTTATGGTTCTGAACAGCGCCCTAGGCAACTTCAATAGGAACAAGATTGTCCCCAAAATGGCATCCTCTAAACACATACAAATATGTACTAACAACAAACTAACAAGCAAACAAATCCCATGTGTCATCTTTACCTGACCACAAATTCACCCACGGCACAAGCTTCCACCTCAGCCAGACTAAAAAAAAATGGCAGTCTATATACCACAATAATCAGATGATGTGCCCAGAGACCACTAAGACCTCATGGAATACTATATAGAATACCCCTTGTCATTATATTTACCAAAACATTCTTGGATAAAAGACACTACAAGAGACACCTCTACAGAGGACATA
This sequence comes from Xenopus tropicalis, assembly GCF_000004195.4. Classification (NCBI taxonomy): domain Eukaryota; kingdom Metazoa; phylum Chordata; class Amphibia; order Anura; family Pipidae; genus Xenopus; species Xenopus tropicalis. Next base: position 37,578,232 of record NC_030683.2, read on the forward strand.
TGAACAATTTCCACAATCCATATAGTGCAGAGATACGGTAGGCGATAAAATAAATAGGCTTGCTACCTGTCTGAACTTTCTGCAATGACAAAAATCTAAAAATAAGAAGATATTAGGGCTCATTTGCAAATGCATTCACAAGTGCGGACAAAATTTTCTGCACACATTGATGCCATTCATTAGTAGTGCTACTCACACTTCCCTATACTTATGCTTGCCTTCCATAGAGTTGCATCCATCCCACGTCCTTTTCTAAATTGGACCAAGTGCGCCTGTTGACACAGAGAAACCCTACAGATACTGCCACTTTCAAACTGACAGTAATAAAAGGGCTCCCTTTGTGGGCTGAATCAATAGACACCCCAGACTTGTGCACAGTGAAATACGTACAAACATCAATATATCCTCTGTGAAGCCAATAGGTTCCCAGAAATTACTTTTGCAGGGTTTTCCTGGTTTCTATAAATGGATAGAGTTTGCAGCTCTTATTTTGCCCTAGACAGTCATTTTTTTCTGTCATTATCTCATAATCCTCCTTATCTATACCCAAAGCCTTTCTTTCAGTTTTATTCATATGTGATAATCCTCTAAAGCATATCTGTCAAACACAAGGCCCGGGGGCCAAATCCGGCCCACCTGGCTGTTTTATGTGGCCCTTGGCGAGTGTGTCTGACCATCCAGCCTGATCAATTTCCATTTTCCTCACATAGTAACTAAGACTAAGAGGTATATTTATCATGCTGTGTAAAAAGTGGAGTGAAGCATTACCAGTAATGTTGCCCAAGGCATCCAATCAGTAATCAGATTTCAACAGTAGCAAAGCATCTATTGGCTGCTATGAGCAACATCGCCGGTAATGTCTTACTCCACTTTTTACACATTGTGATAAATATACCCCTTAGTATCTTACTAAGAATATTAATAAAAAATTTGGCGCGTGACCTAGTCTGTGTTTTAGATTTCGGCCCCCTTAGGTGATTGAGTTTGACACTCCTGTTCTAAAGCATTAGTGTAGTGACGAAAATGTCAGAAAGCAGGTACAAAGGGGAAAGACAAAATTCATAGTTTCTTTTTACAGAAAAAGTAGTAAAAACTTTGGTTAGCATAACGTGCTACTAGTCACTAGACAAACAATCATCCCCATGTTACCGTTATACAGGTATGGCATCTGTTATCCAGAAAGTTCTTAATTTCAGAAAGGTCATCTCCCATAGACTCCATTTTAACCAAATAATTAAACATTTTAAAACATGTTTCCTTTTTCTCTGTAATTAAACAGTACATGATCCTAAAAAATATGAAATTCATCTTTAATAGAGGTTAAACAATCCTATTGGGCTTCAATAATGTTTACATGATTTCTTAGTATGGAGATCCAAATTACGGACACCTTATCCAGAAAACCTCAGGTTTCAAGCATTCTGGATATCACCTACCATACCTGTAATAATGCTCCTTATATCTATATATGTCTTACCATCTGACAGAGACTCATAGTCATAATCATATTCATCTTCTTCATCTTCTTCTTCTTCATTGTTTGTGCTAGGGCTTACCATTTGGCTACCATTGCTTGCTTGTGCTTGCATGCTAGCCAGCTGATGTGCCTATAATGATGACAAATATAATATTTGCTGAAGAATCTAGAATGAATATTAAATAATTATATTTTTATTTTAGGGTACCAAAGGAAAATGAAATGAAAAAACATTCTGCTACTACACCCACATAATATGGAATAGGCTGAAAGAATCACAATCTTCCCAACATCTCTTTGAAAATCTAAACATTTCTCAAGTTACCTACTGCAGCCAACATTGCTTCAATTATCCCTGATATTCAATCTATTACAGAGAATGAAAATATTATTTTATGTCTTAGCCCATAAATGGGGATCTATTTTAGTCAACAGTAATACAGGAGACATATAAGCAGTTCACTGGAATCAAATTCAAAGCTTATGGAGGAATTTACCAACACTCAAACAGACTGACAACTAATTTTATAAGATGCAAAAAATGGGTGCTTTATATGGCAGAACAACAGTCAGGAAATAGGTTACTAAAGTGTGGGTGTCTATAAATGCTGTATATACAGTATATAAGGACATCAATCAGTTTATCACCTTCTGCTTCAGTATATCCACCGGGGTTTGATGTGCCTTCAGCTTTTTATTTTTCAGAAGCACTTTATTTCTCAATTGCCATGGAGAAGGCAACATCGGATCATCTGAAAAGTCACTTTCAAACAGGAACTTTGTCACCAGTTTTTCACCAAAGACATTCTGAAAGAGAACATATGCACTGTGAATTGACTAATAACTTACTGACAGTTATACTGTCAAACTTCCCAACATTTCACATTTAAAAGTCCCAACATTTTAAGCAGCTTGATATGATCCAACCAGGATATTCCCCTATAATTGGCACAGGTCTCAAGCAGCTTGATATGATCCAACCAGGATATTCCCCTATAACTGGCACAGGTCTCATACACTCTACTGAAACAACTTATGATATGGTGTTAATTCCAGATACCTTAAATATATCTGCCATTTTACGCTGCTGTGGTAGGGAGCAATGGTTTTCTATGGACAGTACGATTGGCATTTCAGAGGTAATAAATGCACTTCGGCCAATAGCTTCAATGACATCCTAAAACACAGATGGAAAGGTGAATGTAAATATTTATGGTAAAAACTTGAAACATTTGTCATAAGCATAAGGTTTCTGATAAAATGTTACAGAAGGTATGTTTTGTTTCTAAAATACTGATTATTAGTAAAGAAAGAAATAGCTCCAGGTACATTTCATTATAATGTATTCTGTAGCTGGTAAATAAACATTCAAATACAGACACTGTTGGGTGCCTGCACAACTAAGCAACACGTGTTGATTGGATCAGAGCTTGTTTCTCTTTACCTTCTTCCTATCGAAAGTTATCACCTGGCTAGCAAGTGCCATGTTTAGTCCTAAAACTTTTTTTTTTATTGAAAAAACATAATTTTTTGCTATTTATTACTGTATTTATTTTCTGTTTTTTATGTAGCACCAACACATTTCCGCAGTGCTTTATGTGCCAAAACTGCGACAAATCTGAAAGTAAAAATACGCCGTCTAAAAGCTGTTGAGGTCATGTAGAAGTCAAATTAGTGGTTTTTGCATTTTTTTCTATTTTTTTTGTTTATGTTTTTTTTAAAAGGCTGTTTTAATAAATTACTTGGCATTTGTGGTTTTAGAAAATTAGTTTTTTAATAATCATAATCAATATCATCTGTTAGCCTAAGTATGTGGAAATATATAATTGACCCCACTATGTCTTATACAACTGATTTATGAATTACTTCCTGCCCTGCCTATCACATTTGGAAAAAAACAAACAATAAATTATTAAATAGAATAGTTCATTTGGAGCTTCTATTCTATTAAGTCTTGCTGGGGATTCGCTGCACTGGTTAGAATTTTATGATTGGGTGACTGATCATTACCTTGACCAATAATCTGCACATGTTTATTAGTAGGATTATTTGTTTCTTTATATTTTTATCTTTATTGAGTTAAAGTTAACATGAATATCTAGTTTAAAATGAATGACTGAATCCTTTCTGACTCCTGGAATAGCTCATGAGTTACAGAGCCAATCTTTTAATTCACTGGCTTCTGTCATAGACCGAAGGAGGAGGATCTGCATCGTAAGGCTGTAGCTCTCAGGCTCAGTCCTGTTTCCTCCCAACAGTGTACACTATGGAAAAATAACTGAAATAATTCAAAAGAACAATACCAGAAACAGTCATAGGTTGTCTTCTTCTATTATTCTGAAAACATTAAGGCGTTATCCCATTCAGATTTATCTAAACATACTGAATACTATTACAGGCATCTCAATTTACCTTTAGCACCTTTCCACTTTTCCCCCCTTGTTTAAGGGCTTGTGTCTCTTCTGAAATCTGATTGATCTATGATGCTTTGAAAAGGTTTCAATCTCCTAAGGAATTATGTATATTTGTTGTGTACCAGCCCTAAATCCTTCTTGATAGGGTATATCCACTTACCTGTAATAAATGTTCAGCGCTTGAGCAACTCTGCACACTGTAGTGATTTCTTAACTGGGTCTATTTATATTTGTCAGTATAAAGTATTTAAGTATTTACAGAAAAATATGATGTACGGTAGAGGTTATGTTGACATTTGTTGAAGCCTAATATAATGACTAATAAAGACTTAAAGGAAAACTATACCTTCAAAATGAATAATTAACCAACTGATTGTGTATATCAAATTAAGAATCAGCTCTGACTGTAACAGACTGGGATTCATAGAAACCTTGACGTGGCTTTATTCCTTAATACTGGAGGTACCAGCAGTTGTCATATTTCAGTGGCCATCATTAAGTTGCAGATTCTTTTAATTACAGCTACAGTGTTGATAAATGTGGCCTGAGAATGGTCTTACAATGAAATAGTAGCTCTGCCATAATGAAAATAAATGAACATTCCTGTTCAGTTTCTGGAAAGAGAATTTGTTGAATTAATTCTAAGAAAACATATCAGTCATTAAGAGACGTTTGCATAGATGTTCTGGAAACTTTACAGATGTTTCATTGTACACTGACCCACATACCTTAAAGGGAATTTTAGTAGTTAGTGTATGTCCATGATAAATGATAGGCATGCCGTCATCTCCATCCCAGCAGTCTAATTCAACACTTCGGCACCCCTGCAAAAGGACCTAAAACCAAAGGAAGAGAATTCATATCAGACATACCAAAGTATTTTTTATTTTTACCGACCATGAAATATGCTTTGTTGTGGAGATGTATCCACACAGATACTAATACTGCATTCAGCCCCGAGATTTAGCTGGCATGCTGGGACAGTGTTTCCTGTGGGAAAATGTAAATTTAGCAGCATGGGTCAGGATAGCTTGTGTCAAAATAGTAGTCTATGCTGACCAATTTGCTGCCCAAACAAAGCCTGAATACACAAATGAAGATTTATAAAAAAAAAAAAAAATCAGAATTGTCCATACTGGCTGCTTTCCAGTATGTTTCATTTCCAGCTACTTCATTATTTGAAATGTTCTCAAGTGCTACTCTTTACTTTGGCCAATGCTTCCCATGTTGTTGCAACAAGAATGCATACTTTTAGGTACTATGATAGGGTTACAGCAATAAAATCTTATCACAATGGTGTGTTTGGTTTACTATTAAATGGTCACATTTACAAAAAAAAACAGATATTCCCTTCTGCTTATCTGAAAAGCTGCCATTCACATGTATGTACCTTTAGGGCTCTGGCACAAGGGGAGATTAGTCGCCTGCGACAAATCTCCCTGTTCGCGGGCGACTAATCTCCCCGAGTTGCCATTCGAGAGCCATCAGTTGCCATCCCACCGGCGAACATGTAAGTCGCCGGTGGGATGGCACACGCGGCGGCGCAATTTCGGCAAATTGGCAAAAATGCTTTGCGAGGCAACTTCGCCGATTTGCCGAAATCGCCTGCGCAGTGTGTACCATCCCACCTGCGACTTACATGTTCGCTGGTGGGATGGTAGTTTGGGGAGATTAGACGCCTGTGACAATGGAGATTTGTCGCGGGCAACTAATCTGCCCGTGTGCCAGAGCCCTTACTAGCAGAAGGAAAGGCAGCAATTGGGCAGTTTTTTTGCACTTTGCACACTGCGTTCTGCTGTTTACAAACTGCACACTGCTTTAAAACGCAGAGACCTGCTATTTCCCACACAAATACAGCACTGACTTGGTTAGTTAGCATGGTATTGATGAGGGGCAGGGGGAGGGCACATAGGCCCCATGCAGACATGTAAGTTAAGGAGCAGCAGGGGGCACAGCTGCAGGCATTAAGGACAGGGCTGGCGTGTGCCTCCTTTAGCTGCTTTCTAAACCTTGCACTGGATATTCAATTCGCTGCAAAGTGCAAAGGGCAGCATTCACCAGGGTGTAAGTTCTTCTTAAGTGAGCAATGGGTAAACATTTATCTGGGTAAAAGTTCATACTTTGTAAAATGTGCCCATAAAAATTCCATAAAAGTGAACAGAGAGTAGCGGAATTTCCTTCTGGTGACCATTGGCAAGCTCATTTTCAGTTTTGATAAAGATGCTCCAATGTGTGGTTCTTCTTTGGTGGTGGGGATGATACAACCAATAACCCTGAACTGGAACTATCTAAAAGCTTGTTCAGCATGGTCCTACATCAGGAATAAATACTGTGGCTATTATCAGGGCTTTTACCCATTTACTAAATGGGCATAAGGGGCATTTGCTTAGGGCTCACCAGGACAGGGAGCCCCTATCAGAGCTTTCATCAGCTATAACTTTTAACTGAAGCATCACCCTGAAACGACAGACCCCTCATTGGAATTCACAGTTTTCCCATTTTGTAATTATGGTTCATCTGTTCCCATGGCTGGAAGTTCAGGGTGATGCACCTGGACCTCAATTCTGCTTGGTAAAACCATCTCTTTATTGCCTGTCTTATTATATATCCTAGTTCATCTGCTTGAGGGTAACACTATTACAAATTTATTGTAATGGCCATAGGAGGCCCACCACTGAGATCTTTGCCCTGGGCTCATTGGTACCTTAAATTGACCCTTGCTATTATGACAGCGTGAGAAGGAGACAGGTGGCTTGTACAGATAACAGAAGGGCATTTGAATTATTGCCTACCAATGTCATTTACCTACCTGGCTGTACAGCTCAACTGAAGACTCTCCTTTTAGCTGGTGCCCTGTAAGGTAGGTGTTGTGTGAAGACTCAATGAAATAGTAGGAAAGGGGCAGCTGAAGTTCTTCTGTGTTTACCTGAGACTCATCATTTCTTGATGCAAAATTGTCTTTATCCATCAGGAACCTGCAAATATGGAAAAGTAAAGCAATGCCAAAGAAGAGCCAAAGGCTGCTACAAAACAGTGTAGAGACTGGCAATTTTTACCTTGCAAATCCTTCAAATGACATCAGCCCCTGCTGGCGCATACTGATACTTGGTTCAAATTTCTGTAAAACAGAACATATGGTACATTTTTTTAAAGATAAAATTTCTTAATGACAGCTATACAGTGTATAGATTATGTGAGGCCACAATAAAAGCCTGACCTGGTTATGCCATAACCACAATTCATCTATTATTACTCAATATTTAGGAAGTCAGGGGGGTTTAGAAATTGAAAAGGCATCATGGGCCCAAGAAAAAAACCCTATGGCAATGCAGAGTGTGCAGATAGATGTCTAGAAACACCTTCTAGAAGTGAAGCGAAAGTTCTTCTGCATATGGCCATACATATCTCAATATTTCCACTTGACAAGTAGAAAGGGAAAATATGAAACAAAAAAGTTCATTTGTGGTAAATAGGAACTTTCCTTTAAAAAGAACATTGCTGCCTCCAGAATAACTTTTTATCAAGCTATACCATGCCTTTAAATTTACTTCAGAAGAACTAACAGTCTTATAATGCCCATGGTATGTTACAACAAGTGAATGCAAATTGAGCTAGTCCTCATCATAAACAACTCTCTAAGATTTCAGTCAACGAAGCTCATCCTGGAAAGGGATCAGAGCAAGGTTTATGAGGACTTTAGCACATTGCATTCATTGCATTACAGATATGTTCATTATATAAAGCTTATCTTCTGACCTGAATAATGCTAAGAACTTCATCATAGGTGTAATGTTCACCCTGGCAATTCACCAGGAAATCATTAAACTGCAGTATTCCCATTCCAAATATGCCCAGGGATGTGCTTTCTACTCCAGTTCCATTAGTTACAATGCTGGCAGCCGCAATGGCATCTGAGATTTGCCTTTGGTTCTCAGACAGTTGCTGTCTGCTGCGAATGAATAAACCCAAGTCGGACACATTCCTGGTCAATAAATCTATGGAATAAAATAAAGATGTCATGCAGTTAAATAGTCTAGACAAACACAAATTTAATTCAGAATGTTTATAAAGCCTTTATGTTAATTTGGAATTAATCTACAGTAATGTTTTCTTGATAGTGTTGTCTGGTCATATCAAACATAAAACAGAAATAATATTGTCATTTTTCAAGTGTAAGTGCATCCAATGGGAACAGGCAGTACTGAGCACATTCCAAATAGATTGCTATGGTTTGCAATATGCAGAAAAGCTCATTTCAGTTGCTCTGAGACTCTTAGAGATTAAAGTACATGTCCAAGGTCATGGTCACAAAGCAATGATAATGGGATTTAAACTGGGGTCCAGCTTGCTAACTAGTGCAACATTCACAGATATAAGGGACCATAATTTAAGAAGGAAAAAGGGACAGTGCCAATAATATTGCCTAACATTTTGCTTATGACCTTTATAACATTTCTTCACTAGTCTCTAGGTCAACGTCCTTCTTGTTAGTCACATACTGTCACAATACTGTCACATTACGTGGCCCAAAGAAGGCTTTCAAATATAGTAAAATATTTACTTTTCAACTAAAGCCCCTGGTCCAGTCACCATATTGTGTTATTGTGCAATTTATATTGCCAATCTCATACTGTAGTGTCCACGTACATTACTACTAAGGAATATAGTATATTAGTAGGGTAAATATTTTTGAAGGCCTATGGCAAACGGCACACAGATCAATTTTGGGCACTTTTTATGTTGCCTGAATCAAAGTATCAAAATGCTCCCTACAACCTGCCATTATTTTGCAGAGTAGTTATGTGAAAGCATCAGGATGGTCTCTTTTCAGACGATTACCTCTTAACAACATTCTAGAGAGTCTTTTCAGGCAACAATGGCTAGTGTTGGTGTTTTACACAAGTGCCATTCAACATAATGGGAAGTGATTTCAGGTGTTTTGACTGTGCTTTTAGCTGCTGAAAAAGGTGGTAGGAAAAACACTGAAAAATGTCGATACCTGCAAAGTAACGATTGAAATCAGCAATTACACTTTAAACGCAGTCTCAACCCCATTTAACCATTTCACACTAAAGCTGTTGTATGAGATTTCGTAGAAATACAAGTAGCAATGCTAAGTGACTATTAAATCTACCTAACAATTCTGCATTGTTTTAGGAATACTTGAACAAAAAGCTCCACACAAACCTAAATCAGGTTGGACTCCAACTACATTCTCATCAATTGTCAAATTAGTGTAGAGAGGGACTGATTCTGCACCTGACCGATTGCAGGCCACAGCATACACATCAAAAATGTCCTTCAGGTCTTTCCGACTTCTTACGCTATGAAAATAAAATGTTTGTTAGAGAAACCCCAATAAGACCCTTGGGAAATGTATGGGACGTACAGGGCTACATAAAGAAAACCGCTGTTTACCTAAAAGATTTGAAAAGCTCTACAAATTCAGTAAAGTTCATGTTGCTGTCCGAAACCATGAATGATTGGAAGCCTTTCATCCCACCTTTAACTCTTCCATGCCAACTTGAACTGCTCCACGTACTAGAAAAAAAACATTTGAAAGAATTTATTTTCTTACTGACTTATTGCCAAACAAACCGTGCCAATCTGCGAATTAAAATATTTTAATGAATTTTAATTTGAAGATTGAAGTTCAGTTTTACAGCTTATTGTGCCATTTGGCAGTACTATTAAAAAGACAGAAGATGCTGCTGCCAAGACCGGCTTAGAAAAATCCACTGATGATTTTATAGCGCCTTTCAAAAATGCAAATGATTTATAACATCGAGGTAGGAAAGTCTAAATATTTGCTATCATTTCGACTATGTAAAATAACATTTGCTCCCTGTAATTCTCTTAGATACAAAACAGTTTCTAACATACTTGGACTGGGGTTTGTTTGAGTTGGACAAAATAGGAGAGGAGGCAGGTCGCAGTGGAATAGATGGCCCGGGTGTCAAGTTGGGAGAACCAGAAGTCGACATAGAATGAGCTCTTCGGGATGGGAGCATTTGAGATGGTGAATATCCAGCAATAATATTCAGATCTAAAATCAGACATAATAAATAACTGTCAAAGAAACACAATCTTTATATGTTGTTTATTTAAAACTGAGCAATAAGGATTCCAGCAGCACTGTGACACCATCAGATACAAACGCGGCAAGAATTCTACCTACAAGTGCGATATTTCAGGAATAGAGAGCAGTATAACATGCTGTTATGGAGTATAATACAGATATCCACAAGATGTTTGCAGAGTATTTAGACAAAAGGGCTCATGTACTTCAGCAAGTACAGTGAGCAAAGTGCAGTTTCAAGTGTCATTGCCATGTTTTTGTGTTCCAGCAACACTGAGGTTGCAAGGGGCAATTATCTTGGTGCAATTGGTGGCTACCGCAACTGCATCCTATTCGGCATAATTACTGCAACTGTGTGCACATTTTGTTTCAAATCAGAAGTCCACCTGGCATTATTTGCAGTGTTTGGTGTGTGAATGACACCTGTGCCCAGTTCATTAGGTGCCAGTGTGCTGCACCTATTCATGATGGGCACCATGGGAATCCTGGAGTTACTGCATAGTTGGGAGTTGGAAGTAGTTCCAGGGTTGTGTCAATAGGTGCAGCAGAGACTAATGTTCCCTTAAAGCTAAACGTTTAGAAACGGAGGGACCAGAGAAGATATAAGAACATTTTTTTTTCTGCCATATTATTTTTGGAACCCCATCTAAATTACTGAAACAGCTGTGTTTTAAAGTCTGTAATTTAGGTTATAGCCTTCAAGGGCCCTGACTAAATGTTGGATCTCAAAGTGAAATCAGAACCAAAAATATATATCTAAAAACTTCTGCTGTGTGTTTATACGAGTAAAGAGAAGCTATGCCATTAATACACATCATAAATCTGGCTCCATGTTCTTTGTTCCTGCAATTGGAGTTGAACACTTTAAGCACAGCTTCCTATCACTGAACAAGTCTGTCCTTTATCCCCATTTCTGATTCAATTGTCATAATAAAAAAATGACATAATTATCTCTATATGTAAGATAACAGGAAGAGGCCTGACACAGGGCTGGGAATCAGCATTCTCATTGGTCACTTCACTTATAAAGAGATTTTGGGTCAGTATAACGCTCAGTAGTGAATTTTCTTGCATCTATAATTACGTTTTTCAACTTCTATAACCAAACTAGGGGGCACAGAGGGACAGCATTATAATTGGGTTTACAATGTCATAAAAGTCACTTAAAAAGCACATACATAAGAACAAAAATTCCCATTTATCAATGTAATATTTTTCATTGGACATTTTTCATTTACACTGAAATACTGTTAAAATGTTATTTTGTTATTTTTTTTGGCAAAAATATTACAACTTTCTTAACAAGTTTTCTTACATGCACAGTGCACTGGTGCAAACTATAAAATAAGCAGCCTTTTTCACTGGTTATTAAGTACTTTTAAAAGAACTATTTAACTATTATGTGCAGACGATAAATTGTTTGCTTGGCATGCTTGGCACATATGGAGAAACTATGCAGAAGAGAAGGGACAAGAATTTGTGCAGAACCAAGAAGTTGCCTTTAGAAAGAGCTTTTCATAAAGGAACTCTCTATAAATAAGAAGTGTTTTGCCTGAAAATAATGTGCATCATTTAGTATTGATTCTTATCCTGCCAGGCCTGCCTGAGGGCTTCCAATCTAGTGATGCCCAAGTGAGCGCTTTGCTCTTGATCTTAGTAGCTACCACTCTATAAAGTTCTTATCTCTTTCTTCCCAGAAATGATAGTTCAAAAGGCTTTTGCTGGATGTATTTCAATAGTTTATTAGTAGATCTTATATACCTGTATTATTTACACTTCTATCCTAAACCATTTTTAGCAATGAGGCCTCGGTGTGTACTATCCTCTTTTTGATGATAGTGTCCCTATAATGAATCACTTGTTGTGTAAACAGTTTTCCTGTTTCATACTTATATTGTGCAAAAGTGAACCATTTCTTTTTTATTATGACATAGACTGGTGGCTTCCAATGGGTCCCAAGTGAGGTTAGTTATACAGGAGGCATACTGACAAAGACTTCTGATTTCCCACCTTGCTCTTCCTGCTCATCGATTTCTGGAGGATCAGAGCCACTTCTACTGCGACTTTCCTTGCAGCTTTTTGTTTTGCGGGTTGCCATCTCATCATCGGCTGCATCCCCACTCTCGCCCTGAAAACACAGGGTATATAGCAAACCTTGACTTATGTGGCAAAAATATATTTAAACTGCATGTAAATTAAACATCTATTTAATCATACAGGAGCTAGAAACAATCATTAATGTGGTTGGTGCTAAACATAATGTTAATGAAGCTCTAATTTAGTTTGGTATCACAAGATACTTTGGACCCTGGGAAAGAAACCTCATAGGGCAGTTTCCAGTAAAGTTTTATGAGACTATGAAACAATTTTAAACATCTTATGAAATTCACATGGGCTTATTGAAAAATAATAAAGGTCTAATAGAACACTTTGATGACATCAATCATAATTTTAGGGGTTTATGGGTATTATAGTTACCTTTGAACTCAGAGCTATATGGTCAGTAGGGGTGGTACTCAATGTACTTAACACTGTGAGAATTAAATTACTGTATTCACAATTGATAAAGGACTTGCTCCCTGAAACATGTCTACCCTGTACGTCTCATGATGATTGGGGAAGAAATGAGATGATTAATGACTAGTGATGAGCGAATTTTTTCACCAGGCATGGATTCGCAGTGAATTTCAGCATTTCGCCACTGGCAAATTGTTTAGAGAAGCTCGGAAAAATTTGTCACCTATCAAAAAAAGTTGCGGTCGCGTCAAACTGGGTGCGGGCGTGTAAAAATAGGCACGGTTGCATAAAAAAAGACGTCCAAAAAATCGCGCAACAAACACATTTCACGGATTTGTTGGGACAGATTCTCTCATCACTATTGATGACCCATGTGTTGACAGACTTTGTATATCAAACTATTTAAACAGTCAAACCTGCCAAAGGGCCATCTACACTCCACTCATTGGCCCAGCAGACACTGTATTGCCATAACTACCCTAGACTAATAAAACTTAACTACTGATTGTTGCCATGGGTTACTGAACAAGGGCAATCTTTGTTTGTTACTCCGTAACCAAACATTTGGGAATAATGCTTTTTCCATCTTCACGAAAAGCTACTTTGAATTTCTGACAGCTCTTTAAGTGATACCATAGAGTATAATTACTTTATAAGTTCCAAAAAACATCAGGTAGTTTTAAAAAGGTGGTTCAGAAATGTTAAAATACATTTCACCCGACAAGCAGATCTTTTTGCTATTGCATGTTTGCCAGGTGGGAGCATTCAGTAGTCAGATAAAAGAACTATCAAACCCAGCCGTGACACTTCTGGGAATATTTTCCTGACTATTAAGGGCCACGCAGTACCTCAGTTTTTCTTACTGTCTAAGAAATATCTGCATCTACCTGAGAGGAACTTGTAAAGTATTCCCACACTGACAGCAAAGTAAATAAAAAGAAAAGCATGTTATTATCCATCTCTGCTTTGAAGTAGCCATCTTTTTTTTTTATAGATAAAATTTATTCCCAAAGAAATGAGAGTTTTATAATAATCCTGCTAGGATTTCCAGTGTCACTGATCCTGCTGTAGGGGTTAGAAGTCTTTGATTCCAGGCTTTGCTCTGATTTAAACAATGTGTCACCCAGAGGCGCCTGCAAAGCATTTCTGTATATTACAATGAAGAAGGTGGTCCCATAAGGTATTATTGGTAGTTAGAATAGGAGAATCAATAGGATACAGAAAGAAAAATGTGTAAAAATGGATTTAGAAAAAGATGGAGTCATATTAATGTAATCTTTACTCCCTCTCAACTGTCTCTAGGGAACCATCACTCTCCAGATCCATAATACAATGCTGACGGCGTTAGTCAGTGCTGTATTAGAGAAGGGCGGGCAAGGGGAAGGATGTTGGTGCCCCTCGTGTCCCACACCTGCTTTGTACCTTGTATGTCATTCAGACACATCAGGGCCCTGTCTTTACCACCTTCCCCAAGCTGCGCCTTCTGCCACTGCGCTCATCACTGAGTGCTGGATTTTAATCAGCAAATGCTCCTAGAATAAGCATTAAGTGGTATGCTCTTGGGGCCCCTTGGTGCTCTTGCAACCCCCCCCCCCCCATGGTCAAGAATGAGCCCTTCAGTCTCACCCACTGTAGTTAACACAGAAGAATAATAGAAGTCACACTGGCTCATTTACTGGCAATGGGAAATATTGTACCTGGTAACCCATAACAACCAATCAATGGTTAACTTTGTTCAGCCACATACAGGAAAATAGTGAAAGTAAAAAATGTACAGTAATTGGCTGGTTGTAGTTACTGAACTATGGCAAATTATTTTATGTCACCAGATCACTTTTACACAGGGCCCAGAGTTTCATGGTCATCTTCATGTTCTTAAACAGGACAATTATATAATTTATTATAATACACAAATTTGACAGCATCACCAAATAGCATTTCTAAGGTTATTTGTGGCTCTTGTGTATTTCAGGATATATGGCAGACACTCACAAATCCCCCAAGCTGGCATTCAAGGGGTTGTTCACCTTTGAGTTAGGTATTAGTATGATGTAGAGAGTGATATTCTCAGACAATTTGCAATTAAGGTCCCCATACACGGGCCGATAGTAGCTGCAGATATCCGTCCCTTAGACCCATTCGGCAGCTAATCGGCCAGTGTATGAGCACTTCCAATAGGCCTGCCCGACCGATATCTGGCCTCAAATCGTCCAGATCTCGATCGGGTTGGTTAGAAAATCTAGTCGAATCGGGGACCACATCGGCTCGTTGGATTACTCTGGATTCTCCCGATATTGCCCACCCGTAGGTGGGGGAAATCAGGAGAAGATCCGCTCGCTTGGCGACACCGCCAAGCGAGCGGATCTGCCACTGTATTGGGACCTTTAGTCTTCATATTTTATTATTTGTAGTTTTTTAGTTATTTCATTTTCAGTTCAGCAGCTCTCCAGTTTGGCGTTTCAGCAGCTATTTGGTTGCTAGGGTCCAAGTTACCTAAGCAACCAGGGAATGGTTTAGATAGGAGACTGGTATATGAATAGGAGAAGAACTAAATAAAAAAGAAAGTTACAAAAAGTAACAATAACAATAAAGCTGTAGCCTCACAGAGCAATAGCTTTTTTGCTGCTGGGGTCAGTGACCCCGATTTAGAAACTGGAAAGAGTTTGAAGAAGACAAATAATTCAAAAACAAATGAATAATGAAGACCAATTGAAAAGTTGCTTAGAATTGGCTATTCTATAACAGACTAAAAGTTAACTTAAAGGTGTGTGAGTGCCTGCCATGTATTCTGAATCTCGTCAAGCTGCAGGTCTGGGGAATGTGCACCCAGACCCCATGTTTCTATTGGTGAGTTTTACCAACCTCTACTTAAACATATATACCCTACATCAGGGGTGGGCAATACGTCGATCGCGGTCCACCAGTCGATCCCCCGTGGATTTCTGGTGGACTGCGATCAAGCCAGGGATGCTGAAGTGCTGCGTTAATGCGGAAGTACACTGTGTCACGTACGTACGCATTCACGCCGCACTTCCCCATACTTCCAGTCAGTTGCGACCATGACAAGTCTGGCCACCCCTGCCCTACATGTTGATCTTGTGTATTATAGCCTAATATTATACAGTGGCTCACAGTTGTTTGCTGTTATGTATGTAGATTTTACTGGGCCACACAACAGAATCTTTTTTACTGACTCTCTAAATAAGATCTTTTAACCCCCAAGGAATACCCCCTGAAACTCCTCCTGGGATAGTGCCCTGTTCTCAAAAGTGATGTATGCCACAAAATGGTGGCAGCATTGTGACTTGGCAGATAAAATTCCCAACATGCTGAGAATAAACATGGCATTTGGTCTGTAGTAAAAGTTGCTGTAAGTTCCATATGAATCAGTCACATTATAAAGCTTACAACTATCGTTCTACATGTAAAAATTTTTTTACTTCTATATATTTAGTGCTACATGGTATGGTTTGATAAGACTAAAAGTGACGCAGACTTTGTCTCAGCAAGTTTTATCGCTACAGTTCTGTACCCTCATAAGCACTTTCTTCTTCTTCTTGGCAGTGTTGATGCCGAGAGTGTTATTCCTCTGCACGTTTGGTTTCTCTGTGCTTTTGGTTAAGGTCCCTGTGCTCGTGTTTCTCGTACTCCAGCGTCGCCCTCCAAACAGCTCAATAGCTTGTGCCAAAGCTGGTCCTTCAAATCTGTTTTCCTCCTTAAGAACAAAAGAAACGAGCATAATGATTAATTGGATCATTAGTATGAAACCATATTATAACAATATTTAATTCAAATCCAGCAGTTTGAATGTAAAAACTAGTTGATACAGAACTTTTATTTTAAGTTGGCCTTAAACACAGGGATTGTATTGTATTATTTCTGTTCTACAGCAGAGTCAGTGTGAGGAGAGATGATGAACTTTGGATATAAGATCCTTTTCCTCTTCCTACTTCTCTCTTCCATTTGTGTCTCAGGCAGAGTAGATATAGATATGGAGTTTAGGGCAGTGGGATACAGTCTGATTCTAGCATTTAATAGGTGGGTTATGAGATGTCTTGCATTACTTATCATTACTTTTAGTTTTTGGACCCACAGGTTGCTTAAAAGTGTAGCAGTATTTTAAAGCAGCAATATCCTAAATTATAAATGTTGCTGCATTATAGGGGCAACTAAAGGGGCCACTTATGAACATGCACACAAGTGTGGGTGCTCTCAAATGGATGCAGTGGAGAGACCTTATTGATGTAATTTATTCAGAACTAAACTTAAAGGCTACCTCTTGGGGCACTCACTGAGAACTGGCACTTATATTGCAGTGTCACCCACTGTAACCTACAGCACTAAATACCCTCCTATTTGTGTCTGTAAATTACCCTCCCATATCGATTGTAAGCTCTATGGGGCAGGAACCTCCTCTTGTCTCCTGGACACTTGGCTCTGAGCAATATTTAATGCAACTGTACTTTGTATTTATTATCATACTTTATATTTCTATATATATTATAGTAAGGACCCCCTGTTTATTCTATCAATTCACTGCTGTACAGTGCTGTGTACATAAGTAACACTATATAAATAAAAATATACACATATACATACATACAATAAGGGGCAAAGTTATTAAAGTGTGAGATTAGAGCTCACCGCAGAAACACTCTTCCACTTTTTTATTCATTCCTATTGGATTATTTAAAGCGTATTTATCTTATCCATTATTAGATACACTTCTAAAAATCCCATAGGAATGAATAGAAAGTGGGTACGTTTTTCTGTGGTGCTCTCTAATCTCATAAATCTGTCCCTTAGAGTCCAAACATGCTACTGCACTTCTGTATAGTTGCCAAAGCACCCATCCTGCCTCATCTGATGAAAGGTTGTGTAACTAAACCTATTGATGCTGGGTAATCTGAGAGCTACCACCACCCAGGACCAGGTGATAGCTCCAGGGTTCCCACAGCTGGTTGTGTCAGTAGTCGTACCATATTTGTATCTGGTGATGCAACCCTACTCTGAAAACGCTAAATGTTTGTCTGCAATGTTAATAAATACACCCCTAAATGCAACCAAAATACAACAGCAATTGCATTACATGACCCTTTTATTCTTCCCTTAATGACTCCACAGACTTATTTTTGGTGTGATTTGTGTATCTTACTTTAGAAACACTGATAATGGAACATTTCCGTAAAAGAAGAGACACAAAACAAGCTCAGTTTATGCAATACTAACTCATTTGCTCATCAGAACTTGATCTGGGCATTGGACCTAGCCACAAACCTTCTCAGATATCAAGTGGAAAGTAAATGTCATTGGTAAAAGAACAGTATTACATTGTGTGTTGGATATTTGAGTATGTACATTAGGAAGGTGCAATAGCTCTGGTATTATTGAGCAACATCAATGTTATCAGAAAGTAATAACCACAAGCTAACTGCAGTATTATGAAGAACTGGTAAGTTTCAAAATATTTCTGATATTGTGAATGTAAACTCGTTCAATACAGAGCTAAACAATAGTATTTAAAAATGAGAAAACAGATTAATGCTTAAGATGACATCTGCACTTGCATGTATATAAATATATATATAGAATTTCTTAAACAGATAGAAATTAACATTATGCTTTAGGAGGCCAGGAGGTTCTGTGGATAAATGATATACACTGGAGATGTTCCTATTCTGTAACAAAGGATCTTGTGCATATACCTTGTCCTTATCCTCTAAAGCTATGATGGAAACACATTTATAACAACCATGTTCTGTTGTAAATAAATATAAAGTGCAGCTTTCTGTGTTTAACATCGGCTAAATATTTACCCTTAAATTAGGTGGTTTCTTTTTCAAATTGCGTAAAAGATATATATGTGTGTTTGTGTGAGATCTGGATCTTTTCATTGCCTAGACACGAGGTATGAAATGGAGCATAAGGAAATCAACCAAACACGAGTCTAAAAATGAAAGTCATTCCAGGGCAAAGGTACTGTTAAATGCTTTGTATTTGCTTTGTCTAGTACCATTATGTACAAGGACTTTGGATTAATGTAGTTAATTTACAAAGCATCAAAATATCTGACATTAACGGAAAATACATTAAACACATCATGTTGTTCTGAAAGGTTATATTACTAATATATTTCTGAAGAAAGAGAGGGCTATTTAGTAACAAAAGCAAAGGTTTTTCATGGCCCGGTAACCAACGGCAATTGCTATTATTTTGGTCTACTACAGTAAAACCAAGGAAATCAAACATCTGATGGGCTGCTATGGGTAACTTGGTCAGGTCAAAAATATACTCTATTCATAGGTCACTGACCATTTCCAGGAACATGTAAATAGCATCTCAATGCTTTATTAAGGGCACCTACAGCTGGATCAATAATGTATAGAAAGAAATCCATCAGTGAATGTGTTCACCACCAATGTGGTGCTTGGAAGCAGCAAGTCGTTCTAAGAAACTGTTATGGATGCATTGGTATTAGTTTCTGAGTGGGAAGCATCATTACCTTTGTACAACATAATTCTGACCCATGTCCATGAAAAGTATAAGAGTGGTAGGGATCGAAAGATTGTCAATAATAATAGAACAATGAATGCTTTACAAAACTAATTCTGTCTGAGATCAGGTCAATATCCTAGAGATGGTTCAAGAATGTAATTCAATAGGTAAAAAGAATTTAAAGGAAGAATAAATGCAAGGAACAAAAGGGATGGCTTTGGGTAAAATAATCTTCAATCAGAATGTCACAATTGGCTGGGCATACATTAAAAGATCTGATTGATGTTTGAGGGTGACTTTTAATACATTTGCCTACCCATGTGTGGGCAGATCCAATTCTTCTGGCCCCTGAACCAAAAATCTCACCATAATAAGACCCTTTAAAAGCCCTGTGAGCGCCACGCTACCATACACATGCACTTCCCAGCAGTCCTTTGCAGCTGTCTTTGGAATGTGTTCATGTACAGTATAGCAATACTTCCCATATGCTACTGTATATGCGCTTGGTACCAACCACAAGGGATCACTGGGAAATTAATGAAGATGCTGAAAAAGTACTACAGAGCCACCCTGCTCCAACTCAATCAGACCATTCATATGTCCTTCCTTCTTGGCCTATCCATAAAGAATTACATAAATTACCTTACTTATACTAAAACAGCAGGAACTTAAGGCCACAACAACCACTGGCATATTTATATTAGTCAATTTATAATAAAACATGTTTGATTTAGGTTAAATCTTCAGCCTGAAGACTGTGTTTTTTGTCTGTATTTCGTTCGTGCTTTTGCAATTAGGATCTTTTGATAAATGACTGACATTCGTGTCAGTCAAAAAGGAACCCACCCTACTCAGGTCTTATATCCAATATCAAATAAAATTGTTGAAGGGAGACGGATGTTTCGACCCACTAGGGTCTTTTTCAAAGGTGGGTCAAATTGTCAGTCTCCCTTTGATACATTTCTTTAAATATTGGACATAAGACCTGAGTAGTGCGGATTCCTCTTTGAGATTATTTATGCTTCACTTTGAACCTGCACCCAGGCTATGATGGTCCTGTATACGTGAGTGCCAACCTTCTTCTATGCATATATGTATATATATATATATATATATATATATACAGCATTCATAGGTAGGGCACTCACGATACAGAAATTTTTTTTTGTCTGTGTGCAGTCCTCACAGGTATGCACAGGAACTCGAACAGACGGGCCGCTCCACACAGGACTTAAGCACATTAAAAAAACGAATTATAACAAAAGACTGACGTTTCGGCTGGTATCCCAGCCTTTCTCAAAGTTACAAAACTGATAGTGAAACAGACCTAAATACAACAAGTGGCGGGAAACAGAAATCATGACGTAAATGTGACGTGTAGACTGCCAAACGAGTGTAATTCAAAACGTCCAAAATACAAAAAAGAGAAAATATACAAAAATTCCAAATGATAATATTCAAACTATGTCTTCTCCGCTCTGTTTGTAACTTTGAGAAAGGCTGGGATACCAGCCGAAACGTCAGTTTTTGTTATAATTTGTTAATAAATCTCTTTAATGTGCTTAAGTCCTGTGTGGAGCGGCCCGTTCGAGTTCCTATATATATATATATATATATATATAAATACACACATATATACACACACACATCCTCCGGTCTCTACCTGCGTACCATTTGATCAACCTGTTTAGTGTCAATCCGAAGAACAGTAGATTCACAAAGATTAATAATTTGGAACATTTTAGAAGACTTTTTCATTATGTTTTAGATCTTCATGGGAAAGTATCAAATTAATCTAATTTTCATATAACTGAGTTTGGTGTGTGTTATCAGTTTTTGTAATTCTGTAATTTTGGACTTATAATTATCAGTTATTTGCATTTTCCAGCCCATGGTGGGCTAATAAATGTATTGAGAGGTACATTTTATAGTACACCTGGGACCTGTTATCCAGAAAGCCCTGAGAAATTGGAAGGTCATCTCCAATAGAGTCCAGTTTAATCAAATAATCCACATTTTAAAGCATATTCCCTTTTTCTGTAATAATCAAACAGTACCTTGTACTTCATCCCAACTAATTAATCATTACTGGAGGCAAAACAATCATATTGGGTTTATTTAATGTTTACATTATTTTTTAGTAGACAGAGTATCCAAATACAAATTACAGAAAGACCCCTTATCCGGAAAACCCCAGGTCCCAAGCATTCTGGATAACAGGTCCCATGTGTAAAATGTGTTAATTGTTGCACCACCACAACGCATACAGATTTTTTCCAAAACATTGTGGGGGCCATGGAAAGGCAAACCAAACCTGCCATTTGTAACCATATATGAAGGTAAGGTGCAAAGTTTGCTGCAAGCCTATAGCCCATAGATGTGCATCAGATGTTTGCTTTTGTACAGTACAGAGACTGAAATTGTCTTATGTTTTTAACATAACAACATTAATCAAGTTTTGTAATGTTATTGTATAAAATGAAAAAAAAGAACAGTGTTTTTTTTATAGCTTAGATTTAATGGAAAGTTTTAATACATATTTGCATTGCTGTCTGTAGCGTCTTCAAACTCAGCAGCGGGGAGATTTTTAAATAAGATTAGCTACGTCAGTAAAATTAATGACAGACTTTTATGTGTGTATAATGTACATTTTACAACTGGATTTATTTATGTCTCTGATGATTTGTTATGCGCTTCAGATGAAAATTTCTCCATATATGTGCAATGTTCCTTGTTTTGGCTTAAAAATATATACGTGTGTGCAGGTCTCTGTGAGCGCATACAAGCACATTACTAGTTAAAGCATCTTATATGTTCATTCTCTAAGCTCTTTAAAGCAGCAATTTTATGAAATGTTGTCTATTGTGATTAATAGCCAAATAGGTAGAAAAACTGCAAATGTAAAACTTTTTGTTTTTTTGCCTGACAAGTGCTCTTAAAATATTTGTATACAGGTATGGTAACTGTTATCCAGAATGCTTGAGACCTGGACTTTTCCAGACAAGAGGTCTTTCCATAATTTGGACCTCCATAAGTCTACTAAGAAATCATTTAAACATTAAATAAACCCAGTAAGATTGTTTTGCCTCTAATAAGGATTAATTATATCTTAGCTGGGATCAAGTACAAGGTCCTGTTTATTTATTACAGAGAAAAAGGAAACCATTTTTAAAAATCTGAATTATTGGACTAAAATAGAGTCTATGGGAGATTGTCTTTCTGTAATTCAGAGCTTTCTGGATAATGGATTTCCAGGTAAAAGATCCAGGGTCGGACTAGGTTGCCAGGACACCAGGAAAAAACCCGGTGGGCCCCAACCATAATGGGCCCCGGCGGCTCAGACCTAACGTGTCAGCACTCCCTCGCCCACAGGTGTCCCTCCCCTCACGTGTTTCACTTATGCGCGAACAGGGGAGGACGTCGGGCAGTGGCTAGGCCCCTGAGCGAGACGCATCCACCTTGGGGGGTGCAAGGCCCCTGGGGCGGTAGCCTGTTTATCTTATATATAAATATTATGAAGTTAACTGAAAAAAAACACAGTCCAATTAAAACTGGCTTTTAGAAAAAATGGGCAATTTATTAAATTTTTTTTATATCCACCTTGGGGGGTGCAAGGCCCCTGGGGCAGTAGCCCTGGTGGGCCCTTCACCCACCGGTCAAATTCATACCAGTTTATCTTATATATAAGTTGAAGTTAATTGAAAAAAAAACACAGTCCAATTAAAACTGGCTTTTAGAAAAAATGGGCAATTTATTAAAAAAAAATTTTATATCATTGGAGCACCTTAATTTTGGAGCCAAATCATTGGTGCCTATCAGTTATTAGGCTAAATTGTAGAAAACAATTCAAAACTAACAAACTATTTAGAGCTAGTGACTTATTGGTTAACATTTGCACATAGGTTCATAAATCAGTTGCATTTAGTATAAATACATTTATAAATGAAATAAATAATTTGGAAGAGTTTGCTCAGATCTGTGCATGTGGAAATTAGAGTTTGGATACAACAATCTTTAGGTGCGAGACCACTGTGCATATTGATGCTGGCTGCTGTGGGAACCGTCGAGCAACAGGAGGAGGGACGCACCATCAAGAAGCGCAACTATACAGAAGCGCAAAAGAGAAGCCATCTTTTCACAGCCACAACTGTGGTCATAAATGAGCCGTAACATTTTAAAAATAAATGAATATAAATGCATATAATATATAAATATGTTCGATAGTACACCATCATGAGGATATGTATTTACAGTATATATACATTTATATCCAATGCCACTGTTTTTCTTCTTTTTTTTGCCTATTTACCTTTTCACTTCACTTCATTTTTAAAGCCATTATTCATTTTTAGAGCCATTGTTTATTACGGGGTTTGGTTTCGTGGGCCTGACTCACTTAAGGAATAAACTTCCTTATCCAGAAGCATGTTTTTTGTAAAGATATATAGTTACTCTTCATTACTAAACAAAGCCCAAGGAATAGTGAGGTTTGTTTTATCTGACAGATGACCCACAATGACAGCAGCAGAGAAAGCAATAAATCCTAATGCCCTGCATTCCTGCACCATAGTGTAGAAGGGATAGGGTGGAAAATATTTATTAGAAGAGATTATGATAGTCTGGATAGGAAGCCAGGGATCTCCAGCTCCGTGGATTTTATGTCTATAGAACTATCAATCAAGGAACAACTGTAGTGTGCCTTTCATTCGCGGCTTGTGGTAGTAGCTTGTGATATGAAGGGGCTGCCAGCTAACCCAACATCTCACCAGTGCAATAAATGTACCACCTACAGTAATTCCCTTGCCCTTTACTTAGATTTATTTAGTCATTTGATTATTTTTGCCACTTAAAGGAACAGTAACACCAAAAAAATCTATAAAAGTAACAA
Source organism: Xenopus tropicalis (assembly GCF_000004195.4). Classification (NCBI taxonomy): domain Eukaryota; kingdom Metazoa; phylum Chordata; class Amphibia; order Anura; family Pipidae; genus Xenopus; species Xenopus tropicalis. The sequence continues at coordinate 37,602,102 of NC_030683.2, forward strand.
ATATAATGAACTGTTGCCCTGCACTGGTAAAAGTTGTGTGTTTGCCTCAGAAACACTACTATAATTTATATAAATAAGCTGGTTTGTTGTCATGGGGACAGCCATTTAACTTGCAATTGAGCTAAACGGCACAGGGTACATAGCAGATAACTGATTAGCTCTGTAAAACACCACATAGCTTATCTGTTATCTACTATGTAACCTGTTCCTTTATACATAAATCACTTTCATTTTCTTTGACTTTCAGCAATCCTAGGCGTAGCTTTACTAACAATTGTAAATTTCTACTCAGAAAGCCAACCTTTTCCCTGTTATTTACACAGGATCTTTCCCACATTTTTTGGGAAAGATGAGATATATGAAGTATCAGTTATGATAATCCAAAGCATCTTGACTTGTTGAGTACTCTTTTTGTCCACTCATCCGAGCAGTTCTTCAGCTGAAAAGAAGATCCCAATTAGGATGATTGGTAAAATGTTTTCAAAATGACTCTTGTTAAGCTTTAGACTTACCACCAGATGCTTTAGACTTAGCGCCAGTTGCTTTAGACTTACTACCAGTTGCTTTAGACTTACCGCCAGATGCTTTAGACTTACCACCAGTTGCTTTAGACTTACCACCAGTTGCTTTAGACTTACCACCAGATGCTTTAGACCAGGGATCCCCAACCTTTATTACTCGTGAGCCACAGCCAAAAGTAAAAAGACTTGGAGAGCAACACAAGCACCATAAAAGTTCATGGAGGTGCCAAATAAGAACTAAGATTGGCTATTAGGCAGCCTCTATGCACACTATCAGCTTACAGGGGGCTTTATTTGGTAGTAAGTCTTGTTTTTGTTCAACCAAAACTTGCCCCCAAGTCAGGAATTCAAAAATAACTACCTGGTTTGGGGGCACTGAGAGCAACATCCAAGGGGTTGGGGAGCAACATGTTGCCCCCGAGCCACTGGTTGGGGATCACTGCTTTAGACTTACCGCCAGTCGCTTTAGACTTACCGCCAGTCACTTTTGACTTAACGTCAGTTGCTTTAGACTTACCGCCAGTTACAAGACACTTTGTTAAACTGTACATCATGCACACGCAAAAATGAACCATCAAAAATGTAAGGAAAGTTATTTAGAACCAGATTTATAAAAATTTAAGCTGGGGAGTCCCAATGTTCGACGATTTGCCGAAATTGCCTGCGCAGCGTGTGCCATCCCACCGGTGACTTACATTTTCGCCGGTGGGATGGTAGTTCGGGGAGATTAGTTGCCCGTGACAAGGGAGATTTGTCGCGGGCGACTAATCTCCCCATGTGCCAGAGCCCTTAAGGAACTGGCACATTTACAAAGCTTTGGCTGTTTAGATAAATGGGCCAATGCATCAGAATTCATTCAACTTCTTATGAATAGGAAAAATAACAACACTAGAGCTAAAATGACATTTTTACTCAAATACTCACAGGAAGAGATTAGAATATTAGTAAATAAGTCTCTCGGGCATTCTTATGTTAATCACCTTGGGGCAATGCTATCCTGATTAAAGTCAATTACATACAGAGATAGACAGCAGTATAGGATACATGTAATTACAGTATTTACCTGGTAGAGACTAACATACTGCTTCCTTAACCACTGTAATCTCTGATCAGGAAAGCGTTTTATCTTCCTTACTGCTTTGGTTAACTCCAGGAGTCCATCATACAATGTCCTGGCTGTGTATTTCGGAGCTACAAAGTGCAGCAACTTGTTGTCAGTAGTGTGCAGCCCATAAAGCAATGTGACACCATTTTCTTCCAGGTTCATATTACATAGTTTGTTTTGAACACACACAGTGTGCATATCAATTCCCGGATGTCCCATGTAAACTGCCTTTACAGAGAATAAGTCCAAGAATCCTTCGGCCAGTCCATTCATTCCAGCATTGGCAAGGAACTGAAATTTAATCTCCGCACTGCTACTTACAGTTCCTAATTTATTTTTAGTGTTTGCAAGACACGTTGTGGTTGGTTTTGTCCAAGTCAATGTGGAGTTGTCTGGTTGGAGTTGAAGGAAACAACGAACAGAAATGTGTGTCTCCTGGTCATAGCGGATGACAGTCACTCCTTGCTGAAGAAACTGATAGACATCTGCTCTCATGGATAACACATACCAGGGAATTAGCTCTGTTCCATGGCTGAATGCCTTCTGTTGCTCTTCCCTCCTATGCAAGTCCCACTCTTTTGATTGTTCAAAGATATCACTTTCAGAGTCAGATAAATCTCCCATAATAAACCTAATTATAAAAACAAACATATATTATAATTGCAATAATAATTCTCAGATTACAGATGTCCCCCGTCCCATTCAAAAAACACTTTTTACATTTTTTTCTCATTATGGAAATAATTGTTTTTGAGTGAATATCCCACTGACAGGCAATCATAACCAGGAATACAAAATCCTATGGATATCTCAATTCATAACTGTGATGGTTAACAGAAAACACAATGAAAACAATAGCATTTCAGTACCTGTTGCTTATATATGAAGGAGCATAAGATGTATAGATAGAGACATTGCATCAAGAAATCTACTAATAAAATTGTGTCAACAGGGCCCACGCATAAGAATATGAACCATGTGAATGCTCACTTGATATTGGCTATGTTTTAAATCCACAATTCAGTATAAAATATCCATATAAAAAAGGTGGCCTAAACATACCATATCTGAAAATTGAGCATTATTATTCACAAGTGGCAATGTGGAACATTTGGCATCATCAAACTTGTAAATAAAAGCAGAGAACATTTGCAAAAATGCATGGGGAGTGAAGGAAAAGAAAGAATTGTGGAAAGAGGAGACAGTAAGCAGAGTGCAGAAAAGAAGTGGATAAATATGTTCAGCAAATGAGAAAACTTAACAATAAAAGCATACGAGACAACTGGAAAATAAGTGGCAAGCATAACAGTAATGGACTGGAGAGACAGGTAGAATGTAGAAGAGAGAATGGAAAGGGAAGAGAATAAAGAGATGGAAGGAAGAGAAGGACATAAAATGGAAAATGGAGTGAAATGTGAAGAACAAAGGAAGAAACAGAAAGTCACAGAAATGGGAGAGATGAAGAGAACTGAAGAGAGGGTATAAGGGTATAAGAAAGAAACATATTGAACGTCAGTAGAGTGCAGTTGGTGAAAAGTGAGATATTAGATTGGGACATGAAGAATGGATATTAGAGGCATAGGAAAATGAAATGAAAACTGGTAATGAAAATATGAAGAAAGAAGTAATAAGCATAGGTATGTAAATAGTAGGATAAAGATCCTAGAACAGTATGGAAGGTGGGTGGTGAGATGCACCGCATATGTTTATTATAGTGACATACACAGTCAACCACAATATATCTTTTTGTTTAAAGCCCCAAATGCAGGAGCTTATTTAGAAATAGATCATGTATATGTTATAGATTATAAAGATAGTGTGTTTGCTCTTTTTTTAGGACACAGGGGTAAATGAGTTTTAACTTTGTTCTTATAAAATGCTCCTTTATATCAAAGCAAATAATATATTTAGTATGACTGTAGAATTAAATATGTTGAACCAAATCCACTCACATATACTATTCAATAAAAAAACACCACTTGTACAGAAGTTATTCAACTAATTGTCCCACTTCACCCCCTGAGAAGCTGATATTTGCTCAGTTTAATAGTAAAAGCACCAACTCATTTAGAGAGCAAGGGGTGCAGTGGGACAGCCCAAAGTCATGCAGAGGATATCAATAACAAGCAACCTGTTTTATAGTCACATTCATTACACCAGGGCCAAAAAGCACATTTACAAGTACTGCAGGAAAATGAAAAACTCTCAATTTGCACATAATGAGAAAGCCTTATCTCCTAATTCAATACCAGATTTTTCCATAGATTTTAATGGAGTTTTCATATGATGCACCATAAAATGAAGTTTCTGGTTCAATTTATTCTGGCCCAATGTAAATATTTAATAGCAACTCCCAGGAATACATCAAATAAACATTCTCCAAAACTCTACCCTTTGCACCCACTAGCGCTCCAGCATTGAAATTCCAGTTGTTATTGGAGATAGCACCAGCTATCCAACTTACTAAGTGGCCTATTCATTATGCTTTGTAAAAAATAGTGACTTTTTTTTTTCTGCTGGAACTTACGTGAAATAATGGCATAATCTTGGACCCAAAATTGTCCATTTATTTTACACAGCTTTTTACACTGTTTTTTCGGTGGATTTTGTTTTACACAGCATAATAAATAGGCCCCTAAGATTACAGTGTTTGCCCATATTACACTCTAATCAAACTTCCCAAGGCCAGATAAAGTGCTGTGCAGAAACAGTTTTAATGAAAACCAGAGACCCAGAAGCACCACAGTTTAGGTGTGCAGTGCAAAAAAAAATAATGTAACCCTATTTAATGTGAAATCTGTGGTGCCAGTAGTCAGACCTGGTTGGCAGGCACCATAGATTAGATGGTGGATCTCAACCTGGGGGTTGAACAACCCTTTCACAGGGGTCACCTAAGACCATCAGAAAACACATATTTATGATTGTCTTAGGAATAATGGTTGGGGGTCACCACAACATGAGGAACTGTATTAGGGTTGTGACATTAGGAAGGTTGAGAACCACTGGATTAGATGGTTCTAAAGCCAAGTCATATATTGCTGTGCAGCTATTCTCCTGCTCTACTGACAGACAACCTGTTAATGCCTTCAGTGAGAATTGGGTGGCACAATAAAAATAACAATAATAAAGCATCAAGAGTAAACACAGCAGCTGAAGTTGCTTATACACAGCATATATGGCTGTTTGGTTGCTTTTGAATCTCTTGCAGTAATCAATATATGTTTAAGTACTGGGCATGCATTGTCAACTCATATTCACAGTGCTCCATTGTTATTAAATGAATATCACAAAGAAAAACTGATGCCATTAAATGCAATTCAGGTAACTTACAGAACCCGGTTTGGCTCATAGACCTTCTTGGAGCTACATATCAAACATTGGGAACACAAAACAAATATGAGCAAAAAGAGCATATATTTTCCCTTTTAGACATTAAAATAATTTTCTATCTATAAAGTGCACATTTTTTGTGTTTAAAAATACATCAAATATAAAAAGATGCTCATGGCACATTACTACAAGCCTAAGGCCTGCAACTGCTGCAAATGTTTCTTCCCAGGGTGTTTCTCAGTGAGATACAGATTTCTTGCAATTGACCAAATCTTGCATTTACAGTCTAAGGATACCTTAACTCAGAAACAGATGCTTTTAATATTATTAGGAAAAGAAATTATTTCAGTAAAATGAGGTTTAGATCAGCAGGTAAATGAAATAAGCAGACAGGGCAGGAAACCCTAACTGTATTTCATGAACCAATATGAATAGCCGGTCAGTCTTCTCTAGGACCAAATGTCACTTTTAATTATCATAAATGTTTAAATCAAAGAAGACTGGCATCATTTTCTTCCTGCAGGCAATCAAATTTGAATAATATATTTAAGGAGAACTAAACCCATGTTTTAACCATAGAGCCCCTGTTAAGGCCCCCCACTCTTCTGAGCACCTGAACTGGAAAGGCAGAGCTGCACAGCAGGGTAGACAACCCCCATGTCTGATCTCTTCACTTCTTGTCCTTGGCTCTCTGGGAGCAATTGCTAACAAGGAGCATCTATGTTGGTAGAACAGGCTGAAGTCCTGTGCACATTCTCCTGTTTAGCAATCAGTGCCAGGGAGAGCAAAGGAAGTAGATGCCCAAAGCACAACTCTGCTTTTTTCCCAAATCAAGTAGTGTCTTGAAAGTGGGTGCAGTTTAAGGTGGATCAAAGGCATTTCTACCTGGGATGTGGTGTGGCCAGTGTGGGTCAGGGGCATAGCTTAAATGTCCAGATATTTAATTGACATAATATTTTAAGAATGGACCTGATTAAACAAAAATGACATATATATATTCATATATACAGGTATGGGACCTGTTATCAAGAATGCTTGGAACCTCGTATTTTCTGTATAAGAAATCTTTCTGTAATTTGAATCTCTATACTATCAGTCTACTAAAAAAATATTTAATTAAATAAGATCAATATGATTGTTTTGCCACTGATAAGGATTAATTGCAAGTTAAATGGGATTAGGGATGCAGTGAATCCAGGATTCAGTTTGGGATTTGGTGAGGATTCTGCCTTTTTCAGCAGGACTCGGATTTGGCCGTATCCAAGTGTCTGGCCGAACTGAATCCAAATCCTTAAAATCACGTGTCTTTCGGTCACAGAAAAAAAAATGTAAGCACAAGCACAAAGGATTCAGGGTTTGGCCAAACCCAAAAATAATGGATTCCGTGTTGGGATCAAGTACAAGGTACTGTTTTATTATTACAGAAAAAAGAAAATAATTTTCAAAATAACTGAATAATTTGATTAAAATTGAGTCTATGGGAGATGGCCTTCCTGTAATTCTGAGCTTTCGGGATAACAGATTTCCGGATAACCGATCGTATACCTGTATATTCCTTTACAATTCATGAAGATCTGCACTAATCGCCTACATCTTTTACTGTTACAATGTAAAGATCGGTGCCTACCACCACATTTTAAAAGAGATACAATTGCTAAACACAATTTACCAGTTGTCTATTCCCACTCCTCCAAAGACAAAGGGATGCAAACAGCCGACAATCACAATCAATACAAATGTACAATGAGGAAGAAAATAAAGGCAGAGTGCTTACTGAAATCTAGTTCTGTCCATCACTGTGCTTTTCCTGATACCCCCGGCATCGCTGAGATTGTCTTCTCCTTCTTCAGATTCCAAGCTACGGTTACAGCTACGAATTGTCTGCATGATACTATTCACAGTGGACTCTTTCTCTGTGTTCTTTAATCCATCTTTCCCTATTCGCTGGAGAAAGTTGTCTTGCCCATTGTAATCTGAAACAAACTGTATTGGAAATGTTACAAGAGTACACATAGGATGATAAATTGATAGTTATAGATAATAGAGATTGATAGTATAGATACTAGCTGGAGAATATTAAGTGTTGGTATTCATTTGAGGTGAAAATGCCAAGAGGGAAAACATAGGTCTTATTCTGTATGTGACATAATTTAAAACACAACATGATACAAATGTAGTGCTAGTGTTAGTACTTATCATATAAAGTTCATCTAAGTTTCCTCTATTATTTTTTTTCTTTGTAGAAACCCACTTTCAGCAGAAATATGCAATATGCACAACCTGAGCTAAAAATGTTCAGAATTAACATACCAACGTCTAGTTAAACAAATGCTTTATGGTTGAAGGACAATAAAGCATTATTAGGCCAATGTTTTTCAATCAATGAGCACAATCAAAACCGTAAGTGCACTTAAGCCATTGGGTTGCATAAACACTTGTATTAAATGTGGAGTTACTGAAATCTGTGTGTCTTGGTAAAAAGGGATCTGAAAATCAAACAGTGTACTAACAGTTACTGAAAAAGGGACAGTCAAGTGATTTAGTCAACATGCCTAATTGCTTAAATGGACAGTTCCAGGATTTGGAGCATGTCTAGCCTTGAGGTGAGTAAGAAAGTGTGTTTTGGAGTGATGAAATAATTTTATAACTAGGGAGGCAGTAGAGATGCTTTTTAGGGCAAGAATGTTCTGCCAACATGTGATAGCCAGAGTAGACAGAAAGGATCTTTACATGCAAATGGGATTGTACTATGTTATTAATATTGCAACACTGTTAAATTATTGTTTCACATTATCAGGTTCTGTGCACCCAAATAACAGATCTTTAAAGGGTAATGCCACACAATAAAAGCAAGGTATATGCATTTATATGTAACTATCTATATAAGTTCCGTTGTAGCAGTAGAAGCCTTCATCCAAGGACCATTTTGCATACTATAAAAAATATCAGCTATTTTTTTAGAACTTACATACTAGGACTGATATTTCCTATGAAATGTTGTAGTATCCATTGATTAAACTGATGAAAATGATCTATAAATAATGAGTTCTGGTGCTAGAGGTGTTTGAAACTGACTTCATCTAGCAATGAGGGCAAGACAAAATGAATGCAAGTGAGGTGGAAAGAGATATAAAGATGGCGGCAGGTTTAGATGTGTAGTAAGCTCAAATGCAGTTCCAGTACCTCCAGTGTTTCACTCTGAGCATCGTACTGAGGACACAGACTGATGATACTCGCTGCTCCATCAAGGACTTCACAGAGTTCCTTTAGAAAGACCCCACAAAAAGGAACCACCTTACAGCCAGGTATATTTAGGGCCCTGTTCACCACTTTCCTGTACTCGGATGAGGATTCATGCTGTGCCATTGCATCTTTCAAGCTGCGCATCGTTTCAATGTCGGACTGATCCATAAATTGCCACATTTTTAGAACTTTTCTTGTCCTAATCCGAATAGGAAAACCAGAAAAAAATGAACTCAATGAATTAAAGTTCTAGTGACAGTTCTTTTATCAAAGTATACAAAAAAACATTTACATTTGGACAGTATTGTGATTGTCTATGGCCACTGAATGCAAATCACATATATTCTGAATATAAATAATTGCAGGATGGAAAGCTATATAATATGAATAATGTTTGTTTTTGATAATAAACTATTTAGAAATCATTTGTACCTCTAAAATTATAACAACACTTCGATTGCCTGGCAAGGCCATGTAGTTTGGCAAAGTACAGGTATGAAAATGGTTGAAATTAAGCAATTTACTTCCTATTGGTTTGAAAGAAGTGGCGTCTTTGTAACAACATGGTGCTCTTTTAAATAAGGAAGGTTGGTAATCTCTAAGCTGCAAGCACTGAGGTGAGAGACTAACAGACTTAGCCATTTAGAGATATCTTTTCTGAACTGTGAGATACTTTGATAACCTTGAGGGCTTTAAATGTGTTCATCATCGCTCTCCATCCCTATCAATGCTTCTGCACGATTCAGATTTACTTTATTTCTACTTAATATTTCAACCGAGTAAACATCACTCCTTTGACAATATAAACATTAAGGACCTACTCTGGTTATTTATAAACAATGAGCAAAACTCTTCTGATTCATAGCTATTTAAAACCATATCTGACGCGGAGCCAGCTCGTGTTTATAATAGCTGCTTTTACCTCTTCTTAATTTAAAGAGTACCTGAGGCCTGCCAGGAATTCCATGACAGCGTTGTAATTGCCCATGTTCCAGCAACACTTTGCAATGTGAACGACGTGTGAGAAAACTTCTCGTTTCTCCTCCATAGATCCTGCCGTTAGAATCAGCCATGTGACCCAGGAGCTAACCTTCAATGACAAGCACAGAACTCATTAGTCATTGAACAGCAATGTATTCCTAACATACTAATAGTTGCTAACTTATGTGCATACCAGCTGTTTGCCTTCTGAATTCAGGGCTAGTAGTATGTTTCTGGTCACAGAATTGATGGCAAACTTTTTAAAACAATTTAGATATAGGAAATAATGTGCCCCCTATTGTAATAATACGTATATTATAAATCACAGAGGAGTTTTATGACTATATAAAAGCACGAGAGTTCAGGAATTCCAAGATGTCCTTCTTGTGGTCACACTGTGCTGAGGTTGACTTCCATAGACTTTCATAAGAGTATAAAGGAAAACTGCAGCCTTTTGAAGGATTAAGCTACCTCCAGCCTAGTGTGACTCTTCTCAGATTCTGAAGATTTTGGGGTGTTGACACTGGGCTGGGGTGGCTTGGGGCACTTTTCTATAGAAAAAATATTGTCCTTGGTCATTTTTAGCAATACGGACACCCCCCAATGGATTTTCATAGGAACATGTGATTATGGCTTTAATTCTTTGTGCACACAGTGTTCAGCTTTACAGAATCCTCACCATATAAAAAATGAAATGAAAGGCAATGATTAATTCTAAATAGGGTAGATTTCTATTTCTTTTATGTACTGCTGACTTTAACAATTGTTATTTTTCTGTGTGACATATTTTTGCAGAATATAATCCCTCTGTTGGCAACCAGGTTAATAAAGGATATCACTTCATTAGCACAAGTGGATTTATGTAAAGGAGCAAGGAACTATTGTTCAGGCAGGGATTATCATTCCGTTCTGTTTTGCTAGCCAAATTCAGGGACACTTCTAAAAACATGTAATTACCACAGAAAGAGATTTAGAAATTATAAATACTATACAAACAAAAGAGAAACAAAATCAACAAAAAGAAAAGTAATTTAACCAATTGAATTTGTACCAGAATGAATAACATTATCAGAGTGAGCACAGAAAGCAAAGTAATGAACATAAAGCTGCAAGAGTGCGGCACATAATCACAGCCTTAGCTGACATGGGCGCATGTAGATGCCTGATTCATTTTGCAAAAGATCCAAGTTAGGGTTATACATCTCTTCCTATTGATAACAAGGGCAAAAGCAACATAAATGAATAACCATGCACCCATGAATATCAACCATATGATTTCTAAAAATAAATGAGCTGTTCTTAAAGGACATTTGAGCCTTCCATTAAAATGCTATTGCATTGCTCTAATTGCTGTTTGGTCCTATAAGAACTATTTTTTGCTTTAAGTAGGATATAAACCATTCCTAAAGGTATCTTTTTTGTGCCCCTTAGAGCTAAAAACAGGGCTGTATTTTGGGCCAGTTCTTCCCGCCCATTTACCAAGGATGCATACATGGACTTTTCTGATACCTCCCTCCCCTCTGCTCCACAACTGAATTTAGCTGCAAGTGTACAGTGGCAGGCCGGGGAAGCTTCTTAAGCACTTTTTTTTTAACCTGAGGGCCGCCCATCTACAGCTTCAGCCCTAGTTACAGGCCTTTGGGTGCCTATATATGAAATACAGACTTCCAAATAGGGTTGCCATCTGTTTTGACCCGGACAGCCCAATTTACGGAAGAGTTGCCCGGGTCAAAACCTCCTGCCTTCTGCCTTCCCTAATTAGAAAAATCAGGCAGGACTCAGTAACATTGACGTGGCGATCAGCATCATATGATGTTGTGGCCCTACCTGTGACATCACAGCCCTGCCTTAGGTGAGAAGGAAAGAGTTAAGGCAGGAGAAAGCTGGGCCGGGGGGAGGAGAAAGAGAGGGATGTGATGTCAGAGGAAGAAACACTCACTTCCTAACTGAGCAGGTAGAAGCATCCTACCCACCCTGCATATTTTGCAAAAATGTCAGGAGTTTTCTTCTTTATGTTCTCATATTATCTATTTATGACTGAATGTGGATGTGTACCTAAATGCATTGTTATACTGTGGTTTCTGTATCTTTAAACAGTATAAACTTGTGAGTCAGCATTGTCTTAATTCATGTTAACTATGATTGCTTCCAGGGAATGTTTCCGATCGCCATGAAGTTCAGGAAGGATTTTTTCCCCATTAAGAATATGGCCAGACTATAGCTCCCACTGTGTTTAAACCACTGATAATCTTTTTGATAACGTTGGGGAGAATGTCCATAAATCTCTGAGCTGAGCAACAGTGCTGGAAGGTTTATTCCCCCTGTATGAGTGCTGTGAATGCAATGGTTAATAAATAAAGACAAAATCATTAAACCTAATGTTGTCTTTCCCGGCAAGTTGCCAAGCCATATAAGGTGGAAGTGTGGCACTGGAACATCACAGACAAAAACAAAACATTCCATGACACACAGCACTATTCCATAAACAAACGTTGTTGATATCTGATGGTTTCATGTTCTTAAGAGCTTACTGTTATGTCTTAACAAATTAACTACTCGCGGTTATAACTGCTAATAATGCCAAGCAGACAGGTTGTTATGGTTATCATATCTGTACCCTTATATGATGGATAACAGGACACCACATGTGTGTAAAGGAAAAGATTTTTGTCTCTGCTGTTGGAGATATTGTTGGCAATATTTGTCATAAATTATGGCTGCAAAAAGGAAATAAGCAACAAGGTCCTTTTATTAAAGTACATATCCAAAAAGCTGACACCCCCTAGCTATCCAAAGCTATCCAAAGTAGGCATCTTAAAACTGATGCACAAAATTCCTCGTAACTGTCATTTTTGCTTGTTACTCTGTAATCAAAAGTCAGAAGAGAGGATTTAGTGCCATTTAGTGGTTTTATGTGATGATTATGTGAAACCAATCATTTGGGCCTCTGGTCTCTGAGAACTAGGGATGTAGCGAACATTGCCAAAAATGTTTGCGAACACGTTCGCGGACTTTCGCCAAAACTCGCGAATATTCGCGAACCCCAATGGGAAGGCGAACTTTAAAACCTAGAAAAGCCATTTCTGGCCAGAAAACTGATTTTAAAGTTGTTTAAAGGGTGCCACGACCTGGACAGTGGCATGCAGGAGGGGGATCAAGGGCAAAAATTTCTCTGAAAAATACTTTGTAAAAAAAACGCCAAAAAAAAACGCAAAAAAATAACGCCAAAAAAAAAACGCAAGCTATTCCTATGTATACGCAAAGGCGAAAAACCAAAGCGAGAAAACGCGGCGGAAAAAACCGAGGCGAATAAACGCGGCGCAAAAAAAACCGCGGCGAACCCAAAATGGCGAACATCGCCAAAAGTTCGCGAATTTGCGGACTTGCGAACACCCGATGTTCGCGCAAATTAGTTCGCCGCCGAACAGTTCATCTCTACCGAGAACTTGGAAACCACTTTTTTGTTTATTATTCAGTGATGGACCCAAATATTGATGGGAAACAATTCCCAGGATTCTCCAATATATTATCAATGGGATCTGTAGCCGGCCAGTCACAGAGATGGATTCTGCTGACAACAATGTGCAATAAAACTTTTTCCCCTAGGGACAATACCCCAACTGATGCAAGAGTATTCTCCAACGAGAATCTTGCATACCTGTTCACAGTTAACTTTCTGTTCTAGGTTTCAGGCTATAATTGCTGAAGGCGAAAAGGAAGTTTTCGAGCTCTCATGGCCTAACAGAATGATATCTGCCTTTCTGAAGTTTGAGTACATTGTAATACTGGCATCATAATATAGTAGAGAACAACAAGATGACCAATTTAGCACTGGTAAGGATGCTTCTCATTGGCTATTATGGATGCATTTGTAATTATGCTTGAGATGCCTAGTTTGCAGAGCTTGGGAGTGCAACTAATCTCCCTGAAATGCGTTTCTGCAAAAAGTGAACTGGTGGAGGAAAGGCACATGCGTTGTTTTGTTTCCTGAAATTGTGATATTTTCCCAAATTGCAGGAAACTTTAGAAAAACAAAGAAATGAAAAATGTTTTCCACCGTCAATTCACTTTATTGCTGGTGGAAACGTATTTTGAGGAGATTAGTCGCCCGTGGTAGCTGAGATGCGGGCGAGTAATCAGCCCATAGGACATCACCCTTAAGTACACACTATGCGTATGCCTCATTTCTCTTTGTCAAAATACAAAGAATTTATTTGAACTCTCAATGTGGGTTTCATAGATGTTGTCAAAACTTTACAAGACTAGTAAAATGTTTCTCTTTGTCCTAATAAATAGCAGTCTTAAAAATAAAAAGTATGTAGGTCAGCTTGCCTCCCTTAGCTTATTTTAGGTTTTCTTTTTCATGTAGTATAGTGAAGTACAGGGAAAGCAAGAAAATCCCAAGCATAATTTGTTTTCTTGAAGGACAGTGTGGGTTAGAATTAGCCCAGTAGGAAGCCCGTTATTGAGATGTCTCTGTCTGAGCACAGGTGGGTGTCAGAGCAGTTTAGGGTTCCTGACAGGTGCCCCTGTGCTTATAATAGGGGAATGTGAAAACAATGCACTGCGCTGGGGGCTGGTTGCTGTCTCTGTGACCCCTGCTCCAATCACCAAAAACAAGATATAGACTACTGAACACAGCATTATGTATGTTGTAATTTATTTTTCCAGTTCCAGTGAAACAGATGTCAAATTATATAAATATGTGTATGGCACTCCTGTGTCTCAAGAGTGCAGCTTTACTCTGTCCATCAAGATATCCATTTGGAGGCCTCATAACACAAAATTTCTCACACATTCAGCACATCATATTGCAGTAGGGAGCCTGAACAGACCAGCAGTAACCATTAAAGGTAAATAGAAGATGGGAAGCATGCAATAGCCCATCTTGTATATGCATCTTATATACACTAGCAAAATGTGACTCCACATTAAGGGAAGCCCATTATCTAGAAAGGTCCTAAATAGGGAAATTCCATTTCCCATAATGTTCTATTTAAACAAACAATTCTTTATTTATATGGTACCAACATATTCTCTAGTACTTTATAGAGATTATTTATTATTCCCTGCTCAGGTGCATGGTGTTTATTGTGTTCACACTGTGACCATTTTTTCCTTTTTGTATGGAAACCAATAAACTGGCCTGCATATTTTTGAGACACAGATGAAAACTGGAGCACCCATACATGAGATGCAAATAAAAACACAGGACCCCGTGATACAAGGCAGAAGTCCTAACCATTGTACCACCATGATTCATTTGATATAGGTTGTTTTTCCTTTTACAAATAGTAGCCATAATTTATGTTAAGTAAGCTAACATAAATCCGTGTTAATGCCAAAACAACCCTATTGGGTATATTAAACCTCATGCAATGTAATAAAAGGCAATGAGTTTGCCCAGTAGCAGTAAACCATGGCAACCAATAAGATGTTTGCTTTTAATCAGGTGACCATCAAATTCTACCTACTGGAGGAATCTAGGAACCTTGAGGCTCCAGATTATAGAAAAACCCCTTATAAGGAAAAGCCCAAATCCAAGCATTCCAGAAAACCCACAACAGCACATGATTGCTTTCAAACAAGTAACAAGTTCATTTTACCTGCCAATTGGTTGCTCCGTGTGACTATACAAGAAGCAACCTGTTATAACATTACCCCAAAGTGTCATTTGAGCATATTATAAATCTTACCCACAATCTAGTTTTAGGACAAGCGGCCATATGCAGTCACTATATCCTGAATACTATAACACCAACTCCTATTTACCTGTTAAAGATAAACCATTAGGAGTTGAAGCATCTTCTGTTTATTTTCACACCATAAAATATCATTATTTCTAATCTGTGAATGGCCTTCTGCATCTACAGAGTGAAAGTGCCCAACGTTGTCTGGAATATTTTCTCTTTTAAAGAAAAAAACCCAGTTTATATTCAGCATTCTGTGTGCTGACAGAGGCTATGCATATGCTGTGCTGCACCAGAAGGAAGCAAAAACTTACTCTGTTTCCTTTTTAAATTAAAAAACATAAGTGTTTCTCTGTGCTCATATAGTAAAGGCAACTGGGTATGTGGGTTGTCCAGCCTCCCTGTTTACTTTACTTAAAGCTGGTTAAAATAAAGTGAAAATAAAAAGAAGTAAAGGTACTGTATCCCAGATTCTTTCAGCAGTATATCCTAGCTGCACAGTTACAAAATCAATGCATGTTATAAATTATATTTATTTAAGTAGTGTTCCAATAATATGATGCTCCTTAATCTGGATTATCCTTCTGAAAGAAATTTAATTAAGGGAAGGGAATTACATAGCAGGGGTCACACTAAATTAGAAGGAACCCATTAATTGTGTTTTGTTTTTAAGAACTCTCATTGACTCATAAAGGATAAGACATGACTTCCTTATGCGGTAAAATCAGTTACATAGAAACTATGGTTTATAACCCCATAGAGGGTTGGGTTATTAACTTAATGCCAATAAATGAATGCACATAGGATAGAAAGTCCAAAAGCTGAATATAATGCTGATAATTATGGTTCAGGAAACCCCAGAGTAGGAAAGCTACCGGTACTTGGGAATCACTACTATGAAATTCCAGGGGAACACATGGTTATATATAGAGATCACATGACATTACATTAAGGAAGGGCTTCTGATGTTTTCTATATAACACATTTCAAATGGGCTATTTACAAAATAGGAGAAGCTGTATGCTTAACTAAACCAAAGAAGGTAAAATATTATGGTGTTCCTTATTAGGAACCATTCAGTAAACCTAAGGCAAAAATTTAATTTTGATTGTCCCTTACACAACTGCCCTCAAATTTCCAGATCATAAAACTGGCCTGTAGTGATGAGCAACAAGAACACTAACTTGTATACTCCCATACCTGATCTCAATCTAGGCCTAGGTAAGCTTTACCCAAGAAAATAATTCCAATGTTGTACCCAAGATTTTTGTTGGGCATTTCAGTCACCATTTTTTCTCAGCTGCTAGCTCCGCTCTCAACCCCACCTCACACTGTAAAGAAGCCAGCAGGACTGTGCAAAGTATTTACAAGAGCATCCAATCCTATTGGCATCTGTAAAATATGTTCTTTTAGAGTGGGAGACGTGGGGGCGGCACATAATTATTTATTCTGGGGAGAACACTGTGGGCCATTTGGGTCAGTTGCTATTTTCTGATTACCACATATCCTAACTGTGCTTCTAAAACCAAGAGTTTCTGTTCTACCTCATAGGGGTAGAAAAAGATACAAGTTTTTAAATAGAGCCTTCGGCCCATCAGGGAGCCTAACATTCAGGCATCACTATAAAAACCATTAGATATAAAACCAAGTATATGTTATTGGTGTAACATGGTTTAGAAAGTTGATGGGAATTGTCCTATAGTGTAGCCCACCCATCTATAAACCTCTTATGTAGAGACTTTGTGTACAGTAGTAAACAAAGATGAAGTTATACACAGGCATAAACCATCCCTCTATAAGCAGGAGAAGAATATTTATACTGACAATTGGATGGATTTAAACACCTCTGAGTCTTGGTCTATTCAGACAAATATGGCAAGAACTCACATAGCAGAGAGTTTGCAGTGGAGAACTTGCAGGGAAGAAATCCGGCTGTGTGACTTGGGTACAATTTCAACAGAAATCTATAGGTGGCATAACACTTCTAATGAAAACTTAAAAACAGAATTTCAGGGCCAGAGTTAAAGGAGATGTGGCCACTGGCAATGCAAGAGGGAGGCTAGTAACTCATCTGATGAAGGGCAGAATTACATATATATATACATATACAGTACATACATATGTCCAACCCTGACTCAAGGACACATCTCTCTTCAGCCTTCACCTAAAACCATAACTTAAGACCATCCGTATAAACAATACTCTTTTTACAACTAGATGTATGCAAGTCTATGCAAGTCCATCAGAAGATAACTCTATTACAACAGCCGATCTTTGTCTGACAGAATTTTTGGACCCGTACAAAGGCAAAGGCTAGTGTCATCCCTTGTATGAACAGCTTTACTCCTTCCAAAAAATTAGCCATAAAGAAATGGTGTAAACAGGAATTTATCTAGTACATGTTTTAATATGTTTTATATAAGGATTTACAAAAGTGTTCTCTAATTACAGAAAAAAGGAAAGTGGAAAGAAACTGTGGTTTATATCTCTATGTTTATTTGTCCCCTTAGTATTTAACTGGAAAACAGGGGAGAGGCTTTTGGCATGGACAGAATTCTAAACATATGGACGACATAGGGGGAGGGTGACTTTTTTTGGGGGGGAGGCTAAAGATGGGCCATACAGAAACCTACAGATAATGTGAGACTTAGTGGATTCGCTGCTGGTGTAAAAAATGAACCTCCCAACTACCTCTTGCTGTTCCCACTGACTCCCAGGGATACTGTGCAAAAGTGCGGGTGGGAGAGCTTTTTTCACTCTAAAATGCTTAGGCTGAAAAAGTATTTATACATACACTTCTATAAAGGGTTCTCCATCCATTTGAGTTTGTGATCAGTTAACTTAAATGTGTTTTAGTTTTATGTCCCAGTCACATTATATACAGTGAGACGCAGTCTGTATGTACAAAACCAGCACATTATATACAGTGAGACACAGTCTGTATGTACAAAACCAGCACATTATATACAGTCCGTATTTACAAAACCAGCACATTATACACAGTGAGACACAGTTGGTACAGATGGCAGATATTCAGGCCTTGGCACTATAACACTGGCACTGATACACAGCATTGGTTTCTTTCCCAAAAGTAAGAAAAAAAGTGCGAAAACAACAACAAAATATATAAATGCACAACTAGCTTTTTTTTCACAGGGAAAGAGTTAATTTAGGACTGGAACAAGGGTAATAGGGATATTATAGATGCCAGGTGACAAAAAAACGATTTCATTCAGCTAGTGAGTCAGCCTTTAGAACATCTACAGTATAGTACCAGTGTGATGAAATATGTAGCAAAAGAGTTGGTAAGATTCTTAGGTAAAGTTTACAGCCTGCAGATCCTTCTTATCAGTCTTCATTTCTGCACTGCCTTCAGTTTGTAATATCTTCCCAGCCCTGCATACATCTGTCTGTCAAGAGAGCTGTGCTCTGATTGGAGAAGCCTCAAGAAGAAAGATCCAATCAGAGCACAGCTGATTACAACAGAACCAGAGCTTGCAGGAAAGAGGAATGCAAGATTTCCCTGAAGTTAAAGGCTTCAGAACAGTGCAGAAACGGAGTGAGTTTTTTTTTTGTTTTTTTTTAATGTAAGGTGCCAAGCAGGTTTGGGGAGGCTTAGGCTAGTCTTATTGAAAATCCGCCTATGATGGACGACTAAAGAAGCGATCCATATAACAGAGCATGATGTACCATATCTTACAGGCTACAAAGTTATTTTTCCTTTTATTTTTCATTTCAGAGTGTAATCACACACAAAGTTAGAAATTACAATCTGTTCCTCTATAACAGTGATCCCCAACCAGTGCCTCGTGAGCAACATGTTGCTCATCAACGCCTTGGATGTTGATCCCAGTGGCCTCAAAGCAGGTGCTCATTTTTGAATTTCTGGCTTGGAGGCAAGTGTTGGTTGCATAAAATCCAGTGTAAAGCCAAACAGAGCCTTCTATAGGCTACCAGTCCACAGATGGGCTACCAAATAGCCAATTATAGCTCTTATTTTCACCCCCAGGAACTTTATAAAATGTGTGTGTTTTTTATTTTTATAAAATGCGTGTCTTTTTCTATTTGAATGTGGTTCACAGGTATAAAAGGTTGGGGATCCCTGCTCTATAAGGATATATTTGTAAGCCTGTCAGTAAAATTAGCAGAACATCAAGGGAGAATAGACAATATAAATGATGTTACTGATGCTATCTATCTATCTATCTATCTATCTATCTATCTATCTATCTATCTATCTATCTATCTATCTATATAGTTTGGGTGGGTGGCGGTCTGGCCAATATCTCTTTTAATAACCACAAGCAAGGGTGGGTTAAGCCTGTGAAAACAATCCCTTGGTCAAGAGACACATCCCAAGAAATGTTACCATGCAGGGAGGTGCCAGCCTATGAAAAATGACCAAAGCTAAAAAGTTAGGACCACCATATGGGGTTCACCTTGACATGGTATGGTGGCTTGTCAATTTTATGATCATAACTTTATAACTAAAACCTCCTGTTTTTGAAAATATATACACTAGCTTAGATACTAAATTAGTACTCAAACAGGGGACCAGGGAATGTCCATTGATCAAACCATTATCTTTTGTAGGTAGTTTTGATAACTTGCCCTTCACTCCCAGTATATTGTAGTCATCATGTCTAGACTGCAAACAGAAAAAGTCACCTGCCATCAGCAGCAGATCTGGGAGTTAGAATGGCCTTGGTTTCCACTAATTTTTGTTCAGATTTGGCTGAATTTTATCATATCTGAGCATCTAGCAAACAGGCAGTCATGTAGATGTTAGGTCAGCTGATGCATTCCCGCTTAAGCCTAGCTCTGGTTTTCTTACAAAGTTGAAAAAGATACTGATAGGTTAAGTGGATTCTGATGAAACTGGCCCTTAAGGTGGCCAAATATGCAACACTTATGATCTTTCCCACAACCATTGGTCATAGGAAAGATTGTTAATCCACTCTACTAAGGTTAGGAGCTGAATTGTCACATATGCAGGTAAAAACAAAGAAATTCTTTACCCCCTCTGACGATTCAGCATTAACTTGTTATGATGTTTGGGCACCTTCAAAGGCACCCGAGCAAAGTATCCAGTCCTGCCCAATCAATGAAGCAACCAATATCCAAGTCTTTTTACTGATATCTGTCACATTTATACCCCACCATACACGCACTTATTATCGTACAAAAGGAATATGGCCACCTTTAGGGCTGTGGCACATGGGGAGATTAGTCGCCCACGACAAATCTCCCTTGTCCCGGACAACTATTCTCTCCGATATGACATCCCACCGCCAAGAATGGCATATGCGGCGCCGGCGATTTGCCGAAATCGAGGCGTATGCCATCCCAGCGGCGATTTACATTCTCGCCGGTGGGATGTCATATCCGGGAGATTAATCGCCCACAACTAATCTCCCCGTGTGCCACAGCCCTTAGGTGCCTGTGTTTGTGATTAGATTGTTAGCTTGTATATGGCAGGAACTGATAACAGTGATTTAAAATTCTCTGTTTATTGCTATGTAACATATTGGCACTTTATAAGATAATTATATCCCCTGCTATCATACTAAGGTGTCCTTTCAATTAGGACCATTTCTTATTTGCTTTACTTACATTCTAGTAAGAAGAACATAGAAGTGAGTTGTATCCACCTAAGGGCTGTGACACACGGGGAGATTAGTCGCGGCACCGCGATTTGCCGAAGTCGGTGGAGTTTCCTCTCAAGCTAACTTCGGCAAATTGCGGCCAATTTGCCATCCCAACGGCGATTTACATTCTAACTGGTGGGATGGCATTGCGGGGAGATTAATCTCCTGCGACAACGAAGATTTGTCGTGCGGCGACTAATCTCCCCGTGTGTCACGGCCCTTAGGCTTTGGAAAGCACAGTAGTACATTACTTTGACACATCATAGTAACCAATGCAAACAGAAGCCAGTTAACTTAAGCCCATGGACTTTTGCTCTATGTTCTGCGAAGGCAACACTTTCAAACAAATATTTATGGATGTTATAAAATACTCTCACAAGACAATTTTGTACTTTATATATAACTTTTTCTAAGTCTAAAGAAAGAAAGCTTAATGTGCTCTAGATATACAGGAGGCAAACTAATCACAAATCACTTAAGGTTAAACATAGCAACCTAGAGCCTTTGTAGCTGGACTTTGAGTCTTAACTTTGCAAAGTTAAGACACAATGGGAATTTTCAGAACCTAAAATGGCATATCCACAATACACATCTTCTCTTTAGCCTATGATAAGCTGTAATGTAAGTAATGTAGTAGCATAACCCCTATAAAGTACATCTCTGTACAGAGGGCACAGAGGCACGCACACATACATGCTTCTTCCTTGCCTACATTGCCTGCCTACTGTTTTCCCTTCTCCCAGGCACGTGCATTATTAACTGTAACTTACTGTTTGTGAAATATAGATTCAGAGAGTGTACAATGGGCCCTTGCCAGGGACATTATTTTACTAATAATGACTTCTAATAGTTAATAAAAGTTAATTGTTGTATATTTGTATAATTGTTGGTAGTGGAGTAGCCTAGAAGGGGGGCCCATGGAAAGTGTAGCCTAGGGATCTCACATCTCATTAATCCACCACTGTGCAAACCAACAATAATCAGCACCAGGGAAGCCTGGAGAGAGGCAAGTTAAATGCCAGCACAGTGTTAAATAGGCTTTAGATGTCCTTTAAAAAAAATGGATAAGTATATTTACTGAAGATTAAATATACGGCACTGTCTATTTACAAGAGAGAAAAAAACAATTAGTCAAAGGATTTTTTTTATTCAAATAACACCCTACAATAGAACTAGTATTGCCATATTTTGAGGCTTTCTGGATAAGGGGTTTCTGGCTGATAGATACCACACCTGTAGTGCTATACCAAATGGGAAGCAGAAGGTTTGTACCCAGTTGCAGCAGGACTAGTGGGGAAGGAGAAAATGTACATATTATGGCATTACACGTACATCCCATTATCAACAAACAATTATATTTTATTTACAAAGATACAGTAGGTATGTTCCTTGAGTTTTTCTGAAATAAACAAAACCTCACTTGATTTTAATTCATTCACTTATGGAGAACAGGGATGGAGAGTCATCAGGGGTGCATCCACTTCTCATCTCTGTCTCCCCAGGGACAGAACCTCTGGACAGATAGTAACCCATGTAACTGGCAGGGATACTAATGCTTACAGATAAAGGGCATACAGTACATACAGTATGTGTTCCTATATTCTAGCTCACTCTTCATTAAATTAAACTAACTTACAAACATTTAAGCTTCTTTAAAAAAAAAAACAGTGTGGCCCTGCGTTCCTGCCTTTCCTCAATGACATTTCAGGAGGTTTGTCAGGCTAACTCACACTATAAATTTATAATAAATGGTAACAAACATTGTCACACAGCCTTAGTGATGAGTAACCCATTAGCTTGTGTTACTCCTGCAGCAGGAGAGCCAGTTTGGCAAAACTACAGCTAAAGAATATACACAAATTATATCAAGAGCCCGGCAATCAGTCTCCAGCCAGCCATGGAGACTGTGAGAAGTGGGAGCCAATAAAGGATTGCAGGATTGTAGATTTCCCTTATGGTTGTTTCTGCCAAATCTTCCCAGGCTCAGCGGATTTAGAAATGACTGACTTCTAGAAAGACAAAACAGACTCACTCACGAATATTGTATTCCTGAATTTCTATCTATTTTTAATAATGTTTAATGTGTCTTTGTGCTGGGTCTACATTTCCCAGTGTCCCCAATAGCTTTAGTCAAATAAAGTCAGCACAGAACCCTCAATGTCACAGTTCTGCACAGATATACTGGCTCTCGTACCTCAAAATAACTACTTTGTACTTGTGCGGGCCCTATGCAACATCTTATATTGATGCACCTAGTGCTAGAGAGAAGGGAAACACCTAGAAGTTTTAGAAGGGTGTATTAAAGGAGAATAATACTGGGCGTGGCTGTCTTTGGGCAATGGGAAACAACTGCAGCAGAAGCAGTAGGCCCAAAGGACACCGGAGTATTGCAGGGTAGCAAGAATTAAGGTTAGTTTTTCTTAAGAGCTCATCTTAAGAATGTGAGTCAGATGTGAGTCAGGCAAGGACAGTTAGTACTGGCAGAAGGTGCCCCACCAAAGAGAAAGAAGAAGTTAGCACCTCAGTGGCTAACCACAATTTAGGGCCCAAGTGTTTAGTTCAGGGTATATTGAGGACCCTGGTGTGCTTCAAGCTCATGCTTGAAGGTTGTTTGGAGAGACTCAAGAGCAAGGGCAAGTCTGGTATCATTGGGCTAAGCCCTTTGACAGGGGGTGTGGAGTCCCCCTGAGGAAAGGTACTGGAGGCTGGAGGTGGAAGGGGCAAACGAACAGAGGGAAGGGCAGTGTGTTTTATTTCTTGGGACTAACTTTTTTAATGGTGACTGAGACACAGTATGCAGTATACAGTTCAGAACGGTACTTGCATTGATCAGTATGGGGTTCCCATTGTGCCCTGGGGCCATATGCTATTATTTGTGCCACCTGTATCAACCAGAAATGGAGCGCATGTAAAAGAATGGCCATGCTCTGCTCGTGTGGATCCAATCAGATGCAGTTTGCATATGAATTACAAACAGGAACAAAAACTCTGCATTGCTTGCTCCTAGCAGGAGGAACAACATGTTGCAGTGGCTGCAATGACATGGGTGTGCAGGAAAAACACTATGTAATGTGGGGGACGTTGTGGGGAATTGCTATGCTATAAAGAATATATGACTTGTCCAAGTCAGTGAGCCTTGATCATTAATGAGAAAAGCTCAAGGAACGTAGCTTGGTTTTTGAATGCCTTTCCTACCTGCAAGCTGTTAATATCTAGTGCAGTGATCCCCAACCAGTGGCTCGTGAGCAACATGTCGCTCACCAACCCCTTTGATGTTGCTCCCAGTGTCCCCAAACCAGGTAGTTATTTTTTAATTTACTACCAAATAAAGCCCCCTGTAAGCTGATAGTGTGCATAGAGGCTGCCTAATAGCCAATCTTAGCCCTTATTTGGCTCCTCCATGAACTTTTATGGTGCTTGTGTTGCTCTCTCTTTTTACATTTGACTGTGGCTCATGAGTAAGAAAGGTTGGGAACCTCTGATCTTGTGGCTTAGGAGAAATAGGCAAGCATTTATTAGGTCAGAGATGCACTGGTTTTGTGCACATATTTAAAGAAGCCTTTGTGCTGGGCATTATGTAATTTTAAACTACTCTTTAATGCACTCTGAAACAACCTTTATCAAGATCAAAGCAGTAAATCTCTACCCATATATAACTGTATTGTGTCTTCCCAAAACTCCCTGTGGTTCACTGGGAGTAAATAGGCCAGATTTTTTTTTCTTAGTATAGCCAGAAAAATCATCAAGCGCTCACCCATTGAAGCCAACAAAAGCATGATGCTCTGTTTAAAAATTCCCCAGCAAATGTGTAAACAGGGACGTTCACAGATGGCATTCCTTGTGAGAGGAAGTACCCATGGAAATACACACAAATCTTTACTTAAACAGGAGAGACACTGGTTTTACCGTTTGTTTCCTTCCATTCCTTTGTCACAGACTCAGCTACATGCAATTTGCTACCAGATGTATTGTCAGGTATAAGACTTTGCTTTGCACCTGGTTTCAAGAAGGTGCAATCATAGTGGAATTTTAGGAAAGGGGCTGTACTTTAGAAATATATGGGAAAATGGTAATCGTGCCAATTTGTTTTGCAATATATTTCACTTACTATATTACAAATCTTTATATTACTAAACTATGACACAAAGGGGCAAATTTATTTATTTTCTCATGGACAAAATCTGGCAATAGTGAAAAAATATGCAGTTACATTTTGTTTAAAAGTTGAAGTTACACTTCCTATTGGCTTCCAGTTATACAAATTTGATTTGGTAAAATTGCAACTGCGTAAAAATGAATAAATCTGCCCCTTAGAAAGGGACTAACATACTTCAATGTATGCCACCAAGCACATCTCTTTTTCTCTAGCTTTTTAGAAACTCTTTCTTCGCTCATTATCCATTTTCACTGTGAATTCCAAGCTTCTCTTGTTGTCCACCCTCATTCATAAACCTTGCCATTAGTTACTTTCAATAGCAAATACAGTTGCTCCCAGGTACTAATACTATAAGAGCAACAGTCACAAAATGGGGTAAACTTAAAATGAGATTTCTAATCCCAAATTACCTCATTAAATCTTGCCACAAGTCCTTCCACTGCATCGTGCTCTCCATTCTTTAGTTTTCTTAGTGAAGCGGACAGTGATGTCTTTATATCTGACAGGTTAGTGTCACATTCTCCGTTGCTAAGATCTTTGGTCAAGAAATAGAGGTAGTCAACAGGCAACACTTTCCGGTAAATCTCCTGTTCTTGCTCTGTGAGGATGCTTGCAATCTCCTCTGGAAACTGAATGAGGTGTTGAAGATCCACCAGTTCTTTGCTTAGTCCAGCTGCACTGGCCGGTGATGAACTTGATGTTGCCATAGTTGAACACGGATGGCGTTCTAAAAAAAGATACATATATTTATATATATACTGTATTTACAGTACTACATTCTTTGGAATTTTATGTCACATATATAGTTATAGTGACTTGATATAATCAACCACAGGTGAAATTTGCCCATGCAAGGTAAAACTGTCAAGGTGAAAGGGGGACATTTTAATGATATAATTGGTACAATGATAGAATAAAGGATTTCAAATATTTAGGATTATTTGAATGAATTGAATTCACATCCCTGGCTCAACATATGCTGGGAAAACCCTGCTTCACACTGATCTTCAGCCTCCCATGTATGAGCCTAACCTATAGTGCATGCCATGAAAATTTCCATTTCATTAACAAAATTGGGTTTCTTCCCTGGATTCCCTCTGCTTTAAATGAGCCTTAGTAAGAGGAAGAATAACACCATATATATATAAGACTTTATTATGGCTTTTTTTTTTAGTAAGAAACGTGTACAAATACAGACACCGATACTAAACAATAATCACTTGGAAGTTCTAGTGCAATTATATTAATAAAAACAATATATTTAAGAACTTAATATGAGTTATTGTAAAGCACTGCAATAGGCATCTTGTACACAAGAAAAACTGTCAGTTGCAGGAGCTGGCCATCCGATTAAAGATTCCTACAGATTTAAGTATATCTTTGGAGAAACAAATGCCAGTGAAATCTGTGTCGGACTGAAACAGGTTTCACTGAGTTAATTATAGTACAAACTGTGGTCTGGTTAAAAGCTCCTTAACAAAAATGTACTGTTGAAGGAAAGACTGGAACTGTATTAAATAGGAGCAGAAGAAAATAAATACATTTCATTCAATATATATCGTATGATCTTGCACACTATGATCAATATTTCTGTGTGCTTAGATTTGTATTCTTAACATTTATAAATTAATTGGATTTTTCTAAAGTTTTCGCAATGTGATGGGTCACCTTCAGTACACTGTATCACTTTTCATGTTCTGACTTTTTTGTAGTTATATTGGTATTGGGCATAGATTTAGTTCTATTTATGTGCTTAGCTATGCCTGGCATTCACGACCCTAGGATTGTCCAAATGGTCTAGTTAAGGCCATGGGGTTCAACTGTTTAGAAAGAAACTAAAGAAAAAAAAATGGTTTTGCCACCGAAGGGGTTGAACTGCACAGCTATGAACATACAGCAATAAGGCTGATGCCACACGAGGCGTAGGGCTGAAATTTTCGGCAAGCGGAAAAACGCTTGCCGAAAATTAAGCCCTACGCCTCGTGTGGCATCAGCCTTAGGGAACATTATTCCTTCATAAATTCTTCCACCTTTACTTTTAGCTCACTGGATACTAAAGGAGCAATATTGTCTTTTCCCATCTACAAATGGAATCAATATTCTAGATAATTATTGATAAATAAAACTTTATTATCAGTCTCTTTTAACAATCAATCAAATCTAGAATTACAGCAAAATTCCAGCACTTTTATTGGACCTGGAAAATCTGACATCAAACCTTAATAATAATGTTTATTGAGTACAGGTATGGGATCCTTTACCAAAAACCCTTTGTCCAGAAAGCTCTGAATTATGGGAAGGCCATCTCCCATAGAACCCATTATAAGCAAATAATTCTATTTTATAAAAATGATTTCCTTCTCTGTAATAATAAAACAGTTCCTTATACTCGATCCTTACTAAACTGCATGAATCCATATTGGAGGCAAAACAATCCTACTGGGTTTATTTAATGTTTAAATGATTTTTAAGACTTAGGCATGGAGATCCAAATTACAGAAAGATCCTTTATCCAGAAAACTGGGCCCAAGCACTCTATATAATAGATCCTATCCTTGTACAGTTATGGGACCTGTTATCCATAATACTTAGGACCTGGGAAAGGAAACCACAATGTGTAAAATGTAACATCCTAACCCAAAGAAGCAAAACTGTATAAAATCCTAGTCAAATGCCTCATTACTATACATGCAAGGAATAGATACTGTTTCACTCTACATCACATCCTAAAAGCTGCTCCTGTGCTTAGGGTTATTCTCCCTGTAATTATGCAAAAAATGACTTAGGATAACATTGGGAGAGAAAAGCACAATGTTTAACATTTGTCCTACAAGGTGCAGAGGAAGTCACTTTGTTTCCTTGTGGATTCATACAAGGGATTGCAGCAATAAGTTATTTGCAGAGGACCAAAGCCTAACAGCAAGCCGGTAGTTTCTCTGGAAACTGACAGACATGATTATGATTGGTTATTTGGTATGCATACTTAAATAAGCAGTGGCTATAGCATGAAGATAGAGGTATAACAGCACACAAACTAAGATAGAAAACAAATGTTAATGTGCTCCATTTGTCTAAACTTTTAAATGAGATAAATAAAACAAGTTTGTTATTAGTGCCTTGTTAAGCAAAACAAAAGATCTTCCAAATATTAGAGTGAAATCCACATAAGCCGTAGCTAACCAGGAAAGCAGCTTTTGTGTTGCTATGGCATGAAAAACAAATCCCATAACTAACCAACAGGCTTAGGGCCATTTCCTGTACTGTTCCCATTCAATTAAAATGTTTTATTTTGTAATGAGCAAATAACACCATAAACCCAACTACTTTTAGACAATGCTCCATATAATAACTCTTTTTTTATCTACCTGTTTACAGCTTAGGTTATATAGAACAGATTATTTAGTTTAGTAATGAATATTATAGCATACCGCTTGCTGTTACTGTACCTGCAAATGAGATGGATAATTATGTGAGTGAATAAGACTCTCACAATAAACTCAAGACAATTATGGTTATTATTTGCTTTTTAGAAGTCTGAGGAAAAATATGCATATTTATTTCAGCAAGGGCTGTGCTACAATGAATAGGTAATGCAGAATGCATGATTTTTGCTCTGTAGGCAAGCCCAACAAAAGGGGTATTATTAAACTGGAGCATTTGATTACAGAGCAATAGCTATGTTATAAACAAGGCTGATGCATAAGGCTAAAATAGGCACTTCAGCCACAAAGATGTATTTGCTGCAGCAGATGATACCTGATTTAACCCTTTTTGATTTACAGGTGCAATTCCCCTGGATTATTCTTGTTGGTAGAAGAAGCTGCTCTTTTCCCATTACCTCCATCTGTTGCCTAAATGTTGCAGCCCCTTATATCTACCTTACAGCAATGTCTGCCCCAAGGAAATGTCACCAGTGAAATTGCCTGGAAAGATATTTACTTCCTTTTGTGCTCTATTATGTGTTACCTAAATTGCCACTGAACCCAACAAACAAGAGTATTTTATTCAGGCGCAAGATAATTGTTTCCACAAACAATATCAAACATGATGTCAAAAGCACAACAGCTGCTTCACAGAAAACACATTACATATACCAAATTAAAATAACCGTTGCCAATTAAGTTGAATAATTGTCTCTTAGTTTGTGTTCATGGTCCTTTAATACCCATAGCAGACATCAACCGCTATATGTGATAGAGAATCTAAACTATTGCTTCTACACCAGTGGATTTTATACTAGCAACTTGTAACACAACATAACATTTTGCCCATGTCTTATGACCTACCGTAAATCTTATAGCTGTACATTTTAACTTTCATACACATCAGTTAGAATCAGTACCAAGATATGTTTCCTGTGTTACATTACTCATTACAACATGTACTCCCTACTTTAAATTATAATTGTATTAGACCTGTATCAAATCATATAGAATTGGGGCAAAACTCCTTTGTTTCTTCTTATATTTGTAGTGACAAGGGCAAGTAGAAATATTTATAAAGCCTTTTTAATTACCCTTATTTACCATCATTAAGAGGGGTGGTTTACCTTTAAGTTAACATTATTAATTATTTGCCTTCCTCTTTCGCCTCTTTCCAGCTTAGGGGTCACTAAGTCTAGCAAATTAAAAAAACTATTGCTATGTGAGGCAACAATTTTATTGTTGTTGTTACTTTTTATTGCTTATCTCTCTATATGTGTTTTGCATTTTGTTTGCATTTCTGTTTATGAAAATCATTCCCAATTAAAAGAAGATTGCCATTGTATAGGCAAGAAAGGCTGTGTGTGTGTGTGTGTGTGTGTATGTGTGTGTAATGTGACCGATGATATAATTCCACATTAGAAATATTTTCACCTTCACGCCACATTCAGGCAGACAATGAAACAGACTGCCTGTAAAAATCCTATGTAAAACCACAATACCCTTCAATAATGAGCACCATATTTATGAGGTTAGCACCATATCTGAAGAGCCCCCTGGATAAGTCTTCCCTCAGTACGTATGATGTTGGCTATGTGGGATATTCTATTACTTAGATACGCAATTCCAAAAAAGGCATGCTTCAGTGGCCTCACACATAGCACTCTGAATTACAGCCAATACCACCATGCTCACTAGCAGGCTTCTCCTTTCTTTCAATGAACACAACTCAAGCATTCTATCATTCACTGAAAGGAATACAGTGTCAGGTTCTTATGCCAACATCAAAGGAGGCTTTCATAAATTATTAGTTGTGACTTCTTTAAGGGGCCACTGATTAAAAGCATATTGTTATATATCTGTGTGCTGATAAAACTTGACCAGTAAAACTAAAACACAGTAATGAAATGTGATGCTGTGATGCTAACAGCTATTGCTAGGTACAGCTTTCCATACCTACACTGATACAGTTGATATTGAATGTATTGTATATAGTAAGGAGCTTTTTCCAGCAGGCGTTTTGCCAGCAGGCCCTGCCATCACAGCAGATGGAATGTTACGAAAAAAGTAAATATTTCCACACTCTCTTTGGCGTAAGGGTATTTTCTATATTTTTGCAGGTGATGAAGACATTTGTTTAAAAACAATGTAAATGTTATGGAGTACTGGACACCCACTGTGGCTTTTCTTGCACTGAAGATGCCGATGTAAAGGGAAGACAAATCCAAAATAAAATGTAAAGTTTTTTTCCAATATAATTTTGATAACATTTTGAATGATTTTAAAGTTGTATTCAAAATAATTGCAACTGGAAGCAGTGTTTCGCTATCCCTTTCTAAAATGCCAGCCTTGTCAGCCCTGCTTGCTTCTGCACAGGTCGGTTAAATGACAGGTTTCTGCTACATTGTTTGAAAAATCAGAACCACCAGAGCAGAGAATAGTGAGGCACTAGTGATGCACAAGCTGCTCTGATCTGGTGTCATTTTGTGCTTTCAGGTCCCTTCTCAGGCTTGGGCCATGTTCCTCTTAATTCTTCATTTCCTTTTGATTTTCTTTCAGTGACTACAGAGTACAGCACATACTGTATATGACAATATTTTAAAAAAAATCTATAATAAACTACTAAAACAGTACTGATAATTTAAAGGACAACTAAAGTTATATTCACTGGGGAGGTACCAATGAGTTAGAATATAATCAGTAACCTTACACCCTGGGCTGACTGCTAAAACTGTACTGGCCCAAGTTATTATTCCCTGAGCGCCACACTGCTGTCATTTTCCTGATGCCCCAGAGTCCCAGAGAGTGAAGTAGAGTAAATATGATAAAGTTAAAGTTCCGATCTGTTCTCTACTGCGCATGTGTGGTGTCCGGGACATAAAGGGTTACTGGGTTACCAGGGAAATCCTGGTGGTGCTTATAGACTCGTACCATGGAACAGTGTACTATTCAGGAGTCACGCCAGCTCAGGAACAAAGGTTAGCGAATATTAATTCACTGGGGGTGAGGTGCATCCACTTCTATAATTAAATGCTGGATTAAACCCACCAACTTTTCTGTTTTTAAAACCAAAACATTTGCACACAAATGTCCATGTCTGTGTCTATGTGGCTGTAGCCCATGTTTCTGACCCAGTCCCCTTTGTTTTGTCCTGATATACTGTCATTGGCATTCTGGTTTGTATTCATTCAATAAGGAAGTCTGATGTATCCAGTACGTCAGCGGCTTGGTATAAATTGTCTTATTATGTGAGGTCCTTTCTAACATTTGCTGTTCATACAACACAGGGTTTTTTTTGCCTTGAGCAAGAGCATTGTATGGTCTTGTTTAGCCATTGCTATTGCTACAGCAAGTAGTGCGCCTCCCCCTTTGCGCAATTTGGGAGTTTCTTCCTCTCACTATATCCAGCTTACATTCCACAGCAGATATCCAGGCATCCTTCTATACAATAGAGTGTTTAACAGCTACGTATTGCTCTTACTTCCAGTCAATGAACTGTTGAATTATAATTTATCAGTTCATTCATCAGTACAAAGTTTAATTCTGGCTGCAGCAGTCATGGTTTATTTTCCCTAGCATGGCCATTCTATAGTTTCTACTGTGGTTTTCTTTTTATATGCTCATTCCATTTCTACTAGCTCAGTGCTTTGGTTCTGTGAGGTAACAGTATAGAGTTCTGTACTCCTTGTAAACAAATTAAGAAAGTAAAAAAGTAGGGCCTATTTAGTAACCAGGAACAAATTTGCTTGACTCCATTAACCCATAACATAGCATCAAAAGTGTTATTTTATTATTATTATTTATGTATGTATATCTTTATTTATAAAGCGCTACTTATGTACGCAGCACTGAATAGTAGAATAGATTAATACAACAGGGGGTTATTAAGATAATAGATAAATACAAAGTTAGATAATAAATACAAATAAATACAAGGTACAGTTGCAATAAGTTAAGGATCAAAGAGACAAGAGGATAGAGGTCCCTGCCCCGTAGAGCTTACAATCTTTACACAAGTCTATAATCTCCATCTTGATTTATTGGGTGCCACCAAAGCAAATACAGAACTCTACTGGGTTATTCCCATTTAATTTCCCTTTATTTCTGTACCGAATCTCCTGGTAATTTTGTGAAGGGCCCCTACAAATGTCCCCAGTAAATCCTAAAATCCTAAAACCACAACTCATTGATCTGCGCATAGAGGATAGTGAATTGTCCCGTCCTTAATTAAATAAAATATAGTAATATACTATATCTATATACTTAGGGCCATATGGCCAGCTAAGACCCCCAGACTTGAGTGTAGTATAGACTGCATAAAAACATTTGACAGCTTCTCCTAATTGAGCTATTAGTTATGTACCATTGAAGACCTGAAAAGGTTGCTCTCAGAAGGTAATAACCATACTTTATGCTATTTTCTTATCCACCTGAGTGTTTTCACTTGCTAAATGAGCACATATTTAAATTCTTTTCATGTCAATAAATTTACTGTAAATTAATAATTTTCAGCAGCTCAATTAAAACAAAAGTTTTCTCCAAATACATTTCTACATGATCTGTGACAGTCCAGTCTATATATTACTGGTTGCACTGTTTTGTTCTCTACATTTAGAAGATCAAGATTAGTCTATCATTTTATAAATGGTAAGTAGTGTATAGTATATCGCAAGAGCCATCAGTAACTTGAACAGCCCTATATCTTCTATTGTGAGGCCAACACCTGCACTGATATTGTGTCTTTTTTACTTTATACCTTTCAATCATGCTGTAGACTAATCTTCTTATTATTTATTTGTAACACGACCTACAATTGTTTCCATTAGTCACAATCCAACACCATATTGCAGCCATCTTTCAGAATAAAAGGAGGGTGGCATTGGGAAGGAGCATCAATCAAACCAGGATATCACGTGGCTGAACCAAAGAAATCCATTCCATGTTCCAGTTCAATCAAACCAGGATATCACATGGCTGAACCAAAGAAATCCATTCCATGTTCCAGTTCAATCAATCAAACCAGGATATCACATGGCTGAACCAAAGAAATCCATTCCATGTTCCAGTTCAATCAATCAAACCAGGATATCACATGGCTGAACCAAAGAAATCCATTCCATGTTCCAGTTCCATTAATCAAACCAGGATATCACATGGCTGAACCAAATAAATCCATTCCAGGTTCCAGTTCCATCAATCAAACCAGAATATCACATGTCTGAAGCAAGGAAATCCATTACAGGTTCCAGCAAATTTCAGTGGCAACATTATTAAAAGGAACCCAATAATTCCAATAAAAAGTAAGGCTGAGACTTGTGCTTGACTATCATTGGAAGTGCTTTTGAATTGCTTTTGGTAGTGCTGCAGTTATACTTTACTATTTTCTGGGGCAGATTTCCTTAGTTCAGTGCTGACATCCAGGTTTGTGTGGGGGCAGGTCTCCCCACCCGACATAAAAGTACCAAGAGTTTCCCTTTAATCTATGGCACGCCGAATGTTTATTGGCAACATGTAGCGCCGTATGATCAAAGACAAGCTGGCACACAAAGGGTCAGCTTTTAGAGTTGACGTACCATGACTTACTTCAAATATTTATACTTAGAGCACTGTACAGTTAACATAATTGTAGAATTAATATAGCTATAGAATTACAATATGTAGCTCAGTTTTGCAATATCGTTTTGTAACAAGGGCAAAAATATTGCACTATAGATTACCATTTGCCTATTTTCTGAAATACTACACTGCATGCAATTGTGCAAGCTCTATTCAGCTCATAGAATAACATGCCCTCTTGTGCTGTTAGTGCTGATACAGTGTGAACAGAAGATAAGAAACCCAGTCTCTGATTTAGGATACATTTCTTTTCAACACAAAACAATAGATAAGAGATCAATTCCAGAGGTATTTTACAAAATGTACAGCAGTCTGTGTGTCTGTTGTATGTCACTGTAGAGCTGGCACAGCATCACAGAGAAATGGTATTACAGGGTTCCCAATCATATGCCCAAGCCACACAGACGCTAAAGCAAGTTATTAGTTCAGATAAAGTTCAGGTTGCAGCACAGAGACCACATGAATCTTTCAAACAGATGTAAGGCTTCCTTAAATATTCCCATTGTATTCCATCCCAAGCACTACAAGGTAGGTGGCCCAAACATAAGCACAAAGACAAGAGGATGCACCAGCGAGAAGCTAGCCTTACAGAGCTACAGTGTGCCAGCCATCTTAAGGAAATTTAACTCAGGGAAAATATTATGCACATTTGGCTTACCAAGATTACTTTCTAACCAAATACCAGGGCAGATATAGTACTTTTTAAAGGGCATGTAAACCCCATTTGTGCAAACACAATTATAGATGCAAAAGAACACTCCACTGATTGCTGTTTTCTGACACTGAGATTGCTATTTCTTTTTCAGTATTATAATGAAAACAATATTATAATGAAACATCAGAAGACATGTCAGTATTAGTAAAGAGCTGTGGCAGGAAAATCTTTATAGCCAAAAGTCCCCAAAAGAGGTAGAAAATGATGGGGGGCGGCGCGGTTCTTCCATACGCCTGAGTATGGTTTCCATTTGTAATTAGTCTATAGAAGGATTTTGCGCCCCCCCATCATTACCGAAACAATTGCAGAGGAGCCTTTAGCCATGTCGGAGTGTTACATATTGAGGGGGGGGGCTTTGGGGGACTTCAGCTACAAAGATTTTTGTTTACTAATATGCTCTAATATACTGACATTTTCTTAGGAACATGTCAGTATCGCTATAATACCTACAGTAATAATAATCTAAACAAAGAAGTAAGAATCTCATTGAAACAGAGAAGAGGATCCTTGACTTGCTGACTTGTTGTACACCTAAATATAACATTCTGCATAATAAAAGCAAATTGATTTTGAAGCAATACATTAATTACAAATTTTCAGTGATTTTCAAGTTATTTGTAAATGTAATTTAAAGCGATATCTGTTTGTCCCTTGCTATTCACTTCAATGCTTTTTGTAACTATGTACCATTAATACATTTTTTCCCCTCTGAGGCAAATTAGAGAGGCTTCAGATGGGGTTTTTTGCCTTCCTTTGGATCAACTAGCAGTTAGGCAGGTTATACTGTATATAGGCATTATGGTTGAACGTGATGGACGTAACCCAACTTACTATGTTACTATGTAATACAATGTCGCAATAGTTCTTGTCCAGTCACAACTTAATTTCCCACAGTGCTTTGCACATTTCTGTGATTCTTCTTCAGAATGTTCAGAACATGCAGCGCATTGTAGGGGAGGGAATGTTGGCAGGAAGAACACCAACACAATTTTTAAATTCTGCAAATATCCTAGGAAAGGGATTTTTTTACTGAACCTCCAATTGTCAGGGATGCAGTTCCCCAGACTTTTAGTCCTGTGGCAAAAATGAGCCCACAAAATTTGCATTGCTGCCTGCTTCTGACTATGGGTGTGCTCAGCAGTCAAAGTGCCCATTAGCCTGCTATAACTCCTAAATATTTATGTCGGGCTCTGGGATGGCTTATCAGCAATTTCAAAATGGTGTTGTTATTCCTTTAATATAAATTGTTGAGAAATCATATTAATCAATTCTAGACTATACAACAAGCTTTATTTTTAGAAAATAACACACACTCCTGAGGCATAGTTAGAGGCAATGTAACAGCTATAAAAAGACTGTGTGTGAGCTTATTATGCAATTCTGTCTGATTGTTTTCCTTTAAGATATGTATGAAATGTACAGTACAAATCTTTCTCTCATGGTATGTAGTTATGGCATTGTATGCTAGCTTCCTACTGTGAACAAATCCATTAGAGTTTTGTTATACAATTGCATTGTAAATATGCTTTTTTTCTCTAGGGAGTGTTTTCACAATTAAACCTGCATACAAACATTATTATCAAAAAGAGGGTCTGTAAACCTTCCATAGCCATGAAATACCCAATCCTGGCTGCACCACAATTCATAGCATAATCCAACATATAACTATCAGGGCTGATTTGCAGTGCTGGGCTCCTGAGATTAATTCCTACCTGGGCAATGAGTTTGTATGTTCCCCTTATGTTTGGGTGGGTTTCCCCTGGGGACCCCTACCACACTACAAAAACACTCCAGATTAAGCTGACTGTAGTTTATGTTGTGTGGATGATTATAAAATCCACTGGGTTAGGGATTGATGTATAATCTCTGTAGAGTGATGTGTAAATAGGTCTGCCCACCAGCCATTGTTTGACAAGTCTAGCCAGCATATCACCAGCTAGGGCCAGTCTTGCAAATTTACCAGCAATATCTTTTCTAGTAAATTTGCAAGGTGGCAACCCTACCTATAAATTCTTCCTTTCCGTGACCCTCTCCATGGCCAATCACCCCCTTTTTAACAGATACCCAGCTCTGGCCCGCTCATTAGCCTGAGCCTTCCCATTTCCCCACGATTCCCCTGCCCTGTTACTCCAGTGCATCCTCAGAGCGTGTAACTTATATCCTTATAAATGGTATGGTGCTTTGTAATGTCATCAGTTATAATTGGTGCTTAGTGATGCAATCTCTGCTATTTACACTATATAAGGATGATAATATAATAATCAAGTGTTGGAGCATGCAGGGTGGTGTACTACAGCACCAATGCCATACCTTGACAGTGCTGGACCCTCCGCAAATGAATCTTTGGGAAGAAGGGGGACCTGGCTTACAAGTTCAGCCACTGGTAATCTTTGATCTAAAGCCCCTTTCTCACCACTCCCCTGTCTGCCCCTTGCTGACTTCCTTGTAGCGAGCAGGAAATTTAAACAAGTGGGAGGAGCCAGGAATGGCAAACCATACAGCAGACCCAGGTCATGGCATTCCCTGTCATAGCAGGGGTCTGCTGTATGGTAGTTACGCCACTGTACAGCACCAACAATGCTAGATTCTTAAATTTACTCTTCTTTATACAATTTTTACCATGTCACCATCTGATTTTACTTGGCCACATGAGTGGAAAACATTGTATATAGGTGGATTGTTTTCTGGGAACAATGCAGCATCTTAATTCATATAAAGGTCCCCATACACGGGCAGATCCGCTCGCTTGGCAATGTCGCTCCCCGTAGGTGGGGATATTGGGAGAATCCAGCATAATTTGATCGTTTGGCCCTGGGGCCGATGCGGCCCCCGATCCAACTAGATTTTCTAACCTGCCCGAGTGAGATCTGGCCAATTCCAGGCCAGATATCGGCCGGGCAGGCCCGTCGGTAGTGCCCATACACGGGCCAATTAGCTGCCTAAGGGGCCGATATCAGCAGCTAGAATCGGCCCGTGTATGGGGACCTTAACACTGTATTAGAATAAGCTAACAACACCAAACTGAATTACAGGAGCAAGGGAATGCTCCAGTGGGAATATACCAAACTAATACTACATTTAAAAATATTGTATTCTGTGCCTCTGATGACAATCACATTAACAGAGCACAGAAATCAACTTGTACACTGAGCAGGATGGATGCCCATTGGAGGATTCTCTTGCATTTGGGCTGCTCTTTAAGAAGACTACCCTTATAATGTAGGATTACAAGCGCCACCTTTAATATACTGGAGTTTGCTGAAAGTTATAATTCTGCAATAATTGCTTGATGCACAGCCAAGCTACACTGTTTGCATTTCCTTTAAAGCTGCCATAAACTTTCCATAAAATTGTTGTTTCGTCCAAATGTTTCTGGACTACAAATCCCAGCTTTGCTTGATAAACATTTACTTGGCTCTCCTGGGTCAGATAATTGTGTGATGACTGATGTAACTTTGGCAGGGATAATACTAAATAAATAAATGTTCATATCTGTATTTCTGTTGGGATGTCTACTTTGGAAAGGAAAGGAGGGACAAAAGGAAACATTTTAGGGAAGGTTTATGTCCAAATTAAAGGGACATCATTTAGTTTACCAGCACATTGTCAACTAAATTAGTCCAGTTCTGTCTACCCAGTATTTCACTGCATTCAGGCATCAAAGGCAATAAATAATGGATGTTCTCTGTTAAATGAGTTCAATTCCAGTTGTAGGAAGGAAGAACATAGAGCCAGAGTTACATAGAGTATGTTGGGATTTGTAATCCAGCAACAATTGGGGTTAAGCGTTTACATGCCTTTTAAAGGGTAATGTTGAGAGATTTGGCCCCTATAATTTTATTTAGGCATAATCTACTTCACAAAAGATATTGCACACAGGACAGCAGTTGCTTGAGTAAGGACTGTTGGTCATTCACATTGAGATACCTTGTGTTACAGTCTAACAAAACTGAATCATGGTAACCCCAATAGCATTACAAACCAGCCCAAAATACCAAAATACCATATGTTTGTTACTTGCAATATATTTTTTAAAAACGCATTTTATTATGCATTTCTTTTTCAAAAGGTAGGGTATCTGACAAATAGTGAGAACTGTGTCCAAACGGTAGAATTCATAACTATTTGTCAGCCCTCTATGGAGCACAGGAAGAGCCTACAGAGCGGGGATACACAATATTCCAAAGTGCAGCATTTGCAGACGTACATATCCTATCATCCCTCCACTAAACGAGATGACAGAGGATGCTGAGACTGGTATTTATGAAGCAGCTGGTGTGCTGGAGTGAGGTTGTCTATGCCTATTCTTATCCATAGGCTGACTTTCCAGGGAATGTCTAGTTATCATTCACCGGTGGACCCACAATAATGAACCAATAACCAAGTATTTTTTATTTTATCTTTTACTTCTACTCTATGAGCAATGTAGAAAATGAGGGCCAAGAATGTTATAGTAGCCCTCTTTATATTGTATGAAACTGGCAACTGGCTGGAGCCCATACAGTTGCCTGTGTGCAGGTGCATATTTAGGAAAAGACCCTTGTATGACTAACGTTCAGTCATTGCTAGTCCAAGATAATAAACAAAACTTTCGTTATGATAGACTTGGAGATACATTAATAGATTCATTTATACAGCAGACTCAGCTAAAATAGAGTATCATAATGTGCAAAAACAATAATTTTTTTCTTACTTATTTTTAATTGATCATAAACTTAAATAGATTTCTACTAACTGAATGTTAGTACCTGTTACTACCAAACAATAGCACTACCATTTCCATTTTACGAACTGTATTTGGTACCCCACCTCTGACCACAGGGGCTAGTTCAAGTCAAATAAGGTGCACAGACTCAGAAAAGCATATGTGATAGGCTAGACTACTAAGCAATACATGAAGTCTCTGGAAGAGATTTCGTTTATGAAACTGGGTTTATTGTTAACAATCACAATAATAATAATCTTACAGAGAATTGCTTTTTTGAATCCCGAGGCTCCTGCTCACCAGGATTCTCCCAGGTGTGAATGAACTGCTCGGTGGGTATTCAGACTTAATCTTACAACAATGAAACATACAGTGTATAATAAATGAAGACAACCATTTAACCATTTAGAACACCTTATTATACACTAATACCTGAAATACAGTTGATCTTATTATACAATGCTTGCTGCAAGTTTCCACCTTTAGCATCAATTAAAATATATCATCCAATCACTGATAAACAATTAATGAGACATAATGACAATAACATAAACTACATAAACAATAACATAAACAACCCAGTAACATTATGTAGCTTGTATTAAGCCAGTGGAAGTAAATTCTATTACAAATCAGTATAAAATATTTTTTAAAACAATATGTATTCAAAATGTTTAAATGTATTTATTTTTTTTTCAGGCAGATCAGTAAAGGAAGTAAGATTTGCCGCTTGCAGTATCGGTTTTTACCTTTACTTGCAGGTTTTGATTATTTACCTTGGATTTTTTTTCCATTAAGTTTAAGAGCCATAAAATTTGGTCTGGTCTTTGGCAAAAATAGTGAAGTTAGCAGAAAATGTCTCCATCTAACCTGCAGCAAGCCTCAATCAAAGGGAAAAATTCTTTATTAATACATTTTGAAGGCAAAAGGCAAACCTTCTGAAGCATGCTTTGTTTTATTGCTTTTTATTAAAAAATGTCTTGGCTGAAAAACAGCTTTCTTTGGCATTAACATCAGTAACTTGCTCGCGTCTGTTCTGTGCGGGTCTCATCTACGCACACACTGTACACT
Organism: Xenopus tropicalis; assembly: GCF_000004195.4. Lineage (NCBI taxonomy): Eukaryota > Metazoa > Chordata > Amphibia > Anura > Pipidae > Xenopus > Xenopus tropicalis. The sequence continues at coordinate 37,642,305 of NC_030683.2, forward strand.
TGTGTAAGGTAGAAAGCGAACATCACGCAAGGGGTACATGGAATTTTAAAAAATAAAATAAATGGGAAAACGATTCACCCAACAGTCATTATTAACTAATTAAGTAAAATTAGTGTTTTCAAAATGATACTGCTCATTCAGAAAACATATATTTGTACTAACAACACTGGCTTAGAAATTTGGGGGTGGGGGTTTTTTTTAAACAGAACTATGTTACATGAATTGAAAATTAATTTTTATACTTTTTTGTTTAGTTTTAGTTTAGCTTGTTTAAGGTTTCAGAAAATTCTTTAGAGCATCTATTTGTTGAGCCAAAATACTGAAATAAGCATATGAATTCATAAAACTTAGTGTAGTATTTCTGCTGCAGAATTGGAATGGATATAAAAAAAAAAAATAAAGTATTACAGATTAGAGTACATCCAGTTCCTTTAGCAATTAGCACCTGAAATTGTTTCTTAACAGAACTAAACAGCACTTTGCACCTTTGCTATGATCCATTTCAAGCAACATGATAAAGTATAAGATTCTGCCTTACCGATTAATGTACTTTCCACTGGAGCTTCATATCGTGCCACGGAGTGAGGACGGGCAGGTAGGGCTTTCCAGAGCTCCCAAATGATAGCAGGCTGCACTTGTCCACACTAAACTGTCAGGCAGCAGCTGCTCAGATTAAAGCTGCAAACTATGGCCAAATGCATAACTGACATGCTTTGTGTAAGCCATAAGAAGAAATGCATTTGGCTCAGGAGTGAGAAGGTCGAATTACCCACCTCCCCCTATAAAAAATCTGTACTCTGTGACTCAAGGAGAGGAAATGCAGTACCTAGAACTGTCACACAGTGGAATGAAGACATCCATACAATTTAACAACAGCTTCAACAGAGGCAACTCAATTATTTTAAGGGTAAAAAAAAAAATCACTTTGATAATTGTAGATTTAAATGTTGCTTAATAGCAATTAAAAGCAATGATTCCACCTTAATAGAGGTAACAATCTACTGATCTGTAACAAGTCAACCAACACAATTTTGCTATCAAATACATCAATTACAAAAACCAGGGAGTTACTGTGTCTATAAAACCCTGTAGAGCACTTGCCCCAAAACTTACTTAAAAAAAGAACCCACTTAGCAGACCATTTAAACATTATTTAAGTGGTTTACTTTATATAAGGAAAATCAGCTTAAGCATCTGAGACATTAATAGTTAGTGTGTTTATTAGACACTGCCAGAATCCATTCTCCCGCTCTCTCTCTGGTCTACATATACGTCCGAGATAGAAGAAATATTTAAAATAGATAGAAGATATTTAAAATAAGAGTTCCTCATAAAATGAAGGGGCTTTGCAAGCCAAATGCCATTTAGGCAACCGTTATCATAATCAGATCATCTGCCTTAAATTCTACTCAACCCCCTGTCTCCCTCAGGAAGGGGATGGAATATTACCACTTACTTTCACCGGTCATGGAAAGTTTTACCATTCAGAGGGGAAAACAGGAATATTTATTTCACTGTCATAGGAAAATTCTACCCTATTTATAAGCAGAGTAAATATTGCATTTATTCCCCTAAATAGGCAGTAAAACAGGAGTCCAGAGCTTATTCTTTGCACAGAATGTTTCCTATATGGGTATTTGCTTTTATGCATGTGCCTGGACGCTGCCATATTAATATCCCCGCCTCAGGCCTTCTCCATAGGCTTCAATAAGTACAGAATATCTACTGGAGTAAAGATGCTTTTTTTAAGCTTAAAATGAAAATATGTTAATTCCACAAGTAAATGTAAACTTTTCACTGTTTATTTTCCTGCATTTTTTTCCTTTTTAAAAAACATTACTTTTTCACTTGTTTGTTGACAAAATGATGTTAATGTATCTTTCTTATATTTTGGGTAAATACAAATTAGTTGCAAAACTATTACACAAAGGTAAGAAGATGTTATTTGTAGAAAGTGAATGGCATTTGTGTTTCAAGAAAGATGCATCTGTTTGGCAGTCAGTCCTTTCATTAGTGTGGCAGGGAAAGGGGCAAAACAGGCTTTATTTATATAAAGTTGGACTTTTCAACTTGTAGCTCCTTCAGCTGTCAGTGGGTGATGGGAGTAGATGAACGGTCACAAGCAGGGGGTGTATTTATAGATTGTTGTGCCCTGGGTCATTACATAAGGTGGCTCCCCTATTTGAGCAACAGAAAAAAAAAAATACTTTTTCTACTATTTCTACTATTTGGAACTTTTTTGTTATCTGATAAAAAAATTCAATATTTTTTTCTGTAACAATTTTGCCTCCCCCTTCTCAGTTGTTAACTCATATTATAGATTTATATTTGTGCTTATAGTGATATGGACGCATTCCTTTAGAAGTCAATAGGAACGTGCCAGTAGTATTAAAGTATTATTAAATTAATAATTGGCATAATCTTTTTTTCTGTAGAAAAGTGCTGTTCTAGCCACCCCCAGCCCAGCATTACCAGCAGTTAGGTCCAGAAGAATTGCAGAAAGCTCACTTTTTCCTTCTATCATGTTGGGTTAGGGCAGAACAACCCCTTCATTGGCTGGGCTACAAATGAAAAGATTAGGTCTGCCTCCAGCCCAGCATGGTGGGCGCAACTGGCTCAGGGACATCAAACAACATTGGAATATCAACTGCAATAAGTCCTCCTGGACTAGGGAAGGCTTGGGGGTACCTTTTTACAAATTGTAAACAAAAAAGAATATTGTGGATATTTATTGTTGCCATCTTGCCAAATGAACTCCATTTTATTTGCTATACCTGCTCTCCTCCACGATTTTTCCTTACAACTGCCAATCTACAGGTGCCACTAAGCACCTCCTACAGTGCAGCAACAGTAACAAAAACAAAATCTTTTTATATGCTTTACAGATTATTGTTCTTGGGGATTTAGGTAACTGACCATTTATACCTGAAACATACTTTGCTGAAAGTTATAAATAACTCATGTATTTATGTGGCTTCCTATATTTGGGTTCTTGGGTCTCACTGGCACTCAGTGTACTGTATGTTTGCCCTCCCTCACCCCTGCTGTTTATTTCCCTGTGCCTCTTAATCCCAGAACAAATTAGTCACAAATGTGGAATCTGCAATAAAATGAAGAATATTTTAAGACTGAGTTAACAGCTTGTCAAATCTAGATATCAGATCCAAACTCCTACAAGCTGAGCTACAAAATTTATGAAAAACAAGAAGTGTATGTGATAGTAAATATATTAACCCAGGTTATTATCCAAGATGAACAATCTTATTCAGCAAGTATGGAAAAGTCTGGGTTTTTATGGTTTGGTACTGTTAAAACAAATCCCAAATGTGTTTCTTAAAAAATCTCTCAGTTGTGCTGTTCAGAGGTATGTAAAAAAGTCCAATAAGCATGCAGGAATTCATCACATGACCTCTAAGTTTAAGAGAGAATTCATCCCCTTTGTGCCACTGACCATCACACAGCATTAAGTTAAAGATGAGTGTGGTGTCTGACTGCTCACAATGCTTGCAATTTAAAGAAGCAAGAAAAACAGAAAACATGCACAAAAAAGTAAATATGACTGATAAGTGGCTCATTGAGAAAGGGCACCTGGAAACACTTTGTCACATTAACACGTGCAAAGTGATCACAACACAATAGCATTTTCAGCAGACAGTCCTACTGGTGTGCCGTAGCCTTAGTCATTCCAGTCATCCACAATAAAAGACACTTGGCAACAATTTAGCATTCATTTATATGTAATTTCAGTGTCAAAACTGAGAGGCACTGCTTTCTCTTAGTTTAATACTGACACTGAAATTACATTTAAGATTCATAAATATCTGCATGAGTTTTTCTTTTGCCTTTTCTACTGACTCACATTTAACATCTTTATTCAACCATTTCAATTTTCACTGCTAGCAGATTTCTTTGAATGTTTGCTCTGTTCCCAACTCTATCACAAGCAGATTCTGTTAACAGTCTCCACTTTTTTATACTGATGCTACAGCACCCCGCTCTTCCTCTGTCACATCCCACTCATTAAGATCAACTTCCTTATTATAAAAAGGGGACCATACTTTCCTGGGCAAAACCCAGAGGTACCGCTCACCCCCTGGTACTTCACAGGGAAACATTGGGATCTTGGTGTTGTGCGTTCTTAAATGCTCAGGGGCCACACTTTAGCGGTGACCCCAAATTATTCATTGCTGGGTCACCAGACTGTCCATTCTATCTGACCTCCCAAAAGAATTCCTATAAACAATGCTTCCTGGCTGAGTCCTCCTCCTGATTCTAACCTCTACCCAGGAAAAAACTGCACAGACTCTTATTTTAAAATAAAACACTGAGTACAACTAGTTTCACTGTCATCCCTCTCATATTTAACTTTAGGGTAATAAATTTAATGCAATTGAAGAATGGCACAAAGGGGTGAAAGGGTTATTCCATTTGCACTGCTCCCTTTTTTAAACCCCTTAATGCTCTAGTACTTGCGTCCTGAAAATTCCTGTTTCAGCTTCACCTCATGTGGGCACATAATTGACATTAATTCTCATATTAAGAAAATTATTTTAAATTAATATAGTAAGTAGCCCTATTCTGCTACTAAAGGAAATCCTCCCTGATCTGCACTTTTTGGCTCTACAGGAGTCCTGTGTCTCCGCAGGTACACTATAACCTGGCATGCCTCCACCCAGGGTCAGGACAGCCTGGGCTCTTATACCCCTCCCTGGGAGCTTCTCTGATCCACAATCACACACAGAGATAGGGTTGATAGGTTTATTTGCAGAACACTATAAATAACTTTGATACATACAGCCTGCCAGCCAGGAGCAACCCATATATAATATTGCATATTTTGCAATATTGGTCTCTGAGGTGCTGGCAGTTAATTCAGAGTCCTGAGAAGGATTCCCTTTGACTTTCAGTGCACTGAAAATTGCACCCTTTGTTCTTCCGAGCCCTGACATAGACCCAAATTTCTTCTGTACTCTAAACAGAGCACGCATTCCTTCCACTGGGTTTCCCCACTGAGTTTCCACACAAATTAATATTTGGGATTTTACAGCACATTCTCTTACTCTGTCTGCTTCTCTCTCCCAGCACTTCCTGTGCAGGCCTTCCTTCCTGTCTGCTTCTCTTTCCCAGCACTTCCTATGCAGGCCTTCCTTCCTGTAGGCTTCTCTCTCCCAGCACTTTCTGTGCAGGCCTTCCTTCCTGTCTGTTTCTCTTCCCAGCACTTCCTGTGCAGGCCTTCCTTCCTGTCTGCTTCTCTTTCCCAGCACTTCCTATGCAGGCCTTCCTTCCTGTAGGCTTCTCTCTCCCAGCACTTTCTGTGCAGGCCTTCCTTCCTGTCTGTTTCTCTTCCCAGCACTTCCTGTGCAGGCCTTCCTTCCTGTCTGCTTCTCTTCCCAGCACTTCCTGTACAGGCCTTCCTTCCAGTCTGCTTCTCTTCCCATCACTTCCTGTGCAGGCCTTCCTTCCTGTCTGCTTCTCTTTCCCAGCACTTCCTGTACAGGCCTTCCTTCCTGTCTGTTTCTCTCACCCAGCACTTCCTTGCAGGCCTTCCTTCCTGTCTGCTTCTCTTTCCCAGCACTTCCTGTACAGGCCTTCCTTCCTGTCTGTTTCTCTCACCCAGCACTTCCTTGCAGGCCTTCCTTCCTGTCTGCTTCTCTTTCCCAGCACTTCCTATGCAGGCCTTCCTTCCTGTAGGCTTCTCTCTCCCAGCACTTCCTGTGCAGGCCTTCCTTCCTGTCTGCTTCTCTTTCCCAGCACTTCCTGTGCAGACCTTCCTTCCTGTCTGCTTCTCTTCCCAGCACTTCCTGTGCAGGCCTTCCTTCCTGTCTGCTTCTCTTTCCCAGCACTTCCTGTACAGGCCTTCCTTCCTGTCTGCTTCTCTTTCCCAGCACTTCCTGCGCAGGCCTTCCTTCCTGTCTGTTTCTCACTCCCAGCACTTCCTATCCTTCCTTTCTGTCAGCTCACAGGGGTGGAGACTCCTCCCCTTCCCTGTACAGCCTCAGTACATAGAATGTGATAGGGAATTTGCAGCCTCCCTACAAGTAGAATGCATGAATAGTTGTTTCAACTGTGATGCACATAAACAATAATATTACAATATGTTCTGTTGTATTTACAGCCAATGTCCCTTCCTGAAAAGTTCCAGCGGCCCAAGGTAAAAAGATTGACAAGCTCTCCCTTCCTCCCAGCACACTGTGGGTGGGCTCTGCTGTAAGCATCATTGGCCAGTGAGTGCATACTTCTGCTTTATTGGCTAACATAAATCAGCTACTCTCTGCAACACAGTTAAAAGCCTGGATCACCCCAGCGACAGCTTGTATAATATCTGCACACAGGGCAGATTTTGAACAGAAAAGACTCAAATGTGCAGTGACAGGCAGATATACCCTTTGTGTCAGTTGCTACACACAACTGGCATCAGGTGGGATCAGCTTTTCCTTCTCCAGCACAGCTTCTTCTGCCACTTACAAGATGTTTTCCTGACATCTACCTCCAGATGATCCTGTTCACTTCACCTCTGGAGAAAGCAATAAGGGCAAATATCTTGTCACTTTAGTATTACAGAACAGATGAATGAAAGGTGGTGTGAATAATGCATGGATCAATAGTATAGTAGCTAAGGTGTCCAAAAGAGTAACCAGTGGAAATGAGATGCATACCTAGATATGTTAGTAGGCATCAGGGGACTATCAACATAGGTTCTAAACTGCATATTTGTTGCCTATAGCAAAAAATCAGATTTTATGATTTATTTTTCGTCCATAGTAGACTGTGTCAAAGCTAAATTGTAATTAGTTGCTATTGGCAATTGAACCCTAAAAAGTAAGACACTAGCTAATTATGGGATGATTGAGGCAAGAGTACAGGGTTGCAAATAACAAGAGATTCATGTTTTTGGTGAGCTACATGTACCTGTCTTTCTAAGGCCTCTAGAAAAATAAAATTATGTGTGTGTGTATAAAACAGCAAAACGTGTGTACACTCCATTTACTGTATATACTCGAGTATAAGCCTAGTTTTTCAGCACCCAAAATGTGCTTAAAAAAGTCACCTTCGGCTTATACTCGAGTTGGGTGCCATGGGTCCCTCTAGACTAGCACCCTCTCTCCTTTGTGTGCAAATTAGGCGAACCGCAACCAGACCCTCCAGTGCCCTGGCCTAGGCTCCCACTAGCAATACTTATTTCCCCTTACATCTCCTCAGGGACTGGGTCTGCTGCCAGTTTGCCAATGTGCAATGAGCGTGGGTTAGTACACATATTGTTTTTGTTGACCCTTTTCTCCGCTTTCAGAGCTAGTTTACTGTTTTTCTTTGAAATAAATATTAATAAACATATACCCCACTGATGCCTCAATTAATGTAATTTTATTGGTATTTATTTTGATTATTAAAACTTAGCAGTAGCTGCTGCATTTCCCACCCTAGGCTTATACTCAAGTCAATACGTTTTTCCAGTTTTCTTAGGTAAAATTAGGTACCTCGGCTTATATTCGGATCGGCTTATACTCGAGTATATACGGTAATAGGCTACATGCCTGGGTGCAGTAGTCTGGAAATTGTAAAATATCATGTAACACTGCACTCACAGGTTTTTAGTAATTTTTACTGAAAAATGTATTTATTTCAGCAAGGTTTCGCTCTCAACAGAGACCTTTATCAGGGTTTGTACACAAAGGTTTTCCACTAGACAGTGGCGTAACTGTCACACAGCATACTGTATACTGTATACTGTATGGCTCTACCTCCCCAATGCCCTGTATGGGTAAATGGGGTTAGGGCCCGGAATATTTTTATGAAGGGAAACCCTACCTGATAAAGTTACACCACTGCCACTAGATGCTTCTATTCAAATGTGAGAGGCTGGACTCTGATTTTGGGGCATTGCTTTCCAATTCATTATATAGCTGTTCAGTTGGGTTGGGGTTAGGGCTCTGTGCTGTCCAGTTAAGTTCCCATCTCCCATATGTGAAAGCAAATTCTGTGGGTTTTTCAAATGCTTTGAGATGACTCTGAAGAGTAGATTTAAAAACAGGGATTGAGAGCACTAACTAAGATTAAACAATGAGATATACTACTGAGGCTCCTAAACTCTACAGACAGGTATCTTATTTCTGCACAGGGTTTAAATAACCAAGCCAGTATATTCTTCACTTCCAGTACACGGGTTCACATGCACTCACTGACTAACCACCTGCATATGTTTGGAATGTCTCAAAATTCTTCTCAGTCTCTTTGGTGAATGAAGCATCTGCTGTCACTCAGCTCATGAGAGAGGGAGAGATTAAAAGAAAACGGATAGACTAAGCAATAGATGAAAACGTAGATAGTAAACTGTAGAATATACACAGTATCTTATCTTGAAAAGCCATGAGAGCATTCTGTCACTTCATGTATAAATCATAATCATGCTACTGATGCAACGAGGATGTCAGATGTAAAATATAAATAACAAAAAGAAACAGATCAATAAACCTGCCACCGCTGTATTGAAATCCCCCACCGCTACCCACACTTTCATTTTCCTTTCTGTCCACCGCTTCGCTAATTACTCCTCAACATGACTTAGGCCACACCTCCGGGGAAGAACGAAAGATGGCTGTGTGTTCCACTGTGGAACAAAAAATCTTTAACTCTGTTTGAATCTTGCTGAATTTGGCTTTTTTTTGTGATGTCATTAATTAATTGGCTATTTAATCCATGCACTGTTTCCTTGTTGTATTCCTATGATTAAGTGCGCAGGTGTATGAAATGCGTCAGGCGTCTTGTTTTTAAGATGTGAATAAAGGTTTAAAGCTTTTACATCTTGTGGTTATCAGGTGTGCATCTAAGCTGAATTTAACTGAATTGGATTGGTTCCCTTGGGCTATGGGTCCAGGGCTTGAGGCACCCGCACCACACATTGACTGCGGTGAGTCTCCTTAAACTGTGGTGGTCTGTGAACACGTGTAGTGATGAGCCCAGGGTTTTTACACCCGCTCTAACTATTAATTAGGTATTGTGTATATAGTAGTACTTGTGTACTTTTTCTCCTTTTGACCTTACCCGCCCCATTTTTGCTTGTATTCCTTTGGATGTAACAATAAAATATATACATTTTTTGTTTTGTTTTTTTTTCTTTGGTTTAGTTATTTAATTTGGCTGGTTAGCAGGAAGGGGGAAGGGCTTCACAGGATCGAGGCCCACTGGGACTTATCCCAATACCACAGTTGGCCAGTCCTGGGGTGATTATGAAAACAATGCAATGTGCAAAGAGCAAATTTCAGAAGCAAATTTTTCCTTCACGGTGTTTTTTCCCCAGAATTTCAGCATAATTGCAGTCATACAATTATATGCAAGGCATGAAAGCAGAGAGAAAGTCAGACACTTTACAGTGATGGCAGATGGGGTATAGATATTTTTGCTTTTATGATGTTTGTAACAGGTGTATACTGCTAAACAACTTTCAGTCACAGAAAGAGTTAATGTGATACATAATTCTAAAGAATACGGGTGTTTTGCACCCCAACTGCTAAGACAAATTGAAATTGATTAGAGATAATAAGATTTACTAACAAATCTATTCTCTCCACATAAAAGTTAGAAAAAAATCAATTGAGTAAACTACTGGCAAAGCAAGTTGCTGGTAAATCACACAGCTCAATTGTTTTTCAGACAAGACACTGCTCATGGATGTGCTCGCCAGCTTTAATGGTATCATATCCCAGAATTCACACACCCAACTTCTATGACATAAAAAGGACTAAAAATATATTGGGGACAAAATGCTGCCCAGCACCAGCTGTGCTCTTCATCAGTGATCTGATTCCTGTCTCTCTCCAATGCTTGTTAATCCTTGTCCACACCATGCGCGCTTGTCTGCTTCCTATGTCGCTCTCATTAGTGGCTCGTCTGATGCTCTCGCAGATAAGAAAGATTTGCTCAAAATGTAATATCTATGCAGGAATTTAATGAAACTTCTACATAAAGTAACGTTTAATAAAACTAATACTACAAATTCAGGTTTTAGCAATGCAAATTTGTAGTTTTTTTTAAAGACCTGCTTAGAGGTGGCATTTTTTTAACGCACGAGTAAAATGATAAAATAAGCAATATTTTATTTTTGCCGGCAGCTACTATGGCCAAATTTAGTGGGCTCACAAACCTAAACCAGTTATCCAGAAAGCTCCAGATTATTACCAAGGTAATTTCTCTATTTTAATCAAATGTTTCAACATTTTAAAACATATTTTCTTTTTCTCTGTAATAATAAAACAGTGCCTTGTACTTGCTCTCTCTCTATATTTAAAGGAGAAGGAAAGGCATTTTATGGCATTTTGGCGACATTAGTGCAAGCTAGAACGCTATATTTATTCTGTAGAAAGCTTTACCATACCTGAGTAAACAGCCCTAGGAATTTCCTCTGTTTTGATAGCAGCTGCCATTTTAGCTTGTTCTAGGAAGCTTCCATGCCACAGCTCTAGCTGCTGGTAGCTTAGATTACACAGAGTTAGGAGGGGGAGCAAATTCTGATGGAAGGGGGAGCAGGAGAAGGGAGGGGGAGAGGGAGAAAGGAGCAAACTAAGCAGACACGTGCCCGTACCCTGAAGGATTTTTCTAAAAGAAGGAATTCTGACACTGAAGAACATGTGTACATAAAAGAAAAAAAGAAATCCTGTGTTTCTCTTAATAGAGGACTCAGTTGCCAGGAAAAGTATCCTCTTTCAATGGATGGCACACTCTCCCCCTACAATTGCCAGCTGGCTCAATTTACTTAAAGCCCTCCTGCCACTGATACAACTCACCTACATAGCAAGGGGATGCCCTTAAAAGTATGGCAAGGTATGGGGAACATGGGTTGAAGCCATGGAATAACGCCACATGTTCCTCCCTGGGAATTTGAACCTCCACCGGTAATCCCAAATCCTCCCTTAACAGGAATCTGAACATTATCTCGAGTAGGATATTATTGATTATATAAACCAATGTACCGTATGTATCCTTTCCATATATATCCTATATATGGAAAGACCCCTCATCTGGAAAATCCTAGATTCTGGGCATTCTGGATAACAGGTCCCATACCTGTACATGTAAAAAAAAATATTTCTCTCTACCCCTTTTTTTGCAGTTAATCAATTCCATTTGGAGGCTAAAGATGGCGGTGAATGCAGCGCTTTGTCAAAAATATATCCCACATTGATCTAATCAGTTACCCACCTGTTGTACAAGTGCCTATATCCAGCCAAGTCTTATTTGACTGAACTGATAGCACAGTCAAGTGGTTAGGTTGAATAACAGTTAAAATACATATAAATATGTTAGTTGTAATCCAAAAGCTGTTCCCCAAACCATTACTGAATTTACTTTGAAAGTCATGTACCATTTAAAATATATTTGGTGACAACAGAATTAAATGGCATCTATGGAAGGTTGGGATGTGGTTTAATGTGAATGAAGAGGTCCACAGATAAACAGGTACAGGTATAGGACCCATTATCCAGAATGCTCGGGACCAAGGGTATTCCGGATAAGGGGTCTTTCCGTAATTTGGATCTCAATACCTTAAGTCTACTAAAAAATCAATAAACCATTAATTAAACCCAATAGGATTGTTTTGCATCCAATAAGGATTAATTATATCTTAGTTGGAATCAATTACAAGGTTCTGTTTTATTATTACAGGGAAAAAGGAAATCAGTTTTAAAATTCTGAATTATTTGCTTAAAATGGAGTCTATGGGAGACGGGCATTCCGTAATTCGGAGCTTTCTGGATAACGGGTTTCCGGATAAGGGGTCCGATACCTGTAGTAGAGAGTAGAGAGTAGCAGCCATGGTTTAAGAGCAGCTTTTGATACAAATCACTTTGGTTATTCACATTATTTTTTTAATGGTGTGTTAACCTTGTGTGCGGTCTCCTTAAATACTACACTCAAGCACTGTGACCTTGTGCATCATTAAATTGCAAGGCAATGTAGGTGCAATATATTTACTTTCTCTTAGCTATGTGATGCAGGAGGTGGACTTGCTCTAGTTTCTTAGAGACTTTACCTACCACTACTAGGCTAACTATTTACCGTACAACTGTTACTGAACAGTTTGGTAGTGTATATGCTTTTTTTCTTTTCCCTTGAGGTCAGGTTTTCTGGTGAACCCCAGATGCCCCAGACCAACACAGCCTAAGGGACAGAAAATACAACTTCTAGGCTTGAATCTTTACCACTGGGGAGCCTGTAAAGAACCAAAGGTTCTACAAGTAATTGTCTGCCAAAATAAAAATGTGCCATTTAGAAGTAATCCAGTATTTGAAAGTAATGTAGCCTTACCAGTTTTATAGTGCAAGTATAGGTGCATCACATGCTGCATATCTACCTACCTACCAAGCAATATGATTGTAGCCCTGGTGGAATAATATTCAAACAAGTAATGCTCCAGTTAAAAAGAACAGGTGCAGTGAAGGTTAGTGGGAAGTTAGTACTTCATACAGTATGACTATACATAGCACTGGGTTCTTTAATCCCAAAAGCTCTAAAAATAAGCAATTCCATTTCCCTAAGTGTCCTCTTTAAACAAACAGTTCTTTATTTTTGATTTACTTTTTCTCTGTAATAATAAGATAATACCTTGTACTTGATGATAGCTAAGTTAGCTTTAATCCATAAATCCATGTTAATGTTTAAACATTTTAATAGCTTTCAGCATGGTGCTCCACATTACTCAATACACAGAACTCTTATTTTAAAGCTTATTGCAAGCATTAAAGTTAATTTCCATCAAGAAGGTTTGTTGCATAGTAGGAAGAGCTGTTGGCGTTGCGGGTAAGGTATGAGCTTTTCAGCCTATTGTATTAAAATGATTGTAGACAGAAATGTGCCTTTACTAATAAACACGTAATTATAGCTATGTTAATGGAGCGATTAAGGACGTAAAAACAATTCTATATGCTTCTACAGTGAAAACTCAAATTTACAAACTCTGATTTAAATTCCTCCCTCATTTTACACCATTTTTTTGTGGCCCCACCAATATATAATGCGTAATGCATTTCCGTGATTTTACAATTTTCTGAATTTTACACCATTTTTTTCTTGGTCCCTGAAAAATGTAATATAGGGGTTCAAGTGCATATGATTCATATAAAATCTAGTTCCTAGTTAACCCATTTAAGAAAACATCTTTTTGACGACAACATATTGGTTGACCCAGTCCCAACACATATTTATTTTTTTATAATGACCCAAAATGCACATATGTCTTTTGTAAGGAAAAACATACCGCATCTGCTTAAGCGCATTTCCATAAATGTTCATGTAGCCACTATTTCTGCATTTGTAAAAGGATTTCTTCTGTTATATGGCAAACCTGACTAGTGATGTTCCAAGAAACATTTTTTATACAGTCTCTTAATATATATTTATATAAAGTTATCATATTCCCCATTAGGTGTCGGTTCTCCATAAACAACCCCATCTTGGCTAGACTTCCTTCATAACTGAAATCTTCCAGCATATTTTCTCTGGACCATCAATAAAATACTGCATTTGTGAATTTGATCCTAACATTCCAATGCATATTCAAGATGAGACTAGAGCGGCAGAATGATATGTTCCTCCTTTGTGTCTTCTTAATATTCCAAATCTCAATATCCCCTTAATTAGTCTTAATACTTAAACCAGTGAACACTGCTAACAACTACAGGCATGCCCAGGGCCAGGAGACTGTAGTTCATAGATTATTCATTTAGGTGCATTGCAATAAAGAACGTTTGTAAATATCTAATCAAATTGTATTCCTGCATTATTACAAAAGTGGAAACTTGTTAGTTAGTAATTAAAATAGTATTTAAATATTCAGCTTCCGCATCTCTCTTGCAATCAGAAGCAGGTGCACGTCTGTTCAATGGCCACAATCCATTGCAAATACCGTATAGAAAAATAACAAACAGCACCTTCTTGCCTCCATTAAAAAATGTGGCAATAAATTAGCAAAAAAATTAGCCACATTAGTGCAAGCTAGAATGCTATATTTATTCGACAGAAAGCATTATCATACCTGAGTAAAGAGCCCCAGAAGCTCCCTCCATTTGTTTAAGGTAGCAGCTGGCAGCATAGATCACACATTGATGGGAGGGGGAGTGAAATCTTTTTGCATTCTTATTGGAGGGGGGAACAGGTGAAGGGAGAGAGGAGAGAGCTGTGCAGACTTCAGCCCCAGGAATGAAGGATCTTTCTGAGAAAGGAAGTCTGATAACGAAATACATGTGTACAGAAAAAAAGACAAGGCATCCTGTTTCTTTTGATAAAGGACTCAGTGCAGCATTACTGTGAGTGCTTATGGCTGTATTTACATAGACCTTTCTGATAAAGCTTACTTATCTTAGTTTTTACTTAGTTTTTACCTTTCCTTCTCCTTTAACAAACAATGAATAGGACCAGAGGCATTTTACAAAGACAGATCTAACATATATGTCACGCATAATCTTTGCAGAAAAAACTGCATTCGTCTCTGTTCTTATAAAGCAAAACTTAGTTTGGAAAGAAAGCAGATTTTAAGAGTTAGTGTTAAATTAGTTGACATGATCAGTGGGATCCATTCAGCAGGGAACAATTATCAGAGACACTATCAAGACCTTCCAGTCATATAAAACTATTTGATGTTTCTTTACATCTGTTATTTAGGATATATTTACTTCATTGTATATATTGTTCCATTCCTGTCTTCTAACAAGAAAGTGTTTGAAGCCTAGTTTTTTTAAATGTTGATACACTGATACATAAGATGGATTGTAGACAGAGGCAAAGGGTACTTCATTGTTGCCTATGACTTTGCATGCCACCCATACACAAATTAACTACTATTTTACCTTTCTGGGAGCCAGACTACTATAAAAGAATGGTGAGCATGCTGGGGGCCATAAAAATCTGGTGGATGCATACACTTGCATATGAGTCACCAGCTGGATAGCCTTGACACTAGTCAAAACGTTTGTGTAGACTTGTGTTTAAGACTACATTACCTTGGATACAGTAACTCAGTGATCCCCAACCAGTGGCTCGTGAGCAACATGTTGCTCCCCAACCCCTTGGATGTTGCTCTCAGTGCCCCCAAACCAGGTAGTTATTTTTAAATTCTTTATTTGGTGGCAAGTTTTGGTTGAATAAAAACAAGATTTACTACCAAATAAAGCCCCCTGTAAGCTGATAGTGTGCATAGAGGCCCCTAATAGCCAATCTTAGCCCTTATTTGGCACCTCCATAAACTTTTATGGTGCTTGTGTTGCTCCCCAAGTCTTTTTACATTTGACTGTGGCTCACGAGTAAGAAAGGTTGGGGATCCCTGCAGTAACTCCTAAATTCAAGTGCACCTTAACATTAGCTCATCTTTGAGCTTTAGACAGTAGCATAATCATTGCAAAGCTTAGCTTCTATATGGCACCTTCAGCTTAGCATATGGAAAGAGCCAACCTCACTCAATCACTAATGCCTCAACCCATGTAGCCCATGTAGACTCTAGCAACTTCTACAGGTTACACAGTTCACAGAAGCAAGCAATTGCAAAGTGTGCTTAGGGGCCCAACTAGCTCCAGTCTCAGATGGGTCAAATCACCTTAAGTATGCACTGATTGTACTGACTGTACCCTATACATTTCTACTGGTGATACACTGCTTTAGTAAATATTATTTGAAGACATATTAACTGTTCCACTGGCATTTGGTGACTGCAAGATGCACTTTGAAGGAGCATCCAGCTCTTGGACTTATTTCTGAGCATCCAGCTCTTGGACTTATTTCTGAGCACAGATAGATATATAGAAAATCTAATAATTTAGGGGCAAATTTATGAATGCTCGAGTAAACATACTGACATGGGCAGCGGCAAGGTGTGCGCTCATTCAGACCCCTTATAATAAAGTCCCCACCTCCCCTTTCCTTGATCTTCCTTTGATCACAGAGCATTGAAGAATAAAGAGAAATGTCTATATGTTCAGCTCAAATGCATTGGTCTTTACATGTGTATCCATGGGATATTTAGGACCTGCAAAACAGGTCCTAATGCAGTCTATAGATTTCCTCTGAGCACCATCAACCCACTAAATAGAATGGTGTGTGACTACTTATAGCATTTGAAACTGGTATATATAATTAAAAGAATGTTGCTTTGGCATTTTCCAGTTTAATAATTGATAAATCTGCTATGGTATTTTCAGAAGAATTTGTATCTGTAGAACAAGAATGAATAAAACACTTGAAGAAGTACTATTACTTAAATCTACATATATCTATGTAGCCTGAGATAAAACTTATAAGTATGTTTGAACAGGGTACATCATTCAGAGGAAGCTAAACCATAAACAAGGCCATTGGTGTGTTTTCCATCTCTGAAGTGCCAGGAAGACCTGCTTGACTTGGTTGTGGTTGCTTGGAAACAATTTTCAGCAGCAGTAGTTTTACTCTTCCGTAGTACCACAGGTATATGGGATCCATAATCAGGAAACTCGTTATCTTAAAAGCTCCAAATTACAGGAGGGCTTTCTCACATAGAGTCCATTTTAATCAAGTAATTGTACAAATGATTTCCTTTTTCTCTGTAATAATATAACTCTACCTTGTACTTGAAGGTTACTAACCTGCATGAATCCATTTTGGTGGAAAAACTATCATACTGGGTTTATTTAATGTTTTAATAATGTTTTAACCAAATCTAAAACCTGCAAGTCATGTCACTAAAAGTTCTGGGGAAACAATAACGCAATTGTTTCAGTTTGGTACTTGGCCAAGCATTTGTGAAAACGATGTGGTATTTGGATGTGCATCTCTAGTTTTTACGCTGAATTTGCAAATATGTTTACTTTATATCCGCAATCCGCAAACAGAGATATAAATATTTCCCCCTTAAAAGAAATATACACCCTCAAAGCAAATGCATGTAAAATTGCTCAGAGCTTTCTTCACCCCCCCCCCCCCATTTTACAAGATATTAGAAGCTTTTAAACTGCTTATACAATGAATCTGAAACAACAACTACACCTGCTTCACATCATCACAAGCTGTTTTCCAGGAAATTAGATTTGAGCCAGGAGATATGACCAGCAGGTGGCACTGTGGCATGAAATTCATTATCTTAAAATCTAGAAAAAAATCATTAAAGGAGAACTGTACCCCTGGGTGCTAAAAGCCCCGTTAACTATCACTGCCTAGACCACATGTGCAAGCAGGGTCTGTGTCAGCAGTGAAACCTGAAGAGCCTTCAGTTGGATGTCGGGCAGGTACGCAGCTGCGATACTCTGCATTTTTAGCTTGCAGTTAGCGACAGAGTTTAAAATGAAAAAACATGCAACAAGGGAGAGGTAATGGGGGTCTAGGCAGTATAGTTAATGGGGTTTTTCATGCCCGGGGTATTGTTCTTATTTAAGGGGACTCTGTACCTTTAAGGTAGCAGAAGATTTGATGATGCTAGGAAGAGCAGGGGGAGTGGAAGGGGATAATAGGAACTGGTTGGGACTGGTAGGAGGGGGGATCGTCAAGCAGGACGTGGGATTAGGATAGGGAGAGTGAGCAGCAGAAAATGAAGAGGAAGAGTTGGTCCCAGTTACCTTTTGGACGTCAAGGAGCATCGTCCTACCCGCCCTTGAGTGCAACCAGTGGTGGAACAAAAGGAGGAGGGGGGTTGTTTATGTTGTCACAGCTTGCGGAGGAATGCTTGCTAATGGGTGGGGCTAAGCCCCAGTTTTGGCACATAGGTGTTAAAAGGTAGATGGCAACCTCCTCGGACAAGGGTCCCAGGAAAGTATTGGATTTCGATTTGCTTGTTCTCACTTGCCCATCTGAAGCTGCTACGGAAGGTGGCCTGCAGCCATGGTTGGTGGTTCTAGCTGGCAAGCATTCCAGTGGGCATAACATGGATGTTTAATATTATTGGCAACATTTTATTGGCAAAATGTTGATCATTTTAACTTACTGTATGTATTTATCTATTTACATATTTTCTGTTTAAAAAAAGCTGTGGCCCATTATATCCCATCCTGGACATCATCATTGTCTCTGAGGTACCTGGCTTGAGGGGAAGGAGCTGAGTAAGGAAGCCTGCGAAGTTGATGCTGCACTGTCTTGTAAATTGCTAAACTGCTAATAAGAGCACTCTAAGCAATTTTACTTTGTTTTAAAGGTTTACTTTCCTATAGTAACTATAAGATAGTAGGGGAAGTCTTAACCTGTTATTTTCAGGGTATTGGCACTGTTGAGCCATCCAGACTTTAGAAATCAGCAATAAAATGTCACTCTGGAAGCCCAGGAAACTAGAGGAAATCACTTGCCTGCTACATAATAGCATACCTTTATACAGGTCCACTTGGAAACCATGGATAGAGGTACTTAAGGTACAAGGTTAACGCTAGATAAGTATACCCCTCTTAAGAAATCTACTATACAGGATGTAAATGTTGTACAAATGTCACATAAATGTTGTACAGTAATAACTCGCTGGAAACCCTTTGTTGCAACATCTGAAATACGCTGTATACAATGGCATACATGTTTACCCCCTCCCCCACCCTCTTGCCTTCTGTACCCTCCCCCTCTGTGTTTAATAAAACCAATAAAGAAAGATTTGGAAAAAAATGTCACTCTGGAGAACCATGTCAATCAATTGTAGTTTTTTTATTTTATACCCTATAAAACCTTTAAAACCTTTAGAGCAAAAACCTTTAAAACCTTTAGAGCACCCCAAGATATTGATCTGGGACTCAAACCCACTTCTTTCTGAATTAGGTTCTGGCAGCAACTTTATCACCAACCCATTCCTTCTACTACTATACAGAATGTGCCTCTAATAAAGCCATGTCCCAAAATCTCTGGCATCACAATGACTTTGGTAGTGCAAGCACACATTCCAAATTGCCTGAGCAAGTATGAAATGGGATTCTGCCTTTCAAGTCATGCATTAGTTTAAATGTATACATGTTTAATGAGCTATTGCATAGTGTACGTAACACATACCTGTGTGTATGTGTATATATATATATATATACACACACACAATCATACATACATATATTTGTATCAATTCCCATCTTGTCCCTTTAAAAGAAAGTTTATTCAACTGAAATAGATAGCTGTGTTTATAAAGGGGTGACATGTATTTGCCAACTTGGAAAGAAATGTTTCTTTCTGTTGGAACAGTGACTGACCATCGTTTGTCACTTCATCCTATTAATAAAGAACTTCAGCACTGACTTCACCCAAAAGATCACTTAAAATAACTCTGTCTGGCAAAATTCCATTATTTCCTATGGTAGAATGAAGAACTTTTGAGCAAATGAGAAGAGGAGTGGAACAAAGCGGAGGATGCCCTGCAACGCAAATCAAACCCTGATCCCAATGCAACCAAGAACCTGTGCTACATATGACTTATTTAAAAAACATGGCCTGGGAGAATGGGCCCAAATACTCCTGAACAGTATACTCAGCTGGCATGTACTTACCCCGAACTACAAAAGCTGTTATTTGTGCAACAAAATACTATAGTATACAAAATATTATAGTGTTTGGATTAAATGCACATTTCAGTTTTTTCTTTTGAGAATTTTCAAAAATTGCATCAAAAATAAAAATGGTCAAAAAGCTGCAAAAAAATACCAGTGCAATGAGCAGGGTGCAAAATTTGGACATAAAAACACAACAATTTCATTGATGGATTTGTGTGCATTTTGTGCCTCTTATGGTATTTAGTATCAATGGCAGTGTCTAATTCACTTGGCGTAAGTCAATTGCAGCTATGGTGAAAGCATGACGCTGAGGGAACCCTGGAATTTCAGGCTGGTCTAGGCTGCTGCCAATCCTGGGGTTCTCTTGCATCCATGCACAAAATTGTACCCATTGCACCCGTTGCACCCATTTCATCAAAGCACACTGAAGGAGCTCATTGGGACTTGCAGCAAGTTGCACAGGATCAAAAGGTATCATTTCATGCTCAGTTTTGAACCCATTTTAGCACTTAGCAGTTGAGTTACTAAATGAGCCCTACTGAATAGAATGCTTTTTGATTTCCCTGCTGCAATAGTAGTATGTACTTGATAAACAAGCTTGACAATAATCAATCAATCATAACAGGTGTACTTAAAAGCAAAAACTGGAAAAAAAAGGAGAGGTGGGGGTTATTAAAATATGCCATGTGCCCATAGGATGAAAAGCTATTTGTATTGCAAATTGTTTAGTGAAAAGCTTATATTGAGTGATACAGTTATAAGAACAGATAGAAACCTACAATGTTAGCATTGATTATATCAGTAGGAAGCAAATAACTGAATTCAATAAGCAGTCATCTGTTTTAGAAAATGAATGAGATTGCCTGTAAGAGAAAACATAAGAGTCTATTTAAATGCAATTGGGGAAATCTAAAATTTGCAAAAACACAGACTAATTCCTATTGCACAGGCATTAATCTGCATTGTAATAATGTGGCACTTTGTGAATCCCTCTTCTCTTCTATTTCATGGGTTTCACTAATTTCATTTCTATACTATCTGTGGGATTTACATAATTCCCTGTATCCTGTATTGGTTCATTTCCTACCCAGGAGTCCTGGTCTGTGTAGATGTCACTGGGATATGTAATTTCCTGCGCAATGTACACGCATGGAGCCGAAGAATGCACTTAATGTTATAAAATCAAATTATCCTATGAAACAACAGTCCCATAAATCATGCAATGTCGCTTCAAATGCTCATGGATGTTGCAGTTTACAATTTCAATTACCATATCCATATGTTACTATAACTACTGCAAATATTTCAAAATCAAAGGTAGAATTTGTTGTGAAGAGCTGAATTTACCATTATCATCATCATCACTATCCATTTTTTGGGGGGATTTAGGGAACCCCAGCAATGATTTGGACCCCAGTAACTGCCTACAGTTGATGTTATAAACATTTTAATTTGGGAGCCTGTTCTGGAGGAACATATTTAATGAGCTTTCATTGTTTTGCACTGAAGCAGAGTAAACACATATGGTACAGACCAGTTTAATCATGGGTTATAAGTGAGCGTCCAGGCACATATTAAGGCACTAGACAGGAAAGCAATGCAATAGGAAGGGCAGCAACTGCGATTTTTCTAAAAGGCTCTGGAACAATGTTGTGCACAACACTAATATGTAGATACGGTAACAGAAAATATCCAAACAAATTCAACAACTGGAAAGCAAGCAAATGTAATTGTAAAAGATCTGGAAACAAAACTACTCCAGACACTTAGGTCTTTAAATAAGATATTTATGTCATAATAGGTTCTCTTTAGAATCCTCTCTGCTTCCCATGTGAGCAGTTTGTTTATTTTATGATCTAAAACCTCCTAAGGACTGGGGTCAGTTAGCGCATCTGCACATTAAAGCCGGGTTATATTTTCCCATTTAAAATGTTTTTTTTCCTAATGGGGAGCCCCATTTCAGATTTGACTGATTTGACCAAAGGCTGTAAACAATTCTGCATGGTTATGGAGTTATTATAAATGCAAGACTATAACAAACAGTTTATATTTTAAAAAATATAGCATTGCTATTACTAAACCTTTATAGGTGTATCACAATTTACCATGTCTGGTTGGTAGGTGCTATTTTTGATGTTTTGCTGCTGTTTTCTTTTTACTCTGTTCTGGAGACAAGAGAATATTCATCAATCTGATACCAGTAGGGCTCCCATAGGTGTGTGAATATACTGCTGTTCTACCTAGGTGGAGTTTGGCTTTACCTTTTTTCAGGGATAATAGGTCTAGTTCCATTGCCAGTAGCCTTGAAGAATTTTAACCTAAAGCAGGATTTATGCATTTTTGGGGACCATCCCTTTGTGGTCTACTGTAAGTATAAGAAATACATTTTAAGCTAGGACAAAATATATATCTATAACCAATGATAAGTACGATTTATGTATCTTGCCATTCATTGTCCATCCAAGTAAGAAAAACCAAGAGTAGAGCACAAAAAGTAGAGCAGACAAGTCCTATAATAATAATTGTTAACAGTTAAACAATGGCTCAGAGCAACTACAAACTTCATAGACTCACCCAAGTCAGAGTAATTGAAAAAAGGATGTTTATTAAGGAATAAATATAATCCTTACCTTTCAACATTGTCCTTCCAGTTGAGCCAAGAAATATGTTCAAACCCCCACTACGTGCACCCAAGGATGTAGTTGCTTCCAACAAAGCTCCGGTTATAAAGTCTGAAACTGAGATCCTGTGCAGAGTTGCAAAGAAAGCCGAGTGCACATCTTGCCTTGAGCATGTGGAACAAACCTTCTGGCCATGAAGTGAGACGGCAATTAGGCGTTTTTCAAGCGGACACAGAGCAAGTTCATCTGTATCGTCTACCGATTTGCCTGCATTGGAAAACTGTTAAAAGAGGAAAAAACTAAAATCAAAGCAAAACCAAACTGAGCTCAAGGGCGCAAAAAAGTTTAAAGAAAAGCTGTCATGGCTGCTGATGTGTTGGATGTGTTTTTCTTTATCCTGACACTCCATGTCACATATTTTTTAAAATATTTTCCTAATTCAATATAAACTATTGCCTGAAGACCATTCAAACTCCTGATATAATGTGACTTAATTAGGAAAGAAAGACACTTCAGTCCCAACAACAGGTATTTATTTGTTATGCATTTCAATGTAGGAGGCACTTTTTGGATTTATACTGAACTAATATTTAATATTTTATATTAAACTGAGCCAATAGTTACTAATAAACAAGAAAAAAACACCCAAATAAACATTGCATTTTACACATATTAATAAAAATATTTACATAATAATACAATAATGAAATTCCAGGCTCATTGTTGGGCGATTGATTTTATTTGTTAAAATAATTGTCACAAAAAAGAAACATGCACCTACGGCTTTTTCTTTATACGGGAAAGCTATGTTGATACTCTGCAAAACCCAAATCAGCAAATATTTTCAAACCACTTTGTGGAAAGTAGAATGGTGTGGCAAGATCCATCCATCCATCTGGCTATGGATTGAGGAGGCATGTGAGGGGTGTGGATCCAGGTTTTTGTCTGTCCTCTGTTTCTTCCATTGCTTTTCTGTCTCCCACCCTTTTTCTTCTTTCTCTACCTGATGTACTCAAGCATTACTTTTGTTCCCATTTTCTCTGTTCAAATATATGTTGATAATGGTACATTCCATGTAAACTTGCATACCCCCACCATGACTCTATAACACAATTAGATTTATACTGTTTAGTGTCTTTAGGCATTTATTGCATGGGCTGTGTTATGTCCCTCACTGTCCCTCAAATAAAAAGACATTTAAAAAAAAAAAAATTGTCACTGATGAATGGGTGCGGGTTTTGATCATACTGTGGAGTGGCCCATAGATCCCATCCCACCAAACTGGACCCAGTAAATATTAAAAATACCATCACTGCTTCCAAACACAAGCACAAAATCACAGTAAAAATGACACCTAAAAGCTTATCTAAACAATTAAGTACCAAATTACCCCTTCTAAATACATATGAATAAAACTCAACAAATCCCATGCTTTTTACTGCTTTGTAATACACTAAAACCTGTAGCCTGAAAGAAGCTTGCCTGATGACATACTAGTTTTTAATGCCACTTAATTCCTTTTAACCTAAACAGTTTGAAAGGGAGCTCTAACCTTGCACTCCACCTATACAGACTTGACATTAATATACCTAAACAGCAAGGAAGACTATTTAACTAAACTGTGTGATGAGGTGTTGCAGCAAAGCCTTTGTACAACACACATATTTAGAGATTAGTTTAACTCATTGCTTTCAAACAAAGTACATTTATATTAGTCTGCCACTCAGGCTTTAACCATGCATTGTAATCATAAATATATAATTTAGGCGTGTGGAGTGTGCAAAACCCATGCAAGCTCGAGGAAAACACAAACTCTGTGTAGATAGTGCCCTGCCTGGAACTGAAAGTTGAAGTTCAGCATTGCAAGGCTAACAATTGTTAAAGCCACTGTGCCAAACACATACACACATTGGGAAAACAAACAAACTGTTTGCAGATAGAGTCTAGGCGGGAATTGAACCTAGAATTTCAGTGTTACAAGGCACCAATGCTAACCATTGTGCCACTGTGCATAAATTTCCATCAATAACGCAGTACAGTCATGGAATCCCTTATCTGGAAACCCGTTATCCAGAAAGTTCCGAATTACGGAAAGGCCATCTCCCATAGACTCCATTATAAGCAAATAATTCTAATTTTTAAAAATGATTTCCTTATTTCTCTGTAATAATAAAACAGTACCTTGTACTTGATCCTAAGATATAAATCATTCTTACTGGAGGCAAAACAATTCTATTGGGTTTATTTAATATTGAAATTATTTTTTAGTAGGTCCTATACCTGTATATATTTTAAACGGGACACTGGGAGGCCCATTTATCATTATTCAGATTTCAGTAGCTGTAGAGGTTTTTAAAACCATGACTAAACTGATTGTCACGAATGTCATTCATATACCAAAAAATCCAAATTGAAAATGCACAAACAAAAAAAAACATGGAAAAACACAAAAATTGTGTGTGACAATACGAAAACCTCAACTTAAATGACAGCGTCAAAAAAACCCAAAGACTTACAAAGACTACAACCACGAAGCAAAGAAAGATTTTCAAGTTGTAGAAAGAGACTTTTGCCATTGACTTCTACATAATCTTGACAGGTTTTAGATGGCGTATTTTTGCTTTCAAAATTGTTGTGGTTTATTTGCTTAATAAATCGTGAAAACATCATGTTTCTTCTGCAACAAAAAAACATGAATTGTGAAAGAAAGAAAGAATTGTGTTAGTAAATTCCCCCCTTAGTATCTAAAAGTGACCTTTTACCAAAAAGCTTGCGAGCACCAAAAAAGAGAAGAAAAAGAGAAAAAAGAGAAGTTTTCTGACTTTGATCCTTCTGTGCATGATTTTGGAAGCCTCCCATAGGACTCAATGACACTCTGCAGCTCCAACCTGGCCCAAGGAAAGTCTCCCATAGGGTTCAATGGCACTCTGCAGCTCCAACCTGGCCCAAGGAAAGTCTCCCATAGGACTCAATGGCACTCTGCAGCTCCAACCTGGCCCAAGGAAAGTCTCCCATAGGGCTCAATGGCACTCTGCAGCTCCAACCTGGCCCAAGGAAAGTCTCCCATAGGGCTCAATGGCACTCTGCAGCTCCAACCCGGCCCAAGGAAAGTCTCCCATAGGGCTCAATGGCACTCTGCAGCTCCAACCTGGCCCAAGGAAAGTCTCCCATAGGGCTCAATGGCGCTCTGCAGCTCTAACCCGGCCCAAGGAAAGTCTCCCATAGGGCTCAATGGCGCTCTGCAGCTCCAACCTGGCCCAAGGAAAGTCTCCCATAGGACTCAATGGCACTCTGCAGCTCCAACCTGGCCCAAGGAAAGTCTCCCATAGGGCTCAATGGCACTCTGCAGCTCCAACCCGGCCCAAGGAAAGTCTCCCATAGGGCTCAATGGCACTCTGCAGCTCCAACCTGGCCCAAGGAAAGTCTCCCATAGGGCTCAATGGCACTCTGCAGCTCCAACCCTGCCCAAGGAAAGTCTCCCATAGGGCTCAATGGCACTCTGCAGCTCCAACCTGGCCCAAGGAAAGTCTCCCATAGGGCCCAATGGCACTCTGCAGCTCCAACCTGGCCCAAGGAAAGTCGCGATGACAAAGCTTGAATGAAGCCGAAACATTCGTACTCGCGCGACAATACGATTTTGTCACACAAATTGCTGCACTTTTTGTCGCAAAGTATGAAAAAGTTGCGCAAATGTACGAAAATATCACAGAAAATACGCAAAAGTTGTAAACTTTCGAGAAAATACAAATTTTGTGTATTCGGACCTGTCGTACTTTGATGAATGTGCCCCTACATGTTTCCTAAAATACAATCTAGCCAAGTTAAAGTCAAATTACATTTTACAGTGTATATTACATGGATCGGGTTGGCCATACAAGGTTAATAGGATCTGAATGGGAGATGATATTTAGCAGGAAACTGTAAGCACCCCAGTAACAAATAATGTTTACAACCATGGTTTCTACTTTTGCACACTACTGCATACTTCTGGGAAGGCTGTGTCATTTTGGGAGAACGTATATTCATTTGACCAGGAAGCCTGACTTTTGTAATCAGTACAGCTTTGAACTGTCCCTTTTCTTTTTAATTTTGTGATTGGAAATGTCAGGTGATAAATTAACTGTGATATTCATATTGCAGGGATATTCCCTAGATATTAACCCAATAAATTTATCTTAGCAGTAAAATCAAATTACATTTCTTGAAATTGATATTTCATTGGTGCATATGGGGGGTTCAACAACTCCCAATCAATCAAATGCAAAATAAAAGGGTTGCGACTGTGTACCTCCTATGGGATCCAGTATCCTTACTATTTAACAGACAGGAAATCATTCCCAAATAAACCATTTGTGGATTATAATAATAAGCATATCAATATCAGTCTCATGAACCTATTCATATAATCTTGTATTTAGAAAAAGAAATTATGCACAATGAGTTGAAAATCTAAATATAGATGTTGCACTCTAGAGAAAGCATGTAAAAAATGTGAGCTCCACAGCGCAGAACAAGCCATACTGTCTGCACTAAATGAACGTTTCTGCTAACAACTATGGGGAAAAATGCATTGTTGACAAAAAAAGGAGACAGTGTTTCCCTGGATGGATTATATATGAATCAAGGGTGTTAATCTAGCATTAGCAGAGAGGTCTTCAGACTGCCGCCTGAAAATCTGCTCTTTGTGCTGCATTTTCCAATACTGTTCCTTTTAACGGAAGGCTCTGTTCCTGTACTTAGCTAATTTATCTTGAAACTAAAGAACCAGGTTTCAAGACGCTTTTCTCCATTAATAAAATGAACATTTCCATTTTTGGTACAAACTTGGACTATCTAATATATATTGCCTGTATAGACCCTTTTCTGCTATTACTGTAGCCAGATATCATGAACAGCACAAATGCAATTAATGTGAAAACAGTCCACATTACTGAACATTAAAGTCAAGTATATAAAGGCAGTGGTGCCCAGCAGCACAGGGAAAAACAGCAGAGTATGCATAAAAGGCAGGCATCCTCAACTATGGCCTCCCAAGTTAATTTACCCTGCCCCCACTATGATCTGACGCGAGGACGCAGCAGGGAACCGGAAGACGCAGGGGGGAGCCAGAGGATGCAGGGGGGAGACGGAGGATGCAGGGTGGAGCCGGAGGACACAGGGGGGAGCCGGAGGAAGCAGGGGGGAGCTGGAAGATGCAGCGGTGAGCCGGAGGACGCAGGGGGGAGCCAGAGGAAGCAGGGGGGAGCCAGAAGATGCAGCCGTGAGCGGGAGGACGCAGGGGGAAGCCCGACGACACAGAGGGGAGTGGGAGGACACAGGGGGGAGCCCTGAATATCAGACTTCGATATATAGTGAATTGTAATGGCACTGTATGAGATATTGAATTTATGCTTAAAGGCTTAGTGGTTCAACAGCCCTATAACAGCATTAATCCAGGCCTTCAAAGTTTTGTCCCACCTTGGATTTTGTTAGGACACCTTTTAAGATTTTTAGTAAACTGCTAATGCTCACTGAGCTCTGGGCAGCTGTTGAGAAGCAAAGCTTAGGGGTTGTTGCAAATTATCAAGCAGAAAAAAAGGTTTTCCTGTTACAGAAGCTACAGGGCTGATTATTAAATTCTAATGCTAATTGCACTGGTTTCTGAGCTGTTGTGTAATAAGAATCTGAATTAATTAACAATCCCAGCCTTGTACAGGTATGGGACCCATTATCCAGAGTGCTCGGGACCTGGGGTTTTCCAAGATAAGGGGTCCGTAATTCATCTCCTACCTTAAATCTACTAAAAAAATGATTTAAACAGTAATTAAACCCAATAGGATTGTTTTGGCTCCAATAAGGATTAATTATATCTTAGTTGGGATCAAGTACAAGGTACTGTTTTATTATTACAGAGAAAAAGGAAATCATTTCTAAAAATGTAAATTATTAGATTTAAATGTTGTCTATGGGAAATGGCCCTTCCGTATTTTAGAACTTTCTGGATAATGGGTTTCTGGATAAGTGGCCCGATACCTGTATTTTATATCTATTATATATTTATACTGTGCACTGTGAGTTGGTCCCTGGGGACTGATAGCAGCACAGAGGATTAGCAGAGAAGAAGATGGAGACACAGATCTTCTCAGGAAAGGCTGCGGTTACCTTGGACTGGTACAGAACCTCAAAACATAATATGCAGTATTTCTAGCCTACCTCTTTGTTAAATGTTAGTTCTCCTTTAATACATTCCCTCTAAAGGGACTAAGATAGTAATAGGTACACAATGCAACGTGCTCAGATAAAGCACTGCAAGCATTTAAAAGTAAATTTATCGATGCTTAAAGTCTCAGATGGCAAACCTTTACTGCATAAGAAAACATTCTATTCACTCTATCTAACAAATTACTTAGCTTTTATATTCAACTATTACTCTTCCCACACACTAGATAAATTCCTAGCATGACACCGCTGGCTCTCATTTTAAATAATAAAATGAGATATCTTCAACTTTTTTTTAACCTTGCTTCTTCTATTGCTATGTCAGACCTTAAAATGGAGCAGCTTTGTATCTAAAGTGCCTAACAGCCAAATAAAGTCTAAATGAAGTACAAACATCTCCTCTGAAGTTAATACAAGACTCTCTGGGGGAAGGTTAGAGCGCTCCAAGAAATTTGTATTTTGGATTTAGAGTCAAAAGCAGTTTTTAACGTTGGGTTCTGAGATTACTTGAAGATTTACTTTATTTCGGAGCATAACAGAAACATATTATAACATTTGCAAAAATCTGTGTTATATGAAATATAGAAAAATCTGTCTAACTAGTCAAAATTATCCTTAAGGAGTTCAAATGATGGCCCTGTGATGGTGGGACCTTGTAGAACCACTGTAGGATTAATGAAGTACAGTTTATACCTTCTAGTATTTATCCACCATGTAGGTAGGTAAAGTTTAAAGGAGAAGACAAGGCTAATAAAGAGTTAATCTCTAGCTGCAGGCTCAATAGTTCTCTCAATAGTGCAGTCTCCCCATATTTCTCCCAATTCAGATGATCAGAAGCCTCATAGGGAAAAAAAAAACACTGAGCTCTGTAAAGAAAGTTCTTATAATGCCTCGCTCCTGCACCAAGACCAAGACCGGTGTACATGCTCAGTTAGTAAAACTATGAGGAAGCTTCCTGCTGATTGGCTTAGATCACACATTCGTAAGTGGGGGAGAGAGTTCTTAGCATTCTTATGGAAGGGGGGGGGGGGGGCAGGAGAGGGGAGAGAGGAGAGAGCTGAGCAGACTCTGGCAGAGGAAAACAAAGAGACAAGAAATCCTGTTTCTTTTGACAGAGGACTCAGTGCAGCGTTTCTGTGAGTGCTTATGGCTGTATTTACATAGACCTTTCTGATAAAGCTTACTTAGTATTTACCTTGCCTTCTCCTTTAATGAATGTTAAAGGCAGTGGGTTACTAGACTATTGGCAAAGTTATGGCGTAGTGGACTGGCAATCTGTGGATTCTGGAAAATGCCTGAGGGACTGCTGTAAGATGCCATATACACTCACTATTTATTAGGCTGGTGTGAGGGGCTGTTTAGGCCTTGCATACTTGAAATGCCAGGGACTAATTTGAATCCCAGTCCAGACCTGATGCTGCTTCACACTGCTGGGGTCCTGTGCCTCAGTTTAGTGAGTGTAAGGTTTATGTACTTTCCTTTTGTTAATGTGGGTTTCTTAGGTGTCCCAATTTCTACCCAAAGTACTGGCAGACTGCCTGGATGCAATTAAATTTGATCCTAGTATAAATTAGCATTTATGTGCAATGAATTTACACGGTAAGTTCTGCGTGGGCAGTGACTAATGATTAACGTCTCTATAACGTACTGTGGATCACGGTGGCTCTATATAAACAAAGATAAAGAGCTCTAAATGATAAACTCTAAGATGGCTGTGGGAGCATTTCATGACTAATTAAAGAATAGTTATAGTTTGAAAGTGCTACTTCATCCAGATATTTACAATACACAAAGGGAAATAGTTAATACACATTTCCCCTCCTCACGTTTTACTAGTAATGCATGCTTTGCAAGTGGATAAATTAAATCAAGTGTTTCAGTCACAAGTCTATGGCCCAAGATTGCTAAACCACAATGCCATTGGAAACCCAATATAATGGTTCTAACTAATTACCTAACTAACTGCATTTTCCTGAGGCAAGTCTACTTGCCAGTGGTTTGGTCTTACTTGCCAACCCTTCCCTGCTGTAATTTTACAAGGAAAAGACCACTAATTTGACAAACATTTCTATAAACTAAATACGGGCAAGAAAAAAAGAGATATTCCAGTGTTGTTGTGATCATGTATAAAGTATATAAGAATAGTCTATAATTTATCTAACAAAGCTAATATTGGAGGTAACTACACACTTAAAGCCCCAGTCGTAGGAAGAAAAGCCAGTGAAAATAAAAAAAGGTTGTGTGGAAACCTCCAACATTAAAGCAACAGAAATAATAAAGTTAATTTCTATTTAATTAGGAAATATAAGCTGGCCTATGTTTCGTGCCTTGCGAGCACTTACCCATAGACTGATGAGCAATTGCCCAGCAACCACATTGGAGCTTGTCCTGCAGAATTATTATGCTAAATAAATAATAAAAAATAATATTGAGAGCAGGGCTGGAACTAGGGAATGAAACAGAGGAATGCAATTTATCCCCAGTTTGCATCGCATCAGTGATCATCAAACCCTCCCTGCTCCACCTACATCTGCATCTGCGCCTGCATCATTTCACACCCCCCCCCTTCCCTCATCAACTCTGCTGCCTCCCCAACTTCTCATTTCAGGGGTGGCCGATCGAGGGAGGGGGTGGTCACTGGACGCACCTCACAGTTGGCCCGACACTAGTTGGGAGTACTTTAAGTATAGATACAGTATTAACACTGGCAAACACACCAAAAGAGATTCAATGCACATTTCCCGGCCCCATTTAATACTAATAAGTAATATCTGCAAGTGCATACATTTTTAGAAGCAAAGCTTCCTTTTTCCTATGTGTTTGTGCTAAATGATGGATACATGAGCCATGGTAAGGACCCAAAAATAGGGCCCCATTGTATGTATGATGGGTCTCCATGATGAACTTTAAGGCAGCCAATTTGTTTGTTAAAATAGAAAGTAGTAGTTAAATTGAGATGCATAATTAAAACAAATCTTGTTTTTGGGTTGCAAGTCTGTCCTTATTTTGGGTGGTCAGGATATATTACAGCAAACAGCTGGGTGCTGTAAAACTACATTTTTGAACAACACCGGCTAAAGGTTAGATGTGCAATCTGCATAGAATTCAGTCAAATATTTTATCAGAATATTATAATCTTGGAAATTTCTTGGAAATAGTGATGATGCATGTTACAACATTTCTCTTGTAAACCCTTGATTCCCATAACACAAAATGAGCAAATATTGATAAACCCATAATGATAAACAGTTCATTAATGTAATAATGTGAATTGGTTTCTCTTGGGCACACGATCATGGCTTGATAGCTGAACCACCAATGAGTCTTTTCAACATATGCAAAAAACTGTCCAATGACAGAAAGGTAAAAGAAAGCAGGCAGTCAGTAAGACCTTGATTAAGGCTGCCAATTAGAATTAAAAAATGTATATCTATGGCCAGGGTCTTCACACACCCCCTTAACGCCCCGCCCCACCCCCCCAGGGACCCCCACCACCCGTCTGACCCAGAGCGTGCGTACCTGCAGCGTGTCGGGGAGAGAGACTGGCAATACACCCCCCCCGATCCCATTCTCAACACGCCCCCTGTTCCCCTCCTGTACACCAATCCTGCGGGCATCGGGTCTGGGCTGCCAGGGTGTCCCGGCAGCCCAGTCTGACCCTGTCTATGGCTATTGGCACTCACATTTGCCAATCAGTGGGAAGTACTGTGTCTTGTACAGGTATGGGACCTGTCATTCAGAATGCTCGGGACCTGTGGTTTTTCCCATAAAAGGTCTTTCTGTAATTTGGATCACCACACCTTAAGTCTACTAAAAAATCATTTAAACGTTAAACAAACCCAATTGGATTCTTTTGCCTCCAGTAAGGATTATATTTTAGTTGGGATCAAGTACAAGGTACTGATTTATTACAGAGAAAAACGAAATACATTTTAAATATATTAATAATTTGATTAAGATTTAGTCAATGGGACATGGTCTTCCTGTAATTCAGAACTTTCTGGATATGGGGTTTCCGTATAACAAATCCCAGATCTGTACTTCAGATAAAAGATTTAAAGGCTGTCAGGATATTTGTACAGTTATGATGTCTTGTGTTTATTAAGAACTGAAATGTGAACAATATTCTGCACAGCTGTTAATTTTGTTTACCTGTAAGTCAATCACTCTTTTTTAGTGTCCATATTTCCAGAAGATATAGTACATGCATATATGAGATTTATGAGGTTCGATGTGCTTATTTTTATGAAAGTGACATTTTATAGCACTAATTATATAACACATTTCAGGGAGTTGCTTTTTCCTTAGTGCACTTCCAGTCTGTTCTAATGCTGCCTTTGAAAGCAGGTATTTCGTTGCTAACACAACAACTTTTTTTGTAGGTGCTATAAGCAACTTTTCTGCTTTGAGAGGCATTGAGGCAAAAACTCCAATTATACAGTGATCAGGGGCCCCAGGTAAGTTTATAACCCACCCCAGAGGAACAGGTTAGGAGTAAGTCACAGTTTTAACTGCTGATTAGGGGTTCTGTTGTGCCGGCACTGGTAGTTTGAATAAGGATTGTTTTTATGAGTATGCTTCGATTTTACGGAAGTTGTACTTTAGTTTACTAATGCTGTAACATTGCGTTTGATGATGTTTCTTTTCATGTTTGCCTCTGCATTAACTGACAGCAGTTTTTTTGGGAGCAAAGGGATGTAACAATTATATTTCTGTACTGTGCAAGCAAAACTGTCTTCAAAAACCCATGTCATCAATCCTAAAAATAATACTAAGTGGCTCAGTTATGCAGTAACAGGAGGGGGCAAACAACTTAACGAAAACTTTCTGAAGCCCTTTTAACGGCTCCCCAGTAATGATTATGAGCACAGGTGTATAAAATGGGCTCTCCACCAAAACTAAATATAAATGTAGTGATGATAAGCTCACCCGTAAATTATGTGGTCCGGGTGTATAAACCCCAGACCCTCCACCTCCAACACACGACTTCAAAATAGTCCTGGCAATATTATTGAGAAATACACTCACCAAAGACAAGTGGTGGTCCTGCACCCATAGCCTCAGGTATTAAACGGACATCAATTGGAAGAGAAACTGGTCCACTAAAACTTGTCTTTATTGTTGAGATCTTAAAACAAAGAAGCTCCTGACACGTTTCATATATAAAAGATACATAGTCATAGGCACACCCATGTCAGCCTTAAATTACTTACCTGTTCCGGATCATACAATCAATGGCAATTGCTGTTAAGTCACTTACTACCAGCGCCGATTGATGATTGATGCCGTGTATATTTTCTGGAAGGTGTGAGGCTTTGAATGTACCAATACCCCAGCCACATATGGGTTACCTATTCAGGTATGGGACCTGTTATCCAGAATGCTCGGGACCAGGTTAAGGGGATAAGGGGTCTTTCCATAATTTGGATCTCCATACTTAGGGGGCCATTTACTAAAGGTTTTTTTTACAATTCAGTTTTTTTAGCGCCAAATCTCGTAAAAGTTGCAGAAAAAAAACCAACAATTCACCAGATAAAACTTGCTAAGATCATGTAAAAGTCAATGGCAAATGTGCCTTCCCTTCCCTAGAGGATCATTCTTTGCTTTGAAACATTAGAGTTTTTAGGATTTTTGACGCTGGTTTTTGGAGCAACATTTAGAATTAGTTGCAGTTTTGCAAGTTTATCACAGACTTTTAAAAACTAATAGGCTTGTTTTGCCTCCAATAAGCATTAACTGTATCTTAGTTAGAATCAAGCACAAGGTACTGTTTTGTCATTACAGAGAAAAAGGAAATAATAAAAACAATAAATATAATAAAAAATATGTGAATTATTTGATTATAATGAAGTCTAAGGCAGATGGCCTTCCCGTAACTTGGATATTTCTAGATAACGGGTTTCCGGATAACAGGATCCTATACCTGTATTGTTTTGCCTACTATTAACCTCCTCTGTGTGTGTTGGGTGAGTGTGCCTGGTTAACTTCGCCCTTTTTTGACAAAATCCAAGACTGGGTATCCACAGACTTTCTAAGTTCCTAAGTTTTGCTTTAGCGTGAAGACACACAGAGCTACTAGTAGCAGCTACTTGTCGTGGCTACTAAAATAGACAATGCTGATCATTTACTGATAATTGACTCTATGTGTGTTTTAGCAGAGCCAATTCTCAGTATTGTTTATGGCAGGGTATTTTCTGGCATTTAGTAGCCATGAAGACGTAGCTGCTACTAGTAGCTCTGTGTGTCTTCACCCTTAGGCTTAACACTACTAGATACTTATGATAAGAAACTTTCACAGACAAAATTACCAAAGTCAATGAATATCTGCTGTACTCAGATAGCAATATCCTACACCTGTGAAAGATACATCTTCCTACAGAAACAGTCCTTAACCTGGGTGTTAAGTGTCTGATACTAAACAAATAATATAAATAAACAATAATATAATACTCAGCCTGGGTTGTCTGTAGTGAAACAATTAAGCTCTTTTGACAATTGTTTATACCACCTGAAACATATACCATTTGATTCCATAAAGTGACAACATAGATACAACAAAAAACATAAATGCATGTTGTCAATTAATTTACCAGAAGCAGCGCAGGAACCCCTAGCTTAAAAGTGAATGCCGATGTAGACACATGTCTTCCCAGAAGATAGAGTAAGGCGGAACATTAAAAGCCTGACCTTTTGCTGACAGACCGTGGGCTGAACAGATGGGTAATATATTATTTTCCTTGTTTTAAAGCAATATATTATCATAGTTAAAAACTTATTACAAGAATAAATTACACTAAAAAATATTTAATAATACCTTTACACAGATTGTAAGATAAAGTGTTAAAACCCAGGACAGCACAGAATGTTTCTAAATGCAGATATAACAGATTCTAAGTGCAGGAAAGCTCATGGTGTACTGCAGGAAGATTCCAGTCTTGATTAGTCTGTGGCCAGGAGAATGCTTGGGATGCTCACGATGAGCAGAATGAATTATTACTTAGGAGAAAAATAGTTTCTTTCTGTTAAGGAGGACATTTTTACAGTAGAAATCTAAGTTTCATATTTATAAAATTGTCTGTTGTCCTTAAGTTATAAAGGCATCTAAGCATGACCTTCTCATTACAAACAGATTTATGGCATAACCTTGCAAGATCTAAGACATTTTAAATGTATGTTTCATTGTTTTTGTTTGTCCATTAAAAGCTGGGATGAGGGATTTAGTCATGGTAGGGCCCCCGTACAACATTTCTGGCACCATCCACCACATTTTTTCCCCTCCACTTGTTCCTTTGTATATATTATATGAGCCACTGAGTCCTATGGGAGGCTTCCAAAATCATGCACAGAAGGATAAAAGTCAGAAATCTTCTCCTGCTGTTTACGATCATCAGATACGGAAAATTTGTACAGGTATGGGATCCCTTATCTGGAAACCCGCTATCCAGAAAGCTCTGAATTACGGAAAGCTTGTCTCCCATAGACTCCATTTTAATCAAATAATTCAGAATTTGAAAACTGATTTCCTTTTTCTCTATAGTATAAAAACAGTACCTTGTAATTGATCCAAACTAAGATATAATTAATCCTTATTGGAGCCAAAACAATCCTATTGGGTTTAATTAATGTTTTATAAATTTTTTAGTAGACTTAAGGTATGGAGATCCAAATTATGCTCACTATGGTAGGACTGTTCAGCTGAAGGGCCAGTATATTGAGCTCTAGAGGTTTTATATGGCCATAAGTTTGAAAAAAAAAAGCTTTACGGAATATATTCTTTATGTTAACAGGCTCTGGCCTGCAAGGAAAAGTAATGGTGCTACAAATAAGCCCACAGTATAAGAAAATAGGGCATATTTCTGGTGTAGGATGTAGGGCTACATTTTCCAGCTTCTGTTAAAGTAATAGATTTTAAATTTGCCAAAATGTCATCATTTCTAATGACTATAATACTATACTATATGACTATAATGCTATACTATATGACTATAATACTATACTATATGAATATAATACCCAGAATATTTGTGGCATAGGATTTCCAGGTAAAGGTTCTCTCCACAATGTGGAGCACCAAGATTTTCTTCTACTGAAATCAAACATCAGATAGAATTGTTTTGCTTTTAGGGTGATGCTACACTGAGCACTCGTTTGTAGGCACATGTAGCCGACAACAGGCACTACTACATGTGCCTTCACCCAAGCGTTTTTCGGCATGCCGAGAATACGCCCATGTGGCATCAGCTTTGATATTGATTTATTTTATCTTTATGTGCTTTTATCTATTAGATAATAGGCTTTTTTTTTAGCTTTTTAGGTTTATTTTGTTCTTTTACATCTTTGCGCACATAAATAACCTATGTTATAACCTGCCTTCTCTCTGTATCCTTTGGGCCATATCCTATACAAGCACAATGTCTCTGTTTTACAGGCAGCATATGCTGAGTATAAACTGTCTACAACATGTTATTTGTATATAAAACATTCATAGGATCTGGAATAGATTCATATGTCACTGCATAGGCATTATGTAAACAATATTACCCAGATGATTTCAACACCTAACATAGAAAGGGAAAAGCAACCACTGTTACACTAATCCCTAAAGAACATAATATACACATAACCTCATTGCTAATCACTATGTATAATACACTATCGGGATCAAATAATAAAAGGCACAAAGTTTGCTTCAAACCTAAAAACCCAAAACAACCAATTTTTAAACTGCTGACCAGTAAATGCTCCCTGTTGATTGGTTGCTATGGGTTACTAGACCTTTAACATATTTTGCACTTGTTACATTTCCTCATATGGCTAAAACCTACAAATCCTAGTGCATTCATAAACTAAGGTTACCAGATCATGTAAAAGCCAGGGGCACATCTAATAAATACAAGTTGCTATTAATCAGCTTAAGTATCATGAATTTGACACTGCACAACTTTAATTTCAAGAACTGAAATTTTTTTATAAGCATCTAATGAACTGTATAATAAATTATAAAGAAATTATTTATTAAAGGGTTAAGTCAACATTGATACAAGTTTTTAAAATTGTATATTATTTGATTTATGAATTGCAAGTAGACTGGCCAGTCACTCAGTCACTTATGAATTGTGTGTATGACTTTGCATTTGAATTAAGAGTTGTTTGATTTCACATATTAATTTTTCTTTTTTATATAATTGTCTTATGGGAATTTAGGTGTTGGTTAGAGCCACCAAGAAGTGGACTAAAACTATATAGAATACTGGGAGTTGTTATATTAAATAATTTCCCTGCCAATTCTTCACATGATCTAAAAACCTTATGCTAGACTCATATTGTACACTAAAATAAATGAATGCATTATAGTTGATTTCAAACTAATATGTGAGAGCAGTCCGGTGGCACCTGTTATAATGCCTGCAACTGAGAATTAAGCAATACAGTTATCTAAGCTTTCAGCATTAGACCACCCTCTTGATGTACAATAAACTGTGTGGTCCAGAATGATCCATTTAATTCAGATTCAGAAACCTTGTATTGCTACTGCTGCAGAAATTCTTTTGGGCCTATCTCAGTACCAGAAAGTTGTATGTCGAAAAGGCTTCTCAATGCAGTTTGGGTGGCCTGATGTAATGCCTAAAGATGTACAGCTACTGTATTCATACAACGGTGTGAAAAATTGGCACCTCTACTGCTCCGCAAATGATTTTATTATCCCTAAATTCATTTTATATCACGCTAAATGCTATTTAGTCTCGCATTAGAGACCACCATGTGTGCAAAGCCAGAACATCCACCAATAAACAGACTGTCCAAGATTTCCTAGTCTTCAGTGTATGACGCAATGTGATTATAGTGGGTAGAAGAGTAAATGAAAATGCTTCAGTGCAAACCACACAAAAATGATGAGAAAACAATATGATAACCTCCTTCTGTAGACTGTTCCAATTCACTAAAAGTTCCTTCTTTAAAATGTTGGCTGCCGGCATGTGCCCTTCTGAGAGGTTTATAGGTGGGATGAGCATACCCAGCAAAAGTGCCAAGGTTTAACCACTGGGAAAAGAACAGCTCCAACATTCCTTGGCTTAAAGTCATCGGTCCCACCAGATTTTCATTCTTGCCCTATTGTTGATTCACTCCAGCATTTCTGAGTTTGTGCCAGTATGGGTTTAAGCACTGCACAGTGTATTGGTGTCATTGGTTAGTCAATTAGCTTATCCATGGCTTTGTAAGGAGGTCTAGCTTTTGTACAAATGAACAACTGCCATATATAACTATACCATTACAAGCTCTCCCATAAATAGCTATGTATTTTATATCTTCCCCAATCAGCCACGATGCTATTGACAGCCCCTATGCACACAAACATGCATACCAACACCACTCCATGGCTGACCTACCAGTCTGGCTAATTGCAGATCACTACATGTATGTTGTACAGCAGGTAGGTCCTCTTATGACAATGAAACTAGCATGGCATACAGAGGTGCCACAATCAGTGTCACTGGAGACTGGTTGGCTGAGTTTGTGTCTGCATCTGTATAGAAGGCTATGAATGTCACATTGGCTTTTCTTCCCAAAAGCAACTGTTTCATGTATAGAAATAAACACTTAAAAATTGATCTCAACTGCTTGTCCCTACCTACAACCCAAAATACTATGGATTTGCTATTTTATTAGGACTGATGTAGGAAATGATGAAGTATTAAGCACTTGACTAATTTCTGCTTTAAGCTGCAAAGATTGTTCAGACACCTCCATATCCACCATGTTTGTTCTGGACTTTTCAATGCTAGATGTACTATTAATACACAAACAGGTAGACACAGTGAGGTAACGTGCAAGTCTGTACTGGGTCTCAAGTACTTCAAGCAGCTGCCATTTGCCAAAGAGATACATGTAAAGTCAAAAGAGATAAACATGTTGAACTGATGGACCTGTGACATTAAAGGAGAAAGAAAGGTAAAAACTAAGTAAGCTTCAACAGAAAGGTCTATGTAAATACAGCCATAAGCACTCACAGAAACGCTGCACTGACTTCTCTGTCAAAAGATTTCTTGTGTCTGTAATTCATGTGCCACAGACACGCAGCTCTCTGCTGTCTCCTCTCTCCTGCTCCCCCTCCCTCAAGAATGCTAAGAACTCACTCCCCCCCCCCCTTTGGAATGTGGATCTGAGCCAATCAGCAGGAAGCTGACTCATAGTCTAACTAACTGAGCATGTTCACTTGGTCTGGGTGTCTGTGCAGGAGCGAGGCATTATGGGAACTTTCTTTACACAGCTCAGCGTTTTTTCTTCCTGTTTGGCTTCTGATCATCTGAACAGGTGAAATATGGGGAGACTTAAGGGCACTATTGAGAGAACTGAAGGTATGCCTGCAGCTTGAGATTAACTCTTTATGAGCCTTTCCTTCTCCTTTAAAGGAAACGTTAATGGTTATGAGACATATTAAGCCAGGGCACAATAATGCACAAAGCAAGTGAAACAAGTCAACTATGAACATATTCTTTCTTAAAAAATCCAGTTCCGTTGCAGTTTTTGTTACAAACACCCTTGCACAAAACACGTAGGGTTTATTCCTAGTGCCAGACCGTATTTCACTTGTACAGCAGCTTGTATGAGAGAACACAATACAATCCTGGGCTTGTTAAACTTAAAGACGACATTTCTCGATATCCATATTTTAACAAAACAGCAATCCAGGTATAAAACACTCGGAGAGGTTTAAAGAAATTATGAAGCGGCTCTGCTTTAAGAACACCCAATGTTGGCGGACTACATTTTAAAACATATTCAAAGTATGCTGTGTATTATAGTTCAACAACACTATTCAAATCCCTTTTGAATACCAAATACTAATATGCAGTTGTATTCTGTGAAAATGACTTGCATGTTATAAACAGACCTGTAGGGTGGCCCATTCTCAACATATCTGGACCGGCAGTTCATCAACACATTTACATGAGAACCTTTTTCTAAAAAACTATAATCCAATGAACTGAGGCCAGTGAGAGGCACTTGAGTAAACAAACATTACAAATAATATGGAGATGCTTATGAGGATGCTCTGGATAATCTGTTCCCACTAGAGTAGAGAGCATATTATTTGTTTGGATTTGTCAAATTTAGACCATCTGGCACACGACCAGAAATAAAACTTGAACTGAACTTGCCTCAGTCCCAGGGGATGTGGTGAAATCATTTTACTATGAGACTGTGTTGCCTGGGAGCTTGTGCTTCCCATATAGAATTTGCATTGTGCTGCCATTCTTTCTCTACCTGTACTTAAGCAGGTATTTGTTACAGGGTACCCAGGGCTGGTTTGAGAGTAGGGCAAAAATGACATTTGCTCTTGGCCTGAATCCAAGGGACCACCTTGGGGTAAATGAGATGAGCATATAAAAGACACATTCAGTATATAAATCAGGAATATCCAGCTTGTATGCCTCCTGCTGCTGTTGGACTTCAAATCCAAATTAAATTGTAGTCCAACTACAACTTAAGGACAACAAGCTGGGCTTCATTCATAAATGTAATATTATTCCTAGACAGGGCCAAAGTGTCTGCATTGCCACGGGCCCTTGTTCTCTGACTCACTTAAACAGAAATATCATGGTCGTATGTTGTATTTGGAGAATTCACTTAATTTAAGGGCCTGAAATTTTGTGGTGTAATGCATCAATAAAGACAAGATATTAATGATAAGTAAAGTGTAACAAATAAGTAAGCTGGAAATGTTGCACTTTATGTACAAGCACTGAAGATTCAAGCCTATAAAGATTCCCGCCAGTAGCTCCCCATCTTTATCTGTTGATTGAACAACACCTCTACTGTGCAGCTGTCAGTTATCTGAGCTTAGAATATAAATGTCATGATACAAAGGTAATTGTGAATTAATTCAGGACATAATATTCTACCCTGTAGCATCATCTTTATGACAGAAGAATCTCATTTTCTGCTTGATAATTTGGGACAAACTCTAAGCTTAGCTTCTCAACAGCTGCCCAGAGTACACCGAGCGTGTAAATGTCACTGACACTTCCAACAGAATCCAAGATGGTGTCCCCCTGTGCGCAACTGTAGGCTTGGATCATTACTGTTAAAGAACTGCTCTCAGACAGGTGCATGTGCGCTTGGTGCCCCTGAAATGTGGGGGGTGGTGCTGTCACGTTACACCACTGACTCCAAATGCTCATACACAGAATCAGGACAGAATCCATTAGTGCTATTTAAACTACAACAATTAATACTTTTTAATTTAAATAGAACTGCTGGGTTCTGTCCTGATTCTGTTTAATACTAATTGACTTAATGGCTTGAAAGGTAAAATTCGAAATCAAGGTTGCGAAAAAAGTTCAAGGGCTCTGGCACATGGGGAGATTAGTCGCCCGTGACAAATCTCCCCGAAATGCCATCCCACCCGCAAAAATGTAAATCGGCGGTGGGATGGCACACTCTGCGCAGCGACTCTTGCCCATATTCAGGGTGGCAGTAGCTCCAAGGGCATTAATAGACGCACTATAAAGTGAATCATCAGACAGAGCGGGTGGATGCAATGGCAAGTGGCAGAAATGCACAGAGGTTCAGGAACGTGTATGGGTACAAGTACCTTTAATGAATAGTGTCAATACGATCAATGATCGCATCCATTTAGGAATGGCTACACTTGCAGCTCCATTTGTAAATGAACCCTTATACTTAATCCAACCCAAATGCCTCTGAATTGCTGTCACTGGCTGAAACTTGAATGCTTTATGTTGCTGTGCAGGGTAATTTTCCATATGCCAGAATGGAGCTTACAACTGACGTGAACAATAATAGGCTGGTTTCCTCTGGTTACTTCTCAATGTCATACAGCTCCTCACTTACAAGACACATATTGCTAAGTAAAGCTATTCTTCTCCAGGTTCCCTTAAAAGGATAGCAAAAACACAGACTTGAGCAGAGAATGCAAAGTACTAGCTGTCTGTGCAAACATCCCACAAGAGATCAGCAGAGCGTGTGTGAGTGAGCCAAACTAACTGATTTTCTCATTTAGCTATTGGAAAAAATATATATATATATATACATATATACATATGAGAGAGAGGAAAATGTACCCTTATGACACATTATCACATTTAAATCATTTAAAAAATGATCATTTAATCTTCTAACAGATGCTTTCATAAAAGAAAATATATGGGTCTAAAGTCCTTAATCTCTGCAGTCCCACATAAAGCGTATTCACTAGTCTTCATTCTTTGATGTAAAACACATATTCTGGATCTGTATAGATGTCACAAGTCCCAACACCATGCACTGCTGTTTGTATAAGTAGTATATGGCTCACTGTTTGGTAGAAGGTACAAAACATAAA
Source organism: Xenopus tropicalis (assembly GCF_000004195.4). Taxonomy (NCBI): domain Eukaryota; kingdom Metazoa; phylum Chordata; class Amphibia; order Anura; family Pipidae; genus Xenopus; species Xenopus tropicalis. Next base: position 37,684,928 of record NC_030683.2, read on the forward strand.
GATATAACATATACAGATATGGGATCCATTATCTGGAAACCTCAAAAAAGCTCCAAATTACAGGAAAGCCATCTCCCATAGACTCAATCAAATAATGCAAATGTTTTAAAAGGATATCCTTTTCCTCTGTAATAATAAAACAGTACCTTGTCCTTTATCCCAACTAAAATATTATGAATCATTTTTGGAGACAGAACAATCCTCTTGGGTTTATTTAATGTTTAAGTTAGTTTTTTAGCAGAATTAAGGCATGGATATCAAAATTACAGTAAGACCCCTTATCTGGAAAACCCTATGACCCAAGCATCCCGGATAAGAGGTTGTAAGCCTGTATATAGAATTAATTCACTGAGAATGAAACTAGCATTTAGATTACGTATCTACAACTTCAGACCTTGCAAATGCAACTATTATGCTTAACCCCAATTTCTGTAGTGCCAATATATCACCTGCGGCATTAGGGTCAGTTCACCCAAAGCCGGCTCACTTAGCACTGTGTTGTAAGAAGGAGTTTACAGAAACAATGGGAGAATATTGAAACTCTGTGCTGATCCGACAACCTTAGTGCTGCACCGCGGCAGTGCCCATAACTGTAACTACTGCACTACAACTCACTATTCACTATTCATGGTTAATACATCAAATGAATGTTATGGGATATCACTGTGTGTAAAGTGGAGAGAAAAAGAGAGAGAGAGAGCAGAACTATCTACAGCCTCTTCCAAATAAAACTTTCACATACACAAAATGAACTAAACATTTTACATATACTACTAGAAATATCTTTAAGGACCAAATCATAACTTGACTTCTCTCTATGTATATTTTTAATCTAGTATTTTCAGCCGAGCCACAATTCATTAAAGTCTCAAACTTTACAAGAACTGCTTACTAGATAAAAAAAAAACTTATTAGCTCTGATCAACAATACCTTAATGGTGTGTCCAGCCCAAATCTTCAGAATCCACTTAATGAGGAGTTCGGATAAAATAAAAGGCTTTGGGATTGCAAGAAAACAAAGCAGCACTCAGCACTAATGACAGCGTGTTCTAGCAAGAGGCACTGCCTATAGGAATAAAGAGAAATGAAGTTTCATGCCAAATCTTTCTGCTGAATTTCACATGGTGCTGCCTCACCTCTTAAGTTGCTGTGAAACCCATTCCTTCGGCAGGGGAAATATGCTGCTTGATGAAAAACATTCTTTAAACAGATATCTGGCATTTGTCCTTTTTTAGTGCACATGCACCAGCGCTTGTTAGTTTACATTGCTGCTAATTAAAGTGATGTAATGTATCATTAAGGGACGGCTGGACATTAACACAGCCCCACAGAGATGGCTGAATGAGGGTGGTGCTGAAGAGGAAAGCAAATGACTAATAATTATTAAGAAAGAAGAATCAGAGGGTTCAAGTAGACTTTTAAAGTAAATACAGTGTTATTCCTGAAATAGCAATAGTTTTAAATAAAGATTATCTAGCAAGTTTGGGGTGTTCCCTTATTTCATTACACAGCATAAAGTTGCATAAATAAAAACACCGAATAGGACAGGATTAAGGAACATTGATGCCATAAGTCTCAGTGCTTCAGAATTCAGAATGCAAGCTGAGCAGAAATTAATGTAGACAGGCAGCCGGTTGTTGCATATGTCTGTTTGACCCTGCTTAATTCAGATCTGTGCGGCTACCTCCAGGTGTTGTTTAGGCACCCACATGTAATAAAGATGCACAACATCATTTACATAGACAATAGAAGCACAAGAGCAAAGCCAGTTTGGAAAGCAAATTCTGCATACATTAACTCTATTCAGAAAGGTAATTGCACCCATACATGATTTTGCAACTTGTTGCAAGCAGCAATGTGTCCTTTCAGGCTGCTCTGATTAATGGGAGTACTGCAAGATTATGTGCAAGCATTGAGACCAGAGCCAGGCCAAGTTTGCTGTGCGTCCTAGGCAACCATGCCGGCCACCTTAACCCCTGCCCTGCACACATGGTAACAATGAATGGGGAGGAACACACTGGACAAGTGGTGCTAGGAGCATCATCAGGGCCCAGACTAGGGATAGCAGATAGAAGAGTTATGTACCTAGCGCCTCCCCACCGTTGTGCCCTAGACACTTGCCTCTTCAGCCTACCCCTAATTCTGGCCCTGATTTACACAAGCAAACCCTGGGCCATTCTGTGTGGCAATGGTTCCTCTACATTTGAGGTATTTTGTTGGGGTTTTCACAGATTTTTTTTGCAATATCCCTGTATTGTAAGTGATTCTACAGAGATAAACTGAAATAGGAAGCAATAGAACAATGCTGGTCTGCATGCACATCTTTCTGTTAATCACAAATGACAAAAATTAATCCAGGTGAAAAATTATGGGCTGGAATTTTAGGAATTGATCCAACTGGCTGGCTGATTTGAGCAATATCACTGGAATTGGCCTCAGCCATTTCGTTCCTGAATGTATTTGTGTGAAATCTACTGTATCCGAATAGTCACTATTTAAATTTCCCTCTGTTCTCTAATGTTCACCAGCAGCGTAACTACTCTGCACCAGGCCCATTTGCTAAAAAATCCTCTAGTGGGCCCGGAGCGGAGTACCAGCCTACATCAGCCCCGGCCCCCTTCCGCCTTCCTCTCTTATGTAAGAGCCAACTGAGAGGGGACTAACAAGCAGCAATAGCGAAAGCAGACACCGCATACCCTGTGGCCTGGGCCCCACGGTCCCCTAGGCCCCCCTGCGAGTGAGGTTTGTTTACTCTATTGTTACGCCTCTGATGTTCACAGATGCCATATAACTTTGGCCAACAGCATTCCCACAATTTTTCTGCAATGCCCAAAATTCTTCCCGCACATGTGCTAGTTCTGTATGATTATGCGCATTAAATGGCGCCATCTTTTCATTTACTCAGTGTAGGAACCTATCATTTCCTAAGACATCCTACTCCTTGGGTGTAATGTTGTTCCATCTACTTCTGCAAGAATGTTTAATGTTTATATTAATATGCATTAGCAGCTTAGCAATAGGTGGAGTAATGAGAAGGCTGAGCACACAGGAAGGGGAAGTCAAGGGGAGGAGTACAGTGTGTGGAGAGAACAGCCATCAGTAAAGATAAGTTCCACCCTGCAGTCTCAAATCTGTGGATTCTTCAAGTTCCGCAACACCCTCCACAGGGTCATCGCATTGGGTTCCCTCTTCTGCACCTGCTCTAGCCCTTCTCAGCCTGTCAGGTACAGCTTCTAATGCTAATGGACTACTACTTCACAAATATGGCAGCCCCTTCATACAGAAACAGATAAATAATGTAAAAGCATCAAGCAAAATTATAAATAACATGCAAAGGCAATGTTATGTTAGATGTAAAAAAAAGGTTTTATTTCTGATGTCAGTATCTCTTTAAGGTTGACCTGGCTTTATACTTTATGCTTGTATGATTTATTTTCCCACTGTATCATCATCAACAGTACAGCCTTTACACATACATACAAACATACACACTACACTTATTGCTTGGGCTTGGTCTACATATTTTTATGTGAAGGTAAAAAATAATTATGATTTCTTTCTCAGCTACTTCAATCCTTTTGTTATTTCCCAGCAATTTCATTGCAATTTGTAAGTGATTTAGCTTCTATAGTGTCATTTCTACATTTAAGTATAGGATACAGTCCTAGTACAGTGCTAAGTACAGACTACAATGGTAGAAGATACATGGGAAAGTTGATGAAAGATTTCTCACAGCCAATAAAACATGTGCGAGGAATTCAATGGCTTGTAGCCTTCAATATAAAGTCAGATGAACTGATAAATACTGTTTTTATGAACACTATTAATTAAAGCCAATGAGCACAATATTCTGGTAAAATGTAGCAATAGCTCCCTCTACTGTTTATGAAGCATCACATCATTTAATTGCAAGTGTGACAGAAAATGCATCACATTATATCATTTTAGAAATCAGGATCTTTTATTGCCTGATATTATTCTGCATTCCATTTTTATTACCTTTATTATATCTTATGTTATATCATATATTACCATTTACTCACTTAAAGGCCACCTATCACCCCTATATTGTTTCCCCCACCAGAGGTGTGGGCTAATAGAGCCCGCGCTCCAGATAGGGGAAACAATAGATTTTTTTAATGAAAAACTCGTCCCGCCAGTGCTGGGTTACTCGCACCGCCAGGGAGCCTTGTTCGGCAAATTGATTTACATTCACCGCTCCTACGCCAGATGCGTGTGCATAGTAAGCAATTGTGGAGATCCCAGCGATGGCGAGGGGAATTTTCTTTTAAAAAAATTATTGTTTCCCCCAACCGGATTGCAGGGTCTATTAGCCCGCACCTCTGGTGGGGAAAACAATATAGGGGTGATAGGTGCCCTTTAAGGGTCATTTAAAAAAGTATAGAGCAGGCTGCAAAGTGGGCATTCAGTGGCCCAGTATTTAGCAAGGGGGCACAAGTCACTTGCACGCCTTACACCGGAAATGACAACAGAGAGACCTTGAAAATGTTTAGGTAATTTCAAAGATGCGCATGAGCAGTTCCGTCCATCTGTCCATGGTGCATTGTGGGGGGAAAACATGGTAATAGGGCTTAAAATTGCACTTTGCTCACTGCACCTCAGTAACTGAATGCACCCTATAAAGATCCTTTCACTGATAATTAATACAACACAGAAAATAAACGTAGACAGGGTTTATTATAAAAGGAGTATAAACACACACATAAATTGACATATATTAAAATCTAACTTTCCAATATCCATTATTTTCAAGTTATTTGTGCATGTAATGGAAGCAGTGTCTCTCTGCATACTTGTTTAGACTCTTGAAACAATGTAGTAGAAATAAGCTCTCCTGCAGCCAGGACACCATTTCCCATAATACACTGCATGTGTTGCTGCAATAGTTAGAACTAGCAGTGCAGAGGGACAAATACTGCTTTCAATAGCTATTCCATTTACAAATGAATTTAAAGCCATTGATTATAGGTTCATGAATCTATAATGACATTTTGAGGTTTAAAGCCATTTTAATAAGGCAATCCAGTTTTTGGAATGGGGGGGGTAGGTTCTTCATTGTTAGTCTGAGTGATTTATTTAGTTTACAAGTTGTTTGCTATGTTGTGTACATTTGCAGTTGTTTGCTAATTAATATTGGCAAATATGTCAACATGCATAGCAATGAGTATAGGGGATAGGCAGCAGCAGATATGTACAGTGTGGCTGCTAACAAGGGAGCAGTTATGGATATCCCACCCCCCAAGGCATTTCAGCACTAACTAATCAAAGATTTGTGAGCTCATAAAGTCAACGCTCAGAAACAATGTCAACATCCAATTATTCTTTTTTTCAGCTTTTGCCCAGTGAAAGAAAAACATCATTACCGCCATACAAAGCTTCTACTCAAGGATGACAAGTTCCCTTTCTTCTCCTGTTTTACTGCAATTCTTCCTTCAGCAGCGCAATTACTGGTACAGTAGCACAAAGCATTCTCATTGAGAAGCAAGGATGCCCTCTCCTTGAGATTTGTTTTGTTTGGCCAGTGCTGCCTTAGCCATATTCATATAAATACATAAACAGTTTTTGGGTTGTTACCCAGAAATCTCTGTAATATGGATTGCCATTTCACATACAATTTAAACAAATGATTATTCATTTCTGACTGATTTGCTTTTTTCTGAAGTACTAAAACAGCACCTTGCATTTAATGGTAACTAAGCTACTGTCACCCACTCTGATATCTAAACAATTCTATTGGGTGGAGGTAGTCCTACTATCTCTGCTTGGTATGGTAGTACAACTCAGGAAAAAGCAAATAATTATGAGGAGTGTGGAGAAAATTACTGTAGAACATCTTCCACCCAACTGGTCGGCTGCAAAAGCAGGCCTGAATCACCTGAGATACAACTCAACCTACTCAAGGAGAAAGAGACCTGAAAATTTTAAGCAACAGATTCAGGAGCAACTACCCCAAAGCTATAGAAACTCCTAGCAGAAGGAACAACCAATCCAATGTAACAACCAAGGAACTGCTGCCATTCATCTATATCTGTGAAGAATATCCACCCACCGACTTGCAACCCAACCGGCACCCACCACCCCACTATGCCCCCTACCCTTGACTGCTCATGCAAAAACCCAAGCCCGAATGAAAGACAAATGGATATAAATTAAGATGGCAGTTGAGTAACTATAGATGAAGCAGACCCAGCGGGGACAAGGAGGTCCAGACCGTGGGGGTCTGCTTTTTCTATAGAAATAGAAATCCCCCCTCCCCAACTGCTCTTCCCTACGTGGGCAAGTGGAGAGAGGGCTGGGTTAGAGATTCTGTATGAGTGGGGCCCCTCTGAAGATTTTTTTGAGGGGCCCAGCATATAGTTCTTTTTCCCTGTGCCAGGTCTTCTTGTCCTTAATGTTTATACTAATGTTGTGTGTTATGCATTTCTTTATGTACTACTAATGTATGTCACACTACATAACATGTACACATGAGCACATATGCAATATATCAAACATGGTATAAAACATCCAATTAGCGTAACTACTATCGTACTGTAACACTGCTACTGTATAACGCAGTTACTACATGGGGCAAGGCTAAGCACCTAACCAGCACCTCCCATCACCACCCATCACACAGCTTTAATTACTCAATGTATAGTCAGGTTTTATATTTTAAGTTATTCTTTTTTGCACTTGTCCACTTTCCTATATACCCAGCTACTAAATAATAAACTTGACTTGACATGACTTGAAGGCAACTGCGGATATTTATGGTACAGTTGTGTGTAATGATTTGCTTTTCACAGTGTGGATGAAACCAATTAGGTGGCATATTAATGTTAGGTCTGTTTATAAATGAATAATTAAATCCCATCTACCTCTATTTATATAGAGAATATGACCGGTATGCTGGAGTCAGTTAATAGGTTGAGTGTTTGCAGTATTTATTCCAGGGACAGAGTTCCTACCCTTATGAAATGTGTGTGTAGATAGATAGATGATAGATAGATAGATAGATAGATAGATAGATAGATACCGTAGATAGATAGATAGATGATAGATAGATAGATAGATAGATAGATGATAGATAGATAGATAGATAGATAGATAATACTTTATCAAAATATAATATTATATTGTGTTCAAAAATAGTTGCTTTTCCAGACTGCTGCTGTAAGCCTGCACATCTGCCACAGAAATGTTAGAAATAGCACAAGGTGACAAACCTGCAGAATGGATAACTTTGGAACCCTAAATGCTAAAATCCCAGATGGATGACTCAGAATCTATTTAAGCTGGCTGTCAGGTTTTGGAGAGTATCCCAATGCAATCTGCTTTGATACTATTATTTGCTATGCAAATTATTAGCGTAGCAGATGGGTTAGATTGCAGGCATCTTAATGAACGGAATATAGTTTGCCATCAATAGATACTTTAGTCAATAAAAAGTGTGTTTTCCCCCACAACCATGATTATGGGAGACATACAGGTGTGTGTGAGTTAGTGTGCTTCTGTTCAGTATATTAAGTGCCGAGTAAGTTAAAGACTCTAACTTATGTCATAGAAAGGTTAAGGACACATGAAACACTCATGGTTCGACTGGCCTACTGGGTAGCACAGGGCCCTGGCAGACAGGCCAGCTTCAGGTACTTTGATATTGACCAGTGTGTGCAGCTGGGGGCTTGCTAGTGGCCAAGGTTTTATGGTGGTTGTCAGGCAGGGGTGGCTTGGCATTGGCAGGGAAGGATGTTGGGTGTGAGCTTTGGTAGGGATTTGGGCCCTTCAGGTCAGTCCTTCTGGTGGCCTTCAGGTACTTCAATCTGAAAAATACTGTCAGTCATAGAGCCAAGAATATCTAAGATAAGAAATAAGCATTCACCACAAATTCCACTTTAACTGAACCTCAGCCACAGCTCTAAGCAGAATATTAGAGAAAAACAAGCATCCCCCCGTCCCCCGTCCCCCCCCCCCTTTGGGCTAACCCCTTCTTTTATAGCTTCAGGCCCCATAGGGTCCCGGAGTTTGGGAACAACTGATTTAATGCAAAACTGTGAGTCTTAGAATGATATGTCATCTGCATGTCATTCACTAACTGGGTCGATGGACTGCCTATCTAAATAAATAGCATTTTATATATGGAAAGCTAGTGTCTGCATGTGAATTATAATGAGTAGAGATTTCAGGCTGTGACCAGTCCTGTTTGTCTGAGCACCAATGTGATCAACATTATAGAGGTCACACACCAGAAGTTTGTTTTACAGCAATTTGCAATTCAGAAAGGGGATTACAGAGACCCAGTCTGACAGTGCTGAGTGGTAATTCATTCACAAGTCAGGTCCGTGGGTTTTAAACGAATAAACATACATATTTGGTTACGGACAGAATACATAAAAAAACATTTAATGTATTTCATAAAATAGTAATACAAGTGACATCACACATGATCTTTATTTGTTATTATTATAGAAAATAGATTGTGGTTTGAACATCAGAATGGTTTTGCAGCTTAGGGGTACCCAGCCAAACGTTCCTCTGAGTATTCAATAAAATACAGTGGTCTCACAGAGGTCTTCTTAACAGGACCATTCAGTTAATATTGGCCCACTTTCTTCCCAAACACATAGCAGCTACCAGCCCCTCAACAGACCCCTTACTGAATTGATTTCAAAGAATGCACATTAGCCTATGACTGATCATGCACATTGTTATTTTGACAAGGATCCTCTGGAATCCAAGCCCTACTGCTCTCTGTGTTGGAGCCAATGACTGCTCAGGTACCTTTTCTACCCTTGCCTTTTCATTCTTCCTTAGGGTTCTCCAACTTCTCCTTGCAGAAGAATCCTGTCCTTGGCTCCTGACACCAGACCATTCCCAATTACTGAGTAGGGTTGCCACCTCACCCCTTTAACACAGGCCACATATTGAATCCACATTCTGCATGGCTACTTAGCAATTCATTTACATGCATGCTGAATGGCTGCACATAAATCAGTTCAGTCTGCAGCATGCATGTAAATTATCTGCTAATTAGTCATGCAGGATGCAAATTCATCATGTGCCCGGTATTAAAAGGGTGAGGTGACAACCCTATCACTGAGTGGTTTCCTTCCTAAAGTAAGGTCCCTCTAGCCTAAGAGAGCCTAAATGATCCTTCTCTCACACTTTATTAACATTGCCCAGAAGCTACCACGATAGGACTGCTGTCTAGAGAAATGACAGCTACACTTTCACATACACCCAAAAACAAATAAAAACCAAGATACTACAAGACAGACTCAACATTACTGTTTCTCAGGCCTGGTACCCTGTATTCTGATCATAAAGTCGGTTCAAGGATAAAAGGAGGCAAAATCGAGGAACCACAAAATAAATTTAAAAAAAACAACCTAAAATTTACGAATGGTTCCCTTCTGTCTACTATGTACTGATATTACTTTGGCAAAAACTTATACTTAAATTTATCGTTTAAATATTAGCTTTCAATGCAAATGTCTTACATCATAAACTGATTTTAAAAAGCAATCTCCTCAACGCATTTTTATGGCCTGTAGTACATCATGGTCATTATATCTGTCCAGGAAATACTGTTATTTTTAATGCCAAATATAGACTTCTAAGCCACCAAAACAAATCTTTAATACATTACAGTCAAACAGTGCACATAGCAATATTCTCTGTTCATGAGATACTAAATAATACATGTATTGCTTCCAGCATTGCTGCATGAATAAATCCGGATAATCAGAAAACCAGGGAAGCTGGTTATGTTCCACTAGATGTCACTGATATCCCAAAAGCAATAACAAGTCTGCAGCAATTTCATCTTTTTTTCATTTCTCTCATCAGAAGCAAGGAATCCTTAACTGTCCTTTAGCAGGAATGTTGGTGAGAAGATCCTCACATGGTTTTCATCTGCACAGATGTATCTGTCAAGGTACAAAGCCCTATAAGGTGTAAGTAACCATTTATATGTCAAAGCCCAGGGTTTTAAATGCAGTCCTGGTGTGCTCATGGAAACAGACACCAATCCCAGTCAGCGTAACGATGTATTCATACAACCCCCTGTGCTACAGCATTAACTGCACTAAGAAGCAGGTGAACTGGTCTTTTATGTTAAATATATGAATTTTCCCCTAACAACAGGTACCTACAGCGTGTGCAGAAAAGAGGGCAAGACTTATGTTTTGAGGCACAGCTAAAGGGCTTGTTTTTCCTGGGCTACAAAAGGAGGCTGAAACACATGTAGCATTTCTAGCCTGCTTCGTTAAGCTTTCGTTTTCCTTTAATGTCCATACTGAACCACTTAATTAGTGTGTAACTAAATCTGCTTGCAGCTTTAGCTATGCTTGGGCTGCCATTGCATAATATCTAGCAGCTAGCTTCCTTATCATTTCCCTCAGTTCTCCTGTTGTGTTATACTCCCCACTACACAAAGTCAGATAGAAATGGCCTAGCAGTCTCATATAAATGGGGTTTGTGGCCTTCTGAACAGTGCTGTAAACTGACCCCTCCACTGGAAAAGAAATTTCCTAGATTTCTTCATAGAAGGGGTGCTGCCATATTACACAACACATTTCCCTGTAACACTAAGCACAATTCTACAGAAATTATGAGGGTATAGTGGCCACTTCCACAAACATGATCTTAAGCTTCAACCAGCTACAGAATGACTCAACTAATAAACAACAAGTTGACCAGCCTTAGGTATTGGTCTTGATATTTGTTTTTAATGTGCTTACTGCTCAATACGAACCCCCTGGAAATACAGAACAGAGGAAGAAATGGATTCAGTAAACAGTTTAAAGTGCTCTCTGGTTGCTAGTGCTCCACTTACCCTAACAACCAGACTAATCTTGACACTGTTTATATGTTGGTTTATCAAAAACTAATTCAGATATTAAACAGAGGGTATTTTAATTTTACTAAAAAGTTTTAGACTGAATAATTTCTTTTGTTTCTTGATGTTTAGAAATTAAAGCTAGTGCCATACTGATTATACTCCTGGATTGGATTCAGTCTATGATTAATCATATCTTTCTGTCTAAATAGAAAGGAAAAAAACAACCACAGTATGAATCTAATTACTGGCTGCCCTTATCACTGGCCCTGGCAGCCATATAGAAAGGGGTTCCGAAAAAATTACAAATATATTCAACATCTATATAAAGAGGACCCACTGGCACAGAATATCACTTTCTACAACATGCTAAATGTTAACGCAAACTACTGCTATGCCATAACCTTTCATGTGCCACCCTTACAATCTACCTAACTGGCATAAAGCATATCGGGCCCCAATTTAGGGCCAAAAAACAATAATAAGTTGACCTATTCTACCAAGATATATTGAATGTGCTTATTAAATAGGGCCTTACTGCGCCCTCTACACTCCTGGGCCCCCTGCCACTGCAGGGTCTGCTTCCTTTATAGTTAAACATCAGAAAAATCAGAAACCCCCAGCAATAAAAGGGGTAAAATCCTAATAACTAGGGAATTACTGGATCTGTTTGTGGGAAACGCTCTGGTGTTCTGGTCGTCTGCTTCTTCAGCTAAGAATCTACAGATTGTAACACAATACATGACACTATACCGCTCTTGCCCCTATATCCTGTGCCTAGAGCAGCACAAATTTGGGGGCGGCACCAAAATCTTAAAATTTTGCACCCATAAGGAGCAATCGGGACCTCTCCCCACTGCTCCGTATGCAAATGTGTAGACTTCCGCGCACTTGTGGGCGAGGGGGTGGGTGCTGTTCGTGCATGCGCACTTGGGGGGGGAGTTTGGGGGGCAACGAATGACGACGGCCTCAGGGCGCCCGGATTAGAAACCCGGCGCTGAACAGGCATTACTGGCATTACTAGCTGAGCTCATAAAATTATTTTTAAAAATAGGTTAAAATGGCACAATTAGCATTGCTGTGGAAATGTAACACTTTCCATTATGGAAAATACTGCCACAATAGGAAATACCAGAAATGTTGCCCACTGTGTTTAATGGCAGTTTATTTTTCCTACCATAAACTTATCATAAAAAATAACAGTACAACACCAGTTGCCGTTTCTTGCACACGTTCAGATGCTTAAATGCAGATTAGACATATGATATGGTGCAACTATTGCTAGATATTTATTAGAATACGCATCAGGGATGTCCAGCCTGTGGCATTTGTGATACCATGGGTGGAACTACAGAGGAAGCAGAGGGAGCCCAACTGTGTGCAGAGCAAGGTGCAAAGTGCAAAAAATGTGATTCTTTGGAGCAAGTCTGTTGTGTCTATTGAAACAACCCACTATAAAAAGCTGGGAATTACTGTTACATTTGGGGTGTAGGTAGCTACAGGTTAAGCTTACCGTTTCACCCCTTTAATAGAGGACACTTATTGAATACACATGCTGCAAGCTGGATGCATGGATCAAGGATTTGTGTGCCATCATGCATCTAACTTGCAGCATGTGTATTCAAAGGGCTGCCCCCACCCCACGAAGAATTAAATAGCAGGCCAGCTTAAGCTTTCCCGTGCCTGCCTGCTTCTAAGGGCCCTATCCCCCCTCCCCATACACATAGGCAACGGAGCTGAGCTTGTCACACACCGGCTGAAAGCAGAAGGGGTGTTGCAGGTTTGTGATTGGGCATATTTATTCACTTGGGAGGCATTTCAATTAAAACCCGGAAGAGGGGAACAAACATGGCTGCTCCGTGGGTCTGTAATTCGTGCTGCCATAATTATGAAGTGAAAAAACTTTGCAGATTTAGTTCATAAGAAATTTAAAGCTGATACAAATTAAAACACAACAGGAGGTGTAAAAAAAAATGTTTATTTGGGTGTCAGTATCACTTTAAAGGGGTGATATGGTAACCCTACTACAGGGTTACCAAGTACCAATAGGCACACTTACAAACAACTCATGAGAGCAGACAGGATGAACACAATGGCATTTAGTAAACTAAACGTAAGTGAGATTAGAGTGTATTCAAGTTCCTTTAAGGAATGGGGTCAGTAAGCAAAGGAATGGTCTCAAAAGTGTACGTTGTGCACAACTGCACTAAGTGATCCTTTGCTCTCCTTCCATGTATACAGAGAAGCTGGCTTTCAGCAACACTGTATTTATGAAAGGCGGGCTGGGGGAGGCAATTTGGCACCCTCTATCCAGCCCCCACCCCTGCCCTTACGTACTATTTAGTTATTCATACTCTCAAGTTATGGAGCACTGGCAGACACAGGGTGGTAAGGAGCCCAGTTAGGCACTATGGGAAGGTTTCTTACTGGTTGTTTCCACCCTTATTACTAAGAATAATTACTTTTGTACCTGCTACATGAGCTCTACAAGTGGTAGTATAACAACAGCTGCAGGCTTACAGGTTAAACATCCCTGATTTATGTAATCCCCCACCCTTAGATGGGGCCCAGTCATTCTGCATTGCTTGGGGCTCCATTTTCTGCAACCCTGACAATCAGAAGTGCATTAAACTATATTAAACTATATGAAACGCCCTTGGATTTCTCAGTAATCCAACAGAACATGAATCTAAATTAGTACTTTAAAAGGTCAACACTTTAACAGCCTTCTTTATAAATTATTAATCTCAGTAGCTAATAAGAATGTGGATTATTTTACACTACCGAATGTGAAAAAATGAATAATTTAGTGGCACAAAACACTGGCATAATAATGTGAGTTTTGGACCACTAAATTTAGAAGTATAAAGAGGAAAAATCAAACTTGCATAACCGTTCTCTTATTGTGTGGGGAAATGCAGTTGATGTTTAAACAGGCAAATTAGGATTTATAAGGAGGGTGGTGTTCAGATTTTCATCTATTGATCTAATTTTGTATAGGTCATTTACAAAGACCTGGGAAGAATTGTAAGAGCAAGCCCTTCAGTGCCCACATGCTATGCCCTACCCTCCATTTCAATGAATGCAGCACTGACAAACACTGGCAGCACTGTATTCATGGGGCAAGCACAGGTTTTTCCACTCCATTCAAGTGCACGTGCACTGTGCATTAGGTCTTTGTGCAGCTCAGTGGAGCACAAAGACCTGTGTTTTGGGTGAGTAAAACTGGCCCATTTTTCGTTGCCAAAATTTTTTAAAAAAATGGTGTTTTCTAAGTTACATCTAGTACAGTTGTCAGGTATAGCAGGATTCATAAGATGTAGTCTACAATGAGACAGTGGAATGTGCCTGTGGCATATGGTCCATAGAAAGTACCAATAATTTTAAGCTAAATAAGTCTGTGTGAAGGCTTCTTGTATTTCCTCCTTGTATCCTCTATTTATTTCCCTCTCTCTGTCTCTATTTTTTTAACTCCAAGCCTTTTCCACATCACATCTTTTTTAACCTTGCAGATCTCAAAAAGTCTGCATTTTAATTGTCTTCTCTAAATTTTAGCGCATTCATCTGTAATTCAGGAAGCCTTTATTACAGGATTTAAGGATAGACAGATGGGGTCTTAATGCAATGAAATGATTGCAAAGCTAGCATACCACTTCAGGTGTGAGGCGATTCTCATCTTCCTCCAATATGTATAAGAACCAAAAATAACACCTGCCTACTCAAAAGGAGGCAACACCTTGGCAGAACTCCCCTCAGTGAGTTTAATAGGTATCCCAACCCCTTAATGGATGGGTGCTGGATGGGAGATCCAGATCCAGCATGTTTAATGGTCTTCATATTTTCATTTGCACATATTTATAAAGTTGATCCCAAACATTACATTCAATCTGCAACTGCCAGCAATGCACCATCCATAGAAATTCAAACCACAAAGCCTGTGGCCTGTATTTTTCTTGACCTCTTATTTCTGAGTCCCTAACAAATTCCACCTAAATTTGTATTTCTAATCATGAATGCACTTTATGAACCCAGATGCCCCCCTCAGAGAAGCTTATCCAAGATGGGTGTAGAGAAAACATAAGCCAAAGCTGAATTATAAAGAGGCTGTAACTGAACTATAACTAAATGCTCATTTGGAAATAATTTACTGGACATAAGTAAATGTGAGCTCTAATAGGGAACTGTGCCATCAGGGAGCAGTGAACGTTGAAAGTAGTAAGTATTAAACATCTTAAATGGTGAAAGGGTATACCTAATGAAACTAGGCCAACTAGAATAAATTACCACCTAACAAGATACAGTGACATCTAGGGTAACATTAATTTATTTGCCTGTGTTTTATTCACAGCATTCAACATTCACTGCACTGGTGAGCAAGGGGGTATACTGAATCCAGGAGAAATTAAACTATTTTACTCAGTGTTTAGAAGGTTTTTTAACCTCCAAAAACTACATGAGCTCATTCCCCCATTGCCTGATTCCTACTTTCTGGCTAGAAAACTAACTTCTAGTCCCACCCCTTAATGGCAAGTGATATCTTGTAGATTTTAGCACCTATTTTGGCTTTTTCAATAAGAGTGAACACAACCCTTGTTACTCTCTACATCTGCTGTCTCACAGGGCATTCTGGGAGAGACATACCGAGGGGCCGATTCACTAAAGGCCGAAAAAACAAGTGTTATTTATAGCATGCGTTAAAAATATTATCACTTCTTATATTTTGCGAATTAATGATCGATTCACTAAAAGGACACTTGTCTGAATTAAGAAGCGATGTTATTGTTGTTATTTATCCGGGGATGACATATTTTTAAGCGTTATTTTAAAGCATGCAATATATTTATGCAATATTAGCGCACGATTTTACGCACGTAACCGTTACTTTCTGAAAACTTCTGTTCTGAAAATGACCATTTCCCTTAAAACTGCAGGATGCATCACTATAGGGCCAACACATACTTGAAAAAATCTGACTGCAAACTCCATGTTGTCACCACAGACAATCACCAAATGCAATTTTGTTTAGTAGCGCCTACTCCTGGGAGGCGTTAAGTTTCACAGTAATTAGCGCCACATTTTATTCTTTTAACGCTTCAAATATGTCTGGGAAGTATGCGTTAGTATTATTTCTATTAGATAATCACCTCAATGTGATGGAAATAACGCTTTGCGATAATCAAGATTTTTGCACATGAGATATGAGTAGTAACGCATGCGAAATTACTTTGATGAATCGGTACTTAATTATCGAACACTTTTTAATGCATAAACTATGCATTAAGCATTAACGACCTTTAGTGAATCAGCCCCCTAGGGTCTATCCAGAAACTGTGCCATAATATGTCTAACTCTTTGCATGCTGTGATCTGCTCCTTTGATCTATGCCTCACGTTGCCATATAAAGGTGCAGCATACATCAAATAAACAAGTGGTTTTCTATATGGCCTTTTTATGCAGGCATCCGAGATTCCATATTTATTGCCATTAGATCATTAGAGAATCCCTTGTCATTGCCCTGCTGGTTGTCATTACGCGATGGGGACAATGACCCACCACCTGGTCTGGCCTTGAAGTTTTCATCAGCAATTTATCAACTTGCACTACCATGTACTGTATGAAGGCTTTTGGCTTTAAAGGAGAACTACGCCCCCCCCCCCTTCCCTCGTAGAAGCTTCGGGGTCTCACCACCAACACAGACCCTGCAATTCTACAATTTAACAGAAGATGGCGCCCAGGTACACAGCAACGTTGCTCTGCATTTTTAGGTTGGGGTTTGCAACAGGGGCAGTTTTTTAAGTTACAGAGTATGCAAAAATGCTTACGAAAAAAACGTATTAGTCACAATAATATCGTATTGGCGATCCGAAAGTCACAAAATTTTCGTACCGAACGATTGTAAACAGTGGCAAAACCTTTCCAAATTTTTTGCACAAGCGGATGAAAAAGTTGTGCGGGCGCACGAAAAAGTCGGGCAAGCGTTGGAAAAATCATCGAAAATACGCTCGGAGCATTCGAATGAACGCTCTGAGCGTTCCTGTCTTAATAAATCTCCCCCGTAGTGTTAATAAAGTGAATAAAGTTTGTTGACTTTCTGTGTAATAACCTAAGATTTGTCAGGACAAGATGCAAAACACTGACACATAATCATAAAACCCACAGGTTCTGCCAAGTGCTAAAGTACACATCAGGCAGAAAATGGTTGGCATACACACTCTCAACTCCATGCCTAAAGGAAAGTTTAACAAGAAGGATGAGCCAGGTCACGTTGATAAAACACAGAAAGCAAAATATTTTTTATATACTGTGAAACCTCAATTTTACATACCCTGATTTTAGGTTTGTCTGCATTTTGTAGCCCCTGAAAAAATGTAAAACGGGGGTTCTATTGCATATATATGTATATATAGAGAGAACACTTTCTGTTGTTAAAGGTTCACCTTTAGGTTAACTTTTAGTATGTTATAGAAAGGCTAATTCTAAGCAACTTTTTAGACAATTAGTCTTCATTATTTGTTTTCTTCTTCTTCTCTTCTTCTCTTTGCAGCTTTAAAATGGGGTTCACTGACCCCCGAGCCAAAAAACTTTTGCTCTGTGAAGCAACAGGTTACTTTACATTATTTATTTTTCTATTCAGGTCTTCTCCTATCCATATAGCTGCTGTTGAAACTCCACGCTGGAGATCTGCCAAACAAAAACTGAAATAACTAAAAACCTACTAATACTAAAAGATTGAAGACCAATTGCAAGTTGCAAGCTGTTAATCTCTACATCATACTAAAAGTTAACGTAAGTGGACAACCTCTTAAACAGAACATATCAACAAGGACTTCTTAGAGCAAAAATAAATAGACCACCCTTACCCACCATGGATCACTTCTTATTTGGGTGTTCACAAATACAACTACACAAAAACATCCAACTTGGCTGTTTTTTGTCTAAATATATGCTGGCAGGTTTATTACTAATTACTTCTACCTTGCTGACAGTGAGTGGCAAGTGAAAGAGATGACTCCATAATATGCCCCATTTAATGTAGCCATTGCAAATTTTCCTCAATGTTATTAAGAAAAGGGCAACTACTTTTACTTTTCAATTCCCAATTGTTGAGCATTGGAGAGAAATCTCCCAGCAATATCATTATTTTGATTGCCTGCTGACAGTGTGCTACACATCCCACTTGTATTGTATATTTTCCAATAGTGCTTTCCTAATCCATGAATGATTAGAGTGACCTTGGACTCCATTTAACTGTACATTGCCACTTATTTCACTCAGACCTCAGATGCTGCTTTGTTACTTCTACTTTCTGAGATTGTTAAGCATCGTAAACTGCAGTTCATTTCATCAACATTTCTGTAATACCTGCAAATAAATAACCGAGCTTGAATAATAATAGTTTGGCACTCTGTAAAATACCCCTTATGTCAGTTGTTTAACTAGAGATCTGGGGTGTCAGTGCAACATTGGTGAAAGATCCCCGTCCTGTCAACCCCAAAGACTCATATCCAGTAATTACCACCAATCTCTTAGTTCCATTCCCTCTGTCCACTCCACTCAGCCTGAAAATAAAGATTTCTTTTCCCTTGGTGAAAAACCTGTTTGTTTGTGGATCTAAACTTCCCTTAAGGTTGCCATACACAGGCCGAATTTAGCTGCTGATATCGGTCCTTTAGATTATCTGCCCGTGTATGGGCACCAATGACAGGCCGCCCCTATATTGCCTACCTGTAGGTGAGCATATCGGGAGAAGATCTGCTCACTGGGTGACCTAGTCAAACTAATGGATTTTAAAGTGTATGGCCACCTTAATTCCAAAGGCATGTGTCTGACTCCTTCACCTGAATCCTATGTTAGTATCCCACTAAAAGCTGAAGGCAGTCAAGAGGCTCTTGAAGTGCTTGTTTACCAGCCTCTGAATGATGGCATGGTGAAGTCCTTACTGTAGACACTTTTTGTAAGTATATGAAGAAGCTTACACTGACTCCATTATTTGGCCATGTTAGGGTTAAGACACATTGCAGTGTTGCACTGCAGAACATTCAAAGACAACAAGACAAGGATTTTTGGGCTATAAAAACAAATAAGACAATAGCCAAGAATCCCTTTAGAATATTAAACACTGTTTGCAAGATATATGCAAGATATATATATATATATATATAATGCTTGCTTTGAGTTGGCTACAGATACCCTATAAAACTACTAAAGGAAAGCACAATGAATTCAGTACGTTTTATCACATATATCTACATATTTTGTTTTATGAATGTATTTGTGTGTATAATAAAAAGTCAGGTTTTACCTGTAATATAGTGGTTTTCACCAAATACTCAAGTAAATCCTTTCTTCTGAGCGTTACATGAAGAGATGTTAAATCCCCAGAGACAAACCAATAATCCTTCTCATCCCCTGTGGTTTCATGGCTCCTCTCCAGAGAGCAAACCTTTGTTCCCATGTAACCTGAGGGTAGCATTTTAATAATTGCATTTGTTCCTGTATAAATAGACTTTTTTACTTCCTTGTCATTTTTACAAAACCTTCTAAAAAGTAACGTTGAGCGATCTTTCCTCTTCCTGGAAAAGTCATTCAAATCGTATTGTCCTTCTTCTGCCAATAATTTGCCCGGTTCTTCTGAAGCCTTCTGAGATGGGTTAGAGGACATGGAAAAGGGAAAGGTGTGTCCGCAGAAAGTGTCCCTTTGAAGTATCAAACATGGGTCCGATTTGATCTCTGAACCATTATCTGAATGGTGGGCTGCTTTACAAGTGATAACTGGGGGTCTGTTGGAAACGGCACAACTCTGGGAGGGCTGAGCCATCTTGTAAGAACAAACTGCATGTCGACTGCTGCAAGGTCTTTGTACTGTTTCAGAGCGGTTACCCAAAATATAGCTGTTATTTGTGGTACATGAAACATTTGATAGTCTCTTTCCAGGGGGATAACTGATGTGTAATGCAGGAATGTGACTGACAGCATCTGTGCAAGTCTCATTCCCTTCCAGCCGACCCTTTAAAGCCCCATCGCCCACTGAAGTTCTGTCTACTTTAAAATTAATTTCTGTCAGCACTGCAGGAATCCTCTGTTCTGCACACGTGCCCTTCCCTTTTAGAGGATTGTAGGACTTGTAACACTGATTAAAATGCAAGTTTGCTTTGCAGGCTTTCTCCAAAATCTTGCAGTTGATGTTGGGATATTCCACTGAATTGGGTAAACACTTGTCTTTTTCTGCAGGAAGGTTTTCTCTGCCTACATCTTTATTTCCTGGTGAAAAAGTCCTAATGAAGGAGTTTGGAAGGTAGTGCTCCTTTAACTGATTTGTATGGGGGTTGCTCTCATTTCTCTCTTGTTCTTGTTCTGTTGCCTGTCTTTTTATATCCATAGTATCCAAAGTATTCCTAGAATTTTCATCTCCAGCTGGCGGAGTGCATATCACTTTCCTCCTGGCGGCTGGTAGAACAACAGAAGCTGCTAGATCTTTCGAGGTCATCTTGACACCAAGGCTTGAGATCCTTAGTGCTTTTTAGTCACTTATAGAACCACAATTGAGGTAAAAGTGTGTATTCCTCTCAAAAAGCTGCACTGATATTTTGTTTAGAGAAAGGTGTCTCCAATGTGCAGAATGTTTCTTTCCATTTAGAAATGGGATATAGTCATTGTCACAAATTCAGCATTTTTCATATGAAACTTTTTCCAGCTGTTTACTCCAGAGGCAAATGAGCAAATATTTCTGATCTGGATCCAGTTTTTTATTTTCACTTTTATTCCAGTATGGGCCAGTGCTGCTGAGATGTGGATTAAATAACATTTCTGTGAAAAGAGAAGAACAGACAAGGCTTTCAATTAATTATACAGGGATAAGGGCTGCTTAGGACTAAATTAGACCACAGTATCATGAACAGTGTCACTAATAATAAACCATGTAATTTGATATAAACTTTATAAAAGTTCATTATCATACTGGCTTGTTCGTATGGATGACTTTAAAGGACAGAAACTGACACATTACACCAGCTGACATTACTTCAGGCTCAGCAGCATCCAGTGGAACCCTTCCCTTCAATGGACTCACTGCTGAGCACACAATACTGCTTCATTTCACTCATACTTTGTCCTTATTGTTTGTTGCCAACTCTCTAATTCTCTTCCACTAGTTATTAGAAACAGGAAGAGCACTTTCTTACCCAAAGGAGTTAACTTGGCCATACATGTACCAATAATATTGTACAGTATAAAGTATAAAGCAGTGGTAAATGCCGACAGGGTTATATTCATGGGAGGACCTGCTCCCTTGATGCAAAGTGTGGGTCAGGGTGCAATGTAAAAACAATCTACATTTAAGGAACCTACTTAGTAGAAATAAGATAATGTGGGTACAATGAGCCCTATGACACCTGCCCCTCTAGCTAACAGTAATACATACTACCAGCTCCTAACAGGAATGCGGCCTTAAGACAAGAGCATTCATAAGCGGCACTGTACTTTTTATATTAGCACTGACGGTCAGTGCACAGGTGCCTATATAGAAGAATGAACCCAAGCTAGACACTTGCAGCAAAATCTGGCAGTGGAGATTGGTGAGTGCCCCTCTTCTTCACATAATCTGCTATGTGCATGTAACAGATTTTATGGTTCCTTAATACACAATTTCAACACGGATATAAGACATTTATCTTACAACTCTTTCTAGGAAATAACTTCTACTTCCATGGAAAAGACTGTAGTAGAGCGAAGCTGAGACCTACTGTTTTGCTGATAACAGTGAATTTAAAAGCTTTTGCAGTTGGTAAATTAATGATGCCATCATGGTTTAATAATGATACTGTGCCAACCAACTATACTGCAAACCCAAAGACTGGATGACAGCAAAATTATACAGGGAACAGACTTAGATAACAGGATAGCTACTGAGAAGCTCAAGATATTCTACTCTGTTTGCTAGTACATTCTATCATTGGCTGGCATATCCAAATCATGTATCAAGGACCACGAGAATGATGAAAGTAAGAAGTAAAAACAGACACACTTGGTGCTTTGCACTATACTTCCCAAGCCTACAATCAGACCATGCAGCTTTTATTTGATTTGGGTTATACAGCTAACCCTGTAAGATTGGATCTTTAAGCCATAACAGACATGGCCAGTTATGTACGGCCCCTTTGGATCACTTATAACACATTTTCTCTTTTCAAAAAGGCAGCACTGGGTTAATACTTGGCCCTGCCTTAGGCACACACCCTTCTCTCCTACGTGATTGGGGCATACACAACAGAACCTGATAAAATGGTCCTGTGAATAGCATAAACGCTATCATACCTTGTGTTTCCTGAACAGGAGTATAGGAAATAGTTTTCACATGTATGCTTTCAGACCAATTATTTTGCAATTTGCCTCCCAAAATGGCAGTTAAGCATACTGTAAGGGCATCACTTGCCCCATAGGGGGTAGCCCCTGTTATGCACTCAATGTGCTCGCCATTAGTCAGCAGAAGCACAGAGCAGCGCAAAGGGCAAGGGATATGTATGATATACAGTGTAAGTAACTTTAAAAATGATGTATGTCTCACTATGCGCTATATGTAACATATGAAGAATTACTGGCACCATTTTTGTACCTGGTCATAGAACAGGGTCTTCTATACTTGCTGCCAAAATACATGTGTCATCTTTTAAATCCAAGATGAAAGCACCCCATATAAGCTCAGTAATCCATTAATAACATTCTCTGATTCAGAGCAGAAGCGCAAGAGAATTCAATACCCGACTGCCTTTGTGCACAGAATTAGAAATGAATGTTTCTTTTATTTATGATGTTTAGTTATTTTTACATTTTTAAGAAATCTCAAACTTATTCCAAATATATATAAAGAGTATTGAACTGGTCTAAAATCTGTAGCAATGTGTGGGTGGACTAAGGGTTAATCCTGTTCCTACTGTGATTCATCCCTAGTGGAGACATGACCTGTGGGAGGGAGGTGGTCCCTATGGGCCCAGGGGAATAATGTGTGCTACTCTGGCCAGAACCAATTGCACTGCATGCTGTAGAGGATTGTGGATGATTTTTTATGAAGACCTTTAAACCTACAATATTACAGCAAAGTCATAACTTGGGGAGAGTTACATGGAATGTGCAATTTAAGGGTGGTTGCCTAAAAGTAGTATTATAGGCTATTTAAAAAGCATTTCTGTTTTTATAATGCACTGGGAGAAATAAGGGATGCACCGAATCCAGGATTCGGCTCAGTATTCGGCCAGGACTAGGCCTTTTTTTGGCAGGATTCGGACGAATCCACGGTTCTGGCTAAACCAAATCCGAATCCTAATTAGAATATGCTCATTAGGATTTGGAAGGGTTAAATGTCTGCGTGAACACGGAAGTGGAAAATTTTTCGCCATGTGCAGCGACGTTTAACCCTTCCAAATTCAGCCAAATCCCTTACAATGGATTTGGGGGTTCAGTGCATCCCTAGGAGCAATGTAAACAATGCATAAATAGGAAAAAAAAAACATTGGAATATTTAACTTTATGTAGAGTATATTTAAGATCTGCTTAAAGGGGGCGTATACTTTTGATAGGAAGTTTTATCATGCACACCATGCACTGGTACAAACTATAACATAGTCAGTCTTTCTGGGAGATGAACTCGCTAAATATTTTCCAGCTACCCAAAATCTATTTGAAATTTGCTCAAAGGTAAAATCATTCGCAAACAAAGCAATCATCTTTTGCATTACGAAAGTTTTGCATTATCGACTTTTTATAACATTTTCCCCAAAGCATAAAAGTTCAACACACAGACAAATGAAACAGATTCAGTTAAATGAAACACTAAACAATAAATGAAAATGTCATAATTATTAGGGAGTTTATATTGGTCCCATTTGGAGTATAGTACAGGTTTGGCATTCGTAAACCCATAAAGTTTTAAATAATTATGGGACGGCCATCTCCCAAAGAATCCATTTTAATCAAATAATTCAATTAAAACTGATTTCCTTTTCCCCTGTAATAATAAAACAGTACCTTGTGCTTCATCCCAACTAAGATATAATTACCCCTTATTGGAGGAAAAGCAAACCTATTTAGTTTATTTAATGTTTTAATGATGTTTTAATAGACAAAGTATGGAGAGCCAAATTAATATCTGTACAGGGATGAGCCTGTTATTCGAAACCCCGTTATCCAGAAAGCTTTGAATTATGGGATGACCATTTTCCATTGACTCCACTTTAAAGGGATATTGACATGTCCCAGGTTTTAACAAGAATGTGTGCCTATGCCAAGTGCAATGCAACTATTGTTTTCTAACTGAGGTGCCAATAATAAAACAGTACTTTCTACTTGATCCCAACTAAGATATAATGAATCCATATTGGAGGCAAAGCAATCCTATTGGGTCCCAAGCATTCTGAATACAAAATGCCATACCTGTATATGTTTGCAAGTGTTTTTGCAGCTCATTTGCACCTTGTTCAGCTGTAAATAGACAAGAATTAGCTGCTAAATGGGCAAAAAATTGTCATACTTTGTTCTATTTTCAATAAAGCCACATTTTTTTCCAGTAACGCCATTTGTTACATTTCCCTACTGTATTCCGTGGCTGTAATTAAACATCAGATGACTCCCACAGGCTAGCTGCCTATAATCTAACAGACTCAGTTCAATGTTCAACACGTGGGAGAGTAAAACAGATGATTCATCAGTTATCATTTTTTTTTATCCGGTTCTGTTTCTCCTTCTTGTACTACAATACTACTTTTGCTTAAATGAAAACTACAAAGTGGCTTTACAAATGGAACTTCCACAACAATATTCCCCATCGTGTGAGATCTCTGACCTATAACTGTCAACCCAGCAAAAAAATCTGAGTGATTTCAAAGAGCCAGCGCCAAATGAGTGCTTTGTAAAAGAACTGCGCCCATTCAGTCGTAAATGAGTCATCCTGCTTTCAGCCCAAACCGCCCCACGATAAAATTCCGCATCCCAAATATGTCTTTGTAAAATCACATAGGGTTCTTTTACAAAAATAAGAAAGCCTCGGCAATGTAATCTCTAAATAAATAGAGCCGAGAATGCAAATTGGACGCACGGACTGCATAACAATGATTTCGGGAAGAGATTATGTTGGGAGACTGAAAAAAGCATAATTCTTACACAAGCAGAAAATGTAATTTGCAGAAGAACAAAAAAAAAAAGTTTAATTTCACCGCTGAGAATATAAAACACACATAAACTTCAGTAAATATTTTAATATTCTTTTGTGCAAAAGCTAAAATATTATTTTGACTTTGTAAAATTTGCAACAAGGATTATGGGACAAGCAGCATATTCTGGTTCTTAGCAAGGATTCCCTTCCCAAAGCACTGGACACATACAGGCAATTGTTTCCTCAAAATCAGTGGCGCAACAATGGAAAAAGCAGACCCCAGGGCATTGTCTTTGCCCCCAACTGTCGACACTATGAGTTGTATATGAGCAAGGGGTGATATCGGAAGCCACGGGAGTGACATGGGGGTGAGTAAATATTTTTTGTGTGGGCCTAGAGACCTCATTACTCCTCTGTTTAAAATGCAAATGTCTTTATTATGATGCTGAAAAGACCTTACTGTTGATTGGAAAGAATTTTCAGTCATTTAATTATGTTTTTTTACCCAGGAATACACCCCATCTTTCAAATAGCTATGACACACTAGAGGGCTCAACTATGAGGTGATCTGCAAGTGTGGTAACACTACAATGGAAGCAAATGTTTGGCTTATTGACACCATTTATTATTATGTGCTTGCAGACATTCTCTTTTAACTTTCCTATAGTTGTGCTAATCGCCATTGCGTCCATCCTGCCTTCTTTGCTAAGCTGTGAGCAAATACTCTTGTTAATGCTGTTGAACCCTAAAGCTACCGCCAGATTCCAGGTCTCCCACAATGGCTTGAATCAGTGGATGGAGCAGAATTGTGCCAAAAGATTCACACAGTCTGGGGCTGCTGCTGCCTGCTACTCTTTACTCTTCAGTATCCAAGGGGGTCAGGGGGTCTGTATCGCTAGTGCAGAGAGCATTATTGAGCTTGCTGCACTAGCAGAGATTAATTTTTATTTTAAAAATAAATGGATTTTGGCTCTTAAGGTGGCTTTTTTACACCCCTGGTAACTGGCCATCCACTGCCACCTGAGGAAAGGTTCTCATTTTGTTTCATGCAGGAGCAGCCCTGATACCAAATGTTAGCCACATCTTGCATTCAATTTCCTATCACACAATTGCAATCAGTCATAAGGTGGATGTAACTCCCCACGTGCATCAATCAGGAGTAGCCAGGGATTTGGTGGGTAGGTGGGGGTGTAAAAATGTGTAAAGTTATGCCACTGCCCATGTGGTTGCATTTGCACTGGAATTATGGTGAACACACTGCATTATGGGAAAAACACAGTGATATGTGTCCAAAATTGCACTATACACAATGCGCTTTGACAGAAATAGGTTGTACATTCTGTTCCATGATTATCCCCAGATCATGTTAAAAGGCAATAATTATGGCTCCACAAAATAGTATCCCATGCATCCCACTGCTGTCAGAATTTGGGATGTGGCCCAAGGTGAGAGAAAGGCATTTTAACTGGACCTAGGGTCTTCCAGATTAGTGGCCTTTCAATAATTCTTTAACTTATTTTATTTAAATATTGGTATATATTTCTTTTAGATCCATGGTTGTCTTCCAGGCTCAGTGACCCACATTTGAAAGCTGGAAAGATGTAGAAAAAGAGGCAAAAAATTCAAAAACTATAAAAAAAATAACTATTAAATAATGAAAGTCAACATAAAGGCAAAACACCTCTTTTAGGCCCGGACAGACACTATGTGGATTCTGGCAAATGCCAGAGGGGCTGCTGTAAGGTGCCAGTTAGTGGGCATATGGAGGCTGTTTAGGCTTTTGTGTACTTGAAATAACAGGGTTGATTTTGAATCCCAGTCCGGACTCGACCCCTTTAAAGTATATTACTGTCAAAAGTAATACAAGGTAATTCTCCCTCCAGTGTTTGCAGAACAACTGACTGAATGTGCTGGTTCCTGCATAGCGACACATCTGGTATCATGCAAAGAAACAAGGTGAAAATTGACACAGCACTTTAAGCAAATGAATCCCAGACACTGAGCACTGCCCAGAGGAAAGAGAAAGAGACATTTTCTGACCACTAGGAATTGTGCCAAAAACAACACATGGAGGAAAAGAAGATCCCTGTCTCGCACAGCAGCTGGACTAGAGGGGCAGTGATTTCCTTTCTGGCCAAAGAAAAATGAATTTCCCCCATGTCTAATCCTGACCTACTGTTATCATAACAAATGCCACCATCCGGCCATCTCTTTCAACATTGAGGGGCCATTGTTATGATATACCTGCTGTGTAAGTTTAGGTTGCCATATCCTTTTCTTTTGCCCATTAAACACTGCAGAAACACAACCCTATAGGAACCCATCTTCCCTTTCCCCTTTGCCCAGTATTCTTAATGGGGTTTGTGTGCTACATATTCGATAATTACAGGGCTTGTTTACAAGAGCAGGTGAAAAAAATGCAAAAATGTTGAGCTCATTGATGTCATTTATTAATGGTATTTGCATCCAAACACACTCCTTGCATTTCTGTATAGTGATGCTAAGCACCATTGCATTGCCTCTTCCACTGAATAGTGCGCAAATGAACATATTAAAGGACATGTCAACCCCCAAAATAATTTTTTGCCTAATAAAATAAAACATAATTCTAAGCAATTTTCCAATATTAGTTTATTAAAACTTATTAGTGCTTTAAAATATATTTGTAAATGTAATTGCTATAGAAAGCAGCATTTCCTAGACTCCTGGTTGTTACTTTTTAAACCATGTTGTAAGTGCCAGGCTGCTCCAGCAAGGTAGGTCTGTCAGGCTGCTGGCTTGTGTTACATTGTTTCAAACGCCAGAGCCACCAGGGCAGAGAATAGAAAGTAATAACAAGGATCCCTCAACAGGTTGCATTAGTAGGCACAGCAAATAGAAACTCAAGCAACCAAGCACTCAAAGTGATGCAATCCCCTTTCTTATACTGATTTGCTAGAACACTTTAAATGCATCTCTGCAGTTGCGGCAGGCAAAAGTCCCAGTGTGTCAGCAATTACGTTGGAATTATGGGAAAAAGCTGCATTATGGGTAAAAAAACATTATGACCTTTGTCTAAAATTGCACTTAGAGGAAGCACAGCTTTGTGAGTGACATGATATTTGGGGATGGGATAAAAGTTCTGATCTATAAGCCTATCTATATCTATAAAGGTGGCCATACACGCACCGATAATATCGTACGAAACCTCGTTTCGTACGATAATCGGTGCGTGTATGGTATGTCGGCGAGTCGACCGATATCTGGATATCCGATATTCTGGATAATGGGTCCTATACCTGTACTATAAACTCCATAGGTTGGAAGATGCCCTGGTGAAGTCTTATACAGGTGCCACTGTGAGGAGGTAGGTCACTAGGGAGAAGGAAAGATTAAGTTCATGTAAGTAAAGGAGAGGCAAATCTGAAGAGTACATGGATGTAAAAGCCAGCCTACATAATATATATACAAAATATATGAACTTGCAGATTTGCTCATCTCTCGGAATAATGGGTATTTAATTGGCATGTAACTGAATAACACAGGCTAAAGTTGTTCAGTATCAACACAATATTTTGTAACTACAGACATTTTGTTATATCTGGGTGTGGTGAGGGGAGATTGTGTGCGCAAGAAACATTTCTAAACCCTTTTTGTGCAAATAGATGCTTGTATTATATTTCAACCTTTATAAGTTAGCCAAGTATGTTAAAGTCCTTTAATACACTGATAAAGGCATGGCGCAGAACATAAATTGTTAGCATTTTTAAACCAACCCAGACAGCTACGCCTCGTGGGAAAAAACACACATTTGCAGTATCCTGGTGTCATTGTTTACACCATACAGTAACAATAATGGTAAATAGGTTGAATTATATTTTTTTAGGGAAAATAAAAGTCAAAGCACCATTCTGACCATATAATATATATTGTTTTGTTTTTCATCTGCAAAACATAATCCTTAAATCTAGCTTTTAAACATTAAAATGTGGAAACGAGTGACTTTAAAAGTAGTTTCACATATTTCCAAAGTGTTCTCATCACCAAAGAGGCTGTATTAGCTAAGTTCTGAAACCTGAACCCCCCAAGACAAAGCGTGTGTATAATGTGCCAAAATGCTGCATTTATACAGTGAATGCACAGCAGAATTCTGTCATTGTTAGAAAAGTAGCGCAGCTGGAATAAACACCACTTGAAACAATCTGAGCTTTTTCTGTTTTCAGTCTTCTCCGTTATTACAGCCTAATAGTGAGTCTGTTTAATCTGGTCAAATTTATATGTTCTGCATTTTCAAACAGTTTTGATAAATATCATTATTGCTTAGCTGCATTTTCCCATTTGTCTCTGCATTGCACAGTAAGTTGCCCGGCAATACACAAAACCATAAAATTATCTATGCTTTTACAGAATTTTGGTCCCACTTTTTTTTTTTTAATATTTTTTTAATATTTTTTTGAATAATATTTTTTGAATATTTTTGAATATGAAGCAGATTAAATTCTCTGGACTGCAGTATAGGGTCTATAGCAAGGATATGGTGCCTTTTACTCATCCCATCATAGCTCCCAATATTCCAAGTATAAAATAATGAAAAGTAAACATTTTTGCATGTCTAAATCTGCCAATGCCATACCTAATAATGGCCAACCATACCACTGCATCCCTACCAAGGTCTCCTTAACACCAGCCACACAGTCTCTTTAACATACAAAGGCCAAGACTATGAAGAGGAAAAACTCTTCTCTCCAGACAGAGCCTCGTAAAGTCATTCCAAAATAACTGCATTTACTGTTATGATCAATCCTTAGAGGACAAAATCCAGAGAACTTTGTGCTGTGCCTGCAAGGTCCACAAACCTATTAGAGCAAGAGGTCCTGTGTTGCATATGTTGGCCTGTAGACCAATAGCTGAGCTCTACCTGGGTGGTGAATCTGAGTTGAAAAGATGTCATTGAGGCACCTAGTGTGAACCCTTAGACCCCTGATAGGCTAAAGGCTTTCAGACACTAATGTCATGTATCTTCTGAACATTGGCACATTAGCCCAAAGCAGGGCAGGTAGCCTATGATATAGAACCTAAATTGCTCTATACACAACTGCATTGCATTAACTGCATCATTTCTCTTAGTACTGGTCACTGATTAGGCAGGGTAAGAAGATGGGCCACTTGTATAATTATACCCAGTTTTCCCACAACAGAGCAACTCACAAGTGCAACCTTCTTAGTATTTTTAGGCAGCACTTATTACGGTCTGCCTAGCATCTAGGCTAGGGGGGCAGTCTGTGTTTAGTTGTAAGGATGATGCCAGACTGGGCTGATTCTTGACCTGTGTTTATTTTTTGTGTTATTGTGTTGGCACGGACGCAGGCATACAGAGCAGATTTTGGTTCTGAAATGCATACTCAGACCCATGTGGCATTAGCCTATTGGTTGCAAAGAGAGCAAATGTGAAATTGTACTTGTCTTTGAATTAACTGGTTACCTGGTGGTGATACACACCTTTTCAAAAGAAGAAAACTTTCCCCTCCTCTTCTGACCTTAGTCAAAAATGCCATAAAGAGGAAGGTTCTTTCAACAATATTTGATTAAAATGTCATTTATTGGTCAATAACATTGAGATTGGCATTAGCATCCCTTGTCCCAAGCCTCCCCTTCTTGTTACCCTTTGTTGTATCCCCATTGAAACAAGGTCTTGTTAAACAAAATAAAGAGTATTATTGTATATCATATAATATATATTTATATGAACTTTAAGTATGTTACAGATGGACCTATTCTAAGGAACTGTTCAGTTGATCTTTATTATTTATTATGAATGGTTTGGAGTCATTATTGTCTCTATTGTACCAGTTTCCAGCCTTCACCTAAAAAAATTTCAGGCAATAAAAAAAGCAAATTATACATAAGAGTTAAATTTTATTGTTATTTTTAAATGGTTAGGGCTCTGGCACACGGGAAGATTAGTCACCTGCGACAAATCTCCCTGTTCGTGGGTGACTAATCTCCCCGAAATGCCATCCCACCGACGAAAATGTAAATCGCCGGTGGGATGGCATACGCGGCGCCGCAATTTCAGTTTCCTCTCAAGGCAACTTCAGCGATTTCAGGGAAATCGCGGAGCCGCGTATGCCATCCCAATATACATTTTCGCCGGTGGGATGATATTTCGGGGAGATTAGTCGCCCGCGAACAGGGAGATTTGTCGTGGGCGACTAATCTCCCCATGTGCCAGAGCCCTAAGCGCCCTGAAATCGCAGAAGTTGCCTTGAGAGGAAACTGAAATTGCGGCGCCGCATATGCCATCCCACCGGCGATTTACATTTTCGCCGGTGGGATGGCATTTCGGGGAGATTAGTCGCTCGCGAACAGGGAGATTTGTCGCGGGCGACTAATCTCCCCGTGTGCCAGAGCCCTTAAGGCTTATTCATGACCACAAGCACAGTGGGCAACTTGCACTTTTCCCCACAGAGACTTGCACTTAACATCACTTTTATTAAAAGTGCTTGCATCAAAATGCCCATCTCACAATTCTGTATGGTTGCGCTCAGCACCGCTCAGTCCTTTCTGCCTTCCATGCTGAATCAGGTGCTGCTGCACCCATTGATGCGGGAGAACCCTGGGACTACAACCACCCCTGACCAGGCAGTAGCTCCAGGGTTCCCTTCACATCCTGCATCAATGGCCCCAACAGTTTTGCCAAAAGAAAGGGTGCATATATCACTTGCACACATTAACACTGGAAATGATGCCAGAAATGATGAACACCAGAAATGACACTAGGCAGACACAGAAAATATTTGGCACAATTGCGCCAAATTTGTGACAAACCTCATGCAAAAGTGTGTCCATTTAGATGAATCAGATTCTACTGTGTCCCGCACAGAACAATTGCATCAAGAGAATCACCCATTTGTGTCTGCAATGACGCCAGAATTCTGGGAGAAAAAGCTGCATTGTTGGGAAAAAAAACATAAGGATTGCACTTCAAATTGCCCACTGCACTTGTTAATGTAAACTTCAGCTCTACGAACCCCTATGAAATTACATTATCTCATCAGAATTCAAGTGTTTAACCACTGGCAAAATGCAGTGCTCAAATGTCATTAATGGTTACGTATACACTCACCCTATGGAAGGCATTATGAAGTTTATTTTTTTTAGAAATATTGACAGTAATGTATAGCCTAAATAATTTTAATTTATATATATTTGTGTTACTAACCTTTAATTAATGAGGTTTCGGTTGACCAACTATGTTAGAATATAATTAATATCTCAGCAACACCTGCCAGAAACCTACACTTTAACTGATATTAGAAACATGAACTATTGAACAGCATGCTTTGTGCAGTAATGTACCACTGTGTAGAGATTGATTTAATAATTATAGCATGCACTTATTAATTCCTATCTGTGCAGAAAACAAACTCACCTTCTGAGATGGAACTGAAATTATACTAATCAGGAAATGAAAAAAAGGCTGCATCTCGTGTTTGTCAGCATGAGAGAATATATTTAGTATAGACAGCCCCACTTATGAACTTGCACTTTGGTTAGATGCGGCTCATTCTGGGTTTTGGTTTGGAATTAGGAGTTTTGATATTGATTAACTTAAAGGGGAAGGAAATGCTAAGTCACTTGGGGGTGCTAAAATGTTAAGCACCCCCAAGTGACTTTAATCGCTTACCTTGTACCCCGGGCTGGTGCCCCTATTAGGAGAAAACCGCACCAGCCCGGGGCACCTGGGGCGATGCGCTTCCTCCTTCCTGCTCCGATCAGCCTTGACTGTGAGTCAGGCGCATGCGCAGTAGAGTGAAAAGATGACTTCTCTGTTAAAGTTCCGCTATTCACTCTACTGCGCATGGGTACGCGGCAAAGAAGGAAGGAGGAAGCGCTGCAGGTACCACGGGCTGGTGCTGTTCTCTCCGTACAGGGGCACCAGCCCGGGTATGGGATAAGCGATTCAAGTCACTTGGCGGTGCCTAACATTTTGGTTCTTTTCCTTCTCCTTTAAAGGATTGCAATATGAAGTCACCTGACGTAAAATGAGAAATAAGAGAGAGAAAACTTGTTGTACTTTTGTGGCATAACAATAGAGGAAGCAGACCCCATGGTCAAGGGGGGGCATACAAATCCTTATAAATTAAGGTAGGAGAGTGGGCGGGGACCAGGTATTTATAGACAAGTGGGCAGGAGGGTGTGTGCAGGCAGGGGGAGGGGCCGGGTAGGGTTGCTACTCTTCAGCAGGCCCCTCCGGCTTCCTTTTTTTACGTGGGGCCAGTACAGTAGTTACTCCACTGGTTGTGCACCAAAGTAGGTGAATGAGCAAATTTGTGAATAGCGCCTGTATAGATGACAAAACATTGGCACAAGTGCATTTATGCATGAGATTTTTAAATGCAGTTCTTTGTATATTTTAACACCTGCACTGTACCCAGTGATCCTAAAGGGGCCCTACAGAGTCTTTGATAGAGTTCTGCGCTGGTGAATTTTAGGTTTGGGGAGGCTAAAGGTAGCCAAACACATATTGGCTTAAAGCTAATGTTAGATGGAATAGATTATCCACCGGTCTAAAAAAAAAAAGCCCATGATGTATGTTTTACACATGGGGTGATTTGTAAACTTAGATTTAAAATAAACACTGAGGTCCAGACAGCCCCCGCCAGGCCCAAACTAATTCAAAGATCTTTGGTAACTTACTATCGCCTCTTGCATTTGCCAAGATATCCACAACTATTCTGTAGCCGGCACTAACTAGGGATCAAGCGGGAAGGCCAAACTGCTGGCACTGCTTTCCTCCTGCTGCTACTTAGTGCCCATATTATATGTAAGGCCCTGCCCCTGTGCCACTGCTGCAACATCAGCATGGACAATGCCAGTCATACAGGCAACCTGACTTATATTAGTTTACAATCATATAAATTATAGATATAGAAAATATGGAACACTGTACTCACAGTATAGTTCTTGCTCCATGATCTTTTATTTTCTATTATTCTACTTTTATTTCCATCTATTGCATGCTGTCCTCTGATAACCCTGTCTTTTTATTTGGTTTCATTCCAGCATATCTGTTTGCATTTTCTGTTCATCTTATGTTCCAGATATTCTCTTTTCTTCCCACTCCGCTCACTTCTGCCTGGGGTCACTGTCAGTAATTATGGGAACCCACATCCAACCCCGTTAAAACAAAACACTACCTAAATTGAATTCCATCAATCAAACTCCGCCCTCTTTCTGGACCGCCAATCGGCTTTGTGCTGTTCTCATACTCTCGGGTACTTTGCTGGCTTCCCCTCAGGTGGTGCAGGGTGTCCTGCTTCTGCCTCCCGTTCTCCTTGCCCTTGTGTAGCCTCCTATCATATGTCTATCAGAATTTAAAGGAACAGTAACACCAAAAAATGAAAGAGCTTTAAAGTAATAAGAATATAATGCACTGTTGCCCTGCACTGGTAAAACTGGTGTGTTTGCTACAGTAACACTACTATAATTTATATAATAAGCTGCTGTGTAGCCATGGGGGCAGCCATTCAAGCTGGAAAAAAGGAGAAAAGGCACAGGTTACATTGCAGATAACAGATAAGTTCTGTAGAATACAATAGTGTTTTATCTGTTACCTGCTATGTGCCTGTGCCTTTTCTCCTTTGAATTGCTGCCTCCATGGCTACATAGCAGCTTATTTATATAAATTACAGTAGACTTTCTGAAGTAAATACACAACTTTTACCAGTGCAGGGCAGCAGCACATTATATTTTAGTTACTTTTATACACTTTCATTTTTTGGTGTTACTGTTCCTTTAAGCTCTAGTACAGCGGTGCTGGAATTGGATTGGCTGCAAGGGGGTTCAAAGTTCGCCCTCCAGCCAATCTGTACGGGACCCCGCCGTAGGGAAGCTTGCCGGCAGGTTTAAAGATGCTTGTGCTGCTGTACACATACCGGTACTTGTGCTGTGTTGTTTAAAGTAGTGTTAGTAAGAATGCAAAAAAACACTTTACACCAGCAAGAAGTATTTTTTTGTATTATTATGTATTATGTAAGGTGTCAGGCAGGTTTGGTAAGTCTTATCCTCCCCAAGCCTCAATGAAACGCTATCTATGCCTGCAACACATACCAACATCAGCAACCTGCAACTTGATGGAGTTGACCCTCTACCCGTGGGTTGGATATCATATGGGTTTGACATATGTCTGGACCCCTTAAGAGTTGATCACTTAGAATGGAAAATCCTGTTTGCAGTGATCCTTACCAGCACATGGGATGGTTATTCCTGCCTTTTCTACAACTAGGTTTGGTCTAAAGTGTGGCATGATCAGGTTTTTCGTTTTCTTTATACTATATTATTACTTATTAATACTTATTAACAGATTAAGCCACTGGGTGGAGCATGCATTGAAAACTGATAGCATAGCTAAAGCTGGCCATACACAGAAAGATCTGCCTGTTTGGTGTGGTCATATTTTCCCGATAGACCCTAAAAAACCTGTCTGATAGACATCTGCCCAATTTTCTGCCAGATATCTGAGGGCCCCTTACATGGGCTGATAAGCTGCCAATTCAAACTGTTGGCCTGTTTATGGCTACCTTTACTGTCTGCTAAAAATCCATGGAAAATGGCACTGGTGCTAAGGCTCCAGTCATCACCTAAACCACATCTCTCACTGTTTTTGTCACCTTCTCTGAAAGTGGCCATACACTATAAGATCCTTTGGCAACCTCTTTCCCCTGATATGCCCATTTAAGGTGGGTGATATCATTATCAAATGCGCTTTCCAATCAAACCTGCCCGATCAACACCTGGCCAATTTTGGGACAGATATTGGTCTGGTAGGCCCATGGGGATCTGAAGGACTCAAATCAGCAGCTTAAATGTGTTCTGTTGGCATTGTCTGTGTATGGCCACCTTCAGATAAAGTACAGGGCAGAGTACAGACAGCTACTGCCTATGCAATCACAAGAAATACTGATTCTTAACCATTTTTATTAAAGTTGTTGAGAGGGATAAAAAGATACAACCAATTGATATGTTTATAAATGATTTTTGCTATACAAAAGTAATATACAACAAATAGAACTATATTATAATCAAGAGACTAGGCTAATAACAGCTTTTAAGGGCCCATTTAGGACTGCAAGTCCAGTGTGCAAAGTGTAATATTGAACAAAAATTGCAATTTTTTTTCCATAAAGCAACTTTTTCCCTTATAATTCAAGTGTAATTGTTGTGCCTGCCACAGTTGTGTCCGACGCATCACAACGAATGCAGTTGCGGCTGAATATGGTAGTAAACTGGATACAAGTTGCGGCTTACATTTTCAGAATTGGGATCAGGTCAAAAGTTAAATTATACTGGCATATGATTCTTTTGTTGTTGCGTCAGTTGACTCAATGTGCTGTGCGAACCCTGTTTTTACCCCCAAATTACCTCCATGTTCAGGGCGGCAGAAGCTCTAGGGTCATTAGGCACACTTGTGCAAATTTGGTCAGACTGATGTAATGGCGCTTGCATCAGTTTCAGTGGCATTGCACTTAAATCTGACATTTGGCCAGATCCAACTCAGATCATAATACAGATAAGATATGTTGTAAAGAAATTGAAATTATTGCCACCCGACTACAGTTATGGGAATGTGCCGATGCATGAACCCCTTCTATAAGGAAAGCTGCCCTTTAGTCCCACCGCTTAATAACCATCAATGAGGCCACTGATACATGCTCTCTAAAATATACATTATGTATTTACTTTTAAAACTGCCTTTATTTCTCAGCATTCCTCTCAATGTTTGCACAAGGAAGGCTGCATAGATGCCAGAGAGATCAAAGGGACACAGCAGAGAGGTCAGTGGCTAAAGTACAACTTTGGCCCATATCTAACGCTTCTCTGTGCTCCCAAACAAACCATGTGCCTGACATCCAAACAGAAAATACATTGCTAAATGCACTTTTACATTATTCATTGCCTTAACTGATGTATTTACTTTATACATAAAGGCACGGGCACAGCAGCATTTTTGCTTCAGGCGGAAAACTTTTTAAAAAGAATGAATAGCTAATTAAATTTTTTTTCATTTTTTTTTTAAATATATATATATTTAGTGCAATGTGCAGGGTTGCTCACCTGGGTTTGGTGCTTACACGCGTCTGTGTTAGTACAGCCCCATTAGATAGAATGATATGGGTTTTTTCTGCAGAGGAATGCAGGAGAACGCCGCCACAGGGGAACGCAGGTACAAACACTTGTGTATACGAGCCCTTGTACCAACAGAGGTGCAGACGTGCATCATTGTTCTAGTCAGCAACCTAAAGCAACCGATTAGCAATAAGCTTTGATTGGCTTTGTGCTGTTAGATTAACAGAACTTTTGAATGGTAGCCATGGGTAAATGAATAGGTAAAAATTTGCACCCCATAATAATTAAGACAGATAGTGGGGTAAAGGAGAAAAACCCCAAGTGTGCACAAGCAATACAATGTGCTAGATGCTACAACACACACACAAACTGTACAGTAGAACTGTCAGCTCTTTGCTTAAGGACAGTGGCACACAGGAAGATTAGTCGCCCGCTACTAATCTTCCTGACATGCTATCCCACCAGCAAGAATGTAAATCGCCAGTAGGATGGCGAAGCTGCCCAACTTTGGGTGGGCAACTTTGGGTAACCAAAGCAATGCGCATACCATCCCACTGGCGATTTACATTCTTGCTGGTGGGATGGCATGTCAGGAATATTAGTCGCCCACAATAGTGAAGATTTATTACAGACTAATCTCCCCATGTGCGACTGCACTAAGCAGTATGCTGTTATTATATGTATGGGATCTGTTATCTAAAAACCTGTTATCCAAAAAGCTCCAAATTGCAGGAGGACCATCTCCTATAGACTTCATTTTACTTAAATATTTCAAAACCTTAAAATTGATTTCCTTTTTCTCTGTAATAATAAAACTTGATCCCAACTAATATATAATTAATCCTTACTGGAGGCAAAACAATTATTGGGGGTTTATTTTTTTTTTTAGATTTAAGGTATGCAGATCCAGATTACAGCAAGACCTCTTATCTGGAAAACCCCAGGTCCCAAGCATTCTGGATTACAGGTCCCATACCTGTGTCAGAATGTATCTGGAATTGTACAAAAAAATTATCATTGAGAAAAAAGTGAAACTTTGTTCTACAATATGTGGAAACACAAGAATTACTTAGTGCCCAGATTATGACAGTTAAAATAATTTGAAATTATATTTTCTAGGGATATACAACCTTATTTACACCAGTTGTTGCAGGACTATAACACTCTGACAGCTCCACTGCTGAAAGCATGCTGGGAGTTGTAGTACCTCAACAGCTGGGATCCCAATTATCGCTTATTGAGAAAATCCTTAGGGTACCAACCTGCTACTCTGCAAGCATGACAGGCACAGGCAGGGCTCTCTGAACACACTTTTCTTTCTACTGATGTGTCGACTTGTGAGTTTACAAAGCAAGAAGTGTGCTGTACTCCTGTACGCAGCCAGTGTGTGACTTCTGAAGCTTCCCTATACACTAGTTAGTGACTGTGAGACTAAGCTGGCTTTGAAGCTGTACTGCACGTTTTCAGAATCACAGCAGCGCTTTTGAAATCAGAGAAAAGCAAATAAGTCTTTGTGCAGCACAAATACATTGGTCAAGGTTGCAGAATTCCCCTCCCCAGTTCATTAATGTGGTGCATTTAGAAATAGCTCTTACCCCTGGGCTGCCATGAGAAGCTTTTCTGCATGTAAGTGGTGGGATCCTGGGCTAAAGGTGCCTTCAGACCTGTGCAGTGCTGAGTGCTGCTGTGAAGCCATAGTATCCCTCATGTTGTGAATGAGAGTGGAGGCAGAGCTGGGCTGGCCGTGTAGCTGCTGCCTGTGTAATTGCTGGGCTGGGTGACCAGCCCTGACACTGCTGCCTCACAGCATTGGAATGTCTGAGCTAACAGCTACCAAAGGGCTCACTACAGATCTGAGCGCCAAGCCATGTGGACACTGGAGCAGATAATTATTTTTTTGTGGGAGATGGCGAGCAGGAGGGAAAGTCAGTGCTGAAAGAGGGAGTGGGGAGGTAATTATCTGCACATTCATGCTTAGCAGATTCA
Organism: Xenopus tropicalis; assembly: GCF_000004195.4. Taxonomy (NCBI): domain Eukaryota; kingdom Metazoa; phylum Chordata; class Amphibia; order Anura; family Pipidae; genus Xenopus; species Xenopus tropicalis. Next base: position 37,724,005 of record NC_030683.2, read on the forward strand.
TATGAGGGGAAAAAGGGGGATTTCTGAGCAGTGCAACAATGCAGCCAGATATGTAGCCCAGGGCTGCTTATACAGTAGTGCAGAATGGGTATATGCCTATGCATTGAATGAACTCACATATCGAATGCTCACTTATTGAGTTTACAAACTCAAATAAAACCCGAAAAACTTGATTATCTCAAATTGAAAATATGGCTTGACTTTGCCTAGGATAACTCCCATTCTATAGAAACTTGCAGGCTTTTAGATGGTGAAGTTTTACATTCTATATTCAGGTTTTTTTTACTTAATAAATACCAGACATTCAAATTTAAAATTTTAATACCTTATTTGAATCTGAGTTTTTTTTTGGCACAAAAAACTCGAACATTGATACATTTTTTAAAAACAGTAGGATAGCTGCTGCTGCCTGCATATAATAACATAGTATTTAAGGTTAAATTATTACACGTTTATTAAGTTATCCTTTGAGGGACTAGTTGTATTCATACTGATCTAGAAGATGGGAAAAACCATGGCCACCACAGCAGTTCTCTCAGTACCAATAACCAGCATCTACAGTAGCTATAACCCACCTCACCTATCCAATTTAAACTGCATCATAGGCAAGGTATTTCATATACGTATTTCACCTTATCATAATTTTCAGGGCCAATCCCTTATTCACCTATTGATATACTGCAACATGGTTGCCTTTATTGGCAATATAAGGGTTACTTATAGCACAATGTGAGGTTTTAACCCAATGAAAGGTCACATACAGTACTAGCAAATGGAATACACAGCCAACCTTTCCTTCATAAATGTGCAGCAAACCTGAACAGAAACTTCATGGAAACTTCTCCCAAGCAATAAAAGGTTATAAAGTGAATAAAACATTTCACACCTTCTTGCAATGTCACATAAACGTAAAAGTGTGGGAAATGGACAGTTTGGCAGCAGTGAAAAGAGCCCCCAACCCCCCCCCCTCCATGTTTTGGAACATTCCCCACCCCCCTCTTACAACCAAATCTCTGGTGCACATTCCCTGCTTTATTGTATGGGTCCCAGTGCCAGTACAAAGGCAGGGACAGTCAAATTAATGGGGGGGGGGGGGGGGGCAGACAGGGGGCTCAGAGCAGATCAAGGTAAAGACTGATTAGAAGCAAAGAGAAAGCATATGGCTGTTTTGTATTTTGGCACATGAGGGTGAATGCTTTGCAGTTTTATATGTATACGCATGATAAATATTAATATTATTGGATCATGTAAATGCTCTAATATATTACTTAATTAAATTAAATGATATTATTACAATTATAATGCCACAGATGTGATGTCACAAATATTCAAATGAATAAATAGATTGTGGCTCTTTGGGAGTTGCTGAACTCCTAGAATGACCTGACAGCTGAAGCCTGTAGCTGTTGTTCAACTACAGTTTGCATCAGAATCCCCCAGGAAAAGCTGGCATTCACTTCAAAGACAGATGGGTTGCTGAAGATTGCATATTCCTGATATTGAAAGGTACTCAGAGGAGGCACTAGAGTCTGTAGGTGTTTAATATGTATAACAGATGTTCAATCTGCAGACCTATTTCTGTTAAGTATATAACTATAGGTTGTTTCAGAACCCTTCATACAGCTGCAGCCCTCCATCACTTTACTAAAACATCCAGTTGGAGCCTATCACAGGTAGGACATGCCTTACATAGAAAGGACCAAATGTCAGAGGTGAAACACCACCAACATATATCCAACAGGGCAGCTGGCCACCCTAGTGGGCCCATAGCACTTGATGAAGAGGAAAACTGAGGGTGATTTAGGGTGGCAATGTGGTGCTTATTAGGTGCTCTAGTTTTCCTGGAAGATTTAAGTTAAGGAAGTATTGTGGTGTGTACTTATTTGCTGTTGTAGATATTATAAACAATTGCAGAATGGCTACTCTGTATGTTTTCGCTATCTTGTTAAAATTTTAAAGGGGGGTAACCACAATTTTGGGAGCAGGGGGGCTGAAAGCACAACTTGAAGCAGGCGACATGATCTACTGAAGGATCCAACACAATGAGTAAATTATTCATGAATGGATATTGCAGGCATTGGTGTCTCCTATGTGTAATTTATTAGATAAATTATAAGATTAAGGCTGATGCCACACATGGGGTTTTTACGCTGCATATTTTCTCAGCCTAAAAACGCCGCACAAACCACACAGCCCCTGACTATGGCGTTTTTCAGCCTAGTACTGGTGACGTAGCAAATCCCGTTTCCATGGTGCTAATAGTGCAAAATAGTAAAAAACGCTGCGTATTTCCGCTAGCTCTGGCAGCTGCCTTTGTGTATACATAGCTTGCTGTGCAAATACTGGCGTATTTCGGCAAACGCTTGAAAAATCCGCGGTAAGGCGTTTTCTAGCGTATTTACGCATTGTGTGGTTTGCTTCAAGTCTTTTCAAGTTATTTGTATGGATGATGATATTGTGTGTTTTTCAGCCGCCGAGAGAATTAGACTATACGCAGCGTTAAAACGCCACGTGTGGCATCAGCCTAACAAGTTAGTGTGATGCTCTGCAGCCAGTCTATGTAGGGTAGACCCTGCTCCCATCTGTCTGAACTTGACACAGGACACATATTGCAATGCAGAAATCACATAGATTGCAGTATGGCTGCAGTGGTGATGCCTGAAAGACTGTTTGATATCAATAGTATCTAGCAGCCAGATTGTCTCATATGCATTTCATTGTTCAGCTGCCCTCAGTCTACGTGGAGTTTTCTTTTCCTGCAGAAAAACTATTATTCATTTCCTTTCTGTGCCTGTGCTGGCTGCTGTGCTGTCATCATGCTACAACCGGCAGTTTCCCAGCATCCCTTGTCAGCAGAATTGTGGCTGTGCTAGGGTAATGGAGGGAAAGAGCAAGGTTGGGACAAAGGGATGATGACCACCATATTTTTGTACTTCGCCACCATTGGCCCTAAAGCGAAACACCTGAAACTCCAGGCACTTACACTTGTGAGGCTATTCTCAGTGGCATAACTATAGCGGAAGCAGACCCCACAGTCTCAGGGAGGGGGGGGGGGCTCAGTCTGCAGGGTCTGCTTCCTTTATAGCTGCCCTAATTGCTGAAGTTAACCCTCAAAAGGGGTTAACTGATGCCCTTAAAACTACAAAGCAATATGTAACAGAAAGGGAAGGAATTTTTCTAAATTGCTAAGCCATCACTTAGTTCATTTTAATGTAATGCTCAATGGTTATCAGGGCTCAATGATTCTGTGGTGTGTTAGAGCTCAGTGCTTCTGCTGAGCCCAAACACCCCATAGCACTGAATGGAATATTACTGCTAAAAGCTCATAGATTGGGAGAATTAGTGCAGTTGCTGGGGATGCTGACATTAGAATAAGAGAGTCTGCTTTCTAAGGTCACTTGAAAACTTGGGAGCTATCACACTGTGTCCATCTGAGACTTACTGATACACATCTATTGTTAGGGCTTACAGAAGATTTTGCTTAGGTATAAATAAATCATGCCTGTATTGTTTGCCATTGCTGTAATGTTTCAGTGCCTGGCCAAACGGACGCATTCATCCCATTAACATTTGGTGCTAGGATCACAGAGTGGAAAATAAAATACATGATGAATAATTGAAGTGGAAATGATCCATTTGTATAGGGAATTCCCTTTTCAAAGAGTCAACATCACTAAAATAATTTGAATTTATATTGAAATAATAATAGGTAATATTATGCTTTAATAATCAAGTATGAAAAAAATATGCTGCTCTTCATGCTGAGTGAAATAAAAGTATAAAAGTGTTAAATAATTGTATACTCAAATCCTGAACAATTTGGAAGGAAGAGGAAAGTAAACAAAACTATGGATGATAATGTCAACTAGTCCAGAGAAACAGTAAATACATTGTAAGGTTCTGATACAGAGAGCCTGAGAATGCTACCTGGAATGTGGTGCTTAAAGACTGAAGGGCCCCCCTCAGCGCATATTAAAAACCCGGAGACTCATACCTTAAAATGGGGTTTAGGCGGCACTCTGGGGGGTCTGTATGTTTTTAATTTGGATATTTTAAATACAAATATAATTTTTTATGTAAATACCTTTGTATTGAGTTTGGGGTATTATTTTGATACGGACCTTAGATGAGGGTCAGGAAGCTAGCGACTTCCGTCTGGAAATAAGTGCCAGAAAGCCAAGACCTGACACTGGGGATTGGATGGCTGCTGTCTGAGCAGTGGGGGTTACCAAGTAGGGACTGCCAAATGGAAAAAGAGATTATGGAAAATTAATGAGACAAACATTGCCACTTTGGGGTTTGTGTGGCACCATGGGGAGGGGGGTGGGAGGAGGCTAGAGTGGCAGAAATCAATATGGTAATGCCACCTTTGAGTGGCAGTTGAAAGCCAACAAACGCCAGTTGGGTAGCAAGCGCGTTAGGAAATATTGACTGTCATCTGTAGGTTAGAGATCCAGGGACTACCTTATTGACTGGTTAGGGATCAGGAAGTCAGAGATGGGTTAAGGGAACACTGTGGCCAGTGGATGGCAGGCCTGGACTGGGATTCAATATAGGCCGTGACATTTCAACCCCAAACAGTGACTACTTTTGGCATCTTACAGCAGCCCCTCTGGTATTTGCCAGAATCCACAGATTGCTATATGGGGCCAGGTATTAGAAAGCAAAGGACAGTGGTATGGTGGGAGGCAGCGCTCATTACTTGCACTAGGGCCTAAACTTTTTAGGTATTCCTTGTAGGGCAGCTCTCTAAGCACTGTGATGAACAGCTTGTTTACTTGGTAAGCAAATATAGACTGTCCTGTATTGAGCAAAAAGAGTCCCTATAAGTATTACATGGTATTCCTAATTCCTAGTGGTTTTTTTTTAACAGAGTGAAATACTCAGTATTAAAATGCACAAATATCCCCCCTACTTAACATTCTTCTGAAAGCCTTTAGCCTTAGTGAGCTTAGTTTGCCTGTAATTTGCTCTTTTGGGAAGATTTCTTTCCATGGCCACAGGTGAATCCAGATGTGCAAGCCAAACAGCAAGAGAGGCTTTTGTGCATTAGACTGAGAGGCTGAATCTAAAGCCCCGAGTTTAATCTATCAAAGAATATTTTCTTTATACAGTTTTGTGCCACTTGTTCTATGAGTGGTCTAGGAGTTAATTGCACACGTGCAGTTGCCCATAGCAACCAATCACCAATTACTTTTGATCAGTCCACAAGTTGGAAAGTGAAAGCAGAGTTGCTATGGGCAACTACACTGGTGCAATTTAGCATTTTTCTTTATAAATTGGCCCCATAGTGTTGTTTGAGCAATATTATCAAAAGAGTCTAAGCACACAGATATTTAGAATTAAGGTATTTGTTTTTGTAGTAATAAAGTAAAGTAGGGGTGATGAAAAAACACAAAAAAGAAATGGATGCATCAAATAGCTCACAATTACACTTGGAGGCAATTGAACTGAAAACTGCTTTATAACTTCAGGTGCTGTTTTAAATGAGCTCTATGTTGGTTAGGTAACAGTTTTATGGGATACTAATATGGGAACACTGGAGAAATATATCGCTATTGTTCATTATACCTCAAGAACCCCATTGAGCAACAATCAATTCTGTCACTTCAGTGTCCACAATAAACTCCAGAGGCGCATTAGAGCCCCCAGGGTAAGATTAATTGATTTATAATTGTAACTCATTTTTTATACATGTATTGAGATTTGCAGTAAGTGTACTGGTAAACAATTAAGTAGTTTAATATAGCATAGGTGGCAGCATTTTGTCTCTCATCAATTACTATTTGCAGCAACCAGTATTGGAGCACTTTCTACTGCTATAGCACACTACTGACCTTTACTCACCATCATCTGTTATTTCAGGGCTTCAATTCTGTGTTTTCCTTTACATTAAATTGTTCATTGGTGTTTGCACATTCTCTGCTCTGCCTGTATGTGTTTGGGATTGCCTGTTGGTTTTTTGCTTTTTTCTAAAAAGATTATGGGGCCCACTGCTATGATGTCATTGAGATGTATCTCACAGAGGTTTTCCACCAGTAATTGTTTGTAGGGGATTGGAAATATTCATGTAATACAGGCCTAGTCATGACCATTAGATGTAAGTGATGTAAGTGGCTACATCTATGTATATTTATACCTAAATCTCAATATCAATAACATTTGAACAGATTTGTCAGCAGGCAATGCGATTATACCTGCACTGTGTGGCTGACCTTGTGAATTTATACTACCTTCTTGTAAAGGTGGCTATACACTATAAGGTGTTTGAATGACGGGAATAAGACCCATCGGAGCGAGGACTGCATCAATGAGCTGACGGGAAAATCAAGCTTGCCCGATCGAAAAGCCGCGAAGCTGCAACTTTTTCAACTTGTCACTCAATAACTGCAACTTTTTCAACTTGTCACTCAATAACTGCAACTTTTTCCTACTGTCACACAAAGGCCACCGTCAAGAAACCTGATAACCTTGAAAACCATGAGGCAAAGAAAGTTCTTCCAGTTGTAAAAGGGACATCTGCCATTGACTTCTACATGATCTTAACAGTTTTTAGATGCCGTATTTTCATATTCTGAATTGTCAAGGTTAATCACATTTTTTTACTGCAACAAATTCAGATTTTCCATGGCAAAAAACCCAAACGGAAAAAAATCGAGCTTTTGTAAATGTCCCTTTGAATGTCTTCACTGCGCAGGACAGAGCAGGATACTGTGGATTGCTATGGAATGGGTGCATTCAGCATATCTCACATGACAAATAGGATTATTAGCTGATCTATTTTTTTTACATTTTGTCGCCATATGAATGATAGTTAAGGAAGAAGTCTAGTAGAGTCATAGAGAAAACCTCAGGTTACACTATGTAATTGGGAAATAAACTTTACAGGTGGTCTAACAGGAATAGGTATGATGAGTAATAATAAGGAATATAGCTGTACAAAGGTAAACACTAGGGTTTATATTGTTTACTAAGGCTAATGGCATAGACATATATGCGTCAGCGGCACTGGTGTAACTATAAAGGAAGTGGTCTGCTTCCTTTATAGTAGTTAGAAATCCCCTTTTCCAAATGTTTTCCTACCAACTGCGAATGGGAGGGGAGTGAGGGGCACGGACTGGGGCTGGGTAGGGGTTGTTGTGCGCACAGAGCCTCTTTGATTTTTTTGCTGGGGGGGCTGACGCATTATAGTTACGCCACTCGTCAGTGGAGAAAAGACTATCCACTGCCATCCATTCCCTTTTTATAAATAATGACCAATTTTGCACCTGAGCAGTGACCCATATTAACTAATCAGTGATCAGCCTTTTTAGCCAGCTGCAAGTTGAACAATAAAAACAAATTTATGATTGGTTGCCATGGGTTACTGCCCAGGTGCAAATTTGCCCAGTGTTTAAAAGTGTCCCCCATGTGTGTGTGCTGACAGACACAGGATCAGCTTGAAAGTATACAGACAGAGTGGATTTTCAGTAGAAATACTCCAGCAGAGAAAACAACTCATCAGCCATTAGCCTACAGTTATGATTTGACAGAGGGAATATATAGAGCTGCTTAAACTGCTAGTCTGTCAGATGTAAGATGTGAAGGCACAAAAACATACAGGCAGGTTAATTGGGTCCTACTTATATTGCCCCTAGTGTGTGTGAATGTGATTGGGATTTTAGATTGTAAGCTCCACAGGGACAGAGACTCTTGTGAATGATGTATAAGCTCTGCAGAGCACTGCATAAATATGAACAACATAAATAAAAGCTAATAATAATAAAACAAATGATAATAAACACGGAGTGAAACTGAGAAATGGTCAAATGGCAAAGCAAAATCATGTGTTCCTTTAAACAACCTACAGGAAAAACAAAAATGATACAAGAGTATCATCAGCAGCAGCACCCCTAAAACAAGCCTGTGTCAGTTCCAAAATAAAGTACCATTTGCCATTATATTCAGATAGCATTAGGATCTAAACAATAAACAAAAGGAATCTAGAAGTCACAGGTAGAACAGTAAGGGATAATGTACATTTAGGCTATTGTTACACGTGATGCCGCATCCTGTTCAGTAAGGACTTGCCGGCACGGTGTGCATCTGTCAGTTCTTACACAGGTTTATTTTTGGTCTGAAATAGGCTCACCATATAAGCATTGACTGGTGGACCCCAAGCCTGGATAGGATTACAGCAGATTGTCATGTAATAACAGCTGTAATATAATGACCTGTGTGACAGTAGCCTAAAACTGCAAGTGCAGAGTGGTTCTGGCTGCATTAATCTTTTCTTACAAAAGGTCCTTAATATGCAAAGATGATAATGCCTGACACTGCCACTTACTTAACAGAGTCATTACGATTCCTACAGCTGCAGGATAAGAAGGCCCATAACAAATTTGCTAATACTAATAAGCTTCCAAGAAGAATCAGACCCAATTTACTGCACTTAAATGGGATTTGCGGGAAAAGGGAAATGAAGTTGGTAAGATTCAGCATCAGGCATTTAAGTCTTAAACCTTTTATGGATTTTTGAACTGTAGAACTAAGCTATCAGGATTAACCTGGGAACACTTTTATGGAAATAAAACCTTCCACTTTTATGTGTTTATGCGCTCATCAGTTGCACCAATGAAGGCTATCGATAGGAATGTGTGTTTTGGAGTAATGTTCATGTGTGGGGAGCAGACAGCTTTTCTACTACAAAGTCACTACTTAAAATTGTGTTTTAACCAGGTTAAAGCTTTGTGCTATAAGATCTTTCAAACATAAAAAGCACAGGAAAAAAATATACATTACTTAGTTCTAATGATCTAATTGAATTAGTAACCTAACCCAAACTAAGTCTGTCCCCCCTTCACATCTTCTCTATAGGCAGGCTCCTATTTACCCCTTAATCGCTAGGGAGCACTAAAACCAGGCGGCACATATTTCACAGGGATGCCATTTACCACATCTCTGCACTACTATACTATAAAAATAGTGTTTCATTATAAAACACAAGCAGGCTGCCTTTTTGTCAGGCTCTAGATAGGGTGATAACAGGAGACATAGCTTTCCCTGAGCGAGCTGAAAATAAACCACTTTTACATCACTATTCTATTTTACACAGTGCCACGCAAGGTTTCAGCCACACATAAATCTTCTTTTATTTCGATTACAGTGTTCCTTTATTTTCTCTTCATAAGAAACAAGCACCAGAGGCATTTATGCTGTAAATAAAACCGTTTGATATATAAATCAGAAAACATCTCTGGGACTGAGCCACTGAAAGATATTTTACGCCATATTTTAGGTAAGATCAAATGCAATACAGCTATTTCTTGTGGGCTTTGTTCTCTGCAAGGTTGAATATAAGCAGCAAATAAAAAACATTTTAGAGCCCATATGTATTGATTCTTCTTCTTCTAGCAGTGTTACTGTGGGCAAGGAAAAATATACCCTCTATACAGAAAAACATTGTATTTGAGACAGCTACCATTTGCTCTGCTTAGATAATACAGGTGTGTGACCTCTTTTCCAGAATGCTTGTGACCCAGGGTTTTCCGAATAAGGGGTCTTTCTGTAATTTGGATCTCCATAGCTTAAAGGAACTATACCCCCAGAATGAAAGATACCCCCAGAATTAACAGACAGTTTATATTATGTTAAGTGACCTATAGAAGAATTATGCTAAATTAGAATACAGGTATGGGACCCGTTATTCAGAATGCTTGGGACCTAGGGTATTCTGGATAAGGGGTCTTTTCATAATTATATATTAATTATTAATTAAATATTAAGTCTACTAAAAAAAATATTTAAACAGTAATTAAACCCAATAGGATTGTTTTGGCTCCAATAAGGATTAATTATATCTTAGTTGGGATCAAGTACAAGGTACTGTTTTATTATTACAGAGAAAAGGGAATCATTTAACCATTAAATAAACCCAATAGGGCTGTTCTGCCCCCAATAAGGGGTAATTATATCTTAGTTGGGATCAAGTACAGGTACTGTTTTATTATTACAGAGAGAAATGAAACCATTTTTAAAAATTAGAATTATTTGATTAAAATGGAGTCTATGGGAGATGGCCTTTCCGTGATTCGGAACTTTCTGGATAATGGGTTTCCGGATAAGGGGTCTGATACCTGTATATATATTTATATATCAGTAAATATTGCTCCTTTACCTCCTTTCCGTTGAGCCACCATTTTGTGATATCACCTGACAGGAAATAATGCAGCTCTATCTGGAACAGGTAGAAGTGTGGAAGCAAAAGGCAGAACTCTGTCCATTCATTGGCCGATGAGGCCTAGCATGTATGTGTGCCTTGGCTTGTTTGTGTGCACTGTGAATCCTATGATCCCAGGTAGTGGCCCTTAATGCTTAAAAAGGCAATTTTCTATTTAGGAGTACCCAATAGCACATACTGCTAAAAAAGTATATTTTTATGAAAAAGGTTTATTTAGCTGAAGCAGGGTTTTACATATGAGCTTGTTTATACAATATATTTATATAGAGACCTACATTGTTTGGGATATAGTTTTCCTTTAACTCTACAAAAAAATCCATTTAAACATTAAATAAACCCAATAGGATTGTTCTGCCCCCAATAAGGGGTAATTATATCTTAGTTGGGATCAAGTACAGGTACTGTTTTATTATTACAGAGAAAAAGGAAATTCTCCAGTTATTTGTTATGTGTATATGTATAGGCAGAAAAACACCTTAAAGGGGTTTGTTCTGTTCTTTATAATCCTTAATATATGAATTTACATTGCTGACATTTTGGATCCTGCAAGCACTACATAGCACTTTTAACTGTCCATACCAGTAATTTGACCCCAGAAAAACATACAGTTTTGGAAAGTACACTTTGTGATGAATTCAGAATATTAGGGACTTTTACCCTAATAAACATTCCTTTGATTTGTATAAATTAAATTAGTTGATCTCATTGAATTCAATCTGGCCCAATGAGTTTCTGCTTGATAAACCTTGAAATGAGTTTTTCTCATTGAACTGAATCTGGGCCAGTGTCTTGCCATGCCCCAAGGAGAAGAGAACTTTGAAAAGAAAAATGACAATAACAATCTAAGAATATGCATCAAGGGCCATTTATGAATGCAGCTGCAGTCTCCCCACAGTGAATGCTGGGAATTTACTCCTTGTTGGTGCCATTTATTAAAGGTACTTGCCTCCCACACTCCTTACTTGCACCCAACACTTCTGTATAGTTGAATGAAGCAACACTGATTATGTCCTGCCTTCTTTACTGAAAGGTGCACAAGTTCATTTATGCAACCCAAGAGCTGACATCTCCCTGAATGAGACAGTTATTCCAGGAAAAGGGTTGTGTCAATAGGCGCAGTATAGTTGAGCGAAACTAATGGCAGCATGGTGGCTGCTCATCACTAGTTTTATTAATATAGAGAAAAAAAAATATTATTTTTAGAAATTAGAATTATTTGTTTAAAATGGAGTCTGTGGGAGATGGACTTCCTGTGATTCTGTGTTTTCTGGATATCGAGTTTGCAGATAAGGGATCCCATACCTGTAGTAAAGAAAAATGATTCTGCATATAATAGTTCTATGGGGAAATCTATGGGGTTATGTAATGAAAGTTTTCCCAGGAGCAGTACCCATAACAACCAATCAGCAGGTAGCATTTACTAGTTACTAGTGATGAGTGAATCTGTCCTGTTTTACTTCGCCATAAAATTCGCGAAGCAGTGAAAAATCCACGAAACGCATTTGTTGCTCGACCAATTTTGCTGCGACCATGATTTTTTTTGACGTGTGCCGAATTTTTCCACAACAAATTTTCACGGAAGTTTCGCCAATGCCAAAATGTGGAAATTAGCTGCGGATCCATGCCTGGCTAAACAATTCGCTCATCACTATGAGTTACCTGTTTAAAAACGAACATTTGATTGATTGCCATGAGTTACTGCTTCTGGGCAAACCTAGTGCCTTTTATTACATATGAGGGTATGCAAACACAGACTAGTACAGGTATGGGACCTGTTATCCAGAATGCTTGGGACCTGGGGTTTTCCAGATAAGGGATCTTTCTGTAATTTGGATCTCCATAACTTAAGTCTGCTAAAAATCATTTAAATATTGAATAAACCCAATAGGCTTGTTTTGCCTCCAATAAGGATTAATTATATCTTAGTTGGAAAGTACAAGGCACTGATTTATTATTACAGAGAAAAAGGAAATCATTTTTAAAACTTTTTTATTATTATTATTTGCTTATAATGGAGTCTATGGGAGATGGCCTTTCCATAATTCTGAACTTTCTGGATAACGGGTTTCCGGATAAGGGATCCCATACCTGTAATTGTATGTAGATCCAACAAAGTTCAGACTTGATGGTTCTGCTGACTTAACATTTTAGACTATACAGCAGAACCACTAAATGGATAGGTATTTACCTAACTAGTGTGTAAAATGAAAAGACATCAGTCAAAAAACCCTGTGATTAAAATAATAAAGATAAAAAATACCTCCAAAATCATAAAATATTATTTGGAAAAATGACTTCCAAAAAAGGAACATACTTGCTTTATCCCTCTGCATATAACTAATGTTTCTCATATGTTTAAGCCTCTCCTTTCTGTGCCCATAGTTGAAGGGATAGTTCAAATACAGAAGGTGGTTGTTTTATACATTGGTACAGTCTTTCCAGGAAAATGCAGGCAGCCTTAGGAAACAATGCTTGAATTCATGTGCGCAGCATACAGCCATTAAACTGTGCACTGCTGCCAGCCATTATCTGCTGGGAGAAAGTCTCCCGGCAAAATGAAATCTGTTCGTAGCACTCCGCAATTTTTCCATCAGTTCCTTTGGAAAATATGGTTTTGTGGACTCAGCTGCACAGAGTAGCATGCAGGTCCTTAATCCGTCTTTGTTTAAAGGAAAGTTGCTGAAATGAGAAAAACACACCAATAAAACAGTTTCTAGGACATTTACTCAAATAAATATTTTACACATCCTTGAAGTATGGGAAACGCTCAGGTCCAGCTGACATATTTCTCAGGCTGTAGAACAGATTAAATAGAAACGGTTTTTATCGGCTTTTCGGGGCACTTAACGGAACCTTAGAGCGCGCTGTTTTGCGTTCTTCAGTAATACTTTGGGAATGTAGTTAATTTACGTATGAATATTGTTTGCTGAATGCCTAAGAGAGGAGTTAGAGTTAACCAAGAGACAGCTCAGTGATCCATTGTATGTTATTCATCAATATCAATTGCTCAGAGTTGGCAAAATAGCTTTGAACACTACAGACAGAAAATTAGGGAGGAAGAGAAGGGAGAGCATAGGTGATCACTTAGCATACCTTGTATTATAGCACTGGGGTCAAGCCCATGCAGCAGGAAACCTGCATTCTATTATAGAATAGTTTATCTTTATAAATGTGGGAAATCAGGGTTCAGCTAGTCAATGGGGATAGTTGTGTACTGTGCCAGTATGGGCGCATAGTTGCAATAATGTACGGTATATTATTAAAGATCTCAAGCTGAAGTTAACCTATACACTTGTTTTGAGTATATGTGTCCTTGTAGTGCAAAGTTTAGAGGCCTACTCTTTTTTTAGGTGCCTTCCTAATAAATATAGTGTATGTATACTAGCCTTGAACACAGACAATGTTGCAAACCCTGGTTGCTGTCCCCATTTATTTCTAATGTTCCATTGCAAGTCCAAGACTACTTACTATCCTGCCCATGTATATTCCTGCTTAGATTGTTCTTCACACGTACATTTGAGGTGTTACCAGCATCATGAAAAAAAAAACGGACAGATGAAGGATTTCTGCACTGCCTTTTTTTAAGTACAATTATAAAAACTGTGAGAAAATGAGCAAGTGACAGGCAATTGTTGTAACTGATGTATGTATGTATGTATGGGATCTATTATTGGAATGCTTGGGATGGGGATCTCTGAATAAAGGATCTTTCTGTAATTTGGATCACCATATCTAAAATGAGAAAGAAAGTCACAATCACTGGGGGGGGGGGGCAAAGGTTAGGCCCCCCCAGTGAGTGTATTTATTTACCAGCTACCCCAGGCAGAAAATTGCACCGTCTGTGGTTCTTCTAGCAAGCATCATGGAGCAATCCTCTACCTTCTTGTTGTTGTTTTTTTGCTATCCTGGGGCCAATGCATGTGCCAGTAGAATGAAAAGACTTTTTTTTTTTAAAGTTCGGCTACTACACATGCACACCCACGCAAACAAGAAGAAGTGACAAGGACAAGATCACAATGCTTGCTGGGAGAACCCTGGGCCGGTCCAGTTTTCTGCTAACAGGAGCGCCACCTGGGGTATCAGGTAAGCAGCTACAATCACTGGGGGGTGTCTACCATTTTAGAATTCCCCAGCAATTGTAACATTCCTTCCCTTTTAGGTCTGCCAAATATAATTTAAACATTAATTAAACCTAATAGGGTTGTTTTGCCTCAAATATTGATTAATTACAACTTAGCTGGGATCAAGTGTTTTATTATTACAGAGAAAAGGAACTCATGTTTTAAAATGAGACTTATTGGATAATTGATCATTATTTTTCTAAACAAATGTGTGTAAAAAAAGAGCATATATTCTATAAAATTATTTTGAGGAAAACATATTTCTGAACTGTTTGCCTTATTTCACCGCACTAGTGCAGACAAGAGAAAGGCTGTTTCTTTCCCACAGAGTGGTCTGATTGAGTCTCTCTGGGGAAAGCTCTGCTACTAACCAGACAAGGCTGCAGATCACATGCTTAAAGGGGGGAAAAAGTAAAACACAAATGACTCTCCTATGAAGGAGTGTTTGTAATATTCTCACTTGGTGGCCTAGAAGGGTGAGAAGTAAAGTCTGCATATATGCATAATCACAGAGAGTTGTGTTTTACAGAATTCCATGGCTAATTTCCTCTTGAACCTTTGATACATTTGTCCTGTAACATGTTGCACAGAACATTGACCCAAGCAGTCATACGTTTCTAGTAGCCCTGTAGCAGAATTAGCTTTGTTTTCTGCATTCATCTAACTGTCTAATACATTTTTTGATCCAGCAGTTACTGCTGCAGGCAGTATGTGGGGAACTAAATTTTCCATTCAAAAAGTTAAAGGGCCAGGAGAAATTAAAAAAAGCCGCCACTTGCTTAGAAGCCCAAACCCCTGTCACAACACTGACTGGTTCCAGACCCCACTAATTCAACTTGCCCTAATTGGTGCCTAAGCCCCTGCAACATCTTTTTGCCTGGGGAGGGGAAAAATCCATTATTTTCAAAAAAATCCCAATTTACATATAACATTTTTAGCAAAAATAAGTGCTTCATATGTTAATAGAAAATTGCAACCTTTAGTTGTTACATGACTTGGATATGGTTTGGCTGGATCCTGAAAAAATTCCTTGTATCTGGCTGAATCCTGAACTAAATCCTGGATTCAGTGCATCACAGCTCTGTTTTTACCGATGTAGAAGCATGATGGCAGCTCTAAAAGTATGTTTGGAATGTTGCTTTGGAAGCCGATCTATGCCACAAGATTAGGAAGATGTCGTTTTTCAGGACACATTATTATATAAAGAGTAGTATTTATTTTATTGTTAATAATTTTTGAGGATATCCACAAGTCATGTGGCCTTTGTAGGTAAAGAGCAAGGTTAAGCAAAGAGAAACAAAGTCTGAATCAGACAGACAGTATTTCCATATCGAGCCTGATGGCACAACTTATAATAATATTACATTTTGCATCTGGGGTACAGTTTATATATATATATATATTGGAATGGGACCTGTTATCCAGAATGGGGTTTTCCATTTAAACACTGAATAAACCCAATAGGATTGTTTTGCCACCAATAAGGATTAATCTTAGTTAGTACAAAAAGAAATGGCCTTTCTTCATAAATATATGAGGCACTGATCTTTCCCATGCAATCATAAAATGTTACTGTGTGAAAAGGTTATATCAGGAAATACATGCAAGTTTACCTTTTGGAAACTGTTTCTATGTACATATGTTGATAATCCTCTTCCTGATCAAAATCAGGCGTTGCTTCTTATCACGCAATCTGGCAGTTGTGCTTTCATTTGGTGAGCACACTAACACTGAATTGCATCATACTGACTATGCCAAAGAACATCAGGCAATAAATCTCTTTCTGGCATTAGTAAAATTAGATGTGCCCTGGTCCCAAACTTCAGAGGAGGCCCCCATCAAACCCTGAATGTGGGTTAAGGTAAGGAAAATAAATATGAGATTAGTGTGAAAAGGTGTGCATGGATGGCATAAATGGGTACAGAGAATTTACAAAATTATCTCAGAATTGTCACAGATGCTCTTATAATATCACAGAATGGCATGGACATACCTTATGATATCACAGAATGGCATGGACATACCTTATGATATTACAAAATGGCATGGATATGCCTTATATCACAGAATGGAATGGATATACCTTATAATTTCACAGACTTGTATGGATATACTGTCAGCTACGGTATGGAACAGTACCGGTATGGAATGGTACGGTACAGAACGGTATGGAAATACCCTATGATATTACAGAACAGTGTGCATATACCTTATATCTACAGAATGGCAGTGGACATACATTATGATATTACAAATTAGCATGAATATGCTTTATGATATCACAGAATGGTATGAATATACTGTATGATATCACTGAATCTTATGGCTATATCTTATGATACCACAAAATAGGCCCAGGTTATCTTGTGTGTCTGCTCATACCTGGAGACTATAGAAAAAGCAAAAAGGTTGGGTTGCATTATTTAATAGCTGTCAGCAGTTATAGTATTTTCTTTGTTTTACATACATACATACAACTCCAGCCCTGAATGAACTAGAACCTGTGTAGGTAAAGTAGTGATAGGAACACTGGGCGTAGAAACATCATACATATGAAAACAATGTTTAAGTCTAGTTTTTAGGATGGAGCAGGGCATTGACTTGACAGGTTCAGACATTCACAAACCCCCTTTATGCTGCTGATCCGGCGGAAGAACAAAGCCAGCACATATACTGCTCACCGGTTTCCCTTCTGGCTCCCAAACACAAATCATATATCACCCTCCATATCACTTAACTCGGGTAAATAAATTTCTGTGACCCTAAACTTCCCCGAGATCCAGCTGGCCTTGGTAAAAAAGAGTGAAACGTTAACTAATCCTTGAGGGAATTACAGATTATATCACAGCATTTATTTTAGCAGCTAAATTTTGTGCTTGTTTTTCTGACCATTCTGTTACCTGGTGTAGTACAGACTGGAAGTAGAAAAACAGTTAAAAACTGCATTTAACGTGGCTGAAGCACAGCTTTGTCGCTGTGAAACCAGTGTTGTTCAACTGTATATCTTCAAAAGTATTGCTGAACCTTAACTCCCAATGCAACAACTTCAGTGGGAGGATTCTACGGTTATTCTGACCAAATGCCCCGGATCTGGACTCCAGATGGGATGTGGCTTACCTGAAGGTGTATGGCCTTACGTGTCAGGCTAAAGGCAGCTGCTATAATCGTCATCATCTGAACAGGAATTTAAAGCAGCCACCCACCACTACCCACTATAAATGTTTTGCAGTAAACCTGCTGAAGCTTTTTTCCTATTTTTTGGATTTCCACCACTAAAAGCTGTGCCAGTCAGGGATTACCAATAACGATGACATTGCAAAACTGTCATAAATAATAATTTTTTAAGAAATTGTTTCTTTGATTTACATTATGAACTTTTTGCAATTTATTGTGTTTGTAGTATATAAAGCTGGCCATATAGGTAAAGATTAATTGTTTGGCAACCGTGCCCGATTTGGACACCCATGTATGGCAATTGTCTTACGAAAGCCGAAGTTTAAAGTGCTCAAAACTTGTTATGTAGTCCCTCAAGACTGCCTGCTCAACCAATACCAGGCCCCTGGACCATACTGCGGGCTGCAGGGAATAGTCAGGTAAGGACTGCAATAATGCACCAATGTGGTCCTTGCCTAAGAAGACTTTCTAACCTGCCCAATTGGTATGTGACCTATTTTTAGCTAAGATATCAGTCTGCCGGGCAGTCCTGAGGGCCCTATACATGGCATGATAGGCTACCGACCCATTCTGGTTGGGCAGAATTGGCAGTTTTTATCAACCTGTGTATGGCCAGCTTTAGTCTACCTAAAAGTGCCATTCAGCTGTGTGGCAAAGATAATAAACTCCACCTTCCTTTCCATAGTTTCATAATGGACGTCTCTACATTATTTCATCTCTGTTCTTTTCATATCTGTTCTTTCAGCCCAACATCAGAGACCTGCAGAATAAGTTTCAAGCACAGTTAACTCCGGCTTCTGTAAGACAATTGCCTATGGTGCGCTGCTTTGCTAATGAAAAGTGTGAAAACCAGCTGAAGGCACACACTGTGACCTACATTTTTGCAATAACATGAAATTCCTTCCAATACTGTTTTTGCATATGCAAAGTAAGTGATACATTGGTCACAGCTTGTGCTCTCCCAATAATAGGCTATTCAAAAATGTCTGATGCAGGCTGGTTCTCCAGAACTGCTGCACATTTCTTTCTGACTCTTCCTAACCCACTGCCATGGTGCAAAGTGCAGGGTGCAAACATGCAAAAATCCATGGCAGGTTGCATGTGCACTTTGCATCCTGCCCTGCACTTTGTAAATTGTTTAGAAATATTATTAATATTAAGGAGCAGTGATGAGTGAATCTGTCCCATTTTGCATTCCGAAAAATGAATGTAAAATTTTGCAAAAAGTTGCAAAATGCATAAAAAGCCAATGGGCTTTTTTGTGGCTACCATGCAACTTTTTTGTTGTTTCCATTGGAGTCTATGGGCATTTTTGAGGTGAAACAGGGTGAAAATTTCAGTCATCATTAATTTTGTTGCCCAATGCAATCAATAGCTTAGCAGGCTGCAATTCAGTCATGGCAGTCTGTGCTTTCAAGTGTATAAGTTAAAGGGGACATATACATTCCATAATCTGAGCCTTCAGACTGACCATCATCCAACCACTGCTCCATGCCCCCCACAGGAAATCCCTGCTTTAACAATTCATTCTCTAATTCTCTAGGAATTTCAAACTCAATTATAGCCACCAGAGACTTCTCTATAGAGAATGCTTTTTGCCAGCACTACATCAATCATCAATCAGGGTACCAACTAAAATAGTGAGATTAAGTCATTTTTTTTTAAATTACTTAATATTAATTAGAAATCAAATATGTAAAACGGAGCTGTTTAGATGTTTGGAGCTCTATTCGGTGACAATTACAGGAACAAAGAATTGGGGGGCAGGTTTTATGCAGAGGAGGCAGAATTCTCTTTGGATGATCCTCTATGGGTGTTGGATAACAATGAGATGAGTAACGTAGCTCTATTAGGTATGATTCCCTTGAAGAATCCTCTTGCATCTATAGTCATTTTAAGATGCCTGCTTTGGACATTTTGGGAATGTTTGCATCATCTTTGTAAACCTTTCCTACAAGCACCACAAGTGGAAGCCCTTGGGGATAGGGCAAGTGCAGCCTCCAAGGTTATGGTCCCAGCCTGTCCAAGGGCTCCATAGATCTCAACTGGTCAACTAAAAAGAAAAAAAAAATCATTTTGTCAGGGGGGGAAATGGTTGAACATCCTTTTCATAATATTTGGGGTCCACAGTCTTGCTAGACTGTTGGAGCCATCTTTTCTCTTAATAAATTCCTAACCCCCTTAGACAACATTATGTTGAACAATTTTGTGCAATGAAAATCTTGCTCAAGAAACATCTATTGGATCTATTAGCCAGAATGCTTAAGCCTTGGTGTTTCTAGATAAGGAATCTTTCCATAATTTGGATCACCATACCTTAAGTCAACAATAAATCATTTAGACATGGAATAAACAAAATAGAATTGTTTTGCCACCAATATGGATTAATGTAGCTTAGTTAGGATCAAGTACAAGGTACTGCTTTATTGTTACAAATAGGAAATCACTTTTAAAAATTAAAATAATTTGCTTTACATTGACTCTATGGGAACTGGCCTTCCAGTAAATTGGGGCTTTCTGTATAATGGTTTCTGAATAAAGGATCCCAAACCTGTACTTCAATGGATTGATTTAATAGGTCTCCATATATCCATAAAGTATTAATGTGAACAAGATTGCATCTTTGCTATGGGCTCAGTTTGTAGCCACATGGAATGTGAAGCATATTCAGCTAGAATTGTTGTAAAGGCAAAACTCTGATGCGTTACATGTCTTTTCTGTGAAACCCATTATCTCATTTACTGGAACATTGTTCTGAATAACCCTCCCCAGAAGCTACGGGGATAATACCTGTAGGACGGGGTCCAAACCATATTGTTTTTACTATGTCCAGAATAGTTGATTAGGTGCTATTGAATATGGGAAAGAATTGGCTTGCAATTTATTCCGAATGTTCCATGCATCTAGCCAGCTAATTAAATGCCAGAAAAATTTGAAAATCTCCAATGCAATTCAGCATTCATAACACTTTGAATGTATAAAATGTTCCTATTCACTATTAAATCACCAATTGAATTGGCTAGCCTGAGTTAATACATTTCTTTCTACATTGTAATACAAAAAAGGCAATTTTTGTGTTCTGTGCTGCAGTCATTATTTTGCCTGTGCACTGTTACTGCCTGGACTAAATGGAGAAGATGTAATTTACAAGGGCATTGGCACCCATTATGAAGACTTTCGCTTTCTCCATGCCTGCTTATATGGGTGTGGATCTGTATGGGCCTATAGTGGCATGACTTTTAGGGCTCAGGAAATATTAGCTTTATTCCAGTAATATTTTATATACATGTGCCTCAACCAGCAAAATTAAATGAACTTACTAAGGGTAATATGATATAATAGCAGCACTACACGTTTGGGGATAGCAACTGACTGTACATGTGTAAGAACAACACTAAGGGGCTGATTTACTAAGACACGATTTCGAATCCGAATTGGAAAAATTCCGATTGGAAACGAACATTTTGCGACTTTTTCGTATTTTTTGCGTTTTTTTCGGCGACTTTGCGATTTTTGCGAAAAAACGCGAGTTTTTCGTAGCCATTACGAAAGTTGCGCAAAGTCACGATTTTTTCGTAGCGTTCAAACTTGCGCGCTAAGTCGCGCCTTTTTCGTAGCGTTAAAACTTAAAAGGCGCGACTTTGCGCTACGAAAAAATCGTGACTTTGCGCAACTTTCGTAATGGCTACGAAAAACTCGCGTTTTTGCGCAAAAATCGTAAAGACACCGAAAAAATCGCAAAAAATACGAAAAAAATTGCAAAATACCGATCATTACGAAAAAAACGCAATCGGACGCATTCGGCCCGTTCGTGGGTTAGTAAATGTGCCCCTAAGGCTGATGCCACACGTGGCGTTTTTACGCTGCGTACTTTCTAATTCTCTCGGCGGCTGAAAAACGCCTGATATCATCATCCATAGAAATAGCTTGAAAAGACGCGAAGCAAACCACACAATGCGGAAATACGCTAGAAAACGCCTAAGCACGGATTTTTCAAGCGTTGGCTGAAATACGCCAGTACTTGCAAAGCAAGCTATTCCTATGGATACGCAAAGGCAGCTGCCAGACCTAGCGGAAATACGCGGCGTTTTTTGCTATTTCGCACTATTAGCACCATGGCAACAGGATTTGCTTACGTCACCAGTACTAGGCTGAAAAACGCCATGTGTGGCTTGTGCAGCGTTTTTAGGCTGAGAAAAAACGCCGCGTAAAAACGCCACGTGTGGCATCAGCCTAATACTGGCAGGTTTATATATTTATAAGGCATTAAAGGGGACCTGTCACCATAAGAAATCATTCCAAATTGTTTTCTTTTGTGTTTTTTTAAGCAAAATAAACTTACACTTTATTATTTAGCAAGCAAGCAAGGAGGCGCCATTTTGTGGGCACTGTTATTAAGGCAAGCTTTGCATCCTGCCAGAATCTTGTTTATGTGCCAGAATGGGGACCTGATGAACATGCCCATGCACTGGCTACACAATTAGAAGAGGCATAAGAGAAAGCCAGTAACATCAAGGAAATGCCAACCAGAAGCAGGGGCAGGCAACATGTGATTGACAGCTGGGATTGATAAATGCCTTTATAATGAGTTTTGATGTGTTATTAAAAAAAGGAATTCGGGAATCCTGTTTAATTTGAAAAGGACTTTTATTAAACAGCTTTTTATGTCTGGGTGACAGGTCTCCTTTAAGGGTGACATAAACCACTAAAATGTTCTTAATCTTCACCCCAGCTCTACAAAACAGATATACTAAATTTAATTACAGTTACATGAGCATTCTCCAATAAGAATTGTCGCTGCTATTGCTACATCAGACATCATGTTATTAAATAACATACAGACATCATCAGTGCAATTTTATGCTTGCCAGTATTTCCCTGTAATCAAAGTTTGGTGCTGTTTTAGAGGTGTTTAACTGTTGTTTTTTTTTTTTTAACTAGAAATAATATTTAATGTCTTTGGTATTGATGGTATAATACTAATAACAGAGTGTAAAGAAAGGAAAAACTACTGGTGCTTTAAAACACAGTTTCTAGGGTCAATAGAGTACAGCTCTCACCATTAAATGCTATAGTATGATGGAAATATTACTAAGGTAAGATTATGCCTCCTTTAATCCTTGGCCTTGTTGCTGGGATAAATAGACTGTGTCTTCATGTCCTGCCAATCATTTAAGATGCACAGCACATATATGAATTATAGAAATTATATGAAATAATGATAAACTAAGAAGACAATAACCTGTAATCCATTCCTAAAACTGAGTATTTCCCTTACCATCAATTACAGGCACAGTAGGATGCTCTATTGAAAATAATCCTGACCAGCACTGTCATATTGGGATTACTGTGCAATCTGTGTTAGCCAATATTACACTTGCAACAGCAAAGCAGATATACTTGTGATTATAGCCAGAAAGTTGTTTTTAATGCCTTTGGCAGCTATCATGTATATGTAAGAATAGAGTCCAACGAGTAAAGGTGGCCATACAGGGGCAGATTTCAGCTGCCAATTCAGGTCCTTCAGACCAATGGACCTACCTGACCAACTGAATTAGGGCCAAATGATCGAATTAGCCCGATATCGATCACCATAGATGGACATATCAGAAGATGATCCACTTGCTTGGCGACCTCGCCAAACAAGCAGATCACATCGTGTATGGCGACCTTTAAAACATATGTGGTGGTGGGGGGTCACAGCTAATGTGACATGGAGGAGGCCCCTGAAATGTTTTATTAGGGGGACCCAGAACTTTTATGCTACTGCATTGGAGCTTTGTCTTGCATCTGTAATCAAGTTTGGGATGCCGGAGAACTAAGGGAATCAAAACTGTTCCAACTTGTGAATATATTTTTTGGACTAAAAGAGGAAATGCTCTTACACATACAGGGTGTACTACAAAACTTGTCTCACTCAGCACGTATGTTATTATATTATAGGAGTCCACATATCTTGTAATACATGAGTGATACACAGCCTTGTGCCTTCATATGGTCACAGAAGCCCTCAGTGACTTCTAATATCCTTATCATATACAGTAGGGGGTACATTATCCCATACAATACATGAGTGCTACTCAGAGTTCCCTGTTTAATAGATTTCCTGATACATGCATATTTAGAACTGTATTTTTATTTTGTAGGGTATGCAAATATATTTTTGAAGGTAATGACAATTGCAAGGTAAACAATGCTTACTATTGTTTTTATAGATCTGTATAATAGTACAATTATCTTTTCCAGATGTTGAAAATGAAAATGACATAACTTTGGTTCTGGAACCAGTGAACTACAACACAGATGAACAGATGGACAATCCAAAATACATCCAGAAATGTTACAGAAGCTCCAGCAGAACATGATGTAAATTCATTTTAGAAAGTGGTGATTTTTCAGATGTACTTTTTCTGTCTAAAGTTCTGGATAATTTCTCTAAAAAAACAACCTTAAAATCAATGACCCATCATGTCTCACAAATATTAAAGAAAAGAGCTGATTCTTTGAGAAATATGAGGTATCGATCTGTTAAACTGCGCAGGTTACAAGAGAATAACAAAATGGTCTTGAAATTATTAGAAAAACAGAAAGAATATGTGGTTGACAGTAGCCAGTGTGGGCCAAGTACTAGTGACTTGTCCAAAATATCAAACAAGGAAAGCAGTAGCTAGAAATGAAGCTGTATCTGACAGCACTTTTCCAAAAAAATCACCCCCCCAACAAAAAAAAAGAAATAACAGAAATTATAAGCAACATTCATTGGCTGAAAAATCTTGTCTTTGGTAAGAACTTGAGTATATTGTTCATGTTCACATGGAACTAATGTTACTTTTGCAATGTTGAAACTTCTTAAGAAGTTCATGAAACAAACACAAGTTATTTGTCAAACGCAAAATAAGGCTAGTTCAATTTAAAAGGAAGCATAATGCAGACAATGGTGTTTCTAGGTTAAAAAAGTTTGTTATTATTGGCATTTTTCCTTAACTAGTCATCTATTACTGTATTTGACAACTAATATTTTTAATTACACTGTACGCAAAAGCAAAAATACTTTGCTAGTCTTTGATGCGCCCAAGGCAGGATCCAGATTGACTACTCCCTCCCCTGCTTGTCATCCTCTATCCTACTCCTCTCCTCCTGCGCCGGGCCAAACAGGACCCAGATCGCCATACTTCCCTCCTCGTAGCCCTCCCTCTCCTCCCCTCTAACAGCACCATGATATCCTCCCTACCAGCTCTACGTAACAAGCGGGGACTGGGGGCCAGGGGAGGAGCGGGAGCTACAGATCGGACAGTAGAGCCAGAGCTCAGGGTTGGGGCAGCAAAGGTAGTTGCGCCCCCCAGTTAATGCCTCTCCTGCCTACCCCTAGTTCTGGCCCTGATTGATATTAACCATTACATAGGTTAAATTACATTATAGTAGTTTTAAATTAGAATTTCTAGTATATGGCTGTCCAAAAGCACTGCCTCTAGCACTGAATTTCTAATCCAATGTAAGGTGCCGAGCACACCATTTACAGACTATGGCCCTGGATACAAATGCAAGACCAGACTTGTGATTTTAGTGCTAATGCACTTCTATTCAGGGTATTCATTTCATATATGAACTAGCAAAAATACACTTGTAAACATACCTACCTAATAACTATCCATTAGGCATCAGTCCATCTTCAATTTTTTTAAATAATGTAGACTGACTATATATGAATCATGACATGATCCAGGAAATCTGCATTTTACTCTCATTAATCTGTACCTGGAATCAGACACCATTTGAATGCTAAACAAATGTAAGTGCTTCCTATTCCAATATTGTTCCTCTCTAAGCCAGGGTGCCTTATTGGCAGGTGCATAACTATATAGGAAGCAGACCCCGCGGGTGCCCAGACCACGGGGTGTGCTTCACAAAAATCCACCCTCCCCAGGCAGATTTTATAGAGAAAATGGGAAAAATGAGGCTTCTCCCCACCCGCTCGCATACATGCCTACCAGATGTGGTGGGTGCAGACAGGGAGTAGGCTGTGCTCACCAGGCCCCTCCAAAGATATTCTTTGCAGGGGGGCCCAGTGCCAGCTTATTATGCCACTGTTTTTAAGTATGTGTGTGCAATCCAGAGCTCCTACGATGTTAAGCATTTCAGCAATTCGATAAAAACACAGTTTGAGCTCATCCCTTCTGGTTTTCATACAAGGAAAATGTACGTATTTATTGGAGACCTTTGATATTGGTTTTAACACTTCCAGTAAGAACCTAGAAAAAGTTGGCTGGCTGATACCTGTAATAACTGATGTGACAGCTTGAAAAGATCCTGTAGCTAAAAAATGTAGAATGGATAACAGTTTGACTATTCCTAAGATGGCTCAAGCGCTTTGCTGTTAGAGCTTCTTTGTCTGGCCCATTTTCACTCTACAGATGTAATATTGCTTCACGGTTCAGTCAAAATCATTTAATTATTTCCCCATCACTTCAAGGTTTGTTCTTAAGAAACTTCTAGTTTTTCTGGGTGTGACAAATCTCTCTTCATTCTCATTGCTATCATCTATATGATCATTAGATGGCCTGCTTTTATAGTTAGTATTATCCTTCTCACCAATACCACTGGGATTTCAGCATCAATTATCTCCATTATTCAGTTCTTCCCTTTTGCTTTTTCTTCCAACTTTTGAATGTGAAGGCGTCCAGTAGTAATTAGCTACAATTAATTTGCTGTAGGTATCACAAGATTTCCTGTCACTTCCCAGTTGTGCAATTAGTGAAGGCCACAAGATTACTGAGCAGGAGATGCCAAAAGGGAGGAAGAACAGTTTCACTTCTAAGGAACTCAGCTTCATAGTTCCTAGGATAATCCTCCTGTAAGTAACACAACATAAATGGTTTAAAAGAGTGATGTCCAAACTTGTACATATTTAGGAATTCAAAAATTGGGATTAGTTGAAGTATTAAAGGAGAAGGAATGGCATTTTGGCAATTTATTAGCAACAGATTAGTCACAATAGTGCAAGGTAGAACACTATATTTATTCTACAGAAAGCTTTAACATACCTGAGTAAACAGCCATTGAAACTTCCACTGTTTGTTTAAGATAGCAGCCATTTTAGATTGGTCTCAGTAACTTCCCTGCTGCAGCTCTGGCTGCTGGTTGCTCAGATTACAACAGAGAGGTGGGAGAAGGGAAGAGGAGAGAGCAGAATGGGGGGGGGGGAGAGAGGAGCAAGTTGTGCAGATTCGTGCCATGCCCTGAAGTATTTTTCTGAGAGCAGGAAGTCTGAAACAGAAGATAACATATACAGAAAAAAAAGGAAAGAAATGTGGTGTTTCTTTTCACTGAGGACACAGAGCAGCATTTCTGTGAGTGCTTATGGCTTATTTTACACATGTGGATGCAGATGGATGTGGTTGGATTGATAGATGTGGATGAGGAGGGATATGGATGTATGTACATTGTTGATAGATGTGGATGAGGAGGGATATGGATGTATGTACATGGATTGATAGATGTGGATGAGGAGGGATATGGATGTATGTACATGGATTGATAGATGTGGATGAGGAGGGATATGGATCTATGTACATGGATTGATAGATGTGGATGAGGAGGGATATGGATCTATGTACATGGATTGATAGATGTGGATGAGGAGGGATATGGATCTATGTACATGGATTGATAGATGTGGATGAGGAGGGATATGGATGTATGTACATGGATTGATAGATGTGGATGAGGAGGGATATGGATCTATGTACATGGATTGATAGATGTGGATGAGGAGGGATATGGATCTATGTACATGGATTGATAGATGTGGATGAGGAGGGATATGGATCTATGTACATGGATTGATAGATGTGGATGAGGAGGGATATGGATCTATGTACATGGATTGATAGATGTGGATGAGGAGGGATATGGATGTATGTACATTGTTGATAGATGTGGATGAGGAGGGATATGGATCTATGTACATGGATTGATAGATGTGGCTGGATTGATAGATGTGGCTGGATTGATAGATGTGGATGGATGCGTATGGATATAGAACAGGGACCCTCAAAGAGTGACAGTTCTCATGAACCTCTAAGAAAGAAATTGTATAGGGAAATACACATCTCATGTGACCGAGAAAGCCACTGCATTGAAGTCAAAGAAATTGTTCAGCAAATTTATGCGAAACTGGAATCTTTAATTCTGAAAATGGATCCATTACTTAAATGCTCCTTTTCTGTTAACAAGAACAATAGGATTAATATTCATTTTTGTTTATGGTTAATTTAAGTTATGCCTTGAGCCTTGAGAATGACAAGTTTGTTTGTCAGACTTTTTTTCATACCTCACTTACCTAGTTAATGTAAATCTTACAGTAACTATTATTATAGTTCATTGAGAAGAATAGTACTGACCTACATATTACTGGGCAGTGATTATATAACTGTAGTGATAAATTGAAAATAAATACTATAAAACAGATATTATTATAATCAAAGCTTTGTTTTTTTATTCTCTAGACAAAAAGTGGTCTTTTTTATACTATAAAGGTTAGTCAAAAAGACTTTCTAATGGAAAGCTTTGTACAACTACAATAACAGATTTGTCTTAAAAGACAGCATTGTGGTTTTTGACAGAGAAAATCGTCAGTTATGATTATTTTATATCTTTGTGAAAAAAACGGTGATTCGTAGCAAAAAAAAAGAGGAGAAGGAAAGGCTAGTAAAGAGTTAATCTCAAGCTGCAGGCATACCTTCAGTTCTCTCAATAGTGCCCTTAAGTCTCCCCATATTTCACCTGTTCAGAAGCCAAACAGGAAGAAAAAACGCTGAGATGAGTAGAGAAGGTTCCCATAATGCAACTCTCCTGCACAGACACTACGACCAGATCCTTAGCTTGCACATGCGCACACATCAGGAGTGCTCCCCCTAGCGTCTGGTTGCTATGGCGATGCAGAAAAGAACGCAGCCGGCAGGAGCAAGAAGCGCGGAGCGGTGAGCACGCACGCGCGCGGGGGGGGGGGGGGTGACTGGCTTGTGCTTTTCAGCAATACCCCATACAGAGATGCTGGACAAGTGCTATATTCTGTGCCATGCTGACTGCATGTTCTGGGGGGGGGGAGGGAGTGGGGAGCGGGGATCGGTGTGCGGGGGGTGGTTGTGGAAAGTTGGTTTGTGAGCCGGCAGGCAGCAAGGGGAACGCAAGCGCAGTAGAGACGATGAGGGAAAGGGAATGGGCATCCCTTGTTAAAGATGGCAGCGCCGTTCACTGAAACAAGTATGTAGTTTGTGGTATGTGTATCTCTGTAAATCTTTCATTAGGCAAGCCAGGAATATAGCGTTTTTACACAGCAATAGTAGTACTATTTATTGGTGTGCTTAATAGATTTTGACTTTCCTTGTCCTTTAACTAAACATTGGTTTAGCAACTGCCGTTGTCTTTTTAATATCTTAAATACATATATTAGTGGGAGGTGCTATATTAATAAATATACTGTACAGTATCAAGGTATTAATAGCACACAGCTTGTTTGTAGCTCTCTGTTACAATGCATTACTGTACACAGAAAAGTTCTATTTATACATGGTTGAGAACTGACATTTTACTTATTCTAAACAGTACAGTGTTCCTCTGGATCAAAACAGTGGATATATGATAATGTATTTCAAGTTTTATTTGTCATAGCAGTGTAAATAATACATTTCGGCCTAGGTCTATTTTTTTAAAACAGGTTCTGCCAAACAGATTACTCAGGTGCAAACCCATTGCCTTTGGGATTAGACAAGTTTTTAACGCTAAAATCCATGCGAGTCTCGAGTTGAGTCCTTGTGTCATGTTTATATTAAAGCACAAATCTTTTAGATTTCATCTATAGACATTATGGACCTGTGCCTTTGCAGGTGAAGGACTTGGAAACTACCCCAACGGAGCAGCCAGTAAGGTTATTGCAAAGTTATTGGGAAGTGGGCTACAAGGAGCCAAAAGCCTCACGTCTTTTGAAAGCAGAAGGTATTTCCATGAACTTTGCCGTACGCATTTATGGAAACTGTTCCAGTCTTTTCAGATCTCTAGTACATGATTTGGCACAACATTACCTAAAGTGAAGGACTTGGAAAACATTCAAACAGAGCAACCATTAAGGTTATAGAACAACGAATGTTCAACACATAAATATCCTTGTTATCCATACTACTCTCTTGAATATGCTTTGTTCTGCTCCTTTAAATGCCTACTTGCACTGCCCTTCTGTTATATTTGCCTTAAGGTTTGATACTGTCCACTTTGCAAGAATGCTTGCTCTGTTAAAGGAGAAGAAAAGGCTAAGTCACTTGGGGGTGCCAAAATGTTAGGCACCCCCAAGTGACTTTTACTGCTTACCTTTTAACCCGGGCTGGTGCCCCTGTTAGGAGAAAACAGCACCAGCCCGGGGTACCTGCTAGCATTTCCTCTCCCTTGTTCGCGCTTGAACATGCGCAGTAGAGTGAAAAGCCGAACTTTAACAAACAAGTCGGCTTTTCACTCTACTGCACATGCGCCGGCCCAGGGATTTTGCCAGCAGAAAGAACAAGGAAGCGCTCGCAGCTACCCCAGGCTGGTGCAGTTTTCTCCTAACAGGGGCACCAGGCCAGGGTAAAAGGTAAGCGATTAAAGTCACTTGGGGGTGCCTAACTGTTGTCAACTCTGGGTTCAGGGTGGCAGAAGCTCCAGGGTTCCCCAGCGTAAATAAGAGCATGATTTGGTAGAAGAGGCAGGACAGATGCAATTAGGGTTGTTCATCGCCTCAGTTAAGAAGTTCTATCTAGATTTCCTTATTTGGAAAACCAGGAAGGCAGTTTTGACCCGGACAGTCCCTCTGAAAACTAGGCTTTCTGGGTCAAAACCATACAGGTGGCAACCCTAGACGCAATGGTGCTTAGTGCAACTAATGGAAGCACAAGGAGCGTGTATAGACACAAGGCCTATTTAATGAAAGGTGTCAACATGTGCAACTGTTTTACCTTGTAAATGACCCTTGTACAGTGTATTGATATTTTGTGCATACTTTATTTTGTACCATATCCTTATTAGTATGCGTGCTACCAAAAGTGGCGTAATGCAATTCAAACTGTTTATTGACTATAAACCATTTATGTGTGTACAAGAATTAGTGGAGTGATATTGTTTGCTGGGCAGAATCTGCATTCCTGGCAGCACTTGGCATAATGAACAGGAAAAGCACAGAGTGAATTCTATTTACACCCTATTTACAATTTGGACTGCAATAACTTCTTACTAAACTCTACTTTAGGTCACGTAATCAAGACAATAGGGCTGATTCACTAAAGTGCGTTAAAACGAGCGCTTTTTTTAGCATGCTTTAAAAATGTTATCGCGTCTAATTTTTCGCGTCTTAATGCACGATTCACTAAAAGCATACTTGCTTTAATTTACGCGCGATACTGCTTACGTTATTCTAGTTGCGAAGACTATTTTCGTGCGGTATTTGACAAAACGATCGCTAATCAACACACCGCGTATAAATAGTTGCTGCGTGCGAAAAAACGCACGCCATGTTAGCCATACACGCCAATACTTATGGAAAATGACTGTACTGAAAATGACCATTTCCCTGCAAACTGGCGGCTGCATCACTCTAGGGCCAACACAGACTTGAATAAATAATACTGCAAAGTCCATATTTTATTGCCGAAAGCTCATTAATTGTACTTTTCTATAATTACCGCCTGACCCAAGTAGGTGTTAATTTTCCCATAGACTAATGCGATATTAAGCGCGTTAAAGTGTTTGTGGATCATGCGTTAGTGTTATTTCGGCACGCAAATTCTCGGCGCAAATTAACGAATGCGGTAGCGCGTAATTTACTGCATGCGATGTGTGACTTAACGCACGCGGTAATACTATAGTGAATCACGCGTTAATCACGGTGTAATCCGTAGGAATTAGCAGTCTTGACTAGCATGATTATTTGCACATTTGTTTTGGTTTAGGGATGAGCTCTGAAATTTAAAGCCTCAATTTTAATTCACTACTTGGTAATTTAGTGCATTCATTCACAAACTGCTGTAATTTTTCGGACAGAACAGATGTGCTTAGAAAGTGTCTGTATTGTGAAACCGTTTATAATTTGACCAGTTCTCCCTAGGCTACTGCATACAGCAGGTGTTGCTTGAAACACTACCATATGAACCAAGGCGCCTGTGGACTATACGTGCCAATTAGTGTTGGTGTCATACATCCGGAGTTTTCAATTCCTTAGGAGCTGAATGTTGTACAGGTGACTACTAATCAAAATATCAAATCAACTCACTTTGAATAGAGAATATCACAGGGTTATAAAGCAGATTGGGCAAGGGAAGTAACCCTTACTGTTACATAGACAGCCTTACGGACTGTTGATCTAAGGGGCATATATATCAAAGTGGGAAATTAGAGCTTACCACAGTAAAAGTTCCCCACTCTCTATTAAGTATATCAAATGGTGAATTCTAACTTTAAACTGTTAATAAATAAATTTCTAAAAATCCCATAGGAATGGATAGAGATTGGGTGATTTTTACTGTGGTGATGTAAAGAAATTACCGGTGCGGCGGGGACGCCCGCCGCGCCGCTCGTTGCCGGCTTCCTCCTAGTGCGCGCGCCGCGCGTCTTCATCCTCCTATAGGCGCAGGCGCGCTGACGCATGACGTCATCACGCATGACGTCGGCGCGCGATGGCGCCAAATTTGAATTATTTAAAGGGCTTCTGGCGTGGTACTCATTGCCCGTGATAGGTTTACTCCTGGTGCCTGAATTCGTGCTGTAAGCTTCTGTTTGTTCCTGTTTTGACCCTGCCTGGCTTTGACGATTCCGATTATTCCGTATCCTGATCCGTGCCTGTTTCCGACTACTGTTTCTGCCTCATCCGTCTGATTGTTTACCCGGTTTGACCATTTGCCTGCCTGACGATCCTAGTTATCCGCCCGCCTCGACCCTGCAAGTTTGACCACGTATTTTGCCTACCCTTTTCTGTACCGTGACCATCGGCCTTAAGACTTATATACTGTCGTGCCCCATTGCTAGCCAGAACTCCTGCTCTGCACCTCTCGTATAAGTCCAGGTGGCATCCGAGTAGCTGAGGGCTCCTCCCGAAGCCAAAGGCGGTCACGCTACTGGCGAAGCACGAGCCGAGACCAGGGTGCTTGGCACTTGTTCTGGTATTGGGTGCCGACCGTGACAGGTGAGCTCTCAGGGACAGGAGGAGGTGGTCCATATCCATATGAGGATGGTCAACCCTGTTCAGTAACATTGATGTCTGACAACTGTTAGTTATATAACAAGTTAAAGCCTTAACAGATGTGGCAATCATAGGCGAAGGATTATTTTTTTGTTTGGGGAGGCAAAAAGAGGCCATAGATAAAGAGGACATTAACCCCCCAAAAATGACCAGATATAAAGTTACTCAGAGCGGTCCTCTGACAGCTTTTGGAAGTTACATCCATTTTCTTTTTGTATTTGTCCCTAAAATTTTTACAGTTTCATACAGTATCATTTCTAATAAACAGGCTTCATCTTAACAGCTCTCTATGAGATACTTTTAGGGTGAAGACACATGGAGCTACTAATAGCAGCTACTTGTCACGGCTACAGAAACAGACAATGCTGATCATTTACTGATAATTGTCTCTATGTTCATTTTATCAGAGGCAATTCTCAGTATTGTGTGTTTTCTGGAGTTTAGTAGCGGTGAAAAAGTAATTGCCAGTAAACTTGACTAGTATTAGCAGTCTAAAAATGAAAATATCTATAAAAGCACAAAAAGATTGTTTAATGCAAAAGTGCCCAGAAAAGCACATTGGTAAGTTTATTTGTGGGTTCAGATATTCTTTAATATCTACTAACTAAATGGTTAATCCTAACAGGCTTCAGCTTAATCACATAACATGGATGATTTAAGGGGAAGTTTACTTTAAAGTTAGTATTATTAAGATTTCTTTCTAAGCATCTTTCATTTGATCTATACTTAATATTCTGGCTTTTTGTAGCCTGCAAGCAAAAATGCTCTCTGTAAGGATGTCTTATAAGAGATAAACTGTGGGTAATTGTAGGGTACATGATAAAAATAAAATAAAATAAAACCCAACCAAATTGTGGCTGCTAGGTCAGTGCTTACTTTTCCATCACATGCAATTGGTTACACTTAAAGGAGAATTCAAGTCAATTTAAAAAGCATACTGCCCAATAGTCCTCCTATTGTTTAGTAAAAACGCCACACTTTTGGCTCACCTAATCAAATATTTACTCAGTCACACTTACTTCACATTTTCTAGAACAGGCAGCCATCTCTAAAAAGGTATTCTCCCTTCCTTTCCCTTCTTGCTTCATACTGCACATGTGTTTCATTCTCTCCCCCCCCCTCCCCTCTGCCAGATCCGCTTCTGATTGGCTGGTGGGCATGAGTAGCTCAGAACAGGAGACAGGATCAAGTTACACACATGCTCAGAGAATAGGAAGGCTGCCGCTGGCACCTACAGGAAGGGGAGAGAGATTTCAGTGATGTCACTGTAGGCTTCACACTGCTGTAGGCTGCCAGCACCATATCTCAGAGAAGCAAGCAGGGATCTGGGAATTTAGATATGCAGTAAGTACTTAAAAAGAATGCCTTTAGACCTACTTTTAATTTATATTAACCTTTCATTGTCCTTTAAATTTGTAATTTTTTAAGCATAAAAAAAGTTAATAGCTTGACACCTGTGCCAAGTACTGTGTCACTGCCACCTTTATTCGATCCTGCCCCAGCACCTAGTGCACCAAAAAATGTAATACTTGTAAAAAGTGACACATACCAGGTGCTATCAGGCGATTTTACAAGAAAGATAAGGGCAAAGATCAGCTCATCAGCCCACAGATATTCCTTCCTGTGAACTCCAAAGGGTGTTTAGTGCATTTAGAAATGTCTGCATTCAAAGGAGAGCAGAGATTTGTGATGTTACCGCTACCCGGCTTCTAAATGTTCCCTATATTCTGCCTGCCTCACTTTCCCTTCTGATTACAGAAGCTTTTATTTATGAGGTAGGCTAAGCCTCCCCAAACCTCTCTGTTACAGTGAAAAAGAAATACAAAACAAAAGTATTAAAAAAATTCAGTGCCTTACTGAGTTGGGTGACTTAGGCTATGCCTGCTGAAAAGAGCATTTGTATGCAGCTCTTTTTTTGGTTGCCTGTCTCCCTGCCATAGGCGAAGTGTGACATTTTTGTTTGGGGAGGCTAAAGATGGGCCATACAGAGACCTACAGCTAATGTGAGACTTAGTGGATTCCCTGGCGTAAAAATGAACCCCCGCCCCCAACTAAATCTTGTGGTTCCCACTGACTTCTAGAGAAATTGAGCAACAGAATGGGTGGGAGTGTTTTTTTCACCCTAAAATGCTTAGGATGTAAAAGTATTCATACATGCACTTCTGTGAGGGGTTCTCTATACATTTTTTAATGTGTTTAATTTGTTTTATAGAAAGAAAGGCAGTCGGCACTGACATCCCAGGCACATTATATGCAGTGAGATGCAGTGGGTAATGATGCCCCAGCTAAGCAGTCTCATGAGGGTACCGCTAAGTACAATTAGCTTTTTCATAGCTTTTTCAGGGGTAAAGAGTTAATTTAGGACTGGAGCATTGATGGGCCAAACACAGACTTATCTAAAGCTGATGTGAGACTTAGTAGATTCCCTGCTGGCATAAAAATGACCCCCCCCCCAACTACCTCTTACAGTTACTTATAGAGAGAAAGGCAGTGGGTACTGACATATTATGTACAGTGAGATGCAGTCTGTAGTTACAAAACAAGCACAATATATGCAGTGAGATTCAGTGTGTACAGATGTCCCAGCTATGCAGTCTCATGAGGGTAACAACAACAAAGCTTTTTTAGGAGTAAAGAGTTAATCAAAGACTGGAGCAAGGGTGGTAGGGATATTAGTATAGTGCCTGTGGGAGTGGGATGAAATCTGCAGCAAAAGTTCAGAGTTGGCGAGGTTCTGAGGTAAAGGTTACAGCCTGCAGTCTGCAGTTTCTGCAGTGCCTTTAGCTTGTAATATCTCCCCAGCCCTGATCACATCTGTACTTTGATTAGTTAATTTTACTGTCTGTCAAGAAAACTGCACTCTGATTGTAGAAGCCACAAGAAGAAATATCCAATCAGAGGGCAGCTGATAACAATGGAACCGGAGCTTGCAGGAATACCAGAAGATTTACACAATGAAAGTTCCAGAGCAGTGCAACTCAGAAACAGTTCTTATTTTTAAGGTGCCAAGCAGGTTTGGGGAGGCTTAGCCTACATAGCCTTATTGAAAATCCGCCTATGGCCCTGCCCAATAGAGCTTGCAATCTAAGTATACTTCTTACTGAAAAAATGTGAATTAAAATGTTAACAAATGGAAGAATTAAATGAACATAGTAACATATTAACATAATAAGAAAGGTTGAAAAAAGACATATGTACCTTAAGTTCAACCTGTTAGCCTAAGTGAAACCTGCCTGTTAGGATCAACTTTGTACTAGAGTTAATTTCAGTAACATGAGATGTGAGACACATGCGGTGACTAATCTCCATAGCACAAACCACAGTTGCAACAACCTATATAGTAAGCGATGGCAGGAAAGTTGGAGCGATTAGCCGCCACAACCGACTTTTGTAAAAGTTGCGGCAACTAATCGCCCCATGTATCATTGCCCTAAAAAGGCATCCAACCCTTTCTTGAAACTACGCAATGTAGCTGCCTGTCCCACAGCGTTAAAAAGAAAGTTCCACAACTTAGTCCTCACTGTATAAAAATTTCCAAGGCAAATACCTTGCCCACTCACACACTCACTTGCCTGTGGGCTACTTCATATTACCTTTTAATTGCCTCTTTTCAAGTGTAAACAGCCCTAAATGAACCAACCTTTCCTCATAACTGAGTTCTTTCATGTCCTTTATTAACTTAGTAACTCTACTTAGACCCTCTCTTTTTCATTAATATGCTTAGTAAGAAGTAGAAACCAAAATTGCAGTTCATATTCTAGATGTGCCTTGTACAGAGGCGATATGGCCCTCTCTTCCCTTAAATGTATACACCTTTTAATGCAAAACAAAACCATGTGTAGGGACCCATAGGGTTAAACTGCCCCTATGGCTTTAAACCCTACAACTTCCTTGTTTGTACCCATGTATCGAGTTATTCCTTACCTAGTGCCTTATTAGTTATTTGGTTGACCATGCCTCTTGCACTCTCATATAGTGTTTATCAAAAGGGTGTGTCTTCCTCATTGGCCACCTCTGTGTCTCAGGTGAAGTCCACTGAGCCTGGGACTAGAATAGGCCCCAGTAAAGCCAAGCCATTGCCCCAGAGATTAACATCCACTCTGGTGAAGTCGGGGACAGGGACCCCGTGAATGAGGAATATCTAGAATAGCAGAATACGTAATAGCAATCTCTAGGAGGGTGAGACAGATAGAACTAGATAGTAAGAGCAGCTTCAGCTCCAACCAGGAGGTTAGCTGGAAGTACCCTTCAATATAGGCAATGTTGCCTCAGCCTAGGGCCACGGTTAAGACGCAGGATACAGGTCAGTGTAAATCCCTGATCCACAGTCGGCTGTAGGACCCATTCAAGCTAAAGGTATTCAACCTGAGGATTGAGGTAGCTACCCAGACTGCCCTCCATAGTGGTGCCATGCTGACAGCTGCTTTACCCTGCCCAGTCTCCCAAAAGAGGTGGGATAAACCGGTGGCATCCTCTCTTACTATCCTCAGAGGTATTTCTGCATTTGTGAGTATTGACTTGTCCCTGCATCTTCATTTGTCTCTGACAATAAATCCTTTATATTGTTCAACTGCAAGAACCTTCTGGCGTCCATCTTTGCTAATTTGCACTGCACACAGTTACAGTGAGTTGTAGTTACACTACATCCTAGCTCTGCTGATCACTTCCACATAGCGAAGCCCATCCTGAAGGATTGAGTTGCATGTGCCCCATGCTCTAAACCTATACTAGCCTGAGTTGGACTGTTTAACAGCCAAATAGGGGTTGCACATGCTTGCCCTTCAGTTGTGTAACAATAGAGGAAGCAGACACTACGTTTGTGGTCGGAGTTGTGGCCTGGGGGACAACAAGGCCCAGGCCACTGCTTCCTCTGCTGTTGCATATAAATCCCGGCTCCCTGCCAGCTCTCAGGTGGAGCAGGGAATTATATGCATGCGGGTAGTGGGAAGGGGGACTGCTAGGATTTGCTACTTTGGGTCGGGCCCCTCCAGACTTTCTATTGCAGGGGCACCCAGCTCTGACTGGCATTGCTATTACAGATACATTTATTATCCATATACATGGGTCACAACAAGGATTATAATACTAAAATGTATAATAACTGATTGTTCTCACTGTCAGCATCAACAGAATTTACATGCTTATATAGTGCAGGAGGTACAAATGTTACAAATTGTTATTGTACCACAAATTCTGCTGTTTGACTAAAGCCTAAATGCCCGATAATGAAGTATGCAGACAAGTAAGGCTATAAGGTAAATCAGTCAGTACAGCAGTGCCTAGAATAGACAAACAGTTCAGGTATTAAACTCATTCTACGATAATTAAGACCAGAAATCAATGCCCTTCCAGGACTCAACTGCTTTTCCATGAGCATTACATACATCTGGACCTGTCTCTATTGTGCAGATGCCCAAATATCCTTAATCAACCTCTATGTTTAATAGCCCATAAGAACAGTGCACCAGATGAATATTCAATGCAACTGCTTTCCTTGCTTATTACCTGAGGCTAGGCCGGTCTTTGGGGAGCTTTAAGAAGTTTATGCAAAGATACAGACTGCTAATACCAGTAAAACCTTCCCCCAGCTTCGGGAAGGAGGATCAAAAAGCCCATTAGAACAAGTACATATATTTTAGAAGTGGGATGAGGGGTTAACAAAAGGTTACTTGGCAAAGCTGTAAGCTCATAGTCCAGATGTGATCAGATCCACTGATTTATATTGGAAAGATAAGTAACGTGAGTTGCAGGATATCCTGAAATTTGAGGGGCCCCTGAGAGGGAAAAATGATGGACCGCTCATATGCATTTTGGATTTTGCAAGTTACATATCCCAAACAACTGGGCTTGTCATACTGCCACCTGCTGTTCTATTTGAAGAAATATTTGAGCAAGTGAAGTGTTTTTCCAGAACAAATATTTACACTGATTTTGAACTGTTTCAGAACATTTCTAGCATTTACACAATATATTTGGTTTGTAACTGAACTGATTTTGGAGATGTGACCGTTTTTTAAATTTGCAGTTTTATTCGGCTCATCCAAAGATGGGCAGAATAAACATTAAATCCTGTAACCAGTGCAGCATTTAACACATTTTAACAGCGCAGACTAGTAATAAAGACGAATTATGCATTGCACTATACTGCAAGAGATGTTTTGTATCACATAATAACAGTGTTCATTATTCAGTCTAAATGAGGCCCCATTAAGGAGACATTAACTCTTTCATTTGCACGTTTTAATTCTCCAAAGAAGGCAACCCAAAATGAATAGCTGCAAGTATATACACCAGTTGGAATCCTCCCTGGCACTGCTACATCAGTCATTTCTACTTTAACATAGATTATCTGGCCATTTCTTGCTTGCCACTACTATATTTTAGTCAAACATCAAATGGGGGGATATTTACTGACAGCGAGGGGTAGGAGCAACATGCACCATGTTTTCCTCACTTTGCACTCATTAACTGTGGGTCCTGGGCCTCTCTTGAATGGAGCACAAGAACCTGTGTTTCCCCCATGATTACAGTGCTGCTTGCATTCAGCATTGCTATATTCATAAGGGATGGGTCCATGAGGAGGGGACCATCTCTATCCTTACCAACTGCCATTGGGCAAACAGAAAGCACAGGGTCACTTTGCAGCCTGCAACCATCGGTGCTCCCTTACTTGAGTGTCTAAATAACAGGCCCCTAACCTGCATATCATTCAGATGTGCACGTTAAGGAGAGTCAAGGCTGCAAGGGAGACCTGTGCTTACTGCC
Organism: Xenopus tropicalis; assembly: GCF_000004195.4. Taxonomy (NCBI): domain Eukaryota; kingdom Metazoa; phylum Chordata; class Amphibia; order Anura; family Pipidae; genus Xenopus; species Xenopus tropicalis. Next base: position 37,763,543 of record NC_030683.2, read on the forward strand.
TGACCTATTTCAGGTAGTAAGGACAGGGCTACCATGTACCTGCCAGTACTGCACCCCACTCCTCTGGCACAAGATGTAGAGTGCATCATGTACATCATGAGAGCAAGGGTCATGTTTGGGGTCATCATAAATGACCCCTATTGTGTTGTTTCGGTTTTCAGAGAATAAATACATTACATACAAGCTGGATGTATGCAGAGATCATTGCAGATTGTTTGAACTCTTGAAATGATGTTGGAGTATGTGAAACTATTAGTCCAGCAATATCGATGTGGAGAAACACTGCTATAGAATGCTTATGTCCCTGACAAAAGCTTATAACCCTTTCCTTGAAGTGCTGCTGCCCGGCACATTATTAATTGTTGAAGCAGGATGGGAGCTTTAGACCAGAAACCATAGCAATGAGTTCTTGAAAACTGCCAATAAAGTATTTTCCAATTCCAACATGTCCCCCGGCCCAACTCATTCGAAAGAATCCTCCAGTGAGAATGCATGCTCTGTTTACCCTTGACTTCCTCTTCTTACCCTTTTAGAGCTACTTCTAATTGCTAAAAAGGCAGGCAGAGTTGTATCATATTCACCAGTAAAGGGAAAGAGGTTATAAATAGTTACCATATATAATCAAAGTTTACAAATAAGGTTCTCAGCAGTTATATGTTGTTTGCTTTGCCATTCAAATGGGTATCATTTTGTTATTGAGTTTAGCAATGCCAAATTAGTTTAATGAAATACTAAAGATGCAAACAAACCCTCATGCCAAAGATTCTTAGCCTGACTATTATCCCAAACCAACTGCATTTAGTATATCCCTATAAATTATAATATAGGCAGCTGTAGTCTAGAAACTACACCAATGTATTCTTAAAGAACACTGCACAATAAAGCATTTTGCAAGTGCTCTACGGCCACCGGTCCAATGGATGCAAAAGGATCCTCCAGTAACAATGACTGCTCTGTTCACCCTTGATTCTCTCTTGTCTCTTGTTAGCAGTAAACATTCAGCAGGGTATATATCAAAGAGAAACATGGAATTGCAGAATACACAGCATATATACTACTTTATTGCTCATGAGTTGCTCATATGTTTTCAGGTTTTATATTGTAGGTAAGTTTACGTTTATGTAAGTTTAGGCAGAAAAACTGGGAACACAGGGGAAATTCCTGATAGAGAGAGCATCCCAATATAATGATCTTGCATATGTGAGACTGTGGAGACTTATTCCCTCCCCTACCGAAACTTATCTAACTGAACCAGCAAAAAGAACACCAGGACACATGAGTGCGGTGCAGGTCGGCCACAGCTTTATTAGAAAAAACATTTCCTCCTTAGTCCTTGCCATCTGTTTTTCCACATGTACCAACACATCTTAACAAACTTCTAGCTGTTTTATAATCGAATGCCCAAAACAGGCACAAAACAGACATCAATTAACACCAGAAATTAAATGGCCAATGACTATCACCTGCCATATGCTGTGACAAGTTACAATAAGTATAAGGAACCATGGTTTATAGATTGTATATGCATGGACCAGTGAGTTAACCCCTTAAGCGGGCCCGGGGGGGTTATAAGCATATCGCTAGCTCCCCAGTCCCTCTGCGCTTTCATTATTCTTTCATTATTCTTTCTTGTTTCTGTCTAGCACTGTTTGATCTAATTTGGTGTAGTGATAACTAAACATTTGTATGGCACAAAAGAAGGACAGTTTGGAATATTTTTACCTACAAACTTTACTGCAGAAGCCATTTAGAATGATTAGTTGCTCCAAATTCAGTTAAAGTAGTTCCATTCTTACTCTTATTGCAAAGAGGTGCTAAAGAGGATATTATATTATATTATTATATTATTATTATTAACATCTATTTATAAAGCGCCAACATATTCCGCATCGCTGTACAATAAGTGGGTTTCATACATTGGACATACAGAATAACATATAAAGCAATAAACGAAACGACAAGAGGCGAAGAGAGCCCTGCCCAAAAGAGCTTACAATCTACAAGAATATTAACTATGTTCCCAAATAAGAGCCTCACTAGCTATTCATTGTGTGATTTGCTCTTTAAAAGGCTATTATTTTGTGTTTTTTTTTACCAATATTGCTAGATTAGTTTGATATAATCCTAAAGAGCTGTACATATTCTTATCTTCCTCTGGGATTAGGATAAATACTTCAGGTATGGAGATCCAAATTACGGAAATATCCCTTATCTGGAAAACCCCAGGTCCCGAGCATTCTGGATAATGGGTCCCATACCTATACAGATTCATAGTATCCACTTTATAATATACCCTTCTTCTTCTCATCTCAAAAGGAATAATGGAGTCTGTACAGAGAGGCAAACTTTTGTCCACCCCTGCACATCTGGTTATAGTCTTGTAGAACTTACTTACTGCTTGTGACGATGATGATAGTATGACTAAGAAATGCTAGAACTACTGAATAATGGACTTCTAAACCACTGAAAAAAATATCATTTAAGAAGGAGCAGTCCAAAGGGAATTAGCACCAAATTAATTCCATAATAGAACACAGTATGGTTTTTATCAAGGAGCTAGGATAAACAGATTGTCCTCTGATTTCACATGGAGCTTACATTTTCTCATGGACAAACTAATGAATTAACAGAACACTTAAATATCAAGGCATTAACACTAATAACCTTCTGGTTTATTGTCTTATAACTCTCAAATAACATTTTATTTGTTAACCTACCACAACTAGGCATCAGGAATTTATTAAATTTTCATATGAATGAGGAAATGATTGTACATTCTCCTTTTTTGATATCGAGAGAATAATTAAAATGTACATTTTAAATGTTGAGATGTTGAAGGAGCCTGTCCCAAGCCACGTGCCAAGCTACTAAACAAACCTTTGCCATCTGGATAAACAGCAGCATTCCATATTCCTACATAATAAAGGTATATTTATTCTCCTGTTACTGCGATTGTGTATTATACAAAAGGCAGGATTTTTCTGAAGACACTGGCATAGCGACGCAGAATAGCAATTTAAGCATCTTTTGTGAAACACAACAAGCTGGAAATAACTTTGCAATGGATGCTTTTATCAACAATGTTTTTCCAGTCCTGAAAAAAATATGCACACTCAATTAAATATCTGTTCCTTGGGATACCATCTTGGCGTGTGAATACAAGATAAAGGCACATTTTAACATAGTAATTGTCCCAATTTTCAGATTTCATTGTCATAAGACTAGCTTGGCATAACTGCATCTGGAGATCAGCAACATCTGGCAGACAAGTGGCTTTCGGTGTTTTAGACATCAATGGGATAACCAGGAAAAAGTACATTTTGGATGCCTCTCAAGCAATAATTTATATTTTTAACAAACTATCCCTTTACTCTTGCATGTGGTTTTATCAAACCAACTTGTAGTGCATTTTCTTTCTTCCACTGCAGTCAAATATCTAGGCCATTTGGCCAAGTTAAACTACCGTTCCCCTCTATAGAATGGATAGAAATGTATTTTATTGGTCTGTTGGGTTATAATAGACTACATTCCACAAAAAAACAATAAAATCTATTTTTAGTCAACTATAAAAGCAGCCACTCCATGTGTGATATTAGCATCAAGCTAATTAACTCTTAGGCTAATGGTACATCTGATGCTCGTATAATCACATCTCATGCCATCTTATTTGTAACAATGCCTGCTATGAGCCTTATTCACATCAGAAAAAGCTGACTTTTCACACATAGGGGTTGATTCACTAAAGGGCAATAAAACGAGCGCTATTTATAGCATGCAGTAAAAATTTTATTGCTTCTTATTTTTTGCGACTTAACGCTCGATTCACTAAAAGGGCCTATTTAAGACGCAATGTTCTTTGCGTTATTTAACTCGCGATGAGCGATTTTCTTGCGTTAATTCCCACCGTGTGCGTTATTTCCCGCTGGGAGCAATATATTTTGCCACTTGCTACATTAGCGCATGATTTTACGCACGTAACCATTACTTTCGGAAAACTACTTTTCTGAAAATTACCATTTCCCTGAAAACTGGAGGCTGCATCACTCTAGGGCCAACACAGTTGCCAAAAGTTCACCAACCACAATTTTCTTTACGTACCGTCTGCCCTAAGTAGGTGTTAATATTCGCACAGACTAATGCGATATTTAGCGCGTTTAAGGCTTTATATGTGTTTGTGAATCATGCGTTAGTATTATTTCTATGCGAGAATTAACGCAATACGAGGTAAATAACACATTGCGATAGTGCATTGTTTTGTGCATGCGATATGCGTCTTAATGCATGCAAAATGACTTTGATGAATCGGGACTTAATTATCGCATGCTTTTAAATGCAAAAAAGCATGCGATACGCGTTATCGACCTTTATTGAAGAAATAAAATGCAACACAGCATACAGATGATTTTTGACTTGGCATGTATAAAATATGGATGTGGGAACACTGGGAGTATTTGTCGCCACACATCTGTAAGGCAATACACCATGGCTACCACTCTTTAATCTAATATACATATACCAGGACTAGTGTGGAGATGTGCACCACAACATTTGATTTGGCGTGGGATTAAGGCGACCAAGGCCTTAAAGGTCAAGGCCCAAAAGCACAGAGTAATTATATTTATCTTTGCAGTTTGTTTGCAGTATCTAAAGGTGGCCATACACTTTCAGATTTTAGTCTTCTTCCATCAACATTCAGATATTGATTGTAGCTTTAAATGCTACAATATAAAACTAACACTCAGACTGAGATTGTAGGATAAAGCCCTAAAAATATGTTCTGAAAAATGTTCTTAACATGAAATAATTGGGCCGCACCAATCATAAATAAGCGACTTCCTGTAAATGCATTGTAGTTTCCCCAAGGATATCGTCAGATGCACAATACACGCACAGATTGTATCATTATCCAACCGAAATGTTTTAACCTGTCCGATTAGCTAAACAAACGATTGCCATGGTACGGAAAATATTGGGATGATAATTCTAAACCTAAACGCGGTCCGAAAATCATACAAAACTACACAGTGTGTGTATGGCCAGCTTAAGCCAGGCTTGTGACAGGGCCAATTTAAGGTGCCAGTGGGCCCAGGGCAAATATCTCATTGGTGGGCATCCTGTAACCATCCCGATAAATGTGAGATAGTTTCATCCTCAAGCAGATGAACTAGGATATAATAAGACAGCATATAAAGAGATGGTCTGTGTTTACCAAGCAGAATTGAGGTCCAGGTGCACCACCCTGAACTATTAGCCATGGGAGCAGATAAACCATACAGTAATTACAACATGGGAAAATGAAATAAAATGTGAACAATCTAGTCTTTATAGAGATTGTATAACATTTGCCCATTTAGTAAAATAGCCTAATGAAATGCATCATGGTTAGTGTAACACATGCTATGATGTAAAGCTTGGGATCTTTTGCATAAAAGAGGATTCATTTGATTTTACATCACAACACCTCGAGCAAATTAATAAGGTAATATTCTCATTTTTTGGTTTTATGTGGGCATGTCTTTCTATTCAAATTGTCAGAACATTACTCCATGCAGGGGGACTATGCCTGAGGTGCCGGTATATCACTGAAAGCTGAGGTGTATGTTGGATTTTTTCTTTAAAAAAAAAAATAAAATAATTTGGGCTTCATGTTTAATTTGAAAATTACTTTTATTACGCAGCCTTTTATGTCTGGGTGACAGGTCCCCTTTAAGCAATTTTATTCCTGGGCTCTACTTGCCCTTTGAAGGGATACTATCGAGACATAATAACCCCTGTTTATTATAATAAAATGTGATTTTTTTTTTGTTGGGTTTTGTTCTATGACACATAAGAGGTTAAGCCTTCATATATTCATATCTGTAAAATGTAAATTCTTTTGTGTGCTCTGCCTCAGCTAACCTTTCTTATCTCTTCTGCTCTTATTGTTAAATTGGTATTTCTGAGCAGCATTGCAGGAAATGTTAATGAGATTTCAAATAAAGATAATTGATTATATGTTGTTTTGTGGAAAATTTGCACTCATGCTGGGTTTATTCATAATTAAAATTCCTGCCATAAAGCTGTTAATAATGCACACGTTTTATATTGGCAATATTCAATTAATAACATACAGAAAAATGTGGTTGTCATGCTTAGAGCTGCACCTCACTCTGTGCAGCCATGGGTAAGCCATTTAAACTGGAAAAAGGAGAAAGGCACAGTTTACATAGCAGATAACAGATACATTCTGTATAGTACAATGGTGTTTTACAGAGCTTATCAGTTATCTGCTATGTAACCTGTGCCATTTAGTCCTATTTCAATTTTAATAGCTAGCCCCCATGGCTACACAGCAGCTTGATGTATATAAACTATAGTCCTTCTGAGGCAAACACACAACTCTTATAAGTGCCGGGCAACACTAAATTATATTTTAATTACTTTGATACACTTTCAGTTTTTGGTGTTACTGTTCCTTCAAGAGTTAGAAGGTTGGGGAGGAGAGAGGTTCAGTAGGAACTAAAATATAATTGCAAATAAAATAAAAAAAAAATATTTATGTGTAGTGTAAAATGCTAACCTTACATTAGGGAACATAATAGAAAGTTTCATTTATAATTATTATAAATAAACAACCTTAATCAATACATTTCTAACAAAACATCCACTTTGCAAATAAATACCTTAATCATGGGACACTATGGGGCCCATTCATTAAATTACGACAGGTCCGATTACTAAAAATTTGTATTTTTCTAAAGCTTAGAAAGTTTGCATATTTTCTACGATATTTTCATTACCTTACGTGACTTTTTCGTACTTTGCGACAATTTGTGCGACAAAATCGTATTTGTCGCAACGAGTACGAAAGTTTTGTTATTCATTCAAGCTTCGTTATCGTGACTTTCCTTTGGCCAGGTTGGAGCTGCAGAGTGCCATTGAGTCCTATGGGAGACTTTCCTTGGGCCAGGTTGGAGCTGCAGAGTGCCATTGAGCCCTATGGGAGACTTTCCTTGGGCCAGGTTGGAGCTGCAGAGTGCCATTGAGTCCTATGGGAGACTTTCCTTGGGCCGGGTTGGAGCTGCAGAGTGCCATTTAGTCCTATGGGAGACTTTCCTTGGTCCAGGTTGGAGCTGCAGAGTGCCATTGAGTCCTATGGGAGACTTTCCTTGGGCCAGGTTAGAGCTGCAGAGTGCCATTGAGTCCTATGGGAGACTTTCCTTGGGCCGGGTTGGAGCTGCAGAGCGCCATTGAGCCCTGTGGGAGACTTTCCTTGGGCCGGGTTGGAGCTGCAGAGCACCATTGAGCCCTATGGGAGACTTTCCTTGGGCCAGGTTGGAGCTGCAGAGCGCCATTGAGCCCTATGGGAGACTTTCCTTGGGCCAGATTGGAGCTGCAGAGCGCCATTGAGCCCTATGGGAGACTTTCCTTGGGCCAGGTTGGAGCTGCAGAGCGCCATTGAGCCCTATGGGAGACTTTCCTTGGGCCAGGTTGGAGCTGCAGAGCGCCATTGAGCCCTATGGGAGACTTTCCTAGGGCCGGGTTGGAGCTGCAGAGCGCCATTGAGCCCTATGGGAGACTTTCCTTGGGCCGGGTTGGAGCTGCAGAGTGCCATTGAGCCCTATGGGAGACTTTCCTTGGGCCGGGTTGGAGCTGCAGAGTGCCATTGAGCCCTATGGGAGACTTTCCTTGGGCCAGGTTGGAGCTGCAGAGTGCCATTGAGCCCTATGGGAGACTTTCCTTGGGCCGGGTTGGAGCTGCAGAGTGCCATTGAGCCCTATGGGAGACTTTCCTTGGGCCAGGTTGGAGCTGCAGAGTGCCATTGAGCCCTATGGGAGACTTTCCTTGGGCCAGGTTGGAGCTGCAGAGTGCCATTGAGCCCTATGGGAGACTTTCCTTGGGCCGGGTTGGAGCTGCAGAGTGCCATTGAGCCCTATGGGAGACTTTCCTTGGGCCGGGTTGGAGCTGCAGAGTGCCATTGAGCCCTATGGGAGACTTTCCTTGGGCCAGGTTGGAGCTGCCATTGAGTCCTATGGGAGGCTTCAAAAATCATGCACCGAAGGTTCAAAGTCAGAAAGTTTTTTGCGCCGTTTATAATTGTTCAGATAAGAAAATTTCGTAACTTTCGGATTGTACCACAAAATTTTCATATGACCACGATAATTAGTAAAATAGTGATAGTAATTTTTGTACAATTAACGCACATCAGAAATGATCGGATTCAAAACAAATTTTTACAAATCATATTTGTAAAAATCCGAAATTCAGACATTGATAAATCTCCCCCTATGTTTAGATAACTTTTTTTAATATTTGTAAAAAAAAAAAAAAAATTCTGAATACTATGTTTATAAATTATTATTATTATTATTATTATTATTATTAAAGATATCAAGGTTAAATGATCAGACTACAATGCCCAACATTTTAATCAAAGCATGTTCCCTTACAAAATAACTTATCAGTCTGGCTTAAAGGCACACCATGGAGTAAATTCAGATGTGATGCCACTAGTTTAGGCTAATACCAGACAAGGCTTAGGGTGAATATTTTCGGCAAGTGGAAAAACGCTTGCCAAAAAATCTGCCCTACGCCTCCTACATTTGCCTGCACCTGAATGAATGGAATATGCTCGGGTGCAGGCACATGTAGCGGAAATATGCATAAAAACGCGAAAAACGGAAAAACGATTGCCAAAAATTCCGCCCTACACCTCGTCTGGCATTAGCCTAAAGGTCCTTGGCACCACTGTGGGCAATCACATGTAGAAAACTGATTAAATCCATGGAGAATGGAAATATTAGAACACAGCTGTGCACAGGGATGCTGTGACCTTAGAAAGCGGTACAGCAATTATGCGCCTCTAAAACTGACCCAAACCTTATTCAAGTGTCAAGTTGCTGGCTACCTCAATAAAATGATCAGAAGTATGGGCTGTTCTCTTGAAAAAGGAACATGTAGGTGTGCTAGGCTTTTCAGCACATTCTTTAGTTTGATTTGTGACTAGTTTATTATTGCTTCTTTCAATGAACAAATAGCAGAAGATATTGCAGCCATGAGCACCCACAGAAAGAAAGAGAGTCCATCAAAAGAAACACAGGATTTCTTGTCTCCTTTATTGTGAACATGTTCTTAAGGTACTCTCTCAGAAAAATCCTTCATTCCCTGGGCCAGGGTCTGCACAGTCCTCTCCCATCTCCTGCTCCCCCCTCCCACAAGAATGCTAAGAACTCCCGCCCCCCTCTCTTAGGAATGTGTGATCTGAGCTATAACTGCAGCAGGAAACTACTTAAAATGGCAGCTACTGTCTTAAACAAACAGAGAAAGTTTCTAGGGCTGTTACTTAGGTATAGTAAAGCTTTCTGCAGAATAAATATAGTGTTCTAGGTGGCACTAATGTGGCAAATCTGTTGGCAGTAAAATGCCAAAATGACTTTCCTTCTTCTTTAAACAAAAATACAGTAGGCCCCTTTTATGTACCTGGAAATTACATTTTTCCAGAACTGGCACTGTTTATTTGCAGCCTGGTGCAGGTAAGTGACGTTCTTTTCTTCCCACATGTTATATTTTATAAGTTGATTTTTAGCACAAAATGATTTTTACCAGAGCTCAACTATACTGTATTTTTTACTGGCTAATATAAAGCCTGACATTGAGGGCCATGGAAATTTTTAAAAGGGAACTCCACCCAAATATAACTTTTTGAAAAGTAAACATCATTTCAAGCAGCTTTGCAATCAACATGAATTAAAAAATATGCAGCCTTTTCATGATTTTTTACACAATCCCCTGCACACCTGCTGTCAGTGAGGAAGGGAACATCTCAGTGCAATGTGGGTTATGTAGTTCCTGCATGCTTTCTGTAAGCTGCGGAGAAGTTGTTACAATTTGTAACAGCAATGTTTTAGTCCCTTCTCCCCTGCCAGGATTTCAAATGATGCAGAAAGAGAAGAACTGTTTTGCAGCTGGATTCATAATATAAAAATGGTATTTATTCATACTTTTCATAAGTTTCTGTGTTGTGTGAGGCTCTTCAACAAATTTTTGTTCGTAAGCCAGAGTTCCCCCTTTAAGGAAGACTGTGGCTAACCAGCATATATAAAAGGAAAGCTTAGGCAAGGCTAAAACAGTATGTTAAGTCAGTAAGACCTTGTAGTTCATAGACGTTAATAAGGAAATCTTAGAAGCTGACACGGACCCTGCTTGAGCATGTGTGTTGAAGCTGATTTTCTGATTCCCCCAACTGGTCAAGTGGGGTCCGTGTCGGCGGTGAGACCCAAAGCTTCTTCGATCAAACAGAAGGGGGCACCCAGGTACACAGCCAAGCTGCTCTGCGTTTTTAGGTTGGGGTTTGCGACAGGGGCAGTTTTTTAAGTTACAGAGTATGTGATATGGTAGAGGTGAGGGGGCTTGAGGCAGGCCAGTTAAGGGGGCTTTTATAGCTGGGGGGGTGTAGTTCTCCTTTAAAATGACATGTCCTCAGCTGGTTCAACACTCACTGCTAGGTTCCAAATTATGGGTGATCAGAGGCAACCTCCCCCCCCCCCCCCCCAACATGATGCCCCCCCCAGGCAGGCATCAGCTGGGAGGTATAAAGGTAACTGCTACTGGAGCAATAGAAAAGCATACACTAGTAGATGGTATGTCATCATCTGGTAGTCTGACTGAAATGTATGGGAGAACACTACTTGCCTGATAGCATAGTGCCAGTGATAAGGTCTGGTGATAATGAATGCAATGGCCTTGCTAGCTTATTTCTTGGTGCTTGAATTTTAAATTCATTCCATGTGCACAAATAGTGTTTTGCATTATGCTGCTGTATGAATTACATTTATTTCAATAGTGTTATTTTACAAAAGAGTTAGGAATAAAAGAGATTTTAAATCAGTTCTGGGCCAAGGTACTGAGGCACCCAAGGCAAAGTAATGTCATCAACTCTTTCTCCACTGGATGATCATAGTACCATGTAGACAAATTTCCAAGAGCTATGACCTAGGGGAAGGCAGGTATGTACCCCCACAAACTATTGTGCCCCAGGCATGTGCCTAAATGGATCCAAAACTGTAGTTTTTCACTAGTTTCACTGGTTTGAGTAGGGTTAAAACCGGTTTTGAATTAAACAGCCTGGTTTCCGTAAGGGCTGTCTGGTTCAAAACTGCCTTTTTGACTCCAGGCAGGACTCTGGGCTAAATAACAAAGCAAGTTAGGCTGAAAAATGACACGTCCATCAAGTTCAACCTTTTAAATTTATATGAAACCTGCCTAACTGCTAGTTGATCCAGTGGAAGGCAAAAAAAACCTTTCTGAAGCCTCTCTAATCTGCAGCAGAGGGGGAAAAATTTCCTTCCTAAATCCATGATGGCAATCGGACCAGTCCCTGGATCAACTTGTACTAAGATCTATTTTCAATAACCCTGTATTTCATCACTTAAAAAACCAACCTACCCTTCTTGAAGCTATCTAATGGTCTACCTGTACAAATGATTCAGGGACAGAATTCTACAACTTCACTGCTCTCACTGTAAAAAAACGTTTTTGAATATTTAGATGAAACCTCTTTTCTTCGGAATGGATGCCCTTGTGTCTGCTAGAAGAACCTAATGGTAAATAAAGCATTAGAGAGATTGTTATATGATCCTCCTTCGGAATGGATGCCCTCGTGTCTGCTAGAAGAACCTTATGGTAAATAAAACATTAGAGAGATTATTATATGATCCCTTTATATTTTTTACATAAACAGACCAAACTTGGGCAGTTTTTCTTCATAAATGAGACCTTCTATACCATTTACCAGTAATGATTTAATATCATTTTCAATAACAGTCATTTCTGCTCTATGCTTTTAGCAGAAAACATAACGCCCCAGTCTATGCTATGAAGTCCTGCCCTAAAGAGGCAAAATTTGCTTTTCTAAAATTCTAAAATGAGCTTTCGTTGCCCCAGGGTATATTTGTTTTTTGCACAAAACATTAAATGAGATATCACTATTACCCAAGGGTTCAACTACATTGCTATATGTCCTGGATCAGTAGAGATCACTAGATCCAGTATACATTAGTTTCTGATTGAATCCTCAACAACCTGTTACATAAAATAGTCATACAACAAGTTTATAAACTTGTTGTCATTAACTGCCTTGCCAGAACTGTTCCAGTACTGCTCAAGTCAAAATCTGGGTAATTAAGATCCCCATTATTATATTATTATCACTTGCCCCAAACTAGCAGTCTTTTTTATTTGCAACAGGAACTGAGCCTCTTCCTCCTCACTTACATCACGGGGTTTATAGCATACCCTACAACCAATTTGCTCGAGTCTACCCTTAAGGATTCAGTGCCTTCATTTTCCATCATCACTTCTTCCTTTATATGCAGAATAGGTCTGCTGAGTTTGAAGCGGAAGAATTAAACTAGCCTCCACAGAGCCCTGACTTCAACCCCACTAAACATCTGTGCGATGAATTGAATCACCAACTTCGAGCCAGGCCTGATGTCTAGCATTAGTACTAAACCTCAATTATGAGGATGAATACCTGAATGAAAACAAATCCAATCACCAATATTCCAAAATCTAGTGGAAAGCCTTCCCAGGGGGTTAAGCTACTTGCTGCACTGGAGTCCTGAGTTTGATTGCAGCCAGGATCTTGTACTTTCTCCCTGTGTCTTTGTGGGTTTTCTCAGTCGATTCCAGTTTCCTTCAACACTCACAATACATAGAGGAAGGTTAACCGACTAATTATAAAACTGCCCATACTGTGTATGCAGCGCCGGATTTCTACTGGGGGCGCCCCAAGGCCGCCCCATTCGGTGCCCCCCTGCCACGTGAACGGGCATACCCGAAAAAGGCCACCCCCCCCCCCGCTCGACCATGCAAGCGCCAAACTTAAAACTCCCATATGGAGCAGTGGCGAGACGTCCCCATTGCTCTGTATGGGAGCAAAATTTTAAAATTTTCCGGCAGCGCGGCAGCATGCCGTCCCCTGTGTTTGTACCGCCCTAGGCCTCGCCACAAATCTGGCCTGTGTGTATGAATGTGATACGGGACCTTGGATTGTAAAATTCAGTGCGGTAGGGAATGATGTATACATCATTCACATGATGTATGCACTGTACAGCACTGTAAAAACGTGTTGGCACTATATAAACACTACGAAATAAATAAAAGAAAGTAAAAATAGCTTTACCCACATGATAATACCATTGGTTTGGGAATAATATCTTGGACAGGCAGGAGGCCATGAGACAACATTGGTGGTGTGTCAGTGATCAGGGGGAGCCAGTGTGTGCAGCGAAAGAAAGTTTATGAGCAGGATTTTCCAAACGGGGATGTGGTGGTGATGGATTGGTTCTGAAGAGCAGGGTATGGGGGCACCTGGGGTGGATTATTGCCTTGGGCAGCCATAGTGTCTGGCCCAGCAAATGCATTTACTGCTCCAGTAATCCACAGCATTGACATTCTTGTACTTTTATACCAATACTACAGCTTTTTAGACAGGCAGATATTCATAAGTGCAAACGGGAAAGTAAAATCTACGGCATTGATATGCCTGCACTTTTATACCAAGACTATACTTTTTACAATCCCCATCAATTAATTGGTTAAAGAACTTGACTAGATAAGCCTGTTGTCTTTGCTGAAATACTGCAATGATCTTGGAACAGCACTAACCTAAAGCAGCCTGTAGATGTCATATGTGAACAGAATGTTTTTGTTATAGGATTACACTAAAGCAAGGAGCATGAGATGGAAACACGAATACAATCAAGCTAGTTTAGACATTTGCACTCGGTAAATTCATTTTCATTATACTGTGTTCTATCATTTGTCCTAATGCTACCCACCTTTTAAAACAGCCCATTCTGCTGCACTATTATTCCATTCCTGTTCTTCAAATATATTTTGCTCCTACCATCCATATCTGTCCAATCCATTTCTCTCCTATTTTATTAAGATCAGACTGACAACTTGAAACCTTCACAAAGGCAGAGGATAAATACTGAGGGGCCAACTAACACATGTGAGAAATTGCACCAGTACAGTAACCCACAGTGACCAATCAATAATGACTTTTTATAAGGCTGCTTTGGATGAAAATGAAAGCAAAGATCTGGTGGAAGTGGGTAGCTGCAGTGAGACAATTTAGCACCGCTGTTCAGCCCCTGAATATTTTAAATACAGTAAGATGTCAAATTAAAAAAAAAAAAACTATGTATATGTGTGGCTTCACGTTAAGTTAATTTTTTACAGCATTTCTTTCAAATGAACTATAAGAAGGATTAACAAGATTTAAGCACCATTGTGCGCAACATATTTTTCCTAAGCGTCCTTATGTCAGATCATCCCTGTTAATCTGGATAACCATAAACTATACATTCTTCATGGCTTAATGATTCAGTCTGTTGCTGATTGTTATATACAATCAATATAAATACAGTATTTAACTGAACTGACTTTTTCTCCATTTTTAAAAGGAATGATCATCACATCTATTTCAGATGGCCTGCAGCTATTAAGAGGGATATATATAAGCCTCCATGTTTCCAACAGTGTGGGTTTCTGGCCATCTGATTCTACCTATAGAATAGAATAGAAATAGTCAAGGACCTAGCCAGGAAAGCTAATATGCACAAATTCATAATGCTAATACACTATAATTTTTAGGTATAAAGAAGAATAATAGTGTCATATACATAGTTCCTATAAAAGTAAAGTACTATTTTATTTTTTCCTTAAAATGGAAATAAGCCTTCTTGCACCAGTCATATGCTTCTGGTCTACAATTTGCAGCATCCTCCATCATATTATTAAGGATTAAAGCATGATCAGGGATGAAGACAAGCAACATTATGCCCTGTAGGGCATAGACTGATAATAATATGGATTTTGGGAGGCTTGGCATCTGTCAAAAAAAAAAATAACAACTCCTATATGATTTATAACTTCTCTAGTGGAAAGAGCATAAGTGGCCCAGCTTATGCAAGAAAATCCTCCAACAAAAATTCTCACTACTTTGTTTACACTTACCATTGATTTATCATGCAATTATATATATATATATATATATATATATTATATATATATGTATGTATGTATGTATAACTGTACTGTACAATCTTACAAAATTACACACAAGGAAGACAAGTGTGATAATAAATAAATACAATATATTGCAGGGGACAGAGGTGGGAGTCTGGGAGGCCGGTTAGTAGGAGATTGCAGTAATCTAAGCGGGAAAGGATAAGGGCATGGATTAGTGTTTTAGTAGTTACTTGTGAAGGAAAGGGGCGTATCTTGGGAATATTGCGGAGGAAAAAACGGCAGGTTTTGGCAGTGTCATTAAATGACATTACTAAGCACCATATATAAGCATATAGTTCACAGAATATTAATGGCTCTTGTGTATATGTGTATATATATATATATATATATATATATATATATATATACAGTGGCTTGCAAAAGTATTCGGCCCCCTTGAACTTTTCCACATTTTGTCACATTACAGCCACAAACATGAATCAATTTTATTGGAATTCCACGTGAAAGACCAATACAAAGTGGTGTACACGTGAGAAGTGGAACAAAAAACATACATGATTCCAAACATTTTTTACAAATAAATAACTGCAAAGTGGGGTGTGTGTAATTATTCAGCCCCCTGAGTCAATACTTTGTAGAACCACCTTTTGCTACAATTACAGCTGCCAGTCTTTTAGGGTATGTCTCTACCAGCACATCTAGAGACTGAAATCCTTGCCCATTCTTCTTTGCAAAACAGCTCCAGCTCAGTCAGATTAGATGGACAGCGTTTGTGAACAGCAGTTTTCAGATCTTGCCACAGATTCTCGATTGGATTTAGATCTGGACTTTGACTGGGCCATTCTAACACATGAATATGTTTTGTTTTAAACCACTCCATTGTTGCCCTGGCTTTATGTTTAGGGTCGTTGTCCTGCTGGAAGGTGAACCTCCGCCCCAGTCTCAAGTCTTTTGCAGACTCCAAGAGGTTTTCTTCCAAGATTGCCCTGTATTTGGCTCCATCCATCTTCCCATCAACTCTGACCAGCTTCCCTGTCCCTGCTGAAGAGAAGCACCCCCAGAGCATGATGCTGCCACCACCATATTTGACAATGGGGATGGTGTGTTCAGAGTGATGTGCAGTGTTAGTTTTCCGCCACACATAGCGTTTTGCATTTTGGCCAAAAAGTTCAATTTTGGTCTCATCTGACCAGAGCACCTTCTTCCACATGTTTGCTGTGTCCCCCACATGGCTTGTGGCAAACTGCAAACGGGACTTCTTATGGTTTTCTGTTAACAATAGCTTTCTTCTTGCCACTCTTCCATAAAGGCCAACTTTGTGCAGTGCACGACTAATAGTTGTCCTATGGACAGATTCCCCCACCTGAGCTGTAGATCTATGCAGCTCCCCCAGAGTCACCATGGGCCTCTTGGCTGCATTTCTGATCAGCGCTCTCCTTGTCGGCCTGTGAGTTTAGGGGGACAGCCTTGTCTTGGTAGGTTTACAGTTGTGCCATACTCCTTCCATTTCTGAATGATCGCTTGAACAGTGCTCCGTGGGATGTTCAAGGCTTTGGAAATTTTTTTGTAGCCTAAGCCTGCTTTAAATTTCTCAATAACTTTAACCCTGACCTGTCTGGTGTGTTCTTTGGACTTCATGGTGTTGTTGCTCCCAATATTCTCTAAGACAACCTCTGAGGCTGTCACAGAGCAGCTGTATTTGTACTGACATTAGATTACACACAGGTGCACTCTATTTAGTCATTAGCACTCATCAGGCAATGTCTATGGGCAACTGACTGCACTCAGACCAAAGGGGGCTGAATAATTACGCACACCCCACTTTGCAGTTATTTATTTGTAAAAAATGTTTGGAATCATGTATGATTTTCCTTCCACTTCTCACGTGTACACCACTTTGTATTGGTCTTTCACGTGGAATTCCAATAAAATTGATTCATGTTTGTGGCTGTAATGTGACAAAATGTGGAAAAGTTCAAGGGGGCCGAATACTTTTGCAAGCCACTGTATATATATATATATATATATATATAAACAGAAAGTGACGGCACTCGCAGGAATTTTCACACAGGAATCGTAAAGTGAAAGAAATAAATATGAGGTTTTATTCAGTCCAACGTTTCAGTTCCTGAATGGAACTTTTGTCAGGAACTGAAACGCTGGACTGAATAAAACCTCATATTTATTTCTTAGTGATGTCATTCTGTCACATGCCTAACTGAAACTTGTGTTATAATAAGTGAAATATCCCCTGTTGAAAAATATGAGAATATTATAAGTCATCATTGGCCTTGTGTTTCTATATTGTCATGGGACTCATGTTGCATCTGTAATTAAGTTTGCAATGATTACTTTAAAGCTTCCACTTGATCAGTGTTTCACTTATACTCACTCATACAGTCTATTTGCCTCTCTGGACACATCTTCTTAAGAAATGATCCCATCACTGCCACCAGTGAACAAGGCCCAAACTCGTCTGTCTTACCATCACCTTCTTTTTACTATGCCTTAGACCTGTGGATGTATATTACATGTGAATTGCATGTAGCATGGTTTATGGGTGAGTGAGAAATGTTATCTTTTCTCTTTTGTTAAAAGCCACTAATTAAAGGCTTTATTATTTCCACTGATTCATTGACACATTGTCTGAATCTATACCTGCATTTTTTTCAAACATTCTCCTATAAATAAAGGCTTTTAGAAACACAGTATTATACAAGAAATGTCTACAGCTCCACATTAGAGGGAATCCACTTAATTAAGGACATAATGCATTTTTTATAGGCTGCATAACTACTGAAATGGGAATTGTAACAGAGCCAACATGTTATACAGTTATAAAGAGAGAAAACATTCGTGGATATTTACATTTTACGCCAGCGATCCAGGGGTTAAGGCTTTGTCATGTGATAATTACAGTACCTGAGTTAGGCTGATAGACATTCAGCTTTCTGTTTCTGGACTCTCTATACCTGGCAGGCTCCTGCCCTCTGTAAAAATTGGAAGAGGAATGTTGAAAATAAATTACTCACATTCCCTCTATACGGCCTTGAAATTTCATTAAGGCCAAGTCATTACCTATATCATGAACTAGCTGCTCAGAGCAATTTCATGCAGGTAGCTGACTTGCTATTGTATAATCTGCACATAAATGACACAATAAAATGAATGGAAATCATACACCCCCCCTCCCCCCAATTTGCCTTGTTGTGTTAGCCTAATACATTTGAGGGGTGTCGATCTCAGCACCAGGATATTTTATTTTTAAGAGGCCAGGGTGTAGTGATGCATCTACTGTGTACAGTGAACTAGCTACCATCCTGTGCTTCCTCTAGAAGCCTGTTAATATCTCTTCAGTACATACCTCCTGAGCCAGAGGACTTAAAAAAACCCCTTCTTTAAACTAAGAAGGCATTTTCATTGCCCCTTGAAACACCCACTGTAAAAAGGAATGGTTGTTGTGTGGGGATGTTTTGTGGGGAATCTAGTGGATTGAAGAGCAAGTGCTAGTGCTGCTTCTCTTAATTACAGATCTAAAACATTTCAGGGTCAAGCTTATTGCTATTGGTATCTGCACTGGTACAATTTAGCATCTATGTTATTAAATTAACTCTGGACAAAGCAATTGCACCCAAACTGCTTTGTACCTAGCATAAATATGCCTGTTAATATTATAGTGGTGCTATGTTCAAGGTTTAGTGCACAGATGTACAGGGGAGCCCTAAACTTTACACCTGACTAAAGGTTGCCATACACGGGCCGATATTGGCCCTTTAGACCGATTCAGTAGCTTATATACCTGTATATGGGCCTCCCCGACTGACATCTGGCCTGGAATTGTTCAGATCCCGATTGGGCGGGTTTGCTTTTCCATTGGAACTGACGGCGCCTAGAACCGAATAACCGAATTAGCCCAATGTCGCCCACCCATAGTTGGAAATATAGGTAGATCTGCTTGCTTGGCGGCCTCCCAAAGCAAGCCGATCTTACCCTGTGTGGCAATCTATAGAGCATAGGAAATGGCATGCAACTGAGAGGTGTAAATACATACCCATATTTACCAATATCACAGCTGTTTTGATGCAGAAGCAAATTACTAACCAGCAAATTCTGTTAAAAAATCATACTACCTAGCAACCACAGCCCTGCATTTACACAAGCAAACTTAGGCTCTAGTTTGCTATTATTAATGTTTGTCTCAGAAAAATGTTCGTATTAGCATTAGTGTATTCATATAAGTGTAACCCCTATTTGGCTGTAAAACAGGCAACACCAGCTAGAATGGCTTTAGAGCATGGAGTACATATGACTCTACACATCAGATGGTCTTTCGCCAAGTCAAAATATCATTGGGGTGTAGTACACCTACAACTCACTTACGCTGTGTGCAAGCAAATGAAAGAATGGGTGCCAGAAGGTTCTTTGTTGTAAACCAGATCATAACTTGTTTATTGTCCAAGACAATGATCCACAGGGTTATAGCAATACAGAGGAGATATCAGACAATTGCACAAAAGGTTGAAAAATATGGTGTCCGTCCGTATAGCCCACCTCAGCCGAGGATAAGGAAGGTAAGCAGCATGGTAACCAGCATGGCCTTCCTGTGGAGAGTAGCCTGGCCAAGTATCTGTATCCTCAGGGTGTCCCTCAGCAGCCAAGGATCCCTCACAGCCGACTATGGATCAGGGATAGGAACTGACCTGATACCTGCGTCTTAACCATGTCCTGCTCTAAGGCAACAGTGCCTGTAGGGAAGAATACATCCAGCTAATTTCTCCTGGTTGGAGCTGAAACTGCTCTTTCTAACTAATCTCATTGTATGTATGTATAACTTTATTTATAAAGTGCCACAAGCGTATGCAGCGCTGTACAATCTTACAACATTACATACAGGGAGGACAAGTGTTATAATAAATAAATACATACAATAAATATATATAAATGCACAGGGAATAAGTGCCATGTGGTATGAGACACATTATCTCACTTTCCTAGAAAGTGTTCTTATAAATTATCCTGACACTTACTATTCCTCATTCACGGGGTCCCTGTTCCGCGACTTCACTAAAGCTAGATGCAGCCTCTAGGGTACTCACTTTACTGGGGCCCTGTTGATCCCAGGCTCAGTGGAACTTCCACCTGGGTCAGCAAATGCAGCCAAAGAGGAAGACCCACACCCCTGCTAAGCACTATATCAGAGTGCCAAGGTAGTGGTCTCCCTGTTAACCAATAAGGCACATATGCAAAACTATAAACTGATACATGGGTCTTTGCCCAGTAACAGCATAGACTACAAAGTTGTAGGGTTTAAAGCCATAGCGGCATGTTAACCCTATGGGTCCCTACATAAGTACTAGCATTAATGTTATTGTAAGGAGAAGGAATGCATGTACCATATACTGCCTGCTGGAAAACCAGGGTAAAGGGGAAGCATACCACTGGTATCCAGGGACACTTCTGCCACGAGGTAAGCTGAGAATCCTGCCTCAGGTGGCACCTTAATGTGGGCTGCAAATAGTTACATACCTCCCAACATTTGAAAAATAAAAAGAGGGACAAAAAGATTTAGTGCGCGTAGCGCAGCAAATTTTTGGCCACACCCACTTTTGTAGCCACGCCCTAATTGCCACACCCCATTTTTTCCCCAAAAAATATTCCTTTTATATAGTTCAAATGGCAGGATCAGACGCAAAATGTGTTATACCTTCATACTGTACTAGCTAAGGAAAAACTATGTACCAGTTTTACTCCCCCACAGTGCCCCCAATTGCCCCACAGACAGTAGCCCCCATACAGTGCCCCCAATTGCCCCTATAGAAAGTAGCCCCCATACACAGTGTCCCCAATTGCCCCCGTTGACAGTACCCCCCATACACAGTGCCCCCATAGACAGAGCCCCCAATTGCCCCCGTTGACAGTAGCCCCCATAGACAGAGCCCCCAATTGCCCCTGTTGACAGTAGCCCCCATACACAGAGCCCCCAATTGCCCCCGTTGACAGTAGCCCCCATACACAGTGCCCCCAATTGCCCCCGTTGACAGTAGCCCCCGTTGACTGACCACCACCGCCGCCGCTCCGGCTCTGCTTCTTCTGAGGCGGTGACAGGCCCTTTTATAAGGTTGCGCCCGGTGCGTACGTGTGACGTCAGGCGCAACCTTATAAAAGGGCCTGTCGCAGCCAAAAACGAAGCAGAGCCGCACAAGAACGAGTCAGCGCATCCCGCTGTCCCGGAAATGCGGGACATTCCTTAAACTATCCGGGACAGCGGGATGCGCTATTAAATCCGGGACAGTCCCGCAAAAAGCGGGATGGTTGGGGGGTATGTAGTTACCCTTATAAAGTTTACTTTTTGAAAATGTTTTAGATAGGATAGATAAGTGCAGGGGAAGTGGAGGGCAGCATAAGGTCTGTGGCTGGGGTTGCCACCTTCTAGTAATTTTTATTACCGGTAAAAATTATGCTTGATGCCAACATTATTAAATGGAGAAAAAAAGCAAAAATATAGGAAGCCTGGAATTTTTTTTACTCCAACTTAAACAGCAAGAAGCATGCCTATTAGTACCTGCAAGGTAAGCTACATGACACAACTGTATTTTATGTGGCATTGGCTATTAAGCTTCACTGCATCCCTATGTCACTGGACTGATTGAAAAAAATAAAATGTACTTTGGTTTCTTCTTATTATTAATCCTGCTCACATCAATTTATATACAGTAAACGTAAAACTCAATGTAATTGACTAAAGATACCTCCCAACCTTGTATAAAAAATTCCAATGCTTAAAACGGTGACCAGATCTGCAAACTCCATTGCCCTGGAGTCCAGGGTAAAATATCATACACCAAAAAGTAACAAAGAGCACCTGAGGAAGAGCCAGCATCCCTAGAAACAATAAACAAAATTAGCACAATCGCTGGATTGGAGAGCCGCTGTTCCTTGTTGGTATATATGATATTAAAACCCAACGTAACACAAAGCCAAAATTTAGTGAACCTAGAAAATAACATGTTGGCAGTCACATATCAGTATCAGCACTAACATAATACAAACATCTTGCGCGGTACAAATAAAACCAGAAACCAACTTGTTGCTAAACTCCGCCTCTTTTTTTTACGCACCAATGAAATCGCCCGCAGATACAGAAGGCGTGATCCGAACCCTCTGTACTGTCAGAGGCAAAGCTGGAACCGGTTAGTTGTCAAACCGAGGCTTGGAACGCATTCCTATAGTAACTTGCATTTTTGCTAAGAGTGGTTACAGATGATCCTATGGCGTAAGCTTTATGGTTTTGCTATGCCACGTGTTGCGTCACTACCCGCTTAGGACTGAGGTGGGCGGCAAATGGACCTTGATGAAGCTTTCCTGTATATAGGGGAATTCGGCTGCTGTCAGAAGCGGCTGACTGCATTCCTGACGCTGCTCCAGGTCGGTATGAAAGGTGTGAAATTCTCAACTCGGATATTTACCATATGTTAAATTATCTGAGCTGTAGGTTCTGTCGTCTCCAGAGGTGGCGCTAGAGCAAACTAATGCCAGTTATTGCTAATGGGACTAAAGCACTAGGCTTATTTACTAAATTCCTAAATAGCTGTAGTCGTCCCGAAGTGCACTCCATTTGCATCTGGTGGGTTATAGTTTACTAGTGTTAAAAGGAGCAAGTCAGGTGTTGTTTGCTATCTTAAAGGCACCGTCATTAAAAGGAATGTGAACCTAAAAATTTTGCATGAGAAAAGATATTATTTTAAGTAATTTTACCATATTGCGTGTTTTAAAATTGCGCTTGTACTTATTATTAAAAGTAGTAGCTGTCTTCTTCTGGTCTCTTCTCTACTCGTTCTGATACGATATTTGGTGCGTGTATGGCATGTCGGCATGTCGACTGATATCGGACGACTCGCCGATCGGCCAGGTTAGAAAATTTTGATCGGGCGCCATAGAAGGCGCCTGACCAAAATCTGCCGTCAGGGCTGAATCGGCAGAAGGAGGTAGAAATCTATTGTTTCTACCTCCTTTTCTGCTGTTTCAGCCCTGAACGGTGTGTGGCGGATCTGACGATGTTTTGTGCGACCGATGGTCGCACGAAACATCGTCAGATCGCCACGTGTGTGGCCACCTTAAGGGTTCTGCTGTTATAGAGCTCATTTATAAACACTGAACAAATTTGCATCTGGGCAGTAACCCACAGCAGCCAATCACTGATCAGCCTTATTTTTGCCAGCTACTACCTAGGTGCAAAATTGTCCAGTGTTTAAAAATGTCCCTTATTCAGAAAGAGACCAGCATGGCAGAAAGAAAAAATATTGCTTTTAATTGCTTCTACATTTTCAGATAACTCTTAAACTACTTAAGATTTTGAGACATATGTGTGAAGTTGCTTAGAATTCAATGTTCTTTCATTAGGCAAACTTTTATTTTTGGGTTCACATGCCCTTTAACTATTCTTACAATATTTATATTGGGTGGTTCTGATGTTAATGTAGATGAACTAATCAGTTTAAGTGAATGAGTAAATACATATTTTATACCTCTAATACCTTCTGAAACAGCAACAGCCATAAAATAGGTCAAATATTTGCCTAACGTGATGTAGCTCTTGTGTGCAAAAGGCTGGCATTGAGGTCGTCACTGTTTATTTAGGGAAGAAAATTGATAAAAACTAAACTGCTTTTTTCTTTATCAGTTAATATTTGCTACAAGAACAAAAATACATTTAGGCTAAGGGCTATGCAGGGGAGCTTCTGCCAACTCGCCCTAGATAGCAGTGCCCCCAGAGTTACCAGTGGCCACAAAGAAAACAAATTTCAGGTCTTTAAAGGGGAAGGAAAGGCTAAGTCACTTGGGGGTGCTAAAATGTTAAGCACCCCCAAGTGACTTGAATCGCTTACCTTGTACCCCGGGCTGGTGCCCCTGTTAGGAGAAAACCGCACCAGCCCGGGGCACCTGGGGTGATGCACTTCCGCCTTCGTTAAGCCTTGACATTTGAGTCAGGCGCATGCGCAGTAGAGTGGAAAAGCCGACTTCTCTGTTAAAGTTCAGCTTTTCTCTCTACTGCGCATGCGCGCGCGGTGAAGAAGGAAGAAGCAAGCGCTGCAGGTACTCTGGGCTGGTGCTGTTCTCCCACTGGCATAAGGGCCAGGGGCACACAAAGCACTGGCTCCACTGCTCTCAGCCTGCATATTTTAGGTGGGCAGAGAGCAGCCGATCCGCTCCCTTCCGCACCTTCCGAATCTACACTGACATGCACAGCTTCAACCTCAGTGCAGGTGCACAGAGCAGAGGTCAGCCCAAAAAGAGAGGCCAACCCATGCTCCAGTTTTACTGGTTCTGGCTAATCTCTGGCCCCTGAGGCGGCTCCTGCGATGCTGCACCCCCTCGACCCCCCTGCTCTTACCTTTACAGCGCCAGAGGGGGTGCAGGCGCAATTGCGCTCTCTGCAGTAGCAGAGCCGAATAAGGAGTGATTTATCAGTATTCAAATTTGAATTTTGTCCATGATTCAAGTTTTTTTTGTGCTTAAACTCTCAAAATTCGAATTATGGTTAAAAAAAGTCTGATGGCTGATATTTATTAAGTCAAAAACCTCAAATGTAAAACTTTGGCATCTAAAAGCTTGTCAATGGGAATTGTCCTAGGCAAAGTCAAGCCATATTTTCAATTTGAGATTTCCAAAGTTTTTTTTGAGTTTGAAAACTTAAATTCAAGGTATTTGAGTTTTTCTTATTAATAATTAAGTAAATGTTTTTAAAAATGCAAGTTTATTTGAATTAGAAAAAAACTCTCCAGTTCACAAAAATGAAAATTGATAAATAAGCCCAATAGAGTCTCTTGCAGACGATTGCTAAATCATTTTGACATTTGTTACCTAGATAGTTCCCCTCATTTATATATTTTTTTGTCAAAAATGAGCATAATTCAAGCAGTGCTGGACATATGGGCATAAGATGCCAAGCAATGTGAGACAAGCCATGCTGAAAGCTTTTTACTTAATGTCACAGTTGCGTATTTCTTTACCAAGGTGGAGATGCTCAGCACTATGGGAAATGCAAATCTACTGATCATCACAATGGAGTATGAGGGAGTATGAGAAAGTAAAGAAAAAGGTCTGGCTGAAATGAGCTAGTATCCCTTCGTAATTATGCTGTCCAGGGAACTTTCTAAAATGCAGCTGATAAATGCCATGTGTAGCATTATGTACGGATGCAATGTTGGAAGCGCATGGAAAATACAAACAAAAAACACATATAGTGCAGATTGTAAAAGCAAACGTAACGGTGGTGTGATGTGTGCACAGTTTATCAACACCCACTTGTGCAGACGTAATCTATGCTCACGAGATATCAATGGATACAGGCCATAATAAAAAACGTTGCAATTTGATTGTTGGTGTAGCCAGAATCCTCAATAGGATGTACCAGAAAAAGAGAACAAGGAATAGTGTGATAACGTTTATTTTAGAACAATAGCTGCACAGTGCAGACTACTCACAATTTGGAGAAAAAACAGTGTAAACCTTTCTTGGCACATTCACTTAATATTGGGCTGTATATACAGGAAATGTGTGTTCTCAGTGAAATATAGATACTGGGAACTGGGAAACAGCGCAGTGCCTCCACCTAGTGGACACTGAGGAACACACCTCAGGGGGATTTCCACTAGGAAATAATCACACACGGTTTGCAGCAATATCAAACTTTATATAACTTTTGAAATAGAAAGTAGAACAGCTTTAGGGATGACTGATACTCCTGTCCTGAGGAACTTGTGTGGGCTATCCACTGCTGGCACAGTCTCTGTAATTGCCCAGCCCCAACTTGGATCCGTCTAGACCCCAACCCTTAAATCAGTTCAGTCCCTTCCCCAAGAGCTCTTAAATCCCCCCAGGTACCGATACCTGCCCCAGAGTACCTTCCTTGTTGAAAGTGGTGGCTGCTCCCATGTATCAGGCAAACGGGCAATACCTGTTTACTCCAGGGGACACCCACAGAGAGTTCCACAGAGGACTTGGCTGCTCCCTGGCAGCCCAGCAGACTTTTATTCTTTCAAGTCTGAACACACCACACGTTGTACTGACTGCTCACTCTGGCTCTCTCTCTCTCTGTATTGGCAAACAACAGCAGGGGCTCCCTTTATAAACTGCTGGGCCCGCCCCTAGACTTTTGGCTCCAAAACTTAGGCACACCTCTCCCAGACGTGCACTGGGGCATCCAGCCAATCGGATCCCTCCCCAGTCTGTAGCTAGGCTGGATGAGGTCACAGACTGAGAAACAGGGGACAAGGTTCTCTGATCCCCTACAACAGCAAGGCTGTTTTGAGACCCAATCAAAGGGGTTGTCTAAGAGGGAGCTGCATATTCGAACACCTTCACTGCACTGAAGATTTTGTACAAGACATTCCACCAAGAGCGCTGAGTTTTGGTATATGTTCTATATACCACTTGTTTTGGATTTATGTGTAGCGTTAGCCTTATTCTGGTAAACAGCTGAATATGCCAGGCAGAATCATTCATAAAAACCTTATCAAATAGCAGCCTGATAAAAAATTAACAATGTGTGTTTTAAGAAATGAGAAAATAAATGTTCACAGCAAAGCCTGGAAAAGTCACAGAATTAAATGGGAACTCCGCCCAAACACAACAGGTTTTTGAAAAGTAAACATAATTTCAAGCAACTTTGCAATGTACATTAATTTAAAATTAGTTCATAATTTATAATGTAATAATATGGTTTGGAACAGTTATCTAAGCCTGGCCCCCTGTTCTCCTGCTGATCTGGCTGACTACTTTGAGACTCAAAAAGTGTAACAGTAGTCAACTGTCCTTCCTGCCTGCATCCTCCAAATCCTATAATCCCATGCACACATGGTGTCACTAAGGAAAGAAACATCACAGTGCAATGCATTGTGGGTTATGTAGTTCCTGCATACTGTCTGTAAGCTGTGAAGAAGTTGTAAATCAATGTTTTAATCTCTGCTACTGCAGATTTCAAATGAGGCAGAAAGAGAAGAACTGTTTTGCAGCTAAAAATTAGCATATAAAATGGTATTTATTCATACTTTTTGAAGGAACAAATTACAGTGATAGGTATATTACCAGTTTCTATGGGTAGTGGCTCTTTAACAAATTCTGGTTTGGAAGCTGGAGTTCTCCTTTAAGATGGGTGCCGCTGCATTTAACATTCCCAGCTTGTGTAGTGGCACAGTTCACCAGTAGAATACTAGACTCTGTTTAGCTGTATCAGAGGGTATGCAGCGGTGAGAATATTTGTTAATAATTAAGCCTTCCCGAATACATACCAGCAACATATCTTCACTGCTATAATCTTATTGATAACTGTCTGCACAGCAGCTGTTTTTGCTGTTTCTCTTAGCAGTAAAGTAGTCAAAGTATTCAAGTGGGAGACTCATGAATTATATGGGTTAATTTGCAGCCATCCTACTGTCTGCTTTACAGGGTCTCAGATATTTGTATACATACAGTGCCAGTAATGGAAACAATGCACTGGCAAGCTGCTCAGCAATTCAAACCCTTAATTAAGGAGCATGCCTGGAATAACTGAACAGCCTATCAGAACTTTGGAGATTGTTAAAAGTGGGATTGGCACTGTGTGGATGTTGTCTGCTGGCCTGATGACTTGGGTTCTCTGCCTGACAGAACAAGTGCTGTAGGGACTGCTTAATGCTGCCACTGACTGACAAGTGTTCCATATCCCTGTTTGGCAGCCATAAACTGTTTGGCTTGTGTTTATCATAACATACTGAGCCTTGGGATTGTGTGGGTAGTTTGTTCTTTTCAAGGCACTTTATAGTTGGCACTGTTTAGTGATTGCTGTGGCTGTATGCTAAATGTTGCTTATAATTGCCTGTTACATTGCCTTGGGACTAGCCAACTCATTTCAAATGAGACCTTGCTTAGGAGATCCTGTTATATTACAACCATGTGTGGAAATGCAAAAGGTTAACATTAAATAAAGTTTGTATCACTGCTGTATGGCCTTGTGAGCCTGGCCAAATTGTGTGCAAGAGTCATACTGGTCTGGCTTGTGTTGCCTTGTCTGTATACCAAAGTATGCATTTAAAAAGCAGAAGCTCTCCCTATAAATCCACACATTAATGACAGGTGGGGTTTAAGTGATTGTGCTCCTGCTTAAAGGAACAGTAACACCAAAAAATGAAAGTGTATAAAAGTAACTAAAATATAATGTGCTGCTGCCCTGCACCGGTAAAAGTTGTGTGTTTACGTCAGAAAGTCTACTATAATTTATATAAATAAGCTGCTATGTAGCCATGGAGGCAGCCATTCAAAGGAGAAAAGGCACAGGCACATAGCAGATAACATATAAAACACTATTGTATTCTACAGAACTTGTCTGTTATCTGCTATGTAACCTGTGCCTTTTCTCCTTTTTTCCATCTTGAATGGCTGCCCCCGTGACTACACAGCAGCTTATTATATAAATTATATTAGGGTTACTGTAGCAAACACATCCGTTTTACCAGTGCAGGGCAACAGTGCATTATATTTTTATTACTTGAAAGCTCTTTCATTTTTTGGTGTTACTGTTCCTTTAAAACTCTGGCACTCTGGAAGATGGAAATGGAAGAAAGGGTTTTTTTTTGTTTTTTAACATTTAACCAATATATCCCATGACCTACAGCTAAGACTTGAGTATTCTGCTAGTATTTACTAGTACTTTCTTTAATGGTGAGAAATAAGATATTTGTGGTTTGACCAACAGAAATATAGGCTCAAAATACAAATATAAAGATGATGTACAGTACAGAATTGACGGCCTTGTGACCGTTATGTAATGTACATGTATGGGACCTGTTATCCAGAATGCTGTGCATAAGGGATCTTTCTTTAATTCGGACCTCCATACCTAAATAGGATTGTTTTGCATACTATAAGTATTAATTATATCTTAGTTGGGATCAAACACAAGGTACTGTTTTATTATTACAAAGAAAAGGAAATCATTTTTAAAAACTGGATTTATTTGATTAAAATGGAGTCTATGGAAGACAGGCTTTCCGTAATTTGGAGATTTCTGGATAACTGATTTCTGGATAACAGATCCCATACCTGTATCGGAAAAAGGAAATCTTTTTTAAAAACTGGATTTATTTGATTAACATTCTATGGTCTATGGTATGGAGTCTATGGGAGATGGCCTTTCTGTAATTCTGAGCTTTCTGGATAATGGTTTTCTGGATCCAATACATGTAGTGAGACATTAGGGTTTTTGTGTCAAAAGTATCTGTTTTTCTTCTCGAGATGGGAAGCAGCTCTTACTTTATATTATTATTACCAATGTTTAAATGCTAGCATTATTTAGAATAACATGTATTAAAAAAAAAAAATAAGAAAGTAAGAATTGTAACTATTTTCAAGTAGTGATACATCTTAACAGGTGCCATTTTAGCCATAGGGAGCATATAATCCTGGGGTGTTACAGCGTTACATGACAACTGCTGGAGAAATTCCTTCCTTGTTGGGCATCTTGTTTTAGCAATATTACCACTTCTACTTGAATGGACTGAATGGCAAAAATTATTATCTTTTTATTTATATAGAATTGACATTTCTTTCACTGGATTTCTCACTCTTTTGCAGCTGGCAAGCAATCCACATTTTTCTATAAAACGTATTCATTATACCTACAAATGCCATTGTGAGTTCCACTGATAATGCCAGTGTAATGGCCTGATCAATATATCCCCCCAGTGTTTCTGTTTTTTGATCAGAGTTGGATGCTGGGGATTGAGATAAGCTTGGAAAGCTCTGATTATATCCTCTATAGGTCTTTGTTGCTAATTCATCTGAAAACAATTCAGTGCAGGAAAGAGTATGTTTTTGCATGTTGTAAAGGAGTGATACATATAAAATCTCTGCCTGTAAAGTACTGCAATATTCATTATCCTCTTCTGTACCTTGGCCCATGTGACCGTGCCTTGGATCAGTTTGGCAACTTCTTCGTGGTTCCATAGTTTATTCTATGTCTTCAACCTACAATGTCACATGCATGCTGAAGCTGCTTCCTAGTAAATAACCAGTGAGTAAAGCTGGCCACAGTAAAATATCAGCAAGCAGGATCTTTCCCCGATTTGCGCACCTTGTGGGTCAAACAAATTTATTACAACAAAGCCACCGTATCAACAAGTAGATGCAGTCATTGCCCAAATGGGATTTTCAGCCAGGTAATGGTCAAGCAGGCCCTATACATGGACATATTAGGTGCCACCTAAAGGTGGCCATACACGGGCTGATTCTAGCTGACGATATCTGCACTAACAACGGGCCTACCTGACCGAAGTCTGACCTGAAATCGGGCAGATCTCGATCGGGCAGGTTTGAAAATTAGTCGTAATAGGGGACCACATCGGCTCATTGATGCAGTCCCAAAACCGACGGGTACAGACCTGTCATTCTAATTCGATGGCTCTGGGGCCAAACAACCAAATTAGCCTGATATTGCCCAAGCGAGCAGATCTTAGCGTGTATGGACACCTTAGTCTGAAGGGGCCAAATCGATAGTTTAAATCTACCCATATTTGGCCACCTTAATTAAGTGATAAAAAAAATAATGAGTTGTCTTTACTAGTAGAACCAAGGTATAAAAATAAATGCTAAAAAAAAAAGTGCTTAAAGTGGTACTGATAACTTCCTGTAAAAAAATAAAATAAAATAAAAAATCTGATGGGACAAGCTGGAAAAAAAAAACCCCGAAAAAAAACCCCAAACAGAAGAGTGACCTTCTTCCTAATAATGAGCTTTAGCCATATTTGAGTATCAAATTTGAAGGCAAATCTTTAGTAGTACATCCCTAAAACCAAACTTAGAAGCATAATACAAACAGTAATTGGGCAAAGATTCATTGTTTTTTAATTAAGGTGCCTGTACCCTGCAAACAATCACCCACATTACAGAGTACTTGGATGCAGGCTTACACATTGTATAGTTATCCAGAAAGCTTCTAATTAAGGGAAAGCCATCTCCCATAAAATCCATTTTAATTAATTAATTCAGATGTTTGAAAATGACTTCCTGTTCTCTGTCATAATAAAATGGTGCCTTTTACTTGATCCTAACTATGAAATAATTAATCCTTATTGAAATAATCCTATTGGGTTTATTTAAAAAATTTTTTAGTAAAATTAAGGTATGACGATCCAAATTACAGAAAGATCCCTTATCCAGAAGCACTCCTGATAATTCTGGCAAACAGGTCCTGTACCTATACTCAGAAACAGTAACAAATGGCTTATTTTGCCCTATACTTGCTACCACCTACACGGCATTGCTGCATTGCGGGCCTCACAACATGTGGGGCAGTCACCCCTGTTGGCACTTTTCTGAACACAGCTCTAGTAGGAGGGTTAAAAAAATCATATTGATTTTGTGAGGTTTTGAATCAATTTCCATGAAAGCCTTTATCTTGCATGAAAAATGTATATATCATTTTATTTCTTTTTTTAATTTACTTTAAACTGAACTCCAAGATTTATTTTGTATTGATGCATTTCCTGGGCATTCAGCCTGTTTTGAAAGATGTCATAATTACATTTGTTAGTGTGGCCGCTGTTTTGATTTCCCAGGTTGCAAAGAAGAAGAGCTCTATTCAAAATAATAATGACATTGGTGATAAAGTTCCCTTGTTGTAGAAAAGAGCAGCTTTCAAAGACTCCTCCTGTTTGCCTTATACTTAAAATAGCAAGCAAAGGAAAACTGTGTTGGATCTGGAACACTTCAGCATTGAGCCTCTGTACCTTATTATGCATTTAGCCTTATTACTAAAGTCATATATTTGGCATGGATCTTTTGGAGTGCAAAGAAATACATCCAAAGAAAGCAGTTTCACAGTATAGATAAACTGTAAAAACACTATCACAAGTGCTGTAATTATTTATTCTTCATTAAATTAAAAGTAGAGGTGTGGGATCCATTATCTGGAAATCCATTTTCCAGAAAGCTCTGAATTACAGGAAGACCATCTCCCATAGTCTCCATTTTAATCTAATAATTCAGATTTTTTAAAAAAAGAAAGAAATGTTCTTTTCGTCTGTAATAATAAAATGGTACTTTGTGCTTGATTCCAACTTGGATAATAATGTAATAGTATAATTAATTCTTATTGGAAGCAAAACAATCCTTTCAAGTTCATTTAATGTTTAAATGATTTTTTTAGTAAACATAAGGTATAGATATTCAAATTACTGAAAGACCCCTTATCTAGAAAACCTCAGGTCCCGAGTATTCTGGATAATAGGTCCCTGTATATACATATTTTGAAAATCCTCAGAATTTGATCAGAAAGTTGTACTTTTCTCGCTTCAGGAAGGAATTGATTTCTTATGCAGTAACCCACACAGCAGCCTTGTAGGTAAAATCATTAAGTAGAAACTAGGTCTAGTTCAGGTATGGGACCCATTATCCAGAATGCTCAGGAACTGGGGTGTTCTAGATAAGGGATCTTTCCATAATTTGGCTCTCCATACCTCAAGTCTACTAAAAGATTATTAAAACATTAAAGAAACCAAATAGGATTGTTTTCCTTCCAATAAAGATTAATTATATCTTAGTTGGGATAAAGCACAAGGTACTGTTTTATTATTACAGACAAAAAGGAAATCATTTTTAAAAATTAGAATTACTTGCTTATAATGGAGTCTATGGGAGAAGGACTTTGTGTAATTCAGAGCTTTCAGGATAACAGGTTTCCGGATAACGGATCCTTTACCTGTAACAGCAACCCACAAGTAGCATTTTCTGGTCACCTTTTCAGAAGATAACATCTGATGGGTTGCTGAGGGTTATGAGAACCGGAGCAAAGCTTTTAACTGATTAGTAATTAATTCAGATACTCATTACATTGCAGCTCAGAAAACGTCCAGTTAACATCAAAATATAATTAGCAGCCCTGTAACTTCAGCTTCTGTGATAGGCAAACCTCATTTCCTGTTTAATAATTTGCGATGACCCCTATAAGTTTAGCTTCTCCACAAGAGTGGAGGTGCTACAACTAGGATGGTGCAGTAAGTTCAATAACATTTTTGCTCCTATCTCATGTTAGGGGTTAGTTACCCTTTAGAAGAGAACAAAAGCTTAAATAAGTAGGGTAGAAATGCTGTACGTTATGTTTTGGCGTTCTGTATCAGCCCAATGTAACCATAGCCCCTGAGCAGTAAATATCTGTGCCCCAGTAGCTCCCCCCATCCTATTCTCTGCTATCAGTTACCTTAGCTGACAGAACAACTCCTACACTGCATATATAAAATTCACAATACAAGGCTGAATAGTAATTAATTCAGAATGACATTTAATGATAGCTCAGAAATCATTGCATTCTGCATCAGAATGTAATAATCAGCCCTGTGGTATGGTATTAACTTATGTGACAGGTGACAAGCTGTTTGTTTTTAAGTTTTACTTCTCCTTTAGGGCCAAATGACCACATTTGCATATGTGTGGAGCTGCATGCACCGAATATTCCTTTGCATATTTGCATTTCTATTTGTTTCTATAATTATTTTTGTAAATTTTAGGGAACATTAATAGAAAACAGAACATATATTCTTTGATATTATGATGAAAAGAACAGTGGTTTTTTTTTGTTTTTTTTTAAATAGCTTTTTATTGGGTTTTAATGTTTTAACAGTACATCCTAAAGAAAAAATACAGATAATATTTAGGAACAATAAAGAGATACATTGCATAAATGTCACCCCTTTCATTAGGTAAAATCGTAAATCATATTGTCTGGATCACATTTCTGTTAAGGTATCTCTCTAAATTCAGGGCCACTCCTCCTTCCAGTCTCCAGACTGGAGTATCATTATTTACACACATAACTGGTACATTTATCCTATTGGCATAATCCCAGTTCATCCACACTTTATTAAGTCACAATATCGTTCAAGGGTAGTAAGGTGTTCCATTCTACAGATATAACATATCCGGTCTAGAAATTCTTTTTGCATGGTAGGTATCATAGCCTTCCACACTGCCATTGCCCCCCTATCTGCTGTAAGTATGTTGTTGCAAATGAGCTGCATTGTGGATGTTAGGTATTTGTGACATTGTGGATGCTAGGTATTTCAGCTCCTAAGGCACAGATCACTGGGTTCCACAGGATATCTAAATGTCATAACAGGATTCTGGGAAGAAATTCCTTAAGGCTCCTAGAAAAGTCCATTTACATGGGCTTTGTCCCATTTACATGGGTTTATCCTATAGGCTAAAGCTCACCCACTGGGTTTAAAGCAGAAGCCAGGATAATAGCTGATCAGATTCCCAACTACAGACCGGTTTCGCCCTTTTTGGGGCTCATCAGTGTAGCGCAGGGTTTTCTGATCAGCTTAGGTAGAGCCAGGAGTGGGGATACACGAACAAGCTAAAGGGATTGAGGAGACCGCCTCATACGTATGCAAATGTCATAACAGGATTCTGGGAAGAAATTCCTTAAGGCTCCTAGAAAAGTCCATTTATATGGGCTTTGTCCCATTTACATGGGTTTATCCTACAGGATATCTATAAATGCCACACTCCTTACCCAATGCTGTATTCTAAAAGGGATTTAACCTAGGGCAGGACTGAACATATGGAGTAGGGGGCCTGTATCTAACGTGCATCTCCAGCAGTTTGCTGAAGCCGAGGCTGGGAACACCCAAGAGAGCAAGGATAGTGTGTGGTACCGTCCAAGAAATATTTTGTGTATGGCATCATTCAGTACTACACACTTGGACATCTTCCTCCCATTATTCCAATGAGTCATGTACCTGTTGGAGTTCTGCTGTATATTCACTGTATTCAAATACCTGCTGAGGGTCTTTGGGGAACTCATGATAGGGTATTAAGGACATGTTCTTATGATTAAACCAAACCTATAACCGTCAGGTTTACTATATTCAGAATATTGTGTGTTAATAGGTCTTGGCTTGGTATAAATTTGGGGTTATGAGTGAAAGGAATCAAAGGAGACTGCCTCAGATTACATTCTGTTCGTTTTAGGACTTTCCTCCGTATAGTAAGACTGTGTGTGTGTACAGTGGGGGAGAGGTACTACTTGCCCATGTGTGGCATTGTTAGCAACCACATCCTATAGGCCGGGTTGGTATGGAGGTTTGTGTTCTCTCAATTTCCTCCCATTTAGTCAGTGGGCTTGGGGATAACCATCCCAGAACATATTATGTTTGGGCGGCCAGAAAATAATGATAAATATGTACAGGAACTGCTAAGCCTCCATGGTCTTTGGCTGATGACAAGGTCTTCAAACCTACTCTGTGTCGCTTATGTCCCCAGATGAAATTCAAAATTTACTTTTGTAAGTTTGGAAAGAACAGTGTTAGGAAACAAACGGGAAGGGGAATGTCTTTTCAGGAGCTTCTAAAATTTAGTACAACTCCCAGCATCCCCTAATGGCTATCGGTAACCAGTTTCCACACATTTTAAATCATGTTAGGGTTTTACAATCTTATATATTTTAAAAAAAAAGTGTGTAACATTTATCAAGATGTCATGCAAGAGTAACACAGAAAATATTCCAGTAAACACAAGGCACCAAAGCAGTTGCTATGGCAACCTTATAGCATGATGTAACAGTTATCTAGCTAGAAGAACTCCATTGTAGAAAAATAAAAAATCAGGCACCATATATCAAGAATTTCTCTAAAAAAATATAAAGTAATTTTAGCCCTTGTTAGTCGCATTCTCTCAGATTGTTAGTCACTGCTACCTCCCCCTGAATCACCCAAAAACTCCTTTAGCCTAAAGTGAGGGGAAGTAACTTAAAGAAGACCTGTCACCCACACATTAAAATATGTATAATAAAAGTCTTTTAAAAATTAAACACAAAACCCAAATTCTTTTTTTAATAAAATCATCCATACCTGTTATAAATGTATTTATGGGCAGCCAATATGTGATTGTCAGTTCAGATTTTTAATTACAGTTACTTTTAACTTTGCCTGCTTGCTGTGACTGTAAATTGCAAGACTGAAGGGGGAAGAAATTAAATAATTTATGTAGTGTAAGTAAAGTTTATTTTGTTGAACTAATATGATAGAAAAGGATTTGGAATTATTTCTTAGAGTGATATGTCCCCTTTAATACAGAAAGAATACCTGACGCTGTTGGGCTAAGGCCTTTTTTTAAAACCCGCACAAACAAAACCACTCTATATTCTTTTTTAAATATTTGAAGTCCAGAACCTCATATCTTTTCCTTGCTTATTTACATTTATTGAATTAGAGCATATCCAGTCCAATCTGGAAAGAAAGACAAAAGTTTTTTGGTTTTTTTTTTAATAATGCCCTATTGACAAAATTACATACTTTGGTTATGGGTTATGGTCATAGGAAGACATTTACTGTTTTAAAAGAGAAGGAAAAGTTCAACCTAAGTAAGCTTTATCAAAAAGGCCTATGTAAATACAATCATAAGCACCCACAGAAATGCTGCACTGAGTCCTCTCTCAAAAGAAACACAGGATCTCTCTTTTAAGGTTCCTTCAGGTTTGGGGCTTGAGTCTGCTCAGTTCTCTCCCCTATCCCTCTCCCCCTCCCTTCTCCTACTCCCCCCTCCCATAAGAATGCATTAGAACTCACTTTCCCCACCCTTAGGTATGTGTGATCTGAGCTTCCAACGGCTAGAGCTGCAGCAAGCTACCAAGACCAGGCTTAAGCTGGCCATACACGTGGCGATCTCACGATGTTTCGTACGACCGTCGGTCGCACGAAACATCGTCAGATCCGCCACACACCATTCAGGGCTGAATCGGCAGGTAAGGAGGTAGAAACAATAGGATTTCTACCTCCTTCTGCCGATTCAGCTCTGAAGGGAGAATTTTGGTCAGGCGCCTTCTATGGCGCCCGATCAAAATTTTCTAACCTGGCCGATCGGCGAGTCGACCGATATCAGCAGCTTCCTGCGATATCGGTCGGCTCGCTGACATGCCATACACGCACCGATTATCGTACGAAACGAGGTTTCGTACGATAATATCGGTGCGTGTATGGCCACCTTAAAATGGCAGCTGCTATCAGAGGGAGCTTCTTGGGCTCTTTACTCGGTATAGTAAAGCTTTCTGCTGAATAAATATAGCATTCTAGGTGAAACTAATGCGGCTAATCTATTGGCAGTAAAATGCCAAAATGTCTTTCCTTTTCCTTTAAGTCGGCGTAAAAATATTACCATTTTTAACCAGGCATTATGTGATTACAATACCCCTTTAAAGAGCTTGTACAAATTTGTGAGGAAAGTTAAAATACTTTGGCCTGTCCTGTGCTTTATTATTATCCCACCAGTGACCTTGAGGGATGTGACAACTAAGGTTACTTATTGCAAAGCCTCATCTTTTGTTTATCTTTCCTTTCTCCCCCAACCATTGTTTGCTTTAACTAACAGGAGCTGATTGATGCCAAGATCGACATTAGAGTTTGATCTGTTTATCTAGCAGCGGGCTGATGTATACAGACTGATACTGCAGAGGTGTAAGTCATAAAATGACATACAGTAGTCTCATTTTCTCTCTGCTGCCAGCAATTGAATAATCTAGCTGTATAAGCTTTGCCTGTTGGGATGTTTTGCTTTAAATTTACAGCCACAGAGCATAGAGTGCATCTCAGCAGGCAAATTTTTCTTAATTAAGCGACCTTAGCTGTGTTAGTTGATAGTAATAATTAGTAATCACAGTTCCATTAGACCCCTTTTTCCTATGTAGCTGAAGATTATTAATGAACTGTCTTTGCAAACAAAGCTTCAAAGTTCTTAAACTCATTGTGAATACTGTACAATGCCTGCAAAAGACCATAATGTTAATACTAAGTCATTAAGGTAATGCATTTTACAATATAACTGCACTTATGGTGAAGAACCATCATTTGAAGAACCTTTTCTGTAATCTAGGTAGGTGGGTGCTAATCCATTCATTTCTTTGAGAAATGAAACAATTAGAAGCTATATAATATCTTTTTTATGGATCCGGCAGCCAGAACACCACTTGAATTGTATTTTTTTTTAGCTTTAAACAACACTCACTGATTGGAGTTCCAGAGTCTGTTTTTCACCATAACACCAAATCCTTCTCAAAAGCAAGCTTCCAACAAATTGCTCCTTATTAGTATTCTGTGCTTTTTGTGTTAATTACCATTTGCCAATAAGGTGCCTATCCCTACAATTCATTTGTACTGCTCTACAATGGGACCTATGCTCAAGCATGGGCCCTATGGTTTTGCAGAATTTAATATAATCAGAAAACAAGAAGACAGTATTAGGAGTGCCTCAAGGCCATTTATATGAGAATAACTTGCAGGACAATTAAAGGTGGAATCACTGGGTGGTGGGCATTCCAGAATGTTTGGAATCCCCTAATATTTCCCTCAGCTGGTGCTGCTTTTTGGAAAAACTGCACTGGCCCGGGAAAAAAATTTAATGTAGTGTTGTACAGCCATTTTACTTGTGCAAGCCCCAACCAAGGACATGTGACAGTTCAATAAGGTGACCTCATGATGCTGCATATTTTTCCTAAAAAGAGCACAGGCTTGGAAAGAAACTCATCGATTTTATTCATTGGGGTGCATATTCATTAATGGTTATTCATTAATGCCAACATTTGTGGTACAAATTGTATCAATTGGTGTAGCTGAGTTTTAAGTAAACCACGCTCACTGCGACCCCAACATTTCTTTTTTACAATCATCTCCTCTTAGAATTACATGTTTTCTTACCATGCATATTTGTAAGCATTTTAAAGCAGAACTATACCTCGGGTGCTAAAAGCCCCCTTAACTATCACTGCCTTGACCACCCTCACCCTGCTTGTGCATGCGCAGTTGGAGGTAGCAGGAAATCAGCTTCAACTGCGCATGCACAAGCAGGGTCCATGTCGGTGGTGAGACCCAAAGAGCCTTCAGTTGGTAAGAAGATGTCAGCCAGGTACGCTGCTGCCATACTCTGCATCTTTAGCTAGCGGTTAGCAATAGGAACTTAGGAACTATGCAATAAGGGAGAGGTGAGGGGGGTCAAGGCAGTGATCGTTAAGGGGGCTTTTAGTGATCGTGGTTATAGTTCTTCATACATGTATGGGACCTGTTATCCAGAATGCTCGGGACTTGGGGTTTTCTGGATAAGGGATCTTTCTGTAATTTGGATCTCAATAACTTATGTCTGCTAAACATCATTTAAACATTAAATAAACCCAATTGGATTGTTTTCCTCCAATAAAGGTTAATTATGTCTTAGTTGGGATCAGGTACAGGATACTGTTCTACTTTCTGGATAACAGGTTTCTAGATAACGGATCCCATACCTGTATTACAATTACCATTTGTGTGTAACACTGAAACTATTGTCCTGGTTGCTGAAAAGATGCCTTTATGTCACTTTTGTTGCATAGCTAAAATGTAGGAACTTTGCCGCTCACAAGATACGTTGGTCTCTGCAACATAATCTCAAGAGAATGGCTGCTGTTACCCAAATGCTCAACCACACCACATGATTGTTAGAGACGTGTTTAGCATTTTAATTGATTACAAGATCCATACTTTTCCTACTCTAGCATATTCAGAAACTTATGTGATTTTTTTCAGTTTATGTCACCAGTCTGTGAAACTTACTTTTGCAATTGAAGCTGAACTCTTTTTATTATATTCCAGTAATGACCCATTTTAGCCAACTTATTTTTAAATTTCATCTTTACTAGTGCTGCC
The DNA here is from genome assembly GCF_000004195.4 of Xenopus tropicalis. Lineage (NCBI taxonomy): Eukaryota > Metazoa > Chordata > Amphibia > Anura > Pipidae > Xenopus > Xenopus tropicalis. The sequence continues at coordinate 37,803,262 of NC_030683.2, forward strand.
TTGATAATTAATTATATTTTTGTATTCCCAAGTTAGTCCTCTCTACTGATACTGCTAAATGTATTCATCTGAAAAATTAGTGCACCAAACCTCCCCCTTTTATTCTGCTGTAACTCAGACCAAAATATCATGCAAGCACCCCTATAAAATAATATTCCAAATAAATAATAAATAATATTCCCATGCATAAAATAAATAGTGTCCACCGTGTGGTGGGTGGCAGTGCTCCCTTGCTATAATACTGGGGTTCATCATGTTTTTAGTACGCATTATAAATAAAAATTACAACATACTCATAATAATAATACACCATTTTAAAGCTTTACTTTTGTAATTTAGCTTTTTAATTTTCTTATTTTTACCACCCAGACAAAGCTAAGGTAGAGGCTCCCAACACACTTATAACTGGGGTTAATGCTTTTAATGCAATTTAAAATTCTCTTTTAACCAATCTAAGGCTAACCTCAGGTCACTGTATAATTGCCACTGCAGTCAACAGTCCATTCACATACTGGTTTCTGCTAGCCATAATAGCATCTTTCTTTTTATGGGTACCTAATTGACACAGCTGATATTTTGGCACTGAAACCTGGGGCAGATGTATCAAAGTGTGAAGTTGAAGCTCACCACAGATTAATTCACACTTTTTTTAAAAAAAAAATTCTAATTTGAAGGCAAGTTTTGGAGGCATAAAGACCATGGGTAGTACCAAACAGAGCCCCCTGTAGTCTGCCAATCCACATAGGGCCTACAAAATAACCAATTACAGCCTTTTGGGTCACCCCCAGGAACTTTTTTTCATGCTTGTGTTGCTCCTCAGCTTTTTTTATTTACATGTTGCTCACAGATTAAAAATGTTGTGGACCCCTGTATTAGCATATATATTACAGGATATAGACAGGGCATCTTGTCATAGTTATGGATTTATAGAGTTTTTTGTCTTTGTAATTTTGGTTTAAAAGTCCTAAAATTAACTGCTTTTAATCACTGCTAAATTACTAAAGGATTTTTTGGCCTTAAAAGCAATTGAGGTGAATCATTTTTTTTTAGAAAGGATGCTGCCGAATGGCTCTTTGTGACATTTTCACAAGTGCCTAACTAATGCATTTCCTTTTTATCTGGATCTCAAAAACAGAAGCTAGCAGTGCGGAATGGAAATTAATTGAGACCCAAAGTAAGGTCATGTGTGAGTTTAGGAGTTATTATGTCCTTACAGCCATCTGCTTGTGTGTGTATTTAAATGAACATATACATTGATCCTTTTACTTATACGTCTACTAATAAATCTCTTGAACCTTTTCTTTTTGTGTAAGGTTTATGTGGCTTGTCAGTCTATGCTGATCGTCTTAGTCGGTGCAGTGCCAGAATATCTTATTGACAATGAAGATATCTCAGCCAGCAAAGAGGAATATACCAAGCATTTACATGATACTAATAACTTCACTTCTATCGTTTCAGAGGTAAGTATGACCTTGCATCATAACCTTTTCTTTAAAAAATGTAGTTGCCTGCTCATTAATAAGTGGCTGATAACGGTAACTCTATTCTTGCTGCTTCATTGCTCCATTCCTCTGTAGCTGAACTTCAGAATAAAAGACAGATAAGAGCTTTAAGTTAACTTTTAGTATGATGTAGAGAGTAATATTCTGAGACAACTTGCAGTTGGTCTTCTTTTTTTTATTTGCGTTTTTTGAATTATTTAGCTTTTTGTTTAGCTGCTCTTCAGTTTAGAATTCCAGCAGCAATCTGGTTGCTGGGGTTCAAATTACCGTAGCAACCAGGCAGGGGTTTAAATCAGAAACTAGAATATGAATAGGAGAGTGTTTTAATAAAACGACTAAAACCACTCAGAGTGTGTGTCATCCCTTTTTATACTTTTAGCACAGCGCCATCTAGTGGTTGCTGTTAACTTGCAGGGAAACTCCCTTTTAGAACATATACATCTAGGACCACTTTTAGGTGTCCATACTCAAAAAGGCAACCCTCTAGTGCCTGTCTAAGGGGAACCCACTTAAGCCGCCCAAATCAGGGGATCCCTGCATAAGCAAGGGATTATAATTTTTAAAAATTATTTCCTTTTTCTCTGTAATAATAAAACAGTACTTGTACTTGATCCCAACTAAGATATAATTAATCTTTATTGGAGGCAAACAATCCTATTGGGTTTAATTCATGTTTAAATGTTTTTTTTCTTTAGCAGACTTAAGGTATGGAGATCCAAATTATGGAAAGACCCTTATCCCGAAAGCCCCAGGTCCCGAGCATTCTGGATAACCAATACCTGTATAGGAATTAGGGGACATGTACACCATACACACAAAAATTAAATCAGTGAACAGCCTCTTTGAAGGTTGTCCAGAGGTTAATAATAAGGCTGCAGAATCCCCATTATGACTTAGATTTCTGCCTCCTCCTGTAACCCACCCAGCCCCCTCCCTCAGGAATTTGCTTTGGCTGTTGGCTTTTGGGCATGCTCAGTTGTTCTAAGCTCAGATTACTAAACCCCATAAAAACTCAGCTGTAGCTGTCTGCTTCAGTTTCTTTCTCCTGAGCTCAGCTTTACCATGACAGTGCTCAAACAAAGCAGAACTTTTATCAGAGACCGTTCTGCCTGTGTGAGCCTGTATTCTTGATGGAATGTATGCTGAATAAGGGTCTGTGTAGGCTGTTTGCAGATTTAAATGTATCTGATTATGTATCAGAGGAAAACTGGCCAGCCGGTGAAAGTTGCTATTTGCTTTAGGAAAATGTGATGGTGCTAGCAAGAGGAGGAGATATATAAAGCGCAAATGATACCATTTGGGTGGGGGAGATGTGCCCAACTGATATACATTGTAGGCAAATGTAGGCTTTACATGTCCTTTAATTAGATGGGTGTCTTTCGATCTGCTGTACCTATAGGCAATTACTTTAGCCCTATGGAATTAAATATGTGTATGGATTGAGTAAACCTAAACCCATTGTCCCATTTGTATGTTGTGCGGCCTTAGGGCAGAGAATGTCAGTTGTTTGTCTCAGAGTGCCCATTTGTCCCAGTTCGAGTACAATACATCACTGGTATGACAAACTATGTGTCATGGGGCAGGTGTAATAATTTGTGTGTGGACTGAGTGCCATGTCTGTGCTAGTACAATAGTGTCTGCTTGTGGTAAGTGATCTAACTAACTTGCGTACTGATCTGCTATTATTAACACATTTATCAAAGGCTAACATGTTCAGTATATCAAAGGCTAACATGTTCAGTACTGTTGTACAATTAATGGGTGTATACATTAAACATACAAAATAACCAATACAAGAGCTAGAGAGGGCCCTGCCCAAAAGATTACAATCTAAAATATAGTTGTTTTTTTTTTTGTATTGTTGCCTGTGCCATACTCTCTGTATTCCCCATGGACTGGGAAGTTATCATCTGCTATTTGTTGTGTATAATTCTAAAATAGATGCATCAGTCAAAATGTTGGCTAATTGCCTTACATGCCATTACACTAAAACAGTAGCTGATTAGCCAAAATTACGTTACTTATTTTTCTGCCATATGCGTGCCTAACCCTCCATCGTTGTGTCAGCATAAACACAGAACTGGAGTAGAAAACTTCCATCAGATTGCTTTCTGTAGTCATGTAGACCAGTGCTGTCCAACTTCTGTTGTACCGAGGGCCGGAATTTTTCCGACCTATGTGGTGGAGGGCCGATAATGGAAGCCAGTTTTGACCGCTCCCCTTTTTGAAACCGCACCCACTTGAAACCACACCCATGTTATCACATGACCATACCCATATTAATGGTTGTAGTACAGCAGAAACCTGCCATACTCTGCCTGCCCTACCCTGCCTGTGTGTGCCATACTCTGCCTTCCCTACCCTGCCTGTGTGTGCCATACTCTGCCTTCCCTATCCTGCCTGTGTGTGCCATACTCTGCCTGCCCTACCCTGCCTGTGTGCCATACTTTCACTGTGTGTGCCATTCTTGGCTGGTTTGTGCCATACTTGGCCTGTGTGTGCCATACTCTGCCTGCCCTACCCTGCCTGTGTGTGCCATACTCTGCCTTCCCTACCCTGCCTGCGTGTGCCATACTTTCACTGTGTTTGCCATTCTTGGCTGGTTTGTGCCATACTTGGCCTGTGTGTGCCATACTCTGCTTGCCCTATGATGCCTGTGTGTATGGCACACACAGGCAGCCTACAGTGACACAATGCTGGCACTGCTCCTACAGTCTGCACAATAACTATATATTAAAAAACTTTTTAATTGCAGTACCACCTCAGTTCTTTTTGTAGTGTGCAGGGATTATTTGTGGGTTTCTACTGCTCCTGAGGTGTGAACAGGGGAACAATATTGGTGATTACAGCCTGAGCCTGAGGTGTGAACACTGCAGGGGGTGAACAATGCAGAGATTAAAAGGTGTGAACAACACAGGGGATTACATATTTAAACAATACAGGGGGATTACAGCCTGAATTTGAGGTGAGAACCATGCAGGGGGGGCAGTTAATCACAGTACTGATACCATTTAAAGCTTATACAAGAGTAAGCCATCAAAGCAGCCAGACAGGTGGGGGGCCACACAGAGGGGGGTCGCGGGCCGCATGCGGCCCGCGGGCCGCCAGTTGGACAGCACTGATGTAGACAATGAAGCAATCAAATTGTATATATGCTGTTTGAAATATACTGTACCTTGTATGTAAGTAGTGTTTATATTTTAATTTATGCTCCTTAAAATAGATATGTATGCATGTGGATGCAGCTTTTGGTGCATTGTTGCACTTTTGTGTTTAGAGCATATTTTCATTTAGGTTTTTCCATTTCTGTATCTTCCTTGTTCCCATACAGAAATAGGGAATGACCATGAAATAGACTAAATAGTTAGAAGCAAGGGGGGCCACTGACACCTGGGCCCGCCGGGAATTTTCCTGGTATTCTGCTGGACCAGTCCAACACTGGGTATATGGGAGCCCGGCACCTAATGTCATCATCTCCAACTTGTGTAACCAGCCCTGGTCACCCATCATAAGGATCCAGCCTCTGCTTCTGTTCCTAAATGGAAGCTGATTTCACTAACACTGTTCTAACAGTTGAAATCCAGCAGTAGAACAATAACAAAAAACTTGCCAGCATCAAATTATTTGAAAACAATATGTTATCTGAGTAAACTAGAGTAATTTTGGGTGCAAGAGCTATTTTTCTTGTAAAGGGTGTAAGTGCAATCCAATGCTCAAGTCTCCTTCCATTCTGTCACAAAATAACAGCTGTGTTGCAGTTGAGATTCTACGAGAGTCTACCAATCCATTCCAAATAAGCTACTAAGCTAAGGCTTCTTTGGCCTTTGCTTACTGGTGAATGTAATTGTTACCTGAAGTTCCTAAAACTTACTGTTCTGTCAAGTTGTCAGTGCCTTGTCAACCAATCAATTATAGCTTCTAATGCTAACAAACTGCAGCACAAATATGGCAGCCCCCTCATAGAAGAACATAGGTGATGTAAAAGCACCAGGCAGACACTTTTAAGACAAAATTATAAATAGCATACAAACAATATGTTATGATAGATGTAAAAAAAATTAATTAAGTAATTTATGATTGTCTTGGTCATCATCCTTTTTAATATATTTAAGACTTTGATAATGGTATGGAAGATGGTGTTGGCTACTGAAACATAATCATGCAAGACATTAAGCATAGGGCTGAACATTTTAGCTGTATCCATAAATGACAAGCAGGGTTTGGCTACTAAATGTCAGAGTGGTTCAGCAGTGATAAATGCATGGCCAAGTGTTTTGGGAATCTAAATCAGTAAGCAAACGACTAGAAGAAATTAGACTAATGAATAAATAGGAGAGGAATTGGTGTTTGTTATAGATAGCAGACTGAGTTTTAAAGGGGGCCTGTCATCCTCATCCTAAGTAATAATGAAATCCTTTTTTTTCTATCATGTTAGCCATGCAAAATAAACTTAACTTAAAATATATCAATTATTTGAATCTTGTTTTCATTCAGTTTTGTAATTTATAATCACAGTGAGTAGGCAGGAGCCATTTTGTGGACATTATTATTATTAAAAGTCATCATTAAAAGTTTTATGTATGTGCCAGAATTTGCAAAGACATTTATAACAGATATATTATTATATACTTATTTAATAAATAGGGTATATTCTGAAAAATTGTATGTAGTATGCATTATAAGGGCCGCATTTACAAAACAAGTGGGCTAAGGTGCAAGAATTAGCACTATGGGGTAGATAATTACATTACCAGTGTACAGATAAACAGAAGTCCATTATGTGGGGGGATGATATGAGCTCTAGTAATTTCATTTAATTGATTACCTTGCAAGGACCAAACGTAGTAGCATGAATGTTCTTGTTTACCCTGTTTAGCTCAAGAAATAACAAAAAACAGATATTTTATTATTAAAACAAAAGGCCAGCGTATGTTCAGCACATGTCCTATAAACTGAGGTGCTTTATAGTCCTTTTTAAATGGTTAAGGCTAATTTTAATTCCAGTGCAAATTACATAAAGCAGATGAAGGCAGAAGAGCAAGAACAATAAGGGGCAGAGTTATCAAAGCACAAAGACCACGATTGCTAAAAATTAGATTTTTTTCTAAACTTTAGAATTGTTTGTATTGTATAAGTACAACTTTTTTGTGATACATTTGTTATTCCACGAAAAAGTCGTACTTTGTGCAATGATAACGAAAGTTTCGGAATTCATTCAAGCTTCGGTATCGTGACTTCCTTTTGGCCAGGTTGGAGCTGCAGAGTGCCATTGAGTCCTATGGAAAGCTTCCAAAATCATGCATTGAAGTTTCAAAGTCAGAAAGGTTTTTGCGCCGTTTACGATCGTTCGGATACGAAAATTTTGTAACTTTTAGATCGCACCACAATATTTTCGTATGACCACGATACTAATATTTGCGCAATTAAAGCACATCAGAAATTATCATGGTTAGTCTAAATTTTTTCAAATCTTGCTTTTAAACATCCGAAATTCATTGAAAGAGCTTACCCTTTTTATGCTTATTCAGCCAGCATTTCTGCCCCTGGACTGGCTACAATCTGCACCTTGTGTAGGCTAGCCCTCCAAGTGTCCCTTTGCAGCGTTTATCTGTCGCAGCTTCCTGACCTGTCGATCTGAATGATATGAGGGTTAGGGGGCACCAGAGGAGACTTCTCTGTATTCATAGTGGCTTCTGTTTTTTAAAACATGAAGGCAGCAAACAAAGGTCAAAGAAATAATGGTGTGTGCCTGTTGTTTTTTTTTTTTTTGTAATGTACTTTGGACATTGCCTTTCTAGCGATAAACAACCCCTGTTTTCAGAAACCCACTGTTAATATTGCTTCAGGGTTCCAAGCATGATTGACATCAAAGGCATAAAAAGTGAAAGTAAACTGCTCAACAGATTTCCATAAAAATGGAAAAAAATATTTAATATAATTTTATGGTAATTACAGAAAAACACAGGGTGAATTTCCTTGTCGGCTATTGCTCCTTTACAGCCAGCTAACCATCAAGCCTTAGATAATATTTCTAAAACACATTTCTCTTTACAATAAATACATACTCTAAACTCCAGCTGCAGAATCTTGCTTTTTGTACTCCGGTAGCCATTACTAGTGAATGTTCTGTCATATAAATGCCAATAATAAATGCACAATTCCATGGCAACTGGATTTTCTAGTTGTCGGTATTTAGTTATCAGTGTTTTGTTGCTGAATGATGACCTTTAGCATAGCATATATTGTCCAGATAAATGTACTGACGTTGTCAGCCTGCGCTGTGCTATTGAGCCCTTAGGGTACATATGGCATTTGCATGGTGTACCTCATCATCTGGCTGCTTTAATGAAATTAAATATACAGTTTTTAAATAAAAAAATATTTTTGCTGTAACTTTTTAATTTTTTTTTGTTTTAAAGCTATGGCTGTAAGAATAGAGAATAGGGGTTGAGAATGCTACTGTAGCAGAATTAAAGTGCCTATCGTTTGAGCACCAGGATTCTTCTATTTCTAAAATACTAGGTGCATGCATTTTTGGCAATTAAACAGGTGTTTATCAGTTCTTATATAGTGATGCTAGTTTTTCTGCAAATGTATGATAATGTATGTTTATTTTAAATCTGACATTTCAATTTTGTAGCATTTATTCTCTGTGATGGCACTGGAGACATTCTGTACTAAATATTATTTCAGCAGCTCTAGATTTTTACTATTTCAACTTTTGAATGCTTTTTATTCTTTTTGATGCTTTTCTTTAGTTTAATGGTCAACTTTTTCCTAGGCTGGAAGTGCCAAAGGAATAAATTACCATGGTTAACTCTTTAAAGGGCCTCGGTACTCTTCATTTCCTTTTAGATATTTCTAAGTATTGGGGAATACCACAACCCCTTGGTTGTTTGACCATACTCCCACACTGGCTTCTTGTAAAAAGTTTGTAATAGACCAAAGGGGCTGTAAAAGGTGGATATCGATATTTTGGAAAGACATCAGGACTTAAGGCTGAAAGCATTCTGGAAAACAGGTTCCATACCTCTATTGAACCATGCTTCTAGGTATACTGCATAAAAGAATGACATGCCTGCTGTGTTTAGGACATTGCCTACAGTACTGTTCAGGGCCACATGTTTTTCTTGAACAAACCTGGAAAGATCCAGTTTGGCTAATGGGAAGCAACTTGTGAGTTGTAGAATGAATGTCAAGCCTATGTCATGCTGGATCCGAAATCTTTGGTCTTCCTAGCATATTGGAGGGAGTTGCGATTGGTAGCAGTTACCAGACTTTTCTCAACAATCCTTTAGCCAAGGGAAATCATGGCAATCACTTCAGTGTGCCATTGTTCTCATACAGTAAATAGCAGTGAATAAGCATAAGATATGTAGAACTTGATTTAAAAAAATACAGGCATATAAAATTCACTTGCAATATTTAAACACAAACAGGATTCCAACGTTTTCTTTATGATTCTATTTAAATCCCTGGACTACAGCCATTGTTCACATTTTACAGCTGCTTTTAAAGTTCAGCTACTGAATTCATGACCATGCTTTTTATTTATGACACTGGCCTTAGTTCAATTCATTTACATTCACACATTGTGATTTAATAGTTAGAAAGGCGTTTCACAACAGGTTATATTCTCATTAACCCCACAGTTTCCAGAGAGATCTCTGCATTTCATGATGAATCTTCAGCGGGGAAGTTGGATTTGCCAGAATTGAGTTTTAGTTAAGACCGCATTACCTTTTAACACGTATATTGCCTGAGGTCCACAAAAGGGTGATGGTTGTGCAGAGGGAACAGCTCTATTATTATGCACCACTTCTAAAAATAAGCTGCTATGGCAGCTTGTTAAGAAATATTCTAGCTAAACTATAGCTCTTGGCAGTCTCTCTTATTCTCTGTTCTTTGTTATATTGAGAAATGAACCGTGAGTGTAGAAATTCATTTTAGACAGGTGGCAATTCTGAAAATGTACTCTCTCAACAATGCCACACTGTTAAAAGGCCCTTGCTGACAACCCTGAAAATTGTCTCATCAACCGTTAGAAGTTGTGAATGAATATGTTTTGTTTTCTTTGCAAAGTTCAAGGTGACTGACACCTCTGCTTTAGAATTTTCTCAATCTTTGCTCTACAAGGAAAACCTCAGCCTATACAGAATTTTAGAATAGAAAGCAGATCTCTAAAACTTTACATGTCATGCAACTTTTTTAAGAGGGACAAAAATCAATTTTTGTAAAATAATATAAAGTATACCCACAAAAATAAATGGATGTACTCTTCACATGAAGTTGTCAGATATTTAGACATGCAGCTTCTCATAATCTGAAACAATTACTGACCTAATGCTTTGCAGCCAAAATAATACATTTAGACTGAAAAATAGTGTATTAAGGTTAAATGAAAAGTAGTTCTAAACTAGTTTACTCCTTAGCTGACAAGAAACGGCCTATTTATTTGTTGGTTCAAAAAATGTTAGGTATCTTCGAAGAATCCAATCACCAAGTGTTTCTACCTTTCCCAGTTAAGCTCCAGCAGACTTTATTCTGCACTAGGGTCTAGTGATGTTCAGGTCAGAAAAAACTCAATCCACACCCGACCCTAACCCACAAACTTTAACCCACACCCGACCTTAACCCACACCCGACCGTAACCCACAAAATGTTGCCATTGTAGGACCGGCACCCTACCTATACCAGCATCTTTCCACTACTCATTACTTCTGCGCAAGCTTTAGGTTCCAAGACAGGGAACTTTGGGAGCAGAGGAAGGGGGTACTTCCCCAAGTCTGACCAAACCTGTACAGTGGCCTTTTAATATGAATGTATTTGAGTAATTGAGGACAAATAAAAGCAGTCTTTTTAAGTTATATTAAATTAGTCTCGAAAGATAAATGCTTTTTAGATGCTATTTAAATTTAAAGGAGATGAAAAGGCATTTTGTCATTCTATTGCCAATAGATTAGTTGCAAAACTGCAAGCTAGAACGCTATATTTATTCTGTAGAAAGCTTTGCTATACCTAAGTAAACAGCCCTAGAAGCTCCCTCCATTTGTTTAAGATAGCAGCTGCCTCTTTAGCTTGGTCTCAGTTTCAATGCTGCAACTCTTGCTGCTGGTAGCTCAGATTAACAGCACAGTGGAGGGGAGAGGGAGATGATGCGAGAGAGGAGCGAGGAGCAAACTGAGCAGACTCATGCCGTGCCCTGAAAGATTTTTGTGAGGAGGAGGAGGAGTCTGACACAGAAGAACACAAAAGAAGAAATCCTGTGTTACTTTTGATAGAGGGCTCGATGCAGCATTTCTGTGAGTGCTTATGGCTGTATTTACATAGACCTTTCTGATGAAGCTTTCTTATTTTTTTACCATTTCTTCTCTTTTTAAAGACTTATGGTTTATTAGCTGCTCTTTTGTAGTAAATTTTGCATTGTGTGTTTTCCCTTTGGCAAATATGAATTGCTAAATTGCTTTGCCTAAGGCTAATGGCACTCAGGGCATTTTCCCTGCCAGTGCATTCCATCTACTGGAGAAACATTTAAAAGTGTCCATGCTGTCTGCCGCTGTTGTTAGTAGAAAACAATTTGTGCTTTTTATATCTGAACTTCCACTAAACATAGCCCTATAAAGAGTCCAAGGAGTTTATACAGGTCTCTATAATGTTTGCACCATTTTCTACTTCTGCCAGGTGCATAAAATTGTAACTGAAAGAATACAGCTTTTGCTTATGAAATTACTATTCAATGTGAAGCTTGCTTTCAATACTTGCTGTTTTAGCTTTTAAAGCTGAAAACACACAGTTATGTTTAAAGCAAAAATGCCCTGCTATTGCCCATTGTGTGGCCTCCTGGTTGGCTGTTTGGCTTGCTATCCACCATGAAAATTCTATAGGCTCCTATTTCACCTTGGTGTACATTGTACGTCATTTACCAACAGGAGATACCAGTAACTTGTAATCTGTGGGGTTTTTGCATTGAATCACACTTGGATCTACTACTATTAGCTGTTCCTATATGGGGCAAGATGCCATTTCAGTCTATTAACTACAAGATTACCACAGGTATTGATTACAATACTTGTATAAATAAACAGGTATTGATTACAATACTTGTATAAATATTTGGTCTTTCTAAGGGTTTTAAGTGGAGTATTTTCAATAGCAAGCAATTTTCTGTTTGTTTCCAATTTGTTCTCCATGTACAGGTATGGGATCCCTTATGCGGAAACCCGTTATCCAGAAAGTTCCGAATTACGGAAAGGCCATCTCCCATAGAATCCATTATAAGCAAATAATTCTACTTAAAAAAAAAATTGTTTCCTTTTTCTGTGTAATAATAAAACAGTACCTTGTACTTGATCCCAACTAAGATATAATTAATCCATATTGGAGGCAAAACAATCCTATTGGGTTTCATTAATGTTTAAATGATTTTTAGCAGATTTAATTTATGGAGATCCAAATTATGGAAAGATCCCTTATCCGGAAAACCCCAGGTCCCGGGCATTCTGGATAACAGGTCCCATACCTGTAATAAATCAATAAATATAGCATTTACAGTGTGGAGTTACTTTTCTGAAAAGTAAATTATGTAATCTAAGTAATTAGAGCATTACATGGGATGTATATTGCTAGTAATAATAACAAGCATATATTAAAAGAATCTTTAATTTTTCAAGCTTTTTAATGTCATTAATGTATATTTTTATAACAGGATGATAGCCTTTACAAATCCATATAATTATCTGTATTCTTCTTAACAGTGGCACTTAATCAAGAATGAAGCATACAAAGTTAACTTGGCATCGTCACTGTTTTTTGCGGGTCTCCTTATTGGAAATATACTATTTGGGCCCTTATCTGACAAACTAGGAAGAAGGCCAGTATATTTATCAGGTATGTGCAAATTTTGCAAAGTGATTATTATTTTATTTATGATGTAAACAGACTTTCTGTTGTAAAAAAAAATTGGCAAATTGTCATTCAAGACTAGCAAAACTCAAGGCCAAAGTAACACTAAAGTGGCTTAATAATAAAGAGGTGAATGTTCTGCATGTAACCAAGTAGAAATTGATCTCAAACCAATATTGAATATGTGGCATTATTCAAAAATCGAGGGGCATTAGCAGACTAATGTAATCAACCTAATGCAAATTTGCCTGGAATAATGGACCAAAATCAGTCATACACAGTGTGCAAAGCCAATACTGAGATTGAGTATTACTGGGAGGCTTTTATATTTTTTTGTCTGCACTTTTTTTCTAATCTAAAACAGTGCCAAATTTAAGACTAAATTTGCGTTTCAGTGCTTTGAAATAACAATATCACAAATTTTCAACGTTGGATCGAAGCAGTAAATTAAGACTTTGACGTACGTGTAAATATATATATACATTCCAATTGACAATGCGCACTCCTCATCCTTTATAATTCATTTATTGTTGCATTAAAAACATCAATGTTTCGGTCCAGGTCTAGGACCTTTATCAAGATGTTAAACCATGAAAAAACAAACACATAATGAAGCTTTATACAATACCAAAGTAACCCCTCCCCCCACAGCATAGCCACAACCCTACTCGTTAACCCCTACCCTGCATGATCCATACAGAGATTCAGGGTTAAAGGGAAAACTATCAATGCACATAATAAACACCATTACTGACATATAATATCATTTTACCTCGTTGGTAAGAAACAATTGAAGGAACAATATTCATTTAGACCTCTTGGTGCCAAAGTATCCAATTTTTTAATCCAAAAGGTTTCCCGTTGGAGGAGCAGTCTAGACCTGTCGCCCCCTCGCTTTGGCATCGGAACATGGTCAATTGCAATATATCTAAATGTAGGTAATCTATGTCCAAACTCCAGGAAATGTTTAGCCACCGGTTTTATCGATTTATTGTCCCGATATGCTATATTAATGGCTGACCTGTGGGCATCCATACGAAGGCACAACATGAGATCTGTTTTACCCACGTAGGATAACCCACATGGGCATGTAACCAAGTATATTACATGGGTTGTCGTACATGTAATGTGGTGACGTATCTTATATCGTTGTCCCGTATGGGGATGGGAAAAAACTACCCACAGGGGTCATAAAACGGCAGGACATGCATGAGGGACACCTAAAGCACCCTTGTTTGCCATTGGGTAACCAAGTAGGGGAACCTTTTTTAGGGAGGTAACACTTTACTGGATCACTCACCACTAACAAATCCCTCAGATTCTTACCCCTACGGTAACCAATAGTAGGTGGATTTGGACACAACCTACCCAATGTATCATCTGCCCTAATAATGGCCCAATTGGCTCTTATTACTTTCCCCAAATTATGAGTCACTTCATTGTAACTAGTGGAAAAAACAAGATTTACACTCTGATTGTTGTCTCTCTTACGTTTACCATTTACCACCTCCTTAGCTTTAGCTAGAGCCAATCTCAATACAGACTCATCGTAACCTCTTTGTAAAAATCTGGTTTTCATTTCCAATAGTTGTTGCTCGCATTTTCCTGCATCTGAATTATTGCTTAAGACCCTAGAAAATTGGGACACCGGTAAAGAGCGCTTAAGGGCTGGTGCATGTGCACTAGTTGCATGCAATAATGAATTACGGTCTGTTATTTTTCTATAAAGTGCAAAATCAATCCTGTTGTCATTAGTAGTCAATTGCAAATCCAAGAATTGTACCTCCCTGCCACAGGAGGCAGTGAATTTGATCTCATCCGAGCACAAATTCAATTCTTGTACCATAGTTAAAAATTCAACCTCATCTCCAACCCAAAAAATGCAGATGTCATCGATAAATCTTTTGTATAGTAGCATTTTATGGCCATACTTAGGCAAGATGTATTTATTCTCAAACTGGTGCATGAATAAATTCGCATAAGCAGGTGCCATCGAGGCACCCATCGCGGTGCCAGTTAATTGCTGATAAAACTGTGTCTCAAAACGAAAATAGTTAAGTTTCAGGCACAATTCAAGTAAATTCAAAATGAATTCTACAGGTGGTCCCTCATAGTCATTATATTCCTCCAATGACAACTGCACTGCTGCCAACCCCTCAATGTGTGGAATACTTGTATACAGACTTACCACATCAATCGTTGCTAAAACCACCTCTGTGTTCTTTGGGAAAACCACTTTTTGTATACACTCCAAAAAATGTGGTGTGTCTCTTAAGTATGAAAACGTAGACTGCACCACCGGTTGCAAGATATGGTCTAAAAATATTCCCAAGGGATGTAACAAACTATCCCGTGCCGAAACTATCGGCCGACCAGGTGGTGCAGTCAAACTTTTATGTATCTTGGGCAAAGAATATAAAACCGGACATATTGTATGGGGTTGTGTGAGATATTCAAATAAAGTTTGAGTAATCCAATCATTGTTAACAGCTTCCTTCAGAAGTTTATCTACTTGTGACTTAAAGCCCCAAACTGGATCCCCAAGCAATTTCTTATATACCTTACCATCTGATAACTGACTTAAAACCTCATTTTTATAATCATCATAGTTCAACAACACAATACCACCCCCCTTGTCAGCTGGGCGGATAATCAACGTAATATCGTTGCGTAAAGTGTCTATTGCCAGTTTCTCAGCATAGGTTAAGTTTTTTCTCCTCTTCCGTGTGCCAGGCACAGATGCCTTCATATCACTCTCAATTGCATTTTTAAACAGCCTTATTGCCGCGTTTTGCATTGGGGGGCAAAATTGACTCTTCAATTTAAGCACATCAGTCTCTAGCTCTGATGTAGTTACCTCTGACCCAAAATGTTCTTTTAAATTCAATGTCCTAATGAATTTAAACAAGTCAATTTCCCACTGAAAATCATCACATGTGGCCGTTGGTACAAATGTTAACCCCTTCTGTAGCAGAGAAAGTTCCGCACCAGTTAATGTATGAGCCGATAAATTAAACACAGGGGTGATTAGCGCCGGCGTGGTCTGCCTCTTTTTCCCCCGCCGCGTAGGGTATCTTTTCCGCTTGGGTCTAGAGGGGGTAATGGATATATATATATATTCCTTTTTTCTGGGTATGATCTATGAACTGAATGTTGTATATACTGTATATATCAGAGAGCACCACAGCTTCATTGTAATCAGCTTGAAAAAGGATCTAAAATGTTCTGAAAGCTTGCTATGGTTATCTTAGTTAGCCAATAAAGGTATCACCTTTATACCACTTTTGTTATTTTTTATTTCAAAAGGGTTACCCTGTAAATACAGCACTGTATATTTTCACCTTAATGATAGACAGTGGAACACTGCAGTAAATGGGAAATATTTACAGATAGTGGGAGCTTTCCTTAGTGGGTGGTGCATAGATTCTGTGGAAAGCAGTGGGACAAGGTGAAGGAGGGGTTGCATGACACTGGGAGGGGATTTCATCTGTGGAATCAGGTATGTCTGTAAAAGAAAGAAAACAAATAACTTTGTATTAATTTTTTGGAAATGCAGACAGTTGTTATGCACCATTTTACCTAAGCCTACTGAATGAGCTCATGCAAAACATTGATGTATGTTCCCTTTAACTAACCAGCTGTATCAGTTATTAAAAAATTAGACCTTGTGTTGATTTACCATTGTATAGAAATAGGCTCATGTGTCCTTTTAAAAGATATAAGCATATGACCCATTTAAAGCTTTGATCAATTAACATTTTTTGTTAGTTATTAGATCAGTCTAGGAAATAAACCGAGAGGCTCGCTTCCCAGCTATCCTGTGTGAGAAGGGTTTTTTAAGGTTTGAACTTGACTGACTTTTGTCTTTTCTTAACATACCTGCCAAGCAGCTTTTCTCTTGTGTAAAACGCGGCAGGAAGGAAAGTATAACTGATAATTGAATCTGCCAGATAGCTTAAAAATGTATGCTCTGCTGCATTTTTTGAATTTCTGTAGTCAGATATAAACCTTTACATTTATATCTGAGAATATTGCAAAGTATCATTTTCTTTTATAGCAGGAAGATACTTACAATACAGAAATGTACAATGTAATGTTTAGTAAGATTTAAACAACACATTTACTTGGCTAATTTCAGCATTAATGTGATAATACAACCTGTTTATGTATAAGCAAACATAAAACATTTACAAATAAGTAGGTAATGAGTTTTCATGCTAGGACTTACTTTAGTTTATATAATTGCTCAGCTTCCTGAAATTAGGAAGACTATTTTATTTACCTATAGCCTTTTCACCCATAGATAAATATGCTCCTTATGTCCCAGTTGGATTTTTTCCAAGATAATAATATCACAGTACCTTGTACTTGACCCAACTAAGATATACTTAATCCTTATTGGAATCAAAACAATTCTATAGGGTTTGTTTCATGTTTGAATGATTTCTCAGGATACTTAAGGTATGGGGATTAAAATTATGGAAAGATCCCTTATCCGAAAAACCTAGGTTCCAAGCATTCTGGATAACAGGTCCCAAACCTGTATTGGCTATCCTTATTCTAACTTGTTAAGGTGCATCCATTCCAATTTAAGCCTATGTCACCATGTATTATTGATAATGAACTTAGATAATGATGATTGAAGAAAAAGCTATAAGGCAGATTTACTAAAACTCTCATTTCTCCTCACTTAAAAAAAAAAAAAAAAAAAAAAATTGCCACGAATGTCTGACATTTATTAAAAAATCTGAATTTAAAAAGCATGTGTGGGAAAAATTTGCGGAAAAGTTCTACATGATCTTTAGATGGAATATTTTCGGATTCAGAATTTTTGCAGTAAATCACGGAAAAGCTGTGACTTTTTTCTGTGACTTTTAGTGCTAACAAATCCTAACAGGGCAAAAAAAATTTGACCATTAGTTAATGTCCTGTTTTTATAATCTTTCTTTGCAGGCCATTTCATTTTCATACTTAATTCAATACAACATTCAAATAAATGCATGCCTGTGTGGGCCGCTAAATGTAGCAACAAGAGAGAACTCTAAATTCTGCAGAGCCGCTGAAGGGAATACTGGTATGAGACCTAATATCCAGAATGCTTGGGACCTGGGGTTTTCCAGATAAGGGGTCTTTCTGTAATTTTGATCTCCATACCTTAAAACTACTAAAAAAAGCAGTTAAAACATTAAATAAACTAAATGGGATTCTTTTGCCTCCAATAACGGTTAATTATATCTTAGTTGGGATGCATTACAAAATACTTTTTTATTATTACAGAGAAAGGAAAAGGAACAGAAAAAGAAATCATTTAAAAAAAAAAAAAAAATCCTATAATGAAGTCTATGAGAGATGGCCTTCCCTTAATTTGGAACTTTCTGGATAACAGGTTTCTGGATGACAGATCCCGTACCTGAATTAACAAAAGAGACAAATTGATCAAAAGTACAAAGATACATGTAGGTAGATTCACTGGAGTATGGCAATATGTTGCTAAATCCAATTGCTTTTTTCCCTGGGCCTGTGCCCATTGTTGGATAAAACTGCACTGGTCCCGGGAATAAAAGACCAACATGGCATCCCACTACTATTTTACTTGCCTTTCCTATGTTCTTTAGTTCTGTCTGCTATTTACAAAATTTCACTTTTACTGGACATGTGCAAGGAGGCCCAGGAATAAGGCAAGATGGCTAGGCAGTGCTCTATTAGTTATTTCCCCAGGTCAGTGCAGTCTTTTCCTAAAAGTAGCACTGGCCCAGGGAGAAAACAATAGAATTAACTGGGTGGTGCGGAACATATTTGTGCCTCTCCAGTGAGTCCACCTTTTCATATCTTTTAAGTCTTAAAGAGACTTTTCAGTACAAGGATATATTTCATGTGTGATACATTCAGATGCTGGCGTTTGAAAATGTGTTTGTTTATATTCTATACTTTATTAGCCTTGTGGACCACTTGCTGGGAACTACCCATATTATGACTGACAGTTTCCTCAGTATACTATTTTCTGCGAAACATCTGCCTCTCTTTTTAAACCCTGCTATTTACATGCTCAGGCCCTTGTGGTGCCCACTGATATTTTTCTAAGTTAAGACCCTGCATATTTAAATATGTTTACTTGACTCACTGCTGATGCTTCTGCTCTCTGCCACTTGCACATGTTGATTGAATGTGAGGGGAGATGGCTCTATGCTCTGCGATTCCTAGAAACTGATTTATTGGCCAATTATTTCTAGCTTGAGACGGAACATTTGTGTTTTTTTTCTCTGTTCTGTTCTATTCTACTGTACCTGAGCAGATTCTACAGATTTTTTGCCTTTGATTCAGTTTTTTGTTAATAGATTTACATGTTACACAGTTTTTCTTCATAGCTTACAAATATATATATATAATCTTTAACTAATTAACATGTGGTATTTTCAGTTTTAGAACTTCATGCTGCAGTGTTCAGAAACAAATATCACATAAACTGTATAGTCTGGTATCCCAGGGAAGCCACTAGCATTTAGCTGTGAAATCATATGATCTTGGGGGTTTGGATTCAGTCCATATCTATTAAAAGAAAAAAATACCCCCAAAAATGTAATACGAATTACATGTATGTAAAACGAAATCTTGACATTTTGCTTGAATACTAAAATTACACACTTCCCATAGACCTATATGACATCTCGATATTATGATTTTGTCTCGAATATTCTACATGTATGGGATCCGTAATCCAGAAAGCTCCAAATTACAGAAAAGCTATCTCCCATAGACTCCATTTTAATCAAATAATTCTAATTTTTAAAAATGATTTCTTTTTCGTTTAATAATAAAACAGTACCTTTTACTTGATCCTAACTCGGACATAGTTAATCCTTATTGGAGGCAAAACAATCCTATTGGATTTTATCCTATTACAGATTGACCCCTTATCTGGAAAGCCCCAGGTCCCCCCAGGATAATAGGTTGCGTACCTGTACTAGGGATTATCCATAATAACCCTACCGTTCACCCTTACACCCATATTTTCATTCAACAGGTCGGTTTTTTTGAGACTATTATATTAACCAAAGACGGATCACAAACAATAAACTGCCCTGAGATAGAGCATCATCCTCCGCAAGCTATAAAGTATAATCCACAGGCTGAGTCTGGTGTACAACAACATCTGTTCAAACAATGAATGCAAAAACAAACAAGCACATTCCCTAAAGAGCACCTTTCCGAATCAACAGAGCTCTACTATAAATCAAAGTCACTGAGCTGCACACGTACCCAGAAACCAACTCAAATGCACATGGAATACTGAAAACCATTTTCATATATAGTTATTTACAGTATAAAAGTTCTAAGGAAGGTAGACATAGACCTACAACCCCCACTGTTTTTAATTTTTTTTAATTTTTTTTAAATCTTGATTTAAATACTTAGTGGTTTTGGCTAGCCAGTGAGCTGTCCTTTAATTTATGACTTTAAACACCCTAAAGGATAGACCAAGGGTGACCTGGCCAGAGAGAGATA
The DNA here is from genome assembly GCF_000004195.4 of Xenopus tropicalis. NCBI lineage: Eukaryota > Metazoa > Chordata > Amphibia > Anura > Pipidae > Xenopus > Xenopus tropicalis. The sequence goes on from NC_030683.2 coordinate 37,823,169, forward strand.
ACTGTGTATTTAGTGTAATCGAACAAAAAACAATTAATCACCATCACTACTATGATATTTGTTAGGGTTATTTGTATTTAAGATCTGCAGTCCCAGGACTTGATATAATTAGCGGATAGGAGGAAGTAAGTTGGGGTTTTATATCAGTATGTCACTGTTCTTACTTATATTTTGGCTATGAAGTACTGTATAGATATAAAAACCATACAAATAAACTTTCTATAGATATTGACATAGGGAAGAACAGCATATCTATGCCTGCTATTTGTACTACAGTTGTAGGCCTTTACCATGCTAAAAATTATGTAAACAGAAGAGATGCACAAGTGGTCCCAAACCAAATCGGTGGGTTTGGACCAACCAATTGCCTATTGCAGCAAATTGTGAACGGTTGGCAGGCCATATTTGCTGCCACCTCAGTAGCTGATGTGTCTTGCTGCTGTTCTTGATACACCCCATCTGGTGACATCAGATATTTTGTGCCTGGTGTGGCTGTATGAATCAGTAACCAAACAGAAGACCTCCTGCACACCCTTTGCTCTCCAAGATACTTTAGCGCTCGGTGCACAATGTTGGAGGGATCGGCACCCTCCCAAAATTCCAAGTAGAAACTAAAACACTGGCACCCAGGAGCTGCAAATGGGACTAGCCCTTTAGAAATCTTTATTGCAGAAATGCAACGTTTCGGGGCAAAGTGACAAAGGGGTCACTTTGCCCCGAAACGTTGCATTTCTGCAATAAAGATTTCTAAAGGGATTGTCCCATTTGCAGCTCCTGAGTGCCAGTGTTTTAGTTTCTACGCTGTATAAATCAGTGCCAGGGCCAGGGCTTTAGTAATGTCCCACAGAGCAAGTTACCCTTGATAGAACTCTGCTACCGCGGGCGACTAACTAATCTACTTTTACATGACTTTGGAAAGCTGAATCGATGCGTAGGCCTTTTCACTGGCAACAATAGGAATCACTGGCGGAAAGGCCTACACATCACTTCGACTGTTTTGCTATTTTTTTCCCATAATGTGTTCATGTATTTACTACCTGCAGGCCTATTTTTTGACATCACCTTTGGCTACTGCACTGCTCTGGCACCCAGCTATGAAGTGTTTGCTGTTTCGCGTTTCTTTGTTGGGATCATGAATGGTGGCATGGCTCTGGTATCATTTGTATTAACACAAGAATACGTTGGAAAATCGTACTGGGCACTGACCGGTAAGTTCATTTATATGTAGTTTTCTAGATAATACAACAAACGTTGGGGTATTGTCTCATTCAGAGTATCTGCCTTCATACCTTTTTTTTAGTTTTTTTTAATGGGTGGTATGTATTGATTTGTTTATTGATGGATATTATGTTGTTTTTTTTTTTTAAAAATGCAATATTGTTGCTGCATAATGACCAGATAAATAAAAATGTTTTTTTAACTATAGTACTTACCTGAATTTTTTTCTGGTGTGCAGGGTTTAGTTGAGGATTTGTTTATATTAAAATAAAGTCATACAGTGGAGTATATGGAGCCCTTAAGCAAAATGGGGACCAAAAATATCCTTTGGAGGGCCACATCCATCTGGCAGACTTCTGTTGGATAGCCCTGGTTTAGATCATTGCTAACTTTTTTTTCCTATTAAAATTGTCACTTATGGTAAATAATTATTAGCAACTCAGAAGGAACAAGCTTTTAGCAAGCTCACAGACTAGAAAACTAATGAATCTAGCTGTAAATGGGTGGCTTTTGTTCATGAAGTGGGTGTTAAGAGAACATTCTAATTAAACTTGCCTTAGGTCTCTAAACCTTTGATTCCTTTTCACAGGTCATTCGAAGCCATCATCTTTAATAAAAAGAAACTAAGCAACAATGGTGTTGTTGTGTGACCTCTATTATAGATGATGGCAAGTTACCCATAAACTTGGAACAAGGTGCATGAGTGAACAAGGTGTATTGGATAATATAATATGACTGTTCTTTGTTGTTTTTTTGGGCAGAAATACTGTTGCACTGCTTATTTACAAGCACATCATTGTTTAGTAACATCAGTACCACAAGGTGAGACAATTAACTTCCAGCCAATGGTATTAGATTATTAGCGGTGTAAGCTGTGCCTTCAAAGCCTTAGGGAGAATTGTATTGAGTCATAAATGGGAAAAATAGCATAAATAAGACCACAGTTGCATTTCATAATGCAATATTCTTCATGATACAGTTATTACATTGCACATTTTAATTACACACTGTGCATTAAAGACCTGCTTAAAGGTGGTGTATTCTTTTGATGCAAAAAACACTGGGGAGATAGGGTCAATAAACACATTTTAGATTTGCAAAAGCCAAATTTTGCAAAGAACAAAAATTGTTTGCGCAAAAGAACAATATTTTACGATGAAAATATTTTTCCCATTAACAACTGTTATTTCATTCCCCCATAAGTCTGTTGACATACTTGTATAGTGCTCCTCAGCACATTGAGCCCCCAGGAGATGCCAATGTACCACTGAAGTGCTGCCACCTCACACCTCACCATCAGGCCACATTTTACGAGTCACCTTTAAAAAAGAAAATAGAATTATTCTGCCATCAGCATGGATTTTATGTTAGCTTAGTTATGATTAAATACAAGATATGGTCTAAATATTGCTCAGAAAAAGCAAATGACACTTGCTTTGTGAACAGGGATATTATCTGGCTGAAATAAGATAACTCCAAACTGTGGCCAAAAGGTAGAAAGCACAAAATGTTTACTAGCGTCACTGTATTATGTAGTGGCTTCTGTAGTTCAGTACCATTTTCAAGGTTGCAATGAGTTATCTGGCTAGGTTGACCTTTACATTTTGATTAGGTGTAAGTGTAGACATTGAATATGGAATTCATTGTAGAAAGTGTATACAGTATATGATAGCTGATCATCAGAATTCCTTGCATTTTGATTTGATTTATTTCTCTTTTCTTCTTTTTAGGTTCTTTAACCAATCTCATATTTGCGGTTGGTATAGCTTTTTATGCTTTGCTGGGATTTTACATCAGAAATTGGCGGACACTTGCATTTGTGGCGAACTCTCCGGGAATTTTCTTTTTTCTACTGTCTTTGTAAGTTTCATTGTAAGGTGTGTGTTCTAATCATCAAGTCTAAATCTAAAATCAAGTATGTATCAGCATTATACATAATGCAACCTAAACGCCTTTCATTTATATATTTTTTTTTAAAGAATGGTCAACATTAAAAGATGTCTGACATAGTGCTGGAAATCAGCATTCTCATTGGTCACTTCTCTTACAATTATAATGAGATTTTTAGTCAGTAGAATGCTCAGTGGCGAATTTACTTGCATATATAATTACATTTTTTGACATCTTCTATTACAAAACTAAGTCGTGCTGTGGGACAGCATTATGATTCAGTTTATAACCCCTTTAAACGAGAAGGAGTGAATTATTTGCAATGTAAACAGGGTAATTTAGAAATAAAGGGGGGGGGGTTATTAACAGTTGCATTTTAATGGTTTTGTCTTTTTTTTAAAACCACGACTAAACTCATTTCCATGAATGGCAGTCATTTACTAAAAAAATCAGAGAACAATGATCTCAGATTTTGGGAAAAAGATAGATAGTTTAGATAGAAAGTCCCAGCACACAAATAGTTAACTGAGCAAAGATACCAGCTGTAGTAGTAACGTAGTAACATTTGCACACACAGTAAATTTTATGCATAACAAAAGTTTGTTTGTAGATGGCTAGTTGAATATATTTAAAGTACAGTTAGTGTTTTAAAACAAAAACAATATATAAATCCGTATTGTATATCTTTAGACATACTATACTGTAGGACTGTTCTGTCTCTGGAATAAACTGGTTGTTATAATTACAATTTTTTTTTATAGTGTTTCCGTTTTTATCAAAGGAAACACAGCTGTAGTAAGTTTTAATACAAAAATGGCCACACACGGTTTCTTTATAGTATATATCACATAGTACATATCAGGTTATATTTAGTCTGAGTGCTACATTATTATTGTGCATGTATTGTGGTGGCTTTTTATAATAGTGAAAGATTTATTAAAATGTTAAGTAAATCTACATTCTTCTTATTTCAGAAAAAGGAGTATATTCTGCAACTAGTCATTAAACTGTATTTTTCCTTTAGCTTATGATCAAGATTAAAGAGGAGCTTCCATTGCCTCAAATACAAACTAAATGCTGCATTTTTTAACCTTCACTCCTAACACACCCCAGCATTTTCATTTAACATGAATATTAAAGCCAGAATTCACATTACTGTTCTGTGATTTTCTTTACTATTCCAGGTACATAAATATTTTAGAATCATAATAATATAAATGCGCAATATAAGAGAACCCCTGGGGAATAAGAACCATAATACAATTGTTTTTTAAAACCTATATCAAGAAAGTTCTAAAACTTTCAACCAAAACATTAGGAGAGCAAATTTTACCATACTATAATGATAAAATCATTTTATTGAGAGTAAATATTCAAAAAACAAATACAGAAAGTAAACATCTTTATATTTTACCTTTAAGGTAAGAAATACAATTAAAGAAAGATGAGGACATTGAAGATTTATAAATCAAACTTGAAAGAAATATGATTTCAAAACTGTATCAAATGTGAAACAGCAATCTTTATGTTGAGTAAAAGGGTAAATGTAAACGCAGTAGCTAAACAAAGCAAACCCAGATCACAAAATTATTTAAGTTAACAGTAGTAAAACACTGGCGGCTGTGTGTATTCATAGAGGGAATATTGAAAATGTGCAAAATAAATACCTAAGTAAATAAAATAGAGTTTGTGAATGTTAGAGTTTTGTTCAATTATATCAAGATCGAAATATTAACAAACTCAAATGTTTGCTCATTTATTAAAAAATTAGAATATATAAAAGTCTCTCAAATTAAACTCTGAAAAATTACTTCAAATACATTGTTTGTATTTTTATCATCATTTTAATGGGTCTACAAACTCTCAAATATCAAAAAATTGGAATTGAAAAAAAAAACAAAACAAAACATTTTGAGTTTTGGAAACCATAATTAGAATATGGGAATGCACAAAAAAAGTTTCAATCATGAAAAAATTAGAAAACGAACATTGATAAATAACCCCCTTAGTATCGGTCAGCACTGAGCACTTGCCACAAACTTTTTTTTTTTTTTTTTTTAAACAATTGTTAATTACAGTGCAACAGGAATATAGGGCCTCAAGCTGGTCACTGTAGTAAAGGCACTCACACTTGTTTTATTTAAAGGAGAAGGAAAGGCCTAACAAGTATATCTATATATTAACCCCTAAGAGTTGGCACTCACAAATCACTACTTATAGTAAAATCAATCAATTTATTTCCACAATCCGCATATTATGTATAGTAACATACCCCTACAAAACTACTCTCTGCGCTCAGTTGTATTGCTGCAATCTTTCAATGTCAGCTAAAGGCAACCTGGCCAGCCACTTAGCCCCTGCATCCACCCACCCCATGCGTGCACATGTGCAGGGACGTCATGGGGGGGCGCTGCATAATGACAAGCAGCAGGGGCAAAGGAGGCGGGGACTAGGGGTGGGCAGGAGAGGTACCTGCCTAGTGCATCATCATTTTTGCGCCCTAGACAGGCGCCTCTTCGGCCTGCCCCTAATTCCGGCCCTGCAACTACCTCTATTTTAATCTCTCTGCTTCCATTTCTTGTTTGGAAGCAATTTTCCGGAGCCTTTGCATGTGCATTGCCCTCCATAGCCTTTGTTTTTCTCCTCACGTCTCCTGCCTTGCAATTCTGTGCATGTTCATGCGCATTAGCAATCAGGAGGAAGTGACAATGAGAGTCCTAAAGATGGTGACCGTGACCCACATAGAAGGATAGGATCGTCAACTGGCAATATCTCTAGTGAGCTGGAAAATGCTTCAAAAAATTTGTAGCAGATCATTTGGGAGATCATAGACTAATATATGCCTGATGTTTCGTAGGGCTGTCTTTCCATCTACTTTAATTGACTTATGACTTGTAATAGAATAGAAATGAAAAAAACAGCCAACCAATTGAAATTCTAAATACATTTTTTAATTAATTTTAATAGAATTAAGCACTCCAATTTAAGAATTCACGACTTAGGCTCCATATTTAGAATTTGCCGCTTCTATTGAGCACAGAAGGCTTAAGCAGCAATGAATCCTCAACTTATCACCTAACATGCTAAATAATTTTTAATCATGTTAAGTAAGGCCTTGGAACATGCCTTGAATCATTGCATGACATAAGACAAGGAACAAAAACATGTAGGGCAAAGCTGAAGACCCCAATGGAATATTCTCATCAGTTCTTAGGGAGCTAAACTCTGTTTTCATCAAGTCAAAATGTTTCATTTTAAAGTGTAACCAATAGCTGTCAGAAATCATACACAGGGTCTTTATTTACACTCCCATGTGTATCAGATTCTTCCCAAATCATAATAAAGCAGCTACAAGTACAAAAGAAAAATCCTCAGCTGTAACTTTTTTATTTATGTTGAGCAGCCAGCCGTTCAAACCTATGTTGGATTTACATTTATATGAAGGTACATAAGCAGCTCAGAGCAAGACTTTAGAAGAGAAGAGATACTTCAAAACAAAGTAGTTCATGTTTTGAGATGATTTTCTTTTAAATAAACATGTTTTAACGGCACCACTTTTTGACTATTTAGTCTGGTTTTCTTTAGTGCCAGCTTTGTGTTTTCTTGTTTTTGAGATATTTGGTTTTGAAGTATCCTGTGGGCTGAAGGTTTTTTGAGGCTAGAGCACCTGGACCTGTGTATACTGATAGGGTAATTACCCTTTAATATATTCTGATTGGAATTCTTTTTCTTTAATTTTGGTAGAGAAAAGATAGGCAAACAAACTTTCCATCTGAAGTTGGGAGAATTTGCAAACACCTCCAATTAAAGGACCCATAATATAATATGTTTAGGTGGTGATGTGTCAATGGTCAATAATTTTTTTTTTATCTCGATTCAAGTTTTTTTGTGCTTAAAAAACTTGAATTCAAGTTATGGTTCGAATCTCTGGTATGTATTAAGTGCAAAATATGTAAAAATGTAAACATTTGCCACATAAAAGCAAAATAGGAGTCAGTGGGAGTCATAGGCAAAGTTAAGCCATATTCTCAAAATTACATTTTTCAAGTTTATCCAATTTTTTTATTTAAACAAGTTTTCCTTACAAACTCGAATTCACAAATTTGAAAATATATAAATTATCCCATTACAGTTGGTATCTGTTCACCCAGTACATACAGTGCACAACATTTTGTGGTACCAAATATTCTATTTTGTATGAGAAAGAATGGCATATATCCCCTGAAGAAACAAATCTATTGTATTCTACAGAGCTTGCAAATTATCTGCTATGTAAGCATAAGCATTTTTCCCTATTCAGCTTGAATGATTGTTCCCATGGCTACACAGCACCTGATTTATATAAACTATAGTAGTGTTTTTGAAGCATTTTGTGCCAAGATTTTTAAATGTATCCTAAAAAAATTCATTTTTTTTGGTGGTACTAATACTCTAAATTGCCAATTCCCACTCCAGATTGGAGAAGGAAATGGATTACCTTACTGATACGAAGGGCACTAAGTGGACAGATTCCCAAAAAAATAACTTGACGTTAAAATTAATTCCAGAATAAGTGCATACTGAGATTCTAGCAGGAATCAAGACTTGATTCCTTATATGCTGTAAATCAGTACTGTCCAACTGGCTGCTTACCTTTGTACAAGCTTTAAGTGGTACTAGTACTGAGATTAACTGGCCCCTTGCATGGTTCACACCTCAGATTCAGACTGTAAACCTCTGTATTATTTAAACATGTAATCCCTTGTACTGTTCACACCTTTTAATCCATGCTTTGTTCACACCTCAGGCTCAGACTGTAAGCACCCACATTGTTCACCTGTTCACACCTCAGACAGACTGTATGCCAGTATTGTGACACTGTATGTTCTGCCTGCCCAATGCTGCTTGTGTGTATAGCACACACAGGCAGGGTAGGTCAGGCAGAGTATGGCACACACAGGCAGCATAGGGCAGGCAGAGTATCTGCCTGAAATCTTTCAGAAAGCAACTGGCTGCCAGTGAAGACAGCAAGCTGCCACAGTGTTAGAATGGCCTCCGTTGCTGACAATAACTAGCATTAAGAAATTAATGCCAAGCATTTTAATTTTACTGGATGAGGCAAGAAACACACTCGATAAAGCTGTGTCACTTTAAATCGTATAATAAGGACTTCCAACACAGGTATCATGCCTTCTCCACAAAATACATAGTAATTACATTGTATACACATGGTTTCTGAATCCAATGGGAGATATCTTTTGGAATTAGGTACCCCTGAAAATAAATCTGACATAACAATTAATCCATATTCCCCTAAGAAAAAACAAGGGCCCTTTATATCAAAGGCTTTAGATAAACTGGCAGTTTAGACAGGGAAATGTATCGCGGTAGGGAATGACAACACTATCCTCTTAACAGCAAACAAAACAGAATCAGCGGCAGCACTCATACACCGCACCCTTCTTTCCATTCTCCCTTTGTGGGCTGTTATTTTTGTGCTTTATTCATGTAACCACATGTCAAAGCAATACCCCTTAAGGGGGACCTGGAAACAAACTGCGGAAAGACAATCAAGAAGCTTTTATTCAATAAAAATGCACTTACTCATCGAAAGCTTCCAACTCCTAAACAAAGAAAACTATTAATAAAAATGTTCTTTCTCTGTACTAGCAGTGATTTTTCAGGTGTATTGACAAAAGGGGAGCAAAAAAGTAGGTTATTTGCAAATGCCATTATTTAGTTTCGGACAGAGATTCACATACTAACTTATTCTAACTTATTCTAACTTATTTTGTAAAATAAATACATAGTAACATAGTAACATAGTACATAGTAACATAGTAAGTTGGGTTGAAAAAAGACATACGTCCATCAAGTTCAACCATAATGCCTATATATAACCTGCCTAACTACTAGTTGATCCAGAGGAAGGCAAAAAACCCCATCTGAAGCCTCTCTAATTTGCCGCAGAGGGGAAAAAATTCCTTCCTGACTCAAAGATGGCAATCGGACCAGTCCCTGGATCAACTAGTACTAAGAGCTATCTCCCATACCCCTGTATTCCCTCACTTGCTAAGAATCCATCCAGCCCCTTCTTAAAGTTATATAATGTATCAGCCAGCACGACTGATTTGGGGAGGGAATTCCAGAACTTCACAGCTCTCACTGTAAAAAATCCTTTCCGAATGTTTAAATGGAACCTCCCTTCTTCTAAACGAAGTGGGTGCCCTCGTGTCTGTTGGAAGGACCTACTGGTAAATAAAACATTAGAAAGGTTATTATATGATCCCTTTATATATTTATACATAGTTATCATGTCACCACTTAAGCGCCTCTTCTCCAGTGTAAACAGACCCAACTTGGCCAGTCTTTCTTCATAACTGAGACTTTCCATACCCTTTACCAGCTTAGTTGCCCTTCTCTGGACCCTCTCTAACTCAATAATGTCCCATTTGAGCACTGGAGACCAAAACTGAACAGCATATTCTAGATGGGGCCTTACCAGCGCTCTGTAAAGGGGAAGAATAACCCCCTCCTCCCGTGAATCTATACCCCTTTTAATACAGCTCAAAACCTTGTTTGCCCTTGCAGCTGCTGCCTGGCATTGCTTGCTACAGCCAAGTTTATTATCTACAATGACTCCAAGGTCCTTCTCCATTAGGGATTTGCCTAGTGCAGTCCCATTAAGGGTATACGGTGCTTGCATATTTTTACATCCCAGGTGCATGACCTTACATTTATCCACATTAAATCTCATCTGCCACTTAGCTGCCCAGATTGCCAGTTGGTCAAGATCCTGCTGCAGGGATGTCACATCCTGGATAGAATTGACTGGTCTGCAGAGTTTTGTGTCATCTGCAAACACTGATACATTACTCATAATACCCTCCCCTAAGTCATTTATGAACAAATTAAACAAAAGTGGACCCAGTACAGAACCCTGAGGGACCCCACTGAGAACCTTACTCCAAGTAGAGAATGTGCCATTAACAACCACCCTCTGTACCCGATCCTGTAGCCAGTTTTCTATCCATGTGCAAACGACTTCACTAAGACCAATAGGCAATAGACAATACAAGTTAAATGCAAGCAATTTCCCTTTATTTTCTAAACTGATAAACAGATTTCCAATTTGAATGGCAAAATCATACATTCTGTAATTGTGACCCAAACTTCTAAAGATCTAGACTTGGTTTATTATTGAATTACCAGCCAATATTACCATTTTTTTTAAACCCTTTTTAAAAGAGGAAAACATACATTAAAGTTTGGCTGTATAATGAAAGCAGAATGAATGCTGTACCAAGAATATAATCTGTATGGAAGATTGCTTAAAGCCCCTTTTTGGTAAATATTGCAGCTTCTCAAAGGAAAATAAATACATTTCTATGGCTGGGCCATGCCCCCAGGGATATGTTTTAAAAACCTTAACATTTTAACATTTCCCAAATATAAAATGTTATGGTTCCTATGAGCAGAGATAGACTATTATGGTTTCTTTTCAAACAGTCGGTTACCTCTATGTAAGAAATATTTATTTCTGGCAATTTAGTGTTCATGCATTATGTATACAGTTATAGTTAATCTAAAACCACAAAAATAAAAATTAAGGGACTATATGCAGATAGATACCCCTGTCTACACCATACTAACTGAATTTTAGCTACTCAACTATTGCTATTTGGTATTTATGTTTTAAATAGTGATTTCTACTTGGTAAAGAACTAATGACATTTAACAGATGTCACTTTTTTTGACACATTGTGAAAACAGTGATTTTTAAACTTATAGTATAGGGTACAGATAGAGATAGACTGCAGCTATGATAACTGTTGGGAGAAGGTAAAGTAGTCTTTTGTTAATTCTCTCTCTGTTTGCCTCGTGGAAGAAACAGAATTGTTTTTTATCTGTAGGTGATAATAGGTGAGGGCTGAGAGTGAAACCAGTGTGAAAAAGCAAGATATAATATGCCAGACTGATGAGGAAAACTTTTATCTCCTAATTTAATTTAAACTTTTCATGTTCTCTTTTCTTGAGATAAACTTTAAGGTGTTTCTCATGTATTTGTATGCATATTTCATATAGTAATTATCAGTGGGCAGCTGGTGTGTTTGTCCTTATGTAATCAAGATTTAGGAGAAACACAAGATAGGGAAGCACAACCATGGCCAAACGAACATTATGTATGATTTTATTCAGCCACACTGCTGTATGCTGGACTTTACATTAATACACCAGATGGATAAAGATATATTTTTGTAAAACATTTAGTCATATAAAGTATCTGTACAACTGTATCACTGTAATTGATAAGCGCAAATGAGATTTTGAATTTCCCCATGGCCATTTGTATTTGTTATTTTGGTACCTGTTATGAAGCTATGTAGACATGCCCTCTAGTGTTTATTGAATCCATAGCTTCAAATCTATGGACTTATCCATGAATCTATGCACTCTGATTATCTGTGTTGAGAGTAATTGAGTCTGATACTCTCTTCTGTAAATGCTGGAGTACAGGTTTGGGAGCCCATATCATGATGGCCATTTTAAGTAAATAATGAATTTCCTTTTTCTCTGTAACAACAAAACTTGTACATGTTCACAAACAATTTACAATATATCCAAAAATAGGCAAAGCAAATCCTGATGATGAGATAAAATAGCAAGTCCTGTGTAAGTTATCATGTAATACCTATAACTTAATAATTATTCCACCCATCTGTTTATGCTACCTCACATTGCTTTGCTTATTAATAGCAGTAAAGTCACTTTTCGCATTTACTAATTCTAGAGAATGTGATTTACCAAATTACATTTCTTCCCAATATATTATAGTTTAATGTTGTAACTGGTAATACTGTAAATTTCCTGTGATCTGTTTCTTGGCCTCGACAGTATTTAAGGAGTCCTGATGGAATTCTTTTGCACAGAACAATTTATGTACATTTTATATGATAAACAATGAAAAACAAATCTGCCTAAGTGACCTTGCTTGCTGTCCCGAAAGCTTGCAGATATATGCTCAATAAGCTATTAAAGGTATCACCTTTAAATCACTCTGGTAAGTTTTCCTCACACTGAACTTTGAACATTATATGTAGAATACATAGTAGCACAGAAGTTTTACAAATATATTTAAGGGGGAAAAGGTTATTTATTAATGTGTTAGTTAATAATTAGCACTATTATGGATTTGGCTAATTTATTTAAAAGACTAAAAGTAACTCTTTAGTGGTATAAAGAAAGCTTGTCAATGAAAACAACAAAACTGACAGTATCCTTTTAAAGTATGCCTTGCTTGTGCATTCCCCTTGTACTTGGCACAGTCAAGCAAAACAAATTTATATGATTAATGTCTCTTTAAATGAATGATAGCTATGAGTTGGTGGAACAAACTGTGTGCGACATCTGATGTTTCTTTAATGCCCCTTAGAGAACAAGCCATTGTAATTAGTATTAAAGTAATATGATTTGTTTTCTTTATTTGTAGCTCCATAGCCTATAAAACAGATTCAGGAATTACCAGTGTTTACTACAATTGCATTTTTTCCTTGATCACATTTTTTTTGCCATTTCATTCAAAAAAATCAAAATCTCACAACGTGGTATGACTAAAAAACGAAAAAAAAGACCACACCAAAATCACCCTTTTAGCCTATGGTTTCTTATACCCCATTGTCACAATATGTCTATAAATATACCTCAATAAGGCAATTGCCGGTGTAAAGTCCTACACATCACTTTAGCTTTCCTAAGTCACACAAAGTTTCTTCAAGCAAGCAACTTTGCTTGACTTCAGAAAATCGAAATGATGAGTAAGTCTTTTTACCGGCAATTCCCTTTATTACTGGCGAAACGATTTTTCGAGAATATTTGTCACTCGTCTTAGCAGAGATTTATTGTGGGTGACTGATCTCCCTATGGGACATTACCCTAATGGCTGTTATTGTCAGATTAATTGGTAAGGAAATGTCCCCCCCCCCCCCCCCCAAATCGTGAATTGATTGCATCAACTTTTATCCGTGTCAGCCTCAGTCTCTGATCTCTAATCTTGCACCTACATTTGTTATTTCTTACCTCTTTCTGTCCCTTCTGGCCACTCTTCACATGGTTAAAGAATGGCCTTATGATTGAATCAAATACGTACACATGCATGTAAAGAACTATTTCACATAACCGTAGAGGCAGTGTTCTCTTAAAGTTTTCTTTTGAATGTAGAGATGATATTGTATCCTTTGATAAACATATTTGTTGTCTTTGCTCTGGTTAAGATTGAGAACTGTGTGATATGATAGGGTCCTGAACTTTCTAAAGTCATGTTTGCATCAGCTTTTTCAATAGAGGAGTCATAGCAAATGCTTTTCTGTGGCAATTTCAATATTTGAGTCAGCCAACTATTTTTTACAATGTTTTTACCGATTTCTGCATTTTAAATTTAAATAGTGCATTTGTTAAATCTGCTAAGATAGAACACAAATATTCGAATGAGATTTATGAGATGTGATTTCTCTTCTGAGACTTAAAGACAAGAGAAGGATCCTGGGAGGTCTGAATGCTTAATGTAACAACATTTGCTCTGAATAATTTACAAGAGGGGTTGCCCTAGGAATACCCATTTTGGTATTACGTATTTTAAAGAGGACCGGTCACCCTAAGAAATAATTCTAAATCTGATTCTAATGGGTTAGTTGGGCAAAATACTTTTTACTTACTCCACAGAAACTATTTAACTATTGCTTTCTTTATTTTGGAATCCACGATCACAGCAAGCAGGCAGCAGCCATTTTGTATAAGCTGTTTTCAAGGCTTTTAATCATCCCTAAATATTATTTATGTGCTAGAACTCTTTGTTTTAGCATATAAACAAGATTAAAAGCTATAAAAATATATCTACCTGATGCCTATACACAGGCTACAAGGGTATAGACTGTGAGAAGAAAAAAGGACGTGTAATGAGGGCAGTGACATCAAGGAATTGCAGGAATGAAAGTGATGGTGAGCCTGAGGCATAGAGGTGGGAAACAACTGAGATATTTAAATGCTTTTATAACAAGTCTGGATGTTTTAATTAAAAAATAAATTTGTGTTTAATGTTTAATTTGAAAAGGACTTTTATTATAAAGCTTTTTATATCTGGGTGACAGGTCCCCTTTAATCTTGTTAAAGATTATTGCATGTTTTGGGCAATACAATTCTGCTGCATGGTTTCAAAATTTGGCAAATTAAAGACAAATGGGCACAGTATGAGAAATGTGTCTCTTGACTGCATTGCAGCTGCAAGATGAGTTGTAAATTGTGCAGGCATATATAGGACATAGGTCCACTCATAAATACATTCTCCCCATTAGCCCCCTGGTATTAATTCTTAATCATCCCGACTAAGGGGAAGAGATCAATATTGATTACATTTACATATGGCTCCCTAGAGTGGTATAATTTTATCCCCACCCTTCAAACAGGGAATAAGTAGTAGAAAGTGGTAAAGGAGTGACACCCTCCAATCTATTACTTGTCCCAGTCTTCCCTTTCAGATAGGGTTGCCACCTATCCAGTTTTAGTCCTGCTGAAAACCGGGCTGTCTGGGTTGCCCAATTTGCAAAACCGGGCAGGATTCTCCAAGATTGAGGCTGCCACATCATAGCCCCACCCCTGTGATGGTAACAGTTCATCCCATGATGTCACTTCCTTGCCTAGTGACATCACGCCTGTCCGGAGTTTCCATTCAGGAGAGGTGGCCAAATTCCAGACTGTAAATATGTCTAAAGTACAGCAAAATGTATTGAGTAAATACATTGAAATTACGTGTACTTAGTGCATTTTACTGTTTAGCCACAAAATATAGCTGAAACACACCCCTGTATTGTGTATGTGATTTAGTTGTGTATTCAGTTTTTTTGCATTGTAGCAGTATGTCTGTTTTATATATATTAGACACTAACAAAGACAAATTAAAACACATGTATTTTGTAGCATGATTCGTGTTTGCTTTACAGTGTATGAGGTCTTTTACTGAGAATGATGCACTACACATCTGCCAAGATGATACAACAAGTAACAATTAGATTTACGTTGCACACGTGCAGTATGTAAAATTTAATTTTGGTCCCTCTGTAGTTGATACATGTAATGGAAATTGATTTGTACCCAGGCCACAGTCACACATCACATCATCTGAATGAAGTTATATACATGGAGCATATGTATTTGAAGGATGTTTTCTGATGTCATAAAATAAATATATCTTCCCCTTTGCTGGCTTAGTAATAGTCATAACTTGTGGAGGTATGGAGGAATTGGCAAGTTTTCTAGCTTACAATTATATTAATATCCTTATTTTTTTTTTTATAACCTCAACCCATTGGGTACAACACTCCAGCACCCATACAATGCTGTGGCCAGAATTGCAGGTTATCCAATTATTCTTTCCTTCATAATGGTGCAAAACTTTAATAAGCTAAAATACCAATGTTGTTAAGCAGCTCTGTAGTTCTGGACATGCTATGGGGGAACAGATAAGTTGGGGCAAATAGGCTGCTAATCCCCATTAATATGTTAATGATCCCCTAATGGGACCCCTACCAGATGTGTGAATTGGAGACTGGGTGAAACATAGCAAAACAGAAGCGCTTAGAATTGGTCTCAGTTCAGAATTGGTCTGAACTGAGCTTTACTCCATTTTGAAAAAGGTGGGGGAAAATGTTGCAAAAAATGTCGTTTACACAACAAATTCACAAAGTGTCTGTAAACGGTCTTTCTTCCACCAAAAACGGAAAAGTGGCGGTTGAGTCAGAATTTAGGCAGATTTCTCTTTGTGAATATGGAGAAAGTGTTTTCTACCACTTTTACTCCAAAAAAGGGCTAACTCCACTTTTGTTAATTCCCCCCTAGAGAAGGTGAGTGAAAATGCTTAGTAGGGCCTTAGTATACTGGGAATAAATGATAATGATAGTAGAAGCCAAACAGAAGTGAGCATTATGTAAAAGATACATTATTTTTAATAATGTCAGAATGTCATGGGATGAAGATGACATCATTATGTACATTTTCTGAAAATCAAAGGATTTTTCTGGGTTATTCGTTTTTGTATTATATACTGACTATCTAATACTTTATACAGTCTATTTAACCAGATGTATGAGATGCAACCAGATATCTGTTTTCTGTAAGCCTAATAAGCAAGTAAAAATCTAAGACCCAGCCTGTGCTTCTCTTTAGCATTTTGGGACACTTTTCAGGTGTTGTTTGGGCAGAAGAATGTCACCTTTTATCTCTCTGTCTTGTTCCAAAAGATCTGATATTAATTAAAATTTTACCAGCATGAAAATGAAATTTCTTCACTTGTATATTTTTTCCTGTCTCCCTAATATGTATATTAAAGTTAAGCCAAAATAAATTATACGTTCTGAGCATAGTACTAATCTACACTGATATCATCTATCATCTCCTAAGAAATCCGGTAAGGGCATTTTATCCATTGTTCATACTTCTCTTTTTTGAAGAAATTCTACCATTATGATACCAATCCCATTGCAACTTTATTGATGTTCTGATTGAAGCTTGACATCTTTCTAAAAAATAATGGTATTTCGTTCTCTTGGAAATAATGGGCATTTGGCCAGTGCTCTTTCCTGTGAACAGAACTATGAATCATTGAGTCTCTTATCAGGAACAGTAACTTTTGACTGTCTGACCTAATCAGATAATGGTATTGTTTCCTTACAATAGCCCTACAATGTTATTTATTATTAAGTGAATAACTTTTGGTGTCTGTTATAATTTCTTTAGGGATAATTAATTTTGCTACAGAACAGTCTTAAAAATAATCCTCTGGAAAGTTTAAACTTCAATCTGTGTTACGACTGCAGAGTTGCTGCTGCAGCAACAATCTGCTTTGAGGATTTAAACTGCCCAGTTATGAATTTAGAAAACCATAATATAATAGCAATCATCTAATGATTTATATTTTGTATGATTTGGATAATGACACTTTGGTCTTACATAGTAAGTTGGGTTGAAAAAAGACATACGTCCATCAAGTTCAACCATAATGCCTATATATAACCTGCCTAACTACTAGTTGATACAGAGGAAGGCAAAAAACCCCATCTGAAGCCTCTCTAATTTGCCACAGAGGGGAAAAAATTCCTTCCTGACTCCAAGATGGCAATCGGACCAGTCCCTGGATCAACTAGTACTAAGAGCTATCTCCCATAACCCTGTATTCCCTCACTTGCTAAGAATCCATCCAGCCCCTTCTTAAAGTTATATAATGTATCAGCCAGCACGACTGATTCGGGGAGGGAATTCCAGAACTTCACAGCTCTCACTGTAAAAAATCTTCATTATTTATTATTTATAAATATGTTTCCGAGTGGGGTTGAAGCTCTTCAGTTTGATATTTAAATTGCTGTCTGGTTGCTAGGCTCACTGAATAGCAATCAGAAAACTTTTAATTTTCATAATGAAGGATGAATAGAAGAGGGCTGGAAAAGAAAAATAATCAATTAAAATAACTGTATCTTAAAGGAACAGTAACACCAAAAAATGAAAGTGTATAAAACTAATTAAAATATAATTTGCTGCTGCCCTGCACTGGTAAAAGTTGTGTGTTTACTTCAGAGAGTCTACTATAATTTATATAAATAAGCTGCTGTGTAGCCATGGGGGCAGCCATTCAAAGGAGAAAAGGCACAGGCACATAGCAGATAACAGATAAAACACTATTGTATTCTACAGAACTTATCTGTTATCTGCTATGTAACCTGTGCCTTTTCTCCTTTTTTCCAGCTTGAATGGCTGCCCCCATGGCTACACAGCAGCTTATTATATAAATTATAGTAGTGTTACTGTAGCAAACACACCAATTTTACCAGTGCAGGGCAACAGTGCATTATATTTTTATTACTTTAATGCTCTTTTATTTTTTGGTGTTACTGTTCCTTTAAAAGTCTAGTCTTCTGGACTAATGTATCAACATTTAGGGGGGCATTTACTAAAACACAATTTTTTCGGTTCAGCAATTTATTATGTTTAAAAACCGCAATAATTCTGAATGCTCAAATACGCCAGCTAAAACCAGTCGATATCATATAGAAGTCAATGGTACATGTCTTTTTTGCAGTTGGAAGGTCTTTCTTTGTTTACATCACGCCCCCTCCCCTTCCTCTCCTCATGTCCTCCATTTCCCTCGCTCACGCTCCTGATAATGTGCAGGAGAGTTAAGCAAATCTATTTGCCCATTTTCCAAGTACTCTGGGGAAAAAACAAATGCTGCCAAATCCGGGCCTGGTTTTTGACACAACAATATGAAAAAAATCACAGTTCTGGTGCAACAAGTTGAGGAAATTATGGTTTTTGCAACTTTTCTGTGACTCTTTTCATTCATGCTTTTTCAGTTAAGATTGTTTCATAAATGACTGCCATTTGTGTAATAAAAATTTTTCTGTGGTTTCAAACAAATATGAAACCAAACACATTGAGTTTTAGTAAATCATTCCCCTTAGTTTCAAATTGTTCCGTATTATGAAACTTTTGAATTTTTTTGAGAGTCTGTAAACCCATTGAATGTGATGAGTAGAATATTTGATATTTTTTAGGTTTTTTACAGTTTTATTCTATTGATTTTTTAATAAATTACCAAACTTTCAAGTTTGGTAAAATTTTGAGTTTATTCAGATTGAAAAAACTTCCCAAATTCACAACTACAAATTTAGATAAATGAGCCTCGCCGTGTCAAATCTGGTTTCCCGGGTCACTGGCCCTAACCTAGTAATTAGAATTTTAGATAGAGGCAAGAGATAAGGTTATTAAGATGAAACTTACAAACATGAAGTACATCAAGACTGTTTCATAAATTTCTTTCATGTGTAATATACTAAAACTTGCCTAAAGGTTATTGGTACCTGGCTAGTATTCAAAGATATCGTAATATAGCGGAAACCAGAAACAAGTCAGAACGCTCCATCTGACGTTATTTCCAACAGTGAACCTTGTCGTGCGTTTCTGAACCGGAGGATGATTTGTCTCTGCCAGGTCTGCTTTGGGCAGCTTGTTTCCTATAGCAGTGAGAAATGCTTACAGGTTGATAGGTACATAGCCCGTGATAGTTTAGTCATACAAATACAAAAGTATTATTAATGCTCTAGTGTGTGGATATTAGTTAGGATCGTCAGGACTGCATACACAAACCAAAATTTATATGCTTAGTATGATTTTATTGGTACATGTATGGGCAGCTTTAGTTTTGTATTATTGTAATGAAATGAACAGTCATAAAAATCAGTACCACTTACTAGGAAAGTCTGTTATTGAACTGCCACATTTGATTTAATAAGTATATTTGTTAACCTACTCATAGCTCGATATAAAAAAAATGCTATATATATATATTTCCAGCAGAGACTACTTGGTCTATAAATAATGAAAAGAGGCCAACTTCTAACAACAAGCAGCACACTTCAGACAGATCTCCTAGTCTCACTGTTTGGGTTATTGTCAGTTTTATCTCTTCACTTAATCATTGCAATTCCGCATTGTGTTATAGCATGTTACATTCCCTGGCAGTAAAATTTGTTTCAAATATGCAGCTCTATTCGTGTGAGCACT
Organism: Xenopus tropicalis; assembly: GCF_000004195.4. Lineage (NCBI taxonomy): Eukaryota > Metazoa > Chordata > Amphibia > Anura > Pipidae > Xenopus > Xenopus tropicalis. Next base: position 37,842,861 of record NC_030683.2, read on the forward strand.
AAAGGAAAGACAGACTGTAATGATTCTTGCAATAATTAAATGTTCCTACAAGAAGTTATTGGTTCTTATCTCTTTTGGCAAATTGTTGATAAAAGAAACGTTTGACTTCAGGCACTTAAAGGACCTGTAACACCAGAAATTGGAAATGCCCTAAATATTAGAGGCATTAGAGGAACAGAGCTTCCATTTGAAGCCGCGTAGGTGGTTTTTCACGGTGAGGGCAGTGAGGTTGGGGAATGCCCTTCCTAGTGATGTTGTAATGGCAGATTCTGTTAATGCCTTTAAGAGGGGCCTGGATGAGTTCTTGAACAAGCAGAAAATCCAAGGCTATTGTGATGCTAATATCTACAGTTAGTATTACTGGTTGTATATATAGTTTATGTATGTGAGTGTATAGATTGTTAAGTATAGGTTGTGTGTGCTGGGTTTACTTGGAAGGGTTGAACTTGATGGACTCTGGTCTTTTTTTAACCCTATGTAACTATTTAAGTGCCAAAGCTGTAGATTCTACGGTTCCACTCTTTTTTTTTTTAATCTATTACTGATGTGTGACACATCAAGATTAAAGAGAAGGTTTATATAAACTGAGTGGTTTTGTGTTACTGTTTTCTTCTGTTAACAAATATGATTTACCTTATGTACATAATGATTTATAACATTTTTCATTCTATATATATTTTATGTATTGCCATGTCACTGAACTGATTCTCATTCTCCAGTTCAGTTTTGGCATTGCACTTATGTTTAGATTACAGATTCACTTTTTGCAAATAATTGGTTCTAATTTCTTCTGGTGAATCGGTAAATGCCTATTAAAAAGTCAACATATTACAGGTATGGGATCTGTTATTGGGAAAGCCTTTATCCAGAAAGCTCTGAATTATGTAATGGCCTTCTCCCATAGAGTCCATTTTAATTAAATCATTTTTAAAATAAATTTAAAAAATATTACCCTTTTCTCTGTGGTAGTTTAACAAAATTGGGTTCATTTAATGTTTAAAGGATTTTTTAGTAGACTTTAGGCATGGGGATCCAAATTACAGAAGTACCACTAACTGGAAAACCCCTGATCCCGAGCATTCTGGATAAGAGGACCCATACCTGTACAAACATACAAAACCTATTTTATTATTGTCAGTTAAATATTATACATCTCCACTCTTAGTTACTTGTTTTGTTTTTGTGCCTCAGTTTACTGCCTGAATCCCCAAGATGGCTGTATTCCCATGGGTATACCACTGAAGCAGAGGGAGTACTGCAATCCATGGCTGTGGGGAATGGAGTAGAAAGGCCAGTTGTGAAACTAAAATCGTGTCCAGGTACTAGTTCCAAATCAGCACACAGTGTCTTTGACTTGGTGAAATACGGAGTACTTCGCTGGAGAACAATTTTATTGATGTATATATGGTAGGTACCACTAAACTGCATTGTTGAACAGGCATGATATTTATACTGACATAATTTGCAGTCAGGTGTTTGTAAATTATGTTTTTCCTTTATATAGTTCATGTATATTTTGTATCTTTAAGTTGACTTCTGCAGTACAGTTAATGAAGGGAATCTCTTAATGTCAAAGAAGATTGTTAGGGATTTTTTGCTGTCCTTTACTTATTCTACGGTTAGGTTTTTTTCTTCTTCCATCTGGCTTTCTTGGCAAATGATGCACTTTCTCTGGATTACTAATGTTTTTGCTTTACACTTATTTAAGATGAATGCGAGTATTGCAAATATTTGTAATAGTGTGTGAGTGAGCTTTATTATTCATTCAATGTGCATGGCTGTGTACCAAGCAGTCATTCTCTGCATTTGTGCTGTTAAACATGTATACAGGAGCTTCCATTATCTTTTTAGCTTATGTTGAGCAGATTCATGTGTTTCCATCAAGTGTTCTTGGATAGTTTTACTAGTCTGTTGAAATAGATAGGGGATATCAATATCAATGCATCTACAACAGTGCTGTCCAACTTCTGTGGTACCGATGGCCGGAATTTCTCTAGCATACGGAAGCCAGTTTTGACCACTCCCCTTTTAAACCACACCCACTTAAAACCACACCCATGTTATCACAAGAGCTTTTAAGACCATGCCCACATTAATGGTGGTAGCACAGCAAAAACCCAAATTGTTGGTGCTTGCTGTGGGGATATCAACCATCATTATTTTGTGAAAGAATTATATTATGTCATATTAAGAAATACCCTTAAATCTATATGAATCGTCCTCCCCTGTGAGTAGCACAGCAACTTCCGTCACATACTTACACACAGAGATCATTTAATGGCTATTTCCAACTGCTAACAAACTCCCAGAACAAACCCCTGCCAGGTTCACCTCCCACAGGCAGCATAGAGCAGGCAGAGTATGGCACACACAGGCAGCATGGGGCAAGCAGGGTATGGCACATACAGGCAGCATAGGGCAGGAAGAGTATGGCATACACAGGCAACATAGGGCAGGTGTGTGACATACTCTTCCTGCCCTATGCTGCCTGTGTGGGCCATATTCTTCCTGCCCTATGCTGCCTGTGTGTGCCATACTCTTCCTGCCCTATGCTGCCTGTATGTGCCATACTCTGCCTGCCCTATCCTGCCTATGTGTGCCATACTCTATACTGTGTGTGTATAGAGTGTATGGCACACACAGGCAGCATAGGACAGGTAGTGCATACAGTGACACAATGCTGGTCTGAGGTGTGAACAGTTGAACAATGTGGGTTATTACAGTCTGAGCCTGAGGTGTAAATAATTCAGGGGGTAAACAATGCAGAAACTAAAAGGTGTGAACAATTTAGGGCAGTGCTGTCCAACTTCTGCGGTGCCGATGGCCAGAATTTCTCTTGCATACATGGTGGAGGGCCGCTAATGGAAGCCAGTTTTGGCCACTCCCCCATTTTAAACCACACCCACTTCAAACCACACTTGTGTGTGCCATACTCTGCCCTACCAAGCCTGTGTGTGCCATACTCTGTCTGTCCTTTGCAGCCTGTGTGTGCCATACTCTGCCTGCCCTACCCTGCCTATGTGTGCCATACTCTGCCTGCTCTACCCTGCCTGTGTGTGCCATACTCTGCCTGCCCTATGCTGCCTGTGTGTGCCATACTCTGCCTGCCCTATGCTGCCTATGTGCCATACTCTGCCTACCCTATGCTGCCTCTGGGTGCCATACCCTCCCTGCTCTATGCTGCCTGTGTGTGCCATACTCTGCCTGCCCTATGCTGCCTGTGTGTGCCTTACTCTGCCTGCCCTATGCTGCCTATGTGCCATACTCTGCCTACCCTATGCTGCCTATACACAGACAGCATAGTTCAGGCAGTACATACAGTGTCTGAGGTGTGAAGAGGAGAACAATGTGGGTGATTACAGCCTGAGCCTGAGGTGTGAACACTGCAGGGGGTTAACAATGCAGAGATTAAAAGGTGTGAACAACACAGGGGATTACATGTTTAAACAATAAAGTGGGATTACAGCCTGAATCTGAGGTGATAACCATGCAGGGGGGGCAGTTAATCACAGTACTGATACCATTTAAAGCTTACACAAGAGTAAGCCATCAAAGCAGCCAGACAGGTGGGGGGCCACACAGAGGGGGGTCGAGGGCCGCATGCGGCCCGCGGGCCGCCAGTTGGACAGCACTGATTTAGGGGATTACATTTTTAAACAATACAGGGGGGATTACAGCCTGAATCTGAGGTGTGAACAACGCATGGGGTCAGTTAATGTCAGTAGCAGCCAGACAGGTAGGGGGCAAAACAGAGGGGGGTCACGGGCCGCCAGTTGGACAGCACTGATCTAAAATATACCACTAAAGTGTGCCATTTCTGCCAAGAGGTAAGGTGACAACCTCATAATAAAGACAGTATTTTTCAGTGAAATAATAGTTTCCCGAATGTAGGCTATAGTAAGCCCGCAGCTCTCAAAGTGTCCTTGCAGCCATCTATTTTAATTAATTCTATGTGATTTTAGCTTGCATGAAGTTTTCTGGCCAAAATCACAAACTGCATTTCCATGTTTGGGTGCTTCAGCCAGAAGAGATTATTCCACATGTACTAACTGGTTCTTAGATAACCTGTTACAATAGAAATGTATTATAGCATATGTCTCAGTGTTTGATATATCAAACAAGGGGCATATTAAATAATGCACTGACAACATTATCACCATTTGGATTGTCGTGGTTTTATAGGTTTTTGAAACCATGACTAAACTCATTTCCACAAACCTCAGGCATTTATCAAAAATCAAAAAACCACAAATGAAAAAAGATGCAGAAAAAACATTAAAACCGCAACTTATTCCTATTGTTGCATGAATGCCAGCATAAAAACCCCCAAAACTATGAAGCAAAGAAAGATTTTCCAGTTGTAAAAGGGACATCTGCCATTCATTTCTCCATGATCTCGACAGGTTTTAGATGGTACATTTTTGCTTTCTGATTTGTGTCAGTTTTATCGCATAACAATATTGTATAACAAAATCGAATTTTGGCACACAAAAACCCCAAAATGTAAAAGAAATTGAGCGTTAGTAAATGCCCCCCTTAGTCCACACCCTGACACTCCCCAAAATTGTGTTATTTTAATAACTGCATTGCAGGTATATCAAACACATTTCCAAATTTAGGTACAGAATCAAATTCATAAATACTTTGCCTTCATAGAAGTCTGTGCAAATTAGCATTATACAGGAGCAGAAAAAAACAGCCTGTCAATGCATTTTATACCACAAGCCAAGGGGTGTTTTTTTTATTTAGAGGCATTCATACTACAGCTCAAACATGTTGTAGTGGCTGTGTGCATAACGTAAAGGGCAAGTGCAGACAGACAGCCACCACAACATGTTTGAGCTGTAGTATGAATGCCTCTAAATGTAATTTGAAAATTACATTTCAATATGCTCTAAGGAGGGTTACAGGTGTGGGATCCATTATCCGGAAACCCTTATCCAGACAGCTCGAATTACAGTACAGGAATTGGATCTGTTATCCGGAAATCCATTATTCATAAAGTTCCGAATTACAGAAAGGCTGTCCCCCATAGACTCCATTATAAGCAAATAATTCTAATTTTGAAAAATAATTCCCTTTTTCTCTGTAATAATAAAACAGTACCTTGTACTTGATCCCAACTAATTTATAATTAATCCTTATTGGGTGCAAAACAATCCTATTGGGTTTATTTAATCTTTAAATAATCTTTTCTTAGACTTAAGATACGGAGATCCAAATTATGGAAAGATCCCTTATCCGGAAAACCCCAGGTCCTGAGAATTCTGGATAATGGGTCCCATACCTGTATGACCATCTCCCATAGACTCAGATAATTACATTTTTTTAAAAGTATTCCCTTTTCTCTGTAATAATAAAACAGTACATTGCACTTGATTCAAACTAAGATACAATTAATCCTTATTGGGTTTAATTCATGTTTAAATTATTTCCTGGTATAGAAATCCAAATTATGGAAAGACCCCTTATCCGGAAAATCCCAGGTCCCGAACATTATGCATAACAGGTTTCATACTGCACATGTATTAACTTTGTATGTAGTTTTGTTTTTTCCACATTGCTTCTGATCAACAAAGAACCATCTGGTCTCCTGCAACACATACTTAGGGAACGCTGAGTTCTTTATAGGTTCAACATTTTGAGTTAAGGAAATTTTAAAATGTGAAACTGAAAAAAGGGCAGAATGTCACTAGTGGGCGCAGCCTACTGAAAAGATGACAGATGTCTTTGCAGTGCCTGTTCTTCCTCTGCTGTGTTATAAGATGCATTACCTATTCTTTTGCAATGCGTAATTGAAAAGGAAGTCAGCAGTGTCAGGGTTTTGATGTCCATTAAAGGTAAGTGTGCACACAGTTAATTAAATAAGCAATAGCAACATTTCAGAGACATTGCTTTTTCTCTTGTGGTTCGCAATTCAATTACAGTTTCTAGTTTATGGTATGTCTCCTTAACTGTTACTATGAATCATTGAGAGCTTCCCCAACCAAAAACAGTTATGCTAAGTCTCTGTTAAAATATGTCAATTACGTCAACACTATATAAATAAATAAATAATAATAGAAATTAATTACTATTCTATTTATTAACCTTTGTGGTTCCTCTAGCTTTTTGTAAGGCAAAGGTTCCCATATGATAAAATGCAACAGAGAAAAGGACAATAAACAACAAAGCGGTGTAACCAAAAGAACAAAACTATAGGGCTGGTTTTCCAAGGGGGCTTAAATAAGTAAATAGAGGGGCCCAGCCTATAGTTAGTATGATGTTTAGGTCTTTTCTTATTCGCTGTTCTGTTGCTCTTTTTTTTTTAATGGGGTTATAAATAGGGATTAAACAAACCCAGTTTTTTGGGTTCGGCGAACCCCGAATCCATTGTAAGGGATTTGCCGGAATACCGAACTGAATCCAAATTCACATATGCTAATTAGGATACGGAATGGTTAAATGTTGCCGCATGCTGAAAAATTTTCCACTTATGTGTTCACACGGCGACATTTAACCATTCAAATCCTAATTAGTATAAGCAAATTCGAATTCAGATTCGGATCAGCCAGGACCATGGATTCGGCCGAATCCGAACCCTGCCAAAAAAGGCGAATCCTGGCCGAATACCGAACCAAATCCTGGATTCTGTGCATCCCTAGTTATAAATGAATAGGGGACAAAGTAGGGTAAAAAAGAGGGTTTAGTGGGATCAGTGGCTTATTAAGAAACACTGAAACTGTTAGTTAAATTAAGACCTTTATTAATTTACCTTAACCTTTTCATTAGACAAATACAAAAGAAAACATTTTAAAATGAAAGTATAGTACAGGTTTGGGACCTGTTATGCAAAATGTTTGAGACCTGGGGTTTTCGAATAAGGGGTCTTTACATAATTTGGATCTCCATACTTTAAGTCTAGAAAAAAAAACATTTGAATATTAAATAAACCCAATAGGATTGTTTTGCCTTCAATAAGGATTACCGTATATACTCAAGTATAAGCCGAGTTTTTTAGCACAAAAAATGTGCTCAAAAAGTAACCCTCGACTTATACTCGAGTATACCTCCCCGCTACCTACCTCTCTCCACTTGTGGCCGTCCTGTCGCCTCTTGATCCAATGATGTAACTCGCTCTCTTGCGCGCGCACGTACAAGCGCACACGCATGAGCACGGGCGCACACCGGCCCTTACGATTGTACACCACTGACTGGGCTGCCATTCACAGACACTGGGGATATGAGCGCGTGCGCACGGACGTACAAGCATGTGCGCGCTTAAGGACACACAGGCCCTTACGATCGTATATCGCAGACTTGACTTACTTTCAGCTACACTGAATGGATGAGCAACATTTCAGAGGAGGCAGTTCATTGTCGTGCTTCGGCAGGACGGTAACAAGTGGAGGGAGGGAGGAAGGACACACGTCCGTCCACAGGGGGAGATGGGTGCACCGAGCGCGTTACACAAGTAATGTAAATAAATATTTTATTATTCGAGTGCATTAGGTCTCAAAAACGTTTGTGAGTACAGGGTGTAGATAAAGGCTAAAGCTTTCTTACTATACCTCAGCTCCAAAACTAATGCAAAAAACAGGGAATATAAAACAGGGAATATAAAATAAATATACAATTAAAATGTATTGTATAGCTCTGCTTATTGACTGCAATTGGAGACGTTACCCTTGAAAGTGGTTAGGATGACATAGCAGAAGATGCAGCGGAGAGGGCAGGAGAGGGCTTTGCAAGGCAGTACCTGGGGCAAGAAAGTATTACCCATAACTACAGTATGTGATATCATTCACATTCGCATTACCCCAAGGCTTGGTAAACAGCACACTTTGCTTTGGGCAATATTTCCAACTGGGGTAATTGACATTCTCACTGCTCTTTTCACTATTCTGTGTCTTAACTCACACCCTTGTGATGTCAACACCCTGCCGCTTCCCGGCCCCCGTGACATCACTGCCCACCTGTCCCCGCCCCATGACATCACAACATAACTGCCTGCCCCCTGCCTGGAGAAAGAAGCCAGCTGTGGTGGCAACCCTAGGCACTTCACATTGTAATCAGCGAGAGATACATTCTGATTCCATGAACTGTTCACAGGTTCTGGGTGCAGATGTTGTATGAATCATTGGTACAATGTAAATAAACTTGGTACAAACAAAATACATTTTGATTTGACCATATATTTATTTGGTACAAATGGTGTCCATACATTAATTTTTGCCACTGGGAAAAGAAATGGGGCAAACCGTAGTGTAATAGATCATAAAGATGTCAGTAGATTAGAAAACACTTGTTCTAACACCACTGAATTTGGTAACACAAACCAATTTAGGAATCGTATAGCCTGCAGCATAGAGATCGACAAGTAAATAATGAGCACCAATACTGCAATGCACACTTAAGGGTTTTAAAGATTTTAAATCTTAGTGAAATACAGAGATAGCTAAAATTGCTGAAATAAAAGCTTTTTTGGCAAATCGTTGATACAGGAATAAAACAAACTTTGTTTAAAATCACGACTGTGTGCTTAGGGTTTTTTTTTTTTTTTTTTTTTAAATGATTAAAAGTGACAATCAGCAGGTTGACTTATTGCAGCAGCAGCAGATACAATATTAGGATAAATCAAATGGATATAATTGTGCAAGCTGCCGCTAACAGATTTTTTCAAAGAGTTCTTTATCAAAGCACTCATTATGATAACAATTACATCTAAAAGAGAAGTAGCCCGACTGTGCACAGTCTTATGGAACACTAAATTGTGTAATTATAATGGCAAGATTGATCTCTAAAGAATTGACTTTTGATTTAAAATCTTTGCATTGAACCTGGCAATGATAGTTCTTTAATAATAATGACCAGGGAACATCTCATCGCCTTTAAATGTTATCTGAGCTCTAAAGAATTAAATGGAAGCACAGAAGCAATTAGTAAATCTGGTGCATTATCATATCTTTTTTTGCAGTACCGGGTAATTGCAGTTTCTCTTATTAAGGAATATGTTTAAAGGGAGCGGATATGAAGTCTGTTATGCTGTTGGGTTCATAAACTGTAGAAATCACTAGTCATTTCCCACATACTAAAATGCAGTAGGATTTGTAAAGGCTGTTTTGAAAGTTTTTAATATGCGGTGTTCATTAAGGTCTTTTTTACATTGCCACCAGTCAACAATATTCTGTCTTTGTATTTAGTAGGGATAAGTAAACATCTTTATTATGTGACTTATGGAAACTGTATATATTTTGTTGGTTTCAAACTGATTTTTGGTTTTAAAGAGCCCAAAACAAAGAATGGTAAATCATATATTCTCTGTTTCGCATACAACAAAAACACATTGAAAAGATGTTTGAATATTAAAATATGTGTATACATGTATGGGATTCGTAATACGGAAACCTGTCATGCAGAAAGCTCTAAATTATGGGAAGGCTATCTCCCATCAACTCCATTTTAATTAAATCGCATTTTTAAAAATTGTTTCCTTTTTCTTTGTAATAATAAAACAGTAGTTTGTACTTGATGGTTACTAAGCTCCATGAATCCATGTTGGTAGCAAAACAACCTTATTGGGTTTATTTAGTGTTTACATAATTTTTTTTTAGTACCAACAATACTCTAAGGTACTGAGAATCATTTAAACATTAAAAAACCCAATAGGATTGTTTTGCTACCAACATGGATTCATGCTTTATTATCACGGAGGGGTACGTTGGTTGATGAGAACGGGGAAAAAGCAGAAATTTTGAACTCTTATTTTTCATCTGTCTATACATCTGAGGAGCCAGATAATGAAGGCGTCCCTTTTAATTTACCAAGTGCTAGTAATTTAGCTACTGACGCGTGGGTCACTCAGGAGGAAATTCAAAAGAGACTTGAACATGTAAAGGTAAACAAAGGTCCAGGACCGGATGGGATTCATCCCAGGGTATTAAATGAGCTGAGCGCTGTGATTGCCAAGCCTCTTCACATAATTTTTCAGGATTCATTGAGGTTTGGCATGGTGCCGAGAGACTGGCGGATTGCTAATGTGGTGCCATTATTTAAAAAGGGATCTCGTTCTCAGCCTGAAAACTATAGGCCTGTTAGTCTGACATCAGTAGTAGGAAAGCTTCTGGAAGGGGTAATAAGGGATAGGATAGTTGAATACATTGCAGTTCACAATACTATTAGTTTGTGCCAGCATGGTTTTATGCGTAACAGATCTTGCCAGACTAATTTAGTTGCCTTTTATGAGGAGGTGAGCAGGAACCTTGATGCTGGAATGGCAGTTGATGTCATCTACTTAGATTTTGCTAAAGCGTTTGATACAGTACCTCACAGAAGGTTAATGATCAAATTGAGGAATATTGGCCTAGAACATAATATTTGTAATTGGATAGAAAACTGGCTGAAGGATAGAGTACAAAGAGTGGTGGTAAATGGAACATTTTCTAATTGGGCCAGTGTGGTTAGTGGAGTACCGCAGGGGTCAGTCCTTGGTCCTTTGCTTTTTAACTTGTTTATTAATGACCTGGAGGTGGGCATAGACAGTACTGTTTCTATTTTTGCTGATGACACTAAATTGTGCAAAACTATAAGTTCCATGCAGGATGCTGCCGCTTTGCAGAGCGATTTGACAAAATTGGAAAACTGGGCAGCAAACTGGAAAATGAGGTTCAATGTTGACAAGTGCAAAGTTATGCACTTTGGTAGGAATAATATAAACGCAAACTATCTACTGAATGGTAGTGTGTTGGGGGTTTCCTTAATGGAGAAGGATCTAGGGGTTTTTGTAGATCACAAGTTGTCCAATTTCAGGCAGTGTCATTCTGTGGCTACTACAGCAAATAAAGTGCTGTCTTGTATAAAAAAGGGCATTGACTCAAGGGATGAGAACATATTTTTGCCGCTTTATAGGTCCCTGGTAAGGCCTCACCTTGAGTATGCAGTGCAGTTTTGGGCTCCAGTCCTTAAGAAAGATATTAATGAGCTGGAGAGAGTGCAGAGACGTGCAACTAAACTGGTAAAGGGGATGGAAGATTTAAGCTATGAGGTTAGACTGTCGAGGTTGGGGTTGTTTTCTCTGGAAAAGAGGCGCTTGCGAGGGGACATGATTACTCTGTACAAGTACATTAGAGGGGATTATAGGCAGTTGGGGGATGTTCTTTTTTCCCATAAAAACAATCAGCGCACCAGAGGTCACCCCTATAGATTAGAGAAACAGAGCTTCCATTTGAAGCAGCGTAGGTGGTTTTTCACGGTGAGGGCAGTAAGGCTGTGGAATGCCCTTCCTAGTGACGTGTGTGACCAAAAACCCTTATACTGGCCCCATGTTTAGCCAGTGCATGATCTAGCCAAGATGGTGGCAGCCCATTGTTCTGTTTTCCCGCCGAAAGGGTTTTAAACAAAGAAGCTCCCAGAAGTCCCTAGATGGTGGCAGCCCATTGTTCTGTTTTCCTGCCGAAAGGGTTTTAAACAAAGAAGCTCCCAGAAGTCCCCTCCAGAGGAGCTGGGCATGTCCCTCCTAGGTTAAACCCCTCCCCTAATGATGCTGCAGGGGACCCTGCCAATTGGAGCTGCTAGGGTTGGGTTAAGCAGAAGCAGGGTCAGCCTCCTAACCAATCAATCCTAGGGGGTGTGGAAAAGAGGGGAGGTACCAGCAGCAGGGTAGAAAACCCAGAGGTTGTGGGTGGAGAAGGAGCTTTTTGTTCATCTGGGTGTAACCTCGCTACGGCAGGACACCCTCCCCTGCGGTTCCTTGGGATCCATCCTAGCTCAGGCAGGAAGATTCCCTCCAACTGGATTACCCTAACCCCTGTGGAAGGACTGTTTGCCCCTGGAACCAAGGTAGTGCATTTTCTGTGGAACTACCCAAAAAGGAACTTTGTTTATTCCCATTGGAACTGCCTGGGGAGGCTACCCAGGTAATTGTGACTGTCTGGGTGGGACACCTTTGTGTATTGGGGGTTGGGCTGGGAGACTCGGCCTTTGTTCCCTGGAGACTGTGCAGAGGGGGGTTGCCCTGAAGACTCCCTGTAGGAGGATTGATGTGATTGGGACTTGTGGACCTTCCATGCGTATTGCCCTTTCCCTGTTTATCTACGTTTGGTTGTAATAAACCCCTGTGAAACAACCCCTGTGGCACGTGTGGTATTTCCCTGATTGTGCTAGCGGCTCATACGTCATACGTTGTGTGACAACGTGGTAATGGCAGATTCTGTTAATGCCTTTAAGAGGGGCGTGGATGAGTTTTTGAACAAGCAGAATATCCAGGGCTATTGTGATACTAATATCTACAGTTAGTATTACTGGTTGTGTATATATATAGTTTATGTATGTGAGTGTATAGATTGGTTAGTATAGGTTGTGTGCTGGGGTTACTCGGATGGGTTGAACTTGATGGACAATGGTCTTTTTTCAACCCTATGTAACTATGTAACTATGCAGCTTAGTAACCATGCAGCTGTTTTATTATTACAAATCTTTTAAAGGATTTGTTTAACGATTCCTTTAACACTAGCGCAGAAGTATGACCGTGGTCCTTAAAGGAGAAGGAAAGGCTAATAAAGAGTTAATCTCAAGCTGCAGGCATACCTTCAGTACCCTCAATAGTGCCCTTAAGTCTTCCCATATTTCTCCAGTTCAGATGATTAGAAGCCAAACAGGAAGAAAAAATGCTGAGCTGTGTAAAGAAAGTTCCCATAATGCCTCGCTCCTGCACAGACACCCAGACCAAGTAAACATGCTCAGTTAGTAAGACTGTGAGTCAGCTTCCTGCTGTTTGGCTCAGATCCACATTCTTAAGGGGGGGTGAGTACTTAGCATTCTTGAGGGAGGTAGAGAGCAGAGCGCTGCGTGTCTCTGGCACATGAATTACAGACACAAGAAATCTTTTTTCAGAGAAGTCAGTGCAGCGTTTCTGTGAGTGCTTCTGGCTGTATTTACATAGACCTTTCTGATAAAGCTTACTTAGTTTTAACCTTTGTTTCTCCTTTAAGAAAACCACCATTTACAGTGTGCTTTAATTCCAGTATCCATGTTCCTCAAATGAAACTTGTTCCACAAAGGAACTTGTTGGCAATGGTGGCCACATTGCAAGGGAGTGCTGACTTAAATGTTCAAAGGTGTATTGGTGTATTTTTATAGCATTGTAGCTGTCATGTTTGATTCTGTCTTAAGCTGGCCATACATGCACCGATGATATTGTACGAAACCTCGTTTCGTCCGATATTCAGTGTGTGTATGGCGGCTTGACAAGGTGACCGATATTGCAAAAGGCTGCTGATATCGGTCGACTCGTTGATCCACCAGGTTAATATATTTTGATCAGGCGCCACTGAAGGCACCCGAGCAAAATCTACGTTCAGGGCTGAATCGGCAGAAGGAGGTAGAATTTCTATTGTTTCTACCTCCGTATCTGACTATTCAGCCCTGAACATCAGTGGAGGGTGGGAACAATCACTGGTCGCACGAAAGATCGAAAAAAGATTGGCGCTTAAGATAAAGAAGTACTGTGAGCAAAGAGACCATTTGTGTCTCAGTATACTGTAGCTGCATGGGAACCTTACAGCACAAACTAAATGGAACTAGGAGTGGATATGTTATGCAATTATATATATTTTATTTTTTCCCTTTTAAAAATGTGAGCATTACAAATTTTGATATTAATCACCAGCTCTGACAAAGATTGGAACTTTGCAGTGTGTATTTTTCATGGTGCAGTAAGGTTAAGTGACGTATAAAGCGAAGTATAAAGTGTAAATAATTATTTTGTGAAGAAGCTTGTGGAAAGTATAAGGGATCTTTCTGTAATTTGGATCACTGTATCTCATCTGCTTAAAAACATTTAAATATAAAATAAACCCAGTAGGATTGTTTTGCCACTAATATAGATCCATGCAGCTTAGTTACCATCCAGTACAAGGTACTGCTTTATTATTACAGAGATAAAGGAAATCATTTATTAAAAAACTTGTATAAATATATATATCATTAATGTACCTTATGCTGTAAAAGAGGGCTTCTTCACGCTTGCAATCATTACAATGATATTAAAAAGCCCCTAAGATTGACAAGAATGTGTCACTCTAATGTCAGCATTAGGACTACAGTCTTATTTGATAAAATTGCCCCTAAGCCACCTCTCAGACCAGCAGCAGTACCTCCCAACAATTTTTCCAGACTTGAGTTGCTTGAGCGTACTTGCTCTGGTAGGATGGGGATGGTGCAATCCTTTAGTATGCAGGAGTGCTATTTACATTTGTACCCCAGAGTACGGAAGGATTGGGCCAGCATGCTATCTAACGAAGGAGGTGTAAGTAAGTAATAACATACAGTAGATTGTGGCTCTTGTTACAGTACTTGTAAAATTGACACATTCCTATCATTCCAATTTATTATATCATCAACATGTTGGCCCTACACCAGACCTTTTTTAGATGTCCACTTATAGAGCCAGAATGTCATTAACTTTTTATTTTTTATTCTGAATGCACCAGAGAATTACAGGCATAAGATTTGAAGCTGGTATGCAATGTAATGGCATGTACAGAAGCTGTGCCCATAATTACTTGGTCAGGGATAGCATTCTTATTTCTACATATAAGCCTCTATGATGATCACATAATGAGCCTTGCAGTCTTCGCCAAGCAGTGGCGCTTTTATTCTTCTCATGCTTCTTTTAAGTCTATGAAATAAATTGCAACAAGTGATGGCATTGTAATGGATATATTGTACATGTAATTCTAGGACCATACTTTTTTTACCACCATTATAAGGACATGAAAGGATCAATTTTGCTTATGTTTGCTAAAGTTTTAAAATGAACAAACAACTTCACACACATAGCAGCTGAGCTTGAATAAAGAGTCGAGTTCACACCTACATATATCATCCATATAAAGACCATGCAAAATTTAGCCTAAAGCGACGAAAATAGATTAATTTTTAATACCAACCAGGCGTCTTTCTGGATCAATAAGTGTTTAATTATAATAACGTATACACTTAAATACCTTTTGCCATTAACAACTTAATCGATCATTTTTTAAAATGTACCTACTGAAGGAGCAACTTACTAAATCGAGTAATTTTACAAGCCACATCCTTATTATAAAAAACCCTATTATTTGTTGAAGATCAAACCTCATTTCCTCAAGTCACAAGGGATTGTGTTGTGCCACTTTTCATGGTCCGAGGAATGAAAAATCCCTTTGTTACTCTCTTATACTGACCTTCGTTGTACAGTATTTGTGTAGAATAATAATATCAAGCTGAAGGTGCCCCCTTTTTGAGTTAAAACAAACCTAATATGTAGAGCTTTGCTTTGGAGCTTACAAGTTAAAAGACAAACCTGTGTTTATTTCAGTTTTCTTGTTTATGCATTATAGTGTCTTTAGCTGCACTTCAAATTCTAGGTGAGACTTACTTCAACAATTAAATGTATGTGTATTGTCTAAAACCGGCCTATGTGCACACTGACAGGCTAATCCTATTCACACCTGGCACTTCATACACATTCACACACCATTAGTGGTTTCTTTGTGACATTGCTGTTGTGAAATCAGGCACAGACATTCCAGACATTAAGGGCCCATTTATGATTCCCTGAGCTTTCATGCTTCGGCAATCATAATGAAAATCCTGTGTGTATTTACTAGTCACGTAGGATTTTGGTCTGGAAAAAATTGTCAGCCTTCATAGTTTCCAAGCATCTAAAAGCTGCCAACATTTTTCTTTGTTACAAAATCCTATTTAGGCAAACTCACGAAGATTGACTAGCTTTTTTCAACATGAAACCTCATACAATTAGTAAACTCACATAGGGTTTCCTTTAAGATTGCCTGAGCACAAAAGTTTAGGAAATCATAAATAAGGCCGTTAGTGTAGTAAATTACAGTAGAACCCTGATTTTACATCTCCATATGATGGCGTCAAAACAGGGCTAATCCAGGGAAAATAGAAAATCTGGGAAGAAAAGATGCACTTGCCTGTATGGGGCCACTAAAAAACGGCATCAATTTTGGAAAAAGTTAAATCTGGGTATGTAAAATCGTGATTCTACTGCCATTCTATAAATGCATTTATGTATTTTGTATTTATGTATGTGTGTATATTTTTATTTATATAGGGCTCCTTATACACACATACAGCACTATACAATAGTATATATATATATATATATATATAATATATATGTGTGTGTCTGTGTGTGTGTGTCAGGGGGAAAAAATTGTGGCGAAGAAAAAAGACAAAACTTGTTTCATTTGCCAAATTCTTTTTGGCAGCTTTTCATAGATTTTTTTTTTTTTTACCCACTAGGTTTAGGAAAAATTTTCTCTGGTATATTCACATTTGCATTTTTCATTGTGTTTTTTCTCAAATCGTGAAAAACACTCAAGCTCGAATTTTGATAAATCAGCCCCATAGATTCCCTGAAAGAAAATGCAAATAGTTACATGACTACAAAGAAATGGCTAAGTACACACAAGCATAAAAAGTGGCAATGTTACAGCATATGCTTTTTAAACTGCTCTACTTTTCATAATATTGTGCATTAGTTTCAGGCAAAAGTACACACTTTCTGTTCTGATGACAGTATCCCTTTAGCTGTAACTGGAATTACTGATTTGGCAACATACTAATTACCTTCATTTATTTATGTTACTGGACCTTTTTTCTGTGTAGGGCTAGAGCCCAATATTAAGATGGTAATATAACAAGAAATTGATTTTTTTTAGGTATGTTTGCAGTTTGGTTTACTACGGCTTGACCTTGAATGCAGGAGAACTGAAAGGCAATCTTTACCTGAATGTAGCACTATATGGCCTTGTTGAAGTTCCTGCCTTTCCATTGTGCCTGTATTTTATTGAGAAGTCATGGTGAGTATCAATTAACTGTTGCATTTAAATGAGTAATTAGCAGAGTAAATATATGCCTATTACCTAACAAAACTTCTATCGGGGAGCACAAAAAAAACACCCATGGTGCAGATAACCTCACTGTATAAACTACAAAACTTTGTAGTTTTGATCATTCATCTGCATCTTGTATGTAACTCCCAAGAAGGTATCCAATCTTATTTAAAAATAAAAAAAAAATAAGAAACTTTATTTATTTTTCCATCTATTCTTGATATGTATGTGTGTATATATATATATATATATATATATATATATATATATATATATAAAAGCTCACGTCCAGTTGGGCTATCTGTGGAGGAAGGACAAACTAAGAGGGTAAAGCAGCAGTGGACTGATTTCTTATTCGATTGTTAATTGCCATAAGAAAGTGCTGAACATTTTCAGTTGCACTTATGCCTGCTACTTGTTCTGTCGATATTTTACTGCAATCAGCAATTCATTCGTACTTATACTGAATAAAAAAATGTATTTCTTAATATTTCTTCAGCTAGAGATGGAAAAAATAAAGTTGTCCCTATACATTTTTACCAGCCCAGCAATTTTTTAAAAAGCTTCAAATTAGGAGAAAAAAATTAGGAAAGTGTATGTATATGTATCTATGTACAGTATATATGTCTAATATATAGATATGTACACACACACACATACAGTTGAATAAAGGCATAGCCTATGATTAAGTGTCAGATAGACACGAAACATGTCAGGCTTTATGAGATAAGTGTATAATAAAGATTTTTTCTTTTTAACTTTTCAAATGGCCTGTCTTTTGGATTTCCAGAGTGCCCCCCTTTTTTTGTTTTATTGCTATGGCCCCTGACCCTAATTTCCTTGTTAGGCCTTAATAGCCATTAGGAGCTGACGCTCATAAGTTTGCTCTCAACAATCATGTGCTTCTCTTAGCAACTGAGTGAGGATCTGAAAATAAAGCTAATTGATGCCTGCATATATACAGGTCTGGGATCCGTTATCCAGAAAGCTCCGAATTACAGGAAGTCCATCTCCCATAGACTTTATTTTAATCAATTCATTCTAATTCTTAAAAGAGACACTCGCTGCTGCTGGTTTATAGACACCCCCCATATATGACAAAAGGCACTTAGTTTGCCCATGTGCAGTAACCCATAGCAACTAATAAGATGTTTGCTTTTAAACAGGTGACCAGCAAATTCTACCTGATGACTGGTTGCTATAGGTTACTGCACATGGGCAAACTTAGAGCCTTTTATTACATAACCTCCAAAGAATGCTTAAATAGGTACTTCATATTTATGTTAACTTTTAGGGGCACATTTACTAACATTAGTTTTTTTCCGACCTTGAAAGTCATATAAACTTGACATGGTATAGATGGTACTTAAAAAAGGGAAAGTTGTGCTCAACCAATACATTTCAAACCATTGGGGGGTGCAATGAGGTTATGACCACAAAATAGATATAGACAACAACAAGAAATCCTCTGCACTCACCCATTTTCAATATATATAGGACATTAAGACATTCTGTGCATTAAGCTACCAAGAAATGCCCTCCCCTTTAAAGGAGAAGGAAAGGTAAAAACTAAGTAAGCTTTATCAGAAAGGTCTATGTAAATACAGCCATGAGCACTTACAGTAATGCTGCACTCCTCTATCAAAAGAAACACAGGATTTGTAGTCTCTTTTTTTTAAAAATGATGTTCCAGTGTCTGACTTCCTCTCTCAGAAACAGCCTTAATTCCTGGGCCCAGAGTCTGCCCAGTTCTCTCCCCTCTCCTGCTCTCCCTCCCACCAGAATGCTAAGAACTCCCTCCCCCATCCCTTGGGAATGTGTGATCTCAGCTATAACAGCTAGAGACTGCAGGAAGGAAGCTGCCTAAAATGGCAGCTGATATCTTAAGCAAAAGGAGAAAGCTTCTAAAGCTGTTTACTCAGGCATGTTAATGGTTTCTGCAGCATAAATATATTGTTCTAGGTGGCACTAATGTGGCAAATCTATTAAAATGTCAAGTTGACTAAGTAAAATGCCAAAATGACTTTCCTTCTCCTTTAAGCAAAACAGGGATTGTTTGTCTATATATTGCAATATACTTTAAGCTGGCCAACTTTTAACAACCTTTCTATTGGTCTATTCCAGTGCTGTCCAACTTCTGTGGCACGAGGGCTGGAATTTTTCCGGCCTCCGTGGTGGAGGGCCGATAATGGAAGCTAGTTTTGACCACTCTCTCTTTTAAAACCACACCCACTTGAAACCACAGCCATGTTATCGCATGACCATAGCCATATTAATGGTGGTAGTACAGCAAAAACCTGCCATACTCTGCCTTCCCTACATTGCCTGTGTGTGCCATACTCTGCCTGCCCTATGCTGCCTGTGTTTGCCATACTCTGCCTTCCCTACCCTGCCTGTGTGCGCCACACTCTGCCTGTCCCACCCTGCCTGTGTGTGCCATACTGTGCCTTCCCTACCCTGCCTGTGTGTGCCATACTCTGCCTGCCCTATGCTGCCTGTGTGTGCCATACTCTGCCTGCCCTATGCTGCCTGTGTTTGCCATACTCTGCCTTCCCTACCCTGCCTGTATGCACCACACTCTGCCTGTCCCACTCTGCCTGTGTGTGCCATACTGTGCCTTCCCTACCCTGCCTGTGTGTGCAATACTCTGCCTGCCCTATGCTGCCTGTGTTTGCCATACTCTGCCTTCCCTACCCTGCCTGTGTGCGCCACACTCTGCCTGCCCCACCCTGCCTGTGTGTGCCATACTCTGCCTTCCCTACCCTGCCTGTGTGTGCCATACTCTGCCTTCCCTACCGTGCCTGTGTTTGCCATACTCTGCCTTCCCTACCCTGCCTGTGTGTGCCATACTCTGCCTTCCCTACCCTGCCTGTGTGTATTGCACACACAGGCAGCATAGGGTAGGCAGAGTATGGCACACACAGGCAGCCTACAATGACACAATGCTGCCACTGCTCCTACAGTCTGCACAATAACTATATATTAAAAAACTTTTTAATTTCAGTACCACCTCAGTATATGTTCTTTTTATAGTGTGCAGGGTTTATTTTTGGGTTTCTACTGCTCCTACAGTCTGTCTGAGGTGTGGACAGGTGAACAATGTGGGTGATTACAGCCTGAGGTGTGAACAATGCAGGGGATGAACAATGCAGGCATTAAAAGGTGTGAACAACACAGGGGATTACATTTGTAAACAATACAGGGGGTTTACAGCCTGAATCTGAGGTGTTAACCATGCAGGGGGCCAGTACTGATACCATTTAAATCTTACACAAAGGTAAGTTATCAAAGCAGCCAGACAGGTAGGGGGCCACACAGAGGGGGGTCGCTGGGCGCATGCGGCCCCCGGGCTGCCAGTTGGACAGCACTGGTCTATTCTATTAATATTTTATCATTGTTTTCTACTTTTGTAATTATTTTTTTGAAAACTTGCTCTGCGAGGCTACAACATCATTTAAATTTTTTTACTTAGATTACTGTTTAAGACCTCACCTTTTTATCTCCCCGACTGTCATTCAAACAACTACTCCTGAAATTCCAAACTGGGGAGTTGCTGAAAAAAAAAAGCTAAATTACTCAGAAACTATAATAAATGAATATCAATTGCAAATATCACTGTTTGCATCATACTAAAAGTTAATTTAAAGGTTAACTACTGCATTAAATTGACCAAATCAAATTACAGGGCAGATGGGTCGTTTCATGTGTCTTTGAAATGAAATGATGGAGCCTTTAAAAATGCTTAGCAGGGCAGCCTCTGACTTCAGCCAACCCTGTGGCAAAACAAGGCAACAAGGTGCCCTGTACAGAAGGTTTGTTTGCCAACTGTTTCACAGAATATGCCGGAAATCACAAATTCAAGATTTTAAGTTAGATTGAAATCAGAGCTGTGGGCCATTGAATTACTTTCACTTATTTTCTCGAGCCACTTCTGTACGTATTATGGCCTTGTATTTTGGATCTTTATTTTGCAGAAGGATGCATTTTTGTTGAAGACTGAAACAGGTTCCCCTTTCCTGTGTTTTTCACCATTACCCTTTTCTCTTATCAATATGCCTAGTCCAACAGCATGATGCTGCCTTCACTATTCTACATTGTAGATAGGGGTCATCCATATGAAGAGCTCTGCATGACACTACCTTAATTGGGGGGAAGGAGTGGCACAAAGCCATTACTCAAAAACCATGTGAAAGCGCTTCTAGAGTTTACCAAAAGGCTTAAGTAAGCCAATTAAGAGACCAAGAGAAAGCTTTTTGGCTACATTTTAAATTAGTTTATGTGGTTCAAATCTAAATATTGCCCTTGCTGTAAAAGAATACAGTGAAGTATTGTGGTGGTAGCATCATTCTGTGGCATTGGTTTTATTCATCACAGACTGGGCATCTTATTAAAACAGAATAAAATGTGTATGGTGCCAAATACTGGTATAATTCCAATTTTACTTTGATACTAAAGTTTTGGGTGAAAATACATCTTTAGCAGAACAAAAGCAAGACCAAAGTAACATCAGACTGGCACTAGAACAACAAGGTGAAAGGCCTTCAATAGCCCATTAAAAGATCAAGATCTCAATCTGATTCAGAATCAGTGGCACAATTTGAAAATTAAAGTCTTCATCCAGCTAACCTAAATAAACTTGTGCTACACTATAGGGAACTAGGCCAGATGTAAACAAAATTTGGAAAATCCTTTCTGTTTACATTTAATCACAAGTAAACAGTATTGAAAACGTTGGCATATTTATTATTCTTTCATGGTATTTTTTCACAGTAGAAAAAAAATGTGAAATACATTGCAGCTACAATTTTAGAGAACCGAAGTGAAAAGCTGTGAAAATGTTTTCATTTAGTGTAATATGAACCACAATTCAACTCCATGGGAATGTCCTGGAACTCACTTAAAACAATATTACAATTTTTATGCAGGAAAAATACTATTAAAGGCTTCTAAATATGGCAACATTTCCTGACAATTCCTTTTTTTCCCCCTGTTTCAAGTGTTTTTGTGTTACAATTCCTTGAATCACAGTAAAAATCAAGATTTAATTTGTAAGGATTTCTTTGTCAGTGTGTTGAAAGGCAATTTTATATTTCTTATAAGAATTATATTTTTTACCTAACAGTGTGCAAATGACTGGTACAGATATGGGACCTGTTATGCAAAATGCTTGGGACCTGGGGTTTTCCGGATAAGGGATCTTTCTGTAATTTGGATCTCCATACCTTAAATCTGCTAAAAAATCATTTAAAAATTGAATAAAGGCAATAGACTTGTTTTACCTCCAATAAGGATTAATTATATCTTAGTTGGGATCAAGTATAAGGTACTGTTGTATTATTACAGAGAAAAAGGAAATCATTTACAAAAATTCTAATTATTTGCTTATAATGGAATCTATGGGAGATGGCCTTTCCGTAATACAGAATTTTCTAGATAATGGGTTTCTGGATAACGGGTCCCATACACCTGTACATGACTTAAATTGTTATTGCTGCAAAAGTTTGAATACTCGTGCATGCACCAAATTTTGTTTCTGTTTTTTTTTTCAAGATGCCTGCTAGTTTAATACTGTCTTTAAATATTAATAATTATATATAAATTATCTAATTATTTTTAGCAAATATTGTATTGACATTAAAATATTTAACAATTTACAAAATACTCTTAAATTCAGATGATTATATAACTTTTATTGACTTGCCTCATCTTTTATGGCAAGAGGTTTACATAGAGCAGCACTGGCCACATTTGCTGGCAAATCACCTTAAAGAAGAGTCTGGCATTTTCATGTGCAAATCAATGTAGTTAATTAAAGCTTTTAGATATTTATTTAGCAGAACGACAAAACCATGGACTGTAAAAAGAAAAGCAAAAATATTGCAGACAGTAGTTTACAGAATTATATACAAAGAGGCACAAGTGTTACAAAGGATGCAGCACTAGACTGTATTAAACAAATGTAATTATGTTTTAACAGGTACTGAACAGAGCACATGGTATCTTACAATCTCTCAAGTAAAGTATGTAATTAGGCTAGGCATTGTGAGAAAGTGAATATTTCAGCTCTGTAGCTTTAAACTGCGACTTGCGAGAGCTCACCTTTTTGATTAGATTTAGAGTGCCTTGGGAGCCCCTGTAACAACTGATTAATGAGGGTCAGAGACTGATCCTGCAGCGTTGTGCTTGCTTATTGCGGTCACATAGCAATGCAGAGAGAACTATGGGTGGCACCTCAGTGATCCCTAAAAGCTTCAACTGAGAGCCCACTTCGCACTGCCACATGGGCCAAAGCAAGTGTAAATGCCACATTCTGATTTTAGTAGCATTAGGCAAATTAGTTGCTGCTTTCATAAGCAGAATCTTGTGCAAAGCCAAAAAAAATGTAAAAAAAAATTGTGAAAATAAAGACCATTACCAGAGCTTATTTGGATCATATTGGCTAGAAAGGAGTGCAGGCTCTCTGTTAATAACAATATTACTCCTTTTTCAGCTTTTCTGGTGGTTACTATGAACTTAAATGCCTTATTTTTTTAATAGTAGCAGTGACAGGTGGAACGTCTAGAAGAGGTCCCTCTTTTATCACTGCCTGTGTTTTTGGCAGTGGGTTTCTCATATTTCTAATGGGAAACACTAGAGATTCACTAAATCCGGGATTCAGTTTGGGATTTGCCCAAGATTCTGCCATTGTCAGCAGGATTTGGATTCTGCCGAATCCAAGTGCCCGGCCGAACCGAATCCAAATCCTTAAAATTATGTGGCTTTTTGCAAATGAACACAGAACTTTAATTCTTAACTGCACATGCTTAGCAAGCCTAAATAGCATATGCAAACCTAAGGGGCACATTTACTAACCCACGAATGGGCCGAATGCGTCCGATTGCGTTTTTTTCGTAATGATCGGTATTTTGCGATTTTTTCGGAAATTATCGCGACTTTTTCGTTACCAATACGATTTGCGCGAAAAAACGCGAGTTTTTCGTAGCCATTCCGAAAGTTGCGCAAAATCTGGTGGTTTTTTCGCAGCTTTAAAACTTGCGCGAAAAGTCGCGCCTTTTTCTTAGCGTTAAAACTTAAAAGGCGCGACGTTTCGCTTAAGTTTTAACTCTACGAAAAAATCGCAACTTTTCGCGCAAGTTTTAAAGCTGCGAAAAAACCACCAGATTTTGCGCAACTTTCGGAATGGCTACGAAAAACTCGCGTTTTTTCGCACAAGTCGTAATGGCTACGAAAAACTCGCGTTTTTTCGCGCAAATTGTATTGGTAACGAAAAAGTCGCGATCATTTCCGAAAAGTCGTAAAGGCGCCGAAAAAATACGAAAAAGTCGCAAAATGTTCGTTTTCCAATCGGAATTTTTCCAATTCGGATTCGAATTCGTGTCTTAGTAAATCAGCCCCTAAGTGTTGGTCAGGAAATGTTGGAAGGCAAGCTAACATTATATTATAACTGATACCGCATCTAGGCTTTAAGCAGCAGCTTGCACCTTACAAATGTGGTGGTGCCAATTATTGCTTGGTCTGGTTAATGCCAAGTGCTAAAGTGGTCAGCTATAGTGGCTGGAATAAGAAACATTGCCTGTTCACTAGTGTCTAGTTACACTTGTGTGACTGCAAATCAGCTCAGGGGTAAAATTATCACTGGTATTCAGCCAGTTTTTGAAGGTCCCCTGAGTCCTAAATATGGGAATAATGTGTGATCTCTAAAATATGGGCATTTTCTTGTCCTAGTTTCACTACTGAACTGTCCGAAACAAGCTAGTCCTTTTTTGTGTGCCAATTTCACCAGTGTATAAAAGTTCCTAATTGTACTGGCTTATATTGTATTCTAGGCTTCTATCATACAATTATAGGTAAAGATTTTATATCTCAAGGTATAGGGGAAATTATTCATTTTTAATTGTATGTAGGGAAGCTACTATAAAATGTAACTGTACCTACAGTATGTTATTATAAATGTTTTCTGAAATAAAAAAGCAATAAATAAATCAGATATATATGTAAAAATCCAATTAACACAAAGTACAGTAAAAAGAAATTTTTTTGGTCTAATGTTAACGCTAAGGGGCACATTTACTAACCCACGAACGGGCCGAATGCGTCCGTTTGCGTTTTTTTCGTAATGATCGGTAATTTTGCGATTTTTTTCGGCGTCTTTACGATTTTTGCGTAAAAACGCGAGTTTTTCGGCGTCTTTACGAAAGTTGCGCAAAGTCGAAATTTTTTCGTAGCGTTAAAACATGCGCGAAACGTCACGCCTTTTAAGTTTTAACGCTACGAAAAAGGTGCGACTTTGCGCGCAAGTGTTAACGCTACGAAAAAATCGCGACTTTGCGCAACTTTCGCAAAGACGCCGAAAAACTCGCGTTTTTACGCAAAAATCGTAAAGACGCCGGAAAAATCGCAAAAAATACGAAAAAGTCGCAAAATGTTCGTTTCCAATCTGAATTTTTCCAATTCGGATTTGAAATCAGCCCCTAAGAATCAGGAATACTTGTTTTGTATTATAGTTACATTGTATTGGAAACAATCAATATGAATTGTGCTTTAACTTTCTAATACTGATTTCCATCATCAGGTCTTTTACAGGTTTGTAGCAAAACCATCTACTGCAGAGGAATATTAATGCTAGTGTAAAAGTGCAGTTAATCCCCCAATATTTGAAGGGTTCAAATGCAAGCACAAAATCAATCCTCCACTTCTAAACAATGTTAAAAAGTGCATATTTGAAAATAAAACCCAGAGTTTCATTTCCAGATTGTTTCTTTAAGCATAAAAGGAGCCACTGGTAGTTCTGAAGTAACAGAATATACTGTGTAATTTCTTTGTTTAGGTCTGGGAGAAGAAAAGCAACAGCTGGATTTTTGGGTTTTGCTGGTTTTGCCTGCATCTTTACAATATTCTTACCTGAAACTAATGGTGAGTTACATGTTTTTGTACAATTTTAATGCCTTTTATAATTTAGAAAAATAAATTATACTGTTTATTCTAATTAATTATTAATGTCATTGTTATGTCAACATGTTCTGAGTATGTGAAATATTTTTGTAACTTTACTTTTAGGAAAAAATATTATAATGTAAAAATATTGTAATTATAAAAATATCTTCATTTTAATTTATCTTGTCTTTGAACAAAGTATTAGGTCTTTGAAGGTCTAGTGTATCCTAGTGCTGCAGGAGACTTTAAACTCAGTATTGCCATGCCATCCTCTTGTTGCACCTAGTGCATGCACGCAGCTTATAAAAAAAAAAAAATTTTGTGTCTTCATTTACACGTTCTCTGAAATTGCCCTCTTTCTCTTAAATATCACACTTTTGGTGTCATTTATGAGCACAAGTGCAGTTGCAGCCCTGCTTATTTAATAAAAACATCCATTACAAGTTACAGTCATCAAAATGCACCCCTTGCACTTCTGTACAATTGCGCTCGGTGCTGCTTAGTATTTCCTGCCTCCCATTCTGAATCCAGCCCCTTTGCACCTATTGACACAGAGGAATATTGGGGCTACTGTTATATCCAGACCAGGCAGTGGCTTCAGGGTTTTCTGAGCACCCTAAGCATATATTGCAAACATCACCTCTACATAGAACACAAAAATCAACTGGACTTTAGCGTATTTGCATATGAATTGCGATGAAGTGTAAGCACAATTGTGTTTGCACTTTGCTCACTGCACTTATAAGGTTGTAAGGTTGTAGGCCAAATAACACTAGTAGATTATTATTAGCATGAAGCTGGCGCAAAGACATTTCATTGTTTTCTGGTTGTAGCCAGGTACAAATAGCAGCTGCTCATGTAAGCCAAAGGAGCATGTCACCATCCATTGACCAGCCCCATGATTATTACCCTGGCTAAACTCCTATTTACCCTTAACGTCCCAAGATGTTGAACACAATTCTCACAATTCAGGTTTAAAAAAAAAGTGCTTAAAAAATAAGATTACAGAAAAGTGATAATGAATGTGACTTTGTCCTTTAGCAAGGCTTTTGCTATTTATTTTAGCTATTGCCATGTACTGGTATAAAATACACATAATTAAAAACCTTGCATTATGATATATAGAAACATTCTGTATTATTTAAAGATAGTAATAGATAGAAGCACAGCAAAGGGCATATAACATCGGTGACAGATATGGAATTTAGATGAGGACAAAAACCTGTTATATTCATATAAGAATAAAATGCTAATAATAGGATTTGTATGTGAGGGAGGCAAGGACCCTTTTAGTCCCCCTCCCTCCTTGACACTGCTTGACTCACATTTTCCTGCTGGGTAAAACCTGCTCAATACATATCTTGACCTCACTGTGAGCCTTCGCATAATGTTTTATTTTCATTTCACAGTGTGTTCTCATTGTATAGCATTCTGTCAAAATGGAATTATGCTCTTTACCTTATCTTCTCATTGCCTGATGATCCTGACCTGTGGTCATGGCATGTTACTGAGTTAAACTGCACATATGTAGAGGTTATCTTGGGGCAATGGATATCAGATGTAGCTCACAACCTCTTCACTATTTCAAAGAAACATGCATTTATGTCCTTAAATGTACTCAGTGTGAGACATTTGCAGCAGGGCAGCGCAATTGTCTTATAATAATCATCATTTATTTATTTATAGAGCAGCAGCAGGTTTTTGGAACTAACAGTGTAGCCCTGTGTGGCCCTGTGCTTGTATCTGTGTATGAATTTGGTGTAGATACAGTACTATATACAGGTGGGTCAAGTTTAATAATAGTAATAATAATAGAATAAATTGCACTTGCATATAGGTGACACATGAGTGGCATGCCTATTTTGCCAGTGGATATACCAGTATGGTCTCATATCACTTTTCAGGTCAAGTTTTCTTCCACTATATGGGAGTCTAGCACAGGGGTGTGGTCCATTTGTTTTGGCCCCAGTATCACAGAATAGTTTGCACAAAATTGAATTTTTTAAATCTATTTTAGCCCAGAAACAGCAGATTTCAGCTGCCAATTCAGGTCCTTCAGATCAATTCGGCAGATTATCTGCCTGTCTATGGGCAGATTTTGATTTGCAGGTTTTATTTTACGGTCGGATTGGGGACCAAATTGGCTGATTGATGCAGTCCTTGGTCCGACAGGCCATATACCCGTTGTTTTAATTCAATCGAATTAGCCCGGTATCACCCATTTTAGATGGGCATAACAGAAAAAGATCCACTCATTTGTCGACCTCACCAAAAGAGCGGATCTTAACATGTATGGCCTCCTTTAGCTAAGGAGCAATAAATGTACAATGATGATAGTTTAGAGTGATAGCAGAACATTGCTTCTGGGCATTTATGCATAGGTGTTATAGACATCTGCTGATGTTATATTAACTGGAACATGTATTTATCACCTGGAACACAAAAATCAACTGGACTTTAGCGTATTTGCATATGAATTGTGATGAAGTGTAAGCACAATTGCTCACTGCACTTAATAAATAACACTAGTAGATTAGTATAAGCATGAAGCTGGCATGTTAACTGTAACATGTATTTATCACCTCCAAGCTTGCAATTCTTTGGAGAATGTGTGCACTTTGAGCAAGCAATATAATAGCTGCAGTGTCTATGGGTGAATGCAGATTTAAATTGACTCGATGTTATATGATGTTATATGCCACTCAAGGCACAAAGCCCCTTTTAACACAAAACAATACTAAAGGGCTTGGGAATGGCACAAGTGCTGGAGTGCTAATTAGTACGCTAAATAGAGAGCTTTTCAGCATGTGGTTGTGCATTGTGGGCAAAAAACATGAAAATTTGCACCTGTGTTTTGCACTTTTCTCCTTTTTGCCTTTACATTGCATTATGTCAAGTATGGTTCTCCAAATTAATGTTGCCTCTGCTGCTGGGATAGCTCACCTGACACTGCCCCTCAACTTGGAATAAAAAATAGAACATTTATAAATCCAAGGCATTTAATTATAAATAAGGAAAATTCATACAAATCTGCATGCATCGCAGACACAAACTGCTGCAGGGCTGAATCAACAGACTGGTATTTTCATGCAAAGAATAATTTACCTAACCTTTTAAACACTATTTCTTTAGAGTTCAAATAACTCACATTTTGTAAAAGTAATTTAAATGTATGGATGGATTTAAACTTTCCAACGTTTTAATGATGCACAGCTAGAAATTTAAATAATTTAGATTCTTTTAGCATTTCTATTTTAAAAGCTACGCTGTCTCACAAGTGAGGAAAGTGAGGAGAGATGCAGTCAGCTTGCAGTTAAACAGTGTGGACAGATAGAATGTCAGTAGTGTTAATTGTCCCATGCACAAAAATGCCATTTGCTTGCATTTTGCTGAATAAGGTGCAAAGTATAGGGAGCATGTGTGGGATGTGTGGGAGGGCACTACAATTAACACCTGCCTCTTAGCCTGTCTGTGTTACTGACTTTCTTTGAATTATTTGCACACTTAAAAGGGGCCCATTCATCAAAGACCGAACTTTTAGACTTTTTTGTGCTTTGCGTCAATTTCTGCGACAAAATCATATTGGCGCAACGACTACGAAAGTTTCAGAATTCATTCAAGCTTCGTTATCATGACTTTCCTTTGGTCAGGTTGGAGCTGCAGAGTGCCATTGATTCCTATGGGAGGCTTCCAAAATCTACAATCATTCGGGTACGAAAATTTCGTACCTTTAGGATCGCACCACATTATTTTCATACAACCACGATACAAATTTTCATGCAATTAACGCACATCAGAAATTATCATGGTTAGTCCGAATTTTTTCCAATCGTGCTTTTAATTGGTGAAAATTGTGTAGGTTGTGTGGGTTTTCCAGTTTAGCCAGTAATTAGCTTCCACATAGGTAAGTTGCACACAATATGTGGTACACGCTCCTTAGCCGGCATTCTGGGAAAACTGCAGCATTATGGGTAAAAAATAAGGTGATTTCTTGTTTTTATTTTGCACTTGCTTTAGTTCTCTCTGCATAAACAGTAGTAGTTGTCAGAAATCTCAGCTTGGGTGAGCACTTCTACTTCTCCCATATCATATATTTTTTGCCCTGTCCTTTCATTTATAGAGTTGATACCACTCTAAAACCTAAATTGGCCAGCTTATTTAACTTATTTATCTTATATTACTTCTTTTGTTCTTGGAGCCAATGTGCAGCGGTTGTTTGTCATTTTCTTAACCATCTGACAATGACCTGTTTCCTTTAGGCAAATCCTGGTTTTTCTTTCTGCTCTTTTATGCTGGTTCTATCTGATCCCAATATTCTTTAACTGTAAGCTGACATTTTGGGTTTGTGGAGATTTTTAATTAACTGCTGCGCTGTGCATTTTTATACACTTAAGTAAAATAAGCCATTTGCAAGGAAATGAACAAGGAAAACAGTGTTTTAGTTATGTATGTCAAAATATGCTCATTATTTTAGCAGACTGTATATGTACTATTTCCACTTTCAGATTAAAGCATTTTTTCCCATTTTCTTCTTTCAACGGTAAAAATAACTGATGGTTTAATCTTCCTTTCATTTGAGGTTGGGCGAAAAAAATGCCTTGAATTGTATATAAAATAGCCTGATGTCTTATCCTCTTCTGTCTTGCTTAACGGCTCAGAACTTAACAGGATATAGGCTTTTTCATTTTCTGGAATATTTGATTTACTGTTACATTTTGGACAGAAATCATCTTATGATGTCTTATCTGCAGTTCCCTGCAATGCAAACCTACTTGCACACACACTTACAATCTTCTTTCTCCCTGGTCACAAATTGGCAGGGCCGTTGCAACTTCAGAGTTATCTCCAGTAGTGGTGCTCCAGCTTCAGAGTAAACCCTTAGTATTAAGAGCTTTGTGTGTATAAGGATGCTTATTTTATGGTAAATGTATGGATTTTTAACTCTCTTCTTTTTGCCAACACATTTCTATTTCTGTTCAATTTTCCCATATCAGCCTTAAAGTGAAAAATGTCTTTATCTGTTAACAAGGTTATATACCATAAACTTTCCTGTATATGGAGAAAAATGGGCAAAGGTGCAGCTTGTTAAGTGTTCAACATTTTTTGGCTTAGACAGAATAGAACAATATATTTATCACCAATAGGGGTGCTATTCTAGAGAAATCTGTGAAGAATGAAACTGTCTGGGCAAGTATGTCATATTCCAATATGTATATTTGCATACAGATATGGGATCCCTTATGTGGAAAGCCATTATCTAGAATGTTCTGTATTATGGGGAGGCCATCTCCCATAGAGTCTATTTTAAGCAAATAATTTCCTTTTTCTTTGTAATAATAAAACAGTTCATTGTACTTGATCCCAACTAAGCTGCATGAATTCTTGCAGCTGGGTTCAGGCTGGCACCACTCATCCATCATGGTTTGCTTTATTTGGCCCATTTTCCTCTCTTGTAGTCTGTATTTATTGCCTCGCCACCTCCATTGGTGACATCAGAGATAGGCAGGTCAGATGCTGCTGTTGTAGCCCCTCACATTACTATATTGGTTATATGAATTACAGAGAGATCCCTGGAAATTTCAGTTTCCAAGCATTATGGATAATAAACTTATACCTGTATATTCAGAGTAGTAATGTTTTGTTCTCCTGGTAAGCTATAGAAATTAAGTTTACTGTTCATTTAAGGGGCAGTTCACCTTTAAATTAGTTTTTAATATGATGTAGATATTCTGAGACAATTTGCAATTGGTCTTCATTTTTTATTTCTTATGGCCTTCCAGTTATTTAGCTTGTCCAGCAGCTCTCCATTAGTTATTTTAGCAGCTATTTAGTTGCTAGGGTTTTAGATATCCTAGCAACCAGGCAGCATTTTACACAAGAGATGGGAATAAGAATAACAGAGGGCCTGCATAGAAAGATAAGTAATAAAAAGTAACAATAATAATAAAATTTTAGCCTTACAGAGCAATAGTTATTGGTTGCTGGGGTCAGTGACTCCCACTTGAAATCTGGAAAGAAGAGAGAATGAGATAGAGAAATGGAAATAATTAAAAAAAACTATGCAAAATAAATAATGAAAACCAATTTCAAAGTTCCTAGGAATAAGTAATTCCATAACAAACTAAAAGTTAGCTTAAAGGTGAACTTCCCCTTTAAAGTTGAATATGCATGGGTGAACATTTTAGTACAGGTAAAATAAAAGAGCTAAAGCTACACTAGACTTCAGTTTCATTATATTCCATTTTCTTTTTTATGTCCGTAAAATACATAAATGTTGTTGATGTTGAGTTTCGCACATGTTTTAGCTTAAATGGCAAATTACCAACTAAATCTTCTTTTCTAGCCACAGTCATCCTTTCTAGCTTTTGCAAAGATAACCAGACAAGTGGGAGCCAACTGTGCTTCAATGTTTTCAAACATATCAATTTGCAGTTTAAAATAAAAGCTGTCCACAACTTTCGGTTGTTGCTTAAACAAAAGTCCTCCACTTGGAAAGTTTATGACAAGTAGAGATGTAGCGAACTGTTCGCCGAAAAAATCGCAAAACTTACGATAACGGTACGAATTCTCCGAAAAAATCGCAAAACTTACGATAACGGTACGAAAAAGTCGCAAAACTTACGATAACGTTACGAATGATCCGAAAAAGTCGCAAAACTTACGATAACGTTACGAATGATCCGAAAAAGTCGCAAAACTTACGATAGCGGTACGAATGATCCGAAAAAGTCGCAAAACTTACGATAACGTTACGAGTGATCCGAAAAAGTCGCAAAACTTACGATAACGGTACGAATGATCCGAAAAAGTCGCAAAACTTACGATAACGTTACGAAAGCTCCGAAAAAGTCGCAAAACTTACGATAACGTTACGAAAGCTCCGAAAAAGTCGCAAAACTTACGATAACGTTACGAAAGCTCCGAAAAAGTCGCAAAACTTACGATAACTTTACGAAAGCGCCGGAAAATACGAAAAAGTCGCAAAATTACCGATCATTTCGAAAAACGGCGTGTGTCAATTTTTCAGAGGTTTTTGCCCTTGATCCCCCTCCTGCATGCCACTGTCCAGGTCGTGGCACCCTTTAAACAACTTTAAAATCAGTTTTCTGGGCAGAAATGGCTTTTCTATTTTTTAAAGTTCGCCTTCCCATTGAAGTCTATGGGGTTCGCAAAGTTCGCGAATATTCGCAATTTTTTTGAGGTTCGCTACATCCCTAATGACAAGCTGCAAGTTAGGAAGGCTTCTGAACGTAGCGCTAACTGAAAGTTAAGACATTAAAAAATGTCATGTTCTGTTAAAAAAAATGAAAGCTATAACTATACATTTGTTGCATATGTGACAAATTATTCCAGACGGTTGACAAGACTGTTACATTATAAGTATCCATCTTTGCAATACTACATTCCTGTCATTTGTCATACACATTGTATCAGAAAAAGACGCAGAAGAAGGAAGACACAGACTCTATCTTGCCAATCAGCTTTTATTACAGAGCTTTTCCTGCCTTCACCTCACTCAAACTTTCCAAGCACTCTCTGTGGGAAGGGAATGAATATGTGTGCGTTTTGAAAAGTCATTACATTACATTAACATTTATTTATAAAGCGCCAACATATTCCGCAGCGCTGTACAATAAGTGGGTTACATACATGGACATACAGAGTAACATATAAAGCAATCAGTAACTGATACAAGAGGTGAAGAGGGCCCTGCCCAAAAGAGCTTACAATCTACAAGGAAAAAGGGTTGAGACACAAGGTGTGGGAATGGGCATGACCAGAGTTGTGAGAGGTGGGGCACAGGGTGTTGCTAAACTAGATTAGGGTAAGCTTCTCTGAATAAATGTGTTTTTAGAGATCTCTTGAAGGCAGAGAGATTGGGAGAAAGTCTGATAGTTTGTGGGAGTGAATTCCAGAGAAGTCATCTCATAACAGTTACCTGGATGTGGCCACACTTGATCTGAGTGGCATTCTCCAAGTGCATGTCGCCGACACTGAGCCAATATAAACAAGAATTGAAACAAGAATTGTGAAAATGGCACCAGACTATTTTGTCATAAATCTTTTCTGGCATGCAAATGCTGAGGCAAAAAATCAAGGTATTCCCCTCTCCTATTGATATTTCATTCTTACTGTCAAACTGCTGCTCAGGGTCAGACTGGGCTGGTGGGACACCAGGAAAAAACCTGCTGGGCCCCGCCAACCCAGACCTGATCCTCACCTGCCTAGCAGTGGGTGAGCGAGCTGGCTGTGGGGGCTCCAGAGGGAGTGTGGGGGCCCCTGGGGTAGCAGCCCTGCTGGGCCTTGCACACCCCACTCTGGCCCTGCTGCTGCCTGATTGCTAGGGGTAAGTAAACCTAGGCAGTCAAATAGCAGTTACAAAAAAATATAGACTAATTGTAAATTGTAATAAAATAATGTCATCTACATGGTACTAGGGGGCTTTTGTACCAGGCTCTTATTAAAATTTTTGCAAAAAAAAACAAATGTAAAACATATAAAAGCTTGTGGGTATAAGCAAAAGTCAATGGGACTTTTTTTGAGAGTTTGTAGACCCCATGTTTGTAGAAAATGTTGAGTAGTATATGAATTCAAAGCATTCATGTTTATTTAAACAGCTTAATTTGAGTTTTTTTAACAAATTAGAAAACATTCGAGTTTTTATTGAAAAAACTCTAAAATTTACAAATTTTCATTTTGATAAATAAGCCTCAAAGTTAATTTTAATGTGAATTAACATAGTCCATAGCATATCCTAGGAGAGAATGTGAAACTTTAGGGTTCCCATTGTACAGTAATACGAAGAATGCAACTGCTGGTTGCTATGGGCCACTGGACCTTGGAAACCTTTGCTGTGGTTTCTACATATGGCCTTATACATAGCATAGCAAGGCACTAACACAGACCAGTACATACATAAACACAGGTACAGCTATAATACAGAAGTCTAACATTCTGGAACAAGTTAAAATCAAACAGTAGTATTAATAATAGAAACTGTTATTCTAACATATAGTCAAGATTGAGGTATTGAGTAACATGGAATTTGTTGGAAATTGCTATCTAATAAACAGGCGGTGAGTTATGGAGGCTCTCTGATTTCCACTCTTTCAGTGATGTACTTAATTGATTATCTGTATCAAGATTACTGTGTTCTATAATGGGATTAGTAATTTATAGATAGAGAATAAGATTTATTTTATACTGGTTGTAGAAGAGATAAAGCAGAAAGATTCACAGCCTAATTATGCGATTCCAGACCAGGAAGAATATTTGTTTCTATATAAAGCACAAGGTGGCTAGTAGGGGGGCAGGAATGGTTCTGTGCATAACCCTGTAAAATGAAAATACAATATGACTGATCAAAACAAAATCTAATCATGTTTCTATAAATCTGTTTTAATAGGGAGAGTTGCTCTGGCACATAGGAACGTGCTAATATAAACAGGTTTATTAAAAGGGTGCTTCCCCTTTAAGTTAACTTTTTTAAAAACGACCAATTTTTTGCAATGTTTCAATTATTAGTTTTTGCATTATTTACCTTTCTTTTCTGACTGATTCCAGCTTTCAAATGAGGGTCACTGTCAGCCAAAAAACTATTGCTTTTTGAGGCTACAATGTTATTGTTACTTTTTATTCCTTATCTTTCTGTTTAGCCACTCCTCTGTTCATATCCCTGTCTTTTTAAACTACTGCCTGGTTGCTAGGTTAAATTTGACTGTAGCAACCAGATAGTTCATGAAATTCCAAACTGGAGAGCTGCTGAACAAAAAGTTAATAATACAAAATCCACAAATAATAAAAAATGAGAACCTATTGGAATTTTTTTCAGAATAGCACCCTCTACAGCATACTAAACGTTAATTTAAAGGTGAACAGCCCCTCTTAAAAGGGGGGTTGTTATCCCTGTCCTTTAAAAAATCTGCCTGTTATAAGAAGATCTAGTAATTTGCCTGTGGTTGCCTTGCAAAGCCCCAAACTGCTGAAGAGAGGGATCAGAAACTGAAACTGATACCCTGTAAAATGTAAATATGCGTGAGGCTAGCAGCCTAACGATTCACAGACAACAATGACATGCCCATAGACCGTAAGTGTTCTGAGTGTACATGTTTCTTCTCTTAATGACTTGAACATCTGCAATATCATGTGACAGCCTTTCATTACAGGACAGTTGCTGGGCTCACTTTCTGGCTGCCCTATGGGGTGTTTTTTTGGCAGCCATGGACATGTTGCTTAGTTTGTTTTTCCAAAAAGAATTGCAAAATGTTTTTTGTTCTTTTTCAAATCCTGAAGATAACAGATCCCCTTTAAATCTCTTTCCATAAACCACTGGATAAAGAAAAAACTTTTCTTATCAGATAATAAAGAAAGAAATAAGACATTTTATATTCCCAAAAGAAAAACACAATTTTGTAAAAAGATGTATGTATTGAGAGGGATATAATGCACAAGAAATCATTCCGCACCCACCATGGTGATCACTTGAACACAAAGGATGAGACGTCTGCTTATGAGTTTTTTGAGACTCCTTTCTTTCAGAAATTTCAGACATTTTCCACCTAAATATTCAAGCTGTTGCCGATTCAAAATTTGGGCAAATGAATGCTTCCTGCTGTTCTACAATTACACAAACACAAAGAATTCCAATCTGATAGTGATTTCTTAGTTACTTCTAGTTACTGTTGCCATGGAGGGAGAGCCAGCAACAGGAAATATATTGTGATTAATTTTGTTTCATTAATGACTTTCATGGCAGACGACCCTTTGAAGAAGAGTTCATGCTTTGAAGACAGACAGTGGCGGATTCAGTGTTTATTTTAGAAAGTGTTTGGCTGCCAGTAAGCGGGTGCATACATGAAATAGGTGAAAATGCTGGGCAGAACAGAAAAATCTGCAGTTTGGATGAAGATAATGGGTGCACATTAGAATGTCTTTTTAAAACATAACATTCTGGGGTCTACATGGTGAGAAATCCTGTAATTCATTTTTACTTCACTGCAGAAAGTATAACAGGGTTTTCTATGGTTCTCTGCTTACTCTCTGTGGTACTCAATTTGTTTATTGAACTCACAGCCTGAAAAAACTTCTCACTATGGAGTTGGACAATTTGGCCATCTTAAGACAGGCATGATGATTCCATAAAAGAGCAAGGCTTGGGGTCATTTGTGCGGGCATAAGTCTTACAGGGATGGTCAGGCAACACTTTAAATTAGTTCATGCTATGAAAATAGAGTATGAATTAAACTTTAAAGTAATTAGTTGCCTCTTATGTAATGGGTCTGACTCGAAGGCTCTCCTTTGCAGTTATTATGTATGCATTATTAACACGGTGATTGGCAAAATTTTGACCCCCACCAACCCTATTCCACACAGTCCTTAACCAGCCTGATATCTACCAGTAGTTTTAAACCTTTGCCCTCCAGTGACAGCAGGTATGGGTAAGACATTGTGGTCAGATCACTGGAAGGGTGGGAACAGGGCAGGAGAAAAATCACTGGGGGAGCTGGTGGGACACTGGGATGAAATTACTAGTAAGGCACCCACTTGCAATATGCTACAAGGGTAATTTACAAGCCCAAACATACTCTCCTTACATACCTCAATGTATTTTTTGTATGTATATGTTTATATGGAGAGAAAGCAGCAGCAGGTGTTTTGTGTTAAGTGACCCAGAAGAGCTTACAATCTAGGCAAGTGGCAAAATTCGCAGTTTATAAACAAGATATAAATTGGGTACAACCATTGAAAATGACTTGCAGTGTATTATTTAGCCAGTGTATATGTTTTCTAATAAAAGATACTTTGTATTTTGAATGTATGTTTTTTTCTCTTAAAGTCGACTAAACTTGATGCTGTGTAAAAGAAAAAAAAAATAACTGCTCACAAAATAATACTGTGTGCACTAATCTTGATCTTTGCAGATAAAAATTACATTTTATTTCTTTCTAATTTCAGGTGATTTACTAAATCCAACAGTCCTTGCCTTATTTGGAAAATTGTCTGTCAGTGCAGCCTTCAATGTGGTGTATATTTATACGTCAGAGCTTTATCCAACAGTAGTAAGGTAACTATTCTGTATTTACTTTCTTAGAGTTAGCTTTATAACTCATGCTGGTTAATTATGGAATAATAAAAAACAGTCCTCATTGGTTTGCAGGGATTGGTGTTGAAAAAAAATACTCCTCAAATTATACAGCTAGACTTGCACTGAAACAAATTGCTCATTTCTGCAACAATGCTTAACCAATATACACCTCACTTCATATTTATTGCGGTCAGCAAAATGAACTTCTATGGACAGATTTACTAAGGCGGATTAAGTATTGATTATCTTTGCTTGGGTATTTATGACTGGAAGAATATGCCTGAAGCAGATGTAAAATCCAACAAAGATCAGAAGCCTGTAGTTTTCCAAAAAACAGCAAACATCTAAGTTTCCTAGGAAACAGAAAAGGAAAACTTTGCTTGGCTGTAGAAGAGCAACAGGGCAGCGAAATCTATAATATTAAATTTAAAAAATGGCTTGTTTATTTAAAGAAAATTTCTAGCTATATAAGAGTTACTTAAAATTCAGGATACATTTATGACTTTTCTGAATAATGTCGATAATGTGTACCAGAGGCACAAATCCTGCCAACTCTTCTTTAGACCTTCTATTAGTTTTTTTAAATAAGGTTTGGAAACTACAATGTGAACAGAGCCAAGACATTGCCACATATGGGTTACAGACAAACCATAGGCCATAGGCAAACATTAGGTAAAATTGCATTGCATTACATTACATGAGCAATTCTTGTTAAGATATTTTAAATTATCCTTAATGTCCAGCTTAGTTTGTATAGGAATGTATAATGGTCTTTACACGGCAAATGTAATCTAGCAAAATGTAGGGCACTCATGAATTTTTTTTTTTTTAGTAATTGTAATTGGCTGTTCCTGTCCAGTGAGTGTACTGGGTAGTTGCTGACTGCTGAGTGACATGGAATTACTATTTGTTGCTAATTTTCAGATATTACACTTTTTATCTTAATTTAGGTATACATTCATTACCACTTAAAGGAGTCATATAGGATAAATAAAAAAAACCTTAATCTTGTAGGCAGTTATGAATAATATGTGGTGCTGGTTTTAATTTGGACTAAAACTCAACACTATTTGTAAAAATGGCCCTTTTATTGGAGCTCCCTGTAGAGACTCTCAAGTATCTGTCCGCTTTTCAAATGAGTGGGCATGTCCTAATAGTCCCTGCCAGAAGCACAGTAGTAGGGGAGTAGCCAATCATAACCCCGCAGATGCATATGTAAATACAGGCTTCAGTTCCCTATCAGGTCAGCCTAGCTGCTGATTGGTTCCTATCCTACAGTGCCGTGTACTGAGTGCCGCCGGCTCCCCTGCACATCCAGAGAATTCAGCCAGCAGGAAGTGGAACAGATGGGCGGGACTAGAACGGTTTTGGTGGAATTTCTCAATAAATCAGTCCGAAACACAACTTTTTAAAGTTCAATTCTTCTATATTTAGAGGAGTGTAATGCACTGGCACATTCTTTATTTTAACATGATATGTTGCGTTTAAAGGAGAAGGAAAGGCTAATAAAGAGTTAATCTCAAGCTGCAGGCATACCTTCAGTTCTCTCAATAGTGCCATTAAGTCTCCCCATATTTCTCCCGTTCAGATGATCAGAAGCCAAGCAGGGAAAAAAAAAACGCTGAGCTGTGTAAAGAAAGTTCCCATAATGCCTCGCTCCTGCACCAAAAACAAGACCAGTGTACATGCTCAGTTAGACTATGGGGGTCATTTACTAAGACACGAATGCTCCGAGCATTCAATCGAATGCTGCTGGCATATTTTAGCCAAATTTGTCGTTGCTTGTGCAACAAAGGTTTACAATCCTTCGGTACGAAAATTTCGTGACTTTCGGATCGCCAATATGATATTATCGTGACTAATCCGATTTTTTCGTAAGCATTTTAGTGATATTTGCGATCTTCAGAAATTTTGGTATCCAATCCGAATTTATCCCATTCGAGATTCGAATTAAATTAAAAAAATGGCTTGTTTATTTAAAGAAAATTTCTAGCTATATAAGAGTTACTTAAAATTCAGGATACATTTATGACTTTTCTGAATAATGTTGATAATGTGTACCAGAGGCACAAATCCTGCCAACTCTTCGAGATTCGAATTCGTGATTTCATGAATGTGCCCCTAAGAGTCAGCTTCCTGCTGATCCACATTCCTAAGGGGGTGGAGTGAGTTCTTGAGGGTGGGGAGAACAGCAGAGAGGACAGAGGAGAGAGCTGTGTGTCTCTGGCAGAGGAAAACAAACACAACTAATCTTTTTTCAGAGAAGTCAGTGCAGCATTTCTGTGAGTGCTTATGGCTGTATTTACATAGACCTTTCTGATAAAGCTTACTTAGTTTTTACCTTTCTTTCTCCTTTAATAGAAATCCTTAAAAACTCTGTACTGTAGAATCTCTCTCTTTTGTTCAATGCTGGTTTTGTGACACTTACATTAGTGATGTCATAAAAGCAAACTGTACTAAATTTAGTTTGAAGGATTATCGTTTTACTTTATTAAAATATCTTAGGTCTGGTGAGTCTCTTTCTGACATAATTATCTCATTTAATGAAGGCGTTAGATTACTACCCACGGTTAGTCACCCTCTTACATCTTCACCTAATTTATTGATGTCGTTGGATTACATTGATGTTGCCTGGTTTTAGAATTAATGAAGGTAAATGGCCTTCTAGATGAATGTTTAAAGCTACTGAAGCTGAATGTTAATTTCCATTGAAATGGTATGAAGCTAAAAAGCTGAAGCCTATTGCAGATAAAGGTATGAACTCTGCCCTTGTTTGATTCCATTAGGTACATTAAACTCTAAATGGGCCTTTTTGGTGAATCAACAGCACTTTTAGTTATTCTCTTGCAAATTAAATTTTTTTTTACCCATTTTAATTTTTTTACAGTTTAAGGGGGACATTTAATAAGTTACCTAAAAAGTAATTGGAAATGACTGTACAGTGCAATATTAACTTCGAGCGGCGTTAATTCTCAGTATAAGTTTATGTATGGGATCTGTTATCTAGATTGCTAGGGGCTTTCCAGATAAGGGGTCTTTCTGTAATTTAGATCTCCATACGTTAAGGGCTCTGGCACATGAGGGAGATTAGTCGCCCGTGACAAATCTCCCTTGTTGCGGGCAACTTATCTCTCCGATATGTTGCGATTTGCAGAAATCGGCGAAGTTGCCTCGAGAGGCAACTTCGGCAATCGTGCCGCCGCGTATGCCATCCCATCGGCGATTTACATTTTTGGCGGTGGGATGTCATATCGGGGAGATTAGTTGCCCGCAACAAGGGAGATTTTTCACGGGCAACTAATCTCCCTCGTGTGCCAGGGCCATAAGTCTACTAAAAAAAATGTAACTATTAATTAGACCCATTAGGATTATTTGGCCACCAATAAGGAGTAATTATACCTTAGTTGGAATCAAGTACAAGGTACTGTCTTGTTATTACAAAGAAAAGGAAATCATCTTTAAAAATGTGAATTATTCGATTAAAATGGAGTCTGTAGGAGATGAGGAGCTTTTTGGATAATGAGTTTATGGATAATGGATCCCATACCTATATTATTTCTCATAGATATTAGTAGAATATGGGCGTCATTTCTGCTTATTAACCTCAAGGAGCAGGTACAGACAGCAGTGTGAAAATCAAGAGCTTCCACTGTTAAATATGCAGGTATAGATTTCTCTGTTAAGCTGCACAGTAGTAATTAGCCAGCAGGTTAGATTCACTTTAGAGAGCTGAGTATATGTGTTACAAACCCAGGAATGAATCATTATATCACTGTATTCAGCAATAGCTCACTAGTAGCAAAAAAACCTAATGAGGATTTATGTCATGTATCCTTAACTGGTTTTATCCTAATCAAAGGCTCCTGTCAATCCCAGATAGGCCTGTTTTTACCTCCATGTTTACAAGGAAAAAAAAGCCTAAAGCTTAACATTAAGCGACAAATTGTTTTTTTTACTCTATTTACACTCTGTGAGCACCTGGACTTACCATCATTTTGTCAAATTCCATATATGACATATTTCTGTATTGTTGTCCAGAGCCATGAACCCTCTTGTACCTCACAGTGCGGGTGCCAACTCCAGCTGTGTAAATAGTGGGATGCACATCTAAATCACAACAGCTGTGCTATAGTAAATACTACCACTCATTGTTAAATAAAGTTGCACAGATGTTCATATTTTCTTCTAGGCCTGCAACACATACCAACCAATCAGAATCTCTGGATTTATTATTCTGACCCCCACTAGGCCTATAAAACACTAGTCCTACTTAGTGTGCAATCTCTTATTGAATTCAACTGGGGATACCCCTTTGTTTTCCATGCTAGAACTAAACTAAAGCTCATAGCGCTACTGGTCGTCCTTAAAAATATTTTAGGTGTAGTTTTAGTTCTAAAGCTGTCATTTACTTAGTTCTGGGGAAGAAGTGCCAATAGGTGCTCCATAGTTTGGCTGGTGTAGTCCAGCCCTGTCCTTACTGCCACCTGTAGGCTAAAGGCTACATACAGGGCCCTGTTGCAGCCTGCATCCCCTCCCTAACTCCCTGCATCTCCTTTTCTAGCTTGCGTGTCACAATGACATGGGGGTCACCTATGTACCACTCGCACCAGCCTCTCATAAATAAAGTGTCAAACATAGACGCCGCACTATTTATCAAGGTGACTGCAGGTGTCTGTACTCCGAAACATAGTGCAGAGACTTGCAGCAATTTTTCAAAGCATGGAGGCAGTGTGCTAAGTACAGAAAAAGGCAGATTGAGACAGTTTTTGCATGTTGCACACTGCCTTCTTGTTTATAATTGACCCCTTAGAATTTTCATTCTTGGGAGTGTGCAGAGACTTAGTGCCAATACACATGCAGGTCTGGGTTGGCAGTGGAACACAAAAACATTTTTTAATTGAACTTCCCATTTTAAATTTGTGGGTCAACTTTTTTCAAGCCCAATGACCGTTTTAACACGTATACTAAACAAGTGCACACAATATACAATAATGTGGAAGTTTATTGTAAATTATATATGCTATTCGTATGCATTTTTCCTCACTCCCCATTAAATACACAAGTAATAGCCAAGGATATAATTAAACTGAATGCCATCATTATAAAGTCCCCTAAATGTTCATGCTCAGCAACATAATATACGTATTCTACATATATATTTGTTTTATTATGTATAGAAGTAACAGTAATTGACATCTTGATTCTGGATCTAAAAATAAACAAGGTTCTCACCTTTTCAGGCCGTCTAATCAGTAAATCAATAATTTTGCTCCAGCAATTGTTGACTCTTCCATGTAGACCTGTCATGCCCATGGCACATTCTAACTGCAGCTCTGCTTCTGGGAACAGTCCCAAAGGACCAGTATGAAATGGGGGAACTTAGTTAGAGAGATGTGTAGTGCAAAGCCTAATTTTGGAGCTCTTCCCAGCGTCAGGGGTTATTAATTGATCAAGTTTAAGTGTGTGATATAAACAACATTTCCGCAGTGCAGTAAAAGAATAAACAGAACCTGTCATGTTTCAGTCTGACGCTTATCTGGCATGGGCTAGATTTCTGCAGCTTATTCATGTAGTTAATTGATGTCCCTCAGACAATTGCAGTTGCCAACAGGGTCACAAATGGACTGCAGCT
The DNA here is from genome assembly GCF_000004195.4 of Xenopus tropicalis. Taxonomy (NCBI): domain Eukaryota; kingdom Metazoa; phylum Chordata; class Amphibia; order Anura; family Pipidae; genus Xenopus; species Xenopus tropicalis. The sequence continues at coordinate 37,886,395 of NC_030683.2, forward strand.
CTTTTCGATGTTGACTGTCTGCAGAGAAAGCAATGCTAGAACACACTGGTTTCACTCTAACGCTGCTTTTCTCTTTACCTACAATAACTATTTGTCATAGATAAGCATAATACATTAATTCCCTTCTAGCTCTGTTATTTTATAACCCCCCCTCGCCAAATTTATTGTAATATACACAAAAAACGTATTTCTGCCATGCTACTTTCTCGCAAAGTAATAATATTGGAATAGAACACCAGTGTCCAAGTGATCATGACTGCTCACTTGAGTTTACAGTACAGTATCTCTTTAGTGAACCTTTATTTTCCTCATCAAGGAAAGTCAATATTTGAGGCATAACATTATACAAGAGCAAGAAAAGTCCTCTAAACAGACATTTTGTTTTTAATTAAAAGTACTGGACATGGGGCACCAGCTGTGCCAACACAGACACATATTGCCAGGTGACCCAGTGCTTATATAAAGGAATAATTCCCCAGGCACATAACCTTGTTACCCACAGCATGTTGACATTGCTGCTATATACAGTAAATGAATAATAACCCAGGGACACATAGCAGATTGACAAATTGTTCATATTAATGTATAATGTCCCACATGTATATAGCAAGATGGCACAGTTTCCATATTATAATTGCCCAGAAGTACAAAGAGGAGTTAGCCAGGACCAAATCTCCTCTAGATATATAAAGGGTGACATAATGCTCATATACAGTAAAGGAGTACATATTTGGTAGATAAATAAAGATTGGCAATACACTGTCACTTTAGTAGGAGTGTTTTGAATTTGTGTTTGATTAACTTTTTGAGAATCTTCTGCACTCTCATATTTACCTGTCTACTCAAAATATACAGTAAGCATTCTTCCAATTGACTTTTAAAGTCCAACTTAAGCCTTCCACTTCTTGTTCCATCAGATCACGTTCTGGTTCATAAATCAGCACACAGACAAATACAATTTAATACACTAAATCCAATGTACACAGTGTTTTCATTGATGTATATATATATATTTCTTAGGGGTCTACTGCAAGTATAATGTGTTACAGCTTGTCACCTTTATATAACTAACTTGTGTTTTTTATAGCAGCAGAGCTGTGCTCTCTCTCATAGACTGTCATTACAAATATGCATCATTTCTAAACAAGTAACTTAATATGAATAATTCTAAAGTAATTCTAACTGAATATATAGTTAAAAAGAACCCTCTATTGTAATTTTACAATAGAGGGTTCTTTTTAACTATATATTCAGTTAGATAGTAATAAGTAGTAGTAGACTAGTAATAAGGATATTACTAGTCACCAAGGAGTTCTGGGACTATGTACAGGCTTTGTACAGGTCATGGAATGCCAATGTGACTTTTCATATTTTTCAATAGGACTCCAAGGTGACATCTAATATCCTTATATATTTTCAGCAAGGGTACTTATTTATTGTAATACACAAGTTTCAGTTAGTCATGTGACAGAAATGTTATCACTAAGCACCAATTATAACTTATAAGATCACTAAGCACCGTATATAAGGATATAATTTACAAGCTATCAATGGCTCTTGTGTATTATGTATATTTATAGAACATATGGTAACATGGTTATTTTACTTGTAATTACTTCCCTCTTGAATATTCTTTAATTGGACTTGTTGGATTTGTAGTTTTTGCACATGATTGGTGTTACCTGCTGTGAGTAGCTCTGCTTCAGAGGTAAAAAGATATAATGTTGCTCTGCTATGAATATAGGCTTTATATTATTTTCTTGCGATCAGTAAAAAATATTCATAAATAATATATAAACAGACACACAAGAAGATTGATGTGTCAGTTTTCATATTATACTGGCTCTGTCTTTTTGTTTTGTTTTTAATCCTGTTTGTTGGAATCCCTTCAGGACGTGAAGAAATGTTCCATGCTTACGAGTTTTCCTATTATAACACCTTTTATTAAATATATCAAATAATGGAATCAAGCCAGTGACAATAGCATATTATAATTGTATGTTTCTTATTAGTTTCTTGTAGTTTTTAGATTTATGTGTTTTTAAAAGATTTGTTTTACTTATAATTAAGAGCAAGCTAACAGAAATACAGAAATCATCTTAGTGTGTTGTACAGGTCACTGTGTGACTAAACACAAAGAAAAGCTTTTGGTTTTAAATGCACCCTAAGGGGCAGATTTATCAAAGTAAGAGTTCAATTATCCCGAGTTCGATAATTTCTGATGATCGGAAATGTCACGAAAATGCTTATGAAAAAATCATAATAGTCATGATAATATCGTATTGGTGATCCGAAAGTCACACAATTTTTGTATCCAAACGATTGTAAACGGTGGGAAAACCTTTCTGACTTTGATCCTTCTGTGCATGATTTTGGAAGCCTCCCATAGGACTCCTCCAACCTGGCCAAAGGAAAGTCACGATACCGAAGCTTTAATGAATCCTTTCGTACTCGTTGTGGCAAATACAAATTTGCCGCATAAAATTTGTTGCAAAGTGTGAAAAAGTTGCGCAAATTAACATAAAAATAAACGCAGAAAATACGCACAATACGAAAACTTACAAAAAATATGTTTTTTTTTGTATTCGGAAACCATCGTACTTTGATAAATGTGCCCCTAAGTATTGAATATGTTGTAAAAGCATTCTGCATTCTAAAATTATTCTTATGTGGTTGTCACTAAGCTCAGTATTTTAATAGTAAAATTCCATGAGCTTAGTCAACAGAGTTGCATCAGACACACTAAAGGATATCACAGTAAAAATCTACAGATTTGAAGTATCCAAAGCATGCACCCTACCACAAAAGTTAGTCTAGCGAGAAGCCAAAGGGGTTATTATGTAAAGGAAAGTCAGAAAGGATTCGGATTGCTCATTAGAATAGTACAGGTATGGGACCTGCTATCCAGAATGCTCAGGACCTGGGGTTTTCCAGATAAGAGATCTTTCCATAATTTGGATCTCCATAGCTTAAGTCGCTAAAAAATCATTCAAATATTGAATAAACCCAATAGGCTTGTTTTGCCTCCAATAAAGATTAATTATATCTTGGTTAGGATCAAGTACAAGGTACTATTTTATTGTTAAAGAGAAAAAGGAAATAATTTTTAAAAATTAGAATTATTTGCTTATAATGGAGTCTATGGGAGATGACCTTTCTGTAATTCAGAGCTTTCTGGATAATGGGTTTCCACATAAGGGATCCCATACCTGCACACTAAATTGGTGGTATATTGTGTTACGCGTTTCCCTTATAGTATATTCTGAATTATAAGGAGAGTGATATTATGAGGCTATAATTGTTAAAATGAAATTAATCATTGTAATTTATTGTGGATCATTTGGCTAAGTATCCTTTGATTACAAAGTGCTTGATTTCTTAAGTGTCACGCTGTCCCCCTTTTTTTTTTTGTTCTTCCATTTATATATCTTTAGTCTTTTGTTACTCAGGTCCTGCGATTTCACATGAAGGGCTGAAGACTTTCTATAGGGCGAGATGAACTGTAAGGCCAGGCTGGCTAGCATATCTGAAACAAGGGGTGTGGAGAATGCATTTAGATTAGTAAAGCAATGTTAAATGTTCCCCTATGTGTTTGTTTTCATTAAAACAAGTTTTTAAAAAATATTTTCAAGTATATTTGTGATTGAGTTTTTCACAAATCCTGCAAAAACCGTAAACTTGAACTATGATAAATCTTCCCCTTGGTGTAAATTTGTTTCTGTGTTTGATTTTTAGTATCCAAGGGGCCACATGCGGTAGGGTACTACAGTGCAGTTGTGTTCTGTTAATTAAGCGTCATGGTGTCATAAAGGTAATCTAATGAATGTTGAAAAAGAATTCTAATACAGTGTCTTGATAATTGCTCTGTGGCTCATTAAGTTTCCCTGTTCTTAACTTGTCTATTGCTATTTTAATCCATTGAAGGGAAAATAAGATCTTGACAGTCCTAATGTTTAATTATAACACTTAGCGGTGCTACTGGGTTCTGCACAAGAGTCAAATTCCCCACTCAGTTCATTGTCTCTAATGTTTCTTGTATTATCACTAATACATCATATGACCTTTTATATTATTATCCTAACAAAATCATAATCATTAGTATAATGAAGGTATCCTTTACTCTTTCATTAGATCTAATTTGATATTGTCCTGTGATTCATTTGCATAGGAGCTGAAGAAGAAGGAATGAGACCATTATTTCCAATATAACATCATTTACAAATTTTCTATGCAACTTCATTAGGGCAAATACATATTATACATGAATATTTTTATTTTCCTATGCATGTTTTTTGTGGCACAAGCATGCTGTACTTTAAAGGGATAAAGAGGAAAGTGGTGGAGTAGATGGGGCACAGATTTGAGAAATTGTGAGATGGTATGTTCCTGGTCTCAAGGTGATTTGTTTATGAGTTGGTTAATGCCTATGATTAAATCCATGTTGGATAATTCACTCAGTGCTCTGGATGCTAATTAAATCTTGTAGCAATCTGTCATTTCCTTGGTACTGTATTTCTGCTTCATATGTCAGAAAGTTCTCAAGTGCTGATTTCACAGTTTTTCAGTAGGAGTCCACAAAGTTCTTGATATGTTATGCCTTTTATACTTTATAATGTCAGTGGCTCCTGTCGGCATTTTGCTATGAGTACTCTCTTCTTTTTTATTAACAACTGATTTGGCTCAAGATTTCTATATAAATGTATTTTGAGGGGATTGTTGGGTGTTGACACATTCATTTTTGTTTTACATGTTGTTTGAGCTACAGCAGAAACTTGCAACTTAAAACGCATATTTCCAGCCACAAGTGTGTCTCCATTGGCAGCATTTGTGAAATGCTTTCTTGTTTCCAGTTTAACTTTGGTGCTTTTTATAGTACAGTAGATGTAGGAAATATATTCTTACATAGTTACATAATACATTTCTCCAGAGAACAACCCCAATTTTCTTCATAGTTTCATTATTCCATTCTTTGCACTCTTGTTCAATCATTACTGTTACTACTTATGGGAATAGCTGGTTTGTTAGGCTAAGGCAGTGATCCCCTACAAGTTACTCACCAACCCCTTTGATATTGCTTCCAGTGGCCTCAAAGGAGGTCCTTATTTTTGAATTCCTGGATTAGAGGCAGTTTTTCGTTGAATAAAAATCAGGTGTACTGCCAGACAGAATTTCCTGTAGGCTGTCAGTCCATGTAGGGGCTACCTAATAGCTATTCACAGCCCATATTTGTCAACCCCAGGATTGTGTTGCTCCCCAACTTAGCATCAAGCCATTTGCTTAAAGGGGACCTGTCACCCAGTCATAACAATCTGTATAATTAAAATATATTGATAAATAAAATATATATATAATATATATATATATTATATAATATAATAAAAGTCAATTTCAAATTAAACATGAAATCAAAATTCTTTTTTTTATTAAAATATCCATTCAATGATAAATACATGCAGTGTAATCTGCATTCTGTAACCACTGTACGCTAACTATTATATGCAATAAGCAACTTGTATGCTTGATACGAAAAATTTTCTAAAAAAAAAAAAAATGAAAACATCCATACCTGTTATAAACTCATTTAGGAATCTCTACTGTCAATCATATTTTGCATTTCTAACCTCTATGCCTCAGGCATGGAAGTGGTGCAAGCAGTCACTTTCACTTTACAGTCAGCACTTCCTAGATGTCGCTGCACTCCTCACATTCCTCCTCCCTCCTCACCATGTATAATTATGTAGCATGGGCATCAGGTCCCCCATTTTGGAGAATAAACTCGATCAGAAACCATCAGCTATTTTAGTTAATTTATGAAGATCCACATCTGATGGAACTTGAATTGTAGGATTCTTCAGTGTTGTCCTAGGCATTGTATGTCAAAATAATATATATTTTTATATAATACCCCTGTGTTGATTGAGTTCTGAAAAATAGCACTGTGCCATAAGAAAAAATGTAAACATATGTACAGGTAAACAAGTTTCTAAAACCTCCTCGACATTAAAGCAAAAAATCCAGTCAGTTCTAATGAAAAAATAGAAAACTTTCTGATCAAAATGAGTATAAAAGAGACAGGGAATATCATAGTCATTCTTCCTCCTGAGGTGGCTAAACCCTGCCTCTTGGGCTCTGGCCTCCCCAGAAACCCCTCCTTCTCTTGGAAGGAGAACAGTATCTAAAAAAATGTGTTTATATGAGGACTAAAATAAATCTTACAAGTCACTGCCCAATCATTGGTCCTTATTCCCTCTCCTGAAACTCCTTTTTATATTTTATTAACACACCTTTATCACACTGCACTTGCTTGTCCTGAATCAGGCTGAAAAGATTCCAACATGCTCCTATAGTCCCTTGGGGCTTGTCAATTAGGGCTTGCAAGGCGGAATTTAAATGCTTCACACCTTGCTTATCACAATGCTGCTGCTTTCTTTTATGTTCAGTATGTGACTATACAATAAGGATCCTCCACCACACTAAAAAACTTCTTTGCTGCTCTACTCTGTGCTGCTTGGTTTTTTTGGGTTTTTTTTAAGGGTGCTTTTAACTCATTTCCCCTTACTTGATTATTTATGTGTGGCACTTGCTCCCTACCTGCCTTCCCTGCAGAGTGAATCCTTGGACTGCTTGCAAGATTAACCTTTCAAACCCCAGTGCTGGAATAGATGCAGGAAAGGCAAGCAGGCTGGTAGGCTTGCAAGGTACAACCATAATTAATCAAGTAAGGGGGGATGAGTTAAAAGCACTATTAAAAAAAAAAAAGATCAGCGCAGTACAGGAGAGGAGGTTTCCAGACAGAGCAGTTTGAGGACGTGATAAAAGATAGGCTGGAAGAAAAAACATCAGCAAGAATAAAACAGCAGTACCCGCCCCCTGCTGAACGTGGTATCCTTTCCTTCTCCATACAAGGAAGGGGAGCTATTTTAAAGCAATATATTTTACTAATCTGGCGGGTTTGTGTAGTTATATTAATTATATAGTTATTACTGCTATCAAAAAAAATTATTCACAAAACCATAGGTGTCACCATCACCTTTACCCAGATCTGACGTCACACCGTATGCTGTGATTAAGCCCTTACCGGTTTGTACTTTGCTTTTGGCACAAGAAGGCAAGATGTATGACTAGCCGGTTGCGGTAAACAATTTATCTAAAGCCATAGGTGACATTTAGTAAGGGGGGCCTGTAAGATAATTTTTGCTGTCATTGACTTCCGTAACTGTTTTCTATTTTTGACAATCATGCCATGTTATTTTCCCTTCTTTCCTAACTAGTGTCTCATAGCTCACTGAGGGCTATTATTTATAATTTAGTTGTCTGGGTTCTTCTACTAATCCCCCAGAAAAGCTGTGTGATTATAGCTTTCAGATAACATATTGGTACTTTGTGAAATATTACATTGAGGAGGTCATTGACTAACCCTGGGCAATAATTTGCACTAATGCAGTCACCTGTGGTAACCAGTCAGCAAACGATAATATCAGCAAACAGTGGGTAGAATAAAGGCTGCAAATCTCTGATTTCTATGGGTTCCATCACTGCCACTATTAGTAAATGAGCCCCTGAGTTTATGTCTGATTGCATATAACAGTTGACATTTGAGAATTTCTAAAAATTTTCTGTGTAAGAAAGCTGGATGTGCTATTTAAAAACCTCCATAAATTGTGAATATATTATAGTTTCTGTGTTATCCTCTAGAGTTGTTATTATTCTGAACATTTTTACAGAACTGGAGGATTTATACTCATTGGAACTATTACTCAGCCGCTTGGATGGTCGCTCATTGTTACTGTGCTGTTAATTAGCCTTAAGCATTTCCTGAATGTTACCTGTAAGAGACAATAAAATGCACTTCATTTAAATAACATGTAATCTTTCAAAAGGAGAGGAAAATACCCAAATGCAAACACTCATAAATTCTAGATATGTGCAAATAAAAACATATAATCCCTAGAAACCTCTACAAAAACATAACTAAATATAGGCACAAGTAGTATAAAATCTACAGATCAGGAAGGATAAGTGTTTATTGGACTACACATAAAAATTGCACCAGACCCTGACAGGGATTCAAAATAAGCCATGGAATTTCATGTACACAAAGGCCCAAACAGCCCCCTGCCAGCCCAATAAATAGTGACTATGTCATCTTACAGCAGCCCCTCTAGCATTTGCCACAATCCACAGATTGCCAGCCTGGTGGACAACCAATTTTGCATAACACACACACAAAGAAAATAGCAAGTCATCTGTGTCATAAATAGACTCCTCAGTTTTGTGTGTTTGAGAAAGTACAAAGTACACTGGACACAGTATTCTAGCAGAGACAGGTTGCATTTAAAGAGTTTGTTCCCCTTTTTAGTATGATGTAGAGCAGGGACCCCCCACCTTTTTAACTTGTAAGCCACACTCAGATGAAAAAAGTGTTGGTGAGCCACACAAGCATGAATAGTTTCTTTGGGGATGCCAAATAAGGCCTGTGATTGGCTATTTGGTAGCCCCATGTGGACTGCTGGCCTGCAGGAGGCTCTGTTTGGAGTAAAACTGTGTCTCTGTGCTTCTAAAACTTGCCTCCAAGCCAGAAATTTAAAAATGGGCACCTACTTTGGGGCCACTGGGAGCTACATCCAAGGGGGTGGTGAGCAACATATTGCTTACGAGCCACTGGTCAGGGTTCACTCATGTAGAGAGTACTATTTTGGTATTTATTTTTTATTTGTGGTTTTTGAAATATTTAACTTTTCATTCAGCAGCTCTTCAGTTTGGAATTTCAGCAGCTATGTGGTTGTTAGGGTCTAAATTACTCTTAACAACCAGGCAGTGGTTTAAATGAGAGAGTGGAATAGGAATAGAAGCCCCGAATAGAGATATAAGGAATAAATAATAACAGTAGTAATAACAATAAAATTGAAGCCTCACGGAAATGTGGGGCCTAAAATAATTCTATTTCTATTGCCTCAAACTCTGTTGCTGAAATGTTTTGCAGGAATGCAGGCTTGGGAGTTTGTGCAATGGCGTGCAGATTTGGCGGCATCCTTTCTCCTTTCATCCCTACAATGGTAAGTTAACTGTGCCTGGCTTGCAGTACCTCCGCTCCCTATATGCAGAGTACGCACTCTGCGTAGGGCACCAACTCCCAGGGGGGCACCCAGGACCGCCGCTCCCTACGCAGAGTATGCAGTCTGCGCACCAACATACCAAGTCATCGTCAGCAGCTCCTTCTCTCCTCTCTCTTCTTCCCTCCTTCTCTCTTATGCAGCAGCGACAGGCCCTTTTATAAGGTTGCGCCCGTGCATATGACATCACACGTCAGCAACGAGGCGCAACCTTATAGAAGTGCCTGTTGCCGCGGCATAAGAGAGAAGGAGCCGCCGACAATGACTTGGTCTGTTGGGGGTACTTTCTATGGGGGCAATTGAGGGCACTGTGTGTGGGGGCTACTGTCTATGGGGGGTACTGTGTATGAGGCAATTGGGGGCACTGTTTATGGGGGCAATTGGGGCACTGTGTATGGGGGCACTTTCTATTGGGGGCACTGTTTATGGGGGCAATTGGGGCACTTTCTATTGGGGGCACTGTTTTGGGGGGAAATTGGGGCACTGTGTATGGGGGAACTTTCTATTGGGGGCACTGTGTGTGGGGGCTAATGTCTATGGGGGGGTACTGTGTATGAGGCAATTGGGGGCACTGTTTATGGGGGAAATTGGGACACTGTGTATGGGGGCACTTTCTATTGGGGGCACTGTTTATGGGGGAAATTGGGGCACTGTGTATGGGGGCACTTTCTATTGGGGCACTGTTTGTGGGGGAAATTGGGGCACTGTGTATCGGGGGAACTTTCTATTGGGGGCACTGTGTGTGGGGGCTACTATCTATGGGGGTACTGTCTATGGGGCAGTTGGGGGCACTGTTTATGGGGGCAATTGGGGCACTTTCTATTGGGGGCACTGTGTGTGGGGGCTACTGTCTATGGTGCAATTGGGGCACTGTGTATGGGGGCACTTCCGTAATATTTGGGGGAGGGGGCACAAAAGTACATTTCTGCTTAGGGCACCCATTTGGCCAGCAGCGGCCCTGCTGGCTTGTTTCTTTTGTAGTTATTATTCATTAAGAAGCCAGTGCAGCTTACTTATTTCCTCTCAGTTCCACTTTGCATCTTCCCCACCTCTTCTCTTGCCTTCTGTACACTGCTTATACACTCCAGCTTTTGTTTTGTTACACTATTAAAGGCAGGTAGTTCTACAGCTTTGCTTTTCAGTTCATTTGGGAGAACAAGTAAGTGGTGAGAGAGGTGCCCACTGGTTTGTGACTCTGAAAGTGTTAAAGGAGAAGGAAAGGCTAAGTCACTTGGGGGTGCCAAAATGTTAGGCATTTACCTTGTGCCCCTGTTCGGAGAAAACCGTACCAGCCTGGGGTACCTGCAGTGAGTGCTTCCTCTTTCCGTGTTCGCGCTTGCGCAGTAGAGTAAAAAGCCGAACTTTAACAAAAAAGTTGGCTTTTCGCCAGGGCTGTGGAGTCGGAGGCAATTTTGGGTACCTGGAGTCGGAGTCGGCAAAAAATGAACCGACTCCGACTCCTACTAAATTTAAATGGGAATAAAAAAAATATATAAAGCAAGTTTAAATGTCCCAATTCACAAACAGTCATAATGAATTACTTCTCTGCTATAAGAATAAAGCCCAATGCACACAGTGCATAAACGAACACGTTGAGTGACCATGAAGCATTCTTTTCATTGACTGTATGAATGTATAAATACATTAGCATATTAAAAACAGAGGAGTCGTGGAGTCGGAAGTATCAGAAACTGAGGAGTCGGAGAATTTATCTACCTACTCCACAGCCCTGCTTTTCGCTCTACTGTGCATGCGCCGGCCCAGGGATTTTGCCGGCAGAGCGAACACGGAAGGAGGAATCGCTCACTACAGGTACCCCGGGCTGGTGCAGTTTTCTCCGAACAGAGGCACCAGCCCCGGGGTACAAAGTAGATGATTAAAGTCACTTGGGGGCCTTTCCTTCTCCTTTAAAGTAAATGCAAGTATTTATACATCTTCTCATTATGCTTTTTATCCTTATTTTAAAGTTAAAAATTTATAAAGTTATAAAATGAGCATAAGAGTAGTCTGCACTAAGGTAAACTAAAAGGAAATACAACCCTGGAAGGTATGTGTTCAACAACAGAGATTTAGGGGTGGAATTATTAGAGCTCATCATAGAAAAACTCACCCACTTTCTGTTAATTGCTATGGGAATTTTAGAAGTATATTAATAAAATTGTGAACTCTAACTTTTACTCATTGATAAATACGCTTCTAAGAATCCAATAGGTATGAATAGAAAGTGGGCGAGTTTTTGTGTGGCGCTCTCTAATCTTACATTTTGATAAATCTGCCCCCTTCTGTTACTGACACTTTTGTATTCTTTGAAATACACCATTTATTGATATGCTGTAAATTAAGAATTAATATTGTAAGCTTAAAGTAACCAGTTACTTGATTCAAGTGTGTAACTGCATGGGAGAAAAAAAATATTTGAAGTGATTAAATCTATTGATTTGATTTTGAAAATTAATTGATACTAAGGCATGTGTGCCAAATCCATTATTCAGTAAACTGACACAGGATTATATACCTCAGAGCGGAAAAAATCAGCCTGGTACCCACATAGCATCCTAATTCGTACTGAATAAAATATGAATCAAATGGGCTTGTGTTCAAATAAATGAGGAAGAAATGTCTGAATCGCATTTACAGTATACAGCTATACAGCCCAAAGGGTCTAAGATTCTTGTCCTTTAACCATTCCGTCAGTATTTTACAATATACAGGTGTGGGGTTTTCCGGAGTCTACTAATTAAATATACCCAATAGGATTGTTTTTGCTCCAATAAGGATATATCATAATTGAGTACAAGGTATTGTTTTATTATTATACAGAGAAGTAAAGTTATTATTATTCTGTTTTCTCCAGTCTAATTCTATTTGGCTGTCATAAACAGGCCAGTTTGGGGGTTTCCATGCAGTGGATTTTTACATGGAAAATGTTTTAATGAACTTATTTAATAAATGTAAATGCTGGCAAATAGCCTGTGTCAGTTAACTGAATATTAGATAAGGAACACAAGGCTGAGATTAATTTATTTGTATATAAAATCAATTCATTTAATCACTTCAGATATAACTTTTTCCTCCCCTATAGCTGGACATGTGAATCAATAGCTCAGTCGTTTTGACCTTTTAATGCACTAATTAATTTTTAGAGCATATCAATAAAAGGCATATTTTAAGGAATACAAAGTGTCAATAATGTTGAGTCTTTTCTTCTGTTTTTTCTAGGTGGCTACTTGCAGTTGAAATCCACCCACGTATACAGCTCTATAGGGATCTGAAATCTAAACCTCCCTTTTACTCACTCCCCCTGCCAACCTATTACCATGTACACTGAGCTGAAATAATGATGTCCATGTCTAAGAAATAAAAACCTTGCTGCACCTTTACTTATCCTCAGTAGAGAGTTACTACCTTAGAACCATTAGAAATCCTCTATATCCATGATATATATATATATATATATATATATCTTTTATCCTTTAGAAAGGTCCTAATGAGGACCGAAACGTTGGTTTTAACAATATATCTACAATAAAAACATTTTTGATAAAACATTGAAGGGTGTGCTGGCCACAGATGATTATTTTCTATATACTGTATATATATAAACATAAAGATGCAGTAGAGGCCAGCACTCACAGGACTTCAAAAAAACATCATCAGAAAAAAAAAAGGTTTTACGAAAAGTATTTCAACATGGTTTTTTATTTGCCCAACGTTTCAGTTCCAAACAGGAACTTTCTTCAGGGAGAACAGCACAGAGTTTGTACAAACACATTTATAGGTACAGGGTGGCGCCAAAAACGCGTTGCTAGGCAACCACAGACTAACACAAATAAAAAAATAAACACTAAAGAACATACCCTAATTTATCTCCTGCTGAACAGCTGGGCTGTTAAAACACTTAAAAAGGATACTAACCTGGTTATTTGGCCAGCAGATAAGGGGGGTGCTATCGTTTTGCTTGATTATGCTTACTGCAAACAAGAGATCCTGGGACAATTAGCGGACACCTCTACATACAGACCCCTACCCTGTGACCCCACCAGCAGATTCAAGAGAGAGTTGGATGCTTTACTATCTGTTGCCCTCAATGCAGGTTGGATCGACAAAGATACATTCCAATATATGCATAATGATTACCCCCGTACACCAATTATCTATACACTACCTAAGATACACAAATCGCTTTCAGCACCTCCAGGGAGACCTATTATCTCGGCTGTGGGATCCCTGTTCCAACCAGTATCAACATTCATTGACTCTTCTTACAACCATTAGTCAAGTCCATGCCTTCATATACCCAGGACTCCACGCATGTGATCCTAAAATTAAGGGAGCTAGGGGAAATCCCACCCCACGGCATTTTGGTGACTATGGACGTAAAAAGTCTATACACGATTATACCACATGACATGGGCATTAGGGCATCCAGACAAGCTCTCCTTACCGACACCTCTTTGAGGGTTCCTATTGAATTTTTGACTCAATTGCTTGAACTCACACTCACTAGAAATTTCTTTCAGTTCGAGAATTCTTTTTACCTCCAGATAGCGGGTACGGCCATGGGCAGTGCCCTCGCCCCGTCATATGCCAATTTGTTCATGTGGCAGTTTGAAACTGAACATATTATACCCCTATTAGGAGATTCTATCCTTGTATATTTTTGATATATTGATGACCTGTTTATGATTTGGACGAAATGGGTGGACAGTTTCCTTTCCTTTCACCAATACTTGATGTACATTTAAAAAAGCAAGTGCAGGACAAAACAAACATGGCCCTATTTGTGTTTTATAACCCTCAGTGGTGGGATTTCTAATAGGACCAAGTGACCCTGCTGACTTGTGTTTCATGGGCACAGAATCCACCATGTGCTGCTGAACTCCTGATAATCTTCAACATCTAATCCTATCCAAAATCCTTTTGACCTGGGATTTAGGGTTACATGGGTCTTCTGTAATTTGGAGCTTTGTCCCATAAGGTTTATGCTAGCTTAATAAGAAAATAATCGCAGTAAATGTCCCCATTCACGGGTGGGCAATATCGGGGAACCTGGGGCCAAACGATCGAATTATATAGGCGGCAATGGGGCAGTCTGTTCGGGGACTGCATCAACGAGCCGATGCGGCCCCCGATCCAACTGAATATTTTAACCTGGCCGATCAATATCTGGCCAATTTCAGGCCAGATGTCAGTCGGGCAAGCCCCTCGTTTCTGCCCCTACACGGGCTGATAAGCTGCCGAATCGGTCCAAGGGACCGATATCGGCAGTTACTATCGGCCCGTGTATGGGGACCTTAAGTCTCTATAGGAAAGGACAATGCTGTATTTCAGAGCTTTTTTGGTAAAGTACCCTTATTAGTTTTTCAATGCAATCTTATACCTCTCCCTTGAACATTGACCCGTTTCTTAATCGTTTAACCTGTTTCCCCTTTATTTACATACAGCAACAGTTGTTGGTTATGAATAAGCAGGAAGACAGGAGCTGCTTGCTAACACACTTGGGGAGACAGGAGTGGGTGGATAACACAACAGGGAAGACAGGCGTAGGAGGGCACAACACATAGAATAATAATCTTAAAAATGGAAACATTAACTGAATATAAATAATATAAAATGATGCAGCATCTGTTGGAAATTGCATTAACTGTTTTTCTCTTAATTGCATCTATAAAATATATTGTGATGTCAACAGGTAATTCTGAATACTAATTTGATTATGAAATTATCATAACTTATTTCTCTTGTACAGAGCCTTTTTATAAATAAGAGTATTTAGTATTAACTTTTTGTTTTTTATTTTAGCTCTGCAGTGGCCAATAGCAGTCTTTTATTTAACTAATTAAACAGCATTTAATAGTTGAAAAAAACAGGCTGAGTGGCCAAAATCAAAATCTTAACTTGAGTCCTTTATTGGGTCCCCTTAAGAGTCCAAATAATTTTAAATTTCAAATGCAATTAATTTTAGAATAGTAAATCTATAAAAACTTTCCAGATGTCCTCAGATTTTTGGCAGCTAATCATTGGAAAAGCTGAATCAGGAGTTTCAGTTAGCAGAATTGATGATGAATCATTAGAAGTTTCGCGAGTCGCTCATAAGGATGCTTGTCAGGGTAATAAATAGGTAAGACAAAGAGAATCATGCGCACTGGCTTTGACTTTTTGACAGCATCATTATATTCTGTCATGCAAAACTCTACACATTTTTACCCATCAAGGGTCATTTCCTAATGGCAGTATTGTCCCCATTAGCATGCAAGGCACGCAATTCACGTACAAAACATAGCGACAGGGTTGATGAGGTTTAAATAAGACTTATGTCCGTCAAATTTTACCTTTGTTCTAAGAGTGTCTGTTTAACTGCTAGTTAATACAGAGGATGGTAAAAACCTGATACAGAGCCTCTCCAATTATCCTCAGAGGGGGAAAAGTTCCTGACTACAAGTTGGCAAACCAGTCCATGAAGCAGCCTTGTACTAAGAGCTATTTTAGTAATCCTGTATCCTATTTCCTAAAAAAAGCCTTTAAATACCTCCTTTTCACTATAAGCATTCTGAACTTGGCCATCATAACTGAGAACTTTGTTGCTCTTCTTTTGAATTTCTCTCTATTTTATTAATATCCTTTTTAACTCTTTTACTGCCAACGACGTATGGCATACGTCGTGGCAGTAAAAGGGCTTAAATGCCAACGACGTGTCCCATACGTCATTGGCATTTAAACGCTGCTCTCTGCAGCGGCGGCATGTGCCGCCACTGCAGAGAGCTTCTAACAATGACAGCCCCCCTGGGCAATGTGCCAGGGGGGCTGTCATGAGGGTCCTGTGATCGATCGGGTCGCAGGACCCTCCAGGAAGCAGCAGACGCGATCGCATTGCGTCTGCTGCTTCCTACTTCCCCCCCAGCGCCGGCCCACTGAGGAGGAGGCGATCGGGTCTTCAGGACAGGTAAGAGGTTTTTTTTATTTTTGCATTTACACACTTACACACACACTTACATACATTTATACACACTTACATACATTTGCACACACTTACAGCACATATTTTAGCATTTTGTATTTTTTTTTTTTCATTTTTCACACTTTTATACACTTATTTACACTCATATACACACTTACACACTATAACACAACTTTTACACATGTATACACAAACACTTTGGGGTTTTTTTTTTGGTTTTTTTTGTTTTGTTTTTTCATTTTACCACTTTGTTTTTAGTTTCTTTTCCCTAAAAACTGTTTATTTTGACAGCGTGACTATTGGATCAGATATTCTGACCACTAATTACACTCATGTGACTTATTTTGTTGTTTCACTGATTTGCACAATTTTTGTGGTTTTATCGCATTTTATCCCTGTATAAGTGTTCCTAATCTGTTTTTAGCATAGCTTTGCCAGGTGTAACTTTGGTGTACAAAAATAACTTTGCCTATTTTGAATTCATCAGAATGTGTACTTTCCAAAAATATATGGTTTTGTGGGGGTCTGTGTATAGTTAGGGGAAGTTTCGGCACATAATACGCTGACAGGGGGCTCTGTGTGCAAAAGCTGAGTTGGCAGGCGAGAAATCCATATGCGCTATTTTCATTTTGGGTTCAGTACATACCGCAGACTTTGGTATATCTATGCATATTGGGCATCAAACTGTTCAGTAGGCCTTAGTTGTTCCTATTTGGGGTGATTTGCCTTTGTACGCAAGAAATTGTGTGAGATAAATGCAGCAAACTGCAACATTTTTAGGCGATTATCTGAAATGTCATAAAAACCAATAACTTTAGGAAAGCTTTGCAGATTGGTACTTTGGTGTAGAAAGGACTCTTTACCCTTGTTGGATTTGTCAGAATGTGTACTTTCCAAAAATATATGGTTTTGTGGGGGATCTGTATAGTTAGGGGAAGTTTCGGCACATAACACACTGACAGGGGGCTCTGTGTGCAAAAGCTGAGCTGGCAGGCGAGAAATCCATATGCGCTATTTTCATTTTGGGGTCAGTACATACTGCAGACTTTGGTATATCTATGCATATTGGGCATCAAACTGTTCAGTAGACCTTAGGTGTTCCTATTTGGGGTGATTTGCCTTTGTACACAAGAAATTATAAACTAAAAGTCCCCCAGAGGAAAGGCCCCTAAAGTGAAACAGTGCAAAATGTTCAAAAACTGTCTGGCAATACAAGTTCCGCTTTGACCAAAACAGCTGGCAGTAAAAGGGTTAAAGGAACAGTAACACCAAAAAATGAAAGTGTTTTAAAGTGATTAAAATATAATGTACTGTTGCCCTGCACTGGTAAAAGTTGTGTGTTTGCTACAGTAATACTACTATAGTTTATATAAATAACCTGCTGTGTAGCCATGGGGGCAGCCATTAAAGTTGGAAAAAAGGAGAAAAGGCATAGGTTACATAGGAGATAACAGATGACCTCTCTAGAATACAATAGTGTTTATCTCTTATCTCCTATGTGCCTGTGCCTTTTCTCCTTTGAATGGCTGCAAACTGGCAAACACACCAGTTGTACCAGTGCAGGGCAGCAGTATATTTTATTCTTATTACTTTTATACACTTTCATTTTTTGGTGTTCCTTTAAGCACTACAAACCAAAACGGTACTGATACCAGTGTTTTGTACGCTCTTCTTTCATGAATCTATACACATCTTTATGCAGTTTGGGTTCTTGCTGCAGACTGGCATGGCACACAGCAGTAAAGTTTATTATCCACAAGTTCTCCAGGCGTTTCTTCATTGAGGAGAAGGAGTCCGATTTAGGGTATGTGCAGATTGCAATGCACAATCTTATTTTTGTCAGCATTAAATCTTATCCGCCACTTAGATGCCCAGGGTGGCAGTTTGTCTAGATCCCCCTGCATGGATTCTAAATTCTGTACTGGCTGCATGACTTGGGTCGTGAGCAAACGCTGCTTTCAGTGCCCTCCACCAAGTAATTATAGAACAAATTAAATAAAAGTAGGCTCAATGCACCCTTCCTGTGCAAGGAAGTCCTGTACTTGACAGATGCCCCCCACTCCTTCTAGCATTTATTTAATGGAACACTTATAAGGGGTGTGCATATGTGGAAGCCCATGGACTTGCACGTGCTTGCATGTCATTTAATGTCTGGTGCAAATCTTTGTGGCGAGTTCTGGAATTGGTGGAAAGTGTCCACATAATAGCATTCAAAAACAGTGGAGAATGCTCCATTGTTCGCAAAAGAAACAGTGCACAGTGGTTTCTTTGTACCATAGTCCTTTCATAAATAGGCCTTGTTTTTATTATGGAATAAACCACTTTGAACAATGATATAAATTATATTCTACAATATGTGCATATAAAAGCATGTATAAATTAGTATGGGGAATAGATTTTATACACTATAGTTCTGTAGAACCTGAACCACTGTTTGCAAAAGAGCCCAGGAGAAGAAAATACTGTGCACTAACCTCACATTGAAAGGTTTTGGAGTTTAAATTGTGGTTATCATAGACTAAGGGGTATGGTTAACCTGCTGATTCTGCTATGAAGCAACCATTGATCTGACTTGCTATAAGGCTAATGGAGTAAGCGCTATCTACAGTAATAGGTGGCACACTGAGAGAAAGAATAAAGCAGTCACAAATGCTGTTTTTGTTGCACCTATAATCACTTTGTTTCCTTGGCTCCATTCTATGCTATAACAATAAAAATTCTCCAGCACAATTAAGCAGGACTGTGATCATTGTAACAGTAAAGGAAAGCACATAATAGTCTTCGGCACCGAGGCAGATTTCTTTATATTTTTTTCTGCATACGGCTCAATTTAAAGGTGGGTTTATCAGCCAAGCAGGAATAAGATAGGAGTCACACACATTTTTTTAGTTAGCCAGTCAGTTTGCCTGTGGATTTGACCAATCAAATCGCTTTGGCTTTACATCCACATTTGTCAAATTGCGCAGTATTCTATTTTTCCATAGTCCAACAGAACTTATATCATAAAAATGAGACTGGTTTTAGACCGTAAAGAATGAGAAAATAGCTAGGCAGATACTGGGACAGATTTCAGGATGCCCCTAGGCGGTCCTCCTCTTCCACCCCCCTGCTGCCCCCAGAATCACGCGCAAGCACATCCTTTCTTCTTGCACCCTAGTTCCCGGTGCTGTGGGTGTAACAAAACTTCAGGTGCGGCTGAGCGGCCGTTATTAATTTATGCTGCCCTAGGCCCAAGCCTTTGTAGCCTGGATAGATACATTTCTTGGATAAGTGCTGATAAATTTAAAGGGGTAGTTCACCTTTAAATGAACTTTTAGTATGGTATAGACATTAACCAATTTGCATTGGTCTTCATATTTTGGAGGTTTTTCAGTTGTTTTTTAAAGCGAATAGGAGATGTCTAAATGGGAAAAATAAGCAATAAAAATGATCAATAACAACAACATTGTAGCTTCACAGAGCTTGTTGTAGTCACTGACCCCCATTTGAAAGCTGGAAAGAGACAAAACAAAAAGGCAAAAAAAAAATGAAGACCAGTTGAAAAAGTTGCTTGGAATAGGACATTCTATAACATACTAAATGTTAATGTAAAGGCAAACCACCTATTTAAGGGGTGAAATTAATAAAAATTACTAAATTATAAACATAGCAAAAGATCACAGCTCTTATTTTGACTGGAGAGCACTCAAAGCTGACTTGATGCAATGGCTAACTGCCCTAGTATAATTTAGCTCCCAAGAGCAAAACTAACAACTCTGAATCATGAGCAGGAGCAGCACTAAAACTATTTATGGCGATTATGGGTTATTATATAGTTCTCTTGTGTAATAAATTGTGCTTCATCTGCCAGAGATTTTTGTTAGACGATGCAAATAGAATGCTACCTGTCCGCATAATTCTGACTGTAAAGTAGGGTTTGCGTAACACTTCAGCAATACAAGGACATTTTTAACAATTCTGTGTCCTACTGAAATCAGCCAATATACAGTATAATGGCAATAAGCAATGATAAGGAAATATAAAGATCATATTTCAGTTATTGTGAATAAGCAAGATTTCATTTTTTTTTCAAATTCACCCAAAGTGTCATGACTTTTAAACAATAAAATAGAAAAATGTCACCAGAACGCATTGAAAGTCAAATGACATTACAGTCAAGGATTTTTTTTAGCTCTGCATATACATTGTGCTCCTTTTCACTATGCTACAACTGTCCTTTGTAGAATAAACATAAAGATTCCCATCTTCCCAATTTCTTCCAATAATTGAGCTCCATCATTCCAGGTAGTTTTTTGATATTTCAGTGGTTTTTATTTGCCACACTTCAGAAAAACCACAAGAACCACACTATGTGAATCAAGGGATAAATGCATGGATCCATTGACTGGGTAAACTAGGTGTGAATTGTATAGGGGAAGAACTAAGTGGAGCTGTTCATTGAAGTAATTGTCCTATTGGCACTTATCTGCCAATGCTGTTGTTTCTTGTTAGACTTTACTTCAACCACTATTCATGTTATTTATTCTCTGTGTGTATTAGGAATTTAGTAGTACTATTACATTATGCAGAATGCTTGGGACCTGGGGATTTTAACATAAAGAGGCTTTTCAAAATGTAGAGCATCTTGCTTTAATGCTACTAAAAAGATTACAGCTTTACAAAAACCCAATGTGATAGTGACTCTGTAGCTTTGTAAACATAAAATACAAGGTATTGTCGTAGTAATAAAGAGAAAAATCAAATCAGTCAAATATGAAAACTTTGTTGTTATTAGAGGTACTAAGCTTACTGGACAATAGATGCCCTACCTGTCATTTAGTGTGTACATAGAAATCTTTAACAGTAAGAATGCAGAGTAAATTGGCCATTTGCTTACAATTAACCCAACCATGGTTTGTCCTGTGCATAGAATATGGGCTTTATACTCTGGGTTCTATATTTTTGGAGAAATTATTGAGCAATATGGCACCAACTGCATATTAGAATGCATAAAATTAGTTTTTGGTGTATGGCTGTGTGCAAAATTTACATTGCATGTGTTGGGGGTCATGTGCTTGGACATAAATGTGTGTATTTAACAAGAATATGTCTTAATAGCTTTTAGCATTATGGGTTTTTAAAACTTATGCAGTGTCCAGCATGTTTAAGTAACACTAAATCTCTTTAGCACCATATTTGATCTAATTTATATTCCATTTCTTTGGGCAATTTTCCTCCTAGAAATCTCTTAATCCATCAATGCCATTTGTGGCATTTGGAATCAGTGGCATATCAGCAGGAATCCTGAGTCTCTTACTGCCAGAAACACGCAATAAACCCATTGCAGAAAGCATCGAAGACCTGCAGTCGCCTGCATACCAATTATTAAGCAGGGTAAGAGTAAAACAAGCAGTGTTACGGTCAGGCCTGTTTTATAAGTAACTATTTACCGCTGACAGTCACAGTATTGAGCTATGCAAATATTCATTTTTTTCTGCATCAAAATAGTTTGGAATAAGGAGAGGGATTAGTGGAATATATAACATGTTTAATATACAGTCAAATACAAAAGTTTGGGCACCCCTTGCCAAATTATATTTAGTTTATTTTGTAAAAAGCAGTAAACAATTACTGCAGGAATCAATTAAAAACAGCACATTTTCAAATGGTAATGTAGTAACAACATTTTTTACCATCTTTAAACATAGAACAAAGAAAATATTCATTGAGGCATGGGCAAAACTTGTTTTTGCAAGGTCACTGACCCTAATTACCTCATTGGGCCTTAATTGCCATTTAGAGTTGTCATCAACCATGGGCTCCTATAAGCAACTGAGTACCAAACTGAAAATGAAGCTAGTTGATACTTATAAATCAGGGGTCACTTTCACCTTGCACTGTCTGTAAAGTAAAAAAAATGCAGTTACGAAGAATTGTGAAAATCAAGGCAAGATATGGAAGAACAAGAAAACTTTTAGGAAGAACTGCTCTTATGTTCGCATGAAAGGTTTAGCTGACACAGGATTGGTGTGGAACTATTCTGTCCATGGTGCTGTGTTGGTTGCACGACCGTGGTCTGCTTAAAATAGTGATCAGGAGGAAGCCCTACCTGCAACCTCATCACAAAGTTAATGTCTGAGGTATGCAACACAACATCTAGACAAGCCAGAGACCTTTTGGAAACAAGTGCTGTGGGACTGAAGGAAAAAACTTTACTGTTTGGCCACAGTCACCAAAGGTTTGTTTGGAAAAAAAGCAGCAACATTTTATGAGAAAAACACCTTGCCAACTGTTAGACATGGGGCTAGATGCATTATGCTTTGGAGTTCCGTGTCACCCAGTGGCACAGGAAACATATGTGTAGAGGAAAGAATGGATTCCAGTAGCTTCTAGAACAAGACAATGATCCTAAACATACCTGAGAAGCCACCATTAGCTTCTTGAAGAAAAGCAAGCTGATAGTCCCTTGACTCAAACATCACTGGGTAGATCTAAACATGCAAGGAGACCCAATAAGATATTGAAAGTAGAAGGGATCTGTACTGACTTACTAGGGTGCCTAAAGTATTGCACATGCCACAATTACTGTTTTTATTATTCATTATGTTTTTTGTTCCTATAAAATGTAAATGTGAATTAACATTTTGCAAATATGTTGTGTTTCAACACACTGATACATATAGTTGTTGTTTTCAACTTTCATGTAGAAAATAACTAAATATGTAATTTGGCAAGGGGAGTCCAAACTTGTATTCAACTTTATATTGTTATGCTTCCAAATGTATGTCCAGGTTATGTCTGTATCCCACTAATCCCTCTCCCTAATATGTAACACCTTATTATAAAAGGGAACTAACTAAATACATAATTTGCCAAGGGCCCCCCACTTTGTGTAGGTTTGGAGTGCAGGTTGAGAATTTACACTCAGCACCCCTGCAGTAGATATAGCATTAAGGCCTTATACAAGTGTTTTGTGCTTGGCTTCCATTCTCATCTAACAACATTCAAACTTAGAACTGGTACAGAGGGAATTCTGCTCCTCTCTCTAACCCTTAAACAGATATCTTTTGTTCCAAAACCAAGTGTAGTGCATTTGTACATTTTTTTTTGTTTGAAGGGAAAAATAGCGATATAAGATAGTTATGTAACACCAATTATATCTCATCTTGTCAGATTCTGTACATAAAGTGACTTAGTAATCACAACCTAGCCAATTATAGCAGCATGGCTTTTAATAAAGATCTCCATATGATTCATTTATTCCACAAATCCAAAGCTGTTACGTGATTAAAGCCCCAGCCTCCCAGAGGAGACACAGACACATTGGTCCTTAGTGCATTGCAGGGCCATCTGCTACAGGAATGGCACATCTGCAATCTAGACTTAACAAAATACAGTGTCATTGGAATGAAATAGTTTCCAGATGTGTGTGTGTGTCTCTGTCAGTTTTTTGTAGCACTATATAGATATATACATAGGTTGTTGGGAGCTACAATCTAGCAGTACAGTAACTTTATTATTATTATTGTTATTAACGTTTATTTATAAAGCGACAACATATTCCGCAGTGTTGTACAATAAGTTTAAAGGAAGTTGCTTACAACACTTTACACTTTCATCAAACTCCGTGCCTTTCATGCAGTATCTGCTCCCTGCCTTAAACTTGATGCAAAAATAATACATTAGAAATCAAATTTTAATTTGCTTTTTTCTCTTACTGGTTTGAAAAGGGTTTGCTTCATTTTCTCCCTCTTGTGCAACTTCCCTCTGTAACAATTTACTACATTAGCGGAATGTTAGCCATTAATGTATCAATTATTGACAGTCAGTTAACAGTTGCTCCATTATGGACTGCAAAGCTAAAGTAGTGTGCATGCTCAGTAAGGGATAACACTGCTGTTGTTAAGAAGTATATCAACTTCGGTATTATATTCTAACAGTTTGGAAAGGTTATGATTCCCCCCACCCTTACTGGCTAATTGCTGTGTAAGAACAACAAGAGAGGGTAGAGATTTTAAAGAAAAATAAATTCAAAGCAAAGGGGTCAACTCTAAGTTAACTTTTAGAATGTTATAGATTGCCCTGTTCCTAGCAACTGTGCACTTATTTTTTTTATTATTTATTTTGTATAGTTTTTAAATAATTTGCCTTTCTCTTTTGTCTCTTTTTAACTGTCAAATGGGAGTCACTAACCCCGGCAGTGAAAATCTATTGCTCTGTGAGGCTACAATTTTATTCTTATTGTTACTTTTTATTCCTTATCTTACTATATAGGCCCACTGCTATTCATTCTCCAGCCTCTCATTCAAACCACTGCCTGGTTGCTAGAGTAAATAAGACCCTTGCAACCAGATAACTGGCAAAAAACTGGAGAGCTGTTAAACAAATAGCTAAATAACTGAAATATCACAAAAAATAGCAAAATGTCTCAGGATAGCGAAGTCTACATAATACTGAAAATAAATTTAAAGGTCAACTACCCAATAAAAATATCCTTATATCTGGTGTACTATTTGGAAACAACTGAAGTTAAAAAAGGGCTAAATGTTTTGCTAAATTTTGTCTAGTGCCAAGAATTTGCTTTGTACAGGTTGTGAGTTACTTTGCAGATTTGTTCCTGTTTGTACCTATAGTTTCCCATTCCAGCTGTATCAATATTATGAGACTACAAGAAAGGTGATACGCATCGTTGTGGCTAGGGATGCAGCAAATCCAGGATTCGGTTTGGTATTTGGGCAAGATGTGGCCTTTTTCAGCAGGATTGGGATTTGAACAAATCTAAGTGCCTGGCCTAACTGAATCCGAATCCTTAAAATCATGTGAATAAATTTTTTTTTATTGCAGTTCTCTTTAGAGCTTCCGTAACCTAATTTTCTTTTGCATATTAGGTTTCAGATTTAGTTGATATACGGCCAACACTTTCACAAAGGATTCAGGATTCAGGGTTCAGCCAAATCCCAAAATAGTGGATTCAGTTTGCCCATGTGCAGTAACCCATAGCAACTAATGACTGGTAAATGTTTCCTGCTAATTGGTTGCTATAGGTAAGAACTGTAGAAAACTTTGCTCCTCATGCTACATAATACCTCAAGAGACCTATATCAAAAATCAATTTGGGAATTTTCACAAAAACCCACCAAACTCAAATGTGTGCTTATTTATATAAAACTCAAATCTTGTAAACTTGTTCATTCTTTATAAATTAACACAATAAAACTAAATTGCCGAATAATTGATTAAATAATCATGTGAATTGTGTTAAAATGGTTTTAAATTCATCAGGACTTAAATTAATGCTAAATTTATTAAGTGACCCTTGTATTAATAAAATGTTATCAGTGAGGTTGAACCAATTATGTGCAAGTGCATGTATGAAAGAAACAAATGCATTGTAGTCTGTAAATACTCCTAATAAAAGTAAAAAAGTTCATTTATAGTGAAATGAAAGTTGACAACAGGGGGAAAGAAATTCCCAAAAGAAACAAATCTGTCTCAGTTGCCTGTAAGTTTCCCTAGAGGTGACAATAAACAGAGCGAGTGTTAGAAACCACAAGCTGTTGCCACTATAATTTATACCTGAAGTGGCTCATGGGTACAAGTGCTAGAACTCAGGCACACAAATCCCCATATGTAATTAAAGGCACTAAGTTTGCCCAGCTGCAGTAACCCATAAGCAACCAATCAGCAGTTAGTTTTTTCTTAGCCCCTGTTTAAAAGCAACCTGCTGATTGGTTGCTATGGGTTTTTACAGCTGGGCTGTATACATAGCCTCAGTAGTGTTGTCCCTGCTGGCATAAAATCACAAGCGGAGAAAAGACCATCTACTTCTGTCCACCCCATGTTGTGTGTGAGCGGACAGGCATTGCCCAAAAATGCATAGTTTATCATTTCTGCGCCAAAATCCACCCTGTGTGCACGATAATGGGCCAGTGCCATGTCTGTTAGTGTGTACAACGCTAAGCAGATAGGAGCAGATCAGCCTTTTCTTTGCTGCTCTTTCTATACCAAGAGAGAAAACACTTTAGGGGTCATTTACAATGCCCCACCACAGAGTGCAAAGTGCAAAAAAAGGCAGCAGTCGGCTGTAAGGAGCACAGAGACCTGCAGACTGCTCTTTGAATGTAACATGGACTGTGTTAGGTTGCACTTGAAGCAAAATGGGTGGGCAGGGGGAGCCACATAAGTGTCCTACCCTCCTGCCCCTACCTTGTGTATCATTCTAAAATGCAAGGTAGGAGTGGCATGACTCTGTCCTGTTCGTTCCACCTACCCAAAGGTAAGGAGAGGCTGAGCTGCATGTCCTAACATCTGACTCTTCACTGAGCTCCAGATTTTTCATCCAGTGCTCGATGCAGAGTACAGTGTCAAAGAGGTAGCATGTGCTCTAAAAATAAACACTAAGGGCCATGCTGTTTTATTCCCTTGTGCTCTTGCACTTTCACCCTCTGGAGTCTCATGTCCCTTTATGTGTACCACTGGCCCCAGGTGCCTTAGATAGGAGATAGCACAGTGCAATCATAAGGGGACCCTTTACTTAACGTTTGCCACAGGTAAGTGGTAACTACAGTGTTTTGGGCCCCCTGATGGTACCCTAGCTTTCACATCTGTTTGCAATGCTTCTATACACAGGCAGCACTAAGGTACAACGCCTTGCTCTCCATTCAAGGAGCACAAATAGTTATGCCCCTAGGCACAACCCACAGGACAAGTACCATATATACTCAAGTATAAGCCTATCCGAATATAAGCCGAGGTACCTAATTTTACCTAAGAAAACTGGAAAAACTTATTGACTCGAGTATAAGTCTATAGGGTGGGAAATGCAGTGGCTAAGTTTCAATAATCGAAATAAAAACCAATACAATTGCATTAAATGAGGCATCAGTGGGGTATATGTTTTTAAATATTTATTTCAAAGAAAAACAGTAAATTAGCTCTGTAAGTGGAGAAGAGGGTCAACAAAAACAATATGGCATCAATAATGATACCTTAAGAGTACTACCCCCTTAGCTCAATCTGCAACCCAGCTAAAACACAAAGAGTTAAAATCATTCAAAACTATATATAGATTATATAGAATATAAAGTGCAATGTCTAGTGCAGAATGGGACAGGTCAGAACGGTAGATGAAGATGAATTTGGGAGCGGGCCAGGGCACTGGAGGGTCTGGTTGCGGGTGGCCTAATTTGCACACAAAAGACAGAGTGCTAGTCTGGAGGGACCCATGGCACCCGACTCGAGTATAAGCCGAGGGTGACTTTTTCAGCACATTTTGGGTGCTCAAAAACTAGGCTTATACTCAAGTATATACAGTAACAAATAACGTTTGCCTTTTTTTGCACTCTGCACCTTGGCTTAGCAAAGATAAATATTAAACAAGGGCTGCAAACCTGTGGGCTCCTAGGAGTGTAAGCAAAATTTGACTCTAAAATAAATAACACCTTTGCATTAGGAAAAAGGAACATATAGCTACTGACGCACTTACCGTATTCAAAGAGAATATCACTCGGCACTTCTAATAGCAGTAATAAGGAATGGTGAGTCCATTCGTTCACTAAAAGCTTTCTCAGAAGCAACAGCTTTTTTTCTTTTCCGAATTCTCTTTAGCAAGATGCACTTTAGGCAATATATATTTTTTAAGAAGTTTAAAATATACCATTTTGTCTATTTGCTGTTGCTCCTGAGTGCCAAATTATATTTGCTTTGGATGCAGTAGGCGCCTAATTGGCTTTGTGTTCCCTATTCCTAATATTTTCCAGTTGCACTGTTTTCTTTTTATTGGACTTACTTTAAGCCAATGTAAATTAGTATCATTTGTTTCTAGGTTTTATAGTCATACAAGGTGGCCATACATTGTCCAACCTTACTGGTGTCCAACTGTTTGGGCTGGAGGTTGAACAGATGGATTTTGTGCTATTTGGCCATCCACAGGAAAGTTAAATAACATTGTTCTGTTTGCTGAGGCTAATGGCCCAGTGGTTTCTCTTACTCCACATCTTCCAGTGCACCATCAGCGTGCCAGTAAGCTGCATGGGCAGATGGCATGTTCCATTTGCACACATTATGGCCTTTGCTAAGGGAAAGAGTCAAAGGCAAATGCCCAAGAGTAACTAAATAACTTTGTTTATGTGTGTCTTTCCTATGATATGCCTTATTTAAAACACAGAGCACAACCTGTATGGCTTTTATTCTCAGTACAGGTATAGGACCTGTTGTTCTGAATGCTTGGGACCTGGTGTTTCCATAATTTGGATCTTCTTACCTTAAGTCTACTAAAATCATTTAAACATTTCATTTTGCTCCAATAACAATTAATTATATCTTAGTTGGGATCGGGTACAAGGTACTGTTTTATTAATACAGAGCAAAAGGAAATCATTTTTAAAAATCAGAATGATTTGATTAAAATGGAATATATGGGAGATGGCTTTCCTGTAATTTGGAGCTTTCTGGAAACCAGCTTTCTGGATAATGGATCCCATACCTGTACTAGAGTCTCCATTCCAGGCAGGGACCATTCAAGAAAATACAGTCTGTATATGAAATTCAAATAACCCATGTCCTGTATATCTGCACAGAAATGTTGTTAACTTTTATTTTTCTTTTCTCTTTCAGGGAAATGAAGTTCTGGCAAGCACCTGAATAAAAGAGAATACTGTGTATGTAAGGATAGGATTTGCAGGGACCACAGTGTTTATTAACAAAAAATAGAAAAACATCTGAAGAAGAATTAAAAACTGGAGTTACAGTTCCCAGAAGGATAATATTTAGCATTGCTGTGTACAAGCTCTGTGCCCCCTCCCCCCCCCCCCCCAATCCAATCCACTTGGAGAGTTTGCAGCTCGTACAATCTATTTGAACAGTATTCTATTAGATGAGATGTTGTGTGAGTTATTGCACCTATGGGTAGGACAATCAATTTAGCAACATCTCGTAGGAAAGGCATTTTTATGCCTCACTCGCTTTTGGCAAACCTGCTGTAAAACTCCTGTGTCCTCTGTTTTATGGGATTTGTAAAATAGTATATTTAATGAAGACTGAAGAGACAAATCATGTAAATACCATATATCAGCAGCAAAGTGAATAGGCCATTTTCAAGGTCAGACTTAATAGTTTTTTAAACAGTTTTTTAATGTATCCTCTCCTATATGGCGGGACCTAATATTTCCCTGGTATTTTGGCCGTGTTTTTATAAATCCACAGTATAATTTTTTACTCTCTTTAAGATATTTTATACGGTTATTGTATGGGTTGTAAAGCTCAAGCTTACATAAAATATAAAGTATTAAATTAGCTTTTTAGTCTTTTTGTTGACATTAGGTTACTGTATAGTGCCCAAAAGGCAGTTATACAGCACCTATAATACAAGGCTGCCTATCTACAGAGACTTTTCTGTTCCTAATAACTCATTTCTACCTTAAAGGTTTGGTTCATCTTTAAGTTAACTTTTAATATGTTTTAGAATGTCCTGTTCAGGCAACTTTTCATTTGGTCTTCATTATTTATTTTTAGTTTTTTAATTATTTGCCTTTCTCTTCTACATCTTCCCAGTTTTCAAATGGGGGTCACTGACCTCAGCAGCTAAAAAAAAAACTATTGGTCTGTGAGGCTACAATGTTATTGTTAAATTGTATTTCTTATTTTTCTATTTAGGCCCTCTATTCACATTCCTGTCATTATTTCAAACCACTTCCTGTTTGCTAGGTTAAATTGGACCCTAGCAACCATAACTGGAGAGCTGCTGAACATAACGCTATATAACAATTGATAAAAAATGAAAACCAAATGCAGATTGTCCCAGAATATTATTGTCTGCATCATACTAAGGGACAGATTTATCAAAGTGTAAGCTTAATACGTAAAATTCACCCACGTTCTGTTCTTTCTTATGGGGTTTTAAAGTGTATTTATCAATGTGTGAAAGTTAGAACTCACCATTTGATAAATATGCTGCTAAAAATCCAATAGGAATGAATAGAATATGGGTGAGAATTTATGTATTAAGATCTAAACTCACATATTGATAAATCTGCCCCTAAAAGTTCATTCAAAGTTGAACAACACCAAAGAAGAAATAACTTTTTATTTTTATTCAAAAACATTATATGATTTGTATTTCTGTCGTGCTGAATTGTTGATCGCTACCCAACTGGAAAGTCGTTTACAACAAATAAGAAGTGGTCAATGCAATTTTCTATTATAGTGTTGCTAATGCAGAACTGGTGCAAATAAAATACCGACTATACCCCCCAATGTGCTTCCGATGAAAGATTCTTTGTAGAGTTACATTAATCTTGTGTATATTTTGGGATGACACATAGCTATGAGAACTTGGAAATGAATCGCTAATGTTGCAGAACCCCACTTTTTCACTGTTCCGATGGAAATATTTTCTCATTCCGGATATCAAAAGGGAAGAGGTTTATTAATGTGGAAACAACACTCTGCTGTGGCTCAGTATGAGATGCTTTTACCATTTGTTTTGTTCTGCCTCTGCAGTAATTATTCTCTCACCTTTTAGAACACAGCTGAAAAATATGTATTTTTTATTTCCCAACGGGTTTGCCAGTTATTCTGAGATTTAATTTCGAAAAGGGACTGAAACTCAAACAAGACTGAAATGATGTTTCCTTGTAATGTTTGTAATCAATGTATTTAAATGAGTGTGTGTATATTTCTATATACTTATCTGTGGAACACTGTTCCAATGTCATAGACCCAGGTGCACAGGGAAAAAATGTCATGTATTGTAGGGAAGGCCAGTTCAACGCAATAAAGTAAAAAAATTGCAACAAAAAAGTATTTATGTAGCATGAATAGCCAACGTTCAAGCTACAACAAATACTTTTTTTGTATTTTTTTTCACTTTAATTTGGTGTGCTGTTTTCCCTTCAATATAAAGTAATATATGTTCTTTTCAATATATATTTATATATATATATATGGAAGGAAAAAAATGTTGATTGTGTTATGAGAATAAAAATGGTGCTTTAATGCTTTTAATGCATTATTTGGTACAGCATCCCTGCTATGTTTATATGTGAGTGCCTGCTTATTTGGATATAGGATGGATAGATAGAGATAGATAATAGGGGACGTCACTTGTGTCCAGGGGAAAAGTTGCACTTTGGCCCATAATCTGTTGTGACCTGCGCCTCCTGCCACAACCTAACCTGTACATGTGAATGACACAGGCAGCTCTCTATTCAAGCGGCAGGTCCCTACCCTCAGAAATGGAGCACAGAGGCCTGCGGCCATTATGCAACAGCAGAACTCAAGTCACAGATTCCTTATTTGAGCCCTATTCTTTTTTTTCACTTTGCACATGGCGTTTTGCATTATAAAGACCCTTTGTGTCTTGCAATAGTATTAAGACTCATAACCAATTCTTTTATTTTACTGATTAACAAATCCTACACTGAATGTTCCTCCAGGGTAGAAGCAGGAAAAATACAAACTTAAATATGCTATTTGCACAATTCTTCAATACCAATACAGGTATGGGATCCATTATCCACAAACCCATTATCCAGAAAGCTCTGAATTACACCAAGGCCATCTCCCATAGACTCTGTTTTAATCAAATAATTTAAAATGTTTCAGATTATTTCCTTTTTTTCTGTTATAATAAAGCAGTACCTTGTATTTGTTTGATCCCAGCTACGATATAATTAGTCCTTATTGGAGGCAAACAATCCTATTAGCTTAAATTAAGGTTCGAATAAGTTTTAATAGACTTAAAATATGGAGATCTAAATTACGGGAATTACAGGAAAACCACAGGTCTGAGCATTTTGGACAACAGGTCCCGCACCTGTACTAAAGAACACATAGCCACCAAATATCCTTATGTTTGGCATAAACATCTTAACAAACTGGCTTATACAAATGAGTAAATGTTTTCATTTTGCATTTTTTTACCTTGAGCTTCCCTTTCATAACCGTGTAACAGGAAGGAGCATGCTAGGAAAAGTCACACTTCAGTCCATTGACTGATGTACTGTAACCTAGCAACGAATCTGTGCCCTTGGTCTGTGTGTGAGCACAGTGGTTCATATGAGTCAGGGGGATGGGCAATAGAACTCAAATGGCAGTGTTTCATTTAAGGATAATCCAGAGGCACATGTTATTAAAAAATATATATTTTTCATACAAATAGCTTTATATGTAGGTGGTTTAAATATGCCCTGCTTTATATGATGTTGTTATAGACAGCTTCAACGTTAGGGGTATAGTTCCCCTTTAATTTTTGGTAAAGCCAACATTTATTTATAGCAATAGCAGTTTTAAGTCTTTTGGAATAAGTATGTGCCACATATGTGCACATTGATTTGGAGTGATTTGGTCCTATTCCTCAAGGTCAGATAAAACACACCTCAGTTAGATTTTGATGTTAGATTTTTTATTGGATTGAGATTAGGGCTTTGACTGCCTTAAAACCAGAAATGAGAGATTTCACATAAAGGACAAGTTAGAGGAGAAGGAAAGGCATTTTGGCATTTTACTGCCATTAGATTAGCCACATTAGTGCCACCTAGAACAATATATTTATTCTGCAGAAAGCTTTATCGTACCTGAGTAAACAGCCCTAGAAGTTCCATCCCTTTGTTTAAAATAGCAGCTGCAATTTTAGCTTGGTCTCAGTAGCTTCCTGCTGCAGCTCTAGCCCTTGGTAGCTCAGATCACACATTCTTATGGGAGGGGGAGTGAATTCTTATGGATTCTTATGGGAGGGGGAGGTAAAAGATGTCGTGGGAGAAAGGACAGAGCTGTGGGCTGTGCAGATTCATGCCCCAAACCTAAAGGAGAGGAAGTCTGATACCTAATAACATGTTTACACAAAAAAAAGACAAGAAATCCTGTGTTTCTTTTAAAAGAGGACTCAGTGAAGCTTTTCTAAGTATTTACATAGACCTTTCTGATAAAGCTTACTTAGTTTTTACCTTTAAATGTCAAGTGTAAATCATGTTAGGCACCCCCACAGTAATTACAATATCTAACCTTAAACCCTGGGGCGGTGCTGAATATTACACTAGTTCGGGGTATAATTCTTCCAGTGCCACTCCTCCATGTTTTGAAAGGTCTGTCGGAAACCAAGGGCATTCTCAGTATGGAAATTTATTGACCTTCACTATACTGCATGTAGTGCAGGACAACAGCAAAGGACCTTTCACAATATGGCGGTGCGGGTGGGGACTGAGATTCAAAATAGACCCCATGCATTTCAAGTACAGTATGCAGAGGTCCAGACAGCTGCCCACAAGTCCAATAAATAATGACTGTCTGTGGCATCTTACAGCAGCCCCGCTGGCATTTGCCAGAATCCACAGATTGCTAGTTCCAGGCAGTGTGGTGCGGTGATGGAAGAAGTAATACCCCAAGATGGGTCAAAGAGCAGTGTCAGTTTGGGGTTAAAGTTGAATTATGGGCAGAGATGCATATTACTCTTTTATGTCCCTGTAGCCATATATGCCCCCAGCACTATTCAATAGCACAGATACAGCCTAATAATTAAGAGCTATAAAACCAAACTTGGACACAGCCTCTTTCAATCTTTTTAGATCTCATGTCTGCATGGTATTGGAACATGGCTTCCAAAGACTCACTAAATAACAAGTTCTATTTGCTATAGGGTTTCTATAATTAGTATACAGCAGGCCCAGACTGTGGATTCTGACAAATGCCAGATTGGCTGCTGTAAGATGCCATAGACACTCACTATTTAGTTGGGCCTCTGTGTACTTGGCATGGCAGGGCCTATTTCCTGTCCCAGTCCAGGCCTGGTCACTCTTGCCTTTCTATGCACTATTGTAACATGGCCTTAACCCGCTCTTGAATTAAAATATTAGACCACCATTTTTATGATGTATGAACAGCATAGTGTCATACCTCCCAACATTTGAAAAATGG
Organism: Xenopus tropicalis; assembly: GCF_000004195.4. Classification (NCBI taxonomy): domain Eukaryota; kingdom Metazoa; phylum Chordata; class Amphibia; order Anura; family Pipidae; genus Xenopus; species Xenopus tropicalis. Next base: position 37,920,355 of record NC_030683.2, read on the forward strand.
AAAGAGGGACTAAAATAATTTTGGCCACGTCCATTTTTGTGACCACACACCCCTAAATACCACTCCCATTTTACTAAATTTGGCAGGTTAGGTGCAGGTGAAGCTTAAGATTTCTGGGCTCTCTGCCAAAGGCTACTTTTTAATTAAATGTGAGAAACAAGGTATCTAACTGCAGGTGTAGCTTGTTAACTTTCTGGGCTCTCTAACAAAAGCTACTTTTTAATTAAGTTTGTATCTTTTTTAGGGTTCAGTGCAGGAGATAAAGGGAAATGAGGGACTTTTCAGAAAGGATTGTGGGTTCAGCTGTTAAAAAAGGGAGTTTCCTGCGAAAATCAGGACAGCTGGGAGGCATGCAGTGTACGCCATTATGACCCCAGCGGGTGTTGGTTTCATAGCTCTGTGGCAGAGTAGCTTCAAAGGCCAACAGTACAGCAACTTAAATTCCGATATGCAGTAAATCTTTGCCCACAACTATCCATATTCTCCTATTGTACTTAATGGAAACAATAAATCTTATTTATACACGTGAAGATAATATCTCCATTTCTAATCTATGTATATCTTTTTCTCCAGTCTTTCTAAGAGAGAGACTGCAGCGGCACAAATAGCCATCTCTGTAGGAAGGCGGCCTCCCTTCCAGCTCCCATCTTATGGCACCGCGTGCGTAGGAACGTGTTGCAAAAAGAAAGCGTGCGGAATCCATCCAGACAGATGGAGACGCTAGGATGTGAGTTTTATGTTAAACTGCTGGAACTTGGAGTTTATTAGAATTCTGCTAAAATGGTTATTTTCGGCTGATCATTTGGAAAACAAATGTGATTATAAAATGAACATGAAATGGCTGTGAAAGTACAGAGAATGAAATGCAATTAAGAATAAGGAAGGAAATCATAACAGATTACTAGCAGACCTAAAAAAGATCTTCCACTTTATTTATTATTAAGATGCACGCCGAGGGATTTGGTTTATGTGCTGCTCTTAAGCAATATTAACAAGGGTATATAAATGCATTGCTGATAATGCACTTTATAAATCTGCTTAATGTCCAAGGGGGATTAATGTGTTTAACAGGTGTTATCAGTTAATGCCACAATGCAAAAACAAATGAGTTGCCTCGGCTTCAATGAACTTAATTAACTGTAATTAAATTGTTTTTTGGGTTATCAACATGCAAACAATTATACTTAATTGGGCGCTTTTATTACTAGGTTGCATGCAACATTGGACAGAGAGAAGAAGCATGAGCTATCATAAATCCTGTAAAGAGCTGCAATTAGCGCGAGTTGTCTTACGGCCCCCAAGGCATTGCATTCCTTCCAAGTTTCGCCACCTAGACTTGAGTTATAGGTAATGACACAGTCTCCCTAAACAACATGTATAAAAACGGAGTATGAGGCACACATAAAAAATGGAATGTGTTCACGTATACAAACAGCCATGCTTCTCATTGCAAAGCAGAGATTCATTTGTGGCCTTGCAGTGTGTCCTGAAAATGCCTCTACCTGCAACACAAAATGCACCCTTGCAAAGTGCTCCCCTTATTGCTCATTTTAGCACTGGCACCCAGAGACTAGTGGCACTCTGCTCCTTTCCTGGGATGAAAAATCCACCAGACACTATCCTTTCCACTGCCCTATGGCACAGAGCTCCATTTCAGACAGCAGTCCCTACTTACATGACTTAATGATGTGCAAATACAGAGTCAGAAGGGAAAAACACCTACAGGCCAAACTGGTTTGTGCTAAAACTAACTAATTCGAATTATGGTTATGTGCAATAATCATCCGTATGTCAAAGCTTGCAAGTTCATGTAGAAGTCAATGGGAGTTGTCCTAGCAAAATGAAAGTTATGTTTTTTCAAATCAAAATTTTTTTATTTGATTTTGTAGACACGTCGGAAGATAAAATGCAAATTCGCTTCATTCAAGTTTTTTTTCCACAGTTAATTTTGGTCAAAGTTTTTATATTTTAGTTTTTTTAAATTAATAAGCACACAGTGGTGTTTGAATTTGTGATTTTTTTTCTAAAACTTACCAAATTGTGATAAAAAGGCCACCTCAGACTAACTTGCTATTATTTTACCAGCCCAGCCAGTAAATTACCAGCTAGGGCCGGGGCAGAAATGACAAATTTACCGGCAATGTAATTGCCCTATAAATCTTTCCCTTCGCTGCCCCTCTCCGCATCTGGTTTAACCTTTATAAGGATCATTCTGCCTATGCACTGCCCACTCTGCCAATTTCTCCACACACTCTGCCCATTTCCCCACCCCCATGTGACATCACATCCTAATCCCCCACCCAAACGCCAGTATTTCATTACAAAAAAGTTGCCAATCCTAGGTAGGTACCTGATGTGGGAGGACAGCTTTCGTTCTCGTTTAACTTTATTGAGATTTAGCAAGGGTCCAAGTATCCAAATTAGAGGAGGTACATCAACATTATTCAGATCCTTTCAGTAAAAGCAAAAGAGTTTTTACTCCTGTGCTGAGGAAGGCAGGGTGGGTGGGAAGCAGCTCACTGGTAATGACAGGTTATAGAGAAGCTTTTATGGGCACTTGGGGGAAATATACAATATAACAGGTTGACCAGATCACTTGAAAATTCAGGGACACGTCTTGAAAATCCAGCCAGCAGGGCTGAACTGATTGTAGTTTAGTTGAAATGCAGTCAGTGGTGCCCTGCAACATGTGTTTATTAGATGTGTCCCTGAAATTTCAAGTGATCATATCACCCTACAACAGGGATCCCCAGCCTTTCTTACTTGTGAGCCACAGTCAAATGTAAAAAGACTTGGGGAGCAACACAAGCACCATAAAAGTTCATGGAGGTGCCAAATAAGGGCTACGATTGGCTATTAGGCAGCCTCTATGCACACTATCAAACAAAACTTGCCATCAAGTCAGGAATTCAACAATAAGAACCTGGTTTGGGGGCACTGAGAGCAACATCCAAGGGGTTGGTGATCAACATGTTGCCCCCGAGCCACTGGTTGGGGATCACTGGGATACAATTTAATAGAAGATTCACCTTAGGTTACACCTTCACTCTCCTGGGTTAAACAACATTGCTACAGGAGACAGCCTGCAGTTGCTAAGAGAGATTTTATTAAAGGGCTGGGTAGAAATAAATATCTGTGGGTGTATATATTATGTATATCTATTATGTGTTGTCCTCTGGGTCCTCAATCTACATTCAGAATATTTTGCAGCAGATTTCTACATACTAAACATGCCTGTCAGTTTATTCCAGCACATCAACAAATCTTAACCCTTTTGTGTCAGTAAGAATATGTGAATAATGGAAAATATGCACAGTGGTATTTAGGTTCACGAACATCAAATTCACAGGCTGCTGGCAAGACATTAGGATTTCTTTTTTTTCTTGGCAGGACAGCGCTCCCTATAACCTTATCTGTAAGTGTACCTAAAGGAAAGTACATTTCAATTTTCCATGTAATAAAAATGCATCCTGACAGAAACAATGTGGAAAATATACAATAAATATCCAATAGCAGGCAGAATTAGGATAACTGGTAGGTTTCTAAATAGGATTGGTTAGGAGACTGTATCCCACTGTTGGTGCTCTTGAGGTGAAAATTTGAAATAAAAAGTCCAAATCATATAAATGTATAGTTATCAATTTCAGTCACTTCCAATAATGCCAGCCTAATGCCAATGTCACGTGTCAGTTTTGCTTATATCATTTTTCAAAACTGCGCATTCAACCCCCTCCTGGCTCCTGAGATGGAGGAAGGATTTGCCCCTAAAGTGCACATGAGCATGCTCGGGGCAGTACAGGGCCAGAATGAACCCACTTCATGTGGCTTTAGCCTAAGGGTCAGTGGTCAAGTTACTTCAGTCATAAGAGCAACATTCCCAGGAGTGCAATAGTGCAAACCACCTGCTTATTAAACTAGTGATCTCTTTGCGATACACTGTATTGCCAAACGTATCTGGACATTGCATTTAAAATTACCATCTCACAGTGTAGCCATGAAGAATGATGGAGCCCCATATGCACTCCTTGTCAAGTCCCTGACCCACCAATCCCCCCACCTTTTACATTAGACTTGGCCCCCTGATTTGACTGTGCCACTGACCGGCCACCACTGCCTGGTGGTGGCCCTGTGTCCCCAGTTGGAATGCTGGCAGTTAAGTTCCAAAATGTCTTTCAACATAATGTCTGCCCAAAAACTGTTAATAGGGAGCTTTGGGATTTTATCCCTAATTAGAAGTCTGAAGGAAAAGTCTGGGTTTTCCAGTTGCCAGAACAGTATCTGTGTAATGAATGTATTAATGCCAATGGAAAAATTTGGTGGAGGAGGATTAAGAGCCCTGTCTTTAAACCAAATAACACCTGTGGGATTGGTCAGGTTTGACCCCACAACATCAGTGCCCAACCTCAGTAATGCAAATAGCAGCAAAGGGTAGCCCAACTTCCTGTCAATATATTTGGCCTAAAACTGAATAGTTGGACAGGCAAGCATTTAGATATTTTTGCCCATATCATGAGCATTGAAACCTGGGTGGCCAAGGGGCCATTTCTCCTCCAGAAGTTAGTGTAGGCGGGGAGCTGGAGAGACAGGAAAAATTTTGCACAGTGGTCAAACCTACCCCTGGCCCCCCACCCAAAATCGTTCTTCATGGCACCTGGGCCACATAGGGTAGAAGGAGTCGTATGATTAAGCATATGGTTGACCAGAAGTTAAATAGGAATATGAGAGTATCCCTTTGAAAGCTAAGCCTTTCTTCCAATAGTTTCCATTTAAAGTATTGTGACATCTGTACCGGGCACTTATTGTGGGGCCCAAGAGGTTAACTAAGTAGAAATGTCTGAGTAAAATTCCTGAGAATGATAGTGTGCCCTTTCATATAAGAGCAAGTTTTATTTTGGCATTAGTGTCTGGTTTCAGTCATTTCTAATATACGTAAGGATTAAATAGAAACAGAGCAATATTTTATAAAGAGTGTTTGCTGAAATTCTGGCAGAAATACAACATTGTCCTGAGATATTGGCACTGGGAGGTTTGCTGTGTAAAGCAATCGCAATGCACCAATAATGCTCCCATTAGATATGGTTCATGCAGCCCTGTCACTACTTGCTTACAAGCTCTGTGGCATAAACTCCCATTGCAAGGGCTGCACCCATCACCTCCTATTTAAATGCAATCAGTTGGAATCAGTTCTGCTCATCTATGTGATTTTACCAGTTATATGGCTACCTGAGCATACACTGGGCATTTCATGTCTGGTTAAGCCTAAATGGCTTTCAGGTCATTACACTTTCAAAGCTGAGGGGCATAGTCAAGGCTTTTAAAGAGGGATATTCTTACACCATTTTGCAATTCGTCTTCATTTTTTATTTGTGTTTTTTTTTTAATTATTTAGCTTTTTATGTAGCAGCTCTACAGCTTAGAATTTCAGCAACTATCTGATTGCTATGGTCCAAATTGCTCTAGCAACCAGGCATTGATTTGAATGAGTGTCTGGCATATGAGCAGGAGATGGCCTAAATAGAAGGGTAAGGATATCTGGCTGCAGGATTGGAGTTGGCAGCTCCTAAATGTGGCCTCTCTATCTGATAGTTTGAGGCATTTGGCATTTTGCATAAAGTATTGGAAATCTCAGATGGGGGAGAATATGAACAGCATTGGTGGCCTAAGCAGGCATGTTCCTCTTTACTAAGTTCTCTGGTCCAGACCATTAAATCTTGAATCCAGCACTGCGTTCAGCAGCTTATGAACATATTAACTTGTAATAATGCCGTTGACCATTCCCTTATAGTACAAGTTCCTTATTCCCTTTGTATCTGTATTCCTGGCTTTCATCTTAGCTTTCTAACTAATCCTTTTCTATCTCTAAGGCTAACAATGCCCCAAAGCTCAGAATCTGGCCCTCTGTTGTTCGCTCTTTACACTTTGGGGCAGGGCCATTTTAATAAATGGGCAAAAGGGGCATTTGCAAAGGGCCCACCAGGATAGGGGACTCACTAACACACCTTTCAGCTGGGCTAACTTTTGGCAGAAGTATCCTGCAGAGATGCTAGACCCCTCATTGTAATCACCTGGTATGAACATTTTGTCATGTATCTGCTCTTAGGGCTGTTGGCCCAGGGCGCACACTTTGGGATCATGTCTACTTCAGAAAGCCCAGACCATTTTTTCTCTGCCTGCCTTACTATATTGAACTGTATGCGCGTGAAGGTTATTTGATCACAAATTTCAAAGGGCAGTGGGGGCCCAACAATGAAATTTTGTGTATAAAGCTTTTCAACCTGCTGGAAATGTGCCACGATGCAACTCTATGGGAAACTCAAACAGCTTTAAAAATAAAATGACAATGAATCATCTGTACTAGAAGGGAAGTTGTGGTGGGTGGCGAGCCAGAGAGTGGGCCCCACCTCCCTCGGTCAGACCAGCCAATAAGCTGCCAACTTGGTCTGGGGGGCCACCCACTTAGGTTGTCAGTTGAGCTATGGGTCAGGCAGCTCCATCCTCTGGTGCCACTTTTTTTACATATTTATATATGTTTTGATTATTATATTTGTTCTATTTTCTTAACCTTTTTTTTATTCAATTAATTATTGCAAGAAAGGTACAGCACTCTGTATGCAAGAAGGGCCATATAAATGCCAATGTACATACACATGCAGGTTTCATTTCAGCTTAATTGATTTAAAATCTTGTAAACCTCTTGTAATTCCTCTAAGGATTGCTGGCCAGAATTATAAGTAGGCAGATTTACGTTAGCACGACTTGGATCAAGTTACCCTTTATTAATGTTATTAGCCTTGGATACATTGCCGTGTATACTTGTGTTAAATTGACAAATGTCATAAATCATTTTTTTTCCAGCCTTCACCTTCAGCCTTGAGGTTACTGGTGCAAGCTACGCACACTGGAATATTATCATTGGGGGTCATTATTTTGGTTAAAATGACATTGTGCTATGTTTTGGGCTAGGTTGGCTGTTGTGCAGTGCTTTCATGTTTCTGTGGAATTACAGTTGGGGCTGAGTTCAGCTGGTATAGATATATGGTGTAATAATGAAATTTTAAAAAATAATCATTTCCTATAATATATTATAAGAACAGCAACATCAATAACCTATACAGGCCACATTCCATTTAAAGTAAAGTGGAGGCCTTAAGGTCCCCATACACGGGCCGACTATAGCTGCCGATATCGGCAGCTAATCGGGCCGTGTATGGGCAGAACAGAGCTGCCTGGCCGACCAATATCTGGCCTGAAATTGGCCAGATCTCGATCGGCCAGGTTAGAAAATCCGGTCGGATCGGGGACCGCATCGGCTCGTTGATGCGGTCCCCGAACCGACTGTCCCATAAGCTCAAATGTAATCTGGGCCAAACGATCGGATTATATATATTTTAAAGGAAAAATAAAGTCAAAGTCACTTGGGGGTGCCAAAATGTTAGGCACCCCCAAGTGACTTTGACCGCCTACCTTTTACCCCGGGCTGGTGCCCCTGTGAGGAAGGAACAGCACCAGCCCGGGGTAGCTGCCGGCGCTTCCTTGCTGCTGATTCGCTGCGCGCGCATGCGCAGTAGAGTGAAAAGCCGAACTTAAATGTTAAAGTCGGCTTTTCACTCTACTGCGCATGCGCCCACCGCTGGCACTCAGGAAAAGGAAGCGAGGAAGACGGAAGCGCTGCGCTCCAGGTGCCCCGGGCTGGTGCTGTTTTCTCCTAACAGGGGCACCAGCCCAGGGTACAAGGTAAGCGGTTAAAGTCACTTGGGGGTGCCTAACATTTTGGCACCCCCAAGTGACTTTGACTTTCGTTTCCCTTTAAGTCCCTTGCTACCCGATATCGTCCACCCGTAGGTGGGGATATCGGGTGAAGATCGCCAAGCGAGCGGATCTTATAGTGTATGGGCACCTTTATAATGTACTGTTGCCCTGCATTGGTAACACTTTGTGTTGGCTTCAGAAACACTACTATAGTTTATCTAAATAGATAATAGCAGATAAGCTCTGTAGCATACAATGGGTTTAGGTTCCTATGTAAGAACTAAACCCATTGTTTTGTACAGAACTTATCTGCTATCTCTTTTACATTTGCCATGTAGTCCTATTTCAGCTTGAATGGCTGCCCCCACAGGTACACAGCAGCTCATTTATATAAACTATAGTAGTGTTACTGAAACAAACACGTAACGTTTACCACTGCAGGGCAACAGTACATTATATATTAATCACTTTAACCTTACTGTTCCTTTAATATGGGTGAAAGTAGGGGGGTTTTTGTGGTCCGTGAGCTTATTAGGGCTTATTTACAACCACAACTGTAGTTGTGGTTGCGCAAAAATTGAACGCAGTCGTTTCATGGGCTCATGCCAATCGTCAAAGATACTTGCGTTCAAAACTACTCCTTGCACTTCTGCATAACTGCACTCACAACCACTGCACTTGTGTTGCTTCTTGTTCTGATATACAATCAAGTGCCTATTTATGCAGGGAACTTTGAATCAAGGCTGTTGGGTGATGTGCAGTGGGGACAATTGGGGGAGTCCACATTCGTTGTCACTATTGTGCATCACAGCCTCCCTACTGCATGCGTCCATGCATGGGCCCCTGCTCCTCATCAACCAAACACCCTGACTCATCATTTTACTGTAGCAGAGGGGGGTCAATCAAGGGCAGGGGGGGTGCCTTGGGCTCCACTTAGGGCTGTGACACACGGGGAGATAAGTCGCCGCCGACAAATCTTTCTTGTTGCGGGCGACTAATCTCCCCGAAATGCAATCCCACCGGCTAGAAAGTAAATCGCCGGTGGAATGGCATATGCGGCGGTCGCGATTTGCCGAAGTTGCCTTGAGAGGAAATGGATTTTTTCTACAGAATGAAAAATCTTGAGGAGCCTGTCTGACAAAGCACACGCAGAGGATGAATACTTTACATTACAGAGAGCAATCTATTACTTGCATGTGCCCAGAGGAAAGTGTTCCCCAGTGGAAGGGCAAGGAAGGATCGAGCAGAATTAGTCTGTGGAGGCAAATCTACAGAATCTGATAAAAAGTTATCATTAGCACAAAGTGCCTTTACAGAGTCTTCAAAGACAATTGCAGAATGTGGGTAGAAAACGTTTCAATTAAATGTACAATCTAATTAAATTAGTTCACGTCTATTACAATGTGCATCTGAATCCTATATTCTCTACAGTTATAATGTCAGAGCCAAAGGGATTGTGGGTATTCCATTATATCCTGAGCCCACTTGTTAGCAGAGTCAGTTATGTACTCGCTGACAATCAATTATTTTCCGGCGCTGCTAATTCAGTCAGCCATTCTCATTACAGGTAAAGTTGTTCGGGGAAATATTAGCCAGTGTACAACGGCTGATTATCCAGCAGCACTATCATAAACTGAATAAGCATTGTATTCCTCTCAGAGAAGGTTAGAGAACAGTGTCCCTAATTAGTCGAGAATCTTTATTCCTAAACTGCTTGTTTGCAACTGGGAGTTGAAGGGGGAGATCAAATATAAGTGGGGAAGGAACATACAAGAGTTGCCTTCCATAGTTTAATAGATGCACTACTATCATTGTGTCATTTACTGTGTTTTCCTGTTGGCTTTGTGAAGGAAATCTAACACTTCAATATATTTCTGTATTAAATAGGAGACTATAGAATATTCAATTGGCAGCTTGTAAAAGCTACTGGCCTATGGATTGATGTAAGTATTAAAGTACCTTTGTGCAGCTTTAGGAAAGCAGGAGGGCACGCAGGCACGCTCCTATGCTAGATGTTAATTGTACAGTGCTGCAGGTAGCACCCAAACTTGCCTTGTGCTTCACCCACAGCTGCTACTTAATGGAACAGTCCGGCTACCTGACTTGTATTCCAATGCAATATTCTTTATTATTTTGATAAATCTATGGATACTTTGTCATCTGAAATTAATGCTATTCTTTGCATTCATAAAGTATGATTATATTTTTGGCTCAAATACTGTGATAATTAATGGGCTTAAAAAGAAGGGCCAAGTATTGGAAAAATGAAATAAAGAGAACTGCAAATAAAATTGGAAGGAAAAATAGGAAAGAAACAAACTGCCAATGTCTTTCTCCAGTCTTAAACAGTCAGATGTTGCCATTATTTCCCATTGTTTGCATGTCCAGTTTTTACAAGGTCTTCTCTGATGGCTATACATCATCATCATCATCATTTATTTATATAGCGCCAGCAAGTTACACTGCACTTTAAATTCATTTTTAACAAACAGGGATCTTGCAATATTTTAACAAAAAAGGGTTACAGAGTAAACAATAGGATCAGAGGGCCCTACTCACATGGGTTTTACCCATTTCAGGTATGGGATCTGTAACACAGAAACACGTTATCTTGAAAGCTGTAAATAGGGGGAAGGCCGTCTCCCATAGACTCAATTTTAATCAAATAATTCACATTTTTTTTAAATTATTTCCTTTTTCTCTGAAATGATAAAACAGTACCTTGTACTTGATCCCAGCTAAGATATAATAATTACTTACTGGAGGCAAACAATCCCATTCGGTTTAATTTGTGTTTAAATGTTTTTTTTTTTTGTAGATCCAATGGTCCAAATTACAGAAAGTTCCCTTATGCAGAAAAAAAACAGATCCCAAACATTCTGGATAACAGGTCCCATATCTGTACAAACTTCTCAGAAGAGCACATTTATACAGAAAGACAGGCAGACAAATGGCAGCTCCCTGTGGTCTAGTGAGGGGAATAACCAGAGGATGCTCTTTTTGGCATAGAATATTGGCACCCATGCAATCATAACAAGACAAGTCATTCCCATGATAGTGCAACTTTTTGAGACAAGCAACTACAGTGTATTTGGTATGTATGTATATCTTTATTTATAAAGCGCCACAAGGGTACGCAGCGCTGTACAATCTTACAATATACAAAATTACACACAGGGAGGACAAGTGTTATAATAAATACAATGACTATATATATAAATGCACAGGGAATAAGTGCCATGTGGTATGAGACACAGTAGGAAGGAGGTCCCTGCCCCGTAGAGCTTACAGTCTAAGTGGTTGGGTAACATATAGGCACAAATTGGAAGGTAATATACAGGTTTGGCATTTGAAGTAATTAAATAACCCCCTGTTTGCATTAATGTATTCTCCTGTACAGCTCTGCGTACATAAGTAGCGCTTTATAAATAAAGATATACATACATACATACATTACCACAATGGCTACAGAAGAATGTAACTGAGCCATTTCCCATAAGACACAGGAAATGCTGCTGACCAGGTAAACTCAAATGCAGATTGTGTATCATACAAGCATTCCCTGGGATAAGGAAACCAAAATCCTTTATATACTACAATATGAGACCATGCTTGGCTTGGACTGATATCTGACTCCCAAAAGCATATATCATTCATAATGCATTTCCCTGATTTTAAATTTTCTCAGATTTTACACCATTTATCAAACCCAAAACCTAACGCCAGGAATCATCAACTGTGTAGCCTCAAGAATGTTCCTGCTGCTCGAACACACACACACATCCAGTATACTTATTCTGTGTTCTTTTTCTGTACAGACGGAGGCAGATCTGGTGAACTCTTTGTATTGTAGGAGAAAGTGCATCCAAAAATTAGATCAACTCCAATGTGCTGCCAAAGCAAATGTCAGTGGAAATGTCAGCAACACAGTGAAATGCAGCCTCCCAGACTGGAGAAATATAAAGTTTATATGTAAGGTTCACAGAACCCAGAATATCAGCGACAACATTCATCCCAGCATGGTGCCACTCAGTGTGAGCAGGAGAAGCTTCGTGATTGCTTCAGTCTGAGCAACATTCCCAACATTACATAGAAATAGGGTGATCACACCTTTCTATTATTGTGATCCCAACTAGTGCTCACACAGGTAGGCACAATATAGTTGTGATGGAGTTTCTGCACTAGAAGAAGAGTTTGCTAAAATGGTACAGTTGTGTATTTCAGCCACAAACATGGTGGGATCATTTAAGCATATGCAGGAAAAAATAGTGGCGGAATTATTAAAGGGGACATATAACAATATAATAATATAGTTATATAATATCCGCCGCCCCCCCCCCCTGCGCTGCCTGGGAAAGGAGCAGCAGGAAGTGCTACCTATATTTAAAATAGTATAATGCACTGACACATTCTTTTTTTCTTACACAATATGTCTCCTTTAACCCTATGTTTGCATGTGCTGCAATCCCTTAGTAGGCTGCAAAATATCAAGAGCTAAAAAGGTAAGCAGAATTGGCCTTTGAGGGAAGATTTATGGGCCAAACATAGGAAGTGGGATTACCTCCATGGACTTGGAGTAAATTGGAGCATACATCCTAGACTTTACTCAACAAATTCAACAAGGTGTATGCTCACTTGTCTCTCTATTCCCCTAGGCCTTTATTGCCTGCTCACTGGGATTCCACCCACCTCTCCTCCCTACTTTACTTCCCCAGACATGGAAATAATGATCAGAATGTTTAGGATCACCTTGGTTCTTATAAAAATGCCCGAGTTACTTACAGAATCTCATATTGGATGCTCCTAGAGCCCATGGCATTCTCTTCATTCCTAGCTTCCTCTTTGTAAATTGCCTTCCCTATGAACAAAGAGCCCTTCACCAAAGAGCAGATAAATCAGTAAAGGCAATAACAGTCCCATCCAGCCACAGCTACTAATTGGATAACTAGGAATTCCAGCTGAGCTTTAATAATTCTAACCTGACCTTGCAAATTGTAATCATTGTTAACAAACGTATCAACCTCTGATGTGTTAATAAGATGAAATTACAAGAGATGTCCCCGCTCATTGCTGAATGTTTGCAGCTTCATGCTTGGCTGGATATTATACAAGGCTGCTAAAAGGCCTCATCTGATGACTTCCTTTTGTTATTTGTAGATATAACAAGACAAGCGGTTCTGTGGCTCCCATACAAACACCCACAAAAACAAGTTCTTTTAGTGGATTTTATTGGCTCATTTATTTTAAAATGCTGCAGAGCTTTGAAATTTGCTCTACATCCGTCTTGCTTTTTTTTTTTCTTTTCTTCCAAAGTCAAGCAAAATCCAAGCTTCTGTTGCCTGAAATGTTGTACAGTGCCGCTGTACTAGAATTCTGCAGGTTTATTGCAGAATAAAATACTCCCATACTCTCTCACCTTATTACCATCTGATTTGTTAGGGTATGTATAAATATATATATATATATATAAATATTCTATGGTAATAATCCACGGTCCTGGCCAGCTCATTGTGCAGCTAAGTTGCCCCAAGCATGCAAGGAATTGGTGGCCACTAGTTGGATCCAAAAGGAAGGGGCAGAAGGGGATTGGGGGTGGGCATAACCAAAGGGCATTTATGAATGTAGTTCAGTGTTTAAAGACACAAATTACCAGGTTTTTACCCACTATGCAGCATTTTTACCCAGGAATTCCAGCATACATGTAATAGTAGAACAGGGGTATGACAGGTGGTTGCACATTACTAAAATGGGGAGCACATTAAGGGCATAATTATTATGCTGTGTAAAAAAACGTCAAGATTCACCACACCAAAACTCTCTGACCCTGGTGCTCCTCACAAACGAGTGCCAGCGGGGATCTCCCCTTTGTGTTTATTGTGTCATAATGCAGTAAACACTCAGGGGTGAACCTGACTATAGAAAATCACGAAAATGCTTACATGCAATAGCTTGTGTTTTAGCGCATTGCACAGATTTGCTGTGGACACACATTGAGGTGCAGTCAAAATGCTGCACTTTAGTAAAAAAATAAAACAAAACAGTAATTTGCACACTGCACTGTGGTCATAATATATTGATGCCCTGTGCATAGAACCTTTTCAAACACAGTTTCAGTATGTATCTACACTGAGTATTAAATTCCCGCTAATGATGTGCTCAGTTGTGCAGTAAAACCCAGGATCAGGAAATGTGCCTCCCTTTATTGTGTGTGTGAAACAATTTTGGCCAGATCAGCAGCGCTGCCAGAATACTGTGGGGGTTGCCTGAGCAATTATTGACTGAACATACCTGTGCCTTGTGTGCAATTAGAGGCTTCATGTAGAGCAGGGGTCCCCAACCACTAGGCCGGGGACCAGTGCCAGGCCGTGGGCTGTGCTGAATCAGGCCACCTCTGGTCCCAATCACCTGTGATCCCAACTCTCCGATGTGTTACACAGCCATGACAACAGCTAGGCAAAGCCCAGGAAGCTTTCTACTGATCAGGACAAGGACCAAAGTACTTTATTAAGCTCCATGTAGTAATAATAAGAATAAAGGGCATAACATAAATGTAATAATTACATTTACATTATATATGTAATAATTAAATTATATACTATGGTTTAGTTGCGCCAAACCCCTCCCCTCTCATCCCCGGTCCTTGGAAAAATTGTCTTGCTTAAAACCGGTCCGTGGTGCAAAAAAGGTTGGGGACCACTGATGTAGAGCATCAAGTACTGCAAACTCAAAATACAGAAAGGGGACAGGGGCTTAAAGAACAGTTCAGTGTACTGGGTAAAATAGATAGACTATGCAAAATAAAAATGTTTTCAATGTATTACGTTAGCCAAAAATGTAATTTATAAAGGCTGGAGCTGGCAGATGTCTAACATAATGACCAGAACACCACTTCCACCTTTACAGCTCTCTAAGCTGTTAGCAGTCAGTAACCAATCAATGACTTGAGGGGGGGGGGGGCATATGGGACATAACTGTTCAGTTAGTTTACTTTTGAATCTCACCTGCATGCTAACTAAACAATTATGTCCCATGTGGCCCCCCTAAAATCACAGACTTACTAAGAGGTAAGAGATCTGGAAGCAGGAAATAGAGTTCTGCCCATTTTGTTAGATATCTCCAGTCCTTATTGATTACATTTTTGCCTAACTAACTATATTACAAATATTTTTTATTTTGCCCAGTCTACCTATTTTACCCAGTTTCATTTTTACACAGAACTGTTTCTTTAAAGCCAATAAAACCCAATAATAAATAATAATAAGCCAATAAAACCCTTCCCACGGTGCTTCTCCCTAATTTGGGAGTTAAAATGTGCATGATGACCCAGCCCTACTTTGTCCCTTTAATATAAAACAGACAATACAAACAGTAGCTGTGAATATAAAACTGTCACAAAATGTGTCTTTTAAAAGCCGTATCTATAGAGAGTGAATGTGCGTCTCACTTGGGATGTCACTTGCGCAGGAGCGCTGTGTAATGGGAGATTTGCCGGATTGCAATGCAGTGTATTGGGAGTTATGGCCAACAGAAGCAATAGTGGGAAACAGAGCAATGAGCAATAGTATATTCCATATGAAACTCAAGTCATTTCAAGGGAAAACATCTTATATTTTCATTATAAAAACTGAAAATTGTTCAGTGTTGTCTTATCTGCCCTGCCAATCCCTACTTATTACTTCATCTAATACACCGAGTGGGTAACACCTCCTGCGCACTCTATCTCGCACCTTTTATTATGAAGATTTTTGCTTGTAAGATACCATATTCCATACAAACTCTATTCCACATTCCATCTCTTGGGATGGCTCCCTGACTCTTCTACACATACAAATTAGTATTTATAACTTATGCAATCTCATAGGGATTTACCATCACTGCTAGGAAAATCACTTCTTAATATACAATAGTCACTTACAGCCAACTGCCAACTGCCACATGAGGTTTACTTTTTGACATACCAAAACAAAAGCATTACAAATCAGTCTCATTCCTTTTATTAAATGATTTGCAACGTGTTATTTTTGTCAAAACGTGGGGAGGCAAATTAATCAAAAATCTAATTTTAAAGCTTCCGAAGACTTGAAAATGGTGAATTTATTTTTAAATTAATTTAAAAACCTAAATACATAAATATGTGAACAAAAATGGTTCAAATGCAGCCAAATCACCACAAAATGTACCTGTCTTTATCAATGATTAGGACAAATTTCAAATTAATCTTTAAAACTCAAAAAGAAAAAGAGAGCTAAGAAAAGTGTCTGGTGTTTTTCCAGAGAAAATCAGAACATTACTCTGACAAGTTCCTCGACTGGATTATGATCAGAGACTGACCAGCAGGTGGCGCTGTTGTAATGAAATTCATTATTTTACCAGTGCAAATTTTCCTTAATATCTTGGCATCTTAAAAAAACACCATTTATGTAAATCAATGTAAACTGAAAAGTTCTTAGAAAAGCACTCAGTTTTACAGTAATTGTTTTTTACGTATCCTTTAACAATTGCTTGTGAAATGGCTGTTGCTCAGGTTAATGCAACACTCTCTGTCTTTCTTAGTGTAATGCAATGATGTTACATTTCCCATTCTCTGTAAATTGCTCAGATCAAGGCTGTTAGTTTATATAATGGATTTATATTGACTTTGGGTTCTCTGTACACTGAAGCGTCTGCCTGGGGCTGATATTGTATGGGAAGTAGCAGAGGCCCTCTAGAATAAAAGGTGCCCTCCAGTCAAAGAAAGCAAATAGAAGAAATGTTATTGGATGACAGAAGAGGCTGCAAAAGTTTAGTCAGTGAGGTGTCAGGGATTCACAGAATGAGGAGAGGGTGAGGGGGTGACCATAACTGTCCCAGTCACCTTGAACTACAGGTTAGAACATACGGAAAATCAGGGAGGGGGGCACTGCTAAATTCACCCAGAAGTATATACATGTGGTGCCCAGGTTTAATAAAGGGGAGGAGCAATGGCCCACTGAATGAGAGCTCCAACCAAAGGAAATTTACAGAGATCTCAGGACTAACTTACCCCGAAGTATAGAGAAAGGGAATGGGACATAGTGTATTTAATCACTGTGTTTGATCAGTCTGATGTTTGATTCCCAACAATATAACTACGGTAAATAACAACTACTTGACTGTCGTAGCATCAACACACTTTACACTTATAGGAGAACCCTTTTGCATTTGTAACTAAGATGGAGTAGCCTACGTTGGAGAGCTGGAGGGGAGCAATGGAAGCACTTTATGGAGAATTGACATGACTTGGTGCTTTTCAAGCATTAAATGGATGAGAGGATGAGGCATAGAGGTATTTGATGTATGATGTGGGGACTCTCTGCTTTCTGAGTTTTTAGGTAAAGAACATTCTTCCTCTACAAACAGCCTTTTGATTGTGATCCTTTTTAGTTTTTTTTAGGGTTTTAGATGCCTAATTTTGCATGGTATGGCAGGTTTGTGGGCTTGTCTTTATTGCACATTTTTGGATGAACACTGGAAAGCCTTATGCCATGGACAAGAGGGGACTCGTCTGCAGGGTTATAGGGCTCATTCACCCAATTCTCTGCCACAAATACTAGAGCACTAAGGGACAATATGTGTCCTTTATTTCCCAATTACAAATTAGTTCTTGCACAAGTGCATCTTACACTGAATCCAGAGCAAATATAGCACTGATCACCTAAATACCTTCCATTCCATATTGCTTTCTGATCAATCTGATGTTTGATTACAGCATTCTTAACAATATACTCAGGGAAAATAACAAATTGACTGATGTAGAATCATTGTGCATGACTCTCATTGGAGTATCCTTTTGCATTTGTAACTAAGAAGGAGTTGCCTACATAGGAGAGCCGGGGGGAGCAATGAAAGCAATTTATGGAACATTTACACAGCTTGGTGCTTTTTAAACATTGAATGTAGAAGAACATCATCAATTAATGCTGATTAATTCACAGTGCTTGCACTTACTATTCCCAGTCTAACAATGTTCAGAAAGCTGGACAGAAACAATATAAGTATCATGGCAACAATCAATTTATAGATGTACATATCCTTCAGATCATCCCGTTTTATATACAGTATAAATCATACAGTTCTCGCATCTAAGGGAAAAATCAATACAATGGCTTCCCACAAAATCTTACTTATTTAATTAAAAAAAGTTTTTTTTTATGAGTGGGTGGAAATGTAGGTTCAGTACAGACGGACTGACTTTTGAGTACAGACATCTACTTGCACAGAGCCGTGCTGAGACCTTTAGATTCCTATTAAAAAAACACACACACACATACATATATTATATATATTACATTAAAATGTCAGAATGAGTCAAGCTGGTGTGAAAAGAAGCAAAAACAGCAGAAGAAATCTGCTCTATTGTATACAGAACACATGCTATAGAACTTTATAAATCATCACTGGGCACAATGCCCTTCTATAGGTCCAGTGTATAAGTAGGTCACAAAAACTGCATATATTTCAAAAACTGGCAGCATTAATTAGACATTTATAGTCAATTTAATGATAATATTTAAAAAAGAGAAAGGTTGATAATATCCCTTTACGCAGATGCCACAGCCACGTGTGAAGTAGAACTGCATATACAGTGCATACAGGAAGTTATTAAAACCAGCCTTGTTTCTAAGCCTTGCTTTATTTGATATACAGAATTATGAATTATTGAGTTGCATGTACTGTGTGTTCTTGCTTAATGAATTATTGAAGGCTGTTGTTACTTGAATACTGCAGTATAAGTGTTAGAAATATGGAGCGAGAAGAAGCCCAGCATGCCTTGGGTTACTGTATAAGGATCATTTGGGTCACACAAACATTTTCTGTTTCTCTAAAGCAAATCCATATGATATATAACTATATCACTGTGGGGGCTACCTGCAATCTGCTTTTATTCCTTTTATTATGTTCCTTTCAAGAAGAACCCTAGTTGTTTTGGGGGGGGGGTCAAAGAGTATGGGGGTCATTTGCAACTGCACTTGAGCAAAGTGCAATAGCCATGTTTTTACCCACAATGCATCATTTCTCCCCAAAATTTCAGCATCATTGAGGTTGTGCCTGGCACAATTGTGCTGCGTCTTCGCCAACTGCATCACCCAGATTTATGCAACTGAGCATGCACTTTATCATAAATCAAATAATTGCGTAAAAGTGCAGCTGGCATCATTTGTGGTGTTTAAGTGGCGTCTGCACCTGATTCTTTAGGCACAAGTGTGCTGTACCTATTGACTCTGGGTGCAGAGGGAACCCTGGAGCTACCACCTGGTCAGGGGGTGGTAATAGAGCCAAGTTTCCCATGCGTCAATTGGTGCAGCAGCGCTCAATTCAGAATGAAAGACAGGAAGGACTGAGTAGGGCTGAGAGCTATACAGAACTATACAGAACTGCTAGAAGCACATTTTGGTGCAAGTACCTTTAATGAATGGGGTTTAATATGGAACTCTAAAGGAAAAAAAATGTGGGAGTGCAACTGTGGGTGTTGGAAAGGCCACCTCGGGTAGCGCAGGAGCAATGAACACCACTACTTATTTTCATATAAAGAGCAGGAAGCTATAGAGTGACAATCTGCCACTAACTGAGGTTATAGCTGCAGGATGACAAAGGAATTGCAGGCAAGATGGTCTATTGATTGGCAACCAAAATAATGGGCAAATCGGTGACAATATTCAAGGTGATTACAATCCTGTCAATGCAGGATCAAGGAGATTGAACACCATTAGAGAACCAAATATAGGACATAAAATATATATAAATTAAATGCAACCGAGTAAGCTATCCATGTTTTACCTTTAGTATTCGCTCATCTATGGGGTATAGATGTAATAGGAGGGGCACTTAGTCAGTCCCTGTCTTAAATACCAAGTTGCACTAATTGTATCCAATTAGAAAATACATTTTCGGCAAAATCAGAATAAAGTTGCTACAAATATCATCCACTTAAAGTCACAATAGCATTATATTTCACATTTTGTCTGCCTATTATTTTGCTCTGAGATTTGCTTGTGTTTTATGCAAGAAACACATTTTGCTCTGTATCCATTGGTTATTTAACAAAATCTCATAAAGACAGAGCTCCAGGTATAAATCTTCAACCTTAAATGTACAGGGCTCCATTCCTGCTAACCTCCATAAATTACATGAAATAGATTACATCTCTGCTTTAGAGGCAGCCATATACACTGTTCTCTATGATCATTGATTTACCCAATCATTGGGTCATTTCAGATTAACCTTTGCTCCTTCCTGGTTGTATTTTCCTTAAACTGTTGTATTTGCATTCTTTCTCAATATGTCAACAAAGCAATAAAGGTTTTCTATGACTTGGACCATTTAATTGATGTTCTTTTTCTTCATTTAAAGGACTAGTAACACCAATAAAGTAAGAATGGCTTTATATTATACAGTATATATAAGGCCAGTGCTCCATAGGTGACCATTTACTTAGCTAGAGTCCTATATTCAGTATTTGGGGATGAGTGGGAATGTGCCGTTATGCAAGGGCACGTAAGCTCAACTTTATCTTGAGCCCCAGTCTAGGTTTAAGAAAAAGTTAATGCTCTGTTAGCTTTGTAATGTTTATCTGTAATTAGGCCATTAGGTGGCAGAAAGGGATAGCTTTTGGGTTAATGGGCGCAGTATAGTTTCCGGCCACTAGGGGCAATAGAGTTGAACACGTATAAAAGGGGAACCTAGGGTCAGAATCCGGGGATTTTGTAGTCTTCAGCAAGAACATTAAGCTGCAGTGGGACCTAGTTCAGGAGTTCTCTGTATAGGTAGGATCAGAAAGATAGGATAGCTGGAGTGGAGTGTGCACTAGGTGTACTAGTCAGGCAGGCCAGTGAGCATGGGTAGCCCAAACCCCATCATGGAGTTAGCTTGGCTTAGAGCCGCAGTGAGGGTTACAGTGATAGGAGTAGGGCTAGCGGTAGGAGGCTTCTGGCCAGAGAGGTGCCACAGGAAAAGTCCTGTCTAGCAGAAGGGCAAAGGGGTGTCTGGGGTACACAGGACTTCGGCTAGACAGGTGGGGAAGATGGTTCCCATCGGGTGGCATGCTGCAGGAGAAGACCCATACTGACCTATCTGAACACTCACATACAGACCCATACTGACCTATCTATCCACTCACATACAGACCCATACTGACCTATCTATCCACTCACATACAGACCCATACTGACCTATCTATACACTCACATACAGACCCATACTGACCTATCTATCCACTCACATACAGACCCATACTGACCTATCTATACACTCACATACAGACCCATACTGACCTATCTATACACTCACATACAGACCCATACTGACCTATCTATCCACTCACATACAGACCCATACGGACCTATCTATACACTCACATACAGACCCATACTGACCTATCTATCCACTCACATACAGACCCCATACTGACCTATCTATCCACTCACATACAGACCCACATTGACCTATCTATACACTCACATACAGACCCATACTGACCTATCTATACACTCATATACAGACCCATACTGACCTATCTATACACTCACATACAGACCCCTACTGACCTATCTATACACTCACATACAGACCCATACTGACCTATCTATCCACTCACATACAGACCCATACTGACCTATCTATACACTCACATACAGACCCATACTGACCTATCTATCCACTCACATACAGACCCATACTGACCTATCTATACACTCACATACAGACCCATACTGACCTATCTATCCACTCACATACAGACCCATACTGACCTATCTATACACTCACATACAGACCCATACTGACCTATCTATACACTCACATACAGACCCATACTGACCTATCTATACACTCATATACAGACCCATACTGACCTATCTATACACTCACATACAGACCCCTACTGACCTATCTATACACTCACATACAGACCCATACTGACCTATCTATCCACTCACATACAGACCCATACTGACCTATCTATACACTCACATACAGACCCATACTGACCTATCTATCCACTCACATACAGACCCATACTGACCTATCTATACACTCACATACAGACCCACACTGACCTATCTATCCACTCACATACAGACCCATACTGACCTATCTATACACTCACATACAGACCCACACTGACCTATCTATACACTCACATACAGACCCACACTGACCTATCTATACACTCACATACAGACCCATACTGACCTATCTATACACTCACATACAGACCCATACTGACCTATCTATACACTCACATACAGACCCACATTGACCTATCTATACACTCACATACAGACCCATACTGACCTATCTATCCACTCACATACAGACCCACACTGACCTATCTATACACTCACATACAGACCCACATTGACCTATCTATACACTCACATACAGACCCATACTGACCTATCTATCCACTCACATACAGACCCATACTGACCTATCTATCCACTCACATACAGACCCATACT
Source organism: Xenopus tropicalis (assembly GCF_000004195.4). Lineage (NCBI taxonomy): Eukaryota > Metazoa > Chordata > Amphibia > Anura > Pipidae > Xenopus > Xenopus tropicalis. Next base: position 37,942,581 of record NC_030683.2, read on the forward strand.
GACCTATCTATCCACTCACATACAGACCCATACTGACCTATCTATCCACTCACATACAGACCCATACTGACCTATCTATCCACTCACATACAGACCCACACTGACCTATCTATCCACTCACATACAGACCCATACTGACCTATCTATCCACTCACATACAGACCCATACTGACCAATCTATCCACTCACATACAGACCCATACTGACCTATCTATCCACTCACATACAGACCCATACTGACCTATCTATCCACTCACATACAGACCCACACTGACCTATCTATCCACTCACATACAGACCCATACTGACCTATCTATCCACTCACATACAGACCCATACTGACCAATCTATCCACTCACATACAGACCCATACTGACCTATCTATCCACTCACATACAGACCCATACTGACCTATCTATACACTCACATACAGACCCATACTAACTGTAGATATTAGTATCACAATAGCCTTGGATACTATGCTTGTTCAAGAACTCATCCAGGCCCTTCTTAAAAGAATTAACAGAATCTGCCATCACAACATCACCAGGAAGGGCATTCCCCAAAGTCACTGCCCTCAACGTGAAAAACCACCTACGCTGCTTCAAATGGAAGTTCCGTTCTAAAGGAATGGCCTCTGGTGCGTTGATCCTTTTAATGGGAAAAAAGAACATCCCCCATCTGCCTATAATCCCCTCTAATGTACTTTAATGTACTCTAATGTAGAGTAATCATGTCCCCTCACAAGCGCCTTTTTTTTCCAGAGAAAACAACCCCAACCTCGACAGTCTAACTTCATAGTTTAAATCTTCCATCCCCTTAACCAGTTTAGTTGCAGTCTCTGCACTCTCTCCAGCTCATTAATATCCTTCTTAAGGACTGGAGCCCAAAACTGCACTGCATACTCAAGGTGAGGCCTTACCAGGGACCTATAAAGGGGCAAAATTATGTTCTCATCCCTTAAGTCAATGCCCTTTTTTATACAAGACAGCACTTTATTTGCTTTAGTAGCCACAGAATGACACTGCCTGGAATTAGACAACTTGTTATCTATAAAAATCCCCAGATCCTTCTCAATTAAGGAAACCCCCAACACACTACCATTCAGTGTATAACTTACATTTATATTATTTCTACCAAACTGCATAACTTTGTACTTGTCAACATTGAACCTCATTTTCCATTTTGCTGCCCAGTTTTCTAATTTTGCCTAATTGCTCTGCAAAGCGGCAGCATCCTGCATGCTAGTATCACAGAATATGAATTACAGAAAGGCCATCTCCCATAGACTCCATTTTAATCAAAACTATCCTATTGGGTTTAATTACAGTTTAAATATTCTTTTTAGCAGACTTAAGGTAGGAGATCCAAATTACAGAAAGACCCCTTATCCAGAAAACCTAAGGTCATGAGCATTCTGGATAAGGGGTCCCATACCTGTTTTGTGATTTGCAATATATTGAAGTACCCTATCCTTTATTACCCCTTCCTAAAGCTTTCCTACAACTGATGTCAGACTAACAGGCCTATAGTTTTCAGGCTGAGACCGGGATCCCTCTTTGAATAATAGAATCACATTAGCAATTTGGTCTCTCGGCACCATGCCAGACCTCAATGCATCCTGAAAAATTAAGTGAAGAGGTTTGGCAATCACAAATCTAAGCTTGTTTAATACACTGGTCCTTTGTTTACCTTTTACCTTTTACATGTTCAAGTCTCTTTTGAATTTCATCCTGACTGACCCATGCATCAGTACAGGGGCGATTCTGGACATATCGCCGCCTGAGGCGGCTCCTGGATGCCGCTCCCCCCCCTCCGCTCCCCAGCGCTTACCTTCTGAGTGCAGGAACGGGTCCGGTGGCGGTGAGATCACTAGTGCAGAGAGCGCCATTGCGCTCTCTGCACTAGAAGAGCCGAATTTCCGGTTTAAAAACCGGAAATTCGGCTCTTAAAGTTACCAGGAGCGGCTTTTTTTTCTCAACTTGCCTAATGGCAGAAGCGCCCCTGCATCAGAAGCTAAATTACTAGAACTGGGTCTTTTAAAAGGGAAGCCTTCATTATCTGGCTCCTCAGATGTATAGACAGATGAAAAATATGAGTTCAGAATTTCTGCTTTTTTCCTGTTCTCATCAACCAACTTACCCCCCCGTGATAATAAGGTTCCCACCCCTTCTTGCTTCATTTTTTTACTATTTACATAATTAAAAAATAATTTAGATTCTTTTTACTCCTAGCTGCAATATCCCTTTCCATCTCTATTTTAGCTTGCCTGATAGCTTTTTTGCATGCTTTATTTGCTTCCTTCTACCTGATAAGTTTCAGCTGTTCCAGGTAACTTGAATGCTTTAAAAGCACGTCTTTTCTTACCAACCTCGACACTAACACTTTTATTCAGCCATAAAGGTTTGGCTTTGCGATGCCTCTCCTTGCTTACAAGAGGAATATACTGATCTGTATACTTGTTAAGCAAGTTTTTAAAGATATTCCATCCTTTTTAAAGATATTCAGTTTCCTGTTGGCTTCCACTGAGGGATCCCTATACCTATCACCTGCCTTGACATAAGGGTGAGAATAGGGCTCCCTATATACATTGCACCTATAGGTGTTCCCTGTTGAGCCAACCGAATCACTTATATAAAGTTACTTTTTATAAGATAATTCAGTTATTTCAATCTATTACAGTTCCCAAAAAGCATTGCTGACATTGCTGTAATTCTCAGAACATGAAAGGCATTATGGGTACTGGAGCTTGGTGGGGAACTAACTAGGGCTACTGTAAGTGCAAGAGCAGCACTGCAGGAAAGGACAGACAAGTGCTGCAATCATTACACTGAGAAACAGCAATAAAAGAACTGAGCATTTGTAATTAATGTATATTGGAAAACCGCTTGGAATTACATTTGCTTCCATTATGTAGAATTTTATATTTGTGTTTACTATCGCTTTGACCTGTATAGGTTGATGGCAGCATTGCGCAGTCAATAAAGATGATTCTGATTTAGTGTTTTGTAAACAATTGGATAAAAAGTTAAACTGGCGAATTACCATTTGCGTTTTGTTGCTTTTATTAATTGTGATTCTAGAAGTTTAAACTTGAAAACAAAGGAATAGATTTGGCTTTGGAAAATTAATTTCGGCAAACGGAGATTAACAAAACAATTGAATTCTTTTTTACTTGAATTAAATGTGTTACCCACAGATTTGTATCAAGCACATTATACAAAACATTATCTGTCGTACTTAGGAGCAGTACCCCCCTTTTCAGCATTTGCTCAATGAATAGGGCTTGTGCTGAACAAACTTTTGGCCTATTTGTTTAATTAGCAAATATCTATGGTTCCTCTGTTTCTTGCACTAAACTCCCAATGTGAGTTCAATGACTATGGCTTGTGCTGAACACACATTCTACCTTTGTTTTAATCATGAAAAGCCTACAGTTTTTGTTATTTCTTAAGCTAAAAAGGGTAAACAGGGAAATGAAACCTTCTCCATGTTTGGGCCTTTCGACAGAGACCTGAACAGGTCCAGTGAGGAAGACCCATGCCCGACTGGGACCTGCCACCTCGCTATGCCCCCTAACCAGACCTGCTACCCAACCCTGCCTGAAATGGGTTAACTTACCCGGGGACCTGTGAAACCAGAATATAGATCATAATCAATCAGAAGTAAAGTCACTCCAGAGGCAGCTCCACAGGGGGCTAAAAAATAGCATTGAGGGTACCCACAAACTTCCGCTCAGGCAGGGAATCAGGGACTTTCTGCCTGCAACCTGGCTTGTTTGCATTTATTCCCTGACCCAACCCAATGCAGGTAGGTTACCAGTACACACATAATTCACATGCAAAATGGAATTATGCTAAAAAAGCAGTCACAACAAAGGGTGAAGTGGTTTCATACTGGCAATCTAAGAACCAGACATGGAGTAGCCCAGTTTGCTCTTTATAATTCAAGAAATAACAAAAACCATGGATTTTTCATAATTAAAACAATAGGCAAAAATATATTTAGTCCTATTCATTGCAATTAAAACGTAGGCAAAAGAAGGTTCATAATAGACATAACATAAGCTTCCCCCATAGTGTATTAGAAATGGACTCTTAATGGGTTCTGTTATAAAATGTACATCAGGCCTAATAGCAGATACCATCCAATTAGATATTTGCTTTCCAATGGGTAACCAGTAAGTACTCCCTGCTGATTGGCTGCTAAATCTAGTGCAAACCTAGTGAGACTTTTATTACAGTTTCCCATTAGTGTTTCATTTGGAATGCAGTTAGATGACATTTTCTAGGGAATAAATGAAATTAAATTGTCCAAATATAATTTCAAATGAAAAGCAGCTGCTACTCAATCACAGGGCCCCCAGCTCCAAATGCTAGTGATGCCAATAGGAAACACTGTGTTATCTCCTGAATAGATTATTGTTTTGATTGTTGTTCTGAATTAATGCATTTGGCTTGAAAATATATTTGACCTTTAACCTGACGTAACGTTGTGCAAACAGCCCCACAGGCCGCGCCGCAGTCCTTGGTTCGGTTCTGACTGCGCATTTACTGCCCATTAAATAGCTGAGTAGAAACAATGAGCAAACGCTTGGAGGGAAATTGGCATGCAAGAAAGTCAGCCTTAAAATGAGCAAACATCATTCTCATTCAGAAAGTGCAGAAATACAGTTTCTGGCGGCAAATATATATTGTTTGGGACAGGTGGATAAACAGACAAACACACAGGGGATTTTTTTCTGCCGCTGCTGTACAATAAACAGTTTTGCTTTTCAATCAAATTTCTATTCACTGTTCTAAATGTGTTTACTTGAGATGAAAAGCGATTCTGTCTTTTCTCCGCAGTACATGAAAAAAAACTCAGGCTGATGAGCAACCGTGTAAATATATATATATAGAGCCAGCGAGAGCGAGCAGGTGCCTGCGCTGCATGGGGATGTCGGGCCTCTCTAATGTGCACTAAATGCCTTCATTCAGCAGTCACCATAAGCTAAATGGGACAAACTGCTCTTGCAGTGGGCAGATGTCAGTTTCTCTAACTGTGTCAGTCCTATAATTGTCCCACAATGCATAATGATCCCCCCGACTGTCAGCTGATAACTGGGCAAGGTGGAAGATTCCAATGGTGCATTGGGTTTGGTTGTGGTCTCTGATCGTATGTCTAATCCATTTGTTAGCCTAAAGCAGTGATCCCCAACCAGCTGTTGGTGAGCTACATGTTGCTCACCAACCCCTTGCAAGTTGATAGTTACATAGGGTTGAAAAAAGACCAGAATCCATCAAGTTCAACCCATCCAAGTAAACCCAGCACACACAACCTATACTTACCAATCTATACACTCCCAGACATAAACTATATATACAACCACTAATACTATGGGGCCCATTTACTTACTCACGAACGGGCCGAATGCATCCGATTGCGTTTTTTTCGTAATGATCGGTATTTTGCGATTTTTCGGATAATTGTCGCGACTTTTTCGTTGCCATTCCGAATGTTGCGCAAAATCTGGCGATTTTTTCGTAGCGTTACTACTTGCGTGAAAAGTCGCGACTTTTTCGCCGCTTTCGTGCCGAGTACGACACATTCGGATTCATTCAAGCTTCAGTATGGTGACTTTTCTTGGGCCAGGTTGGAGCTGCAGGGTGCCATTGAGTCCTATAGGAGGCTTCCAAAATCATGCTAAGTCTGAAAGTTTCGCCCGCCGCTTACGAGCGCTCAATACGCAAAAGTCGCGACAAGATACGAGCGCATCGTAATGGCTACGAAAAACACACGTTATTTCGCGCAAATCGTATTGGTAACAAAAAAATCGCGACAATTTCTGAAAAATCGTAAAGGCGCCGAAAATTCGGAAAAAATACGAAAAAGTCGCAAAATGTTCGTTTTCCAATCGGAATTTTTCCAATTCGGATTCGAATTCGTGTCTTAGTAAATGTGCCCCTATCTGTAGATATTAGTATCACAGTAGCCTTGGATATTCTGCTTGTTCAAAAACTCATCCAGTCCCCTCTTATAGGCATTAACAGAATCTGCCATTACCACATCACTAGGAAGGGCATTCCCCAACCTCACTGCCCTCACCGTGAAAACCCCCTACACTGCTTCAAATGGAAGCTCCGTTCCTCTAATCTATAGGGGTGACCTCTGGTGCGTTGGTTGTTTTTATGGGAAAAAAGAATCCCTCAACGTAGGTTGCCATTTTAAAATTTCTGGCTTGGAGGAAAGTTTTGGTTGCATAAAACCCAGTGTAAAGTCAAAGAGAGCTTTCTATAGGCTCCCAGTCCCCATAGGGGCTACCAAATAGCCAATTATAGCTCTTATATGCACCCACAGGAACTTTTTCCATGCTTGTGTTGCTCCCCAACACTTTTTGCATTTGAATGTGATTCACATGTATAAAAGTTTGGGGAAACTGGCCTAAAGCATTGTGCATCAATGCAAGCCAAGAATCAGCCCCTATACTCAGATCAGCTTTCAGATGTGCCTGCACCCCGGGCCACTGCATCAGTGTGGGCAAATGGAGTGGATTTGGGTGCAGAAATATGAATAAATTTTGGTGCTGATATCCACTCTGTGTGCCTGCACCCAGGCCAGTACATCTGAAAGCTGATCAGAGCAAAGGGGCCATAGCTTAGGGGCCAAATGCCCCTTGCACCAAATGCACTGGAGTCAATGGGCTTTTTTCTCGTGTTTTTTTCTTGCTCCAATTGCATTGGAAACAACGACCATTTTTCCTTGTACAAATGTATTGGAGTCAATTAGCAGTTTTTCTCAATTTTTTTTCTCTTGAATATGTCTTGAATTTGTCCCAATGAAAAACAGATTTGACAGGAAGGCTGAAATAGCCAAGGTACAACATTTTAAAAATAGGTTGTGTCTTGTTCGCATTGTAATGACTTCTAATCTAAACTGGCAACATACATCATAACATGCTAAGTGCATGCAAAGTGTGTGCCGTGCTCTACAGTTGGTTGTGCCCGCTGGTGCCACAGCTTGTGTATGCACGCTCCATTGCACAGCTTACAGGGAACACTGACCTTGCATTGAAGTAAATGGGTTCTAGGTATTCCTAGCAAATAAATCATTTATCTTGTAAAACTGTTTAAATGAAGTGCAAATGACACAGTAAGTGTAAGAATCAGTTTAGACTCCAACTCAATTAAATACCAGCTCTTGTTCTTGTCTAAAGATAGATATGATAACATTTAGTGGCAGGGATCATAATATTTAATGATAAAGCTTTAATGGTGAGCCAGTGAATGTATAGCCGGCAGAATGAGTCATGTAATGTCACAGCACTAGTGACGGGGACACGCACTTTAATGTACTTTCCCTTCATTGCTTAAGTGACTTTTACTTAGCTGTGCAACCACTGAAAATAGAACAATGCGCACATACTGAGTATGTGTGAGTGCGGCTGCACTTGTAGGGGGGCATTATGTTATGGGGGTATTATGTTATGGGTAAATGAATATTTTGACAAGCTCCTATGGTCACACTATAAATAAATTAAATAGCTGCTCTAATAAAAGATTTTTCACTTTATTCCCTTAAATTGAGAGTAAATGAAACGCAACAATGGCTTAAATGTGAGCCGTTTAACCAGCGTGACTTTGACTTTCATCATTGATATGTAAATACAGGCATTCCAATAAAAAGAGTGATTTGAAAATAAATGTAGCTCTGATTTCCTATCATCTGTACTGCAGCATGTACTTACATTACAAAAAAAAAAGAAAATCCACTTACAAAATTAACATCTTGTACGAAATACAGTGCAGTGCCCCATGGCACCTCCGCAGGTTCCAGTGTGCGCAGCTCTTGTGAGTACCATGCCTTATGGCTGGGGGGTTTATGTGCATTTCAGGCGCAGGTTTAAAGCATCAGCTAATAGATTTTGCATTTTATGACATTTGTTTTTCATCGCATTTTATTAGATGCCATTGCTGCATTTTCTTGAGCTTGAGGGGCGTCTAGAAGACAATAGAATAGGGGGTTGTGTTTGGAACTGTCAAAATAGCACATAGATGCATTTAACAAAAGGCCTATAAATGCAGTATACAGGTCCTTTTCAAAAAATTAGCATATTGTGATAAAGTTCATTATTTTCTGTAATGTACTGATAAACATTAGACTTTCATATATTTTAGATTCATTACACACAACTGAAGTAGTTCAAGCCTTTTCTTGTTTTAATATTGATGATTGTGGCATACAGCTCATGAAAACCCAAAATTCCTATCTCAAAAAATTGGCATATTTCATCCGCCCAATAAAAAAAAAGTGTTTTTAATACAAAAAATGTCAACCTTCAAATAATTATGTTCAGTTATGCACTCAATACTTGGTCGGGAATCCTTTTGCAGAAATGACTGCTTCAATGTGGCGTGGCATGGAGGCAATCAGCCTGTGGCACTGCTCAGGTGTTATGGAGGCCCAGGATGCTTCAATAGCGGCCTTAAGCTCATCCAGAGTGTTGGGTCTTGTGTCTCTCAACTTTCTCTTCACAATATCCCACAGATTCTCTATGGGGTTCAGGTCAGGAGAGTTGGCAGGCCAATTGAGCACAGTAATACCATGGGCAGTAAACCATTTACCAGTGGTTTTGGCACTGTGAGCAGGTGCCAGGTTGTGCTGAAAAATGAAATCTTCATCTCCATAAAGCTTTTCAGCAGATGGAAGCATGAAGTGCTCCAAAATCTCCTGATAGCTAGCTGCATTGACCCTGCCCTTGATAAAACACAGTGGACCAACACCAGCAGCTGACATGGCACCCCAGACCATCACTGACTGTGGGTACTTGACACTGGACTTCAGGCATTTTGGCATTTCCCTCTCCCCAGTCTTCCTCCAGACTCTGGCACCTTGATTTCCGAATGACATACTTTGGACCACTGAGCAACAGTCCAGTGCTGCTTCTCTGTAGCCCAGGTCAGGCGCTTCTGCCGCTGTTTCTGGTTCAAAAGTGGCTTGACCTGGGGAATGCAGCACCTGTAGCCCATTTCCTGCACGCGCCTGTACACGGTGGCTCTGGATGTTTCTACTCCAGACTCAGTCCACTGCTTCCGCAGGTCCCCCAAGGTCAGGAATCGGTCCTTCTCCACAATTCCTCAGGGCCCAGTCACCTCTTCTAGTTGTGCAGCGTTTTCTGCCACACTTTTTCCTTCCCACAGACTTCCCACTGAGGTGCCTTGATACAGCACTCTGGGAACAGCCTATTTGTTCAGAAATTTCTTTCTGTGTCTTACCCTCTTGCTTGAGGGTGTCAATGATGGCCTTCTGGACAGCAGTCAGGTCGGCAGTCTTACCCATGATTGCGGTTTTGAGTAATGAACCAGGCTGGGAGTTTTTAAAAGCCTCAGGAATCTTTTTAAGGTTTTTAGAGTTAATTTGTTGATTCAGATGATTAGGTTAATAGCTCGTTTAGAGAACCTTTTCATGATATGCTAATTTTTTGAGATAGGAATTTTGGGTTTTCATGAGCTGTATGCCACAATCATCAATATTAAAACAAGAAAAGGCTTGAACTACTTCAGTTGTGTGTAATGAATCTAAAATATATGAAAGTCTAATGTTTATCAGTACATTACAGAAAATAATGAACTTTATCACAATATGCTAATTTTTTGAAAAGGACCTGTATGTGTTTATATGCGTTCAGTCCTAATGATACAAAAAAACCCATATGAACATTGCAACCAAAAGGGTTATTTTGACATGGATTTATGGTAGGTAATTAATAGTGAGGCACTGTCTTATTTATAAAGCAAATCAGTCAAAATGAAGAATTGCATCAGACTTTATGGGAAATGGCATAGCTGCATTTTGTAGAATTCTAGATAAAGGGGTGGGTTATAGATAGATCCTATATATATAAATGTATATAATTTATGAAGTAGTCCAAACAGTGTATACCATGCAGCAACAACCTGGATTTCTTCACATGATTTCAGATGTGATAGTCACTTTATTTGTAGATATGTATTGTTTACATGGGGAATGAGTCTCTGGTTGCCTAGCAACATGTTTTGGCACCAAAACTCCTTGGGTTTAAGCAGATCTATGCACTCTGTTTGTTTTTCACTACAGATAAAACAAAAACATTGAGTAATAAACCTTTTTTCTTGTTTGCATGTTTTTGTTTGGCAATTCTTTAACCTTTTTAGTGCCATAGGACGTAGATTCTACGTCCTAGGCACTAAAGGACCAAAGTGCCATAGAACGTAGAATCTACGTCCTATGGCACTTTCGGGTTTACAAGCGCTGCGCTCGCTTTTAAAGCAGCGCAGCGCTTGTAAAGCCTGCACAACCCCCTAGGCAACGAGCAAGTAAGGTCATACTCACGGATCCGGTCGCCCAGCCGCACCGATCCGGTCCCTTAGCCAATGACAGCAGTGGACACGCATTGATGACGTGTCCACTGCTGTCCCTTTAAATGTCGCCGCCCCCGCGTCGCCTCTTCACTCCTGCTGTGCACGTGTGACTGCTGGAGCCCCCCTGCTGCCTTCCTGCTGCCTTCCTGCTGGATTGGTCGCCCTGATTGCCTGCCTGCATTGTGTGAGCTGAACTACAACTCTCTAACCACTGTTTATTTTGCTTATTTTATCTCAACTGTCTAAAAATTTTTTTTTTTTTTTTTTTCCATTTCTTCTTCTATCTTTGTCATTATTACACTTTTACACACATACACACTTATTTACAACTTTCCAAAGCACACACAGACACTTACACACACACTTACACTTAGAAAAAAAAAAAAAAAAAAAAACTTTCTTTCTTTTCTTTTCTTTCTTTCTTTGCTTCCTTTGGCAGTCTTTTTTTTTACTAAAACTTTATTTCTGATCTTGCTCTATAATTATCTGATTTATTTGGTTGCATTTTAGTGTTTTTTTTGGCATTTTCATAATTGATTTCTGTTTTTATTGCACTGTAACTTTTGTATTGCTATTGGGTGCTGAATTTGCAGTGACGTTGGTGGATCCAGGGCTCTGGCCACCGATTTCATTGCAATTATTGTTCTTCTGTTGGTTTAGGTGGTTTTATTCGGTTTTACTGATTTTATGGTGTTTTATCCTTGCATTGTTCTTTATTGTGTGTTTAGTGCCCCAAAAAAGGTTGCTTTTGCAGTGACATTGGTGGATCCAGGGCTCTGACCACCGATTTCATTGCAATTATTGTTCTTCTGTTGGTTTAGGTGGTTTTATTCGGTTTTACTGATTTTATGGTGTTTTATCTTTGCATTGTTCTTTATTGTGTGTTTAGTGCCCCAAAAAAGGTTGCTTTTGCAGTGACATTGGTGGATCCAGGGCTCTGACCACCGATTTCATTGCAATTATTGTTCTTCTGTTGGTTTAGGTGGTTTTATTCGGTTTTACTGATTTTATGGTGTTTTATCTTTGCATTGTTCTTTATTGTGTGTTTAGTGCCCCAAAAAAGGTTGCTTTTGCAGTGACATTGGTGGATCCAGGGCTCTGACCACCGATTTCATTGCAATTATTGTTCTTCTGTTGGTTTAGGTGGTTTTATTCGGTTTTACTGATTTTATGGTGTTTTATCTTTGCATTGTTCTTTATTGTGTGTTTAGTGCCCCAAAAAAGGTTGCTTTTGCAGTGACATAGGTGGATCCAGGGCTCTGACCACCAATTTCATTGCAATTATTGTTCTTCTGTTGGTTTAGGTGGTTTTATTGGGTTTTACTGATTTTATGGTGTTTTATCTTTGCATTGTTCTTTATTGTGTGTTTAGTGCCCCAAAAAAGGTTGCTTTTGCAGTGACATTAGTGGATCCAGGGCTCTGACCACTGATTTCATTGCAATTATTGTTCTTTGATTGCTTTTAGTGGTTTTATTCCATTTGATTTCAGTTGTTCTAGAAAGGTCCAGAGGTGCTAAGTTCAGATTGTTCTGGTAGTTTCTATTGCCAAAGGTTAACTCCTGGTCATCTCTTGCTGGCTTGAGTTTATCAAAAGGTTACAGTGAGTTTTTTTTTTCTAGCTTCTCCTATTACAAGTGTTCTCCTATTACATTATTACATCATTACAAGTGTTGTCTTGCTTTTTTTTTTTTTTTTTTGCTTGCTTGTTTTGACTTTGCCTGCTGATTGCTAGATTTGTAGTTGTCTGTATATTTCTGGCACAATGGCCAAACGGTTTTACAGCACAGAGGAAGCTGCTAGGTATTGCATGGACTCCAGCTCAGAAGAATTTAGCGATTCTGGGTCTGAGTATGTTCCATCTGACCACTCTACTGAGGAATCAGAGATAGACGATAGTGACACGGTTAGCGCAGAGTTTAGTAGTGGTGGCACGCTTACTGCTGAAGAGGCAGAGGCTAGTGGTAGTGCCCAAGATGTACCCATGGATGTAGAAGAGGGTGAGGGTAGCACTGATGCAGCAGTTGGAGAGCCTGCGTGGGGGCCTCCCTGTAATTATGTCCCTGAAATTCCCCCTTTCACTGCAGTCCCTGGCCTCAGTGTGGACACCACTAATTTTGAAATTATAGATTTTTTTAATCTCTATATTACAGAGGCCATCCTACAGGACATGGTCCGTTACACAAATTTGTATGCTGAGCAGTATCTTGCCAGCAACCCTTTACCGGGTTTTTCAAGAGCCCAGGCATGGTATCCCACAAATATAAACGAAATAAAAAGATTCCTGGCTCTTACATTGGCAATGGGACTCGTAGAACGTAATTCTTTAGCTTCCTACTGGGATACCAATACAGTCCTTTCCATCCCTCTTTTTTCAGCCGTTATGGCAAGAAACCGTTATCAAATTTTATTGCGGTTTCTTCACTTTAACGACAACACAACGGCTGTTGCCCCTAATGAGCCCGGTTATGACAGGCTTTATAAATTGAGGCCCCTTATAGATAGCCTGTCTCAGCGCTTCGCAGAGGTTTACACCCCCTCCCAAAATGTCTGTGTAGATGAGTCCCTTTTGCTCTTCAAAGGGCGCCTAAAATTTCGCCAATATATCCCTAGTAAGCGTTCTCGCTATGGGATTAAATTTTACAAACTCTGTGAAAGCAGCACGGGCTACACTAGTTATTTCATGCTGTATGAGGGAAAGGACACTAATTTGGACCCCCCCGGTTGTCCCACTGACTTGACTACCAGTGGTAAAATTGTTTGGGAGCTCATAACTCCACTGCTGGGCCGAGGTTACCACTTATACGTGGATAACTTTTACACAGGCATCCCTTTATTTAGAGCCCTAAATTCTTTGGACACCCCAGCCTGCGGCACAGTCCACCGTAACCGCAAAGGACTGCCCAGGGAATTGCTGGATAAGAAACTGAAGCGTGGAGAAGTACATGCTCTAAGAAGCAATGAGCTCTTGGCCATAAAATATTCAGACACCAAAGTTGTTCTTATGCTTACTACTATCCACGATGAGACCATGATTGTCCAACACAGAAGTGGCGGTAGGCCCTCAAAAACAAAGCCCCTGTGTAGTAAAGAATATAGTAAGCATATGGGTGGTGTTGATAAATCCGACCAAATACAACATTATTATAATGCCACCCGAAAAACCAGGGCCTGGTACAAAAAAGCAGCAATTTATATGATCCAAATGGCCCTTTATAATTCTTATGTCGTTTACAAGGCGGCAGTACCAGGCCCCAGATTGTCTTATTATAATTATTTGCTGCAGTTGCTCCCTGCCTTGTTGTTTGGTGATGTAGAGGAGGTTCCTGACATGCCAGGTAATGACAATGTTGCCCGAATGGTGGGTAAGCATTTTATAGCACAAATTCCACCAACACCTAATAAAAGATATGCCCAGAGAAAATGTAAGGTTTGCCGTTCCAAGGGTGTTAGGCGAGATGTCCGGTATTATTGTCCCAAGTGTCCTAGCAAGCCTGCTTTGTGTTTCCACCCATGTTTTGAAGTGTACCATACTGTGGTACACTATGAGAGGACTTGAATTTTGTGTTTTTATAGGTAGGTTATGGTTCTCTGGGTTTGTTGGTGGAATAAGGATTTAGCATATCAGAATAGTGGACTTGGCATGTTCTAGGTTTTTATGCACAAGGTTGCAGGCCTCCAAACTTAGCTGTGCTGGCAAAGTGACGCTGTTTTTTATTTATTGAGTTTATCTATTCTGGCAGGTCCGTACTTTACTTATAACTAGGTTATAGATATATGTGATGAAAAGTTTGGTAAGGTGTGTCATATTATTGGCAAAAGTTTTTTTTTTTTTAGTAAAGTAGGGTTTTATGGTATGTGATTTTGTTTTTTGCACAGGTTGTCAGAAAAACAGTGTGTGCTTGTAGCTTGTGGTTGTTTAGACTTGTTCTTGGGCATTCAGATTTTTGTGTTTGAGCTATGGTTATTCAGGCTAGTTGCAGTGTTTCTTTGGTTATGGGGTAGGACTTGTATTGTGCTGTTGGTATAGCGAACTGAGGTGCTGGGTGACTGACAGGGCGCATGATAAAACTTGTGGTGTGTGATGAATCAATGAGATGTTTTTATCTCTAAAGCTGATGCCACAAGTCCTTTTACTGGCACCTCAAAAGCATGCCTGTCAGCGCAGTTATCTGTGCATAGTTTTGTATTATATACTTTGTATTTCTGGGCAGCATTTAACTACTGTAAGTGTAGGCCTTAAGTTTTTTGCAAAGGTTCTTGAGCACAGGATGACAGATACATTACGGTTTTTTGTGCTTGTAGTACAAATTGAATATCTACTGTATGTTCTGGTTAGGTTACACAAGTTGCAGTGGCTCTCTAAATATAAAAACTTTGCGTAATACTGGTGTGCCACTGGTGACTGCTGCACGGCACGTAATGGTGCACATAATTTTATCTCTGATGCTAATGCCCCAAGCTTTATTGTTGGCACCTTTAGTGCAACTTCTAAGGACACTTGCATCATTTATGGGCCAAATTACTATTGATTTTTTTGGCAAATATCCTTCTAAATGTGGTGCAGATTTTGTCATTTCTAAAGTAGTGTAGGAAGAAGCAAAAAACTGGTATCATAACACCACAGGAAAGATGGAACTCAAATCAAAGATGCTCCGCTAAACTGAAATAGGTGAGTAAAGTACAATTTAGGGGTTTATTTGGGGGGGGGGGGTTAAAGTTAAAAAACTGCAAGGGGTGCATAGAGTGCAGCCCCAATATTATGCATTTTCAGGTTTGGCGGCCATGTACTTATGTGCAACCAGACATATGGGGTGTAATTTTATTCAGGGTAACTTGCTAATTGATACTGAGCAAGTTTTTTGATAGTTGCCATTGAGATTTTGGGGAGAAATCTAACTTTATATTTTTTTTCAGACTAAAGTCCAGCTTGTATAGGGAACTGCATCCACAATTTTGCCTGTAGAAAACCAAGAATGGTGTTTCTAAATAGCTGAAGTTGTCTATTTCAATGTATAGTTTATATGGGTTTTTTCACAGGTAAGGGGCAATTTTGTCTGAAAAACTTTGAGATGTGCACATAAATTGCAGCCCCATTATTATGCATTGCCCCTGTTTTGGGGCATTTGGTGGCTGCATCTTTATGTGCACCCATACATATGGCATATCGTTTTATTCAGGGGAACTTGCAGATTGATGTTTAGTAAGTTTTTGGTAGTTGCCATGGAGATTTTGGGGAGAAATCTAGGTTTGTATCTGGTTTTTCCTTGATTTCTGACCAAAGCGCTGACTTCTGCAAGGGACCACGGCCACAATTTTCCATGTAGAAAGAGGAGAGTGGTGTCTCTGAATAGCTGAAGTTGTCTATTTTTAATCAATGTATAGTTTATATGGGTTTTTTCACAGGTAAGGGGCAATTTTGTCTGAAAAACTTTGAGATGTGCACATAAATTGCAGCCCCATTGTAATGCATTGCCCCTGTTTTGGGGCATTTGGTGGCCACGTCTTTATGTGCACCCATACATATGGGGTATCGTTTTATTCAGGGGAACTTGCAGATTGATGTTTAGTAAGTTTTTGGTAGTTGCCATGGAGATTTTGGGGAGAAATCTAGGTTTGTATCTGTTTTTTTCTTGATTTCTGACCAAAGCGCTGACTTCTGCAAGGGACTGCGGCCACAATTTTCCATGTAGAAAGAGGAGAGTGGTGTTTCTGAATAGCTGAAGGTGTGCACTTTTCAGAAATATATAGTTTGTGGGGGTTATTTTACAGGTAGGGGGGGTTAACACTGAAAAACTGCAGGAAGTGCACATAGAGTGCAGCCCCCAAAATTTCAACTGAAATTGCCCTTATGCATTGCCCCTGTTTTGGGGCATTTGGTGGCCACGTCTTTATGTGCACCCATACATATGGGGTATCGTTTTATTCAGGGGAACTTGCAGATTGATGTTTAGTAAGTTTTTGGTAGTTGCCATGGAGATTTTGGGGAGAAATCTAGGTTTGTATCTGTTTTTTTCTTGATTTCTGACCAAAGCGCTGACTTCTGCAAGGGACTGTGGCCACAATTTTCCATGTAGAAAGAGGAGAGTGGTGTTTCTGAATAGCTGAAGGTGTGCACTTTTCAGAAATATATAGTTTGTGGGGGTTATTTTACAGGTAGGGGGGGTTAACACTGAAAAACTGCAGGAAGTGCACATAGAGCGCAGCCCCCAAAATTTCAACTGAAATTGCCCTTATGCATTGCCCCTGTTTTGGGGCATTTGGTGGCCACGTCTTTATGTGCACCCATACATATGGGGTATCGTTTTATTCAGGGGAACTTGCAGATTGATGTTTAGTAAGTTTTTAGTAGTTGCCATGGAGATTTTGGGGAGAAATCTAGGTTTGTATCTGTTTTTTTCTTGATTTCTGACCAAAGTGCTGACTTCTGCAAGGGACTGCGGCCACAATTTTCCATGTAGAAAGAGGAGAGTGGCGTCTCTGAATAGCTGAAGGTGTGCACTTTTCAGAAATATATAGTTTGTGGGGGTTATTTTACAGGTAGGGGGGGTTAACACTGAAAAACTGCAGGAAGTGCACATAGAGCGCAGCCCCCAAAATTTCAACTGAAATTGCCCTTATGCATTGCCCCTGTTTTGGGGCATTTGGTGGCCACGTCTTTATGTGCACCCATACATATGGGGTATCGTTTTATTCAGGGGAACTTGCAGATTGATGTTTAGTAAGTTTTTAGTAGTTGCCATGGAGATTTTGGGGAGAAATCTAGGTTTGTATCTGTTTTTTTCTTGATTTCTGACCAAAGTGCTGACTTCTGCAAGGGACTGCGGCCACAATTTTCCATGTAGAAAGAGGAGAGTGGTGTCTCTGAATAGCTGAAGGTGTGCACTTTTCAGAAATATATAGTTTGTGGGGGTTATTTTACAGGTAGGGGGGGTTAACACTGAAAAACTGCAGGAAGTGCACATAGAGCGCAGCCCCCAAAATTTCAACTGAAATTGCCCTTATGCATTGCCCCTGTTTTGGGGCATTTGGTGGCCACGTCTTTATGTGCACCCATACATATGGGGTATCGTTTTATTCAGGGGAACTTGCAGATTGATGTTTAGTAAGTTTTTAGTAGTTGCCATGGAGATTTTGGGGAGAAATCTAGGTTTGTATCTGTTTTTTTCTTGATTTCTGACCAAAGCGCTGACTTCTGCAAGGGACTGCGGCCACAATTTTCCATGTAGAAAGAGGAGAGTGGTGTTTCTGAATAGCTGAAGGTGTGCACTTTTCAGAAATATATAGTTTGTGGGGGTTATTTTACAGGTAGGGGGGGTTAACACTGAAAAACTGCAGGAAGTGCACATAGAGTGCAGCCCCCAAAATTTCAACTGAAATTGCCCTTATGCATTGCCCCTGTTTTGGGGCATTTGGTGGCCACGTCTTTATGTGCACCCATACATATGGGGTATCGTTTTATTCAGGGGAACTTGCAGATTGATGTTTAGTAAGTTTTTAGTAGTTGCCATGGAGATTTTGGGGAGAAATCTAGGTTTGTATCTGTTTTTTTCTTGATTTCTGACCAAAGCGCTGACTTCTGCAAGGGACTGCGGCCACAATTTTCCATGTAGAAAGAGGAGAGTGGTGTTTCTGAATAGCTGAAGGTGTGCACTTTTCAGAAATATATAGTTTGTGGGGGTTATTTTACAGGTAGGGGGGGTTAACACTGAAAAACTGCAGGAAGTGCACATAGAGTGCAGCCCCCAAAATTTCAACTGAAATTGCCCTTATGCATTGCCCCTGTTTTGGGGCATTTGGTGGCCACGTCTTTATGTGCTCCCATACATATGGGGTATCGTTTTATTCAGGGGAACTTGCAGATTGATGTTTAGTAAGTTTTTAGTAGTTGCCATGGAGATTTTGGGGAGAAATCTAGGTTTGTATCTGTTTTTTTCTTGATTTCTGACCAAAGCGCTGACTTCTGCAAGGGACTGCGGCCACAATTTTCCATGTAGAAAGAGGAGAGTGGTGTCTCTGAATAGCTGAAGGTGTGCACTTTTCAGAAATATATAGTTTGTGGGGGTTATTTTACAGGTAGGGGGGGTTAACACTGAAAAACTGCAGGAAGTGCACATAGAGCGCAGCCCCCAAAATTTCAACTGAAATTGCCCTTATGCATTGCCCCTGTTTTGGGGCATTTGGTGGCCACGTCTTTATGTGCACCCATACATATGGGGTATCGTTTTATTCAGGGGAACTTGCAGATTGATGTTTAGTAAGTTTTTGGTAGTTGCCATGGAGATTTTGGGGAGAAATCTAGGTTTGTATCTGTTTTTTTCTTGATTTCTGACCAAAGTGCTGACTTCTGCAAGGGACTGCGGCCACAATTTTCCATGTAGAAAGAGGAGAGTGGCGTCTGTGAATAGCTGAAGGTGTGCACTTTTCAGACATATATAGTTTGTGGGGGTTATTTCACAAGTAGGGGGGGTTAACACTGAAAAACTGCAGGTAGTGCACATGGAGCACAGCACCCACATTTTTAGCTGTAATTGCCCTTGTGCATTGCCCCTGCTTTGGAGTGTTTGATGCCCATGTCTTTATGTGCACCCATACATATGGGGCATCATTTTATTCAGGAGAAGTTTGTCTTTCAAATTTGCCTTTGTTAGAAAATTTTTATGACATTTTTTTTGTCAAATCCACATTTGATCATGCGTCCAAGTTTACGTTTTAGAAAAAAAAAAAAAATGTCAAAAAAAGTTCCAAATTTCACAATGCACTGACAAAAGGTATTTGGCTTTTGAGTGAAAACTACATTGCACCTGGAAACCTGAAGGTCTGTAGTTTCTAAAGATACCAAACATGAGGGGATATTCTAGATTTACATATAAGTTATGCTGCATCAACTGTTACAAGCGCTTTTCCGCTTTGTTCTGGTGTGATATTGTACTAAGTATTGCTTTAGTTTGGGGGTTACTTCTGGACAGGAACTGTGGGGTACCACCACATATTTGGTATCGTTGGACTTGGGAGTATCAGGGCTTTTACAAACAACAAAAAAAAGTGTGTAAAATTAACTTTTCTATGGAAAAAAAACTCAAAATATACAGAAATTTTTCATAATTTTATTTTTTTTTTACATATTTCACCCAAAATACACATCATATCTCCAGAAAAATTATAAAATTTGGTATGTATGTCGAAGCCCAATTAGTGACGAAAAAAACAATATATAATTTCCCTAGTTTCATGGAGGTTTTCCTACCAAAAAACATTTTTAAAGTGAATGAGTACAAAATGCTTAAAAAACGTCTGGCACTGGGGGGAACTGAAATGACGAATTCGGCTGGCACTTAAAGGGTTAAATACACAAAACTGTGAATTTGTTGACTTTTTGCACGATTGCTGTGACTTTTTAGTATTGTTGCACAAAAGCCAGCATAAAAATCCAAGCAAAGAAAGATCTTACAGCTGTAAGGGGGGCAATGACTTCTACATGATGGAGTTTTTTAGGATTTGGAACTGTTGCAGTTTGTTGCATAGTAAATCTGGAAAAGCCGCAACTTTTTTTTCAGCGACCTTTAGCTCTAAAAAATCTGAAACGAAAAAAAAATCTGACTGTTAGTAGTGAGAGAGAGAGAGAGAGAGAGAGAGGGAGGGAGAGAGAGAGAGAGAGAGAGAGAGAGAGAGAGAGAGAGAAAGGATCTGTTACCAGCAATGCTTGGGACCTGGGATATTTCTGTATTTTGGAGCACTATTTCAGCCTACTAAAAAACATTAAATAAACCCAACATGATTGCTATTCCACCAATTTGGATTCATGGCGCTTAGTTAGGATCGGGTAGAATGTTTTATTATTGCAGAGATAAAGGAAATAAGCCAAAAAGAAAGAATTGTTGCCTAAATAGCACTGCATAGAAAATGGAATTCCTGTTATAGCCTTTGCTACTCTATATACATTAAGAAAAAAAACATGGCGCATCTCCCTGAAGCTGCAAAAGGTTCAGCTCCCTTGGGCATGTGGCAGAGGGTACGATCATTGCCTAAAGATAACGGATACGGCTGGGTATTACTGAGCCAATTTACTGCCACAGAAACAGCTTCAATAGGACAATCCAAGGGCTGGGGCAGGACAACTGTGTGTGCCGCTCCTCTAACTCTCTTTCCATAAAATAAGCCATGGATCACTGACCTTCTCCTTATTCCATACACTTCATTTTGTTGACTATTTATAGATGCATATTGTAATATCAAATGAAATTTATCATCTTAGAGTAAAACCATGGATCATATGGCTTTACATGCCAGGCTCTCTATAAATCATCATTTCACAGTGATGTTAAACCCTTCTATTTCTCAATAGTATACTTTTTGCCATAGTTTTTCTTAATGCAGAAGCACGACCACAGACATATACATTTTTTAAACTCACAACAAAGGCAAATCTACTTTACCTGA
Source organism: Xenopus tropicalis (assembly GCF_000004195.4). NCBI lineage: Eukaryota > Metazoa > Chordata > Amphibia > Anura > Pipidae > Xenopus > Xenopus tropicalis. The sequence goes on from NC_030683.2 coordinate 37,963,398, forward strand.
ATTGTATTAAGATTTTTTTGTTTTTGGGTTGCCTTTTGCCCCTTGTAGCATACTGGAACCTAACTTTTTAGCTGTAATTCTCATAGCATGGTCATAGCAGAATTTTCGTCTGTTGTATGAAGGCTTCTTCTAGTCCACCAGGAATTCTGACACCAGTGGCCATTAATATAACACTCCTTGTTTCTTTCCCCATCACCTCATCATTCCTTCACTCATCAATATCTATAATTGGCCTTTCCTCTACTCATTTATTTGTATGATTCCTATCTGTCTATTCCCTATACCTATTACAATTAGACACTTTTGTGCTATAATCAATTGAATGTACTCAAGCATCAAACATTTTCTTAAAGGTACCCTTTTGATTCTATGGTCCTCATTTCCTTTAATTCCTGCCTCTTCAGTTACCAGTCAGTTTCCTTCTGTAAGGCTGTAAGCTCTTTTGGGCAGGACTCTCTTCACCTCTTGTATCGGTTATTGATTGCTTTATATGTTATTCTGTATGTCCAGTGTATGAAACCCACTTATTGTACAGCGCTGCGGAATATGTTGGTGCTTTATAAATAAATGTTAATAATAATAATAATAATAAGGACAATTCCATCCTCTGCAGGCATATCTACATCCATCTTCTTCCTTCTGCCTTTGTAAGTGAATGTAATTTCTCTGCCAATGCAGTGCCTGCCAATGCATGCTGATTTCAAGGCAGAAGGAAGATAGTCGCTACACTGGCAGAGAAAGCACCTTGGGGACCTTAGTGTTTTCAGACCATGCTGAAACACTTCAGACCTATCATCAAAGACCAAGAAGTGTGTAAGATGTTTGGGGGAAGATTATGGGATAAAGGCTGATCAATGTACTTCTAGGACAATGCAAGCCCTGAAATATGTATAATAATTTATATTCTATGGTTATCTGGATGCAGATAATGTCGGCGCTTTGGTATTCATGGCAGGGGGGCGGCCTGCGCCCTTAGAAATGTATGAGGTTAATATAATTGCTCCTATTAGAACTAAATGGTAGTGTATTGTTTCTCCACTGGCCGATGGGTCTCTAAATATTATGACTTAACATTAAATATGCTTAAAGGAAAACTAGTTTGCACAAAGGAGAAATTGTTTGCATTGCTCATTTTTTTTTATTACTGTTAACTGGTGGAATGCAATAAAAGCATGTGCAATGTAAACAATTCCTCCTTTGTGAGAAGTTTTACTTTGGACATATTTAATAAAAATGTTGTGCCAGCAGAAAAGAGGATGGTGGTATGTTTTATAGTTTGCACCAGGTCGCGGCGCGCTCAATAAAATGTCTTACTGAAAAAGTCATTGTTTTTGTGTCAAAAAATCTTCATGCAAAGCGCTATTAGTAATTAAAATTAGAACTAATGCGGAATCAAACCTTGCAAAATGCTAATTCTTCTGCTCAATTCAGCAATTTTTTCCATTTACAACTTTTTCAAGTTAAACCAAGTTCTTTCTTTACTCTTTCATTGACTTTCATTCCATATTAACTCAACATTTGTTTCTGTTACTAATGTCCGGTGTTTTCTCCTTCTGTTTTCTTTTTATCCTGTTTTACTTCTTTCTGTTCATCCTCCTCCACCAACTTTTAATCTTCTCTCTCCTTCCATTTATCCCATTTCACCTTACACCTACTACAACATTTTTTTATTTTTATCTCTATTCCCAACTTTCTCTTTTCCCATTCTCTTTTTGACCTGTTAGCATCTCATCTCATTCTGTGAATATTTGGTCAGTCATTCTGTCCTATTTCCTCAAGTTTTTCATTCTTAAACAAACTGGAAAGTAATAAGGGTTTTTATGTGTTTTTATTAAAAATTTCACAAGAAAGAATTAACATTACTCAGACCGACATGTAATTACAACTTACAACCAAAATTCACCCCCCAGTCCACTGGGCAAATGTAATAAGGGTAAGACAGTAAGGGGGAAAGGGAAGTAAAATGTCTTGACTGGAACCCTGGTCTGTGTGCTGTTTTCAATATGGATTTACCTGCTCAGCCACTGCTCAGACTGGAGGAACAGAACTTTTATTTGAAGCAGCGTAGGTGGTTTTTCACGGTGAGGGCAGTGAGGTTGGGGAATGTCCTTCCTAGTGATGTGGTAATGGCAGATTCTGTTAATGCCTTAAAGAGGGGCTTGGATGAGTTCTTGAACAAGCATAGTATCCAAGGCTATTGTGATACTAATATCTACTGTTAGTATTACTGGTTGTATTTATAGTTTATGTATGTGAGTGTATGGGTAGGTCAGTATAGGTTTGTGTGTGCTGGGTTTACTTGGAAGGGTTGAACTTGGTGTACTTTGGTCTTTTTTCAACCAAACTTAATTATGTAACTATGTAACTGGAGGCATTTCGGAGCTCACTGCTGCTGGTTACCCACATATGTGTATGTTACCTCTTCGGTCCTCTCCATCTCCACCTCCAGTTCAATTAATGTGCCTATAATCCCATTATCAAGGGCTTATTTAAGGCAGCTTCTGTCTCCTGTCTTTTTGTTAGACCATTAAGATTTGTTATGCAATAAAACCCCTCTTAGTTCCTGCCTCACCCGTACGCTTGCCCATTATTGTCTAATTTCCTTGACCTTAGGCCTGCTATACAGACTGGCTGGTGTTAGCTGCCTGCCCAGACCTCTAGCCTGCTAAACAGAATTGTTATTGTTTGTTGCCTGCCTGGCCTACTGGCCTGTAATAAGGACTTACTTTACTTATTGCACCTTACACAGAGTCTGCTATTTTGTTCGCAATCTTATTCAATATATTACCTAGCTGCCGGTTTTTGTCAAGTCACTGACATGCCTTTACAGGGTTACAAAGCACTATACTCCTACCCTCCAGTCTCATGTCATCATACCTAACAAAAAGGAGGCTAAAGCAAAGAAGAGAGGGAAATACATACATGCAAACATATCTAAAATATCAAGTTACTCAAACAGAAAGAGCTTCTATCTTCCCCATATAATACTGAACTAAAGAAGCTGTAATCTGAACTCTGATCACCCAAATGGACAGTCTGCTCTAATGAAAAGGCTGACAGAAATGGGAAAGTTTCTCCTTTAAGAAAAGCAAAAGATAAAATGGATACTGAGTGTATGTAGAGCTTGGTGTTTTATTGTCATTTGCTTGTTTTGTTTAGTCTCGTGAGGCAGTGATACAGCCCCTGTCTGTCATTGCTTGAAGCCATCTCCCTTGACTTTTCTAATAGCAAAACAAGCTGTGACTTCCAGTGAATGAAGACAATACTAATTATTAATACTTCCAGTATGTTTAGTATACATTCTTACTATTATTGTAAAAAAAAAGAAGGAATCTCCAACCATTAAATGCGAGTGAGATGAGTGCAAAATATTTAGGTTTGCAAATTAGTTTGAAGGGCCCTCAATGGGGTCTTTTTTCTCACCATCAGAGGCATGTTTATGGGTATTTGGAAGAGAGAGTGATTTTTCCCATTGGAATGATTCAAGCTGGCAGGTAACTATAATGATGGCATTTGTTTGTTATAGTGGGCAGCTTCAGGAGCTTCTGGATGTTTGCATTCTAAATACTGTAGCCCCTAGACTGGTGTATGTATAGAATATATTTACAGAAAGAAAACCAATAGGAATAACCTTTTCCATAACTTAGCTTTTCACCCATATGCAGGCCCGGATTTGTGGCCCAGTCCTATGGGGACCGGAGGCGCAGAAACTTTAGTGCATCCTCTCCCCACTGCTCTGTATGCAAGTTAAGTGGGGGGGGATACAGGTGCGGTCGGCCTCGGGGCACTCATTCGCTTTGTAATAAAGAAAGGGTGTTTAGACGGGGGTTTAGTAACAGAGTATAACACAGTGTAAATTGCTCATAAGCTTCATACAAAGAGGCAGATTATTACTAAATGAGGTTTTAGGCAGGGTAGTGCTTTTGGGGCCCTCCACCTAAAACTGTATGTAAAAAGTGGTGTACCATCTGCATCCCTCCATTGCCCTCCCTCCACCTCCCTCTCTACCTTAGACCCACTAAAGCTGGAGCTGCAGACAGCAAAGTGTCATGCGATTGGATCCAATCACATCAGATCCTCATCATTCATATTTTACAGGTTCAAAAACTGGGCTCCTGACACTAGATGGGCTCTAGGCTAGCACCTACTGGGTACCCCCCAATATTCCATTGCTCACTATACAGATGCGGGTACATGATACAGATCTCTCTGTTTTCTGTACTTGCTTGGCAAGCTGCTGCTTCAGGTCCTCCCTTCTGAAATTGCAAACACTGTCCAAGTACAGTTGAAACTAGGTCTGAAGAAGACCTGAAGTGGTCAAGATGGTACCCGCCAACACCACTTGCTTTTTGGATCCTTGCACAGAAAAAAAGATTTTAGGGGTCCCTATTAGTGCAGTTCAGGAGGGGGCGAAAGGGCTCTGGAGGGGGTCAAGCTATTAAGAATGGCTTTGTTCTCCTTTGAATTGGACTTCTTCAATAAATAATCCCTGTCTTATTTCATGCATTGGACACGCTAAGAAATGTTTTCCCGAATACAGTTGGTGGAAGGTGCACGTCACAGTATGTACTGAATATTATAGCATGGCCGCCCTGTGTGTACAACTCACTCAGCGTTGTCCCTTATAAAAAAAAAACAAAAAAGGCAACGCACATTATTATTTTATTTTTAGTACTATTACTTTTTTTTTTTTAGAATCAATGAAAACTGTTGGGGTTTGGGGAGAAAATTAGTTTGTGAATAGAGAAAGTAATTTGCAAATGTTCTTCATTAAAAATTCAATCTTCCTTTTGTGCTCCAAGCAGGCTATAGATTTTATATTTCCTTATTTTTCATTAATAAGAATGCATCAAACAAAATGAAAAGTTAAGGCTCGTGAAGTCCCCTTCATAATCATTTTTTACAGACCTGTCACTCTAAAATGGGGGAGAAAAACAATAAGGGAGAATAGTGACAGAAGGACACAATAGATCTGCAACATTTCTTGTTGTCTCCCCTCTGTGCTCACCTTCATCATGCGTTACTGTGAGAATGGAATGATGGGGAATTAACATTAGACGAGCGCAATGATAAGCCCTTTGTAATAAAGCAGGTGACTTGTGATCACTGCTGATGATCAATGATGCCAAGGTCAGGATAGATTGGTAGTAATGGTTTCCTCAGAATATAACGGGACCATAATAACTATAAATCACTCAACATATATTGAGTCTCTGTGGCTCATTACGTACCTTACATTTTGAAGGCGACCCAGGCTCACTGAGTAGCTATACCAACGCTGCTAGACAGATACACACACTCACAAGCCCTCGAAAAATAACACATGAAGGTAATATTTCTTTATAAGTAGTGCCGTTTGGCAAAAAATGTTTGTGAGCCTTAGTGGCTGAAATGCTGGTTGTTCCCTAGTATTGATACAGACATTTTATACATAAAAGCTCCTGGAGATATTTTATCAGGCTCATAAATATGTCTCCTTGGCAGCAAAATGCAAATATTCACAGTGATACATACAGAGAGGCTAAGCCATCGCGGCTCCATTCTAAAAGTTTTATGAATCCAAAGAAAAGAAGAAAGAAATCTATTTTCTCTAATCATAATATCCCCCAAATCTTTAGGGAATCATTTCCAGGTCTACCTCAAGTGGCTGAGAGGAATCTAAATTTGCTTTTTCTAGAATGTTTCCCAGGGAGTTATGTCCTCGGCGCAGAGTCTGGTAAATGCAGACCCCTTTATTTTAGCTGAAACTTCTTTTTCCTTTGCAGTAAACTAATACTTTCATCTTTTCATGAAATAATTTTTCTGAATAAAGAGAATACAGAGTTTCAGATTTCATCTAGGAGATTTTGGAAAAAAATAAAAATGATGTAATTATGCATTTGGCCTGATAGTATTCACAGTTTGATTTATCTGTACATAAGCATCATCATACTATGAATTCATTTCATTATACAGACAGATAAGAGGTCCTCTGCACTCACCCATTATCAATACATATAGGACATTAAGACATGCTGTGAATTAAGCTGCCAAGAAATGCCCTCCAGGTTTGTTTGTCCATATACAGGTCCATATTTGGGACCAAGTGTATTCCGGATAAGGGGTCTTTCTGTAATTTGGATCTCCATACCTTAAATCTACTAAAAAATCAATAAAATAATTAATTAAACCCAATAGGATTGTTTTGCATCCAATAAGGGTTATTTATTTCTTAATTTGGATCAATTACAAGATACTGTTTTTTTTACTACAGAGAAAAAGGAAATCAGTTTTAAAATTCTGAATTATGTGATTAAAATGGAGTCTATGGAAGATGGGCTTTCCATAATTCGTAGCTTTCTGGATAACGGGTTTCCGGATAAGGGATCCCACACCTGTATTGCAATATATTCAAGCTTGCCAACTATGACAAAGTCATTCAAAAATATTTGAATGCTTGTTTATTTATTTACCTTTAGGCAGGCATGCAATAAAGGTATGATCACAAAATTCATACAGAGACAAGAGGTCCTCTGCACTCTGCATTCTATGCACTAAGCTACTAAAATGCCCTCCCCTTTAAAAAAAATGGGGATTTTTTGACCATATATTACAATATAAACAAAGTGGCTAATTTATTCCATTAGTTGTGATTGTGTTTAAATCTGAATAAAAAAACCCCTAAATTTGAATCTGAATGCTGACACCATCATTGCTTGCCAAACTAACCAATACCTACCCGAACATATTTCTCGTAAACCATAGCTACCAGTTTTTATTCGGTCTTTCTCTCTCTCTCTCTATATATATATATATCTATATTTATATAAATATAACAGGGTAACTCTTTTGAAATAAAAAATAAGTAAAAAGTGGTATAAAGGTGATACCATTATTGGCTAACTAAGATAATCATAGCAAGCTTTCAGAACATTTTAGTTCCTTTTTCAAACAGAACTAAAATGTTCTGAAAGCTTGCTGTAACATTTTGACTGGCTAGCACGGTACATAACCTTTTCCTATATAAATATATAAATAATGTATAATAAAAAGCATTACACATGCCAAGAGATGATGTTCAGTTGATAAACATCAGACTGAGCAAACACTTGGTAGAATCATGGATATTTATAGACGAATGTCTGTACATACCTGGCATGCCTGGCACATTGATTTTCACGCGGCAGGGATTGGCCAGTTACCCGGAGCAGCAAAAAGCCACCTCTGGTAAATTTAACAGTCAAATTTTCATTTTTTAAAATGTGCTAATGTTCCCTCTGGACTCGCTCCAACACCGAAGTTGTAAGCACAGAGTCGGAGACAGGGGGTGGCATTGGGGGGACCTCAGGTGGCAGCAACCCCAGAATTCCTGCTGAAAAGTGGAGGTTTTTTATGTTTCTGATTTAATTTCCACAATTATTGAAAATACTCCTTAGTGCCACCCCTCCCTGATCATTTATAGTTTATCACAGATTTCCCACCCGTGGCCCTCCAGCCACTGTGGAATTACAATTCCTTCCATCCTCCTTCTGACATTAATGGGTATTGGCAGCTGAAGTGCAACTAAAAGGCCCCTTATTGCACATCTCTGCAGTATATGACGCTTCTGGGCAGATGAATCAAATATTGAAAATTCAAGATTAAGAGTCTTGAATAATATGTGGTATTCAACATTACAAACGCTCTTGACTAGGTTAATTGATTTGGGGTCTGATCGATGGAATTTTGCAGGATTTGCACATGAACCTGTCCTGATTGATCATGAACGCTTGAGCTAGTTTTCCCAAAGTGCTTACCCATTTGAACTCAGGACGGATATAGCAGACATCTGATTAGGAAAATTCCAAATTGTGCAATAAGAGGAAAACGAATATCCATTTTCATTTATTTTGGTTGCATCTCAGTAAGGTCGGAGCTGGGGGGATAAAACATTATACTGTAATTCATAAATCAGATCAATTCTCTAACCTAGGTCAAATTAGCTGTGAAAATTCATGGAAAATGATGCAACTGGGGAAAAAATTCATACGAACCTCATAACATGGAGCAACGATCTTGCGTATTAATAATTTGGCTTCCTTTGTGTGCAGTGCATAAATGTCTATGACATTTTGATTATAGACCACAATGGTTTTTCTGAGTGCCTACCTCCTTTTTTGGTGTAAATGATGTTTCACTCCCCTTACAGGGGGTCTAGGGCTGGGGCACCTTCACCACGTTCTACAGATACATATACATTATATGTGAGTTTAGTTGAGGCAGAAAAAACCTCTAAAACTACAGAAACTTTAATAATTGAGATTTAGTAATGGTCGTATTTTTCCCAAAATTCATGCAGAAACACAATTTTTTAATGCAAAAAGACTAAAATTTTCCGCTATATATTGTGCATTAAAACCATGAAAACACAAATCAACAAGGAGTCAAAGTTGTGTAGAAGTCAAAGGGAGTTGTCCTAGGCAAATTATAACATTCTCTATTTAATTGTTGGTTTTAAAAGTTTTGGTTTTTTTTTGTTTGTTAGCAAAATTCTTATGAAAATCGACCATTTGAGGTTTCCGTATTCTTTTCGTTTTTGTTCTGCATTTAATTTGTTTGTGATTTTTATATTCTTATATCTTTTATATCTCTTTTATCTTTTATTAACCAACAAGATATTTATGTTATTCGTGAAAATGAGTTTTTTCGTGGTTTGAAAAACCACAAAAATCTGAATGTTGATAAATCTGCCTCCCAGTGTTACTAAACACGACCAACACAACCAATGAACTGTGAAATGAAATGGAACGTAAATGTCTAATGGGACAGAAAATTACACTTATATGGGATTATAAATATGCCTTAGTAGTAAGATATAAGTATTGGCTGCACTCATGTAGCTTGTTATCGTCTAATTCACAAAACAGTAATTGACGAGAAATCATTTCAGTATTTATCTCATAGAGGACCGACATGTATTTCAGTATTTATTTCATAGAAGACTGATTTGTATTTCAGTATTTATTTCATAGAACACCGATATGTATTTCAGTATTTATTTCATAGAAGACTGATATGTGTTTCAGTATTTATCACATAGAAGACTGACATGTATTTCAGTATTTATTTCATAGAAGACAGATATGTAATTCAGTATTTATTTTATAGAAGACTGATATGTAATTCAGTATTTATTTCATAGAAGACCGATATTTATTTCAGTATTTATTTCGTAGAAGACCGATATTTATTTCATAGAAGACTGATATGTGTTTCAGTATTTATCACATAGAAAACTGATTTGTATTTCAGTATTTATTTCATAGAACACCGATATGTATTTCAGTATTTATTTCATAGTAGACCAATATGTATTTCAGTATTTATTTCATAGAAGACTGATATGTGTTTCAGTATTTATCACATAGAAGACTGATTTGTATTTCAGTATTTATTTCATAGAACACCGATATGTATTTCAGTATTTATTTCATAGTAGACCAATATGTATTTCAGTATTTATTTCATAGAAGACTGATATGTGTTTCAGTATTTATCACATAGAAGACTGACATGTATTTCAGTATTTATTTCATAGAAGACAGATATGTAATTCAGTATTTATTTTATAGAAGACTGATATGTAATTCAGTATTTATTTCATAGAAGACTGATATTTATTTCAGTATATATTTCATAGAAGACCAATATTTATTTCAGTATTTATTTCATAGAAGACTGATATGTATTTCATAGAAGACAGATATGTAATTCAGTATTTATTTTATAGAAGACTGATATGTAATTCAGTATTTATTTCATAGAAGACCGATATTTATTTCAGTATATATTTCATAGAAGACCGATATTTATTTCAGTATTTATTTTATAGAAGACTGATATGTATTTCAGTATTTATTTCAAAGAAGACCGATATGTATTTCAGTATTTATTTCATAGAAGACCAATATTTATTTCAGTATTTATTTCATAGAAGACTGATATGTATTTCAGTATTTATTTAATAGAAAACTAATATTTATTTCAGTATTTATTTCATAGAAGACTGATATGTATTTCATAGAAGACAGATATGTAATTCAGTATTTATTTTATAGAAGACTGATATGTAATTCAGTATTTATTTCATAGAAGACCGATATTTATTTCAGTATATATTTCATAGAAGACCGATATTTATTTCAGTATTTATTTTATAGAAGACTGATATGTATTTCAGTATTTATTTCATAGAAGACCGATATGTATTTCAGTATTTATTTCATAGAAGACCAATATTTATTTCAGTATTTATTTCATAGAAGACTGATATGTATTTCAGTATTTATTTAATAGAAAACTAATATTTATTTCAGTATTTATTTCATAGAAGACCAATATGTATTTCAGTATTTATTTAATAGAAAACTAATATTTATTTCAGTATTTATTTCATAGAAGACCGATATGTATTTCAGTATTTATTTCATAGAAGAATGATATGTATTTCAGGATTTATTTCATAGAAGACCGATATGTATTTCAGTATTTATTTCATAGAAGACCGATATGTATTTCAGTATTTATTTCATAGAAGAACCGATATGTATTTCAGTATTTATTTCATGGAAGACTGATATGTATTTCATAGAAGACAGATATGTAATTCAGTATTTATTTTTCATAGAAGACCGATATGTATTTCAGTTTTGATTTTATAAAAGGTTGATATGTCAGTGTTTTGATGGAACTGACATGTAAGTGGCTGGATAAGAATGTGTATTTTATGTTTAGGCAGTGAACGTCATCCATCCAAGAGACACTCGTACAAATGAAAGATGAATATGAAGTTGCTACGCCGGCCCGTAAATGATTGTAATGCAGACATGCTTTCAAGTCTGCCCAGTAGAACTTGTGATGTCTGTAGGGCTATAACATGAGCTTATGTTCAAAAAAACTCCATAAATTTTGATGCATCTGAGTGCAAAATTACCTCTAGCAAGCTCACTGGGGGGGATGAATCAAAAAGACTGAATATGCTTCCCAAAAGCTTTATCCTGTCATTGAGTCTGACAGTCACCATAAAACATCCAGCGCCACTGCACCGTTCATGGATAGGAATAATGTAGATGCCACGATACAGTCAGATACGGTGCAAGAGTAGCTTTTGTTTTCCTAACAAACAAGAATAAAAGCTGCACCAATGCGATGGCGAGACCAGATCATTTATATAATGTATTTCCCCATTTTTATAGATTCTCTTTTTAGATTGTCACCGCTATTTTCCTGAAAGTCCATGGTTTATTCATTTCCATTTCATTTAAGTTACCTTGGCATTTTTCCTGAGCTGTATCTGACACAAATATGATCCAATATGGCTCTTTGGAGATATGTTGTGTATGATGTATGCTCTGTGTGCGACTGCTTTGCTTGCTCAATTTATACTCATACCAGAAACCTCCTCCATAACACACTGCCTATACTGAAAGTCTAAACCAAGAATAAACACCAGCCTTTTCCTCGCTAGTTTCCTAATTTGGATACTCGGATGGGTATTTGTATTGATAACAACTTGGTTTAAAGCTTTATTCACATGAATCTAATATAAATGCTCTGTTTATATAATTCAGAATATTTCTATTCGTACCAAAGTACTCACATGATTAAAGGTGATCTAAACCCAACAAAAAAATTGCTCAGGATGCTCCATTGAGCACTTTTGCACTTTTTTGTTTAGGTATTTATTTAACATTTTTACAAAACAAAACAAAAAAAAGAAAAACTGATAAACAAGTTGGTTACAGTTGTTCACATTATATACTCGGAAAAAACATGTAGCATGAAATTGTCAGGGTGTGCATAGAGTTATGTGCAGGGTTTGGTCATCTGTTAGAAATACATTGGGGTTGGCATCTAACCATGGATCCCATACTTTCTCAAATTTCCCAGGTGTACCCCGAACATTGTATGCAAATGTAATTCATTAGCTCAACCCACTGTTGGTAAGAGTGTAGGAAAAATGGGGCTCATCCTCTTCATTATTACTAAATTCTTTGTATAGAACATGAAAGAGCATGTTATAAATTTTTGTAGGGGAACTGTCTCATCTATTATGCCAAGTAAGCAGGTCTCGGGAGACCTGATGCCAGGGTGGGATAAGTATTCATTAATATAGTGGGTGACTTCCATCTAGTACATTATTACTCTAAGGGGCACATTTATCAACGTACGATTGTTTCCGAATAAAAAAGTTTTCATACTGTGCGTATTTTCTGCGTTTTTTAAATTAATTTGCGCAACATTTTCGCACTTTGCGACAAATTTTACGCAACAAAATCGTAATTGTCGCAACGAGTACAAAAGTTTCGGATTCATTCAAGCTTCAGTATCGTGACTTTCCTTTGGCCAGGTTGGAGCTGCAGAGTGCCATTGAGTCCTATGGGAGACTTTCCTTGGGCCGGGTTGGAGCTGCAGAGTGCCATTGAGTCCTATGGGAGACTTTCCTTGGGCCGGGTTGGAGCTGCAGAGTGCCATTGAGCCCTATGGGAGACTTTCCTTGGGCCGGGTTGGAGCTGCAGAGTGCCATTGAGTCCTATGGGAGACTTTCCTTGGGCCGGGTTGGAGCTGCAGAGTGCCATTGAGCCCTATGGGAGACTTTCCTTGGGCCGGGTTGGAGCTGCAGAGTGCCATTGAGCCCTATGGGAGACTTTCCTTGGGCCGGGTTGGAGCTGCAGAGTGCCATTGAGCCCTATGGGAGACTTTCCTTGGGCCGGGTTGGAGCTGCAGAGTGCCATTGAGCCCTATGGGAGACTTTCCTTGGGCCGGGTTGGAGCGGCAGAGTGCCATTGAGCCCTATGGGAGACTTTCCTTGGGCCGGGTTGGAGCGGCAGAGTGCCATTGAGCCCTATGGGAGACTTTCCTTGGGCCGGGTTGGAGCTGCGGAGCGCCATTGAGCCCTATGGGAGACTTTCCTTGGGCCAGGTTGGAGCTGCAGAGCGCCATTGAGCCCTATGGGAGACTTTCCTTGGGCCAGGTTGGAGCTGCGGAGCGCCATTGAGCCCTATGGGAGACTTTCCTTGGGCCGGGTTGGAGCTGCAGAGTGCCATTGAGCCCTATGGGAGACTTTCCTTGGGCCAGGTTGGAGCTGCAGAGTGCCATTGAGCCCTATGGGAGACTTTCCTTGGGCCAGGTTGGAGCTGCAGAGTGCCATTGATTCCTATGGGAGGCTTCCAAAATCATGCACAGAAGCATCAAAGTCAGAAAGGTTTTCCCACCATTTGCGATTGTTCGGATACGAAAATTTTGTGACTTTCGGATCGCCAATATATATTATCGTGAGTACTATGATTTTTTCGTAAGCATTTTCGTGACATTTTCGATCATCAGAAATTATTGTATCTAACTCGAATTTTACCCATTTCGGGATTCAAACTCGTACTTTGATGAATCTGCCCCTAAGTCAATCTCAAATCAATACGTTTGAGATAGTAGTTTGAAGAGATCTGGAGCCCAAATTCTGCCTTCCCATGATAGCGATGTAGATGAAAGTTAATAAAACCAAAACTGGGTATAGAATGCATGCCTCCACTGAAAGTAACAGAATAGTTTAATATGAGGGCAGTTGAATTTGGCCTTAACTTGTTTTAGGTGTGCAAAGCAACCCTTGATCAATAAGTCATCAAGATGTCTAATACCTAACTGTGGCAAGTACTGTCAAAGCATCTCATATGTGGCAGGTTAGAATTTCTCCATAGGGGTGTTTTACCTGTTGGTTTAGGATGGCGGATATGGGCCTTGGCTTGTAGCTTTGTCCAGGCTTTAATAGGAGTGGTGGGAGGGGAGGTCTCTCCCATGTTTATATGGCGAATTGCGTATAGCCTTCAAAGCCTCCTGACTTGTTTAGGATTTTGAACTAGACAAGTGACAATCTCTTTCAAATAAAGCATAATTGATTTTACTTTTTCTTGTAAGTGTTTCGGCCCTGAAAATATCTTTTGACTACTTGCCATAAAGCTAGAACTATTGTTAGTTTCTAAAAAGGAAATATCAGGTCAGGACTATCAGGAAGTAAAGAAAATGTGTTTATGAACAAATCAAAAAAGACCAGAATGTCAGAAACATTTTACAGAACTACATTTCTTTACTCGATACGTCAGACAAACGTAAATAACTGTGATGCATATGTTTATTGATATGCATAGAAACCAGTACATTGTTATACATATTTCTATTAATATTTCTATTAATGCCATCTTTAATTAGATAGCAGTCATCATACTAGTGTTTTTTCATTAGCACTAATGGGTTTTCACAGCTCAATGTGCAGAATGGCTCTGGAATAAAAAGATCCTGCTCTATAGCCTTTAAAATTCTTATGAGTAAAAGAACAGTTCATTCATAGGTGAAACAGTTCTGCTAATTAAGAGTAAAAAAAAGAACGTCTGCAATAAGTTTTGTTTATTTAAGTAATTATTTTGATTATTCTTTAAGTTTATTTTAAAAAAGTGCCAGGGTTTGGGGATGGAATAAAGGCTGCCGAGGTGGAAGAGAAGATGAAGCATGATAAAGAATTACATATTGCACATTCTACATCTCATGTCCTAAAGTGTCAGAACATGTTCCTAAAAACCATTCCACTGTGTTAGGTGCCATAGCAGATTAGCTCTATGCTCTAACACTACACACTCTGGCACATAATGATAGGGACTTCTTGCTTGCACTACAGCAGAACTGGGCCAGGCAGCATGGACAACATTATTATATCAACTATAATTAGTTGATATTTGTCAAAAAGGGCTGCATCTTCAGCAGATTTGAGAAAAACCCAGTAACATTTAATAAATTACTATGGCATATTTGCAATAAGATTGTTCTTTATACCAGTTGAGCTTTCAAACTAAGGTCCCTATTACATTCACACAAGCATCAAATTAATCAGAAGCCAATTAATCTATCTGTATGTTTTTGAAGAGCAGGAGGAAACTGAATTACCCAGAAGGAACCCGCACAGACACAGGGAGACTAATGAAACACCTTGCAGATAGTTCCTAGGCCAGGATCAAACTCAGGACCACAGTGTTGCAAGGCTGATGTGCTACCCACTGAGGCACCATCCTGCTTGTTGAACCATATTGTGAGTAATTTATCATTTATTCCCTGGGTTTTAAGTGCAATATTTGAATTATAGAATAATATACAACTCAAATACTGTCACATTCATATCATGGACTTCCAAGGTTTGGGTTTTGGGGTAAACTTTCAAACCAGGTGGTACATTTTTAAAGCTTTGCTTTGGGGTAAGGAATTTATCTTTAATGATAACCTGATATAAAGTAAGAATTGTTTGAAAAAACTCAGAACATCAGGGTTGCTTATAATTTATTTTAGAATTCATTCCTTATTACTTTCATAGGATCATGTTGTAAAGAGATGTTTGAGAAGGCTCTCATAATCTAATCCCAGTCCTCTATTACTGTTTGAGTTATCATTGGAATATGGTGAAGTTGTGGTCTTTTGTAAGCCTGAGTAAAGCATTTAGTCTTCCTCTCCCATTGGTTCTATAAAGAGCTTATTTCTGTAGTCTACTTGGTCCTTGTCTCCACATAATGCAAATATTTGTGTGCAGGGTTTGCTGGTATCTGAATCCCAAGATATTTCATGTTTTCAGTAAACCAATCTATGTATCTTTTGCATGGCGACTGCAATATTTAAAGCTTCAGAATGATTGTAAAGTATCTTAACTTTGCTAACTAAATGTTTCCAATTCTGCCAAGAGTGATGTAACTGAAATACAGTGTATTGTAATGTAATAATAATCACCTTTAAAAAAAAATATCTGCAAATCTGGAAGTTTCCTTTGAATAAATGATTATGCAGTACAGAATGACATTGCTCTTATTGTCCATTGCTAAGAGGTATAGCAAGGGGGATAGTGACACCTTTGTCTACTCCCATTGTTTATATGGGTAAGTTGAGGAATTGACCATGAACTCTGTTTCTACTTAAGGAGCTTTTGTAAAGGAACACAATCTGGCAAGTATATTGTTCATTTGAGTGGTTCTTTCAGAAATATCTATTCTATTCTATAAAGCATTAGCTATATCCTTGTGGAGAGCACCATGTTTTCTATTGTGGGGTATATAAGCATTAGCTTGTTGCTCATAATGATTCTATAACTAGGCCCCTTTTGTTTCAGTTATTGTATTCATAAATAGTCTGTGTGTTAGAAGTTGAACATTGTCTAGCTGACAAACTGTTGCTTAGTGATGGTGAGCTCTATGGAGTTGGCTGTGCTAGGGATTGTTAATGCATTTGTTCCAAATCATTACTTTCTAAGTAAAGTCTTATCCTTCTTAATTTTTTGCCCTAAATCCATACTTTTATGGAAACACATTTAAAGTGATACTTCACTGGTAAAGGGACACCCACGTTCTAAATGAGCTCAGTGAACAGGGCTTGTGCTGAACATACTTTTTGTCTATGGTTTTATTTAAACAATATCAATGCTTTGTGTTAGTTCTTGAGCTGTGTAGGGGAGCTGAAGTTACTCCATGATTGGTGCTTGCAAGGTAAATAATTAGATTACCAGTGCACTACCCCCTCCCTTTCCCTGGCTGTTTTGGCCTATATATAAGTGGAAGTTCATTGTGCATGGGGTCATCTGTGTACTGCTAGTCTAATAATCTACCGTGCAAAGACCAACCATTTTCTCTGTGTGCCCTATTTAGCTTAGGGCAGTGACACACAGGGAAATTAGTCACCGCGCGGCAAATCTTCGTTGTCGCGACTAATCTTCCCGCAATGCCATCCCACCGGCTAGAATGTAAATCGCTGGTGGGATGGCATAAGTGGTGCCGCGATTTGCCGAAGTTGCCTTGAGAGGAAACTTCGGCAATTTACATTCTAGCCGGTGGGATGGCATTGCGGGGAGATTAGTCGCCCGCGACAACGAAAATTTGTTGCGCGGCGACTAATCCCCCTGTGTGTCACTGCCCTTAGGAAACAACAAAAATAATTTTGAAGTCATGTTAAACGAGGGCATTTTAGCTCTTTGTTCAGCAGTTTCCAGTTAGAAATTTCAGGAGCTATCTGTTTGCTAGGATTACTAGTTTGAATGTGATCCTACCTTGGTTCCTATGCAGATGGGATTTCCCAGACTGCCAGCAGAGAAATCCCTCTTTAAAATGGTAACTGCTGGTGTAAACAGACTTTATCAGACACGCATAGGACTATTATATAAATCTGTAAAATATTCCTAAAAATGGTACAAAACTTGTTGTAAACGTTTTTTTTCCAAAGCTCTGTTGTTATGATTTAATTCCATACATTGCAATCTCATAAGTAATCCATTACAAAGAGCTTGCTGACGTATTTTTACAAAAGTGTATCATTTATTTATTTGCCAGACTAACTCGAAAATGATTATTTTACACCACTTTAGAACTGACGTAACCCATTAAAGTCAGAGATTAAAATATTCTGTAACAAGCAGCAGCTTTCAGCACAGGTTTTTCCGCTGTGTTTTTCAAGCTAACTCCATTTTTATGCCATCATTTTACATTCAGCTACATCTGAGCATTCATTTTACGGCATTATTACTATGTGTGATGTTACATGGCGTTAAATGGACATAGTGTGGTTGTCTTCTTTGTGCAGCTTTATAAATATGCCCCTAATTATGGGATAAAACATCACTGTGCACATTGTCATGGTCAGATCTGAAACAGAAAGTAAATTATTGCTCAGAATCATTGAGTAAGAGGCTCTTTCATTTTATATCACTTGGTACCAACCCAGACACAGACAGTGCTCATTGTAATGCCAAAATGTTATTGCTACTTTTTCTTACTCATCTTAATATTTATCTCCTCTACTGTTCATCTTTAATGCTCACATTCAAACTAGCAATCCTAGCAAACACAATAGCATGGAGTCCTGATTTGCTTAAAGTACCCACAGATGCCAGTGAAAACCCCACAGGTAAGGTCTTGGGCAGACCATTTGGGTGGCCAGTGGGTACCCTACCTTTGTTCCCAGGTCAGTCACAGGCTCCCATTCCCCTCACCTCCCTGACATGAAAGGTATTTCTTTTACCCTGACCTGGTTGATCTGCCTCCTAAGTAACGTCACTTCTGGCCAACTGTAACATCAGGTAGGGTTACAGGGAAGGGATGGGCATATATCAGGCCAGCAGGTTGGGTTGTGAGCTGGCAGATATGGATTGGTCTGCCCTTCTAGACCTGCACAGGATTTGCTGAACCATTTAAGCTTATGATTGCCAGTGATTCCTCAAGTGAATAGAACTTAACTTTCATTTTAGAAGTGTTAACTGCAGGATTTGGCTTCTAGCTTCAGAGAAAAACAAATTCTTGAGTAATGTTTGAATAAAACAGGATTTAATAGCCTTGCTGCTTTTACTGCAGCTAAAATCGAGCCAAAGAAACAATTTGTTTATTCTGATTGGTGCTTTTTTCTGTTAAGTGGTGGGGGAAAATGAGCTATCATCTTCTTTGGAACAAATACAAATAGTGGAGCAAATGCTTTGTATTTCCATGGCTTAAAAGGAACTTGCTAGGATACTGTAGGTACGCTATTGAACATAGAAACCCGCTTATTTCAGATAATACTCATTTCTGATAATCATAACTTGGTGCTGCATAAAATATATAAAGCAAGATAGGTTTATTTATAAAGAATTTGACACCAGTATATGATTTCATAAAGAGTGCTGCATCCAGTACAGGTACCATTTATATGCTAAATAAATGCCGTTATACAGAGTATGTGCCTGGATAGGGGCGAACTTGGCCATGAATTTCTTACTCCTTTCACTTGGGATGATTTCACAAAATCCTATGTGGCAACTTCCTTCTGAACTGTCTTCTAAACTCATGGGCTTCTATGAACGTAAAGGGCTGATTTACGAATATGGTGCAGTTGACAGTAGCAGTCAATCAGATTTGTGCTTTCATTTTCCACCTTGTAGAAGACGAGTTAAAACTAATGGCTGATTGGTTGAAGAAGATTTTCATACATATTGTTTCTTTAACAACATTTCCCAAATGTTCATTCTAAACTTTCAAAGCAATCTAAAGACCCATCTGTTTAGGGAAGAATACTCAATGTACCTAAACCAGGGGTGGGCAAACTTTTTGTTTAGGGGCCACACTGACTTACAGACGGGGCGGCCCAGTGTTACGCCCAGGGCTGCCATCAGAAATCACGGGGCCTCTCTGCCCCCCCCAGCATCCTCCAGCTCCACTCCCCAGCATCCTGCAGCTCCCCACCCCAGCATCCTCCAGCTCCACTCCCCAGTCCCCAGCATCCTCCAGCTCCACTCCCCAGCATCCTGCAGCTCCCCACCCCAGCATCCTCCCCAACATCCTCCAGCTCCCCTCCTACATCCTTCAACTCCCCCCAAAGCATCCTCAAGCTCCATTCCCCAGCGTCCTTCCCAGCATCCTCCATCTCCCCCCCCCCCCCCCCACCGGCTCCTGCTGTAGTTTGCCCACCCCTGATCTACACTGATCAGACATTTATATATGTATCATAAATCTTCAATCAGTATTCACATTCCTTTTGTTTCAATGTACCCGCATCCCCTGTAGACTGTAAGCTCTTGCGAGCAGAGTCCTCTGATCCTTTTGTTATTCTGTATATTCTTGTTTGTTCAACTTTTTAGGATCCCTGTTTGTTTAAATTTATTGTGAAGCGTAATCTGCTGGCACTATATAAATATATGATGAGTAGTTGAAAAAGCTGAACTAGCAAACACATAATGAATGCCTATAAATTATTTTAGAAAAATACCTCAAACACCGTATGGGTTGCTATGGGTTACTAAACCTGGGCAAACATGCCTTTTAGTGCATTTCCCCATTTGTGTTTCTTTTAGTAGTTAATTAAATTCAGTCATAAATTATATTATACATATATTTCATTTAAACATTTTAGAGTTTTTTCTGTAATATTTAATGATACACAAAGCCTTAACAAAGAATAGTCCTGTATAGTGATGAGTGAATCGGTCCAAAAAAATTGCACCATTTTTTGGCGTGCATGACAAGACAATTTTTTTCACATGCACAAAATTTTTTTTGACGAAACGCAGAAATTTGCCGTGAGTCCATATCTGGATTTTTTTTTGCTCATCACTAGTCTTAGGGCCGTGGGGTGATTAGTCGCCCGTGATAAATGTTCACTATTGCGGTGGGCGAATCTCCCCGACAAAATGCATCCCGTGCAGGAATGTAAATCTCCGGTGGGATGGTATACACAACGCAAAGTGATGCAAATGCCAGCGATTTACATTTTTGCCGATGGGATGGCATGTCGGGGAGATTAGCCCACCGCAATAGTGAAGATTTATCTCGGGCGACTAATCTCCCCACATTTTATCATAAAAAATTTATATTTGAAAATTTCAATTTATATATAATATAAAATTTATACTCCCTCACAATAATATGTGTAGGATTAGACATTAATACAAAATGATTAACTACAGTTTCTATTTGAATTGCTAATAAGGGAGGAGCCTTATAAGGACATCTGTAGTTTTTGACAGAATCTTTTATCATATTTTGCTTTCTTTTAATTCAAACCAGTTGTTATAATCATTTATTTTTGTCTTATCATCTTGCAATAATCATTATAAATGTGATACCATCATTTATATGTCCAGGGATGTGTTTCATGTCCTATGGGATTTTATCTTGTGTCAGAAATAAGGAATGTATTGCATTTTTGTTATGTTTGTATGTGTTTATCAGTAACATTATCAGGGAGTGGGACCAAAACACCACTCTCCCAGGGTCAGGCTGGCCTGGCACGGCACCGGAAAAAAACCTGGTGGCCCTCACTGAAGCCAGGCCCGTTCCCTCAGGGTTTCCTGTATGATGTCGCAACTGGGATGGGGGGCCCACAGACGGCAGTCCTGCTGGGCCCCAGACACCCCAGTCCAACCCTGCACTCCCCTGATAGAATTGAAGCACTTACAGTCCATCGTCACTTGAAAAGCTTGCTACTCATGTTAAGTAAGAGGTAAGAGTAAGTAAATCATTAAAATATAATATACGTTGGGGCCAATTCACTAAAGGTCGATAACGCTTATCGCATGCTTTTTTGCGTTAAAAAGCATGCGATAATTAAGTCCTGAAGTCATTTCGCATGCGTTAAGATGCATATCGCATGCGCAAAAAAACGCAATGCGTTATTTACCTTGCATTGTAATTCTCGCATTGAAATAATACTAACGCATGATTCACAAACACATAGCATTAAACGTGCTAAATATCGTGGTTCCTGAGCTTTTGGCAACACAACATGGACTTTGCAGTGGGATTTTTTCATGTATGTGTTGGCCCTAGAGTGATGCAGCCTCCAGTTTTCAGGGAAATGGTCATTTTTAGAACAGTAGTTTTCCTAAAGTAATGGTTACGTGCGTAAAATCATGCGCTAATATAGCACGTGGCGAAATATATTGCGCGCAGTGGGAAATAACGCATTCGGCAGGAATTAACGCAAGAAAAACACTCATCACGAGTTAAATAACACAGAACATCGCGTCTTAAGTATGACGTCTGTCCTTTTAGTATTAAGTCGCAAAAAATAAGAAGCGATAACATTTTTAACGCATACTATAAATAGCGCTCATTTTATCGACCTTTAGTGAATCGGCCCTATTGTTGGAAGTGAGGATAACAAATTGTATTTACAGTGGAAAAGCAAAAAAGGCACATGACCCTGTAATGCCAAGAGTTTATAACTCACCCCCACCCTGACAATTGACACAATATAATTTGGGAAGTGTAGATAGTAACAAAATGAGGGAAGAATGATTGCGAGGCTTTGTTGTTGTTTTTTTCTTCTTCGTTATTCATCTTGAGGTTCACGTTGTTGTAATGATCATCAGCATCTACAATTTAAAATATGTAATGTTAAAAAAATGCCAACAAACTGTCAGAATACCACTATCCACAACAAAATAAAAGGTAATTATAGGTTCATTTTAATGTACATGTCTTGTTTGATATATTGATGATATAGCAGATTTGTTAATAAAGATGCAATAATAATATTCCTGTAGCAAATACAAAATCTATTCCCTTTATTCTTAAATTTAGGTTATTTATATATATTGCATAATCCTCTTCAGTTGCCCATCAAGGTCTTCCCAAAAGACAGAGGTGGCTGATAAGAACATGCTAATAAATAAGATAATCCCATTAGCCAAACTAAAGTTCATTCAGTAATTCTATGCACACACTCACACATGCACATATAGTACCTATATATACATACACAAAGCTAACTGTAGTTCTTGAGATTGCTTGATCTCGTCATAGTATTGATTATCTGTCCAAGATGTCTTTCAAGCCCCTTTTAAAGGCATGTATAGAATCTGCCATCACAACATCACCCAGCAGGGCACTCCCCAACCTCACTGCCCTCATTTGTGCTGCTTTATTTCAAAATGTTATTCTGCAAGTCTAAGAGGGGTGGCCTCTTGTCCTTTCTATGTGAAGTAATATCCTCCCGCTGTCTATAATGTTCTCTAATGTACTTAAAGAGTAATCATGTCCCCTTGCGAGCGCCTTTCCTCAGCGAACACAAGGCCAGCTTTGATAGTCCTGCCATATATATAACTCAGCGTATTCCCCTTAAACTGAGAGGCCGCTTGAGCAGTTTATTATTAATATTCTTTGCATTATTAAAATTTTTATTGTACTGGTATGGGATCTGTTATCTGGGAACCAATTATCCAGAAAGCTCCAAATTATGGGAAGGCCATCTCATATGGACTTCATTTTAATCAAATAATTCACATTTTTAAAAATGATTTCCTTTGTCTCTATAATAATGATAATTAAAAAAAAACAGCACTTTGTACTTGATATAAGCAATCCTTCTTGGAGGCAAAACAACCCTACTGGGTTTATTTAAGGGTTAAATGAAAAACCCCAGGTCCCGAAAAATTGTTGATAACTGGTCCCAAATCGGTATCTGTTTTTTAAAGAAGCTATTTTTGTTATTTTAAAAGAAATGTATATATCACTTTCAAGCAGCCTGTTTGTTGCATCTCAGCACAAAGTGATGGATTAAACCAACGCACTGATGTTGTTGTGAGTCACTGAAAGAATTCACAGATTTGTCAGATTAGGTCAATGTTGGTTGCAGCTATAAAGGAAATATAAACCCTCAAAACAAATTCATGTTAAAGAATAAGTAAACCTTTTTTTTTTCTAAAATTACTCTAAACAGCCTCCAGAATTACCTACCTTTGTCCCAGCATTCTCTCTGACCTGGTTCCTCAGTCAGAAGGTATTCTTTTTCTTTGCAGGAACAGGAAGTGGGGGCGGAGCTTCGCTCTGGACATGGAAGCAAAGAAAAAGAATACGGTACCTTCTGACTGAGGAACACGGTCAGAGAGAATGCTGGGACAAAGGCAGGTAATTCTGGAGGCTGTTTAGAGTAATTTTACTCATTCTTTAACATTAATTTGTTTTGAGGGTTTATATTTCCTTTATAGCTGCAACCAACATTGACCTAATCTGACAAATCTGTGAATTCTTTCAGTGACTCACAACAACATTGGTGTGTTGGTTTAATCTATCACTTTGTGCTGAGATGCAATAAAAAAAAAGGTTTACTTATTCTTTAAATTGCTAAGAATGCTCTTATAATAAAGTCAAAGCAATGGCTCCACCTTCTGGTTACTCCAGGAAAAACATTAAAGGGGTTGTTTGCCAAATTAACTTTTAGTATGTTGTAGAGAAGGGGTCCCCAACCTTTCTTACTCGTGAGCCACAGTCAAATATAAAAAGACTTGGAGAGCAACACAAGCACCATAAAAGTTCATGGAGGAGCCAAATAAGGGCTGTGATTGGCTATTAGGCAGCCTCTATGCACACTATCAGCTTACAGGGGGCTTTATTTGGTAGGAAATCTTGTTTTTATTCAACCAAAACTTGCCCCCAAGTCAGGAATTCAAAAATAACTCCCTGGTTTGGGGGCACTGAGAGCAACATCCAAGGGGTTGGGGAGCAACATGTTTCTCACGAGCCACTGGTTGGGGATCACTGTTATAGAAAGTGCTATTCTGAAACA
The DNA here is from genome assembly GCF_000004195.4 of Xenopus tropicalis. Lineage (NCBI taxonomy): Eukaryota > Metazoa > Chordata > Amphibia > Anura > Pipidae > Xenopus > Xenopus tropicalis. Next base: position 37,987,464 of record NC_030683.2, read on the forward strand.
ATTTACAATTGGTCTTCATTGTTTTACAATAGTTACATAGGGTTGAAAAAAGACCAGAGTCCATCAAGTTCAACCCTTCCATTTGTGGTGTTTGCGTTATTCAGATTTATGGTTGCTAGGGTCCAAATTACCCTAGCAGCAAGGCACTGGTTTGAAAGAGTAACAGGAATATGAACAGGAGTGTGTCTGAATAGAAAGATAAGTAATAAAAAGAAACAATAACAGTGAAATTATAGCTTTAAAGAGCAATAGTTTCTTGGCTGCTGGGGTCAGTGCCCTGCTTATGAAAGCAGGAAAGAGTCAAAAGAGGAAAGCTAATAATTTAAAAACAATTAAAAAAAACAAAGAACAATTGAAAGGTTGCTAAGAACTGGCCATTCTATAAAATACTGAAAGTTAATTTAAAGGTGAACAAGGAAAGCCTTGTCATGTGACTGCTTTGAACTGACTGAACTAAGCAGAGCAACATCACAAGATTATTCCTTCCCCCTCCCCCCCCCCAGTATAGCCAGTCAACCAAAGTTACCAGCAGGGGGCACTGGTGTTTCAAAGTCATTATATTAGCACTTTAGAAACTGCTAACGTAATTGCAGAAGCAATTTTACATTCATTTGTTTTGAGGGTTTACAGTTCCATTAAACATCCATTATAGTAGTTCATTATTATAATAATGGTGGATCCCCTTTAATGAAGCTTAATTTACCACAAAGTACAGGCTACAGAAAATGGGTATGGTACTTAAAAAGAAAGTGCAGGCATATTGTGAAGGTCTGTCTATGGAAATGTAGACAGTTGCTCAGTGGGGGTGAGACAGTCATTGCTATTTAATAAAGTGGAATTGCAGTCTAATTTATATTTAGTAATACTTTCCCATTAAGACAGTTTGGAAACTCTATAAACTGCATATGATTATGGCTGTATCATTTTAGGCTATGGAAGTAAATGCCGTCTCGCAGCTCTCCCTTCTTTATTGCTGCAATTTGACAGCTATATGTGCAGTTATTTAAGTCCCTATATAACTCCCAGCTTGCTGAGCATGGCCACTGCTCATAGTGCTTAACAGCTCAGCTTATTAAGCAGCACTTTAACACCGCACTTATCTCTGTAGGTGTATCTTCTACTAATGTGAACTTATCGTTGGGAAGTTATAGTTTCTATAATTGTCAACGAAAAATATTATATTAACAAAAGAAAACTTTCTTGAGCAGCAGCCAAAGTTTAACGACTCCTAGGAAGCATGGCTTCAGATTGATATCGTTAGTGCTGCTTTCATGCTGTATCTCATAAGTTATCTGATGGAAAATAATTAGTGATAAGCACATGTCTTTGCCAAGTATGGCTTTGAGGTGAAATTCTGGATTTCACTATCATTTTCATGAAATTGCTTGCATAGAAAAGAATGCTGTGGAAAAAGCTGCTGCAAAAAAGTAGAATTGAAAAAAGGTGGCCACAAAGCTCATAGACTGCAATGTATTTTGCCCAGAAAAGGTCACTGTGTGAAAAATTGCTGCAAAAAAAAAGTACAGGTATGGGACCCCTTATCCGGAAACCCATTATCGAGAAAGTTCCGAATTACGGAAAGGCCCTCTCCCATAGACTTCATTTAAATCAAATAATTCACATTTTTAAAAATGGTTTCCTTTTTCTCTGTAATAATAAAACAGTACCGTCTACTTGATCCCAACTAAGATATAATTAATCCTTATTGGAGCCAAAACAATCCTATTGGGTTTAATAACTGTTTAAATAATTTTTTTAGTAGACTTAAATTAGGAGATCCAAATTACGGAAAGATCCCTAATCCGGAAAACCCCAGGTCCCGAGCATTCTGGATAATGGGTCTCATACCTGTAGCAACATAAAAGTGCCCATAGACTGCAATGTATTTTGCATAGAAAAAAAAAGCCATGGACAAAAGTTGCCCCCATAAAGTCACCACAAGAAAATTAACGTAAGAAAGTTGGTGCAAAAATGCAAATTGATTTTGATGTGTTTTGTGGATTTTCACCACATTTTTTGGCAAAGAGAAATAGGGAGGATTCACTCATCATTCTATTTCCTTCTCCAGGTCATAGAGTGCTCCAAAAATTCTAATGTATTACATTTTATTTTAAACCAAGATGTGGCACTTAGGAAATGTACCTTGTAGCTGCATAATGTACTTTTCTACCCTTAAAAGAGAACAAAAGGCACATAGACAGGTTAGCAGCCCCACTGAATACTGCTATTTGCCTATTCTGAAAAAGAGTAGCTCCGTGGGGTCGCCAGGCACCACCTCACTCAGTTGAAGTCGGGTCTGGATCAGCTTCTGTGCAGCTGCGTATGCTCCATGTCAGGGATGATCTTCCCTTTTCTACAGATTATGGTAAAATCTGAAACACTCTTCCCTCAGACTGTATTGTTTTGCTCCACCACTTGATGCCACACAGGGCCAATTCTCTATCTGAGAATCTGCCCCTATGCTTCAAAAATCTAAGGGGGTGATCTATCAACACTTGATTGAGTTTAATTTTTTTTCACTATTCGAATAACTCAAATGTCTGGTACCTGAAAACTCATATGTAAACCGTTGCCATCTAAAAGCTTAAGAGTTTCTATAGAAGTAATGGGAGTTGCCCTAGGTTAAGTCAAGCCATTCTAGATTTGAGATTTTCGAGTTTTATTCAAGAGTGTAAACTTGAAATTTTGGGGTATTTTTATTCAAATGAGTTTATCACATTAATAAATAAATGAGAATTCAATATGCGAGTTTATTCAATTTAGAAAAACTCAAAGTCACAAATTCGAAATTGATAAATAAGCCCTTAATGAGCCATTGCCTCGGCCCCGGGGCAGGCATACTAAACATTGAGTTCATCATGAAACTGCTCGCTTGTGTTAACCGTATGGTATTATCCTATTTATCATTTGTATTTGTACAATTATAGAGGTTTTTCCACCTTAAATATTTTTAAAAAGCAGAAATGTTTCACTAAAAGTACAAAAAAATCTAATATCTCAAAGAGAAAGGGCCGCAAAAAAGGAGGAGAGTGCAGTAATCTAAGCGGGAAAAGATAAGGGCATGGATTAGTGTTTTAGCTGTTACTTGTGAAAGAAAGGGGCGTATCTTGTTATTTATATGGTTAGAGAAGGAGAGGAACAGGTCAAAGATAACCCCAAGGCAGCGTGCAGAATTTACAGGGTTGATGGTCATGCCATCAATAGTAATGGTGAAAGGAGGAGAAGGGCCAGGTTTGGGCGGGAAGGCCCTGAGCTCAGGTTTAGCTAGGTTAAGTTTGAGCTGGCGTCGGTTCATCCAGGAGGAGATAGCCAGGAGGCAGTTACCAATCTGGGTTTGAACATCAGTGGTTAGTGCAGGGGTGTCTAAATATATCTGAAGGTTGGGAACATTGTTTGCGGATAGAATTAACTTTGCTTTTAAAGAAGTCAGCAAAGTCCTGGGGCATGTGTTCAGATTCAACTGATTCATTAGGTGAAGGATGAAGTAGCGCATTAAATATGGAAAACAATCACCGTGGGTTTGATTTATTATTATTTCTAAGTGTATTATAGTATACTTGCTTGGCCTGGGATAGGGCAGTATTGAGACACACCATAAGAAATTTATAGTGGAGGAAATCCACTTTCATATTATGGATACAGACTGCGCAGTCCCCATATACATTGATATAGGCTGGGTGCTGGCTGACTGATCTAACAATCTATCACTGAGTTATGAATTACCCTTACTTTCTATTTACTGTGTGTAATCATTTTGGTGCCATTATTAGTTATAATGTTTAAGCCTGCCTAATAGTATTGTTAGAAAATGCTCTACCATTAAATAAAACACTGATAAACACTTATTTTCAAAAAAAGAAAATGCATAAAAGATTTTATGTCATATCAAATATATCTGTATGATTTGTTTTATTTATTCTTCCCACTGTCTCTTCTATTAAATTATTTGAAATGTACAGCACTATAATGCAATTCAGGTAATAATAAAAAAACATACCTACATAAAAATAGCCAGTGGGGCAGGTAAGCAGGGAATGGTGAGGCTTTCAGGTGAAATTATTTATGGGATGCGAGTTTCCTAAAGAACAATAGATGCTGCAGTAGAAAATGGTCAGAATAAATCCATTCAGGCTATTACTGGCTCCCGAGTCTGTAAAATATATCATTATGGCCCTGTCATGGAATAGCTGAAACAGGACAATGTTCTGCAGGTCTTTAGGGAACTGCAAATACTGATCCTTCTTCTCTTTTGTTACTAGGAAAGTAAAGAAATACACATCTGTAGGTCATATCGTCTTTGGCTCAGTGCCGAAAGGCCGTATCCGTGCACAAATATATCCAGCACAGGGGGGGTGGGTTACAATATGCCAAGCTGCCTGCCTTCACTGTACAGGTATGGGAGCAACATTCCCAGTATTCCCAGTATTCCCAGTAAAGCAGTTCAGGTTTAATCATTAATTCCCATATGGAAAAAGTATCAATATACGGACCTATTATAGTAAATACTGTACCTTGTTATATAAAGATTGTTCTTGGCAGATTATAATGATCCCTTATCCAGAAACTTGTTATCCAGAAGTGCCATATTACGAGAAGGCCACCTCCCATAGACTCTATTGTAATCCGTTACCCGAAAACCTGTTATCCAAAAAGCGCCATATTACGGGAAGGCCATCTCCCATATACTCTATTTTAATTTGCATTTTAAAGAATTATTTCCTTTCCTTTGTAATAATAAAACAAAACTTAGTGCTTGATTGCAACTAAGATATAATTAATCCTTATTCGAAGCAAAAGAATCCTACCAGGTTTATTTAATGTTTAAATTATTTTTTTGGCAGACTTAAGGTATGGAGATCCAAATTGCAGAAAGCAATCTGAGCATTCTGGATAATAGGTCCCATACCTGTACAATCAAGTTTTGTACATCTGGCCACACCCTTCTCTCCACATAAACTGACTGCCATAGTCTGTGTGCAAATTACTGCTGTTCTATCTGAATGTTCTGCTCGGCATTTAGGAGCTGATTCCATTAACACAAGAGTCATTCTCTTTGAGTGTCTGATAATAATGATGAGGATCAGAATGATGACAGTGGTTTGGGTATTATTTTTTTGGGGGCGGTATGTATTTTTTTGTCCATAAATGTGAGAATTTATTTACATAAATTGATGGAATAAAATATGCAGTACTACAATAAATAAGGTAGATTAGTCTGGACAATAATACTTTTTAGCAGAAAACTGATTCCTCTTCAAGAAAATTGGGCAGATCTAATGTTTTATTCTGAATTATACCTCCCAGCTGACAACTTTCCCAGACTGTCCTGATCTTGTGCCTCTCATATGTGTAAATAAATTATTTCTTAGGAAATATATTAATCTGTCTTCCATACTAAGGAATATCATGGACAGCACTGCAATAAATGATCAGCAGGAAACATGGGCATAAATTATCCATATTAATCTGTATTCCTAGATTATAAACTCAATGGGAAATGGATCCCTTTCCCCCTAATGTATGTCTGTTAACCGTTGGTGCTTCATTTACGTTATACGTTATACAGGTATGGGACCCATTATCCAGAATGCTCGAGGCCTGGGGTATTCCGGATAAGGGGTCTTTCCATAATTCTGATCTACCTTAAGCGTCACTAAGATTTCTTGAAGTCGCCCAAAGTTGAGAGGAAACTTCGGGCAACTTTGGGACATGCAGCGATGTGTATGCCATTCCACCACCAATTTACATTCTAACCAGTGGGATAGCATTGTGGGGAGATTAGTCGCCCGCAACAACAAAGATTGATCACAGGTCGACCAATCTCCCCGTCTGCCACTGCCCTTTGGGTTTCCAGAAAAGGGATCTGATACCCTCACACATATGTGATCATAGGACATGGGGTGTTTCCAGAAAAGGGCCTTTAAGCAATGTGGAGCAGGGTAATAAGCGAGACAGGGTCTAGGGTAAGTCATTAAAACATAAACTACATATTAGCACTATGTAAAATAAAACCAAATAATGCTTACCCTGCAAGGATTTAATAAAACTTCATCTTTTCAAGCTGAATATCGCATAGATATGTTAGCACTGTTTTACTCTACAACGAATACCACACCAGCTAACTGCCTTCGATCCCTATTTTGTTTTTTAGATATAGCAAACAAATACAAGTAACTTCTTAAATGCGGGTACTTAATGCAATAAGAACAATGTGAGGGGGGGGGCATTCATAAAAATCTGCTCTGATTCTGTAGCATGCTGATCAATCACAATTTGGTTTCCTATAAAGCCTCTTATGTAAAGTAATGCAGTGCAGGTCAAGCAGAACCCCCTTCAAGAAAAGATCATATTATTCTAGTTCGAGCATCTCTGTATCTGTCTAACATTGAAACCTTCAAGGTAAAAGAGGCACAGAAGTAAATGGGATCTCTTCAGAATTCATTTAGATAAATGCACTCCCTTGGATATATGGTCAGGCACCAAATGGAAATTAAGTTTATCTTCATAAGCCTCAATAGCAGAGCCTTCAAAACCATCTTGTTGAAATAATCAAAAGAAATACAATTGGCTTAATAACAAGAAACAGTAAAACAAATGCTGAATTTTGTATTTTTTATTTTACCTGAATGTGAAGAATTGCAAACCCAGTCTCCCTTCTAACCAAACTCACCTCGAATCTTCCTCCTTATTATCTTCTTAGCCCATTTCACTGCAGTTTACTCGCTGCCGACCTAATTTATCACAAGCCCTCTTTCCCTGTGTTTTTTTCTTTCCTTGCACTAACTACAGTCTAGCTCTATCTCTCTTTCCTCATGCTACTAGGGGAATCTGACAATTGTAGTTCAACGACTACGAAAAGACTTCTGGTTGTAAGTATACCATGCTCAGAAAAACACAACCCATGGTGTACTACCTGACAATATATTTAAAACAAAATTAAAAACATGGCAATACTACACCCAACATGTAGACCACATACACAATAGTCCATTTGGCAAATGCTACATGAAGGCATCCAAAGAGGGAATTAAATAGGATCAGATCACTGTAGTCTCCCCCCCAGACATCCCCACTGCTTGGATATGAAATAATTTCCAACATAAGCCTTAACCATCCAAGCAGATTTACATGGTGTTAATGTGGATTCCCCATATGTTAATAAACATCTATAAAAATAGGGAAACCCACTTGACATGTTTTGCAAATCATTGGTGATGGTTAGGCTGCAAGACAAGAACTAGGGGTAGGCACAAAAGGCACATGCCAAGGGCACAACTGTGTGTAGGCATATCCCTTTCCCAGGCCCTGCAGTCCTGCCATCTGCACTGACTGACCCAGCACTGTTAGGCTGTGCTGGTCTCCTTATTGGTCCACCCTTTTCTCCCTACCAATCAACTGTATTCATGGCCACATGGGAGCTGAACACAAGCCAGGCTCTCACTGTAACTATTAGCTTTGCTGTTGGCTGGCAGGGGATACTGTAAGTTGTAACATTGAAGGTAGGTCCAGCTGCAGCGCTCAAGGGTGGTGATAATTGTAACGTGGCAACATCTGGAGCCATCCTGAGTATTACTACTGGGGTCACAGGGTTTAGATCTTTTACCAAAAACAAACACAGTGGGTTGCAGCAAAATGAAGATCCTTGCAGTTTGCCTGATGTATAAGCATAGCAAAATCAATAAAATCATCAAATATAGTGTACATGCTAATATGCACGTAGTCTTCTCTTCTGATACCAACTGCTTTGCAACCCCTTTGCGCCAATAGAAACAGTAGGAGTACATGTTCATCCCTGCCAATAGCACATGCAATATAGTGTATATATCTATATATATGGCAAGTTGAAACTCACAGTGTGCAGTGAGCAATATATCTGCAGCTCAAGGGAATGGGGCTTGTATGGAAAGTTACATAGGAACAATGTTATGGTTGGCACATGGATTTATTGCTGCGTACAGGAACTAATACACATGAGATGAAAACACACACAATATGTCATGCATATTTTATCACTTTATAATCAATTTGATTTCAAGTCAGCCTGTGTTGTTCTTTTACATTATTATTCCAGAAAAACACTAATCTCAAAAGGCCTTTTTTCTCTTTATTAGAGTTGTTTACTAAACCAGGTGTCTGGGAGAATGAAACTGAATACAATAGGCTGTTCTTATTTCCTTACAAGCATTAAAACAGCCATTTCAGCTTGCCAATAATTATATTTACAGCATTCGCTAAAATAGACTCTGCTAAAACGGTGCTGCTCTATGGGCTGATCACTTGGTTGTCGTGACTAATATATTTCCAGATAAAAAAATGCAACAAAGTTCCTGATGTGCCTGAAGCCCCATCCTGTTGAAGGTATGGGATATATTATCAGATATGTAATCAGAAAATCCATCATTTAGAAATCTGTGGGAATGCCATTTTCCATAGAGTTGATTTTAGACAAATAATTCTTATTTTGCTTAATAATTCCCTTTCTCTGTAATAATTAAACAGTCGAGAATGTTCTAAATTCCTGTAAGGCCATCTCCCATGAACTCCATTTTAATCAAATAATAAAATGTATTTAAAAATGATTTTTCTTTTTCTCTGTAATAATAAACTAGTACTTTGTACTTGCTACTAACCAAGATATAACACACCCTTATTGGAGACAAAACAATCCTATTGGGTTTATTTAGGCCCATGGCCTATAGGGAGATTAGTTTTCTCCTGCAAGTAACCTTGGGTAACTTCAGAAAACAAAGCACTGCATAAGCCGCTGGGAAGCCATTTTGGGTATATTAGTTGCTGCAGTAGTCAAGATTAACCACGGCTGTCTAATCTCCCCGTGGGCCATGGCCCTTAATGTTCAAATCATTTTTTAGTAAAAAACCCCAGATCCCAAGCATTCTGGATAACAGGTCTTATTCCTGTACTTTGCATTTGATGGTAACTAAACTGTATAAATTCATGTTGGTTTCAAAGCCATCCTTAAGGAGGCCATACACGGGCAGATTTCAGTTGCTGATTTGGGTCCCTAAGACCGACTTGGCAACTTATCTGCCTGTGTTTGGGGCCCTCCGACAGGCCTCCCTGACCAATATCTGGCCAAAAATTGGGCAGATGTTGATCGAGCAGACTTGTTTTTGCAGGGGGGCCTAGTGCGGTATCTCACTACAAGAAATAGTAATAAACATCTTACAACTAGTGATGGCAAACAAATCGTAAAATGCATTGAAGTGAATAGATGACAATTTTTTCTTATGTATGAAATTTTTTTCTTACGCTCACAACTTTTTTTTTTCTCACTCCTAAAGTCAATGCCCATTTTTTTCACTCCTACTGTGCAACACTTTTTTCAAAAGTTTTTCCTCACGACACATTCCTTATGTACGTCAATTTTTTCTAACGTGTGCAACTTTTTTTTACATGCCCAACTTTTTTCTCATTCCAAATAAAGTCGATAGGTTTTTTTTTTTGTCAGTTTTTTGTTGGGGTGAATTGTTGACAGTTTCGCAAAGAAATTGGAAGTATCCACAATGTTTCTGCCTGATGTATTGAGCTTCCCAATGCATCCAAGTAACACAGTAGACCTCTAAAGCCCCAAAGACTGGCACCTATCCCTTTTAGTGCTACTACCTCTCTCTGCTCCTGGAGCAGGGAATGCACCAAAGTTTTGAAAGTCAATGGGGAGCTCTGGACATACTCTCCTGCCATACTCAAGTGATAAATACAGGTCACAGGTGATAAATACAGGTCTCCCCCACATTTCTTGCATCCCTGGCACTCCCTAACTTGTTTGTTCTGAATGACGCAGGAGCTAAGGGGAGTTCCAGGGGACCTGACAATGCTGCCCACCTCCATGCCCAAATATTTGCAGCACCTAAAGCATTATATTTCCTTCCTGTCTGGAGCTTCTTTCTATCCTTTTCTGGTAGACTCTGTCCATTTAAGAGAAAGCAGTATTTTTTTTGTCTTTTTTTAGCACATTGCATAAGTCTGTTACAGAGTCCTCTCCAAATACTTTAATAGGTTTAAAAGAAAAAAGAATGTGTAATGGCAAGGGACCATTATAGCTGCATGAGGGTACAGAGAGAGACGATGTCACTGTTCTCAAAATCTGATATCAGATAACTTCATTGTTACAGTTTGATACTGGAGGAAAGTCTTTCCCTGACAATGATAAAACATTCAAATAACATCTTTGTGCTTTGGGCCTGATAGCTCCATGTCAGCTTTAAGATATATGTGAGCTGGTAATCCAACTCTGCACCTTACCTCTATCCATGCTATTATCATTATTATCCTTTATTTATACAGTGCTGATATATTCTGCAGAGCTTCACAGATACTGATTCCCTCGTTGATGCTTTTATCTAATTGTTTGCCAGATAACTAAGAAACCACTTTATTAAACAGCGGCGAAATAGTATTGTATAGATTATACTGTTGTATCAACATCCTTTTTGCAACATTATCTTGTTCTTTGGCATTGTCGATAATAATCACTGAATTGGGAATTATCAGTTTCGTTTCCCCCTGTGATATATTAACTGATATATTTCTGAGAAAATTGCATTCTTGTAAACCCTTAACCCTTTAAGTGCCAGCCGAATTCGTCATTTCGGTTCCCCCCAGTGCCAGACGTTTTTTAAGCATTTTGTACTCATTCACTTTAACAATGTTTTTTGGTAGGAAAACCTCCACGAAACTAGGGAAATTATATATCGTTTTTTTCGTCACTAATTGGGCTTCGACATACATACCAAATTTTATAACTTTTCTGGAGATATGATGTGTATTTTGGGTGAAATATGTAAAAAAAAAATAAAATTATGAAAAATTTCTGTATATTTTGAGGTTTTTTTCATTAGAAAAGTTAATTTTACTCACTTTTTTTTATTGTTTGTAAAAGCCCTGATACTCCCAATTCCAACGATACCAAATATGTGGTGGTACCCCACAGTTCCTGTCCAGAAGTAACCCCCAAACTAAAGCAATACTTAGTACAATATCACACCAGAACAAAGCAGAAAAGCGCTTGTAACAGTTAATGCAGCATAACTTATATGTAAATCTAAAATATCCCCTCATGTTTGGTATCTTTAGAAACTACAGACCTTCAGGTTTCTAGGTGCAATGTAGTTTTCACTCAAAAGCCAAATACCTTTTGTCAGTGCATTGTGAAATTTGGAACTTTTTATGACTTTTTTTTTTTTTCTAAAACGTAAACTTGGACGCATGATCAAATGTGGATTTGACAAAAAAAAAATCTCATAAAAATTTTCTAACAAAGGCATATTTGAAAGACAAACTTCTCCTGAATAAAATGATGCCCCATATGTATGGGTGCACATAAAGACATGGGCACCAAACACTCCAAAGCAGGGGCAATGCACAAGGGCAATTACAGCTAAAAATGTGGGGGCTGCGCTCTATGTGCACTTCCTGCAGTTTTTCAGTGTTAACCCCCCCTACCTGTGAAATAACCCCCACAAACTATATATTTCTGAAAAGTGCACACCTTCAGCTATTCAGAGACACCACTCTTCTCTTTCTACATGGAAAATTGTGGCCGCAGTCCCTTGCAGAAGTAAGCGCTTTGGTCAGAAATCAAGGAAAAACCAGATAAAAAACCTAGATTTCTCCCCAAAATCTCCATGGCAACTACCAAAAACTTACTAAACCTCAATCTGCAAGTTCCCCTGAATAAAACGATACCCCATATGTATGGGTGCACATAAAGACGTGGCCACCAAATGCCCCAAAACAGGGGCAATGCATAAGGGCAATTTCAGTTGAAATTTTGGGGGCTGCGCTCTATGTGCACTACCTGCAGTTTTTCATTGATAACCCCCCCCTACCTGTGAGATAACCCCCACAATCTATATATTTCCGAAAAGTGCACACCTTCAGCTATTCAGAGACACCACTCTTCTCTTTCTACATGGACAATTGTGGCCTCAGTCCCTTGCAGAAGTCAGCGCTTTGGTCAGAAATCAAGGAAAAACCAGATAAAAACCTAGATTTCTCCCCAAAATCTCCATGGCAACTACCAAAAACTTACTAAACATCAATCTGCAAGTTCCCCTGAATAAAACGATACCCCATATGTATGGGTGCACATAAAGACGTGGCCACCAAATGCCCCAAAACAGGGGCAATGCATAAGGGCAATTTCAGTTGAAATTTTGGGGGCTGCGCTCTATGTGCACTACCTGCAGTTTTTCAGTGTTAACCCCCCCTACCTGTGAGATAACCCCCACAATCTATATATTTACGAAAAGTGCACACCTTCAGCTATTCAGAGACACCACTCTTCTCTTTCTACATGGAAAATTGTGGCCGCAGTCCCTTGCAGAAGTTAGCACTTTGGTCAGAAATCAAGGAAAAACTAGATAAAAACCTAGATTTCTCCCCAAAATCTCCATGGCAACTACCAAAAACTTACTAAACCTCAATCTGCAAGTTCCCCTGAATAAAACGATACCCCATATGTATGGGTACACATAAAGACGTGGCCACCAAATGCCCCCAAACAGGGGCAATGCATAAGGGGGGGCTGTGCTCTATCTGCAGTTATTTAGTCTAAACACCCCCATACCTGTGAAATAACACCCGCAAACTATATATTTCTGAAAAGTGCACACCTTCAGCTATTCAGAGACGCCACTCTCCTCTTTCTACATGGAAAATTGTGGCCGCAGTGCCTTGCAGAAGTCAGCGCTTTGGTCAGAAATCAAGGAAAAACCAGATACAACCCTAGATTTTGGTCAGAAATCAAGGAAAAACCAGATAAAAACCTAGATTTCTCCCCAAAATCTCCATGGCAACTACCAAAAACTTACTAAACCTCAATCTGCAAGTTCCCCTGAATAAAACGATACCCCATATGTATGGGTACACATAAAGACGTGGCCACCAAATGCCCCCAAACAGGGGCAATGCATAAGGGGGGGCTGTGCTCTATGTGCTCTACCTGCAGTTATTTAGTCTAAACACCCCCATACCTGTGAAATAACCCCCGCAAACTATATATTTCTGAAAAGTGCACACCTTCAGCTATTCAGAGACGCCACTCTCCTCTTTCTACATGGAAAATTGTGGCCGCAGTGCCTTGCAGAAGTCAGCGCTTTGGTCAGAAATCAAGGAAAAACCAGATACAAACCTAGATTTCTCCCCAAAATCTCCATGGCAACTACCAAAAACTTACTAAACCTCAATCTGCAAGTTCCCCTGAATAAAACGATACCCCATATGTATGGGTACACATAAAGACGTGGCCACCAAATGCCCCCAAACCGGGGCAATGCATAAGGGGGGGCTGTGCTCTATGTGCTCTACCTGCAGTTATTTAGTCTAAACACCCCCATACCTGTGAAATAACCCCCGCAAACTATATATTTCTGAAAAGTGCACACCTTCAGCTATTCAGAGACACCACTCTCCTCTTTCTACATGAAAAATTGTGGCCGCAGTCCCTTGCAGAAGTCAGCGCTTTGGTCAGAAATCAAGGAAAAACCAGATAAAAAAACCTAGATTTTGGTCAGAAATCAAGGAAAAACCAGATAAAAACCTAGATTTCTCCCCAAAATCTCCATGGCAACTACCAAAAACTTACTAAACCTCAATCTGCAAGTTCCCCTGAATAAAACGATACCCCATATGTATGGGTACACATAAAGACGTGGCCACCAAATGCCCCCAAACCGGGGCAATGCATAAGGGGGGGCTGTGCTCTATCTGCAGTTATTTAGTCTAAACACCCCCATACCTGTGAAATAACCCCCGCAAACTATATATTTCTGAAAAGTGCACACCTTCAGCTATTCAGAGACGCCACTCTCCTCTTTCTACATGAAAAATTGTGGCCCCAGTCCCTTGCAGAAGTCAGCGCTTTGGTCAGAAATCAAGGAAAAACCAGATAAAAAACCTAGATTTCTCCCCAAAATCTCCATGGCAACTACCAAAAACTTACTAAACCTCAATTTGCAAGTTCCCCTGAATAAAACGATACCCCATATGTATGGGTGCACATAAAGACGTGGCCACCAAATGCCCCAAAACAGGGGCAATGCATAAGGGCAATTTCAGTTGAAATTTTGGGGGCTGCGCTCTATGTGCACTACCTGCAGTTTTTCAGTGTTAACCCCCCCTACCTGTGAGATAACCCCCACAATCTATATATTTACGAAAAGTGCACACCTTCAGCTATTCAGAGACACCATTCTTCTCTTTCTACATGGAAAATTGTGGCCGCAGTCCCTTGCAGAAGTCAGCGCTTTGGTCAGAAATCAAGGAAAAACCAGATACAACCCTAGATTTTGGTCAGAAATCAAGGAAAAACCAGATAAAAAAACCTAGATTTCTCCCCAAAATCTCCATGGCAACTACCAAAAACTTACTAACCATCAATCTGCAAGTTCCCCTGAATAAAACGATACCTATGTCTGGTTGCGCATAAGTACATGGCCACCAAACCTGAAAATGCATAATATTGGGGCTGCACTCTATGCACCCCTTTTTTTTTGCCTGCACCCGAATGAATGGAATACGCTCGGGTGCAGGCACATGTAGCCGATATACGCATGAAAACGCGTGAGAATGCAAAGTCTCGCGTTTTCATGCGTATATCGGCTACATGTGCCTGCACCCGAGCGTATCCCATTCATTCGGGTGCAGGCACAAGTAGCAAGCGTAGGGCTGAATTTTCGGCAAGCGTTTTTCCACTTGCTGAAAAAATCAGCCCTACGCCGTGTGTGGCATCAGCCTAACCCTTGGCAATAGAAACTACCAGAACAATCTTAGCACCTCTGGACCTTTCTAGAACAACTGAAATCAAATGAAGTTAAAATGGAATAAAACCACTAAAAGCAATCAAAGAACAATAGTTGCAATGAAATCGGTAAGAGCCCTGGATCCACCAATGTCACTGCAAAAGCAACCTTTTTGGGGGCACTAAACACACAAAGAACAATGCAAAGATAAAACACCATAAAATCAGTAAAATCCAATAAAACCACCTAAACCAACAGAAGAACAATAATTGCAATGAAATCGGTGGTCAGAGCCCTGGATCCACCAACGTCACTGCAAATTCAGCACCCAATAGCAATAAAAAAGTTACAGTGCAATAGAATAATTCAAAAACAGAAATCAATTATGAAAATGCCAAAAAAACACTAAAATGCAACCAAATAAATCAGATAATTATAGAGCAAGATCAGAAATAAAGTTTTAGTAAAAAAAAAGACTGCCAAAGAAAGCAAAGAAAGAAAGAAAAGAAAAGAAAGAAAGAAAAAAAAAAAAAAAAAAAAAAAGTGTAAGTGTAAGTGTGTGTGTAAGTGTCTGTGTGTGCTTGGGAAAGTTGTAAATAAGTGTGTATGTGTACAAAAGTGTAATAATGACAAAGATAGAAGAAAAAATTGAAAAAAAAAAAAAAATTTTTTAGACAGTTGAGATAGAAATAAGCAAAATAAACAGTGGTAGAGAGTTGTAGTTCAGCTTACCCAAGGCAGGCAGGCGATCAGAGGCGATCAGGGGCGATAAATCCAGCAGGAAGGCAGCAGGGGAGCTCCAACTTGTCCAACGTGCGCAGCAGGAGTGAGGGAGCCGACAGTAGGCGGCGATATTTAAAGGGACAGCAGTGGACACGTCATCAACGCGTGCCCACTGCTGTCATTGGCTGGAGGACCCGATCGCCGGCGCTGGGGGACCGGATCGGTGAGTATGTCTATGTTTGCTCGTTGCCTAGGGGGATCTGAGGGGTTTACAAGCGCTGCGCTGCTTTAAAAGCGAGCGCAGCGCTTGTAAACCCGACAGTGCCATTGGACGTAGATTCTACGTCCCTTGGCACTTAAAGGGTTAAAACATTTATTAAAGCAGCAATAGCTTGGCACAGATGGTCTTCATAAACATCAAGTCAGACCTTAAGTGTCTGTAGGGAGAACACAGATAGGTGAGACCGAGTTCCTGTGTGTATAGACAGTGAGACTACTTCTATGGCAAAAACATTCAGCCTCACACAAACACTGCTTTGTAATCATACTTTATACAAAATTGTAAATATGTAATAGGTGCAGGGGGGGGGGGCGATTTCCCATGAAAACCACATCTGCTTAACAGTAGTGAATTGTTACATTGCAACATAACTTAGATGATGAGTTGTTTCTAACCATGGGAAAGATACCCCCTTGGTACAATACTGAGCCAAACAGATTCAGCAATTCACCTTTTAGTTACCTTTTATTATGTTATAGAATGGTCAGTTCTAAGCAATCTTTCAACTTGTCAGGATTTTTTATGTTTTTTATAGTTTTTGAATTATTTACCTTCATCTTCTGCCTCTTTCCACCTTTCAATTGGGGGTCACTGCTTTGTGAGGCTACTATTTTATTTCTATAGATACTTTTTACTTATCTTTCTATTTAGACACTTCTCCTATTCATATTACAGTGTCTCATTCAATTAGGGCTTGGGTCAGAAAAAGATGCTATTGCAGCAAAAACAACCTATGCGTTAAAAAAGTTGCATGGTAGCTGCTTTTTGTGAATTTTATTCCATTTCGCAAATTTTTTAGCAGTTTTGCATCATCACTGTTCTTGTAGCATTTGCCTTAGAAACTTAACCTATAGGCAATATGAACATTTATTTATCCATACATAACATTTTGACGTTATAACACCTGTACATGTATTGTTTCCTGAAATTAACAACCAAATCTTGGTTATGGCTACACTAGCCACCACTGCAATAACATTGGGCTACCAGAAATGAGCTGAGAACCACTGGTGCATAATAATATTTAGCACTGGAATAAACTGACTTGCAAACTGTCTATGCCATATGTTGCTGTGAAAGAAACTTAAATGCCAACATTAGCTCCATTCAAATGATCTTTCTTATCTGCCAAAGTTCAACCAGAAATCTCCTTTGTCTGCTCTGTTCCCCAGCTCAGCTCAGCCACAATTCTGCTCTTTTCTTCCTTACTGTACTTTTTGAGTTCTCTTTCAAGAAAGAAGGCAGTGAACAGATAAAAAAAAAGCTAAATTACTGTTTTCTAAGTTGCTCTATTAGTAAGTGAGCCACTGTCCAAAAGCAGATTTCTCATACACATACAGACCCATACTGACCTATCTATACACTCATATACAGACCCATACTGACCTATCTATACACTCACATACAGACCCATACTGACCTATCTATCCACTCACATACAGACCCATACTGACCTATCTATACACTCACATACAGACCCATACTGACCTATCTATACACTCACATACAGACCCATACTGACCTATCTATACACTCACATACAGACCCCTACTGACCTATCTATCCATTCACATACAGACCCATACTGACCTATCTATACACTCACATACAGACCCATACTGACCTATCTATCCACTCACATACAGACCCATACTGACCTATCTATACACTCACATACATAAACCCATACTGACCTATCTATACACTCACATACAGACCCATACTGACCTATCTATCCACTCACATACAGACCCATACTGACCTATCTATACACTCACATACATAAACCCATACTGACCTATTTATACACTCACATACAGACCCATACTGACCTATCTATCCACTCACATACAGACCCATACTGACCTATCTATACACTCACCTACAGACCCATACTGACCTATCTATACACTCACATACAGACCCATACTGACCTATCTATACACTCACATACATAAACCCATACTGACCTATCTATACACGCACATACAGACCCATACTGACCTATCTATACACTCACATACAGACCCATACTGACCTATCTATCCACTCACATACAGACCCATACTGACCTATCTATCCACTCACATACAGACCCATACTGACCTATCTATACACTCACATACATAAACCCATACTGACCTATCTATAAACTCACATACAGACCCACACTGACCTATCTATCCACTCACATACAGACCCATACTGACCTATCTATACACTCACATACATAAACCCATACTGACCTATCTATACACTCACATACAGACCCATACTGACCTATCTATCCACTCACATACAGACCCACACTGACCTATCTATATACTCACATACAGACCCATACTGACCTATCTATCCACTCACATACAGACCCATACTGACCTATCTATACACGCACATACATAAACCCATACTGACCTATCTATCCACTCACATACAGACCCATACTGACCTATCTATCCACTCACATACAGACCCATACTGACCTATCTATACACGCACATACAGACCCATACTGACCTATCTATACACTCACATACAGACCCATACTGACCTATCTATACACGCACATACATAAACCCATACTGACCTATCTATACACTCACATACAGACCCATACTGACCTATCTATCCACTCACATACAGACCCATACTGACCTATCTATCCACTCACATACAGACCCATACTGACCTATCTATATACTCACATACAGACCCATACTGACCTTTCTATCCACTCACATACAGACCCATACTGACCTATCTATCCACTCACATACAGACCCATACTGACCTATCTATCCACTCACATACAGACCCATACTGACCTATCTATACACTCACATACAGACCCATACTGACCTATCTATCCACTCACATACAGACCCATACTGACCTATCTATACACTCACATACAGACCCATACTGACCTATCTATCCACTCACATACAGACCCATACTGACCTATCTATACACTCACATACAGACCCATACTGACCTATCTATACACTCACATACAGACCCATACTGACCTATCTATACACTCACATACAGACCCCTACTGACCTATCTATCCATTCACATACAGACCCATACTGACCTATCTATACACTCACATACAGACCCATACTGACCTATCTATCCACTCACATACAGACCCATACTGACCTATCTATACACTCACATACATAAACCCATACTGACCTATCTATACACTCACATACAGACCCATACTGACCTATCTATCCACTCACATACAGACCCATACTGACCTATCTATACACTCACATACATAAACCCATACTGACCTATTTATACACTCACATACAGACCCATACTGACCTATCTATCCACTCACATACAGACCCATACTGACCTATCTATACACTCACCTACAGACCCATACTGACCTATCTATACACTCACATACAGACCCATACTGACCTATCTATACACTCACATACATAAACCCATACTGACCTATCTATACACGCACATACAGACCCATACTGACCTATCTATACACTCACATACAGACCCATACTGACCTATCTATCCACTCACATACAGACCCATACTGACCTATCTATCCACTCACATACAGACCCATACTGACCTATCTATACACTCACATACATAAACCCATACTGACCTATCTATAAACTCACATACAGACCCACACTGACCTATCTATCCACTCACATACAGACCCATACTGACCTATCTATACACTCACATACATAAACCCATACTGACCTATCTATACACTCACATACAGACCCATACTGACCTATCTATCCACTCACATACAGACCCACACTGACCTATCTATATACTCACATACAGACCCATACTGACCTATCTATCCACTCACATACAGACCCATACTGACCTATCTATACACGCACATACATAAACCCATACTGACCTATCTATCCACTCACATACAGACCCATACTGACCTATCTATCCACTCACATACAGACCCATACTGACCTATCTATACACGCACATACAGACCCATACTGACCTATCTATACACTCACATACAGACCCATACTGACCTATCTATACACGCACATACATAAACCCATACTGACCTATCTATACACTCACATACAGACCCATACTGACCTATCTATCCACTCACATACAGACCCATACTGACCTATCTATCCACTCACATACAGACCCATACTGACCTATCTATATACTCACATACAGACCCATACTGACCTTTCTATCCACTCACATACAGACCCATACTGACCTATCTATCCACTCACATACAGACCCATACTGACCTATCTATCCACTCACATACAGACCCATACTGACCTATCTATACACTCACATACAGACCCATACTGACCTATCTATCCACTCACATACAGACCCATACTGACCTATCTATACACTCACATACAGACCCATACTGACCTATCTATCCACTCACATACAGACCCATACTGACCTATCTATACACGCACATACATAAACCCATACTGAACTATCTATACACTCACATACAGACCCATTCTGACCTATCTATACACTCACATACAGACCCACACTGACCTATCTATCCACTCACATACAGACCCACACTGACCTATCTATCCACTCACATACAGACCCATACTGACCTATCTATACACTCACATACAGACCCATACTGACCTATCTATCCACTCACATACAGACCCACACTGACCTATCTATATACTCACATACAGACCCATACTGACCTATCTATACACTCACATACAGACCCATACTGACCTATCTATCCACTCACATACAGACCCATACTGACCTATCTATACACTCACATACAGACCCATACTGACATATCTATCCACTCACATACAGACCCACACTGACCTATCTATCCACTCACATACAGACCCATACTGACCTATCTATACACTCACATACAGACCCATACTGACCTATCTATCCTCTCACATACAGACCCACACTGACCTATCTATCCACTCACATACAGACCCACACTGACCTATCTATCCACTCACATACAGACCCATACTGACCTATCTATACACTCACATACAGACCCATACTGACCTATCTATACAATCACATACAGACCAATACTGACCTATCTATACACTCACATACAGACCAATACTGACCTATCTATCCACTCACATACAGACCCATACTGACCAATTTATACACTCACATACAGACCCATACTGACCTATCTATCCACTCACATACAGACCCATACTGACCTATCTATATACTCACATACAGACCCATACTGACCTATCTATACACTCACATACAGACCCATACTGACCTATCTATACACTCACATACAGACCCATACTGACCTACCTATACACTCACATACAGACCCATACTGACCCATCTATACACTCACATACAGACCCATACTGACCTATCTATACACTCACATACAGACCCATACTGACCTATCTATACACTCACATACAGACCCATACTGACCTACCTATACACTCACATACAGACCCATACTGACCTATCTATACACTCACATACAGACTCATACTGACCTATCTATACACTCACATACAGACCCATTCTGACCTATCTATACAGTCACATACAGACCCACACTGACCTATCTATCCACTCACATACAGACCCACACTGACCTATCTATCCACTCACATACAGACCCATACTGACCTATCTATACACTCACATACAGACCCATACTGACCTATCTATCCACTCACATACAGACCCACACTGACCTATCTATATACTCACATACAGACCCATACTGACCTATCTATCCACTCACATACAGACCCACACTGACCTATCTATATACTCACATACAGACCCATACTGACCTATCTATACACTCACATACAGACCCATACTGACCTATCTATCCACTCACATACAGACCCATACTGACCTATCTATACACTCACATACAGACCCATACTGACATATCTATCCACTCACATACAGACCCACACTGACCTATCTATCCACTCACATACAGACCCATACTGACCTATCTATACACTCTCATACAGACCCATACTGACCTATCTATCCACTCACATACAGACCCACACTGACCTATCTATCCACTCACATACAGACCCACACTGACCTATCTATCCACTCACATACAGACCCATACTGACCTATCTATATACTCACATACAGACCCATACTGACCTATCTATACACTCACATACAGACCCATACTGACCTATCTATACACTCACATACAGACCCATACTGACCTATCTATACACTCACATACAGGCCCATACTGACCTATCTATACACTCACATACAGACCCATACTGACCTATCTATACACTCACATACAGGCCCATACTGACCTATCTATACACTCACATACAGGCCCATACTGACCTATCTATACACTCACATACAGGCCCATACTGACCTATCTATACACTCACATACATACCCATACTGACCTATCTATCCACTCACATACAGACCCATACTGACCTATCTATACACTCACATACATAAACCCATACTGACCTATCTATACACTCACATACAGACCCATACTGACCTATCTATCCACTCACATACAGACCCATACTGACCTATCTATACACTCACATACAGACCCATACTGACCTATCTATCCACTCACATACAGACCCATACTGACCTATCTATACACTCACATACAGACCCATACTGACCTATCTATACACTCACATACAGACCCATACTGACCTATCTATACACTCACATACAGACCCATACTGACCTATCTATACACTCACATACAGACCCCTACTGACCTATCTATATACTCACATACAGACCCATACTGACCTATCTATACACTCACATACAGACCCATACTGACCTATCTATACACTCACATACAGACCCATACTGACCTATCTATACACTCACATACAGACCCATACTTACCTATCTATACACTCACATACAGACCCATACTGACCTATCTATATACTCACATACAGACCCATACTGACCTATCTATACACTCACATACAGACCCATACTGACCTATCTATACACTCACATACAGACCCATACTGACCTATCTATACACTCACATACAGACCCACACTGACCTATCTATACACTCACATACAGACCCATACTGACCTATCTATCCACTCACATACAGACCCATACTGACCTATCTATACACTCACATACAGACCCATACTGACCTATCTATCCACTCACATACAGACCCATACTGACCTATCTATACACTCTCATACAGACCCATACTGACCTATCTATACACTCACATACAGACCCATACTGACCTATCTATACACTCACATACAGACCCATACTGACCTATCTATCCACTCACATACAGACCCATACTGACATATCTATACACTCACATATAGACCCATACTGACCTATCTATACACTCACATACAGACCCATACTGACCTATCTATACACTCACATACAGACCCATACTGACCTATCTATACACTCACATACAGACCCATACTGACCTATCTATCCACTCACATACAGACCCATACTGACCTATCTATACACTCACATACAGACCCATACTGACCTATCTATCCACTCACATACAGACCCATACTGACATATCTATACACTCACATACAGACCCATACTGACCTATCTATACACTCACATACAGACCCATACTGACCTATCTATATACTCACATACAGACCCATACTGACCTATCTATACACTCACATACAGACCCATACTGACCTATCTATACACTCACATACAGACCCATACTGACCTATCTATACACTCACATACAGACCCACACTGACCTATCTATACACTCACATACAGACCCATACTGACCTATCTATCCACTCACATACAGACCCATACTGACCTATCTATACACTCACATACAGACCCATACTGACCTATCTATATACTCACATACAGACCCATACTGACCTATCTATACACTCACATACAGACCCACACTGACCTATCTATACACTCACATACAGACCCATACTGACCTATCTATCCACTCACATACAGACCCATACTGACCTATCTATACACTCACATACAGACCCACACTGACCTATCTATCCACTCACATACAGACCCATACTGACCTATCTATCCACTCACATACAGACCCATACTGACCTATCTATACACTCACATACAGACCCATACTGACCTATCTATATACTCACATACAGACCCATACTGACCTATCTATACACTCACATACAGACCCATACTGACCTATCTATACACTCACATACAGACCCATACTGACCTATCTATCCACTCACATACAGACCCATACTGACATATCTATACACTCACATACAGACCCATACTGATCTATCTATACACTCACATACAGACCCATACTGACCTATCTATACACTCACATACAGACCCATACTGACCTATCTATACACTCACATACAGACCCATACTCGAATGTTCGAATGAGTGCTCCGAGCGTTCGGGTCTTAATAAATCTCCCCTTAACTGTAGATATTAGTATCACTATAGCCTTGGATACTATGCTTGTTTAAGAACTCATCCAGGCCTCTCTTAAAGGCATTAACAGAATCTGCCATTACCACATCACTAGGAAGGGCATTCCCCAACCTCACTGCCCTCACCGTGACAAACCACCTACACTGCTTCAAATGAAAGTTCCATTCCTCCAATCTAAAGGGGTGACCTCTGGTGCGCTGATTGTTTTAATGGGAAAAAAGCACATCCCCTATCTGCCTATAATCCTCTCTAATGTACAGTGTCGGACTGAGATGCCAGGGACCCACCAGTAAACCTTGGGCAAAAGGCCCACTCTCTAAACTATTATTCCTCCTCTCCTCCCTCAATCTCTTATTATCCAATTATCTTATTATCCAAGTCTCTTTTCTCTATCATACCATCTCTTTTTCCCATACAGAAATAGGGAATGACCATGCAATTGGGCAAATAGTTAGAAGCAAGAGGGCCCACTGACACCTGGGCCCACCGGGAGTTTTCCTGGTATCCTGCTGGACCAGTCCGACATTGCTAATGTACTTGCACAGAGTAATCATGTCCCCTTGCAAGCACCAAAACAACCCCAACCCTGACAGTCTAACCTTATAGTTTAAATCTTCCATCCCCTTTACCAGTTTAGTTGCAGTCTCTGCACTCTCTCCAGCTCATTAATATCCTTCTTAAGGACTGGAGCCCAAAACTGCACTGCATACTCAAGGTGAGGCCTTACCAGGGACCTATAAAGGGGCAAAATTATGTTTTCATCCCTTGAGTCAATGCCCTTTTTTATACAAGACAGCACTTTATTTGCTTTAGTAGCCACAGAATGACACTGCCTGGAATTAGACAACTTGTTATCTACAAAAATCCCCAGATCCTTCTCCATTAAGGATCCCCCAACACACTACCATTTAGTGTATAACTCGCATTTATATTATTTCTACCAAACTGCATAACTTTGCACTTGTCAACATTGAACCTCATTTTCCAGTTTGCTGCCCAGTTTTCCAATATAATCAAATTGTTCTGCAAAGCGGCAGCATCCTGCATGGAACTTATAGTTTTGCACCATTTAGTATCATCAGCAAAAATAGAAACAGTACTGTCTATGCCCACCTCCAGGTCATTAAAAAACAAGTTAAAAAGCAAAGGCCCAAGGACTGACCCCTGCGGTACTCCACTAACCACACTGGCCCAATTAGAAAATGTTCCATTTACCACCACTCTTTGTAATCTATCCTTCAGCCAGTTCTCTATCCAATTACAAATATTATGTTCTAGGCCAATATTCCTCAATTTGATCATTAACCTTCTGTGAGGTACAGTATCAAACGCTTTAGCAAAGTTCAGCGTCATTCCAGCATCGAGGTTCCTGCTCACCTTCTCATAAAAGACAAATAAATTAGTCTGGCAAGATCTGTTATGCATAAAACCATGCTGGCACAAACTTAGTATTGTGATTTGCAGTGTATAAAAGTATTATATCTCTTTTTACCCCTTCCAAAAGCTTTCCTACCACTAATGTCAGACTAACAGGTCTATAGTTTTCAGGCTGAGAATGGGATCCCTTTTTGAATAAAGGAATTGCATTAGCAATTTGCCAGTCTCTCGGCACCATGCCAGACCTCAATAAATCCTGAAACATTAAGTGAAGAGGTTTGGCAATCACAGCGCTCAGCTCATTTAATACCCTGGGATGAATTCCATCTGTTCCTGGACCTTTGTTTACATTTACATGTTCAAGTCTCTTTTTCCTACTTTCACTTCTTTCTAAGTGATCATCATATTTTTTGCTGAAAATTTAGTATATCTGTTCATTTATCCCAGACATATAAGGTAAAGAGTAAAATATAGCGCAAATAGCACATACTAGCACATTTATGCTGCTTACACACACATTTATGATCAAATTTGTGCTACATCTGAGTGGATTCAAGTATCACAATATCACTGTTTAAAAGTAGTTTCCAGACTGTTCAGATGGGCCCCTGTTTGATAGATTTACATATCCACGCTCATTAGCAGACTGCACATTTTAAATTAGAGTCTAATTTAGACTTTGATTAATCACTTTTCCTAATTGTCTGCCTTTCATGATGACTTGCTGATTTTACCTATACTATAAAAACTCAGATTTCAGAATGTTTTCCTGTGTAACAATGGCAGCAATTACGGCTTTTTCTGCTAAGACAATAGTCGGTAATTATAGAGCCAGAGCAAGTACAAGCTGAAAATGAATTTATAGAACTATAATTGGCCTTTTTAACATTTTTGATGCTGATGTGGCACGCAAGCTCCAGCTAGCACCTCACATTACAAGAGGAGATTTTTAGCTAATACAGCAGAACATGGAACCTAAAAAAAAGAGAAGAAATTGAGCACTTTTAGAATTCATAGGGGAAAACAAGATTTCCATTTTTTATTGTGAGCACAGCATCATTGTAGTCTTTAATAGACTCAGTTTAACCTTATACAGTGTGACTGGTATAGGCAAATGAGGTGTATTGGCATCTACTTCTCACACTAATTGGAAATGATTGGCGTTCTTCAGGTACTTGAGGTACTTGTGCTCTAGACTTGTCAATGACAAGTAATTTCCTGTGATCCCACATTATGATTGTCCCTACATGTAGCATGAAAGTCCTTAAGTACAATCATTTTTACTTAAAACCTAATTAGGCAATTACTGATAGCAAAACAATCCTATTTGATTTTTAAAATGTTAAATGTTATTAGTAAATTTAAGAAAAGGTGATCCAAATTGCTTGGAACACCCCAGGATCCAAGCATTTGGATAATAGATTTCATACCCTTACCTGCTCTCTTTACAAAGCAAGATAGTCAGTGAGCGAATCTATGCACGTTCTGAGCACTTGCTGTTTAGCCTGGTTAGGAAATGACAGTAGCTTCAGGGTTCCCTTCACACCCAGCGTCAATAGGTAAAGCCCGCTTGAGCCTAAAGAATGGGCACGGGTGTCATTTGCAAACCAAACACTGGAAATGACACCTGACTTGCACACAGCTGCATCCAATTTGTGACAAATGCGTGTGAAGTTACAGTAATTTTGCCAAATCGCCTGCAAAAGTGGGAAACACTGTGCAATTGCACCATGGTAATTACCCCCTTGCAACCATAATGATGATGAAATTCAGGGGTAGAACGATGCATTATTGTAAAAAAAACAATGCAGTTGCACACAAAACTGCATTTTGCTCACTGCACTTGTGGATGGAGATGAGCCCAGTCCCGCCCCCCCGTGGGCCCTGCTGATCCAGACCCGATCCCACCTGTATTATCTATTTTGTAGCCCAAGTAGCTCCATGTGCCATTGCCCTTGGGGTTATATTGGCACTGTTTATTAACTTGCCCGATTTATTTGATCAGCCAGTGGTGTATGTAACCATTATTACCCTGACACCAAATATAGGTGAATTAACTCCCAGAATTCTGTAAAATGTTGTCAAGGTTTATTTATAACTAAAAGAAATGGTCTTTAAGGAAGCATTATCCTTGCCAGGAAATGATGTAACACTATTTATATTTATAGAATTGATATATCATTGTAGTACATTAATAGTGCCACAATTTACAGTTCTCCCATGTTAGCCTGTTGCTCTTATTTTGATAATACATATAGATTGTCACTGAAATATAGAAGCCACATAATAAATTGCACAAAATAGAATTTATCCTTTATATCTTGAAATATAGCGAGATTACTTTGCCTTATTCAGTGATGCGGAAGTATTGTCATTAATTAAAAACACAGCAACATATGCTGCAGAGGTGAAGTACTAATTAACCATAGATGGCATGTAATTAACAAATAAGACTGATGGAAATGGATAAAAACAGCCATAGCTTTTATTTGCATTTAGCTATACAGATGAAAAGTAATTTGCGCTGTAAGGGGGATAGAATTTTAGTCCAGTTTACCCTTAGGGCTGTTGTGCATGGAGCATTTCGTTGCCTGTGCTTAATCTGCTCCAGCGCAGATGATAAATTGGCCGAAGTTCCCTTCCCAGAAATGGAAATCACCATATGAATTAACTAGCAGACCAAGCCAAACAGAAAAAGCCCTAAATCCTAGTAACAATCAAGGGGTCGAGCACATCTTATGTTAAAGGTGATATGACTGGTGTATAGTTAGCGGTTAGTAAGGCTCATTCTCACTGGAGAATGCTCTTTATTTTGGGCCAGCTTGGGTAAAGTTTATGTAATATGTAAAATATGTCATATGTAAAAAATACAAATGATCACAATCAGAGTACAGGTACTGTATGGAACCTGGGGTTTTTCAAATAAGGAATCTTTCTGTAATTTGGATTACTATACCTTTGGGTTACTTTACCTTACGGCTACATTCCACATTAAATAAAAAAACAGAATTGCTTTGCTTCCAATAAGGATTCATATATCTTAGTTGGAAACAAATACTAGGTACTGTTATTTGCTTTAAATGGACTGTTGTAATTTGGAGCTTTCTGGATAAAGGGTTTCTGGATAATGGATTCCATACCTGTACATACACTAATTTTCCACCCAGTGCTGCACATCTTTGTTTAATGGGAGCACCTGCTAGCAGTGAGTGTCAGGTTATTTGGCTACAACCTGCATTCAAACTCTGATTGGTGCAATCTGTGTGCATTCATTATTTTCACTGGCACTGGGTACAATATGGCATCTTTTATACAGGTCTATCCAAACATGGCTGTTTTTAATATTACTTGTGTGTGCATCTATGGGCACAAATATAGGGCCCTCCGCCCTACTATCCTGGCTGGGTTCCACATGGCCAACAGCACCACATTTTACAAAGGAACTGTGTTGTTATGAGTTCAGGAGTTAATTTTGTGGTGCACAATAAAATTAAAATGCTGAAAGGGAAAGTTAATCTAGATAAAAATAAAGTGGCAATTGCTCAAACGTGTTAATGGTTTTTACTACAATTAATGGTACTTTTAACATATTAGGAGTTTTGCCTTTTCCTTATTAATGCTCATCTTTCTCAAGAGAAGGCTTTTAATCTACCACTTTCTTATAGAATTCCGACAAGCTGATTCCAGAGTCACATAGTTTATTGCCTGTGATGCCACTTTGTATGCCTTCAGCATCTGCAACACTGCTGTGGATATCTCTGTCATACGCCTGCTGAACCTTTAATACAGAAAAGATAATCCCTTCAGTTCCACTGCATTAAATGTCCCTCTGACACTAATGGTATAATTCCATACTTGCAGTTTACTGCTTTATGCATTTTATCCCTTTCTAACAGCATAATCAAGTGGCACAACAATGAACTGCTTGTTGTTAACATTTAATCATAGACTCTCACTGAGCAAGTATTGTAAGAATATCGCTGTGCTAATGCAAGTGTTTGCAGGTTTTGTGATATAGGGAATGCAGACATAGATGGGCCCTATTAAAATGACAGTGATCTCTTATCTACAACTATTTACTTGCAATGGAGGTCAGGGACTAAAAGTGCAAGAGAAGGGTTGGGATGAGGGTGGGAGGCAGAAGAAAAGAGATAAATGTATGGTAATCTCAATAGAATGACATGGCATTAGAATGGATGACTATCATTGATCTTCCTTCTCATGGCCCCACCCTCCTTCTGTTATGACAGTGAGAGAAATATAAAAGCAAGGTCAGTGCTCAAAATTTTCATGGCTGAATCCAGTGTTGCATTCTTTGGTTTATGGGAGGCCAAGAAACAGACCTTTCCTAAAGTTTCAAAACCTCTAGCATTCCAAAACGGGTGATTTACTTTAATTCAAGGAAATGTAACAGATTAATGTTATGAATTGTTTTGCAATTTACAATAATATTTTTTGTTTTCAAAATAGCAGTTTTTACACTGCCAATAAAGTGAATTTAAGCAACAGCACCACCCGCTGGTCAGTTCTGTTGACAGGCATTTTATAGGGAGAAAATTTCAGAGGGCTCAGTTATGTCCACAAATGCAGTGAGCAAAGTGCAACAGCCATGTTTTTTTCTCAGAATTCCAGCATCATTGCAGTCACAAGTAAGTTATGTGCATGATGTAATTATGCTGAGCTTCATGCAATTGCTTCTGATTTGACAAAATTAAGGCAACTCCGCACACACATTATATTGCAGTTGCAGAGAAGTTTGTAATCCATTGTTTACCGCACAAGTGACTTCTGCGTCTCAGTTCTTTAGGCACAAGTGTGCTGTCCCTATTGACACTGGGTGTAAAGGGAACCCTGGAAATACTGCCTGGTCAGGTGGTGGTAGCTCGAGGATTCCCCTGCGTCAGTGGGCACAATAGGCACAGCAGTACCTGGAGAGTTGGAAAAAGGCAACTTGAAGTTTTCAGGGTCACACTGGGGTGTGCAGGGCCCACCCTAGGGGCCCCCACCTGCTGACTGCTCAACCCCCCCTGCGCCTAAATGTTACTAAACTTCTACATGATCAGGGGGACCAAACCCCCCAAGTGCACACACATTTTGCTAAACTTCAGTGTGATAGAGGGAGGGAGATCAGTGTGGGATAGGGATGTAGCGAACATCGCCAAAAATGTTCGCGGACCCGTTCGCGGACTTTCGGCAAAACTCACGAATATTCGCGAACTTTGCGAACCCCATAGACTTCAATGGCAAGGCGAACTTTAAAACCTAGAAAAGCCATTTCTGGTCAGAAAACTGATTTTAAAGTTGTTTAAAGGGTGCCACGACCTGGACAGTGGCATGCAGGAGGGGGATCAAGCAAAAATTTCTCTGAAAAATAAGTCGTAAAAAAACCGCAAAAAAAAACCGAAAAAAAAAAAACCGCAAAAAAATAACGCAAAAAAAAAAAAAAACACCAAAAAATAACACCAAAAAAACCGCCAAAAAATAACGCCCAAAAAAAACCGCAAGCTATTCCTATGTATATGCATAGGCGATAAAACGAAGCTTAAAAACGCGGCGGAAACAGAAAGGCGAAAAAACGCGGCGCCAAAAAAAACCGCGGCGAACCCAAATGTTCGCGCGAATTAGTTCGCCGGCTAACAGTTCGCTACATCTCTAGTGTGGGAGTGTCAGCGGGGATCAGGTCTTAGTCAAGGTCCACAAGGTTTTTTTTCCTGGTGCCCTGCCGGCCTAGTACAACCCATGGTGGTTTTTCCCATAGTCAGTTGTGCCTAAAACCACTTTCATTAAATGCAAAACACACTCCTTGAACTTCCCTACAGTTGCCAGTTGCACTTGGCCACACTCAGTCCTTCTTGCCTTCAATTCTGAATCTGGTGCTGGTGCCCTAAAGTTACCATCGTCTCTGAATCAAGCGGTAGCTCCAGGGTTTCTTCAGAACCCTGTGTCAATAGGCGCAGCACAGTTACACCTAATGAATAGGGTGCACACTTCACTTGCATGCCAAACACCAGAAGCGACGCCAGGCAGACTTCTATAATATTCAACGCTATTGCACCTGATTGTGACAAAGTGCATGCGCAGTTGCATCAAAAGAATCACCCGGTTGCACCCACAATGACGCTGAAATTGTGGGAAAAACAGTGCAGTGTGAGAAAAGAAATGGCAGTTGCACTTTAAAATTGCACTTTGCTCACTGTACTTGTGGATGAAAATAAGCCCTTTTATGAAGCGATATTGCTTTAAGAAATTACACCTCCCAGCATGCATTATCCTTTTAATTGACAAAATCTGGGTAGAGGAATACTGTTAAAGTATTTATTTATCTAAGAATGGGAAAAACGGTTTATGATATTTCTCTCTTCTTCTGGAAAAGTCCCAGAAGTTATCACATTTATATACAGAATTATTAGCTAGAAACAGAAACAAATGAGCACTTCCCAAGTGAAGCAACAATACAACCTATGTAAAGCACCCAATAATATCCCATGTTTCTCCATTTTCTTTGATAGCTGTAAACTCAGGCCTCGTTTATATGACTTTATTGCTGTAAGGTAGATGGCAAAAGGAGTCTTTTAATCTCCTGTAAATGTCATCCTTACATTTGGTGAATCCACGGTTATCACAGTATAACATATTTTATTGCAGTCCTCTGTGGCAAGGGAAGCTTGAATATTTCATTTGATTTCCACAAATAAATAGCTCAGGTATGATAAAGAATAACCAACTAGCCACCTGCTGAATGTAATAAGGATGCTGAAATTCTTCTCGGAATCCTATGACCCTGGGAAAGCTAGAGGTCGCAGAACTCCTCGGTGATCTCTAATATCCTTATTACGCACAGCATGGGGCAGCTTTATCCTGTACCTCCATTTTAGGCTCGGATTCTCCAACATTAGCTAAAGAATGGAAACGCTGCCTCTGCACTGCAGTCATGCACTGTGTTTTATTAGGCATAAAATGTTATAATTAACATCCCTATTACTTGCCACTATGTGTACGGCTCTGTTCTTGTCAGATAGAATAACATCAGTTTCTTGGCTTAATAAAAAGGGTTTGATGGTGCCAATCACATTAATAAGGGAATCCAGCCGACTCATACATGCAATATGCAAATGAAAGTACCAAAACAGTTTATGCAGACATAAAATTGTCAATATTTCATGTTATGCAAGAATTATTAATGGAATCCCAGAAGAGACATTAGTGACAACCACTAAAATTCAATTAAAGGGAATTGATCCAGTGCTAGCAGGTGCCTGCTGGTACACTTACAATATATCAGCGCGCGTCTTCGAGTATTTCCAACCATAGGACAAGGCGAGAATAAAGCACTTTAAATCTATGGCTGGCATGGGCCACAAGAGAAAACTCAAACAATTTACTTTGAAAGCAGCATTTGTGAAACAGATTTTTTTCTGTGGTCCCAGCTGACATCTGAAGCTTTAGACACAGAAATGGATATGTCAGTTTTAAAAAAATGAACCACAGAGCAGAACCGTACAAAGAAGGATTGCAGGGTATGGCAGCACTCGGTTAGCTGTCACGTTAGAATGGAATGGAAATTGTGCTTTCAGCCTCATTGTACAACTCAGTTATTTTGGTTTGGAAACATGGGGGGAAATCAGGCTTTATATATATATATATATATATATATATATATATATATACTCTCTTTATAAATATATATAGTACAGGTATGGGACCTTTTATCCAGAATACTTGGGACCTGGTGTTTTCCAGATAAGGGGTCTTTTTGTCATTTGGATCTCATACTTTCCCACTAATAATAATTTAATTTTTAATTAAACCCAATAGGATTGTCTATCCCTATCTATACCTGAATATGGAAAATGAATACTTCTAAATGAAATATAGTGCTCTATCACTAGTGGACTTCAAAGAGGAAAATATTGATCCCTCTCTCTATTTATGCCACAAACTACTCATACGGTAATATCCCTCGGCCAACAATAGTCTATAACTTCACCATAAAGTAGGGATGTGTCATGATATGCAATAAATAGCACTAAAATGTAACTGTATATTTCAATTTTTGACCATGTACCCAGTATATTTGGTTAAAATGTGGACATTTAAATTTTCGTCATTTTAGCATTAATTTATGATAAAAACAAAATCCTTAAACATTTTTACAAATTGAAATATTAGCAAATAATAGCAAATACGGCAAATACAGGCACTGGATCTGTTATCTGTAAACCTATTATCCTAAGGAACTGAATTTTGGGAAGACCAACGCCCATAGGCTCCATTTTATTCAAATTATTCAAATTTTTAAACATCATTTCCTTTTTCTCTGTAATAATAAAACAGTACCTGTACTTGATCCCAACTAAGATATAATTACCCCTTATTGGGGACAGAACAGCCCTATTGGGTTTATTTCATTGTTAAATGATTCCCTTTTCTCTGTAATAATAAAACAGTACCTTGTACTTGATCCCAACTAAGATATAATTACCCCTTATTGGGGGCAGAACAGCCCTATTGGGTTTATTTAATGGTTAAATGATTCCCTTTTCTCTGTAATAATAAAACAGTACCTTGTACTTGATGCAAACTAAGATATAATTACCCCTTATTGGAGGCAAAACAATCCTATTGGGTTTATTTAATGTTTAGATTATTTTTTTTAGTAACCTTAGGGCAGTGGCAGACGGGGAGATTAGTCACAGGTATTTGCGGTACCGCAATTTTCCGAAATCACAGAAGTTTCCACAGCTTACCCTGCCTGGTAAAATGGGTGACTCCTTAAACTGTGTGCTAAGCTGCTAGATGCTTTTTCCCCAAAAGACTTAAAACTGTAAATGCTGCTAAAGGTGGCTTGTTTTTCATAAGATTCAGTGTTGGACTGGGCCAGTGAGGCACCTGGAAAGAGCTTGGTGGGCCCTGGCCCTGGTGGGCCCTGCAGCCTCAGCCAACCCAGGCCCGCTTCCCCCACCAGTAACTGTGGGCACTGACGTTCCCCCTCCCATTGTGGCTGCAAGGAGTGCGGTACATGGTGGGGGAAAGTTACACAATAGTATAGCTTTTTCTGACTGGGGTGGGGGGCCTCCAGGTGGCAGCCCAGGTGGGACCCAGACATCCCAAGTCCAACACTAAGATTCTTGTTATATAAAAAAACAAAAAAAAACCCAAACAGTACACTGGAATAAAAATATCACATAATCACATGCAAGTGAGACGCTCTCAGAACTGCTAGCCGGTCATAATGACCAGAAGAAGACTAATGAAAGCTAATTACTGATTGGTTGCTGTGGGTTTCTGCATGTAAGTAAACAAGCCCGGCGGACCTATTGTACAAATTGCAATGTTTATTCATCTGCCAAAATATATTAGACAAAATGTGCTTTATGTACTGTACATTTAGCAACATCAAAAATGCAAAAATAGCAGTGGGCCGAATAGACTACTATTACCCCCCCTCTCAAAATATCAGATTGAAGTGCAAACATCAGAGAGTATAATGACTGCGGATACAGCATGCATAACAATAGGCTTTCTGTGACTTGCAAAGATGGAAAAGCTGTCGCCGCTCACAACTCTGATTAAATCAATCATTCAGAGCTCTGGAAACAGTTGCAGTTCAAAAATGTCAATGTAATTATTATGTTTAGTGATCCCCTCTGATGTTCTCCAAAATATGTTACCTTATGTACATTTCCAGCGCTCACTTATCTTTTAATGAGATAAGTAATTTACAGTAGCCTGTAGATAGTTTAATTGAAGGTAAACTAATTTATCACAAATGAATCTCTAAGGCTCGGATGGCGTCCATTAATCATAGTTGGCTCACCTTCTTTTAAAGGGCAGATTTCATGACCATAGTAAAGGCTTTATTCAATTAAGTGTCATCAGTTTCGGTATATTAGGTATATTTTCAAGCATATTTAAAGGGACAATGTAATCAAAGAGAAATGTTGTCAGTTTGTGGGGAACAAGGAGGAAAACTATAAATGCAATCAGGATTTTTTAGGTATTTAAACACAACATAGCACTTGTGTCATTGTCCTGAGTCATTGCCTGGGGGCAAGTGCAAGTTTGTACATCCACCCCTTATGATCTCTTCTGCTCAGACGGTTATTTGGGTGGTGCCTGGTGAGAAACTGACTTTGGATATTCCATTCAGGGGACATAATAAACAGGTATGTGGGTGAACAAAGATGTTCAAACGCATTTATTTACAAATACACATATTTTTTTCAGTGGTCTGCACCATGCACTCACAGAAAGAGAGGGAGTCAGGATCAGACAAACCAATCAGGATCCAGGGAAACATCTCGGTAGGCCCCAGTCCCTGTGGGCTCTCCTATACTTTCTTCTGATGCTTTTCCTTTTCAGTACACAGGAACCAGTCACTGTTTCTCTTCCTTTAAAACAGGGGTAGGGAACCTATTGCTCACGAGCCAGATGTGGCTCTTTTGATGGCTGCATCTGGCTCCCTGCCAAATCTTTAATAAAAAAAATAACGGGGGGGCGTGACCTGCGCTCGGCGGATAGAAGACATGTCTTCTATCGGCCGAGCACAGGCCACATCCTCCTCCGCATCGCATCCAGCATCCTTGGGACCCACCCTACCTTGCCCCACAGCATCCTCGGCCGAACAGGCCTGAAGCCACATCATCCTCCACAGGCAGCCGCAAATCGAGGCCGCGGCTTAAACATATTGTATGGCTCTCATGGAATTACATTTCAAAATATGTTGTGTTTATGGCTCTCTCAGCCAAAAAGGTTCCCGACCCCTGCATTAAAAGAATCAAAAAGGAAAGAAAAAGTGGGGAAGGAGGGCCACAATTTGGGTTTGGGGAGAGAAGCAGAATTGGAAGAGTTTTGAGGAGAAAATTAAAGGGCTTGTTAACCTTTGCATTAACTTTTTGTATGATGCATAGAAAGTGATATTCTGAGACATATTACAGCTGGTATTTGTTTTTTCAGTCATTTAGCTTTTTGTTCAATAGCTCTCCCGTTTGGAATTTCAGCAAAATTACCCTAGCAACCAGTCAGTGGTCTGAGTGAGAGATTGGAATATGAATAGGAGAGGCCTGAATAGAAAGATAAGTAATAAAAAATGAGAATAACAGTAAAATTGTAGCCTCTCAGAGTTATAGTTTATGGGCTGCTGGGGTCAGTGAGCCTCATTTGATAGCTTGAGTCAGGAGAAAAAGGCAAATAATTAAAAAAAAACTATAACTATAAAACATGAAGACCAAATGAAAAGTTGATAAGAATCAAACATTCTATTACATATTTAAATTTGAACTCGGGGCTTGTCATGTTCTGCTCCCATGGCTGTTGGTCCAAGGTGGCACGCTTGGGGATCATGTCTACTTCACTAAGCGCTAGGGATGCACCAAATCCAGGATTTGGTTCGGGATTCGGCCAATATTCTGCCATTTTCATTAGGATTCAGCAGGATTTCAGCTTGCTTTCGCAAAGGATTCAGGGTTCAACCTGATCCTAAAATAGTGAATTTGGTGTGTCCCTAGTAAAGAAAATATACACATGAAAGCATGGGACAGCAGAAAAGGTAGTTTAAAGTAGTTACCATGTAAGCAAATTGACTAATAAGTTTGTTAGGTTGGTGGGCTCCATTTTCTCTGGTAAGTCCACACTTTACCTTTCAAACTCCCCCCCACTCATCTTCATCTAGTTATTTTAAAATATTGTTGAGCTTTAGCAATAAAATCATATATATGAAAGTTGTTAGGGAGGGAGGATATGGGCTGAACATAAATCAAATGAATTGTAAAATGAATTCCTGTATACTGTATTTACACATCAACAACACAAATTACTCTATCGCTGATTAAATATATTCTCACAATAACATTTCTACATAATTGACTCATAAAATTGCTTACAGTCCAGGGGTTCCATATTTCATCAGATTTATATCCACAAATGAAAAGATCAGCTAAATGTTCTTGGTGATGCATTTTAGTTGATTACTAATTATTTTTTCATAAGATAGGCAGTCTATTGGTAAATATTGAGCTGTGCATTTACAAACAGAGATACAATAATATTGAAATATTAGATTAAGATTGAAATATTAATAGGGGAAAATCCTAGTACAGGATAGGACAGTACTGGTGCAGGAACTCACTCACACTCACACAAGATGCAGGCACAGGATTCTGGACTGCTTGAAATCTCCAGAATATCCCAACTTTCTATACTCTACCAATTCTCTGGACTCTTCAGACTTTCTCTGCTGTCCCAACTTTCTATAATCTCCCAACTCTCTGGACTCTTTGGACTCCACGTACTCTCCCAACTCTCTAGACTTTCCCAGTTCTTAGGAGATTCAGGATTCTCAAAGGACTCACAGTAGAAGGGTCAATAATCCAGCCAAAGGTAGAGGAAGAAGCAGGATTGAATAGCCCCATATTTAGTTTTGGAATTACCTACAACTTGACCTAATGCAGTGGCGTAACAATAGAGGAAGCAGAACCATGTGGTTGCTGGGGGCCTGGACCACTGGGTCTGCTTCCTCTATAGTTGCATGTAAACCCATGCCCCCCGCAGGCTCTCAGGGAGAAGGGATTTATACGCATTTGGAGAATGGAGGCCAGTAGTGGTTTCTACTCTCTGCCGCATCCTCAGAAGATTTTTTTGTGGTGGGGCCTGGCAGAGAGTACTAACGTCACTGACCTAATGAATTACAGGTTTGAGTCAAGGAGGGTCAACCTGAAGAAGAAACAGGAAACACAAGGTTCCTTGTTCTAGGCAGACAATAGGTGGCCAGTAAAAACTACTGTTGTGGGTTTCTATACTTGGTGCAAACTTTGTGATTTTAATTACATAACCCCTACCCCTTAAACCAGGATATGGAAACTTTGGTGGAATGGCAGATCTGTAACTATGCATAGACAGAGAACCCTGTTCAGTAAAATTCCCCATGAATATCCTGTGTTTCATCCTGATGAAGACACTGTTGTCTTGCAATACAGAGACAAATAAACAATTTTAACTACATTGGGGACATTCAGTGATGGGTGAAGGTTTCTTTATAGGTTTTTTCCGAGACATCTTGTCTAGCCTTGATTTAGTTATGCCACTAAATAGCAATGCATAAGAAAATAGGGTGATACAATATTATCATATATGTTAATTCAACAACAGCAAAAGCTGGAAACAGAAACCGTGGAACCGTGTTAAGAAATGAATGTCCTTTCACTGCCTTATGCAAATGATTATAACAATGATGCCAGCACAGGGAATATAAGAAATACAGCAGTGATATTAACAACATAAGGTAAATGTACAAAGCAAAACCAACCATAGATAGCAGATGGTTACCTTGTTGTATTGTGTCTGAATGGGGAGTTAATACGACTGCTGAGCCACAGTGGGACATTTCATGCTAATAGGAACTTAGCCTTGCAGTTCTGGAATTATTTTTATTTAGTTGCTGTGTATCATAGACTGTTATTTATAATTTGTTCTTAGATATATACAGTATATATGTAAGTATTTTTACCTTTTCTACCTAGTCTAGCTTAGTACAGGTATGGGATCAGTATCCAGAAACCCATTATTCAGAAAGCTCTGAATTATGGTAAGGCCGTCTCCTATATATTATAATCAAATAATTCAATTTGTTTAAATGGTTACCTTCCTTTCTGTAATCATAAAACGGCACCTTGTACTTGATCCAAACTAAGATATAATTATTTCTTACTGGAGGCAAAACAATCCTTACAAGTTTAAATTATTTTTTAATAGACTTAAGGTATGGAGATCCAAATTACATAAATACATAAAAGGGGGTTGTGGGAGCACTCCAAGGCTAAATAGAGTATACAAATACAATGGAAGTGCGACTGATCTGGCCAAATTAACTACAAGCATACAAAAAAGAGAGGGGGATTGATCAATGCACATTCCCTGGTCCCCTGTTTCATAAGTAAATTATGTATGCTAGTGCATGTATTTACAAAAAAACAGGGGTTTTTAGTTACAAAATTATGATCATAAGATTGGTAAGCCACCATACCTGTTTTTTGTGAATACATGCACTAGCATAGATAATTTACTTATGAAACAGGGGACCAGGGAATGTGCATTGATCAATCCCCCTCTCTTTTTTGTTTGCTTGTAGTTAATTTGGCCAGATCAGTCGCACTTTCATTGTATTTGTGTATTCTATTTAGCCTTGGAGTGCTCCCACAACCCCCTTTAATGTATTTATGTTTTTTAGCAGAGTTATTCTGCAGGAAGAATGGCTAAACTTCCATGTGGTTGCAGCACCCCCACACCCGTCCCTTTAATGGTGGTCTTATTCCTTTAAAAAAATGGGTGTTGGTTAATAGGCAGTCTTCTCCTTTACAAGCCACAATGCAGTGGTCCTGGCAATCTCTCTCTATAAAAGCTGAAGGCATGGGAGTGACTAAGCCCTCTGACTCAAACCAGCCCCCAGGTCAAGAATGGCTACTGTGCATGGGAGTGCCAGCCTTTGAAAAATATGACCAGAGGTAAATAGATAGGACCACGATACGGGATTTACCTTGACGTGATATGGTGGCTTACCAATCTTATGATCATAATTTTGTAGCTAAAAACCCCTGTTTTTTGTCAATACATGCACTAGCATAGATACTAATTTACTTATGAAACAGGGGACCAGGGAATGTGCATTGATCAACCCCCCTCTCTTTTTAGATGGCAGCACTCGGTTAGCTGTCACATTAGAATGGAATGGAAATTGTGCTTTCAGCCTCATTGTACAACTCAGTTATTTTGGTTTGGAAACATGGGGGGAAATCAGGCTTTATATATATATATATATGACAGAAAGACCCCTTATCTGGAAAACCCCAGGTCTCGAGTATTCTGGATAACAGATTCAAGGGGCAGATTTACTAAAAATTTGACTTTTTTTGTTTTTAGAAACTCACATAAACTCCTGAGGGTCTTTTGATTAAAAAAGTTTGAACAATGATGTATTTCAAGTTTTGTGCTATTTTTATGCAAAACATTCAATGTAGTTTTCTAAAAAAATTCGAGAATTTTGAGAATATATTGTCATTTCTCGAAAAAGTTGTGAAATGTAAACGGACGTTTATTTCCATGAATCCTCGTTTTATTTCCCAAACAGGAAGTGCTCCAGTGGGCATTTTAGGAGCATTGGCGCTCATTTTAAGTTCTACTTGAAAGTATGTGAAATAGAAAACAATAATGCATTTAACTCCTCTGGAAAATTTGTTAAATAAAAAACAATAATGTTCTAATTTGCCCTTGAAAACGTGACAAGTACAGGCTGTCACTGACTATTCTATTTCTTCATATTTGTTTACTTAAAAACTGCCAAAAAACACATATGTAAATCTTGAAAAAAACAAAACTTTTTTGTATACAGTACATCTTAATAATTCTAACAAAGCAAAGGCTTTAAGACATTCCTCCGTGGCAAGACAACACCATTTTCTTTCTGCTCAGTGGAAGGGTTCATGACAGCAGAGATAGGAGTAAGCTTCCAACTGAATGGCAAGCCTACAGTAAAATATCAGCTTTTAGGGTGAAGACACACAGAGCTACTAGTAGCAGCTACTTGTTGCAGCTACAAAAATAGACAATGCTGATCATTTACTGATAATTATCTCTATGTTCATTTTATCAGAGGCAATTCTCAGTATTATCTATGGCAGGGCATTTTCTGGCATTTAGTAGCCATGACAAGTAGCTGCTACTAGTAGCTCCACCTTCGCCTTATAATAAGGACCTACAGAGATCTATTGCAGGCAACTGAACCACTCCGTGGGTCCTTACCCTTAATGGTCAGTCTGATGCTGCCTTACAGAGGTACAAATTGAGCTATATTAGGTTTAACGCTGCACAATATGGCCCATTATGACACAGCGTTAGTTTCAGTTTGTAAAGATTATTCTATTATTCTATTGGAAACCAATCAGAGGTGAATTGTTTGGTTAATCTGTATAGATTCAGCCAAGTATTGAGGCAGTTTTTTACCAGGTAACTTGTTTTGTGTCTGCGTATGCCTCTCAGTGACTTTCATAGGCAGTCATGCACTATTCTTGGCACTGTTCCCCTTGACATATTAAATGATTTAGCAGTCACTGTGAATGACTCATTTGCAACTCGGACTCTAACTATCCAAATTCTGTTATATCTCCCAGGTTGCTTAGGAAACGCTCATATTAAGTGTTGATTTTCAGATGTATTTGTAGAAAACAATATAATGGTAATTACTATTGATATAAAATGATGCCAGTTACTTTTGCAGTATGAATCTCTGTCTGTCTTTAATATATAAGCAGTGCTAATATACTGCAATACAGTGTAACATTTTAATCAAAAGGCATGCTAGTGTGTGTGCAAACCTTTAAACTGCCACTCAGAATTGCACTTATTATGCTCAGAATTCTGAAGTTTTTTCTATTACAAAAAATAAAACAAATGATGTGTGCCTTTAAAATAGTTATTAGAATTAGTTCATACATGTTCAGAAGCATTCTGCTTTGTAGGGATTTAAAAAACAGAGGCCTGAATTATTATCAATGCACTAGGTTCAAAGTGCAAAATAAGGGGCAAAAAGCACCATTTGCCCATAGCTTATGCAGATCTTGTACTCTAGGCATAACTTTTTTCCCTTGCTTACTTGCAGACTTTGTTTATGCTGCACTGGAAGCCAGGGCCATCATCAGAAACGCTGGGGCCCCGTACAAGTTATTTATATGCCTCCCCCCTGAACACAAGCATGTAGTACCAAAAGTACCAAAATTTTGGCCATGGCCCTTGCGTGTGCAATATAAACAGCTGATGTTGCTCTATAATAAGTATATAGTTTAATTAATCAGTGTACTGATTAGTCTGTTCATTGGGAGTATACCTTAAACCCTACACTCCTTTCTGCCCCTGCTCTGTGCTGTCATTGCTTGATATGGAAATTTCGTAAGTTTCTGAATACGTTGCATAAACTGCTTAAGTTTAGGAGGTCAATAATTTTGCTGTGGGGGCTGTCTGTACTGTATTTTAATTGGGGGTCAGTGGAGTTTATATGTAAGTTAAGTAAGTTTCTTTTTAAGTGATGTAAGTTCATGTATAAGTTAGGTAAATTGCATGCACAGGGGTCCCAGTTATGTGCCTGTGAGCCCAAAAACTAGTCAATCCACTGCGGGAAGTTCAGGTAGGAGACATGCACATAATTCAATAAATAGCAACCAATATAAACAGCTGGCATTATAAATAATGAATAATTAATGTGCCTACAGCATTATGTTTGTGCTGTAATTCAGTTCTCATAAACAAGCTCCTCTATACTAAGCTCACCATACTAAGTTTTCATCATCCCAATGTTAGTATTTTGGTGTTGGCTTTTTGCTGGCTACTGTGACCACCACATAGTTACAAGGTAGCTGAGGTTGAAAAATTACATTGTGTCCTTGAGTTCAACCTGTTACCCAAGTAAATCCTACTAACCTTCTGCTGATGCAAAGG
Organism: Xenopus tropicalis; assembly: GCF_000004195.4. Lineage (NCBI taxonomy): Eukaryota > Metazoa > Chordata > Amphibia > Anura > Pipidae > Xenopus > Xenopus tropicalis. The sequence continues at coordinate 38,030,640 of NC_030683.2, forward strand.
AATGCAAAAAATGTCTGACTCTTTCACCAGTTTTCCTCAGAAGGGGAAATAATTAATTCCAGACTCCAAAATGGAGTCAGAACAGAAAGTGTACTAAAAGTATCAATAACCTTTTATTTTCTCATTGATTTCAAAGCCATCCAACTCTTTCTTGTACCTACCTTATGTAACTGCCAGTACAACTGCTTCAGAGAGAGCATTCCACACTGTAAAATCCCTTTTGACAATACGTGTTTCCAGCTTTAGGAACAGCTAAGCTCATATCTTTCCTTATCTTCCCTTGCTCTTTATGCAGTTATCATGCATATTTGCTGCGATGCCCACACAGGAACCTTTTTTATTATTTATAAGCAGAATGGCCCCTACATTGTTTTCCCAGCAACAAAAACAGTAGACAAGGAAACTCCTGTATTAAATGATTTATATGATTTAGGGGATGTGACAGTTCAAAATTAAAACTGCCAGCCTGATATTTCTTTGTCTAATCATTTTTCTGAGCTGTGATGCCTCTACTGGCTGTCAACTCTGATCAAGATTCAGATCAAGATCTGCTTATATGCATTACACCTCCAATCAAGCTAAGGCTCTGCCTTTGTTATCCTTTCACTGTATAATCAGGGTTTGTCTATCAGAACTCACCCCTCTATGAAAAGATGCATGCATATAAGAGAGGCAGTTTGAAAGTTCCCACTGTATCTAGCACTAATACCTTATGATCAATGAGTACTAATCATAATTTACAGTCAGAGTGCTAATCAGGTCCACCTAACAAGTAATTCCTAAGCCCTAAACAGAAGTTTTCTGGTTCTGGCTTCCTAATGTGGGCTGTAACACAAAGCTATCTTCATGCCAGCTCATGCACCAATGCATACGATCCGTGTCATCAAAAAAGCAATGTGGTCATGTGTGTAAGGTATTTAATATTTTATTAGTAAGCTCCAATTTAGTACATTACTCTTATGGGTCCTTGTAAATTATAGCCTTATTATACAGCTACAGTAAGCTCATCACATCAGCACATATAACAACAGTTACCTTAAGTTTATCTTACCAAAATGTGACCACCCCTATATGTACTGACCCCAACATTGGGGACTCCAATGGAGTAAACTGTTTCTTGATGCCCTATTCACAGGAGTCCTGAAAGGTGGTGCCAATGCACAATACCCACACTGTTAATCCTCAGAAACAGCTACTCATTCTAGCTTGAACCTTACACTTCTCCACAACTTCCAACCTGGGAGGACAAAAGAAAATGGCAGAATGGAGTTCCGCAAATAGAACCCTGGGCTAGTGTGTTTTATAACAAGAGGAATACCAGCCAGGGGTAGTACAGTAGGTAAGTGACTGAGCACCCTATCACCATTAAGTCCTGCTAGATGACCCCTCTGCAAGTTTTAGTAGGGCACATAGGAAATACAGAAGTCTTGGAAATAGTTCTGTAATGTGCATGCAATTGTCTGAGCCTGATGGGAGGATACCTGGCAGACCTCTGCTCAGCAAACAATAAATTGGACTGGTCCACTTTTTTGAAGTAGAGAAGCACACGCCTAGGGTAACAGGTAAGTGATTAGAATAACTAGATAATTAATCATATTATAGGTGAATAAAATTACAGTTTCTTTCATGATGCAAAAAAAATTGCTCTTGGGTGAAGGAAACCTTTAATCCCCTGCAGGCGTAATATCTTTTACAGCAGTGGAGTAACTACATATATAGCAGACCCCACAGTTGTTGGGGGGCCCAGGGTCTGCTGTGAATATCTGAGCAGTAAGTCTGCCTTTATTGTAATATACCCATCCTAGATACACCCTTATCTAAATGCTAAACCAAGAATGGATTTTCATTTTTTTTTAAACAAAGGATGTAAACATTGTCCCCAAAATAGCATATTACAAATCCCAGGTTACAAAGAAACTACACACAATAGTCTTATATTTTAGTGCCCCAAATCATGGATGACAGATACATTTCTGTATTTATCCCGGTTTGTTTTACAGCTCTAGCTTTATATTATATACTTACTAGTATTAATGGCATTTTTCTTAGTATCACTTTAGCTATGGATTAGCATTCATACATTTTAGATGGCATTTCTACTTTTGCTCACTGCTTATCTTTTGTTATATGTTCTGCATACATTTAGCATAGTACATTGCAGCAAAGGCATCGTGAGTGCTCTTTGAGAGCGTTGCCTTTATTTGCATTTGTGAAGAAGAGTAGTGATCAAAAACTCTGTGTGATGTGTGTTGAGAAGCACATGCGGATTCTTTTCTCTCTTATTAAACACACTCCATTACATTTTCATCTGCTCTGGAATAGTGTTGTCTGCTGTTTGATGGTGCTATTGCAGCAGATGGGTTCTTATCACTATGCTGGGCTGATTCTGGCCTGCAGCTGGGATTCTAGGCTCCTGTGACCATACTCTTCCTCCCAAATCTCCGCTTGTGTTCTCTTTTGTTTTTTATGAAGATTACATCTGCCTGGTGCATTTTGCTGGAAGTCTGTTCTATGTTCTGTGTCTCTCTGAGGATTCATTACACTTCCCTTGCACCTTGATATCTGTAACTATTTCATACTGATAAGAGATTAACTTAAAGACCACTGCCTTGCTCTGGGGTCAAAATAACAGTTGTAGGCAATGGCATTTCTCACCAGAGGGATTCCAGTGCCTACTGTACACATCCCAGAAGACGATTCTATGTCAATGGCTTTCCACCAATACCCCATCCATCACACTGGTCAAACGAAAATTACATAACAAAAATAAAAGAACATGGGACACAAGTGGAAAATTCTGGCATTTCCAACTAGTTTACAACAAACAAAAACATTTGTAATTCCACTTGCAAACAAAAAGCAACAATTTATTGTATATGATTTAGCATGGCGCTAAGGGGTCCATTTACTAAGGCTCAGATTCTTTTTTTTCCGATTCTGATTTTTTTTTTAGCTAAAAGTCACAGAAAAAAGTAATTACTTTTCCAAGATTTACTATGCAGCAAAACAGCTAAACAACAAATTCAACAATTCACCAGCTAAAACTTGTCAAGATCATGTAGAAGTCAATGACAGATGTCCCTTTTCTTTCTTCTATTGCTTCCAAGTTTCAGAGGTTTCTTATTTTTCATGCTGGTTTTTCGTGCAAAAATTCGAAAAATTCTCACAACTTTTCTGCAATTCTTCCCTGCGCTGACTTTTTCAGTTCAGACTTTTAAGTAAATGCCAGACATTTGTGGATATGAGTTTATTCAAATTTTTCAAACTAAAAAAATGAGAAATGTTTGAGTTTTAGTAAATGTGCCCCTAAGTTGACACCTATACACAACATTTTGGGGAGGTGTGTAACCCCAATCCCTTCCTCAGGTATAGAGACCAAACATGGTGTATAGGTGTGAACTTGGCGCAGGTAGGCAGAAGATGCACGTGGCTAGGGCACAACAGTGGGATGTGCTAGACAAATACCTCCTTTGTCTGCCTACCCCTAGTTCTGGGTGGTCTTCAGATACTGCTATTATACAGCACCAGCCCGGGGTAGCTGCGAGCATCTCCTCTTCCTGCTTTGTGCACTTGCGCAGTAGAGTGAAAAGCCGAACTTAAACAAAAAAGTCAGCTTTTCACTCTCCTGCACATGCGCAGGCCCAGTGATTACGCCGGCAGAAGACATACAGAAGGAGGAAGCGCATTGCCCCAGGTACCCCGGGCTGGTGCAGTTTTCTCCTAACAGGGGCACCAGCCCGGGGTACAAGGTAAGCGATTAAAGTCACTTGGGGGTGCCTAACATTTTGGCACCCCCAAGTGACTTAGCCTTTCCTTCTCCTTTAAATTACTGTTATACTGTTGTTTTAACTATTCAACATTTTCTTTGTGCTTTATGTTTTACTTTAAACAATATCTCTACATACTACCATGCAAATTAAAATAAAGACATTATTAACAAAAAAAAAAGTATTAGAATTGATATAAATGACGGAGCAACAGTAGCCAACAGAATTAGGGATTCATGTATGCTCCTTTAACCTTCATAGCACAGAGACTCACTCTTGTGTTTCTTAATATTATATTTCATATTATTACCCAAGTTTTCTTACTAGGCACATTTATGTTATACTGTCAGTGCCTCCTCCAATTTGTACTATAGAGTGCCTATAAAAACTATCCTCCTCCTTGGAAATTGCCCCTAATTTATCAGTGGTGCAGCCAGTTCACATATTTAGTTGCATGAGGATCACCTGTACATAGTCAAGGGGGTTCAACTGATTGTATTATAAATACACATGTATCTGGAAGGGCCAGCTCCTAGTAAGTCAGTATGGTGACAAACGAACACTTGAAACAACTCTGAGATAAAGTAATTGATAAGCACAAGTCAGAAGATGGATACGATCCAAGGCTGTCAGCCAAAAACTGAGTGAAGGAGGCTAGTGAAGGAGGATCCAAAGAAACCTATGCAACTCTAAAGGGGTTACAAACCTCAGTGGGTAAATTTGAAGACAATATGCATAATAATATTGCCCAGGTGCTTCTTCATTTGCAGCTTTATGTGAGAGTGACAAAATAAAGTATGATATCTCACCTAGAGTTTGGCAGAAGGCACATGGGAGACTCTGGAATCAACTGAAAGAAGGTTCTCTAGTCTGATTGAAGCAATATTGAGCTTTTTGGCCCTTATTCTAAATCACATGTTTGCAGCAATCAGTGGCATCATCATAAATACACCATTGCCACCTGTCAGGAGCGCTCCGGTAAGGAGTGCTCTGCTTTGGATCCAAGATGGCGATGCCCATGTCCGCAACATCACGTCTCATAGTGATAAGGCACCATGTGACCTTCATCACATTGTGTTTAGGTGCAAAAATTCAAAATAAACAGACACCAAAGACCTGGATTCAATGCCTGAATATAGATCTAAAGGTGGCCATACACTGGCCAATTCTAGCTGCTGTTGTCGGTTTTGTAAAGAGGAACTGGGAAAAATTGCAAAATACCCACACAGACTCAAGGCTGGAATTGGTGCAACCACTAAATGCTGTCTTGAAGGGGGTGTTATCTATAGAAATTAATGTAAATCACTTTAAAGAGATATATTTTCATTTTGTCTATTTATGGTGATCAGTGTCAATCAGTCCACATTTATTCAATGCTGTATGACAACATGAAAGCATGACAACTTCCAAAGGGGCAAATCATTTTTATAGGCACTGTGTTTCCTTTAATATAGAATGGAGTTAGTATGGGGTTTTTATCCCATGCATCATGTGTCTTACCTTGCAATGTGCAATTTAAACAAAGAATTATCCTTAGCCTCATATTATGGGGTCTATGAATGATTCTCAGTTAGATGCTCTACAAGATTAATGTTCTTGATTAGCCTGGCACTGATTTGTTGTACTACTCGAGGCCTGACTCATACACTCAGTGAAAAATAATGAACAAGGAACCACAACACAGTGACCAAATGCAGAGAGAAGCAATCTAGTAGAATATAGCTGAATCTGTTGGTCTCCACTGTGCTGGAAGCTTTCTGTAAATATAAAAAGACTAATTAAGGGGCCACTATATCCTATATATTTCTTGCAGAATAACACTTGATGCAAGAAACAGCATTGCTGGTATTTCTTTGTGCAGGTTATAAGATAACCTTCAGGCTGAACACAGTAGACTGGCATAGGTCCATTTCTTACATTTAGTTTTTGCTTTACCAGTTCAAAATGACCAAGATATACAGGACTTGCTCCCACTGCTTGTCAACTTATATGAATGGTATTACGTAAATCTGAGCTAAGTTGCCTCTGGCAGGCCATACACTGTATAATATGGGCCACTGCTTTCTGTGATAGTTGCTTACAGGCGTTTTTAAGTGACACTCTGCCAAGAGAGAAACTGATGTCTGCTTGTATTGGAGGCCATTGGCTACGCTGGAATTAACGGGGGCTTCTATTAGCTGTTGCGTCACTTACAATCTGCTTGTTCAGCCCACAGGACAAATGTAAATCAGCTTGGCAGTGGTGTGCTTTAATTATAGTCATTCATTAAAGACATTAGGTTTTTTTACAGATTAAAGGGAAAGAATACCTTTCTAAAATCTTTTAGTGTGTTAAAGATTGACCTATTCTATGCAACTGACAAATATTCAATCTTTTTTTATTTCATGATTTTGAAATGATCAGCCTTCATATTCTTCTGCATTCTGACCTGTAAATAAAATGTAGTCTGGTTGTCGGGATCACTGACCCTAGCAACCAAAGAGCAGGTGAGGCTTCATTTTTTCCAGTATCCTTATTCCGTATTGTTTATCTTACCATTCAGGCTTTCCACTATTCTTCTTCCACTCTGACCCCCCAACTGCTGCTTGGTTTAAATGTAAATAATTCAATAGCTCCTAAAGAATAAAAAGCAGATGCAAATTGCCTTATAATACCACTGTCTACCTCATACTAAAAGTTAATTCTAAGGTGAACTCCCACTTTAAACATTTTCTATAGTTATTCTTAACGTAGAAAGGATATCTTAAAGACCACCAAGAGCGTTAGGTGCTTAAGCTGTGTTTTTATTAAAGTTCTGTTTTGTTCCTAAGTGGAGATAGCCCTAAATGTCCCTTCCAGGCATAAAAAGGAAAGAGAACATTATGCTGTAATGTTAATGTACTGCTGTTCTCAACCTGGAAACCTTTTCATTCTGCTTTGTACAGATCTGCCCAGCTGTTTCCTCACAATTTTTTTCTTTTAATTGCCTATAAATAACCAGAAGGAAGCGCAAGCGTATGTGTTACTTTACATGCGGAGCGCTTTAGCAATGCCACTGTAGCTATTTCTGCTAAATTATTTCTAGAAGCTTGTTAGCGGAACATTTATTGTGTGCTCTTCTGACTCACAGACAGCCAATCTCTCATGCAGCCAATGTCTCCATTTTGGTGAGAAAAAACCCTTGTTTCAGTAACAGCATGCAGATTAGGGGTGTTTTTTTCCCGTAATGCAAATAGATGAATGTGTACAGATATCGCTTGCTTTTCCCTGTGTGGAATAGGTTTATTGTAGTGTATTTGCATGCCCTTGTCTGCCCATTCATTATTAAAATAAATATGCTTTCTCCCGCTTCCCTGAACTATCAGTAACATGTTTATTACAGAATAATACTCCAGCACTGGCTGTCAAAGAAAGAGATTCAGAATAAGAATAGAGGAGAAGGAATAAATAATCCATCACATGTCTGGATCTATTAAACCAAAGAATGAATGGCAGGGTCTAGGCAAACGGGGTAGTAAAGAAAATGATGTTGATATAACATCATCAGTCTTTGTGAATACTTTATGCAGGGCATAAGTAACCAGCCACTCTCCTGGTATTGTAGAACTGCTACTATCCCTAATTTACTGATGTTTCAAATTGTCAGACAGGGGGATTTATTTCATAAAGCAACCTTCAGTTTCATTCACCTGCTGGTTAAACCCCTCTAGTGGTGACAGAGCTCATAATCTAACATTGGACAAAATTGCCTCAGTATACTAGTCCTTTGCAGCCAGTCAGAAATGAGCTTTGTTAAAGGCTGAATCTTGAAACTAAACAGCTGATTATTTGTTATAGGTTACTTCAATAAGGCAGTTGTGCTTAGTTTTAGTAAATAAGCATCAGTGAGTGTTATAAGTAAACACGGAGGTCCAAAGATAGTAGCGTCTTTCACACTCTTTTAACATTGGTGCTTCCCTGAATACCTGGCAGAGCATCTCTATTCAGCTTGGAATAAAGACAAATAGGAACATGCACACACACTAAGTAGAATAGGCTTATGTAATAAAAGGCACAAAGTTTGCCCAGGTCTAGTCACCCATGGCAACCAATAAATGGTATGCTTTTAAATAATAATCACTGGTTGTTATAGGTGTTTAGACCTGTCGTAAATGTTCACCTTTTATTGCGCCATTAACCTTATGAAAGCCGGATGTGAATTACACTTGTAGGTACCGGTACCATTCAATGAATTATATATCATCAGTGTCAGGACTATGGGGTATTTTAATAAAAGTGGAAATGTTTGCCTAATAGCTATTAACTATTCAGTGCTGATAACAACTACTGTTGACGTTTCCAGCTCCATGCAGCACAAAAAAGATGGAACCAGATTTACACAGATCGGTAAGCAATACCCACTGGGGTCACTAACTATAGAGAGCTAGCGTAGAATTTTGATGAGTTTTTTAAATTTAATTTATTTTATTATTTTCATGTTTAAATTATTTGCCATCTTCTTCCAACTTTTAAATAGGGGTCACGGACCTTGGAAGCCAAAAAACTATTGCTCTTTGAGGCTACAATTAATTAATATTGTTATATTTTATTACTTATCTTTCTAATCAGGCCTCTCCTATTCATATTCCATTCTCTTACTCACACTACTACTGCTTGGTTGCTAGAGTAATTTGGACCCTAGCACCCAGAAAGCTGCTGAAATTCCAAGTTGGAGATCTGTTGAGCAAAAAGCTAAATAATGGGATCTGTTATCCAGAAAGCTTTAGATTACAGAAGACATAGACATAGACATTTTAATCAAATAATTCAAACTTTTAAAAATAATTTCTTTTTTTCTCTGTAATAATAAAATTGGTCATTGTACTTGACCCTAACTAAGATATAATTGATTCTTATTGGAGGCAAAAAAATCGTATTGGGTTTAATTAATGTTTAAGTGATTTTTCAATAGATCCAAATTAAGAAAAGACCCCTTATCCAGAAAACCCCAGGTCCCATGCATTCTGGATAACAGGTACTATACCTGTATAATAAAAAATGAAGACCAACTGCAAATTGTTTATAGAATATCACTCTCTACATCATACTAAAAGTTACTTTAAAGGTGAATGACCCCTTTACAAACCCTAATTTTATTCATTTTGTATAAAACAATACATTTTTGATGAGGCTCTACAGACCCCCACATTAAATTATCATGGGCAGAAATATCTGTGATACAGTATATATATATATATATATATAGATAGATAGATAGATAGATAGATAGATAGATAGATGTCAGTGCTGGATGATGTTGGTAAGTGTCTCCAGAATGATGGACCTGTAGCAGCCGAGGGTTCATCTTTATGTCCAGGCTAAAAATGGTACATGGAGCCTCTATGGAATCCCAGTGTAAAGGACACATCAATACTGATGGATGGATGTGTAAAAATCAAGACACAGGAGATGGTAAGAGAACTTACAGTAGCTGCCTAGTTACTTAATTTAAACAAGACATATCAAAAAACACTGCAAGTGAGTAAGTTCTCTTACAGAATAGCAGTGACACTGGGAATATTGGAAAAGAAGAGCTGCTCTATAATAGCTCATGGCAACATCTTCTTCAGCATGACTTTATTTTGCTATGCAATTTCCCCCTACAAAGACTTCATACATCAGCAAAATAGCTAAAAATGTTGTAACATATTGTAGAACATCCTGAACAAAGCCTTGCCGGGTTGATTAATAAAACCTATTGACTTTGTAGCTAGTCCATTGACTGTAATCAAATCATAAATAATAAGGATGGAACTTCAGATTAAATAAGGTTCACATGGCTGCAAAGATGAAAACGAAGCCGGCTGCAATGAAAGGAGAAGACCAGAAAGTAATACTCAGTTATAAAGCAGGTTTATCTGTCCCTTAAAGCAGGAATAAAGGCAATATTGCACTGTCGGAAACACAATTTCCTCTAGCGGCACAGGAGCCAAGCATCGTGATCAATCATTTTCACATGAATACATTTTAAACTTTTCATCTTTTTATCTAAAAGCTCCAAAAGTCTCAGCCATAATCTCATTAGATGGTTTAAAAAGAAAGAATGACTAAGCCTGTGCCCAGCCTCTGTACCAAATCAGATAAGCTCAAGCCTCACCTCAAGTCATTATCTGAAGTGGCGCTACCTTCCTCTTATGGAGGATTTACTGCTGCTGGCCTTTAAATACCATATCCTCCTAATTCAGGCAAATTGCCGATCTCTGAATTATGTCTTTATAAATGTTTCCTTGGAGCATTTGAAAGGAGAAATGTCACTAGGTAATAAAAACACCAAACCGTTCACCCTAAATCTCCCCATAGAGTGGCTGAACCAGAGCTTAGGGACCTATGCCTTAAAGTTACACTTCATGCATTTACCAGAAACCTGCCTCTTTAAAAAACTATTGGCCCTTACCTTACTTTAAAAATGTGGCCCTCCAACCCCCCATCTTATAATGAATGGATGAATCTAGTAGAAGACACAAGAAAAATGGAAGAAATCACTCATATTTTACATAAAACAAGTGGGCAATATTGGAAAATTTGGGACCCTTGGCTCTCCTGCGTTAAACTAAAATCACCCTCCCAGAACTGAATAGGAATGGTAGTAGATTTAATGGGAAGTATGGAGATTAGGACATATGTTTGTGCCAGAAATACACTTGTTGTCCGGACTGGAAATATTTGTAAATGTTTATTGTAAATGTAAATAACTGATTCCCCATCCCCTCTTGCCTTCTGTATCCCCCATTGAGTGTTTGAAAATAAAGAATATTTAAAAAAAAATGTGGCCCTCCAGCCTCCCCACAAATCTGTTACAGATCCATGTCCCCAATGTCTCAGAAATTGACCTTGGACTTGGGGGTAAAATCCCAATAAACTGCTGCATTGCTTACATTTATTCCCAGCCAATAAGGAAACTATAACTACTGGGACATGGGGTGGGGCTGTGAGTACTGGGGGTAGAAGCTGTTCTGGCACAAATACTAGTTGATTTCATGGTGAATCCCATGATATTGGAGAACTGTGCACATATGGCACCTTATTTTTTTTCATCTTCATCTCTTCCAGCTTTCAAATTAGGGTCACTGACCCCAGCAGCCGAAAAACTGTTGCTCTGTGAATCTGCAATTTTTTACTTTTTATTACTTATTTTTCTATTTATGCCCTCTTCTATTCATATTTCCATGTCTCTTTCATACCACTGTCTGGTTGCTAGGTTAAATTGGACCCTAGCAACCAGATAGATGCTGAAATTGCAAACTGAGGCGCTGCTGAACAAAAACTAAATAATTCAAAAATCTCAAATAATAAAAAATAAAGACCAATTGCAAATTGCCTCAGAATAGTACTCTCAACATCATACTAAAAGTTAATGTAAAAGGTGAACAACCACTTTAGGGCCAACACAGTAAATATTTGCACCTGTATACGTGGCAGGAGAAATTAGACTCTCTTGTTCCCAACATCTCGTTGCACTTTTTATTATGAGCCCTGGATGACAAACAATGTAGGTGTGTGACGTGGGATGCCCACATCCTGCCCATATAGTATATAGTGCCCCCAATGGTGGGGGCGCTAGGCTCTGCCTACACCTAATCTGAGCTCTTTTGCCCGCACTTGCCCCAGGGATGGCAATGCACATATTTAGCAACGGCTCCACTTACACCCCCTGCCCCATTTGATTGCACTGACTTGGAAAATTGTCTATGTTTTTTTCTCTTTTTTTCCCAATGAAAATGTGTAAACTTTTTGGTCAGGGGAGCATAATACTCAGCACTGCATACATTTGTATTCCATATAATTATTACACTTTAGTTTAAACTGCATGTGAAAAGCCTATATATTCAAGCGATTATGTTTATTAGGTAACTGAATAGAATTTCCTGCTGAATCAGTTCTGTATTTTTTCACTTTCATTTGTTTCTTTTTTTGTTCTGTATCTTGTTAATTGAATCGTTGCTTTGTATAAACAATATACTGTATACAACTAAAAGATCTCCATTTGTTCTTTAAGTGGGACGCAACTTAAAAGTAACACATTAAACCCTCACAGATATTGCATTAAGGGGTAAATAAAACTTCCATCAAAGATGACACATTTCAAAGGGCATGTCCACCCCAAAACTGGATATTTTGCATAATAATAGAAAATGTAATTATATGCAGCTTACCAATAAACAATAATTAAAAATGTTCCATGGTTTTAAAATTATTACTGTAAATGTAACTGAAAGCAGTGTTTGACTCTTGAAACAATGTAGCAGAAGTCAGTTCTCCCTCCGGGTATTTTAATCAACCAGCTTCTGATATATTTCTTAGATGTTCAAGGCAGAGAATATCAAAAGCCAGACAGATACTGCTTTCAATAGCAATTACATTTACAAATAATCTTAATTACTGTATATTGGACAGTTACTTAGAATTACATTTTCATTATGCAAAGCAGTTTTGGTGAAGGTTTCCTTTAACTTTAATGAAAATTAATTAATTTTACAAAGATGCAAGGGATTGCTTCAGTGAGAGTCCAGCTTACCAACAATATGTCAGTCATCCTTTTGAGGTTTGTGTGCCATTTTTGCTTGCTACTTTTACACCAGGATGAAACATCAAAAAGAATGTAGAAGTACATTCAGTGCCTCCAGTGACATTAGTATGAAAGCATTAGGGCTAGAAAAGATGGGGTCCTTCTCAAATAAACATATTTCACTTGTTTGTTTGTATACCTCCACTTCTGTAACAAATATAGGACCCTATAAAATCTACAGATTTGTAAAGCCCTGTGTCTCCTACATGCACCAACGCCATATATATATATATATATAGACATTAGGAGATTTCGGTCTTGTATAGGTCAAAAACTCCCAGCAGTACACTACCAAAATTTTAATGCACCGCTCCAGAAATCTTCATACTTTGTTAGAAGCTCAGAAAATTCCTGTATTGCCTCAAACTTGCATTTTACAGCATCTTATTGTCATTAGGCACAAAAATAAATCACCCTAAATATACATTCTAGGGGCCCTCTGAATAGTATGATGCATATTATGCATAGGAATACCAAAGTATATGCAGAGGACGAAAATTTAGTGGTAATTTATGAAATATCTCAAAATTGACAAAAAGCTCCCAAATTTCATTAGGTACCAAGATAAATTATCATACAGTAGAACCCCAATTTTAGATTTTTCAGGGGACCAGGGAAAAATTATGTTAAATCCGGGAAAACGTAAAATAAAAAATGTGTTAGACACTGAAATGTGTTATAGCTTGCCTCTTCTGATCGCTACTCCCAATACTGTGTCCTTCCTCAACTGCTCCAGCACAACTTGCAGGTTCCAACATTTTCAGATCACAAAATGTGCAGTGTCAGCACCTCCCCAAGCAGGAATTAACGCATGATGGCCCCATGGTACATATGTGCAGAGAGGCTAATGATGATGCTCCAGGTTTCACAAGTTGCAGTTGGCAAGAGACAAGGGTGATAAAGTGGTGTAAAATCCAGAAAACAAGAACATTATTGTGTGACATATAGAGACTCCAAAATGTACCTTGTGCTTTTATATTTCAAGGCTTGTACTTGTCTACAAAATCCAAAATGGGTAATTATGTCTTTCTTCTAGTGATGATCAAATTTTTTCCAGGTTTTGCAGAAAAAAAACCATCCATAGTTGCGGTATAGAAAAAGTCGCTGCAAAAAAAAAAAAAAATTGGTTGTAGGTTGTATTGCTAACTGTTCGGTGTTCTACACCAAACTACCAAACTGCAAAAATATGCTAATAATGCAACAAAATCCCCAAAACAAAAAGCAAAAGTTATCGCATGCTTTGTTTTGTAATCAAACTACTCACACTAGCAATAACACACAATTAAAAAAAAAAGTCGTAAAACTGTATCTGTGTGTTTTCAGTTGCAAAACTGTGTGTTGTGTGTGTATGTGTGAACACCCCCTTGATTTCACCAAAAAGTACATATAGGTGCTAGTGTGTGTTAGTGTAAAAAGTGGGTGTATTTGTGTAATACTAACTTGGGAAGGCAGGCTGGAAAGCAAGCAGAGGAGATTTACTTACTCTTTCCTGTGGGATAGAGGGAATTGGGTGCAGACATTGGGGGGGTGCCTAGGGTGTAAGTTGGGGCTGCAACTTTTTTGTGGGGGTGGGGCAAAAAATGCCCTGAATTGATATACATACCACTGGCCTTTCAAATTAAAAGCATACTGTATTCATGGATTTAATAGTTAGGAGACATATGTATTCCCTAAAACTGAAGCTTTTGTTTCCACTAGCTTTCAAAAGTAGGAATAAGAAAAACTTAATTACAGATGTAAGATGCATCAGTCATCCTACTATAATAATCATCTTTTATTTATACAGCACTGGCAAGTTATGAAGAGTTTGAAATATTGAGATTTGACTGAAATCAAATGATCAGCGGCTCCACTGTCCTATTTTCATAAGTACTCAAGGTGCCTAAGAGTGACATCACATTTAGGCACCATGTGTTTTTATTTCTGATTGGTTACTGGTAACAAGAGAAGCGGGTGTTGCAGCTGACCACTTTGATTTTCAGAGCATTTGAGCTGGAATTTCCTCATGCAGTCAGGGATGCCAGGGGCTATAGCTAATTCATACCCCACAACTGTCCCGCTTTGAGCGGGACAGTCCCGCTTTCTATAGCGCATCCCGCTGTCCCGGATAGTTCCCTGAATGTCCCGCATTTCCGTAATAGATTACGGAAATGCGGGACATTCATAGAACGATCCGCAACAGCAGCATGAGAAGTCTTAAGCTGAGCGCTCCGACTCCTTGCGCTGCTTCTCTTGTTATGTGGCTCCTTCTCCGGCGGTCCCAGGCCCTTTTATAAGGTTGCGCCCGTGCGTAATGACGTCACACGTACACATGGGGCGCAACCTTATAAAAGGGCCTGGGACCGCCGGAGAAGGAGCCACATAAGGAGAGAAGCAGCGCAAGGAGTCGGAGCGTGTATGGGGGGGCTCTGTGTATGAGGGGCACTGTGTATGGGGGGGGCTCTGTGTATAAAGGGTACTGTGTATGGGGGGCTCTGTGTTTGGGGGGCACTGTGTTTGGGGGGCACTGTGTATGGGGGGGCTCTGTGTATGTGGGGCACTGTGTATGGGGGGGCTCTGTGTATGGGGGGGCTCTGTGCATGGGGGGCTCTGTGTATGAAGGGCACTGTGTATGGGGGGCTCTGTGTATGAAGGGCACTGTGTATGGGGGGCTCTTAACTTTTTTTTTAAATTATTTTTAAGATTCTACAAGGACAACCATACAATACAGTACTAGGCTGGTGGTCATTTGGCATCACCATCAGTGAAATGGCCACCTGATATTAAGCTAATTCATTCAATCAATCATCTTGGATAAACCAAGATACCAACATACCAGACTAACTGGAGGAAGGTCTCTGCTAATGCAAGCAATATGGCACTTTCATTAGTGAAGGTTGCATATTTCCATTGTAATCTTTATTGTATAATGATGTGAAAAACTACTCTCTTGCTCATTATAGATATTTTGTACTATCTTGACTAAAATAATTCTTGCCCTTACATGCAGCCATCAGCGAAGCTATTCAGTCCACTGCCGCCACTGTCATATCTTGCACCGCAGAAGGATAAAATTACATCAGGGACCAGGAACATTGTTTCCATCTTCTCAATTCTACATTCCTTCTGGCTGAAGTTAAAGCACATGCAAGTGTGTAACCCAGCAAGTAATATGCTGTTCCATCTAGCATAGGTAAAAGCAGAGGGCAGGGGGCATATCTGTGGGCTTCAAGATCAGCTCAACCTGCTGCACAAAGGCCAAATCATCTTTTGCATTTCCTGGTTTCACCATCAGCTCCACCTTAACACAGAGATACCATCTTCTAGTGCCGCCGCTCCCTATAAGCAGAGTATGCAGTCTGCGTAGGGCACCAACAGACCAAGTCATCGTCGGCGGCTCCTTCTTTCTTAAGCGGCAGCGACAGGCCCTTTTATAAAGTTGCGCCCGTGTGTTTGACGTCACACGTCAGGCGCAACCTTATAGAAGTGCCTGTTGCCGCGGCATAAGAGAGAAGGAGCCGCCGACGATGACTTGGTCTGTTCGGGGTACTTTCTATGGGGGCAATTGGGGGCACTGTGTGTGGGGGATACTGTCTATGGGGGGTACTGTGTATGAGGCAATTGGGGGCACTGTGTGTGGGGGCTACTGTCTATGGGGCAATTGGGGGCAGTGGCACTGTTTATGGGGGCAATTTGGGCACTGTGTATGGGGGCACTTTCTATTGGGGGCACTTGGGGGCACTGTTTATGGGGGCAATTGGAGCACTGTGTATGGGTGCACTTTCTATTGGGGACACTGTGTGTGGGGGCTACTGTCTATGGGGCAATTGGGGGCACTGTTTATGGGGGCACTTTCTATTGGGGTCACTGTTTATGGGGGCAATTGGGGCACTGCGTATGGGGGCACTTTCTTTCTCTATTTATGTATTTACTTTTATTTGAATAAAGTTCTATTTTGGCCCCTATAGTAGGTGTTTTTTTTATTATTTTATTTTTACTTCCGTAATATTTGGGGGAGGGGGCACAAAAGTAAATTTCTGCTTAGGGCACCCATTTGGCCAGCAGAGGCCCTGCCATCTTCAACAGCATGAGATTCCTTAGTGCCATCAGATTCTGGAATCCTGACAGGCAGTGGCTCAACTGGGTGCATGACAGTAAGTATTTCTATATATAGAGTAAATTGTGTGTGACTGTGTGAGAAAATGTGAGATATGAAAGGCCAAGGGTATTACAAGAAGGCGAGCAGATGCTAAGATCGAATCATGCACATCATGTCTATAGAGCCCGTACCTGTTAGTTATGTAAAACAATATGTAGTTTTTCCAGGTCAAGTTGGATTTTTTTTCCTTCTCATGGAAGTTTAGTTGGATTTGGGGTGGGACTTCATAGACACAAGCAGTTTAATCTCTTGTGTTGTCTTTGTGTCACTTTTGTCATGTTTTGTGTTACATGTGTGATGACATCTCACTAAGGTGAACTAATGGCAAAGTATTCACACTGGATTTCCCCTAAGGGGTTACATCTAGCGTGAATGGTGTGTAAACCAGTGGTTTGACTGTGAGTAAAGTATTGTTGCATTGGCGGAATTAGATTTCCTTAGTTGAGGGATTAAGATGCAAATTGTCCTTGAGATTTGGGATTGATGTTTTCATATCCATTTAAAAGAGAAAATAACCCCTGTAAAGTTAAGTAACTTTTACGAAGGACAGAAAGAAACAATGCTAACAGCTCCTTCCCTACCTTTACATTTTTCACTGTGTGACAATTATCTGCCCTGATATTAACTATACAGCACAGCACTTCCATAGGATCACAATAAAAACAGTGGCGGCAAAGGGATTATTTTGTAAGGACATGAGAAGCTGCTAAGCAATATGCTTGGCAGCTCTGCTGTTTTATGGTGCAGCATTTTACATTGGTCACTCCTTAACTATACAGTGGTGGTAGGTCTTCATATAGCATGCTGCACATTACCTTATATACATGGACATGAAATGCAAGGGGGGCATCCTAAAGGTATTAAAAGTTGCAATTAGGTATATTTTTCATAATCTTTTTCTCCCCCTGGCTACTTCTTGATAATGAATGTTACAAAATAGGGTGAGGTTGAGGGTTCTCACTGACCAAATAGCAATTATTGATATGCTTTATATACAGAGTGAATTGTGGTTTCTCATAGAGACATTACATAGAGTGAGAGACTGTGCAATGTGCTATAAGACATATCAGTCCAAAGTGCTGATTTATGGAGAAATCTTTTCTGCTACAGTACAAATATGTCACTGTAAGAGGTCTTGTAGCAAAACCTAATGTGGTGCACACCAGCTTTAAAATGGTTCCACTTTGAAAAAGAAGCAGTGCAGCAGTGGTGTAACGACATGTTACTGGGCCCCACATCAAATTCAGTTTAGGGCCCCAAAACATTAATTTTTGGGCCCTCTAAACTTATGGGCCCCACTGCGCCCACAGGGACCACTAAGGTCCTGCAAGGGCTGCTTAAGTTTTGCTTCAGTAGAGGCCCCAGAACAACATAGTACAGGTATGAGACCTGTTATCCAGAATGATCGGGACCTGGGGTTTTCTGGTTAAGGGGACTTTCCATAATTTAGATCTCCATACCATGTCTACTAAAAAATCATTAAAACATTAATTAAACCCAACATAATATGTTTTGCTTCCAATAAGGAGTAATTATATCTTAGTTGGGATTAAGTACTAGGTACAGGTATCGGACCCCTTATCCGGAAACCCCTTATCCAGAAAGCTCCGAATTACGGAAAGCCCGTCTCCCATAGACTCCATTATAAGCAAATAATGCAGAATTTTAAAACTGATTTCCTTTTTTTATGTAGAAATAAAACAGTACCTTGTAACTGATCCCAACTAAGATATAAATAATCCTTATTGGATGCAAAACAATCCTATTGGGCTTAATTAATGTTTTATTAATTTTTTAGTAGACTTAAGGTATGGAGATCCAAATTACGGAAAGACCCCTTATCCGGAATACCCTTGGTCCCGAGCATTCTGGATAATGGGTCCTATACCTGTACTGTTTTGTTATTACAGAGAAAAAGAAAATCAATTTTAAAAATTAGAAATATTTTTTTTTAATGGAGTCTAAGGAAGATGGCTTTTCTGTAGTTCGGAAAATTTCTAGATAACAGGTTTCCAGATAACAGATCCCATACCTGTACTGAGAATATACACGCCAATAGTCTTTCATTTGTCTTGAAGTTATGTAATGTATCTAACTGCATCCATCTACATCAGGAATAACACAATCTGACATGAATTAAAAATGCACAGTATAGTAATATTGCAAAAGTGGGTATTTCTAAAATATATAGAAATATAGTTTTCCTTGTCTACTTCTTAAAACCAAATGCATAATTTTACATA
Organism: Xenopus tropicalis; assembly: GCF_000004195.4. Lineage (NCBI taxonomy): Eukaryota > Metazoa > Chordata > Amphibia > Anura > Pipidae > Xenopus > Xenopus tropicalis. The sequence goes on from NC_030683.2 coordinate 38,049,372, forward strand.
TACTGTATATTCAGTCTCTTACAGATCACCCTTTTTTCTCCAGACCCCCTGGATGCATGTTCTGTATAGTGTTCTCTCGTCACTGGTTTTAATGCCTTTTCCAGGTCATCAGTATGCAGATTAAATTAAATGGAATAGATTCCCATTGCACACTGCCAGTTATGGTAGGTTTAGCATTATGTACAAGGCTGATTGGCTGCTCTGTATAGCCGACATATATCTTAAAGGGGACCTGTCACCCTAAAAAATAATTTCAAATCCTTTTCTATCATGTTAGTTATGCAAAATAAACTTTACTTACACCATATAAACTATTTAATTTTTTTTTCCTTTAGTCTTGGAATTTACAGTTAGCAAGCAAGCAGGCAGGTGCCATTTTGTAAAGACTGCATTTGCCATTTAGGTGATATCTATGAAGTGCTGAATGGAAAGTTAGAAAATCTGAGCTGTCAATCATATATTGCCTGCCCCGCCTCTATGTCTCAGGCAGCTCAAATTTTTAAATACATTTATAACAGGTATGGATGATTTCATTAAAAATGAATTTGAGTTTCATGTTAAATTTATAAAGGACTCTAATTATACAGCTTTTTTTGTGTGGGTGACAGGTCCCCTTTAAAGTGTATGACCAACGTAAGGCATACATTACAAACATTACAGAGCAATGCAATTTATTTATGCCTTGCTGCTTTATCAGAGACTCTAAAAAATGTTTCTGTCAAGCAATCAGTATGGTAGATCTCACTGTTATATATAAGTGCATAAGCATATAGTAATGATGGCAAAGTGGCTTCTTACACCAAAGCTATGTAGTTAGTTTGAATCAAAGTAAACACTAAGTTTATTTAGCTGTCCACAGACCAGAAACTTTTGTCTGCAGCTCTCTTCTTTGTTCTCCCTGGCTCAGAGAATGTGACAGATTACTCTTATGCTCTGCCTGTATAATGTGCCCAGATCTGACAAACTACAAAGCCTCCTGCCAAAGCCAAGCACTGGTCGTAGGCCACGCACAAAAGACATCCCCACACCCTGATGTTCTGGAGTACACAAAGCATGGAGAGCTGCGGGTAGAAGTGTCAGTTCTGTCATAAAACTCACTGCACAACACTGTTGAATCAGAACCGGTTAAATACAGTGGGAATCATTTACTTAGAAAGTGCTGGGTTTTAATGTGGCATCTCTTGCCCACAATACTGCCCAGTTTTTAGCCTGTTCACTTTGTGAGCCTTGATGATTGACAGCAGAGTTTTCTGTGTTTTATACAAGTTTTTACTAGATGTTATGCCAAGGCGGGACAATTGCCACAAACTTATTATAACAAACTTACAGCATTTGTGCAAACAAGGAGTCTGCACTTATGGCAAATAGAAATAACCTCAGTGGTTTCCCAGATCTACATGGATTTGTTTACTAAGATGGCAGACAGCATCTAAATAATGTTTTGGCTGAACATTAGCACAAGTATGGGACCTGTTATCCAGAATGCGTGGGGCCTGGTGTATAAGGTATCTTTCCATAATTTGGATCTCCATACTATAAATCTACATAAAAAATAATTTAAACATTAAATAAACCAAATTACCATTATTTTGCCTTTAATAAGGATTTATTATAGCTTAGTTTGGATCAAATACAAGGTAATGTTTTATTATTGCAGAGAAAGGAAATCATTTGAAAAAAAATGGAATAATTTAATTAAAATGGAGTTTATGGTATATGGCCTTCCCATAATTTAGAGATTTCTGGATAACAGGTTTCCAAATAACGGATCCAATACCTGTACTTTGCCCCTGAGGCATAAGTAGAAGTTACTGGGTCCAAACCAAAATCATTCTTGGGCTCCCCAATACTTTTGGAATAACACATTTTTTTAATAAATGTTAATGGGCCCCTTATACCTCCTAGGCACCATCAGTCCTCTGCTTTCTATATAGATAGGTTCCTGCTATACTTTATGCTTTTATATTTAGAGAGCAGATTTATCTTTAAAAACCTTTAAACCTTAAAAACTGCACTTTAATTCAATCAAAAATTGTTAAAAAATCATCAGATATTTCCGACTAATTCCTATGAATTTACATAGCATGCCTAGAATTATGGGTAGACAAATTAATTTCAGGTTTATTTTTTGCAGAAATTAAAATGCACAATTTCAAGTTAACATTGTCAAGTTCTGTTAAAAAAAAAAAAGACAAGTTGTGTAAAAGGTTTTTATTCCAGCATTTACACCTCACATTCCCGGGAGCCCGACTGGTTATATGTGCAGGCAGCCGAGCCATTAGGCACCATCTCACAAGTTTCTTTGCTTCCAGGACTGTAGTCTACATAAAATTCCTGGGCGGATGGAGTCATTTGAGTTAATGATGGGCTTTTCTGGTGCCTGTGATTTTTCATAAGAGATCCCTGCTGCAGGTGTCTCTTGCCTGCTGGAGATCTCCTCCAAGAGACATAGATAACTAAAGAGATCACAATAACTGACAAGAAAAGAGCCACAGTCCCTGCAATGATTTTGTGTAATGAGATTAATTCTGTAGCACCTTCATTACTCTCATAGACTGACTCCGTGGTGCCAACAGTTGGAGGTACTGAGTAATTGTTCTCCTGCTTAGTGCTGATAACGCTGAGCAGTACGGTGGGGGTTCGGGCAATGTTTATCAGCTCCCTGTTTTCTATAATGCTTTTACTGCACACATTGTAGTTCCCTACTGCTTGCATCACGTTCACCCCCTGCAGCTCTTTGGGGCTGGCACACAGAATTGTATTGTCTCTCAGTCCTTTAAAACTTTTCAGCCAGTTTACTAAAGAACAGATATTTCTGGTACATTCCCATATATTTCCAGCCAGGCCTATATCTGTGACTGATCTCCAAGTGTCCAGAATATCTTGCCCAATGAAGGTGAGCTTATTAGAATCCAAGTTGAGACGCTGTAGATTAGGGACACATTGAAATACACTAGGGCCACTGAATGCTTCAATTTCATTGCCAGACAAATCCAGCCTCTGTAACGAGTGCCACGTCCATGACATGGTCTGCCCTATAAGGCTGATCCTGTTCCACTGCAAGTACAGGCTCTGCAGACTCACCAGCCTTGGGAAGAGAGCAAGATTGAGTCTGGAGAAATGGTTGTGCTCCAGGTGAAGCTCTTTTAACCTAATCATGCCTGTAAAAACGTTCCTGGCCAAGCTCCTGATTCGGTTATATCCCAGATCCAAAATTTCTAGGTTCCTGCAATCCTGAAATATCCTTACTGGGATTGTCCTTAGTAAATTTGATCTAATATGCAGACTCTGCAGCTTCCTCAAGCCTTTAAAGTGGCCAGGGCCTAAAGTCTGCAGTATGTTATAGGATAAATCCAAATTCCTCAGGTTGGTGACAGGTCGAAATGTATTGTTCAATAAAAGGGAGATCCTGTTGGAGCTCAGGATCAGTTCTTTCAGCCGGCGGATTCCATTAAAAGCATTCTCATCAATACTGCTAATATGGTTATGGTCCAGGTACAGCCAGGTGAGCTGATTCAGACCTTTGAATTGGTTGAATTTGAGAACATGAAGGCTGTTATATCGAAGGGACAGCCCTATACAGCCTGCAGATACAGATGAAGGGATTTCCTGCAGTTTCTGAGACTCACAATAGAACATTTTGCCATCACACCTACATCCTTTAGGGCACCCACGTTCACCAGAGGAGGACACTGCCATGATCACCAAGAGGGCAAACAGCACAAAAACAGCTGATCCACTGAGCATTCGATAAGGGTTGACACCTAAAATAAAAAGCCCGAGAGTTATTTTTCAAAATACATGCTAATAGATGCCAATCCCTCTGCAAGGACACTCTCCCTCCCCACAGCTGTGTTTTGGGGCATTCTGACATATGCAACAAACCCTTATCAAGCACTTGCTGCAATATACTACACAAGTTAGACTAGGGGGGCATGAATAATGTATGAGATGCTTATGTGTGCCAGTCTAACTGCCATCAACTGTTACAGCTGTCTCCCTATACATACAGACATATTTTGCTTGTGTGTTAATGTGTGACCAGCACTTCTGACCAAAATATCTGTTTCTGTAAGGGCACATAGATCTCTGCATGTGTGTGTGTTCTCATGTGAACACACAGGTAATGAGTGCAGTAGTGTTCTCCTATCAGTATGCCTGTGTATGAAGAGTAGAAGTGTATGTGTGCTCACTTGTAAACATGTATTTTTGGACAATAAGTGTTTAACATATGTCTGCAAGCAGTGAGCCTATCTTCATGCCTACATTAATGGGTATGTGTCCCCATGTAAGGGTGCAAAGAGCCTGTATCCATGGGCATGTGTGCAAATGTGTGCCTGTGTGTGTGTGGGTGCAGTAGCCTACATGGCTGGCTGAGGGTTAGAGCACAAGCATTACAATTAGGCACATACCCATTCTTCATTCATTAGAGAGCTGCTCCTCAGCTGTAGTTACTGACTATGGGGCCACAGGCACTTAGCCCTAGCCAGCTGCATTGTGGTGAGTCAGTGCTCCTTCCATGCACTCACTGGGCTTTCCTGGCACAGATGGGCACCTTCCAGCAGCATGATGGCAAGCCTACGGAATACTCCAAAAGTAGCAGCCAAGATCTGCCACAGCCACTTGTCCCCACAGATGAGCATCTCCGGATCAGCCACTCTTCTCCCCCTCTTTCTTGCATCAATACGCCATTAAGAATAAGAGCATCGACAATCCGCCTGATGACTGGTACAGACACTTCACTAACTGCTTTTGCCCCCACGGAGTATTCCAGCTCCCATTGTGATCACTGCATCGGCTCCAGGTTTAGAGCGTACAAGGAAAAGCAAGTAGATAGCAGCCGGCGCAAGTGCCTTCCAGTCTGTGTATAGGAGCTCATCATATCTCTGGCATTCAGACCGTTCGCTCGGTGCCTGTGACACACTGCCCCCTGCTGGCCGGTAACATTCATTGTATGTTCCATTAAATGTAGGCTATGGGCTCGCATGTAGAATCTGAGTGTGTTTGTGTGTGTTTGTGTGAGTGTGTATGTTGTGTACCCACATCCTCGCAATGGAAGTAAAAAATAGTGAAGCTATTAGTATAAATAGTCAAAATACTGTATGCACGAGCATGAAACTAACAGACAATTTACTTATGAAATGGGACCAGGGAATGTGCATTGATCAATCCCTTTTTCTTTTTGTATATTAGTATAAATAGTGGCATTTCTAGGGAAATGGCTCAAGAAAGCTAATGTTTTCTGAATGAAATAAAAAAAAAACCTTTATTTTAATCAACAAGCGACAAGAGTTTCGTACTTGCAGGAACTGCAGTTCAATCCCACAGATTTTGTATTAGACTCAGTTGTGCTTACTATTCCACACGGTTGAACCGGCAAAGCATCATGGGAACTGGAAGTTTTCAACTTCTGTAATGTGTAATGTTCTTTGGTTTTTGTTCACTCGTTCCCATTAGTCCCGACACTTGCAGAGCTTGCAGTCTGGTACAGGCATTGGCACCAAACGCAGCATAAATATTATAGAGTTTGCCACTGAATAATTGCCTATAAGGCAGGAGCCTCACATACCATACATGAGGTGCAGGTTATAACAACAGTAGTATTTTATGCACATACCTATACAGGGCCGCCGCTCCCTATAAGCAGAGTACGCAGTCTGCATAGGGTACCAACTCCCAGGGGGGCACCATCCCAGCTGCTCAAAAAAATAGTTTTTATATATTATAACATACCCCCCAACACTGGTTTTTATAGCGCATCCCACTGTCCCAGATAGTTCAATCAATCTATGGGGGCATTGTCTATGGGGGCTATTGGGGGCACTGTGTGTGTGGGGCCCTTTAGTAGGTGTTTTTTTTAATTATTTTATTTTTACTTCCGTAATATTTGGGGGAGGGGGCACAAAAGTAAATTTCTGCTTAGGGCACGCATTTGGCCAGCAGCGGCCCTGTACCTATATGCACTTCGGCAGTTGTAAAAAACCATAGCATCATTTTTCTTGTAAGCTTTTATGAGATTTGTGATACCTTGAGGCACCTCAGGCCCTTTAGCCACCCCCATGCTTTCCATTCCAGGCGGGGAGGTCTCTAGGTACCAGCAGGCCCTGGGAACATTTCATTGGTGGGCCCCCAAGACATTGGTGATATAAAGACCCAAAAGTACATGAAATTCTACTTAGTAAGGCAAGCAGTGAGGATTGGTCTGCATTTACATAAGTAGGTATGATTTCCAGGTGTGTCGCCCTGGACCATGAAAAAATGGTAGTGTCATAAGAAAAAGGCATAGAAATTAAAATAACCTGTAGAGCAGGGACCCCCAACCTTTTATACATGTGAGCCACATTTAAATGGAAAAAGTGTTGGGGAGCAACACAAGCATGAAAAGGGTTCTGAGGGAACCCGGAAGTAGCAAGAACCTTGGCTACTTAGTAGCCCCTATGTGGGCTGGCAGCCTACAGGAGGCTCTGTTGGCATTATACTTGGTTTTAATGCAACCAAACTTGCATCCTTACCAGAAATTCAAAAAGGAGCACCTGCTTTGAGGCCACTGGGAGCAACATACAAGGGGTTAGTGAGCAACATGATGCCCCTGAGCCACTGGTTGGGGAATACTGAGTAGAGCTTCTTGAGAATGGGATTGCAACTCTCTAATCACTCACACCATGACTATGGCTAACAGCACTTTATAAGCTCCTGTGTAGAACCATGAGGAAAGACATAGAAAATAACTTTAACTGACATTTTCTAAATGTAAATACATTTTAAATTGTCTAATCAGAATTGTTTGGGCTATGGGATTTGGGATTTTTTTGCAGTTATCTATGTAAAAACTAGGACCAATGACCAGATTGATAAAGAGAAGAGACAAGATGGGCTACTGATTATGGCAAAATGAACTCCAATGGGTATGATAAACTAAACCCATGTATTTAAGTTATGACCACTGGAGTGGCTACCACTACCAGCTGCACCACTCTGCTCCCACAAAACAGCCCGTTTGCTCTTACTATTTTAAAGAGCAGTGAAGTGCAGTGGATTGTCACAAATCTTGCTTAAATATCTATTGGTCATGCTCAGCTTTGGTTCCAAGAGAGGAAAGTGGAGAGTGTTGTAAGATGCTGCCTGCAAACTCACAGGGCTACTCTGCTTTTTGGGAACAGGTAAGGCAAATGGGATGTTTTGGGGTAGCCAAGTGGTACGGGTCGGGAAGGAGGAGTACAAGGTTTTAATTTTTTTTTTTTAAAGTGCTTGCTGTATTTTATGGCAACTCCCCAGGCTCCTCAGAATCATAAGAACCACCCACTCCACAGTACATTAACATAGAAAAGCATCTGGTTATAACTACCTCCAATGAGTTAAAAATATTGTGTAATATAATACAAAATATTATTAATGATGAATGTTTGTCACTATACAATAAATTCTAAAAAGGACTGCAAAATCTAAAATACAAATATGAAGTGTATGGGTGATAATTAATTATTGATTAAGCCATAAGTAAGGTAGGCATATGTGTGCTCATATTATGGAACATATTCATTTAGTCTCTAGGGGTAATTTCGGAGCCAGAGATTTATAAATTATTTGGAGTGTCATCAGCCTGATTTATGTGTTGTTTTTAAAGTGACTGAAAAAGTTCATTATCAGGGTTTCCTTGTCCTATAAAAAAAGCAAGTTTCAGTTTATCTGGTTTGATGCATATTTACCATATCCATATACTTCATTGTAATGCCAAACATTTCATGGTAATATTTATTATCATTCACAATATTTTAACTTATTTAGGGGGTTATAATCAATTTTAATTATGGGCTCAAATGGGACATATACAATTTATAGAATTGTTGTTTCATTCAAATGTTGCTGGACTGCATCTCCCATGATCAGGTCTGGGATTCAAAATAGGCCCTGGCATTTCATGTACAGAGAGGCCAAAATCAGCCCCCAGCAGCCCAATAAATAGTGGCTGACTATGGCATCTTGCCAAAATCCACAGATTGCCAGTCTGGGCATGCCCATGATTTTTCAGGGTTAAACGTGCTGGGAGCTGGATGTGTAATAAAGACAGTATAAAACCAAGAAGAGAAATTCAATGTAAAAGGGGGTTGCTTGCCTTTAAGTTAACTTTTAGTATAATGTAGAGAGTGTTATTCTGATACAATGTGCATATGGTCTTGATATTTTTATTATTTGTGGGTTTTAAATTATTTAGCATTTTATTTAGCAGCTCTCCAACTTTGAATTTTAGCAGCTATTTGGTTGCTAGGGTACCTAATAACCTAGCAATTAGGCAGTGGTTTGAATGTGAAACTGGAATATGACTAGGAGTGGGCCTTAATAGAAAAATGAGTGATAACAAGTAATAACAACAATACAATTATAGCCTTACAGGCTGATCGAAAAACAAATAATTCAAAAACTATAAAAAATGAAGATCATTTAGCTGCTTTGTTGTTTGCGGGGGACACAAATTCCAGTCATCTGCAAGATTATCATTTTGCATAATTCATTATCTGTGCCATTAAAAACTATTTCTAACACAGCATACTTCAAAGGCACTACATTTTCCCTTTTGGCAAGACTGGTTTCAGGGGTCCTGTTGATGCAGGGGGCCTGGACTGCTACAAAAGGGGTGGATGTTGGGCAGATTGGGGGGCTGGGTTTAGGCAGGGTAGGGGAGAGGTTATGAATATATGACCAGATGGGCAGGATTATTCATTGCATCCTGAATACCAACAAGCAAATGCTGAAGGTGATCTCCCACAGAAACAGAAAGATGAATTTTCCAGCAAAGCTATGAATTATTTGTATTGGAGAATCAACTTGCATATGTAATTGAGTTTGTAAGACTACAACTTGCAGCAACCCACATAAGTAATGGTAAATATGCTTTTAACATTATTTGTAAATGCAGTTGCCATGGAAAGCAGTGTTTTTTTTAATCCCTTTCCGTTGTCTGGTCTGACTCTTGAAACAATGTAATGGGAGTCAGGTCTCAGGTACTTTTAATCAGCTGGCTTGTTATATTGTTTCACGAGTCAGAGCCAGGATGAGGATGCAGCCTTTTCATGATTTTTAATGTAATAATATGGCTTGGAACAGTTACCTAAGTCTAGTCCCCTGTTCTCCTGCTGATCTGCCTGACTTAAAAAAAATGTAACTGTAAGTAGCTGTCCTCAACCTGCCTTTAGCCTGCATCCTCCTACTCCCACAATCCCCTGCACATGTGATGTCAATAAGGAAATAATATCACAGTGCAATGCTTTGTGGATTATATAGTTCCTGCATTCATAAATGTTTTAGTCCCGCCTCCCCTGCTATGATTTTAAATGATGCAGACAGAAAAGAACTGTTTTGTGGCTGGATTTCAACATATAAAAATGTTATTTATTCATATTATTTGAAGGAATTGATTACAGTGATAGGTATATTAGGGGTTCTGTGTTCTTTAACAAATGTTGGTTCTGAAGTTGAGTTGAGATTTCTTGTAACCTCACATTGCTGTTCAAACTTGCATGTTGTCTTTTGTAATAGTTGTGATAACCACTGTTACCTTCAGACTGGCATTGTGTTATGGCCCTTTAATGTCACATTCTTGGGTCACGCCCTTAGTACATCAGCTTTTTCGCCCTCAGTACATCAGCTTTTACATGACATCCCAGGGCATTGTAATCAGCATTTCTAAAAACTGTTTTACTCTGACCAGTTGCAGCAACTTCTAAGAGACACTGAAATCGCCACCCCGGGAAATATATTGAACAATGCACTTTTTACAAAGTACTTGAACAGTAAGAAAAATTCCATTTGTCTTTAATTGAAATTCTCACTTACTATTCCCTATCTTGACGTCAACAGTAAAATCCCAAAGGATCCCTCTGTTCTCACAGCCTCCATCTCTCCAGGTTACCGATGTTTCTGGGCCTGTCTATATAAATAATAGCAACATTCTCAGAAAATGAAGGTTCCTGTTAAATAAATCTCCAGCTCATTTGAGCCTGCCGCAATACATTACAAAAGCCTCATATTACATTTTACATACAGACACATAAACCTTCTTAATGGGTGCAAGGGGGCAATGCTGCTTAGCACAGCATTCACACAAGCTGGTTGGTAAACAACTGCCATTTTTATGTCTAGCAAATAATATTTAAAAGAGAAAATACTTCATATGGTAATCATTTTAACCCACTGAGTACCGGCTGAATTCCCCTTGCAACTCACAGTCTATACTGGATAAATACTTAGGATGCTAGAAACCCTATTTTCCTAACTTGCATTCAAATTGAGTATCCTCTTCTACTTGTTTAATCCCCCCCCCCCCCCCCCGTTCCATCTTCCTTGGGGAGGGGGGGGGCAGTTTGGGAAGCTCTGATTTTACTCCTATCACATATTATAACATATTATCAAGGAAACATATACCTTCTGTAGCAATTTTGCACCACCCAAATGTTGCTAGACTACAACTCCCATAAATTTCCCTCCTCCTGAGCTAGTGGCCCAAGTGAGTGAATGGTATCCTACCAGCTATGATCTTTGTGTCATATAAACATTGACATTAAACAAATTATTTTGCAATGTTGGCAAGCACAAATTGCACAGCAATCTTAATGCAGACAACAAGAAGACTGTAAATAGGTTTGGTATGACTATTTTAGAGAGCTTATAGAGTTGTAAAGGAGGATTTCAACTTAAAACATTATGACATAGACAGTGGTCTTTATAATGTTATCTTTTTCTGTATATTTTAAACTATTTATATTTTTCGTTGTGCAGCTGTTAGACTTTTTAACACCTATCTGTTTGATAGGGCTTAATTATTGAAAGGGTTAATGCAACATTAGAAATATGAGCAATAAAAATAAGAATAACACTGAATCAAACTATCTGTGTTTTTGGTTGCTGTGGTCACTGCTGGTTGCTGTGTCTTTTGTTCCTTCAATCCTCGCTAAACCTATGACATTTATCATGACCACCCTACCCTATTCCAAACCTAACCTGCCTTTATTCAGTTTGGGCTAAGTGAGGTGAGGGTTGGAATGGGTAAGGGTTTGCTAGTATTTTGTGCTGTTTATGGCTTCATCATAAATTATTTTTTCTTTTATAATGTCTTCATGCTTTAGCACATATTCACATGCACACACTAGTCTTTCTAGTTTTATAAACTGAAGGGTAATAGGACTTCAAAAAAGTGCTGTTTCTTTTAACGAGGGTCTGAACTCATAAGTTAACTCAGAATTATCACCTGATATTAGCAGTTTTAAACTTTAAGACCAGGCTTTTGACTCAACATCTCTCTATCTCACCCTAGGGTTAACTGATTATATAGGAATTGTATACATGTTTAGAACTGTTTCCTGCAGAAAAGCTGTTAATATGAAAGCTTTATATAAGTGTTCAAACTGTATAAAACTACTAGTATCTTGAAAACCACCACAAATCACTGAAAATTAATGTAAACTGTAAAGTGCTCACTGGACGATTACATCAATTACATTTTTGGGGTTTAAATCCCCTTTTAAAAACTGTAATAAACATCTCAAAGTTTGCACCAAGCCCAGTAAATCATAGCAGGCAATTAGTGCTGTCACACAGGTGACAAGCAAATGCCACTTGCTGATTTGTAACTATTATGTGTTACTAGATCAATTGCAATTACTTTGTCCCAAGTATATTATTGTAAAAGAAAAGGCTATGATTTGATACCTTTTGAAACTTAAAAGAGAACAAAAAGTATTATCACTGGTGGGTGCCACTGTATACCCTGTGCCAGTGCTACTGTTCACTAAAAACTGCACAGGCTCAGGGTATTCCTGTAAAAGCCCATCATCGCCCTCTTTGTCTTTTTCCATCTTTTCCTTATTCCAGTAAAGGCAGGCACATATATACCAGATACACATCAAATCCCTGTCATTTAGATAGGTAGCAATTTAGTTTTTAAACCAAGGAAATGTCTTAGAATACAAAAGCAAAGTTTGAGTTGTGGTATATAGGCCAATGTGCAGTTGCATAGTGTGATTTATGAGAAACGATCAGGAGCCAGCCTTATACCACTGCATGATAGGGTCTTGGCAAGGCAATGCACAAGATTACATAATATGTGCATTAATTCAATTCAATTACAAATAATTTGATCATAATTAAGATGTGCCCTGGAGATCCTTAACCATAAAAAACACAAGGCCACAGTGCCTTTCTGTACTACTAAGGGGAATTCTAATAAGCTTAATCTATTTCAGTAATGAGTGACTTAACAGTTAGCAATGCAGGATGTAGTGATGGGTATAACAACCTATATGGAGTTTGTACTTTGTATAGTTATCCTCCCACACTCCCAAAACTTGTAAACTGGCCCTTGATAAAAACTGACCCTAGGGTACATTTATATGACATATAGGAAATTAAACTGTATTCTCTACTGGGGCAGGGAAAGTTGGCAACTTCAGCCTTAAATCAGTGGAGATGTGCAGATAGCTATGCCACCATGCTAGTAAAGGGTTCAACTGTAGCAGTAAGGCAAGTGCCTCTCAGGCCAATGTGGCCATTAGTTTTACAACTACCCATTAGTTCTTAAGCTACCCATTACTTTTCCTGTTGGCAAAATGGGTGCAAATACTCTTCCTACTGTCTCTTATCGCTTCCTTTCCACCATTGTAGAATGGCAAATGGCCCAGATGGGAATACTCAATAAATACCATTGACACTCTTGTTTTCCCCCTTTTCTTTCGATGTACTGTATGTCACCCTGTTCTATGTGTTTATATTTGATAAAATGAAAATAAAGAATATATAAAATATGAAATTATATGTGCTATGACAATACATGTATGCAGTGTTATTAAAAAACATCTCTGTCATAAAAGAATACTATATGGGGCCCATTCATTAAAGCATGAATAAGAATTTTTTTTTCTAATTTTTAGAAATTAACCACGATAATATTGTTCAAATTATGCGACTTTTTCGCGTTTTCCCTAAATTTGCACCAAAAAGTCTTTTTTGCAAAGACCACGACCATTTCGGAATTCATTCAAGCTTTGGGATCGGGACTTTCTTTTGGCCAGGTTGGAGCTGCAGAGTGCCATTGGTTCCTATGGGAGACTTTCCTTGGGCCAGGTTGGAGCTGCAGAGTGCCATTGAGCCCTATGGGATACTTTCCTTGGGCCGGGTTGGAGCTGCAGAGTGCCATTGAGCCCTATGGGAGACTTTCCTTGGGCCAGGTTGAAGCTGCAGAGTGCCATTGGTTCCTATGGGAGACTTTCCTTGGGCCAGGTTGGAGCTGCAGAGTGCCATTGAGCCCTATGGGAGACTTTCCTTGGGCCAGGTTGGAGCTGCAGAGTGCCATTGAGCCCTATGGGAGACTTTCCTTGGGCCGGGTTGGAGCTGCAGAGTGCCATTGAGCCCTATGGGAGACTTTCCTTGGACAAGGTTGGAGCTGCAGAGTGCCATTGAGCCCTATGGGAGACTTTCCTTGGGCCGGGTTGGAGCTGCAGAGTGCCATTGAGCCCTATGGGAGACTTTCCTTGGGCCGGGTTGGAGCTGCAGAGTGCCATTGAGCCCTATGGGAGACTTTCCTTGGGCCGGGTTGGAGCTGCAGAGTGCCATTGAGCCCTATGGGAGACTTTCCTTGGGCCAGGTTGGAGCTGCAGAGTGCCATTGAGCCCTATGGGAGACTTTCCTTGGGCCAGGTTGGAGCTGCAGAGTGCCATTGAGCCCTATGGGAGAATTTCCTTGGGCCGGGTTGGAGCTGCAGAGTGCCATTGAGCCCTATGGGAGACTTTCCTTGGGCCAGGTTGGAGCTGCAGAGTGCCATTGAGCCCTATGGGAGACTTTCCTTGGGCCAGGTTGGAGCTGCAGAGTGCCATTGAGCCCTATGGGAGACTTTCCTTGGGCCGGGTTGGAGCTGCAGAGTGCCATTGAGCCCTATGGAAGGCTTCCGAAATAATACATTGAAGTTTCAAAGCCAGAAAGGTTTTTGCGATATGAAACTTTCAGGACTTTCGGATGGCAACTACAATATTTTCATATGACCAAGAAAAGAATTTCACATCAGAAATTATCTTGGTTACTCCAAATTTTTTCCAAGCATGCTTTTACTTGGCGAAAATTTGTGCTTTAATGAATGGGCCCCTACTTTACAGCACTATTTAATGCTACCAGTTTGATTGGATTTTTGTTAAATACAACTTTTGCTCATACCAGAATATAATATGATAGCGGCTTGTCTGTGTATCAGTATAAAATTCACGTAGTAGAATTGAAACATGCAGAATACATAGAATTGGTGACTTTACTGAGCACAGTTTTCCAACTTCAAGGTCAGTGAAATAGTCAAACTACAACTATTACTCTTAGTGGGTACATATGCCTGAAGAAAGACACAGTATGCAAAGATGCTTGTATCCCAGCAGGCAATTAGGAACACAGCAATAAAGGAAGTTCTGTAGGGTTTTAGTGTAAAAACATGACAAAACGATGATTTTTTGCAAGCTGCTGTGTACTTTATGTATTTTTATAGTAAATGAGAGTTCCAAGAACTAAGTAAACTTAATTCTGATACTGCGCTTAAAGGAAAACTGAAGCTACCAAAGGTCTGATGCCAAAGACTGTGTTTTAATGATAGGCCTGCTACTTTTGGTCTATCAGTACACCTTTTTATATGCTGAATACTGCCAGTTGTTATGCTTATCTATCCAGATGTTCCTGTGAATTATCTCTCATGTTATATGTATTTATACCTTGTCATATTTAAATCTTGTATAAATTCCAAATCAAACCAATGGTAATAAAAAAATAATTATAGACCTGCTGTATTGTCTATTGGTATTGTTTCCAATACCAATTTCATAAACAGCACTGTTCTAGTTTAAAAATAAGAAGAGATATAAACCTCAAGATAAAAAGTAGACGTGCGTCTATCTCAAATTAATTGTATTATTCTTCATCTCAACTAAAGCTCTAAGGCTGCTGATGGAATACAGGTAGTTCTATAATAGCTAGGGGATGACAGGCTGGACCTTCCTGTCTGAAATATCTGATAATTGTTACCCAAAGTAATATCTATATATTTTTGTGTGTACATTATCATCAGCAAGTACCAGTGGGGTAACTAGATGTTAATTGGCTTCAGAGCAAATTCGATTTAGGGCCTCATTGGTTAATTGACCTATTGTTCCAAGATATATTGAAACCGATCATTAATTAGGGTCTTACTGGGTCCTCTACATTCCTGGGCCCCCTGGGACTGCAGGGTCTGCTTTCTCTGTAGTAATGCCCCTGGCAAGAACCCAGTTTGGGTTTCACCAAATGTTGTCCCTACTATCTTTGAATAAGAAAATACAAGTAGAGTTTAGTGTGTGGATCTGAAGATATAATTGGAGATTCATGGCTCATCTGGATAAGGTCCCAGTCCAAAGTGGTTACAGTAGATATGATCTTTTTTTTTATTTGCCCATGGAGCTAAAGTGTTTTCATAGTATCTGAAACCATGTTTTATTCCTACATTTTTAGCATTGGCTTGTTGATGCAGTCCCCAAACCGATTGCCCTATTGCCGCCATTACAATTCCAGGGCCAAACGATCGAAATAGCCTACATTTGGCGACCTCGCCAAGCGAATGGATCTTCACGTGTATGGGCACCTTAAAATTAGAGCTCACTACAGAAAACCTCATCCACTTACTATTCATTCTTATGGGATTTTTAGAATAGTATTTATCAATGGGCAATAGGCCATTTGATGAATACACTTCTAAAAACCCCATAGGAATGAAAGTGATGAGCTCTATTCTTATATTTTGATAAATCTGCCCCAAGTGATGGATCAAAGATCACTACATAGTGAGAAGAAAGAACCCCACCTGGAGGATATTCTTGCATTCATGGGATCACCGACTTGAAATGCTGGGAAAGGCTTTATATAGTAATGAATTCATTTTTATGTTGTTGGACTACAGCTTCTTCTGCTCTAACCCTTTATAATATATTGGATGATGCTGCAACTTGTGGTCCAGTACAATATTCCCTTTAACAAGTATTGATAAAATTTATTGGTTCAGCACCGCTGAACTACAGTGTTTACATCCCCTTTAAATTTGGAGAGCTACTATTATGTGCTTACAGCTCTGTCATGGCAGCTTAGCAATCTATGATCATATACTTGATACAGAAAACACAAGTGTACAAAAAATGTATAAAGGTACAGCTAATGTTGTTATTGATACTACATGGGGACAGGGAATAGGTATTGATCGTTTCTTGTGTGCTTGCATATATCATCCTGGGAGAATTGGTGTTGTGCCGCTGGTGTGATTCCGGAGCAAAGAGAAATCAAGCTGAGAGGGTACATTTTGCGCACTTTGATCACAAGGCATCAAAGAGAAGCAGGGAGAGTGGAGAGCGGCGGCTCTTGCTGGAGTCTTGGCTCTGCACATGATAGATCCAAATGTCGGGGAATCGGTTATGTCTCAGCATTGAAACAGTGTTTTGTAGTACTTTCAAAGGATGCAGAGGCTCTCCTTCCAGCCTGCGTTTCTCCTCTCATCTTGTAGGTCACTTGCTATTTTGTAACGTTCTTTCATCTCTGGCTTTAAGGATAAATCACCGCTAGATCGACATAAATCATGCCGTACATCTCTCCCTGAAAAGGCTCGGTTGTGTTTTTCCTACCTATCCCTTTTTTTCCATTATGACTGAATTTTTAGGGTGATTTCCTTCCCTTGGAATTAATGAAATATTTATTGCATTATTGTACAAGAATGATAAAAGGGCTGTGCTGTTTACTGGCAGCAGAATCTTTCTATGGAAAGACAAAGTATAGGTATAGGATCTGTTATCTGAAAACCTGTTATCCAGAAAGCTCTGAATTACAGAAAGGCCAATGCCCATAGACACAATTTTAATTAAATAATTCAGAAATTATTTATTTTTTTCTCTCTAAAATATTAATCCAGCAACTTCTGCTTGATCCCAGCTAAGCTGTATAAATTCATATTGGTGGCAAAACAATTCTGTTGGGTTAATTTCATGTTTAAAAGATTTTTAGCAGACTTAGGGTATGGCAATCCAAATTATGGAAATACTCCTGGTCCTAAGCATTCTGGATAACAGGTCCAATACTTGTACTAAGAATTATGTCATATACACATGCTCTGCTTCAGCCCTGCCAGAGGGAGGCACACATGGCCTAATTTTTCAACACGGGGAAAATTTGCCCATGGGCAGTAACACACACTGACCAATCGGTCATTGGCATTGGTAGAACGTTAAATGCAACAATTTGCATCAATTTATTGGCTGGTTAACAAAGGGTGCCTTTTACTATATTGTATTTGTTACAAATGTTCAAGGAGCTTTTCTGCACATTTCCAATTGTGTACTGTATCCAGCAACGGATTTATCTTCTGGGCGCCCCTGGGCCGCCCCCGTTGATTGCCTCCCCTAATGCCCCCCGACTCCCGAACACCCCACCCCCCCACGCAGCCGTGAGCGCACATGCGCATACATTTAAAGTCCCATATGGAGCAGTGGGGAGAGGTCCCCATTGCTCCGTATAGGAGCAAAGTTTAAAAATATCGTTGTAGCAGGGAGGCATGCCGCCCCTACATTTCTGCCGCCCTAGGCCCGGGCCTTTGTGGCCTCTCCACAAATCCGGGCCTGACTGTATCTGAGGTATTTGTAACAGCTGCTGTTCCTTGTCATTTGGGTCTTGTTAATAGGGTTTCTCTTTACATGGCCACCTCGCCAGCAGTGGCTGGCATCTGGGGTAACCTATGTTTTGTTACAACATGGCAAGGTTGGGTTATCTGCTCTGACTAAACATGGTTCAATAAAGCTGTGGCTGACCTCCACCCATTAAAGGGAAAGAGTCTGAGTGTCTTCATTTCTATAGTTAACTAGATTTGTTGCAATGGGAATGTTTTATATCATACACATGCGACTGCCTCCCCACAGTCATTTGTTACTGTCTATATGCAAATTTGCCCTGTGTTAAATGCTAAGATATTGCTACACCTTAGCACTTAGGTGCCACTGAATATGCTGGGGGGCTATAGTTTAAAGGCCAACTTCACAAGACTATTGTAAAATTCTCCATGTCTTGCAGTCCTGTGGCAATAAAGTTGAGGCATTCCCCCCACAGGGTAGAATACATTTCTTGCACACCTAGGCCCATTAAGGTATTCTAGAGAAGTCTCTGCCATGGATGTTATATGCACCATCTCTCACTTTCTCGGAACAGAGCAGTGTTGATGGAGACTAAAAGGACAGAGAACAATCATGTGTGATGGCAGATCAGCAGCACTTACCTCCAAAACTCCTCCCCCCCATGCTTTTTCTCTGTGTTGGTGGCCCCAGGATATGCTTTGGGGAAATAAGCTTTTCTTAAAGTTACTGGCTTATCTGAAAAGGACAATATTTCTGTTATAGGCCAGGCCTGTTTTTTCATTTAATTTCTACAACACAGGACATTTTTTATGTGGATACATGTAAACAGAACTTATCAAGGTTCCAGCTGTTGAAACCAGGCTCCCTTTAGGCAAACACAGTCTCTTTTTACCTTCCAGCTCTCATTTCTAATCTCAGGCTGCCGCAGGAACCCTCACAGAACTCTCATTCCTATTCAAGACACTAGAGGATCAGCATCTCCTCACTTCTGCACAGCAAGCCCAGGAAAAAGCACCACGTTTTGTGCCCTCATGTCTTTGCTGTGCAGCAGCAGCTATTGTCAGACTAATATGTGCCCGTACCTGTGTCATTACTGGCAGATTTAGGGTAAAGACACATTGAGCTACATAGTAGCAGCTACTTGTCATGGCTGCTGAATGTTGGAAAATACCCTGCCACTGACAATACTGAGAACTGTCTCTGGTTTATTAACCTTGAAAAGTATCTGCTACTAGTGTAAGTTGCTCTGTGTATTCACCCTAAAGCATAATATTAGCTATAAGGCGATTGACACAGTATCAGTAACAATAATACATTTAGGATGGCTACTTTAAAGAACTAGGGGGCAAAAGATTTCTCAATAAGGATTAATTATGTCTTAGTTGGAATCAAGTACAAGCTACTCTTTTATTATTACAGAGAAAAAGGAAATAATGTTTATTTGATCAAAATGGGAGATGGCCTTCCCATAATTCAGAGCTTTCTCGATAACAGATCCCATATCTGTTCTTTCCTCCTATATAGAGGTCAGTCCATGTTAGTGATTCCCATGCCTGCTTTCTTCCCCTCGCTACAGAGTGTTTGGCATGTTCATAATGTACCCATTGTACTGTCACTAATCCCACAAACACAATGGGCTCTATGAACCTGTAACAAGAGGTTAAAAGCTTATTTCACCTTGCATGGCTTAATTTTCAGGTGAATTATTAGCTGAGACTCAGACCAAAAAAATTCAATTTAGTGCGGTTTAGTGCAAAATTTTTAGCCCAGAAAAGATTTCATTTTAGAACTGCAAAAACCCCTATAGTAAATACATTTTAATGTGTGACTGAAAGGTGTTATTCTTATGCCTTTTTGTCCAGCAAACCGAAGTGCACTATAATGCGTGAGTCTGATTAAATTCTGTGCGGATCAATTATTTGGCCTTCTTTGATGTCATGGGTGAATGAGATATAAGCAAAGCAATTTAACGAGTTGTCTGCTCATCTGAATGCCGATAACTTGCTGTACAAATATGAGGGCCTTGTGTTAGTCTGGAAAAATAAATCAGGAGTTGTTTGCATTCTGAGAACACAATCTTGCTCCCCATTAGCAAAAACAAAACCTACTTTACAACTGTGCTTTTAACCATTTCAGTAATGCATGTATGGCCTCGTGGGGGCCCTTAGCTTCTCCAACTGATTATCCTAATTTTCTGCATCAATTACATGCACCAATGCATTCTACTCAGGCCCTATTTCATATCTCCATTATCTGTTTATTTTTATACATGTAAAAACAGCCCCAGCTTGATTTAACTCTTCATTATAGGTATCCTGCAAAATTTGGATAGAGCAACACATTTATGAAAGGTTTATCTTCCTTTAAAAGTGATGCACAGTTTCTCTCTCAGGGGGTTACTGTCTGTGAACTTGCAGTTATTGCAGGTATTTCTTTTGCAGGTGTCCTGGACAGAATTCTGTGCTTTATGTCAATTGAGAAGCAGTAGAGTAACACCCATTTGAAAGGGATTCGGTCCTGATATTATGGCATAGTTTTTATTACTAAATTAGACTGTGTATAGAATAAGAATAATTTGAAATAATTATTCTTGAACCAACAAATGTATTTATTTTAGCTGTAATATTGGTGTGTAGGCAGCCATCTCAGTGCATTGTGCCTGAGTCTGAGCTTTCAGAAGTAGCCAGCTTTCAGGTAACCTATTGTTTCTCTGCTCCCATGTAACTGGAGTCATGACTTGGCTGAGCCGGACTTGGATTTTTAGACTTGATAAAGGGCCCAGAGAGGCCCAAAGTGTTGCCCCAAAATGTTGCTTGCATCTACCCATTGACCCATTAAAGCACTTTTGAAGCAATAATCCTATTGTGAACCTTACTTTTCTCATAAGGCTCACACCTGACATGTTGCAGATTGCTTGTATTTTACAACATACCTGTACTAAGCTCCCATTGTTGCAATGTTAGGGAAGATTACAAAAAAGTAAATTTTATAGTCAATCATAGAACTCTTTTGTGACTTCTAATAGCTTTATAGATTACAGTACATGGAATCTCTCTCTCTCTCTCTCTCTCTATATATATATATATACAGTATATATATATACGGTATGTATATGTAGGCAAGACAAGAGATCCTCTGCACTCACCTATTATAAGTAGATATAAGACAGTGAGACATTCTGTGCATTAAGCTATGCTATTCTCTAAACAATTATTGTTTGTCCATATATTGCAATATATACAAGCTGGCCAACTATGTCAAAGTCATCCCTTTCATCCGATTTATTATGTATTCTACTGCTTCTAAGAATTCTACTTGCTTGCTTTCAAGTTAAAACTCCCATATGGTTGTTCTTTTATTGGCTACCACTGGCATCACCTGACTGTAGTTGGGGAATAATGGGAGCTACAAAATGGAACTGGCCACTGCTCCTGTATAAACTATAGCAAACAAGGGAAAGTTGTGCTCACCATTAATGCATTTTAAACCAATATGTGGGGGTGCAATGTGGGTGTGACCACAAAATTCTTACAGGCAAAGACAAGAGATTCTCTGCATTGAGACATAATGTGCATTAAAGGAATAGTAACCCAAAAAATGAAAATGTATCAAAGCAATCAATGATGTACTATTGCCCTGCATTAGTAAAAGGTGTGTGTTTGCTTCAGAAACACTACTATAGTTTATATAGATGAGCTGCTGTGTAGCCATGGAGGTAGCGATTCAAATTGAAAAAAGGAGAAAAAACCCAGGTTGCATAGTAGATACCAGATAAGCTGTGTAGATTGCCATTGTATTCTACAGAATGTATCTGTTATCTGCTATGTAACCTGTGCATTTTCTCCTTTTTTCCAGCTTGCCGCCATGGCTACACAGCAGCTTATTTATATAAACTATAGTAGTGTAGTAGTCTGAAGCAAACACAAAACTTTTAATGCAGGGCAACAGTACATTATAATTTAATTACTCTAAAACATTTTCATACCCTCCCCTTTAATATATATACGTATATTCAAATATATACAGAACATACATGTCCACTCATCCCTTTTCTATCTGCCTATAAACCTAATATTTCATAAACCCATTTTTGTTTTCACATATGATTTTTATTCTTGCCAGTCACTGAAAATCACAGGCTAATATTGTACTTTATTAACCTTTTTCCATAACTGCTAATTCTTGTCAAAAACATATTTCAGAAAATGCTAAGTAACAAGATAAAAATGAAATAGCATATGCTGTCATTCTAAGCAGCTTCTTGTTTATTGCCTTTTTTTCCCTTCTCTTCAAAAGCTGTGATAAGATTCAGGAAGACATATAATTTATAGGCATAATGATTTACCCTGTATGAATAAGATAACAAAATTGGTTGCCTTTCCTTGTCTGGTAAACACTATTGTTAATTAGAAAATATACCACTGCCACCTTCTGGTCATTTTAAGTAGTACACTTATCTAGTGCTATGGGTCTCTGAGTTTTCCATTAGCAGTTATTGTGCAATGTGTTTGATTAGGAGATTTGGAAATCAGGGGTCTGACTGATTGGTATGTTTCCAGCACTATTACTTAACTAAAGTAGCCTCTTTCTGTGGGCACCCATGACTGTTGTCCCTATAGATATGCCCCTGCTTGTAATGTTTGTTGCATTCATCAAGATCATGATTATGTATGGAAGAATATAAGGAAATAATCCATTAAAGGGCAAATAAGACTTTAGAAGTGGTGCACCTCCCAAGTAAATTACTAACTTTGTATGCAACTGTGGCTAGAAGCTAAAACACATTTTTTTTTCTAGCAATGGAAACCTAAGCAGTATGTTCCCCTCCTGATGTTTGAATAAAATGCAATATTAGCAAAATGTAATTGAGCGGCATTCTCCATATTCCCCAACAGGACATGACTGATGTAGGGCATGTAGACAGGTCTATCGCTGGAGAATCCTGATGTATTTTTAATATGATTTAGCAGCTTAGTTTGGTGAATAAAACAACAGGGAAATGGATAAAACGCTTTCGCTGCAATTTCACATTTTACAAGTTAGCTCACAAAACGTGGGACATGAGCCTACCATGGCAAATGTTGGTGGAATAAGACTTTCATTATATTTCCAGAAGATTAGCAAAATTAAATAATGCTGAGAGGTGTCATCTAACAAAATCTGGACTGTCCCAAGACTTTTCTCATTGATTATTTTTCTACTGATTCATTCAAGGTGACCAGTAGGTGGCACTGCTGTTTCAGATTCTTTATATTAGCAGTAAAAAAAATTACTAATATCATAAAAACTAGTTTAAAATATTTATATTGATTTCAAAAGTGCTCAGAAGAGCATTTTTCATCATTAAAAAAAATACATGACATTTTGAGTTGTTTAGCTCTTATAACTTACATATTTACTCACATATTTAAACTATATGTACTGATACTAATACTAGACTGACTATAGATCTTAAGATTCCAATAGCTTTGGATATTAGACTTGTTTAAGAAATCACCCAAACCACTCTTAAAGGAGAAGGAAAGGCTAAATCACTTGCCAAGTGTTAGGCACACCCCAGTAATTTGGTCATTTACTTGAAACCCCTGGCTCCTTTTGATGAGATCCCGGGGCCCGTGCACGTGCAGTTTAGCAAATAGCTGGCTTTTTTGTTTAAGTTCAACTTTTTACTCCACTGCACATACGTGTAGACCAAAGAACAGGAGGACTGGTCGGGGTTTCAGGTAAGCAATTACAATCACTGGGGGGTGTCTAACATTTTGTCCACCTACACTGCTGCAAATGAAAGTTCAGCTCCTAAAGTCCAAAGGGTGTAATCATGTCCCCACACAAGCGTCTTTTCTCCAGAGAAAACAACCCCAACCGTGACAGTCTAACCTCAGTTTAGACCAAATTTGATCTGGCAGATTAAGAAATATCACCTTTGCACACTGGATTTGCAATCGAGGGCACAGATTCTTTTTCATGTGTCAGTTTTGGTGTCTCTGGGGCTTCATTTTTGGAGTGTCATTCTTACTATTTACATTTGTTTAGCAGGTTAAACCAAAGAACCCTGGCATTGACTGGAAAGACTGGGAGTGTGCATACTCATGCTGGGGGTGTGCACACAATCAGTCTCAATTAACCAAAATACACTTATGGACCAACAGATGAACAATGGTAGCCTTGAAATAGATGGGTCCATATTGGTAGTTGTATCAATGCAGTCAAAAATAGTTTTTGAATCTCTAAAGGATATATGTAAAGGTATATGTGATCTGCTCTTTGTGTCCCATGTTTTTTTCCATCACAGCTAATCAATATCCCTTATTTGAAGGAGATATAAACCCAAAAATAAAATCAAAACAGTTTATGCACTAACACTTCCCAGGCTCTCCTCGCTGTTAGCTATAACACATGGCTCCTCCATGTTCACATATAAAGGGACGCCCCCTCTGTCCCATACAACATTTACAGTATGTTTTCAAGAAATATATGTTGCTAGGGAAGTCTGTTAATTAAAAATATACATTTTATTATTCATCCATTAAAATCAAAATAGTCAGACTTAAATGATTTTAACATGATTTGTATTTGTGAATGCTAGTAAAACCAGCATTTCCTGTCCCTTACTGCACTGCTGGTTCTGTCTCTTCAATGTTCCTCTTCACAGGTCCGTTAATCAGCTGGCTTCTGCTGTATTGTTTTTAAAAAGACAAAAATAACTAAACCTATTTACTTTTTTTAAGCAACAAGAGTAATGGAAGGCAGAAACTGTATGCGGTGGTTCCTTAACAAACTTATAGAAGGCGGTTTGGCAAATTGACTCTGTATACAAGGGGCTTGGGATATGGGAATCTCCTAAATGACAAACGAGGAAGGAACATGTTGGGGTGCAGGGCATTCAAGAGTATTATACAGGGCTCCCTTGTATATGGCCTCTTTGGGGAGCAATTTTGCATGCCTTAGCTCCCAGTGCTTGTCCATCGTAAATAAGCCCACAAATGGAGGGCATGCTGGGCTAAGCAATCCTTGCCCACTCATACAGTTCTAAAAATTCCCCTTGACAAAGGCTTTGGCCTGATTAACCGCTGTCTGACCTGTAAACTATTTATGCTGGGTGATATGCATTTATTTGATATAAAATGTCACTGTAATGTCTGTTTTGAACAGATATGTATAAAACTATACATATTCATATACATAAGGGACCTGCTTGGGACATAGGGTTTTCTAGATAAGGGATCTTTCCATATTTTGTATGTTTTGTCTGCAGTAAGGATCAGTTGGGATCAACTACAAGGTATTGTTTTATTATTACAGGAAATCACTTAAAATGTATCAAAAATTGTTTATTAAAATGGAGTTTACAGGAGATGACCTTTCTGTAATTTCTGGATAATGGGTTTCCGGATAATGGATCTCACACCTGTACCACCTTTTAAACTTTGCTCTTTATTTAAGTGCGCAGGATCTGATTACTATATTTCGGTCATGATAATTAGGCCCTCCAGCATTAATTCCCCCCAAACTTGAGAATTTTATTTATTGTGTCTTATAAGGTAATGTTAAACTGCTGTGACTGAATATTTGCAATGAAGCTGGGGATATCATTTAGGGATTCATGCTGTCTGCTGGATTTTGGCTCATTGAAAATAGCTTATTCTTATTTTGTGTTTTTGGAATATGTGTATTGAACAGGATCCATTTAGATTCTCATTTCCAGCACCTGATATATGCTGTGAATTTCTATGCACCAATTTGGTAAATTTGTCCCAGTGAGGAATTGGCGTTTGTCATAATAATATCTCAAAATGAATGAGGCGCATTGGCATCAGGAACTGCAAATTTGCCTCTACAGATAAAATGCTGCTTCCTTGCTGTTTACATGATGTCTCCAGAAATTGTTACTATAGGGAATGAGTGGATGGTTTTAAAATGGATTAAACATGGATTATACTGTGCATTTTATGAACATCTTGTACTACCACTTCTGCATCCTACTCTACTGCAACATATAAAATGTAATTGTATCACAAACATTTTTTATTTCCCCCCCAAATTTTGAAAACAGCTAAACCAAATGCCCTTTTTTGTAACTGCCAATGTAAAATGTTTTCCCTTTTTTATATGTATCATTCTCAGCTTTACAATATCCGTATTTGCTAATAAAATACATGCCATGGCTAGATTTATTAACACAAGAGTTGTCATATTTTTTATGTAAAGGCTATGTATTTGTGCTAAAAACAAGGTAAATTGAAAGTTTACATGATCAATTAAAGGCCTTTAGAAAATGCCAAATCAGATATACTGTAAAACAGGAACATCCAATCTGCAGCCTTGTAACACAAGCAATTTGTTGTCAGATTCTGTAAAATGGAAAGAAAAAGGACAAAACAATTGTGCAGAATCAGCACAGCTGCATGGTTGTGCCATATCCAGTGTCAGGCTGGCCTATCAGGGCACCCCATGGGCCCAGGTGTCAGTGGTCCCTTCTGCTCACCCATAAATTTGACCCTTTTATAACTATACCATACAGGAGCGATTCTCACCCTAGAGCCACCCTGAGGGGGCTCCTGCAATGCCACTTGCCCCTCACACACAGCGCTTACCTTTTCTGTGCCAGAGGAGGTCCTGCAGGGGCTGCATCACTAGTGAATAGAGCACAGTTGGAAATCTGGTCCTTATTTAGAAGTGCTTTTTTGCCCCCCAGGTAACATTTGGGGTGCTGCTGCCTGAGTCAAGTTTCTCAACTCACCTCGTGTCAGCAGCACCCCTGATACCATGGGCAGCCCTCATTTCTGTATGAGAAGCGATGGAGAGAAGGAGAGATGATAGTACGTGAATAGAAGAGACTAGGATGCATATTCACTTAACACAGTGTGCAAAGTGCAATTTGGAGTGCAGTCGTCATGTTTTTTCCCATTATGCATCATTTTTTCAATGTCATTGCAGATGCAAATGGCAATGCTCTTGATGCATTGCACTACGTCTACTGCAGTTGCGGCAAACTGTCCAAAATGTATGCAACAGTGCAAGCACTTTATAGCAAAACAGAGCTAGTCCAGGACCCTGGAGGTACCACCTGGTCCAGAGTTGGCTGTAGCTCCAGGGTTCCCATGCATCAATAGGTGCAGCAATGCCCAATTTGGAATGGAAGGCAGGAGGGACTAAGTGGTGTGGAGCACATTGATACAAAAATTGCAAGGAGATCATTTTGAAGTGGTTGTACATGTAACTGACTGTGCGGAAAAATGCAAGTTGCCTACTTTGCTTGCATGTGAAGAGAGGAGGCAAAATAGCTTGGAGAGGGACCCCATTGTATAAACCTTAGGGGTTTCTAGTGACCCCTGGCACCCCCGTCTGACACTGGCTGTAGCTGAAGCTGCAGCAGTTTATAAAGAAATACAAACCAGTCTATTCAGTATATTCACATGACCTAATTTATTAGGTAGGGCTAGGCATCAGTTAGATGTATATGGAAGGGTTGCAAGGGGCTATAGCTGATTTAGATCAACATGAGATTATCTGTTTCCAGCTATATGTTTAAAGGATGCTGTGTATTTAAAAATGAAAGGCATTCCTACCAACCTTTAGCTATCCAGATTGTTCGAATGGTCACTGCAAGCCAAGTACCTTAGACCTATGGTTTGTATTAAGTCATCTTTCATCTAATCCAGAAACATTATAGAATGTCTGGGAGTCTTTGGTAATGATTTGTTATTAGAAACATTTACTAGCCAATGCTAGGCTAAAAACTTACAGAGGAGAAAAGTTCTGAAAATAGATAAAATAAAACAGACTGTTCTGAAGAGCTTACAATCTCATAGGATGAGCTCTTTGCATGGTTGGTAAAAGAATGGGATCGTTATTGTACTGATAAATGCATTCCAAGGCTCCAAGGGTCTTCCCAACAAATGCTTTATGCAGCGGGGCAAGCACTGCCCTAAGGATTTAGCCAAACGTTCTAGTGCATCTCATTGCCAGAGTGTCGGCCTGTACAGTTCACTGCTCAGAATCAAAAAAACAGTTTCCACTTCATTAATCACTGTTTCTATGTTGCTGCTAATTAGGCCCTCGACGGTGGCGTCCAAATTAGTTTACCTGATGTGGAACATGTATAAGCATCACTAAATATTATCTTGCCGATGAAAAAAATACAAAAATCAATTTGTTTCTGAGGATTAACATGTTAAAATTTTATGTTTGTTCAAAGACTGTATCTAATCTGCAGTACTATCAGGTAGAATTGTATACACCTTAGCAACTAAATGTTTTGTATTTTTTTTTGATCAGATAATTTGATTTTTCATGCGCATTGAACAATTAAAAGTACCACAAACTGCATGTTTATATTACTCAAAATGCTAATTTTTTTGCTGTAATTTCAGTTCCTGCTAAATTTTGACTAAATAAATATTTGCTGTCTTATATTTCAAGTCCCTTGCGTGCACCATTTCCTTATAGACAATTGTTAATTTAGTTCTGTATTTAGTTCAATAGTTAGGAGTAATATTTTAAAGGGATACTGCCATGATTTTTATGGTATAGTTTTTATTTCTAATTTACACTTTTTTCATAGCAAATAATTCACTCTACCATTTAAAATGTTATTCTTGAACCAACAAATGCATTTTTTTTAGCAGTAATATTGGTGTGTAGGTGCCATCTCAGTGCATTGTGCCTGAGTCTGAGCTTTCAGAAGGAGCCAGCGCTACACATTAGAACTGCTTTCAGGTAACCTATTGTTTCTCCTACTCCCATGTAACTGAAGGAGTCCCAAGCCGGACTACTGGGAGCTTCTTTCTTGCTACCTTCCCATTGTTCTGATGATCGGCTACTGGGAGGGGGGTAATATTACTCCAACTTGCAGCTCAGCAGTAAAGTGTGACTGAAGTTTATCAGAGCACAGGTCACATGGCTGTGGCACCCTGGGAAATGAAGAATATGGCTAGCCCCATGTGAAATTTCAAAATATAAAAAAATCTGTTTGTGTTTTTGAAAAACAGATTACAATACAGGATTCTGCTGGAGAAACTCTATTAACTGATGGGATTTGAAAAAAAAACATGTTTTCCCGTGACAGTATTCCTTTAAGGTATGGTTATAATTAAAACATGTATACAGCTCCTATAAAATCTATGCAGTCCTGTCTTTGGCATGTTTCATATGTTTCCCTTATTGAAGATGTCGCTTGGCAACAGGATCGGACTGGGGTATCCGGGGCCCATCAGGGCTGCCACCTGAACCAGCCTAGTCTGACCCTGTTTGGCAACCATACTGGAGGACATAGTAATTTAGATGTAAGAGGAAGCAGATTATCTGCCTATGAACTACCCTTTCTACTCTCATTAGGGTTCATTTATTCTGGGCAGGGATTCAAATGCTGAAGTACTAAGAGGGGCAACCTTTAACGTCTTAGGGTCTAAGGTTTTCTTATGCAAAATTATGAAACATAAGAGGACAAGGGGGATCTGGAATTGCCACAGATCTCTAGACTCCGCTTTGGAGCACAGAGGCCTGTGACCAACTGCATAAGTACATCACTGCCTTTATTTGCAGCACTGTATGCAAGCAAACGCTTCTTTCCCTTAATTGTCTTAAGATAAATTACATACAACTTAAATGCATAAAGAATGTGAATGGAACTTAATGATGACTCCTATAATGCTGAGATAATTTCTATACAGAATAAATTATCCGCTTTATATCGTGAAATGAAATATTTAGCTTTTCGAAAAGATGATTGCATTTTTTAAATGAAGGTATCTCATAATGTTCCTGTAGCGATTATCTCTAATTGCAGAAAGGATACTTTCAGGCCAACTCAGAGGAATCTACTGCTGGAATACAAAATGGAACAGCAGTTGAACATGAGGGTTATAGCCAGTGGCTGTCACTATTTTATGCTCTTTCAGCCTTCCCTGTCACTGAGCTGGCTGGAACATAAAAAATGCCAACAAGAGACAAACACAAGCTTACTTTGATCTGCAAAATCTATGGCCAGGGGTAATTTGTGTCTTATTTTCAACCACAACTTAATATAATAATTTGAAATACATGAAACATGAAAAAAATTATCTTTCAAAGTGGATCTGAAATTGCAGCCATTACAGTATACCCCAGACCCTTGGTAGGTAAATTTCTTTCATAAACTGGTAAATTTTAAGAAACAGTAACACAAAAAAAAATGTAAACAATTTTAAAGTAATTTAAGTATAATGTAGTGTTGCCCTGTACTGGTAAATGTTGTGTGTTTGCTACAGAAACTCTAATATAGTTTATATAATAAGCTGCTGTGTAGCCATGGGGGCAGCCATTCAAGCTGGAAAAAAGGAGAAAAGGCACAGGTTACATAGCAGATAACAGACAAGTTCTGTAGAATACAAGGGGCCTGATTCACTAAAGTGCGATAAAAATTATCGCACACTTTTTTCCGGTAAAAAAGACACGATAATTAGCGCGCGATTCACTACAGCATTACCGCATGCAATAAGTCGCCATTTTCACATGCGGTATTTCTCGCGCTAGTTTTACCGCATGCGTTAATTTCCGTGCTGAAAAGAATACGATCGCATGATTCACTATAAATATCGCATTCAGCTATGCGAAAATTAACACCTACTACAGGCAGGCGAAAAATTATAGAAAAGTACAGTAAATGATTTTTTGACAATAAAATATGGACTTACAGTGTTATTTATTAAAGTATGTGTCTTTTTACTCAATTTCACTAAAGTCTTGGCATGTATGGAATTTCGCTACTAATATACAGTACTATATAGCGGTAAAAATTTAGTCGCGATATTATACAGTACAATAGTGGTAAATATTTAGTCGCACAAAATACATTACTAGGTATATGTTGGCGATTTGTCGCGACTTTGTAATCACACGCGACTTGCGGCCATTTTGTGGCAATTTTTGAATCTCGTGACATGTGCGACTTGTGGCCATTTTGTGTCATTGAGCCTGCTGTCACCACACTGAGAGCATCATGCCTGGGGTGTCAGAGCTGCTAATGGAGGAGAGGCGCTACATTATAGAGTTCCTCCTGCGCTCAGGGTATGACAGGCTGCCGCTGGGGCCAATAGGGGTCCATGAGAGGAAGAGGGCTATCCTGCGCAACCTAATAGCTGGGTTGCGCAGGGACCTTTGCCTCATAATGGACCTCCGCCAGCTCCAGCGGATTTGGTCAGACCTGAAGCGCAGGAGCTTTCAGGAGATAGCTGACATAGCTGAAGGTAATTATTCTACTTTAATATGGTTTTACACAAAATATGTTTCTTAAAAGATTTAGCAAGTAATTTGAACTATATGTGTATATATATATGCATGTTTTTTATAAAATACACAATAAAGGAAGGTGCTTTTTAATTACTACAGAGAAAAAGGAAATCAGTTTTTAAATTATGAATTACTTGATTCAAATGGAGTCTATGGGAGACAGGCTTTCCGTAGTTTGAGGCTTTCTGGATAACGGGTTTCCGGATAAGGGATCCCATACCTGTGTGTATATATATATACACACACACATTTTCAAATACATATGCATAAATGAGTTTAAAGCAGGGGGGAAGCAGCAGGGAGCGGCCCATTTGGGGGAAGGGCCACGAATGTTTTAGGGGGCCCTGGCTAACAATGTCTGTGTGTCTTTTGGATTGATGTGAGGGTTCACAGGGGGAGGGGCCAGTGGGGGTGTGGGAGGAGGGGGGCCAAAAAAATGTTGTTGTGAGGGGAACCGTTATTTAGGATGGTGGCCCTCTGTGTATGAATGTATATATATATATACAGTGGAGGAAATAATTATTTGACCCCTCACTGATTTTGTAAGTTTGTCCAGTGACAAAGAAATGAAAAGTCTCAGAACAGTATAATTTCAATGGTAGGTTTATTTTAACAGTGGCAGATAGCACATCAAAAGGAAAATCGAAAAAATAACTTTAAATAAAAGATAGCAACTGATTTGCATTTCATGAAAAGTAAGCCATCGGCATATGCAGCTATCTTATGTTCTCTTTTTCCTATTTTGATGCCTCCTATGTCCGGGTTATTCCTTATTCTTGATAAGAAGCTTTCTATCGACAATATGAACAGGAGTGGAGAAAGTGGGCAGCCTTGGCGGGTCCCATTTCGTATGTGGAATGGTAGGGAGAGTTCTCCATTAATTCGTAATTTAGCTGTTGGAGATGTGTATAATGTAGAGATCCAGGATTGCATTTTAGGGCCTAGGTTAATGTTGGCGAGAGAGCTTTTGAGGAAGGTCCAGTCTACCCTGTCGAACGCCTTTTCAGCGTCAGTGGAGAGTAGCATGGCAGGGATGGATCGTTTTTTGCATTGATGTATAATGCTAAATAATCTGTTGGTGTTGTCTCTGGCTTCGCGGCCAGGAACAAATCCAACTTGTTCTGGAGATATTAAGTCTGTTATTATTTGATTGAGCCTATTGGCGAGGACTTTTGCATATAGTTTTGTATCGACATTTAGTAACGAAATTGGTCTATAGCCCCCTGGGTCGAGAGGATCTTTACCTTTTTTATGTATCAATACGATGTGCGCTTCTAGGGCCTCTTGAGGTATGTTTTTGTCTGGTGTAATGGAATTAGATGCTTCTACTAGATGTGGTATAATATGTTCTCCAAATTCTTTATAGTAGGAGATTGAGAATCCATCTGGGCCGGGGGCTTTTCCAGATTTGGCATTCTTAATAGCGAATAAGAATTCCTCTGTAGTCATTGGGGAGTCTAAGATGGTTTTAGCTTCGTGTGGTATTCTAGGTATTTTAGAATCTTGTATGTATGAGTTGCAGAGTTGTTTTTTATATGAGTCTTTATCGTGTGGGAGTTTGGAGTCGGGGAGTTGATATAGTTTGGTGTAATATTTACGAAAAACTTCAGCTATTTCTGAAGAAGTCTCAGCTGTGGACCCTTCCGTTGATCTTATTTTAGTGATATGGTTTCTTAATTGTTTTTTCTTTAATGCTGCTGCTAAGAGACGGCCACATTTATTACCATGTTCAAAAAATAGCTTCTTGTTAAATTCTATTGCTTTAGCTAAAAATGATGAGTGTGCATCTCGGAGTTCTTTTCTAGCTTGTGTGAGTGCGTCTAGGGTGTGCACGAGTTTGGAAAGTTTATGTTGTGTTTCCAGATGTTGTATTTTAGCTAGTAGTTGTTGTAGTTTTGCATTTTGTTCTTTCTTTTTTCTGGTGCCTATTTTAATTAATTCTCCCCGAATGACGCATTTATGTGCCATCCAAACTGTCCAGGGGTCTATATTTTCAGTTTTGTTTTCTTGGAAATACTGCCGTAGTTGTTGAATTAATTCCTTTTTAGTTTCGGTGTCTCTAAGAAGGGAGTCATTCAGCTTCCAGGTTAGTGGTCGATGGTGGGGCGGTTTATGGAGGAGTGTGCAAGTGATTGGGGCATGGTCTGACCATGTAATCACATCGATGTCGGCCCCTTTTAGGAGGCCGACATCGATGTGACGGATAAAAATATAGTCTAGTCTGCTATACGTATTGTGTGGGTGCGAGTAAAATGTGTAATCACGTGCTGTGGGGTTGGTGAGGCGCCACGTATCTATCAAAGTGTGTGTTCTGAGTAGTTTTTTAAGTGTTTCGATTTTTCTATAGGGTATGCTAGACCGGCCGGTAGAGGAGTCAAGTATCGGTTCTAAAGTAATGTTGAGATCCCCACCTAGAATGACTGTACCCTCTTCGAACTCGGAGAGGGCTTGTAAGGCCTCTGTCAAAGCTGTATGTTGTTCTGTGGGGGGTAAGTATATTGAGGCTATTGTATATGTAGTCCCATTTATAAGACCTTTCAGAAACAGGAATCTGCCTAGGTTATCTGAGTGCGACATTGTAAGGGTGAAGCCTAGGGAGTCTGCGATTAGGATCATGACACCTCTAGACTTATTAACATATGGTGTACTAGTGACTGCTGTGGAGAATCCCCTAAATCTGAGGAGTGGTGTTTGTTTTTTTTTAAAATGAGTTTCTTGAATGAGCATAATTTGGACCTTAAGACGTCTCATGTCTCTCATAAGATTGTACCTTTTGATGGGTGTATTGAGGCCCTTTGCATTTATGGATCCAATCCGTATATCTGTCATGGGTGCGGTGTTGGCGCGGGTGATCCGAACGGCGTCTCCGAGCCCGGGCGTAGAAGCTTTCTGGATGCATACAGTCTGTAAAATTCCCTGGCAGGACTGAAGAAAGAGAAGGGAAATATAGGAAAGGGTTTAACATTATAACCAAATAACATGATTGTAATTTGTAACTGAGTCTGAAACTTATGGGGAGAATTGACCAAACATCGGATGTGACTTGCTCCCCTGTCACATCCGTGATAATCCCAATGGTCTGACTTCGGGGGGGTGTGGGGTTGTTGCCTTGAGAACATGGTGATATGTCTCCCGCACTCAGGCAGTGAGAGTGGCACTAAGTGCTGGTCCAGTCATTAAAGCTGGTCATTAATGTGGGGATGGCTACTAATCCAATGTTAGTAGGGGGGGGGTCGTAATTAAACCCAGTATAAGGGAGGAGAGTTTCTCTCTATGGGGGAGTGGGGGGGGGCTAAGTCTAAGGTTGTGGCTGTGGAGGGGGGAGCAGAGAGAAGTAGAGCGAGGGGAAAAAAAAAAAAAAAAAAGGGGGGGTGAGGTGGGGGGGAGGTTGATGGTTCTATATCTAGCTAGGGTGTCAAAGCTGCATTATCCTTATTTTAAAATCTCCCTTTTCTCAGTTTCCCTTCCACCTCTCCCACCCTTTCTCCCCTTCCCTCCATCCTTCCACTCTCATCCCCTCTCCCTTTCCTCCTATTTTTCTCGCCCGTCTTGCCCTTCTCCCCTCCCAGCATATCTTTGTACATTAGTCTCCCAAGCTGTCCCGTAGGCAATAACAGAGTGTTATTGCACTTATTTATTGAATACATATTGAGCAAGTGAGATACGTCGTAGGCTCATGGGTCGTCTCAGGTGGAGAGATCACTGGTCAGCAATATTTTTATTATAGAGGTGTAAAAACATGTCCCGTAGCATCTATGGTTCAATAAAGTTTGTTCGTTTTGTGTGTTGTCGTTCTGTCCATATTAAGTCCGAGGAGGGGTCTCCGTGGGCAAGAAGTTAGTGCCTTAGGGTCGCGACTGTATAAAACAAGTGGTAGTATAAGCCACTGTCACCGAATGAGAAAGTTCTTTGCATAGCAGTAATGGGGGCTCCCCTGTCTCCCTTTTACTCTCCTTTCTACCTTTTCTCTCCGTGGTTTTGTATTTACTTCCCTTTGGGATCTCCTTGTCCCTCATGTTCCGCTGTTAAGTTCTTTCACATCCTTGTGTTGGTTGAGGGGCTTGAGTATTTCCCAAAGAGTGGAATAGCGTCACTGTGTTGCTAAAGATAAGTGCAGTCAGCGTAGTCCGTTGTATTGTCCATAGATACAGAATGGTCAAAAGTTAATGTGACATCTGTGAGTGGGAGTTTCATTCTGTGGGTTCTGGAGTGTTTGGGCGAGGAATCTTGTGCTTTCTGCCTCTGCATTCCCAGTTCTGTGTTTCCAGGACTTCCAGTGGGTCCCCATTGTAGGCTAAGTCCCTCCACTCTTTAAGATCAACCGTGGGTAGACCTAGGAAATGGCAAAATTCGTCTATGCCCTCTGGCTCTTTCAGTGTGTATTGTTTGCCCTCTTTCACCGCAATGAGAGCGAACGGAAAGCCCCATCTGTGAGGGGTCTGAGGGCTCGGCGTTGCTGTATCGTTAACCAGGCTAGGTCTTGAAACACTGCGATTTCATAGTCCTGATATTTGTAGCGTTCCACATTGCGTAACACCCGTAGTATCTCCTCCTTAATATTGAACTTATGTACACAGCAAATCACATCTCTAGGCTGTTCGGTTCTGGCCCTGAGGGATCCCAGTGACCGATGGACTCTGTCCAGTTCAAGTGGAGTGGCAGGGTCTTTGCCTAATATTGTATTAAAAAGTGCGCTCACCGTTTGGCGTAGCTCTGTGGAGGAGACCGATTCGGGGATACCGCGGATCCTTAAGTTATTGCGCCGTCCCCTGTTGTCTAGGTCTTCCATATGCTTTCGCAATAGGTAAATAAATCTGTGGTGGTCGTTGATTCTGTGAATTATTTGGTTGTGCGAACGCTCTGTTTTCTCAAGCCTGGCATCCAGTTTGCTGTGCGCTTCGCTCATGGCCTTTAGCTCCGCTTTGATTTCCGCGGAGTCTGCCTTATGCGATTCCTGTAGGGTTTTAGCCATTGCTCTGAGATCTTCTTTGGTGGGGAGGGCAGCAAGTATTGATCTTAGGTCTGCCGGGACTGAAGTAGAGCTATAACCAGAGGCAGTAAAACCAGAGGGACTAGGGCTTCGGGCCCTGTCCTCCGCCATCTTGGATTCCCAGGTGTCGGGTCGATGGGATGTTTTCTTACCCAAAAATGGGGACATGGTGCCCTGAGAATTCTGTGAGGAAGTCTGTGCAGGTTGTTCTACCTTTTTGTGGTGTTTCCCCATGTTAATCAGGCTGGGATAGCACTTATTTATGCACAACAGCTTGCCTGAGGCGGGAGAGTCAGAAACCTGCGTCTTTTCAGCACACCATCCGGCCACGCCCCCCAAGAGTATATTTATAAACTTTTAAATGAATATGACTAGAAACACCATATTTTATATATTGAACTTATTGCACAATGGGGAGCTCCTCATCATGGATTTTGTCAGTGACACTTCACATACTCAGTGTTCTGGGCTAAGCTTAGGGGTCGTCACAAATCATAAACAGGAAATGATGTTGGCTTGTCATAGAAGCTGATGCTACAGGGCTAATTATTACATTTGAATGCTAATTGTAGTGATTTGAGACCTGCAAGCTACTAATAAATTCTTTACTAATTAGTTTACATAGAGCCATTTATATTCTATATATACAGTATATTGTGGGTCAGTCCCTAAGTTGGGTAAGTGACAGCAGCACAGAGCATGGAACCTGGGGGCTATAAGCCTGCAGGATCATGGGAGAGTGACAGTCAACAAAGGGTTAATGTTAATTGTACAGTACAGTATGGTTCAGGGAAGGGGGAGCTTAGTGTCAAGGGCACGCTATTTGCAGTTAAGGGATTGGTAGTTATGTGGGTCAGCTGGTTAGCAACGGGAAATGCCCGGGAAAAGTAGGGGTATAAAAGGAGAATTCCTGAGGGATACCTGGCATTCGGCGTGGGACAGCCTTGTGAAGAGACGGAGAGGTGTCCAACCAGCCCACTCACCCTAGCATTTTCATTTTGTTATGTAAATGTTAATAAATAAAATATATATATAAAAAAAAAAAAATTGGTATTGTCGCAGCAGAAGGTTATTGTATCTGGAGTTTGTGACTGAAGGGAAATTTTTCATGGTGACAAGGCAGCCTGCTGTGTTTATTGGTTATCAGGGGCTGACTGGTACAGTGGATAGTTGATACGGTAACAATTAACTAGTTATATTCATTGTGGCTATACATTTAAATCAATAAAGCTGCTGCGGCTTTTATCCCCACCAATAAGTTTGTGTTGTCGCATGTGTTCTTTATTTAAAGTTGCTGTCTACGCTTCCCATGAGCAGGGAATCAGCAGAAAAGAAAATGGGGAGTTA
This sequence comes from Xenopus tropicalis, assembly GCF_000004195.4. NCBI lineage: Eukaryota > Metazoa > Chordata > Amphibia > Anura > Pipidae > Xenopus > Xenopus tropicalis. The sequence continues at coordinate 38,086,638 of NC_030683.2, forward strand.
ATGGGGACATTTTTGGGGGCACAGATCTTCCCTGCTAAAGGGCATCAGTTGCCTTGGGCTGGTACAGAAGCCCAAAACATAATGTACAGGGGTGTAGCTACAGAGGGGGGCTATGAGTGTACTGGGTCCAGAAAGGCCCTAATTAATGAGAAATTTCAATATATCTGGGTAGAATATGTCAACAAACCAATGTTTTCGGGTACTAAATTGAATTTGCTGTGAGGACCAGTAAAGCCCTAATTATGGAGCAATTTCAATACATCTTGGCTAAATAGGTCAACTTACTATTGTCTTGAAGCCATAAATTAAATTTGCTGAGGGGCCCAGTTACACCACTGATAATGTACAACTTTTCTGCCTGACTTCTTTAGTTAAGCTTAAGGTCTCCTTTAGGGAAGGTGGGTAAATTGTTGTAAACTTGGATGAAGAAGTAGGTTTAAAGTGAGTGTTTGAAGGCCTGCAGGTTCTGCAAAAGTCTAATGGTATGGAGAAGGGAATTCCAGAGGATGGGTACAGCATGTGAAAAAAGCAGAGCAAAAGTTACTTGTGTGGGTGTCAGGGCTAGGGGTTGACAGAATAGGCACCTGCCTAGGATGCAACAGTGAGTGGGCACTAGGCAGGTACTTGTGTTGCCACCCCTAGTCCGGGATCCCTTACCCCGACATTTAATTTCCCCGCACTCCCTTCCTGCATGGCATCTTCGTGCAGCACTCCCTCCACTCCCTTTGCTAAAAGAAAGACCAAACAACCAATCAGAAGTTTTCTCTTAAAGGAGAATGCAAGTCAAAATTTAAAAAGCATACTGCCCAACAGTCCTCCTATTGTTTAGTAAAAACGCCACACTTTTGGCTCACCTAATCAAATATTTACTCAGTCACACTTACTTCACATTTTCTAGAACAGGCAGCCATCTCTAAAAAGGTATTCTCCCTTCCTTTCCCTCCTTGCTTCATACTGCACATGTGTTTCATTCCCCCCCCCCTCCCCTCTGCCAGATCCGCTTCTGATTGGCTGGTGGGCATGTGTAGCTCAGAACAGGAGACAGGATCAAGTTACATGCTCAGACATGCTACAGGAAGGAAAGAGAGATTTCAGTGATGTCACTGTAGGCTTCACACTGCTGTAGGCTGCCAGCACCATATCTCAGAGACGCAAGCAGGGATCTGGGAATTTAGATATGCAGTAAGTACATAAAAAGAATGCCTTTAGACTTACTTTTAATTTATATTAACCTTTCATTGTTCTTTAAACAGGTAACCCGTTCTCTTATCCCTTTTACTCATCCTTTTTGTATGGGAATAAAAATTACTTGATTGAGAAAAAAAATCTATGGGACCATTTAAAAAAAAAGTCAAAACCAGGGTAAGGCAAACTGTTTTTGCATCACTCCTCTTCACGTAATGGAGTTGGGTGTAACCTGTTAAAGTTACATACAAACATGTTACGTTATAGATATATTCATAAGTAGGAACACAGAGGGTAATTGCAACACTTTTTGTAAATTAATCACCAAAGTACAAATCTAAAATAGCAATTTGATGTACAAAAGGCTGGAAGACAAATTATTGATGCAATACCAGGGTGCCAGCTGACGCAGGTTATGTTTTTATTGATGCCAGACTGTAATTAAGTACTGAGTCCTGTCTTGCAGCGTCTTACAGCAGCATTGCAACCGGATAGGCACTCATACAGGACATTGTGTTCCAATTACAGTATATGGAACATTTTAAACTGAAACACAAGTTCAGCCACATACACACTCTAAAAGATGTATCTTAAAGTAATAAAGTAATTTTGTTGGAAATTACAAGGTTAGGTTCCGAATTTCCATAAGCACAAAGCAAGTATTGCTACTACTATAAGCCAAAAATGGCAGAAAGGTTTTCTTGTTTTGTTGTGGCAGATCCCATTCTGCATGGGTTAATCTTACAAAATATACATTGAGAAGATCTGTAGGACACAAGTGCATAGCAGTATTTACATTTTAAACCTACATACAACCATGGCCAAAAATATTGCCACTTTTTTTTAACTCAAACATCACTGAAATAAATTGATCTGCTGCAAAATAAACTTGAAGTGGTCATTATAATGTATGTATGTATAACTTTATTTATAAAGCACCACAAGGGTACGCAGCGCTGTACAATCTTACAGAATACAAAATTACACACAGGGAGGACAAGTGATATAATAAATAAATACAATAAATATATATATATATAAGTGCCATGTGGTATGAGACACAGTAGGAAGGAGGTCCCTGCCCCGTAGAGCTTACAATCTAAGTGGTTGGGTAACATACAGGCACAAACTGGAAGGTAAGAGTGCACCAGGTATGGGCATTTGCCCTTAAGCGCAGGACTGGGCAAAATAATGTTTTAGTGCTCCAGAAGGTAACAGCTGAGCTTTTTCTTAAAGAGAGTGGGTGAGTTTTCCCTACATACACGTATGGAACCTGTTATCCTAAATGCTTCAGAACTGGAGTTTTCTGGATAAGAGATCTTTCTGTAATTTGGATCACCTTAACTTAAATCTGTAAAAAAAAATTATTTAAATATTAAACAAACTTAATAGTTATTTAATATTTTGAGTCTATTTGAGATGGGCTTTTTATAATTTGGAGCTTTCTGGATAATGGGTTTCCAGATAATAGATCCCATAGCTGTATGTCCTATTAGATAAAAAAAAAATGCCTGAATGCCAGTACTTCCTATAAATGCCTTATTCCTAACAACTTTGCATTTGTTTTTCATTATTCTTTATTAGCTTTCAAATGGGGTTCACTTACCTCAGCATCCAAAAAACTATTGCTCTGTGAGGGTACAATTATATTGTTATTGTTACTTTTTATTACTTATCTTTGTATGTGGGCCCTCCCCTATTCATATTCCTGTCTCCCGTTCAAACCACTGCCTGGTTTCTAGGGTAAATTGGGCCCTAGCAACCAGATTGAAATACCACACTGGAGAGCGGCTAAACAAAAAATAACTAAAAAAGAAAAGAAAATGAAGACCAATTGCAACTTGTCTCAGAATATCAATAACATATTAAAGCAAGTATAAACTACCCCTTTATGGTAGGCATCTGTCACTGTCTCTGGAAATAAATAATGCTGCTTAAAGCATGGTCTAATCACCCTAAAAATGACTATTTACACCATCACAGGCACTGGGTGCTCTTACCATAGATCAGCGTATGGCTACAATTTCTTAGTGATAATTTACAGTATTGCTATGATTACTGTATATATCCATCCTCTATTAGGCACAAAATTGTGGAAACTTTCATATAATTGTTTTTCAAACCACCATTCCCTGCCGACTACATTTATGATTTTCATTCCTATTTTAAGTTCCTAGGTCCAATTCCCAGCGCATTTGATGTCTGGCTGTGCAGATCTCAGTATCATTTATAGAACACTGTGCATCCACAGGGTACAAAATAAATATATAATCATACAGCTTAGATATTATCCCTTCTGTTTTACTGTGTAGATGCAGAAATTTCCATACAATATGTACAATATATATTTATTCATCCAGTGTTTAAAGGGCAAGGAAAGCTAAAGTCATTGGGGCCAGAGCTCCTTTTCTGTACAAGTCACACCAGCCCAGGAGGATGCCTGGGAATATGGCAGCCAATACAACCCTGTGCCTATGTGATTTTAAATTGGCAATACTGAAATATCTCCATTTCTGGTATATTGTTAATCTGGATCAGTCTGGGATATTTGTTTTCAGTTGGCCAGGAAATGCCAGGTTACTCACTTTTGTGATGTCCCATCCAATCCCCATCTAGTGTCTCATATCTGTATACCATGTATGAAGTCAGTATTTAAAGCATGCTGGGAATGGTTGCCCTTTTATTAGCCTATTGGAATCTAACCACTAAATTTTGTAGCTCCCACCCGTCCCAGCTACAGTCAGGTGATTCCAGTGGAGCCAAAAAAAGGGCAACCATTTGGGGGTTTAACCTTGAAAGCAAGTAAGTTGCAGGTAAAACTTTTTGTTAAGTCCCTTTGTTAAATGTAGACCAAAGTGTAGGACTGGCCAGACCGGAGATGACTTTGACATAGTTGGCCAGCTTGTATAAATTGCAATATAGGGACAAACAATTTTGTGGTCACAGCCTTATTGCACCCCCCGCAATGGTTTAGGATTTAGGGCTGCGGCACACAGGGAGATTAGTCACCCGCGACAAATCTCCCTTGTCACGGGCGACTAATCTCCCCGAAATGCCATCCCACCGGCAAAAATTCAAATCGCTGGTGGGATGGCATACACGGCCGCCGCGATTTCCCGAAATCGTGGAAGTTTCCTCTCAAGGCAACTTCCGCGATTTCGGGAAATCGTGGCGCCACGTATGCCATCCCACCAGCGATTTGAATTTTCGCCGGTGGGATGGCATTTCAGGGAGATTAGCCGCCGCAAAAAGGGGGATTTGTCGCGAGCGACTAATCTCCCCGTGTGCTGCAGCCCTTAGTGATGAGCACAACTTTTCCTTGTTTGTTAGAGCTCATTTGTTATCTGTTATTTTACCTATGCCATTTAGCCCTATTTCAACTGCCCCCATGGCTACACAGCAGCTTGTTTATCTATACTGTATCAGTGTTTCTAAAGCAAACACACCAGTGTCCCAGTGCAAAGCAACTTTATATTTTAATTACTTTAAAACATTTTACATTTTTGCTGTTACTGGTCATTTAAATCTAGGGGGGCTGTGCATGGTAATTAGAATTATACAGTCATCTTAAGAGCCCTAATGACATTTAGCACCAGCTGTGCTCCTATACTCTTTTAAACGCTTTTATAGACTGTTTATATATACCAATGTCAGGACAGTTTACAAAACATTATTTGCAACCACGATTGCATAAGATAAGTTTCCTTACATATTAATATTAGTACCACTCCCTTTGTTCATGTAATTAAAACTTGGCTTCATTACAAGAGGGCATCTCTTGGTAGTTATGCCACCCTGGTGTTGCATCAGCAGTTATACCCATGCTTGCCTGTTGTAATATATATCTGATTAATAGTTTAGCCTAGTACTTTGGTACACCCAGAATGGCTGTCTGGTATCAATGCAAAGACATGGCTGTATTTAATAGTATTAACTGGACTTGCCACCCATCCATCTAAACATTTTTAGTGGTTTAAGAATTATTCGTAGTTGTAATTGCAATAGAAAGCATTGTTTGTTTATCACCTTCTATTGTCTTGTTCTGACAGTGGAGAAGATAAGCAGTTAAGGTCTGCTCGTTTGGCGAGGACACCACATGAACGCATCTCTCTCCTGATATTCCCACCCGAGGGCCAAATAATCGAATTACAGTGACAGGTATAGGAGCTGTCATAGACCCCTTCTTCAGGTGAAATACACACAAGTGAACAATTTACTCATTAAATACCTTAACAGACCATGTGACACTGTCATGTGACCCATTAACCCAATCACAGCTGCAATATCATACAATCAGTACTGAGAATATGACACACACAGGCAGCATAGGAAAGGCAGAGTATGGCACACACAGGCAGCATAGGGCAGGCAGAGTATGGCACACACAGGCAGCATAGGGCAGGCAGAGTATGGCACACACAGGCAGCATAAGGAAAAGCAGAATATGGCACACACAGGCAGCATAGGAAAGGCAGAGTATGGCACACACAGGCAGCATAAGGAAAGGCAGAATATGGCACACACAGGCAGCATAGGAAAGGCAGAGTATGGCACACACAGGCAACATATGAAAAGGCAGAGTATGGCACACCCGGGCAGCATAGGGAAGGTAGAGTATGGCACACAGAGGCAGCATAAGGAAAGGCAGAATATGGCACACGCAGGCAGCATAGGGAAAGCAGTGTATGTCACACACAGGCAGCATAGGGAAGGCAGAGTATGGCACACACAGGAAGCATAGGGCAGGCAGAGTATAGCACACACAGGCAGGATAGGGCAGGCAGTACTCTGCCTGCTCTATGCCTCCCCTATGCTGCCTGTGTGTGCCATACTTTGCCTTCCCTATGCTGCCTGTGTATGCCATACTCTGCCTTCCCTATGCTGCCTGTGTGTGCCATACTCTGCCTTCCCTATGCTGCCTGTGTGTGCCATACACTGCTTTCCCTATGCTGCCTGCATGTGCCATATTCTGCCTTTCCTTATGCTGCCTCTGTGTGCCATACTCTACCTTCCCTATGCAGCCTTTCCTATGCTGCCTGTGTGTGCCATATTCTGCCTTTCCTTATGCTGCCTGTGTGTGCCATACTCTGCCTTTCCTATGCTGCCTGTGTGTGCCATATTCTGCCTTCCCTATGCTGCCTGTATGTGCCATACACTGCTTTCCCTATGCTGCCTGCATGTGCCATATTCTGCCTTTCCTTATGCTGCCTCTGTGTGCCATACTCTACCTTCCCTATGCTGCCCGGGTGTGCCATACTCTGCCTTTTCATATGTTGCCTATGTGTGCCATACTCTGCCTTTCCTATGCTGCTTGTGTGTGCCATACTCTGCCTTTCCTATGCTGCCTGTGTGTGCCATATTCTGCCTTTCCTTATGCTGCCTGTGTGTGCCATACTCTGCCTTTCCTATGCTGCCTGTGTGTGCCATATTCTGCCTTTCCTTATGCTGCCTGTGTGTGCCATACTCTGCCTGCCCTATGCTGCCTGTGTGTGCCGTACTCTGCCTTTCCTATGCTGCCTGTGTGTGTCATATTCTGCCTTTCCTTATGCTGCCTGTGTGTGCCATACTCTGCCTGCCCTATGCTGCCCGTGTGTGCCATACTCTGCCTTTTCTTATGTTGCCTGTGTGTGCCTTACTCTGCCTGCCCTATGCTGCCTGTGGGAGGTGAACCTGGCAGGGGTTTGTTCTGGGAGTTTGTTAGCATTTGGAAATGTAAGGAGTATTGTTCTAGTGAACCCGTAAGCTAAAGCTATTGTTCATAATATGTATTTCATAATTGCAAGCCGTGCAAGGTTACTATTTGAGAAGAACAACTATTATGGAATTTCAAGCCTTGCAGTTTGCAGTTACAAAATGGAGATAGATTTTAAAATGGAGTATAATATGTTAAGCCTCAGAGTATATGAATATATGATAATATGTCAAACCTCACATAGACCACTTTATCGGGGTAAAAGGCGTAAGGTCTCAAACTTTCCTGGTGACCTGAGGGTATCAACACCAAAAAGGCCAAGTTCCAAAACTTTGGTCAGAGGTTTAAATGGAACAGAATTATGGAGGCTGTACATTGTAACCAAATGTGCCTGTTTTTGATTTTATATTTTTTCCTTTGCTGCCAGGAAGTTTAGAACCTAAACCAAGACAGATACTAGGCCAGATTCACATTAGTGATAGAACATTATTTTATGGTTTTATCATGTGAAAACTCAAGGGCGCGATTCAATTTAAGGAGCAAAAACTTTTCTCCTAATTCCGTTCCAGTTTTCCCCATAGACTTCAACAGAGTTTTCATGTGATAAACAGTGAGATATTGTAAGTTTTCTCTTACTGACTTGCTTCTGGCTCTAAGGGAAAATCTGGAACTGAATTAGGAAATAAGCTTTTCTCATCAAATTGAATCTGGCCCTTTATCTGTCTGCTCTAATAAAACCTGTAAAAATCTCTGAAACACTACTGTTTGAAATTTCTTATAGATATAACACCTTGCGAATAAGAGACCTGAACTTCACTAGTTATGTTCAATAGGGATTTAAAAGCACCTTATAAGGAGCATAGATACGATTATTATATTAATACATTCATAGAAATGACTTACTGTATAAAAGTCTTACTTTCTTTCAATCTGAAACGGGACCTGTCACCCTAAGAAATAATTCCAAATTCTTTTCTATTGTGTTTGTCAAGCAAAATAAACTTCACTACACTAAAAAAATGATATAAATCTTGTGTTTGGTTTTGGAATTACACAATCCCAGCAAGCTAGCAGGCGCCATTTTGTAGGCACTGTTATCAAGGCAAGCTTTGTATCACCCCAAAATCTTGTGTATGTGCTAGAATGGGGCCCTTGCCCATGCACTGGCTACACAATTAGATGGTTAGGAGGGAGGGGGAATGTGAGTGCTGAATAGAAAGTTGAAGTAATTGTCTGCCCCGCCTCTATGCTTAAGTCATAGAGGCGGGGCAAGCAATATATGATTGACAGCTGAGATTTTTAAATGCCTTTACAATGGGTTTGAATGTGTTAAGATTTTTATTATACAGCTTATTATGTCTGGGTGACAGGTCCACTTGAAGGGCAGTTAGGGTAAGATTAGGTGGCCATGGCTATCAATGAAAATCCAGCTTAAATGTCTGTATTGATGAGGTTAGGAGTAAACTGCTTGCGCATGAGTGCTTGCTAGGAAACATGTGGAACCAGACCAAGGCTTATTGCTAGTAGTAATGAGCGAATATTTTCGGCAGGCATGGATTCGTTGCAAAATCCTGCATTTTGCCATTGGCAAATTTTTTCACAAAACTGTTGCAGAAATTTGAGTAAAAAAAGTCACGTCAGAAAAGACTTTGTTGCATCAGAAAAGTTATGTGGTAGCTGCATTTCGTTTCGCAAATTGTCCAGCAGTTTTGCAAATTTTTTGGTGAGACGAAATGGGACAGATTCACTCATCACTAATGGCTAGTGGTCAAAGGGTTAAAGCTACTAGAATGGATAGAACTGTACTCTGATACAGACAAATGGAGCAGTAGATTTGCTAAATTTCTTCTCATAGCACATCAACCTTTACACAATTTTGCATGTGGGAGTTCAATTCTAGCTTTTGCTGATGCATTACATAAGCTGTTAGTATATCATGCTTATAGCTTGGTATTTATGAATAATACACAGCACACTTACTGTTGTGGGAGGCTCAGAGTGTCAAGAGCATGATGTATAATTATCCTCTAGCTGAAAGAGAATTATATGCAAGTGCCACATACTACCAATTAATAGTATGGGTATTTAGAATGAAACTGTCTAGAACAAAAAAAAAAACAAAAAAAACAAACAGAGGCCCAGAATACCAATGAGTATATTGTATAAGAATACTGTAAATAAGGATTACATTTTTGTGCATGACCCATCATTGTCTAAATCGTGGCAGCTATCCTACAGGTATCCTACCAATATAAATTATATACCTTGTTTCCCCGAAAATAGGGCATCCCCCGAAAGTAAGGCACCCCCCCTTTTCACCCCCCTCGGAAAATAAGGCACCCCCCCCGAAAATAAGACACCCACCTAGGGCAAACGATGGAAGCCATCTAGCGCTGCGACTTCCTGTTTCTGCTGTACGCTGCCCACGCGGTCTCTCTGGTGCCGTCGCACACAGCACATTGAGCGGTGACGTTGCAATTGGGGAGAGAAGGCAGGAGTAAACGAGCGGACAGGTAAAAATGAGAATGTGACACAGGAGGATTGGGGGCCACAGAAAGAGGATCAGAGGACACAGAAAGAACAGAGGGGGCAATGGAAAGGCACATGAGGATCAAATGGGGCAATGGAAAAGGCACATAAGGATCAAAGGGGGCAATCAAAGGGCACATGAAGATCAAAGGGGGCAATCAAAGGGCACATGAGGATCAAAGGGGGCAATGAAAAAGGCACATAAGGATTCTTCATGGAAAAATAAGACATCCCCTGAAAATAAGAGTGCATATTTTGGAGCTTAAAAAAATATAAGACAGTGTCTTATTTTCGGGGAAACAGGGTATTACTATACTGGTGGTTTAAACATCTCCTCAAAAACATAACACAGTATATTAAAAATATCAATTATCCTTTATTCATACCCAAAGCTATATTAAAACATTACTTTCCCATTCTAGAAACAAGAGCAGTCAGGATTGGGGCCCTCCTCCACAAGAAAAATATATGCGGTATCAATTCAAATGCAATTCAAAAGATAAATTCAGCAATGTAAATGCCTTGAAGAAGTATAAATAAAAGTTCCGGTATCCCTGTAAGTGAGTGGTTAGGCTTGTGCAGATGTCAAGCCTTGTTGCTGGGAATTAGGTGTGTATTGTTTGTGCAGTAATGTTAGTAAACTACTACCTGTACTAACCACAAAACTCCATTTATATCAAACAAAGTTTTTCTCCAGAAGGAACGTTTTTTAATTTTGCTTAAGCATTTGGGGTAAAAAAGAGTGATGTACTTAATCTCCTCATTTTCAGCCATTGAAATCACCCGCCTTGTATGTAGCTACCAGCTGTCTCCGTGTAATGAAAAAAAAAAATACAAATACAATATAATTTTAAAATGCATAGTTCATACCAAAGATTAGTCATCTTTATTATAAAGTAGTAACAGAGCATTATTTGGCTTTAACACTATGTTACCATTTATTGGCTGAGTCAGTTTAACAATAGATAATGAGCTCTGTACAAACAATCCCCTCCCTTCACCTTTTGTTGTGACTGTTTTGGTTTATTAATGTCCCTTATGCTTGGGGATTATCTGTGCACTGGAAATCTAGTTGCCTACCTCACAAGGACAGAATATAGTATAGCCTCAGACCACAGACTTTTGTATGATTAAAGCAATAGGTAAAAAAAAATATTCAGTACAAGCTAATTGCCCTCATATTAAACAAGGAGGTATACTACCTCTTTACATATTTCAAGAGCATCAAATATTTTATATTTAAACAGGAAAATGACGCATCTGGAGGAAAGTTTATATCATATTTACAGGTTTTGGATCTATTAGAAGTATAGTATCTGTTATCCAGAAACCCATTATCCAGAAAGCACCACATTACATGAAGGTCATCTCCCATAGACTCCATTTTAATTAATACATTTACATTTTTAAAAATGACTTTCATTTTACTCTGTACTAATAAAACAGTACCTTTTACTCAATCCTTGCTGGAGGGAAAACAATCCTATTGGGTTTATTTAAAGGAGAAGGAAAGGTAAAAAACTAAGTAAGCTGTATCAGAAAGGTCTATATAAATACAGCCATAAGCACTCACAGAAACGCTGCACTGAGTCCTCTATCAAAAGAAACACAGGATTTCTTGTCTTCTTTTTTGTAAACATGTTCTTGGGTATCTGAATTCCTCTCTCAGAAAAATCCTTCATTCCTGGGGCCAGAGTCTGTGCAGTTCTCTTCTCTCTCCCCTCTCCTGCTCTCCCTCCCTTAGGAATGTGTGATATGAGCTATAAAGGCTAGACTGCAAACAGGAAGCTACTTAAAATGGCAGCTGCTATCTTAAGCAAACAGGTAAAGCTTCTAGGGCTGTTTACTCAGGTATGGTAATGCTTTCTGCAGGATAAATATAGCATTCTAGGTGGCACTAATGGGGTGAATCTATTGGCAGTAAAATGCTAAAATGACTTTCCTTTTCCTTTAATGTTTAAATGATTTTTAGTAGACTTAAGGTATGGAAATGTAAATTACAAAATGACCCCTTATCCAGAAAACCCCAGGTCCCTAGCATTCTGTATCATAGGTCCCATACCTATATATGGAAAGCTTGAGACCTGTGATTGCCAGAAAATTGGTCTTTCTGTAATTTGGAGCACTGTTCCTTAAATCTACAAAAAAAAATCCAATAGGATTTTTTGCCACCAACATTGGGGATTGGCATTCCTTTCAGAGATATCCACATAACTCCGAGTCCATATATACAGTAACTGTCTTGCTGTTGTATTACGTTACATTTGCATCATGGAGATGTTGTCCTGATGTGGCACATTTCTCGTACCAGGGGGGCAATATATAACTCTATAGAGACATCAAGGCATTAGTTGGGCTACACAATCACCTTGTTAGTAGTGACTCATTTATTTTGCAAGCAAGTTCTAGTGCTTTGAAATCATGGATCTATTATTATTATTTTGCCAAATGCTCATGGATGGTGTTAGAGAAGATCAAGGAGATGGGCTCTCAGTGATTCTGAAACAGCATTCAGCATATGCCAGCTTCTCTTTTGCATACCATTCCAGCTGTTTTTTTTTGTACAGGTATGAGATCTATTATTCAGAAAGCTCTAAACCAGGGGTCCCCAACCTTTCTTACTCGTGAGCCACATTCAAATATAAAAAGACTTGGAGAGCAACACAAGCATCATAAAAGTTCAGGGAGGTGCCAAATAAGGGCTACGATTGGCTATTAGGCAGCCTCTATGCACACTATCAGCTTACAGGGGGCTTTATTTGGTAGTAAGTCTTGTTTTCATTCAACCAAAACTTGCCCCCAAGTCAGGAATTCAAAAATAACTACCTGGTTTGGGGGCACTGAGTGCAACATCCAAGGGGTTGGTGAGCAACATGTTACTCACAAGCCACTGGTTGGGGATCACTGCTAAACTATGGAAAGGCCATCTAGCCATTCACCCAAAAATATAACCCTAGTTGTCCTTCATGCTGCTCTTCCATGCATTCCTTTGGACCGCCCTTAAAGCCCTGGCTTAATGTTTGAATATTATGATATTGGGAAAAAAGAGCTCCTAGAGAAAACACACATAAGACCAAGGGGAGTATACAGACTGTTCACAGAAGGTGTCCTGGTCAAAATTGAATGTGGGCGAGTGCAACCGATACAAGGAAAAGTGTCCCAGCACAAAAGATTTATTTTGAAACTGCTGGGATTCAGCATAAAGTAATTTTACACTTTATTAGAAGAAGCAGTAACTGCACCCTTAGCGGAGATAAGTAATTGGGCACGCGAGATTGACCTGATGGTCTTTGTTTCTATGGCAGCATCTCATTAGAGGAGTGGGATGCCTTTTACTTGATTTAAATAGATATGTGAATGTTACACCACTCCAATAATGGCATCTTTTATTTCTGAACCTGTTTCACTAAGCAAAGAGTCATTAAACAGTAGCTCAGTGATATATTTCATGCATCAATGCCTTTGGAGTGATCTCTGTATGCTTTGGTTTTCATTTCTTATACCCAGTGGTCCTGTAATGAGGCAGTGTGAACACCGTGCTACAAATAGCAAGATTTGGGGGTAACACCGGCAAGACATTAATGAGCAGAATAATTAGGAACATTTCTGCTTTGCCGTTTGCTTAGGTTTTTAAATAGCCAACAAAGATCTATATATTGAGATGTAGGAATATATGACTAAGGATATGACTAAGGATATGAGCAGTCATTTTTCTATATGCAATACTACTATTTTTGTAGTAAGGATTAAATTACATTTTTGTTTTTTTAGTTAAAGGAAAACTAAACCCCTAAACATGAATATGGCTAAAAATGCCATATTTTATATACTAAACGCACAACCTAAGGGTTTAGCCTCCCTGTAACAGTAATGATCCTGGCATTCAAAGTTGTCACAGCAGCTCACCATTTTGGATTTTGTTTGGCGTATTAGTGACACTCACATGCTCAGTGAGCTCTGGGCAGCTGTTGAGAAGCTAAGCTTATCGAGCAGAATATGGGTTTCCCCTGTCATACAAGCTGATGCTACTGGGCTGATTATTAAATTTTGATGCTAATTGCACTGGTTCCTAAACTGCAATGCAATGAGAATCTAAATGAATTACTTATCTGCCTTATATCGTGACATTTTTATTCTTTGTATACAGTATATTGTGCGTTGGTCCATAAGCTCAGGTAGGTGACAGCGGCACAGAGCTTGTGCAGGGAATCAGCAGAATAGAAGATGGGGGGCTACTGGGGCATCTTGGGAGACACAGATCTTCCTGCTAAAGCACAGTGATTACCTATGTGCTTATAACCTTTAGTTCTTCTTTAAGAGCTTTATGACCTTTTACCTTATCTTACCCCAGCAGCCTCTCTGGTTGCTTTGTACTGGAAAGCTACACACCATGTATCATGTATCTCCTCCCAAGGAGATTGCCATCTTGGAGACAGGACGGAATTTTTTCCCCCTCTGCTGCAAATTAGAGAGGCTTCAGATGGCTTTTTTCTTGCCTTCCTCTGGATCAACAAGCACTTAGGCAGGTTATATTATGGCATTATGGTTGAATTTGATGGACATATGTCTTTTTTTTCAACCTAACTTACTATGTTATTATGTAAGGCTCCAATTTACTGAAAAGGAAATCACTGGGTAGCAAAAGTATGAGGATGTTTCAGGTTGAATATGCTCTGATGTGGGGTTTCATGAAAAAGCACCCATACTTGCATTGCTTAGAGTTTCCTGTTTAAGTAAATAGGGACCTCAGAAAGTGAAGTATAGGGATGTAGCGAACTGTTCGCCGGCGAACTAATTCGCGCGAACATCGGGTGTTCGCGAACGCGGAAGTTCGCGAACTTTCGGCGTATGTTCGCCATTTGGGTTCGCCTTAGCTGGCGCGAAATTTTGACCTCTCACCCCAAACCAGCAGATACATGGCAGCCAATCAGGCAGCTCTCCCTCCTGGGCCACACCCCCCCCCCGGACCACTCCCTTCCATATATAAACCGAAGCCCAGCAGCCATTTTACATTCTGCCTGTGTGTGCTTGAAGAGATAGTGTAGGGAGAGAGCTGTGTATTCATTTGAAGGAGAGTTTAAGTAGTTTTTCTGGCTAGTAATCTACTTTCTACTGCTCTGTATTTGTGTGGGGAGAGGACTGAGGAGCTGTGTATTTATTTTGAGGCAGAGTTTAAGTAGTTTTTCTGGCTAGTAATCTACTTTCTACTGCTCTGTATTTGTGTGGGGAGAGGACTGAGGAGCTGTGTATTTATTTTGAGGCAGAGTTTAAGTAGTTTTTCTGGCTAGTAATCTACTTTCTACTGCTCTGTATTTGTGTGGGGAGAGGACTGAGGAGCTGTGTATTTATTTTGAGGCAGAGTTTAAGTAGTTTTTCTGGCTAGTAATCTACTTTCTACTGCTCTGTATTTGTGTGGGGAGAGGACTGAGGAGCTGTGTATTTATTTTGAGGCAGAGTTTAAGTAGTTTTTCTGGCTAGTAATCTACTTTCTACTGCTCTGTATTTGTGTGGGGAGAGGAGCTGTGTATTCATTTGAGGCAGAGTTTAAGTAGTTTTTCTGGCTAGTAATCTACTTTCTACTGCTCTGTATTTGTGTGGGGAGAGGACTGAGGAGCTGTGTATTTATTTTGAGGCAGAGTTTAAGTAGTTTTTCTGGCTAGTAATCTACTTTCTACTGCTCTGTATTTGTGTGGGGAGAGGACTGAGGAGCTGTGTATTTATTTTGAGGCAGAGTTTAAGTAGTTTTTCTGGCTAGTAATCTACTTTCTACTGCTCTGTATATTTTGTCTAAATAACAATTTGTCTAAATAACAATAATAATTCCATGTCCAGAAACACAACCTGAGTGACGGTTTTCCACCAGTAATAATATATTCCGTATCCACTACTGTATACGTTGCCCTTGCAGGCCTTGTTGCCCGGTGTCTGCAACCAAGTGCCACCTAGCTGTGTGAGCTTTTTCACAATCTGTCTAAATAACAATAATAATTCCGTGTCCAGAAACACAACCTGAGTGACGGTTTTCCACCAGCAATAATATATTCCGTATCCACTACTGTATACGTTGCCCTTGCAGGCCTTGTTGCCCGGTGTCTGCAACCAAGTGCCACCTAGCTGTGTGAGCTTTTTCACAATCTGTCTAAATTACAATAATAATTCCGTGTCCAGAAACACAACCTGAGTGACAGTTTTCCACCAGCAATAATATATTCCGTATCCACTACTGTATACGTTGCCCTTGCAGGCCTTGTTGCCCGGTGTCTGCAACCAAGTGCCACCTAGCTGTGGGAGCTTTTTCACAATCTGTCTAAATTACAATAATAATTCCGTGTCCAGAAACACAACCTGAGTGACGGTTTTCCACCAGCAATAATATATTCCGTATCCACTACTGTATACGTTGCCCTTGCAGGCCTTGTTGCCCGGTGTCTGCAACCAAGTGCCACCTAACTGTGTGAGCTTTTTCACAATCTGTCTAAATTACAATAATAATTCCGTGTCCAGAAACACAACCTGAGTGACGGTTTTCCACCAGCAATAATATATTCCGTATGCACTACTGTATACGTTGCCCTTGCAGGCCTTGTTGCCCGGTGTCTGCAACCAAGTGCCACCTAGCTGTGTGAGCTTTTTCACAATCTGTCTAAATTACAATAATAATTCCGTGTCCAGAAACATCACCCAAGTTGTTGTTGTTTTGTAAAAATAAAAAAAATGCCAGGCAAAGGCAGGCCGCCACGCAGAGGCACTAGGGGCCGTGCTGCTATGATATCCTGTGGCCCTAGGAAATTGCCCAGTTTTCCGAAGGCACTTACCCTGAACTCCCAAAATGCTGAAGAGGTAGTTGACTGGCTTACACAGCACACCCCATCCTCTACTGTTTCTAACTTTGCCACAACATCCTCATCCTCCTCTGCTATGGGCACCCCACGTACCACTTCCTCCGCCACCGCCGCCCCTTCTTCACTGGAGTCAGAGGAGTTATTTACTCATGAGTTTGTTGAACTGAGTGATGCGCAACCATTATTGCCAGAAGAAGATGAAGGAGATGCGGACGTTACACCAGATATCATAATTCAGGCAGGCAACACAACAGAGATGGACATAAGGTGTGATGAGGTCCCCGCTGCTGCTGTCTTCTGTGAGCTGTCAGAAGAAATTGATGCATCTGAGGAGAATGATGATGAGGAGATTGATGTTTTGTGGGTGCCCACAAGAAGAGAGCAAGAGGAGGATAGTTCAGATGGAGAGACGGAGAGTCAGAGAGGCAGGAGGAGAATAAGACTTAGAAGAAGCAGGGACAGCTCCCAGGGAACAGTAGGGCAACAACATGAATCGGCACCTGTGGTCAGCCAGCCAACGCACCCGCCAACTTCTACTGTTACTGCTAGAAAGCCCACATCAAAAGGCTCAGCAGTGTGGCATTTTTTTAATGTGTGTGCCTCTGACAAAAGCGCTGTAATTTGCAATGAGTGCAGTCAGAAACTGAGTCTTGGGAAGCCCAACACCCACTTAGGTACAACTGCTATGCGAAGGCACATGAACGCCAAACACAAAGCACTATGGGAGCAACACCTCAAAGGCAGCAGCCAAACGCTAAGCCACCCTCCTTCTGCTCCAGCATCTTACTGCTCTACCTCTGCTGTCCTTGACCCGTCTCAACCACCCTCCACTCCGCCTTCCAGTTCCTGCTCATCTGCCCCCAGCCAAGTTTCTGTGAGGGCCATGTTTGAGCGTAAGAAACCAATGCCTCCGAGTCATCCCCTTGCCCGGCGTCTGACAGCTGGATTGTCTGCACTCTTAGCCCACCAGCTTTTACCATACCAGCTGGTGGACTCTGAGGCTTTCCACCAATTTGTAGCAATTGGGACACCGCAGTGGAAGGTACCCAGCCGCAATTTTTTTTCACAGAAGGGAATACCACACCTGTACCAGCATGTGCAGAGCCAAATCACCGCATCTCTGTCATTTAGTGTTGGGGCAAAGGTCCATATGACTACTGACACATGGTCCTCCAAGCATGGTCAGGGCAGGTATGTCACCTACACTGCCCACTGGGTGAACCTGGTGATGGCTGGGAAGCAGGGAATGCGTGGTTCAACAACAGTGGAGTTGGTGTCACCGCCACGGGTTGCATGCGGGTCTGCCACCACCTCTACTCCTCCTTTGCTCTCTAACTCGTCTTCTAAGTCGTCTTCTAAGTCGTCTTCTAACTTGGCTTCTTCCTCGGCTTCTTCCTCCTCTGCTGCTGTGTCCTCCTCCACACCTGTGCACCCCCAGCTCCACATAGGCTATTCGACGTGCCAGGTACGCCGTTGTCATGCTGTCTTGGGCATGACGTGCCTGGAAAGTAGAAACCATACCGGATCTGTACTCCTGTCATCTCTGCACTCACAGGCCGATCGGTGGCTGACCCCACACCAACTGAAAATTGGAAAAGTGGTGTGTGACAACGAAAGCAATCTGTTGGCAGCACTGAGACTGGGCAATTTAACACATGTGCCCTGCATGGCACATGTTTTAAATTTGATAGTCCAACGGTTTGTCTCGAAGTACCCAGGATTGCAGGACATTCTCAGGCAGTCCAGGAAGGTGTCTGGCCATTTCAGACGTTCCTACACAGCCATGGCATGCCTTGCTGACATTCAGCGGCGGCACAACTTGCCAGTCAGGCGTTTAATTTGCGACAGCCAGACTCGCTGGAATTCCACGCTAATGATGTTTGAACGTCTGCTGCAACAACAAAGAGCCATCAATGAATACCTATTTGAACTGGGTGGTAGGACTGGATCTGCAGAGCTGGGGATTTTTTTCCCCCGTTACTGGGTGCTTATGCGCGACGCCTGCAGGCTGATGCGCCCTTTTGACGAGGTCACAAATATGGTTAGTCGCACTGAAGGCACCATCAGCGACCTAATACCCTTTGCTTTTTTTCTTGAGCGTGCCGTGCGACGAGTGACAGATGACGCTGTAGACCAGCGTGACCAAGAGCCTGATTTCTGGGCGGAATCACCAGAACGTTCCCAGGCACCTGCTGCAACGCAGGGAGAGGTGTCAGAAGCGGAGTCAGAGGAGGAAGGTGGCTTTGTGGAGGCAGAAGACCAACAGGAGCAGGCTTCCCAGGGGGCTTGTGGTCACCTTTTGTGGAGCCCTGGTCTTGTACGTGGCTGGGGGGAGGAGATGGTGGTGGATGAGGACGTAGTCCTTGATAACGAGGAAGGGGAGATGGATACCTCTGCATCCAACCTTGTGAGAATGGGGTCTTTCATGCTGTCATGCCTGTTGAAGGACCCCCGTATCAAGAGGCTTAAGGAGAAGGACCTGTACTGGGTGGCAACGCTACTAGACCCTCGTTACAAGCATAAAGTGGCAGAAATGTTACCAACGTACTACAAGTCCGAAAGGATGCTGCATTTCCAAACCAGCCTGCAAAACATGTTGTACAATTCTTTTAAGGGTGATGTCACTCCACATTCCAGGGGCAGAGGTGCCGGTAATCCTCCCACGAGCACACCTGCAAGGACAATGCACTTTGGCCACTCTGTAACGTCAGACGTGCAAAGTTTTTTCAGTCCAAGGCAGCGCCAGGACCCTTCTGGATCCACCCTCAGAGAACGCCTCGACCGGCAGGTAGCGGACTACCTGGCATTAACTGCAGATATTGACACTCTGAGGAGCGATGAACCCCTGGACTACTGGGTGCGCAGGCTTGATCTGTGGCCAGAGCTGTCACAATTTGCCATAAATCTGTTGTCTTGCCCTGCCTCAAGTGTCCTCTCAGAAAGGACCTTTAGTGCAGCAGGAGGGATTGTAACTGAGAAGAGAACTCGCCTAGGTCACAAAAGTGTTGATTACCTGACCTTTATTAAAATGAATGAGGCATGGATCTCGGAGGGTTACTGCACGCCGGAAGACTTGTTCTGACTGCCCATGCAGCTGTCCTTCTCTGCACGCCGCTTGACACCACACACAGCTGGCCTTTAGCGTCCTCCTCCACCACCGTACAACCTAGGGTGCAAATCCTACTGGCTTAATTGTAAGCCAAACTTTTTGGACAGGTAAATCCTGAATTTTTCTCTCTTCTACTCTTCTGTGCTTGTCACCCTATCTGAGTTCTTTGAAAGGGTTTGGCTGGGGCATGGTTATGATACCATCTAGCTTTGATGTTTTTAATGTCTTCTGTGCTTGTCACCCTATCTGAGTTCTTTGAAAGGGTTTGGCTGGGGCATGGTTATGATACCATCTAGCTTTGATGTTTTTAATGTCTTCTGTGCTTGTTGTCACCCTATCTGAGTTCTTTGAAAGGGTTTGGCTGGGGCATGGTTATGATACCATCTAGCTTTGATGTTTTTAATGTCTTCTGTGCTTGTTGTCACCCTATCTGAGTTCTTTGAAAGGGTTTGGCTGGGGCATGGTTATTATACCATCTAGCTTTGATGTTTTTAATGTCTTCTGTGCTTGTCACCCTATCTGAGTTCTTTGAAAGGGTTTGGCTGGGGCATGGTTATGATACCATCTAGCTTTGATGTTTTTAATGTCTTCTGTGCTTGTTGTCACCCTATCTGAGTTCTTTGAAAGGGTTTGGCTGGGGCATGGTTATTATACCATCTAGCTTTGATGTTTTTAATGTCTTCTGTGCTTGTCACCCTATCTGAGTTCTTTGAAAGGGTTTGGCTGGGGCATGGTTATGATACCATCTAGCTTTGATGTTTTTAATGTCTTCTGTGCTTGTCACCCTATCTGAGTTCTTTGAAAGGGTTTGGCTGGGGCATGGTTATGATACCATCTAGCTTTGATGTTTTTAATGTCTTCTGTGCTTGTCACCCTATCTGAGTTCTTTGAAAGGGTTTGGCTGGGGCATGGTTATGATACCATCTAGCTTTGATGTTTTTAATGTCTTCTGTGCTTGTTGTCACCCTATCTGAGTTCTTTGAAAGGGTTTTGCTGGGGCATGGTTATGATACCATCTAGCTTTGATGTTTTTAATGTCTTCTGTGCTTGTTGTCACCCTATCTTAGTTTTTTGAAAGGGTTTGCCTGGGGCATGGTTATGATACCATCTATCTAAGATATTTTTTCTGTCTTCTGTGCTTGGTACGCTATCTTCAATTTTTTAAAGGTTCTGCCTCAGGATTGGTTATGATACCATCTATCTAACATATTTTTTCTGTCCTCTGTGCTTCAGTGGCTGCAACAAAAAAAACCATAATTTTTTAGGAATGTACACATTCCTGATTTTTCAGGGTTCTGCAACGGCGGCAAAATCGTATCTTTTATGGTCACCACAGGTGATCGAAAAGGTAGGACAAACCTGGGCCCACACTGCAGAATCAGTGTTTTTTGGTTCACGTTACTGTACATTGAATTACCTCTGCCTGACCATGCACGTGCGCACAAGCACGGTGACTGCTAAACACACCACTACAGAAATTTTCCCACCGACGGGACGAACGTCCTGGAGGTGACAAGCAACTAGTAAAAACTAATATTCGCACACTTGACAGTATCATTAAAGCTTTTTGCGTTTTTTTTGTTGCAGTAAACGCGGCGTTTTGTCTTTGCGTGTGAACCGGCCGTAACCTTTACACGACTTGATTGGAATGTAGATGCCGGACTTTTTAAAGCAGTTTATTACATAAGTTTAGGAATGTAGTGTGTTTTCTCCCCTTAACAGCACAAAACGCAACGCTGTGTCAACAACGTATTTTTCAGAGAAATTTTTGCCCTTGATGCCCCTCCTGCATGCCACTGTCCAGGTCGTGGCACCCTTTAAACAACTTTAAAATCAGTTTTCTGGCCAGAGATTGCTTTTCTGGGTTTTAAAGTTCGCCTTCCCTTGAAGTCTATGGGGTTCGCAAAGTTCGCGAACCTTCGCACTTTTCGGCGAAAGTTCGCGAACGGGTTCGCGAACATTTTTTTTTAGGTTCGCTACATCCCTAGTGAAGTACTGTTTTTTAGGGGAAGCTCAGAAGTGTTCTGCTGATATTCAGGCAATTGTAGATTTAAAAGGGGCAAGTTATATGATTTGCTGTGTCTGTATCGTTAATCCAGTTATTTTGAATGGATAATTGGCTGAAGAAGCAAATAAAGAACAAAATACATGGTTTCCACCCCAAATAAGAATAATATACATTGACTTTTTATTTCTTGATAAAACAGTCAGTATGCTTAGCCAGGAATCCTGGCCTTCTAAAGGGTACATAAGATTTTTTTTAAGAAGTTGCTGCCTTTTTTGGGGCTTTTTGGTCTTTTAAGGGCTATGACGCATTTGATAGTAGACCTGCTGTCCGCCACATAATGTTTCCCACATTGCAGGTTCATGGCAAGCATTGCTCAGTGATATCCATGGAAAAGAATCTCACCAGGTACAGTAGATGGTGTTTTGGTCCCTGCAACAAGTAGCAGTGCTTCACATGTCATTAACTTTATGTCTCTTAACTTGGCCTACTTGGTTTTTCACCCTCAGGTTTAAGAAACAGGCTTGGTTTTATCTAATGATATCACCATAATGTATATCCCTCTGTACAAATTGGCACCAGAGAAAAATGTCCATCAGAGAAATCTGTTTGTCGGAGAAAGTCACTTAGAAAGTAGCAAATAACAACAGAAATAGTTTCCATACAAAATATTTATTTAAACCAATAAAAATAACTTTACACATTTAAAAGCTCAATAATCAGATTTGAGCAGCCAAACCTTATGCCATACACTGTGCAACATGACAGTGTAGCACTCACCTTTCTAATGAAAGTGCAGATACAGTAAGTGCAATATGTTTAGTGGTGCCATCACAGCACCGCTCCTTCTAGGGATGCACTGAATGCGGATTTGGGTCAGATTCAGCCTTTTGCAGGAGTCGGGCAAATCCAAGAGCCTTGCTGAATCAAAACTGAATGCTTAAAATCACGTGACTTTTTGTCACATGAACACTGTCGTTAATTTTTCTGCACACGCCCTAGGTCGCCCTCGTTTGCATATGCGAAATAGGGTTCGGATTCGGTTAAGGATTGTTCGGAATTTTTCACGAAAGATTTGTGATTTGGCCGAATCCCAAAATAGTTCAGTGCATCCCTATGTCCTTCACGTGCACCATTTAAATAGTATTTGATTTAACATTTGGCACTGTACAGCTTTCACCTATGCAAATACTTCCTTCTGAATCACTTCACTTAAAATAACATATTAATTCAGGTATATGCGTTTTTGTTTCACCATAGGAAAATGGTAAAACCATAAATCCAGTGCCTAAACAAGTATTTAGCAGTTTTACTATTTAACTAACAATGAAATTCTTATTTTGGCCCTTCCAGGGCTCTATAATGCCTTTAGATAGATCAACTCTAGGGGGCACATTTACTAATCCACGAACGGTCCGAAGGCGTCCAAATGCGTTTTTTCGCAATGATCTGTATTTTTGCGACTTTTTCGTCGCCGTCACGAAAAAAAATCGGATTGGTTTTTCCGCCGTTTACTATCGCTCAATACGGAAAAATTGCGACGGCGACAAAAAAGTCACGCAAAATACGATAAAGTCGCGATGGCGACGAAAAAGTCACTACAAATACGAAAAATCGTGACAGCAATGAAAAAGCTGCAAAATTTTAGTTTCCAATACAAATTTTTCCCTTTTGGGATTCGGATTCGTGGATTCGTAAATCTGCCCCTATGTCTCCCTTATTCTGTTTTCCAATTTGCCCTTTGTGAAAAATCAGGACCTCATGCCAGTAAGAATCTAAGACATCTAAGTCTCTAAATTACAGAAAGGCCATCTCTTATAGAATCCATTTTAATCAAATAATTCATATTTTTAAAAGTACTTTCTTTTTTTCTCTGTAATAATAAAACAGTACCTGTATTTGATCCCAACTAAGATATAATTAATCCTTATTGGGGGCAGAACAGCCCTATTGGGTTTGTTTAATGGTTAAATGATTCCCTTTTCTCTGTAATAATAAAACAGTACCTTGTGCTTGATCCCAACTAAGATATAATTAATCCTTATTGGGGGCAGAACAGTCCTATTGGGTTTATTTCATGGTTAAATGATTCCCTTTTCTCTGTAATAATAAAACAGTACCTGTACTTGATCCCAACTAAGATATAATTAATCCTTATTGGGGGCAGAACAGTCCTATTGGGTTTATTTCATGGTTAAATGATTCCCTTTTCTCTGTAATAATAAAACAGTACCTGTACTTGATCCCAACTAAGATATAAATAATCCTTACTGAAGGCAAAACAATCCTATTGGGTCCTATTTAAATGATTTTTAGTAGACTTAAGCTATACATATTATGGAAAGATTCCTTATTCTGGGAAAACCCTAGGTCCCAAGCATTGTGGATAACAGGTCCCATACCTGTATCTAATTTGGAATCAAGTACAAGGTACTACTATATCATTTCAGCGAAAAAGGAAATCTTTTTTAAAATTATTAATTATTTGCTTATAACGGAGTCTATGAAAGATGATCTCCAGCTTTCTGGATAACTAGTTTCCAGATAACAGATCCCATACCTGTACTGATATTTGGTGCTTGGGGTATCTCAGTTTAAAGCAGGCAACTGTTGGCTTTAATAATTAAAAAAAGTAACATTGATACAAGTATATTTGTTTATAATTTAAACTCTTCATTATGCCATAATATATATTCACCTACCTAACAGACATCATGGCAGTAACCCTGGATCCCCTATGTATTTAATATCTCTTACTGATAATGTTGTTACTTTTTCTCAAAAAAAGAAAAATAGCCCACTTTTAAGCAGGTCTGTTTGTTCTAATGAAGAATATTATGAATATAATGAAGAGATATGTTTGTCCTTATTTATGCAAATTGCATTTATTCCATTTATGACTTTTTTTTCTTTTTATATTTTTTCCATGAGTTTATGAGGTCCAATCGGGGAGGTTTCAGATGTACATGGATCTAAGTACCATCCCAGACCTTGCAAATATGGATTGCAACAGGGCACTGAATATACAAACGGCAAGGCACAGATAAGCATCAAGTGACACACTGTGAGAATGAATAGAAAATAGCTTTATAATATGTGCAGTAAGATTTTTTTTTAGAGCTTATTTATCTATATACATATATATACATATCTACACACTCACAGCTAATTGTCAACAGAAAAAACACTGAAATGATAGGGGCAAGCCATACCCCCAAAATGATTCCTTCACTGTTGCTAAATACAGCAGATTATTACTGAGGTCCCAAGTGAGTTCTAAAACTACTTTTAGAACCGTCTTTATCCAGCCAATACTGGCATCACCTTTACCCGTAATGTTTTCAAATATTGTTGTCTATAAAATTTATAGAAACATTTACTAGCAGTCCATGCTGGTATGGCTTCAGTGTGCCACTTGTGAATTTACAAGAGCATAGTATGCCCCCTGTTTTGCCAGCAATTGCCCATGAGTCCCTTGTTCAATGACTATTCCGTTCTGTATTACTGCAATGATATCTGCGTTCTGGATTGTTGTGAGCCGGTGAGCAATTACTACACATGTTCTGCCCTGCCTGGCATTATCCAGGGCATTTTGCACAACCTGCCACAAAAAAGAGAGAAAATATGGTGTTAAGGTTTTTGTAATGTAATGTTTTTGTAATCAGTCGAATTTGTTATGCTTTTTGCAATTATCAGAATACAGGGTATTACAAGAACATTACAAATAGTAAAGTGGCAAGCGGTTTTTGGAAATCTCGCTTTGAGCCCTCAGTTAAACGGTGAAAGGAAGCCATCATGACTGAGACATGTTTTGCTGTGCTTCAGGTCAGCAAGTTGTATAGGATATGGACCAAGCCTGGGTGGATACTCCCCCTGAAGGTGCATATCTCATACTTAACTAGGTGCAATTGGCGGAGGGAGCAAAGTGGTGAAGCTACGGCAGGGATTGGTCCTGGGTTGGCGGGTTTTTTTCCCCAGTGTCCTGCCGACCTTGTCTGACCCTGCCTGGAATGACTTGCACATGTGCCATGAGACCCAAATATAGCTTTCAACCCACCTTTTCACTTTCTGTGTCAAGAGCTGAGGTAGCTTCATCCAGCAGCAGCACTTTGGGCTTTCGGATGAGTGCCCGGGCAATTGCAATTCTTTGCTTCTGTCCCCCTGAAAGTTGAGCCCCTTTATCTCCAACGCGTGTGTTATATTTCTAAATGATAGCAAGATAAATGAACTGTTATGGAGGTCAGAAATGTTTTTATAACAC
Source organism: Xenopus tropicalis (assembly GCF_000004195.4). Lineage (NCBI taxonomy): Eukaryota > Metazoa > Chordata > Amphibia > Anura > Pipidae > Xenopus > Xenopus tropicalis. The sequence continues at coordinate 38,112,261 of NC_030683.2, forward strand.
AAAAGACATGAATATCCTGTATTTTATATCTTAGTGTCATCAGTTATAATTGGTGCTTAGTGATATGAGTTGGGTCAGAAGTTACCTTGGAGTTCAACTGACCTGTATAAAAGCAAGAGGCCAGGAGTGGAATCACAAAACTATCCTTATATTTTACAATAGGGGGTACTTTATTCCCAATTTATTAACCAAGGTACAAGAATTTAGATTTCATGCTTACATTCGGCAAACCCTCTATGAAACTGTGGATGTTGGCTGCCTTTGCAGCTTCTTCAATTTCTTCCTGTGTGACCTGCCGTTCCAGGAACCCATATTGGATATTTTCAGCAATACTGCAGTCAAAAAGTATTGGCTCCTGTGATACAATTCCCAGCTGTGACCTCAGCCACTGGATATTCAGTAATTTGGTGTCAATTCCATCTGCAAACTGAAAGGAAGACACAAGTTTATTTTAAATTATTAACTGTTTTGGGCCCAACCTCTACTCCCTGTTAATTAGGGACATTGTAATGTCTGTGTGAAACACAGGATACAGTATACAGTGAAATAATAGCAAAAATTGTTACAAGTTCTGTATATATATATATATATATATATATATAGTACTATGTGCGCACATTGTGTATGATGATAAAAACATAAAAATTCAGAATCAGGCACTAAGTATCATTTGCCAGTGCTATCTCTTCACCAGCCAAACACTTACCACTTGTCCCTCCATTGGATCATAAAACCTCTCTAGTAACTGGACGGAGGTACTTTTTCCACATCCACTGCTGCCCACTAGTGCCAGGGTCTGTCCTTTAGAGACTTTAACATTTAGTCCCTGAAGAACTTGAACTTTTGGTCTTGTAGGATAAACAAACTTGACATTTCTAAATTCAAGGTTTCCATCAAATGAACTCTGTAGTTAAAGATAGCATAATATTATTATAATAAATAATGTCTTTGTTTAGAAGTTTATTGAAATATCATATTCCTATTTGCAATATTATTTCATTATGCAAATCCTCATGCTTACTAGCACTATGAATACCAGATATGTGTATTAGTAAGGTGTAGCTTGAATTAAATTCATGTGTGTTAGGATTAGCATGTTAAAGGAAACTGATTATGAATAACATTTAGGTTAGGCTATGGTAAGGAGCATGCATTAACTAAGGTTCAAAATAGGCCCTGACATTTCAAGTACACATGGCCGCTCACCAGTAAATAAATATTGAGTGTCTATGGCATCTTGAAGCAGCCCCTCTGGCATTTGCCAGAATCCACAGATTGCCAGTCTGGGCTCGGTAAGGAGAGGGAAAGGGATACTGCATATATAATAGCACTGAGCTTTCCCAAGAAAGTCTGTAGGCCAGAGGAACCACATTTATTTATGTATGACTCTGTTTCAAGCTCTTAAAATTTGGATATAATAGATCATTAGCCCAATACATGTAACAAGCTGGTCAACATTGTACAGGTTTAATATATATGTGCATAGTAGGTGTATTACTGAGTACTATTCACAAAGTAATTGTTTTCTCAACAATGTAAGGGGCTCAAAGTATGATGTGAGCATAGACCTGGTGGGAGATATGTTATACCCAGAGAATAAAGAGCATCACAGAAGGAGTTTGTACAAGGAACTGACTAAGGCAAGACATGTTCCAACCGTCTGTGATATAAGACTCGATACTCTGAAGGCAGCAGATAAAAGCTAACGTCTGAATAGCTAAGCTGCTCTGTTGCTGAAACACTGCCAAGTCTACTTTCCTGTTGAAAAATCCCTTGTGGCTCTTTATTTGCCTTTTAAAGGGTTTTTCAAGGTTCTTTGGTGTAAATGTGAAGACAGGCGCTGCCAAGAGAGAGATCATTTTTACATATTTAATAAACCAGGCGTATAAATTTACCAGTTTATCGCCATCCTCGCTGTAGCTATCAATCTGTGGCTTCCTTTCCAATAGTTTCATAATGCGCTGGGCTGAAACTCTTGCTTTTCCAAAGTCTGGTGCCAGAGAAGTGGACTGTCCAACATTCATAGCAGCAAATATAATTGCAGAGAAGACTCTGAAATAATGAATAAAGATAATAAATAGTGTGGAAAGATGTTCTATAGCCATAGTTTGTGTGTGTTCAACTCTATTTTTTATTTAAAAATGAATTTTAATTATTAGAGCTTGACTAGACACAGGGCAGAAAATGTCATCCTTTGTTCTTTTAATATTAAATATATTTGTCTCCTATTGCTGTGTCATTTACGTCCTTGCTCATTGTTGCCATGGACACAAGGGGGGCAAATTACAAAGTGCCCACAAAATTTGTCAGAATTACCATGAGACCATCCTCTTGCACCTACACATAAGCTAGGGAGCCCAGTGGGTTAGAAGTTTTATGTCCCCTGTTACCTTACTGGTTGTTTATAATGCCACATATCTCTGCAGTGCACACCCCAATCTCTTAGGGTCAATTACAGACTGACAGACACTTTGTCTGCCCTAACATACAGCTTCTTTATATCTATAGGGGAATATAAAACCATTGTGAAGTTCCATATTTTGAAATAAAATGTTATTTCGGTAAAGGATATCTGGTGGCAAGACACACAATCCCCCATTGCTTATTGCCTTTGTTATGTACTCCTATGTGGCAGTGTCACTAGCCAGGATTTGTAAGATCTCATAATAGAGTAAATGGAACTCTTGCAGCTCTGCATGAGACATCACATTGCAAATGATTAAAGGCATTATTTATAGCCAATAATATAAGTATTTCTCCATAGCAACACTGAAATCTTTACTTTTGTGCTCTGCAAGGAGCAGTTTTTGTATTCCTTTGTATTATCATGGGCACGGTTTGACTTTCACAGGGGACTTATACTGTATATATATGATTCCATTTGCTAGCAATAATATACTTACATAAAAACATTCTCAAACTGCAAGTAGCAGTGAGCAATCAGCCAAGCTCCAAAGCGAAACACGGCAGCATTGACGAAGAAGTTCATACACTGGGAAATCGCATAGGTGAAGCCATAGAGCGGAGCTTTAACAATTGTCTCCCTGTTGCAGATAAAGGCAGCATAAAGCATACAAATGAATGGGAGCAGGTGTAAACATCGCATTTAGAATGCAAATCCGTAAACTATCAGGGTGGAAAAAAAGCCTGAGGCCTGACATACCTGCCATTTCCATATGTCTCTCCTTGTATTTTTATTCTAGTTATCACACACTAAAAACAACTAATTTCAGAAACAGCTGGCATTTCATTTGTTTGCAGAATATTATATACATCCTCTTCAGGAAGAGCAGGGTTGAATTTCTGGTATTGGTTAATTTCTAAGTCTCCAAAATGAGGTATAATCAGGCAATTGCTTTCTTTTAGCATTTTAACTTCTGAAAAAAACAGCTTAGTGTGGCTACTGAAGAATAAAGTTCAATCACCACCAACTGTATATAAAGCCATTATATCCTATTATTATGTTATACTTATGCACTAATCGTGCACTAATGACCACGACTGTTGTTTCTTACATTGTCATTGTATCGTTATTACATTGTCCTCTCAGTCTGGATGATAGGGAGATTAAAAGTAAATATGCAAAATTTTCACAATAAATAATAATGGGTTTACCCTTAGCCTATATACTGGGTGTTATACATGCATGTCAACTGAAAATCTTTTGTTCCTAAGGCTATACTGGAGAAGGTTAATAGGGCTCATTTGTGATGCTCCACGCAGTGTGCGAAGTGTAAGGAAAATACAGCAACACAAGTCTATAGCTATAGGTTTTCCTTCCTTTATTTACCCAACCTTCCATGATGAGATTACTATGTCAACTTGCAGTTCCAGCCGTATCTAAGCAGCTATTGCCTATTAAGCAGGCTAGCCACAAGCTTCTTTCTTACCTCTCATACTCCTCCTATTGTGGTATATTTAGCAATAAGTGAAACTAAACCTCCCCACAGTCTGCCACTCTCTATTTTCATTTCTCATTTATATGGGATTTTTATGGGAATAATTATTAATGAGTGAAAGTGAGAGTTCACCCAATGATAAATACACTTCTAAAAATCCCATTTAAATTAATAAACAGTGTTGGAATCTCATTCTGGTGGTCTTTATAAAATAATCTTTATGGTATACAAAGGCTATACTTACTTGTATGGGACACTCAAGCTTTCATTATATCTCTCATAAAATCTTTCTTCCCTGGTCAGGGACACCACGGTTCTGATATTTCCCACAGCTTCAGTTGAGATCTACATCAGATGAGAAAGACAGAAGTTTTGTAAAAATGTTTTTACAAACATCCTTTGTCCTTAGGATGAGATGTGATGAGAGGTGATTTGTCTATTATTTACATGAATTATAATAGTAACATATCAGCAGGTTGGTGCAGACTTTGCTATAGTGCAGTGATCCCCAACCAACAAAGTAGGTGCCCATTTTTACATTTCTGGCTTGGAGGCAAGTTTTGGAAGCACAGAGATGCAGTTTTACTCTAAGCAGAACCTCCTGCGGGCTAGAAGCCAACATGTGACTACCAAATAGCCAATCACAGTTCTTATTTGGCACCCCCAATCTGGTGGTGACAAAAATATTATTTCTTCTTGATTTAGGGCTGCCACCTTTCCATTGTCAGAAACCCAAAGGAGGTTGTGATGTCACAGCGGCAGAACAGGTGATGTTGGGGGCATGGTCGGTGGCACTGGGCGTGGGGTTATGGTGTAACGATCAGCAAGTGGCCAATCACCACGTCAATCTAAAAGAGTCCTTTTCTTAATTTGGAAAACCGAGTGTGGTACATTGATTAAATGTGGAAAATGGGCAGTATATTTTGGGCAGACTGCAATTAAATAGAAAAGCCAGTGGAAGCATTTGTATATCATTTGGGACAATATAATGCAAAAGCTTTTGAGTCCCCCAGTTCTCCTTGATTCCTGCCCTGTGTCCCTGTGTACTATACATGTATATACTGTATGTTGGCTAAAGCAGATATCTGTTTGGGAACCATTAATCCAATGGACCAATAACTAGTAAAAGTCTAATATTTACAAATGTCTGTTACATAATTCTGTTTAAGTCATATTATAACCTAGCGATATGTTACAATACAAATAGTCCAAGAAGTAATGCTATATAAATACAATATCTTCATATGTTTTCTTTGGTTTACTTTAAAGATAATTATACAGTTTCTCAAATTTTAGCAATTATAATTATACCCTACTACTGTCAATATTGTGTTGGTATTATCCCCCACTACCGACTATATTAGCATAAGGCAACTTACTTTTCCTGCTTGCTCTAAAGCTTTTTGATCTTTTGATGCATGTCCAGCCATGGATTTCATTCGAATAAAGTTTGCTCCAATCAGAAACGGTACACAAGCCAAGATAAGCAGTGTCAGCTGCCAACCATACACAAATGCAATTATGATAGCCGCCAAAAGGGTGCAGACTGACAGGGTGATCAAACCAATTCGACTGCCAGTAGCCTGGAAATGAAATCAAGTTGCCATCAAATAATGTTAATACAGAACAAGCATGTAGTGTGCCATATTGCTCATGGGAAAATGTGTTGGGCTGGCAGTGCCTTTACTGGAACAACACAGACATCATTTATATTTCTCTTATGGGTAATAAAAGGAACAATCATGTCTTAAAAATTAAAATTTATGTTGTTTAAAGAAAACATGTATAAATTAATAAAAACAGACAAAGATTTTTTTTTATTAGTACAGGTGGGGGGGGGGGTCTATTATCTGGTTTACGGAAATAAAGCAATGTATAGTGCTCAATATTTGACCAGTCTGCTTACACTCAGTAAGTATGAGTCAGTGAAAAGGCTAGTACACTTGAAAGTAAACTTTTAGTATGTTATAGAATATCCTATTCCTAGCAACATCCCAATTGGCAATTATTTTTTTTATAGTTTTTGAATTATTTGCCTTCCTCTTCTGCCTTTTTCCAGCTTTCAATTGGGGGTCACTGACCTTAGCAGCTACAAACTGTTGCTCCGTGAGGCTACAATTTTATTGTTATTGTTATATTTTATTAACTTTCTATGCAGACTATCTTCTATTCATATTCCTATCTCTTGTTTAAACTGCTGCCTGGCTGCTAGGGTAAACTGCACCCTAGAAACAAGATAGCTGTTGAAATACCAAACTAAAAGCTAAATAAATGAAAAACTATAAAAAATGAAGACCAATTGTAAATTGTCTTAGAATTTCAATGTTTACATCATACAAAAAATGAATTCAAAGGTGAACTACCCCTTTATGTAAGCTGCCGGCAAAAAATCTTTGGGTTTTGTAAGATTCACATCCAAAACTTTTATTATATTACATACCCCTTTGACTTGAGATGCATCTGTTGCAAGTCTGGTCAATAATACTCCAACAGCATTGGCATGATCATCAAAGTATCCAATTTCCTGTAAAATATATTAATGCTTAATGCTATATTAATGCATGCTTAAACAAAAGTTCTCTGTACAAAGTGAATTAATGAAAAGCAAATACTGGATGTGAATAAATGTTTTTGTTTGCTTCGTGTTATATTACTGGAGCAAACACTACTTTGTATAAGATATGGGAGTGATGGGCTGTCTTGGCAAGGGGACTCCTCAACTGACCCTTCACTTTCAGCCATCCCTCTGAACCCCCTTGTCACATAACTTAATGAAACACTAGGAGCCAGAAATTGGTAAAGTGGCCACAGCATTTATCCACATTTTATCAGATAAATAGGACCATGCCAGCCTAACCCAAGGCAATATTCCAAAGCCAGAATTCCATAAGAGATCGCTACTATGCTCTGCCGTTCCTCACTGAAGACTTGAGATCAGCACTATTTCATTATATCCACCAAGGTTGCCTCTACCTACAGAGTGGATGGCCCCAAACTCAGCTACCAACAGGAAATCCAAGCAGGCTGTCACCTAGCACAAGCAGTAGTAGCTCTGTAATAGTATTCTGGCAAGGTCCTACTGCTGCTGTGACAAATAAAACTTAAAAAAAACATTATCATATATCCACTATTTTAAACCAGAGGAAGGCAAGCTGAAACCTGTGCCAATTATGCCTCAAGAGAGAAAAAATTCCTTCCTGACCTCAATGGCGATCGGAAACATTCCTTGGATTAAGGATTTGACATTCATTTAACATGAATGATACCATGCAGACTCTCACATTTATACTGTATAACATTACCAAAACCACAGTATAACAGGAAAATATCAACATTCAGTTATTAATAGATAATATGAGAACATAAAGAAAAGAAACTCCTGATATTTCACAAAATATGCAAAAAGAGGGGAGAGTGGGTGGGATGTTTCTACCTGCTCAGAAGATAAGGAAGTGAACTGCTTCTCTCATGACATCACATCCCTCTCTGTCTCCCCCCGGCTGGCCCAGCTTTCTCCTGCCTTAACTCTTCCCTAATCACGGTTGCACCAATCTCTAGACATAAACCAACGTTATCTGGCTGCTGGTCATTCAGATCCCTTGTCATGCAGCCCCTGCGTTTATAGCTCCAGGGCTTTGCTATACTAACTGCAAATTGTTTTGAGTGTAATTCAGGATATGTATAAAAGGAGAAGGAGGATACACACAGAGGACTTGAGCAAGTTGCCGGGGGTTTCATATATATATATATGTACACATTTACATACCTGTCGAATCAGTGCCTTAAAACACAGAGATCTAAGTCTCATGGTAAGATTTTCTCCAGATATTCCAAAAGCAAATCCCTAAAGAAATTAAAAATATTTTAGTACACAATGTAGCATTTGAAGCGGGCCTCCCCAGGGCAGATTTATTAAAACTTGTATTTGTGTTTTTATAACCTCTCCTAAACTGTGAACTTTATATATACCTAGAAGTGAAAGGACAGCTTCCATTGACTTCTACATGAAGTTGCAAGCTTTTAGATGGTGTATTTTTACATTTGTGTTGTTCATGGTTTTGAAGCATAATAAATCCCGAGAAATTCATAATTTTTTAGCAGAATAACAGAAAAAATCCAACCATTGATCAACAGGTTTTACCTATATAGTTTGTTCTGTAATTATTCCAGTGTTCTTATAGCATATAGGTTGGTCTAACCCTGTGACTGTTCCAATGCACTTACGGACTATAGGCCAATACATTTAATGAAAAACACTTACATATTAACTGCCTTAACATTTGGACTCCCAAACATATTCAGTGGGTTAATTGATGGTCATATTAGAACACATCATTAGATTTAATATAATTTTTGTGATTATGGAAGTAACCCAAAGGTTCTTGTAATTAAATAAGAAAACAGGGAAAAGCCTTGTGCTTGCATGATTGGTCTAGAAACCCTTCTCACGTGTGAGGAAGCAAGTCTGGAAGGCAAACTCATGTAAATGGATTCGTTTCTAAGCAAAGCTCATTTAGATTTATTATAATTTATTTTAATGAGTTTAGTTCTCATAAATGTCACCCTAAGGCATGGGGATAATCAGAAGTCTTGTATATGTAGATGCCTGCTCTTTACTAAATTGAATTAGTCTTCTATTCTGGATAAACAATGTTGCCATGTGCATTACTTAGTAAAAGAGAAAATTGGGATAAAAAAGTGCCCTGTATGCTAAGAAGTATTATGTGTTGGGGTGATAAACCACACGTCTATTGCTTATCTCCCAAATGCTTTGTTAGCAGCTAATTTATTCTTCGGAGATTTAATAACATTTAATAATTGAAGGAAACATTTATTAGAGAAAACTACAGCAGGGCTTAAATGCTTGTGGGGTAATAAAGTTTATTGGCAAAGCAGATTTTAAGGTTAATTGAAAATATTTTCAGGTTTGAAGGAGATCTATTCACTGTTGCTAGACTGCAAATCCCAGCATACATTAACATTTTGTTATAGAAATGTTACAGAATGCAAGGAGCTCAGCTCCAGCAACGCCATGGTTGTATTCTTAAAGCAACATTGCTTGATAGAACTTTTGCCCAAGCCCCCAGTGCCTCGGACACCATTATAATGCAAAATAATCCAACAGTGAGAAACTGATCTATGTAAAGGTGGTCCTCAGACGGGCCTACCTGACTGATATCTGGCCAAAAATAGGCCAGATGTTGATTGGGCAGGTTAAAAATTCCCATCGGGATTTGGAACACATCACTTCATCGATGGTCCTCCTTTCGACAGCCTGTATCCCCATCAATGTTATACCATCATTTGGGCATATCAGGAAAAGACAAGGTGCCAAACAAGCAAAGCTTTCCCTAATAGGTCCACCCTTCCGCTAAATAATCTCTCAATGCATGGCCAACTTTAGTCTAGTTTTATGCCCTTTATTCCTGCAACTATTAAATACCAATCAGAAAATCTAAGGAAAAAAAAATGTTTTGTACGTACTAGGATGATGTACACAATGAGACTGAGCCCTCCCAAGACAAGAAACATGAGCGAAAGTAGAACTGTTTCTGCGCTTCTTTTGTCTGGATCCGTTATTTGAAAAGACTGATGAAAACAATGGTTACAGTGAGTAAAAATGAATATTTTATATAAAAATAATAAAACACAAATAAGATATATACTAACTGGTTTGTAATAAAATATGTGAGGTTCTTCCAGCTGCAATAAACTAGAGGTCACATGATGCATCATTAAATTTCTTTTTTTTTTTTTGTGAAAGTCTGTTACTAATTTGGAATTATGGATATCCATTTTAGGGGGGCATCTAGGCTTCTGTTAACTGGAGTCAGACTACCCCTTACTCAAATAGTGCCATTACCCAAATATATACTTTACAGTTTTGTAGGACAAGGGAGTAAAACTAACATAGTACCTGCATGTGTTCTTTATTAGCAGCTGATAAGCGGGGCTATGATATTCTACAGTTCCAGGTACAGACACAGGATCTTTTATCCAGAAACCAATTATCCAGAAAGCTTTGATTTACAGGAAGCCTCCATTTTGATTTAATAATTCAACTTTTAGACATTATTACCCCTTTCTCTGTAATAATAAAACATAATCTTGCACCTGACCCCAATTAAAATATAAGTAATCCTGTTGGGTTTAAAACATTGTAGATTTGTAGACTTATGGTATGGTGATCCATATTACAGAAAGACCCCTTATCCAGAAAACCCCAGGTCCCAAGCATTCTGGATTACAGATCCTATACCTATACTTTTTTACAGGGCAATTCAATTCAGAGAGGTGTAACAGACAGGAGGTGGAACTCAATGATATTAAAACAAATGAGTGAATGGGTTGTATCATGGCATATTCAAGTTAATACATGCCCAGCAAGCCAATGTAGATTTGCACCCTGTGGCCATGAATGCACATCTCTTTTCCCATAGCTCTGAGGGGCAGATTTATCACATTGTGAGATTAGAGCTCACTACAGACTACTAGCACTGTCCTTGTGAGCATTCCTGGTAGGAGCACAAATCTGTATTTACTCTGCTAAATAATGCATTCTCTGCCTGTTACAGCAATTTATATCAACACCTCTAAGGCAGGCTGTGTATGTGTATTCCAACTATTATGGGATCATAGAAATCAAGAAAATAAACTGTATAAACTTGCTCACCATATTTTTTAAAGATATAAAAATATCAATGCTGCTAATGGGAAAAGGTTATGTGTTTTTAAACTCTCCAAATTCTCTCTTCTCTGTGTGAAACTGCTCTAAACGACGGCATATGTCTGCATAATTTGGCTTGACACATTCAGTGCATGTCAGTGGCTATTTTGGCTTTCTATTAGGCAAAAAGACTCTGCTTGATGTTAAGTAAGTTCCTTAAAAACTTCTATTGAGAGTCTTCATTTTGCTACATTAGGAAATATTAATGATTCAATGTTTGTCCTCTGGGTTTTATATAAAATCATTTCTAAAGTTTTACTAGAAAAGAGCTCAGGATTTTAATAATAAATATTTAATTACTTTTCTCCATGCCACATACAGCCAATAGTTACATGCATTTAGCTTGCAAAATCATACAGCTTGGTAGATGGAGTATAACATAGTGAGAAGAGTCACCATGTACTAATCTGACTAGCTGTCTCTGTGTACATATATAGCAATCTATTCAAATATAAACTTATGCTCTGTATCAACTCGGAATATGCAAATATTTTTTCTGAAATACAAAGATCACAGTAGGGAATCCTTTAAGCATTGAGCATCTCAAGCAGCGAATAATACTTTGTATATTTGGCATTGATGAAGCTCCTATTTTTTACATTGGTGGCTCAGTCGCTGCTAGTGAATTTCTTATTATTCAATTCTGTTCTGTAACAAATTCCCTGAAATCTGTACCTGGAAAATCCTGTAGCCGTTATATACCAGCTCTTTAGCTGCATAAATCCTTCACAAAATAGCTCTCACTTGGCAATGGCTTGTCACTTTCACTTTAAAGTCATTTAGGACTGTCATTTCTTATGTAAGCAAATGAATAGCACTGTATGATGTTATTCCACAACATAAATTAATAGAAGTATAGGTATGGGGAAACCTGTTATCCAGAAAGCTCCAAATTACAGGAAGGTCATATTCCATAGACTCCATTTTAATCAAGCAATCCAAAAATTTAACATATATTTTTCCTCTGTAATAAAACAGTACCTTGTGCTTTAAGGTATAACTAGTCCTTATTGAAGGCAAAATAATACTGCTTGGTGTATATATTGTTTACATAATTGTTTTATATACAATTAAATATAATTCATAAAAAGATTACATTTTAAAGATAATAGATAATTAAAGCATGGAGATCACAATTACAGAAAGGCCCCTTATCTGGAAAACTACAGGTCCCAGGCATTCTGGATAACAGGTCCCATACCTGTATAGAGTAATGCAAACTACATAAGGACTTACCCCAATAATCTTTCCAAAAATGACAGCAAATGTTGGGTATATACCCCCATTAATTGCTGAAGCAATGACTCCTATTACAATATAATACCATTCTGGTTTGTTCATTGCAAGGACTTTACCCAGGGAGAATGTAGGAAGATCTTCTTCCACCTATAAATGATAAAAACAGGAACTTTTAGTATGGTATTCTGTATGCTCATATATATAATATATAATTAAAATATCCCCCCTAGAAGCACAGAGGTATGGCGGGACCAAACCAGCAAAGAGATCCCTTCTTCATGTTTGATGTAAGCAGTGGAACATTTCATTTGAAGTGAACAAAATACCCAAACTGTGAGCACATTTTTTTCTATTTCCTCTTACCTTATTTGTATTATCTGTGGCCTTTTTCGATTTTGAGCTCTTTTTTGACTTCCTTTTGCTTTTTCTTCTACTGGATTTTCTCTGAAAATCATTTCTACTGATGTTCTCTGATCCATTATTATAATCTTCAACAATCTCGTTCTCATAAACATTTCCTTCATTTTCTTCATCAGAGTTTGAACTTTCTTCTCCTTCACTTTGACTTGAATCTTCTTCTTTGTGTTTACCATGACTCTGGAGTAAGGCAACACATTCAAATATGTTTTTAAAAAATGTTCCTAAAAAGCATTTACTGTAGAATTATATCAAATAATCAGTCAGATTTAATTAGATGAGAAAGCCTTTGTCCTAATTTAATTCCAGATTTTCCTGTAGAACCAGATGCATTTCAATGAGAAAAATGTATCTCACTTAATCAGAAGAAAAATCTATTGAAGCCTATGGGAAAAACTAGAACTGAATTAGGAGAAAAATTTCCTCTCTTCAAATTGAATTTTGCCCATAAGTTTTTACATGATAAACCATAAAATAACGTTTTTTTTTTGTTGATTTAAATGTGACCCAATATGTCAAGAAAAACAATAGATGGATTATAATATAATATAACCCAATTGCTAAGACTTGCATTATGGGCCACATTCAGTTTGATAAGAAAAGTTTCTCTCCTAATACAATTCCAGATTTTCCCATAGAGCCAGATGCAATTCCGTGAGAAAAACTTATCTCACTGTTTATCACATGAAAACTCTTAAAGTCTATGGGAAAAACTGGAACTGAATACGTAGAAAAGTGTTGTTGATTTGAATCTGTCCCTATATGAGATAGTTCTGATTTTAATGTGCAAGTGGCATACCAAGAGTTAACATGCACTATATATATATGTACAATGTATAAGAGTGTTCTAAATCGCACCCTTTTAAACTGATATTGAATCTAAAAATGTGTCCTTGTCATAAGAACTATACTGGTGACTATTCTACCAAAACACACATACTAAAATTGTTGGCAGTCCATAACAATTACCTGTAACATGACAAGTGAATAGTAAACTCCCTTTTGATTCATAAGCTCATTGTGATTCCCTTGCTCCACCACAACTCCATTATGAAACCCAGCAATGACATCAGCGGTTCTGATGGTAGACAGCCGGTGAGCAATCACAATAGTGGTACGGCCAGCTCTTGCCTAGAAGAAGTAAAAGAGAAAACATTATGTTATAAATAAGGTCACCTTATTAAAGTACATCATTAATAAAACATAATATAGCACCAACTAAAAACAAACAACAGTACATACCTTGTCCAATGCAGACTGAACAATAGCTTCACTTTGTGTATCCAAAGCAGAAGTGGCTTCATCAAGCAGCAGAATTTTGGGATTCCGTACTAATGCACGGGCTATAGCAATTCTCTGTTTCTGGCCACCACTCAGCTGAGCGCCTCTTTCCCCAACCATGGTTTCAAATTTCTGAAATCGTTTAAAATATGGAACCCAGTTTTAGAATCTGCAGTTGACAGTTGAGATATTTTTATATTGTTCTCAAAACAAAAAAGCAAAAATAGGCAATAAATTCTAGGATATTTTGTGGGCAAAATTTGTTTAAGGCATATATTGGTACAGGTATGTGATCAATTATCTGAAAACCCATTATCCAGAAAGTACGCAAAGGCCATATCCCATAGGCTCCATTTTAATCAAATAATTTCAAATTTTAAAAATGATTTCCTTTTCCTCTATTTTGGGATGTAGTATAAATATTCATAGTACATTTACACCATTTACACAGATTGTTGGGGTGATGCTGGAATAATGTTCATCCCATTAAAATTCTTGTGCTTAGTAGAAGTTCCTGAGGGCTAATTCCCATTATTCAGGTCAAAAATTGCAGAGGCAATTATTTCTAGAAATAATTTCCATACATTCTCTTTATTAACTTCGTAAAGTAGTATTTTGTGGAAGTAGTAAATATAGGTACTGAAATGTTAGCTTGGACCAGTGTGGTTAGTGGAATACCGCAGGGGTCAGTCCTTGGTCCTTTGCTTTTTAATTTGTTTATTAATGACCTGGAGGGGGGCATAGAGAGTACTGTTTCTATTTTTGCTGATAACACTAAATTGTGCAAAACTATAAGTTCCATGCAGGATGCTGCCGCTTTGCAGAGCGATTTGACAAAATTAGAAAACTGGGCAGCAAACTGGAAAATGAGGTTCAATGTTGATAAGTGCAAAGTTATGCAGTTTGGTAGAAATAATATAAACACAAACTATCTACTGAATGGTAGTGTGTTGGGGGTATCCTTAATGGAGAAGGATCTGGGTTTTTTTGTAGATAACAGGTTGTCTAATTCCAGGCAGTGTCATTCTGTGGCTACTAAAGCAAATAAAGTGCTGTCTTGTATAAAAAAGGGCATTGACTCAAGGGATGAAAACATAATTTTGCCCCTTTATAGGTCCCTGGTAAGGCCTCACCTTGAGTATGCAGTGCAGTTTTGGGCTCCAGTCCTTAAGAAGGATATTAATGAGCTGGAGAGAGAGCAGAGACGTGCAACTAGACTGGTAAAGGGGATGGAAGATTTAAACTATGAGGTTAGACTGTCGAGGTTGGGGTTGTTTTCTCTGGAAAAGAGGCGCTTGCGAGGAGACATGATTACTCTGTACAAGTACATTAGAGGGGATTATAGGCAGATGGGGGGTGTTCTTTTTTCCCATAAAAACAATCAACACACCAGAGATCACCCCTTTAGATTAGAGGAAAGGAGCTTCCATTTGAAGCAGTGTAGGTGGTTTTTCACGGTGAGGGCAGTGAGGTTGGGGAATGTCCTTCCTAGTGATGTGGTAATGGCAGATTCTGTTAATGCCTCTAAGAGGGGCCTGGATGAGTTTTTGAACAATCAGAATATCCAAGGCTATTGTGATACTAATATCTACAGTTAGTATTAGTGGTTGTATATATAGTTTATGTATGTGAGTGTATAGATTGGTAGGTGTGGGTTGTGTGTGCTGGGTTTACTTGGATGGGTTGAACTTGATGGACTCTTTTTGGTCTTTTATCAACCCTATGTAACTATGTAACTAGACAGTAGGCATAATGACAAATGATATATTCTGTATCATAACAGTATTTACAGCATGAGCAATACTCAGGGGCCACAGTAGGCATCCATACATACTATACACTGGCCTGGGGGAAAAAGCATATCTTACATCTGGCAGTTTCTGTATAAAGTCATAGGCATTTGCTTCTTTCGACGCTTGTTCAATCTCTGCATCGGTTACATCTTCTCTTCCATACTGAATATTTTCTTTTATTGTTGCCCCGAACAAAACAGGTTCTTGGCTAACGACTCCTATATTTTCTCGTAACCATTTTACATTGAGTGTGCGTATATCGTGTCCATCTACAGTGATCTAAAAATATAACAATATGTGTTTGTGACTTTGTAATTAAATAGGCATTATCATTATTTTCCTGTATTTATATAGGACCATAAGAACCTTATAAGAACCCCAGTGTAACAAGGCAGCATTCTTGTCTACAACTTTATTCTCAAGTTCCACAATTGTTTCTGCATGCACAGAAAAAAATCTCTGTACATAGTTCTAAGAAAAAGTATATACTTTTAGTTAAAAAAAAAAAAACATACTTATTCCAGTACAGTACAGAGCTAACATGCTTAATTTTGGAAGTCCTTTAACTTCTTGGCATATGTGCAAAAGGTTCTGTGTCTAAAACGAATACTTGTTTACATGTGTCACCATGTTTTACCCACCCTGCATTACTAAGACACATTCAGAACTGTGTTCCTTGCCCTTCAGATTTGGAGTGCAAATTGAACATTACATTACTACTGAATTAGATCATGCTTCCAAGTTACAGAGGGAGATTTATCAACATTTGAGTTTTCCATGTTTTCTTTTTTGCAGTTTGCGGGGTTTTTTTTTTTTGCGCTAAAAAAATCTCGAATTTGGGTTATGGTTCAAAATCTCAAATATCTGGTATTTATTAAGTGCAAAAAGATTTGAAAAAAACTTTTGAGTTACTATAGAAGTGTAGTAATAGTTATAGTGTTTTTCAGGTAGTGATTTGTGCACAGCTTGGAGTTTAATATCTCTTAATATGCCTAGAGCTCTAGGGAGTATATACCTACCTCACCCTTAGGTGGATCATAGAATCGTTGCAGTAACTGTATGGTAGTGCTTTTGCCACAACCACTGGCACCAACTAGGGCAATTGTCTTTCCGGTTTCAACATTGAGGTTCAGGCCTTTCAAGATCTTTAAACAAACGTAAAGGAGATAAAAAGACCCACTCATTACTAATAAGTCACATATCTAAGGAAACTTACATAAGAAATGGTAACACTAATGAATCCATAAGGGTGTTACTATGTATCTGGCGTTATACGTTATATACGTATATTTGTTATAGTAAGGTCTAAACTAGAAAACATGTAAAAAGAAGATAATAGCTGATATTCTAATATTACACAAGAAACAGGGTGTTAAATGTTAACTTACAACACATTTTTGCAACCAGTTTGCTAGACAGTCTCCTTGTGTACAAAACACCACAAGAATTCAAGCGTTTGTTATGACAACTGTTCATGTGAAAAAAGGAATTCTTTAGTTAGATCTACTTATCCAAAGAGTGTGAGCTAGTGGTTTTGCTGTAGATGCAGCTCCAAATATGATTCCGCCCTAGGCCCGGACCATTGTGGCATCGCCACAAATCCGGGCCTGCCTCCTGTGGCTTCCATACATCTGAATCGGAAATGTAAGAAACCTCAGGTAGATGAGCTTTTACAGCCCAAAACTGTTTTTCAAACAGAAAAGCTTTAGGCTTTTCCCATTTAATTCAATGTGAGCCAGGGGATGCAGTGTGGGGTACTCTTCCATTGACTGCAAGGCTTGGAACTAGGGGTTGACAGAAGAGGCACCTTCCTACCTGTTGTCTTTTCATTGCTCCTTCTGCTTGTTATTTCGCAGTGGGGTCAATGACCCCACCCCGCAACGGCAATACGTACACACGGTGGGAAGGTTGCAGTGGCGAGGTGGCTGACCGGGTTGCCTAGGGCTTACAGTCGGTTTGGCCAGCCCTGTGCACTCGTTTTCCAGAACTACCATGTTTATACAGAAATACATT
This sequence comes from Xenopus tropicalis, assembly GCF_000004195.4. Taxonomy (NCBI): domain Eukaryota; kingdom Metazoa; phylum Chordata; class Amphibia; order Anura; family Pipidae; genus Xenopus; species Xenopus tropicalis. The sequence continues at coordinate 38,129,630 of NC_030683.2, forward strand.
TGGGTTGTATGTCCATGCTTTGATTTTCAGTGTCCTAGTTTCGAAGGCCAAACTCAAAAAGTTTTTTTTTTTTTGCACTTACTTGTATATCTGGTCTAGAAGGGTAGGAGAAATGAATATTTTTAAATTCAATATTTCCCATCAAACGGTCTGGTTTGTGTCCCTCTGTGCTACTACTGTCAATTAGACGTGGCTAAAAAAAATGCAATGATAATTTTAATGCATGAGAATTGGTCCATATATATATATATATATAAATATAGTACTTAAATACTTCCTAACCATTTGGTCAGTGGGTCCCCAATACAAACTATAGAGATACTGAGCTGAAAGTTTTAATATTACCCAAATTGGAAAGCAGTTACAAAAGTTCCCTTTCTGCTTCATCCATACAAAAATGTTTAATAGTAAAAGATAACATTGTCCTAGAGAAAATGGGCAGCAGGCAAATGTTTAAGCAAAACTGAATATAACATTGTAAATAGCAATGGGCAATTTTTTCCGCCAGACATTCACAACAGATTCACAACACAAATACAGTGTCTTGCAAAAGTATTCGGCCCCCTTGAACTTTTCCACATTTTGTCACATTACAGCCACAAATATGAATCAATTTTATTGGAATTCCACGTGAAAGACCAATACAAAGTGGTGTACACGTGAGAAGTGGAACGGAAATCATACATGATTCCAAACATTTTTTACAAATAAATAACTGCAAAGTGGGGTGTGCGTAATTATTCAGCCCCCTGAGTCAATACTTTGTAGAACCACCTTTTGCTGCAATTACAGCTGCCAGTCTTTTAGGGTATGTCTCTACCAGCTTTGCACATCTAGAGACTGAAATCCTTGCCCATTCTTCTTTGCAAAACAGCTCCAGCTCAGTCAGATTAGATGGACAGCGTTTGTGAACAGCAGTTTTCAGATCTTGCCACAGATTCTCGATTTGACTTAGATCTGGACTTTGACTGGGCCATTCTAACACATGGATATGTTTTGTTTTAAACCATTCCATTGTTGCCCTGGCTTTATGTTTAGGGTCGTTGTCCTGCTGGAAGGTGAACCTCCGCCCCAGTCTCAAGTCTTTTGCAGACTCCAAGAGGTTTTCTTCCAAGATTGCCCTGTATTTGGCTCCATCCATCTTCCCATCAACTCTGACCAGCTTCCCTGTCCCTGCTGAAGAGAAGCACCCCCAGAGCATGATGCTGCCACCACCATATTTGACAGTGGGGATGGTGTGTTCACAGTGATGTGCAGTGTTAGTTTTCCGCCACACATAGCGTTTTGCATTTTGGCCAAAAAGTTCAATTTTGGTCTCATCTAACCAGAGCACCTTCTTGCACATGTTTGCTGTGACCCCCACATGGCTTGTGGCAAACTGCAAATGGGACTTCTTATGGTTTTCTGTTAACAATGGCTTTCTTCTTGCCACTCTTCCATAAAGGCCAACTTTGTGCAGTGCACGACTAATAGTTGTCCTATGGACAGATTCCCCCACCTGAGCTGTAGATCTCTGCAGCTCCCCCAGAGTCACCATGGGCCTCTTGGCTGCATTTCTGATCAGCGCTCTCCTTGTTCGGCCTGTGAGTTTAGGTGGACGGCCTTGTCTTGGTAGGTTTACAGTTGTGCCAAACTCCTTCCATTTCTGAATGATCGCTTGAACAGTGCTCCGTGGGATGTTCAAGGCTTTGGAAATCTTTTTGTAGCCTATGCTTGCTTTAAATTTCTCAATAACTTTATCCCTGACCTGTCTGGTGTGTTCTTTGGACTTCATGGTGTTGTTGCTCCCAATATTCTCTTAAACAACCTCTGAGGCCGTCAAAGAGCAGCTGTATTTGTACTGACATTAGATTTCACACAGGTGCACTCTATTTAGTCATTAGCACTCATCAGGCAATGTCTATGGGCAACTGACTGCACTCAGACCAAAGGGGGCTGAATAATTACGCACACCCCACTTTGCAGTTATTTATTTGTAAAAAATGTTTGGAATCATGTATGATTTTCGTTTCACTTCTCATGTGTACCCCACTTTGTATTGGTCGTTCACGTGGAATTCCAATCAAATTGATTCATGTTTGTGGCTGTAATGTGACAAAATGTGGAAAAGTTCAAGGGGGCCGAATACTTTTGCAAGCCACTGTAAATATACACAAAATAAAAAGCTTGATTAACTCTAAAGTAATTCAATATAAAAATATGGACAAAAATAAATTAAAAATTTAACTATTTGAATTTTTAAATGTATTTTTTAAATTTTGTAAATATCTTATTCAAGGACATATTATTAGTTCTTACCTGCTTAATAATCTTGTACACTTCAAAGGCTGCGCCACGAGCACTAGCAATGCTTTCTAAATTTGGAGCAGCCTGGCCAAGTGAAAATGTACCAATCAGAACTGAGAAGAATACCTGTGGAATTAAAATAAAAAGAAGTGAAAACAAATGAAAGGCTTGTGATAAGAACACTTTTTGGGTATATTTTGCAAACTGAGAATTTTATCCTGTTTTATCTTGTACATTGTTAGCAAATCAATATATGGTCGGGCATATTTATCAAAGAGTGAAATTACAGCTTGCTACAGTCTGCCAAAGTCAACTTCTGCCCCACTCTCTTTTTATTTTGTATAGGATTTTAAAGGTGAATTAATCAAAGGGTAAATTCTCATATACCCCCAATATCAATCCCCACTAGAATTTTATTTTGGAAAACTGTACCAAGCTGCAACTTTACTTTTTTGTAAATATGCCCCTAATTATTTGTACAAACTAAAATGTTACGGTGATGTGACATATATTCCAAGAGAAATTGAATGTTGTATGAAACATATGTTAAATATGCATACATATGTTGAGGTGTTAAGGTGTAAAAAGCACCATATGAGAAATAAATATATATATATATATATATTTTTTTTTTTTTTTGCAAAAAGGAACATGCTACACAGAGGTAAATAGCCTGAGTGCCAGTAAAAAGAATCAATGTAAGTACAATACTCAGCAGGTCTTAATAAAATTTTGTTTACCTAGTAGCCCAGGCTAAAAATTTGCGTAAAACTGACGATTTACATCATTTCAAATATTTCTAAATAATTACAAATTTTAAAAATTAATAAAAATGAAAGGGTTTTTCTTTTTTTTATTTCTCAGCAGGGTCTCCATTCTCCCTGAAAGGACTGTAGTCCCTTGCCATCAAGGTAAACTGCCTGGCATAGAAACATATTTGAGGATTACCCCTTCTTATATCATTTTCCCTATAGTTTCTTAGATCCTGCACCCTATATAAATATGTACATCCTTGTAATGCCGTCTGTGTACCTGATTGTTTTAATTAGGGGGTTGAAGGGAAGTTACTATCAAAATTGTTATCAAAGCTTTTTTTTCACATTAGGAGGCAAAATATGGAAAAAAAAATAACAAGAATTGGAAAAGAATATCTACTCCTATAAATTTCCAGTAATTATGAATAAAAAGCCAAAGGTATCTGGCTAATCATTGTATATTGTTACAATAAAGATGTAAGCAGTTCCAGCCAAGTTTGAAGGGTTAAATAGAAAATAAAACCAAGCATGCATTCAAATACCTACAAACACCAGGCAATAGAATGAGTACTATACATTTTCAATCTTGCAATAATAACCTGTACAGCACTTTAATTATGCATCACTTTTTATGTACAATTCATTCAAAGACAATCACTGTAACCAAAAAGCTTAACTCACAATTAAAACTTTTCCGATGGTGTATGTGTCCGGCTCATCCACTGTTAATTTAGTTCCGTACCAAAATCCCAACGCGTATGCTCCAAAGATGAGAAATTGTGCAATTCCCATAGATAAATTTGTTGTGATTGATTTTCTTATGCCAACTTTTTTTGCATTCTCTAGGTGTTTATCATACCTGGGAAGCAAAAAAAAAATAGTAATAATTCACAAAAACAGCTAATAAAAATGACCACAACATTTATTTATTTCCAAAAAAAAAACTTTAGATTGATACTGGCCCTGTTTATCATATTGCAGCTGCTACATTTGTCAGTAAATTAGAGTTCCATTGCTGAGCTTATTTGTTAAACGAGAACAAATACTTTTTGCTTGAAACAAAAATATATTTTTCACTGATAAAGCAACAATAAAATATATACTAGTATGGGACCCATTATCCACAATGCTCGGGACTTGGGTTTTCCAGATAAGGGGTCTTTGGATCTCCATACCTTGAGTAAATTAAACATTAAATAAACCCAACAGGATTGTTTTAATCCAACAAGGATTAATTATATCTTAGTTGGGATCAAGTACAGGTACTGTTTTATTATTACAGAGAAAAGGGAATCATTTAACCATGAAATAAACCCAATAGGGCTGTTCTGCCCCCAATAAGGGGTAATTATATCTTAGTTGGGATCAAGTACAAGGTACTGTTTTATTATTACAGAGAAAAGGGAATCATTTAACCATGAAATAAACCCAATAGGACTGTTCTGCCCCCAATAAGGGGTAATTATATCTTAGTTGGGATCAAGTACAGGTACTGTTTTATTATTACAGAGAAAAGGGAATCATTTAACCATGAAATAAACCCAATAGGGCTGTTCTGCCCCAATAAGGGGTAATTATATCTTAGTTGGGATCAAGTACAGGTACTGTTTTATTATTACAGAGAAAAGGGAATCATTTAACCATTAAATAAACCCAATAGGGCTGTTCTGTCCCCAATAAGGGGTAATTATATCTTAGTTGGGATAAAGTACAGGTACTGTTTTATTATTACAGAGAAAAGGGAATCATTTAACCATGAAATAAACCCAATAGGGCTGTTCTGCCCCCAATAAGGGGTAATTATATCTTAGTTGGGATCAAGTACAAGGTACTGTTTTATTATTACAGGGGAAAAGGTGAACTAGATTGTAAGCTCCATTTAACACTCATATCGTATGGTGTTTTTGCTTGGTGAATATTTCATGTCATTAACGCTTTACAATTAAAGGAGTTGTTCACCTTAACCTTTAAGTTGCTGTTGGTTTTTACAATTTATTTTGAATAGTTTTTGAATTATATTCTGCCTTTTTTCATCATTCAGATAGGGATCACTGACCCCAGCAGGTAAAAAAAACTACTGCTCTGTGAGGCTGCAATTTAGTAGTTACTTTTCATGTCTTTCTATGCAGTCTCTCACCTATTCATATTCTCTCTCTCTCTTTTTCACAACACTGCCTGGTTGCTAGAGTAAATAAGACCCTAGCAACCACATAGCTGCTAAAATACCAAACTGGAGACTTGCTGAAGAAAAAGCTAAATAACTGAAAAATCGAAGACCAACTGCAAACTGTCTCAGAATATTAATGCCTACATCATATGAAAAGTTAATTTAAAGGTGAACTACTACCCCTGTAACAAAAAGTTTTTTTTCCAATAGATTTAAGAGAGGGAGATAGAGTGTGCACTTTGATTTCTTGGCACCTGGGATGTTATGCGTAAAATAGCAAACTCACTGTTTTAGTGCCTTCTTCTGTCCATTAAAAGCAACAACGGTTCTTATTGCAGTGAGAACTTCTTCAGCCACAGCTCCAGCTTTTCCATAAGCATTTAGTTCTTTTGATGTAAAATTAGCAAGAAGCTTAAAAGGAATAAAATAAATTCCTGTTTATTTAAAGATTTCTGTCAGTTTTCTCATTTAAACCCCCTCCCCCTAAAAATGGCCTTGTGGCAAATTGACAGATTAGATGTTCATTAAGAGATGTTTAATAGGCCCTCCTGGCAGGATCTAAGTACCAATGTTTTATTGGAACACCTGAGAATAGAAAGTAAGGCTTGCCAGACAGATATGGGCAGCTGGTAAGCTTAACATTGCACAAGCAGATACTGTGGAACTAGTACATCAATAGTAACCACCATGTTACAGAGGTAATCAGCCCCTTTGCTTTTCTGTCTGCATGGCAAATGCCCCATTTTTCAAAACTGACAGGGATTTCTCTGCTCTGCAGGCTTTACAGTAGACACTATAACACTCATTTGTATAGAATTTCCAGTGCACAGAATGTTAGACACTCAACAAAGGTGGCTAGTTTACCCTAGCAGTGGTTAGAAGCAGGTCTGGACTGGGATTGAAAATAGGCCCTGGCATTTCAAGTTCACATTTTCAAGTACACAGAAGCCCAAACAGCCCCCCACCAGCCTAATAAATAATGTCTAGGGCATCTTACAGCAGCCCCTCTGGTTTTTGCCAGAATACACAAATTGTCAGTCCAGGGCTAGTTAGGAGTTTGCTCCAGTCAAGGTATGCTCTGAATCCACATTTTTCAGATTTGGACAAATACTGAATCTTCCATGTAGGATTCAGCTGGATACCAAAACAAATCCTAATTTAGGTTAGGCTTCGCTTCTGCCAGGCAATTGCATTTGACCAAATCTGAATCCTGGTAGTAAATCCGTACATTTTTTGCCAAATCAATATATAAATGAATAAATAGCTGCCCTTTGATGCTTAAGATAAAAACTCGGTTCAGGCCTCTGAATATGTTGTGCCTTTATTAGTCTGTCTTTTTAACATATTCGTTCAGAGCAATGCAAATAATTGTTTTCCAGTAACAGCAATGATTAGATGCTAGACTTACTTTAGTCCAAACTGCTGCAGATGCTCCAAGGAGAGGACTCACTGACATGATGACTAAGGTCAGTTTCCAGCCATGTACAAATCCTATAATAATACCAGATATGAAGGTGGAAAAAAACTGAAGAAATATACTAATTTTATCTCCAAGACCTTCGTGTATGGTGTTTATATCCCTAGATAAAAATAAAAAAATAAAATGAATCAGGAAAGAGAAAAGAAGACGGGTCTCTCTGAAAGCATACATAATAAGCAACAGAATCAATTATTATTCTATTCTACTGTTAAATAAATTATTTTGCTATAGGGCTTACAGGGTAATCTGTTTAAATAGTAATAATTTGGGTTATAAATGTGTAAAGTTATTTAGTGTTAGAATTAGTCAACATTTTGTATAGTTCCAGTTATATTTCTACTTTTTTACTTCATGTATAAAATACGGTCACTGTTAGCTAGCATAAACAATGCATACTCTGTCAGCCTGGTGTTCAGTGTTCCGATCTGAGTGGCATCAAACCAAGACATCTCCTGATGAAGTACAGCTTTGAAGAACATCCGTCGAATCCTAGTTGTCTGTCTGGAAGCCGACACCAGGAACGTCCACACTTGGAAAAGTGATAAGACAAAGATAGAGCAGCCAATGGCAACATAGTAGTAAGCATACCTGTGAAACAAAGCATACACAATGTCAGTTGCAAAAAGATTTTATGCCTCTTAGATCGTTGGTAGTGATGAGTGAATCTGTCCCGTTTTACTTCGCCATAAAATTTGACGCGGTCACGCCATTTTCGTCGCAACCATGCCCAATTCGACGCGACTGCTCCCAATTTGACGTAACCATGCCCTCTTTTGACGCGCCCAAAAAAATTGCACGCACCGAACTTTTCCGTGGCAAATTTTCACGGAAGTTTCGCAAAACAATAAGTCAATGGCAAAATGCTGCGAATCCATGCCTGGCGAAAAAATTCGCTTATCACTAATTGCTGGTAGAATCTGAAAGTAAATTTTTGGTTTCGGCAACATCTTTGTCTTGGCGACTTTTTTGGCTCTGACATTGTCTACGGAAATTTTTTGTTGTGGCAAATTTTTGCCTCTGTTTCGCGACATTATTTGCTGATGGCGAAACTTTGCTGCTAATGCACGTCTGACAAACAAAGTCTCTCATCACTAGCTAAGTTCTTACTGGGCTCCAAGATTTCAAAACCAATTAAAAATATTCAGTACCTAATATTTTCAGTGCTTCTGGGGCATGGCCTCCAGCGCTACTGTACAGCTAACTATAAACTAGTGGAAGGATCATTTTTAGCCTTACATTGCTCTGCATGCTAACAGAATGACTAAAGCAGAGGGAAAATCTGGAATAATTCAACGTTCCATTGAGCACAGCAGTAATGCTCCAGTTGTTTCTGAACTGCAATTAGCCGTATTCTTGAACATTTTATCAAAAGACTGGGAGCTGTAGTCAAACATGTGGACAGATTCTTAAAGCAACACTTCTAAATAAAACATTTCCCCAGCTTTTCTGGGTCAGTGGCCAACTTAATGCATAAGAATGCTCCAGTGAAATTCCTGCGGGTTTTGTGTGCCCCGGATCCCATTTCTTTGTGCATGTCACAGCTATTACAGTTATTTTCATTCTATCACAAACAGCACAATATCAGTATTTCTGATGTTTAAATACAATGTATTCAACAGGCATGAATTAAATAGTAATTTCACTGTCATTGATATTAGCAAGATGAATGATATAGCACTGGTAGGGATGGTTTCTAGTGATGGGCGAATCTGTCCCGTTTAGCTTTGTCCAAAAAATTAGCAAAATGCAACATTTTGTCACATGACCAAGACATTTTTTGACACAACTAAGACATTTTCTGCTGCAAAATTTTTCACCCGTTTTGCTATGGCAAAATGTGGAATTTCGCTGCGAATCCATGCCTGGCGAAAACATTTGTTCATCACAAATGGTTTCTATTGGAGAATCATTTAATCTATTATTAGGTTGGATAGTAAGGGGTTACAAATGGGAATGAGTTTTAGGAAGTTTTACACCTAGGGATAGGTCTAACTGAAATTCTATGCTTTACCACCTTTTACTCAAAAAACCTATATAAACCTCTATGCTTTATTTCAGCAGGTCTTGGCTTTCTTACCAAATTGGATCTTTCAGGGCTAAGCAAGGGTGCCCGCAAGGAAGTCTACAGCATATGCCACAAACAGTAGCAAAACTAATTTCCCAGTAGCATTTCTTGCCTGTGCTATTAACTAATTGTGGGTTTGCATAGTTTATCCTTACTTGGTCATTTCCGCTTCTATGTCCATCGTTCCAAAGTGTCCACAGGATGTAGAGGTTGTAGAGGTATTTTGCGTATCTAAACAACAAATCATGTGTAAGATTGCACTCTGCTACATTAATTAGAACATATTGTATATACTGCTTGCATATTTAAAGACTTCTTGATTGTAAGCTGTAAGATGTATCTCAGTAAGGCACGCTATACATTTTGGTAAACAGGCAAAACAGTAGAGTAAATAAACATATTCTTCTGAGCACTTTTGCAATTCAATTTATTTTTTAAGTTATTTCAAAGATATCAGGAGTATTTTTTGACTAAGAGCTGTGGGATCAGCAGTATAAATCCATAGGTTATTTTAAAAAGTAAGCGGCATCTCCACTATGGATTTATAGAGGAGTCAGTAATTAGGCATGCACCCAATGCACTCACTACTTTATCACGTAGGTAAAAGCACTTTCGATACCCTTTTACAACTGGGCAAATAGATTGTCAGTGCTTAATGTGCCCCCCAAAGTGAAACACAGAAGGCAAAACTTAAATGCATTTTAAACAATAAACCCTAGTTACAACAGTAAAAATCCAAGTGTAAATCCAGATTCTATTAATTCTTTTAAAAGTAGGGTCTGTCGCCCAAAGGTCTGCAGATCTAGGTCTCCAGTTGGATAGTCTAGCTCAAATTTGTAAATGTTGTATTGTATGTGCCCTCATTACCTGCAATATACTGATGTCAGCAAAACACAATGGAAAGCTTTTACCAGAAAAGTACAGGTTCTACCTACATTCCTCCTACAGCCTGTTTTTTATGTATGACTTGTGCAATCTGCATTCACAACATTTGTGTTACCTAAATAGAAGCATGATTCCCACATAAAATTTACAGATAAATAATACTGAAACCTAATTTCACTACTGGCTTTATATTTACATTTTGTACTGACCTGTCCAGTTTAAATTCTTCTGAAATATTGTGCATAGCATTTTTACATGATCATTAACTATTCTGAATATTGTACAAGCATAAGAAAATGCACACTTTGGGGCAGATTTACTAATCCATGAATCCGAATCCCAAAAGGGAAAAAATCGTATTGGAAATGAAAAAGTTGCAAAAATACAGATCATTATGAAAAAACACATTCGGCGCTTTTGGTCCGTTCGTGGATTAGTAAATCTGCCCCTTAGGGTAGTTTCACATTGATTGATTTCAAGCATTATGATGACCATGTTTTTTTTTTACTCATATTTGAATTGCCAGCATCCTATCTTTGTGTGTCCCATAAGCAAGTATTATGGATTCCACTCACAGTTTACAGGAATTCCACTTTGAACAAAGGAATCTGTCATGGTGCCGAAGACAATAATCATAATTGGAAGTCCAGTACCCGCTGCCAGTCCACAGACTATGCCAATAATCATCAACATGATGTCCCAACTATCTGCAAAGCTAAACTATAAAGAGAATGATTGTTAGTTTGCATCAATCACAAGATATAGCAAGTCTGTGGCTGTTTAGGACTAAGTCACGGTGCTTTTGCCACTGGTGCGAATCCATGCCTGGCGAAAAAATGTGCTCATCACTACCCACGAGTCTTAGCTTGTAGTATGGAATTAATGGGAAATCCCTGGAAGCTTATAATTGCAGAAGGTCTGCAATTGTGTGCATCATGTGGAGTCCTAATGCCTATATTGTATCTAAATAAAGAAGCCTTGTCACAGACACAGGACAAGCAAGAAAATATATATTGAACTATTTTATGGCTTAGACAGGAATATAGAATTCTGTTTAGGACACAAAACTCCAAACTGTAGACATTTTAATTACCTTATGGGGCCTTTTTATCAAAATTTGCTCTAAAACTTACAAATTTGAGTCTCTGCTACATTTCAGATCAAAAAACTTGAAAAACTCGTATGCAAAAGTTCAGCATCTAAAAGTTCCATGTAGAAGTCTGCTTTCGAGTTTCCACATTTGTAAGTGATTGAGCTTTCAAGACTCGCTTTTTAATAAATAAGGGTGCGTTTGAGTTTGGTGAATTTTTTTATAATTAAAAAAAAAACTTGAAAATCCACACACTCAAATTTTGATGAATAACCCCCTAAATGTTACTTTCACATTGTAACAGGATATCACAGCATGCCAGAATAAACACTCACCAGCTCCAAAAATCCCACCATTGCTACCGGGGCGCTGTCTTTCTTTTCTTTTCTGTAGATTAAATAAAGTGCCATTATGCTATATTTTCAATGACAAAACTCAAATTTAGCTACTATTAAATAATCCTAATGGAACATACTGATTAGATTGAAAAAAGAAAGTTTTGTTTTAATGATTTAAACCATCTGCATTGGGTTAATATAACTATGAAAATGACTGTAGATATTTTTAGTTTGAAGGACAGGATGTCTTTGAATTTTTTTTTTTTGCCGGGTAATGTACAGGATCTGTTATCCATATACCCATTTTCCAGAAAGATCAGAATTTATGGAAAGCCATCTCCTATAGTGTCCAGCAAATCATTCAAATTTTTTAAAGTGATTTCCTTTCACTCTGTAGTAATAAAACAGTACCTTGTACTTGATCCCAACTAAGATATAATTACCCCTTATTGGGGGCAGAACAGCCATATTGGGTTTATTTCATGGTTAAATGATTCCCTTTTCTCTGTAGTAATAAAACAGTACCTGTACTTGATCCCAACTAAGATATAATTACCCCTTATTGGGGGCAGAACAGCCCTATTGGGTTTATTTCATGGTTAAATGATTCCCTTTTTCTCTGTAATAATAAAACAGTACCTTGTACTTGATCCCAACTAAGATATAATTACCCCTTATTGGGGGCAGAACAGCCATATTGGGTTTATTTCATGGTTAAATGATTCCCTTTTCTCTGTAGTAATAAAACAGTACCTGTACTTGATCCCAACTAAGACATAATTACCCCTTATTGGGGGCAGAACAGCCATATTGGGTTTATTTAATGGTTAAATGATTCCCTTTTCTCTGTAATAATAAAACAGTACCTGTACTTGATCCCAACTAAGATATACTTAATCCTTACTGGAGGGAAAACAATCCCATTGAGTTTATTTTGTGTTTAAATTATGTATTAAGGTGCAGAAATTCAAATTTTGGAAAGACCACTTTTCATTAAAATCCCTGGTCCCGAGCATTCTGGATAACAGGTCCCATACCTGTAGTAGCAAAGTAAAGATTTTCTTGTATCAAATAGCAATCAATCAGAATTTTTCTTTTAAATAGCAGATGAGTCCGTGCTACATGCTGATTGGTTGCTATTGGTTTCTGCAACTAACTTTGCTCCTGTTATTACTGTTACATTCTCCGCCTCCCTGGTTCAGTTCCTTTAACAGATTTGTGTTTTAATGAGTAGATATAATTACAGATTATGAGGAATTGTAATATATGGATAGTATAAGAAGCACAATTCTAAGTCAATTAAAAAACAAGTGACAAAGACAAGTATGTTTGTAAGGAACCTTACTTCTTCTTCTTAAAAAATCCATATTTCTCTGGTGGTTCATCTTCCTGGAAGGCAGGGTTGTCATATCCATTAATGTTTAAGTTATCTAGAAAACAAAACAAAATTTCACATTCACTCGGACAGTTGACGTGTTAACATTCTTGCTTGTCACGCTTCTTCTTTATCTTATGGTTGTCTCAACATATAGGAACAGAGCAAAGGAGAGCTGTAATTATACTATTTGTAGAGTGTTTAAAAGACAGTACTGGAAAAATCAAGCTACTGTACTTATTTGAGGACAAAGTATATTGTTACATAAACAGTAGTTTCCATATAAGAAAGGAGATAAGACTGCAGGTGTAGTTTAGCCATTCCTGATATTGGAGGTCATTAGGACATATTATAGAATAATTCTGAAATATTACTATTATGTACATCAAAAGAACTCTCCTATTAACATATCTAGCCCTAACTTTTTAAGCAATGCTAAAAAGATAATTCATCAAAGCACTGCTTTAAAGTTCAGTTTCATCAATGTTCTGCAAGAAATTACCAAACTTGCCTAAAGGGTTATTTACCCTTTGGGTTGATTTACAAACTGAATCAACCTCAAAGGTAGGTCCATGTGCAGAACAAAACTCCAGACACAAGACTAACTGACACCCCCCTTGATATGGGATGTAATTGTATAATGGTGGCAGCATGTCAGGACTCCATTACACAAGGTCCACAGTTGAATTTCCTGAAGGGCACCATTATCGTGGAATTTTGTGTCACCCCCTCCTAAAGGCAAAAAAATGTACCTTTGGGTTAGTTGGTGTCTGGTATGTGTGTAACTATGAGGAAATAAATGTAATAAATGGTCTTATGTCTGCTATTTGTCTTGTAACCCATAGCAACCAATCAGCGTTTATTGGTTATCTGATTGCTTGCTGCGGGTTCCTAGATGTGGGAACTTACATTTTTTTATTACATTAACTCACTGGACTCTGAGTTCCACTTAGGCCAATTCATGCACTCCATTACCCTATGTAAAGTGCTGAGCAAAATGTATTTTCTATACAAATAAACAAAAGGTAAATGAAGTAACTTACTGGTTCTGAAGTCTTCTTTTGAATCATATGCCATGTCCTTCATGCTGGAACAGTTGTTTATACTTTAAAACGTTCTGCTCCGTTTTGAAATAACAGGAATTCCTTAAATATGGATTTTTTTGAAGCCCTGTAGATAAAAATAATCCACAGTGTAATGAATGCAATGGCACAAGGAGATCTATTCATCCAACATCACTACTCTGTAGTGAAGACAAAACAACACATAATTTGCTTAACAAGTAGAAGAAATGCAGATTGCTAAGTGGTAGAAAATCATTTCTGTGCAAATTTCATGTAAATGCATGTGACCATCATTCCTAATAATCTTGTAAATATTTGTTCACTGTGACAATAATTTGGGGGAAAATGTTGATTTCTAGTGACTTGAACTAATTACATATGATTAATTTCAACATTTCACCCAGAATTAGGTATCAAGTCATGTCATAAAACAAAACGTTAGAGCTAAAATGTTTCAGCATGGGAGCCATCAAGACGTCTATAAAACCTACTGCTTTATCGATATTATTTTATGAAATATTTTCAAGCATTGTTGTTTTAAATAAAATAGACAAACATATTGCAGCATAAAAGTGTCCATGTCAGATTCTCTAGAATTACTCTACATAGTTACATAGTTAATTTGGGTTGTAAAAAGACCATAGTTCATCAAGTTCAGTCCCTCCAAATGACCACCAGTGCACATATATACACATACCTATCCATACACTCACATTATATTATATATATATATACAATTGCATCACAATCCACACAAAACAATTTAGCCAGCATTACTTATTGCCCGGGTGCAGCTTAGGGACTCTTTTACACCTTCAAAAGATTGTTGCAAGCGCACTCCAAGGACTTTTCGTAAAAATTCGATCTTTATTGTAACATTGCCATCCAATCAACGTTTTGGCTCTGGCCTAGCCTTTCTCAAGATATACCACAGCTATTCTTTTGTCGCCCACGGCTATTCTTTTGTCGAAACATTTCGCCCATCACTAATACTTATACTAAATTCATCTTAAGATCACAATAGCCTTAGATAATATGCTTGTTCAAGAAAGAAATCATCCAAGCTATCTGTTACAACATCAGCCTTCGGTGCATTCCACAACCTCACTGTCCTCTAGAGTCTTAGGAGTCATTTTTGGGGCAAACTTGTAGATAAGTTTATTTGTTCCCATTGACATGATGCATTTTAGCACAATCCAATAAAATCGTTGGGATTTATGTCAAGGCCATCTCCCATAGACCCCATTTTAATCAAATAATTCACATTTTTGAAAATGATTTCCTTTTTTCGATGTTATAATAAAACAGCACCTTGTATGTGATCCAAACTACGATATAATTAATTTTTACTGAAAGCCAAACAATTCTATTTTTTAGTAGACAAAGTATGGAGATCCAAATTATTAATAACTCCTTATTTGAAAAACCCCAGGTCCCTAGCATTCTGAATAACAGATCCCATACCTGTACACATAAATAGAAGGCAAGTAATGTTTTCTTATTTTAAACTAATTAACAAAGTGCTATTGTGGCCATTGTTACAAGAAATAAACCCCAAAACAAAATTGCTGTAAGCAAGGCACACTTATATATTCATTTCTGACTAAAACAAAATCCCACTGGATTCTGCAAAATCCCAGCATAGCTAAAATCATCTATGGTGATGATATCTTTTTACATGGTCGGTCTCCATGGATTGCATATCATGTGGTTAAAATGATTGTCAATCGATTACTTAACAATACAATCATTTATCTAAGAATGAGAAAATCTGCCTGTGTGTGGCCAGTTTAACTGCTAATATGGATGGGAAAGTTTCTGAATTACTTCATAATAAAGGGAGAAGAAATAGATAAAAGATCATGAGGAAAAAACACATGTAGTGTGGTTGTTTAGTCAGCTACTGTCTTTGTATGTAGCTGATATTACATCAGTTATCCCCTATCACACAGTTGCAGTGAAAATCTACAACGTTTAACTGTACTGAAATCACCTCACCACTATAGTTTTACAACTAAGGCTGATTGGACAATGTTCCTTAACAACCCCTGTGTCGGCAATTAAATTCGTTGTATATTTTCTTAAAAATTACATTTCAGACCCTGCTTAAAGGGGAAGCTGATTTTGCAACAGTCCCTTTAAAGGAAAACTATACCCCCAGAATTAATACTTTACCAACAGATAGTTTATATTATGTTAAGTGACCTATTAAAGAATCTCAACAGACTGGAATATATACAGTATATCAGTAAATATTGCCCTTTTACATCCTTTCCCTTGATCCACCATTTAGTGATGGGCTGTGTGCTCCCTCAGAGATCACATGACCAGAAATAATGCAGAAATAATGCAGCTCTTTCTGTAACAGGAAAAATTGTGGATGCAAAAGGCAGAACTCTGTCCATTCATTGGCCGATGTGACCTAATATGTATGTGTGCCTTGGCTTGTTTGTGTGCACAGTTTATCACACAATTTTCCATTTAAGAGTACCCAATAGCACATACTACTTAAAAAGTATAGTTATGAAAATGATTTATTTAGATGAAGCAGGATCTTACATGTAAGCTGTTTATGCAATACTGTATATATTTAGAGAGACCAATATTGTATGGGGGTATAGTTTTAATGTAAATTTGATGATGCAATAGACACATGCCATGACAAGGCCAGGAGGAAGCAGACTGCCCCACAATATTCCAAATCATATGGCACAACACTGATTAGAGTGCTGAAACGGATACCACATCCATAGGACTAGTGTATGTTTTATACTGTTTTGTCTTTACTATAACACAGAGGTGATAATTTACATTTTACATACACCTATTTACTAAATGAAATTCATGTGTACAAAGGAAAGTGACTTTTTGAGTCACGCCCAAGGTTATTAAAGGAACAGTAACACCAAAAAATGAAAGTGTATAAAAGTAACTAAAATATAATGTGCTGCTGCCTTGCACTGGTAAAAGTTGTGTGTTTACTTCAGAAAGTCTACTATAATTTATATAAATAAACTACTATGTAGCCATGGAGGCAGCCATTCAAAGGAGAAAAGGCACAGGCACATAGCAGATAACAGATAAAACACCATTGTATTCTACAGAACTTATCTGTTATCTGCTATGTAACCTGTGCCTTTTCTCCTTTTTTCCAGCTTGAATGGCTGCCCCCATGGCTACACAGCAGCTTATTTATATAAATTATAGTAGTGTTACTGTAGCAAACACACCAGTTTTACCAGTGCAGGGCAACAGTGCATTATATTTTCATTACTTTAAAGCTCTTTCATTTTTTGATGTTACTGTTCCTTTAAGGAAGGGTTTTTTGAAGATGTTTAAATGCCTTTTCCCTACAAGGGATTGTGCAATTCTGAGAATATTGCAGTCGTGTTGGCAAAACATCATTGAGCAGCTTTTAATATCTCACCTCTGTTCTACATTATGGTCACAGTGTTTTGTATGATATTGAACTAAACTCAAGACCATACAAAGTTGTAACAAATACCATTTGATTAGGCCATTAAAGCATTTTAGTAAACTCATTTTTGCAACATGTACTGTATTGCAAAAGTGACTATCCTAATGGGCATTTTTTAAAATGCAAAAAGAATAGAAATATAAATTCATGCAGAATTTCAACACACCTACAGGTTAAGGGACACCAATTGGAAAAACTATTACTCTATATTACTAAACTATAAAGATGACTAAACTAAAGAATGCTCCTAGGGTGCTATGCTGCCCACACCAGTAGAGTTACAGCTCTCTCATGATGCGCATGTACTTGCCGTCACACACATGCATAATGAGCTGGGACTCTTCTCATTCATATGCTTAGAGCCCTAGAATGGCGCTCCTTAGGAGCATTGTTTGGCTGTATGGTATTGGTTTCACTGTATACTGAAGAGCAGGCACTTAATGAGCATATCTCCAGGCAGAGTTCAAGGGTGAAGACACACAGAGCTAATAGTAGCAGCTACCTGTCATGGCTACTAAAATAGACAATGCTGATCAGTTACTGATAATTGTCTCTACATGTGTTTTAGCAGAGACAATTCTCAGTATTGTCTATGGCAGGGTATTTTCTGGTGTTTAGTAGCTGCTACTAAGTAGCTTCATGTGTCTTCACCCTAAAAAGTCGATCTGTCATGTGAACACGAACTGCATAAGGCATATGTCTGACTATGGTACTTCATTAACATGTTTGACTTTTTGAACTGTGACTGGAGATATGCTCAGGGTAGTGCACTTCAGCCTCCTTCTATTTGTGGCGAGTCTAGGATGTCTCATTGTTCTTCAAATGGTACTGTTTGCCCCCCAAAAAATTGCTTGTGTAGCAACCTCACCAAATGTATGGCTCCTAAGTTATATGCTCAGCTGTAGTGATTTCGACAGTTATTTTGAAGCTATAGACTTTGGTTTTACCAATACCATCTCCTAATATCAATAATTCCAATAATCTCATAGTATCGCTACATCTTCCCCTTAGATGGTGGTCTGGATGCAGTAATGTACTGGGTGGGCCATCAATACCACAAGAGAAATATTTCCCTTTTCATTAGCATACGCTTGTTTTTCTTTAATGGGTTGTATGTTAATCCATATTTGAAAGATATGAATGGGACATTAAACAGAGAAAATAACTGGTAGGCAAATGTTTCTAAAAATACATTTTCTTTGTTTGCATGCTGCAGCTGTATTTATGTCTCGTGATTTTCAAGCCTGTGACATGGCAGTTAGTCTCTAAACACAAAGGAAAACTGCATTTGACTTTCAAAAATTAACATTTTTCCCTGTTCTTTTTTTTTCTCTACTCATGGATGCAAAATTCTATTTTTTTAGTTAAATATATGTTGAACTAAATTGCAATCTATTGCATGTATGTATAAAATAATGTCACCTATTTAGTCACTGCACTTTCTATGTTAACACCGCTGCTATTCGCTGTCGGATGTATATAGATAAGGCTCATTAAACTGGTTATTTTATTGTATTGTATTGTAACCAGGATGTTGTGAGAAATGAGAGTAAATGTTAACTCATATATATTTACCTTGCAAGTCAGGGAGGCTTATTTATCTGATTTTTTAATTTGAACAAACTTGAAATTTAATTAAACTTGAATGTTTGCTTATTAATTAAAGAAAATTGTGAACAAAAACTCATTAGAGGTTTGGAAACCATAATTCAGCTTTGGAATTTTATGTGCAAAAATCATGGAAACAAATTGGAATGGGAATGTTGATACTTCAGCCCCATAGGCACCTTTATGGAAGAAACACATGTACATTAAACATGTTGGCCTTTAAACATTGTCTACCATTAAAATGAAACATACTGATCAATTCCTTTTGAACTAATTTGACTTTTCTGCACTGTAATGACATCCTGTGGGCGTTAATAACTAGTTCCTTTATGAACCTCATTCAAGTTAAGACCAGTTTGGGCGAATCATGAATCAGTAAAGCAGCAAGCCACGCGTTTCTGCTTGTTACACAACTCTTTCATATGAGTTACCAAACTCTCCTTTACATAACTTTATCAAATAGCTAAGCAGATTAAGACAAACTACTCCACAAAGTAACAATCCGTATCTAATGACAGTGACATGGAGATTAAAATTATCAATTTGTAATTAATCTGTACCTAATGACAGTGACATGGTAAGTCAAGGTTTTTCGATTTACTTTAGAAAATAACAGTTTACTGTAGTGTAAAAGAGTCTGTATCTCACTTTTTCTTACAGTTGTAATAATTTATATACAAATAAATCTCAGACACTATGGAGCAGATTTATTAACATTCTGATTTTTGTGGTTTAAGATGTTTTTAAAACCAAGAAAACTAATTTCCACTAAAACCATGAATGTCTAGTAAATGATTAAAACAGGGATCCCCAACCATTTATACCTGTGAGTCACATTTAATTGGAAAAAGGGTTGGGGAGCAACACAAGCATGAAAAAGGTTCTTGGGGGTGCCAATAAGAGTTATAATTGGCTACTTAATAGCCCCTATGTGGACTGGCTGGCAATAGCCCCTATGTGGACTGGCTGGTAACTAAAACTTGCCTCCTAACCAGAGATTTAAAAATAAGCACCTGCTTTGGGGCCACGGGGAGCAACATCCAAGGGGTTGGAGAGCAACATGTTGCTCACGAGCCACTGGTTGGGGATCACTGGATTAAAAGATCCAAATTTAAAAAGCACGAATTAATTAAAGTGTGGAAGCACGAACTAAGTAAAATTGATTACTATTTGCCAAGGACAACTCCCATTGACTTCTACACGATCTTGACAGCTTTTATATGGCAAAGTTTTGTATTAGTGGTTTTTCTGCTTAAAAATCTGTGACTAGATCCTCTTTTAGCATGTTGCTTTATATCATGAAGCCCAACATGTCCATTAAAACTGCTAGAGCTAGATCCAAGCTTACAAAAACTGTAAGGGGCAGATTTATCAAAATGCGAGTTTAAAGTTTAATACATATAAACTCACCCATATTCTATTCATTCTTATGGGATTGTTAGACACGTATTTATCAATAACTGAAAATTGGTGTTCAGCATTTGATACATTCGTGATAAGCTCTAAACTCACATCATGATAAATCTGCACCTAAGTCAGTGATCCCCAGTCAGTGGCTCGTGAGCAACATGTTGCTCCCCAACCCCTTAAATGTTGCTCTCAGTGCCCCCAAAGCAGGTAGTTACTTTTGAATTCCTGACTTGGGGGCAAGTTTTACTTTTTTATGGACTAGTTATTTACTACCAAATAAAGCACCCTGTAAGCTGATAGTGTGCATAGAGGCACCTAATAGCCAATAACAGTCCTTATTTGGCACCTCCATGAACTTTTATGGTGCTTGTGTTGCTCTCCAAGTCTTTTTATATTTAACTGTGGCTCCTGAGTAAGAAAGGTTGGGGAACCCTGCCCTAAGTAACAATTGGTTCAGAGCTAAAGGATACTGTTTATCTTATTAAAGTTCCTAGGAAAACAGAACTTTACAAACGAACACAAAAATAATTACTATTTTTTCAATGTCAATGCTTCAGATCAATTTCAGAAAAAAACAGCACTGAAGGAAATTGTGGCACTGTACAGTTCCCATGAAATGGATATATAGTGAGGTACATGTATAGACAGTGGATATTGTTTGTGACTTACCTGTGCTGCAGTTCAAGCCTAGAATATATATAAACTCCAGGGAGCTGCTACTGATCCCTGCCAAGCACAAGACTGCTCTTCACATGCCGTGCTCCTCCCTTATATATGTCGACATGGTCGTTGCCGGGCTTGTTTGAAGAGGATACGAGTTTGATGCAGGTGAAAAGTCATTAACTTTCTTTATGAGCATCATCCCTTGTTTCACCTTTATCCCTCGTAAAACTGGTTTGGCTGCACTCGCAGAATGTGAAGCATGTTACCTGTAAATGTGAGTTCACAGAATTGTTCTAGCAGTGAGGGACACAATGCATTTTTTGCATACATTTAATGAACTTTTATGAATTTATATTACTGCAAAAATTACCTTTTACAGTGCACAAACAATTTATTAAATAATCATATAAAGCACCTCTTAAAACATTTCTATGATGCTGCTTAGTTATGTCATGAGTTATAGCCAATGTTTGGTGGTTTGTTTCACATGGCCCCTTATAGTTTCAGTACAGGTATGGCATCCATTATCTGGAAACCCACTATCTAGAAAGCTCAGAATTATGAAAGGCCGTCTCCCATATCCATTTTAATCAAATAATTCACTTTTTTTTATTATTTCCTTTTTCTCTGTACTAATAAAACAGAACCTTGTACTTTATCCCAACTAAGATATAACAAATCCTTATTGGAGGCTTAAAATCCTACCGGGTTTGTTTATTTAATATTTAAATTAATTTTTTTTGTACTTAAGGTATGGAGACCCAAACTATGGAAAGACCCCTTATCTGGAACACCTCAGGCCTTGAGTATTCTGGCTAACAGGTCTCATACCTGTAATGTAAGTATTATAAGTATCATAACTAAGTGGGTTCATTATTCCCAATATACAGTAGCTAAATGAAATTTGTCCTGAAACCTATAGGCAAAGGTTGGAAAAAAGAAAGCACCAATCTGTGGATTCTAATTGTCTAATATTGAAATAACAACAATAAGTAAAATATACTTCCAAATTATCCCACATTAGACCTAAATGTTTTTTACCCTCCTTGCAGTCCTTTTTTCATTGATAATGTAAAATGCTTTTAAAATTCCACCATATCATTCTCAGTTTACTTCTTTGGGATATTAATATTGATATTAATATGTGGCTAGTTATAGTAGTGCTGAACTATAACCCCTGACTGATGGGGCCAGATTTATCAAGTATGAAATTAAAATTCTCACCACAGTAAAATTCTGCCACACTCCATTTCTGCGGGGCCTTTAGAGGTGTATTTTTCAAATAGTCAACTCTACCTTTCACCTATTGATATGCCTTGATATCCCTGAAAATCCCATAGGAATGAACAGAGAGTGGCACTAACTTGTGCCCCTATATATTAGAAAAATTATACAATCTTTCTTGGGAAAATATATAACCGATACATGCTTTGTCCATATATAGAAGCAAAACTTAGCAAACTTGCTAAAAAACAGTTCACCAGCAACCAATAAGGACTTAGCTTTCATTTTCTAACTTCCAGTCGACTGTTCAAAACAAATTGCTGATTCTTATTGTACAGCGCTGCGGAATATGTTGGTGCTTTATAAATAAATGTTAATGTAATGTAATTGATTGAGATTAGCAATTAGCAGAAGAACAATAGTACCCTTTGGAAAAATCTGCTTAACTAGGCTTAGGCCTAGGCATACAGTATGTGGAAATGTATGCTATTTTTGTTTCTTTTGACTTGTTTTGCCCCAAATTCCTTTAACTCATTCTGTCTCTCTCCCTTGTCTGTGTTTGTGCAAACAATGCTGTTTTCTTGGCTACTTCTTACTGTAGGAGTCTTTAGCTTGTTCCTGTAAATCTCTGTTTGACATCTATGTACATGAAGAAAAGAGAAAAGAAAGGAGAGATTACATTTGCATTTTAATTAGTAGCGTTCGTCCAAACGCCACTGCATTTCCCCTCGGGCTAGACTATCGCCTAAGCATTTCCTTCAGTTAAACATACTGTACAGTCTTTTCTCAGTATAATTCAGGCAACTGAGGTATTTGAAGTTTGTAGGTGACTTGAGTTTTTCTCCTTCCATTTATGGGAAACACCTGCAGACGCTGTTGTGACATTTGCAAGATCTGTAAACCTGATTCCTCTCAGTGGAAACAGAGCCCACAATTTACAATATAATCAGCACAGCATATTTAAAAGATTTGTAACAGATCCCAAAGATGATATTTTTATATGTTCAGCATTGTTAAACCAACAACATAGGGCTTGGTTACTAACCTTGCAAAGTGTGATCCTTGTCGAGTATGGAATTGAGGATATGAATTGAGGAATATGAGGGTGAATAAAAATTTGGAATGTATGAAAAAGTACAATTAGCAAAACATTTGATACTGGTAATAGTTTGAGTTATATTATTGAAAAAAAACTAAGACTCATATATACAAATTTTGATAAATACTGTAAGTCTCCCCAAGGTAGATTTATCAGTCTTTACCTGTCCAAGTTCAGGCAAATGATTAGGTGGTAAGCTTTATATTTTTTTTTTAAATCCCATTTGGCAGCAAGATGAATTTTCAAGAGTTATCAACTGAAAAAAATCTCAGTATTAGTCAGTGGGGATGCTTAGGATGAGCTTTTAAGCTTTTGTTTTATAATAACTTTACACCAGCTATTTGGCTGGTGTAAAGCAGAACTGATGTAAATCAGTTTTTGCACTTCAATTAATATAGCCCTGTAAGTAGCTTGTATGCCAGATGCCAATATAAAAAATGTACAACCTGTTATGTATGTATGTATAACTTTATTTATAAAGCACTCCATATGTACACAGCACTGTAAAGTAGAATACATTAATACAAACAGGGGGTTATTAAGATAATAATAGATAAATACCAAGTATTACAATAAACACAAATAAATACATAAAAGATACAGTTGCAATAAGTTAAGAGTCAAAGACACAAGAGGATGGAGGTCCCTGCCCCATAGAGCTTACAATCTATATATGAATATTTATTCATACAAAAGAATACATACACACATACACAGGCATTTGTTTTTAGAAATTATTGGAAGTTATTTCTCTGATGGTTTTTTGAGAATGTACTTGCAAAAGTGATAAAAAAAAATATGTAAAAAAAAATGTATAAAAATGCAAAGCAAAGGCATGCAAATAAATTATATAATGAGAATAAACTGATAAGTCTCTAAAATTGTAGGGTATTTCTTGACTTATTCATCCACCCTTACAAATTCCCACTAATTGGTATGAATGGGTAGTCAAAAATATTTTTGGACTAATGATTTTATTGGTGGATCTTGAGAAAGTGCTAATTAAAGTGCAAAATATGTTGAACATACCAACAAATGAATAAGAATAAACTAATAAACTAGTACATTTGGAAGGGTACTTTTTGACACTGTTATTTAGTCCTCCAAGGATAGCAAAAAACACAATTCTACAGATATTAGGTTTTATTTTATAACTTAATAACAAATTCTATATTCTGCTCTTAGTATTTAGTCAAATCCCAAAAGTGGTCTAAACAAAAAAAAATTATTTAAATGTTAATTAACCCAAAAAGTATTGTTTTGCCTCCAATAAGGTGTAATTGGGTAAGGGTACTTGGGATTAAGTACATGGCACTGTTTTATTATTCAATATAAAAATGAAGTCAATTGTAATTATTTGATTAAAATGGAATCTATAATATGAGCCCATAATATGAGCTTTCTGGATATATATATATATATATAATATCTTTTTAGAAACCTACCAATTTTTGTTCTTACAGAGAGTTATCAAGTATAAAAATTAAACACTAGAGGGGCTCATTTACTAACCACTGACTTTGTATTTTAAACTCAATTCAGATTTTTTTGGAAAAATCTGTAGAGAGTTCACTGGGTTTTGTCTAAAAACTCAACTTTTTCCAATTGTCACAGCAACGATTTGATAGAATCATGATTTTTGCAGTGACAATTTGAAAAAGTCGAGTTTTTTATGACTTTTCTCGCAGTGATTTTTCCTTGCGACTTTTTTTTAGTAATTACTAGACATTCGGGAAACGAGTTTAGCCAAATTTGAAATAGAAAAAAAAATTAGAAATAATGGAGTTTTAGTAAATCTGCCCCTTGGTCTCTAGCATTTTGCATAATAGATCCATTGTACTGCATTAAGTGATAAGGCACAATATCATTCAGGAATGCAGATTTATCAAAATTAGAGCTCACTACAGAAAAACCCATTTACTTTCTATTCATTCCTATGGGATTTTTAGAAGCATTTTTATCAAATGGTAAAGTTAATTTTAGGCTATACTTAGTGGTTATAGGGAATTTGACATTTCTGGTTGTACCCAATGAGATTTTGGCAATCAAACTGCCACAGGCGAAAGGGCAATCATGTGTGGCACCAGAAATTATTCCTAATCAAATTAGAGTTAATGAAAATAGGTACTCTAAGTACAATAGCACAGTGGGCACTTGAGGGCATTTTGTTCTTTGTTCCAGCAGGCAGGGAACAGAATTTTTGGATCTGGTCCCATTTCAAGGTCAATGATCTGGACTTGGAGGAGGAGGCATAAACTTGGTGATCTTTGTATAAAGACCCCTTGGGGATTTTGAAGGAAAAAGGTGCCAGATTTTTACACTAAGCCTCCCCAAGTGGTATGCTCTCAAGGTGGAGTAGGGTTTGCACACACATTTATTTGGCTCTTTTCTATGCAAAGGGAACTGTGGTTATTATAGAAATCCATTTACAGCAGTGGATGTTTAATAAATGTATCAATAGAATATGAAATGAAAAGGCTGAAATATTTCACCTGCTCTAACTGGCTGGTTCCAACATGAGTCAGAAACTTGTAACGTACTACTGACACCTGGTATGATTGAGTTTTTTACATTAGGGAAAAAGTTAATTAATAGGGTTGCCACCTGTACCCATTAATAGGGATGCCACCTATCCAGTATTGGCCCAGACCCAGGCTTTCATAAGGGCTGTCTAGGTCAAAACTGCCTGCCCAGTTTTCTGGACAAGATTTATCTTTAATGAAATGGTGAACAGCCAATTATCGATCAACCAAGCAGCCTTACAAGCAGTAAAAATCTAAACTAGGGATTTGGTCACAGATGAAAAGTAAACAGCACTTTTTGTTTTCTGTTGGAACCCTTGTATATAGACAGCTGTGAATAAATATCTTTTTTTGGCATGGGAGAAATGTTTAACCTCAAACCCAAGCCTCTCTTGCACCACTGCAAATTAGTAATGTCATGTCCCATTATGCACTGAAACTTGTGTCTGTAGAGAGTAATGCACCCCCCTATGTTCCTTTTTGTATTAATACAGATATCTGAAGAAACCTTGCAAATTGCACCTTTGTTTGTAAATGAGCCCAAACTCTTTTCTACACTTTAGTAGAGGAGTCTTTAGTATGCACTGTGGACTCTTTGCCAACTGCATTTACATTTTAATTAGTAGAATTTGGCCCAAACACACTGTATTACTTCTCTAGTTATATAACCTCTCCTAAATAGTTCTGTTTTTTTTACAATCTTTTCTCATTATAATCTGTGGAACTTTTTTGGTTTGTAGGTTACTGGAGTTTATCTCCTTCCATATATGGGAATCACCTGCAGACACTGTTGTGACATTCTGTAAACTCAGTTGCTCCCTTTGTAAGTGACAAGTTTTTCCTCTTCTGTATATGGAATCACCAGTAGGAGATCACAATCTAACGTGTAATCAGCACAACATGATTAATTACAGCTTCTTTTACTTTCAAGAAATCACATTCAGGGAAAGAGAAAGAGGGACCATAGGGATTGTAGGGAAGTGAATAGATGGGGCCCATGAGAGGGATAGGAAGTGGCAACAGGAAAGAATAGGTTGCAAGAGGTTGTGGTGATTGTAGTTTAGAAAGTGACTGACCGTAGGCTGATAGAGGGATTCAAGTGGGCAGAGCAGAATAAAGCAGGCACCATTTTACCTTTGCAACCCCACTAGCTCACCCATTATTGGGCTATTGGAGGTGGGATGGTTGGGGAGCTATTTAGTCACAACTATTTGAAGTTATAGTGAAGGGTAGCAAGCTATTGACCACGAGCAATGGCAGAAGTTGTTTAGGTCTGAAGCTATGGGTTACTGATATTAACCACTGTTTAAAGGGGAAGGGTAAAGAAAAGGGGGCTAAGCCTCAGAATTTGAAATATGGTGCATAACAAGGGATCTCTATGCAACAGCAGAATTCAGCAGCTAGTGGTGGGGATTGAGTTGGATAGTTTGTATTCTGCTTACTATGTTGGAAATGTAAAGTTTTGACAATGGTTGGGAGGGGACTGGGGCTAAGACTTGATATTTTTCCCCAAATAGCATTTATTAATTTACTAATGCTCAATTTTTTCCAGTTTGGGTTTATTTTTACATCAAAACATAATTTTGTTGCAGAAAAAAAAGACGCAATTTTGTAGTGATTTATTATGTGACAAAACCATGACAATTCTAAATAAAAAAAATACCTGTCTAAAAACTATAAAATCACAAAAATCTGAATTTAAATTAAATCCTCTCTTGCAGAGCAGCAGAGTGAAAAAGCTGGCGTATTCAACTGTAGACTCCTTGGGAGGTGTGTAGGCGAGGGCGGTCATATAATTCATACAGGGTGGACAAAATAATGGACTTCATAATGACGTAACTACAATCTCAATTACAAATGTCACTTTAAATGTGAATTATATTAGTTTAATTGCCAATTAGCAGTGTGTGTCATCTGTAAAAGAGGTCAATGCAGTCTGCAGTAGGTAGATAGTTTAGGATAGTTGAACAGAAAGTGCATCAGTCCCAAAAATTGCAAACATAATTTCCCACTGACACATAGTTAGCAGGACAGATGCTGAACACCACAAAAACCATGACCTCAAAAATTAACACAGTACGAATCGGCATTTTCATTACCCAGTCTCAATGGAAACCTTTCGCTGTGAGCTTCACTAAGTTGCAATTTATGGCAAGGTTTTCGTGAGCATCATGGCCTGCCCAATCACCAGATGTGAACAGCACTAAATCTTTATGGGAAGCTCTGCAGTGCTGAGAGTGAAGTAGACTTCCTTTATGCTTTATTTTTTCTCTTATTAGGTATTTATCCCCATGTGTTTACCACTGTTTATATAGGCATTAGAAAAGAAGACAGTATGGAAACTAAACCAAATGGAAATAAAATAGATTTTTTTTGGTTGTTATTAATCTGGGAAAAAATTGGCTGTGGTACCATTTTCCTATTATTAAAATAGGATTTAATCCTGTCCCTACCAGGCGTTGATTTTAACCGGATTAAATCCAGAGTATCCTAGATTCTGTAACTCCAGCAGTTACATGTAAGCAACTCATTGAATAGTTCTGAGCAGCATCTATCTTCCATTACCACTATATGCAAATGGTTTCTCATTCTTTTCAACAGAAAGCTGTGACCGACAATTACAATTATTTTGATTATTCTATAAGGAAAAGCCTTAGCCTATAAGGAAAAAAACACCTTGAAATAAACCTTTAATATGATGTATGGAGTTAAATTGGCCTTTCAGGGAACCAGGGAATCTCCAAGTGGACCCAAGCCCTCTGGGCCCCACCACATAACAATTCTCATCAAATTTGTTATTTCTACCATATTGTTATGTTAAACATATACAATTTAACATATACTGGGCTGGACATACCCATTCAGACAATGATGATGTAAACATTCCTATCCATGGACAGTGTGCAACTGCTAATCAAAAAGCTTAGATACTATTTGGTTTCTGAGGTCACAGAGATGCAGCCAACCAGAAACCAGATTCATTCGGAAGCTAATCAAACCCCAAGCAAAGAGGAAATTGGAGAACTATAGGATGGGAATGTAATCATCCCACATATCTGAGGTACCAATTACTGTACTTTAAAATATAGCATTCAAGAAATGCTAAAGGAGTCAATGGTAAGTTTATATTAAAAATTCAAGTAAGTTTGTTAATGTTTTGGGGGTTTTTTGTATTTTTTTTTTTTCTCATTTACTATTTTCTCCCTGCTACAAACCCAATTGAAATTAAATCCATAAATATGAAAAATGCAATAACAAAAAAGTAAAAATGTTATCTTTATTTATTACGTTCCATTCTCTGTGACTGAGTGTTTTTTATAACCTATGATGCAAGATCTGGAAAAGCTGGTTTTCTTTCTGCTCATTAATTTAATATAGCCTTGCTACCTTTTACTTTGCAAAGTCATGTGAGTTTTTATGTTGCCGTATTTGGAAGGAAGGGAGGGACCTTTATGTGTTCAATGTGATAAAATATTATAAACATGTTTTTATTAATGTCTTTTGTTAGCTCACAAGTGTTATATTGTGTGGAAGTATATTTATTTAGGGGTTTCACAGGGATACAGAGATCATCAATAAAGCATTTCTTATTCAGGTGCTGTATAGAATCAAAATATACACTTATAGTAGGTCAGTATATTAGCTTCTGGCTTTGGCAACTAAGGATCCAGACATTATTTGAGCAGAGTCTTTCAGTGGGTAGAATTCACTAAAAGCAAACATCTTATTGATTTCTATGGGTTACTGCACCTGGGCAAACTTTGTGCCTTTTATTATATTATATTATATATATATATATAACTCCATTTCATTTAAACCATGTGGGTTTACAGTGTTCAGTCTGTGTATCCACTTCAATTCCCTCTGAAGTAGTAGTCTATCACGATCTCCACCACGGACGGGGGGGGGGTACAAAGTCTATGACCCGTATCTGCAATATCCCCACCATCGGACGTAACAACATAGACATTTGCAAGAAATGGTGTCAAATTTTGAACAAGTGTTCTATGGATCTCATGCTCCTGGTTATTGAGGAAGTCAGCAAAAATCTTGTAACTACACGGACTGAGATTGCGGCTTTTGAATCTGCCCACCTTACAGCACTTTCGGGTGATTTTGACCATAAGTGGTTGGAGAAATTACACCACAGAGCTTCACAAATTTAAGAAACAAAAAGTCAACATAGTCGCGACTGACTATCAGAACAGACGATTATACAGATGGCTGACAGGTGGTGACTCCATGTTCTGCGGCAGACCCACTGGGTCATCAACACACCAACGATTCGGCCGGATTGACTCCTCACCCTACAGCACTCACTCCTCAGACTCCGACACCCCTATGAGAGGTCGCAGTCACAGGAGAGGTAGAATCACCCAGGCCAGTCCCGGCAATTCACAACATCATACTCCAGGGTCCGCTTCATCTGTTTTTTTTAGGACCCAGAACACGCTCATGAGATGTGGACGGCCCCATAAGAGGAGGGGGGGCATCAGCACCGGATCCACAAAACTCGGGGTACCCCGGAACAGGTAGTTTTCAATTTGAGTACTCACACACTTACTGCACCTGAATTATCGGTACTTTCCAAGGGCTTATCTTTTGTACCCACTACCACCTCACAGACACTCGATCTCATGATCGACATACATAGGTTTCAAAGATCCATGAAACTCAGGGATCATTTTCGCAATGCTCAATCTGCAAGCACTCTATTCAGAGCACCTAGCCAGTTCGAGCCTCCCAACACCCCTAAATCCATTGAAGCGTTCACTAGGCTTCTGGTGGATAAGACCCGCAAGCAAGCAAACACGTACACTGCCCACCACAACCTAACCAACACTGAGAGACTGATAATCAAAGGCCTGTCACGGAACCCTAACATTATTATCCGACCAGCGGATAAGGGAGGTGCTGTAGTGATACAGGACTATGTGGACTACCGGCAAGAAATCGTCAACCAGCTTTCGGATACCAACACTTACCGCAGACTTGATGGCGATCCTATACGTACTTTCAAAAGAAAAGTAGATGCATCCTTACGACTTGGACTGCAGTGTGGTTATATCAATACCGATACATTCAACTTTTTGACTAATGAACATCCGAAATGTCCAATTTTTTACACTCTTCCTAAGATACACAAACATCCTTCCAGACCACCAGGACGTCCGATCGTCAGCGCAAGGGATTCCCTACTCCAGCCTTTATCGACTTTTGTGGACCATTTTCTTCAACCTCTTGTCAAAATGACATCAACTTACATCAAAGATACCAGAGATCTACTGCTTAGACTACGCAAGCTATTACCTTTACCCACGGGCATTAAACTTGCCACTATGGATGTGTCTTCTTTATACACAGTGATACCGATTGAGGAGGGTATCACCAACGTCCAGACCTTTCTCTTAAACCATCCCAACCCAAACAGACCACCAACTGAGTTCCTGGTGTCACTATTACATCACTGTTTAACCTTGAATTATTTCAAATTTGAACTGTCATATTACCTACAGACGAGCGGCACGAGTATGGGCTCGAATGTTGCTCCCTCGTTTGCGAATTTATTTATGGCGCATTATGAACAGACATACACATAGACACATCTACCGTTTATTTTGTTTCATTGACGATCTGCTGCTGTTGTGGTCTGGTACGACTGAACAATTCTGGGAAATGGTACATGCATTGAATAAACTTCCATCCACTATACGCTTCACAGCGCATATGGACGACACTACTATTGCCTTCCTAGATCTGAATCTCACTATCAACAACACAGATTTGAGCACATCTACTCATAGGAAGATCACTGACCGCAACACGCTACTGCACCATTCCTCGTGTCACCCCCCACACACCTTGGCAAGCATCCCGTACTCTCAAATGGTCAGGATGGTAAGAAATAATTCAGATCCACTCACACTACACCAACAGGTGGATGACCTCAAAGACCGCTTTCTACAGCGTGGGTATCACCCTGGGGACCTTGATGACA
Source organism: Xenopus tropicalis (assembly GCF_000004195.4). NCBI lineage: Eukaryota > Metazoa > Chordata > Amphibia > Anura > Pipidae > Xenopus > Xenopus tropicalis. Next base: position 38,161,137 of record NC_030683.2, read on the forward strand.
GTATCGCTAGGGCATTATCAAGGACCCAAGAACAGACCCTAAAACACACACGTACTGCTACAGCAGACACGCAGGAGGATCGTCTTATATTTATTACGACTTACACGCCAGACAAGAAGCCCCTTATTAATTCCGTCTTCTACCATTGGTCAGTACTCGAGAAGGACAGGACTCTACCGCCAGTGTTCAGAATTCCTCCACGGATTGCATACAAAAGAGCCAATAGCCTCAGAGATATGCTAGTAAAGACTGATCCCACACACTGCTATCAAACACCAGCCCGTGATTTGTGGCTACCCTCGACCCGCTTAGGGTGTTATAGATGCCCGAACTGCACTACTTGCAGTTCACTGATGACCGGCGCCACATTCAATCACCCTCACCCTGGCCGCAACATTCCAATTTTACATAGGCTGAAATGGCTTCGTGGCACCCGGCATTATCGTGAACACGATACTGCCAAGTTGACCGACTATACATCAGGTTCAACCGTGCGTATCTGTGAACCAGCCGAGCGCTTACTTGCTAGCCTAACTTGAACTTCATGGGCTCTGCCTGAGACTTGTATATGGGCTACCCTGTTCTCGGGTATTATCTTGAATACAATGTCCTGATTGGATGACAGAGTGACAGCTCAACGGGTTGACCCCACCCCCCACCGCAGTCCCGGGAGAATACTTGGTCTAACTCCATGGACCTAATAGATTATTGTCGGTAAGTGGATATGGGACCAGACTCCTCCGTAGGCAGCATTCTCTGCCCTCCCCGCCCACCCCGATACTGCACACTTGATCGGTGCCGCTTGAATAATAGCACCTACTGCTTGACAGTGATCGGCGGCGGCTTCCGCAACACCCCGCCCACCAGACTAACGCAGGTACCGCCAACAGTACGAATTCTGTTGTACACCAGGTTTTTCGTACTTTGCTTTTGGGGGTGTTTTATCTGCCCTCACGATCGAACATACTATCTCTATATGAATGGAAATTGGTAATTTCTCTTTGTATGCTGCACTATCCCAATGTGCGGTGAGTTGTAGTTGAGCCATAGTGTGCATCAGGTCATTTTTTCTGTCTCAGTCTGCTTTTCTTTATTGTGCCTTTTACCTGTATGTTTCCACATCGTCCCCTTGTCTCTATGTACACTTTTATTTGATCTTAGGATTATTTTACATTTCAAGTACTTTATGACAGTATATACTTGTTTGTTTTTTTCACTCTATGACGTCACGTTTTCCCGCCATTTTGTGTTTATGAGGTGTACCTTCACCATTGTTCTTTGTCTTTAAGAAAGGCTGCAGTGGCAGCCGAAACGTTAGATGCAACTTTGTAAGTAAAATAAATTATGTTTTTCTTAAGTCCTGTGAGTGCGGTACCTTCCATTTTTGTATATATATATATATATCAATCCTTAGACAGCACTCACGGCAAGAGGATAAATAAAATCAATTTTTTATTTAAACATAATGTCTACTGTTAAATGATTCCTTTTTCTCTGTAATAATAAAACAGTACCTGTACTTGATCCCAACAAAGATATAATTACCCCTTATTGGGGGCAGAACAGCCCTATTGGGTTTATTTAATGGTTAAATGATTCCCTTTTCTCTGTAATAATAAAACAGTACCTGTACTTGATCCCAACTAAGATATAATTACCCCTTATTGGGGCAGAACAGCCCTATTGGGTTTATTTAATGGTTAAATCAGGGGTAGGGAACCTATGGCTCGGGAGCCAAATGTGGCTCTTTTGATGGCTGCATCTGGCTCTCTGCCAAATCTTTAATAAAAAAAAATAACGGGGGGCGTGTCCTGCGCTCGGCAGATAGAAGACGTGTTCTACGCCCTCCTTCGCATCGCATCCACATCCGGCATCCTTGGCACCCACCCTACCTTGCCCCTGCGCTCGGCAGATAGAAGACGTGTTCTAAGCCTTAGAACACGTCTTCTATCCACTGAATGCAGGCCATGCCCTCCTCTGCATCGCATCCGCATCTGGCATCCTTGGGACCCACCCTACCTTGCCCCGAATTATCTGTGGCCAAACATATTGTTTGGCTCTCACGGAATTAATTTTAAAATATGTGGTGTTTATGGCTCTCTCAGCCAAAAAGGTTCCTGACCCCTGGTCTACACGTTTCGATCCATATAGGATCGTCATATGGATATATATATATATATATCTATATATATATATATATATATATATATATATATATATATATAGAAAATATAGAATAGAATATATCTTTATTGTCATTGTCACATAGTAAACAACGAGATTTAAAAGAAGCAAGCAACAACTCAAAGCAGTGGCATAGTAAAAGATAATATCAGTCTACTGTTACATATTTAAAGCCATAATTGCTCTTGGATAAAAGCTGTCTCTCAGACGATTAGTTCTGGCTTTAAATGCTCTATATCTCTTCCCTGATGGCAAGAGCTGGAAGAGACAGTGGCCAGGGTGAGTCGGGTCGTGTGCAATGCCCAGAGCTTTTTTCCGGCAACGGAGCACCAACTGTGCTCTTCCTCAGGGACAAACCTGAGGTTTGGTTTGTCCCTGAGGAAGAGCACAGTTGGTGCTTGAAACGTTGGATCGTTTTCATTAAAAACATTTTTGTTTTCTAACTAAGTCCCTGTGTGTGCGGCTCATTGTCTTGCTATATACATGGTTTTTGCAAGCACCCAGGGCATTTGATTACTATTAGGGTGTGCTCTGTTCTTTTCTGTATATTATATATATGAAAATATATTGTTTAAAACTTGGCCACGGATTATTATTATTTTCTGTATATACATAATTTTGGCTATGCACCCCGCAGAATATTGAGCCTTGGAGTGCGGACACCATTTGGATTGATGGCTTGAGTCTAAGCCAAAACCTTGAATTAAACATATTTTTTTGCTTCATACAAGTCCTGTGAGTGCGGTTTGTTTGGGCTTACTAATTGTGTTATGTCAACCTTGCACCCAGGCAGAACCTGGAGTTCTCTGTGTGCACCATTCCTGGACTTTTAATATATATGTAAATTATGTAAAATATAGGGATATTATATGTCACCAAGGAGTTCCATGACTAAATGAAAGCATTACCAAAAGGCCAAGTGCTTTTATACAGGGAATGTAACTCTGAGGTGACATCTAATATTGTCATATTTTACAACTGGGGGTACAATATTATAATACAGTTTTATCGAGTCATGTGACAAATTAAATCACTAAGCTCCATTTATAAGGATATGATTTACAGGATATTCATGGCTCTTGTTATTTATATGTATGATTGCACTCACAGGACCTGAACTAAAGGTAATTTATTTAAAGAAAAGTCCAAATTTTTCATCTGGATTCCCAGTCTGTACCTGAAAATATGCCTACCTATACTGACATTATACACACATTAAGATAAACTGATTTTTATGCATTTTATTATGACTTTCTATGACTTTCAGTTGTCAATACATATCTGCAATGGAATACAGACACCTTGTGACAGTGGCAATTAAATACTGTATAAATATTCAGAGTTCTACATTGTACTTATTCATATTATTATTCATATATTTTTAGGTCACACAATCAGGAATCTTATGATCCATTCACATCTTTGTAGGAGATATAATAAAATAATAATTTTAAACTTGTATTTGTAAAGCATGTCCAGTTCTAGCATTCTGCTTCTAACTCACAGTAAATAAAGGACTCATTGACCTTCTAATTAGTAAGATTATATTAGTTCACCTCTTTCCATATTAAGAGAACTGAGGAATAAACAACCTGTTTCTGGTACAGCAAGTCTGAGGGATGATCGTATTTCAAAAAAGTGTTAGCATGCTATATATAGGCTCATTCTAACTATAAACAGATCTTCAGTTTGTGTTGTTTATTAATTATTGGTCTCCTTTCCCTGCCTCTTCCCAGCCTGCAACTGAAAATTGAAATATTGTTTAAAAGGGTGACTGAATTGAACTGATTGTGAAGCTTTAATTTTGCTTTTCTTTTCATTTTTATTGTTCTTTTTATATGGGCCTTTCAGTATTCATCATCCAGCCTGGCTTCCAAACTACAATCTGGTTACTAGGGTAATTAAGACCTTACAAACCAGAGAGCAGTATTAACTTAAAAACTACAAAAAATGTATTCAATTGTTCAAAATCCACAAAAAAAAAAACACACACTGGAGATCATTTTAAAGTGACCTAAATATAAACTTTGAACCTGACCTACAGTATTATTAAAAATGTGAAACAATATTCTTTGTGTTTTTAGACAATTGAAGGTACATTTTAAACAATATATTAGTGGCAAATAAGTGCTTAGCTACTTCACAATCAGGGGCTGCATAAAAAGGGATCCAAATGCCCAACCGCCAGATTACATTGGTTTATGTTTATAGATTGGTAGAATCAGATGCAACCATGATTAGGTGAGAAGGAAAAGTTAATACAGGAGAAAGCTGGGCTGGGGGGCAGAGAAAGAGAGGTACCTGATGTCAAAGGAAGAAACACTCATTTCCTTATCTTCTGAGCAGGTAGAAATGTCCTACCCATCCTGCCCCTTTTTGAATAGTTTGCAAAAATGCCAGGAGTTTTCTTCTTTATGTTCTCATATTATCTATTAATGACTGAATGTGGATGTTTTCCTGAATGCATTGTTATACTGTGGTTTCTGTATCTTTATACAGTATAAAGTTGAGAGTCAGCATTGTATTAATTCATGTTAACTATGAGGTATAATTGGCACTGGCTTCAGGTTGGGTTTTTTGCCCAAAACAGTGAATATATGATAATGTATTTTTTATTTGTCACAGCAGCAGTAGGAACTTGCCAGAGTACTGCACAGGTAATTTTAGCAGAGGGAGAAAGGAGGTTCTCTTTTGTTGATAGATAGAGACGCTACTACTGCTTGTGCCAGGTGACAGCCTGCTTGGATTTCCTATCATAGAGACACTGTAGATTCAGGACCGGCAGCGGGGCTGCTGAACTCATGGCAGGAGATGCAGCTGGTAGCAGAGTTTGGGGTCATCCTCTCTGTAGGTAGAGGCAGCCTAATGCTCAGTGGCAGATATAATGACATAGTGATGATCTCAAATGGCAACTATCAAAGTAAAATTCAAGTCTTCAGCGAGGAACGCAGAGCATAGTAATGATCTCTTATGGAATCATGGCTTTAGAATATTGCCTTGGGGTGAGCTGGAAAGGTCCTATTTAGTTGATAAAATGTGAATAAATGCTGCGTCCATTTTACCCCATCTCTGTCTCCCGGTGTTTTATTAGAGTATGTAACAAGGGGGTAACAAGGGGGTTCAGTGAGCTGGCTCAAGGCAAAGGGTCTATTGACTAGTCCCCTTGTCAAGACGTGTGGGTCAATATAACCACAGTTTCCTTGTATGTCTGTCTACCCAAATCCATTGGTTTCCCATAACTGACCGGTACCCTATTGGGAGGCTATAGATGCTGGATGTAATATCAGTAGTGGGGGCAGGAAGGACATGGTAAATACGGAAGTGACGTCACTACTTGGTTGGGAGACTGGAAGTGACATCACTAACAGGCCAGATCACCAGTAAGCTTATAATTACAGGCATATATAAACTTACATGAATTTATTAACTTTAATTCTTATGCAAATATTATGGCTTTGACACCTTTTGTTTAACCTTAAGTAATTCATTATGCCAGCAAAATCTCGCCGTATGGCTCTGCTTAAAAAAGATATAAAGCCTAAAAAAAAGAATATGGCTAGAAATGCTGGATTTTATATACTGAACTTACAACACACTATAAAAAGTTATGTTTGACTATACAACTCAATGAGAAGCCTATTAGATAAGTGTCTGTTAAACACCATGTTATAATTTAAAGCAAATGCCAAGGTTTATTAGTCACAATTTAAATTCCCTAACCTATTAAAGGACATCTCAAAGGACATCATTAACATCTTATACAGAGACATATAAACATATATATGGTCTAAATTATCCACATGAGATTAACCAACAATTACTAGAGCCTGAGATCCCAGAAGCTGGTGCTCTCAAATGTCAATTGTCAGAATGGCAAAAATGTTTATATGGGAAAACTACTCGCTAAATTGCAAAGTCAAACCCAAGACAGACATATTAAGTGATATCACAAAATTAAAGGGTAATGTCACCCAAGCACAAATTTTTTCATTTTTTTTTCCATTTGAAAGTTGGAAAAATTATTGAAGCAAATTATTCAAAAACTATAAAAAATAAAACATTAACACATAGGCAGGAGATATGAATACACGAAATGCATCAGAATATATGGATAAAGCTATTCAGGGCCAGGGAGGACTATAGGAGGACACTGTTACTGAGAAACAAGCAGAATAGACAAGCAAGGTATTAGATGGGTTAAATAAATCCATAACCAAGGATCATGTGCAATTCAGGCATAGGCGGAGGGTGACTTTTTTGTTTGTGGAGGCTAGAGATGGGCCATACAGAGACCTACAGCTAATGTGAGACTTAGTGGATTCGCTGCTGGTGTAAAAAATGAACCTCCCAACTACCTCTTGCTGTTCCCACTGACTCCCAGGGATACTGTGCAAAAGTGCGGGTGGGAGAGCTTTTTTAACCCTAAAATGCTTAGGATGTAAAAGCATTCATACGTGCACTTCTGTTAGGGGTTCTCTATACATTTGTGTTTGTGATCAGTTAGCTTCAAGGGGTAGTTAACCTTTAAATTAACTTTTAATATGATGACAAGTTGCAATCGGTCCTCTTTTATTTTTAATGGTTTTTCGGTTATTTAGCTTATTGTTCAGCAGCTCTCCATTTGGTATTTCAGCAGCTATCTGGTTGCTAGGGTCTTATTTACCAGGTAGTGGTTTAAACAAGAGATGGGAATATGAATAGTTAAGGGGCCTGCATGGAAAAATAAAACTGTAGCTTCACAGAGCAATACTTTTTGGTCAGTGACCTTCATTTGAAAGCTGGAAAGAGGCAGAAGCGAAAGGCAAATTATTAAAAAACTATAAACAATTAACTATGAAGAGCAATTGCAAAGTTGCTAAGAATAGGCCATTCTATAACATACTACAAGTTAACTTAAAAGTGAACCTCACCTTTAGATGTGTTTAAGTTAGCTTTATAGAGAGAGAGGCAGCAGGTACTGACATCCCATGCACGTTATATACATTGAGATGCAGTCTTTATATACAAAACCAGCACATTATATGCAGTGAGACGCAGTCTTTATATACAAAACCTGCACATTATATGCAGTGAGGCGCAGTCTTTATATACAAAACCAGCACATTATATGCCATGAGGAGCAGTCTTTATATACAAAACCAGCACATTATATGCAGTGAGACACAGTCTTTATATACAAAACCAGCACATTATATGCAGTGAGGAGCAGTCTTTATATACAAAACCAGCACATTATATGCCATGAGGAGCAGTGGGTACTGATGGCAGATATTCAGGCCCTGGCACTATAAAACTGGCACTGATACACAGCATTGGCTCCACTGTAACTAACTAGAAATGAAAAAAAAACAATGACAAAAGTAAAAGAAAAATAGAAAGTGCAAAAAATCATAACAAACAAACCCTCAATCTGTTAGGGTAGGGGATAGGGATATTATAGATATCAGGTGGCAAAGAGCAATTTAATTTCAGCTAGTGGGTCAGTCTTTAGAACATATAAAGTATAGTACCTGTGTATAGTGCCTGTGGGATTAAAACGTTCAAAGTTAGTTCTTGGGTTAAGTTTACAGCCTGCAGATTCTTCTTTTTTGTGTCTTCAATTCTGCTCTGCCTCCAGTTTGCAAAATCTCCCAATCCCTGTCTGCATCTGCGCCTTGATTGGTCAATTTTACTGCCTGTCAAGGAAGCTGTGCTCTGATTGGAGAATCCACAAGAAGAAAGATCCAATCAGAGCACAGCTGATTTCTGCAGAACCCGGAGAAGATTTGCAGGACATTGCAGAAACGGAGCCAGGTTTTAAGGTACCAAAGCAGGTTTGGGGAGGCTTAGCCTCCCCAAACCTTATTGAAAATCCGCCTATGAATTCAGGGCAGACAAATATCAAAATAGTCAGTAACAGGCCATGTGTCCATACATAGAATATTCAGATAATACATAGTGCACCCATAAGCTTAGCAAGTAAGACCTATAATCAGGCATTAAACCCAGGCCAGGAGTATGTATTTAATGTCAATTTGGCTCCAGGCTGGAGAGGAGATGTAGTGGAGTTTTGAGGGGTATTTTTGTCAAGTTAAAGAGCATTTTACTTACATTAAGGTAATCTCATTTCCTTTTTGTCTTCTCATTTAAAGTGTATTTGGTTTACAACAAAAAGAATATAGAAAATAAAATGCAGGAGATTTATTTAGCAGAGTTCCTTAAAAATAATGAAGTAATGGAGAAAGACTAACCAGGAGAGATGTATCATAGGTTACATATGTCAGTGATGAATAAATAAGGACCTTCTTCAGGGTTGGAGCTCCCCTGGACCACAAACCCCCACAGTTTAAAGTGAAATATCCACTGAAAATCCAAGTCCCATCACCTTCTCGTTCCGATATGCATTTCACTATAATGTTTTTTCTCCTCCAGTGGAGGAAGCCTCACAGCAAAATGAGCAATGATATTAGGGAAAGCTCATCCTGATAGCAAGGGGTCTTCTGTGTGAGGCCAGGATACACTATAGTTAGGTTCTGTATTATTGTCCCTATAAAGTGATGTCACCAATTATATATTTATATATTTGCTTAAAGAAGAAGGAAAGGCTAAGTCACTTGGGGGTGCCAAAATGTTAGGCACCCCCAAGTGACTTAGATCGCTTACCTTCTACCCCGGGCTGGTGCCCCTGTATGGAGAGAACAGCACCAGCCCGGGGTACCTGTAGCGCTTCCTACTTCCTCTCTCGCTGCACGAGCATGCGCAGTAGAGTGAAAAGCCAAACTTTAACAGAGAAGTCGGCTTTTTCACTCTACTGCGCATGTGCCGGACTCGGAGTCTAGGGGAAAGGAAGGCGGAAGGAGGAAGCAAATCGCCCCAGGTGCCCCGGGCTGGTGCGGTTTTCTCCTAATGGGGCACCAGCCCGGGGTACAAGGTAAGCGATTCAAGTAACTTGGGGGTGCTTAACATTTTAGCACCCCCAAGTGACTTAGCCTTTCCTTCCCCTTTAATGATATGATTTGTGTCCCATCACCCACTTTAGTATTATAAAAATGTTCCCCTACTTTTTGTAAAATATGAGGCTATTGAAAGTCACCTTGGAGTTCCATAACCTGTATAAAAGTACATGTCCTTTTGTTTTATGTTTTTATATGGTCATAGAACTCAACAGTGACATACAATATATAATTACTATATAATTGCTATAACTATCCCTCATTGATGTCCAATGCCAGAGAAAAATTACCACAATGGTATTCATTCTTTGTTTTTAAACATGAGATGTCTGTGGCAATGAAATAAAGACAGTTTGCATATTCATTCCTTATTGTTTTAATGCATATAATATTTTTCTTTACATAACCTCAGAAAGGAGTCCAAGTCTGAGTAGTAGATATATTTAAGATATTAATAAAACTTGTATTTGAAAAGTTCAGCCTATTGTGCAACTTCACAATAATGAGAGCTCTGTGAATTTCTAATAAGTGAGGTTATCTTAGTTCACCTCTAACCATGTTGGGACAAGAATAGTTGGAATATTTGGAATAAACAACCTGCTTCGAGCACAGCAAGACATTTTATTTTTATGTTGAATTTTATCAAGTAAATAAATGGAATAAAGAGTTCTCACACCAAAAAGTGCACTGGGAGGAGGGAAGGCTCATTATGCCAACAATGGGGTCTTTAAGTGATCTGTCGTGTGAACCTGTGGGACCTGTGGACATTATGGGTCCCATTTGTTAGCAGGAATGTTTTACCAAAACATTACAGGTATGGGATCTATAATACTGAATGCTTGGGACGTGGGGTTTTCCTGATAAGGAATCTTTCCGTAATTTGGATCACTATACCTTTAGTCTGTAAACTTCATTTTAACAGTTAATAAACCCAATAGGATTGTTTAGCCACCAATATGGATTTATGCAGATTAGTTAGGATAAAGCATGATGTACTGTTTATTTATTACAGAAAAAAGGAAATAATTTTTAAATATTAAAATGATTTGTTTTAATGGACTTCCTGTAATTTGGAGCTTTCTGGATAATGGGTTTCCAGATAAGGGATTACATACCTGTACCTTTTTTTTAGGATTTATCAATTTAATTTCTATACTGCAATAACATAACATGCAGTGCATAACATAAATGAATTATTTATTACTCTCTACAGGCAAGGATTCTGAGTGCTGACGACTAACTCCACAAGGTCAAGCAAAATACATGTTAATTATACTTTAAAATTTAATGTTAAAATCACTTAAATAAAGTGTTTGTACAAGTACAAAATAAGGAATGTGTAAAGGAGGAGGATGGAGAGTTGTAGGTCTACCCGAATGTTCCATAACCAAGATTGGTCTGTGAGTAGAAGCACAGCTGGAAAAGGATTTTTTTTTCACTTGAACTATTCAACTTGGAACATTTTGCACATGAAGATATGTTAAATATTAAATGTGATTTTCATGGTTACATTGTTAAATGCATGTAATGGTCATAAGGTGAGCACTAATTAAGTTAATGAAATGATAACCACTAAAGCTTGACCTCAGACAGGAGTGCTTTGTTCATGAGCACAAACTGGTGCTTTTCCATCCCTTACTTTAGTTCAGGGGTAATGTGGGCAGGACAGGGATCTTTGCTTGCACACTCCTATCTAGTGCACTATTCCATAGGAGAACCTAGGGCATATGACATAGCAGAAATCCTGTACTTACTGGTAAGCATAGAATATAGGGCTTACTTGCACCCCAGTATGTACAGTATTGCAACAGGTATAAGAGCATAGAGTGGGTGGTCCTGCTAGTAAATTAGCCATTATGAGCCCTCTCCATTTATTTCGACAGCCTCTGCAATTCAAAATTTTTTAATAAAGTATGTACTATACATATGTGATGATATTTATGGGCATTTGGTTAGGTTTTCTCTGCTTCCTATGTGGATTTTTATGCTTTAAATTGAATAGTAAAACCCAGGGGCACTTCAGCCCCTAGTGTCGCCCGCTCTATGCACTAGATGAAATGTTTATTCAAAAAAGTATAGGGAAGAAGAAGAAATGAAGCAGCCCAATTCAGGAATTGCCAGCATTCCCGGATCTAGGTATGAGGTAGAATGGCAGTTGCTGTGTCTGACACATAGGTTATTGAGAGGGAATATAATGACATGCTGTTTTTTTAATCTGTTAGAATACAGGTTCAATCACTGGAATGCAGATAAAAACTGGTTAGCTTCCTCTTTGTGATGTGATTATAATGCAGTTATTTTACTTTGTAAATTTTGATATGTTAATATGGCACATGAGCAATTTGCAAAAAGGCATATTCAAACTATTATCTTTGGGTATGCCTAGTTCCTGTCACAAGTTAATGTTATCACCTCACTTCCAGTTGCTACATATTTTATTTATATATATGTACAGTATACATATATATTATATACACTTTTGGGAGAATTGCCTTAAGGGAACCCTTGTGTGTGAAATTATATCCTGTCACCACTTCTTTTAATACAGGTCCAGACAGAGATACAAAATGGGCTCTGGAATTTTAGGTACAGAGAGGCCCACACAGCCCCCCACCAGCGCACTAGTGACTGTGGCATCTTACAGCAGCCCCTTTGGCATTTGCCGGAATCTAAAGATTGCCAGTCCGGGCCTGTTCCAATAGCATATAAATATATTGCTATGCAGTGTTCTGTGCTAATGATTAATAGATCCCTGTTCTGATCATTTTCCCAGTTATGCTTCATTAAGTTTTATTTATATGTATCAAATGCTACTAACAGTTTAATATTTGTAACTGGCATCAGGCAGTTTCTGAACAAGAGTGAGGTCACACAAGTTTACTTGTTTTGATATTGAAATAACTGGGTGACTGTTTCCATGTTGTATGGAAACTACTCCATCTTTCAACATGGTTATTCAAATGGTACACTAATGCATAGGGATTTGTGCAGACCAGTCAATAGCAGCTGTGGCAGAAGAAAGCAAAAGTAATTCTCACCACAAAACATTTTTATATTCTAACACAGGGGTGCAGTGAGAATGTGTCCAGGGGCGTATCTACCATTATGTCACTCGAGGGCTAGTGCTATGGCAGCAGCTTTAGAGGGGTGGCTCTCATCTTCTGAGGAATACTTGCTGCTAAAATCTGGTGGCTGCCTGCAGGGGAGGGGGAGGTACCTTCTTCAGCGATTGCCACATACACATTGCAGGAGGGCCGACTGCCAATTAGCCAATCAGCAAAGGGGTGGGCTGAGGTCTGGTACTTACAGCAGCACCTGACCTAAATATAACTCTGGGTGTGACCATATAATTCATAGTAGAAAATCATAAAGTAACTTGAAATCACTCTTTATTAAACAAAACAAGAATTGTTTACCCACATACTGCAAGATATTGAAGCTGCCCAACTACATCAAAGTCCTACATTCATTTCTATGCAAAGCTAAAGAATTGTATTATGAATTTCATTGTACAGCTGCATTGTGGCTTAGTTTTACCTGCAAGGTAAGTTAAAAAGTCTCCAAATTTTTGCCCTTATATTGGATACGATAGAAAAATTGGACTAATGGGGGCTAAAATAAGGAGCTAGCCACAGCCCCTTTGTAAACCCTTTAGGAATAAGGGAAAGCTGTGTTAAACATTTTTTAAATTCTAAAGCAGATGTGAAATGAGGGTAGGACCACAAATTTCATGCTGACAGAAACGAGGACATTAAGGACATTGTGTAGGGGTTTTTGTTGATAACAAGTTGTCTAATGCCAGGCAGTGTCATTCTGTGGCTACTAAAGCAAATAAAGTGCTGTCTTGTATAAAAAGGGCATTGACTCAAGGGATGAGAACATAATTTTGCCCCTTTATAGGTCCCTGGTAAGGCCTCACCTTGAGTATGCAGTGCAGTTTTGGGCTCCAGTCCTTAAGAAGGATATTAATGAGCTGGAGAAAGTGCAGAGACGTGCAACTAAACTGGTTAAGGGGATGGAAGATTTAAACTATGAGGTGAGACTGTCGAGGTTGGGGTTGTTCTCTCTGGAAAAGAGGCGCTTGCGAGGGGACATGATTACTCTGTACAAGTACATTAGAGGGGATTATAGGCAGTTGGGGGATGTTCTTTTTTCCCATAAAAACAATCAGCGCACCAGAGGTCACCCCTTTAGATTAGAGGAAAGGAGCTTCCATTTGAAGCAGCGTAGGTGGTTTTTCACGGTGAGGGCAGTGAGGTTATGGAATGCCCTTCCTAGTGATGTGGTAATGGCAGATTCTGTTAATGCCTTTAAGAGGGGCCTGGATGAGTTCTTGATCAATCAGAATATCCAAGGCTATTGTGATACTAATATCTACAGTTAGTACTAGTGGTTGTATATATAGTGTATGTATGTGAGTGTATAGATTGGTAGGTGTGGGTTAAGTGTGCTGGGTTTACTTGGATGGGTTGAACTTGATGGACACTGGTCTTTTTTCAACCCTATGTAACTATGTAACTATGTAACTATGTGTACAAAAATCTGCAATCTCTTTTTTTCCACAACATGAACATTTGCCCTTAATATGTTGATGTGTGTGAGTATTGAAATTAAACATTGAGTATTGTTAAATACAGTGTTGGTTTACATTATGCAGGGCTAATGTGGCCAACGCCCTGGCACAGTACATCTGAGGGAAGGATCATTCTGTTAGATTCACAAAATTATTGGGCACCAGTAGTTCTTAAACACCTTAATAACAATTTACTGACAGGCAAAGGTGCGGTTCAGACGTACACAGTACAAGATGCTATAATGACATACAGAACTATGTGTTTACAAATAGCAGTAGTACTCACTCGGGGATTCCAGCCACACAGTACAAGGTCCTCAAGGACCAATTGCAATCCAGAACTCCAGGTTCCTGCACAGAAAAGGCCTATAAGGAACAACTGGCAAGATGGCTTTGTATACTCATATCCCAGACTATGAATCATGTAACCTTTTTAAACAGGGGGCCAGTTCACAGTCCCTCTGACTGTTGGTGATGTGTGCCATCACCCTTATGCTAGTCTCCAGGGAGAAACAGGCAGCTGTACTTATAAACAATCTGATGGGAGCAGCAAAGTTATTTAGCAGCGCTTTACTGCTGGAAAGCTTCTGAGGTGTGCAATGGTCCATCTATCACTATGACACCTGTCATAAGACGAGCATTTACCATAATGTAGATCTCTATAGCCCTAAAAAGGCATTTTCCATGTGCAGTCATCCGTAGCCAGATCCAGGCAAACCCCATCACTGCATTGGCGCGTAACGCGATGACGTTACCGTGTTACGTGCTGAATGCCAACACAGGTACTAACTAGGGAGAAGGGAGCAGGGCCGGGAGGCCAGGTAAATGGTTGCATCCAGCCCGCGGGCCATAGTTTGAGGACCCCTGATGTAGACTTTACGCAGCTCATAAACTGTACAGTATAACATTCACTGATATTTTAACTCAAGCTGTAGGTTCTAGTGATCATATTTATTCATTTATGGTGGCAGCCCTGAGCTGCACCTTAGCTTTTAGCCCTTCTACTTTATAAACAATACCCTTGTTTCCCCCTGACACAGTGACGTGCTGGGGCAGAGCAGAACGCCAACACAGGTACTAACTAGTGAGGAGGGAGCGGGGACGGGGGGCCAGGTAAATGGTTGCATCCAGCCCGCGGGCCGTAGTTTGAGGACCCCTGATGTCGACTTTATGCAGGTCATAAACTGTACAGTATAACATTCACTGATATTTTAACTCAAGCTGTAGGTTCTAGTGATCATATTTATTCATTTATGGTGGCAGCCCTGAGCTGCACCGTAGCTTTTAGCCCTTCTACTTTATAAACAGTACCCTTGTGTCCCCCTGAATTTTTTGGGCAGACATTGCATGCATGCAGAACACTGATAATGACACCAAACAGCAGATTTGGGTGCAACTGCGAATGTGCATGTGGAACATTGTTTTTGACAAATTTTCGCAATTGCATCAGGAGCACTGTAATTTCTGCATGTGAAAAAACATTGTGATTGCTCACTGCACTTGTGGAAATATATGAGCCCTCGTGTCTTTTGCACACTTGCACCCTGCCCTGCACTCTGGTCAGTGGCCACAGGTCTGGAGGAGACAGACATACTCCCTCCCATCCCCCTACCCATCCCCTAACTTGTGCACGATAAAGGGGTAAGCTGGTGGGTGCATTGCGTTACTTATCCCTTTCCTTACCGCCTATGGCAAACAGTAAGCAGAGGACACTGTTGTGCTTTCACTTTGTATCTTGCTCCAGATTTTAGATAATAAGTACATGTCAAAAGGGTTGAGGAGACCACCTCATATGTATGCAAAGTCAAAGGGATTCTGGGAATAAATTCCTTAAAGGAGAAGGAAAGGCTAAGTCACTTGGGGGTGCCAAAATGTTAGGCACGCTCAAGTGACTTAAATCGCTTACCTTGTACCCCGGGCTGGTGCCCCTGTTAGGAGAAAACCGCACCAGCCCAGGGTACCTGTAGCGAGTGCTTCCTCCTTCCTGCTTAGTTTTGCCGGCAAATTCCCGGGACCAGGGCATGCACATTAGAGTGAGAAGCCAACTTTTCTGTTAAAGTTTGGCTTTTTCACTCTACTGCTCATGCGTGCGGAATTTGTTCCCAGAGTCCCTTTGACTTATTGGACCAGGAAAGGGCACAGTTTGGTAGCTGGGTAGATGAGGGTAGCGAGGGCTGTGCAGGGGCCATAGTGGTTAAAGGGGCATGGAAAGATTACAGCTTGAGCATAAAGCTATATTAAAAGGATGCAGAAAGGCAGGGATCCACAGCCTTTTTTTACCTGTGAACTACACTTAAATGCAAAAAGAGTTGGAGAGCAACACAAACAAGGTTTCTGGGCCAATATTGGGTATTTGGTATTCCCTATTTGAACTGCCAACTTATAGGAGATAGGCAGTACACCTGGTTTTTATGCAACCCAAACTTGCCTCTGAATCAGGAATTCAAAAATAACTCCCTGCTTTGAGGCCACTGGGAGCAACATCCAAGGGCTGGGGAGCAACATGTTGCTCACGAGCCACTGGTTGGGGATCACTGCAGTAAGGCATATATTAAATACATCTGGTCACCTTTTGTAAATGTTCATATATCATACAGGTATATTAATGTAATCAAGATTTTTTCCCTAAAAAGAAAATAAGTACACGTGAACTGGAAGCAAAGAGAGGAGAGAGTGACAGGTGAGGCAAGAAATACCGGGTAAAGAAGATAAGCCTGGGGTGAATCTAAATTTGAAATATTAGATGCATTATCATCTGAGTATTCAAAGAATTTATGAGTTATGTCAACTATATTCACCAGTGTCCTTACTGGGAAAAACAGACATATATCAAGTAGGCAGGTCTATCAATCACTCACAAGGTCTCAGACAGATGTATCTAACTCTAGTGAGGGGCTAGCAACAACTTGTAGAGTAAAATTAGCATTAGGCTGATGGGGGCATGCTGGGTGACTCGTAATGACTTGTAATGACTACACCAATTGCAGCTCAGCAATTCAAATCTAAAAGATGTACACTGGTCAATAGATATTGGCACTGTTCATTCCAACAGCAAGTAGCACATACCCCTGGGGAATCACCATGTTAGGAGCACTCCAAGATGGAAGCAGCCATGGCCACAACATCACACTGACTCTGACTACCCCAGTTTAGGCCTTAACACAGCCTCTGCATTGTTCTCCAGTAAATGTCTCGTCTAATGTTCACCCGCAGCCTACAGGCCACATTCTGTAGCATTTGAAACCTCTCTCTTCTTAAATAGAGGTTATTGCATATTATAATGCAGTTTTGTAAACTATTACTGAAAGTCATTTTTGCCATTATTTTCTATTGCAAAACTATGTTATGTGCATTGTGGAAGGTAACGCTGAATCCAATGCTACCATTGCAGTAGAACGGCATCTTAAAGATTGCTGTTTTCTACATGCATTCATAGTGTGCCCTGCTTTTCTGCCAAGAACCAAATGGACTTTACTCTGCCTGGAGTTTAGCACCGAATCATTCCTTAAATTGGAAATGCCTTTAAAAATGTATTCCCTATTTAGAAGGATGATCTGGTAAACTTAGTTTCATTTTAAAGGAGTGGTCCACCTTTCAGTTAACTTTAAATATGTCATAGAATGTCCTGTTCCTATAGCAACTTTGCAATTGACCTTCACTGTTTCATTGTATTTTAATTATTTTCCTTCCTTTTCTACATCTTCTCAGCTTTGATATATGGGTCCCTGACCCCGGCATCTACAAAACTATAGTGAGCTTACAACTTTACTGTTATTGTTACTTTTTATTCCTTATCTTTCTATTCAAGGCCCCATCCTATTCATATCCCAGTCTCTCATTTAAACCACTGCCTTGTTGCTAAGTTAAAGACCCTAGCAACCAGATGGCTACTGAAATTCTGGAGAGCTGCAGAACAAAAAACTAAATAGCTGAAGAACCACAAATAAAAGTGAATTGTAAGCTATTTCAGAATATCATCATCTACATCATACAAAAGTTAATTTGAAGGTAAACAACCACGGGTAAGCTGCTGCTGATGGAGCACCTTTTTAGCAGTTTGATCTAATTTAGGTTTGCCAGACTTTAAACATTTACTTACATTTTATTATGAATTACATAAAAAAATTTAATTCTTTTTAACTTGTTCATTAAACATTCAAACTGATTAATAAAACATGTACTAATTTGTTGATTAAATATTTTTGAATGATTTCAATGTAAATTAAGTTTGACCTTCTTTTGCTTTTGCCACTTTGATTTGCAAATCTATAGAAACATAAACCTCCAAAAGCCAACTCACCTCCAGTCCCCACAATGCAATGGATACTTCTGTTGTTCTCCTCCTTCGCAGCTCTTATATTCACTGAACTTGTACTGTGGGAATGCCATAATAAACCGTACATAGAACTAGTGAAATTATTAGAAATTGCCATACAGGTGTATGGGATAAATTATCCAGTAACTCATTATCCAGAAAACTCTGAATTATGGGAAGGCTGTCTCCCACAGACTCCATTTTAATTATATAATTCATTTTTTTTTCCATTTTCTCTGTAATAATAAAACAGTACCTTGTACTTGATCCAAACTAAGATATAATTACCCCTTATTGGGGGCAGAACAGCCCTATTGGGTTTATTTAATGGTTAAATGATTCCCTTTTCTCTGTAATAATAAAACAGTACCTGTACTTGATCCAAACTACGATATAATTAATCTTTATTGGAGGCAAAACAATCCTATTGGGCTTATTTAATATTTAAGTGATCTATTAGCAGACAAATTACAGAAAGACCCCTTATCTGGAAAACTCTAGGTCCTGAGTACTCTTGATAACAGGTCCCATACATACCTGAATCCATAAAACTTACCAATGAAAATAGAAAGCGCTGTATAAGAAAAAACCTTGGCAGTTGGAGCCATACTGATACCGTTCAAGGACAAATATTATTTAATAATACCTGTTTGTTAAAATTTATAATGTTTGTTCTGGTCTTTGCTTGTCCTTTAGGGCTTCTAAAAATCATTTAAACATAATAAACCCCAATAAGATTGTTTTCCACCAATATTGATTCATGTGGCATAGCTGAGATCAAATACAAGGTACAGTTTAATTATTCCGGCGAAAAAGGAAATCATTTGAAAAATTAGAACTATTTGCTTAAAATAGACTCTAGAGGAGATGGGCCTCCTGTAATTCTGAGCTTTCCATACTACAGTCATTCAAGAAACCTTTAAGTGCCAAGTAAGCTACAAAAATGGTTGTATGTGTGAGGGCATTGGGCTTCTATGATCTGTAGGCAAATGAATGTGGTCACACAAGAACAATCCTTCATTCTATATTAATAACTGCGCTGACAAGAACTGATAAAATTTATGTTCAACTGCAAAAATTACCAACACTCGTGCCCTTTGTTACTTGTCTTTTGTTCATCTACAGGTCAAACTTTTTTAATTGGGCACTTGTTCATGACTGCCGATGTAAAAATCCAGCAATTGTATTTGATTAGGAGCAGATGTTCAGTACCATATGTTCCAAGTGGCTTCACTGGAAAATGTATGAAGCCATTAAATGGTGTGAGTAGGTATCAGATAATTAATTTAGCTCTTCGTGCGCTTGCTGTGTCTAATGGTGATTCCATATGGCTTGTTTTGCAGGTGATTCTTGCTAATAAACGGAGTGTATTTTGAACTGCCCTGCAACTAGACATTAAAACTGTGACTAGCCTTTTGTATATTGGACACATTTCAAGAGATAATGATATTATAGGGCTCATTTACGACTGCAACTTCTGTTGCGGGAACAGGACAATAACCAGTCATTGTGTAACAATCTGCAGATAAACAGGATATATGTCTACATTTTGTATGAAGACACCATGGTGCACAAATATAGCACATTGGCAATAGAGGAACAAATACAATAAAAAACACAAAGTTAAATAGTAATGCTGACATGCTGCTTCACCTTGTGCTACAATTTTTCGATTTTAATGTTAAATCAGGCTGTAGATGTAATAGAACCTGTTTTAAAAGGGTGGCTGGAATTGCAGTTTCCAGCATGAAAGATCTTCAGAATCTCCTACTTTATGATTATGAATAGTTACTATTGGTGGGGCTTGAGGACTGGTTTGAGAATCTTTAGGGCACACTTACCAAGGCACGTGAGGAAAATGCAATTTTGTGTGCAATCAACATTTTTTTACTCACAATGCACTGTTTTTCCCACAATTCTGGCATCATTAAATATGCAAATGGGAAATATTTGCTTCTGATTCACCCAAATAGACAACTGCAATGTGCTTCGGCACGTCAGGAGCAATTGTGTCGAATATTTTCAAAGTCTGCCTCACATCATTTGTTCACTGGCATCATTTTGCCAATTCTCCAGGACTCCCCTACATCAATAGGCACAGCAGTCCTCAATTCAGAATGGAAGGCAAGCAGGATCGAGCGGCATTGGGCAAGGAGCACATTTTGACAAAAGTACCTTTAATGAAAGTCGTTATAGGTGCAACTCACTGCAGGTAAAAGCACAAGTCGCCCACTGCACTTGCAGGTATAAATGAGCCCTTATATCATAAACCATACTCAGATTGGTAAGCCAAGAAGCATGAAGATTTGCTTTGGGGAAGCCAGTTAGGGACTATGATTGGATATTTAGTAGCCCCATGTGGACAGCTGGCCTGCAGGAGGCTCTGTTTGGACTAAAACTGTGTCTCTGTGCTTCCAAAACTTGCCTCCAAGCCAGAAATTTAAGAAGGGGACCCAGTTTAAGCCACTGGGAGCAACATCGAAGGGGGTATTGAGGAACGTGTTGCTCACGAGCCACTAGTTGGTAATCATCCTGCTCTTATTAATTCAATACATTTACTATACAAAGCATTATTTATAATAGATATACAGAATAGATATACAGAATGACCAGCCGACTAGAATTCAGTAAGCTTTCAGAAAATGACAGATTACATTATATTAAATTACAGAGTACATTACGAGAGTTAAGAGTTATAAAGAATTGAAACTACAAAACTGTGATGGAGGAAGGGATAAAAACATTACTATGAGTAAAGGGTACTCCCAATTCACTGGGCTTATTTTTAAGAACAGTGACTTTTTAATGCCATGGTTCCCTGATTCAAATAGCCTGTCAGTGCTGTGTCACCTGAAAGTACTGGTGACATATTCTCTTTTCAGTGATCAGCTGAAAGGCATAACCTGGACAGAATTTCCCACTATGCACCGATTAAAGGATAATAAATTTCACTTTCTTTATACAGTGCAATAAAAAGTGCAACATATTGTGATAGATTTCAAACAGAGGCACATGGTATTTATTACTATGAGAGCTCAATTAATAAGAAGCAGTAATATGAAAGATGGAATCGGATGTTTAGCTGAAACACAGGGGAATGTTACAATGGATGCCATCTGCCACTCAGGGATGCTAAGGTACCGGTGCCCAGTGGCCGCTACATTTATTTCTAAACTGATCATTTGGAGCAGGTTCTTGTTTGTGCACATATCACCTGTATACATTGTCGAGCTTGTGGCACATTCCATTTGTAGCTGCCTGGAAATGACCCACAGAGATTCCTTAAGTTTTATTCATCATTGAAAAGTATATCATAACAGAAAACTAACTATAGACCACACTAGGAACCAGGAACAATGAACTGCTACCTTTTACCTTCTCTCTGCCTCCAATGTACAAAATCCACATTTTTTTATCCATTGTTCAACACCACAATGCATGCAAGGTGTATTGTGTACCTAAGTGGCTCTGTTTGATCAGCAAATGTTTTTATGGCTACAGGAAAACAAAATGCTATTTAGCTGGCGCACGTTATGCTAGGTATCTGGAGCTGAAGTTTTCAGAACTACTCCTACAGAAACGCAGGTTGGTAGTGCAAGATAGAATCCAAGTGTATATTTTTGTGCAAAATATTCTTTAGTTCATTAAATGGGAGCCAAGAGTACACTAAACAGTGTAATAGTCTATTCCTATTTGATACTGAACTACAAAGGGCTACCATGTAAGTGATTTTGGTTGCCATTGGGCTGTGAAAAGTGTCTAAGGCTAAAGCCAAACAGATAACTTTGGCACATTGCCCAGGGGGGCTGTCATGTATAGAAGCTCTCTGCAGCTGCGGCACATGCCGCCGCTGCAGAGTGCAGCGCTTAAATGCCAAAGACGTATGGGACACATCGTTGGAATTTAAGCCCTTTTACTGCCACGACGTATCCCATACGTCGTTGGCAGTAAAAGAGTTAATAGCAGTTATATATGTAATGAATGTATATTGCAAAGTTGCTTAGAATTGTTTTTCTTTTTTTGGCAAAAATTATATTTTGGGTTGGCTTGTCCTTCAAGTCTACAATCAAATAATTTAAACATTAAATAGACTCAATAGGATTGCTTTGCCTCCTTTATATCTTAGTTGGGATAAGGTAAAAGGTACAGTTTTATTATTACAGAGAAAAAGGAACATTTGAATTATTTAAGTTAAAATGAAGCGATGGGAGAGATGGCCTCACTACAATTCAGAGTTTTGCTACTTCTAAAAAGCTATATAAATATATATAAATATGGATACAGAAAGGAATCTTGAACCTTGGTAAATTATTCTCCTTAGTACCAAATGTAAATTTAAGTTTTAAATTTAAGATTTAGCATTGGGCTTTTTCAGTATTTGAGAAAATTGCAGCAAAAAATTCAGAACCATTTTCCAAACTTGAATAAAAAAAAAAATCTTGAATATCCAAATAAAAAACCCTGGTAGCTTCTATCAAAACATAACTATACCCCCTTGATAGAAAGGCTAAAAAGGGATATACAGCAATGGCAAGGATATAGTATATCATGGCTGGGCCGCATATACTGCTTAAAAATGAACATACTAGCCAGAATCTTGTACCTTTTTCGCACCCTCCCAATCAAATACCCAAAAATAGAGGGTAAATCACTACAACGTACTATGGATAAATTCATCTGGGAAGGGAAAAAAGCTAGAATAAGCAAGAAACAACTACAGAAAAGTAAATATAAAGGAGGCTTAGGGGTCCCAGATTTGTTTGGATACTACAAAGCAGCCCAACTTGCCCAAATACAAGCGTGGCACATGGTAGAAGGGCAACCACGATGGGTTGCACTAGAACAAGCGCTGATCCAAGATACAAAACTGCCCGAGATAATGTGGAAACCCACTCCCCCAGCATTCCTAAAACACGGGCCATCATGTATAGCCCACTCATTACGACTGTGGGCAAACTACAAATATAGAGACAAACTAAGCAAACCGCAATCACTAATGACACCACTATTTCAAAATCCAACTTTCCTACCAGGGACTAAAACATCTGATTTTAGATGGTGGATACAGAACGGAATTACAAAAATAGGAGACTTGCTTACTGGGAGCAGAGTCAAGTCATTCAATACCATGAAAGAGAAATATGACATCCCCATGCGTGAACATTATCGATACCTACAACTAACACACTGGGTGAAAACCTTCCTGAGGGAAGGATGCGACGGAAACTACACGAAATATGAAACTGAATGCAAAAAAGGTCTGAAAAGTAGGGGTACTTTATCCCGCATATACTACCATATGATACACGAAACTGGGAGCAACCCCCCTAACTTTCAAGAACAATGGTCCACGGACCTAAAACAACCCATAGACGATGAAGCATGGGAAGAGGTATATGAGAATATTACTAAAATCTTAACTAATACCTTACTAAAAGAAAATGGCTATAAAACCATTGCCCAGTGGTACATGACACCGCAAAAACTACACAAAATACAAAGCAATATACCTCCCACATGCTTCAGAGGCTGCGGGGATATAGGCACATATATGCACATGTGGTGGGAGTGCCCACAAGTAAAGAAGGTGTGGGAGCTAGCCTTTCAGGAAATCAACGCATGCTATGGATCGTCTCTGCTTCCAGAACCACAAATCGCCCTCCTTAACCTATTCCCAGAAGGGGCCTACTACAGTGAAAATACCAAACGCCTGATAATCAAAATATGCTCAGCCACAAGAATCACCATAGCTAGACACTGGAAATGCCCAATCCCCCAAACATGGACGGCAATAGGTGCCAAACTGGGGGAAATTATGGTAATGGAAAAAATTGCGGCATTGGTGAACAATAAAGTACAAAAATTTAGAGAAATGTGGCACCCATATTTAAGCAGACACCCTATCAATACGGGTATAGATCAGGACCCATAATGATGTACTCAAAAAAACAATAAAACAACACAAGAACCCTAATGGACACCTAACACCCTCCAAGGATCAGAAATAAACAGACCACACAATGTTCGCCAAAAAAAAAAGTTTTTATTATTGTCTTATGTTATCTTATCTTTTTGTTCTTTTTTTCTTTATTCTGTAATGCATTTTTTTAAGGTTAAGGCATAAAGGTAAAACTAGGAACGAGTATAATATTGCCAAGCGCTGCTAATTGGCAGAAGGTAAATGAGCAGGAAACAAACAGTTGCATGAGGAATATATGAATATCTACCTGCCTACCTGTCACCCAACATTAAAAGCACTGGTTAGAATACTACTAATACATGAACCAAACTGTACAGTATGTTTTTCCAATGTGCCTGCTTTTTCTTTTGTTGTCTCTTCTTTATTCTGTACAAAAAAAAATAAAAAAAAATTTCCAAATGAAAAAAAAAAAAACCCTGGTAGCTAAGGCATGGTAAGCCTCTATTGAATTTAATGGGAAGTATTGTTTTAACATCTTTTAATTTTCAAATTTTTTTTCTAATTTGTAAAAATGAATGAAAATAAGCAATTTTTTCAGTTAAGTAATGTGATTGAGTTTTTCTAACTCAAGTTTGTAACTGTTTCTGAAGAACGCAAATTAAAAAATTAATAAATCTGCCTCCCCTCATATGAAATGCCAGCCAGGAACGATATAACTCAAATTCCACCACAATATACAAAGTAAATGTTCCTGTAGACTGCAGTAAACTGTCCTTATCTTCCAAGTCTTCCTACATGCCATAGAGACTATATGTTTGAAAGGAACCTTTATGTCTGCTGTCTGTTTACTGAACTAGTACAGCACAACCTATTGCTAGCTGGGTGAGCCCAGGAGAACCAAGGTGGGGTTCTATAATAATGTGCAGTTTCAATACATACAAGGTACTCATAAAAGTCTGACAGGGAATTATAATCTCTTGGATAGTCACATAATAGTGACATAATATCTGACTTAATCTTGGCACTTAGGCAGCAAATCCTCAATCATTGTAAATTACAGCAGTTATCGTCCTCTTATTATGACTATAAATAACCCACCAACTTATTTTGTACGCTTGTCTTAACACTTGGCACTTAATCTTACATGTAAATGTATTTTTGTATTTATTTATATTCTGTTATTGTATTGATCCCTGTCTGTTCCATTATTGCATTGTATTAATGCACATCTCTGCATAGAAAACAGTAATACAATATATCTAGTCCAAGGAATCCGGAGGGACAACCCTGGCTGTCACGGGACAAAAACATTTAGCCGTTTTGTCTTTTGGGGCAATTGTTTCCTTGAGATATTTAAATATTTAAAGATGATACATTTGCCGTTAAGTTTCTGATTTCAAGAGAGGAATTGTGAACAACAGGTTGATGGCAAATAACAGCTTTCTGACTCTACAAATAAAAAATATCTGAAACTTTATGGGAAATCTTTGAAATTAAATCAGCTGAGGCATTTCAAATAGGCTACAATTAGGGTGGGTATCAATGCTTCACTTTAATATCATTAAATGCTATTAGAAAAAGCATAATAGCAATTAAAACAAGGTAATTCAAAGCTAAAGCTTTTGACTCCCCAGACAGAACAGCTTAACAGGATAATGCGGTTCTGGTTTCCATAAACTGTATGGAATACAATGGTTTCAATATTTAAAGGGGAACTAAAGCCTAACTAAAGAAGTATGCTAGCAATGTTGTACATTATGTTTATGTACCAGCCCAAGGCAACCATAGCCCTTTAGCAGAAAGATCTGTGCCTTCAAAAATGCCCCAGTAGCCCCCCATTTTCTTTTCTGCTGATTCACTGCACATGCTCTGTGCTGCTGTTACTTACCTGAGCTTAGGGACCCACTCACAGTATAATGTGTATATAGAATATAAATGTCACAATACAAGGCTGATTAGTAATTAATACAGATATTTACTACATGGCAGCTAAGGAAGTGCAATTAGCATCATAATGTAATCAGCCCTGTAGCATCAGCTTATATTATAGCCCAACCTCATTTTCTGCTTGATAATTTTCAGCAACCCCTAAGCTTAGCTTTCTAACAGCTCCCAGAGCTCACTGAGCATGTTAGTGTCACAGACACTTTCCAAGATAGTGACATCCTGTGACAAGTTTGAAGTCCTGGATCATTGTTGCTATTGAGATGCTGAAACTTTAGGCTGGTGCAAAGTTTTGTTTATAAGATATGGCATTTTTAGTCATATTCATTTTTAAGGTTAAGTTGTCCTTTAAACAGAAAAATATACATGGGTCAAATGCCATTCTGAGATTTCCACAGATCCACAGAATGAAAATTGCATTTATTTTTTTGAAATTAGAACACTTGTTATAAAGATATAGTTTATTTGTAAATGTTGGTTGGAGAAATACAAGCTTTAATGTAGAAAATAATGTTGGTGTATATTATTGTAGAGCATTTCACAGCGTGCTGTCTGCTTTATAAGTTTATGTTTGCATGCCGAAAAAGCTAAAATACAAATTCCAGGTTAACATTGATTCATTCAAATGTTTTGCAGCATAATTTTTCCAGCAGGAAGTAAATTTGTGAATTTTTATGTTTTATTTTTTGTTGTTGTATATAAATTACTTTTAATGCTTTGTATTCATTTGTATTCCCTCTGTATTGCACAGAACTCTGACTGACTTTGTAAACTTTTACATTTGCTTTGTTCTTCTGTTTGAAACAATAAATACATAATCTATATACAAAAAAGGATGAATTATTTCAACTCCTGAAGTACAAATGTTACCGTGTAGCTGTCCATACCTAAATGTTATTGTGCGGTAGCTAAATGATTTACTTTAATTGCCGTTAAAGAGATGATTGAAAAATAACCCCTTTTTATCACATCCTATACTATATGAACTAAGAATTCTAGAAAAAAAAATATTCATGTCACAATTATCCTCTTCACTAAAATGGAGAAATTTAGCAAAACACATTAAAAAGCACATTTTTTTCTGTGCTTTTTTACTTGTATGTATGTATAACTTTATTTATAAAGCGCTACAAGGATACGCAGCACTGTACAATCTTACAACATACACAGTTACACACAGGAAGGACAAGTGTTATAATAAATAAAATATATACATTTAAATAGACAGAGATTAGAGATATGATTAGAGGTATGAGAGAGTAGAATGGAGGTCTCTGTCCCACAGAGTTTACAGTCTAAGTTCTTACACATTTATATATTGTGTTTTTTCCACACAAAATTACAATCAAGTCAGTAGGTGTTTTTTTCACACAAAATGCATTGAAGTGAATAGGCGCTTTCTACTGTGTTATTTTCTCACATGTTTTTCGAAGCCCAAATTTTGGTGGTTTGCCGAAAAATTACTGATGGCAGAACACACAAATGCAGTGCTCTGTATGTGAGATAAATGGATATGCATGCTGGTTACTTAGGCAAAAGGCACTAAGTAACCAGTAACCAATGGAACCAATAGAAACCAATAAGATGTTTGCTTTAAAACAGCTGATCAGTAAATGCTACCTGTTAATTGCTGGTAGCTATAGGTTACTGTACCTGGGCAAACTTAGTGCCTTTTATTGCTGTGATGGAGTGAATTTAGCTAAAAAAAAATTGCTAGTCTGTATATGTTAATTTTACTGGTCAGTAATTTAGTATTTCATTATTTAATTCATTAATTCAGTATTTCCGTAGCTTGTGTAAATAGCTATGTGTATAATCTATATATATATATATATATATATATATATATATATATATATTTATATGTGTGTGTGTTAAAAGTGGAAACTTTGCAACAGTATTAGCTTTGGTTAACAAACTGAGGCCTACTTTGTTTGAAACATGTGCCTCAGCTGTGCTGGAAGTAGGTTTAAATGGTGCTAAAACAACTGCTTATGGAAAGCTATGTTTGCCACAAGTGTATACATAAGTGCGTGCATAAAACTACTTTGTTTCTAAACAGAACATTGCAATTGCTTGTAAAAAGCAACGTTTCATGAAGCACTTACCCAGAGCTGTCAGAGAAGCCGCTTCCTAAAGGGGTGGGCACCCTCTCTGAATGAATAGTTATAGAGTAGATACTGACCACCGGGGGGGGGGAAGGGCAGCATAAAGCAGTTTGGAGGCTATAAAAACTACAGACTGGTTTATTGGGAAAAAATATGGGAAAAATTCGGATTGGATGCGAAAATTTCTGACGATCGCAAATATCACGAAAATGCTTACAAAAAAATTGTATTAGTCACGATAATAATCGTATTGCCGATCCAAAAGTCACGAAATTTTCATACTGAACGATTGTAAACAGCGGGAAAACCATTCTGATTTTTTCGCACAAGCATACGCCAGTGTACAAAAAAGTTGCGCAAGCGTTGCGCAAGCATCAAAAAAGTCGGAGAAAATATGCTCGGAGCGTTCGTGGATTAGCGAATCTGCCCCTTTGTAAGAGCCAGTTATAGGGGCTGATTTACTAATCCACGAACGGTCCGAAGGCGCCCGAATGCGTTTTTTTCATAATGATCGGTATTTTGCAATTTTTTCGTAAATTGTCACGACTTTTTCGTAGCCATTATGACTGTTTCGCAAATTGTCGCAACTTTTTCGTAGCGTTACGACTTGCGTGAATTGTCGCGACTTTTCCGTAGCCTTCGTGCCGAGTACGAAAGTTTCGGATTCATTCAAGCTTCAATATCGTGACTTTTCTTGGGCCAGGTTGGAGCTGCAGAGTGCCATTGAGCCCTATGGGAGACTTTCCTTGGGCCAGGTTGGAGCTGCAGAGTGCCATTGAGCCCTATGGGAGACTTTCCTTGGGCCAGGTTTGAGCTGCAGAGTGCCATTGAGTCCTATGGGAGACTTTCCTTGGGCCAGGTTGGAGCTGCAGAGTGCCATTGAGCCCTATGGGAGACTTTCCTTGGGCCAGGTTGGAGCTGCAGAGTGCCATTGAGCCCTATGGGAGACTTTCCTTGGGCCAGGTTGGAGCTGCAGAGTGCCATTGAGCCCTATGGGAGACTTTCCTTGGGCCAGGTTGGAGCTGCAGAGTGCCATTGAGCCCTATGGGAGACTTTCCTTGGGCCAGGTTGGAGCTGCAGAGTGCCATTGAGTCCTATGGGAGGCTTCCAAAATCATGCAAAGTCTGAAAGTTTTGCCCGTCGTTTACGAGCGCTCAATATGAAAAAGTCGCGACAATATACAAGCAAATTGTAACAGCTATGAAAAAGTCGTGCAAGTCGTAACGGCTACGAAAAACTTGTGACAATTTACGATAAAGTCGTAACGGCGACGAAAAACGGTTGAGTCCCTGCTGGTAAAAGTGTGTATTGCACCTTTGCAAGTACTTGCATAGCCCCATTAGGTGTTTCATTTTTTCTAAAATATTGTAGATGTTAAACTGAACTAGTGCAGTTACCATTAGCAGACAGTTGTATCCTAGCTTGCATTTCCTATCTTGTAATAGACTGGTCAAAACAAATAATTTTCTCATCTTTTTAAATCAGTTGAAATATTTAGCACAAAAAGGAGGTTGCATTTACAGTCCTGAAATGTTTCATGCAATATGTTATTATAATATGGCTCATACAAGTAAAAAAACTCAGGGCAGAAAATGGATGAGTGTTTGTCAGAGGGATAACTGTGGCGACATTTATATGTTTATGGCAGAATCTTCTATAAGTGTGTTGCAAAGTGGACAATTAATTATGGCTATATTATTATGCCAAATGAACATTAGCACATTAACTGTCAGGCATATTAAATACACAATAAATGAACAACAACACTTAAAATAATCAAGATAATGTGGCATACGTAAACAGGTAGGGTTGCCATCTGGAAAGTGTTTTACTATCCTGCCTGATGCCAATGTTTTAGAAATGCTGGTATTATTTTTAAAAAATGGTGGTAACCCAATAAACAAGTGAAGTTAAAATTCTCCCCAAAATTACATTAATCCTGTATTAAAATCCATTTTTTCCGAAAGACCAAACTGATTTTGGTATTTGATTTTGAAATTTGACATGGGGTTAGCCATATTCTTAGTTTCCCAAGTGATCTCAGCCGTGTAACTTATGCTTATGATAAACTTGTGATAAACTTCAGTCTCTCTTTACTGCTGCATTGCAAGTTGGAGTAACGTCACCCCCATCAGTCTATCAGCAGAACAATGGGAAGGTATCAAGATATCTGCTTCCTGACACTTGCATTGCAAAAATGCTCCTATGCCCCAGCAAATGGTAGATATGAGAACAACACTAAATAGTAAAACACCTAAGTGGCCATGACTCCTCCAGTTACAGTGAGCAGCAGTAACAATAGCTTATCTGAAAGCAGTTGCTTTGTAAAGTGCTGGCTCTTTCTGAATCTGGCACAATGCACCAAGAAGGCTGCCTATACACCAATATTGCAACAACAAAAAATGCATTTATTTGGTTCAAGAATAAGATTTTAAATGTTTAGATAAATTATTTGCAAAATACACAGTGCAAATTAGTAATAAAAACTATACCATAAAATTATGAAAGAATAACTTTAAAATACATAAGCAACCCATTTACTATTGTGCACTATTGTTGATTTGAATATTGTTGTTTTCGCTGAAAGTCATAATAAAAAAGCAATTTTTTTTCTCACTATTTATTCAGCTGATTTTTTCTTACTGCTGATAACAGGCAACATTTTTTTCAGCTCAGCAAATCAGTAGGAGGTCTATTTGATTACATTTTAGTTGGTGCCTTTTGCCAACTTTCTGCATCAAATATTCCATCCTAACACAATTTCACCACAGGATACAGCGCTCTCCAACAGCTTCAGGCAAAACTGGAAGATGCTCCTGAAAAAATAGTAAATAGTGAGGTAAACAGGGAAAGAATGTGGCAGTCAAAAAGAAATGCAAATAGCAATTTTACACTGAATGTGGCTATTTACAGAAAGGTGTTACCTGTGAAAATGTGGAGGAAAATTTTTACATTTTTAATTAAAGGAAATGTATACCCCTGAACAATGAAGGCCTCTATAAAAATACAGTATATCACATAAAATAGTTAATATGTCAAAACCCTGCTCCATCTCCATCAAACTCTGCTCCATCTCTAGGTGGAGACATTGGATTATCCTAAATATAAATTGCCATTTTAAGTATTAAACCATCATACAATTCACAAACTAAGAGCACACATAAATGTTACATACAGCTAATTAATGTACAAAGTGCTGTTTTCAACTCTTGCACTTCTTCCTGTTACAGTCAGAGCTGCATTATTTCCTGTCAGGTGATCGCTGAAGGAGAGCACAGACCATCACAAATTTTCCGACTGTTACCGAGCTGACTGCCTCATCCTCCTGCTGCTGCTCTCCACCCCCCAAACTATCCCACTAGCTCCTGCTCAGTGAGCAAGAGACTCCTTTCAAGATTGCCAATTGCTGAAGATGTAAAAGGGCAATATTTGCTGGGGTTATAGTTTTTTTTTAAGGTTTTACAAAATATTAATAAATGGAGCATAATAACTCTGTTAGCTAATTGTGGACTGTGTTTTGAAGACTTGTTTAAAATCTCTTAGCTTTTGATAATACAACCATAGTTATAAACACAGGAGTTACAAACTAAAGGAGTTTAAAACAAGGTACAAAGTTTTATTTCTTCAGAGTCTTTTTTTCCTTGCTTTTAACTGTTTCTGTAACTGGGAGAATGAGTGGCAGCAAGATGAGTGGCAGCAAGCACATTCTGCCATACATAAGCATATCTGGAACATCAGTTCCAAAGTGCTTACCTCTGTGTTGGATGCAAGCAAATTGCAATTTTAGAAGCTTGTGTTAGAGCCCTAGAGGAACAAATTGCAACACTGCGCTCGATTGACAATCTTGAGAGGAGTCTCTTGCTCACTGAGCAGGAGCTAGTGGGGTCAGATAGTTTAGAGGGAGGAGAGCTGTGTCAGGATGATGAGGCAGTCAGCTGGGTAAGAGTTAGAAAATCTAGTGTGAGAAAAAGCAAATAGGAGGCTTCTCCGGGATTTGTGCATCCCAACAGATTTGCTAAATTGTGTGAGGGGAGGTTATATATTGGGCTGATCTCAGCCAGGAGACCAGTTTCTCTAGTATTGGTGGGGAGGAGAGAAGAGCTAGGCCTACACAGATTGTGGTTATAGTAAATTCAATTATTAAGAAAGTGGACAGGGTAATTTGTTGACCTGATCGCTACAACCGAACACTTTTCTGATGCCAGGGTTCTGCATGTGGTTGATCAGGTTGTCAATTGCTTGGGTGGAGCTTGGCATGAATCAACTGTCTTGGTATATATTAGTACTAATGACAAAATTAATGGTTGGCGGACGACCTTAAAGAGTGAGTTCAGGGATGGCTCTAAGGTTAAGGAAAGGTCCTCTAATGTAATTTTTTTTCTAAAGTTGTTCCATGTGCAATTTTAGGAAGACAGCGGGAACTTAGGGAGCTAAATGCGTGGCTAAAGTCTTGGTGTAGGAAGGAAGTGTTTGGGTTTCTAGAGCACTGGGCTGACTTTTCCTTGGGGTGCAATCTATATAGCTGTGACGGATTGCACCTCAATGGAAGAGGGTCCACTGTGTTAGGGGAAAGAATGGCTGGAGGAGTGTTTAAACTAGGCAGGTGGGTGAGCAAGAGTATTGTGCAAAAATGAGTGTATCCCTGGCAGTGGGATAAGCAAGCGGTCATGGGGAAGGAGTGAGGGGGGGCATACAGTTTACCAGCTAAGGAGATATTTCCGTTACAAAGAAACAGCCTAATAGTAACCTTAGATCTAACTCTCTGTTACCTAATGTAAATATCAGAGGAAAAAGTAGTAACCTCCGCTGCATGCTGGCTAATGCAAGGAGCTTGTCAGGAGAGCTGGAGTCTATTGCATGTACTAAAAACTATGCTACAATTGGTGGACCTGGTGAGATGAAACATGCGACTTGGTTGTTAATTAAGGGAGTAGGGGGTTTGTCTTTATGTAAAGCTAAATTTAAAGCCATGTGCTAAAGAAATTTCCAGAGACAGCAATGGGGAAATTTCAGCAGGGCTAAAAGTTATAAAGAAAATTATCATTGGTGTATGTTACAAACCATCCCCTTTGGAAGCCCAGCTACTATTACAAACTGAGGAGGCTTTACAACTAGGTCAAGTTATTATCGTGGGGGACTTTAATTATCCAGACATTTACTGAAGTCATGGGGTAGTCAAGTCAAAAAAAGCTAGTAGGTTAGTAAATATGCTATGAAACTTTTATTTCATGCAGTTTAAGAACCTATTAGGAATGACTCTATTTTGGACCTGGTAATAACTAATAATACTGAACTCATCTCTAACATTTGTGCAGGTGAGCATTTAGGGAATAGCGATCATAACATGGTCTCCTTTGAGATAATGTTGCAGAGCAACACAGCTCTATTAAGGGTTAACTAAAACACAACATTTTAGACGTGCAGACTTTGCCAGTATAAGGGCATCTCTGCAATGTATCAACTGGGAAAGGCTTTTCACAGGGATAAACACAGAAGGAAAATGGGATATCTTTGTTTGTTTGTTTTTAAATGTTGCCTAACAAGTATAGTGTGAGTATATTGTCCTTGTAAGCAATGAAAGACATTGCAAAGCAAAACTTTTATTGTTTGGTAAAAGTGTAAGGGTTGGTAAGAAAGTATTCAAGTTAGCTGGGACAGCTGAATCTTTTATCAGGTAGAAGGAAGAAAATAAAGCATGCAAAAAAGCTATCAGGCAAGTTAAAATAGAAATGGAAAGGGATATTGCAGCAAAGAGTTGGTTGATGAGAACAGGGGAAAAGCAGAAATTCTGAACTCTTTTTTTTCATCTGTCTACATAACTGAGGAGCCAGCTAATGAAGCCTTCCTTTTAAATACACCAAATTCTAGTAATATAACAACTGATACATGGGTAACTCAGGAGGAAATTCAACAGAGACTTAAACATGTAAAGGTAAAAAAGGTCCAGGACTGAGGTATTAATCAAGCTTAGCGTTGTGATTGTCAAACCTCATCACTTAATTTTTCAGGATTCATTGAGGTCTGCCATGGTGCCGAGAGACTGGTGAATTTCTAATGTGGTGCCATAATTCAAAAAGGGATCCCGGTCTCAGGCTGAAAACTATAGGCCTGTTAGTCTGACATCAGTTGTAGGAAAGCTTTAGGAAGGGGTAAAAAGGGATAGAATACTTGAATACATTGCAAGTCATAATACTATAAGCTTGTGCCAGCATGCTTTTACGTGTAACAGATTGTGTCAGACTAATTTAACTAAAACAAAAGAGAGGGGCGCACTCCCATAGTATAAAATCAATGATATATATTTATTAAAGGAGAAGGAAAGGCTAATAAAGTGTTAATCTCAAGCTACATGCATACCTTCAGTTCTCTCAATAGTGCCCTTAATTCTCCCCGTATTTCACCTGTTCAGATGATCAGAAGGAAAAAAAATTGCTGAGATGTAAAGAAAGTTCCCATAATGCCTCACTCCTGCACCAAGACCAGGACCCCTCTACATGTGCAGTTTGTAAGACTATGAGGAAGCTTCTTGCTGTATGGCTAAGATCACACATTCCTAATGGAGGGGGAGGGAGTACTTAGCATTTTTGTGGGAGTGGGGAAAGGAGAGAGCTGCGCAGACTCTGGCACAGGAAAAAAGGAGACGAAATCCTCTGGTTTTTTTTTTTATAGAGGGCTCAGTGCTGTATTTACATAGACCTTTCTGATAAAGCTTACTTAATTTTTATCTTTCCTTCTCCTTTAATTAAAATATATTGCGCTTATAAATTTCTGCAATACAATCAGCATCTCAAATAATACAGTCGATAGTTGATAGCCCGATAGCCCGATAGCCCAACATGTTTTATCTTGATTCTGACTTCATCAGGGGCACAAATATTCAAGTGACATAATCCATTTATATACTTCGTATTCATATACAAAGGACTTTTTTTTTTGGTTTAGCGCCCCTTTCTTTTTGGAATTATATATTTTTTAATTGGCTTTTATGAGGAGGTGAGTAGGAACCTCGAGGCTGGAATGGCAGTGGATGTCATCTACATGCACTTTGCTAAAGCGTTTGATACAGTACCTCACAGAAGGTTAATACTAAAATTTAGGAATATTGGCCTGAAACATAATATTTGTAATTGGATAGAGAACTGGCTGAAGGATAGAGTACAAAGAGTGGTTGTAAATGGAACATTTTCTAATTGGACCAGTGTGGTTAGTGGAGTACCGCAGGGGTCAGTCCTTGGGCCTTTGCTTTTTAACTTGTTTATTAATGACCTGGAGGTGGGCATAGAGAGTACTGTTTCTATTTTTACTGATGACACTAAATTGTGCAAAACTATAAGTTCCATGCAGGATGCTGCCGCTTTGCAGAGTAATTTAAAATATTGGAAAACTGGGCAACAAAATTGAAAATGAGGTTCAATCTTGAAAATTGTGTTGGGGGCATCCTTAACGGAGAAGGATCTAGGGATTTTTTTAGATAACAAGTTAGCCCTTCCGAATGTTGCAATGGCAGATTCTGTTAATGCCTTTAAGAGAGGCCTGGATGAGTTCTTGTACAATGAGAATATCCAAGGCTATTGTGATACTAAAATCTAAAATTAGTATTGATGTTTATATATAGTTTATGCACAGTATTTGAGTGTATAGATAGGTCAGTATGGGTCTGTATGTGAGTGGATAGATAGGTCAGTATGGGTCTGTATGTGAGTGGATAGATAGGTCAGTATGGGTCTGTATGTGAGTGTATAGATGGGTCAGTATGGGTCTGTATGTGAGTGGATAGATAGGTCAGTATGGGTCTGTATGTGAGTGGATAGATAGGTCAGTGTGGGTCTGTATGTGAGTGGATAGATAGGTCAGTATGGGTCTGTATGTGAGTGTATAGATAGGTCAGTATGGGTCTGTATGTGAGTGTATAGATGGGTCAGTATGGGTCTGTATGTGAGTGTATAGATAGGTCAGTATGGGTCTGTATGTGAGTGTATAGATAGGTCAGTATGGGTCTGTATGTGAGTGTATAGATAGGTCAGTGTGGGTCTGTATGTGAGTGTATAGATAGGTCAGTGTGGGTCTGTATGTGAGTGTATAGATAGGACAGTATGGGTCTGTATGTGAGTGTATAGATAGGTCAGTATGGGTCTGTATGTGAGTGTATAGATAGGTCAGTATGGGTCTGTATGTGAGTGTATAGATAGGTCAGTGTGGGTCTGTATGTGAGTGGATAGATAGGTCAGTATGGGTCTGTATGTGAGTGTATAGATAGGTCAGTGTGGGTCTGTATGTGAGTGGATAGATAGGTCAGTATGGGTCTGTATGTGAGTGTATAGATAGGTCAGTATGGGTCTGTATGTGAGTGTATAGATAGGTCAGTGTGGGTCTGTATGTGAGTGTATAGATGGGTCAGTATGGGTCTGTATGTGAGTGATAGACTTAGGTCTTTTATCAACTCAACTTAACTATGTAACTATGTAACAAATGTGTATTTTACCAGGTCAACCACTGCTAACAAAATTTGAAAGTATCCTTGAATTTTTAACCATCTCAAGTTGTATATCAGACAAAGGATAAGAAAGAGTTTTCAATGAATAATTAGAGTACCATTTTTAGAATTAACTCAGTTCAGGTTGAAAAATGTACAGTATTCACACGGTCATTTAATTCTGTTCCTCCCACATTTGTGTAACCATAGGGCACACCCTGCAACCTCGTTGCATAAAAAACACCAGTTATTTCTCCAGAATGTAGACTCTATGAACCCTCGCCTCACTGGGTTATTGCAGTTTACATCTATCCTTATAAGGAGAGCAGGCGTACACCATCTATATATATATATATATATATAAGTGCTTCCTTGTATACAAGTTCCTTTTATTACTTCATAATAGGTAACTATAGTAATTGTTATTATGTACAAGTTTATATTATAAAAATAATTCCACATTCTCATTCAAACAATAGATTTTTTATTGGATACTCTTTTATGAATGCCTAACAGTAAATGGAAAAATGTAGCTGCCCTACTGCATTTGTATGCTTAAGGCGGCAAGAAAGTGTGCACACACAGGAACGTTGTCTGTTCTCATGTGAATATAGAGGAATTCTTGCTAACTCCAGCAAAAAGCCAATACGAACGAATGGGTTTTTAGAGCTGATATATCTGGTGCAATTATTGCCAATTATCTTGAACTTATTTCTAAATCCCAGGAATGTACTTGCTACAGTTAGATGCAAGATGTTAATGAGTGGACATGTTTTACCTTTATAATCTATATGTGTAACAAACAGCTCTTAGTGGAACACACACTTTTAAACTAACAAGGTTGAAATATAATACCCACAAGTACATTACCAATCCCATCATTCCTCCTGGACACATAACCTCTGTAGTGCAATGACTTATTTGGAGCTTTAGTGAAATAGCAAGTACATGTTTCAAGGGTTTCTCAGCCTCTCTACAATATATTCCATGGCTGGAGCTAGGAGTAGGCAAGTGCCTAGGGTTCTATAGTGGGGGAGGGAGCTGGTCCCCTACCTCTTCTGCCCCTTCCTCCCTTAGATCAGGATGTTGGAGGATCTAACGATTCACTTGCTCTCTCCAGTCCCCCACACCCTGCTAGACAGATGGCTGCTTCATCTCAGTAACCCATTTTCATAAAAGTATACTTTTCAAACACCATGTGCCATTGGATAATCCCAAATATAAAATTTCCATTTAAAGTGCTAAGGGCCACCTCCTGGCTGTTATGATTCACAGGGCACACAAGCAAACCAAGGGCACACATGCATGCTAGGTTACTGTAGGTACAACACTTCATACCGGTACTTTTAAAGCTGCATTATTTTCTGTCAGGTGATCTTTGAGGGAGCAGACAGGCTATAACAAAATAGTGACTTAAGATAAACTATGTAAAAGGGCAATATTTACCAAAATATATATACATTATAATTTGGTAAGATTCTTTAGTAGGTAACTTTGAAGGATATCAATTAAATGTTGGTTAAGTATTCATTCTGGGAGTATAGTTTTCTTTTAATGCCCTGGTACTTAAAATGTAAAATAATGTATCTATACCCTTGGAAATACTTTGGAAGCATTCTAAGCTTTGCTTGCAGAGCCTCCTGCTGGAAATTTGTTTCATTAGATTCAGACTCAGTCATGAAGATCTTTTTTTTTACCAGATCTTTCTGTAATTAGGATCACCATACCTTAATGTAATAGTGGCACATTCTGGGTCTTAATAGAAAAGTGTCACTATGCCTATATAAATATCACCAATCTTTGCTTCTTTAGTGGCCCCTTTCCCCCCTGGTTACTAATACACCGGTTACTGATATTGCTTGACCTTGTAATGGGTGGCGTGACAAACGTCTGGTATGTTGGAGAACAAATGTAAACTGTGGTCACAACATTGCCCCATCAACAACCATAGCCTCATTCATAAATCAGCTCTCCTTTAAAATGTTTCTTTAAATGTGGGGGAGCTGAGAAGATAGATGGAAGGGTAGATAGATGTCTATTCCTAACATCCTGTGTTTAACTTGAGATCCTCTCTGCCAGTACAACTGATGCTCTGCAAAGTTAACAAGATCAGAGGCAAAGTTCAGTAGAGCATAGCCGGGAGTTACATCTCTATCTTCCCAGTATAGGGTGCCTACACAAATCCCATACAATTCACATACACACACGCTCATTTCTTTAAAGCCAATACTTACAGGTGTGCTACGCCTATATAAGAGAGTTCCTTGCTGAGGCACTTCCACTTTTGGCCTGAAAACTGAAAAGAGGCAGCAGCAAAACCGTGTGGCCAGGGTCCTGCTGGGATAGTTGGCACTTTAGGCTAGCTAGTGGCAGCAGAGGTACGTGAGTTCACTCTAGTAGTGAAAGGCAATGAGGGCTAGTGAGTAAGGACAGGAGTGGTTAGAGAGGGGTAGAGCTCCTTAGGTGAGGTATGTGCCAGATAGGGAATAGAGCATTTAGGTGTAGCCTACGGGTGAAGTTTGGGCACTGTACATAGGTTACAGCAAAGGAAGGGTTAAGGGTCCCAAATGAGCAGGAAGCTCCTGTTGGTGCATTCAAATAGGACTGGGGTCCTGGAGGCTTTGGTGAGAAAAACTGGATGCGTGTGTGAGAAGCACAAATATTGTGCATTCTATACTGTCATCTATTGTCGCCAACCAGAACCCTTGTCTCAAGTCTGCTTCCCTACATTAAAGTGGCTGTCAATAAAGTGTGTTTGAGTTCACTGTAACTGTGTGAAGATGCCTACTTTTTTCAGCAAAGGCCCTGCATCTGCTGGTGAAAAAAGTAAGTGGCTTCCAGCCAGGGGTAGCAGCATTACAGCCAATTCTTTTTTTGCAAATGTCCCCCCAGTCAGTTTCGTGTAAATTCATATTCATTAAATGTACACATGTCATAATGCGCTCTGCACTACTGCACTACTCGGTGCTGCTCAGTCCTTCCTGCCTTTTATTCTGAATTAAGCACATTTGCACCTATTGACACACAGGAGCTACCGCTACCTCGGGACCAGGCTCTAGCTCCACGGTTCCCTCAGTGCTGTGTGTCAATGGGTACAGCACGCTTGTGTCTAAAGAATAAGCAAATGTGTTGCTTTCACGCAGAACACCATAAATTGTTTCAGTTAGGCTTGGAAAACTTGTATAATCAAGTCCAATTTATGACAAAGGGCGTGGCCAACTGTATTAATATTGGCAACTGCATCAGGGGCAACACAACCTTGCGACCTCAACAATGCTAGAATTCTGGGTAAAATTCTGTGTTATGGGAAAAAACATGGCGATTGTGCTCAAAATTGCACATTGCTCACTGCACTTTGTGATCATTATAACCAACTAGAGTATGTACGAATCCATCCATAAGGTTTCATTGTCAATTAAGGCAAATACCAGTTATTCTGAGGGTCATTGCAAAGGACATACAAATTCTCAAGAATGTTTCATGATTCAGCATAAAATGTATTGACAGCTAGACTGAAGTTGCAGGATACGAGTGATTCTAGATGTCTGTTCTGTATACACATTCAGTATTTAAACTAAGACTAGTTAAGGGACAGGTTAAAGAATATATATAAGTAAATATGTGTTTCTGAAGTTACTGTGATGTGAAACCTAAAAGTGAAATTAAAATGGGTTGATCACCTTTAAGTTAACTTTAAGTATCATGTAGAGACTGTTATTCTGAGACAAATAATTTTTTATTATTTGTTGCTTTTTAATTTGAATTTCAGCAGCTATCTGGTTGCTATGGGCCAAAGTACCTTAGCAACCAGGCAGTGGTGTGAAAGAAAGACTGGAATATGAATGGAAGAGGCCCTGAATAGAAAAATGGGTAATAAAAAGAAACTATAACAACAAAATTATAGCCTTAAAGAGCAATAGTTTTTTGGCTGCTGGGGTCAGTGACCCACATTTGAATTTTGAAAAAAGTCAGAAGAAGAAAGCAAATTTAACAACAAAAATAGCAACTAAAAGGTTGTTTAGAATTGGTCATTCAGTATAACACTATGGGGCTCATTTACTAACCATTGTTTTTCAATTTTAAACTTGATTCAAATTTTTTTCGAAAAAGTCGTAGAGAAAAAACACTGCGACTTTCCAGAGATTTACTAAGCGTCCAAACAGCTAAAAATCTGAATTCGACAATTTGCCAAATTAAACTTGCAGAGTTCATGTAGAAGTCAGTGGCAAATGTCCCTTCCCTTTCCTTGAAGTTCTCTCTCTTTGTCTTGAAACTTCGGAGATTTCACTGGGTTTTGTCCAAAAATCATGACTTTTTCTGAATTTTTGGGGTGAAAATTCACAAAAGGCAACTTTTTTAGCGACTTTTCCTTGCAACTTTTTTTTTAGTAAATATCAGACATTGGGGATTTAGTAAATCTTCCCCTAAAAGTTAACTTAAATGTGAACTATCACTTTAAACGTAATTAAACATAATTGCAATATGACTGCATATTTGTAATTTTTGTAAATGTAGAAACTTTCTAGAACACACTCTTAAGGCCATGTGTATATAAGGTACCACTGTGACTTAAACTCAAGGAATCCCAGAAACCTAAAGTAAGTGTTTCCCAGGCCTGGGTGTAGCAGGCTATTCGTGTACAGGAATAGTGAATCTTATTGCTTTGCTGGAAAATTCACAAAATGGAAAAATTCACAAAACGCATTTAAGTCAAGGGCACTTTTTCAGGGCAACTTTTTTTTGCAGCCAATTAAGTCAGTGGGTTTTTTTTTAATGGAGTAACCTGGCCAGATTTATAAATACAGGTGACCACCCATTCAAGGAGGCTGGTTATGCCATAGGTAATAAAACAATATGTAGTCTATAATTAGCCCCAGAACCTGAGGATCTGCAAGCTGGGGTTAGACTGCAGTTGGGCAGTGTAGTCCAGGACACAGCAATTTGGTATTAGGGCACTAGAGGTGCACAAGTGAACTTTCAATGAATTTTACCATTGCCCAGAAGCCAGTCTAAGTTGAGATTTAAGAGAGAGATACTGGGGCTCATTTATAAAAACTGGGCAAATTTGCACCTGGGCAGTATCCCATAGCAACCAATCAGTGATTAGCTTTTTTTTAGCCAGTGGCTGGTAGAACAGTGAAAACAAACATCTGATTGGTTGCCATAGAATACAGCAAATTTGCCCAGTGTTCATAAATGACCCACTTGCTATGAGAAAGTAAAAGAACACAAATAACAGTAAATAAGTACCAGGAAAGTTTAACCAATTGTCCAATGACTGCGAATAACCTGTAACTTTAATCTAAACGGGTTTTCAACTTTAACAATCATGAGGCTGAAGTTTTCTGTAAAAAAGGAAGAAAAAAAGGACATTTTCTTTGTTGGATAAATATTTGCTTCTTTCTTCATCCATATCCAGATTTATTTTATCTTCATTTATCACTGTATTTGCCTCTTTCCTGATATCTTATTGTGTTATGTAACATGAAATCCAACATTTTGTGTTGACAAGGTCATTCAGAGTGTTAGCCATATTTTTCTCTTTCTCTTATAAATGCACGTGGGGTGATAATGTACCATGAAGGCTTGCTCTCTCAAATGAGCAATGAATCTCAACCTAAATATCTTTAGAGATGAAATTGCTCATAATGTATAATGAGTGTGATTCAATCAGATCTTTCATTCAAGCCTCATTCCAATTCAATTGCTTCTGAAGTGCATCTGTTATCAAATTGCATAACTTGTCCTTGTCAGAAACTCTTTGTAGGCGTGACATATAACTAAAAACGGAGTATTCCAGTGGGAAAATAAATGCATATACGTATATGATTCTACTGACTCTTAGGGACCTTGATTACAAAACATTTCAAGCACTAGATCTTTAGGAAAACCTTGGGCTTCAAGTGCCCCATGTTCTAAATGAGACAATTGTAAATCTTGGTTCATAGTGACAGCATGCTTCACCAAGGAGGTGGGTAATCGTGACCAATCCCAGAAGGCACCACGGTGCCAGGATACATTCAAATGTAAAGTTATGCTCTCTATATGAGACACAGTCTATTGCAAATTTATTATAGAGTGAAGATGAAATTTTTAACAAAATTGTTAAAGAAATAACAATTTGTCAAAACCAATTTGCCTTTTATTTGTGAAATATCCTGAAAATATCTTGTCAGTATTAGATGAATATGTCCACTGATCTAGAGATAGACGAATCCCAGCATTTTATTGAAGGAATTTGGTAGGCTTTAGTTGCTCATCACTTCATTTTGGTGGCCATATGTGGCCCGACCTTGTTGCTTTCCAATCATTTGCAATTATTATGCAATTTGCCACATTCAAATTGAAAAAGTGTTGGGGAGCAACACAAGAATGAAAAAAAGTTCCAGGGGTGCCAAATAAGAACTATGATTGGCTATTTGGTAGCCCTTATGTGGTCTGGCCTACTGCCAGTTCTGGCAGGCAGTACTCTGGGTTTTTATGCAGCCAACACTTGCCTTCAAGACAAGAATTCAAAAATAAGCACCTGCTTTGGGAGCAACATCCAAGGGGTTGGCGAGCAACATGTTGCTCCTGAGTCACTGGTTGGGAGTCACTGCTCTAAGGAATGCCACTGCACACATCAAATTTTTGTATTTATTCTGGCCTAAGCACATGTTTTTTTTCCCCCAAAATGTATCAGTTAATAGAGCTGCTCCAGCAGAATCCTGCATTGAAATCCATTTTTCAAAACAGCAACAGCACTTAATAGTAAACATCCAAGTCTGGCTCAGCCAGGTCATGACATGATAGTTTATCCTAAAGCAGTTCCATTGTGCAGTCCTAGCACTTTCTGAAAGCTCAGTATCAGGCACCATGACCTGAGATGGCTGCCTACACACCAATATTAAACTAAAGAAAATTAATTTATTGACTGAAGGAAAAAAAATGTAAATGGTAGAATGAATTATTTGCAATGTACACAGTGTGATTTATAAATAAAAACTATACCATAAAACTCAAACAGATTTCCTAATACACTGGCCACCTTTAATCTGAGGACTACTCAAAGAAGTTTACCCATACACTAACAATTAAGAACCAATATTACTACAAAAAGCTATCTGTTACTTCATCTTTAAAAAATGTGAGATGCTGTATGAAAATATAACCTTTATGCCTTTGATCTGGTTGCTCTAACCTCACACAGCAAGTCAGAACCAGTGGTTAAGAACCCATGGTTAAATTTGTTTTATATACATGTCCCTTCCAGAGATATCTTCAGTAACAACATCTTTCTCATACATACACAATATTAGTTATAAAACTGAACTTTACAAAAACAGTACAACTCCCATTTTACATTTTTCAGGGGACCAGAAAAAGCATGGTGTAAAATCTGTGAAAATGCACATTCGGGGAAATACCACCAACAACGGAGTAAATTGAGGGAAACTTAAAATCAGGTGTAGGGTCCCATAGGGTTAATGTGCACACTTGTTCTTTTCCTGTTACTGGGCAATGATCCATGCATCATATTTGGTATTACCATATACCTTGTCATTGGCCCAAGGCTAGACCACACCCTACCACACTTTAATATAGTGTTAGGAAAGGGATGGTTTTGCCTTCTTGGCCTGCAGCATTTGTTCTGTATGGATGCTCCTTGAAGCCTGGGATCCACACCGACCCAGAAGTTTAGGCCCCAAGGGAGACCAGCACCCTTGGAGAAATTGGGGAGCAGGGACCCCTTCAATGAGGGAATAGCTAGGCAGACTATCTTTTGTCATAGCATGTGTAACCACATGAGATAGACAGCTTATTTAGTAAGAGCAGTTTCTGGCTCCATCCAGGAGGATAGAGGATTAGTTCTCCTTTACAGGCTCTGTTTCCTTATTGTAG
Source organism: Xenopus tropicalis (assembly GCF_000004195.4). Classification (NCBI taxonomy): domain Eukaryota; kingdom Metazoa; phylum Chordata; class Amphibia; order Anura; family Pipidae; genus Xenopus; species Xenopus tropicalis. The sequence continues at coordinate 38,205,467 of NC_030683.2, forward strand.
GGACCACAGTTTAGATACAGGTTGCAGGTCAGTGTAAATCCCTAAACCATCATCGGCTGTTTGGGATCCGGCCCAATAAGGGTGATATCCTAAGGATAAAGAACTACTTTCCCTAGACCTTCCACAGTGGTGCCGAACTGGTTTACTATATTAACTGTACCATCTGCCTTGCTATATAACCTCATGGTCTGTGAGTATATTCGCTGAACTCTACCTCTTTATGTTTTTATGCCAAAATAAACCTGTTATTTAGTTCATCAGCAAGAGCTCCTGGCGTACACCTGTTTAATTATTGCACTTCACACATACACGTAAATGAACAAAAGACCTTTTTTTTACACGACCTCAGCTCTCCAAGAAACTTCACCACTCAGTGCACACTGCTGGAGGGATCGGTACCCTCCCAAATAGAAACAACAGCACTGGCACTCAGGAGCTGTGTACGGGACTAGCCCTTTAGGTATCTTTATTACGAAAATGCAACGTTTCGGGACAAAAGCTTGACAAAGGGGTTGCTTTTGCCCCGAAACGTTGCATTTCCGTAATAAAGATACCTAAAGGGCTAGACCCATACGCAGCTCCTGAGTGCCAGTGCTGTCGTTTCTACTTCATGCATACACAGCAGTGGGAGGTGTAATTATACAACACCCTCCATATAACTCCTTCCAAATTGTGAATGCCCATCCTGTTAAAACAGAGTCACATGTACACCATGCTCTATTCTAGCTGGACAATTTGACTAATACAGTACAGCCAAATAGGGGTTACACAGTGTCTATGACATTTTAAAGAGGCACTATCATCACCAAGGCCTCTATAACTAACCACGTCTCCTTCAGTGTACTATGATATGTGCTTGTAACAATCTTTCTATACCTAAGCTCTCCGGGCTGGTTCCTATAATGCCATATAGTTCCATAAAGCTCAGTGTTTGTTGCAGACTCAGCAGTCACAGTGAAACTTGGGGGCAAGGGGGCTTAGATTGTGGGGTCTGCTGTATGATAGTCCCCCTCCCCGGCCACCTCTTCACTTTAAACTTTGCCATCAACTTGTTTATTTGCTGAAAGTGAAAGCACAGAAAATCTGGGCCTGAGTGCTGTCCATCCCAAAGAGTTTTGCAGGGGGCCTGGTACATTTAAAGTCACTGGCTGAATACCCATGCTCCTAGAACTTTACTAATGTCTCAGAGGAACTGTTACAACTGATGCATTAATCACTGATTTCTCTGATGTTGCTGAAAGTAATAATTTTTAAGGTCAGTGATCTGGCTCACAGAGCTTACAGTATGTGTAAGGGAGGAAAATTGAGCTAATTAATTATAAAAAGCTATTGAAATATATTGATCTCTTACAGTATGTGTAAGGGAGGAAAATTGATCTAATTAATTATAAAAAGCTATTGAAATATATTGATCTCTTCTCAAATGCCTGATTTCTGGCTGAATCTGTGGGTCACTGCTAGTGACAGGCAGATTTCATTTAACTAAATGACAGGCCTCAGTGATTGTTGTGCATACATAAACAGATTCTATGTGACGGTGTAGAGCCCACAATGTGGGATCTCACTTCTACCAAGATAAATACATTTATAGGAGAATGCAATAAACCATACCCCCCAACTGTCCCGCTTTTCACGGGACAGTCCCGCTTTTTATGGCGCGTCCCGCTTTTTATGGCGCGTCCCGCTGTCCCGGATAGTTCCATGAATGTCCCGCATTGCAGGACATTCATGGAACTATCCGGCACAGCGGGATGTGGTTGCTGTAGCCGGATGTTCTTGCTTCGTCGGCTGCTTCGTTATGCCTCTCCTTGCGCTGCGCGACAGGTCCTTTTATAGGGTTGCGCCTGTGGGTGTGACGTCATTACGCACGGGGCGCAACCTTATAAAAGGACCTGTCGCGCAGCGCAAGGAGAGGCATAACGAAGCCACAGACGAAGCGCCTATGGGAGGTACTGTGTATTGGGGCTACTGTGTATTGGGGCTACTGTGTATGGAGGGCTACTGTGTATTGGGGGGCTACTGTGTATTGGGGGCTACTGTGTATTGGGGGCTACTGTGTATTGGGGGCTACTGTGTATTGGGGGGCTACTGTGTATAGGGGGCTACTGTGTATGGGGGCTACTGTGTATTGGGGGCTACTGTGTATTGGGGGCTACTGTGTATTGGGGCTACTGTGTATGGGGGGCTACTGTGTATTGGGGGCTACTGTGTATAGGGGGCTACTGTGTATGGGGGCTACTGTGTATGGGGGCTACTGTGTATAGGGGGCTACTGTGTATTGGGGCTACTGTGTATGGGGGGGCTACTGTGTATTGGGGCTACTGTTTATGGGGGGCTACTGTGTATTGGGGGCTACTGTGTATAGGGGGCTACTGTGTATGGGGGCTACTGTGTATAGGGGGCTACTGTGTATGGGGGCTACTGTGTGTGGGGGCTACTGTGTATTGGGGGCTACTGTGTATTGGGGGCTACTGTGTATAGGGGGCTACTGTGTATGGGGGGCTACTGTGTATGGGGGGCTACTGTGTATGGGGGGGCTACTGTGTATGGGGGGCTACTGTGTATGGGGGGGGCTACTGTGTATGGGGGTACTGTGTATGGGGGGGCAAAACTGGTACTTAGTTATAACTCACTGCCTTCTCTCTATACTTGTATTTATATGTAGGAGTTGCTATATTGTTTTCCTTAGGTCGTTCAGTATGAGGGTATAGCACATTTTCGTCTGCACCCGCCATTTCATCTATATAAAAGGGGTATTTTTTTGGCTGCGTGCGCCAAATCTTTTTATCCCTCTTTTCATTTTTCAAATGTTGGGAGGTATGAATAAACAGATCCAGGCCGACAGATACAGGCGCCCAAGGTCAGCTCCGCATTCACGGCCCCCCCATTATTCTGGCTGTTTGAAGCTGCAATCTCCCAGACCTGATACCTCTTTCACCCGCATACACAGCCACTGATCCCGCCAGTATCCCATCCCCAAGTGGTCTGTGCAGAGAAGGTGCAGATAAAATTGTAGGAAGTTTTCCATTCCCCCCCAAAACAGTGCCCCCACCTCAAGTTGAGCCCTAGGCAACTGCCTACTCTGCAAATCCAGATTTATAATCACAGCGTCCCGAGGCCCAGAGGATAAGCAGACGTTCTGATTTAAAAATCTGAATTTTGGCTCTTGAAATTGCCAAGTGCTGCTTTTTGCCACCCCTGGTAACGTCAGAGGCTTTGCCATCAGCTGACCAGCACCCCTGTCTTCTTTCACACTGGTTTACAGCAACCAGATAGCAGTTCAAGTCCAACACCTGAGATATGGAAAATGAAGCATGTGTATAAAATCCCAAAATTAAAAGAAATTAGTTTTAGGGTTTTTTATTTCTTTTTAACTAGCCCAAAGGTGTCAGACAATTAACCTTCACTGCATTTTTGCTTCTAAAAGCAGCATTCAGTCAATCAAAATAAAATGTCACATGTCAAAAAGCTGTGACTCTGCCCTTAAACTCAGAATTTTTGTTTTCTCGGAATTGAGTTAAAAATAGGATGAAGATAAAATCACTGGTACAGAATTGCTGAAGATTTTCCTGTGAAACAGCAAGTACAGAGATCTTGTGTGAGCAGGTTAAGCTCCCTTTCAGAGAGAGGGCCACACACATACAGCTGATGCAGCATAGAGAACCTGCAGAATTCTTGACACCCACCCCTCCAAACTGTGACCCAGGTGAATTCTTTAATAAGAAGCTATCAGCAATAAAAGTGTGTAAACTTTGCTCCTTTGTGCCATCTGAAATGCACCAGTGTGAAATGGCTAAATAGAACTGCACAATGTTGCTACCAGACATTTTGCCTTTCATCAGTGCTCTAAGTAGTCTTTTGTATTTTTAAAGATGTGTGCTTTCCCACAGCTTTAAATTAGCCACACGCTGCAGCAACTCTCTATAAAAGTGGCCCTGCATGCAGCTCAGTGGGAAAGAGGTAAGAGAGGCTGCTGGGGGCCAGTGTTGGGTGCCTTGAAATTCCTTCCTCACGCTGCAGAGTGCTTTGGGTGACTTCTGTCGGCATTATAATGCCAGGAATTTAACAGCATGATTTCCCAGTATGGTGGTAGAAGATGTGTTCATTTAAACCTTGTCTGACAGTTTTGTCTGGCAAGTGTGGAAGATAAACTCAACCATCCACTATCTAATGTGTATACATAACGGATTCATATATATAATGTATACACACACACATACACATATATATATATATATCTTGCTTCCTTTCAAGGTTAAAACTTCCAAATGTTTGCCCTTTTATTGGTCCCACTGGGATAACCTGACTGTAGCTGGGAAGGGTGGGAGCTACAGCATGGAGCTGGCCATTGCTCCTGTATAAACTATATAGACAGGGTCGGACTGGGCTGCTCCGGGGCACCGGAAAAAACCTGGTGGGCTCCGGTGGCCCAGACCTGATCTCTGATGGTGCTCCCCCGGCCTCCAGTGTCCCTCCCGATGCGTTGAAAGTACACATGCTCAGGGGAAGATGTTGGGCAGGTGGCAGGGGCCCCTGCATGGTGTTAGGGGGGCGGCGGGGCCCCCTGTGGGGGGGTGCGGAGGACACTGCAGGGGCACCTGGGGGGGTGTGGGGCCCCTAGTTTCACAGGAAACATTAAACCCATCCATATAAAACACTTTCATTTATTGGTGTTACTGTTCCTTTAATAGATAATGTTTCACTGGGGGAAAACTTGAAGGCTATTTTAGGTTATCATGGTGAAGAAGACTGAGCTAAATTAGTACAGGGCTGAGTTAACTAAATTCAACCTAGGAATTAATATGCATAGCCTATGTCTACAAGAAACATATGTCTGCACTACAGTGCAAAGAACTAAAACCATGTCAGTGCTGTATGTGGGTGCGAATAGATTGTGCCCGGTCAGAAAACAGATGGATGCAGAATTGGTACTGTCATTAAAAGAAAATATAAAAATGGTTTATGTGTTAAAATAAAAGTTATTCCTTCCTGAAGGGTCACAGCTTGGACATCATGTAAGTAATATATAACTGATAAACACAGTAATAAGATATAATTCCACATTTTAACAGTTATTTTTTGCTGCCAAGAGGGCCCCTTTAAGCCTGCGGGAAGCACAAGAATACAAATAATGGTACAGAACGAAAAATATAAAATAATGAAGAGGAAGAAAAACCGTTACATCCCATTGTAAAGTAACAGGGCTTATTTACATTTGCAGCTGCAAGTGCAGTCACCCTAAAATAGATGCAATTATTGTAAATATTGGTGCTTTATATTAAAGGGGTAGTTCTCCTTTAAATTAACTTTTAGATGATGCAGACACTGATTTAAGAAAATTTGCAATTTGTCTTAATTTTTTAAGTTATTTAGCTTTTTGTTTAGTTTGGTGTTTCAGCAGCTACAGGTATGGGATCCCTTATCTGGAAACCCGTTATCCAGAGAGCTCCGAATTAAGGAAAGGCCATCTCCCATAGACTCCATTATAAGCAAATAATTCTAATTTTTAAAAATTATTTATTTTTTCTTTGTAATAATAAAACAGTACCTTTTACTCGATCCCAACTAAGATATAATTAATTTTTATTGAAGGCAAAACAATCCTATTGGGGTTAATCAATATTTAAATGATTTTTAGCAGACTTAAGTTATAGAGATCCAAATTACAGAAAGATCCCTTATCCGGAAAACCCCAGGTCCCAAGTATTCTGGATAACAGGTCCCATACCTGTACCTGGTTTCTAGGGTGCAATTTACCTTAGCAAACCAGAGTGGGTTGAACAAGAGATGGGAATAGGAATAGAAAAGGGGCCACATAAAAAGATATGTAAAATATAAAATTAACAATAATACTATAGTAGCTTCGTAGAGCAATAGCTTTTTGCTTAAAGACTGGAAAGCTGGAAAGAGGCAATTGTTTTTATGTTTCAGGCACAATTACCGTGGGAGCAACTCCTTAATAAAGGAATACTGTCATGGGAAAACATGTTTTTTTTCAAAATGCATCACTTAATAGAGCTTCTCCAGCAGAATCCATTTTTCAGAAACTCAAACAGATGTTTTTATATTTCGTTTTGAAATTTCACATGAGGCTAGCCATATTCTTCATTTCCCAGGGTGCCACAACCATGTGACCTGTGCTCTGATAAACTTCAGTCACACTTTACTGCTGAGCTGCAAGTTGGAGTGCACCCCCTCCCAGCAGCCTATCACAGAACAATGGGAAGGGAGCAAGATAGCAGCTCCCAGTAGATATCAGAATAGCACTCAATAGTAAGAAATCCAAGTCCCCTTGGGACTCCTCCAGTTACATGGGAGTAGGAGAAACAATAGGTTACCTGAAAGCAGTTCTAATGTGTAGCGCTGGCTCCTTCTGAAAGCTCAGACTCAGGCACAATGCACTGAGATGGCGCCTACACACCGATATTACAACTAAAGAAAATACATTTGTTGTAAAATTTTACATTTATGTAAAATTCTAAATGGTCGAGTAAATTATTTGCTATGTAAACAGTGTAATTTAGAAATAAAAAGTACAGCATAAAAATCATGACAGTATCCCTTTAAGTGGACACAATGCTAGATTTATGGCGAAAAAATACTGCATTGTAGGAAAAAAAAATATGGGCATTTGCATCTGAAATTCCACTTTGCACACTGCAAATCTCTTATACTGTATATCTTCATTCACTTTTCAGCTGTAAGAACTTGAGCAAAAGCACCTCAACCTCAATATCTATTCAATATCTAGTTTTATGTCAATAGGAATAACTTTCATAACAAGCCAAATAACCTTCATGTTTTCGGCATGTAAGAGGAAACTGAAATACTCAGAGGAACCCTATACATATATGAGTGGAATATACAAATCGCTTGCATCTGAACGTATAGAATAGCTTGAGAAGTTAGGTCCACAGTCAGAAGACTGATAAAAAGTAAGCCACGTACAGTATATCTTGGCCACCAAGTTTTTCTATAGGCTTAATTTAGTTAGCAGCCACTGAGAAGAGAAAATTACATTTTCAAAAGAGTTGTTAATAAAAATAAAGTTTTATAAATCATGAGTGGATTAACTTAATGAATACAGTATCACCAGAAGGAATAAAATATGAGATGCTTCATCGCTTAAGATGTTTGTGTATAGCACTGTTACAGAATCAACTTCTGGCATATGTTTTTCTCAAAATAGATGTACTTGCTCTTTTGCTGAGACTGATATAGTTTGTAGAACATTTTAGCTATCAAAATATTTGTCTGTTATCCAAATATTATTTTTTCTCATTGCCAGTTACATCTGTCAGTTATTTAATGGATTTAGACATAAGGTTTTTTTTCTGTCCTTTTATACTGTTATATTCTGTCTGCTTTTATAACTATCGGCTCCTTTGATCCCTACATTAGGCTTTTTCCATCTTGTCCTCCAAAGCATGATGCTACTACCACCATTCAGGGATTGTGTTCTAGGGGTGATGCACAATGGTGGCTTTTTAGCATTCACAGTGTTTTCCACTATAGCCAAAAAGTTCAGTTTTGGTCAGACCAGAGATCCTTTTTTGAATGTCTTGTCTTTCAATGTCTTCCATATGGCAAATTCTAAATGGGCTTTGATAATTTTTTTCTCAAGGTCATTCTTCTCGCAAAGTTTATGTAAAGCCCAGCCTTGTGGAGCTTCCTTATTATTGTTGTGCCAGAAATGTTTTCCCATGGTCGGTTCCCCCATCCCAGCTGTGGATCTTTCCAGTTCTTTCATTTACCATTGACCTCTTGGTTGCTCCTTGGTTGCAGTTTTTGTGGATGTCCCTCCTTAGGCAGTCCCAGCTCTACCATATTCTTTCCATTTTTAATGAATTTAAGTGGGATGTTCCAATTTTTTTCATAACCTTCCATTCTTGGTTGGTGCTTCTCCAAAATGTATTTTGATTCGAGTTTCTTTGTGCAAAAAAACTCTAATCATGAAATAATTAAAACTCGAACGCTGAGGCAGGGCAGGCAATATGTGATACACAGCTCAGATTCTTAAATATAGGCAAATATAGGCATATAGGGTTTCCCTGGGCAGGGACCAGAAGATCCAAGTGCCTCAAAGAAAGGCATTCTGAATTAGAAACTAGTTTATAGACAAATTTTAGGTTTACTATCCTATAAATCAACTGAAATAGTAATGGAAGAAGTAGAGGTTCCAGAAACTCCTCTATACTGTACAGTGAGGGTATGTTACATTAATCACTGCTGGGTAGAAATATTGTTAACTACTGGAGCAGTGATCCCCAACCATTGGCTCAGGGGCAACATGTTGCTCTCAGTGCCCCCAAACCTGGTAGTTATTTTTGAATTCCTGACTTGGTGGCAAGTTTTGGTTGAATAAAAATAAGATTTACTACCAAATAAAGCCCCCTGTAAGCTGATAGTGTGCTTAGAGGCTACCTAATAGCCAATCTTAGCCCTTATTTGGCACCTCCATGAACTTTTATGATACTTGTGTTGCTCTCCAAGTCTTTTTACATTTGACAGTGGCTCACAAGTAAGAAAGGTTGGGGATCCCTGTACAAGAGCATAATAAGGTACTTGAAATTTCTAACCATCTAAAAGTAGTGGCTCCATACTTTATATACTTTTTAACAGTAATCTATAGCTCACGTTTATTAATTTTGTTCAAAAGCACTCAAGCAAGAAATAATACAAATGGGATGAATGTTCTGATCTCTCCATTCCATAAAAACTTGTTTCCACAAATGTCTGACATTATCAAAAAAAATCTAAACTGAAAAAGCACACGTGGAACAAAATCGTAGAAAAGTAGGGAAAATTTCAACTTTTTCCACTTGTCACATGATGACTGCAACTTTTTTGAATTGTCGCACAAAACAGTGTCAAAAATACAAAAACCTCTAAAGTTTCGTAGCAAAGAAAAAAAAAAAAAAAAAATCTTCCAGAAAAGGGAAGGGACATTCTACATTATCTTGACAAGTTTTAGATGAAGTATTTTGGATTTGGAATTGTCGCAGTTATGTCGCATAGTAAATCTCAAAAAAGTTGCAACTTTTTTAGTGCTAAAAAATCCGAATCTGAAAAAAAAAAATCAGACTGTTAGTAAATGGCTCCCTTAGAGAAGTACTTCAATGGCCAATTCATGTTTTTAATGCTTTTCATTCTTCAGCTTTCTAGCACACAGTAAACAAAACCTAAGTACAGTCTGGCTTTTGAATATATCATAGCAGATTCTGGGCCTGATTCACTAAAGTGCGATAAAATTTATCGCACGCTTTTTTGAGTTAAATAAGTCGCGATAATTAGCGCACGATTCACCATAGTATTATCGCGTGCAATAAGTCGCCATTTTCGTATGCGGTATTTCTTGCGCTAGTTTTACCGCATGCGTTAATTTCCGCGCTGAAAAGAATACGATCGCATGATTCACTATAACTTAGGCGCGCTAAATATCGCATTCGGCTATGTGAAAATTAACACCTACTACAGGCAGGCAAAAAATTATAGAAAAGTACAGTAAATGAGTTTTTGGCAATAATATGGACTTACAGTGTTATTTATTCAAGTATGTGTCTTTTTACTCAATTTCACTAAAGTCTTGGCATGTATGGAATTTTGCTACTAATATACAGTACTATAGCGGTGAATATGTTGTCGCCAAAATAAACAGTACTATAGCGGTGAATATGTTGTCGCCAAAATATACAGTACTATAGCGGTGAATATGTTGTTGCGATAATATACTGTACTGTAGCTGTGAATATTTTGTAATGTCGCGACTTTGCGGACATTTTGTGGTGATTTTGTAATCTCGTGACATGTGCGACTTGGGGCCATTTTGTGTCATTGAGCCTGCAGCCACACTACAGAGAGGACCATGCCTGGGGTTTCTGATCTGCTACCAGGGGAGAGGCGCTATATTATCAGCATGCTCCTGCGTTCAGGATATGACGACCCGCCGCTGGGGGACTTAGGGGTCCACGAGAGGAAAAGGGCGATCCTGCGCGAGCTTAGACAAAGTTTGCTCGCCGGGTTTGCCCTTGATGTGGACCTCCGCCAGCTCCAGCGTCTGTGGTCTGACCTGAAGCGTAGGAGTCCAGATCTGGTTTCTGAAATTGCGGAAGGTAATTATTGTACTTTATTATGCTTTTACAGTATACGTTCAGTAAAAGATTTAGCAAGTAATTTGAACTAAAGGTACAAATGTAAGAAATGTCAGGGATGATGAAAGTAACATAGTAACATAGTAAGTTGGGTTGAAAAAAGACATACGTCCATCACGTTCAACCATAATGCCAGTGAGGAACTGAAACGTTGCTCACAATAAACCTCTGAATATTATTTCACATCTTTGTGACTCCTTGTGAAAATCCTGTGTGTGCCGTCACCCCATGCCTGTCTAGATTTTGTTTTGCCACAGGCACCCAGGTATTATTGTTCCTTATGGTGTGCAGCTTCCCAGCACTTCCTATTGTATATATATATATATATATATATATATATACACATCTATTTTCAAATACATATGCATAAATAATTTTAAAGCAGGGGGGAAGCAGCAGGGAGCGGCCCATAGTGTGAGTCATTTGGGGGAAGGGCCATAAATGTTTTAGGGGGCCCTGGCTAACAATGTCTGTGTGTCCTTTGTATTGATGTGAGGGTTCACAGGGGGAGGGGCCATTGGGGGTGTGGGAGGAGGGGGGCCCAAAAAATGTTGTTGTGAGGGGCCCCGTTATTTATGATGGTGTATGAATGTATATATATATATAGTCCTCCACCAGTTTGCCCCCAGTTTCCCCGGCCCTTGAGTTCCCCCCCCAGCCCCCCGGATCACAGCCACCAGGTTCTCCTGCCGACGAAGGCCCATCACATCGGTCCATGCAGGAGGACCTGGACAACATGAAGGCCGAGCTGGCCCAGCTCCGGGGGGAAGTGGCACAACTGATTATTACAGCACCTCTCTAGCACTAATTTTCAAACCTGCCGATCGATATCTTGCTTTTCAGGCCGATAGAATCAGCCCGTGTATGGTCACCTTAAGTGCTCTAGGTATCATGTGCTTACCTGCATTTAGAAAGCATGAAAAATTGGCTGTGCAGCCTGCAGTTTGAAAATGCGCTGCCAATGTGCACCCATCAGCAGCGGTAACAGACAGTTTCCATTTATGAAAATGACAGTCAGTTTTAGGCACTTCTCCGTGTATGCCATGAGTATTACATTATGCCTTCTGATAAACAAGAGAGTAGTACAGTGGGTGTTGCTATGTCTGCTGCTTCAGTTCCTCACTATGGCTCTCTAGCCTCCAGGAATATGCATAGTTGAAGCCAAAATCAGATCTGAATCAACTACACCTGCAAGTAAGTAGTAAAGCAGCCAGACATAGTTGCCACCAACCACATAGCACCACAATGCCTTTTATCACGAGTATGGTGGCTGATTTAAAGTTATATATATTTATCCCCTTACCCACGCTAAAATCCATTGTACTCAACAAACAAAATGTATTATTTAGCAAACGGACCCCTAAGTATTTGGCTAAATATTCTTAAATGCCCCCCCCCCATTTTATTATCTCTAGCACTTCTTTTTTTTCTTACTTATATTTTTATAGTTTTTTGGGGGGTTTTTTTGCAAATAAACATTTATACAGCACCTCTCTAGCACTCTGTGCTCTCCTAGAGCAAAATGTTGCCATTTTTATGCTGGCGATTGTCGCGTGCGTAATGTCGCGACAATTAGCGCATGCGATAAATAGCGTGCATGCGAAAAATACCACGTGCGTCAAAAATATCGCATGAAATACCGCGTGTAAAATAGCGCAAGTATGTTTATAGTGAATCATGCGAAAAGTCGCGAAAATTAAGACGCGATAAAATTATAAATAGCGCATGTTTTATCGCACTTTAGTGAATTGGGCCCTCTATATCATTTGAGGGTTGACATGATTTTTACTACCTAGAGACATTAAAGGAGAAAGAAAGGTAAAAACTAAGTAAGCTTTATCAGAAAGGTCTATGTACATACAGCCATAAGCACTCACAGAAACGCTGCACTGAGTTCTCAGTCAAAAGATTTATTGTGTCTGTTTTCCTCTGCTAGAGACACGCAGCTCTCTCCTCTCTTCCCTCTCCTCCCCTTAGGAATATGGATCTGAACCAATCAGCAGGAAGCTTCCTCATAGTCTTACACACTGTGCATGTACACGGTCTGGGTCTTAGGAGTGTAGCATTGTGGGAACTTTATTTACACAGCTCAGCTGTTTTATGGGGAGACTTAAGGGCACTACTGACACAACTGAAGGTATGCCTGCAGCTTGAGATTCTTTATTAGCCTTTCCTTCTCCTTTAAACACATAACTAACCAGAATAGAACTCCACAGCTATATTTACATGTAAGACTTTGGGGGTATCTTCTGGGGAATTGTGGTAAGTTGTCTGTTTACCCTCCAATAAAAAATGCCCCTAAAATGTTAATCTCTGTAATTGCCCCACACAGCAGTACCCATGGAAGTAGAGAGGTATCCTCCTAACAGATTCAGAAGGCTGTCTGGACCATGGAGTGTAGAGGGTCTATCACAGGCCTTGAAATAATGCTGAACTATATGCAAGCAGTGCACAGTGTATAAATAGAGCTGCCCTCTCTAACAGAGAATGAGTATGCCTGACTAAAATTATACCTGTTTTACAGGTTTAACTTTGAACTGCAAATTCCTTGACATGCGTGTGTTTGCATACAACAGCAGATCTGAAGTCTGATACCTTTATTTACTGGTCAGCAGTAAAGGTGGCCATACATGCTAAGATCCGCTGCCTTGGTGAGGTCGCCAAGCGAGCTGATCTTCTCTTCTTATAGGGGTATGCTATAGACCCCCTAATGTAAGCGAAGAGGAGGAGGCCCAGCTCCTGTTGCAAATAGAAAAGGCTGCTAGTTTGGGGCAAGTGATAATAATGGGGGATTTTAATTACCCTGATATTGACTGGGGCAATAGTACTGCCAGGACAGTAAATGGGAACAAGTTTATAAACATGCTGCATGACAACTTTATGTCACAGGTTGTTGAGGAGCCAACCAGGAACCATGCTATACTAGATCTAGTGATCTCTAATGACCCAGAACGTATAGCAAATGTGCAAGTGGTTGAACCCCTGGGTAATAGTGACCATAATGTTATTTCATTTGATGTTTGGTGCAGGAAACAAATTTACACGGGGGCAACAAAGACAATGAATTTTAGGAAGGCAAATTTTAGCTCCTTAAGGGCAGCGCTTCAGGGCATAGATTGGGGCATTATGTTTTCTGATAAAAACACAGAGCAGAAATGGTTGTCATTTAAAATGATATTAAATCATTACTGTTCTCAATTCATTCCATTAATAAGAAAAAGTAGAAATGTTAAGAATCACCCTATGTGGCTTAACTCTGAGGTAAAGAAGTTAATAGGGAAAAAAAGGAAAGCTTTTAAGAAATATAAGTCAGAGGGGACAGTAGATGCGTTTAATGAATATAAACACTATAACAAGTGTTGTAAAACAGCAATCCGGAAGGCAAAGATAGAAAATGAGGAGCGCATCGCGGCCGAGGCCAAGACTAACCCCAAAAAGTTTTTTAAGTATATTAATAGTAAAAAGATGCAGGTTGAGGGTGTTGCCCCATTGAGTTATAATAACAATATGGTTACAGCGGATACAGAAAAGGCAGATGTGCTTAACCAGTTCTTTTCTTCTGTGTATACAGTAGAGGAGCCAGTGGGCCAAGTCCCACCCAATAGCTTCACTGTTGCCTCAGCTCCAACTACACAGTGGTTGGCACAGGATATGGTGCTTAAAGGGTTACACACGATAAATGTAAACAAGGCACCGGGGCCAGATGGAATACACCCTCGGGTACTGAGAGAGCTAGGGGCTGAATTGCAGTGGCCCTTGTTTCTGATATTCTCAGACTCGCTCTCATCAGGTATGGTACCTAGGGATTGGAAGAAGGCGAATGTAATTCCCATATTTAAAAAGGGAGTAAGATCTCAGCCTGGCAATTATAGGCCTGTAAGTTTGACATCCGTGGTGGGCAAGTTATTTGAAGGCTTGTTAAGGGATCACATACAAAATTATGTAGTGGAGAATGCCATTATGAGCAGTAATCAGCATGGCTTTATGAAGGACAGGTCATGTCAGACCAATTTAATTGCTTTTTATGATGAGGTAAGTAAGAAGCTGGACAGTGGGGATGCAGTAGATATAATCTATTTGGATTTTGCCAAAGCATTTGATACCGTTCCCCACAAACGACTGCTTTCTAAGCTAAGGTCTATTGGTCTTAGTGAAGTCGTTTGCACATGGATAGAAAACTGGCTACAGGATCGGGTACAGAGGGTGGTTGTTAATGGCACATTCTCTACTTGGAGTAAGGTTCTCAGTGGGGTCCCTCAGGGTTCTGTACTGGGTCCACTTTTGTTTAATTTGTTCATAAATGACTTAGGGGAGGGTATTTTGAGTAATGTATCAGTGTTTGCAGATGACACAAAACTCTGCAGACCAGTCAATTCTATCCAGGATGTGACATCCCTGCAGCAGGATCTTGACCAACTGGCAATTTGGGCAGCTAAGTGGCAGATGAGATTTAATGTGGATAAATGTAAGGTCATGCACCTGGGATGTAAAAATATGCAAGCCCCGTATACCCTTAATGGGACTGCACTAGGCAAATCCATAATGGAGAAGGACCTTGGAGTCCTTGTAGATAATAAACTTGGCTGTAGCAAGCAATGCCAGGCAGCAGCTACAAGGGCAAACAAGGTTTTGAGCTGTATTAAAAGGGGTATAGATTCACGGGAGGAGGGGGTTATTCTTCCCCTTTACAGAGCGCTGGTAAGGCCCCATCTAGAATATGCTGTTCAGTTTTGGTCTCCAGTGCTCAAACGGGACATGATTGAGTTAGAGAGGGTCCAGAGAAGGGCAACTAAGCTGGTAAAGGGTATGGAAAGTCTCAGTTATGAAGAAAGACTGGCCAAGTTGGGTCTGTTTACACTGGAGAAGAGGCGCTTAAGAGGTGACATGATAACTATGTATAAATATATAAGGGGATCATATAATAACCTCTCTAATGTTTTATTTACCAGTAGGTCCTTCCAACGGACACGAGGGCACCCACTCCGTTTAGAAGAAGGGAGGTTCCATTTAAATATTCGGAAAGGATTTTTTACAGTGAGAGCTGTGAAGTTGTGGAATTCCCTCCCCGAATCAGTCGTACTGGCTGATACATTATATAGCTTTAAGAAGGGGCTGGATGGATTCTTAGCAAGTGAGGGAATACACGGTTATGGGAGATAGCTCTTAGTACAAGTTGATCCAGGGACTGGTCCGATTGCCATCTTGGAGTCAGGAAGGAATTTTTTCCCCTCTGAGGCAAATTAGAGAGGTTTCAGATGGGGTTTTTTGCCTTCCTCTGGATCAACTTGTAGTTAGGCAGGTTAGGTATAGGCATTATGGTTGAACTTGATGGACGTATGTCTTTTTTCAACCCAACTTACTATGTTACTATGTTACCTTAAGTGCTCTAGGTATCATATGCTTACTTGCATTTAGGAAGCATGAAAAACTGGCTGTGCAGCCTGCAGTTTGAAAATGCGCTGCCAATGTACACCCATCGCCAGCAGTAACAGACAGTTTCCATTTATGAAAATTACTTCTGATAAACAAGAGAGCAGTACAGCGGGTGTTGCATACCTCATAACATTTTAAAAATGGAAAGATGGACAAAAAGACTTGGCGTGCGCATTGCGGCAAATTTTTGACCACACACACTTTTGTGGCCCCAATTACCACACCCCCTTGTTTCTCAAAAAATACTCCTTTTATATAGTTGAAATGGTGGGATCAGACGCAAATGTGCTATACCCTCATACTGTACTACCTAAGGAAAACAATATAGCAACAGACCCTTTTATAAGGTTGCGCCCTATGCGTATGACGTCCACGGGGCGCAACCTTATAAAAGGGCCTGTCACCGCCGCACAAGTTGAAGAGCAGGAGAAGAAGCCGACGTTGCAGGTACAGCCAGCGCATCCCGCTGTGCTTGATAGTTCAATGAATGTCCCGGAAATGTGGGACATTCATGGAACTATCCCGGAAAGCAAGACAGTTGGGGAGTATGGTGTTGCTATGTCCAGGGCCGGATTTATAAGCCGGGCGGCCCAAGGCTGCCCCCTGTCCGTCACCCCCCCGCCCCCTCGCATGCACGACCGGCGCGCTCCTCTTCAGTTCCTCACCATGGCTCTCTGGCATCCAGGAACATGCATAGTTGAAGCCAAAATCAGATCTGAATCAACAACAGTTGCAAGTAAGTAGTCAAGCAGCCAGACATCGTTGCCACCAACCCCATAGAACTACAATGCCTTTTATCATGAGTATGGGGGCTGATTTAAAGGTTCTGTGTGGTGCAGATTGGGGGAAGATGCTTCTCCAAGAGTTATATAAATGGGTCCCTTTTATCCCCTTACCCACACTAAAATCCATTGTACTCAACAAACAAAATGTATTATTTGTGTTACTTGCATCCCAAATTATAAATTGCGTTATGTATGATATTTGTTTCAAAGTAAAAAGAAACACAATTCTGTACCCACAGTGAGTTACACTGCATCTGTATTTCGGCTGTCTGCCCCCAGCATCCTGATCAATATAAAACATTCCTGAAACAATCTGTGCTGTAATAGGTCTGGGAGCTTTTAAAAACCCCTGACACGCCATAAAGATTTTTATTTGGAGTTACGATTTTACTTCTCGGCACTCTAATTCTAGCACCACAGTGACATCTAGTGGCCACTGGTGAAGTTGTAAGAACAATTGAAACATTTGGAGTATCTTTATACAAAGCAGATGTATTTTTTTTATAGTTCTTGAAAGAGGACAAAATATGGGACTAAAAGTCAAGTCAGATTCTGCTTTCTTTCCATACGTACACAATCAAATGACATTAGCAGTCCACTGAGAAGCTCTGTGTATAAACAAAGTCCTCCCCTCACCAGTTGCACCCTGTAAGGCTTTGTGATAAAGAGCAGAGAGCTTCTCAGTGGTCTGTTGAACAATATGTACTATGCTTGCAGAAACCAAAAGAAGCATTTGACTTTAGTTTAACTTTCAGATTTTGCCCTGTTTAGGCCAAGAAATAACAATAACCATATATATTATATAAAACCATATATACTGTATATGTATGTAACACTTGTTTGGCTACATCTAGGTAAAACCAGGCTAGTATTTAGGTGAGAGCATGGGTTACATGCGACTCCCTTTCTTAGGATGGGCCTTCCCTTAGGTGGAAGAGACCTGACCACAGCTGAGGGTGTAGTTGAACTACAACTGACTGTAGCTGTGTAGTTTAGGTGTAGTAAATATGGGCGCCAGAAAGGTTCTCGCTGTTTAACTATAATACAAGTTTATTGTCCAAGACACAATTGCAAGCAGGGTTATCAAATACCCACAGACAGGCAGAGGTAGATAAGTTAATTAACAGTACACTCTGAGGAAGAAGAGAGGGTGTACACCATTTTATCCCACCTCTAGGTAGAGTCTGGGCAGGGTAAATACACCTTTCAGCTTAATACCCCTGTGGAGGTAGCCTGGTAAGATATCTTGTCCATCAGGTTGATAACCTCTTGTATATGAGTCCTCTGGGTGAGTAGGGATCAGGGTTAATTCTAACCTGTCACTATCTCTACTCCGTGGCCCTACACTGTGGCAACATTGCCGGATAGGAGAAATACTCCCAGAGCTAACGCTCCTTTGTTGGGGCTAATAACTGCCCTTTCTTACTGCTATAACAGACCTGCTGTTCTTACTAGACTTCGTTCATGGGGCCCTGTCCCTGACTTCTCCAGAGGGATGGTATCCTCTGGGGTAAAATGGCTTCTGGGGCCTATGTTCTGCTCCCAGGCTCAATGGAGCTTTGCACTGGAAGACAGACTGCACCCAAAGAGGAGGCCACACCTCCTTGCTAGACACTATATCAGTCTGCAAGGGGTGTGGTCAACCTAACAAAAGCAATAGGGAATAGTTACATAACTGAAACCTGAGTACAAAGGCTTTGCCCAATAACAGTAAAGATGTGAAGAGGTGGAGTTTTTAGCCATATGGGAGCTAAACCTTATGAGTCCCTACATATATATATAAAAACAATAGGCAAAAAGTATGTTCAGTATGTTCAGTCCTATTCATGTTGAAAAAGAGGGGAATACTGCCTCTTTAAACTAGTTTACAAGTGTTTTCTTATCGGTCGAGAATTAGTATTAAGTCATTAAGGATTTAATGGTTGATCAGGGTTCTTTATTTAATGGATCTTACTCATAAACAAAACTCACTTATGCAGATATTTTCTCTTTAAAACATACTTTCATGGCTGATTTAATTGCCTCCACCATAAGTTTTATTATGTCAAATTCTCGGAACAAGACTGATCTGATTGCCTACATAAAGCTATTCCCAGTAACCATCCTGCTCCATTTGATAAAGCACATGTTAAGTGCCAATCAGATTTACCTGCACTTGAGGGATATTGGACAGAAGTTGTTAATAATCTTTATAGTCATTCAGTCTCCTCAAGATATAAATGAATGTAATTTAAATACATCTAATTTGACTGGCTCACTTTGCTAAATAATTCTGATGCCATCTTTATACACTTATGTATTACTGTCCTGGCATTGGCTATTTCTGGAAGGAATCAGCTGAATAATTAAAGGCAACATAACAATGAAAATGTACTTGGAATGTTCTTATTTTCACTTTTGTAATTTACATGAATTTATTGGGTGTTCAGTTTTTTCACTGATAATATCAGGAATGTTTAAAAGAAACACCCTCTGTAGTGATGTGTGGGTTGACTATTAAACCTGAATTTGAATGGGACTTAACCCCTGCTTTGATCACTGAGGCAACAGATTAGTAAAAGCAGAAATCTTTATTTCCCCAATCCATTATTCCCCAATAGTAGGAGGAGGGGCCCCTCCATGTTGTATTAATCACCTCTTAATAAACGATGTAACATGCATGTATGTCCTTATAGCACATCAATAAACATGTATAACACATAATTATAACAAGATAACATGCCCCAATTTATAGCATATATATATATGATAGTTACTTATCGTGTTAGACTGGGAAAAATGTCCAAAGAAAAATAGATGTGCATAAATGCCATAATCTAAATGGGCTATAATTTGTCCATAAAGAGGTTATTATTGTACTAGACACCCAATATGGTACCTGCCCATCTTAATTATTTTAAATGTTATTAGACATTCCAAAGGAGTTTGGAACAATGAGTTAAATAGCATCATGTGGCTGCTCCTGTGCCACAAGCGCTATTGCAATCCGATATCTTGAGATTAATATTATATCCTCTCGGTATCAACATCCATACATGTCCAATCAAGGATATGCAATGTAAATCTCAGACTGTGGAAGTGCAGATGTGTGGGTTGACCCACAACCCTTGAGACCCACGAGTTTACCCATAAAGGAGAAGGAAAGGTAAAAACTAAGTAAGCTTTATCAGAAAGGTCTATGCAAATACAGCCATAAGCACTCACAGAACGACTTCTCTGAATCCTCAGTGAAAAGAAACAGCACATTTTTTTCCTTCTATTCTGTACACATGATCTTCTGTGTCAGACTTCCTACTCTTGTAATCTTTCAAGGCACAACAGGAGCCTGCTCAGTTTGCTCCTCTCTCCCCCTCCTTCCTCACTCTTCTGCTGTAATATGAGATGAGAGCTGTTCTAGGGAGCAGCGTGCAGACAGGGAAGTGCCATCAGACCAAGCTGAAATGGTCGCTGCAGGTATGGTAAAGCAATCTGAAGAATAAATATAGCATTCTAACTTGCACTAATGTGGCAAATCTATTGAGAGTAAATTGCCTCATTAGCTTTCTTTCTCCTTTAAGTCAGCACACCATTCCTCTTCTCCTGGAGTTGTCTTGTCTTAAAACCCAGGGCGTCTGCAGAAATTGAGCAGAAAGATGGGGGTACAGGTTGGGTGCCGGTCCTACAATGGCAACATTTTGCGGGTTAGGGTCAGATGCGGGTTAAGGCTTTATGGGTAAGGGTAGGATGCAGGTT
This sequence comes from Xenopus tropicalis, assembly GCF_000004195.4. Lineage (NCBI taxonomy): Eukaryota > Metazoa > Chordata > Amphibia > Anura > Pipidae > Xenopus > Xenopus tropicalis. The sequence goes on from NC_030683.2 coordinate 38,225,568, forward strand.
GAGTTTTTCCTGACCCACACATCACTAACCTTTTGCTGTTTGTCCATAGTGGTGAGATAGCCGGAAAGAGAGCCAAAAGCTTAAATGATTCGTGCAAGAAGCATTTCCTGACACTTCACTGCTTAGATCTACACGACAGGCGCAATAGAATAAAGCATCAGTAGTAGTAACAATAGTACAATACTAAGTATCAGACAGTAATACCTGCTTCAGTAACATGAACTTTTTTCATTCTGTCCATCCCTGCACAGGCAGAACAGCAGGGGGCATTCAAAATTATCAGTATAAAACTGTTAATATGAAAAAAATTATATAAACTTCTCAGGATAGGATTCTTATCAATTTCACATAGTAGGTGGTGGGTATATATCCCCTTTAACAAATTATTTTGCATTTTTCTATCTATGTATTCTTGAGAGATGTATTCTCGAGTTTTCTCCACTTGTGGACCTCTATTTACAAATAGTCCCACAGACTATCAAATGGATTACAAATAAGCCCCTAGGAGGGGGCATGATTTAGCCCAGAAGAATGGTCTGTTGCTGTTGGCATGGACAAATGAATTAAGCACTAAATTCTGTTCATAACAGGGACAATTTCATGAGACTTTTGGTGTTTGGAGAGATGCCATATAATATTTCTAGACCTGGTGGGAGGTTGTTTGGGCCTTTGTACTTAAAATGCCAGGGCCTATGTTGAATTCCAGGCCTGACTGTAGAAGAATAAATCAGATGGAAAATGTAAGGTTATAGTGCCCCTTTAATTGTCTCACCTCTGGGAATATTGTTAGATATTAGCCATACATTTCTTTATTGTCATAAAAATATTAGTTTCCTATTACTGTTTTGGTCTTAATCTCTCCCCTGAGTAGATTTTGTTGTTTCTGGCAGATACAAGCACTGTAATAATTTTGACAGAGTTGTATGAACAATTGGGTGACAACAATTGCCTTGAAAGATTCATTATACTTTTGGTAACCCTTACTCTATATGTGTATTAGCTGCATTCCACAAAATCCCTTTTCCCAAACCAGGAAAATTCCAAGTGGGCTCAGGTGTCAGTGGGCCCCTCTGCTTGTAACCATTATTTTTCTATGGGCAGGGCTGGCCCTAGGCCAGTTGGACCTATTGCTGGCAATCGGGCCCCGCGCCAATGGGGGCCCCGCCGCGATACTCCTCTTTTTTTTTTAGTCGGGGTCCCCTTTAAAAATCACGAGCCTTTTCATTGGTGGTCAGCTTGTAATTTGATTGGTCGCTCCCCGTGCGTACATGTGACATCAGTACGCACGGGGCGCAACCTTTAAAAGTGAAGAAGCAGACAGTGAGCCGGAGGATGCAAACAGCAGCGGACAACTGGAGGAGGAGCAGGGGGATGCTGAGTGAGAGCAGGATGATGCAGGTAGGCTCTGGGGGTAGAGTTGGGGGAGCTGGGGGGGAGAGTTGGGGGAGCTGGAGGACACTTGGGGGAGAGTTGGGGGATGCTGGAAGGAGAGTTGGGGGAGCTGGAGGATACCTGGGGGAGAGTTTAGGGAGCTGGAGGATGCTGGGGGGAGAGTTGGGGGATGCTGGAAGGAGAGTTGGGGGAGCTGGAGGATACCTGGGGGAGAGTTTAGGGAGCTGGGGGATGCTGGGGTGGAGAGTTGGGGGATGCTGGGGGGGAGAGTTGGGGGAGCTGGAGGACACTTGGGGGAGAGTTGGGGGATGCTGGAAGGAGAGTTGGGGGAGCTGGAGGATACCTGGGGGAGAGTTTAGGGAGCTGGAGGATGCTGGGGGGAGAGTTGGGGGAGCTGCAGGACACCTGGGGGAGAGTTGAGGGAGCTGTTGGATGCTGGGGGGAGAGTTGGGGGATGCTGGGGGGGAGAGTTGGGGGAGCTGGAGGACACTTGGGGGAGAGTTGAGGGAGCTACTAAGCACAATTCAGCAGGAACAGTCCCCTGAGTTTGCTCCATATGATGGCTACATGAAAGCTGGTCAGTGCTGCTCTGTTCTGCAAGTGTTGGGTGAGTCAGAGAATGGGAGTACACTGAAGGGCAAATTGCATTCTTTCCATGGGCATGGCAAAAAAAAATGTTTGCCGCGCTACGCGCAGCAGAGCTTTTTGACCCTATTTCCATTTTTTAAATGTTGGGAGGTGTGCCTGTATTACACACAATTCAGCAGGAACAGCCTGAAAAACTATAAAACTATGGCAGCATAGTGATTCCCCCAGTACTAAGCATAATTCACAATATACTAAGGGGGCCCCGCAAAAATGGTTCCAATTGGGCCCAGCAGTTGGTAAGGCCGGCCCTGCCTATGGAAACAAAACAACTAAATATGTAGAAGAATATAGTATGTAAAGATAAAATAAATAGTAAAATATAGAGACTGAGTAATAAGTGGATGAAAAATAGTTTGGAGAGTGGGCCCATGGTCTAAGGCAGTGATGCCCAACCAGTGGCTCGTGCACAACATGTTGCTCACCAACCCCTTGGATGTTGCTCCCTGAAGCCTTAATGGAGGTGCTTATTTTTAAGTCCCTGGCTCGAAAGCAAGTTTTGGTTGCATAAAAACCAGGAGTACTGCCAAAAAGAGCCTCCCGTTGGCTGCCAGTCCACATAAGGTGCTACAAAATAGCCAATCACAGCCCTTATTTGGCAACCTGAAGGAAGAAGAGGATCACTCATTCGCAAGTACCCCAGACTGGTGCAGTTTTCTGCTAACAGGACCACCGGCCCAGGGTATCAGGTAAGTGATTACAATCAATAGGGGATACAATTTGACATCCCCCCCCCCCAGTGATTGCACCTTTCATTCTCCTTTTATAGTAAAAGATGCTGACTAAGAGTATGACTCTGTTAAAAAATAGAAATAATATGGTTATAAAGGATACAGAAGAAGCAAATGTGCTTAAAGGAGAAAGAAAGGTAAAAATCACTGGGGGGTGCCTAATGTTAGGCTCCCCCAGTCACTGTAATCGCTTACCTTTTACCCCAGGCTGGTGCTCCTGTTGGTAGAAAGCCGCACCAGCCCGGGGTACCTGCAGCGAGTCTTTCCTCTTCCTTCTGTCTTCCGTAGAGTAAAAAATCCAACATTTTGTTAAAGTTCAGCTTCTCACTCTACTGCGAATGCACAAGTGCGCGAACACTCACTCGCAGGTACCCCAGGCAGGTGTGGTTTTCTCCTAACAGGAGAAGGTAAGCGATTACAGTCACTGGGGGGTGTTTGACACCCCCAGATACTTAGCCTTTTCTTCTCCCTTAATTGGTTCTTTTATTTTTCATTGTATACAATAGAGGAGTTAGACTTACTTAATGGCACATATGGCTCAGCTCAATCAAGTCAGTAACTGATATAAGATATGGTTTAGAAATGTTTACTTAAAACTAATTTGAACAAGGCCACAGGAGCTAATGGTATACACCCTCGATGAGCTTAAAGAGCTTAGTTCAGTTTTAGCCAGGCCTCTTTTTCTGATTTGCTCAAATTTACTTTCATCCAGTATGGTACCTATGGGCTGGAGGAAAACTGATGTAATTCCAATTTCCTGGTCACTCCATATCAGCATTACAACCGGGGGTGGCCCCTCCCACCCCGCCTACCAATCAGACTGTCCCTCCCATAACAAAACCTTTAAGTACCCCTGTAGGTACCCACCTACCTTGTCTTTTTTCTTTCTTTCCTGTCTACACTGTTAGGGTATCTACCAGCTGGTTATATTCCTCAAGTGACACCAGATGCTGCTTGGGTGAATTCGGCAGAGTGCTCCCGTCTCCCTTCCCTTCTCAGAAGTTGAGGAGGCAGCGGGTCTGTATCCATGTGTTTGCCTTTAGGATTACTATTGTGGCTACACATCATTTCAGAAGGTTTTGAGGTTTCTGGCATGTAAGTGGCTCTGGAGGTTGCTTGTGCCAGGGGATCCTTCTTCCTGCTTTGGGCGAGTGTCTCCTCCCCAGGGCGTTCGATTTCCGCCATCTTGGTTATGGTGTTTTTTCCTTTCAATCGCTTCTTCTGTATGCGTTCCACGCATGCGTTCCAAAGGGCGGAAGTTCGCTACTTCCTACTTCTGGTCGCGCGGTTTTTAAACTTGGAGTGCTTGGCGTTCGCGCTGCTTCCTTTTTCTTGCTGAAGGAGTTCCCCTTCTCCATTTCTGCGGCTCTGTTCTCCTCTTATTCAAGTGGGTAGGTGAATTTGTGCTTTTTTGGGGGGATTTCTTATTTTCTGCATGTTTTTAGACTGCTTCAATGCATTTTTTGACTGCTGCTGCTGTTTAGGGGTTTCTCATGTTTTTCATGTTTTATCTGTTTCTTCTTTGGTAGTGTCTCTTAGTGAGACTCTTTTAGCTTTCTTTTTACCAGATTTTTTCATCTGTTTTTCTGCAGTTTTTCTGTGCTTCTCTATGGATTCCTCAGCCTCAAATGCCTCTGCCTTCCAAGCTAGGTAGGTCCCTCTTCTTCTTTTCCTTCTGTGTCCTTCCCTTTTTTCATTTTTCTTATTTTTGGTAGCTTGCCAGAAGATGGTCCCCCAAAAAACGTAAAGGCAATTCTAAAGCCCCACCCGCTTCTGAATGCGTTGGTTGTTTCAATCCTCCACTTCCAGGGAAAAGAAGTTTTGTAGTTGCTGCTGGAAAGATTTTTGCAAGACTTCTACTGCTCCATCTGTGGAACCTGAGTCTTCCTTTTCTGCTGGAGCTCGAGTCCGAAGAGAGAGTTGGGCTTCTGAGGATTCTTCTGAGGAAGATTGTCTATCTCCTTCTTTTCCTGCCGAGGTTTTCTTGGATTCAGTTGAGAACTCTGAGGGGGCCAGGGATTCCTTCGATCTGACTTTAGTCTCCCCTTTAATTAAAGCAGTAAAGCTGACTCTGGGTGTTGATCAAGAGGCAGAGGGGTCAGTTAGTCACAAGGTTTTGCCCACTCCAGTCAGGAATCGTCAGGCCTTTCCCCTATTTCAGGAGGTTTCAGATCTCATCAAAACAGAATGGCAGAGAGCTGCAAAAAAGGTCTCTTTTGTCTCTCAAGGGACTAGGTTTTCCAAGCTTTATCCGTTCAAGCAGTCCGAAATTAAGGACTGGGTTACAGTTCCCTCAGTTCATCCAGCTGTAATTCATCTCGCTAAGAAAACTACTCTTCCCATAGATGACTGTTCTGCTCTTAAAGATCCTATGGACAGACGTATTGAGTCAGATCTTCGAAAGAGTTTCTCTGTGGCAGGGGCAGCCTGCAAGCCTGCTGTGGCTTTAATTTCAGTAGCCAAGGCAATGTCGGTTTGGATTGACAGCATAGATAAAGCCTTATCGGACGCAGCGGATGTGAAAGAAATTTCTTCCAGTTTGGCGGAATTAAAGTTGGCTGCGGGGTTCATCTCGGAAGGAGCTGTTGATCTCACTAGACTTGCACCTAGGTCCATGGCCATTTCAGTCTCTTCAAGGAGAGCCCTTTGGCTTAGATCTTGGGCAGCTGACGTGTCTTCCAAAATGAGTCTCTGCACTCTTCCCTTTGAGGGTCTTCGTCTTTTTGGGCCAAAACTAGATGAGGTCATAGCCAAGGCTTCTGGGGGAAAGAGTCTTTTCCTGCCTCAAGAGAAGAAGCAGCAGAAGGTGATTCCGTTCAGAAATCCTAATTTTCGTGGGTCTTCTAAAAACAGACCTTCTCATTTGCCTTCCAGTTCTACGGGGGAGAGTCCCAAACCCTTTGCTTGGAAGAGGGGTCAAGCTTTCTTTCCTAAGGGGGAGAAGTCCAGATCTTCCCAGTCTTTCAAGAAGCCTTCCTGACTCTCCGACAGAGATCGGCGAAGTTGAGGCCAGATTAGGAGGCTTCCTTCGCATCTGGCTTTCCTCCATCTCAGATCGTTGGGTTCTGGATGTGTTAAGAAGAGGTTATCGGCTGGAATTTGCTTCTCTTCCTCCAGGCGACCATTTCATAGTCTCATCTATTCCCAACTCAAGAGAAAAGAGAGAGGTTTTGTCTCATTACATTCATTGGCTAGTCAAGGAAAAGGCTATTGTTCCAGTTCCCTTGGAGGAGCAGGGGAAGGGAATTTATTCTGTTCTATTCCTAGTGAAGAAGGTCTCAGGAGGTTGGAGACCCATCCTGGACTTAAAGTCCGTCAACAGGCATCTGAACATCCAGAAGTTCAAGATGGAATCCATCTTTTCCATAATCTCAGCCATTTTGCCCGGAGATTGGCTCCTTATCATCGATCTGAGAGAAGCGTATCTCCATATTCCAGTATCCTGGGCTCATCAGCGTTTTCTACGTTTTTGCATCACAGGAGAGCATTACCAGTTTCGTTGCCTTCCCTTTGGCCTGTCAACGGCTCCAAGGGTTTTTTCCGAGGTTCTTGTCACCTTGATAGCGAGTTTAAGGAAGGAGGGTATTTCCATTTGGCACTATCTCGACGATACCCTTCTCTCAGCAAGAAGCAGAGAGGTCTTACTTCTCCATCGAGACAGAGTCATTCATTTTCTGGAAGCTCATGGTTGGCCCCTGAACTGGGAAAAAAGTCAGCTTGTTCCATCCCAGTCCCTGATCTACTTGGGAGCCTGGTTCAACACCGTCAAGGGTTCGGTCTCCATGCCTCCTCAAAAGATCTCAGCCCTCATCAAGTTTGCAAATACTTTTGTACAAAGGGAACAAGTTCCAGCCAGGGAATTGATGTCTCTGTTGGGTTCCATGGCGTCCACTATCCCAGTCACCAGGTGGGCCCGTTGGCACATGAGGCCGGCTCAATACCTCTTTCTGAACCAGTGGAACAGGTTCAGGAAGGATTGGAATCAGCCAATTCTGCTTTCTCAGCCCTTCAAAGCCTTGATTCATTGGTGGCTTTCCAAGGAGAATTTGGAGCAGGGAATGCCTCAGCCAAGATGGAAAGTTTTGGTCACAGATGCTTCCACCCTGGGTTGGGGTGCTCACCTAGGCTCGGAGTGGGTTCAGGGGAGATGGCCCGTCAGGCAGTTGGGAGTTCCATCCAATATCCTGGAGATCAGAGCAGCGAAGCTGGCTCTCCAATCCTTCTCTCAGACCCTCCAGGGTTCCTTAGTCAGGCTGTTGATAGACAACACGTCGGCTGTGTCATATATCAAGAAACAAGGGGGGACAAGGAGCAGGTCTCTACTTCAGGAAGTAGATCCTATCCTGTCCTGGGCAGAGAGGAATCTTTTTCTGCTGGCTGCGGAATATCTACCTGGAGTGTGCAATCAGGAAGCGGACTTCCTAAGCCGGAACTCTGTCTCAGGTTACGAGTGGTCTCTGAATCAACAGGTTTTTCATCAACTGATGGAGAGATGGGGTCCTCTGGAGATCGACCTTATGGCTACTCATCGCAACTCTCAGCTTCCGAGGTTTTTCTCCAGGAGTTTTTGCCGGGGGGCAATGGGTATGGATGCTCTTCTGCAGGATTGGCATTTCAGTCTTGCTTATGCCTTTCCTCCTTTTCCCCTGATTTCCAGAATCCTCCTGAAGGTCATTCAGGAGAGGGCGGAACTGGTCTTAATAGCCCCGAACTGGCCACGCAGACCCTGGTATCCGTTACTCCTGAAGCTGGCAACGGATCCTCCCTGGCCTCTTCCCGGGAGGAGAGACCTGTTGAATCAGGGACCTCTGCTTCATCCGAACCCTTCTGCTCTGTCCCTTCAGGCTTGGAGGTTGAGCACAAAAGACTTTCGGAGCTAGGCTTCTCTCAGTGTGTTATAGACACCTTGTTAAAGGCAAGGAAGCCTTCCACATCAGCAGCTTACTATAGAATCTGGGAAAGATTTCTCCTTTGGAAATTCCACAATGATTTGCTGTTGGAAGAGGTCTCCCTTTCTCAAGTCCTAGGTTTTTTGCAAGAGGGCCTGGATAAGGGATTACAGTATAGAACCCTCAAGGTTCATGTCTCTGCATTGTCTGCCCTATCGGGGTGATCCTGGGCGGAGGATTCCATGATCAACAGATTTTTTATGGCAGTTCTCAAGGTCCGACCTCCAAAAGTCAAGTCTCCTCCTCCATGGAGTCTACCTTTGGTGTTAAAAGCCTTATCCAAGTCACCTTTTGAACCTTTAGAGTCAGTCTCCAATTGGCTCCTCACGTTAAAGACTTTATTTTTGCTGGCCATAGCCTCGGCTTGCAGAGTACAGGAGTTGCAGGCCCTTTCGTGCAGTCCAGGCCATATCTCCTTTCTCCATGACAGAGTCATTTTGAGGCCGGTCGAGTCATTCCTGCCCAAGGTTGTCTCGACGTTCCATCTCAAGAGGGAAATTTCCTTGCCTGTCTTTTCTTCTGAATTGCAGGATATGGAGGAGTTGCAAAAGATCGATCCAGTTCATTGTTTGAGACATTATCTGGAGGTTTCAGGAGCTTTCAGGAAGTCTGATAGACTGTTTGTCATCCCGGCAGGGTATCGCAAGGGACAGGCGGCTGCTACTTCTACTATCAGCAGATGGATCTCGATCTGTATTGAAAAGGCTTATCAGGCTCAAGGCAAGCTAGCACCAGAAGGTTTAAGGGCACACTCAACCAGGGCAGTTTCGACTTCCTGGGCGGCATGGGCTGAGGTTCCTTCGGCACAGATTTGCGAGGTGGCTTCGTGGTCGTCAGCCAGGACTTTCATCAAGCACTATCAGCTAGACTTGTCTGATTCCAGTAGTCATGCATTTGCTTTAGGATGTCATCTTGCTTTCTCTTCATTAAATTAATTGCAGTCACTTTGAGTCTCTGTGATTTATCCCACCCTTTTTGGCGTGCAGCATGGCTTGGTACATCCAGTTGTAATGCTGATATGGAGTGACCAGGAACAGGGAGAATTGTTATCATACTTACCGTAATTCTCCTTTCCTGGTCACTCTCCATATCAGCATTTCCCACCCTTGTAGTCTGGTACTTGGTATTAGACAAGGTAGGTGGGTACCTACAGGGGTACTTAAAGGTTTTGTTATGGGAGGGACAGTCTGATTGGTAGGCGGGGTGGGAGGGGCCACCCCCGGTTGTAATGCTGATATGGAGAGTGACCAGGAAAGGAGAATTACGGTAAGTATGATAACAATTCTCCCTTATTTAAAAAGGGACAACAGGCTCAGTATGACAATTATAGGCCAGTAAGTTTGACATCTTAGGTGGGTTATTTAAAAGTTTGTTAACAGACCACAGTTTGTTAAAACATACATGCAGGTTAATTGGCTTCTGACTAAATTGACCATAGTGTGTGTGTATGTGATAGGAACCTTGGATTGTAAGCTCCTCTGGGGCAGGGACTGATGTTAATGATCAATAAACTCTGCAAAGAACTGTGGAAATGTGTTGTTACTATATAAATAACATGAAATTAAAATATATATACATATGGGTTGCCACCTGGCTGGTAAAAATTATGCTTGATGTCAATGTTATTAATAAGGGAAAACCCACAAAAATAAATGAAAACCGGTATTAAATACAAAATACAACAAAAAAAAAAAAAAAAAGAAAACCGGTATTTTCTTTTCTCCAGAAAATGTGGTAACCCTGGTTGCATCATTACAACCAGCCGGGGCTGTATTTAAGTCCAGTGCCACCCTAGACACCGGACCTAAATGTGCCCCCTACACTGCAGAAGTCCTGTCATCTGCAGCGTGATGTCACTTCCGGTGATGTGTGCCATCACTTCCATAGGCGTGACATTATGCTCTGTCACACCCCTGCCCTGGCAGATTTCCTTAGGAACTCTGCAGCATAGGCTGGGGACACAACTATGCTGGGTGCAGGGCCGTGTTTATATATAGGCACCTGAGGGCCATCCCCCCAAAAGCTGCCAGCCTAGGCAGGTGCCTATATATTTAAATACAGCCCTGCACCCAGCAGACTTGTGTCCAGCGAATCAAAGGCTAAAACCATTATTGTTGTAATTAAACAAGGATGACACAGTTTATACAAATGTATACAAAATGTGTAACATGTTTTGCTCAGGCTTTACTAAAGGTGAATCACAAGAGAGTAGTGGTGCATGCTACTTTATTTAGCAGGCTCCTGCGATGATGATGGAATTTAGGGAAAAAAGCTTAAAGGACAATGAAAGGTTAATATAAATTAAAAGTAAGTCTAAAGGCATTCTTTTTAAGTACTTACTGCATATCTAAATTCCCAGATCCCTGCTTGCTTCTCTGAGATATGGTGCTGGCAGCCTACAGCAGTGTGAAGCCTACAGTGACATCACTGAAATCTCTCTCCCCTTCCTGTAGGTGCCAGCGGCAGCCTTCCTATTCTCTGAGCATGTGTGTAACTTGATCCTGTCTCCTGTTCTGAGCTACTCATGCCCACCAGCCAATCAGAAGCGGATCTGGCAGAGGGGGGGGGAGGGAATGAAACACATGTGCAGTATGAAGCAAGGAGGGAAAGGAAGGGAGAATACCTTTTTAGAGATGGCTGCCTGTTCTAGAAAATGTGAAGTAAGTGTGACTGAGTAAATATTTGATTAGGTGAGCCAAAAGTGTGGGGGAGGACTATTGGGCAGTATGCTTTTTAAATTTTGACTTGCATTCTCCTTTAATTGTGAATAAAAAACAATAATTTGCATCACATTTTTGCACTTGAGACCTTTTTTTGCATAAAAACACTTCTAGTATACTGATATTTTACTGAAGGGGATACATTATTCTCATATACAGTATGTGGCATCTATAACCCATAGCTTTGTTGTCAGCTTTGTTCTCACTATTCCACATCTACTGCATGGGATCTGGACCACTAGAGGTAGAAACCCAAAGGCAGGGGTCCCCAACCTTTCTTACTCGTGAGCCACCGTCAAATTTAAAAGACTTGGAGAGCAACACAAGCATCATAAAAGTTCAAGGAGGTGCCAAATAAGGGCTAAGATTGGCTATTAGGGGCCTCTATGCACCCTATCAGCTTACAGGGGGCTTTATTTGGTAGTAAATCTTGTTTTTATTTAACCAAAACTTGCCACCAAGTCAGGAATTCAAAAATAACTACCAGGTTTGGGGGCACTGAGAGCAACATCCAAGGGGTTGGTGAGCAACATGTTGCCCCTGAGCCACTGGTTTGGGATCACTGCCCTAAGGACTTTGTTACTGCCCAAGCTCATCTCCACAGTGATACATTTCGCTTAATCTGCATTGAACCTGCCAATCCATTGCTCTACATTAGTGATGAGCGAAAAAAATTCACCAGAATTGTCTCTCTTGTCAAAAGAATTGTTGCGCGTCAAATGCATTGTCGCTCGTCAAAAGAATTGTCGTGTGCGACATGTTTTTGGCGCTCAACATTTTCTCCGTTTCACAAATTTTTCGCTGTTTCGCAAATCTTTTGAAAGATTCACAAATTTTTTGCCGAAACAGAACAGATTCGCTCATCCCTACTCTACATATGTATTGTGAATATTTTGTGCTATCATCTTCTGCTTATCCCTGTGGATCCCTTGTCTCGGGACAATATAAGCAGTTCTGTTTGACTGCTGCAAGAACCTTTTGGGGTCCTTTATTTCATTATTTTTGCACACAGCAAAAGTAAATTGTAGTTTCACTACCTCCTACCTCCCCCTTGATCCTTCCACATTGTGAAGGCCTATCCAGTATGTTAGAGTCAAGTGTACCCAACAGGGCCGCCATCGGGGGGGTTCTTAGGATCTTAGGGGACCTGGCCGTCGTGAACTTACTTGTATTAGCCAGGCCCCCCCCCCTGCTGTCAGAGAGCTGGAGACTTGAAAAAAAAGGGCGGGAACTCAAGTGCCTGCATTTTTTCCCCTACACAGCTTTCCCAATGCTGATGTTAAGCTCCAGTAAAGCTGCATGGGGATTGAATGGGAAGTTCAAACTTCATCCACCCAATGCCTGTGCAGCTGTACTGGGACTAAAACTACAGCAACAAATGAGCAGTGAGGAAGGCTGTGTAGGGGAAAGGAACTGCAGGCACCAGAGCTCCCACCCTCCCTCCCCAAGTCTGCAGCTCGCTGAGAGCAGGGGGACCCCCGGCTAATCCACGACAGTGCAGCGTTGCACTGCCTTTCTCCTAGATGCCCTCACCATTTACCGTTCTCTATTCCATACTCCCACTTCTAATGTGCCAATCCCTTCTCCATACCACTGATCCCATAAGCACTATTTACAGCACCGTCAGGTTTTTCTGTCTTCTCTTACTCCTGTGTGCCAGTCTAAGTGCCATTCCCTCTCCCACTTTTAGGAGCACAAGTCCAAGACCTTTTAACTCTTTCCCCATGCTTCATTCTCTTCAACCCCTAGTGCCAATAGCAACCCAGCCTATCGCTCAGATACACCATTATCTCATGTCCAGTGACCCAGTCTCTGTAGGTTTCCTCTCTCCCTGTCTGCCACCTACGCCACCTATTTGTTGATTTTAGCTCTTTTTCTCCTCTCCCTATATGTTACTCTCATCCAGCCACCATGTGTCAGTTACTGCCCTTCATGATTCTGTAGGGACCCATAGGTATTATAGTCCCTTTGGCTTTAAATCCCTACTGTTGCTGGGCAAAGTCCCATGTATCTAGTTCACTATACCTTATGCCTTATTGGTTTAGTTAGGATGACCACTCCCCTTGCAGACTGATAAAGTGTCTGGCAAGGAGGGGTGGCTTCCGCTTTGGCTGCCTTCTGACTCTCAGGGAACAACTCCATTGAGCCTGGGATCAGAATAGGCCCCAGTAAAGCCATCTGCCCTAGAGTAGCCCCTTGGTGCTCTAGTGAAAGTCGGGGACAGGGCCCCGTGAATGAGGTGAAGTTAGTGGTAGGATAGATCCTGTTATAGCACGCTTTAGATAGTGTGATATAGTTAGGGCTATCTAGTAAGAGCAGTATTGGCTCCAACATAGGAGAAAGTAAGGGTTCAGCATACCCAGGCTCTGTTTGCCTTGCTGTAGGGACCGCAGTTCAGACACAGGTATCAGGCAGTATCTACCCCTGATCCATCGTTGGCTGTAGGGATCTGGTCCAGTAAAGGGTGATCATCCTTAGGATTTCTGCTGGTTCCACCTCTGCCTCCGTTGTGGTGCTACTCTGTTTCTGTCTATAACAACTGCCACTAAACGTGTGTTAACTACCTCAACTATTGTGAGTATAACCCTGCTTCAACCTTGTCTGTGACAATAAACGTTCTACAGTTATTCAGCAAAGAACCTTCTGGCGCCCTAATTACTACCTCTACACCATACAGCATCAGAGAGTTGTAGTTTTACAACATCCTCATCTCCAAAACAGCTCCTATAGGCCATCTCCCACTTAGCGGAGGCCCATCCTGGGAAAGGGGGGATCGCATGTAACACATGCTCTACCAAATTCTAGCCTGGATTAACCCCTAAACAATTCCATTTGCTATTTTCTTTCATAACCCCACCCTCGCTCTACTCCCCCTATATGCCTGTCACAGCTCCTTCTGTTCCTGCCAATATGCCAGTGTCTGTCTCCATCCCCCATATTAGACTTCTCAGCCACATGCCATTCCCCATGCGTTACCCACTGCCCACACTCACAGCCCAGTGCCCTCATTAGGGGTCACTTCCCAGGGCTGCCATCAGGGGGGCAAGAGTGTTGTGCTGGGCCTGGGAAAATCTTCTTCCGTAAGGGAAGGGGCAAACTCCACTTACCCCAATGAACCGACTGTTAATTAGCACATTAATCAATGAACTGCCTATTATAGATTAAGGTGAGCTGGAAATATTGCACACAAAAGGGGCGTGGCCAACATTTTTTGTACTGTGCACTTGTGTTAATGTGTGGGCCCCAAACTTCCTGATGGCGGCCCGGCAACCCTGACCCCCCTCTGTGTGGCCCCCCACCTGTCTGGCTGCTTTGATGGCTTACCTTTGCGTAATCTTTAAATGGTATCAGTACTGAGATTAACTGGCCCCCTGCATGGTTCTCACCTCAGATTCAGGCTGTAATCCCTCTGTATTGTTTAAACATGTAATCCCCTATGTTTTTCACACCTTTTAATACCTGCATTGTTCAACCCCTGCAGTGTTCACACCTCAGGCTCAGGCTGTAATCACCCTCATTGTTCACTTCTTCACACCTCAGTAGGTAATGCCTGGAATATGCTGCCTGTGTGTATGGCACACACAGGGAGCATAGGGCAGGGAGGGTATGGTACACACAGGCAGGGTAGGGCAGGCAGAGTATGGCACACACAGACAGCATAGGAAAGGCAGAGTGCTGCCTCTGTGTGCAATACTCTGCTTGCCCTATGCTGCTTGTGGGAGGTGAACCTGGCAGGGGTTTGTGGGAGTTTGTTAGCAGTTGGAAATAGCCATTAAATGGTCCCTAAGGTGTGTAATTATGTACTGGGGGTTGCTCTGCTATCCACAGGGGAGGAGGAGGCATATGGAATTTAAGGGTATATCTTAATATGACATAATTCTTTCACATATGAATGATGGTTGATATCCCCACAGTAAGCACCAAGCATTTGGGATTTTGCTGTGCTACCACCATTGTGATAAAATGTGTGTGGTTTGAAGTGGGTGTGGTTTCAAAAAGGGGAGTGGTCAAAACTGGCTTCCATTAGCGGCCCTCCACCACGTATGCTAGAGAAATTCCGGCCCTCGGCACTGCAGCACTGCTCTATAGCCATTCTAGTTGTTCATATTCTGTTTTAGGGCTCTGGCACACGGGGGAGATTAGTCGCCCGCGATAAAACTCCCTGTTCGCGGGCGACTAATCTCCCCGAGTTGCCTACCCCTGCCATCCCACTCGCGAGTCTTTTTCGGCGATTCCCTGAAATTGCCCCGCTGCGTCTGCCATCCCACCGGCGACTTACATGTTCGCCGGTGGGATGGCAGGGGTAGGCAACTCGGGGAGATTAGTCGCCCGCGAACAGGGAGTTTTATCGCGGGCGACTAATCTCCCCCGTGTGCCAGAGCCCTTAGGGTGAAGACACACAGAGCTACTAGTAGCAGCTACTTGTAGTGGCTACTAAATTAGACAATGCTGATCATTTACTGATAACCGTCTCTATGTGTTTTTTTTGGCAATTCTCAGTATTGTCTATGGCAGGGGATTCTCTGGAGTTTAGTAACCTTGAAAAAGTAGCTGCTACTAGTAGCTCCATGTGTCTTTCCCCTTAGGGCAGGGACACATGGTGAGATTAGTGACAAATCTCCCTTGTCGCGGGCGACTAATCTCCCCGCAATGCCATCCCACTGGCTACAATTTAAATCGCTGGTGGGGTGGCATACAATGCGCAGCAATTTGCCAAAGTCGCCCCAAGTTTCCTCTTAAGGCAATTTCGGCAAATTACATCCACAAATGTGTTATGCACAGAGCTTCTAAAAATGATGCTTAAGCCAAATATTATTAACCTACACTGATTAATGACGCCAAAATGGTTTCAGCATCTCCCCAGTTCTTTTCCCCCTAGACATGAGACAACTTCAAGAGAAAGTTTTTACACGGACTATAAAAAATGCCCCTCTCCTTTGGCTTTTGTATCTGCTAACAGGCTTTGCGGGCTTGACAATCACCACACCAACACACCCCTGAAAATGACACTTTATTGCCGATTTCGCTTTCCAACACCCTCTCCGTTCGTTGTGGCGGTGCCAGCGCATCCCCAGGTACCATGCGAGTGGCTAGTTTGTTATTGTACACGTCACACGGCCGGGGAACCAATAGGAAACGGTGTATCACGTGGTTCGCTGCGCTCCATCGTACAGCTGATGGGCGACTCCTTCTCTGGCAGTGGGAAGATGGCGGACTCAGATCGTGTAGGTTTTCCCATTGCCGGCGCTGTGTTAGCTGTCTCAAAAGAAAATGGCGAGCCCCTTTCCAAAAGGCAGCGCTTGGAAGATACCGGCGGGGGTGGGAGCCAGCTTGTGGGGGCTGAAAGCGAGGGAAAAGCGGCATTGCCGCCTATAGCTGCTTCTCTCCAGGAGGAAGGCGAGGCCTCTTCGGCAATGGAAAGCAAATCCAGAGCGCACAATGGCTCGGGCTTTCAGGGCCTTCCTTTGGGAACGTATTTGGTACAAGGCCAGGAGGAGGGCGGAGCCGAGGAGATGCCCAATGGAGACCTGTCGGATCAGGCTGTTGATTACGGAGGTTGGTTCCCTTTAACTCTTTCCCTACTAACAGCGGCATTGGGCGGGGCATATTCTGTAGGTGTTTGGAGGTTCTTCAGTGCAGTAATGTGGGCGATTCAGCGCATCAGTGGGTATAGAGTGCTACTCCTCTCTCCCTTCCATTTGCTAATACTGACCCATACAAATGAAGGTGCTTTTGCCAAGTTTGAACATATATTCCATTTAAAAACATTAGCAATGGTATATGTGAGTGAGTTATTATTAACATTTATTTATAAAGCGCCAACATATTCCGCAGCGCTGTACAACAAGTGGGTTTCATACATTGGACATACAGAGTAACATATAAAGCAATCAATAACTGATACAACAGGTGAAGAGAGCCCTGCCCAAGAAAGCTTAAAAGTTATGCTTACACCCTATAGTTGGGCCGCTGCTCCTTTGTAGAAAAAAATGCACCAGCCCAGGGTAAAATCTTCACTTACCTTCTCTTTGGAATCCCTACAGCAGGCAAGTCAAAGAGCTTTACTCAACTACACATGTACAAACCCAGGCTGTGAATGGCTTGGATGTGGCTAAAATGTAGGCACATCACTACTTTTCTTCCCTTCAGGGCATTTTTCCCAAAAGGGAGGCTATTGCCTTCTCTTGGCCTTAACTATCTACACATAGGCTGTATAGAGCTCATTAACTGTCCTTGTACTGGTAGGATAAAGAAACTTAAGGGTCCTTCCTGAAGGAAATTTCAGCCTCCCCAAAACAGCTCCTTAACTGGCCTCTTTTAGCCCCACAAAGTTACATTTAAAAGTGTCCATGTGTGTGAACCTGCCATTAAATGCAGAGTAACGGGAGTCACAGTCATCACTTTTTGTATCCTCACTTTGCTGACACAGAGCCTGAGGGACATGCATAGTTAAAGCTGATCCCAGAGTAGCTCCAACTGCTCAGGTTCTGAAGAAGTGCAAGGAGGTTCTGTGAAGTGCAAGGATGCATCTAATACAGGATTCGGCCATTTTCAGCAAGATTCTGAAGATTGCATAAGCAAATTAGGATTCGGTTCCGTATTCGGCCGAATCTTTTGCAAAGGATTCAGGGTTTGGCCGGATCCTAAAAATTGTGGATTTGTTGCATGAAGAGGATCTGAAGAAACAGAAGATGGCACCTATGATCTCCTCTACGGTACTCTGCATTTTTATGGAGGTTTCACAACAGTGCAGGTCGACCTAAAACCTGCATAACCCAGGGGTTGCAATTTGTGGGTGGTGAGCCAAGTTCACTGCCACTCCCTGATCTGTCTCTGTGCTTTTCCAGCCTCCATACTACTGGGGCAGCACTTTAGCTGGCCATACACAGGTATTTCAGCTTCCGATTCGGGTCCTTCAGGCCTACACGACTGACAGTCTTAAATTGTCCAGATCTCGATGGGACAGGTGTGGTTTTCTGATTGGGGATGCATTGTCTGACAGCACCTATGACCAGCGGGTGAAGATCTGCTCATTTTGTGATCTTTTTTAGCATAATTGTCCATGTGGAATGGGAGCAGGGAGTTGGCTAATGGAGGCTAGTTGAGGGTGCTAGGGTTTGGGGGAATGAGTTCCCATTATCAGCACTGCACACAGGGCAGTTCCCATTGTTTTTTGCTCACAATGAGTAACAACTCAGGAGGTGTGGACGAAACATTTAAAATTTCCACTAGTGATGTGTAAATCAACTGTCCTCTGGTCAGGTGAGTTTGGGTTGCTGGTTCTGGTGGGTCCAGGTGCTGGTATTGTTATACCTACCATCATCTTTTTCTGTGAGCCTCCACCTTGGTGACGTCACTAACAGATTGAGTTCCAGGAAAAAGTGTATTTTGTGACCCCACTCATCACTCATTTACACCCTTTCACTGAGAGTGATTATTAAATTGTTACAAAATGTGTTATCTTTGCCACAAAGACAAAAATGTACTTGTGTATTGGATAGAAAACGTTGTTCTTGGTGCAGTCTTTGTTTCAGAAAATGCCTTGTTTTAAACCCCTTGGCTGAATTCTTTTACAGCGGGTATCCATCTGGATGATGATCTTGCTGGTGGCTTTCATTCTTGTGACAGTGAAGATGATGATGGTGCATCTCATGCCAGCTCAAGTGATTGGGCACCCAGGCCCTGTATAGGTAAAGATGCCTATTTTTGTTATAGGCCTAGTTGTGCCTAGTAGAAAGAAATAACCATGCTAGCAAAATCTTTAGTTTATAACAGAATTATCCTTACTATATTAGAAAAAATTAGTTTGAGTTTGATAAATTTATAGCATTCTCCTCTTACAGCCTTACCAATGGACATTAGACAATAAATACACAAATTTTTTTTATGTTGGACACTTGTGGTGACCTCCACTGAGACCTTTCTTATTAGGGCTTCATAAATTAACTGGTACAGAATCCCTGCTACAAAACATTCTGCTGATAGCTTTCTGACCATCTTGTGGTCTTGTTTTCTTGAAAGTGGTGGCTTTCTCTTTGCAACCCAGCTCTGTGCAACGTTGTACAGTGTTTTCTTAATGGTAAACTCATGATCACTGGCATTTGCTAGAGCAACAGAGGCCTTAGGTTCCTTAGACATTAGCCTGGGGTTATCCCAGAGTACTACACACCTTGTACTTTATGAGATCTATGTTGGCTTACAAATGCACTTGCGCATGCACTGGGTTTTATCGGTAAGGGTTGAACTTGATGGACTTTTGTCTTTTTTTATACCCAAAATATATATAAAATTTGCTGCTTTATCTGTAATAAACTGGTCATCCTTTTTAAAATAAAGACCTTTATCTCTTCGCTTAACGCTTAAGATACTGAACAGCTCCCAGAGACAACTGTTATCTCTGAAGAGGTTTTACAGTGGAATAATCTACATTGGCAATATGCTTCTCATGTAGTATTTTATTTCCAATTCGGTACAGGCACAGAACTCCCTGTCACAAATTCCTTATGCTAAGCCAAAGTTATTATTATACCATTTATGTAAACATCATTGATGATGTTCATCATTGACTTATGCACCCAAATCTTTCATTCTGAATTATAATAAAGTTCTCATGCCATCACGTCCCTTTGGGTAAAATTAGGGCTGTCCATCATCATTTGCTAACATCCTTAAAAGACAACAAAACCTAATTTACTGTTGGGTGCCAATATGTTAGGAACCCCCAACTTAAATTGCTCATTTTTTTTTCCCTTGGCTACACTTTTTTTGCAGAAAGAAAATATGTTAGTCCAGGGATCTTTCTATACCACCTTCTTACCCTGATGGAAATAAATCTGTAAGATCATTGATTAGTAGAATTTATCAAATATATTTTTGTATTGTTTTTTGGTTTTTTTTGCAGGGCCCTATACATTTGTTCAGAGGCACTTAATGATGGGAACTGATCCCCGGACAATTCTTAAGGATCTGCTCCCTGACACTGTAGCACCGTCAGAGTTAGATGATATGACTTTGTGGCAGATAGTTATAAACATTCTTTCTGACCCACCAAAACGAAAGAAGCGTAAAGACATCAACACCATTGATGATGCTGTGAAACTTTTACAAGAGAGCAAGAAAATAATTGTTTTAACGGGAGCAGGGGTAAGTGTTTATTATTATTTATTCATTTTTTTCTGTCAGTTGATATTCGGCATACTATCAAACTCTCTCTACAGGAATAGAGTTAAAGGAAAAGTAACACTAAAATTTTTAAAGTAAAAAAAGCTATTCTACCCTGCACCAATAACTGCCCTATCCTGCAAACCACTTAGTTTTTTAAATGCTTTAATAGAAAATACCTGCTAAAACATGGCTTCCTGTCAATTGCACTACAGCGATATGGCGAAGGAAGGAGCAGCATCCCCTATGCGACTATCAATTGATCGAGCCTAGCCAGACTCCTTCCTATACAGAAAGAAGGCTAGGCTCGATCAATCGATCGTCGCATAGCGGATGCTGCTCCTTCCTTCGTCATATCGCCGTAGTTCAATTGACAGGAAGCGAAGTTTTAGCAGGTATTTTCTATTAAAGCATTTAAAATACCAAGTGGTTTGCAGGATAGGGCAGTTATTGGTGCAGGGTAGAATTTTTTACTTAAAAAAATTTAGTGTTACTTTTCCTTTAAGGCGGCCATACATGGGCAGATTTCAGCTGCCGATTCGGGTACATCAGACCGAATCTGACGGATATATGGCCTAAAATTGGCCAGATCACGATTGGGTAGGTTTGATTTTACCGTCAGTATTGCCCAACATTTCACCCGGTGTATTGGTGGGCAAATTCAGCACAGATCACATGTTTGGTGATCTCACCAGCAGATCTTTTAGCGTATGGTCAGCTTTTTTGTATTCAAATAATATTTTGGGTGCAGTAGTCTGCCTAGAAAACATATTAACAAATGTAATTCTTCTGTATATCTATTTTCCACATATATACAGGTATGTTATCCTGTTATCCAGAAAGCTCAGAATTATGGGAAGGCTATTTCCCTTTTAATCAAATAATTCTATTTTTTAAAAATGATTTCCTTTTTCTCTGTAATTATACAGCAGTACCTTGTACTTGGTCCCAGTTAGGATATTATGAATCCTTATTGGAGTCAAAACAATTCGTTTGGGTTTATTTAATGTTAAAATTATTTTTTAGTAGACTTAAGGTACGGTGATCTAAATTCCATAAGATCCATTAGCCAGAAAACACCAGGTCCCATACCTGTAATTAAAAAAAAAAAAAAAAATCCTACTTCATAAGAATTGCGCCTGTATTGAAAAAGCACATAATGGCAAAAAAAAAAAACCCTCTTAGCTCTTTAGCTCTTAGTACTAGTTGATCCAGGGACTGGTCCGATTGCCATCTTGGAGTCAGGAAGGAATTTTTTCCCCTCTGCGGCAAATTAGAGAGGCTTCAGATGGGGTTTTTTGCCTTCCTCTGGATCAACTAGTAGTTAGGCAGGTTATATATAGGCATTATGGTTGAACTTGATGGACGTATGTCTTTTTTCAACCCAACTTACTATGTTACTATGTTACCCTGCACTTTTTGCAAATTTTTTGGCAAAATTGACTGGCAATGAAAGAGTCAATTTTTAATGCCTACTAATATGAAACTTTTTAATCTTTTCTGAGACCCTTTTTGATATCTTATTGAATATGCAGAGTAATATTTAAATAAGTGTATTATTTTGTATTATGAACTGTAGGTTTCGGTATCTTGTGGAATACCAGATTTTAGATCAAGAGATGGCATTTATGCTCGTCTTGCAGTGGATTTTCCAGACCTTCCTAATCCTCAAGCCATGTTTGATATTGAATACTTCAGGAAAGATCCAAGACCATTTTTTAAATTTGCTAAAGTAAGTGTTACTATATATAATTTCCCAAATTTCCTAAACCATGGGTCAGCCCCCTAGGGAGCTCAAAGCAGCCCAACCTGTGATATTGGAAACATTTCCACATGAACCTATATTTTAGTGATTTGGTCGATCCCTCAGATTTGTATATATTGTATGTATATTTTATCTTTGGAGTCATATTTGGGTTACAGTAGTGTAATTGCTGGAAACTGTGAAGTTAAGTCCAGCCAGAAGACCAATTAGGGTTAATAATGGGGTATTCCCTGAATTCTAATAGAATGACTTTTACCCCACGTAAGGGGAAAGCCCAAACATTAAATAGACACTTATCGAACAAGGGGTACTTTTGCCAAGGATTCTTAAGCATTGTTTTAATATTTTTATTTATAGGAAATCTTTCCTGGCCAGTTTCAGCCTTCGTTGTGCCACAGATTTATAGCTATGTTGGATAAAGAGGAAAAGCTGCTCAGAAACTATACCCAGAATATAGACACACTTGAACAAGTTGCTGGGATTGAAAAGATTATACAATGTCATGGTTTGTATTTTACATATTATTTGCTTTACAATAAAATATACTGGGAATGAACTATGCATATCTATGGGTAAGATAGAGAAGAATATAATGGTTCTGAAGAAACAGAAGTACAGATATTATATGTGGACACATTCCTGAGCCACCCTTTTAGTGCTGCCTGTGTATTTAAGGTCATTTTCACCTAAGCTAAAAGAAGGTTGTGTTTATTTTCCCCTAACAATTCAATCTAAAGTCAGTTAAAAAGGTTACCTTTATCTTTAGAACATAGCAGTGTACTTTTGTAGCAGACCCCCATATCACCATGTGCTTCCATTTTCTTGGGCTTCTGTGATGCCACAACCAAGGTGATGCTACACATAAACTAGTGCCGCCACATGTGAGTGCTACAGTTAGCACTAAGGCATATATAATAATGGACCTATGCTGAATATACAGTTTCCTGTACATGTTGAATATACAGTATATGCTGAGGGGTAATTACCCAGATCAACAAATAAGAAATCTGTTTTAAACAAGTGACTTTATTGTTTACAGGCTTTAGCAGGCCGTGATTTACCTTTCAGCTTTTCTGAAGATATAGCATTGTGTTTGAAATAAAAATATATACTACATTTCATTTTGTTTTTGCATCTTTTATAGGATCATTTGCTGAAGCATCTTGTCTTGTATGTAAATACAAAGTTGACTGTGAAGCTGTTAGAGAGGACATATTTAATCAGGTAACACACTGATTTATTGCATTAATCAGAAATACATTTTTTTAATGAGATTTATTTATTAAGTTTAAAATTATACAGTACAGGTATCGGACCCCTTATCCGGAAACCCGTTATCCAGAAAGCTCCGAATTACGGAATGCCCGTCTCCCATAGAGTCCATTTTAATCAAATAATTCAGAATTTTAAAACTGATTTCCTTTTTCTATGTATAAATAAAACAGAACCTTGTAATTGAATCCAACTAAGATATAATTAATCCTTATTGGATGCAAAACAATCCTATTGGGTTTAATTAATGTTTTATTGATTTGTTAGTAGACTTAAGGTACTGAGATCCAAATTACGGAAAAACCCCTTATCCGGAATACCCTTGGTCCCGAGCATTCTGGATAATGGGTCCTATACCTGTACAGCATTTCCACCCAAACACAACTTATGCTTTTTAAAAAGTAAACATACTTTCAAACAACTTTGCAGGATACATCAATTAAAAAAATATTGCAGCCTTTTCATTTGTAACGTAATAATCTGGTTTGGAACTTTTACCTAAGCATGGCCCCCTATTTTCCTGCTGATCCGGCTGACTACTTTGAGGTTAAAATAAAATATAACAGAAGATGACTGTCCTTAGCCTGCTTTCTGCCTGCATCCTCCACATCCCACCATTCCCTGCACAGATTATGTCAATAAGGAAAGGAACATCACAGTGCAATGCATTGTGGGTATGTAGTTCCTGAATGCTGTCTGTAAGCATCAATGTTTTAGTCCCTCCTCCCTGGGCAGGATTTCAAATGATGCAGAAAGAGAAGAACTGTTGGGTTTTTAGCTTATTAAATGGTATTTATTTATACTTTTTGAAGGAACAGTTTACAGTGATAGGTGTATTAGGGGTTTCTGTGGTGTGTGGGGCGCTTTAACAAATTTAGCCACAGTTTCCCTTTAATGAGTAAATGGCTTTTGGCATAGGCTTATAATGCAATGCTACCCCTTCCTCATCTTGTTTCATTGTGGCGCTATGGATTCTGGGATTTGAGGTCCCCCTGCTTTCTATAAAGGATGGTGCACAGTTCTCTGGTAAGGTGAGGTTGGGGTTTCATTGCCTTATAAGTCTAAGAGGGAAAATTTTGGAGTATGGTATGTCTGTTAAAAAATAAATGTATATTTATTTTTACCAGTTAAGATATTGTTTATGTGCTATTTTTTTTTTTTTTTTTATAATGTAAGCCAACTGACTGAGCTCATCAGAAAGGAGGTTATATTAACACTTAAAGCATTTCAGCAATGGGGGAAGCAACCAATAAATAGCCATTGGGATATCTGTTTAACTGACTTATATTGGCACCTCTCAAAAAAATGTAATGCAGCAGAATGTTGAGCTTATGGAGTAAAAAAAAACTCAACTATTTACTATGTGAATCAGTAGTGACAGTTCTTTTTGTCCACTTGCTACCAATTCCACAGCAGTACACAAGTTAATAAATAGCACCAGTAGAACACAAAAGTTATTTAAAAAGTCTTAAACAATTGCTTTCTAGTAGAAGATATATAGGTGTTAACTTATTAGAAGATACCTTTAAATGGCCGCCCCCAGCCTAGGTTCATCCTCTACCCTGGGCTAGCTAAATAACAAGTCTTTCTAGTTTCCTCTCATTTTGTGTTACATAAGAGATCTGAATTTCATATTTGTTTTGCTCGGTCACAGCCAACCTATTATTTTTTGTTTTTTAACTCCTAGTTAAGACTGCAGTATTCTGCCAATTATACTGTAAATGTGAATGTACCTTTCCTTATAATGTATCATTGATCTTGGAAGAGGTTCGCTTTGACTCAAGTCTGGATCTAGAGTTCTAGTGGTAAAAGATTTGTATTTGTGCCAGCAAGCTGGTAGTAGGAACAAGTGCAAAGAAATGCACTCACTTATGCAAGCCAATAAAGCAGCAGTAATGTCTGTTATTCCACTGTTTTACACAACTTGTTGTCTGCATTACTTGACTGCAGTGAGTGCATTGTGATTTGCTAAAAATAGGTCGGCATATCCATGGCAATATTTTATTATTCTATGTCTCTACTGGAACAGTTGGGCTTTTGTAGCTATTTGCAACTTGCTGTTACAGAAGTTCATATTTTTGTCAACAGTTACATTTTTGTTTTGCATACAGATAGTTCCAAGGTGCCCAAGGTGTTCATCTGATGAGCCTCTTGCCATCATGAAACCGGACATTGTATTTTTCGGTGAAAACTTGCCAGAACAGTTTCACAGAGCTATGAAATATGACAAAAACGAGGTTGATCTTCTTATTGTTATTGGATCTTCCCTGAAAGTCAGGCCAGTAGCATTAATACCAAGTATGTATTTTATTTTATTAAAAACTATTAATCAAATATTGAGTGTATAATAGTTTTCAAGAAAATGCCATTATTGTACCTGCAAATTGTAAGTCCTGCAAAAATCAGTCACATAGGAACAGAGTGACTTCAGTTTGTAGGTCAGGTGGGTTGTTTTTAAGCCCATTTAAGCAGCCCTTGAAATGTGAAGCTTACATTTCTGTTTAAAATCTACATCAGCCTCCATGTGGTCTATATTTGTTATAAAACTAGCCATATGAATCTGTGGTAATTGTACCACCAGGTAAAAGATCACATTGGCTACAGACCTTGCTGTGTGCTAGTCTTGTTGAATGGATAGATTTTATCTTATGTGATAAGTTGTATTTTTGTTTTGTTCTGCATTTACTTTTCTGTATATTTTTAAACAGATAATCTTTTCAGTATTTCTGCAATTACCTTGTATTCCCCATAACTGGAGAAGTGTATTTATGTTTTGAAGGGATACTGTATCCACACCTGGCTTGTAGACCATGCTTACCCATACTTATTTATCATAAGAGAAAGGTGTCACTGACAAGAAAGCATAGGATATCAAAATGGAGCAATGATCCAAACAAGGCAAAAATGCAAGCAGAGTTAGTACACCTTTTTAAAGCTTGGGATGCCCCATAACACTTACTGTTTATAATTTATTTATATTAATATATATTATATTTATAATGACCCACCAAAAACAGATACATTTTGTTTTAAATAATTATTGGCCAGTGTATACACACATTTGCAACCTAAGCATTACAAAGACTATATGAAAAGAATATTTGTGTTATTTCAATTACTCAACAAATGCCTGTCAGAATTACATTTGATTCTTCTGTCTATTTTCTTTCAGGTTCTATTCCTCATGAAGTGCCTCAGATACTAATTAATAGGGAACCATTGCCTCATTTACACTTCGATATAGAACTGCTTGGAGATTGTGATGTAATTATAAACGAGTTATGTCAAAGACTAGATGGGAAATACTCCCAGCTTTGTACCAATTCCTTAAAACTTTCACAAATCACAGAAAAGCCCCCTCGAATACACAAAGGTTTCCTTACCTCACCAGAGACTGTCCCATCTACAGACTTAAACACAGGGCAAAGTCCAGCACTACAAAGCGACCTGCGTGGAACAGACTTACAGCTAAGTGCTTCTAATACAATGCGCTCATTGGAAAAACCCGAGGAAGCCTCCAAGCTTTCACACAACTGTAGTGAGGAAAATCTAGAAGTGTCGAAGGAAGCTAACACACAGCTCAGCAATGAGAAAGATCAAGAAACAGCTGAGAAAGATACTGACATTGATTCAGCCAAGGATTTGGAAAGTAAATATACAAAAGAACAGATCAGCAAGCGCCTAGACAGTAAGTATATTACTTGTGTGCAGTGCCGTAGTGGTTGAAAAGTCCATCAAATTTACCCTTTTTGTCTAAAGGAAACTGCTAGTGGGGCAAAAGGAAAACCAAAAAATCTGTGACACGAATGCAAGTTTGCATCAGCAGGGTAAAAAAAAATTGTTCCTGACTTAAAAAAAAAAAAAAAAAAATCAACCTGGTACCTATATTGACTTTGTACTAAAAGTTAATTCCGGTAACCGTGTAATTTTTTTGACTCGCTAAATGGCATCTACAACTGGTTCAGAGAGATAATTCCCCAACTACACAGCTTTTATAATACATGCTTTAAATTCCCAAGTATTATGGCACCTATTAAGGTACAACAGTAATCGCCAGTAAGAAAAAAAAAAACTATACAAACATTGCCGTTTCAATATCAGTACCACATATTAAATTGGTTTGAATCAGGCAGGTTTATACATGTATCAATATAAGAGTAGTTTCATTAAACAGGATGCATGGAAAAGAGAACTCAAGTTGTAGCCCTAATTTATATATATATCAGGGTAGAACCCAGGGTCATTGTCATTGAATTTGTACTGAAAAGAGAACCCTTTGTATAGCACTGTAGAACATGTTGCCGCTTCATGTGTTGAACCACACTTGAACCACAGGCACAAAAAGAGCTTTGGCAACTTACTGTCTCCCTTTGCATTAAGTAACAGAAAAATCATTGCAAAAAGTACAAAGAATCTGTATTCCCTAAAGTAACATTTACAGTTCTGCAAAGTAGTACTACATAAGGCTAATATAACACACATGGTCCTTAAGCTGGCCATACATGTTTAGATTTTAGTCTTCCGACAAACATTCGGATATCGATCTCATGTTTAAATGCAACAATCTAAAACTAACATTCCGATTGAAATTGTAGGATAAAATACAAAAAAATAACACAGCGGAGGGTGTTCCAACCATGAAATAGTTGGCAGGCAGTATGAAAGTGTAGGTTCCCCAAGGATATCGGCAGATACACAATACAACCTTTCCAATTTACTAAACGTCCAATCACCATGGTACGAAAATTATCGGGATGATAATTTGGAGCCCACACACAGTCTGAAAACCGTCCGAAACTATGTTTTGTACAATTATATCGGTGCATTTATGGTCAGCTTAAAGCTGAGGGCACACAGAGCGTTTCAGGCTGAGAGAAGCAGGCCCACTTCCTTCTGCAGCTCTATTCGTCTAATCTTAAAAGAACAGCTTTTGCTTGTGTGCAGGAACTTTGAAATCAGGCATTTTCAAGTCGACCTCCACTGAATGCAAGCAGGATCTATACTTTTAAGTGCAGATCACTGGGGTGCAGAAGGGAGTGGATCTGCTTCTCAGCCTGAAAAAAAAAAACGGGCCGACAGCACTCTATGTGCCCTAGCTTATATGGCACTACGATGAAATACTATTATGTGGAGATCTTAGCACACTTGCTGCTTAAGCACCATCATGCCCACCCCATCACATGGTAAAGGTGTCCAGGATGCACATTATCCACAGGATATCAAATTGGATTGTTTTTGTTGGACCCCTGTTTGTTATATATAATTGTAAAGTGTTTGCTGGCGGCTTATAATTTAAAATGGTTATGTAAAATACATGTATGTGTTAACAGTATTTTTCTATTCTTTGTCTTCAGGCACGCAGTTTTTATTTTTAGCGCCAAATCGCTATATTTTTCACGGCGCAGAAGTGTTTTCGGATTCAGATGAAGATCTGACATCTAGTTCCTGTGGAACAAACAGCGACAGCGAATCTTTACTAAGCCCAAGCCTGCATGAGCCTATCGAAGAGGATAGTGATACTGAAGAATGCTTCCATGCTAAATATGAGAATGAGACTGATACAGATAACAGGGCAGACTTAGAAAGAGAACCCGAGAGGGTTGTACTGTATCAAAGTGATGATCTTCTAGGAATCGATGGTACTACCATGAACTTATAGTATTCCCAATGCCTTCAATCCCACCGACCACCAGCATTAGGACTTCCAAACTGGACATACATGCATGCCAGTTTGTGGGCTCAATACAGCATGCATTGCAAGTATGTTATTAAAAACAAAACCCACTTGGCATTTTTTTTGTTTCTTTTTTAAGGAAATGTATATTTACACTAGAACCTGGTGTAATTATTTTTGTACACATTCATCCTGTACTTCCTGTATTCTTTTCATTGTTTTGGGAAGCATAAATATACTGGTGATATAATTTATAAATACATTTTTTTAATTGAAATATTCTCAAACAAGAGAAAACTGGTTTGTCTTAAAGGAGCAGCTACCATAGGCCAAAGACAAGGTTTTTTTGTCATTTTCGAATATATATATATATATATATATATATATATATATATATATAAATACATAATAATTTTTTTTTTCATTTCCATTTTCTAATCCTCTCCTGTTATGCTTTCATTACACTAGTTATTTCTGAGGTTTTTTTCTACACTTAGTGTAATTATTATTGGGGAAAAAAAACTATTCATGAAAATATAACTACAAGTTTCCTATATTTCTGCCTTTTTAATAGACTGATATATTTACTGGGATAACAGCAGTACAAAAAACAAAAAAAAAGGAAAATACTATTCTGTATAAATGTTTATTTCTTCATTATCGTGATGCAGAGTTTGTTATACAAGAGTAACGAGACGCTGAACGTTTTGCTGTAGAGAAAATGTAAGTAATTTATTTTCTTTAGGTTTAGACTTAGTCTTTGTGGATGGAAGCCTCTGTCACTGTGGTAGAATTTGTATGGAAGATTCAATTCAATAAAAATTCTATCATTCTCTTAATATGCAATCTTCTTGTAGTATGTAATGTTAGTATTTTTAATTGTCTGCAGTCAGTATTTATACAATTCAATATTCTTGTACAGTATTAAAGATGAAGGCTTTTTCTTCACTAATCTTTCCTTCTTTTAAAGTAAATAAAATGTCTGACTGGTAACTTTGTTCTTCATTTTGTCTTCCATGTTTGATCAGCAATCCATTTAAGTGCCTACAGTTGTCCTCACATGGGCCGAGCAGCTTTTACGTGCACTGCAGGTATTTGTATTTGTTGCTGCCCGGACCTGCATTCATAGCTGGCACTGGGGCTTGGCCAAAACAGACTTTGCCCTTATATACAGAGCAGGACTATCTAACCTCTATCTGTTTTCCACCTACAACTCCTTGAACCTTGCTCAACTGCCACTAAAGGACAACATTAATGTAAAGGGTTGCTTTTTGCATGCCAACCTGTTAAAGCAGCTATGACATAGCTCCTGATGATTTCTAGAAATTGATAACCCTTAAAGGTGCTGTTATGTTGTCTATAGAATCATTAGATAAAATGGTGCATTTGTCAGAATCCACACTTCTGTAGCCATTTACTCTATACAAGTACCTGTGCTCCTTTGGGAGGGCTTTAGTAGGATTAGTATGTGTGGTGACTGGCAGGCCGGGGGTTAAATGTCTGCTTTTGTGCTTGTTTGGGGGTGTTATCCTCTCAGCAGCTCTGTCCTTAGCAACTGAAAGATGGTGGTGGAGGGGAGTAGACGCTGCCCATCAATACTGATGCATGCTTCATTTGTAGCCTATTACTCCATGCAAGTGCTTGTGTGTCCCCGGCAATGCTGCCTGATACAAAGTACTTAAGTGCTGCTAGAGGACCTAGAGGCATATTTATGAAAGGATGAAATAGAGATCCCAGTCGTGTAATTACAGAGGAAGCAGACCCCATCCAGGGGGGGGGCCTGGACAATGGGATCTGCTTCAAACATTGCTGCATGCCAGCTCTCAGCTAGGAGAGCAGGAAGCATACCTCTGAACATTTGTAAAATGAAAAGAGGGACAAAAAGATTCAGTGCGCGCAGCGCGGCAAATATTTTTGACCACGCCCACTTTTGTGGCCACGCCCCAATTACCACACCCCATCCATTTTTTTTTTTCAAAAAATTCTCCTTTTATATAGTAGAAATGACGGGATCAGACACAAATGCGCTATATCCTCATACTGTACTACATAAGGAAAACAATATAGCAACTCCTACATATAAAATACAAATATAGAGAGAAGGTAGTCAGTTATAAGTGAGTTATAACTATGTACCAGTTTGCCCCCCCCTACACAGTACCCCCATACACAGTAGCTCCAATAGCCTAAAAGACAGTAGCCCCCATACACAATGCCCCCCATAGAAAGTGCCCCCATACACAGTGCCCCCAATTGAGACAGTCCCCCCCATACACAGTGCCCCCACTAGAGACAGCCCCCCCATACACAGTGCCCCCAATAGAGACAGCCCCCCCTTACACAGTGCCCCAATAGACAGCCCCCCCCTTACACAGTGCCCCCAATAGAGACAGCCCCCCCCTTACACAGTGCCCCCAATAGAGACAGCCCCCCCCATACACAGTGCCCCCAATAGAGACTGTCCCCCCCATACACAGTGCCCCCAATAGAGACAGTCCCCCCATACACAGTGCCCCCAATAGAGACAGTCCCGCCCCATACACAGCGCACCCTTCTTCATCCCCAGCGGCTCCTCAGTGTATGCGGCTCCTTCTCCGGCGGTCCCTGGCCCTTTTATAAGGTTGCGCCCGTGCGTAATGACGTCACACGTACACACAGGCGCAACCTTATAAAAGGGCCAGGGACCCCCGGTGAAGGAGCCGCTGGGGAAGAAGGAGCACCAATGCATCGCGCTGTCTCGGATAAGTCAATGAATGTTCCGCATTTCCATAATTTATTACGGAAATGCGGGACATTCATGGAACTATCCGGGACAGCGGGTTGCGCTCTAAAAACCGGGACTGTTGGGGGGTATGCGGGAAGGGGAATGCATCAGGGTGGGGGGCCAGGTGAGAATTTTTTTTTTTTTTGCAGTGGGAGCCCTGCGCACAAATATCTAAATTTCTGTTTGATTTTTTAGGGGTGTATTTATCAATGGGTGGACTCTCTCAGGGGTTTAACCAAATACTCTGAAGTTTGCTCCAAATATCACAATCCTGAGCACTCATAGCACACCAGAGCTACCCTCAAATCGCCCCATCCAGCACGTCAATCTGTATATCAAGGACTACTCATAATTATGTGATCAAAATTTAACTTGTAATCCTACGGAATTAAAATAAACCAAAAAACAAATGAGAAAAAAAAAATAAGTACCTTATATTGAAAGCAAAAAGTGGCCCTATATAGCGTGCTCATACGCACAGGCTGTATGGGCTCAAGAAGAGTGGTCCCACCACATCTAGGGCAATCATCGAGCAGCTCGCCCATATTTGTGGTATGAATCCCCCACAACTATAAATTTCTGTGCCTCACACAGTAAGTCCTGGTTTGTGGCACAGCCCCATCAAAAATTAATGTGTGTCCCAGCGCACTACAATTGCTAACCTTTTTATCAAACATCCATTTGGTTTCAACGATATCAGTCAGATCTCCTGCCTGCCCCAGTGCAGCTCCCCTGGCCAGGTTACAGAAGTGGGGGGGGGGAAATAGGGTTACAGTAAAGTGCCCTGTGAGCTTAGCTACA
The DNA here is from genome assembly GCF_000004195.4 of Xenopus tropicalis. NCBI lineage: Eukaryota > Metazoa > Chordata > Amphibia > Anura > Pipidae > Xenopus > Xenopus tropicalis. The sequence continues at coordinate 38,257,443 of NC_030683.2, forward strand.
TACAGGGGGCATGGTATGGAGGCACAGGGCATGCTGGGAGTTGCAGTACGGTAAAGCACCCTGTGAACTGAGCTACATACAAGGGGCACAGTACGGAGGCACAGGGCATGCTGGGAGTTGCAGTACAGTAAAGCGCCCTGTGAACTGAGCTACATACAAGGGGCATGGTGTGGAGGCACAGGGCATGCTGGGAGCTGCAGTATAATAAAGCGCCCTTTGAACTGAGCTACGTACAAGGCGCACGGTGTGGAGGCACAGGGCATGCTGGGAGTTGCAATACAGTAAAGTGCCCTGTGAACTGAGCTACATACAAGGGGCACGGTATGGAGGCACAAGGCATGCTGGGAGTTGCAGTACGGTAAAGGGCCCTGTGAGCTGAGCTACATACAGGGTGCACGGTATGGAGGCACCGGGTATGTTGGGAGTTGCAGTACAATAAAGCGCCCTTTGAACTGAGCTACATCCAAGGGGCACGGTATGGAGGCACAGGGCATGCTGGCAGTTGCAGAACAGTAAAGTGCCCTGTGAACTGAGCTACATACAAGGGGCACAGTATGGAGGCACAAGGCATGCTGGGAGTTGCAGTACGGTAAAGGGCCCTGTGAGCTGAGCTACATAGAGGGTGCACGGTATGGAGGCACCGGGCATGCTGGGAGTTGCAATACAGTAAAGTGCCCTGTGAACTGAGCTACATATAAGGGGTACGGTGTAAAGGGAAAGGGCATGCTGGGAGTTGCAATACAGTAAAGCGCCCTGTGAACTGAACTGCATATAAGGGGCACGGTATGGAGGCACAGGGCATGCTGGGAGTTGCAGTACAGTAAAGTGCACTGTGAACAGAGCTACATACAGGGGGCATGGTATGGAGGCACGGGGCATGCTGGGAGTTGTAGTACAGTAAAGCACACTGAACTTATCTACATACAAGGGGCATGGTATGGAGGCACAGGGCATGCGGGAGTTATAGTACAGTAAAACGCCCTGTGAGCTACATACAAGTTACACAGTATGGAGGCACAGGGCATGCTGGGAGTTGTAGTACAGTAGAGCACCCTGTGAGCTCAGCTACATACAGGGGCACAGTATGGAGGCACCGGGCATGCTGGGGGTTGCAGTACAGTAAAGCACCCTGTGAACTGAGCTACATACAAGGGTACCACAGTATGGAGGCTCAGGGCATGCTGGGAGTTGTAGTACAGTAAAGGGCCCTGTCAACAGAGCTACATATATAGGGTGAGGCACAGGGCATGCTGGGAGTTGTAGTACAGAAAAGCGCCCTGTGAACAGAGCTACATGAAAGGGGCACAGTATGGAGGCACAGGGCATGCTGGGAGTTGCAGTACGGTTATAGATAGACTAAGGTAAACAATGTAGCAGGTACTAAAATGTACTACACTGACCATTTCTCACTTCATCCTGTACATAAACTGCAACAGCCAATCATTGCTCTCCAAAGAGTCGGGAAAACCATTTGCAGCCAATCGACAGCTTGTACACTGCTGAGGGCGGAGCTGGCGTCAATGTTTGTGGGTGGGCAGGAAGATTGACAGATTAGGGAGCGGAGACGTGACAGGGGCGGGCCATGAAAGAGTTGCAATTTGAATAGGCGCAGACACAGAACAGCAAAGGCTCAGAGGGGCGGGCAGTTTGTGGGCGGAGCGGGGGAGAAGGATAAGCAGCTTCTGTCATTTTGTTGGATTGAAACTGCCCAGTCAGGTGGGGTTACATGGGGCTTGCGGGTCGGAGATACAGCTCCTCACCCAGCAGCTGGCACGGCACTTTATTTGGCAGAATGCTATGTGCGGCTGCTGGTGCTGGGGTTTAGTTTTTGTAATGCGAAAATGAGATTTGAGAGTGCGCCGGGGGATTTTGTGGGACTTTGGTGACTACTTGGAAGCATGGGCGTCCGCAGAAAATTTTCCAAGGGGGGGCAAGTAAGCTAGCATCATCCTGCAACAGATAAATATATATATATATATTTATATATATATATATAAATATATATATATATATATATTTTTTTTTTTTTTTGCAGGATGATACTAGGGGAGGCTAAATATGGCCCATACACAGACTGACCTACAGCTAATGTGACACTTAGTGGATTCGCTGCTGACGTAAAAAGTTAACCTCCCAACTACCTCTTGCCGTTCCCACTGACTTCCAGGGATACTGCGCAAAAGTGCGGGTGGGGGTGCTTTTTTTTTTTACCCTAAAATGTTTAGTATTAGTAGTAAAAGTATTCATACCCGCACTTCTGTTAGGGGATCTGCAAACATTTGTGTTTGTGATCAGTTAGCTTAAAGGGGTAGTTCGCATTCGAATTCACTTTTATTTTTAATGGTTTTTCAGTTATTTAGCTTTTTGTTCAGCAGCTCTCCATTTGGTATTTCAGCAGCTTATTTACCCTAGCAACCAGGTAGTGATTTAAACAAGAGATGGGAATATGAATAGTTAAGGGGCCTACTTGGAAAAATAAGTAATACAAAATTATAATAATAATAAAATTGTAGCCTCACAGAGCAATATTTTTTGGCCCCCATTTGAAATCTGTATAGAGGCAGAAGAGAAAGGCAAATTATTCAAAAAAATTAATTAGGAAGACCAATTGCAAAGTTGCTAGGAATAGGCCATTTTATAACATACTAAAGGTTAACTTAAAAGTGAACCACCCCTTTAGATGTGTTTATGTTAGTTTTATAGCAAGAAAGGCAGTGGGTACTGACTCCCCATTATATACAGTGAGACGCAGTCCGTATTTACAAACCCAGCACATTATATACAGTGAGGAGCAGTCCGTATTTACAAACCCAGCACGTTATATACAGTGAGACGCGGTCCGTATTTACAAACCCAGCACATTATATACAGTGAGGAGCAGTGGGTACAGATGGCAGATATTCAGGCCCTGGCACTATAACACTGGCACTGATACACAACATTGGCCCCACTGTAACTTACTATAAATGAACAAAACAATGACAAAAAAAAAAAAAAAATAGTAAGTGCAAAAAACAACAACACATATATAAACACACAATGAGCTTTTTCAGAGGGAAAGAGTTAACTTACCCTCCATGTGTTAGGGTAGGGGATAGATTATAAATTATTATAGATGTCAGGTCAGGCAAAAAACAATTTAATGTCAGCTAGTGATTCTTTAGAACTGTATAGTACCTGTGTATAGTACCTGTGTATAGTGCCTGGGTATAGTACCTGGGTATAGTGCCTGGGTATAGTGCCTGGGTATAGTGCCTGGGTATAGTGCCTGTGTATAGTGCCTGTGTATAGTACCTGGGTATAGTGCCTGGGTATAGTGCCTGGGTATAGTGCCTGGGTATAGTACCTGTGGGATGAAAACTGCAGCAAAAGTTGAGAGTTGGTTCTTAGGTAAAGTTACAGGGGCAGATTCTTCTTTTCAGTCTTTATTTCTGTTTCCAGTTTGCAAAATCTCCCGATCCCTGTGTGCATGTGTGCTCTGATTGGTCAATTTTACTGTCTGTCAAGGAAGCTGTGCTCTGATTGGAGAATCCACAAGAAGAAAGATCCAATCGGAGCACAGCAAAAACGGGCTTGAGGGGACTGCAGAAACGGAGTAAGGTTTTTGTTTTTTTTGCTACTTTTCCAGGGGGGGGCAAGTGCCCCCTCTTGCCCCCTTCTGTGGACGCCCATGCTTGGAAGTATGAGATTAGGAACAGGCGCCGAGGTGTTTCTATAGGGGCGAGTAGGTGCTTGTACGAAGGACTTTGTTGACTAATTTATAGTAAGATATCAGGGGCTGACACTGAGGTATTTCTATGGGTGCAAGTAGGTGCCTGTACAGGGAATAATATAAACTAATGTGTAGTGAGATATCAGGGGCTGACACTGAGGTATTTCTATGGGTGCAAGTAGGTGCCTGTACAGGGAATAATATAAACTAATGTGTAGTGAGATATCAGGGGCTGACACTGAGGTATTTCTATGGGTGCAAGTAGGTGCCTGTACAGGGAATAATATAAACTAATGTGTAGTGAGATATCAGGGGCTGACACTGAGGTATTTCTATGGGTGCAAGTAGGTGCCTGTACAGGGAATAATATAAACTAATGTGTAGTGAGATATCAGGGGCTGACACTGAGGTATTTCTATGGGTGCAAGTAGGTGCCTGTACAGGGAATAATATAAACTAATGTGTAGTGAGATATCAGGGGCTGACACTGAGGTATTTCTATGGGTGCAAGTAGGTGCCTGTACAGAGAATGATATAGACTAAAGTAAGAAATTAGGGGTAGATACTGAGGTATTTCTATGGGTGCAAGTAGGTGCCTGTACAAAGGACTTTATTGAATAATTTAAAGTAAGAAATTAGGGGCACACAGGTTTTTTTTTGTGGGTGCAAGTAGTTGTCCATATAAAGGATTTTATTAACTAAAGTAAATTAGGGACAGACACTGAGGCATTTCTATGGGTGCAAGTAGGCGTCTGTATAAAAGAGTTTATAGACTAACGTGAAGTAAGAAATTGACAGGTCTGGACTGAGATTCAAAATAGGCCCTGGCATTTCATTTACACAGAGGCCCACACAGCCCTACACCAGGTCACTAAATAGTGACTGTCTGGCATCTTACGTCAGCCCCTCTGGCATTGGCCATATCCTCACATTGCCAGTCCAGGCTTGGGTGCTGAGGTATTTGTATGGGTGCAAGTAGGTGCCTGCACAAAGAGCTCCATTAACCAATGGGTAGTAAGAAATTATGGGTAGGGGCTGAGTTGTTTGGGTACAAGTAGACACCAATCGATATTCTTAGTAGATACTTGGACTTTATACTTATTTTTAAGCCGATATATAAATGTAGGGGCAGGCGCTGAGGTATATCTTTGGGTGCAAGTAGGCGCCTGCGCAAAGGGCTAGTTTGATACACATGGGTTATGTACTGAGGTATTTGGGTAAAAATAGGCACCTGTACAATTGACTTTTTGTCATCTTATTTTAATTAATTAAACTCAGGCACTGATATATATATATACAGTGGCTTGCAAAACTTTTCCACATTTTGTCACATTACAGCCACAAACATGAATCAATTTTATTGGAATTCCACATGAAAGACCAATACAAAGTGGTGTACACGTGAGAAGTGGAACGAAAATCATACATGATTCCAAACATTTTTTACAAATAAATAACTGCAAAGTGGGGTGTGCGTAATTATTCAGCCCCCTGAGTCAATACTTTGTAGAACCACCTTTTCCTGCAATTACAGCTGCCAGGCTTTTAGAGTATGTCTCTACCAGCTTTGCACATCTACAGACGACTGAAATCCTTGCCCATTCTTCTTTGCAAAACAGCTCCAGCTCAGTCAGATTAGATGGACAGCGCTTGGGAACAGCAGTTTTCAGATCTTGCCACAGATTCTCGATTGGATTTAGATCTGGACTTTGACTGGGCCATTCTAACACGTGGATATGTTTTGTTTTAAACCATTCCATTGTTGCCCTGGCTTTATGTTTAGGGTCATTGTCCTGCTGGAAGGTGAACCTCCGCCCCAGTCTCAAGTCTTTTGCAGACTCCAAGAGGTTTTCTTCCAAGATTGCCCTGTATTTGGCTCCATCCATCTTCCCATCAACTCTGAGCAGCTTCCCTGTCCCTGCTGAAGAGAAGCACCCCCAGAGCATGATGCTGCCACCACCATATTTGACAGTGGGGATGGTGTGTTCAGAGTGATGTGCAGTGTTAGTTTTCCGCCACACATAGCGTTTTGCATTTTGGCCAAAAAGTTCCATTTTGGTCTCATCTGACCAGAGCACCTTCTTCCACATGTTTGCTGTGTCCCCCACATGGCTTGTGGCAAACTGCAAACGGGACTTCTTATGGTTTTCTGTTAACAATAGCTTTCTTCTTGCCACCCTTCCATAAAGGCCAACTTTGTGCTGTGCACGACTAATAGTTGTCCTATGGACAGATTCCCCCACCTGAGCTGTAGATCTCTGTAGCTCGTCCAGAGTCACCATGGGCCTCTTGGCTGCATTTCTGATCAACGCTCTCCTTGTTCGGCCTGTGAGTTTAGGTGGACGGCCTTGTCTTGGTAGGTTTACAGTTGTGCCAAACTCCTTCCATTTCTGAATGATCGCTTGAACAGTGCTCCGTGGGATGTTCAAGGCTTTGGAAATCTTTTTGTAGCTTAAGCCTGCTTTAAATTTCTCAATAACTTTATCCCTGACCTGTCTGGTGTGTTCTTTGGACTTCATGGTGTTGTTGCTCCCAATATTCTCTTAGACAACCTCTGAGGCCGTCACAGAGCAGCTGTATTTGTACTGACATTAGATTACACACAGGTGCACTCTATTTAGTCATTAGCACTCATCAGGCAATGTCTATGGGCAACTGACTGCACTCAGTCCAAAGGGGGCTGAATAATTATGCACACCCCACTTTGCAGTTGTAAAAAATGTTTGGAATCATGTATGATTTTCGTTCCACTTCTCACGTGTACACCACTTTGTATTGGTCTTTCACGTGGAATTCCAATAAAACTGATTCATGTTTGTGGCTGTAATGCGACAAAATGTGAAAAAGTTCAAGGGGGCCGAATACTTTTGCAAGCCACTGTATATTGGGTAGAAGTAGGTGCCTTTGCAAAGGACTTGTACTAAGCTTTTTAACATGATACAAGAATTTAGGGACAGGACCTGTTCTGTGGGGGCAGTTGGCTCTTGTGCCAAGGATTAAATGGTTTAAATTTATGAAAATATAATGTACTTTTGACCCATGCTGGTAAAAGTTGTGTGTTTGCTTCGGAAACACTACTATAGAGTTTCCATACTTTATACTAAGTTTTTGCCATCTAAATTGTTCTATTACAGGGGCAGACTACTTTTCAAGAGTCGCTCATGGAGTATGTGGCCTGTCGGATAGAATAGATGACCCAACATTTTTTCAGTCCACTACTTAAAGGCTGGGGATTGCAAACCTGGAGTGAAAAGTGGGTTACCAAAATGGGTGACCTTAAGCCAGTGATCCCCAACCAGTGGCTCAGGGGCAACATGTTGCTCCCCAACCCCTTGGATGTTGCTCTCAATGCCCCCAAACCAGGTAGTTATTTTTGAATTCCTGACTTGGGGGCAAGTTTTGGTTGAATAAAAACAAGATTTACTACCAAATAAAGCCCCCTGTAAGCTGATAGTGTGCATAGAGGCCCCTAATAGCCAATCTTAGCCCTTATTTGGCACCTCCACAAACTGTCATGGTGCTTGTGTTTTACATTTGACTGTGGCTCATGAGTCAAAAAGGTTGGGGATCCCTGCCTTAAGCCATACAGCAAACCAGGAGTGGAAAAAAAAAGCTTACCCAAAATAGGATGACCTTAAGCCATACAGCTTTCTAACGGGATTCCATACCTTCGTGTTGTAGGCAAACGTTGCCATTTTGTGGTCTTTTTGTGGTGTTGGCACTAAACTAATGCTGTGGGGGAGTATGGTTGTGCAGCGATAGCTTCCAAGGATTCCCAATGAGGGCAATCAGTTGTCAAATGGAATATTAAAATATGGGAAACTTAAGCTGCTTCATAGTAAAATAATTTTCAAATACATTTCTTACCAAATTCCCAAAGACAAGTAACAAAAACCTGATGAATTCAAGGTTTGTTTCTAAACTAGATACATCTGGAGCTTTTCTTTCCATCCTGCAACCTTGTGCATACAAATCTAGAGAATGGCACATTTACTATGAAGATATAAAACATGCCTATACCACTTACAAACCCAGATGGCTCTAACCTACCAACAGATGCAGAATTCAGATCCTGTAGTACTTGATACTTTATTACAATGCTGTCCAACTTCTGCAGTGCCAAGGGCCAGAATTTCTCTTGCATACATGGTGGAGGGCCGCTAATGGAAGCCAGTTTTGGCCACTCCCCCATTTTAAACCACACCCACTTCAAGCCACACCCATTTTGTCACAATGGTCGCTGCAGGGGTATCAACCATCATTCATATGTTAAAGAATTATATTATGTCATATTAAGACACACCCTTAAATCCATATGCCTCCCCCTCCCCTGTGGATAGGGACCATTTAATGGCTATTTCAACTGCTAACAAACTCCCAGAACAAACCCCTGCCAGGTTCACCTCCCACAGGCAGCATAGGGCAGGCAGAGTATGGCACACACAGGCAGTACTCTGCCTGTCCTATGCTGCCTGTGTGTGCCATACTCTGCCTGCCCTATGCTGCCTGTGTGTGCCATACTCTGCCTGCCCTATGCTGCCTGTGTGTGCCATACTCTGCCTGCCCTATGCTGCCTGTGTGTGCCATACTCTGCCTGCCCTATGCTGCCTGTGTGTGCCATACTCTGCCTGCCCTATGCTGCCTGTGTGTGCCATACTCTGCCTGCCCTATGCTGCCTATACACAGGCAGCATAGGCCAGGCAGTACATAGAATGTCTGAGGTGTGAAGAGGTAAACAATGTGGGTGATTACAGCCTGAGCCTGAGGTGTGAACACTGCAGGGGGTGAACAATGCAAAGATTAAAAGGTGTGAACAACACAGTATCTCAGTACTGATACCATTTAAAGTTAACACAGAGTTAAGACATCAAAGCAGCCAGACAGGTGGGGGGCCACACAGAGGGGGGTCGAGGGCCGCATGCGGCCCGCGGGCCGCCAGTTGGACAGCACTGCTTTATTACATTCTACATGTCTCATTGGCAATCTGAGAGGCAGGATTCTTTTTATTAGATACCATGCCTGGCCACATGGTGTATTAGATACTAAACAGCATATTTTCTCCATGACTCCCAGACTCAGTGGTCTACAATTGTCTCCCTTTCCATATTGAACCCCTAAGATTTCCTATCAAGGTCCCAAAGAGGTTTCAGCTTTTTATAGTTAACTGAAAAACCAGAAGCCTCTAAATAGCTTTCAGTGCTCCTCATCACCATTTCAAACTGTGCAGGGTTTAAATTCTAACTTCTTCCTTCCAGCAATGTTTGCTCTTTGCTGCACTTTTATGCCCCACCATTTTTTTCTTTAAGTGCATGTTGATTTTTACCTTTTTTGGTAGGAATATCTCCATGAAACTAGGGAAATTAAATGGGTTTTTTTATTAAGTGAAGTTTGCCATTTTTCTGGAGATGTAAGCAGCATTTTGGATGGAATACATGAAAAAAAGTTGTAAGAATTTGTTGAGTGGCTGGGGCACTTTGGACAATAATACCGCACATCTCGTCTAATACCTTCGGAACAGCAAACCTTGCAGGCTCTCTGGGACTAGCTTTTTTCAGGTGTTTGTGGAATCTAAACAAAAGTGGAAAATTCTGGGAATGAATTCCAAACAAGGTTAGAAAATCCCACTTACATGGGTTTATCCTATAGGCTAAAGCTCACCCACTGGGTTTAAAGCAGAAGCCAGGATAATTGCTGATCAGATTCCCGACTACAGACCGGTTTCACCCTTCTTGGGGCTCATCAGTGTAGTGCAGGGAATCTTGGCTTTATTTTCTCAAAATGTTGTGAAGTCGCCCCATTTGTCAAAATGTTATTTAATTGTGTAGTTTGGGAATGCCCTTCCACTGCCATACAGAATCAAAATCTTAACAGGACGATTAAAAAATCTTCCATAGAGTATAAAGGTATTCTTGGCTTTTTTTTCTCCAAATGTTCTGAACTGGCTTAGTGCCCAGGTGTGGGGGTCACACTATACACTGGTTCTCTCTGGTTCTGTGAGCTATATCTGTACAGCCAGGAACCCAGTTAGTTGGGCCTGTAGGAGCGTGAATCCCTGGGCCGTATGCAATGAAGGTGGGTCTTCATACATACAGCATATTGGGAATATTCTCCTCTGGGTGATGTCTCAGGGGGCTGATACATTAATTACATGTTCACCATGAATGGTGTCCCAAGTCACAACTCAGCCTTGGGTAGACCAGGCGCCTATTTTCTCCTTAAAACTCGTGTTTAGAGTCGTGCAGTGGGTTGGTTGCCCACAAAAAAAGTGGGTAACCTGTCCTGCAGGTTGCGGGTAGGACTTTTGGATGTGGTTTATGGGTTTTAAGGTGGCCAATAGGGCCGTATTGCTGATTTGGAAATACTGTACTAAGAAATAAAAGTCATTTTAAACACTCATTCACGGTATCTAACCTAACTCTTGTTTTCTAGATCATGAATATGAACCAGAGTGAACCCCCTGACTATCTGTTCTCAGGTTTTCATTCCATGTTTTTTGTAATAGTTTTTTTTCTTTAATATTTCAGTGTCTTTTCCTCAGTGTTGTGGTTCCTTACATGGTATGGGTATAAACGGATGTTAGAAGCCCATTCAGTACCAGCAGCATAGTTGTTATATATAAACATTCACAGTAAAGAACATTTCAGCCCACTAGAATCTCTATTCCAATCTGCCACTGAAACCATTGCCTGGTCACTAGGGTAAGTGAGACCCTAGCAACCAGTTTACATTCTCTACCTAGAACGCTGTAGATGTAGTGTTAGTGTATGGGGAATCGGTACAAATGTAATGTTGTTGCAGTGGGTAAAAATATCCTTTTTTTTGCAGGTTGAGAAGAGACAGAAGACATCTATACCCAGTGCAGCCCCACAAGCAGCTACAGTGCAGCCAATGATGGTGGGAAACACCAAAACAGAACCCCTGTGTCAGTAGGAACCTACCAACACAGTTACCAATAGGGGAGCTGCGACAAAAGGGGCAGTCTGTGATACAATATGGGCGGGGCAATGACTAAAGGATGTCCAGGATGTCCAGAGGAGGCTTGGGAAGATAAAGGGCAAGTTTTGCCCAGGTTTTGAGAGGATCAGGGGTTTAACGGGGTGGGGGCCAGGGGCTGAACTTTAGGGTATTACAAATTACATTGCCAGTGAAATTGTAATAATGGCCCCAGCCCTGGCAGATGTTTTAGCAATATACATTAAATGGTGGTTTTAAAAAGAATTGGAAACAGGAGGGCAGTGATTCTTACAGAGATTATACATCATTCCCATAAATCTCTGTAGAGCTTACAATCTAAGGTCCCTCTCACCCCAGCTGATAGGGACAAGGTGACTGCTAAGTCTAGATGCCAAGTCACAGGATCATTTAATTCAAACTCCAATCATTGGCACCCAGAATAGAGCAGAAGCTGGTGGCGCTGTTCTTTTGCAGCCTATGGAAAAGATCAGGTGAGAAGTGGTACTGCAGGGATCATACCATGTTTGGGCTGCAATACGTTCTGAACAAAGCTTCTCTCAGACAGGCACATCCATCTTTTAATTGGACAGGAGGGCTGTACGGCGCAGGTTGGTAAGAGTAGCCCTGCTTACCTCTTAAATCTCTGTGTTTTGGGTTTTTTGTAAGATAACATGGAACCAAAGGAGGAGTCCAGAAAATCAGAATCTCTAGAATGAAGAAGAACCATTTTATGAGGAAATGCTACAGATTACACAGGTAACAGTGTGTTCATTTTCTGCATTCCCTGCCCCCCAGCTGTGTATTTAGTGTAACAGGGTCAGATCCAACCCTACACAGGCACGGAACATATATACATATGTATATCTCAGCCTGCAGCCTCGTGCCTTTAAATGGGCACAGAACCCCTCAGTGACTCCTAATATCCTTATCATTTACAGTAGGGGGTACATTATCCCTTATTTTACATGAGTGATACTCAGAGTTCCCTGTATAACTCAGACTGCAGCCTTGTGCCTTTATATGGGCACAGAACCCCTCAGTGACTGCTAATATCCTTATCATTTACAGTAGGGGGTACATTATCCCTTATTTTACATGAGTGATACTCAGAGTTCCCTGTATAACTCAGACTGCAGCCTTGTGCCTTTATATGGGCACAGAACCCCTCAGTGACTGCTAATATCCTTATCATTTACTGTAGGGGGTACATTATCCCTTATAATACATGAGTGATACTATGAGACTACGAGAAATGGAAACTTTTCATGTTTATTGATAAGATTAATGAAATACAATATTCCAATATCAACAATGATTTGTGGTACAACTTTCTGCAGGATCAGCATTCTCAGGGACTCAAACAGTCGAGCTCAGCGCAGTCCAGCAGGAACCTCAGGAACAGGGGACTCGGGAACTTGAGATCAGAAGGGTCTGGATCAGCAGATCCAGAGATGGAAAGGTCAGCAGGAACAGCCCCAACACATACCCAATTCCCCTATAGAGACATACCATTAAAATGGCAGCATAGTTATTTTTCTGTACTAAGCACAATCCTGCAGGAACAGCCCCCAAACCATACCCAATGCCTGGACAGAGCGATACCATCATAATGGCTGCATGGTTATTTCTCTGTACTAAGCACAATCCTGCAGAAAAAGCCCCCAAACCATTCCCAATCCCTGGACAGAGCAATACCGTCATAATGGCTTCATGGGTATTTCTCTGTACTAAGCACAATCCTGCAGAAACAGCCCCCAAACCATACCCATCCTGCAGAAACAGCCCCCAAACCATACCCAATGCCTGCACAGAGCGATACCATCATAATGGCTGCATGGTTATTTCTCTGTACTAAGCACAATCCTGCAGAAAAAGCCTCCAAACCATACCCAATCCTGCAGGAACAGCCCCCAAACCGTACCCAATGCCTGGACAGAGAGATACCATCATAATGGCTGCATGGTTATTTCTCTGTACTAAGTACAATCCTGCAGAAACAGCCCCCAAACCATACCCAATCCTGCAGAAACAGCCCCAAACCATTCCCAATCCCAGGACAGAGCAATACCATCATAATGGCTGCATAGTTATTTCTCTGTAATAAGCACAATCCTGCAGAAACAGCCCCCAAACCATACCCAATCCTGCAGAAACAGCCCCCAAACCATTCCCAATCCCAGGAATGAGCAATACCATCATAATGGCTGCATGGTTATTTCGCTGTACTAAGCACAATCCTGCAGAAACAACCCCCAAACCATACCCAATCCTGCAGGACAGCCCCCAAACCATGCCCAATGCCTGGACAGAGAGATACCATCATAATGGCTGCATAATTGTTTCTCTGTACTAAGCACAATCCTGCAGGAACAGCCCCGAAACCATACCCAATCCTGGAGAAACAGCCCCCAAACCATTCCCAATCCCAGGACAGAGCAATACCATCATAATGGCTGCATGGTTATTTCCCTGTACTAAGTACAATCCTGCAGGAACAGCCCCCAAACCATTCCCAATCCCAGGACAGAGCAATACTATCATAAAGGCTGCATAGTTATTTCTCTATACTAAGCACAATCCTGCAGAAACAGCCCCCAAACCATACCCAATCCTGCAGAAACAGCCCCCAAACCATTCCCAATACCAGGACAGAGCAATACCATCATAATGCCTGCATGGTTATTTCTCTGTACTAAGCACAATCCTGCAGAAACAACCCCCAAACCATACCAAATCCTGCAGGACAGCCCCCAAACCATGCACAATGCCTGGACAGAGAGATACCATCATAATGGCTGCATGAATGTTTCTCTGTACTAAGTACAATCCTTCAGGAACAGCCCCCAAACCATACCCAATCCTGAAGAAACAGCCCCCAAACCATACCCAATCCCAGGACAGAGCAATACCATCATAATGGCTGCATGGTTATTTCTCTGTACTAAGCACAATCCTGCAGCAACAGCCCCTAAACCATTCCCAATCCCAGGACAGAGCAATACCATCATAATGGCTGGATGGTTATTTCTCTATACTAAGCACAATCCTTCAGAAACAGCCCCCAAACCATACCCAATCCTGCAGAAACAGCCCCCAAACCATAACCAATTCTGCAGGAACAGCCCCCACATCATGGCTAATGCCTTGACAGAGCGATACCATCATAATGGCTGCATGATTCTTTCTCTGTACTAAGTACAATCCTGCAGGAACAGCCCCCAAACCATTCCCAATCCTGCAGAAATAGCCCCTAAACCATTCCCAATCCCAGGACAGAGGAATACCATCATAATGGCTGCATGGTTATTTCTCTGTACTAAATACAATCCTGCAGGAACAGCCCCCAAACCATACCCAATCCTTCAGAAACTGCCCACAAACCATTCCCAATCCCAGGACAGAGCAATACCATCATAATGGCTGGATGGTTATTTCTCTGTACTAAGCACAATCCTGCAGAAACAGCCCCCAATCCATTCCCAATCCCAGGACAGAGCAATACCATCATAATGGCTGCATGGTTATTTCTCTATACTAAATACAATCCTGCAGAAACAGCCCCCAAACCACACCCAATCCTTCAGAAACAGCCCCCAAACCATTCCCAATCCCAGGACAGAGCAATACTATCATAATGGCTGCATGGTTATTTCTCTGTACTAAGCACAATCCTGCAGAAACAGCCCCCAAACCATACCCAATCCTGCAGAAACAGCCCCCAAACCATTCCCAATCCCAGGACAGAGCAATACCATCATAATGGCTGCATGGTTATTTCTCTGTACTAAGCACAATCCTGCAGCAACAACCCCCAAACCATACCCAATCCTGCAGGACAGCCCCCAAACCGTGCCCAATGCCTGGACAGAGCAATACCATCATAATGGCTGCATGGTTATTTCTCTGTACTAAGCACAATCCTGCAGAAACAGCCCCCAAACCATACCCAATCCTGCAGAAATAGCCCACAAACCATTCCCAATCCCAGGAAAGAGCAATACCATGATAATGGCTGCATGGTTATTTCTCTGTACTAAGCACAATCCTGCAGAAACAGCCCCCAAACCATAACCAATCCTGGAGAAACAGCCCCCAAACCATTCCCAATCCCAGGACAGAGCAATACCATCATAATGGCTGCATTGTTATATCTCTGTACTAAGCACAATCCTGCAGGAACAGCCCCAAGACCATTCCCAATCCCAGGACAGAGCAATACCATCATAATGGCTGCATGGTTATTTCTCTGTACAAAGCACAATCCTTCAGAAACAACCCCCAAACCATACCCAATCCTGCAGGAACAGCCCCCAAACCATGCCTAATGCCTGGACAGAGCGATACCATCATAATGGCTGCATGGTTATTTCTCTGTACTAAGCACAATCCTGCAGAAACAGCCCCCAAACTATTCCCAATCCCAGGACAGAGCAATACCATCATAATGGCTGCATGGTTATTTCCCTGTACTAAGTACAATCCTGCAGGAACAGCCCCCAAACCATTCCCAATCCCAGGACAGAGCAATACCATCATAATGGCTGCATGGTTATTTCTCTGTACTAAGCACAATCCTGCATAAACAGCCCCCAAACCATACCCAATCCGGCAGGAACAGCCTCCAAACCATACCCAATACCTGCACAGAGCTATACCATCATAATGGCTGCATGGTTATTTCTCTGTACTAAGAACAATCCTGCAGAAACAGCCCCCAAACCATACCCAATCCTTCAGGAACAGCCCCGAAACCGTAGCCAATGGCTGGACAGAGAGATACCATAATAATGGCTGCATGGTTATTTCTCTGTATTAAGTACAATCCTGCAGGAACAGCCCCCAAACCATACCCAATTCTGAAGAAACACCCCCAAACCAATCCCAGGACAGAGCAATACCATCATAATGGCTGCATGGTTATTTCTCTGTACTAAGTACAATCCTACAGGAATAGCCCCCAAACCATTCCCAATCCTGCAGAAACAGCCCCCAAACCATTTCTAAACCCTGGACAGAGCAATACCATCATAATGGCTGCATAGTTATTTCTCTGTACTAAGCACAATCCTGCAGAAACAGCCCCCAAACCATTCCCAATCCCAGGACAGAGCAATACCATCATAATGGCTGCATGGTTATTTCTCTGTACTAAGTACAATCCTACAGGAATAGCCCCCAAACCATACCCAATCCTGCAGAAACAGCCCCCAAACCATTCCCAATCCCAGGACAGAGCAATACCATCATAATGGCTGCATGGTTATTTCTCTGTACTAAGCACAATCCTGCAGAAACAGCCCCCAAACCATTCCCTATCCCAGGACAGAGCAATACCATCATAATGGCTGCATGGTTATTTCTCTGTACTAAGCACAATCCTGCAGGAACAGCCCCCAAACCATTCCCAATCCCAGGACAGAGCAATACCATCATAATGGCTGCACGGTTATTTCTTTGTACTAAGCACAATCCATGCAGAAACAACACCCAAACCATTCCCAATCACAGGACAGAGCAATACCATCATAATGGCTGCATGGTTATTTCGCTGTACTAAGCACAATCCTGTGGAAACAGCCCCAAACCATTCCCAATCCTGCAGAAACAGCCCTCAATCCTACAGGAACAGCCTCCAAACCATACCCAATGCCTGCACAAAGCGATACCATCATAATGGCTGCATGGTTATTTCTCTGTATTAAGCACAATGCTGCAGAAACAGCCCCCAAACCATACCCAATCCTGAAGAAACAGCCCCCAAACCATACCCAATCCCAGGACAGAGCAATACCATCATAAAGGCTACATGGTTATTTCTCTGTACTAAGCACAATCCTGCAGGAACAGCCCCCAAACCATTCCCAATCCCAGGACAGAGCAATACCATCATAATGGCTGGATGGTTATTTCTCTGTACTAAGCACAATCCTTCAGAAACAGCCCCCAAACCATACCCAATCCTGCAGAAACAGCCCCCAAACCATAACCAATCCTGCAGGAACAGCCCCCACATCATGGCTAATGCCTTGACAGAGCGATACCATCAAAATGGCTGCATGATTCTTTCTCTGTACAAAGTACAATCCTACAGGAACAGCCCCCAAACCATTCCCAATCCTGCAGAAATAGCCCCTAAACCATTCCCAATCCCAGGACAGAGGAATACCATCATAATGGCTGCATGGTTATTTCTCTATACTAAATACAATCCTGCAGGAACAGCCCCCAAACCATACCCAATCCTTCAGAAACTGCCCACAAACCATTCCCAATCCAAGGACAGAGCAATACCATCATAATGGCTGGATGGTTATTTCTCTGTACTAAGCACAATCCTGCAGAAACAGCCCCCAATCCATTCCCAATCCCAGGACAGAGCAATACCATCATAATGGCTGCATGGTTATTTCTCTATACTAAATACAATCCTGCAGGAACAGCCCCCAAACCACACCCAATCCTTCAGAAACAGCCCCCAAACCATTCCCAATCCCAGGACAGAGCAATACCATCATAATGGCTGCATGGTTATTTCTCTGTACTAAGCACAATCCTGCATAAACAGCCCCCAAACCATACCCAATCCTGCAGGAACAGCCTCCAAACCATACCCAATGCCTGCACAGAGCTATACCATCATAATGGCTGCATGGTTATTTCTCTGTACTAAGAACAATCCTGCAGAAACAGCCCCCAAACCATACCCAATCCTTCAGGAACAGCCCCCAAACCGTAGCCAATGGCTGGACAGAGAGATACCATAATAATGGCTGCATGGTTATTTCTCTGTATTAAGCACAATCCTGCAGGAACAGCCCCCAAACCATACCCAATTCTGAAGAAACAGCCCCCAAACCAATCCCAGGACAGAGCAATACCATCATAATGGCTGCATGGTTATTTCTCTGTACTAAGTACAATCCTACAGGAATAGCCCCCAAACCATTCCCAATCCTGCAGAAACAGCCCCCAAACCATTTCTAATCCCTGGACAGAGCAATACCATCATAATGGCTGCATAGTTATTTCTCTGTACTAAGCACAATCCTGCAGAAACAGCCCCCAAACCATTCCCTATCCCAGGACAGAGCAATACCATCATAATGGCTGCATGGTTATTTCTCTGTACTAAGCACAATCCTGCAGGAACAGCCCCCAAACCATTCCCAATCCCAGGACAGAGCAATACCATCATAATGGCTGCACGGTTATTTCTTTGTACTAAGCACAATCCATGCAGAAACAACCCCCAAACCATTCCCAATCACAGGACAGAGCAATACCATCATAATGGCTGCATGGTTATTTCACTGTACTAAGCACAATCCTGTGGAAACAGCCCCCAAACCATTCCCAATCCCAGGACAGAGCAATATCATCCTAATGGCTGCATGGTTATTTCTCTGTACTAAGCACAATCCTGCAGAAACAGCCCCCAAACCATACCCAATCCTGCAGAAACAGCCCTCAATCCTACAGGGACAGCCTCCAAACCATACCCAATGCCTGCACAAAGCGATACCATCATAATGGCTGCATGGTTATTTCTCTGTATTAAGCACAATGCTGCAGAAACAGCCCCCAAACCATACCCAATCCTGAAGAAACAGCCCCCAAACCATACCCAATCCCAGGACAGAGCAATACCATCATAACGGCTGCATGGTAATTTATCTGTACTAAGCACAATCCTGCAGGAACAGCCCCCAAACCATTCCCAATCCCAGGACAGAGCAATACCATCATAATGGCTGGATGGTTATTTCTCTGTACTAAGCACAATCCTTCAGAAACAGCCCCCAAACCATACCCAATCCTGCAGAAACAGCCCCCAAACCATAACCAATCCTGCAGGAACAGCCCCCACATCATGGCTAATGCCTTGACAGAGCGATACCATCATAATGGCTGCATGGTTTTTTCTCTATACTAAGCACAATCCTGCAGAAACAGCCCCCAAACCATTCCCAATCCTGCAGAAATAGCCCCTAAACCATTCCCAATCCCAGGACAGAGGAATACCATCATAATGGCTGCATGGTTATTTCTCTGTACGAAGCACAATCCTGCAGAAACAGCCCCCAATCCATTCCCAATCCCAGGACAGAGCAATACCATCATAATGGCTGCATGGTTATTTCTCTATACTAAATACAATCCTGCAGGAACAGCACCCAAACCACACCCAATCCTTCAGAAACAGCCCCCACACCATTCCCAATCCCAGGACAGAGCAATACCATCATAATGGCTGCATGGTTATTTCTCTGTGCTAAGCACAATCCTGCAGAAACAGCCCCCAAACCATACCCAATCCTGTAGAAACAGCCCCCAAACCATACCCAATCCTACAGGAACAGCCTCCAAACCATACCCAATGCCTGCATACCAGCGATACCATCATAATGGCTGCATGGTTATTTCTCTTTACTAAGCACAATCCTACAGAAACAGCCCCAAACCATTCCCAATCCCAGGACAGAGCAATACCATCATAATGGCTGCATGGTTATTTCTCTGTACTAAGCACAATCCTGCAGGAACAGCCCCCAAATCATTCCCAATCCCAGGACACAGCAATACCATCATAATGGCTGCACGGTTATTTCTTTGTACTAAGCACAATGCTGCAGAAACAACCCCCAAACCATTCCCAATCACAGGACAGAGCAATACCATCATAATGGCTGCATGGTTATTTCTCTGTACTAAGCACAATCCTGCAGAAACAGCCCCCAAACCATTCCCAATCCTGCAGAAAGAGCCCCCAAACCATTCCCAATCCCAGGACAGAGCAATACCATCATAATGGCTGCATGGTTATTTCTCTATACTAAGCACAATCCTGCAGAAACAGCCCCCAAACCATTCCCAATCCCAGGACAGAGCAATACGATCATAATGGCTGCATGGTTATTTCTCTGTACTAAGCACAATCCTGCAGGAACAGCCCCCAAACTATACCCAATCCTGCAGAAAGAACCCCCAAACCATTCCCAATCCCAGGACAGAGCAATACCATCATAATGGCTGCATGGTTATTTCTCTGTACTAAGCACAATCCTGCAGAAACAGCCCCCACACTATTCCCAATCCCAGGACATAGCAATACCATCATAATGGCTGCATGGTTATATCTCTGTACTAAACACAATCCTGCAGAAACAGCCCCAAACCATTCCCAATCCTGGGACAGAGCAATACCATTATAATGGCTGCAAGTTTATTTCTCTGTACTAAGCACAATCCTGCAGAAACAGCCCCAAAACCATACCCAATCCTACAGGAACAGCCTCCAAACCATACCCAATGCCTGCACAAAGCGATACCATCATAATGGCTGCATGGTTATTTCTCTTTACTAAGCACAATCCTGCAGAAACAGCCCCCAAACCATTCCCAATCCCAGGACAGAGCAATACCATCATAATGGCTGCATGGTTATTTCTCTGTACTAAGCACAATCCTGCAGAAACAGCCCCCACACCATTCCCAATCAGAAGACAGAGCAATACCATCATAATGGCTGCATGGTTATTTCTCTGTATTAAGCACAATGCTGCAGAAACAGCCCCCAAACCATTCCCAATCCCACGACAGAGCAATACCATTATAATGGCTGCATGGTTATTTCTCTGTACTAAGCACAATGCTGCAGGAACAGCCCCCAAACCATACTAAATCCTGCAGAAAGAGCCCCCAAACCATTCCCAATCCCAGGACAGAGCAATACCATCATAATGGCTGCATGGTTATTTCTCTGTACTAAGCACAATCCTGCAGAAACAGCCCCCAAACCATACCCAATCCCAGGACAGAGCAATACCATCATAATGCCTGCATGGTTATTTCTCTGTACTAAGCACAATCCTGCAGAAACAGCCCCCAAACCATTCCCTATTCCAGGACAGAGCAATACCATCATAATGGCTGCATGGTTATTTCTCTGTACTAAGCACAATCCTGCAGAAGCAGCCCCCACACCATTCCCAATCCCAGGACAGAGCAATACCATCATAATGGCTGCATGGTTATTTCTCTGTATTAAACACAATCCTGCAGAAACAGCCCCAAACCATTCCCAATCCCGGGACAGAGCAATACCATCATAATGGCTGCATGGTTATTTCTCTGTACTAAGCACAATCCTGCAGAAACAGCCCCCAAACCATACCCAATCCTGCAGAAACAGCCCCCAAACCATACCCAATCCTACAGGAACAGCCTCCAAACCATACCCAATGCCTGCACAAAGCGATACCATCATAATGGCTGCATGGTTATTTCTATTTACTAAACACAATCCTGCAGCAACAGCCCCCAAACCATTCCCAATCCCAGGACAGAGCAATACCATCATGATGGCTGAATGGTTATTTCTCTGTACTAAGCACAATCCTGCAGGAACAGCCCCCAAACCATTCCCAATCCCAGGACACAGCAATACCATCATAATGGCTGCATGGTTATTTCTCTGTACTAAGCACAATCCTGCAGGAACAGCCCCCAAACCATACCCAATCCTGCAGAAAAAGCCCCCAAACCATTCCCAATCCCAGGACAGAGCAATACCATCATAATGGCTGCATGGTTATTTCTCTGTACTAAGCACAATCCTGCAGAAACAGCCCCCAAACCATACCCAATCCCAGGACAGAGCAATACCATCATAATGGCTGCATGGTTATTTCTCTGTACTAAGCACAATCCTGCAGAAACAGTCCCCAAACCATTCCCTATTCCAGGACAGAGCAATACCATCATAATGGCTGCATGGTTATTTCTCTGTACTAAGCACAATCCTGCAGAAACAGCCCCCACACCATTCCCAATCCCAGGACAGAGCAATACCATCATAATGGCTGCATGGTTATTTCTCTGTACTAAGCACAATCCTGCAGAAACACCCCAAACCATTCCCAATCCCGGGACAGAGCAA
This sequence comes from Xenopus tropicalis, assembly GCF_000004195.4. Taxonomy (NCBI): domain Eukaryota; kingdom Metazoa; phylum Chordata; class Amphibia; order Anura; family Pipidae; genus Xenopus; species Xenopus tropicalis. The sequence continues at coordinate 38,279,048 of NC_030683.2, forward strand.
TACCATCATAACGGCTGCATGGTTATTTCTCTGTGCTAAGCACAATCCTGCAGAAACAGCCCCCAAACCATACCCAATCCTGTAGAAACAGCCCCCAAACCATACCCAATCCTACAGGAACAGCCTCCAAACCATACCCAATGCCTGCATACCAGCGATACCATCATAATGGCTGCATGGTTATTTCTCTTTACTAAGCACAATCCTACAGAAACAGCCCCAAACCATTCCCAATCCCAGGACAGAGCAATACCATCATAATGGCTGCATGGTTATTTCTCTGTACTAAGCACAATCCTGCAGGAACAGCCCCCAAATCATTCCCAATCCCAGGACACAGCAATACCATCATAATGGCTGCACGGTTATTTCTTTGTACTAAGCACAATGCTGCAGAAACAACCCCCAAACCATTCCCAATCACAGGACAGAGCAATACCATCATAATGGCTGCATGGTTATTACTCTGTACTAAGCACAATCCTGCAGAAACAGCCCCCAAACCATTCCCAATCCTGCAGAAAGAGCCCCCAAACCATTCCCAATCCCAGGACAGAGCAATACCATCATAATGGCTGCATGGTTATTTCTCTATACTAAGCACAATCCTGCAGAAACAGCCCCCAAACCATTCCCAATCCCAGGACAGAGCAATACGATCATAATGGCTGCATGGTTATTTCTCTGTACTAAGCACAATCCTGCAGGAACAGCCCCCAAACCATACCCAATCCTGCAGAAAGAACCCCCAAACCATTCCCAATCCCAGGACAGAGCAATACCATCATAGTGGCTGCATGGTTATTTCTCTGTACTAAGCACAATCCTGCAGAAACAGCCCCCACACCATTCCCAATCCCAGGACATAGCAATACCATCATAATGGCTGCATGGTTATATCTCTGTACTAAACACAATCCTGCAGAAACAGCCCCAAACCATTCCCAATCCCGGGACAGAGCAATACCATTATAATGGCTGCAAGGTTATTTCTCTGTACTAAGCACAATCCTGCAGAAACAGCCCCCAAACCATACCCAATCCTACAGGAACAGCCTCCAAACCATACCCAATGCCTGCACAAAGCGATACCATCATAATGGCTGCATGGTTATTTCTGTTTACTAAGCACAATCCTGCAGAAACAGCCCCCAAACCATTCCCAATCCCAGGACAGAGCAATACCATCATAATGGCTGCATGGTTATTTCTCTGTACTAAGCACAATCCTACAGAAACAGCCCCCAAACCATTCCCTATTCCAGGACAGAGCAATACCATCAAAATGGCTGCATGGTTATTTCTCTGTACTAAGCACAATCCTGCAGAAACAGCCCCCACACCATTCCCAATCCCAGGACAGAGCAATACCATCATAATGGCTGCATGGTTATTTCTCTGTACTAAGCACAATCCTGCAGGAACAGCCCCCAAATCATTCCCAATCCCAGGACACAGCAATACCATCATAATGGCTGCACGGTTATTTCTTTGTACTAAGCACAATGCTGCAGAAACAACCCCCAAACCATTCCCAATCACAGGACAGAGCAATACCATCATAATGGCTGCATGGTTATTTCTCTGTACTAAGCACAATCCTGCAGAAACAGCCCCCAAACCATTCCCAATCCTGCAGAAAGAGCCCCCAAACCATTCCCAATCCCAGGACAGAGCAATACCATCATAATGGCTGCATGGTTATTTCTCTATACTAAGCACAATCCTGCAGAAACAGCCCCCAAACCATTCCCAATCCCAGGACAGAGCAATACGATCATAATGGCTGCATGGTTATTTCTCTGTACTAAGCACAATCCTGCAGAAACAGCCCCCAAACCATACCCAATCCTGCAGAAAGAACCCCCAAACCATTCCCTATCCCAGGACAGAGCAATACCATCATAATGGCTGCATGGTTATTTCTCTGTACTAAGCACAATCCTGCAGAAACAGCTCCCACACCATTCCCAATCCCAGGACATAGCAATACCATCATAATGGCTGCAAGGTTATTTCTCTGTACTAAGCACAATCCTGCAGAAACAGCCCCCAAACCATTCCCAATCCCAGGACAGAGCAATACCATCATAATGGCTGCATGGTTATATCTCTGTACTAAACACAATCCTGCAGAAACAGCCCCAAACCATTCCCAATCCCGGGACAGAGCAATACCATTATAATGGCTGCAAGGTTATTTCTCTGTACTAAGCACAATCCTGCAGAAACAGCCCCCAAACCATACCCAATCCTACAGGAACAGCCTCCAAACCATACCCAATGCCTGCACAAAGCGATACCATCATAATGGCTGCATGGTTATTTCTCTTTACTAAGCACAATCCTGCAGAAACAGCCCCCAAACCATTCCCAATCCCAGGACAGAGCAATACCATCATAATGGCTGCATGGTTATTTCTCTGTACTAAGCACAATCCTACAGAAACAGCCCCCAAACCATTCCCTATTCCAGGACAGAGCAATACCATCATAATGGCTGCATGGTTATTTCTCTGTACTAAGCACAATCCTGCAGAAACAGCCCCCACACCATTCCCAATCCCAGGACAGAGCAATACCATCATAATGGCTGCATGGTAATTTCTCTGTACTAAGCACAATCCTGCAGAAACAGCCCCCAAACCATACCCAATCCTGCAGAAACAACCCCCAAACCATACCCAATCCTACAGCAACAGCCTCCAAACCATACCCAATGCCTGCACAAAGCGATACCATCATAATGGCTGGATGGTTATTTCTCTTTACTAAGCACAATCCTGCAGAAACAGCCCTCAAACCATTCCTAATCCCAGGACAGAGCAATACCATCATAATGGCTGCATGGTTATTTCTCTGTACTAAGCCCAATCCTGCAGAAACAGCCCCCAAACCATTCCCTATCCCAGGACAGAGCAATACCATCATAATGGCTGCATGGTTATTTCTCTGTACTAAGCACAATCCTGCAGGAACAGCCCCCAAACCATACCCAATCTTGCAGAAAGAGCGCCCAAACCATTCCCAATCCCAGGACAGAGCAATACCATCATAATGGCTGCATGGTTATTTCTCTGTACTAAGCACAATCCTGCAGAAATAGCCCCCAAACCATACCCAATCCCAGGACAGAGCAATACCATCATAATGGCTGCATGGTTATTTCTCTATACTAAGCACAATCCTGTAGAAACAGTCCCCAAACCATTTCCTATTCCATGACAGAGCAATACCATCATAATGGCTGCATGATTATTTCTCTGTACTAAGCACAATCCTGCAGAAACAGCCCCCACACCATTCCCAATCCCAGGACAGAGCAATACCATCATAATGGCTGCATGGTTATTTCTCTGTATTAAACACAATCCTGCAGAAACAGCCCCAAACCATTCCCAATCCCGGGACAGAGCAATACCATCATAATGGCTGCATGGTTATTTCTCTGTACTAAGCACAATCCTGCAGGAACAGCCCCCAAACCATACCCAATCCTGCAGAAACAGCCCCCAAACCATACCCAATCCTACAGGAACAGCCTCCAAACCATACCGAATGCCTGCACAAAGCGATACCATTATAATGGCTGCATTGTTATTTCTATTTACTAAGCACAATCCTGCAGCAACAGCCCCCAAACCATTCCCAATCCCAGGACAGAGCAATACCATCATAATGGCTGCATGGTTATTTCTCTGTACTAAGCACAATCCTGCAGGAACAGCCCCCAAACCATACCCAATCCTGCAGAAAGAGCCCCCAAACCATTCCCAATCCCAGGACAGAGCAATACCATCATAATGGCTGCATGGTTATTTCTCTCTACTAAGCACAATCCTGCAGAAACAGCCCCCAAACCATTCCCAATCCCAGGACAAAGCAATACCATCATAATGGCTGCATGGTTATTTCTCTGTACTAAGCACAATCCTACAGAAACAGCCCCCAAACCATTCCCTATTCCAGGACAGAGCAATACCATCATAATGGCTGCATGGTTATTTCTCTGTACTAAGCACAATCCTACAGAAACAGCCCCCAAACCATTCCCTATTCCAGGACAGAGCAATACCATCATAATGGCTGCATGGTTATTTCTCTGTACTAAGCACAATCCTGCAGAAACAGCCCCCACACCATTCCCAATCCCAGGACAGAGCAATACCATCATAATGGCTGCATGGTAATTTCTCTGTACTAAGCACAATCCTGCAGAAACAGCCCCCAAACCATACCCAATCCTGCAGAAACAACCCCCAAACCATACCCAATCCTACAGCAACAGCCTCCAAACCATACCCAATGCCTGCACAAAGCGATACCATCATAATGGCTGGATGGTTATTTCTCTTTACTAAGCACAATCCTGCAGAAACAGCCCTCAAACCATTCCTAATCCCAGGACAGAGCAATACCATCATAATGGCTGCATGGTTATTTCTCTGTACTAAGCCCAATCCTGCAGAAACAGCCCCCAAACCATTCCCTATCCCAGGACAGAGCAATACCATCATAATGGCTGCATGGTTATTTCTCTGTACTAAGCACAATCCTGCAGGAACAGCCCCCAAACCATACCCAATCTTGCAGAAAGAGCCCCCAAACCATTCCCAATCCCAGGACAGAGCAATACCATCATAATGGCTGCATGGTTATTTCTCTGTACTAAGCACAATCCTGCAGAAATAGCCCCCAAACCATACCCAATCCCAGGACAGAGCAATACCATCATAATGGCTGCATGGTTATTTCTCTATACTAAGCACAATCCTGTAGAAACAGCCCCCAAACCATTTCCTATTCCATGACAGAGCAATACCATCATAATGGCTGCATGATTATTTCTCTGTACTAAGCACAATCCTGCAGAAACAGCCCCCACACCATTCCCAATCCCAGGACAGAGCAATACCATCATAATGGCTGCATGGTTATTTCTCTGTATTAAACACAATCCTGCAGAAACAGCCCCAAACCATTCCCAATCCCGGGACAGAGCAATACCATCATAATGGCTGCATGGTTATTTCTCTGTACTAAGCACAATCCTGCAGGAACAGCCCCCAAACCATACCCAATCCTGCAGAAACAGCCCCAAAACCATACCCAATCCTACAGGAACAGCCTCCAAACCATACCGAATGCCTGCACAAAGCGATACCATTATAATGGCTGCATTGTTATTTCTATTTACTAAGCACAATCCTGCAGCAACAGCCCCCAAACCATTCCCAATCCCAGGACAGAGCAATACCATCATAATGGCTGCATGGTTATTTCTCTGTACTAAGCACAATCCTGCAGGAACAGCCCCCAAACCATACCCAATCCTGCAGAAAGAGCCCCCAAACCATTCCCAATCCCAGGACAGAGCAATACCATCATAATGGCTGCATGGTTATTTCTCTCTACTAAGCACAATCCTGCAGAAACAGCCCCCAAACCATTCCCAATCCCAGGACAAAGCAATACCATCATAATGGCTGCATGGTTATTTCTCTGTACTAAGCACAATCCTACAGAAACAGCCCCCAAACCATTCCCTATTCCAGGACAGAGCAATACCATCATAATGGCTGCATGGTTATTTCTCTGTACTAAGCACAATCCTGCAGGAACAGCCCCCAAACCATACCCAATCCTGCAGAAAAAGCCCCCAAACCATTCCTAATCCCAGGACAGAGCAATACCATCATAATGGCTGCATGGTTATATCTCTGTACTAAGCACAATCCTGCAGAAACAGCCCCCACACCATTCCCAATCCCAGGACAGAGCAATACCATCTTAATGGCTGCATGGTTATATCTCTGTACTAAACACAATCCTGCAGAAACAGCCCCAAACCATTCCCAATCCCGGGACAGAGCAATACCATTATAATCGCTGCATGGTTATTTCTCTGTACTAAGTACAATCCTGCAGAAACAGCCCCCAAACCATACCCAATCCAGCAGAAATGGTCCCCAAACCATACCCAATCCTACAGGAACAGCCTCCAAACCATACCCAATGCCTGCACAAAGCGATACCATCATAATGGCTGCATGGTTATTTCTCTTTACTAAGCACAATCCTGCAGAAGCAGCCCCCAAACCATTCCCAATCCCAGGACAGAGCAATACCATCATAATGGCTGCATGGTTATTTCTCTGTACTAAGCACAATCCTACAGAAACAGCCCCCAAACCATTCCCTATTCCAGGACAGAGCACTACCATCATAATGGCTGCATGGTTATTTCTCTGTACTAAGCACAATCCTGCAGAAACAGCCCCCACACCATTCCCAATCCCAGGACAGAGCAATACCATCATAATGGCTGCATGGTTATTTCTCTGTACTAAGCACAATCCTGCAGAAACAGCCCCCAAACCATACCCAATCCTGCAGAAACAGCCCCCAAACCATACCCAATCCTACAGCAACAGCCTCCAAACCATACCCAATGCCTGCACAAAGCGATACCATCATAATGGCTGCATGGTTATTTCTCTTTACTAAGCACAATCCTGCAGACACGGCCCCCAAACCATTCCCAATCCCAGGACAGAGCAATACCATCATAATGGCTGCATGGTTATTTCTCTGTACTAAGCACAATCCTGCAGAAACAGCCCCCAAACCATTCCCTATCCCAGGACAGAGCAATACCATCATAATGGCTGCATGGTTATTTCTCTGTACTAAGCACAATCCTGCAGGAACAGCCCCCAAACCATTCCCGATCCCAGGACAGAGCAATACCATCATAATGGCTGCATGGTTATTTCTTTGTACTAAGCACAATCCTGCAGAAACAACCCCCAAACCATTCCCAATCACAGGACAGAGCAATACCATCATAATGGCTGCATGGTTATTTCACTGTACTAAGCACAATCCTGCAGAAACAGCCCCCAAACCATTCCCAATCCCAGGACAGAGCAATACCATCATAATGGCTGCATGGTTTTTTCTCTATACTAAGCACAATCCTGCAGAAACAGCCCCCAAATCATACCCAATCCTGCAGAAACAGCCCCCAAACCATTCCCAATCCCAGGACAGAGCAATACCATCATAATGGCTGCATGGTTTTTTCTCTATACTAAGCACAATCCTGCAGAAACAGCCCCCAAATCATACCCAATCCTACAGGAACAGCCTCCAAACCATACCCAATGCCTGCACAAAGTGATACCATCATAATGGCTGCATGATTATTTCTCTGTATTAAGCATAATGTTGCAGAAACAGTCCCCACACCATTCCCAATCCCGGGACAGAGCTGTACCATCATAATGGCTGCATGGTTATTTCTCTGTACTAAGCACAATCCTGCAGAAACGGCCCCCAAACCATTCCCAATCCCAGGACAGAGCAATACCATCATAATGGCTGCATGGTTAGTTCTCTGTACTAAGCACAATCCTGCAGGAACAGCCCCCAAACCATACCCAATCCTTCAGAAAGAGCCCCCAAACCATTCCCAATCCCAGGACAGAGCAATACCATCATAATGGCTGCATGGTTATTTCGCTCTACTAAGCACAATCCTGCAGAAACAGCCCCCAAACCATACCCTATCCCAGGACAGAGCAATACCATCATAATGGCTGCATGGTTATTTCTCTGTACTAAGCACAATCCTGCAAAAACAGCCCCCAAACCATTCCCTATTCCAGGACAGAGCAATACCATCATAATGGCTGCATGGTTATTTCTCTGTACTAAGCACAATCCTGCAGAAACAGCCCCCACACCATTCGCAATCCCAGGACAGAGCAATACCATCATAATGGCTGCATGGTTATTTCTCTGTATTAAACACAATCCTGCAGAAACAGTCCCCAAACCATACCCAATCCTACAGGAACAGCCTCCAAACCATACCCAATGCCTGCACAAAGCGATACCATCATAATGGCTGCATGGTTATTTCTATTTACTAAGCACAATCCTGCAGCAACAGCCCCCAAACCATTCCCAATCCCAGGACAGAGCAATACCATCATAATGGCTGCATGGTTATTTCTCTGTACTAAGCACAATCCTGCAGAAACAGCCCCCACACCATTCCCAATCCCAGGACAGAGCAATACCATCATAATGGCTGCATGGTTATATCTCTGTACTAAACACAATCCTGCAGAAACAGCCCCAAACCATTCCCAATCCCGGGACAGAGCAATACCATTATAATGGCTGCATGGTTATTTCTCTGTACTAAGTACAATCCTGCAGAAACAGCCCCAAAACCATACCCAATCCTACAGGAACAGCCTCCAAACCATACCCAATGCCTGCACAAAGCGATACCATCATAATGGCTGCATGGTTATTTCTCTTTACTAAGCACAATCCTGCAGAAACAGCCCCCAAACCATTCCCAATCCCAGGACAGAGCAATACCATCATAATGGCTGCATGGTTATTTCTCTGTACTAAGCACAATCCTGCAGAAACAGCCCCCACACCATTCCCAATCCCAGGACAGAGCAATACCATCATAATGGCTGCATGGTTATTTCTCTGTTCTAAGCACAATCCTGCAGAAACAGCCCCCAAACCATACCCAATCCTGCAGAAACAGCCCCCAAACCATACCCAATCCTACAGCAACAGCGTCCAAACCATACCCAATGCCTGCACAAAGCGATACCATCATAATGGCTGCATGGTTATTTCTCTTTACTAAGCACAATCCTGCAGAAACAGCCCCCAAACCATTCCTAATCCCAGGACAGAGCAATACCATCATAATGGCTGCATGGTTATTTCTCTGTACTAAGCCCAATCCTGCAGAAAAAGCCCCCAAACCATTCCCTATCCCAGGACAGAGCAATACCATCATAATGGCTGCATGGTTATTTCTCTGTACTAAGCACAATCCTGCAGGAACAGCCCCCAAACCATTCCCAATCCTGCAGAAAGAGCCCCCAAACCATTCCCAATCCCAGGACAGAGCAATACCATCATAATGGCTGCATGGTTATTTCTCTGTACTAAGCACAATCCTGCAGAAACAGCCCCCAAACCATTCCCTATTCCAGGACAGAGCAATACCATCATAATGGCTGCATGGTTATTTCTCTGTACTAAGCACAATCCTGCAGGAACAGCCCCCAAACCATTCCCAATCCTGCAGAAACAGCCCCCAAACCATACCCAATCCCAGGACAGAGCAATACCATCATAATGGCTGCATGGTTATTTCTCTGTACTAAGCACAATCCTGCAGAAACAGCCCCCAAACCATTCCCTATTCCAGGACAGAGCAATACCATCATAATGGCTGCATGGTTATTTCTCTGTACTAAGCACAATCCTGCAGAAACAGCCCCCAAACCATACCCAATCCTACAGGAACAGCCTCCAAACCATACCCAATGCCTGCACAAAGCGATACCATCATAATTGCTGCATGGTTATTTCTCTTTACTAAGCACAATCCTGCAGAAACAGCCCCAAACCATTCCCAATCCCGGGACAGAGCAATACCATTATAATGGCTGCATGGTTATTTCTCTGTACTAAGTACAATCCTGCAGAAACAGCCCCCAAACCATACCCAATCCTGCAGAAACAGCCCCCAAACCATACCCAATCCTACAGGAACAGCCTCCAAACCATACCCAATGCCTCCACAAAGCGATACCATCATAATGGCTGCATGGTTATTTCTCTTTACTAAGCACAATTCTGCAGAAACAGCCCCCAAACCATTCCCAATCCCAGGACAGAGCAATACCATCATAATGGCTGCATGGTTATTTCTCTGTACTAAGCACAATCCTACAGAAACAGCCCCCAAACCATTCCCTATTCCAGGACAGAGCAATACCATCATAATGGCTGCATGGTTATTTCTCTGTACTAAGCACAATCCTGCAGAAACAGCCCCCACACCATTCCCAATCCCAGGACAGAGCAATACCATCATAATGGCTGCATGGTTATTTCTCTGTACTAAGCACAATCCTGCAGAAACAGCCCCCAAACCATACCCAATCCTGCAGAAACAGCCCCCAAACCATACCCAATCCTACAGCAACAGCCTCCAAACCATACCCAATGCCTGCACAAAGCGATACCATCATAATGGCTGCATGGTTATTTCTCTTTACTAAGCACAATCCTGCAGAAACAGCCCCCAAACCATTCCTAATCCCAGGACAGAGCAATACCATCATAATGGCTGCATGGTTATTTCTCTGTACTAAGCACAATCCTGCAGAAACAGCCCCCAAACCATTCCCTATCCCAGAACAGAGCAATACCATCATAATGGCTGCATGGTTATTTATCTGTACTAAGCACAATCCTGCAGGAACAGCCCCCAAACCATACCCAATCCTGCAGAAAGAGCCCCCAAACCATTCCCAATCCCAGGACAGAGCAATACCATCATAATGGCTGCATGGTTATTTCTCTGTACTAAGCACAATCCTGCAGAAACAGCCCCCAAACCATACCCAATCCCAGGACAGAGCAATACCATCATAATGGCTGCATGGTTATTTCTCTGTACTAAGCACAATCCTGCAGAAACAGCCCCCAAACCATTCCCTATCCCAGAACAGAGCAATACCATCATAATGGCTGCATGGTTATTTATCTGTACTAAGCACAATCCTGCAGGAACAGCCCCCAAACCATACCCAATCCTGCAGAAAGAGCCCCCAAACCATTCCCTATTCCAGGACAGAGCAATACCATCATAATGGCTGCATGATTATTTCTCTGTACTAAGCACAATCCTGCAGAAACAGCCCCCACACCATTCCCAATCCCGGGACAGAGCAATACCATCATAATAGCTGCATGGTTATTTCTCTGTATTAAACACAATCCTGCAGAAACAGCCCCAAACCATTCCCAATCCCGGGACAGAGCAATACCATCATAATGGCTGCATGGTTATTTCTCTGTACTAAGCACAATCCTGCAGAAACAGCCCCTAAACCATACCCAATCCTGCAGAAACAGCCCCCAAACCATACCCAATCCTACAGGAACAGCCTCCAAACCATACCCAATGCCTGCACAAAGCGATACCATCATAATGACTGCATGGTTATTTCTATTTACTAAGCACAATCCTGCAGCAACAGCCCCCAAATCATTCCCAATCCCAGGACAGAGCAATACCATCATAATGGCTGCATGGTTATTTCTCTGTACTAAGCCCAATCCTGCAGAAACAGCCCCCAAACCATTCCCTATCCCAGGACTGAGCAATACCATCATAATGGCTGCATGGTTATTTCTCTGTACTAAGCACAATCCTGCAGGAACAGCCCCCAAACCATACCCAATCCTGCAGAAAGAGCCCCAAACCATTCCCAATCCCAGGACAGAGCAATACCATCATAATGGCTGCATGTTATTTCTCTGTACTAAGCACAATCCTGCAGAAACAGCCCCCACACCATACCCAATCCCAGGACAGAGCAATACCATCATAATGGCTGCATGGTTATTTCTCTGTACTAAGCACAATCCTGTAGAAATAGCCCCCAAACCATTCCCTATTCCAGGACAGAGCAATACCATCATAATGGCTGCATGATTATTTCTCTGTACTAAGCACAATCCTGCAGAAACAGCCCCCACACCATTCCCAATCCCAGGACAGAGCAATACCATCATAATGGCTGCATGGTTATTTCTCTGTATTAAACACAATCCTGCAGAAACAGCCCCAAACCATTCCCAATCCCGGGACAGAGCAATACCATCATAATGGCTGCATGGTTATTTCTCTGTACTAAGCACAATCCTGCAGAAACAGCCCCCAAACCATACCCCAATCCTGCAGAAACAGCCCCCAAACCATACCCAATCCTACAGGAACAGACTCCAAACCATACCCAATGCCTGCACAAAGCGATACCATCATAATGGCTGCATGGTTATTTCTATTTACTAAGCACAATCCTGCAGCAACAGCCCCCAAACCATTCCCAATCCCAGGACAGAGCAATGCCATCATAATGGCTGCATGGTTATTTCTCTGTACTAAGCACAATCCTGCAGGAACAGCCCCCAAACCATACCCAATCCTGCAGAAAGAGCCCCCAAACCATTCCTAATCTCAGGACAGAGCAATACCATCATAATGGCTGCATGGTTATTTCTCTGTACTAAGCACAATCCTGCAGAAACAGCCCCCACACCATTCCCAATCCCAGGACAGAGCAATACCATCATAATGGCTGCATGGTTATATCTCTGTACTAAACACAATCCTGCAGAAACAGCCCCAAACCATTCCCAATCCCGGGACAGAGCAATACCATTATAATCGCTGCATGGTTATTTCTCTGTACTAAGTACAATCCTGCAGAAACAGCCCCCAAACCATACCCAATATAGCAGAAACAGTCCCCAAACCATACCCAATCCTACAGGAACAGCCTCCAAACCATACCCAATGCCTGCACAAAGCGATACCATCATAATGGCTGCATGGTTATTTCTCTTTACTAAGCACAATCCTGCAGAAGCAGCCCCCAAACCATTCCCAATCCCAGGACAGAGCAATACCATCATAATGGCTGCATGGTTATTTCTCTGTACTAAGCACAATCCTACAGAAACAGCCCCCAAACCATTCCCTATTCCAGGACAGAGCAATACCATCATAATGGCTGCATGGTTATTTCTCTGTACTAAGCACAATCCTGCAGAAACAGCCCCCACACCATTCCCAATCCCAGGACAGAGGCAATACCATCATAATGGCTGCATGGTTATTTCTCTGTACTAAGCACAATCCTGCAGAAACAGCCCCCAAACCATACCCAATCCTGCAGAAACAGCCCCCAAACCATACCCAATCCTACAGCAACAGCCTCCAAACCATACCCAATGCCTGCACAAAGCGATACCATCATAATGGCTGCATGGTTATTTCTTTTTACTAAGCACAATCCTGCAGAAACGGCCCCCAAACCATTCCCAATCCCAGGACAGAGCAATACCATCAAAATGGCTGCATGGTTATTCTCTATACTAAGCACAATCCTGCAGAAACAGCCCCCCAAACCATTCCCTATCCCAGGACAGAGCAATACCATCATAATGGCTGCATGGTTATTTCTCTGTACTAAGCACAATCCTGCAGGAACAGCCCCCAAACCATTCCCGATCCCAGGACAGAGCAATACCATCATAATGGCTGCATGGTTATTTCTTTGTACTAAGCACAATCCTGCAGAAACAACCCCCAAACCATTCCCAATCACAGGACAGAGCAATACCATCATAATGGCTGCATGGTTATTTCACTGTACTAAGCACAATCCTGCAGAAACAGCCCCCGAACCATTCCCAATCCCAGGACAGAGCAATACCATCATAATGGCTGCATGGTTATTTCTCTATACTAAGCACAATCCTGCAGAAACAGCCCCCAAACCATACCCAATCCTGCAGAAACAGCCCTCAATCCTACAGGAACAGCCTCCAAACCATACCCAATGCCTGCACAAAGTGATACCATAATAATGGCTGCATGATTATTTCTCTGTATTAAGCATAATGTTGCAGAAACAGCCCCCAAGCCATTCCCAATCCCAGGACAGAGCAATACCATCATAATGGCTGCATGGTTAGTTCTCTGTACTAAGCACAATCCTGCAGGAACAGCCCCCAAACCATACCCAATCCTTCAGAAAGAGCCCCCAAACCATTCCCAATCCCAGGACAGAGCAATACCATCATAATGGCTGCATGGTTATTTCTCTCTACTAAGCACAATCCTGCAGAAACAGCCCCCAAACCATACCCAATCCTGCATAAAGAGCCCCCAAACCATTCCCAATCCCAGGACAGAGCAATACCATCATAATGGCTGCATGGTTATTTCTCTGTACTAAGCACAATCCTGCAGAAACAGCCCCCACACCATTCCCAATCCCAGGACAGAGCAATACCATCATAATGGCTGCATGGTTATATCTCTGTACTAAACACAATCCTGCAGAAACAGCCCCAAACCATTCGCAATCCCGGGACAGAGCAATACCATTATAATGGCTGCATGGTTATTTCTCTGTACTAAGTACAATCCTGCAGAAACAGCCCCAAAACCATACCCAATCCTGCAGAAACAGCCCCCAAACCATACCCAATCCTACAGGAACAGCCTCCACACCATTCCCAATCCCAGGACAGAGCAATACCATCATAATGGCTGCATGGTTATATCTCTGTACTAAACACAATCCTGCAGAAACAGCCCCAAACCATTCGCAATCCCGGGACAGAGCAATACCATCATAATGGCTGCATGGTTATATCTCTGTACTAAACACAATCCTGCAGAACAAGCCCCAAACCATTCGCAATCCCGGGACAGAGCAATACCATTATAATGGCTGCATGGTTATTTCTCTGTACTAAGTACAATCCTGCAGAAACAGCCCCAAAACCATACCCAATCCTGCAGAAACAGCCCCCAAACCATACCCAATCCTACAGGAACAGCCTCCAAACCATACCCAATGCCTGCACAAAGCGATACCATCATAATTGCTGCATGGTTATTTCTCTTTACTAAGCACAATCCTGCAGAAACAGCCCCCAAACCATTCCCAATCCCAGGACAGAGCAATACCATCATAATGGGTGCATGGTTATTTCTCTGTACTAAGCACAATCCTGCAGAAAACAGCCCCCACACCATTCCCAATCCCAGGACAGAGCAATACCATCATAATGGCTGCATGGTTTATTTCTCTGTACTAAGCACAATCCTGCAGAAACAGCCCCCAAACCATACCCAATCCTGCAGAAACAGCCCCCAACCATACCCAATCCTACAGCAACAGCCCTCCAAACCATACCCAATGCCTGCACAAAGCGATACCCATCATAATGGCTGCATGGTTATTTCTCTGTACTAAGCACAATCCTGCAGAAACAGCCCCCAAACCATTCCCAATTCTGCAGAAAGAGCCCCCAAACCATTCCCAATCCCAGGACAGAGCAATACCATCATAATGGCTGCATGGTTATTTCTCTGTACTAAGCACAATCCTGCAGAAACAGCCCCCAAACCATACCCAATCCCAGGACAGAGCAATACCATCATAATGGCTGCATGGTTATTTCTCTCTGCTAAGCACAATCCTGCAGAAACAGCCCCCAAACCATTCCCTATTCCAGGACAGAGCAATACCATCATAATGGCTGCGATGAGTTATTTCTCTGTACTAAGCACAATCCTGCAAGAAACAGCCCCCACACCATTCCCAATCCGCAGGACAGAGCAATACCATCATAATGGCTGCATGGTTATTTCTCTGTATTAAACACAATCCTGCAGAAACAGTCCCAAAACCATTTCCCAATCCCGGGACAGAGCAATACCATCATAATGGCTGCATGGTTATATCTCTGTACTAAACACAATCCTGCAGAAAACAGCCCCAAACCATTCCAATCCCGGGACAGAGCAATACCATTATAATGGCTGCATGGTTTATTTTCTCTGTACTAAGCACAATCCTGCAGAAACAGCCCCCAAACCATACCCAATCCCAGGACAGAGCCATACCATCATAATGCCTGCATGGTTATTTCTCTGTACTAAGCACAATCCTACAGAAACAGCCCCCCAAACCATTCCCTATCCCAGGACACAGCAATACCATCATAATGGCTGCATGGTTATTTCTCTGTACTAAGCACAATCCTGCAGGAACAGCCCCCAAATCTTTCCCAATCCCAGGACACAGCAATACCATCATAATGGCTGCATGGTTATTTCTCTGTACTAAGCACAATCCTGCAGAAACAGCCCCCACACCATTCCCAATCCCAGGACATAGCAATACCATCATAATGGCTGCATGGTTATATCTCTGTAATAAACACAATCCTGCAGAAAACAGCCCCAAACCATTCCCAATCCCGGGACAGAGCAATACCATTAAAATGGCTGCAAGGTTATTTCTCTGTACTAAGCACAATCCTGCAGAAACAGCCCCCAAACCATACCCAATCCTACAGGAACAGCCTCCAAACCATACCCAATGCCTGCACAAAGCGATACCATCATAATGGCTGCATGGTTATTTCTCTTACTAAGCACAATCCTGCAGAAAACAGCCCCCAAATCATTCCCAATCCCAGGACAGAGCAATGCC
Organism: Xenopus tropicalis; assembly: GCF_000004195.4. Lineage (NCBI taxonomy): Eukaryota > Metazoa > Chordata > Amphibia > Anura > Pipidae > Xenopus > Xenopus tropicalis. Next base: position 38,295,190 of record NC_030683.2, read on the forward strand.
ATCATAATGGCTGCATGGTTATTTCTCTGTACTAAGCACAATCCTGCAGAAAACAGCCCCCACACCATTCCCAATCCCAGGACAGAGCAATACCATCATAATGGCTGCATGGTAATTTCTCTGTACTAAGCACAATCCTGCAGAAACTGCCCCCAAACCATACCCAATCCTGCAGAAACAGCCCTCCAAACCATACCCAATCCTACAGCAACAGCCTCCAAACCATACCCAATGCCTGCACAAAGCGATACCATCATAATGGCTGGATGGTTATTTCTCTTTACTAAGCACAATCCTGCAGAAAAACAGCCCCCAAACCATTCCTAATTCCAGACAGAGCAATCCATCATAATGGCTGCCATTGTATTTCTCTGTACTAAGCCCAATCCTGCAGAACAGCCCCCAAACCATTCCCTATCCCAGGACAGAGCAATACCATCATAATGGCTGCATGGTTATTTCTCTGTACTGAAGCACAATCCTGCAGGAACAGCCCCCAAACCATACCCAATCCTGCAGAAGAGCCCCCAAAACCATTCCCAATCCCAGGACAGAGCAATACCATCATAATGGCTGCATGGTTATTTCTCTGTACTGAAGCACAATCCTGCAGAAACAGCCCCCAAACCATACCCAATCCCAGGACAGAGCAATACATCATAATGGCTGCATGGTTATTTCTCTATAACTAAGCACAATCCTGTAGAAACAGCCCCAAACCATTCCCTATTCCAGGACAGAGCAATACCACATAATGGCTGCATGATTATTTCTCTGTACTAAGCACAATCCTGCAGGAAACAGCCCCCACACCATTCCCAATCCCAGGACAGAGCAATACCATCATAATGGCTGCATGGTTATATCTCTGTAATAAACACAATCCTGCAGAAAACAGCCCCAAACCATTCCCAATCCCGGGACAGGAAGCAATACCATTAAAATGGCTGCAAGGTTATTTCTCTGTACTAAGCACAATCCTGCAGAAACAGCCCCCAAACCATACCCAATCCTACAGGACAGCCTCCAACCATACCAATGCCTGACAAAGCGATACCATCATAATGGCTGCATGGTTATTTTCTCTTTACTAAGCACAATCCTGCAGAAACAGCCCCCAAATCATTCCCAATCCAGGACAGAGCAATCATCATAATGGCTGCATGGTTATTTCTCTGTACTAAGCACAACTCTGCAGAAACAGCCCCCACACCATTCCCAATCCCAGGACAGAGCAATACCATCATAATGGCTGCATGGTAATTTCTCTGTACTAAGCACAATCCTGCAGAAAACTGCCCACAAACCATACCAATCCTGCAGAAACAGCCCCAAACCATACCCAATCCTACAGCAACAGCCTCCAAACCATACCCAATGCCTGCACAAAGCGATACCATCATAATGGCTGGATGGTTATTTCTCTTTACTAAGCACAATCCTGCAGAAACAGCCCCCAAACCATTCCTAATTCCAGGACAGAGCAATACCATCATAATGGCTGCATTGTTATTTCTCTGTACTAAGCCCAATCCTGCAGAAACAGCCCCCAAACCATTCCCATCCAGGACAGAGCAATACCATCATAATGGCTGCATGGTTATTTCTCTGTACTAAGCACAATCCTGCAGGAAACGCCCCACCATACCTCCTCGCAAAGAGCCCCAACCATTCCAATCCAGGACAAGAGCAATACCATCATAATGGCTGCATGGTTATTTCTCTTCGTACAATCAACACATCCTGCAGAAACAGCCCCAAACATACCCAATCCAGGACAGAGCAATACCATCATAATGGCTGCATGGTTATTTCTCTTACTAAGCCACATCCTGAGAAACAGCCCCAAACAATTCCTATTCCAGGACAGAGCAATACCATCATAATGGCTGCATGATTATTTCTCTGTACTAAGCACAATCCTGCAGAAACAGCCCCACAACCATTCCCAATCCCAGGACAGAGCATATAATCATAATGGCTGCATGGTTATTTCTCTGTATTAACCAATCCTGCAGAAACAGCCCCAAACCATTCCCAATCCGGGACAGAGCAATACCATCATAATGGCTGCATGGTTATTTTCTTGTACTAAGCACAATCCTGCAGAAACAGCCCCAAACCATACCCAATCCTGCAGAACAGCCCCAAACCATACCAATCCTACAGAACAGCCTCAAACCATACCAATGCCTGCACAAAGTGATACATCATAATGGCTGCATGGTTATTTCTATTTACTAAGCACAATCCTGCAGCAACAGCCCCAAACCATTCCCAATCCCAGGACAGAGCAATACATCATAATGGCTGCATGGTTATTCTCTGTACTAAGCACAATCCTGCAGGAACAGCCCAAACCATACCCAATCCTGCAGATAAGCCCCAAACCGTCCCAATCCCAGGACAGAGCAATACCATCATAATGGCTGCATGGTTATTTATCTGTACTAAGCACATCCTGCAGAAACAGCCCCACACCATTCCCAATCCCAGGACAGAGCAATACCATCATAATGGCTGCATGGTTATATCTCTGTACTAAACACAATCCTGCAGAAACAGCCCCAAACCATTCCCAATCCGGGACAGAGCAATACCATTATAATGGCTGCATGGTTATTCTCTGTACTAAGACAATCCTGCAGAAACAGCCCCCAAACCATACCAACCTGCAGAACAGCCCCAAACCATACCCAATCCTACAGAAAGCCTCCAAACCATACCAATGCCTGCACAAAGCGATACCATCATAATGGCTGCATGTTATTTCTCTTACTAACATTGGG